>NW_026998620.1:9540000-12245000 GCF_035044405.1 Drosophila montana | reverse complement strand
GTTGCGGCTATTACAGCAATCTGCACACACAATGGGCCCGGGCCAGGTCCTTTGGCCAGCGTTGTGTCTCTGTGAGTAAGTGTGTGTGTGTGTGTGAGTGTGCGGGTTTTTGATATGCAAATTTCAACAGTGCTGCGCCCAGTTCGCGCACCAAAAATAACAGCCAGCCAATCAACTGTGGCACAAGCACACGCACACACACACACACACGCACACACATACACATAACTCTGGGCAATCCTTTCAACATGTTGGCCCTGGCCAGCGTGGACCATTAAAAGGCACAGGCACAGGTATTGGAATCAGGGGCTGGGGCTCAACGGGCGGCTGCGGCTTGTTTGCTGTTTGCTGGTCCGCAGCGACGACATGGACAACGACAACGACAACGACAACGACAATGACAACGCCGTAGAGAAGGCTGCACATCGATGGTTGTCCGGGGGCTGTGCGCAGAGTGTCGACAATGTCGCTTCAAAAATATTGCAGCCGCAGGACATTTCATGTCCTTGCTCCTTGTTGTTGTTGTTGTTGCTGGACTGCGTGCATTTATAAATTATGCTCAACATGTAAAATGCCATTTTGAATATGAAATTTGATGCCATTTTAAGCCCTATGCCCGTGCTGTACTGTGCCGTCCCTTAGCCAGCACGGCCTGCATTGGCCTTTGTTGACTTGGCCGCATATTTCATCCGGCCAACAGCAGCACAGCAGCATCAGAGCCTCGACTCATATTTTAATTACTTGCTAAACGCAGTGCACATTTATATTTGCTTTTTTTTTCTTTCATTTAGCCCCAAAAACATATTTGTCGTCATCAATTTTGCAGCCGTGCGGCACATTTGTACTCATTTATGGCTAACACCTAGGCTGCATTAGCAGCAGCAGTTGCATTTGGCCTGCGGCATATATGCAATTTGGCCTATTCAGCTGTCTGCAGCTAAGCAAAAAATATACAGGGAGAAAAAAAAGGTCAAAAAATCAATCGGCCACGCAACTAATTCATTTAAATCTAACAAAATCTGAGAAAATCCCTGGCAACGACCTTCGGGATTTTGAGATTTTACGAATGTCAACCGAACGCAACCAAAGTAGCTCAACGGCAGCACCAGCAGCGGGACGGGTCAGGATGGTGGTGGACGGGTGGGAGGGGCAGAGGAGAGGGGAGGAGGGAGGGAGTGTGTGTGTGGTGCCTGGTCTGGGCCCTGTTAAGCTGAGCAAGCAAATCACCGGGCACCCCGGCAATGTTGGCGGCAACCCGTGTGAGCTTTGGCTAAAATAGTTGGCAACAGCACATTAAACAGCGGCGCACATATACACGCACGCACGCACACACTTACACATTTTTGGGTGTGAGTGTGTGCGTGCGAGAGAAAATGAGGCAACAGCAAAAGTCGCAGAACTTTAGCAATTTGAAGCTAATATGTTGACAATCTCTAGCGGCGACGTCGCTAGCACAGTGGCGCCATCTATGGTTATGTGTATTTAAGTCACTGGACAAAGCCTGGCAATGGGAACGGTCGCATGTTGATGTATGTAAGGGGGGGGGGGGGGCGTTGTTCGGCTTTGTAGCGAAAGTCAAAGCTGCGCGCTAGAGATGAGCAAACGTGACAGCTGCATTTACAAGCTCTCTTCTTTATGCTAGGGATGAGCAAACGTGACAGCTATATTTTTTAACACTGTTCTCTATGCATACATAGTATACTTATAGAGAGGCTTGGGAATCCAGTCATATACACATTTAAGAATGATGTAACTGCAGTAGGTGTAAGGTAACTAACTTGTAAGTCCAGTTTCAAATATTAAGTAATTATTATTATAAAAGAATCTTAATATTAGTTAATATAATGGAGCTATTGCTTCAACCAAACAGAAGTTTGGTGCTCAAATCGAATTCTAATATCATTAATAAGTCCGGCTAATAGATAATAAATTTAACCTTGCTCAGATCAAGTGTATTTCTTCAAAATTTTTACAATTATCTTCCACCCATGTGACTATCGTTTTTCCTTACTATCTTGTACACAAATGGATACCACACAGAGGTTAGAATTTGCTTCAATTAATTAAATAAGCTCTATATCTTACTTTTAATAGTTCCTATAAGTGTTATGCATTATTTATAAATATTTTATTTTCATTAAAAAAACTATTATTCTTTGAACTCAATTCCCAGTGCTAGTTAGTTAGGGCTTTCGTCTAATATTGTTGAGTGAATAAATAGTCTGGCATTGTCTTATAGTTTATTTAATGACTGTTTACAGAGAATAAGTTGGGGATTTGGATTAAGAGGTTCTGTCTAGACTCCACAGATTTACAGAGTTTAGTTCGCATGCTCAAGTATTTATATATATATAGAAATAGATATATATGTTTGCCCTATTTCGCCTTGTAGTCGTGATTTTGCCCGTGAATTTTTGGCCCGTCTCTGCTGAGTTGTTGTAATCTTTTAATAAGAAATTCCTGTTGGGTTTTTGTGCTCGTTTACGCACATATGAGTTACAACAAGCAACTCGTGTACTCGTAAAAAGTGGATTTTACTGCTTAACTTTGGCAACAACAAATGAAGCAAATGAAGAACGCACACAAACACACGCGCATTACAACTGAGTAGTTTTTTACATAAATAAAATAAAATGCCATTTTTCCATTGTATTTTTGCTGTGGCAGTTGCAGTCACTGCTGCTGCTACTGCCGCTGTCGCAGTTGCAGTTGCAGTTGCACAAATCCCTTGCACAAAAGTCAGCAATCAAAGCAGATTAAAATATGATTTGACAGCTACGAGCTATGAGAAATGCATGCATATATATCTGTATATGTTATGGCCGATATATATATTTATATTCATTTGTTGCATCTGTGGCATGTCGCTTGCGAGTGGCGCCACAGTTTCTGCCCCGCTGCCCGATTTCATTTTGGCATTTCGATATTGTTTCCATATTTAACTAGAGCCCCGTCGCTTCATATCTTCTGTCGTAAGCCTTCAATTGTTGCGTGCATTGCATTTTTATCAAAGCCAGCAAGAGATAGTGCGCCAGCAGGGGGGCGGGTAGGGTGGATGTGTGGGGTCGGGCATGTGTTGGGCGGCCTATTAAAAATTTAAATCAATTTTCAATATGGATTTCGTATAACTGATATCTATATCCGCATCGGCATCTGGCGGATCGCAATGCGACATTTGCCTGACACTTTTTGTTGATTTTCATTTTATATTTTATTTATATTTATTTTTTTGGTTTTTTGATATATTTTATTTATTGCTTTTGTTCGTATCGCGAAAGCTGTCAGCGCGTTTTTTAGCGTTATCTTGAAAATGTATTGCAACTGAAAATTTCGTTTGCCATATTTATCGAGGCGTCCTTTTCGTCCTATCCTAACACAGCCAAAGTGCACTCCCTATAACGATTATTTTGCTGCTGACCATATCCCGCGTCCTGTCCCGTGCCATGCACCGCTTGCAACGCAAAGCCGACGCTCATTTGCACAATTAACAGTTAATAAGCGAAGCCTTTGGCCAATTGTCGCACAACTATCCACAGGAACTGGCTAACTGACCCCAAAGCAGATTTGCTGCAATTAGCTGCGCCACAGCCGTGTGCGAAGTGCGTAAGGCGCCTAAGCCCCCCAAATGGCCAGGGCCATAATTAAATTATCATTAACGGAAGTCAAATTGCGCGAGTCGGTTTAGTCAGCCGGAAAATGATCTCAGCTTTTAATATTGCCAAAGAGATTGAAAGAATGAAAACTGTGAAAGAATATAATAGATGATTTTGAAATTTTGTAAATTTATAAGATTTGCTGCTTTATGGAATCTAGTCATATCCATTCTGGGCAACTCTGTGATATTATAAATAAGTCCATTTATTTTTGTGTTCTTATATCAATTACTTACATAATATATACTTTATTTAATATACATCTATACTATGCTCCACCCATTTAATCTCTCATTAGCCAGCATATCGAGGCAATGATATACAGATTTACGAACTTTTAGCTAATTTTAAACTAAAAAGTGTCGCTAAATGAGCTCAAATGTAATGGTATTTACGCAACTGTACCTCGTTCGCATAAGTGAGGTTATGTGCGCATGCAAGTGATGGTGAGGTTATGTGTGTGCTTTACAAATCCGTGCACACTGTGGGGGGAAAGGTGGTGCAAATGCTTAAATTCTCATTAGGCGCATTAGTAGCGCTGACCAACCGATGCCCAGACACCTGCCACGCCCCCTGCCACAAACCGCGCCTAAATTCAATAATAATAATTGATTGCTTATTACAAATACAGCACCAACAACAACAACAACAACAACAACGTCGCCTGGCACATTGCATATGTGACTGAAATTTATGTTTCACGTTTTCGGTGTGGAGGGGAATCGCCACATTTCGGCCATTTGCTAATATTTGCGCATTAGTTATTTGCAGGTGGCAACGTGGGCGTTTAGGGCGGGGCTAGGGTGAGGGGCCGCACATGCATAAGCAGCCATAAGTCCAGTTGTAATTGCCCAATGCACCTGGCCTAGACACAGCAGCAAATCGAGAGTTGGGCAGCATTAAATTTTCATGTTTTCATTTTGGGTTTTGTGCAAACAAATTTTAATTATTAACTTTACAATTATGCGAAATCACGAATTACATTAAAATCACTTTGTAATGTTGATTTGGTTTTCGTGCGCCTCTCATATCTGTTTTAAGTCTCGGATAATTAGCTAAGCGTTGCGAAATTGTGATTTAATAAGTAATCAATGGTCCAAAGCTCTTCCCGAAATCAAGCACTACAATATCCTTTCTTGCTTAAATGTTGCTTCAATAAACATTTATTTTCTATATATTCATAGTATCTAATAATAATCGGCTTATTAAGAAGCAGATTAAAATTATTTCAGTCTATTCAAGGTCAAGCGCTACGACCGGAGAGGAGGAAAGAGCCAATCCTCAGCAACTCGCCAACTACCAGATACAGATGCTTCTTGATATATGCCCAGACTGATTGATTGCCTGATTGATTGAATTGGGATAAACAAAAAGGCAGCTGAAATTTGAAGAAAAGCTGAAACGGAGTTTTAGAAAATTTATTAATTGCAACTCGTTTTCACCATGATTAATATTTTCAGAAAAATCCAAACCCCTGGCTGGAAAATGAAAGTACCAGGTTCTTTAAACGAGAGTTTAGGCTTGTTCCGAACTCTCGAGTTGTAAAGTGGTTGGAAAGTTAAGTGAAGCTTCCATTTGAAAAAATATAATTACCCATGAAAAGTATAATAGGTAAATAAATAAAAATGTATATACACTTTTGGATGCGGTTGTCAATTTGTTCTAGCTAGCTTTGAGTTTATAGTATATTATATTTGAAGCTAAATCAAATATTTTTTTTTTCGACACGTTCAGCTCAAATTCAAAAATGATTGAGTAGCCATACTAAGCATATTACCATACTACTGTAACTATACCAAGAGAGGAGCTAAATCTGCAAGCGCGCAATACTTGGCATTATGTTGGGCTTTCTCTTTGTCTGCTTGGTGCTGAGTCAGCTGGTGATGCCCGTGCTTGGGGTGGTCTATGCGAACTGCAGCGAACCGAGCACGCAATTGACCTCTTGTGGACAGATCAGCGCCAATGGCTGTTGTGCCAAGGGCTGCATTCGGAACGCAGTGGGCCGCTGTGTGCTGGAGCAATGCACTGGCAGCTGGAATGGCTGGCTACGACGTCCGGTGACGATGTCCTGTTACTTTCACTGGTTTCTGCTGATCTTTGCCGCCGTCGTAATAGCCCTCATGACGGTCATTGTGATCCTGAATCTGATATTCGAGGTGCGGGTGTGTCTGCGTAAGCGTCGGCTGGCCAGATATGTGCGCTTGAGTCCCAGGAGCAGTCCAAGCAGCAGCGTTGTTTAGAATCCTTGAAAGTATCTGAAGAGGCGGCGACGGCTACGACGGCTACGACGGCGGCGGCATCAATCCAGATGTTAATGCACATGCGTGCGGCATAAAAACTGTGCGGGATTTGGCATAATCTACAATACATTAGCGGTAGCTTTGCTCTGGCTTTCAATTCAATTCGTTGGGTATCTCAACGAAATCCATGTAAATTACGATTTGGCACCTTGCTGCCACGCACAGACACACACACACACAAACACACACGCAGACAAGAGAACACAAGCACTCAGAACGATGCCAAAGTCTCAGAATCCCATTACATAGTAGTTAAAACCTGATTAGGAAATACTTGCGGCTGCTTTCAGCTTTGCCACTCGCTTGGTTAAAAAGAAATAACAATAAATGGCACATGTGAAATGGTTGCTTAGGTTCTTCTGGGTCCTGGGCTGGGGGCTGTAGTCGTCAGGGTAGTCCTGGGTGACAGCGAAAACGTGGCCCAAAAAAAAAGAATTCGCAACAACTCAAAGTCAAAGGTGCAATAACCCAAAAGCACATAAAAGCAAATGGCTGCGGGTTGTCTCTATATACAAGTATATATGTATGTATCTATAGGTGTGTATATGAATATGTATGCGCGCTGCTGTATGTAATGCTGCTATTGCGGTAAAGATAACACACACACACACACACACTCACACACATAGAGAGACGCAGTCAGCCATGCAGCCAAAGCCAAGCCGCGCAGAAAATGAAATGGAAAATATTGCCATGAGAAGCAGCAAAATAAAAAAGAAATAAACGAGCCAAAAAGGAAAAGCTGCGCCAAAAGGTTTGTAGTGTGCGTGCATGTGTGTATGCGATTGTATTTGTGTGTGTGTGTGTGCGAGTGCTGGGTAGCAGCAGATTTAGAGGTTGCTTATGTGTGATTTAGTATAGCACGCGCGAATATGGCGGCGATAATTCTTTAAAAATTGGAAATTGTTTTCCAATCGATTTCGCATTTAGCAAAAAAAGCACTCGACACACACTCGTGCACACAACTACAAGCAGACGAGCGGAAAATGTCTTTTACAGTTGCCCCAACTGCCACGTATCCGTCTCTGCGTGTGCGTACGTGTGTGTTTGTGTGTCAGTTTAGTTTGCGCAAAACATTTTATAAAAATATACAATATGATATAAGCAATAAAAAAAAAAGAAAAACATTTTGTTATTTTTCACCTGGTTGCAGCTTTGGAAAGGATTAGGTAGCTGAAATCATGGATTTGGATTTTAGCTTTTGTTTAGTTTTAGGAGGAAGGTGAAAAGCGAATATTTTTTTGGCCCAAATGGAAAATGATGAAGACGCTGCGCAAAATGGAAAAAGTCAAAACATTAAAGTGAATGGAGTATTGAATCGGATATAAGATTTTAAATAGAATAATGGGATTTCTTATTAAGAGTTAACAATAATATTATAAGCACAAGAAATAACATTGCATGCATCTGACAGAACGTTTCAATACTGCTAAGATTAAGTAAGTTCTTTGATCGAATATTTAGCTAACCAAAGAGTTGTTCCACTCAGTGTTCCAATAATTCGTATGGCAGCTAGAGGTCCGCTTCAGCCGACTTTAACACATATCCCGACTGCAGTAAACATACGGATCTGTGCGTAGGCTCATTAAAATAACTCGAAACTGAGAGGTTAGTACTCATAGAAATAGATTGATAAATGGCCATGGGCTTGCTTATCTATTCGACTGACAGAGAATATATGGCATATAAGGGGTCGGCTATATTTACGCGATACAAAAATATATAAATACAAATTACATAAAATAAATGAATAAAATATCAATAATTATCATTTAAAATGAGTAAATTAACATAATAGTAAAAAGTAAAAGAAAACCCAATATGAATATTTGTATCTTAAGTCAGGCTATAGATTACTTGACTATTCCTACATAGTAAGCATCATAATATAGTCGCGTAAAGATTTGTATTGCGGCAGTATAGCTCACGAATCTACTTATTTAGAGGTCTCGCTGTGCATGAGAAAATGTAACCATTTCTCTATCCAATTTACATTCCCCGCGCTCGTTCATTCAAGTTTATATAAAAGCGATTTTCATAGCTATATAGGGAAAGGAGAGAACCAGCCGATAGTGTGGCTCATTGTATGTGTCGTACAATGACTACAATGGGCAACAAAAGGTTAGATAGATACCCACTCACACTCACACACACACACACACACACACACAACAAGGGGGCGTGTTTCGGTTACAACTTGGGTGCGGACGGGGGAAGGCACACAAAGCACTGTCAGGGGCAGCGGGCACGCAGCTCTGGAGTGGGCGAGTCGTGACATATTTTATTTGCACAATGACAATGCGAGTTACTCGGCAGACGGCAACGAGAACGACGACGACGACGACGACGTCGACTATACACCCGCCATTACGCAAACACACCCCAGCACACACACACACACCTACACACACCCGCAGCTAGATCTGTATAAATTGGATGGCACTGGAAAGGGACACGGGGAACAGGGGCGGGCAGCGTACAAAGTAGTAAAATAAGTGCAAAGGATAATGCGAATTGAAATGACAAAACCCAGAATAATCATTGGCTCCACACTCAGCATGCAGCACTCAGTGGGTTGGTGGGTTGATGGGTGGCGTGTGGAGGGGTATGTGGGGCGGGGGCCGTTGTTTCAGTTAGATGAGTGTGGGATCGAAACATGGCAATGCCATACACAAATGATTTTTATTTATGCCTTTTAAGTAAATTAAAATTTACTCATTTTGTGCAATGAGTTTTGTTGTTGTTCTTTCGCTCAAGTCGTCGTCGCACATGACAATATTGTCAATTTTATTTAGCTAGCCATTTTTATTGCATTTCCTTGACTTAGTCCTGCCTTAGCATTTGCCACGTCTCGTAAAATATTTTTATGTATTTTTTATTTACCCAACGCTGCCATGCATGACCTCAATATAGCATGCCAAGTGGCCCCACAGCCAGCCAGCGAATGCAATTGCCAGCTCCTATTGCCGGAGCTGTGGCTCCTGCTCGGGCGGGCGACTCCTCCTCGTAACATGCTTTTAATGTGCGCCATTTTATTTGCCACAAAACCGACACACGGCACCATTAAAAAGCCATAAGCGCTGAGCCTCGAGCTTCGAGCTGCCTCCGCTGCTGCCGGACTCTCGCTTAGATGTTATTAGAACTCACCTCTCAGCCCTCCATCTCTCTCTCTCTTTCTCTTGTTCTCCTTTCTGTCTCTCTCACATTGCTGCCTTGTTGCTTGCTGTGGTCATAAATTGTGTGCGCTGCTGCATTTTGATTACAATTTTTATGATTTTTAGGTCAAAATTTGCCAACATAAAATGGCCAAAAGTAAATTTGAAATAAATAAAGCGCCGCCGGAATAGGCAACAGCAACAACAACAGCAAGAATAACAAGCACAATAAACACAACAAAATGGTGTCGTGTTTTATGTGCGCCCTTTTTGTGCCATAAAAGGCCAACTTACTCTATATATATGTGCTTGGAGACCAGGCCGGAACCGGTCCCCAGCTCATAATATCTTGTTTCTGGCAGCATTTCGAATTCGGTTAGTTTGCTTATTTTGGGCTCCATGTTTATAAGTTGCGAATTATTTTGGCTTTTGGCTCATATTTCATTTGCATTTAATGAGTCGTAAAGCTGGCCCTGCCACTGCTGCATTGGCTCGTAAAAAGTGTTGCAAATTGAAATTTCAGCTGGGTCGAGCTGCTGATGGGCACTCATTAGACGGCAACTTTCTAATGACCCGGCTAAGCAGGTGCCATACATTTAACTAGGCCTAAACGCAGCCAGGCCTGAAAACTGTGCGTGCCAAGATAGCAGTGCCAAAAGATTTATTGCCAACGCAATGAGTTAAGAAAGACAAGTACCAAAAGGGAAAATACAACAGCAATAGCCAAGTTTCTTATCATGATGACGATGACGAGTTTCTATGTACAACATGCAACAACAACAGCATAAACAACAACAAGAACAGGCAGCAGGAATAATAATGATGAAGCTGCCGCACACTGACAAGCCAAATGATGGAGAATGATGCCAACCAAGCCAAGTCGAGCCTGAAGCTAAAGCAGCTCCATCTGCCTGCTTGTCTGATTGCTCACTGAGCTGAGTGTGTGTGTGAGAGAGGGGTGGGGGAGAGGAACTGGAATTGGTAGGTTGGCAGGCAAATAATGGTTGCTTTTGTCTCTTGTGCGTGTGTTGTCTTTAGAATATTTCAAGATGGCGCAGCTTTCAAACATATGCTTACACACATACACATGCATATTTATCGGTCCCAATGACACTTGCTTAAAACGCCACAATTAATCATAACTTGTTGTTTAGTTCATAATTTCGATCAAACTGTAAAGGGAAAACATTTGTTTTTAAGTTTTATACCGTATTTTAACTTAAGAAATAAATAAATTTGTATAATAATAAAAAATATAAAATAAATATATAAACCTTAGCACTTTTTTGCGACAGAAAACTGAACACGAAAGTTAATTTTTGTTAAAAGATAAAGTTGGTATACAATTTTCATACATACAAAATGAACATATATATTTTGATAAATTATCTTTCAATATATGAGCTCGACTAAGGCTAGTTGGAATTAGACACCTCTAGCTCAAAATGCATTTTAAGACGGAGTTTTGTGCGGGTCGGAATGGATACAGACATAGGGCACATAGACTGATATCTAAAACAATGCGTATATAACTCTTTTAAACTACATTATAGGCTGGAAGTATTGATAATTCTTACTTTTAAGTGCCCAAGTGCTATCAATTCTAACTTGTGAGCTATCAAGTAGCTCCAAAGTTATTTTTCTAAATGAAAACTAGAATAACTTTACTACATTTTTTAAATATAGCTTATTTTAATTAGTTATCTATTAAATCCCTAGACTTCCTGTAAAAGCATTCGAGTTAAATTGGATTTTAGATGGGGCATCTAAAAAGATGGCACATCATCTATATGTAAGCTTAATTTAATCCATGAACGCCACTTTCAGCTAGTGTCATTGTACTCTGTTGGTATATGTAAGGAACGCGTTCACAAATATTATTCACTGTAAATATGTATGAATGTATTTGAGTTGAGGCATGTTGCCGATTTTAATTGCAGCTCATATATATGGCTGCTTGTGCCAGGCTGAGCGTGATTAACAATAATTAGACTTGGCATTAATTACGCCAAAAAGTTAATTACGCATTGCTAAAGAATAATGTCAGTCATTCATGTTGCCGAGTGCGGCGCTTCTGATAACAACGTGCTCAGGCTTCACTTGCAAGCTCCAAGCAAATAGTTGCTCTAACTTTCGCAGAGTTTAGTTTGGAGCTGAGCTGGAATCGCAAACACCCTAAGCATTTCACCAGCTGCTCATCCTCATCGAGCTGCTCTTCCCGAGCGCCGTTTGGCTGTTTATTCAAGCAATTTAATTGCTAATTTCGTGCATGGCAATTGCAATATCCCATGCTGCATAGCCAAGGGGGAGGCTGTGCCGGGGGTTGGGGGTCGGGGGTCAGGGTCGGGGCACTAATAAAGTTCTTAAACAGCAGGCAGGCAACTTATTAACCCTTTGACTTTGGCGCGGCGACACCCACGCATAGATGCGAGCAGCGGTCGCAATAAAATCAATCTTATTAAAACATTAACAGCGGGCAGAATGGCAAATAAAATAAATCAAATGGTTGCCCCCGGCTCCTGGGCACCCGGACGTCTGCCCTTCATCTGCATTGAACGACGCTTAACGCAGCGGGGGTCGGGCGGTTACTTTCTTCAGCCGCGTCTCCGCTACAGCTCCCCTGTCCGCCGGCCACTTTATTAGCCTGCCTTCAATCAGCGGCAAGTGAAGCGGCAGCCAGCATATGAAATTCAAATTTGATGCCCACCCTCAAGCGCAGGGCCAAAGGCGGACAGCCACCCCCCATGGCTGACAATGCCATTTGGGCATTTTGCATAGGGCAGCGGCTACAACAACAACAACAACAACAACAAGGACAGGAACAAGAAGAAGAAGAAGAGGAAGAACAACGACAGCAGCCATGGCATGTCCTTTTATTATTATTTTTATTGTGCGGTGATTTTGTCCCACCCCGGCCAACTGCTTGCTCCGGTCGTTGTGGGAGGGGGTGGAGTGGGGCTTGCGTTTGTCATTTGCCGGTCGACGGTCGACGGTCGGCGGTCGGGTGGGGTGCATATAAATTCGACATAATTTCATTGTAATGAATAAATTGATGGATGGTATATTCTGTGCACCACCTTCCTGCTAAATTAAACACTTTGCCAACCGCAAGGCCAGTCTCAGTACAGATCGTCTATTACAATTTTTACCCACCAGCTCTGGCGCATAAATTATAATTTGATTTTTTTTTAATTTTATATTTCCGAAAACTCATTTGTTAGGTGCGAAAATAGAATATGAATTATTTATAGGTCGTATATGCTGGGCAAATAAAATTGTTAGTTCGTCTTTTTTTTTCCATTATTTTTATTGTTCTTTTTGATTTTTTTGTTTTTTTTTGGTTTGATTTAATGTCTATAACTAGTAATTTTAAGTGTACAATTATTAAATATATTTGTATATATATTTATATTGGGTTTTTTGTTTTAGTAGTTTCTTCCTTCATTTTGTTCATCTATTTTTGTTGATTTATCTCTGGTTGTTTATACGACTAGACAACTCCTTAAAAACTGCTACGGCTTTTGATATATTTTGTTTACAATACATTTTTGACTTGATCTTGATACGTTTTCATTATATTTCTATATATATATATATATTTGGTATATGTGCTGCCAAACAAAGTTGTTTTTTTTTTCGTTTTAGTTTGGGCATAGTTTTATTTATTTTAATTGGTTTTTAGCTGACGCACAGTGGGCAAAGACTTATTTGTTTTTGTTGCAAAAGTTTTTGCAGATAACTTTAACTTTTTTGCTATTTAGTTAGTATAGCTAGTTAGTTCTTTAGTTAAGAGCGAACTAATCTTATAAATACAGCTTGCTGCCTATAGCTAAATATTTGCTTAATATGTACAAAACACTTAACATTCTACATTAAACGTTGGTTTTCGCTTCTTCTTTGTTTAATGAACATAATTGGCATTTAATCTCAATGCAGAAGTGCAAAACATATGAAAAACACATTTATCAATTTGTAATTAATTTTTCTGCCTTTCCGACTGCCGCTTAATACCAACTAATTATAACTGCACACAAGCTCGGACTTTCAGAATTGTTTTTCTTGTTGTTTTATTTTTACGGTTTTTTTTTTGTTTTATAAATGTAATTATTGTTCTTCAAAAAAGTTGTATTTCATGTGCTGTTGTTGCTTTTTTTCGCGTTATTTTCCATCTAAAATTTAATTAAATACGCTTAATGCTAAACTTTTTTTTTGTTTTTGGTATTTTTTGCCCGCTGATTTACGCAGTTTTACAAATAACAAATCGTTAATTATTCATGTTATAAGTACGTTGATTTAAATATTTTATTTATATATTTATGTTTTTTGTTGTATATATATACTTGGCAAACGTTCAATCGATGACGTCCTCGTCGACATCGTCGCCGTTGTCATTGCCGCTGGAGGTGCCACCGGCAGCAGCAGCAGCAGCTGCGGCAGCTGACATTAGTCCGTTGGCGCCTAACGGCGATTTGTTGTTGTCATCGTTGTGGGTCACTGTGCCGCCGTCATCAGTGCCGCCTCCACTTCCGCCGCCCAAGCCCAAATCGGTGTGATCCAGCAGCAGGCTGTTGTTGTTGTTGTTGTGGTGGTGATGACCGTGCAACATGTTGTTGTTGTTGTTATGGCTATGGCTGCCGTTGCCGGTCAAATGCTGCTGCATGGCATTGCCATTGTGCTGGCCGGAGAAGTGCTGCAAGTGGTGCTGATGCTGATTGAGCAGAGCACCGAGTGCGTTTTCTCAGACAACATCGGTCACGCCATACTGGCAGGCGGACAGACCGGCTGAATTGGAGCGCGAGACTGGCGATGGCGCCGAATAGGGGCTGCTGAAGCCTGTGGCATGCTGCTTCGCCTTCAGCCGCAACGTGGCAATGCTCGAGGACATGCTGCTGCTCATGCAGGGCTCGGCGGCGGCACGATACATATACGGATTCGCAGGTGTTGTATACGGACAGGGTGCAGCGCCAACGCCCACGCCCACATTCGTATTGGTCAGCGTGGAGCCCATTGTGCCCGGCAGCATCGAATTGTTCATGCTGACCGCAACACCGCTGGCGCCCGTATTGAAGCAGTTGACCGAGTTCTGGTGATGATTGCTGGTCACCATCGAGCCGAGCGGATTGACCGGCCAGGGGAACGGCTTTGTGCCCAGCGGCGATGGCACCTTGGTCCAGTTGTTATACGGATATGATGAATACAGCGAATCATCTGCGAACGGCTGCATGAACTGTGTGCCAAAGCCGGACTTAAAGTCCGCTGCGGCCACAGCCGCATTCATGGCATTCCGCTCGCGCTTGCGCCACTTGGCCCGCCGGTTCTTGAACCACACCTGCAAAAGCATAACAAAAATTGTTGAGATGAGAAAAGTGCCAGCAGTTTGTGGCAAGTTAGTTAAAGTTTCAAAATGCTTTGTGGCAGTGGCAGCCATTTTCTTTTATTGCGTCGCCGTGCCGCATAATTTATTAGATTGCCGCCAACTTGAAAATTTATGTATCCGTCTGTGTGAGTGGGCGTGTGTGTGTGTGTATGAAAAACTCCCCCAAATGCAGCCCCCACAAAAGCAGCTACCCCCCAAGCAGCAGTGGCGCAAAGGGCGCTGCGTAATACGCATGTGCAGTAATTATAAATACAAATATACATAAATACTGCTGCCATACTGGTTGTTATTGTTGTTGTTATTGCTGGTGTTGGTGTTGCCTTTCTTTTTTAATGGAGAGCTTTATATAAATAAACTCGACGGGCCAACCCCGAAACACAAGCAGTACACAGCTCTCGAGTAGAGTGAGAGAGGGTAGGAGGGGAGCGAGGGGAGCAAGGGCCACAAAAAATAAATCAAAATTATTTTGCAAACAAAAAGTACACAAAGCGCAAAAATAAAAGAAAGAAAAGCGAAAAGCGAGTAGATAAAAAACAAAATGGCAACTTTGTAATTTATTGCTGAAGTTTGCGCAGCGCACACAGATACTCAGCTACTCAGATACAGATACAGATACAAATACATATACGAGATACAGATACGGCTACGGCCACAGATACAGTAAATGACAAAGGCCGTGCAGACGCTGCCAGCAATTCTGATGAGGCTGTTTTTTCTTATTTGTTTCTCTTTAACTTTTGGCTTATTTAAAGACTCTCCAAATGGAGCTTTAAGTTGCACTTTGTTAATTTCCCACCAGCCCACGTGCCATTGGAAATTGCAATTGTTCAGGTAATTAAACCAGCTACAATTTGCGCATTTCATGCCGCTTGTTGCCGCCTTGCCACATTTGTACTTAAATCAACGCAGCCCGGCTTTGGGGTTGTAAATTTATGGCCTGCCTGACGGCTACGCAACGTTTCGGGCCCGTAACTAAATGTGGACACGCGTGGCTCGTATGCAAAGAAAAAAAATATATAACTGGGCCTAAACGGCCGCAACGTGCAACATGCAACATGCAGCGTTTGTTTGTTTTGTGGGCTACAGAAAAAAAAAAGGTTTGCCACGCGGCAATTTAATGCGCATTTATTTGCTCGGCAATTGCCTTAATCGAATTAGTTGCGCTAGTTAATTGAAAACGCATGAGACACAGCCGCCTGATTGAGCTGTAACTAAAAGTTTGGCAGCGTGAGAAACGCCACAAACTAAAACTGCTTCAAGATGCAGCAGCCCGTTCCGGCCAGGACATAAATCACAGTCGGGCCAATTTCAATATCCCCACAGCAATGTGTCAATTTGTCAAGGTACATTGCTCAGTCGCAGCGCAGCAGCATCATCAACAACCACATCATCATCATCACCATCATCATCAGCAGCAGCAACAGCAGCATCATCAACATGATGAGCTTCTGCTGGCAAAACTAACGTCATCGATCTCGTCAACTGTCATTTTCACGTATCATTTAGCAAGTTGTTGAAGTTTGGGCCAAAATGGAAAAAAAAAATAGCAACGTTTGCATGATGGCAAATTGATGTGACTGCAGAGAGAGAGCAGAACCAGCAAAAAAGGAAATATAGCAAGAGTTTTTTTAGAGAGAAGAGAAGTGCACGACTAGCACATACCCTGAAGCTAAGGAAGCAATGGAAAAGAGTTAGGTACAAGAAGAGTGAAATATTCTTAGTCTGTGTATGCAATACGTAGACAAAAACGAAATTGTAAACTTGTTTTGCGTATGATATACGAGAATATATGTTATATTGGAAATTTCCAGGCTCTGGCTTTTGTAGTTTGCCAGATCAAACAGATCAGATTCAAACAGTCGGCCGGGCCTGGCTAGATCGGCTCAAGATTCTGATCAAGAATATATATAAGGTATTGGAGCTGCTTGCTGTTACTTAAATTTGCGCAAGGGTATTTTACTCTTTTTTACCCATATTTAATGGCTACAGGGTATAAAAAAACAACAAAAAACGAAAAGTGTGTGTGTGTGAGAAAAAGCAGCGCAATTTTCCACTCAACGGGCAGACACTTCAGCCAGCACCCGCTGACTCAAGCAGAAAATCCTAATTGGTTTTGATGAAAGCGGCAATGACACCTCCTACCGCTGCGCTGCAGGCTCTACGATGTTCTATGCTGGTGCTGCAGCGCTTCATCAGGTAAAGTTGTTAAAAAAAAGCAGCATTTTTTGTATGGTATATGTATGAGTGGTGCCAATGTGACCATGTGGCAAAAGTTACGGGGCTGAGGTCGCCTTTTTTTTTAACTACGGGTCTTTCTTTTGAGTGAAGAGCTGCCATTTTGATTGATGGCCACAAATTGCAGCTAAATACGTTTTTTATTTGCTTAATTCTTGTTGTTGCTGCCGTTGCCTTTACCGTTGCCGTTGCCGCTAGGGGCCCTTTTCCCACTTCCGGGACTGCGCTTGGATAGCATGAAATTGAAATTGAAGTGAAAATTTTGATTGCAAACAATATTGATAAGCATTACGAGACTCGAAAGGCGCAACACAGTTGATTGCTTGCTTTTAAGCAGCAAACCCCTCGTAAGATAATTATAAACAGTTTCTAGACTGGAAAAAGATAAAAAACATATTTTTGTTACTGCAGCTCTTAAGAGTTTAATTAAAAGCTAGTGATAGCAGCTAACAGTTTTTTTTGAGTTTTTTCCCCCTAAGTTTTTACATTTACACGTCTTTCAGTTAAGCAGTTTTAAAAGCAAATTAAACTTTTGGAGGTAAAATGAAGATTTGGAATTGATAACAGATAATTAATCATACTTAAAGCTTGTCTATTGGGTGAGCTGTCCTCTAAAAACAATGCAATTGCCCTTAAAGCTCGCCCAGTCGCTTCGTGGTCTTATTCATTGAATTACTCCTAAAGCTTTTATTGCTTTTATTTATTATTAATTATTCGGACATTAGCATTTTGCTTGAAAACATAAATAAATTACATACTAGTTTAGCTGTCCAAAAATTATTCCGTTCCTTATCTAACCAATGCAATTGTTCTTAAAGCTCAACGCGTAAATACAATAACTTAAAGCTTTAAGCTCGCCTATTCACTTCTTCCCAGAATTAATTGAATTGCACTTAAAGCTTTAATTACCATGCTGCTTTGTTTGCGGCTCTCGCCGAATTTCAGCTTTAGTGTTATTTTTTTATGAAGTTCATAAAAGCATTTAAGCACACAAGATTAAGGTTCGGCCAACTGTTGACACCATTCGCTTCCCGCTTGTAAGAGTTAATTTGTTTGTATAGCTTATCCCTAATAAGTACTTTTGAGGCATCTTTTAGCCTTAGTTAAATAAAAAAAAAATTTGACTCTGGCTACAGCCAGAGTTCGGTTTTTGCTGGCCGACTCCAAGTACTGACGATTCTTAATGGGCCATATTGTGGCGCCATTCTTTTTTATGCCGCCAATAGAATGACTTTTCTATAGACAGACAAGTGTTTGTTTTTTTCCAGGCCATTGCCAACAGCTGACCATAAAAGGAGTAAAAAGGAGTTGTTCCAGCATATAACGTACTCCGATTTCAATTGCAATTTTTATACTCTGCCCCCATTGGACGACAAATGTTTTTACGAGTTTGTTTGACTGTTAATTGAATGAAATGAATTTTTGTTTCAGTAATGTTTTAAAAAGTATATAAAGAACTCGACAGTCAGAAGAGAACATATTGCCATAATTGCCGGCGCATGTAAATCCTCAGATTAGTAGCTATCAGGGATGTCCAAGTAGCGGCAACATTTCCTGCCCAGCTACTGCAACTGCCACTGCTTTGTTTGCCCAGACGGGGCTGCTCTTTTCCACCTTTTTTTTTGGTTTTTGACAATTTAAAGCCCACCCAGATTTATATGTGTGTATGTGTGCGAGCGAGCTGTAATCCTTTTGTATATTTGATAAATTTTATTGCCTACGCTATTATTGCAGTCAAATGTTATTTTGCCTTTTACCAAACCCCTCTACCCTACCCCCAACCCCTAGAGCCCCGCGCTGTGCGGAGACAGCACGATCATGATCATTAATTCTCATGCGGTTTCTAATTCATTAAACAACCCTCGTTTGCTGCCGCACAAAAACTCATCCAAAGCTGCTGACAAATTGCCTCGCATTGTTTTGCATTTTATCGTGGGGTTTGAGGGTGGGGGGTGCAGGAGGGTTGCAGCCCAAAGTCAAACCCCCTGCCCCTGCCGCAGACGGCAGTGGCAAACCTTTTGTCATCATATAATGGACCATAAAACAAACTGTATCAATATTTTATGCATTGAGCGCAACACATGTTTAGATTGACATAATTTCCCGACTTTTCTCCTGCCAGCCAGCCGGCAGAAGCCCATCCCTTGGTCGACACTTGTTTCTGGGCCGCAGCTAATTTCTTTATAGTGGCCCGTCAAGTGTTATATGAAGAGAAATTCTGAGCATATGCGCGACATAAACTAGAAATTTGCATAGAAAAACCATGAAATATTCTTTTTGGTGTCAGCAATTTGTCAAGAATGATTCGACTAAAATGTTGCAACTGGCAGATGTTTGTTTATTTTAATTGCATTTATATGAGACGTTATCCATGTCCGCTGTACGCACAATTAACGTTCTACGTTGTGTCGCCATAGCTGATGATCATCAGCAACATCATCATCATGATCGATCAATCGGGGCAAGTCGAGGCGCTGTCCCTATAATCATATCTACAGTGTAACTGCCGTGTCGCTGTCTTGTCTGACAGACTGACTGCCGGACTGACTGACTGGCTGACTGGCCCAACAAATGGATATCTATATAGATATTATAGTTATCGTATCGGTCGGGTTTATATTTGCCACGCATATTTGCCGCTTGGCGCCACTTATGTGCATACAACTTCTTCAATTGTTTACCAACTATCGTTTACAAACAATTACAACTGTTGTGCGTGCGAGTTGTTGGTTGTTTTTTTGTTTCTTTTACACACAATGACAACACGCCCCACAACTGCTTGAGGCTGTCAATAGCTGGGCTCCATTGGCGTCGCATGTTCAAACAGCTGCCCGGGGGCATATTTTGATAAGCTTCGCGTTCTCGGCCCAGTTTACACACACGGTTAGGGCCATAAAAAGCGGCTGCAAACTGCGCCAAACTTTTAGCCGCAATCGAGGCGGCAATTTATGGCAACTTTGCGCCACGGCCACCCGCTGCCGCCGCCGCTGCATTGGCTAAGCCTAAAGCCCAGCAACATGGTGGCACCACCCAAAAGCGAGCCACTCGGCCTGCAACATAAATTTACGCTGCACAGCGAAAAATGGCGACGGTTTTTGGCCAGTGAGCGCTTAAGCCGCGCGAATTCAAACGGCAATTTGGGGCAAGGCTGGGGGGCAGGCAGCATATTTACGAGTTGGCGCTTGCATTTTGTATGTGCCGCTGTTTGCATTTGTATTGGTGGCAGCTACGTGCTGCGGTTGCATTGCGGTCATTTTGGCCCAGTGGACAAGGCAGCCGCAGCCGCCGCAGTAATTGCCGCATAATTGCACAAAACACACACACACACGTACACACACTTTTGTTGTGGCTGCCGCTGCTGTTATTTACAATTTGCGGCTTTTACTGTGCATTTGATTTGATATGAATTGAACTGCTCACCCGAACTCTGGCCTCGGTTAGATTGGTCCACATCGCAATTTCCTCGCGCGTCGACATATCCGGATAGCGATTGCGACTGAACGTATGCTCCAGCTCCTGCAGCTGCTGGGAGGTGAAATGGGTGCGCTGTCGCCGCTGGCGCTTGTTCTTTTTATCATTCTTTGGCTCATCGGCGCTGGTGGTCATCGGCTCATCATGCCCAGAATTTGATATGTTCTCCGTTTTAATTGTGGTCTCATTTACGCTGCGATTGCCTGCAAGCGAAAAATGCAAATAAACAGAGTATGCATTAAAAACAATTTTAATCTGCCTGTAAATTTATAATCTAGCTCATTAAAATGTGTTTGATCTGCTTTGCGGTGTCTATCTAAGATTTTATCTGAATTTCATTTGCAGGAGTGCATAGTGTCTGGAAGGCTACTTCAGCAGCAGTTCACGCCCTAATCAGTTGCGCCCCGCTGCCGTTACTAATTGCCATGCAACCTTCAAATGACGCCAAACCCCAATCAGGCCCAACCACAAGCCCAGCTACCACTTCCACTCACCCACTACTCCGCTCACACACCCCCACACCCGGTCCCTGGCCCCACTCGTTAACACACTTCAAACGTGTGCCGCCGGCGGGGCTAGCCTAGTTTTTGGCTGCTACCAGATTTACAACCCGGCTAATGTGTGTTCCGATCATGTCATCGATCATGGCGGCGTGCTCTCTCTGTTGTTGTCGTTGTTGCCGTTGCCGAGCACCGAAACTTAATCAAATAAACTAAATGACTGGCCATATGAAATATCAGTTTCGGTGGCTCGACAACGTCGTCATAGTGTCGCAAATCAAAGCAGTCTAATCGAAAACTAAACGGACGCGAGTGAGTAAATTTTCGCCGACAAAGGCCAAGAGGCAACTTCACCCTTTCACCTGCCCCCAGCCCCAGCAACTATGCGCCACCACATTGGCCATGCTTTAGAAAATTATTATAAATTATGTTTCTTATCTAATACACTCGCACGTATAAAATCAATAACGAGCCACTCGGTGAGTCCACGGTTCCACGCTTATTCCGAACCACATCATGCGATTAGGCGCAACGATCCAAAATAACTATTATTCATGTTTCAGAAAATGACATGTTTATTATCAAAGCTGGTGTAAAAACTAATGTTGTATTAAGTTATAAGAAGTTTCAGTTGAAAACCCAGAAACTGACTAATCTTTCCATGAAGAGCTGTTTATGTAGTATAATAATAATTATAAATTAATATTCCCAAGCTTCGTCGAAATATTCTTAAGAAGTCTCAATAGGATTGTCATCAAGTCTAATATGCATAGCTTATTTCCTTTGGGGAAGACTATATAGTATATCTTACATTAGATTAAATTAAATTAAGTAAAACCTAAGGCCGAATTATTCAGGTCATATAACATCTAAATTTGTTAAGATTTTGTTTGATTCAGTTGCCGTGTACTTACCATCTTTGCGATCCCGACTTCGATTCGTTAAGGTGGATGACGATGAAGTTTGAAAGTTATTTAAATGTGTGCTATCCAAACTATTTGCTACGGCGGTCATGGAGCTATGACTATCACGAAAATCACCGGTTTCGGCCCAAACTGAAAAGAATAAACCAGCAAAGGGCACAGAAATATACAAAAAAATTAATGTTTTAACATAATGTTTTAAAGGGTATTAAAGGGCGTAGTGTTTCGCACAAGATACGGCTCCTTAAACGCCCATAAAAAGGCGCATCATAAAAGGATTTATGGCTTTTGGACGCCACTGGACCAGTTTTAAATGGGCTTTTGGTTAGCTCGATTAAGGATACGAGTGCCCGGGCTTCCGAGCTGAGAGCCAAGACTTTGTTCGTTAATTGCTCGCTGGAGGAAGCATTATGAAAACTTTACGCCATAAGGCTTTGTCTGAAAGTGAGCGAAAATAGTCAGGATAAATATATACTTATAGCCCCATCCCAACCATAAATCGAACTCAAATGAGCCATGCGTTTGGCTACCCTACAATAATTGCTCTAATTATCCCAGTTAGTCACGCTGAATTTCATATTAATTAGTCAGCCTTTTGACATGTTCCCCAATGCAGATTTATGGCCAGACAATTGATATTCGGCTTGGGGCCTGCGAACCTTGAGGTGTGCGCCCATATGGCATAGGTCTCGACTTCCTGGCCATTGCTCCTAAATCTTATGGACTTCCTCGGGCCGCTCGTTGCATAATTTATGGCATTTTCACATGTTGTCAGTTTTATGTGGTTTTTAAAGTGTCTGCCAGGCTGGCTGCAAACACCCGCTGCGACATTTTTGTGAAACAATTAGCTCGATGCTGGTGTGAAATTTGAGGGGTACTTGGGAGAGCTCTCTCCCTCTCTCCCTCTCTTTCTCTCTCCAGCGAGTGCCCACAGGTCTATTAATTACGTGGAATTTTCTTTAATTTATGCCGTTTACAACGGTCTCACTTGCGCTTTACAGTGAACAAATATGTGCATCAAATGTTTTATCTTTGAAGCTGTAGTTAAATATCTTAATTGATATTTTTAGCAAATCATAGTTGGAATTCCGCTTATATTCCCCTGTGTGCATCAAGTGACAGACACATTATTTTATATTATTCGGCAAATATGCAATGAATGCAATTTAGGGTCTGCTATTTAGTTAAAGTCGCACATGGGAATATTTTATGGCCGGGAATTTAGGCAAAACTACGAAAAATAAAAGTCTTTCCAGCATTCACATGAATTACAGATTTGTATATAAATCTTTATGCCTTAAAATATATATAGCTTAGAATTCACTTAAAGTTAGTTGGTTAGCATGGGGAACAACCCATTTTTGGTAGCCTAGTCTGGGTCTCGAAACCGAAACATGCATCATTATTAACCCGAAGGAATATATTACGTTTCAACATTGAATAATTCAGAATGGGAGATACATATATGTACTATTTATGTATAAGAATATATTTATATTTATTTTGGTCTTCAGCTGGCATATCAGTATCTTTTTTAATTTTTTAGTCGAACATCTTTTACTGGAATATCATAATATTCTCCAGTTAGACTGGAGTCTGAAAATTGTTCGGATCCAAGTTCATAGACAGCTGAATACAGTATCTTATACATTCTAAAAACTGTTTCTTTTTGTATTTTTGGTATACTTGATGTTCAGCTATATATTTCTTGATTACTCAATGGGTGTAGCATGTGCAGACGTCATTCATAAAGCAAGTTTTTTAATGATTCGACCGTCCCTTAAATACCAGAATGCTTCTTGATAGCCGTTGCTGTTGTGCCCGAATTTCAACCTGAGCATGTGTCGTTAAATGGGTCGCCAGCGTCATCTGTGCTATCCGCTAAGAACTGTGGCCCCCTCTCCCCATCCCATCCGCATATAGCCGTGTCAAGTGGAGAAATGTAAAAATATTTTCTTAACGACGCGCTCTAAAAAACGCAGAGAAAAGCACGTACCGCAGCGATTTTTATTTGTTTAAATATTTCGTACAAATTTTCCTAATTTTCCGACTAATTTGAATTCGTTTTTCCGACTCAAATTTGAATTGTTGTCGCCTGTCAGTTGGCGTTGACATTTTGTTGGCGCAGTTGTTGCCACAGTTTTACACTGCTTTTCAAGGTTCGCTGCCTGAGTGAGTGGCAAGTGTCAATACGAATAGCTGGCCAAGTGTCTCGTGGGCGTAGCCCCAACATTTTGGCCAGCCATGTCAGGAGTGCGCTGTGACAACAAGTGTCAGCGTCAATTTTTAGCCACATTCTTGTCAGCCATTTTGCAGAGGCGTTTAAGCAAACAAATGGGCAAATTGTGGCTGGGCCAAAACTCACAACGAAAGTCAACAAACGCACACCCTAACGAAGGGCGCAACTATTAATCAAGCTGCAAATATGATCGTGCAGAAAAATGAGAAATAAATGTTTGCCCAAGCAATGATTTTGATTTTTATATCCTGCACACACACACACATACACACACAAACACGGAGAGACATTTGGCCATTTGTCGCATTCATTCATAAACATTTTCCACACTCACACACAGTTTTCCACAAAAACTTTGACACACGACACGGCAAGGCAGCCGTGGCCAGGAGCAGTAGCTATAAATTATCCTGCCCGTGCACTGTCAAACCTCGGCGCAGGATACAAAGGATACACACACAGGCCGAAACCCAGACCCAGACTCAGACCAAGACCAAAACAAACAAACAATCGCAACGAGCCTGTGGAAATTGCTATATGGGAAGCTGGACAAAACGTACGCCCCGAGTGCGCGTCCTTTGACACGAAGCACAACCCAACAAAAAAAAAGGAAAAGAAATGAAAATAGGAGGAAAAATGCGAGCCATAAGCAACGTTTACTTGTAGCATTTTGTGACCAAAAACAAACGATTAATGTGACAGTTGAATTGGGATGCGCAGACAAGCAAACAAACACACACACACACACACACATACATATATATATATATCACACACAGATACAGCCATAAGCAGGAATTGGAATTGGCATCCTTTGGCTAGAGCATTTGCCCCTTTTTCCCCGGTTGTCTGCTGCTATTTTGACAAGTTAGTTGCTTTTATTCTTCTCCAAAAACTAAACCACCCGTTTGTGTGGAGGGGGGCATATAAAAGGGTTAAACGCTGCGGTTGCCTGCCACATAAATATGTTGCATATACACACATACATACATATATATTTCCAATTTCACGGCACATTTGCTCGGGCCAAACAGAAAGTGTTAATATGCGACAGGTTATTTTATTTTTTTGGCCATATGTTGACATTGTCTATGCGCTCCCTTTGTCGAGCTGGCCAGAAATTAGCCAGAAAGGCTGTAAAAATTAAGTTTCAAGGGGCGAGCAACGAGAAGAAAAACTTAATTTTTATATGCCATTGAAGCGCATGCTTGGGTGTATCACAACAATCTACAAAGTTAATCCTTTATAGTTGCTTTTGTGCAAGCCAGACAATGACAATGGATGTACGTGTGCCATGGCAGGACATACGTTATGGCCATATAATGAGCTTGGCTGTGCCACACATACACACACACACAGATATAGAAATAAAAATCACTGCAATAACATTGACATGGCCCCAAAGTACGAGCAACCCTCCGAGCAGAACGAATCCCGGCCAGACAGACCAGCCAGCCAGCGAGTCAGCCAGCCGGAGCTCATTAGCCGACGTCCTGTAGATAAGGATAAGACATGCAGACCCCAACAACAACAACAACGAGAACAAGAACAACAACAACTGTCGTTTCTCTGTTGGCTTCTAGTTGCCGTTGTAGTTTTCCACTGCAATGCCCTTTTCCGTAATTTTCTCGACTGTCAGCTCAAATTTTGGCTCCAGTTGATGCCGTTGGGTCATTTGCCCAACTCTGGCCATTCGTCCGCTCGTCCGTTCGTCCGTTCTTCCGTTTGCCCATTTGCCCATTTGCCAGTGGCGGCAGCTGGAAGCCGGCAACGCCTGGACACAGCCCCTGCAAGTTTGTTGCCTCAGATAATCTCTAATGCGACATTTTTACGAAATTGCACGATACGGATAATGAGAAAGAGGCGGCTGTGGAGTCCCAGGGAAAACCCCGTACTCGTAACCCAAACTTTTGCAGTGAAGTTTTCCAACGCGCTGCGACGTAATTGCGGTCGTGGTCGAGTTGCGGCTGGCGCTTGAGATGCGACCAGATACGAGGGGGAGTTGCTTGCTTGCCATAATGACATTATAATTTATATAAACGAAATCAGTGCCATCAGAGCCAGAGAGAAAGAGAGAGTGGGCGAGAGAAAGAGGCAGAGAGAGAGGAAGATAAACCGAGCCACATGTCTCCGTCTGTGCGCCAGGACACGGGATTGATATATGGGCAGTTTTTGCCTTGTCCTTGCAAGTTGCAGCACTTCAGCGAGTTGGCAAAAACTAGAAGTGGGCGTCACCAATGGGTGATTATCATTGGTCCGGTCCGTTCGCCCACAATTTATGGGGTGTTTGCTTGGCAATTGCAATGCGATCTTTGTTTTTGCCGGCTGGCTGCGTTGGCAATTGAGTTGCCAGCTCTGACATATGTGCGCAATTTTCCAGAGATTTACCCTAGAAAATGCACTGACAATGATGAAAATTGCTTAAAGTGCCAGCAACAGCTTTAAGGATACAAATTACAAAATGGCTGGCGAAAAACAAAAAACATAAAAAAACCGAGAAGAAAATCGATAAAATGTATTTATATTCATAAAGAAATTTTGAGACATGCCACAGCCGCCATACGTTGAATTTAAAGTAGCTACAGGCCGCACATCCTTGGGCGAATGTATCTGTATCTGAAGCTGCGCCGTGTCGCATATGCGCTCTGTCGCGTCCCAGCTACGTTTCATTTTTAGGCGCTTTATTAAGGAAGTCTTGAAGCTGGCTGTGCTTTTTACTCTTCTTTTTGCAATAAACATTTTAGGGTATATCCCATGTTGACCTACTCTATGACTATGACAGAGCTATATTAATAGATGCGTCTGATAGGCTGCTTGTCTTCTAAGTATCTTATAGTCTTTTCTTTAAGCCAATTTCCCTAAAAGTACTTTTATTATACCGAACGCCTACAAGCTGAAGTGCATAAAGTGTTGGGACAGCTTTCTTTGCGTGTTTGTAATGTTTATAGGCACAATACCGACTCTCGAGCTGCACGTGCCATTAACACTTTATGCCAGGCACTGGCCAAATAAACAACCAGTAAACAACAACAACAGAGAGCAGACCCAAGTTAAATGCTACACAGATGTAAGTGCGTGCATTAATGTATGTATATATGAACAGCGGGCACAATAGATAACAAGATTTCATCAGAAAAGTCGAGCAGAAAATTCTCGCACTCTCAGCCACAGTTACAGATACAGATACAGATACAGATACAAATGTAGCTAGTGCTACACTTAGATACAGCCGGCAATTTCATATTTTATCAAGGGCCACAAACGGCAAACATTGTCGTAGGCAAATAGTTCTACCATATCTATGCGAGTATCTGTATCTGTAACAACTTGGCAAACACGCAAAGGACTCGTATAATAATAATAATAATAATAAAAAAACCAAATTTGTTGTAGTACGATATTGTATTATTTGCACAGCAACCAAAATGTAAACTGCTCTGATTTGGTTTGTTGTGTACTTTCGAGGTTTTTGTTAGTCTTTGGCTTTGCTCTGGGCAAATACAAATGAATCTGAAATCTTTTTGTGCATGCACAGCCAAATAGACACTCAGATACCCAGACGGGCTATGGTCAGATAAGGTGGCTAATTGCTGTTAACAGTGAAAGAGATGCGTCGCAAGGTCGCAGGATAATGTCATAGATTCAGGTTGTACGCACACAGAAACGAGCACAATCGGATATAGTTGATATGGTAGAAAAGCTCCTGAGCAGTTGCGCTGGCAGCTGCTGACAACATAATTCAGCCCGCTAGACAAACATGGCCAGCTGCCAGTCGTTGAGCAGAGACATTAAAGAGTTGTAGTCCGAGGTATTAAAAAGCATTAACTTTTTATTGTTTTACACGCTGCATCGCGCATACATAATAAAAGAGTATAAAACTGATGCTGGGCGGAAAATGGTGAAAAATTAGTGTACGTGAACTTGAAATCCTTTGAGCGCCAAATTTCAAATAAAAACACGCACAGAAGCCATAAAATAATGTTTAAAAAAAATGTATATATATATAAAAACACGCAACTAAACGAATTCAGAGGTGTGTGCGGCTCATAAAAAACTGCAATAATAAAAAAGCATTTCCACACACAAAAATAAATACTCGCACAAATAAAACTGAAATTGTTCATAACACAAACGAATGGCTGTGTGTAGGTGGTTTGATTTTGTGGTCGTGCTAAGAGGGGCAGCCATTAAATTGGCCAATAATTGAAAATCCAATTGCAATGTGCAACAGTCCAAGCAGCGGGCACGTTGTGCAACCAT
Source organism: Drosophila montana (assembly GCF_035044405.1). NCBI lineage: Eukaryota > Metazoa > Arthropoda > Insecta > Diptera > Drosophilidae > Drosophila > Drosophila montana. The sequence goes on along the minus strand of NW_026998620.1, from coordinate 12,216,887 downwards.
TATTTAAACAAGAGCGTAAACAATAACGACAACGACAACAACAATCGGCAACAAACAACAGCCAGAGTGAAATTTGTTGGCAACATGCGCGTTGCCTGTGGTCCGCACCTGCAGCCTTGGCCACAACTTCAACTGTCTGCCTGCAGTGTGTGTGTGTGTGTGTGTGTGTTGAGTGTGTGTTCGAGTGTGTGTCCTGGTGTGCATGTCAAAGGATAACTGCACTCGTGCATATTTTAAGTGCGCACAATTTTTGTGTTAAATTGTTTTGCCACGCAAATAAATGGCCAGACAGCTGCGGCCAGCATACCAAACCACCCCCTTTCCCCCGAACCGGCGCCCTCTTCTGCAGAGTGCAAAGTTTGTAAGGCTGTTAACCCGGCAGAGCAGGTGCTTAGGGCATAGGTTCAAGGCAGACAGCTAACAAATCTCTCAGCTAAAGCAGACAAATACTTATGCGACGCTTAAGCATTAGCATTTAAAGAGATCATTCCGAAAGCAGAAAGTTTTTGGTCTAAAGTTATGAAATCTGTGTTTAATAAATGGAGCTTATGAAATTAGCTTAAAGCTGCAAATAGGATTAATCTCGTGCAAAACTTTGATCAGCTTTCAAAGCTGTTAACTAAAATACCCGCTTATTGCAGAGATTGAAGCTTAGAAAGTCAAGAAGTCTTTAATATAATTGCAATAGGGATTACAAAAATTAAAAGAATAATTTGCAAAAGTTGTTAATATTTAAGGAAAGAAACACCTTTTTTTATGTGCTTTTAAAGTTTGAGATTAAAAAAAAAACTAAAATCTCCAACTGATGCTAATCGTATTTTAATTATACATTTTATACAAATTGTTTCATTTAAAATTGTTGAACATATTTGTATCCCTGTAACTTTTTACATATTGGATTTATATAAAATTTATAAATGTATCTATTATATTTGTAGATCAATCAAAAATTGACCAAATTTTTCAAATCTATTATTAGTAAGTATAAGTATAAGCGGGCCTGGAAGCCCAAAATAGAGTGATAGGTACTGTGGATCACGAACAAACTGCCTGCCTTTTGGTTCGCTTGGTAAAGCTTGAACCCAGTTTTTGGATCAAAACAATTAATAAGTTAATAATTGCTCGATGTATTGAAAATATTGTGATAAGAGGCGAGCTAGATGTGAACTCTATCCAAAATTGGCATCTACCAATTATGGTAAGATAAATGCATGGATGAGGTCCACAGTTAATTCTACTTTGGGGCTGGGTCTAAAAGTTTTTTATTATGCATCAAGCATGGTTTAGCTTGCAGCCTTGATAATCTGACGGTCCTCACACTGCACCTAGGACTGCTTCAACGTAGAGTCTGATAGCAATTGAGTGATCATTTGAGGCGTACACCTAAGAAACATATTGAATATCTTGCCGCATCCAAATTCCCATAACAATTAGCCTAAACGGAAAAACAAACACTTGACTACAAAGCACATATCAAATTTCAGCCATCGAACGACCCTCGAACTGAACTACGCAGCATCAAAGCGCTGGCGAGCTGAGTTGGGAATGGGTGTGGGAAATGGGAATGGGAAGTGGAAAGTGGAAAATGGGAACAGTGTTGCCTTCGGCACTACGCCAGAAGGGTGCTCAATTAGCCGTGACATGCGCAGCAAAAGTGAAATTTGTTTAGTGCAGCTTCTTCTTCCTCTTCTTTCCATTCTATTTTTTTGTTCTTGTATATATATTTTTTTTCGTTGTTACGCTTTTATGAAGATTATGCGCTAATGATTACACAATGATTATGAATATGCATGAGGCGTGGATGTTGTCACAGAATGGAGTTAGGGCGAGGGCGTGCTAGAGCATGAAATAGTGAGTGAGAGAGAGGGGGTGAGGGGGGACCGACAAGTGGCCAGCCGGAATTTTTGCACATTGTTTAGAAATTTACGAGCATCGCATGAATGATGAAGTACAAGTATCGAGAGCGTGAATGATTGCCATAACGAATGAATATTGAAATGCCGACAGCTGTGGCTGACAGTTGCAAAAATGCGCAATGAATACGCGTATGTGAATGTCGACACTTGTTGAAGATGCAGCACACACACACACTCACACACACTCACACACACTTACTCACACACGCACACATTGAGTGGCACAGAAAATATCACGCATACGCACCGCATAACTGCGAAGCTACGTGAATTATGGCCGCATTAATTACACGTTAATTTGTTAGTTGCTCAGACGAATAAATTGAAGAACAAATTGGCCAAGAAATTGACTTGGCAGCCGGGCCGCGGCCCAGCTGGCCCCATAAACTGTATCAAAATGTTGGATATCGTCTCTATTCGGTACTTACTTCTGAGTTTCTCGAGCGGCTCGTGCTTCGGTGTGTGCGGCGGCACGACGCCATGATGCGGATGCTGCGAATAGCTGCCGACCAGATCCTGACCGGCGGCCGTGTGATGCAAGTGACTGAGGCTGCTGATGGGCATCAGGCTCGAGATGGCGGGTGAGATGCTGACCGAGGAGCTGGAGTCGTGTAGACTGTGATGGTTGTGCAGATGATCCGCACCGGAGGCGCTGCTGCCGCCGCCATTTACGGTGGAGCTGCCACTGCTTAGCGCTGTGCTTGTGGTGGTTGCGCTCTCCGCCGATCCCGCCGACCCGGCACCGTTGGCGGTGCCCGCGCTAACCAAATCCTGTAGGCAGAGCCCAGTCGATTCGGCGGACATGGCCTCCAAGCCGTTGAGCGCACCGCTGACAATACCACCGCCACCGCCTCCGCCCGCAATGCCGCCCGGACCGAGGGCAGTGGCCGAGCTGGTGACGACGCCCAGGCCGCCACCAGCAGCACCACAGCCGCCAGCGGCAGCGCGGTCCATGCCTAGATACGTTGGAAAAATGGTGGAAAAGCTCTGGGCGACAGCCTGGTGCGGCTGATGGTGGTGATGCAGCGCGGACTGCTGGTGCGCCGGATGGGCGGGATGCAGCGGCGGCAAATGGTGATCTCTGCCGTTGAACTTCGTCGTGACGACGTCCTTAAAGTGTTGCAAGAATGTCGTCGTCTTGAGGCCGGTATCTTCCAACTGTGGCGAAAGCAGATCCAAGTTGCGGCTGTATCTGAGCTCGCGGCGGCTGCGAAGCGCGCTGCGATGCTGCAATCACAAAAGAGTTGAATACAAACTGTGTTAGTTGGCAATACATTGGCATTCCTTGTATTCATTATCACAATTACTTTCGCTCTAGCCCTATCTTTATATAGTATCTATATCTCTGGGGCTGCGGCTACCTGGCAAAGCAAACGCAGCGCAGCGCAGCGCGTTTGTTTTTTTCTTTCGTTTTTTTATCACATCGAGGCAAACAGTGAGCTTAACCCAAACACCAGGCAACGGCAACTTAACACCAAAGACGTCAAGGGGTTAATACCACATCACCAACACCAATCTGAGGGCGGAGATGCCGATGCTGGGCAACTTGTAAGCGGCCTGTCCACGGCCAGGCCTAGGCGCTGTGGCGTTGGGGCAATCGTAAATCGTTGTGTGGTTGCCGCGGTGGCGGGTGCCGCGCGTTGCTAGACGTTTGCGACTTAAGTTGACAACGCAGGCCACGACATGGCAGAGCCAGACACAGAGATTCCTACACCTACAACGTGCTTATCAGCCCGACAGAGCGAGTGAGAGCGGGCGAGCGGCGTGGAGCTTGCAAAGATAACAAGCTGCTGCTTATCAATGTAACAATATTTACATTTCTGTGAATTTTTTTTTTTTTATATTTTTATTATTGCTGCAGCCGCAGAGAGGCCGTGTTGAATTTGGCAACCAGCAGACCGATGGAGGGGGCATGGAGGGAGCAGGGTGTGATTGCTGCTGGGCAATAAACTGCGAGCGGCCGCTTAATAAATTCTTAAAAAATAAAAATACTAAACTAAAAAAACTAGTGACAGTGGCCTAAAAATAGGCACAAATGTTCGTAAATCAATTAGCTGTTGCCCATAGCTGGAAATAATCAAAAATAGATGGTGGCATTGCCCCAGGTAAACTCGATTTGCGATTCGCTCAGTTCGGTTCGGGCTGTTCGCATTTCGCGCTATCAACAAAGCCAAACAAAGCGCGCGTTGCAATAAATTCTTATCTAATCTCAATCATAACAAAAATAAAAGCATTCACAAAAAAAAAAACAAAAAAAAAACCAAAAGAAAACCAACTAATAGTTGTAAAAAATTTAATAAATTATAAAGCACAAAAAAAATTAAATACATATATAATAACTGTTTACAAAACCCCTCAACTTTCCAGTCATAAATCCAGAAAAGAAGAAAATAACTCTAATGTAATCATGAAAATATTTGTTTGCTGTCGCGCGGCGCCTGCTTTAAATAATGTTTAACTTTTGTTTTAAACAAAATTATTAAAGTTCAGTGTGATTTGTCACTTTTGCTTTCGATTGGGCGTCAAATTGAAAATTTATACTTGATAATGCCGCTTGATCTGCACTTGATCCCCAGTGGATTAGTGCGGCTGTAATATTAAATTGCCTTGTGGTTGTTTTAATAACAATAATAAACATAATTTCACATTAAACAGATTTATATAGCAATGTGGCCCAACGTTTTGTTTATTTATGACCACAAGCAATTTTTGCATTTTTTTGTTGTGTTTTTCTTGATGATGAAAAGTTTTGCATTTATTATTGTTGCATTGAAATACTCCTGTCAATTTGTGTGGCATCATTTGTGGCATATTTATATGCCGCAGTGCTTATAAATTTTATTTTTTATTTATTTTTTATCTTTCGTGGAACATTTCTGTTTGTTTTTCATTTATTTATTTTTTTTTTGTCAAGTCATTTTATTTCAGAAGTGAGAATTTATTTACATAATGATTTTCTAAGACAAAGAATGCCAGAAATTATTTTATGCCACTTTATAGCCGCAGCTTTTGCTGTTATTCTTCCCAAATTGTTGCTGCTATGCGGCAACAGCCCAGCTGCCCCCCTAGAAAAGGGGGCGTTATCGGTCGCTGGCAGAGCAAATAGTAATAGTCGTAGGTGCCAAGATTTCTATGTTTTGCCAAGGTTCTCCAACGTGTTGGCATTTCTATTTAATTTTATAAATTTATTTAAATTTAATTTCAACATTTGGCTCCCTCTTTGGATATCTTTCGGTTTGTGTATTTCGGTTTTTTCCATCCGAAAAAAAACGCAAAACACAAATTCGCATCTAATTGTTTAAGTGACGTCAATGGCAGTTAACGTCTGCGGTTTTATTTTGGGGTCTGCTCCGCCCAGACCCAGACCCAGACCCAGGCCCCCTTACAAAATGCTCCACGAATGCGAGACAGTTTATGGTTGCACTGTCGGACGATTATGAGTCGTAGATATAGTCGTTGATTTATGTTTGGCGTGAGAGTGCAGCAAAAATTTAAAACCCATCTGAGCCCTAGTTCAACAAGTTTTTATTGCCAGCTTTAAGATTTTCGGGAGCTTTTGACGTTGTTATTTCACTAAGCAGGCAGGGCCTGGTCCAACTCTATATGCATAGTTAATAACGATTAGAAGTTTGTTAGTAAACTCACATGAATTATGATTGTAACAATCTGGTTTGTTTTCTTGGAAGACATTATTGAACAATCCAATAATTTACATCCCTGTATATAAGTCTATATATTTAACTACCAATATAATTTATATTCTTTAATTATAACTTTAAAATAATCAAGTAGTTTCTTTTAAGTGATGTGTTTTAATTCTCAAATATTCTATCTTTAATATTAATTATAATATTTGTATTATTATATATTTTGTTTACAACTCATTGAAATATCTTAATGCGAAAAGTTTCTTTAAGAATTGCCCGCGTTTCTTCTCTTTGCTTTAATCCCAGCCTAAAAATCTAGTCAATCTATTCATTATATATATAATTGGTTTATCTAATTATCTGTAGTAACTCACCTCTAATTTATGGAAAGAAATTCAAATTAATCCACTTGCTAGCGCCGTCAATTTGACTGCTAGAAATGCTGCCGTGCTCCAAATATGATCCCCAGAGGTGAGGTTTTGGTTTCAGTTTCGGTTTTGGTAACGGTTTGAACTCTGGTCTTTAGTTTGTTCGTTTTTTTTGTGGATGTCACTTGAATGTGGGGCAAATGTTGTGCACTTTGCAATAAATCAAATTGCTTTCATTTGAAATTCATTTGTTGGTTGACGCGAAAATTAAGAGAAAATTCTCTAAATCTCAGATCGTTGATCGCTGAACGTGAACGTGAAAGAAATGTCGCGTGGGTTGCGTCGGCTATAAATCTTTGGAATCTTTGAGAAATTGTCGGGAATTTATTGATAAATGAGATACTAGAATTTCTCAGCGCTTTTTATTAATATTATTGTTGTTGATGTTGATGTTGTCGTTGCAACAGATTTGTGTGCTGCTTTTTGGTTTTTATGACTTTCGATGGCTAATCAAAGGCTAAAATATTTAAAGCGCTTTTTATAGTTTGCACGCAATTTGGCATCGCTTTTTGTTGTTGTTGGTATAATTGGTGTTGTTGTTGTGTTTGTGTTTGTTGTTGCACACGCGTGAGAGCGAGATGGCAGCTCGGGCTCAAATAAAAATCACAGTGATTATGTTAGTGATTAATTTTAAGTAACTCATGGATATGTTTTTAATGCGACTTTGATGCCAGCTCGTTGCTGTTATAGCCTCACAGACGAGCACAGAGACATAGAGATACAGACACACACACAATGTTAACGCACACACGTGCACACACAAATCGCAATTGCGGTGCTTTTTAGCACACACACACACACATAGAAATAATCAGGCGGTTGCGATGTCGTAGTCGTAGTCGGTATACATTCGGCTGTTGATTCTAAATCCGCGTCGGCTTTAATGTTTTAATAATTTAATCCAGCGCGTAATTAGGGTAAGTATATGAAGTAGCTCAAATGTTTGATTGGCTGACGGAAGCACACACAAAACGGAAACACAACGCGTCTGCACCCGTAACAGGACGTGGCTGAATTGAAAACGAATTCAAAAGCACACGCAAAAGTATCTGTTGGATATGTCGCAGCGACGGCAGCCGCAGTAGCAGTAGCAGCAGCAGCAGCAGCAGCAGCAGCGAGTGCGTGACGGCAGCAGCAGTTGTTGCTGCTGGTTGGGGGGAGGGTTGGGTGTTTAGCGGCTCACCCGTTGGCCTGCAACTTGCAGCGGCTATAACAAACGGTAAGCACACACATACACACACGATGATACACACACACACACACAGACGGCAGCGAGTACGGCGAGTACTCGACGAGTAGCTGCCAGAGTCACGACAAACGAACGTTGAGCAGCGGCGACGACTGACTGGCAAACGGCAACTGAATAACGGAATTTGATTTTACCAACTAACTCGCACACGCAACGCGAACGCTTCGCAGGCGATGCTATCTGTGTCTTATCTGCCCACGGTTCCAACACACAAGCCGCGGGTGCGAGAGAGCGCGCGCATGCCGGCGAGTAACGAGTGCCATAGCATTTGCTGGGCGTGAGCGAGAGACAATGCGCTGTGCACACAGCAAAGACACACCCCAAATGCCGTTGCCACTGTCAGTTTATCGCGTGCGCGCACACACACGCACACACAGTCACTCTCTCTTTACCGCTACCTCTCCCTCACTCCTGCTCGCATTCTCACTGTCTCTCACTCACTCTAGCGGCAGCAGCTCACACCAATGTTTACAGAGCGCCATTGCTCCAGTTCTGTTGCCGTTTCTCTTTTGGCTTCTGCGTGTGCCACGGCTTCAGCTTCCCTGCGCGCGCGCACCTTTCGTCTTGGTGTCATTCCCCTGCCCTCGCCGCGACCCCTCTCTCTTGTTGTTTGGAACTGCTTCTGTTTATTATTTGGCTGCTGTTGTGAGGCGCTCTCAAGGGTTTGATTTGTATTTGTACTTTGTGGGTCCTTTGTGCCCGCTTCTGTCCGCTCGCCACTGCCCCCGCCCCTGCCCACGCCATCATCCCATCCACAAGGCAACAAAAACCGTTACCGCTGCCGTTTGGTACGTGCCCGAGCCCGATTCCACACAATGTTCATAATAATAAGGCTACTTCTATCGTACACTTTTGAGGGCTGGCTGTCTTTTTACTGGGTGTCAAGGGCGTTTTGTTATCCCATTATTCTCCGTTAGCCGCCATTGTTGGCCCAGCTCCTTGCCGCTTGAGGCGGTGCTGTGTGCGCCCCTCGACACCGACTCCGACCCCGACACCGACCCCGAGCCATGGCTGTTGTCCTCCCTCCTGTTCCCTGGCTTGCCATGCTGTGCTCTCGATTGCGCACAAATATATAAATAACTGTTCTTTTTGACGTATGCCCGCTGCCTTCTTCTGTATTCTTCCTCCTGACTTAGCTACCCCTGTAACTCCGCACACCCCCCTTGTCATGCCTCTGCCTCTGCCTGTGCCTGCTGCCTGCTGCCTGTTTGATTTGCTCACTCCGGCGCAGTTGGCAGATACTTTTTGCCAAAATGCTTGGAACACAAACGAAATTTATTAAAATTCACAACAGCTTTTGTGCAGTTCATAATTTTCGTTTTTATTTCGCATTTGCCTGCCGAACTTTTTTTTTTGTTTTTTGATTTTTCTGCTGCGTGACTCAAGTGGGGTATTATTGGAGGGGGGATGGATGCGGATAGAGCCAGTCCAAATGTTTATTTTTGTCTACGGACATTCTGTCACATTATATTATTTATTGTTATTATTATTTCATGTTTTGAGCATCCTTTTTGCCACTGCAGTTCTTAGTTCCATTTAACTTATTTACGAACAACTGGCTCAATTTTGAAATAAATATTAAATTCCCAATCCTTTTGAGATCTTAAACTAAATAAAATAGGAATTGGTTCGGTATTCAAGTTAACTATTTACTTAAATTTATATTTTGCACATTATTCGATTATCTTAAGTCAAGATTAATAATATTTCTTGAGCCTTAAAAAAAAATATTCATATGCATGCTTGTTTTCCCCTACGGCATCTCCTCACTTAATCAAAACGAAGTCGTTCGATTTGCAATTGAGAAACCATTTGAAAAACTTTATTAGATTAGAGCTTTGACAAACAGATAGATGGAAGTGCAACCTTGTAATCTCTATAAGTAAACGCTCTCCAAAAATTGTCCACTTTAGCTCACTCAGACTGTGTCGAGTTGGCAGGCGGCAAATGCGCTTTGAAGTTATATAAAATAAGAGAGAAAAAAAACGACTTTCGATTAGTTTTAGTCGAGCAAGGCACTCAGTGGAGCGCCTATTGCCAGGGCAGAAGCTGAAGTACTTGCGTATGGCGCTACTTCAGAAATATCATAACTAATATAAACCATTTATAGAGGTAATGGCATGGAAAATGACTTCTGTGGTGCAAGGTTCAGCGTCTGGGGGCAATATGGAAAATCCCCGGAGAATAACACCTGTCAGTTTATGTTGCGCAAGTGCGAACCTGACTTCGAAATGTTTTATGTTGATAACATGGCCAAAAAGGGTTAAATGAATTTTGGGCTGTTTTGGGGTTGAGAATGTGTTGTCCTGTAATTACATTTGCGTCACTGCGGAACCCGCATTGGGCTAGGTAAAGCCCATTTTATCATCAATAATCAATGCAGGGCAAATGGCAAATGGCAAGGGCAACTTTTCCATTGATGACATGATATCTATTTTGGGGAACAGAGCTGTGGGATTTACCCAGGCATATTTCAATTAGAAGAGAAAAACAAAATTAGACTTTCGACTTGCCTGATAGCTGAGGCGGGGACGAGCCAATTCGCAAAGGGGGCTTTATATATGGTGTGTTATCTGGCAATTGGAATGTCTCAATAAAAAATGGCGGCCCACGAGTGAGGACTACGTGCCGTGAACTATGTACGCTCTGGTCAACTGGTGTAAAATATTTGACTCATGCCAAGCCATAAAATGAGAAACATGACACAAGATATAAAATACAAAATGCTATGATCTAATATGAGAAACATGTTCCGGAATAAACCATATTACCAAACGTGCATCCGATTTTAAGATACAGCGTGCGAGTTTTAGTCCGCAATTGAAGAATTTAAGCTAACCTAAGTTTAAATATATCACAGAGGTTATGCACTAGAACTGCATATAACGTTTTTGAGAACTTAGCTCAAACAGATGGAATATGTAGAAACTCTTTAAGAAGTTTGACTTATTCCATAGTATATCGAATAGTTATTTTCAGTTTTTATTTTTATATTTTTTCCATGTACTTTGAGTGTAAAATGTCAAGTGTCTGAGCGTCTTGTATCCTTTGATGGCCGAACAACAAAACTTAATGCTCGAAATTCGTGAAGTCGCACGCGCACACAAAATTGATATGCAAAGCATTTGAAGGCGGCCAAAAGTGCCACAAATCTACACCTAAAGCAGACGCACACACAGTTACACACACGCACACTCACGCACACATATAGACCCGTAGCTACATGCACATCCACATCCACATCCGCAACCGCGTCCACGTCCGCGCCCTTGTTGTTGTCACATTTCCCTTTTTAAGCAACTACCAAAAAGTTCACAGCAGTCGTTGCAAAGTTCAGAGCCATTGCTCAGTCGCTAACTAATCCGGCCTAATCCGGAAACATGACGAAATGAAATACGATGGTGCGTAGGGAGTCGCGCTGAAGATGTCGCTGGCTCCAAATGTTGCCCCTATTCCCGCCACCCCCCGCCCGCATCTTATGGCTCGGCTCTGCTGTGAACTAATTTTGTATGCCTTATGAGATGCGCGGCGCCGGAGTTGCCAGTTGCCAGTTCCCAGTGCTGTTACCGCTCCCTCTCCGCGTTCCCGTTTCCCGCTCTCCTTGCTGAAGTGGGCAACTCTTTCACAAAATGGCGGCATTGATTTCCTGCCCGCCTGCCAGCGAAGTCAATTTTCAGGATTTGCGAACGGCTTTGCTGGCCAGCCTTACATTCTTTAGCAGAGATCTCTACGAAAAGCACTTCCCGCAAGCAGTCAATAAACTATACGCACACACATACTCCCACACACACACACACACTCACACATGCATGTGCCACCTCCTCAGTTGCCTTTTCCGGCTGCTGAGTGTCTTTGCCGTTTGTTTGTATTAGTGTGCGTGGCATGTCCTTGTTGACATTGCCAGCTCTGTGGCAGCTAAAGCAACGCCCCGCAAAGTGGCAGCTAAAAAATCTGTGGAAATAAACACACTAAGGTTGCAGCCAAACGCCATTTTCTTTGTGTCCAAGTCGGAGCCCGGAGCCACCGATCAGAGCGGAAATGCAGTTCAATCAGCATCCGGCAGCCAAACAAATTGCTGCACTAATTAATAAGCGCAAAAGGCAACAATAAAGAGAAGAAAGAAAAAAAAAACAACCAGCTTCGACTAACTGCGGTCCAAGCAGCTTCATGTGGCATGTGGCCTGTGGCAAGCGGTTGAGGTGGGGGAACGGGGGGCACTGTGCTGCTGGCTGTGGCAACCACGTTCTCTTGCGGCAGCATATCGATTTAAATTAATTTTTGTTAGAGGGATGCTCAAGCGAAAATCCTCCATTACCGTAAAGTACTTGTAACAAAGTCCCCGGTGTCATGATGTCGCATACATATGCCGGACGCGCCAGCAGCAAAAAAAAAAAATAGAAGCAAAATAAAGGGCCAAAAGCGGACCACGGTGCAAGAGCTTTTGGGCAAAGGGGCAAAGGTCCAGGCAAATTAAGCGACACACGCACACACACATCGTGCCGAAGAGTAACAATACGGCCGGAGCAGGAGCTGTGTGGACCAGCGAAAATATGAGATGACATTTCCATCTTGCGGACACGAAACGCTGGCCAAAAGTTACATCGATTGTTGGCCAATTTATGCGCGGCACGTGGTGTGTGTGAAATTTCCATTTGTGATGCTGCCGCAGCCGCGGATACGGATGCTGCAGCATCCTTTGTCGCTATGCCTCATCATCTTCTCACGCACAAACACACACACACACATACGCACACTTCCTTACTCTTTCCCTTTAGCACTTCTCTTATCTCCAGCCATTCCATGGGCCACTCACTCGCTGCTGCGTTGCGGCTCGCTGATTGGCTGCGCTCTCGCTACTCGCTGCTTTTGTGGCCACGCCCAGCGAGTGCTGCGTCTTGGGGGTGTGGCCTGCTCGGGTTTCTGGTGCGTGTTACATGCGCATAGCTCTCGCCGGATTGCGCACAGATTTCCCCAGCCCGCGTCGGGATGCAACCAGGATGCGTTTCTCCATGGAAATGTGTGTGCGTGCCCCTCTTTGGCTGTTGCACATTGCCCTGTCCTGTGGTGTGACGGGTGCCGCGTTCCAAGATTGGTTTTGTGAGTTCAACAGCAGCCGAACAGCTGTTTGGGATTGTTTTGATAGCAATTTAGCTGGAGAGTTGGCCACACCAAAACAAAAGCGGGGGGATGAATACGCAACAGAAAATTGATAGATCCAACTTGTGGCATATAATTAGCATTTGTGTTACGGACTTTTAAATTTCTGTTCAAAGTAAAAGAAAAGTATATTATATACTGAGCGGGCTACCCTTGATTATGATAATCGAAAGAGAAAAGAGAAAGTCCCTATGCTGCTATAAATACTCTTATTATGTTCTAATAAGTATACAAGTCTTACAATATTTTTTCAATCATTATCCTGATTAATATTATTGCAAGATACCGATTAGAGCTAAAATCAATATATTCAAAAGTGTTGATATTTCTTTAGCATGTGTTTCTTTTGACAAAGTCCTTACAACATCCATATCATGCCTGAGATTCGAATCCGAATCCTCCCTAGTTCAGTTGCCTGGAAAACTTATCATAAATAAAAATATTTTGATCAATAATAATAAGTATACATTTTATAATGAATATAAGTTGTATAATAATGTTAATATAACAATAATAATTATAATTATAACATTATTATATGACTGCGAAGGCTATGTGAACTGTAATTTGAACTGTCCGGGCCAATATATTTCTAAAAAAATTTTCATAACATTTATAAGTATTTAATAATGAGGACGATTGGATAGTTCAAAAAATAGTTTCAGGCAACCGTTTTTCACGAATTTCCCACATTTGCGGGGAAAATATCCCATAGCCTGCCTTGGGACATAACGGAACTACAGTAAAACCCTCACCTTCCTAACTTAAATGGTTAACGCTGTGCCAAATCAGTCAATCAGTCAGGATAAACCGTTTATATATATGTTAGCAATGATTGAATGTATTATTTGGTACATTTATAAACATGACTCCATTAGCACTCTCTAATGGCAACCATTGCTCAACATTGGCGGCACCACATCAAAGCCAGCAACCACCCACCCAAGCACCACCCAAAGCAAAAAACGGACATCAAACGAAGCGCGCAAAGAGAAAAAGTGAAAAAAAATTACTTTCAAAAGTTGCCGCCAGCAAAAAGAGCGCCCAAAATGATCTCAGCCATTGGCTCACACACCCAAAGCAGTCACACGTGTATGTATGTATATATAGATATAGATATATATATATAATTATAAATCGGCGATACTTATCTAGGCTATTTCCAATTTTCGGTATCGATTTCGATAAACTTTTACAGAAGAGGCCGCCTAATGTTTGTTCATGTTTGGTTGGCTGAGCGACCAGCGCAGTTTCCGTGTGTACATAATTAATTAATAAATCAAATAAACAACAAACAATAAAAGCAAGAACAAAGCTGTGCATTTGCCAGTTAACAGTAATATTCATCATCAGCAGCAGCAGCAGCAGCAGCAAAAAAAAATTGGAATAGAAATACAAAAATAATGTGAGTTCTTATCGGTTATCAGGCCAAATGGCTGCCATGAAATTGTTCGAATTGCTGCTGGAGCAAGGGGAGAGGGTTGGGTGGGTGGGCTGGTTGGGTGGCCGGGTGCCAGTGGCTACGAGTAATCCATCAATTTTCGGTACAAGCGAAAAAGGAAAAATATATAGTAGCTGCAGCCGCAACATCAGAGACACCGCCGCCAATGTCGAAAAGTTTGATTTTCGGCTTTTTATGCGCTCGAATTAAAATGGGGATTACAATATCAAAATGTTTGCTTATGATTTATAGCGAGCCAAAGACAGCAGACAGAGCCGCAACAACTATGACACCGTCAACAAGCGACTGACTGTGCCTGGGACTCGGTCTCCGTCTCCGTCTCCGCCTTCGAATCCGACTGCGACTGCGACTATGACTATGAGTATGTATATTTCCCACCCGAAGATCCGAAATCTGATGTTAGTTCCATTTGCATTTCCATGCGAGCAAATGCTTCATTTATCGCTGCATGCGCGGAACGTGAGAAATATTGGACTGACTTAGTCCAGTGGTTCAACTGGGTAAGCCACATGGGCTTTGGCCAGATCAAAACGCCATTTTCCATAAGGCAGCCCACGCACACACACACACACACACACTCAGACGAGGCAAGGTGGTCTCTGACGCTGATGTATGCCCCAGCAGTGTGTGCCTAAGCAAATACATATACAAATATGCCCCATTAATTTGAAGATTTCTCAATCATATTGGTTTTGGAAAGTATTTCCATATGCATTTCTGCTTGCGAATGGGCAGGTGAAAGAGTTCCCTTACTTTCACACACGGTGGAGGGGAGGGGCCTACAGTTATTGTTTGTTTAGCTTTCAATTGTGTGTGTCTTTGGATTACGCCCCATGTTTTGGGTTAACTATTGCATTTACTTGGGATGAAGCCGTGGTGGGCGTGGGAAGCAATCAGAACTCCCAAGGTCTTAAAAAACCAAAATCAAAAAAGGAAATTTAGTCAACACATCGATTGTTAAAAAAATCGATTGACTGATTTGTCATTTATTAAAGAAGAAACTGGCTTCCAGAAATCTGAAATAATCCCTGACAAAAAAAATAGAGGTCGAAAGTAATATAATTCTGTTTACAGGAAGAAGAAGAATATAAAAATTCATCGCAGTAATTGGAGTAAAAAGTTTTCTTCCATTTTTAGAAATAATGGAAATTAATTTTTACTTAGAAAAATATAACATAATGCAACTTAATAATAATATACAAATAATATAACCTGCCTTGCCTAGCCCTAGACTTGTTTCTCTTTTCCACCCAATTCCAGCCCGTCACGGTGGATGTTCAAAATTCTTTTTCAAAAAGATTTGAAAGTTCTTTAAACAGAGCTTAAAGTCGGATGCAGCTTTCGTGCTGCTCCTCTTCTTGCGGCTTAACCCGAACCAACCAATCTGTCAGAAAGCAATCAGTCAGGAGAAACAATGTGGATATATAATAGTTCTGCTCAAAGCAGCAAATAGTATATAATATTTTGTTGTTGGTAAGCAAACTATCTGAATCATATGACTTAAAACGAAGCAGACAATGCAAATACGAAGGCATCAGAAGAAGGTGCGTTATACATATTCTATGGAACAGGAGGGGTGGTTGCCTGGTACTTTGACATTTAAAAATCAGCTCAGAAATGCTCACGAGTGCGACGGCACAGTGTTATTTTTATATTTTCAAATTATAAAAGCAAAGGCAAGCGGCTTTGTTGTCACACTTGGCAAAGAGGCTCGAGCGGGGCGAGGTTGCCAGTTTGGCCCCTGTGCGTGTGAAATCCTTGACACGCGCGGGCGCTTTCAAAATGCAAAAATAAATAATTTCAATTTAAATTCGTTGTTGTTTTAGCCGCATTGGGGGCTGGCACTTGGCAACTGGGCCGTAGTTGTTTTTAGAAATGAATAACATACGTTTTCAGCGATTGTTTTCATTTTGATTTTTGCATAAACAACGCGCAGACAGCGAGGCGTGGGAATTGGCCACATCAATGCGGGGCACAGCAAAGCGTCAGCTGTCTTTAATTTCGCAATTATGTGCTTAACTTTACAGCCCCGGCCTAAGCCGGCCACTAGCTACCAATTTGGCTACTGTTTGTGTGTGTTTGTGTGTGTGTGTGCGTTTGTGGCCATAACTGATTCCATGGAGCTGGACGCCAGCAGTTGCTGCTGCTGCTGGCTGCTGCTGGCTGCTATCAGCAACAGGCTGTGGCTAAGCCAGCTTGTCAATTTTATATAAAATTTATTATTTTATTTGCGTCAGGTTTTTTATTCAGTGTGTGTGTGTGTGGGTGTGTATGAGTGTGTTTTCTCTCACTCTCTGCCTCTGCCAACCAGCCAGCAAAATTATTTACATTTTGCTTATTGCGCCGGCTGCCCCTTGGCTCCTGCCGCCTGCCTCTTATCCGTTGCCCGTTGCCCGTTGCCCGTTTGCTCGCAAAATATATTTTGCAGTTGCATGGCCAAAGGCAGACCCCTGTTTGCCATTGTTGTTGTTGCTGCTGTTGCTGCTGCTGTTGTTGTTGTTGTTGTTGTTTTTGGTGTCATAAAGCGCTCTTGTTTGCCCTCGAACAGTGCCTGCTATCACGGAGAGTGCCATAAAACTTGCATTGCATTGCACGCAATCGACAGCGACAACAACGCGACAGTCAGAAAAATGTTTGCTCAATTTATGACCCACGGGCGCTGACGTCGCCGTCTGCAGTGGAGTCCCGGGGCGCTCAACTGTTGCGTCTGACAGGGTCAGCAGTTAGCACTTACCAGTCAAAAGTCTACACAGTCACCAGTTGCCTTTGTCGCTGACCAATATTAATAAATCAGCTCAAAAACCGAAAAAAAAAAATAAATAAAAACAACAATTTTTACTTATGCCATTCGGTGGCGGCCCCCACAACAAATCAATTTGGCAGCTGATTGGCGGTCATATGATGATGCCTCATTCCACTGACAGCCGCCGGACACTTCATTGACAGCCGCTGCGTCTCTCGCAAAATGTGAGCTTACGCAGCTCACCTCAACTTCAGAGCTGATAGAGCGCTGCACACCTTAGAGTCCAGGCGACGACAACGGGACGGATGAGTAATGGCCTCAGGCGCGTAGCCAACTCGAATACGTAGCAAATGAAGCAACAAAATTCCGCAACAGTAGCCGCAGATTAAGAACCTTTTAAGGGATTCATGATTTTTCATTTTTTCTCCCTCCCCCCCCATGCACTTTGCAGCCTGAGCAAAGTGGCCGACTTCTGGGGTATATGCCCTTTCCCATGCATATTGCTCAGCCATAGTATATCTGCATTTTCTCGATTTGCCTATTAATCATTTATTTCTAGAAGAGAGTTGGCACTTATTTCAAAAATGATATACAAATATTTCAATTTTTTAACTTGCAGAAAGATCATGTGACAATCTTTAAGGTTAAAATTCGATTGCTTAGAAATTTATTTTCACAGATTATATTCAATTGTAATATCTAATAGACAAGTAGATAACAATTACGATCTATTAAATTAGTACCAAAATCTCACTATATAAACATTTTCAATGCTTTTTCAATGACAAATCACCAAAGGTTAGGAATATTTTGATTATGATATCTTGTTTTTAATTGTATAAACAAAATGATGTTAGGGTTTTTTAAATATCGAACGGGCATATTATATTATAGAACATGCAGCTATGCTTCTTCTTCCTCCTAGCTCTACATTATGCCCAATGTTTACTTGAATAGCTTAGGTGTTTATTATCCGATCCCTATGAAATTTTTTGAGATCAAGACGCCCATAAAGTGAAAGATCTTAAATTTGGGTATGCTACTCGAGAACCTATTTGGCATACTTAATGTCTTTAGCTCCTATAAGCTCCTCGATTTGCTTAAACCATTTATCGATTTCTTTTAAACAAGGCAAGTTATCGATTAGTTGCAACTAACATGATCTATGCGAGCAATAAGAAGTGCTCGGCTTTTTAAACAGTAGCTTCTTTCAAAAGATTTGCGGTCATATTAAAATCTAGAGTAATACTTGTTAGTTGTTTATTTACTTAAATTAATAAAAATGGGTTTTAATATTAACGATACTTAAATTATATAAATTTACAGAAAAAACCATTTCAAATAGTCGATGGCTTGACATTAAAATTTGATCATCAGATAGGGTATTTAGATTTCGTTTGCATGCAAATTAATTTTCTTATTTTTTTCTGGCAATTTTGTTGGCCTTGTTGCTGCGTTGCCGGACGTTTGTTTGCTTTGCCATTGGCAAGGCAATTTGGCAGCAAGGACACGCACGGCAGCAACGACAACGGCAGTTGACGAGCATCCTGGGCCGTGTCCTGCTAGATATCCTGGTTGTTTGCTTCGCGCATTAAGCTAATTATGGCCAAATAAAGCGGCACGAATTGAGGCGCGCGCTCTGAGCAAACAGTGGATGCAACCGAGGGGAGTGGGCATGCCACCCAGGATATGCACACAGGATACACAGGATGCCAGCACTTAACTTTAACAACAGCATTGGTTTCCTTTTGGTCCTCCGTCGCTGTGGTTGCGTTCAGATTGTTTTTCAATTTTCTGCATTGTTAAACTTTTTGTTTCTTTTCTCACTCGTATTGTGTGTGTGTCAGGGGGGGGGGCTTGTTTAATTTGCCGAGATGTCACGTGTCGCTAGGCAGCGGCAAGTGCAACTGCCGCCACGACACGTGTCCTGTCCGGGCCTCTGCTCATCCTGCACCAGCTGTTTAATGTAGGCAGCGGCATTGGCAAATATTTTGCTTGTGCGTTGAGCAAATCAATTTTGTATGCTCGCCCGTTCCCGGGCATCAAATGGGAAACGTATCTGACATTGCGCACGCCCCGCTCTTGCTCCGCCCGCCCGGACCAGTTAGCGTCAGCCGCCCGGGCCTGAGTCTGGGCCTGGGCCACGTGTCCTCGACGCGCCTCTTTCGTTCTCGCTGCTAATCTATCAAACGCTCGCTGGCAGCCAACCAAATTGAGTTTGTTTGGATATCATTTCCCGGGCTGTTTCTTGTTTTCCTTTGCTTCTTTTCTTTTTGCCCGTTTTTGGCTACCTGCCCGAAAAGCCACTGCCAAAGCCACTTTCACTTGGCCAAGCGTCCGCTGCCCCCCTCGCTCCCATTTCAAGCTCACAAATTTTGTGCCCTGTTCCCACATTTCTGCCGCCGCGTTGACGTCAACGTCAATCAAATTAGGCTGTCCCTGGCCAGCACCCGTGCCAAAGTTCACACATCAAATGCTTTTCAGGGGTGGCTTCCCGTTTCCCATTCCCTTCTGGTGCTAACTTGCGATTTGCGTTTGTAAATGTTTTTCTAATCAGATTTGTGTGCTATACACAGGGGAGTGCAATTTGTTTTGATCTGCCAGGCGCAATCCGTTTAAGTGACGTCCGGGTGTGGGTTCAAAGACAGCGTTGACAATGCCCACGGTTCGCATAATTACTTCTGCTCTTTTCCCTGCCGGCGTGTGCGGGGATTTCTTTGCCTATGATGTGGGTTTTTTGTGGCGCCCGAGCAGGGACTCATTTGCTAACTTTGCTAGTTGCGAAAGCATATTTTAGTTGTCAAGTGATATATTAAACGCTGAGCACTCCTTCCTAGCGAATGAGTGCTGCTCGTTCCTCCTTCCTCGTCGGCGCCCGAGCAGGGTGCGAGAACTTTGCTAGAGGCAGACCCAGAGTAAAATATTTGCTTTCTATTACTATGACTTACAGATATAAAATCTATGATTCATTTTTAAAATTATATTGAAACAAGTTAAGGTATCAATTGCCAGTTGTATTGAAAATATTGCCAGCCGTAGATATTTTCATAAACAAGATGCGGGCTAAATTTGATTATCATTGATCAACAAAATTGTCGTCCACCAAATATGGCTCCCAAAATATAATGGTTGAGGGCCATTTTTAGTGACTTGATTTCTGGTTCAGTTCAAAGTAAAAAATACCTGGGTACAGCCTTAATTTTTGTATCGTTCCTGGGATATGTTTGGAACATTGCACGTAAGCAGAGGAATATGGTTTTATCAATTTTCAGCTTTAGTGGCGGAGTAAGATATATTTTAATATGGGCACATTCTCCTAATGGACAACACACATCTATCAATCTATATCAATGTGTGCCGTCTGTTCGGCGCCTGAGCAGGAACAAATTTGGGAAACTTTGCTTGTGCCCAGAACGTGTGCTCAAATCAATTTTGTATTATAGTAGCGAAGCCCAGAGTAATATACCTGATATTTGTTATTCTTATTAACCCAAATCAAACCGTATTTATATATGGTTTAAGTGGCGCCCGAGCAGGGACATGTTGGGAGCCTTTGCTTCTGTTAGTATCCAGTTTTAGTTGCCAGTGACACATTCGCTCTGCTCAATGGCAATCAAACCATGATTGATCGATTGCTTTTTAACCCCGCCATTAAACTAAAATAAATAATCATCGTTGACATTGTAAATTCATAAATTAATAAAGCAACTGCAACTGCAACTGCAACTGCAATTGGCAATCGATTTATTACGACAATTCACCCAGTGCCAAGCGTCAATTGCCAACTTTTGAGTGATTCGTTACACGCAATTGACCATGGTCGAGTCTTTGGCAGTTTTTGTAGCCCCCGGTCGGGTGCATTTTCTTCGTTTTGTGAAAGCAAATTTCGCCATTTTTCAATCGCGCATTTTTACTTTATTTCTTGTCTCGCTGGGGAATTAGATTTTAAGACCCTTTTGCGTTTTGCGGATTATTATTATTTAGCAAGATTTTGCCATTCTAATTGATTGTTCGCCCATTCGCCGCCAGCAGTCGCTACTGTTCCTCCTTCGCCGCTTGCTCCTCTTCCAGGGCTAGCTCTTCTTATCTACCTATCTGGGCAACCTATCGATCTAGTTATCTTTTTTAGCTCGACCGCGGGCTCCAGTAGGAGTTATTCAATGCGCACGTCCCGCCTTCGTTTCGATATACATATGCTCACAATATCCATTTAGATATAACCAATCGCCGAGCCATGTGCCTACTCGCACCCCCTTCCCTGGCCATTTGTTTGCGGGGCGCATTTATTTGTGCATTACACAGCGTAAGCGTACTTAAGTTGCTTTTAAGCCCTGGCGCCGCTCCAATTGCGAAAAGGAAACGGGCCACAGCAACACACACTCGAGCTCACACACACAAACGCGCAAAGCCAACAGCCAAATGGCGCCATATCTTGATGACTTGATGATTCCATTTTCCATTCTCAAATATGTTCTGTGGAAATGTGGCGAGTGCACGCACAGCTGATCGCGAAGAAAAAAAAAATTGGCACTGCAAACTAGCCAATGACACTAGTGGCGCCATCTATTGATCGTTTGTTTCGCGCGCACTTTCGCAGATCTTCGCACTTGGTTTGTGTCTTAACTAAGCACCGTTTGTGCACCGTAAAAAAAATTTGGTCATTCCCTGCAATAATCGCAAAGATCAAAAAACGTGGTCGATTCTAGAGACCAGTACGAGTTCAAAAAGGTATAACTTTCCAAAATCGGTCCATTTTTAGCCGAATTATCGGAAAAAAACGAAAAATCTTCCAAATTATTTGGTGTCAATCGATAGTCGGGATCCGTACGAGAAGAAAGAGGTATATCATTTCGAAATCGGACATATGGTACTATGTAGACAGCACGAAAGTATGCAGTACTACTAAAGTTCTGCTAAAACCCGCTACAAACGGCTATTTATTTATTTATTAAGTGGTCGACAAAACGAGTGTCTTTTCAATTCAATACATTATATATACATACAATTATAAAAATTAAATGCTAAAAGCCTAGATAGAGAACACAAATTCCTAATAGCATCACCGACCGATGGAGGTGTTTTATTTGCCAGTCCGGCCAGCTGTGCCCCTTTTCACAGCTAATTTTGTTAGTGACGCTATTAGAGCCTACATCTAAGAAGAAGGGTGTAAGTAGGAAAAAGTGTTCTTAAGTAAAATTAAAAATAATCTTAATTTGCTATAAAAGAAGTAAGAAGATTGTTAATAAAGTATAGAACTGTATGCTAGATATACAGAGTGTTAAGTAGATAGAATAAAGAGATAGTATTGGGAAAGTAATGGGAAATCACCGACCCGGTGGGGGAAAATTTACAGCCTGTCCGGCCAGCTATGCCCCTGCTCATAGCTGGGAATGGTCAGTGACTCCCCGAAGGTATCCTGAAAGCAACGATTTTATTAGGGGCAGAGAAAGTTCGGTAGAGAAAACGTGATTGTAATTTTTACATAGCACGCGAAAAGGATTGTGCATAGCGTAGTCTGTTGTGCTCGTCGATAGGAATAAGGGGCGGTAATTTCTGGTTGGTCTAGCCGGAACGGAGAATTGAAGACGCCCTAGCAGAAAAGGAGAATCTATATCGCCAACAACCAACTTATGTAGGAAGATAACACCGAGGATTGTCCTACGGTTGGTTAACGACGGAAGATCAAGAAGAAGAAGACTGCTGGAGAAGGATTTAAACCTCGTAGGGCAAAAAGTAGAAATTGTTTCTGAACAGATTCAATACGATCCTGGCTATTGTTATACTGCGGAGACCAGATACAAGAGCAGTATTCAAGGATGGGACGAACAAGAGAGATGTTCAGAAGTTTCGTTATAAAAGGATCGTTAAACTCTTTAGACCATCGTTTAATGAATCCAAGTACACCTTTTGCCTCATTAACGATGGTATCTATGTGAAGATTGAAGCAGAGTTTAGAATCAAAAAGAACGCCTAGATCCTTAACTGTTAGTATACGTTGCAATGGAGTATTGTCGATTGTATAACTGACAAGTTAAGGTGTAGTACGATTAAATGTCATAAACATGCACTTTGAACAATTCAGATGCAATTGATTGGCCGAACACCAAAGTAGCATAGCGTTCAAATCGTCTTGAAGACGAGAATAATTAGTGTATGATAGAATAACTTTTACGTCGTCGGCATACATGAGTACACATGCATGGGATATAAAGAGGGGAGATAATTTATAATAAGAGTAAAGAGTAAAGGGTCCAAGATGACTACCTTGAGGCAACACCAGAAGTAACGTGAAATGGCTATAAAGCTCCTGCTGTTAATGCACTTAAAACGTAATTAAATTTCATACAAAATTAATTAGCTCTTTGTCGTTATCTGTTTGAAAATAAAAACAAAAGAGGTTTACCGGAAAAACTCATTCACTAACCGAATATTGCCATGAAACTCTAAGTTATGATTTCGAATGTGGATAAAAATGTCTCCGTAGTCTCCTGTACCGCAGCTTAAGAGCGTAGACAAAATAAAAACATTATTTTATATTTTTACAAATCAATATATGTTTATCTTTTTATTAAAAATAAATGTACATACTACACAATATGGGTTCACTGAGTTTTATGTTTATACAACGATTACATATTCCACAGAGGTCAAAGAGTTATTTGCTAATTTAGCACATCCTTACTTAAGCTTCAACTTAAACTTAATATTTACAAGTTAAATACTTTGGATCAGTCACAGTTCTGCTCAATGGCGTGGCGTGATCTTTACTCTGAGCCCATCCTTGGGACGCAGAATCAGTTCGCCCAGCAGCGTCAGATCTTCGCGGCGATCAACAGCCTCGATCTTGTATTTACGCAACACTGTCGAGATGACTGCCTTCTCCTCCAAAATGGCAAACTTCTGTCCAATGCAGTTGCGCGGCCCAGCACTGAAGGGTATATAGGCAAAGGGATGACGTCCAGCGCAGTTCTCGGGCAAGAAGTTATCCGGATTGAACTGCTCGGGCTTGGGAAAGACGCGCGGATTGCGATGCAGCGCATAGGTCATGATTATAGCCTGAGTGCCGGCGGGCACCAGTTTGCCACCTAAGCAAATTATAACGTTAGCAGACGCTGAAAATCATTAGTCTTATGGAGTACTTACCGATGGTCACATCCTCGCCCACCATGCGTGCCATCATGGGCACGCTGGGAAACAGTCTGAGGGCATCCTTGATGCAGCACTCCAAATAACGCATGTCGAGCAGATTTTTCATTGTGGCGGGCGTCTCGGTGTCATCGCCAAATATGGACTCCAGTTCCTCCACAACGCGCTCCTGATATTCCGGATTGGCGCCCAGCAGGAACAATGTCCAGGAAATGGCGGCAGAGGTTGTGTCATGGCCCTCAAACATAAATGTATCTACCTCCTCACGGATATCCTCCTGCAAATCAAATCAAATCATTTTTCATTCATATATGAAAGTTTTCCTCTATTTAATCCGTACATTGGACAGGACGGTGCCCTCTTTGGAGGCATCGATCAGCAGGTCGAGGAATGCCAAGCGCTTCTTCTTGCCCAGATCATCGTAGGCATCGGGCGTTTCGTTGTTGTTGTTGTTGTTATTATTGTTGTTGTTGGCCAGCTCAGTTTTGCGCTCACGTATCACCATATTGGAGAAGCCATGGAGCGTATTAATGTACCTCTGATGCGTCTTGTAATCCTCGGTGAGGCGGAAAAGCAAATCGCTCTGCAGCCAGATCTTTGCCTGACGACTCTGCACAATGGAGCCAATGCTGTTAGCATGAGGGTGTCAAAGACATGGAGGGAGTGGAAAAGTGTTGCATTAAATTGAAAGTTAGTCAAGTGTTTGCTGTCGGTTTGACTGTCTGCCAGTCGGTCTGTCTGTCTGTCTGTCGGAGCATCTGTGTGCTTTATGAGGCATGTTATCAGCAGCAGCAGCAGCAGGAGCAGCAGCAGCAGCATTGCCATTGACATCTTAATCTCGCATATTTTGCGCTTGAGTAGAGAGCACCCCAAACACGTATACACTCATACACGCACACACACGCAGTCATAATGCGATTTGGGCGTGTGTGAGAAAGTGTTTTGAACGCTGACATTTGCACTGACAGCTCTCAATATTACACAGCTGCTCACAACCCCAAACTCACTGTTCAATTCTAGTTCTTGAAATTGTATTTAAGTAGTTTGCAGTATATGCAGTATTTTTTTTTAGTATTTTCTTCACTTACCCATAGACCGCCTTCACGTACTCCGACTCGCTGTTGCTCTGTGCATAGATTTTCCGACCCATGGCAGTTTCTGTGACGCAATTAGCAACCAGTTATTTGACATGATATATATACATAAATATATGCTATAACATATATATTTAACATTGACACTCACCGCACACAATGTCCAAGGTGCAGAGTGTGACGTAGGGGAAGATGTTGAACGCCTCGGTGCCCAGCTCCACGGCCAGTTTGCGGGCCAAGACGGCGCTTTGCTCGTTGAACACATCAATAAAATCATCCAAAATTTTGAAATGAAAGGCGGGCGTCAAAATCTGCAAAGGCCAATTAGATATATATAGTGCAGATAGTAACTATAATTCGATCAACTGTTCTCTGGGCTTACCTTTCTGCGGGAATGCCACTTACGATCCGTGCTGGTGAGCAGGCCTGTGCCCAGCCAGGGATGCAGATAGTCGTAGTCATGGCTCTTGTTCACAAACTTCTGACTGTTCAGTATGGGCTGCAAGTAGTTTGGATTAAGTGTGAATGAACACTCTCTCAGTAAAAGTTGCTGCACTTACCTCCACAGTTTCCGGCTCGAAGAGCAGCACGCGCGGGGATGTGCCCTGCCAGACGCGATTGATGCCGATCCGTGTGCCCCAGAGTTTTTGCATGCCTATTACACGATTAAAAAGCTCTGCAAGAAAAAAAAAATAACAGAGAGAAACGTTTAAGAATACAGAAATAGAAACAAATTAAACCAGTTACTAATTTGGCTCTGCCTGACAGACAGACACTTAACGAGCGTCTAAGTGTAGGATAAATAATAAATAAATGACATAAAATAAATTTTGTTGTGACATTTGCGGTCATTGTTTGGATTACCAGATGTCTCTACCAGTCTAATTTCTATACCCTGTACCCCGCAAATGGGCCAAAACAGGGTTATGTTATATTTCAGCATGGTATCCAAGTCTCTGACAGCAGTTTTGTTTATCTATCTGTCTGTGTGTCTGTTGGACTGTCAATGTATCTGTGTATCTCTGTAAGCTCGTCTAAATCTGGATCTTTAAGAGCACAAGACTTTAAAATTGATATATGGAGGCTCGTTAAGCATACGTATCTTGAATTTACTTAACATTTTTAATTACTCTCACATACATGCTGCTAGATATTAGAAAATTAGGAATAATTTGCCATCAAATTTGTCTACTATAAAGGCAGAACTTTGAAATCGGACACGAGTCATCTACTAGTCTAGCACTCTCTGCTAGAGCATTCAGACTTGCTGTATATACCCTGAACCCATTGAAAATGGGCAAAAATAATGGTATAATATTTTTGTGTATGTAACAGAGAGAGGAAAGCATCTCCGACCCCATAAAGTATATATATTCTTGGTCAGCATCAATAGCCGAGTCTATCTTCCCATGTCCGTGTGTTCGTCCGTCTGTCTGTCAGTCCGTATGTATGATCGTGTCGATCTCAGAACTTGTAAAAGCTAGAGACTTTGAATTATTCAGTACGAGTTTATTTCTGGCCATCGACAGCTTGCCCCGTTTCCAAGCGTTAAAAGTCAATATCGAAATCTTGTTTATCTTGTTTATTGAGCAAAATTGAGATAGACGCCAAATTTGACAGTAGAATAGAATATACAGATCAAGAATCTTTCAGTTTATAACTAGCGCGAACTGCATTCGGTGTATCAGGGTATCCCCCATTCGGGCACTCCCGACTAGAGCATTCCCACTTGCTTGCAGTTGCATTTTCAAATGTTGGGGCGGCGATTCGATTCGGGTTGCCAGTTCACGTGTGAAAATTGTTTGCGACACCAATTAAAGAAAAAACTTACAAATCTTTGTGTGTGTGCTCACATGTGAGAAACAATCAAGGCCGTGTAATCATGTAAAAACGTTGTGTTAATTTTAATATGTTACACTTGTTCATCACGTCGGTAAACATATATATATGTAAGCTGCTCTGTCTAGGCTTCTTGGGTTTTTTTTTTTTTAGTTTTCTTTTTTGTTTTATTGCTGTCAGAAACCTGCGCCGGCGCACGTTGCTCATGCAGCCCGCTTTGCTGGTCATTTGTTGCATTAATTAAAAAGATGACACACACACGCACACCGACACACACACCGTCACTTTCAGAGATGTCTAATAATGATTTTATGTAACCCAAAACTCAACCGTCAACACGAATTGTTATAAAAAAAAAAACGCAACACCCAAAAGACAAGCGGCTATTGCGGCCCCCTCTTTGGTCCACCGGGTCCCGGCATGTGGTGCTCGGCATGCTGCTGCCCCTTTTGGGCTGCTGCTGGCCATCTCGCTCGTCGGAAGTTTGCATGTTAAACGCGGCAAAAATACGCTAACAATCAAATTTCCTACGTGCAAAAATAATATAAAAAAGCCAAATGCGAAGCAAAACAAAATGAAATGAAACGAAACAAAACAAAACGCATTTCAAATCTTTTTACCGGCTCTCAGAGTATTCATTATGATTTTCGCTTTGAAATTGGCTTGTGGGTTGCTTTTGTTGTTGTTGCTGTTGCTGCTGACCAGCTTGTTGACAAACTTGACATAAAACAGCAACACATTTTTTTTTTGGCTGCTTTAAATTGCGTTAACAATTTGAAATAATTTATGTGCCGCTTTATAACTTGCAACAATTTGTCATTGGGCCAAATTGTGGCACATTAAATACATGAGATGAAAAGGCGCTTTTCAAGTTGCCGACGATCTAATGCTCTGCCAGCAATAGCAAAGGCTTTTCTTAACCAAAGCAAAATCTTATCGATGAGTGGATCGCGCTGCAAAGTAATACGATTTCGATAAACAGTATAGTCTTATAAATCGACTTTATGATGGCTCCATCAATGCGTTACGCTTTATACCGTCTATAAAGGGTGTTATAAAAATCATTAACGCATTGCCGCAACAGTTGATGTTAATGTGGCTGTTAATGTTGATGTCAAGCCGGCTTTCAATGCCAGACCGCAAGCACCCACGACCACAGAGACTCGGTCTCAGTCTCAGTCTCAGTCCCAGAGTCAGAATCGGAGCCGGGCTGCGGATAGCCGAGACCCAGACAAGTTGGCACTGACTGCCAAATAATGTTCTTAACATTAGAGCTCGAATTCCAAGCACCCGACGCAGGCCTTGGTATCTAAACACTTCAAATGCTGCTAGTCTTAAGCAGCTTTTGGATAATTATGAATTAAAATCTCTGGCACTTGGGCCACCAAGGTGACCTTGGGCCGCTCATTTGTTGCAACATCAGTTGTGGATGCTACTGTTTGGTCGCTTGATAACTTCTTAAGTCATACTTGAATTAGATAGAAAAACGCTTAAGTTAATTCAAGTTGTTGTTCTTGTTGTTGGCGTTGTTGTTGCTATTGCAGGGGCAGGGGCTGCCCCAATCGGCACACAGAATCCATAAGTTGCAGCAACAGGTTCCTAGATTGCCTTGAACTGAACTGCAGATACATCTGCGACCGGCAAAAAGCGAAAGCCGTGAGCACATAATTAATTTTTTTCATCAAAGTTTATTTTTTTTATATTTGTTTGCATATATGCAAATTTGTTAGCTAAGAATTTGCTGAACAAAAGATCCATTTGAAATTTACTTAAATTGCAGAATAACATTTGTTAATGGCCCAATTGAAATAAATTTTATGATGACCGGATTTGGGCTGGGCTTTTAATAACTTAGCACAATGTCATAATACTCTATTAGCTCCATCAAGAGTCTAGCCAAACTCTTGCAGCGAATGCTTAGTTCACGGTTCAAGCCAAGGCCTTGCTTTAACATTCGGTTCCTTAAGCTACTATATATCCAGGGTTGGATGTTGAATTGGGCGAGTCAAATTTCTATAATCTTTTAATAGAACTTTTCAATTTGTCATAACTAAGATTAATTATATCAAATACACTTTCATATTTGTTGAAATATGTGTATTTTTCTTAGTTTTCGTCAAGTAACAAAATACATTTTTGAACCAAAAAGTGTGCTCCGATTAAGATTCAGGCTCGGTCTATCTTTATGCAACTCATTAAGTTACATTTCATGGCCCTTCAAATTGGTTCGGTTTCAGCCGTGCTCAATAAATCACCTCGGTTCAGGTCTATTAATTGGCATCAATCTCTGCATTAACATTAAGACTTATTAGTGCGAATGAAAGCACAATTTAAATGCATATGCCAGAATGGGTAGAGTTTAAACCGGCTGCCAAAAACTGACAGTTTGGCCCGCAGGCAGCCGACTTCCGACAATTCCAACTGCTTGAGAACATTGAAGTGAGGCCAAAAGCTGAGCTACCAAAAAACTCATCTAGCCAGAAAAACCACTTCACTCCACTTCGCATCAGTCTCTAACTGTGTAGACAAAGAACAAAGAACCAGACGGATAGGAAACGCACCTCGAGACCAGACAAAAGCATAATAACACAACATAAGCATCAAATGGAAATTTTTCGAATATTTTCAATACCCTCAAAAATATTTCCTACACGATTAGCATCTCGAATTGAACTTGGCCGACTGAAGAAGCTGCAGCCCAAATAGCATGTGCTTGAATTTAGATACACGCATGTATGTATCTTTGTGTGTCTATTTATCAATCTGTGCTGCTTGCTGCGTTTCCGCATTTAGAGATACTTTTCTGTGTGCCTGTGTGTGTGCGTGTGTGTATGTTAATTGATGTGTGTTTTGATTTTTTTTTTTTTTTTGTGGCGTTCGAACTTGCTGCGGAACTATTAGATTAGCTTGTGAATTAATCATTCCAAAATTTATTGAACGCTCAAGTTTGGTGCTTTTCCAAACGACTCTCCATTTATTAGCTGCAAAAGCTGCATAGATTGTCTGTGGCTGGCTTTGAATGTCAAGTCCAAGATCAAGATCAAGTTCAATTTAAGCGCACGTCCGCCTCAGACCCAGGGCTCATATTATTAAGCCTTTATTTTGCCTTAGAAGTTTATGATCGTTTTGTTGTTTTTACAACTTCTCGAGTGTTTTGTTTGGCTTGTTATTTAACCATTTATGAGGCAGCTACTGTTTTTCTTTGTGCTTCAGTTCTTGACAAACTTGCACAATATTGCTTTTTTGAAGTTAATTTATTTTCATACAACAAATGTGGCATTTCCGCAGTTTACCAAAAAAAAGGAGCCCTTTTATGATGATTGTTATGATTTTTTTGTGTTGAAGGTGAAAGTTGTTGCCGCTTGCCTCATATCAAGTTCAAATTTGGCATTAGCGCAAAAAAGAAGAAAATTAAAATAATTATGTGATTCACACTAACTATGGGTATGTATTTGTGTTTATTCAATTTTGCGGCTGAGTTGAAGGTCTCGTTACAGCTTTATTTATTTTTTTTTTTATAAATAAGCTAGATTTGTTTATTTTTATTTATTTGAAAATAAATCGAGATGAATGAAGTGATTAAATAGTTGATTTTGATTAAATATAAACAGAAAGAAAAACAATAATAATAATTAAAGTGAACACAAAACTAATTCAAAAGACAATAAGAACAAATGGAAAAATTAAAATAAATTCTTAAATTTTTCATTAGCCACAAAATTGTTAAAAACTCGATCACAAAATATTCGTATTTTATTGGTATAAACAATTAAAATGTAAAATTGTAGTTATGCAATTGGCTTTCTCCAATTACTATGCAGCATTTATTATGATTAAAATGTACAATTTTATTTTCATAATTTCAGTTCGAATTTGGCGGCTGCTTATTTATTGTTAGCAAAAGCTAATGCAGCTAATTTTGCTAATTAAATAAAATGTTTACCAAGAGACACAAGTTTGCTAAAATTTAAAACAATTTAAAGGCAGATATAAGTTAATATCTTTTACTCAAATAATGCAAATCTGTATGCTGAACATTTGTTCTATTCTATTAGATCATCAAAACGTCAATTAGCACATTTTCGAACTGTATTCTTTTCGCCCTCAACATTTATTTGATCACGTATTTCTGTTTCTATAAAGATCTTTTTCCTGTGAAATTGAAAGCAAAGAAAGCGAAACTGAAAGTGACATAAAAAAGTTCATTAACATTTGGGAAAAACTAATGCCAAATGCGGAGAGCACTGTGGATTCACAAATAAATCGCGGGCATCATTGACTGGCTGTTGGATCGTTAGTTTATCCGTAAATTAGCACCTAATGCCGAGTGTGCTTTATTTCTATGCTTTATTTACTACGAGTTCTATTGGCTTATTCAATGAGATCAATCTCTTACGTGCAGTCGAGTTCGAATAGTTAGATTCAGGGTCGAGATACACAAGAAAGCTGTAGAACAGTGCACAATTATGGGCTTAGCCAAGAACTCACCATCGTGATCCACATTCATTTCAATGGCATTGCCCAGAAAGGGCAGCGCGGCAGGTCCGGGTATCTTTTCGATATATTTAACCCAACGGGCGCGTCTCTTATTGTAGACCACTAGGAAAATGCTGATAGTGGCCAGCAGAAATATAGTTATAGGCGAATAGCCCGATATGATCTGTGCGGCTTTCGAGAGCAATATGCTCTCGGCCATCAACGAACTAAATACTTTTGAGGACATTTCGCAAACAGTTTTACACTTGGCCAATCGCCTTTGGCATATCCTTTACACACATGCACACGCGCACACAAGTCGAGTTGGGATTTTATTTATGTTTTTTTTTTTTTTGTGTGATCAATTTTAATCCGGACCCGGCACGATCACAATTTGAATTCTCTGCTCGACACTAACGCTGCGAACTCCGACACACAACTAACAAAAAGTTTGAGTTTGCATAAAAATTTAAAAAGAAGTGCTAAATTTTCGGCTTGGCGTTTCGGCTTTTCGGTTTCGTCGCTCAGCTCGGCTAACATGTGTGTGTGCGAGTGTGTGTGTGAGCCGGAGATGAAGCCGATCGCACAGACGCTGTAAAAAGGCAGCAGAAAATCTACTGCTACTCGGTCCGCACTCATGTGTGTGTTAGTAGTAGTAGTAGCCGAATGGTATTGTCATATTTTATGTTCAACATGAGTTGGCGTTTTGCGGCTGCTGCTGTTGCTGCTGTTTGTGGCAATACGGCAATAATATGGCCACAAATTTGTGCATTTGTGATGGTTTCTTATACTCTATTCATCAAGTGCAAACGAGTATATTAGCCTTTTTGTGGAATGTCCAAGGACTTAAAGGACTTAAGGACTTAAAAGTTGGCATATGATACCTATGTATGTACACTCGTCTACAACCGCGTCGAATATTGTGTTAAGTTTGTCGAACCACGCCCGCTAGAAGGCGTGCAAAACACAAACATCTTATATAATAACATTTAAAACCTTAACCATAAAAATCAAACCAAAATGATTGTGGCCACGCGCGTAGCCTCTAAATTGTAAGAACTATTATCCAAAGTCACAGTTTGAGCATCACGAGGTTCATAATCAGCCAGACTTCTTCTCTATAAATTGAATCTCTGAACAGAGTATTGTGCAGTCGGTTGCCGCCGTGCCCACTCGGTTCTTCGGCTTTGTTGGCTGCCCTTGTATCTCTATCTTTAAACTCATATGCAGTTAAAATTGTGCAGACAATTGCTTGACAGTTCTGTTGGACCTACTCGGGCTGTCGGTTGGCTTTGCTCCCGTTTAATGGAGCTCATTTGTTGCAGGGCCTTTGAGCGCAATTAGCAAGAGTTTTGTGTCTTGCGTTTTTTGGGATGAAATCGCTCGATTCTATTAAAACTGTACACTGCCCGTCCGTCAGGCAGTCAGGTAGGTAGTCAGGCAGTCAAGTGTAGGTACACAATTCATTATATGAGTGCAATTAAAACAACTTGACTGTGTCATGTCCGCCGCTGAAAGTGGAGCGTTTAATTTGAGTGGTCAGAATTTCATAACTCGCATCTAGTCGATGCGGTTACTCTTCGGTGCCTTCTGCTCCGAACATATTTTCCGGCTCAAACCGATTCTTAGCCAATTAGCAATTTGCATTTAGAATAGAGTTTGCGGAATTATCACTCGCATGTTAAACAAATATTCTTTGTTTATTGGCCCAAGGTCGCGAGCAACTCTTCGAGTCCCCAACATTTTGCCAACTGATCTATATAAAGGGAATAATTTTCATGGTCAGGGCTGCCAGCACTAAAATCATTATATAACTGGTTCCGCATGATATTCTATAACAAAATCAATTTCATATCAACACAACATCGCGCTTACCTGCGCAGCAAATCAAGTTATGTTGATGACTTACTCGTATTCTTAGCCTAAGAATTAAGTATTATTCAATGGGACTTAAGTTTGTGGTTTCGTTTTCATACCCTGCATATGTTAGGGAATAGACGAATGTTTGAGCTTCCTCTCTGAACACAATTTCCTTGAGTAGAAGCCAACCATCCATATTCTATATATTTACTTTTTTCCTTAAAATTAATTGGAACACAGAATTACTATTATATTAAAAAATATTATCTTTCGATAAAGTTGTTACCCAAAAAATGATTACATATTTTTAAAATTTTGTATGTAATTGCTTTTTATACGTCAGAATCCTTATAGAACTGAGCACGTGCTATTTTCTAGTCGACTCGCCCGTTTTTCTTGTACTATACATATGTCATTCGATAGAACCTGTTCAGCACACATACGCAAATTAAAGATAGAACCTTTAAAAAAACCTTTCTTTTATATTTTTGTCGATTGCTAAACGAACCATCGAAATATTCTGAAATATTATTGCCTATTAATTATGCAATTTGGGTTCAACAGAACCTGTGGCATAATCGTAAAGAAACTGGAAATAATACTTAGACAACTTTGAATAAACAAATTAAACAAGTTTCTTGTATAATATGTAAATAACTTTCCAGTTGGATTTGATGAGGCAAAGATACGAAGCAATATCAGACAAGAACACGGCAATACTATACGTATCTTTCATCTCACCTTCACATGTTAGAAAATCATGGGCTAGATACATTTTGATATGCCCTTGCAGATCATCTCAACTCGCACCAGCGCATATCTAGATATTTATTAATATCGTGTCAGTCTATAAACTGTTTTATGCGCACTTCCCAAACACGTAATTATTCTATCACGTCGCGGCCACAAAGTCTTTGTCTACGTTTGTCTAGGAAGTAACAGCTGGCCAGTGAATCGTTCTTTAATTAGACACAAATTAACAACTTCTCTAATAAAAAGCAGCTCTGCGAAATAAGTGCAAGTCACTGTGCGTTCGATAGTTCCACTTAAGACAGTAATCCTTTACCATATTTTTATACAATTCTGCGTTTTCGTCTTCATGAACACATTTATGGTTCCCGGCAAATGTATAAGCCGATTGCCTTCGTCGTATTATGATGGTGGTATACCCGAAATAGAGGCCAGTATGAGATTCGGGGCTTTTCTGGGTTGAGAGGTACCTTCTGATGCATAAAAATATATCAAGAAATGCTTTATACACTAATGCTCAAGACGTCTGAATACTTGTAAGACAAACTGGTTTATAATGTCCCATCTTAGAGTTAATATCCCATATCTTTGAAATATATCGCCACATTTTAATTGCGTTAACCTAACGACGTTGGAATAGTCACGTACACTTTTTACAGATTAAATCTGCGTTAAGTACTTTTATTTAGTGGTATATGTATGCATAAATTCGGGACGGCGCGAACGCTCTTCCCGGCTACCAAAAATTACACGCACGAGTTATTCACATTAGGAATAATCGCAGAGGTCAACTCAGCCGAATGTGCAATGACCAAGCCTCGCTCCGGAGGAACCGCCTTCGTGATCACGGTTAACCTCTACGCCAGGTAAGTATGCTTTTCTCCGCTCTGGAACAAGCACTCCAATCCAGGCGCGTCAGAACTGTTTGAGAATTATAAAGTGAAAATTTCAATTCAGACGAGAGTAGCAGAGTCAACTAGATTGTACAATGTGCAGGAGCAGTCAATTCCTGGGGGTTGAAATGTGTAATATGGGCTGATGTAAGTTGTTATACCCTTTGGTGCTGCAAACAATGGTTTTTATTAGCTGGGCTTATCAGTTAAATTTGTCAGTTCCATACTCACTAAAACATATAGATCGTATAAAGCATCTATAATTAAATTAGTGCTTATCTATAATTAATTTGGCAAATATAAGCATTTAAATAGGCCTTCAAATCGGGTATTTAAAGTTCACTGACAAAATTCTGATACTGATAGTATAGAAATAAAAAGTGTGAAATTTCTTTTAGATGATTGTTAGAATTACAATCTATGGAATAACTTGTATCGATATAAGTTTAATTTAAGTTTTATCTTTAATAACAGTTTAATTTTACTGTTGATAAAACAAATTACCAAAAAGAAAAAAATTATTGCTGATACATAATCAAACTACATACAGAAATAAGCAAGAAAATTGTTGCTTATCAAAAGTCCAGCGGTCAAGTAATAATAAAATTAGCACTCTCCAAATAATAGAATTTTATATTTTTACATAATTTTTATGTTCAAAATATGTACTTTATATATTAAAAATATATATATAAAATACAAATAAATACAATATATTTAAAAGAATATTATTATATCATTGTGTCCCCAAGTGTTTCGCTGTTTCAGCGCTATGCACACCCGTCATCCCTGCTTTCGGCGCAGATAATGTTTGCCTGCTTCTGCTAACACACGTACAAGTGCCCAGCTGTTGGCATAGCATACTTTGCCAGTTTTGCCTGCTGTAGGAATTTTCACATGTGCGCGTCTTGTAATTCTCAAACGGTTCTGACTCGGCCGGTATGGTGTGCCTGTTCCAGAGCGGAGCAAAGCATACTTACCTGGCGTAGAGGTTAACCGTGATCACGAAGGCGGTTCCTCCGGAGCGAGGCTTGGTCATTGCACATTCGGCTGAGTTGACCTCTGCGATTATTCCTAATGTGAATAACTCGTGCGTGTAATTTTTGGTAGCCGGGAATGGCGTTCGCGCCGTCCCGAAATTATTAATACATAATAGCAAACAAACAAATGTTATAAAAAGGTGGCCTTTAAATGCCTTCACTGGGTCAAAGCAGTCGGCCAAGCACAATGAAGCGTTTAGTGGTCGTTGTGTGTTCCAATGCAACTCTTCTAGTTTAGCTTCTATAAAATAAAAACAAGCTCTCTTGAACTTGATCTTCTTGCATAGCGTTGCGGAAGAAGCCTTCGTCTGCGTATTTATGATAAGAGCGTCTGTTGAAACTCTTATATGTGTGCTTGGGTTCCTCCTTCTGGCCTTTGTTGTTATTGGTGGCGCGCGGTGGTTCCGTTGGTTTATCATTAGCAGCGAATTTGACTCACAAATATCGACAAATCCGACGCGTTGTTGTTGCTGCTCTGCTGTATTTATTAACTCGAGTTTTGTTTTACGGCATTCGCACTACCGCTAAAGCAGCAGCAATCGACAGCAACAGTTGCTGTGGGGCTGGCAGCGATAAGGTCAAGTTCATTTCCGCATTGCTCTGATCTTGGTCTCAGGGCAGCAGTCAAAGAATGATTGGTAATGACTGCCATTTGCCAGCTTGGGCCTTAACCGTCTATGAGTTGCAGAGCCCCTCCCCCTTGCGGGTCTAATCGCGTCAAGGAAGTTGCACAAGTTTTACAACCTGACATAGACGAGGGGCAATAAAACAAGTTACCATTAGATGAAGTGTATGTGACGCACTTTGAGGTTTCTCCGGCTCGTTGCCCGCTGCCCCTTGCCATTTAGTTGCAGCCACTCGTAATTACGCACGTAATTAGGGTTACAAGCGCACAATCTCTCTGTCCGTCTCCAACTAAGTATGTCACGCAACGAACCATCTAAAACTGAAACCGAATCCCTCCAAACCCCAACTGCGAGTACTCTTTGGCAATGGTCTCTTCACCGTGTGAACAACGAGCCCCCCTCCCGCACGTTACTATGCGTTTTTAATTTGTGCCTAGTGAAAATAATTCGTTAGAAAATGAACTTGAATTGTGGCTGCTGAACTTGGAGGGCGCCCAAAAAAGTAAGATTCTTAAAACCTGCCCAGTTTAGTGGACATATAATTCATTGTCAATGGTCAAGTGTATTTATAATTTGGCAGTACTGCAATTAAATCTGGTAAAGAACCAAATACCACCGCTCACAGCTGGCCACCTTGGCCACGCCAAGTCGAGTTTCAAGTTTCCTTCGGCGGCTTGACACAGTTTGTAGCAATATTGGTTGGATCGGCGTCGACGGCTGCATTTGGCATTTCGTTTGCCCAGTCAATCACCAGCAGCCACTAGCTGCTGACCTCGACTTTCAGCTGAGGCTTAGTAGCAGCAGCAGCTGCAAGTGAGAATGCCCCAAACATTCTCGACTGGCTCAAGCTCCCACACAAAATGAGTTTTCAGAATTATTAGAAAAAATTGCAATTTGCAGCTAAGATTTGTTTATTTTCATTGTGTGAACACAATTCAGCTAATTAAAATGCATTTTCCCAAGATGAAACGTTACAAGAACAAACAGCTTAACGAGCGCCCTAGGCCTGGGCCCCAAAGATCTAGCTGAGATCATTTGGCGCGCTGAGTAACATCAATGAATTATTAGAATTCTGTTTGGCTATAATTACAATTGAATTTTTATGCATGCTTGAGCGCAGCTGGATTATAACTGAGTGTTTGGTTAAACACTTACGAGAGCTAAACACTTCAGCAACAGTTCAAGAACATTTGCCGGTGGTTATTGCCATAGTTTAGTCAGTCATTTAATAACAATAAAGGCAGAATTCGCACGTTAAACAATTAAACAAACGGCATAAATGACAACGATATTTATATATATATATATTTATATAAAAAAATTCAAAAGGCAATCAAAATTTATAAATTGTACAAGTAAAGCTGATTCGACTAATCTGTATTTTTGTTCAGTATTAAGCACATAATTTATGAACATTTTTTAAGAAAGGCAATGTAAAAAAGGAAAAGGAACCTATTATTTTAAATATTTTTATATTTATATATTTCTTGGTCATGACGAGATTCGAACTCGAGTCTACATGCATGTTTCACAAAATTAAGTGTAACCTGTTTTAACGGTGTGGCAGCGCCAACGTAAAATTTTCTTGCTAAGTGGCAACCTTATGTATGAATACTTGTGCTGCTTAATGTAAACTCAAATTTCTTGACCCTTAACTAATATTACATTCACTGTTCAGTTTGCAGCTAAAAATTACACAATATAAGTACGTACACTTATTATACCCCTTCAAATTGCAATTTTAAGCCGAAAAATATCGAAATAA
This sequence comes from Drosophila montana, assembly GCF_035044405.1. Classification (NCBI taxonomy): domain Eukaryota; kingdom Metazoa; phylum Arthropoda; class Insecta; order Diptera; family Drosophilidae; genus Drosophila; species Drosophila montana. Next base: position 12,178,796 of record NW_026998620.1, on the reverse strand, counting down.
AAATATGCTGAACGATTTCAATTAGAGATGAGCGTGTTTGCGAGTTTTCAGCTTGCTGAATATAGCTAAAGTAAGTGGCGTTCACAAAAATGTCATCTGGGATAATTCCATTAAAATGTATTGTTTGTGCTTTAATTTTGTAGAATAAATAAATTATAGTAGACCGAAACAGAATTATATCTGCACTGCAACGGATTGAAAAAACTATCGGTATGCTTTGGCATTTGGCATATCGATAGAATTAATTTCTAGTGAAAACTTCTGGTCACACTGTAAAATAACAAAAGCAAAGCAACGCAATTCGTTTTCGCATTAATCATCAAATATTCATTCAGTGCAGTTGCAGCTGGAGTGTTAAAAGAGCAAGTAACATTAAAATTTGTTTAATTATATATAAAAGTGAAGTCTAGCTAAGAGCACACACCCAAAACAACAAAATGCGTAACGCGGGCCTTTTGGCCATTTTGGCTGTGTTTGTTTGCGGTAAGTTGAGACGTCGGTAGTGAATATTGCGTATTGGTTTTGCACAAATTAAATAGATTTGAAATATATACATATATACATATGTATGTATATATATTTTTTTTATTAAATTTGCCATTGTGTATTTTGTTATTTTAGGCGTCTGTGTTTCATCAACGCCAATCGCTGAGCAGCCGCTGGTTGGTGCCAGTAAATGCACCTGGGGCCCCTCCTATTGGTGCGATAATCTCAGGTGAGTCTAGAACAAATTGGAAAAGCGCTTTGTCATCGGCAAAAAAAAGAGTCGGTGCAACGCCCCCGCCTCTGCGCGCGCCTCTACAAAATAATGTATATAAAACAATGGCCACTACGCAGTTATTAACCCGTTGCGCGTTTACCGTTTCTTTCTTGAACTGTTTTCATTGTTCGTCGGCAGAAGAACTGTTTGATAAGGCAATCAGCAGAGTCAGGCGTCCGTCCAAGGCAGAGCCGCCATTCTGCTTGGCTCATCGATAACCTTTGTTAGGCGTTTACAGTTGCTCTATTTTATTTAAGCGCTATTTTGCTCTACTTTTTATTTCTGTTTGCACACTTGTTAGATGTACATACGTGCGAGCTTTGGCTACACTTTGCACTCATTCTCTCTCTTCCTCTCTTGTCGTCTATCAGTCTGTTTTTATGTGTTGTGTTGTATTTTGTTTTCCCGTTTCAATTTCGCTTTAAATTGAATTAACAAAAAGACGTCCAGTCAAGTCAACTCATTACATATGTATATATTTATATGTATATTTATGTATGTATATGTATGCAAACTGTATAATCAGCCGCCAATTCCGATGACTAATCAGTTTGAGCAATGCCTGGGCTCGTCTTAGGGCTACTCTTTGTCCGATTTCGCTTAAAGTTGATATTTTATAAGCTTTGACTCAAATAACTAAGTATTCGTCATAGAAGAAACTTTATGGAGAACAGTCAGTTCTCTGGCAGTTTCTTATCAATAAAACGCTATCGATCTCTGAGTAATCCAAATAATAGCAATATCTCTATTGGCCTTAGGTTTTAAACATACATAACTTACAGTAAACACGCCACTCCAAACAAATAATTGCATTTACTAGCAACTGGTTATATAAGCAGCCCGCTACAGTTACAATTTTTATACAATTTATGCAATATTTTTGCTATAGCATCAAATTACTGATTTTCCATAAACATTTCATTCTCTGTTTGTTTATTAACTAATTTACGAGCACGAAATCGCTTAAGTCTTTGTTTGCCAAGATTGTAGACATTAAACAACGTCGCAAATTTTGTGCAATGAGAAGTCGTAGATATACACATATAATATATATTTATATGCCATGTCCGTGCTTATCTGTAGTATATATAGATTTGTTTGTTTTGTAAAAATTAGCGCTTTGCTGTGCCCCACAGCACAGAAAGAACAGTAATTTTTCTGCAAATCAAATTCGAAATGTATTCACAACAATATCCGATTAATATCTTAAATGGTAGGGGAGCTAAACATAGTCCCCCCACTGTCCATTAAATGATAATATGTATATGATTGTGTATATTTATTTACCGCGGGTGCATTCAACTAGCGCATGTTGCGAGGGTTCGTTCAATGCTTTGGACTCTGGTCTTTGCTGACTTGGTGAAACACGATTATGAATGCGGGTCATTTGAGGCGTTTTATTTTGCTTAACTGCGGACACTGCAGAATTATTTAATGCTTGCTTATCAATTGATAAATTTTTGCTGGTTTAATAAACGATGTCTTCTATTTCGACCCGGCAGCAATGCAAAGGACTGCAGAGCGACGCGCCACTGCATTCAGACCGTGTGGGAAAAGCGAGTGGTGCCTGTGGACACTGATTCCATTTGTCAGATATGCAAGGATATGGTTACACAGGCGCGCGATCAGCTGCGCAGCAATGAGACCGAGGAGGAGCTTAAGGAGGTGTTCGAGGGCTCCTGCAAGCTGATACCCGTCAAGCTGGTGCAAAAGGAGTGTATCACGCTGGCCGACAACTTCATACCCGAGTTGGTTGAGGCGTTGTCCTCCCAAATGAATCCCGACGTGAGTAGCTTAAGATAAAACTCATTTTCTTTACATTCATCTATAACATGCAATTGCAGCAAGTTTGCTCTGTGGCTGGTTTATGCAACAGCGCTAGGATTGATGAGCTGATGAAGCAAACCTATCAGGCAGCGTTGGATGGCACACTCAAAGAAGAGGATGTGGTTGTCAATAATGAGTCCGAGCCGTTGGAGAAGAAGGAGACTGGCTTGACACAGCTGTCCTGTGGCAACTGCAACCTGCTCGCGCGCAAGATGCAGAGCAAGTTCGAGTCGACGAATCGCGACAATATGGTTGAACAGTTGCTGCATTGGTGCGGCGCCATGTCCAGCTTCTCAGATGCCTGCGCCAACTTGGTGCTGACCTATTTCAACGATATGTATGAGCATGTGCAGCAGCATTTGCAAACGGATGGCCTGTGCCATTTGTCTGGCGTGTGTGCGGCCCGCTACCATCAGCACGAGGACGATGTTAAGGAACCGGAAGCACTTACAACTTTGGAGGGCATCGGCGATGACATTCCCTGTGCGCTGTGCGAGCAGCTGGTGAAACATTTGCGTGATGTTCTGGTGGCCAACACAACAGAAACGGAATTCAAGCAAGTGCTTGAGGGCTTCTGCAAACAGTCGCGTGGCTTCAAAGACGAGTGCATCAGCATCGTGGATCAGTACTATCATGTCATATACAGCACACTGGTAAACAATCTGGATGCCAATGGCACTTGCTTCCTCATTGGTGTTTGCCCCAAGGGCTTGGATCTGGGTTACGATGCGCCCATTATGCCGTTGCTGCCCGCCATTGCGCCCGCCGAAGTGCATGTGACCATTAGGAAGCTGGGTGCAAACGAACCTAAATTTAGCCAACAGCAAATTGTGGACATGCAGCTGCCCATTGATCATTTGATGGGCGCCGCCAATCCCGGCCAGCTGGTACAGGGCGGTGAACTGTGCACCATTTGCGAGTACCTGCTACATTTCATACAGGAAACGCTGGCCACGCCCGCTACCGATGATGAGATTAAGCATACCGTTGAGAGCATTTGCACCAAGCTGCCACGAGGCGTAGCTACTCAATGCCGCAACTTTGTAGAAATGTACGGCGATGCGGTCATTGCGCTGCTAATCCAGGGCCTGAATCCGCGCAGCGTTTGCCCCATGATGCAAATGTGTCCGCGTAACATTGAGAAGCAAGAGGACATCGAGGTGTTCCACCCAGAAACGGTGTCAAGCGATCAACAGGATAAGCCCACATGCCCGCTCTGTTTGTTTGCCGTCGAGCAGGCTCAGATCAAGATACGCGACAACAAGTCCAAGGAGAATATCAAGAAGGTGCTCGACGGTCTCTGCTCGCATCTGCCCAGTAAGCTGCGTTCCGAGTGCGTAGACTTTGTCGAAACCTACTCCAATGAGCTAATTGACATGCTCATCACAGACTTTAAGCCGGAAGAGATTTGCGTGCAGCTCAAGCTGTGCCCTAAGTCCAAGGATTATCTGGATGAAATGGGAATCAGCCTCTTAGATAGCGCGGAGAACGATAAGTCAGACAGCAGCAGCGAGGAATTTGCGGCCAATGAAATTAACTCCAGCGATGAGCTGCCTATTCAGATCACCTTTGATAAGGACTTTAGCTTGGGACCCAATTGCTTGATCTGCGAGGAGGTGGTCAAAACAGTGGAAAAAAAGATCGGCAAGCACGCGACAAAGTCAGACATCAAGAATGCCCTTGAGCGCTCCTGCGACAAGTTAAAAAAACCGCTGGCCAATAAGTGCCACACATTCATTGACAAACACGGCGATCAGATTGCCGATCTGCTGCTGAAAGAGATGGATCCCAAACTGATATGCCTGGAACTAGGCATGTGCCTGGGCGGGGAGCAGGAGGATCGTAAGTGAAAGGAATACCCTAAAAATTTTAATATATTAGAAATTTACTCTCAATTGACAGTTGACATCGATGAAGCCCTGAAGTACGATGTAATTGTTCTGCCCAAGCGCCGAGACGAGAAGGTGGCACGCCTAGAGTCAACAAAAGTCGACGAACCACCAACCTGTGTGCTGTGCGAGTTTGTCATGACCAAACTGGAGACGGAACTGCAGAACAAGACCGAGCAGGATGAGATCAAGAGAGCCATACGCGTTGTCTGCGATCGCCTCCCGTCGACCATACGCAAGCAATGCGACAGCTTTGTCGATGGTTACGCCACGGCCATTATCAGTCTGTTGAGCAAATTGCCGCCCAAGGAGGTGTGCCTGAAGCTGCAGCTATGCTTTAGCCAGGCCGTCAACGACGAGGTCATCGAGTGTGGCGTTTGTCATGGCGTGTCGCAGTCCTTGCTGCCCTTTTTCCGTTCACAAAAGGATCACGGCAAGTTGGGCGTACAGGACATGATCTCAGAGGCCTGCGAGAACTTGCCAGCCAAGTACTATAATATTGTAAGCCAAGCCATCTTAATTTTATTTTATATCATACTAATTTGAAATTGTTTTTATTGCAGTGCTCCGAGATGATCTCCATTTATGGCTTTAGCATCATGCATCTGTCTGAGCGTCCCTACATTGATCAGTCGCACGTTTGCGCCGAGATTGGCAAATGCTTCGATAGCGAGAAGTCCGCGCTGGCCTTTGCCAGAATTTCAGGTATGTGACAGCTTTTACTAAACTCATATATAAAGTGTTTTAATTTACTTCAACCTTTAATTACAGCTTAAGATGTTGCGTGTTGCGTACTAAACGCAACCGTCACGTGATGTGTCGCAATGGGGCGTCACGATTTATATATATATATATCTATTATATCTTTACTTATATTTACATTCTGTACTCCATTGGGACTGTAAATGATCGAAAATTGACTTATTGTTTCGCACGTTTTATATGTTTATTTCCTTTTCTTAATTACTTTATATTGCGCTTAATTTGAAAAAGAAATTGTGGGTGATAGTTAAAATGCGAATGCAACTGAAACTGAATGATTTTTGTAAGCGTATGCGAAAAGGGCTTAAATTAAACATAAATTGTAATAGTAGACACGCCCATTCCGGTCATGTACTTTTTAAAAACCACTTAAAACCTGAAACCACTTTAAACTGGTTTTGAAACCCGGAACAGGCTGAGAGAAATCAACCAAATTCCCTTAACTAAATCAAAAAAAAAAGAAAACAAAGTGTGTGTGTAGCATAAGACGCCAAGTGTAAAACATGAGAACGAGAATAAAATCTGATAAATAAATCTTTAAAAAGGAAACAAGGAAAAGGAAATTTTTGGAAACAGTTTTTCCAGTGTACACTAAAATATATTTTGTTTATTAAGAATGTTTGAGGATACGCTGCTTATTATTAAGCCGGACTACATGCATAAGCGGCGTCCGGTGCTGCTAAAGCTGTTATCCTGTGGATTTCAGATACAGGGAAATCGCAAGTTGAACTTTTCGCCGGAGCTGGCTGCCGAGTTTTATGCAGACTTTGCAGACGAGAAGGGCTTTATGCTGGAGGTAATCCTGTTGTCTAAGGGCATCTCCGAGGCCTTCATACTAACCAAAGAGAACGGAGTGCAGGAGCTACTAAATATTATGATATGTTACTTGTAAGTGGCAGTTAACAGAAGATATTTTAATGCTTATAGTTGACCCTCAGCGGGTCCGCCTCGGAGCTGGAGCGCAACATCCATGTGACCAAGCATTACGATAGCGTGGCCCGCGAAATAACCTTTATATTTCCCAACTGTAAGTATGGCGGGTTTTATTTGAAGGTTCTAACTAAATCATTTTTGTAATGTGTCCAGATATACACGAACCCATTGAACTCTTTGATAAGAATCGGTTTTGTAATCGTCCCATGCTGAAGCCGCTTATTGCAGAAATTTACGCTATTATGCAGAATGTTGACTGTAGCCAGGATGATTGGAAGACGCGTGTTTCGGACTACTTGATACGCAGTAATCCAGTCGTGCCACAGATCACCAATCAGTGCCAGCTGATACCCGATCTGGGCATGCAGGAGAGATCGCAGCAGACGACCATCACATACAAATCACCAGACAAGGGCGCCAAGCCCAAACAGAAGACTTCGAGCACCACCTCGGTGCTCTCCAGCACCACACCGCACTCGTCCCTGCTGTTAACCACATCTTCCTGTGTGACTTGTGGTGGTTTCGATCACACCGAGCCATGCGTGTCGGAGATAGATCTGAACAAGCGCGTGGAGCCGCAAAGCGATGAGCCCGTGTGCGTCGATGAGGAGATTATTTGGAAGGAGATCATTGTGTATGAAGAGGTTGTGCCTGAGGAAGAGCCGGAACCAAAGGAATTCGATATGTTTGGTGAGGAGGATTATCTAGAGCTTGAAAAGGGCAGTTCGCTGTCCGAGTGTTTGGACCCCGCAGCCGTACCCCCACCGATTGAAGAAAATGACGTGGATCAGGTAGATGCAGACGAGCGAGAAGCATCAGCTGCAGAGGGAGCTCCATTATCAGAAGGTGCTCCAGCAGACGATGCAGGTCAGGTTCCGCCAGCTGAAGAAGCGCCACCAGCAGCTGTAGAGGCACCACCAGCTGCTGAAGAGGCGCCACCAGCTGCTGAAGAGGCACCACCAGCTGCTGAAGAGGCACCGCCTGCCGCTGAATAGCCACCAGCGGAAGCAGCGGATTAATTAACACCTGTTGCCCGCGCTGTTTATATGATTTGCCAAACACTTTGTTCTCATGGCTTCTCTAAAAAGGAAAAAAAATTGGTGGTGTACAGAAAGAAAAAGGACAAACAAGCCAAGCTACACGAACAACCCAACCATATGCAATGCCCCACATTCGCCCAATTTAGCTGGACGCCACCCACAGGTACTGCACTGCGCACTCGCCGTGGCCAGGCTGCAGGCAACACGGCCTGCACTTTTCACTCACCAGCGTTGCACTCACACTCGCAACAGCAACGGCAACTGTGGCAGTGGCAGTGGCAAAGTGGCAGTGCAACAGGAAGAGCAGCAGCGGCAGCAGCAGCAAGCAGCACATCGTTCGCGCCATCATTTTTTCCGTAAGTTCTTTTTCGTCGTGCCCACATTTAAAGTGTTCAATAAAAGGCAAATACAAAAACAAAATTCATTTGTTTTTATGCGTTGCATGCCGAAGTGTGTGCGTGCGTGAGTGTTCGTTTGTGTGCGTTCGTGTGTGTGTGTGTGCATTTTTAATGTGTGTCAACTATAAGGGATTATATTATGGCCTTTTTGGTAAATCAAAAAACGACACGTTAATTGGCAACAACATTGATTGACAGCAATTGTTGCTGTTGTGAAAATTAAACAGCAATTGCATCGATTTTTCCCACATCAAATAGCTAGGGGGGGCTTGGTCAGATAGGTATACAAATTATGAGTACTTGTGTGTGTATGCAACTAGGCAGAACTACAACTACAACAACAACAACTCATTGCAGTCAATATGTAGACACAGTAGCAGCAACTGAACAGCAGCAACAGTAACATAAACCAACAACAATTTGACGGGCATCAAAACGCAAAAGCGCGCGAAATACGTTATGTTGAGCATCAGCAATCGACAGTCGCACATACAACACGCAGCAGCAACACAGCAGCAGCAGCAACAACAACAGCAACACATGCTGGAGAATGCAGGCGCAACACATGGCAGCCACATCTACGAGGTGGAGGAGGAGGAGGAGGAGGAGGAGGAGGCGGAAACGCAGCAGCACGATGTTCATCTAAATTTTAGCAACTTTGCTGAGCTGTGCCGGCTGTGCGGCATACACCAGGGACCCAGCAAGCTGCACATCTTCGACCCGCAGGCGGAGCAGCGCCAATTGCTCTACAAGCTGCGCACGCTGCTGCAGGCGAATGTGAGTAGGTGTGCGTGAGTGCGTGGGTGAGTTGTGTTTATTGGCCTGTCCAATTGCTTGACAGATAACCAAGGACGACTATCTGCCCAAGCACATATGCGAGCTGTGCCTGGAGCGCCTGGAGCACTTGTACGATTGGCGGCAGCTTTGCATGCGCAACGAGCATATGCTGCGTAACTATGCCGCCTCCATGCACACGGTCCGAGCAACCATAGATTTTCAGGTGAGTGAACTGAGCAACTGCTGATAAGCGGCCGCCGCGACTGCCATTGTCAAAGTTACGCTGTCCCATTGCCAAAGTGTTCCACGCGGCAACCACCACCAACCGACTGAGGACTGAGAGTGAGAGAGAAAGCTCTCCGCCAGCGCGCCGAGTGGTATGCAATACTTTTTTTTAGCCACACTTCCGCCTTCTGCGCTCAAGTTCAGTCGCTTTAGTATCTGTCTGCCTCTGACTCTGTCTCTGCTGTCTCTGGATCCGTGAGCTAACATCGTCGTGGTCGTTGTCGTCATCGTCGCATGCTCCGTTCCTGTTTCTCGTTCAAGAATAACAAATAATTACTCAAATTGTGCTCGTTCTTGCCGCGACTGCGACGACGACGGCGACTGCGACCGCGACTGCTACGACGACTGCGACGGCGACTGAGCGAGTCGACTCCAAATCAGATTCGCAATACATACACAAACAAAAGGCGCTGGGCACTGGCTCGAGGAAGTAAACGGCGACGGCAGCAGCAGCTAAAATACAGCTCGTATAGCACCAGCGCATAACATTCAAAAAAATCTTCCAAATTGTGAGCTGCAACCAAAAAAGATTAGAAAAGCCCATTGAAATTCGCGTACAACATTTAACGCTCTGCGCGGCGTCCGTTTTTTATTGATTTTCAATTGTGGTAAGCAAGATTGCAAAAAAGAACAAAAAAAGAAAAAAGGAAGAACAAAAAAATAATATAAAATCGAAAAGCAGGCAAGGAAAAGCTACAAAACTGAGCCAGTGAAAATGTCAATAGTGTGCGCGGTGTGGGGCGGGAAGAGCGCGTATTTTGTGCTGCAGCGTTAACCAAATGCGAAAAGCGTGTAATAAACATTTAAGCCAAAGTGTGTGAACAGCCCAAACTTTGGGCAAACAAAATTTTAGCTTGACTTTCAGTGGCGCGCTTTAAATACATTTTTGACAGACACGGAAAAGCCTCAAACCAAGAAAGGCCGCCAAAGCAGGGAGCACGGCCGGCATACACACACGCACGGCTTCAGGCTGTCGTTGGCTGGCAACGGGGGGAGGCGGCACCACCACCACCAGAAGTCCAGAGCCCAGCAGCAGCGGCAGCAGAATTGAAAATTCAGCGCGAGCAAAAGCTCAAGTCGCAAATTTTTGCGCAAGGGCAGGCAGTTTTGAGCGCGTTCAATTGGGGGTGGCGGCTGGTGAAATTTCGCAACACTTGCGCGCCATTTAGGGGTGGCAGTGCGGCACGGCACGGCACGGAACGAAACGAAACGAAACGGAATGTGAGCGAAACACTCGACTCAATGTTTCATTGCCATTTGGTTCATTCACAGGACGGCACCGTTAACATGGACAAGATGACGGTGGCCCAGAAGAACGCATACCTGGAGGCGCATATGGCCGTGCAGCAGCAGATGGCACAGGCGGCCATCCAATTCAAGCAACAGCAGCAGAGCTCCGTGCAGCAGAGCTCCCCAACAACCAACAACAATAATAACAACCAGAACAATGGCAACATGCAGCAGCAGCAACAGCAGCAGCAGCAGCAGCAGCAACAACAGCAACAGCAGCAACAGCAGCAACAACAACAGCAGCAACAGCAGCAACATTACGCGGCCACCATCAAGGTCCCACAGATCAGTTCCTCCAGTTCGGCGGGCGGCGCTGCTGGCGCAGCGGGCGACAGCACCTTTACAGTGCCCGACGACGGCATGGGCTTTGAGGGCGGCGTGCGTGTGCTGCAGAGCCTGGGCACTTGGTCAGCGGCGGAACAGCTCACCTACAATATACCAAAGCCGAATCTGATACCCTTCACCGAACCATATGTGGAGGGCGGCTCCATGCATCCGGCCAGTCGCCTGAAGGCGCTGCAACAAGTGCAGCAGGCATCCTCCGGAGTGCGCAAAACAAATCCCTCAAAGAGTGAGTAACTTCATCCAAATGCAACGGGCCAACTAGCCACTAATTCCAACCGTGTTGCTTACAGCCACCAATAAGGCATTCGAGTGCACCGTCTGCGGAAAGGGGCTGGCGCGCAAGGATAAGCTGACCATACACATGCGCATCCACACCGGCGAGAAGCCCTATATTTGTGAAGTATAAGCAGCCCTTGAATCGGCGGCTCAATGCCCCAGCGATGGCTGACAGCCACTAATCTGTTGCAATCTCCATCCATTTCAGGTGTGCAACAAGGCATTCGCACGCCGGGACAAGCTCGTCATCCACATGAACAAGTTCAAGCACGTGACGCCCACCAATATTGCGCCGCTCGGCAAGCGGCTCAACAATATGGTCAAGAAGAAGGAGCAGCCAGATCCGCCGCCAGAAGACAATAAGCAGAGCTTGGAACTGCAGCTACAGCAGCAGGCCGTGCAGGTGGCCGCCCAGAATATTATAGTGCAGTCGGCGCAGGGGGCGCCCACGGCAATTCCAGGGATCATCATACCACATCACCAGCAGCAGTTGTCCTGGACGTGCGAGCTGTGTGGGCGCATGTTCTCGAGCCGGGACGAGTGGTCCATTCATGCTAAGAGTCATCTGGAGGTGAGCAAATGTCGGTTGAGCCTACCGGCCAGCGGGGCCTAAGGCAGTATACGCACTAGTATCGGGGCGGCTCTAAACTGGCGTTCTCTGATCCTTGCAGTATTGACAACAGGAACGGTTAGTCGTAGAGTCCACAAAAACAGCAGCCGCCATCGCTAAGAGCAACAGCAACAACAGCAGCACCAGCGGCAGTGGCAACAACAACAGCAGTAGCAACAACAACCATAATCGCGGCTATCAAATTGATGCAAACCGAAACCAAATACTCAACAACAGCCCGCAAATGGAGGCACATGCACGCAGCCAGAAGATAATCATACAAAATCAGATGATCCTCAATGCCAGCCATCAGCAGCAGCAGCAGCAGTCGCAGTCGCAGCAGCAACAACATGTTGCTGGCGGCAAGAAAGCGACCAGAAAGCACCACCAACAACAACAACAACAGCAGCAGCAACAGCAGCAACAAGCACAGACCAGCGCGCCTATGTACAATAATAACACCAACAGCAATAACAATAACAACAACAACAGCAGCAATAACAACAACAACACCAGCAACAACGGCAATAATCAGGGACATGAAGTAACTAACTATTATCAACAACAACAACAACATCAACAACAACAATAACTACAACAACAACTACCTAAACACCATTTAACAACAAAAACAACACGCAACATCACACGCCATCAGCATGAAATTTTCTGTCACTTTCACTCAATTTGTATCTTTGTATCTGTATCCCTTCATCCCTCTTCCCGACCAGGTGTCAGTGCCCGTCTCGCACATAATTGCCAACTCACCAACAGCAGCCACTTACATGCAGGCCCAACTGACCGGCCTGCACACCGGCAACACCATCGGCGTCGGCGTTGGCGTTGGCGATACTGGCGGCAACATGAACATGCCCATCGTCACCTACAATGGGAATCAGTATTGCGTTATAACCCGTGCACCGGAGTCGGATGCGATTGCCATGCAGAAGCAGTCGCTGCCCCTGGACTATGGCCAGGCCACCACAGCCAATATTATTGTAATGTCGCCAATGCTGCCCCCGCAACAACAACAGCAGCAGCTGCAACAACAACAACAACAGCAGCAGCAGCAGCAGCAGTAAACGAAGCTCGTTCATGATTCGCAAATTAAGTACTGAGAAAATGAGGCGGAAAATTTAAGCTGGCATCGGTGCATGGCCCGAGGCGTTGGTGGCGTTGTCTCATTAGCCAAGCCCCTGAATTTCGATATTGGATATCGAATATCGGCAGTAAATGGCGTCTCATAACTGGCATTTGACGATGGGGAGAAAGGCAGCCGCATTGCTGGCCAGGTAAACGGATAGGAAAGTGCGCAGCCTCAGGATCCGTCTTCAAGTTTGCAATTAGCCTCAGCTCGCAAGCAGCTATAAATACAAACTGTAAATAAAGTTTTTAAAAAACAAAAACAAAATTAAATTAAAAAAAAAAAATGATTTTAAGAACACCTAAGTATATGTTTAATTCTAAGAGGTAAACCATACAAGACCGAGAGATTTTTTCAAATAGTTTTCGCATGTAATGCTTCTTAAATTCAAACAGAAAGTCGTTTTTTAAATGTTTCGTTTTAAAAACCCATAACTAAGCAAATACAAATAAGAATAATGTTTATGTGAATTGAAAACAAAAAGGAAAAGCAAATGTAAACACCATTAACTACGTAGTCTAAGTCATTTTACATATCCATTGAAAATCTCTAAAATCAACATACAAATAATACCCATACAGCCATAAACTGAGATATTATTTAATTATTTTTGAACATTCGTAGTTTTTGTTGAAACCATCTTCAGTTCAGCATTTGAAGTATCTATGAAAATGAGCTATCATTTCGATGTGCATCAATTTATTTGTATAATAGTTCGCGTTTCAATCAATTGTTTATAATTATGCTAACGGCAATACAATATCTATGTCTTAAAAAGGAAAAACAAACAATACCTATGTAATAATGTAAGTAGTTCAGTAGTGTCCGTCAATGATACTCACATTCAGAATTACTACAGCAACTGTGTGGAAAACGATGGTTAATATATTAAATACAATAAAATCTAACAAATTTTGATTGGATTTGTGTAATTTAATTCAACGAATTAGCAAGAGCTAAGCGGTGCTAAGGAGCGTAACTTAATTTAGATCTTCATATAAAATATTAATTCTAATTATCGTAAAGCATCAAATACTAGATAACAAATGAGAGATACGAAACAGTGTTGGAAAACAGTGTTTTTTCTCTCATTTCCCCTTCGAATTTGGCTTTTATGTTTTGTAAGAACAATTAATATCCCACGATAATGTTGACTTTTAATGCTCTCAAGCCCATAGTAAATGCTCGCATACATCTTTAAGCCGCCCATAATTTAGAAAAATCTAAACAATTTGATTCCATTTTGGCTATGGCTTAAATACCTAATGTTTTTTTAATATTTTGTCATATGTGTGAGCCAAAGTTTTTAATCGATTTCTATAATCAGTTATAGCTATGGTTCAGCACAGTTTTACTAAAGGTTTCTTAAATGTATCTTCTAGCTTCTTAAAAATTGAGAGTTCTGTTCAAGCGAGGAACATTAAGTAATGTTTCATATATGGCTTCAAACTATTTTAAAGAACTTATTTGAAGTATACAATACACGTGCACATTTACAGTGCGTATTCGTTTAGCAAGCTTGGCAAGCTGTCTATCTGACAATTTATGTTGCGTATACGACCTGTTGTCCACATCTAACTGCTGCTGACACACAAACACTTATTGTCAGACGCACGCAATGCCATATTCGAACCTTACACCCATTCTGAGCTGCCAATAATTGGCAGCTGTTCTCGGCCAGAATTGCGCAGACTTGAGCCACTTATTCGCTGATTTTTTTGTTTTTGCGGCGCAATCGAAGTTTGGTTTGGCTTAATTGCCAAGACAAGTTGGCGGCACACTGTGAGAAGCTCAAATTCGAGACTCCAGTTTTGATTTGGTCAACGCGGCGCACGAAAAACAACTTTTCGTTGGCTTGAAAAATGCGGCAAGTTGACCTTAAACGGAAACTCGTCGTTGCAGTCGACGTTGGCGTCGCGTCAGCCGCGCAGTCGCTAATAAATTGAATACTTTAAATGTTGTTTTTTTGTTGTTGTGTTTTTAATGTTGTTTTTCGCAAGAATTGCAAATTAGTTGAACTGACAGCGACACGACCGCCGCGCCGCAGCAAACTTGAACACCTACACGAAGATGACGACGACGTCGACGACAGCAGCGGCAGAAGTGAAGGCAGCAGCAGCAGCAGCTGCCAAGTGTCGCTCGACTGTTTTGGTTCTTTGCATCAGTTTTAGTTGGAATTCGCTGTTGAACGGACACGGCTGCCAAATGCTGAACGGCAAATTCTATACGGGTCTGCCGCCCAAGATGGAGGGGCGGCAGTGCGCCGTTGGACGCAATCGCCAGGAATCGCACTTCTTCTGGCCCGATGATACGCGCGTGGACAGCGCCGTGGAGACGCGCGTCAAGCGACGCAATAGCCTGCAGCTGGAGTCTGGCGCGGAACGGCCGCGTTTGACAGCAGGCAGTCGGCTGAGCTCTGTGCAGGACGAGACAACGCCAGATGTGAGCACACGCCAAATGTTTCACAAGGAGTTCGCCAAGTCGTCCATCCAGTTCTATGACAATCTGCAGCCCAGCAATAGCAATAGCAACAACAACACTAACAGCAGATCCCGTCTGCTGAACCGAGCACGTCGCGAGGTGACGCCCAAGCTGACGGATGTCGTGCCGTTGCCAGCAGTTGAATCTACGCCTGAGATAGACCCGAGCGCAGCCAGACGCCAGCAAGCCTACAGCTCTAAGATACAGTTCTACGATTACGTCAACGCCAACGATGCGGATGCCACGCAGAACAATGTGCGACGGCCCAAAATGGACATGAACAACAAGCGCGAAATGGAGCTTAACTCCAAGAACAGCCCCAAGCTGCAGGTGAAGCACAATGTGCGTCATCTCAGCGTAGAGCGTGACCAGCTGACAACGCCGCCAACATTGCGCATGGTTACCAAAAAACCACTCAACGATGGCCAGCCCTGGCAGCAGGAGCAATATGAAACAGTGCACCAACCCCCGCTGTTGCTGCCCAAGAAAATACTCAAGCAGCAGCAGCAGCAGCCTTGGATTGAGGACTTGGACGAGTCCATGCTGAACTATGTGGACAATGGTGTGCGCCAGTTGCGGCTGCGCAGCCCCGCGCCCGCCAAGAAGCATGTCACCTACAACGAGGAGGCAGCGGAATATGCCTACTATGATGACAGGTTGGATCCAGCTGTGGGTCGCCAGCTTAGGCAGTCGCAGCCAAATATGCGCACAGGAAGTGGCCAACAGCAACAGCAACAGCAGAAACAGCAACAACAGCAGCCAAGTCCATATGTGGAAGCTGGTCGCGATACAAAATCATTAAATAACTATAATAAAAAAAGTCATAATAATTATAACGAATACAGCGGCAACAACAACAGCAGCGGCGGCTTACGCTCACGGAAAATCTTGCCCAAATTGCCAGAGCTGACAACAACAACAACATCAACAGCAACAACAACAATGCGAAGTCGACGCTTTGATGACACAGCAGCAACAGTTGCTGCTGCTGCTGCCACTGCTGCGGAGGCGACGTCTCCCTCTGACCCACGCAAACACCTGCGCAGCAGCCTCTGCTTCAACGGCGACGCTTTGGTCGTGGATGTGGGTGCTGTGCCGCAGTCGACGTCAGCTGCTGCGCTTGCGCGTCGCAGCTCAGCCGGGCAGCGCGTCAGCGTCGGCCTGCCAGACTGAGCCAGCCAGCATATACATACACACTCTATACATATATATATAAGTATACATATATACACAATATACACAATACGATATTTGATGTGTTTATTGAATGCAACTCAACGTTGGCGTCGTGTCATGTTAATTGAATGCAACAACTGGCCGCCGCGACTGCGACGCTGGCAGCGACAATTTTATGGCTTGTTTTTTGTTGTCGTCGTCTGCCGTTGACTTCACCCACAACGCACCAAATTAAACACCCCGCCAGCAACGTTGAATATACATTATACATAGTGCTAATGATCTTGCCTAAAAAGCGAACAACAAATCTCTTATAATTGCTATATATTATATATAATACTATTATTGTTGTTAGTTGCCGTTGGGCAGTCAAAATGTATTAATTTAGTTTCTTAAGTGAGCAAAACACAAAAGAATAATAAAAATGCTAATCAAACCGTGTAACATAATTAGAACGCTTTAATTTGATTTAATACAATCGCTGGTTGGGTAGATGTTTAAAAAATTTTAATATAAGAACTTTTCAACATGATGTCGGCAATGAAAGAATCTGTTTTTATTTATATAGCCGATTATCTCTTATAATTAATTCAAAACATGCAAGCTTAGATCAATTCCGGTTTTCAAATTTACGATAACAAAACAAAATTAAAGCGAAAGTTTCATTCCAGCATTCCGCTAAGAGACTAAATGTTAGAGATAAACTTATGCAGAAATATAGCAAAATATTATAGTATTAAAATGATTAAAAAAAGTATTAAAATGATAAGAACAAGCGAGTTCTATTGAGATGTTATTAAAGTACTTCTGCATATTCGGTTTACACTAGGAAAAATGCCTGAAAATTAATAAGTGGGCATGGAATTATAAAAATAAAAACAAAATAAGTATTAGTTTTAGTTTTATTCAACTTTCGTAATAAACGCAATATACATGTCTAGATCTATTCCGATTTTGACATTTGCGATTTCAAAACCTCCAAAAATTAAAGCGAAAGTTTCATTCCAGCATTCCGTTAAGTGATTAAATGGAGCTTGTTACAAACAAATTATTGTATAAACAAGAAAACTGGAAAGAACGAGTTAGTTCTACTAAGATGCTACTTAGGTAGATAATTAATTAGTGGGCCAAAAAAAATAGTGACATAAAGTAAGTTTAAGTGTACATTAGTTAAAAAATTGCGCTTTGATGTCGTTGCTACCCAAGGCGGTCAGGGATTGCCAGTGGCTGGTCTGGCAGCTGGAGCACCTTTCACAAAATTTTTATTTTACCAACAAAAAAATTAACGTTAACCGAACTTGTATTGTTAACGGGACTTAAAACCAGCTCAGGCTCAGCTGTGCCACATGTTTTTCACAAGGAAAACGGAAATTATGACAATCGCAAATTGGCTGCGCCTTTTCTTGTAACGATCATGCGTCTTGAACTTGAGCTTGACCTTGCTGGAAAATGGGGGAAAATGCAGTATAAAGACAACATTAATTGGATAATTATGCATGCAACAGCAAATACATCAATCAAAGTGCCATTAAGCAACTATTTCATTAGGGGCATGCATTTAATTGTTTCAAAATAGTTGAATAAATAAAACAGCAACGCAACAGGATAAGCGTAACGGAAAAGATTGGCCGACGTTTGTGCAAATGGTGCGTGATGAAATGTTATGCAATTGTACACTGGCCAATTCGATTTCCACTTCCAACTACCAAGCAGTCAAGACATGGCCAATACAACAGACACGATTGAAAAATAGAAAAAAATACAAAAAATAAAATGCAATAGCAACAGCTTCCGCATTGCGCCTGTGCCGCATCCTGTCTGGCTAGAAAGTAGCCCAAGCATGCACGCCAAAAGGCCAAGACATGCATGTGCCGGCATTTCCTGCCACAGCTGAACCTGAACTTCAGGCCAAAAACTAACTGCCAAAAAAGTGCAAGTGGCACCGACTTTTATTGGGTAACACTTACCAGAGCCGCAACTAGGCACATCTTCCAAACCAGTTAACAAAAATAAAAAAGAAAAAAATAACAGATCTAAGAGTCAGATAGAGCCCAGCTGCATGGGGCCGGCTAGACCGGAGCCTCCCTCTATTTAGTTGGCCAGCTCATAAGAGACGGTCAAAACAATACCCCCTCGCCCTTCCCTCACTACATCACATAACAAGTAACAAATGGTTATCGTTACTTGCAATTACGCTCATAAAAAACATTTTATTTATGCCGCGTGCTCTCATTTCCTACTGGATATGCAAATGATGCTGCCCCAGCTCGAGTCGCTGTGCTTGGGGCCGCAGCTTCCTCCCAGTGTCTATGCGTGAAACGTGAGCGGTTCACCATGCGCAGATTTCAATCTCTTGGCGCGCTCTTCTCTGTCGTCTTCGGGCAGGTTGCAAAACACGTTGCGCCAGCGCGTTTGCCCCGTTGGAGTCGTAGGAAGGAAGTTGGCATAAAACCGTTGTGTCCATTGCAAAGACTTTCAGTTTCGTTTAAGCCACGCGGCCGCTCAAGACGTGCAGCAGACTTGAAAGTAAATTTTGTAAATTTGTAATCTTGACTGCCAGTCAGCACTTGAGGTCTAGTGAATCGCTTCGAGTGAAGTTCAAGTGTTAGAGCTCCCAAACCCCATACAAAATGCGACTTTGCTGGAATGTAAGCGAAGGCATCTGTCAGTGGAAAAGTGGTTCTCTAATCAGTTATTTATTCACCTGTAGCTGCTGTCAGCTGCGCTGCTGCTGGGTTCGCTTGCGTCTGGCCTGAGACCGCCCAGATCCTTCTATCGGCGCAGCTACTACAGCGCGGTGGGTCCGCCGGGACCCGGGCATCTGGTATCTGGATCCAATGGTCCGCCTGGCTATCGCGCTGATCTGCAGACCAACGAGAGCAAGCGCCGCGATGTTGCCAATAAATATCCGAAGAAGTCACAGTACAGGCCCTACACTTCGGTCAGTCGCAATCGCAGGATAAACCTCATCTTTAACCTCATCTAATTTCTCATTAACGTTTCAGGAAGAGGATGACTATTCCAGCGAGCGCTATTCGGGCGAGTATTCGGGTGAGGCGCTGCAGGACAGTCGCGAGTATACCATAGGCACACAAATACGAGTTCAACATCCCATTACGGTGCCCAAAAAGATCAGCACAACCTCACCGTATTCCAAGCAACACAAATATGTGTCTGCCCAGCCTTACAAGAACAGCGGGCGACAAGTTTATGCGCCCGATGTCAATTCTGGCGAGGAACACGCAGTGGAGCCGCCGTCGAAGCGCACAAAGTGGACGCCGGCGCATTATGAATCCGAACCAGATCCATTCCATTTGGTGCCACCACCCAAAGCTACATCTGCCTCCAGTCATTCCTATAGGGTTTTCGAATCAGATCACGATGACTATGATGTACCCACGCGACCGAAGAACCACGATCGCTATAAGAGCCCTGCGCCCAAAAAACAGATTGACGCTTTTCTAGAAGATCAGCAGAAGCTGCTCGACGAGGCCATCAAGCTGCAGCTGCTAAACAATCCTAAGCTGCAAAAGTTCTTAAAATCCCATTCACATGAGCCACGACCCGAGTTGGAACTCGAGGACTTTGAAACCTTTCCGCCAAACTTCTCTGGTCCCGGTCCGCTGCACAACAACAACTACAGTGGTGAGCTTCCGCCGCAGTCCCCTCCCAAGGGCGGCCGACCACACAGGCGCCCGCCCGTCGCCGAGCTGAAGCCCTCCCCGAAATTGAAGCACATTATCAAGCCGAAAAGAAAGTACAGATCCACAGCGCTGCTTATCAATGTGTGAGGCGGGTTTTGAGGCGAGGCTTAGTCTTTAAGGCGTACTTATTTAAATATCTATTTTAATATGTTTATTTTTTAAAATGTATAGACTTGTTTTATGTAAATTATGTAAATATAGAACACCGTTTACTATAGATTTGGCCGAAAAATACAACGAACTTCCAACTTGCAGTTCTCTATAAGTTAAGGTATATATTAAGAAAAATTACTCTTTCATAGGCGGTTTCTAGAACTTTATAACTTTTGGGTATAATACAAAGAAATCTCCCCAAGCGAATAATCAAAATCAACTGGAAAATTATGGAAATATGAAAAACTATCACCGCCCATCCTACTTTTTTTCGCGTGAAGGAAATTGAATTTTTTTCGAACAGGTGAATCACTTTTAAATGCTTTTACATAGATACATTTACGCCAGCCCTGATGAAAATCAAAAGTCGAAATCAATTCTTTTACGCTTGTAGATTGGACTTTCCAGAATTGCAGTCACGCATTATTTTTATTTTGAATATAAGCCACTGAAATGTTTGAAGTCGATCGTACTCATCTTGAGCTTTCACCCGAAAATTGAGTAATTTTCACAATTTACGAACATTCAGTAACCAGAAGAAATGAATTAAATGGTGTCTTTTAAGAATGCCAGCTCTAAATTTTTAAAACATTTTGCATTTGAATGAAATTTGCATTGGATGCTATTACGTTCTTCATTGTTAATAATAAGCAAATTATTAAACACTAAATGTGTAATTGATTTGTAAATTGTAATTGAATTTAAACGCTTCGATCTCCCGCTCAAGCTGCGCGGGCTTTTGGTATTTCGAAAATATAAAACTATTGTGGTTGCTGACTCTGCTGTTGCAGAGCAACGCTAGTTTTACAGCGCCATCTATTGGTTTCCCATTTGCTCTCAAATGCTCAATGGCTACCCTGCACTAGGTGGCGCTAGTTAATAAGTTGTCTGATTTAAATTCATAATTTTGTGTCTTGAAGCGGTCCTGGTGTTAAGGGAGTTCCAAGTGTCATATAATTTCGGCGATTTATTTATTATACAGCCCATTTCGCTTTTAAATTTTTAAGCTGATATGATACAACTCCCAAATATAGCCTGGTTCGGGTAAACAGAAAACGAAAACAATATATATACCTGTTTGAATACGGGATACTCAATCACAGCTTATTCCAAAAGTAGCCACAGCAAATTCTTGGCTTTTACCTCTTTCGCAAATCTGATCGAAAATCCGCAATTGAGTAATCCCCACGATTGCCACAGTAATAACAAAAACAATAATAACAAAAGTGGGTGCAAAAAAAAACATTACAAAAACAAAAGCAAAAATGATTTTCTTAATTGACTGAACAATTTCAACAGCCCCATAATCGTAGTACCAGAGTCCGAGGCGGAGCCACAACAAAACTGACCTTGAAAGCAAATCCGACTGCGCGAGCCACGAGGTGGCGCAAAGAATGCGCGCAACAGAAGTGAAAAGTTAACTTGGCTACAGTGAACACCTGTTGAGGTGAACAGAGCGGGGGGCCAATCAATGGGGCATATAATTGAGCAAACAGCTCTAATATTAGCTCATAGTTAATGAATTACAATAAAACAACTGAAGCGTTACAAGCCGAATGGCAAATAATGTTGATGACAGGGTATTACAATATATTAAATTACAACTGGCTAACTAAAAAGTGAAGAGCTGGCACTTAGAAAGAGAATTGATTTAGATTGCTGATAGTAATACAATTCATTAATAAAGAAATTAAGTTAGCTATGCTAGAATAATTATGACAAGTATTAAACAACATAATAGATATATATATACGATATTTAAATAAGGTATATAGATTGGTTTAAATTTATAATAATCGATCTTCATAAACAATATATTTTAAGTTTAACCATAGAAATGAAATGACCATAGAATTCAGAAATGATATCGTAGCATATTTCATATTCATTCATATTTTTAGATTTTGGCCAAATCACATATAGATTGGAATTCTCAAGGTATTTACTAATGGCAGACATTTTTCAATTATGGTAGAGTATCATATCTATATATAGCTTTCCGGCTCAGGTACAGGTACCAGTTGTTATATTGCCGGTTCTTTGGCCGCTTTGCTCTTGGGCGCGGGTGTGGGAGGTACTTGTTTTCATTTTCATTGGAATTCAGCAGGTCTCTAATTTATTTATTTATTTGTATTTTCATTTTTTTTTGCACAATTGGCCACGATTTTAGCCGATTTTTGCCTAACCAGTTTCGTGTCTTTCCTTGTTTGTTGCATAGAATCAAACTGAGCCGCAACACCAAAACTTGTTTACCAGTGTATAAAGGTATGTGTGCTTGTATTATGTATAACAAGAGTTGGTTGTGCAATGTGCATGGGGGCGTTTACCGGGCAAGGTGTTTAGATAAATCTGTTAAAAATTAAATTACTCGTAAACGCCACACGCCCAAAATATAAAGAAAACTTGTTTTGAGTAAAAAAGATAATCAGTTGCTGGCGGTACGTATTAAATATCGTGTATTGCTTAAAACTCTATACAAATGTTGTTTATGATACAATATGCACATATATTGCTTATACGTCCCATGGCCCGTGCTGGGTATTACGATCTAGCATTGAAAGATTTTTTGAATTCATTTGATCAACGTCTTCATCGACCGCAAACACACTTACAAATTTATTGGTTTCGCTTCACATTAGGAGAGTAGAATTGGATTTAACAGCATTGAGGAGTAGTTATAAATTACAAACAAAAAAGCGCTAGACATACTGCATACAAGATCGTAGATAGGAGATACGACATATATTGATATATATATATATATATATGTATATAGGTTAAAATGGTGCAGAATTTTTGCAGCACTTTTACTTTCATTCTTAAACATATCACAAAAGAGTTTTGATGAAGGTAAGAACTGGAACAGCAGTAAGTGGTTGAGAGTTGGGAAAAGAAAGCGGAAGAATGAAACAGAATTTGAGAGAGAGAGCGAGAGAGAGAGATGGAGTGAGAGAGGGTTAGAGATAGACATAGGAGTGTTTCGTGTTGGGTGTGAATAAATGAAAGATTACGTAACATTACAATAGAAACAAGCTCAATCTATGTGGTTCTCTCTCCATCGCTTAGACCTTGTTGAAGGAGTAGGTGAAGCCGTCGGGCGTGCGGTTTAGCGAAAGCTTGCCGGGCGGTGAGAAGCGGTGAGGATTGGGCGTGGTCGTCGAGTAGTAGGCAGCCTGCTGCTGTGGCTGATGGTACTGCTGCTGCGGGGCGGGCTGCTGGTAGGCGGGCTGCTGGTAGGCGGGCTGTGGGGCCGGATTGTAAGCGGGCTGCACGGGCGCCGGCGCGGGACGGTACTGCGGCTGAGGCGCTGGCTGCTGATACGACTGCTGCTGCTGGCCAAAAGAGGGGTCATTGTAGCGAGGATCGTAGGAGCCATCATCACCATAGTCATTGCTGCGGAAAGAAGACTGTGGTGCTGGTGCCTGATACTGCTGCGGCTGGTACTGCGACTGTGGCTGATAGCCGGCGGTGGGCACGGGCTGTGGTGGTGCAGGTGGTGCCACTGGCAAATGATCGCCAGACGCTTGGAAGCTGTCAAAATAACCAGATATTATAGCAATCCACTAGCTGTTAGGCTGCTCGAGCAACTTACCCATTCTTGCCCGCAGTGTAGGAGACGGTGCGACGCTCTCCGGATGGATCCACATAGCTGTAGCTGCCGTGACGTGTGCCATCGGCGTCTGTCTCCTCTTTAAAGTTGATGCCATCCTCCTGTGTGTAGGCGGCACCGAATTTACCATCGCCGGACAAATAGCGCTGCTCACTGATAATGGCCGCCGTTTTGGGATCCTGGTGATAGTTCTGGCCCACTGCCAGGGTCACGAGTGTGGTTAATGCGAGCTGCAGCGGCGAAAGATTAAAAGCAAACATAACAATTAGCCAGGCACACACACACACACACACACACAAGCCCAACAACTCACAAGGCGAAACATTTTTGTTTGTCTTATCCTTGAAAAGCTACTACGTAAACTGCGCGCTCTGAGATTCAGAGTCGATATCACACGCGATTTGGCGCCTATACGTTATTATAGTCCGTTAGCAAGGAGCTTCAAATATATCGAGAGCGACACCAGTTGAGTGGCAGACCGACGGCAATGGATTTTGTAAGTGAACTGCCTTCCGCAATGGTGCCGCCCAAGCTTTTATAGCGCCAGCGAGCTGGGAAAACCTTGGAATGGCGGCAACGGCTACGGCTACGGCTTGGGCTAAACTCATGGCTCGCCCAGGCGGTAGCTGATCGACATGTTGTTGTTGTCATCGTTGCTGTTGTTGTAACTGGGGCTGCTTGTGCTGGTATTATTAACAGTAACAATAACAAGAATTGAGCTAAGTGCTCCAGTAAGTCAACTCTCGTTGTTGTTGCTGCTGCGGCAAGCTGTTTTACCAGTTTTGCGCTCTTTCGCTTTTAACGTCTACTTTTGCTTTCTATGCTGGAGCTAAACTATTTTTTAATTATTTTTACATTTAAGTTAAAGTGGCATTAAAAAAAAAACAACCAAACTGAGAGCTGTGCCAATTGATATCCCTGTGCGATGTTCTGCCCACTGCATGATGCAATTTTGTGGCAATCATTTCATTTGGCCAATAAAATTGGCTCCACCAACCAATTGGATTGCACATGACCAACCCAAAAAAAAACAAAACTGCAAGCAATCAAACAAATCTATGGAAATTTATATCTTTGAATATGCTGAAGTCTAAATGCACTCTCAGACAATTATTATTCACATTTTATTATAGCATATTTTATAAATTCAGCTAGATTCCATCAGGCTATAAATGTAAATGGAAAACAAATGTGTCCTTTTTGAACACTGTGGAGAATTGAATCGAAACCCTGGTTTGTCCTTCTAGGCTTCGTTTATAACTTTTTTCTATTTTCTATACACAATATCACTAATACTAATAAGTATGAAAAGAAGTATTATATTAATAATAACAATAATAATATTGATATTAAAATTATAAAAAATAACATTAACAATAATAAAAATCTTATGATAGTTATAATTATATATAATAATATTCTACATTCTTTCCAAAGCATGCCCGAAAATTGACTGTGAAGTGCACTTATGCGAACTAAGAGATTGTAGAAGAATCCAGACCTTTCAAACTAATCTGTATTTATTTATTATAATTTTCGTAGAACTAAGCTTATGTACATAATGATAAAAGTCAAAGCAGTTTCTTGGTGCGTCAGGGTTTTTCAAGCAAAACCACAATTCAGGGATATCATCCAAATCCATTTCAATACAACTGCGATTAATTAAAATCTCTTGCCTTATTTATTCCCAATAGTTTTTTTTTATATGACTCTCATACAAAACAGTTTTTTTATATTTTCATAGGAATATAAAAACTATTATTTATTTTTACAAGCTGTAACAAAATTGTTGACAAATTCACATAGATTTAAAGGGTATTACAATTGCAGGGCAGAACCGTTTGAATATTTGACGAACGCTGCCGCCGCCATAAGTCGGATTAAGATTAAGAAATTTGCGATTACATGCAATAAGCGCGGGTGTTGCTCAGTGCTCGTTGTTGTTAATGTTGTTGTTGTTGTCAATGTTGTATGTTGTAGTTGTATTTGTTGGTAAGTATTATAAATAGGTATTAACAATCGCAAATGCTGATTTATATCATGAGCTAAGCTTTTGTACAAGTTTTGTTTCTGTGGTGTGGTCAGCGCTTGGCAACAGTTCTGAGCAGTCCATAAAATATTTATAGTTGTTGTTAATGTTGCTAATGTTGTTGTTGGTGTTGTTGTAGTTGGCGCAATGTCTTTGACTTGTTTGACTTTGCGCTTGGCTTCAATAATTTATTGTTGTTTGAAAAGCCGTCAGTAAAAGGCATTGTTTGAACTGCTTTATGGCCAACAGCTGGCTGCAGTTGTGGTTGTGATTGTTGCTGTTGTTGTTGTTGTTGTGTTTTGCATTTGGAGCGCCCACCCACGCCAGCTTTTGCATAATTTATGGCCAATGGCTTTGTATTGAGCTCCTTGCCGGCGACACGTGCATATGTGTTAGTACTCGGCGATAATTACACGATCTGAAAGCGTTTTACATATTTTAATGAGCCGCCTTTGCATACGCACAGGCCCAAAACCTGAACCATTTGTCCGGCACTAAGCAGCCGCATGTGGTCCGCAAAAGTTTGAAGTAGAAAACATTTCAATCGAGAGCCTTTGCCCTTTTGCAAGTCGCCATCGTTGTTATTGTCATTAGTGTGACCAGAAACACACACCAGAAACATGGCACGCCCTCTCCCAGCGGGCGGGCCGACGCACTCTGAAAGTGGCAGCGGCGGCAGTTCAGGAAATTAAATCAGTTGACAAACAACAACAGCAAATGGCGTTGATGAAGGCCAGGAGCTGGGCCAGGAGGAACGCTTCGGCAATTCTGTTCATTTGGATTAGCTTGAGGGTGCAACAATTCGTATGCTCGGGAGGGTTGTTTACCCTGCCCGGCCCCTCCCTTGCCGTTCACTGCGACCAAAAAAAACTATTGCAAGTTCCTTGAGCTGCGTTTGGCTGCCTTTTTGATTTCGAGGCGTTCGCCTAATGCTGATGTGACGATACTGCCACCCAAGGCAACGGCTGTTCTCTCTGCCGATTTTGGAATTTGGAATTTAGAATTTTGGGCGCGTTGTTGTTTTTATTGTGCCACGTAACGCTTTTATTTTGATGCTTTCACTTCTGGCAAGTTAATCACAATGATAATGAGGGTTGAGGTTGAGGGGTTGCTGTTGCTGTTTCGTACAAATTGCATGCAAAATATATCTATCAACAGCACATATCATCTCTCTTAATTTTGCGTTGTCTCTCAATTATTTCAGCTGCTGCTGCCACCACCCGAGCTCGAGCTCGAGCCCGAACTCAAACCCAAACCCAAACCGAATGCCGTTCCCCAGCCAAAGGCACAGACAATTGCGATTATTTGTAATTTAAGATGCAGTCGAGCGTTTGAATAAAAATCGAGCAAGTCAACGTTGATGTCGACTCTTTCGCATTGTGCACACACACGCACACCCAGGCACACACAGGCTCACATCCCCAACCCCACATGTTAGAAGGTTAACAATCTGTTCTTTTGTTCGCCAACATACTCAGCTCTTAGTTCTCGATTTGCTCGGGCAAAAATTGAATGCTAAACGCTTATCAGCGCCGAGTGATCGCCCAGAAGTCAAACTGAAACTCGCTAAACTTGTTGAGAGCGCTAAAAGAAATCCGATATGCTCATATATATATGTATGTAGAGAGAGAGAGAGAGAGAGATGGGATAAGCCCTAGCGATTCACAGGATTCGTGTAGCACATAGCCAGTAGATGGTGATTTGATAGCCAAGTGACTGACTCATGAATCACCCGGCAGCGATTTCCTCAAAAGTCAGCCAGTTTTTCGATAATTTGTAATTTGAGAGACAGACACAGAAGGACGAAGGATGAATAATTACGCGTTTATAGGCCAAATGAAGAAGATCTGTGTAAGTGCGCGCTAATTGCGCATCTGTCAGATATTTCAGCCGGGTTTCCATTTCACTTCGCTTCTAATGCCATTATGATACTTTTGACTCTGATTTGGCTAACGGCTTAGCTTCTTACACACATAGACACACACACGCCTGTCTACGATTCAATTGCTTTAAGTGCCACTGGACCAGTTTCCCAGCCCCACATTGCAATGCAGCCACGATATAGACGAAATCAAGGTCAATAACGTGTCGCCGCCCCGTTGGCCAATGCTGGAGCTGCGTTCGAGCCAAGTGCGTGTCTGGGCCGGGCCAGAAACGAGTTTGTGGCGCATGCGTAGCGGTTTTCGTATTTCAGACTTCCGCATGTCGCTGACGTTGATAGGAAAAACTGGAAGTGAGCTGCCGGGCTAGGCCAGGCTAAAAAGTGGTGCCAGGTCGCCGTTAAATCTGTCACATCTCCGGCCAAATGATGTTCCTGGCCTTGACTGCAGCACACGATTTGCCCAGTGTCCAGTTGCATTTCGAAAGTTGTTCCAACAGCGCCAAATTGCCAACCTTGAGAGGCTGAGCACGTGCATTGAACCCAACAATCGAGGCATTCTTGTACCGATTCAGCAGATAGCACACAGCAATTTACTAGCACAGCTCAAGTAGTTGCAATGAGCTGGAAACTTTGAGCATACGCGGCTTAAACAATTACCAGATTATATGGACCAAAAACAGACACGAATAAAACTGCATTTTATTTCCATTTGCAGCTATCAAAATAATTGAATGACATGTCGTTTATTTTTAGGTAAAAATCAAGCGATCATCGCTAAAACCTCAACGTGAATTGGAAGAAGGTCAACATAATTGTATTTTCAAAAGTGTCACATTAAAGCCATTGGCCAAGTGAGTCATGAATCGAAAGCAGTTTAAACCTAAATTACTCCCCAGCTAACAATATTTGTAAGAGTAAGCCCGGCTGTGAGGGATCGACTCATAGATACTCTGTACTCCTGCCTAAAGTACTCATATATTAAAATTGATTGATTGGCATTGATATATACTCATATACTCAAACAGGGATATCAATTGTTTATTAAACATTGTTTCAGGTTTTGTATACTTTAGATGTAATATTTTCACAATTTGTGTATTATACGATATATGTATATGCATTTACACTCAAAATTTGTTTTTTCTAATATTTGTGAAAATGTCAGCAATATATTTCCCAAAAATGTATATTTTAGGGTTCCTTTTTTGTAAATATTGAGAAATTTATTTTGAAAACAAGTTCATCGGATAGTATACAATATTTGATCATGCAATTGTTTTTCACAAACTTTTCAATTGTTAAAACACATATATGTATATTTTAAAGAATGTTCATCTTAGTTCTTACTCTAATCCATACCTCTTAAATTTGGGCTATGTTTATTTATTTTTGGGTAATACAGGACGATAATCGAAAAAAAGTAGATATATTTTCTACATACTCCTCGCCTTATAATAACCTTTAAGGCCCAATTTATTATTAAAGGGTATCAACAAAATTGTTATTTTCATGTCTTGTTGAATTTAATCACATATTCAATGTCAGCGGATACGATCCGTGTGTGACAGGCCAACAAGTGAACTATTAATTGCAACAGCAGCAAAAGCGAACAGCGAACGCGGCGACAAATGGTCAATAAATGCGGGTAATTGTACACCATTGTGAAGTGGACTGTGAGTGTGTACATGTGTGTGTACATGTGCCGGACCTGCTGTGGCAAGTCAAAGTGCAAGAATTTGACAGGCAATAACAATGATAAGCGAAAGAAAAGACAAACAAGCCCAACAGTTGGAGTCAGAGCAAGTTCCAGTTCCAGCGCCAGCGCCAGTTCCAGTTCCGCTCCACTCAACATTGTCAGCGCATGACGTGACAATAAATCAACATCATCAACCAATTGTTCAGTTGTAATCGATT
Organism: Drosophila montana; assembly: GCF_035044405.1. Lineage (NCBI taxonomy): Eukaryota > Metazoa > Arthropoda > Insecta > Diptera > Drosophilidae > Drosophila > Drosophila montana. Next base: position 12,149,511 of record NW_026998620.1, on the reverse strand, counting down.
TGATATTTTAGACCTTAACTCGACTCAAGTGTTTATTTCGATATTTCGAGTGGGATCTCGCCGTGCTCCCAACTGCCAACCTGTGTTTATTTGTTGTCTTCAACATTTTTCACAGGTGATTAGTGGCCGGCGGCGACTTCAACTGCTACTGCGGCTGCTTAATTAGCCAAATAGTTGTTGCTCGACGGTCTATTTGCGGTAATGATATGCCAATCATAATTAGCATGCCCAGCGTGGCTGCTCATTGATTTCATTTAAAATGGCATTAGAGGAAAAAAAAACCAAAACTAGATTTAGAAATCAAATTCGTAGCATATCTAATTGAATTGTATTCAAAAATCGGCAAATTGTAGCTAATAATGGCATTGGAATTTGGAGCAAAGGTGGAACGCTCGCAAGGTCTTTGAAAGAACTACTCTGTGTGCAGTGGAGGAGATTTCTTGTTTAATTTGCTTAGCCTAATGCCAATGCCAACTGCAGAGCTAATCACATCCTGATTACATGAGAAATGTCGCAATCTTGAGTCAAAAGACTGTTAATTTGTTTACTGAGCCACGGCCTTAGCCTGGCTGACTGACAACAAAACGGGGCCAATTAACTGCAGCCGACATAAAATCAAAAAGTAAATAAATCAACAAACAATTGAAAATACAAAATACCCTATATAATGGCCGGTCGTTGCCGTCTGCCTGCCCAAAGTGCTGTTAATATTTCCTGCGCCTGCGCAATATTGGCCAACAGTTGCCCGAAGAGACCAGTGCCAGAACCAGTTCCCGGCTCAGTCAACACCACCAGCAGCAACAGCAGCAGCAGCTCAATCGACATCAGTTTTGACAGCCCATCGACAACAGTTGGCAACAGTTTTCCTTTCTACTTGCAAAACAAAAGCCTGCGGTTGATTTTTTGTCTTTATGCCTCGCTTTTCTTAACATTTGCTTCGCTTTTCTTTGGCCATTCTTCATGCCAGTTTTTCTAGCCGCCTGCAATTATTTGGCAATTTCTTATGTTTTTCAACTGAAACTGCATTCGATTTTTTTCTATTTATGAGCTGGATTATTTTGGTCATTGCCATGTTCTCACATGTTGCCTGTTTCCATTTTCCATTTTCCATTTTTCTTTTCGCTTGGCTTTGTGCGCATTGTGCTCCTGGTTTTTGCTGGCTATGAAAATATTTACACATGCTCCGGCGGGCATTGAAAACACACAATTAAAAGGTTTTTCGAAACTAATTGGTTTCAATTATTTCGGGTTCCCGAGCACACAGCAAAGAGATGCGTCAGATACTTGTTAGGATGATATGCTAGCTGATTTATACCCATATAGGTTCCAGAGATGCGGCTTTTGCATTGCGCGATTTTTCAGCTCATTGAATTGGAGTTAATTGGCTGAGGCTGCTAAAGAACTTCAAGATGTTTTAGATGTTTGATAAGTCTGAGAAAAAATGTTATGAAATGCTTTCCAAGAAGCTGCTTAATATTAAAGCACAAAGATTTGAATTATGTATATTTCTTTACACTTTCAGTGACCTTTAGTTTTATTTCTGAAAACTTAAAATAGATAGTATCGATATTTGTGTCTAAACTTTTTGTGTATTTTGTGTTTAAGAATTAATAATTTAAGTGGGCCACCTTTTGACATCGACAACTAAAGGCTTATGTGCATTCAAATACTGGATAATCTGGAATTTGAATAAAATTGTTCAATTCAACTAAATGAGCTGTGCAATTTTAAAGAAAAACTTTTCAATATAAATACAATACAAATACAAAATACAACATACAATTTAAAAAAATCAGTAAAAAATAACAGAAAGTTGTATATAAATCCCAAGTTTACAAAAATAGTTTTTTGATTTAATTACACTTTTTCGAAGTTGAATCAGTTAAACACAGCATAATGTGTTTAAATTTGTTCTAAATTTTTTGATATATTGTTAATAACATATTTTTTTTTAATCCCCCAAGAATCGTTTGAATTTTTATATAGTCAAATAAATTATTTAAGATGTAGTTAAGGTACTTGTAACAGTTTTATTTTACTTTGTTGTTCCAACGTTAATCTCACGCCCCATAAATAGGCAAGCTGTGGCAATTAACCACAACAAAGCACAAATTATGTCATAAGTATTTTCGTGTTGATGATTTTCCCATTTTCATCAGCCTGAGAATTATGACAACAATGTGACAATTTACATAGCGCAGCTACAAATCGCGGGCTGCACAGGGGGCTAGAGCCAAGAGCCACCCCTAAATGTACAGACAGACAATTTCAACTAGTCCAAAACTGAAACAGTTGCGCAGGATCGACCCAGCGGCTCATCAGACAGCTAGGTCCGGCAGCCAGTCAGACAGCCACTCATTAAAATTAAACGAGCCAACGCACAAAGCATTTTTTGCCGGCTCTAGTCAACAGTTCGATGCCCTACAAAAGCAGGCCGAGCCAGAAACTACCCATCGACTATCGACTGGGTGTAGCGCATCTCAGCTGCCTTCGCTATGTTGTTAGCAGCGGCAATTTTGTCAACGGCTTCTCAAGTGTGATCCGTATGGTAAACAGTGACGGGTCACGGTTAGTTTTTTAAGCAGCTCAGTCGGAGCACGCGCAGGCCCAAGCCAAAGCCTCAGCCGGCGCGCATCCTTGTCCTTGTTTACATTTGATTGCCACCCCAAAGGCTATGTCAGCAGCAGCAGCCCACATGAAGCTGACAAGCCACGTCAAGTCAGTGCCACCTAACGCGATCCGTTAGATACGAGTTTCAGTTTGAGTTTGAGTTCTAATACTCTAACCGTGGGTATAACGCTTAAGACAAAGATTCAATCCCAAGGCGTTCTGTCCGTTTGGACATCGACATAGCACCTCCGTTGACCATCGTGAGATTATGTCGTTTAAAAGCGACATAGCTTCGCAATTCGGATAGAAAATTAATTTGTATTATTTCATTTTTGTAATACCTTAAAATATCACTACACCATCCATCCCCCTTGGATAGAAAATTACGGGTTAAAGGATGTTTAAGCCAAAGGTTAGTTATATTCATTCCAACTTTTGGTTCTGTATTCGAGGTACTTTGTAAAATATAACTTCAGACGAGCAAAAACCTGGACTGGGCAAGGCCTTAAAATATCAGATAGTTATTTTATATAAGTCTTGGTGAAACTCATAATTTATTATTTCCATTAAAAAATGAGTGTACGATTTTATTGATATGTACCTACAAAATCAGAAATTTCTAATCTAAGTATCCTAACGTATAATCTGTTGAGTGCACAATTTTTGTGAAAGGGTATTTGATCTTCGGCACCCGGAACCGTTCCAGCGCTCATCTTTTTTCTCGTGACTGTCGCCATATTTGCTGTACGGCTAATCCCCGCAGTGGGCTGTCGTGCGCTTGCCGCAAACTGATGCAAATATTTTATGAAGTGTTTGAGAGCACTTCAGAAATTAGTTCCCATGTAAGCGCTTAAATTGCGCTCAGCTTTAGGGCAAACGCAATCTCTCCCTCTCCCTCTCTCTCTATATCTCTCTCTCGCGTTCAGTCTCTAATCTCTGTGCTAGCGCAAATTGGAAGCGTTTGGTTTTTTACTGTCATTGTCAAAGGCAGTCAGTTAACCAGCTGTTGTTTCGGCTCTTGTCAATTGTGATGTCAGAAATCAGGCGCCCCGCCTTTTGAGAGTATCTTTTAGTGTTTGTCACCAGCTCGCCGCGGCCGCAGACTCCCTGACAGTTTTGCGTCCCATTTGTCCCATTTGCGGATTATGCCGCAAATCCCTTTTATTTGACAAAATGGCTTCGATAAAAAATGAAATAGAATAAAATAGAGTGTGTCTGCGTGTGTGTGTAGTACATAATCATAAAATTGAAGTTGATTTTGTTGTTGCCGCACGCTGACAGCTGGTGATATTTGGCTCTAAATCGAAACGTGTTCGAATTCTCAACTCTGCTGCACTTCAGAGGCCGAGTCTGAGCCCGAGCCCGAGCCCGAGCTCCCTCGTTCTCTCTGGAGCGATCATTGTCGCCAGTTGCATTACCCGCGGCCACTCGAGAGTTGGAAACAAAGTTGCCTCTATGCAAAAAATTAATTTCTCGTACAGCAGCTCGCCAAGTGGCTCGCTTGCTGGCTCTACAAAATAATTCTCGAGCATTGTTGATCCTTTGTGGCCTACTCGCGACGTTCAGCGAGACAAAGGCCCTCCAAATTGGTTTGCCAATATCCGCCACATACCTTTAACTAACCACCCCTTTTGTTTTAGCATTCTCTCTGTCTCTGTCTCTCTCTCTCCCTCTCATTCTCATTCTCTCTCTGTCTCTCTTTTCGCTATATCCTGGGAGCGCAAATGCAAAACTAATACAGCGCGGCGGTCTCGAGTTGCTGTTGTATAGTGTAAAAGTGGCTACTTGGGTGGCTCAAGTGTGGCAACCCCGCCCGAGTAACGGTAACGACAGCTTTCCCATACGCCGTGTGTGCTGCTGCTGCTGCTGCTGTTGTTGCTGTTGCTGGCCCAGAAGCTTTGTCAAAGTCGATTTGTTACATTCTCAAGTGCTCGGAGTCCGTTAGCCGCCGTACACCTCCGTCGGCCCCTTCCAATATTTGCAATGCACTTGGTGCGCGCTTGCCTCTGTTTTGGAATGCAGCACAGGGTTGCACAGGGCAGCCCAAATTACCGTTACGCCCTGGGGTGGTGGCTCGGGCCCAGGCCTCGTTATTTTGACATATGGCCCTATTGATGTTGTCGATGACGCTCCCGGCCAAAGGTGGTGCAGGCTGCAGCCGCAGCCGCCACCGCCACTGCCGTCACCGTCGCCGTCGCTTGGCTCCGAGTTGCATGGATGACGCGACTGCTTTTCACTTTTCGCCTTGTCAACTTGGTCGACTTGGGCCATGTTCCCAGGAGTTTTACGGGACTTGCGTGATACGATAATAGCTTCATTCACGGATGCGCCGTGCACCTGATGACCACCACCTGCTTTATTGACCGGAAGTTGAAAAGTTTCAAACTTCTCCCGACCAACAAGGGCTGCTCACTACGTTTTGGGGTTGGGGCTGCGCAGCGGCTGGGGGCTTCGTGTGACAGCTTAATTAAACGAACTGTGCCGCCGACTTGAATAATAGCTTATAGTCCAATAAGTGAGTACCCAGCTATATAATAAGCACTTCCAGGCAACTGCGTCGCCATTTTCACATAGAAGGATGTTACGCTTTCTTTTTTTGGTTTTTTTTTTTTACAGACAGATTGTGAGTTACCCTAATGAACTATCTGCGCACTCGATGAGCGCCTCAGGGCAGTGAGCGGTCGGCGGCTTTGTTATGCTAACAAAAAAGCAAATCTAAAGACAACATCAAATGAAAAGGCAACAAATTCAATTAGGCTGCGACGTCATCAGCTGCCCCAGAGGCAGCAACAGAGGAACAGCTTCCTGCAGCCAGGATTTCCTATATGCAGCAAATGCAAGCAGTTGTGTGGCAATCTTGACAGCGCAAAGTTTCCCATACTTGGCCCCTATGCCCGCGAGGGTTAGAGTGGAACGGAACACACACAACGCTCTGTCGTCCTGGTGGTCCGCTGCAGCTTTTGATTGGGCATCAATAAGCAATAATCCCCGACAAGCCCGTGCAAAACTGTCGTCGCTGATCGCATAACACTTGTTACCCTGTCAATATTCAAAGCAAAATTCAAGCGAATCCTTCACAAAGGATCTTCAAAATGCGGGCAATTGCAACTTTCTTGAGGTTAAACGCAAGTTGCTCTTGAGCTCTCAAGTGCCAGACGAAGCCCGGGAGCCATTGTTCGTCGGGATCGTCGCAATTTGCCCTCAATATTTTTCTCACCTCCAGGAGGTCCACTCATCAGCTGCCCTCGGGGCCCATTGTGCCCTACGCAGATTGTAACAATAAAAAACTAAAGATTTACGCAGACTTAGACTCCGAGCATCAAGTACTTAGGAGCATAAAAGATGCTAGGATGTGCCAATGTGCCAAGTACTTTGAATTAGCAGACGCTTCACTGATTTTAATTATCAGGTCACCTCTGGGAAACTGATCTAACGATTTGCTGAGCCTCGTTCGGAGCAGCTGCTTTGATTGAACTAGTTCAGCTAATGAACATCATTAGATACAGCCAAACGTCAAATTAACTAGCTAAGCGCTAAAAACAATACGATTGCTCTGGGACCTATGCAAAAATACAAATCGAATTTTCTACAGAAAAACTGCCATTTGCCTACTAAAGTAAGTTAAGCTGCAGAACGGGCAGGGGCGAGGCTTAGTCGCCCGTCCGTAAGCCACACAACAATTAGAATACTTAGAGAATAGCACGAGAATTATTTGCCTCCCGCTCACTCGCTTATCTGTGCGGCAGATATAGAAAATTGATCTGGCGATAAATAGAGCTACTCAATTTACAATAACAACGCCGCCCTGGTACCGCTTTGACTTTTACTGGCTGCAGTTGGGTTGGGCGTTCGGAGCGACTCGTCCTGGGACTGACTTCAGGTACAACAATGAGGCAAACGGAAGCCGGATTTGCAGCTTGCGGCTTGCTGGCCAGGATCAAACGGATGTTTAATATTTTGGCTTAGAGACATTCTCATTATATTTGAAAACAATGGGCCATGATGCGGCCTGGTCGACCGCCCGGTCAGGATTTGAGCGTTTAGCAAAAGGGTAATCCAGCCCATTAAAATCTATTTGCATACTCATATTTTTGTTTCGCTAGGTAATTGCGCATAGGATAACCGCTAACCAATGCAATGATCCACATGGACGACGACTCAGACGCGGACGCAGACACAAACACAGACTCGGTTCGAACTCGAACTTTAGCTCGCACGCAGCCTCCGACTCAGACCTGTTGTCGGGGTTAAGCTACTAGCTACGACAACCCAAAACCTGACACAGCAGGAATACGTATATTTCCACACCTGCCCCGTTAAGCAGGTCCTCGCTTACGCGAATTGCGTTAATCATGCGCGTCGCCTTCATTGAGGACGCGGATTACTTAATCAACGAAAATCTATGAATTAAAAGTGTTACCGAAAATCCGCCAGCTTCGGTCCAGATTCCGACGAAGTTTAGGCCAACCCACTTGAGCTGAAGTGTTGCAGCAGCGGCTCTGCGCTGGCTCCGGCTTAGTCCACACACCCACCCAGCGCTGGGTGGGAGTCGAAGCTCAATCCTGCACTGACTTAAAGCAGTTCAAGTGGCTTGAATTAATCTAAAGCTTGTGCCTCAAGTTAGTCCCTGTCTGGTCGCTGGCTGAATCAAGGGGTGCAGTCAAAGCCAATGGCTCAATTAGGGCTTGCTCCACATTTTGCACAAGGAAATCAAAAAGTGAGAAATTTCTTTTTTTATTGCGATTGCGAAAATGGGAAAACTACAAATTAAGACCCAAACAATACAATGCCAACAATGTGCAGAAAAACGTCACTGATGACAGAATGATGAGGATTAAACCAATACAGGCGCACAGCTAGGACTGGGACTATAACAGCAACAACCACAATTGCATAGAGAGACACACACACACACACAAACATACACACTGCATCCGTGTCGCCTCTGAGTCTATTAAAAGTCTAAAGGCAGATAATAAAGGGCCATTAGGACTTAAAAGGGCTCAACAACCCAGCGGCAGCAGTCGAAACGCTTTGTGCCCTCAGAGACAACAAAATTTGTGCCGGATTCAACAGCAGCAGCAGCAGGAACAACAACAACACCAACAACAACAACAGCATCCTAGCCGAGTCGAGCATGGACCTTGGCAAAGTCGAAATGGCAGCGGCAACGAAGCATATTTAATTCCAAATCCCCGCAAGCATTGAGCTCTGGGTGCTACGGGTTAGGGTAGGTTTTGCACCGTGCTCCTGGTCATGAATGTGTGTCAGTGGCATATAGACACGCACATATATATATATATATATATATATATCTATATCTATATAGAACGGATGCATTCAACGTTTCTATTTACTTTGGCCAACGCAATTTCAACAATTTTGCCGCAGCCTGCAAAACGATTGGCAACTATTTTCAGCGCCTTGTTTATTCAGCCTTTCGGCAAAGGATACTATATTTTGGCATGCCCTGTTCCATGTGCTATTGTCAAAGGATTCAATTGTTATTGTCTGCCATGGACGGAACAACAACCTTCAGCGATCCAACGCCGCTCGACAAAGTCATCTAAAGTGAATTTTTGCTTTTTAACTTTTTGAATTGTGTTTTGTGCCCATCGAGATATCTCTCGACCGAGGGAGACTGAGACTGAGTTGTCGCCGGGTACAGACAGTTGGAGCGGCCATTTTAGGGCCAACTGCCATTCCCAAATTAATCCCGACTTTGGTTAGCTGATGTGGAAAAACTATGCTAATTTGTTTGATTTCAATGCCAAATGCATCAGATCTTTTGTCTGAGGATTTGCATAATGCATTTCCGATTACCTGGACGAGCACTGCGGTTGGTCCTCAGATGTTTGGGTGCCTCCCAAAGAGGTCGTTGCATAGGTTAAATAGTTTTTAGTTTAGCATTAATTGTTTATTATAATAATTTAAATGCAAGTTTTTGAAGTCAAATATCTTCTCATTTATGAAATTATATGATTTTTATCATATAATATATATATTATATGATTTTTATGACGTCTTTAGGTTCGCTTGGTGCACCTGTTCTTCCACATCCATTATTTCAGGTTGTGGTTCAAACCTTGGTTTGTCATATATTTTCATGAAATAATTGATGCAATTTAATTTCGAGTTTATAATTGTCCGTTGGACATCTACCATATATGGTTGAATAAATGCAATGGCTATTGCTGGATCTCTGAAAGCTATTTTATTAAACAGACCAAAAAAAAAAAAAAATGTATCAAAGACTTTCCAAAGCTTTATCTTATTGATTCGATTAAAAAGCTTTAGTCCGATTGAAACACTTATATATCTAAAAAGGGGATACAAATTAACGTGTCAAAATTGTATTGATAAATAACCCAATAAATATTATTCACGCTATGTGTTATGATGGGCAAAGAACGTTGTATACCGTGTTCTTTATTCTATCAATAAATAGAGCTCTAATCGAAAGATATTCGTGAAAACAGATTCTGCCTATCTTAAAACCGCCATTAAATCAAAGAGTATTCATTCTAGTTTAGCTTTAATTTATAAAGAAGCTTTTGAAAATCTGTAACAGAAAAATGCTCAGATAAAATCTGTTTTATATGTTATAGAATTTGTGATTGGTGATAAAATTAGGCCTAATCAAAATTATAAAAAAATATTTCAAAAAGTCTCTTCTCTCTCTCTCTCTCTCTCTCTCTCTCTCTGTCTCTCTCTCTCTCATGAAACCGATTTAAGGAACATTCCTTATAATTCCATGACAAATATTTGTGCTCATGTACATACATTACATCATAATTATATACGTAATATATATTTCCCATATATAAATATATTTAACAAATATTTTAATCTTCCTCTTTATAAATATTCCCCAAAAATGTTGAGGTATGAGTATTTCTCGATATAGATCATAAGCTGACAAAACCCTTTGCCCATTAAATGGTAAGTACAATTGTTGTTGTTTCCAAAAGCTTTAGCTATATGTATATTTGAATATGTGTTTTTTTTTTTGTATGTTTTCTATGCTAATTTTATTAAACATATGATATGCACTTAAATACTAATGCAACTTAAGGCTAGACAACAAAAAGTTTCAACTTTTCTGAATGCGATTTGAATCACGTTCTGAATTGATTTACGTATAACGAATACATTTTAAGGCTCAGATCCGAGAGATTTGTAAGCTATCTGCAGCAGTTCACTGTTAAATATTGTCCAATGGTCACTGTCATTGTCACTGTCACTGTCACAGTCACCGTCTCAGTCACTGTCTCAGCCAGTGTTACCCCCAACTCCAACTCCAAACTTCAGATATCACAGTTTCCAGCACTACGAAGGCACTTCAAGTGCGCGGACGCGGTCTTGCCGACGGCAATTCGAGTCGGCCCAACTTGGACTCAGATCTTACGCTGACTGTACATGTCCGAAATGAGGCGCACAATGGTGATATCGCCGATGGTCTTGCGGAAGAACAGCTCCTCGATGGTGAAGCTGGACACCTTGTGCATCAGCGAGACCACGCCGAGCAGCGTCTGGAAGCGCAGCGGCTGGTTGGGATGCGTGCGTGAGATGTAGTTGTGCAGCGCGTTGCGGGCATCATTGTGCATAGCCGCCACCTTGCTGGACTCCAGCAGGCCACGAGACTCAGCCGAGGCACTGGAGTTGGGGCTGCCGCTGCCGGTCAAAATGGAGCTATTGGCCAGATCTTCGGTGGAGCTAGCCGCGGGCGGCGACTTGCGGAACAGGGAGATGGCGCGCAGACACTCGTATTCCGTGCTGTCGATATTCAGATGGCACAGCTGGTTGAGCACGTCCTGGAAGGCGTGCACCTCGCGGGCAACAATGGTCACAATCTCGCGATTGGCATTCTCCGACTCATAGACGAACAGCAGCTGGGCGAAGTTCATGGGCATCAGATACTGGGCCATGGCCAGAATGAAGAACTCCTTCCAGGACTCCTCCAGCAGCAGCAGCTGGTCGGGCATGGGCAGCTCGGTGAAGGCGCGCACACTCTTGATCCAGTTCACATTCTTGAACAGATGCTCTGCAGCAGTCTCCTTAATATGCTCGGCGGCCATCAGCGGCGGCGTCGGCGGCAACGCCCGAGTAGCCAGCGCATTCATGTAGGCGGCGGTGGGTGAGAAGAAGCCATGGTGGCCCTGGTGCACAGGATGATGCGGCACACGCGGCACGGACAGATCGAGCACGTTGGCGGGCGGTGGTGGCTGAAAGGCGGCGCTTAGTGCGGCATGATGATGACTACGCTGCACGCCCGTCATGGGCATGGGCAGGCCGGGAAATCCAGCCAAGGCGGCCGTATTCATAAGTATCTCTGGCGGTATCTGCGGCATCTCAGCGGCGCCCATCATTGCATCCTTGTACATGGCCATGTGACGGCGCAGCGTTGAGTTGCGTGGTCCGCGCTCATGCTGCACTGCATCCTTGTTCATGCCCACCTCGAAGCACTTGCGCAGACGGCAGGCGCGGCACTGATTGCGATGCGTCTTGTCCACGACGCAGAGTCCCTGCTTCTGTGACTTGCACACGTACTGGCGGGAGCGACGGATGCTGCGCTTGAAGAAGCCCGCGCAGCCATCACAGGCATATATGCCGTAGTGCTTGCCCGAGCTGTGATCCCGGCAGACCTTGCACGGCACATGGTACAGAATGCGACCTGAAAGCGGCAGAGCAGAAAAAGATTTGGTTAGTTTATTTCGTCCTGGCTGCAGTGGGAGCTACTTTCGAAGGATGTCTGCCATGGGCAAATACTTACTCGATGCAGCTGGCGACAGCCGTACACTGTTGTATTTTTGATCCATCATATCTGGCGAACCCTCCGACGATTGCATACCGATGTGGGGCGTAATTTTGGCGATTTAATAGACACAACTTTAAGCAGGATAATAATAACACACACACACACTTTTTGCACTTGCGCAATTTTTTTCAAAAATTGCTTTTGTATTTCAGTTTAGTTTTGAGTTCGAGTTAGGCTTTGAGTTTTACGTCTGTTCTGGCGCACAACACGACGGACGAGACGTGGACGAGCGAAGTGGACTCGTTGAGATCACGGATGATTGTGTTGTCTGCTCACCACCCAGCTCCTGTTTTAATAGTCCTGCGTCCTCTCACAAATCCAGCCGCCGTGTGCCATTCAGCGAGCAGTCGATCACCCCTAGGTAGCGGCCGGGCGTTTATTGGTCGTTGCGCTGCCTCGCAGTGCCAGACAGGGTTGGCCAGCTATAGCGCTCTCGCTTCCACCCGTTGGCTCTAACGAGGCTGGCTGGCAGCGATTTTTGATCCTGCTGGCAGCGGCTGCCATTGCGAAAATTCATTGAGCAGCCGTCGCTCAGGCTCATTCTCAACTTTTCGCCTCTGGGGTTTTATGGTCTTTTTCCGTTGAGGTTCGCTCTGAGTGTCTACCTGCCACACGCTCTCTCTCTCTCTCTCTCACTCTCTCTCTGTCAGGCTATGTCTCTCTTTGATTTGGAGAGCCTGGCTGTTGTGCGACAGTTGTTATTATGAGCAGGCACATCCTCATCAGGACTCATGGCTGGCCGTTTATGGCGCTGGCCATTGTTGCCGCTTTGTGATTTGTGTGAAGTACCTGTGGGTACATGTCGCGTTTGTCTCTGCCTCAAGGGTTGTTCGGCGCGGGGTGCTTTTATTGTAATTGTTTTCATTCATCTATTGAACTAAGTGAACTTTTATGATGCAATTGCAGTTGATGGGGCATACATATCAAAAACCACTCTGTGGCAGCCACTCAAAAGCTGCAGCTTTAACCACTCGTGCCCAGCTCAAGCACAGCCACCCGCCACTCGCCACTCTCTTAACCTTACCTAAGCCAGCTTAGAGTATGCCTTTTGCAGAGGCAGCTCAAATTAAATTCAAGTGGAATCGTTTTAATCGCCCCACGCTTAACTAAGGCCAACAGCCAGTCAGTGTGGTCTCTGCAGAGGCAGTGGCCTAATCGCGTGCCGCTTAAGCAGATTAGAGACCACGAGCACGACATGGACCAGGCCCAGAACCAAGATCAAGATCATCCAAGGGCAAATAATTTAAAGCAAGCTTTTCGCAGAGGCAAAAACGCAACAAAAGGATCAACGCCAGAAGAAAATGCGCAGAATTATAGAATTCACGCGAAAAACATATTGTACTTAATAAATGTTAAGCAAGATCCCGTAAGTCTGGTGCGATTAAAACTCGAACGCCTAGCGCAGCCCGATCCCTGGCCGAGGGGTTGTCAATCCCTCGTCGCCGCTGCTGTGGGAACCTGAGCGCTGAATGCAAATGCGTACGCATTGATATATGACAAGACACTTAAAAAGAGCAATTATATATTTCGATTCATATTACGGATGCGTAACTTGATCAATAAAATGCTTGCGATGATAGCAGCAACAGCAACAGCAACAAAATAAAAGGGCAAAGGGTCTAATTAGAATAGCAACCCCTCGAGTGGCCACTGGCTGCTGATGCTGAGGGTAGTTACTCTTGGTGTCTAGATTGGGTGCGATGAGCATGTGTCCTGGACACCCACCCACCACCGAGCACTAGCCTCAGTCAGTCAGTCAACTCAGGTTTCTCAGGTGTGCAGCATGGGAATGCGTTTGCGTGTGATGTTATGCCTACATAACGATGCAGATCGCAGATCATTAGCCCACAGAGTGGGCCAGAGAGGGATCTCACTCTCTCGTTTTGTTGATTATGATGCTCTAGTAAACCAGATGACGATGACATATCAATTTTTAGTGTGTACTATATTCTGACCATCGGTCAATTTGTGACTGGCTTAGGGTTTGTCGTGGGAACTCATGAATATGTATGATCTTCGCTTCAGTTGATGCTGTCTATGGCATAGCTGACAGCTGCACTCGCTATCAAACTTTCCCACATAATTCATAATTACAAAAATTCCTCAGCTCCAATTTCAATTGAACTTGCCTAGGGAAAATTTGCAGGAAAACGCCGAGCAGTACATTCATTCAAGCTAAGTACAGCTCCATTACTTAATGAAGTATCGAAACGCCGGCGAGCTGCTAATTCCGCTAATCCCAGTGGATTAGCGCTAAATCCACCACAAGTCCTTAAACAGCAGTCGCACTCAGGCAGCCGAGCTGCAGGTAAGGCCCTAGGTAGCCTACTTGAAGGCCAAAAAATGAATAAACCAATTCCGGGGAAAAGCGCTCAGCATATGACTTTTTAGCAAAATTCCTTTAAAACAAGAAAAAATGGACTGCAGGTTGGGCGGCCGACTTGCGCCTTGCGAAAGCGAAAGGGTTTGCTCGGGTGTCACGACTGCGCCAGGTATAGCCTGTGCACAGCAGCCGACCCATAGACGCCTGGCCAGAGGTCGGCTGTGGCTAATGATGATGTTCAAAAACTGTAGTTAGCACCTTTTTGTTTTCGAAGAATGCCAAGAATAGCTATCAGGTAGCAATCTGCCAATCTTTATGGCACTTTCGCTGCATTTTTATGAATCGCCGCTGATAGTGGGCGAAAGGGTTAAGACTCATAAACGTGCACCAAAATCGGTGCAACTACAGTTATGCCATTGTATATACCATTGTATGACATTGTTGTTAGGCGTCTGACGACGCCACAGTCCTAATGACGCTTCGGTCGAAACGAAAGGGTTAAGGCATTTGGGAAATTTTGTTCATTTGCTTTGGCGCAGAGCGGAAAATTTCGTATTTTACTGTTTATGGCCGAAAAGTTGCCACCGTTCATTGAGCAGCGCGAACTGCCGCCGGCTGTTCCATCACCCTCACCCGCACCCGCACCCGCACCCTTACCCTTGCCATTGCCTATCATTATGAATCGCGCCAGACTTTTGATGGGAAAGTCCCGAAATGTCATTAGGTGAACGTTTTGTATTTTGTTTATGGCTTGGTCGTCAGCATTTTACGTGTATTTACGTGTTGCACCTTATGTAGATCATGTTTTCGTTAAGAATCATGTGTGCTATTGTTTTAAGGCGCTTTTCAGATTTCAAGCCTGCCTGGGTAAAGAAAAAAGTCTAATATGTTGCCATCTAGCAACACAAAAACTCTTTTTTCGGCCGGTTTTTCCCTAAGAACTACAAACATACAGACTCGGCTGTAGATGCTGATCAAAAGTATAGTTGATCTGAGCTGTCTCCTTCTATACGTTACACATTTCATAAGGAAATTATAATATACAATACAAGGGTATAAAAAACATTTTTGTTATTTTATCGAATATTATAAACAGCTGTTGGATGAGTTGTCTAACTGATCCAATTATTCAGGCATCTAAGAAACAAGGATTCGGCTTTAAAAGTAAGATTAAAAGCTTAACATCATATCCCATACCTATAAAAATACCTATAATAATAATAATATTAATAATAATACTATAGATCAATTCAAAATATTGTTGGCTGTGTGGTCAATTTACCTTAAAAAATAATATTTATCTTAAGAGTTTTATTGAGTTCCTTTATTAATAACTAGCGGGTATAACCCGGCCTTGCCCGTGGCACGTAAGTTATAAAATCAATGTTTTCAAAAAGCTTTGAAAATGATTTTGAAACTGATCGGACGGGAAACAAACAAACTTAAAATTCACCCAAAAAATCTTGAAATGTATTTTCCACCGAAGGAGTTTAGATTTTGCGAAAAATGTGAAACACTTCTCAAATGATGTTTCTTATAGATCTTTGGAAATAAATTTGAACACAAAACGTCATCCACCAAATCTTCGACCCCCATTTGCACCAAGGAGGGATGGATTTTTCAAAAAGTGTGAAACACCCCTCAAATGAATTTGAACATAGATCTTTGAGAATGAGCTTGGGGCCGATCGGATGGTAAACAAAAAACTTTCATACAACCGTTTTCCGCCAATTTACTACTGTTGCGGGTGGAATTTCCCAATTCGCTGAAATACGTATTCATTAAGTTCTTATGTAGAGCTTTGAAAATAAGCTTAAAGCAAATCGGACACAACTTAAAACTTCGCACAAAAAATCTTTGAGTCGCATTCCCCCCGAAGAAGTTTGAATTCTGCGAATAGCGAAAAACACGTCTCAAATGAAATTTCATATAGATACTTGGAAATAAATTTGAGGGCGAAACGTCACCCACCAAATTTTTGACCCCCATTTCCACCAAGGAGGGATGCATTTTCCAAAAAGTGCGAAACACCCCTCAAATGAATTTGAACAAAGACCTTTGGAAATAAATTTGATTGGCCGATCGGATGGTACATAAAAAAGTTACATACAAACGTTTTTTGCGATTTTTCCACACTTGCGGGTGGAATTTCCCGAAACCCCGTCTTAACGTGCACCTACATCACATAAGGTAACTACAGTGAAAATTTCAGCTTCCTAGCTCTTACGGTTTGGGCTGTGCGTTGATCACCAGTCAGTCAGTCAGTCAGTCAGTCAGGACAAACAGTTTTATATCTAGAGATAGTAATAATAATAATCATAATAATAATGATAGTTATACAAATTGCCACAACAACTTATCCAATTCAAGTCATAATTGTTTTTTGGTTCTTTAGTTTATTTATAAATTAATTATTATCTGTTTAACTTTATCAAGTGCTCTTATTATATCTTATATATTATTATTGTTAATAATATTAGTTATTAATAACAATAATGTTATTAAAAAGAGCACTTGATAAAGCTCAACAGATATAATTATTAAAAATACACCATTATTATAAGTTAAAGTAATAACAATAATAACAACAAAAATTTAGCTATTTAAATAAAAATTATATTTTAGTTGGCTTTAATTGATCAAAAAATCTGACGAATTTTGCTGAGTCCTCTAAATACAGTCTTACATAAATGTAAATTTCTTCTGCATTATATAATATGATATTTTATTCATGCGCCCAAACGTTTCCTGTTGTGTTTTTGGCGCGCAAAACTTGGGTTTTCGAAAAGTGTATTATAACAAATCACCATTATAATAATATTTTTGGCGCCCATAATATGTAAATTTGTTTTTGAAAAATACGCATCCAATGTGCGGAAATGGGAAACCGTTTCGGGCAACTTCCGTTCAAACGAGAAATCAATTCAGCTCAGCAACTAAAGCAAAGTTCATAAAAGCAAAAACCATGTCAACCCGAAAGTACAAACAGACAAGTCTCCAAGAGTCAGACAAAAGGATTGAAGGATTCACAAGGCAGTCGCCTCGACTGCGACATCAACAGGAAGCGACTCAGAAATCACATCGAAATGGCTAAGCAGCCAAGCTTGCGCGCAAGCATGCAGGGAACCCAGGAAGTAAACTATTAGAGTCCCAAAGAAAAATAAAATAAAATGAAAATAAAAGGTACAACAACTACAAAAAGCGCAATAATTACACAGTGCACAAATTGAATCAGGGCAGTGCTGGGAACGAGGACATGGTAGCTGACAGATAGGCAATCTGATCTTGAGAAATCATTTGAACAATTCATGAAAACATGAAATTAAAGTGCTCAAATGTCGACCCGAAATTGCGTAAAGAAGGAGCCCGACGCAAATGACGGCAGAAAGTTGAGCAACTTTTGTCGGGTTTGACAAACAGGCACAGGCGCAGGAGCAGGAGCGCGGTTCCCAGCGCTGCACGTGCAAAAAAATATATAAGCAAGAGAGCAGAGCAGAGGCATCCGCTGAGATAGGTTTCATGTGGCTGCCACGGAAGCGCGACCAAACAATGGGACACACCTCCAAGATCATATGCGCGCAACGTCCTCGTCATCTCAGCTCCTTGTGGGATTCGTACCGCTGTTAACCTGATATCTGTGCGTGTCCTCTTTCAGGCATGTTGAATGCTCGCAATTTATGCAACAGGATCAGAAGCAGGAGCGGGAGCAGGAACAAGTGATGAAGTCGCTGCTTCCATTTCAGTTGATTGTTGTGTCCTGGTTCCAAAAAAGGAGGTTTGCATAAGTGCCATGTCCTTTTGTGCTGCGTCCTCTTAGTAGTTTCACGTTCTTCTGGCCTCTGCAGTGCTCACTGGTTCCCTTTGTTTTCATTCCATTTGCCAGCCAAAATGACGCACAACATAACTTAAGGACTTTTTGTTTGCCTTTTTTAGAAATGAATTTTTGTCTCGCCGTTGTTGTTGTTGCTGCTGCTTTAGTCGTAAGTAGGATGTCCTGTTGCTGCTGCCCGTTTCTGGTTGCCGTTTTTGTTTCTTGGCTAAGTCGTTTGCATGCGCTTAGCCCAAGGATTATGTCATGCGCAGATTATTTGATTTGCAGCCAGCGATAGATGTTGCCATTGCGTTGCATTTCTCACGCCTGCACCGCATCCTGAAGGAGTGTCCGATTTCATCTAACGATCATCAAATTTTTACACATTTCCTGCAAACATGCATGGCTAAATGTGTTTGCATTTTCACTTGCCCAGTGTCGTCCCAGTTTTCCGACTAAATGTGTCGCAAAAAGTAGTTTATCTTTGGTTCTTAGCAGATCCTTAGATCTTCAGATAGTTGCATTAGCAGCGGTAACTGGCTTTGATTAGATTACCGTAACAATGCGTGACTACTTTAGCAGGAAGTCGGCAAACTCTATTGATATTTAGATGCCATAGTGTAACCTGATGTGTTGAAAAAAGACACCACCTCAATTCGAAAGCTTGCATTCACAGAACTATATCACTTAGATACTTGGAATAAATTAAGTATTTTGAATTATGACAATTTATTGTTAAAGCAAGAAACAAAATGTTTCTATGCACATGCGCTAATGGATGATTATACTATATACTTAGTTTATATGTCTAACTTACCTGCCAACTTATAAAGATCAGAATATACTGCCCCAATCAACAACATGTAAGGCGACAACCTTATTTTTTAATTAATAGTAATAATTTTTTTTTTAACTTGCAAAAAAGTATCTGTTTTTCCAGCTACTTGGGAGGATACATCATACACATATTTAACCATAGCTTACGCTAAGCTCAGCATATTTTTTTTTGTTATGATATGATATGAGTTATTTGACCTTCAAAGTTCAAGAAAATTAGTTCTGATAATATAGATGCCAGAGAAACGATAATTCAGAAATTAAGTTAATGAATGAATTTTGTTATGAAGAACTTGAACTTGGATAAATATACATATGTAATAATAATGAAATAGATATATAATTCCAAAAAAGTTGGGTCTGCTCATTTAATACTTCTAATAATTTTTAATTGATAAAATATCAATGGAATATCTTTGGTGAACAAATGCAAGCTATATTTTTGTAAATACTCTTATATATTTTTTGCATTAAAATTCATTTGCAAATCTGATTGAATTATAGATCATATATATACGGTATATATGGCTTGTATACATCAAATAAATTGTAATGACTGCCCTTCGCATTGCAGCTCGAGTTCAATGCTCTCTCATTGTAAAAGATCATTAACCTTAACCTTACCCTTAGACATCTTTTGATACTCATCATCAGAACAATTAATTTGGCCGTGGGAAGGCCAATGCCAATGTAAGCTTCCACTTAAGGATACATGGCTGATTGAAATTGAATACATAACGAATACAAACCAATTCAAGGCACATTATCCAGGACAATAATGTGACGGCACCTGATGCGCTAACTGCTAACTGCCAGCTCTATATAACAATTGATTCCACACTTGAATTGCCCCCCAAAGGGGGAATAAATGGGGGCGCTAGACAAGTGATTCAGTCGAACGATGTAATCATGCGGGAGATATTCTAGGATTTCTAACAAAAAGACGCACAGAAAATGTTGAGAACTCAGTTGGGTCTTGTATAAATAGCAAAAATATGAGAATTAACTTCCACGAAATGTTCTTTTCAGCGTAGTTATGGAAGAATGGGATAGAGGTACAGACTGGCAAAATATAAAAGTAATGAAAGGGTTTTCGCTAGACATTTCAATTTCTATGGGCTTCTATTTGAATCGAACAAGTGAATGGAGTTGCGATCAATCTCGAATGGTTTTGAAATTGGAGTGTGCATGCGCAATATGTTTTTTGTTTCAATTATCAAAATGAACCCTCATCAAGAGCGCTAACTGCCTGATCGATGAAATGAATGAATGGGAGCAGTTCTTGGGCATGGCTTATCAGCATTTGGGCATCATGCGTGGCCACAATGGACAATCATGTTCCCGACTACCAGAGAAGCGATGTTAAACTTGTCAACAGCATTATCTAGATTTCGGCATAGATCTTATTTATCGAATACAAATTGAACGCTCTATGAATTAATATTTTATTTGTCTTGGTTTCTGATTTAATTAATGCATTGTCATGTCTGACTGACGGCATTTTGATTTCAAATTCAGTTTTCAGCTCGTATCGTATGTCAACGACGTGGGAAGCACGCACGACCCGGCTCCGTCTACCGTCAAGATGAAAGATATGCGAGATCAACATGTAATCTTTGGCATTAATACGAAAAAAACGCTTAACAAAATGACAACAACAACAACAACGAGTAGACAATGGTAAAGGCGCAGCAATGAGCGCATGTTGCATGCCCGATCGAATGTCCTTTGATATCAAACGTCTTATGGTACTTATATTTCATTATGCGAAAAGGTAGCACACAATGGGATAGCCAAAAAAAATACACATTGTTGAGCCAGTGCCTGTAGAAAGACGGAGACCTGTTGTCATCGCACCGACCAGGACCTTATAGGTATATACCCTGTCGCTGCTCCTCTCCCCTGTCTGAGTCAACCCCTTGCAGTTCAAGCGAATTCTGATTCCAGCCATGTGCTCTATGCTGGTGCTGCGTTTTTTATTTGGAACGCACACTTCAACCCTGAATGCCAGCCAGCCTGCCAGCCAGCCAACCAGTCTGACGGTCTGCCTACGTCAACTCCTTTACCACCATTATGATTGTGCGGTTGCCGGTTCGTTATTCTGGCGGAGGGAACGCGCCGTTGCCGGCTTCCACCGCTTGACACTTGCAGATTAGTAAAGTGTTGAGTCTTAAATATATTTCCTGCTAATTGCTTTGCCCACAATTAGTTCTGCTCCATATATACATACATAATGAAGGGCCCGGGACTCGCCTGCAGTTGCACTGTCCCAGCTCTGAGGACATGCAATGATTTGCATTCTTTTTGTTTGTTTCCACATGTGTCCCGTGTTGCGGCTTTATGTATTCTTTAATTTTTTCTTGAATTAACTTTTTGCTTGATTCATGACTTTTGGTAATTTTAGTTCGCATTTCCGGTCTGATTTGTGGGCGATGCCTCTTCTAAGTAATGTGAAAAATTCAGTTATGTTTTCTCTGAAAAACGAAGAGTTTTCCAGAGCGTCTAATGCGATTTTAGATTTAACTGGGATTATTAAGTGCCGTCTGGTCTGACATTTTCATTAGAATCTACTAGCAAAATGAACGAAGGTATTTGAGCAACATGTGAACTGCTCGCACAGTTACTGTGCGTAACAACTTATTATTTCCTTTAGGTTTATTTTATTTCATTTTAAAACTACTACACTTTTTAAATAAAATATATAACTTTTTAGTCGTTTCTTCAATACCCCACCTAACCATAGAGAGTTAGTTCAGCAGCCACTGCAAAAGAAACTAACAGTTCTAGAGCCACTGTAATTTTGTTGCAAGAAAAAACATTGCATACTTTCAGGAATTAGCATTTAAAATTGAAATGCAGCAAACTAACAATAGATGGCGCTTAATAAACATGCAGAATGTATGGCGAGAAAGAAGGCAAATTGCGATAAAAATTCGATATACGACTGAAAATTAAAGACGCTAAATATCCTATGCAAAGTCCGATTATTTATCACATATTCATATGTACGACAAACTTATGTGCAACCAGTTTTAATAAATGCATAATAAATTATGTTATGCATATAGGAAGGGAACATAAATTTATAACATTCCTGCGAACACTTATTTGCATGATTCTGCAACGAGTCCTCTCTAAAAATAGAACACTGCACATGCATAAATTAATGGACTTCCTTTGGAGTTCCCATACAAGCAATTTGCCTAGGCCAGGCCAGAGCGGCGAGCACGCCTGCACAGCGTGTTCCACTAATTATAATGACAAATCGGTCAATTATAATGTCATGTCGTAAATTTGCAAAGCACGATCGATCATGCCAATGACTGGAATATTGAATAAGAGTGCTCGTAAATTATGAAAAATGAAAATTAACCTAGCCGAGCAGCACTGTTAAAAAAGGGAGCATCAAAATTGCAGGAAATCTTCGCGTAATTAACTAAAATGCAAACAGGACACTTGTCCCGGAACGGGATGAACTACAAACGCAGCTACGTGCCCAGCTCAAGACGAGAAAAATAAAATAAAATTTAATGAAGCCAAGCACCGGCTACAGAGCTGTCAGAATGGCAATCCGCGCGCCACGCCCACCACATTAAAAATCAACTAAAAAGGACGTGCGGGCGTGCTGCCAGCGGTGTTCAACCTGTCAGTTGGCAGAGCCAGGCAACAAACGTGCATTTTCCAAATTTATGGCCGACACGCACTGCCGCACGCCCCCAAAAACTCAGATTCATCACAGACATATACACATATATTTATATATATATATCCCCGCCACCATGCCCGCCTGCCTGATTCCCGAGGCAAGCGTGTTCGCTTAACGTTCATCATGCCACAGACGCTTTTAAGGCAATGTTCTCTGTTGCATTGTAAATTATTTTCGCAGCAGAACTGTTTACTCTGGCGCAGCAGCAGGGAGGGAAGGGGACTGCATGGGCAGTAATTGCCACAGTTGGACACAGTGGAGACGATGGCGCGCAACGGTATATAGTATGCCATAACCAGTTACTTTAGCTGTCCATCAGGCAGCTGACCGCAGAGGGCACGGCAGCATCATCTTAACATTTACTCTGGTGTCTGCCCCTGTCTCGGGCAATTTTTCGCATTAAAATCAGAAATCGGTGCGGCACATTCTCTTTTCGCCAAGTTTATGGGCCCAGCATTCATAGTATTTCACACAGATTGCGTCTTCGATGCTGGGGCACCGTTCCACAGTTCCACCGCCTGATTGCTGGCCAGCGATAAGATGACATACCAAAGCAGCTCTACGCTCACCCCGTTTTGTCTTTTGGGCCTACATTTATAAATAGCTGCGGCTTGGCGCTTGCAATCAGTGGAATATTTTTATTTATTTTCATCTTTTTTTTTTTTGCGTTTGCAATTCCCAATCCCTCAGAGGCAATAAAAACCAAATGACGACACGCAGACGCCAAACGTGTCCGGCCGACCGCAAGCAAGGCCGTTCAGCGACCTTCAGCTGGCATTTACAGCTTCAGCTCCAGATGCGGGTTGTAGGTCCTGTTCTGCATTTATGAGCCCGTTGCCAGCAACATCATTATGATCAACATTATCCACTCGCATGCTCAGCTTGGCGTATTGAAACAGATCTGTTAACGAGCGTCTTCGACTGGCTCTTAATTGGCCAAATGCATCTATAAAAGCCTCAGCCTGACTTGGTTCTCTCTTATCCAGAGCCGTTTCCGCATTTCGCTGTCACAACTGATAGCCCCATTGTTGTTATACCCTGAACTCATTGAAGTCGGATAAAGAGAGTATAATGCTTTTGTGCTTATGTATATAACTGGCAAAAGGATGCATTTCTGAACCATCTAGTATATTCTAGATCAGCATCAACAGACGAGTTTATCTGCGCTGTCTGACCGAACACCCGTCGGTTTGACGGTTCGGTCGTCCATCCATCCGTATTTCGAAAGGCTTCAATCTCAGTACCTGTAGGAGCTACATACTTCATATTTGAAATTGGGTCTTTCCAAATATCGATCTTTCAGTAAATATCCATCTCGGTATGCAAATTATCGACCATATTTTGGAGATTATGAGAGATAGGTACAAATTTATTTGGTATCCTATAAATATTGCACTTTTTGGATACGACCACCCTGCCGTTCCCACCTGATTGGAAGAAACTTATTTGTATGTATATAGCCTTGGGCTTTTGTATTTTTATATTTCCTGCTACTATATTTATGTTCCTAAAATATCATAGAGATCGGACAACAAACACCGAAGTTATTCAAGAACACATATCTCATAATTTGGGTCTTAGCAGCACAGCCTCAGCGTTTGTGTATGTGTGTATGGAAACAATCTAAAATGTTCAGGGTATCAGCTAGTCGAGCACTTTTGGTCGAATTTTTGTTGCTGCTGTTGTTATGGAGCATCATCCCTTTGTCACTTGTTGGTATCAATTAAAGTTTAATGATAATGTCGCGAGTGTCAGTTACCGATCGCCGTTGGCTGCATGTTTTTAATCAATTTTAAATGGCTATTTACATTTCGTGGACCTGTTTGCTCCCTTTGTTGCAGCTGCCCCCGCTGCGGGGCAGCCATTTATTACTGCGACTGCGGTTTCGGTTTAGTGCTCTTTATTAATTTACTCGATTTATTTTTTATTTTTATATATTTTTTTGTTGTAATTTTTCACATTGCAAGTTACTTAGGCACTAATTAGGATAGTTTATGCATTTAGGTGCGTACGTGCTTTTGGGCCAAATCGTAAGAACTTGGCCACGTTCGTTATATTTAGTAAATTATGGCAAGTTGCTAGGTAAAATTTTGCGGTTCGTTCAGTTTAGGCGTAAAGTTTAAATTACATTATATTAAATTATAATACCAACAACTACAATAAATTAATTAAAACATTAACTAAGCATAAAACAAATTCGTTTACAGACACATAAGCATGCACACACACACACTCAAAATACACGCACACTTGCTGTAGGGGAATGTAGGATAAAGTAGGACAGAGAGTCGTGGCCGTGGGTTGACAATCTAACTATGAATACTTATGTCACAAAGACACTAGCTGAAGTTGGCATTCAATTAGAGGATTAATCTTGCGAGACAGTGATTAGCTTTAACTTCTCAACACAAGCTGCTGCATGGCTTTTATATTTAAACAACTTTTCCAGCCCTAACATTCTTTAAAACAGAAAATGAAAGCACATGTAAGCTACATTCAAAGTTTAACTGGTAAAAGCTTACAACGGTTATATTTAAGGCTGAAAGCTCCACTAACAGTTGCAAGCACATGAAAGCTGCAAGCAGGTCCTACTTAGGGCTGATATTGTGATTCTGACTGGTGAAAGTTTTTAGCTTTTAGCCTGTGCCTCAAAGTAGAAATCTTGTAGCTGAACGTGTGATTAACTCGTAAGGGCGATGAAGGCTTTTAGCGTGTGTTTCATATTAGAAAGCTCGATTAACTGGTGAAAGCACATGCAAATTGTCAGGATTGTTACGATGGCTAAAAGATTAATCAGCTCAATAATATGTTCCTTTCACTCAAACTAACTGTAATTCTCATCAAATCGATTATCCAACTATCGATTACAACTGTCAGCTCATGTCATTGTGATTGTATAAATGAAGGCTAGTTTATATTAATTTAAGCTACGCTAACTACAATACGACTTGGATCACATGTGTATGAAATGAATTGCCGCTGCAGCTGTGGCAGCCGGGCAGCCGAGCCAACCGAGGCAGCTGAGGCAGCTGAGGCAGCTGGGTCAGCTCGCAGTACAGCTGTGGCTGCAACTACTTGAGCTTCAGAAATGTCAACAACGCCTTTTGTATCAAGCTGCGATCAATGGTCGAGTCGGCGGTGTAACGCACACCGCTTAGGTTGCCATCGTTGTGGTCCACGACGCCATATTCGCCAACGATGAAGCCGTCGTCGGTTTTCTCCTCGACCCGATACTTGCGATAGTTGCGTCCCTCCACCACATAGGCGACTTTATCTTCATCTGACTCATCTGTGCTGCCCCTGCCCTCAGCATCTTCATCGCCACCGTCACCAACACCATCATAGTCGTTGGCATTTGCGTCGGCGTTGTACACCACCGAGCCGCGTCCCCGGTCTATGCCGCGATTGCGACCGTGTTGCGTTGTTGTTGTTGCTGCTCCATTGGTTGTTGCTGGTGTTGTGCTTGCTGGACTGGCTGGTGTTGTGGCTGTGACCAGTGCGCCGCCACCGCCACCGCCACCGCCGCTGCTGCTGCTGCTGCTAACACCCTGCAATCCATGGGCTCGTCCGTTTGTCATAACACTTACGGACTCTTCAATTTCGTAATTCTGCTCTGGGGTCGGTGTGTAGAGCTCGGCGCGTTCGGTTGTAAAGTGTGGCAATATGGGCGCATCGCCAACTGGCGCGGCGGCAGCAGCGGAGGATGAGGATGATGAGCTGCTGGAGCTGGAACTGTATGAATAGGCGCTAATGCCGGATGCTGCTGCGGGCGATGCATGTTGGTGTGCAAATTTGGAAACACACTTGACTAGATCTACCAGAGAGAGAGAGAGAGAGAGAGAGAGAGAGAGAGAGGGAGACAAAGAAATATGTAGGTGAGTAAGAGAGAGGCTTGGTAAGTTCAAGTTAAACGTGCGTTGTCTCTCATAATAACACTGTGCTGCAGACTTGCAGCTGGGGGTTAAGCTGTGCTCGAACTAATCGTTAGTCTAATTACAGACTCATAAATTTGGCCAGCATGCAGCGAGTGCAGCGAATGCAACGCCCAACTAAATAGTTGGTACCCTGCTATGCAAAACCTGCAGCACAGTGTAATTTGCTTGGGCCCAAGACTCACCTCTATTGGGCAATCCTTTGGCATTTTGATTAGAATGTTGAAGCGACAGTGATGAATGCTGACGTTGCTGTTGTTCCCAACATGGACGATGATGTTGCTGCTGCTGCTGCTGCTGTTGCTGTTGCTGGTAGTCGCTTGTGCTTGGACTCTTTGATAAAATTGGCTCCAATAGATGGCGCGATGGCTGCGGTTGCGGTGCATTCAATAAATCATAAGGTAATTTATCCAAATTGAAGAGTACACGACGCGGCTGCGAATTGCCCGCGCTCGGTGCAGTCTGTTGCTGCTGTTGGTGCTGCTGCGGTTGTTGTTGTTGTTGTTGTTGGTGCAGATGATGATTATGACCACTGTGATAATGGTGGTGCCAAGTGCTTGGCCGAACGGTGGGCAGCGTGCTGCTCGTTGCCGTCTGGGATTCCATGGATCTGCTTGTTGTTGTCGTTGTCGTCTGCGCCTCGCCGAATGCAATCCGCGAGACAATTGCTGGCCGACGCGAGGGCACAAAGGTGGTGGGAGCAGCGCCCGTTGGCACAGTTGCTGGCGTTGCTGTTGTTGCCGCTGCCAAAGTAGCGCCTGTTGTGGTGGGCGAGCTGGTCGTGCCGAGAGTGACACCGGTACCGGTTGTAACAGTTTGCGGCCAGTAGGTCTTGGCGGGCTCACCATAGACCTTAGCTGGCTGCGAGTATACTTTCGCTGGCTCTGAGTAAAACTTGGACGGCTGTCCATAGACTTTGGACGGCTCCGAATATACCTTCTCTGGCTGGCCATACATCTTCGCGGGCTCCGAGTAGACCTTAGCTGGCTCCGAGTAGAACTTAGAAGGCACACTGTACATTTTGGATGGCACGGAATAGAACTTGGACGGCTCCGAGGCGAGACGTGGCATGGGCTTGAGGCTGTCGCTCACGTTGCGCTGTGCCTCCGCCAAGATACCGACCGACTGATGCCAGCCACCCGGCACATGGAGATCATCCACGTTCTGCGATATGGAGCTGTATGATATTGATCTTGACTGGGGTCCATGGCCCTGCTTGGTGTCGTGATAGATCACCGTCTGGAACGGCAGCAATTTGTCATCACCCGCAACAGACTCATGAGTGTTTGCCTCTGACACCGCCTCCGCATCGTTGGCTCTCTGATTTATGCGAGTGGCATTTCGCCCAGTCGCAGCAGCAGCAGCAACAGCAGCTCCACGAAACGCCATCGAACTGGAGCGGCTGGAGGCTGCTGCCGCCAGCAATGGCGCCGCCAAAACATTTTGTATATTGGAGGCGCTGTTCAACGAGTCGCTCTCCACATCCATGACATCGGCGGCCAGGCGTGGCTCCGTCTCCTCAATGGACAGTTCGCTCTTGTGCGAGCGATTGACAAAGTCCACGCCGGTTGCGCTCGGCGCACTGCTTCTGTGCGAGTGGGAGTGGGAATGGGATTGCGTGGCAGGTGGCTTGAAGGCGGGCGGCTGCGTGCGGCTAATGCGACTGCCACGCTTGCTAGAGGAGCTGACGCTGACAGCCACCACCTTGACCTCATCGGTGGACTTTGACTTGCTGGTTGATGCTGCGGGCGCATCCTCTAGAAAGACAATCTTGCTGCCTGTGGTCACCAGCTTGACGACCTGCTTGCCCTCGGCATCTGTCTGATGCTGCGCACTCGCGTTGCGGTAGCGCGTCTTGTGCTCCAAGCTTCTGGCATTGTTCAGGCGACCAGCAGCGGGTGCCTCGAGCTCCTCATCGCTGTGCAGGCTGCGCTGCTGTTCGTCGTGATCGAGGAACAGCTTGAGAAACTCATTGCCCGCAATGAGCTCACTCTGACGACCCGTTGCCAGTGCCGGGGCAGGGGCAGGGGCGGGAACAGGTGCAGGGGCTGGCCGCGCATAGCCGCAGCACAACATCTGCAAGGGAAGAGAAAAAAAAAACAAGAAACAAATGGAAATGATTTAGTTAGATTCGTGTCAATTGCCTCGCATTTCGCCTCAATGCGATTTTTATGCAAATCAGCTGCCGCATGATGCAGTTACCCGACCCCACACTTATCTCAGCGATCTATTTATAAATTTGCGTAATTAAAACATCATTCGCCGCACACAGAGACATTTATGTGTGCCACAAATGTCTTCTTGCTCCGCAGCTATGACATTTGAATAATAATGCTTTGGGCTTATTAAGACATCAATGGAATGCTGCGGCTACGTTTGAAGTGTTTCTGGCTTGTGGTGCATGTAAACAGCTGGACGGTGTCATAATTAACTGACAAATGGCTTGTTGAAGCGTATGCAATTGCCAGCTAACGAAGACTTTATGCAAATGAATTACCCTCATTTTGCCTATCGCTTTCAGATCTAAGCGATATTTATCTCATATTAATCGAGAGTATCTTTGGATTAACGGCTGCTTAAAAGGCAGCTCTAGGCATTTTTCATTGGATATTCTCTTTGATAGATCGACTTTGTTTATCTTTAGATTCAGTTTATCTTTAGGTTACTCTATTCACACATTCTCTGGCATTGCATCAGTTACAGCTAGAAATAACTCGCAGTACTTTTCGACTCATTCAAAGCGAGAAAGTATATCTTCGGCACGCTGAAGATTTAAAATTTCATTTTATACCCTAGTAGAAATTTTCCTTACGACTTTGCATATATGTGAGTAATAGTAAAGATCGTAGGTGTTAAGTTTGCTGAAAATGTCATGGAAAACTACACATTTTGCCATACAAAAACTCATTTTTCTAACGATTTTTTCCATAAAGCTGCATAATACAGTATTGCGATCTTGACTCATATAAAGGTAGCATAGTATAAATAGTAAATGCCGAGTTTGGTCAACATGTTTTCCATATAAGAACCTAATTTTCGAGCCATCGTTCCTATGACATCTTTGCGATATAGTGGTCCGATCCGGCCGGTTCCGCCATATATACTGACTGCAACAGAAAGACGAACCTGTGCAAAGTTCTAAGACGATAGATTAAAAACTGAGAGACTTGTTCACAAAAAACAGACAGACGAACATGGCTGTTGATGCTGATCTGGAATATATATATATGATATATATTTATAGAATATATATATGAGCTCTATGCATTACTCATTTCATGACAAAATTATAGTACCCTCTACAAGGGTATACAAACCGATCTTATCAAAAATCAACGGAATCTTAAGCAAAAACTATAAAAACTGCGGCAGTAGCTAAACTAGTTTACTTTCTTTAAACCAATGCTAATTAAAACAATCTCAACTCAGCTAATTCTGTGAATAAAATAAATTCACTAAAAATTAAACTAATTATAACAAAATTATGAATCATTTTCAGTGTCTCATTTCGTTAACCAGAAGTCAGCTTTCATTTTGAAATGAGACGATGATTATTTGGAAAAAACTAAGCAAAACAAAGGTCAAGAATATGAGCAACAGCTGCATTTCAACATGACTGTTTCTTAAGGATCTCAACCAAATACAAAACTTTTGTGCTAGATTTGCAAAGATCTGTAATTAGGTCATAGCCATTAGCTGTTAACAATTCAGCGTTGACCTTCCCTTTACCCGCGCTGTTGCTTTCTGTTGCAATGAACTCGCCTATGCTAATGCATATAATGTGCTTGAACTAGGTGTTCAGTTCAAAATAGGCATAAATCAAATCAATGCAGCACAAAATGCCGCCCCACATTGACGTTGAACGTCCCACAAAAACAAAAGACTTAGGACACGAACTTGCCCTGCAACAGTCGTCAACACACAAATGGCGTATAAAACATATTTATTGCATTTGGCAAAATCAGCATAACTAATTGTAATCGCGATAAATCGCATAAAGCTCTGGGTCATAAAATCAAATGCGATTGGAAAGGCGTAAATTGAAAAAGCAATAAATATAACAAAAAAAAAAAATTAATTCAATTATATGTATATTTTTTTGCATGATCAACAATTTATAGAATAATAACATAATTATTATATAAAAAATGTGTATATATATATGAACAATGACAACAACAACCACAACAACATCCGGCAGCTTTTCGAGCATAATGCAAACAGCTTGACAGCGCAGCGATGTGCAATAATAACAACAACAACAACAAAAACAACAACAAATGGAATTGAGTGGGCGCTAAACGCTAGGCGACTGTCGCCTGCCGTTGCTGGTGTTGTTGTGGCTTAAGACTAAACATTTCTAGATCATATTTAAGCGATTCAATCTAACAATTGTTGGCAGGCAGCATTAAAGCAAGCAAAACACCTTCGCACATGTGCTAAAATTACAGTGTAAACAGGCGCAGGCAGCAAATGGGCGACTGGCCAGTTGCCAGTTGCCAGTTGGCAGTCGGCAGTTGGTAGTTACCCAGTTACCCGATTGCCAGTTGCGAGTTAGTCACCAGTGAGGCGGCTCGCCTTGCCTTTTATGTCTAAAATTGCAGAAGTAACTGCTGCTGCGGGCAGTGAATGAGCATTTAACATTGACACACAAATCGCTGAAAGTTAATAACAATGCGAGCGCAGCTTAGAACAATGGGCCCAAAAGGGCTCCCTCAGCGCAGTGTCACCTAATATTTGCTCAACCGAATTGGACACCAAAAACGTTCTAAAAAAAAGGCATATTACTAAAAGTGACCACTTTGTGTTGCGCTGTGGCATTCCTTTCCATTGTGGCGAGTTACTTGAACCGAGTGGTCAGTGCCGTTGCGAGTTTAATGAATGAAATGCGTTCGCACCAAAAATAGATTGGGCTAAATGATTGAGCATTAATCTTGATTGATTTATCAGGGCTCTGATTTGGTCGGACAGTTGGCAAAATGCTAATCCTGTTAGACATTCTTTTGCACTTAGCTGGCCAGTTATCGGCTAGCGTTTATCATTTATCATTCAATTGTTGGGCCTCTCACAACAGCGTTGACAATTTTCACGGCTGTCAACTTAGCGGAAGTGTCAAAGTGCCACATTGGCGACTTATCAAAATGGGCGCTTAAAATGATCTTTTGAAATTCTAAACGCTTCTACGTATCGCTGCCAGTTGTCGGTGGAACTCAATGAGATATCCGCCTTAGCCAATAGTCAATAGACCTGTTGTTATGTATCGAACAATTAAGCAATAATCACCGTCTTAATGAACGCTCTCAGTGTACTCCAGCTTTAAGCTGGCGTACGGCAGCTCAATTGGCTTTCAAGTGCCGCTTCAAAAACTTCCAATTTAATTAGCCACAAGCATCCATCGAAAAATAATTAAAAAAAATGAGGCGAACAAGTTCTTTTATGAGTTGGCTTGTATGGCCCAGCTGCGCCCCCTCTTCAAAAGAAAAATAGGTTGTCAAATTCAATTACGATTCGCTTTCAATTTGAGTTTCAGTTTCGATTTCAAATTCATCCGTTTTATTTTCGACTTTGTATGCAAATTTCGGAAGTGCAAACATTAAAAGTCACTCATTGGAGCTGCGGAGCAACAGCTGCTAATCAATTAGGCGTCTCCACATGATTGATGGAGCGCTGAAAACGGGATTTGGTTGCATAAAAAACGAATGACTCAAGACACGAACTAGCCACACACAGTGCGCTTAAAGATTTGCATAAAGCCCAAAACACGGAAAAAGTCGCCAGGCTATAATAATGAAAACTTTTTACATATATATTTTTTCTGTTTTTATCAAAATTCGTCTGGTTAAAACAGGCAATGCAACAAGAATTGGCCTGTCCGCATGCATTTTATGGTGTGGCCGTAGCGCTTGTGGCCAGCGGCATTTGTAGTGGGCGTTGCAGCGTTGAAAGGAGCAGCAGTAGCAGCAGCAGCAGCAGCAGCAGCAACACAGTTGCCACAATGTGAATGTGTCAGCTGGGGTCTGTGTCTGTTGCCAAGCGGCCATTGTTTAATTGCAGCCAACCACCCGCTGCCGCTTAGCTGTTGTATGTGCAACTTGCCACTTGCCGCTTGCCACTGCAGCCACTTGCAGCCTGGCATCTCATGACTTGCCAGTATCGAGCCGTCGATCTTCGGCCCCACATAAGGGCGCTCAATGCCATCCAGCCCAATTGCAGCGCTCCGCTTGTGCTCAGCTTGTCTCTGTCATAATAACACACATTTATTAATTACACAGCACAACAAAACTAGGCTACACTGTTCCATATATTTGCTTGCTAATCGTCAAATGCATATCACACACACACACACTCACACACACTCGCACTACTTGCATGAAAGAAAAGCTGACGCTGGCTTTAGAATGTTGTTGCACCACGCGACGTTGCACCGCGCCCCACTACGCCGCCTCCTCAATCAACGTCCCGCCCGCTGCGCATAATTTGCAAATTGCCAGCGTCATCGACTGCAACTCCAACTGCAACTGCGACTGCGACTGCGACTGCAGCTCGCCAGTTGCCGTTTTAGTTTTCAGTTTTGAGTTTCAGTTTCGCATAACCGCGCTCAAATCGCGTGCAATTATTTAGCCTGGCTTTTGCCGCAGTTGAGTTTACTTTGGGCCGCTTTACATTACAGACAATCAGCTGTGTCTGTGTCCAGCGAGCGCAGTCAATAAAGAGTCCATTGCAGCCACAACAGACATTAGCATTAACCAACAAAAATAAATAATAATAAAATGCATTCGCATTGCAGATGATTTGGGCCAATAAATGCACAAGCCAGACTGAATATAGACACCATTATGACTAGCAATTAGTCCATTTATTACTCTAGCCGATCCAAAAGCATTGGCCAAGTGGGTAATTGAGCTCATGTGCAACTGCAACTGCAAGTAGTACAACGGGACTGGCATGGCTAAGCCAAATGGCCAACTGAATGTTAACTCAAAGGGTTGGCCAACACCAATCGATTTGTTGCGCTCTGTGCAACCGATTATGTGTGTGTGTGTGCTCCCGCATAAATACATATTTGCCCCATGTGCGTAATAAATCATGCCACACAATCAGACAACAGCTCGCATTCCACATCCATCTCTAAAGTTCAATGTCGAGAATCGTGTAGACATTGCATGGGTTAAATATGTGAAGCTGTGAAACTAGTTGGCTTGCCAGCTAACAGCAGCTCCATATATCTTCTCTTAATGGGTATAACGATCTATGGCAAATACTGGATGTACCCTTAATTAATTGATATTTATATGCATTACGTTGAGCATGTTTAGGTGGAGTTGATCTGTGTTGATGCCCTTAAATTCAGCTGCAGAAACAAGATCATTTTGAGAAAGAGCCAATCGAAACATTAAACAACGAAAGCCCCAACTAGGAATTTATTTAATCATATTGAGTATGAAATTAAGGTAGAGATTAAATAATGCCCGCATCTTGTATATGATAATACTAGCTGGTAGACCGGGTCTTGCCCAGTCGAAGTTTTTGCTTCAAGCTTAAAAAATTCATCCACTTCTACAGAATATAGAATCAAAAGTTAGAATTAACGTGTTCCGCTCACTTAAGTCTCGTGGTGAGAATGATATGAGATGCTGTAAAAGTTTTAAGTCCTTTTTTACGGGTTCAGGGTATAATTAGAACATAAAACCTGGCTTCGAGCAGGACGAATCGTTAAAGTCGTGAACCAAACCAGCGACAGTTTTTATTTCATGTTTGCGGCCCTGATCGTTTCAACGCCTAACATAGTATATATATATATCATATAGATGCAGGCTAATATTATAAGCTTCTTCTAGAAACATTCAAGCCAACTTTAAAAAAACACTTACCAACAGCAGGAATACCAATTTATGATACCAGCAAAAGTGTGCCATGCCGTTCTTAATTTTGTGTAGTTGCATTCGCTTTGACTCCGTCAGCTGGGGAGCTGGTAAAGGCTCCAATTTATTGTTTTAATCAGGCACTTTAATTTCGACTCTTGGTCTTGTCGACTTCTTAATGAAGCACACTTTCTTTGCGCGACAAGTGATTCATTTGGCCGTTTGTCTTGTCTGCAGTTGAATCATGCTGAAAATGGATGACATGCTCCAGGGTCACCGTCTTTCCGCTTTGTGTGTTGTTGTGCCGATAGCTGTGTGTGCGTCTGGCAGTGTGTGTGTGTGTGTGTGTCTGTGTGAAGATATTTGATGATGTGACTTGTTAATCACTGAAATTAAAGAACAGAAGAAGCGAGTAATTAAGCAGTGCGTTCATTCCAAAGAAAAGACAATTTAAAACTTTTAAGGGGGTTTTTGGCATAGCCACGCGAAGCTGCACGACTAGGTGATACCTTAGACAATATCAAAAGTATTTGTATAAAAAAAATGCATTTATTTATATTATATATTTTATATACTTGTGCATACATTTACAAAATACATTCTGTTAAATTTAAGCATAATGCATGTATCTATAACTAAAGATACTTTTTTTTAGCATAGATGAAACATTTCGTTTATATAAGTAACTAACTAACTGAGGGACGTATATATTTATGGTATTAGGAAAAATGTAAAATAAAACAGCAGTTCACATTCCAAGTTAGACTTATGAATAGATATCGAGTATTATTCGAAATCAAGGCCGGGTTTGAACCGAACCAGTTTAAACCCGAAATGTATTATCTAATAGTAATAGACCTATCTATTAGTTTATTTATTATGAAGTAGTGGACTTATTTTCAAAAATTAATTGTATAAAATCGTTGGGTTCACAACAAGAATTCTTTTAGCCTTTT
The DNA here is from genome assembly GCF_035044405.1 of Drosophila montana. Taxonomy (NCBI): domain Eukaryota; kingdom Metazoa; phylum Arthropoda; class Insecta; order Diptera; family Drosophilidae; genus Drosophila; species Drosophila montana. The sequence goes on along the minus strand of NW_026998620.1, from coordinate 12,114,656 downwards.
TAAAATAATATTTCAAACATTTTAGGCTTTTGACATTAGTTAAGTACTCAAAAAATGCACCAAAGCATTAATATAAAATAAATCTATGTATAAAACATTATAATTTACTTTATAATAAATAGAATTTGTCTATTGAAACTTAAAAAGACTTGCGAGAAACCAAGGCTCGAACCAGAGTATTCAAAATGGAATGCTGTTCGCTTCCAGCCATTAATCCAGACTGTATAATATGCATAAATGGTTAAATGGGCGCGTGAGGCCAGAACATCGAAATGATTGTCGGCTGGGGTCTTGTCGCCGTGACAATCATCGCTCAGGTGAACATCAAAATTGCAAAATGATGCATAATTTACAAAAGCCATTGCCTGGCATTAGCATTAGCAAAGCCAAAACAAATTCATTGCGATCGGTAATCAATAAGCGGTTAAAAATATGCAGAGAGGGGGTAAAACGATGAAGAAGAGGCTGTAGAAGATACATACTCAAATGTCAAGGTGCATTTCACACTTGCGCAGAGCGAGCGGGGAGCAAGCAAAACAGCAAAACAGACAGAAATATTTAAACATTTGCAGCTCATTTTTAAAAGTTGCCAAATGCGATTGAGTCACGGCTAGAAGAATCATTGAACTTGTCTGGCGCAGCGGCTGTTTGGCTGCGGCGGGGCAGCATTTGCCACAACAAGTCGCAACAAGTTGCAGCAGTTCCAGTCGCAGCCGCAGCCGCAGGCAGCCCCAGCCCCAGCCCAAGCCCAAGACCGGGCAGATGCTAAGCTGTTTTTTCTTAAGCAATTTCAACATATTTATAATTAATGACAAATATTTTGATAGCCACAACAATTGGCATGTCATTGAGGCCTGGCTGGGCCTGTGCATTGTGTGTCTGAGCCAAGTTGGCCAAATCGTTAGCATACTCGGATTGCCGCCGGCGCACATTAGCCTTTAGTTGATTTTTATTGCCAATTGGCGCCCTTTATGCCTCAATCTTAGCTTAATTTAATTAAAGCTTCTAAGTAATTAGCGCGCAGCACAATATCAGGCATTTCCGCTAAGCCAAGTCCGTAATTAAGCCGTAAACTCAGAGCCAAGTCAAATGTGGCTTCAGCTCACAGCGAATACACAAGAATAAATGGCTTTCTTTGGCAAACCGAAGACTAAATACTCTTGTGCGCATAGGGACATATTTGTAGCATAGTGAAGCTCGCTTATGCCAAGATTATTCCAAATATCTTGAAAAACGGAAAAAAACTAATTTTCGATCGATTCCTCTTGACCATGACTATATCGACTGGCAAACTTATGATACCCTTTACAAGAGTTTTGCAAAAAAGAACTAAAAATAGTTATTGGCTTAAAAAATGTAGAAAAAACAGCAGCAACAGAAGCAAGACACAGGCCGAAATGCTAGCCAGTTGGCCAGCATCGTAAAACCAGTTCTAATTCTTATCAAGCCGTCTTCACGGGCCATATAATTACTCATAGTCGCAGCTTTGGGCCGCAGAGCGTTCAATGGCTTTTAATTATCCAGGAATGTGTGTGTGCAAAACAAAGCAATATGTTTATGGCCAGAATTTGGCTCGTTAAAAATGAAAGTTTCTTGACTAACAAAAAAATGTCTAAACTTGGCTCATTAATTAGACACGGCCAACTGTTAGTTATGGAAATTCCTTTTTATACACTATCTATAAGATTCTGCTTCTGCTTCTTAGTCTCATTATACCCTTGTGCAGAGTACTATAAATTGCCTACCAAGATTGTGACGCGCAGATCTTTGATTCCTAGAGGATTAAGCTATGTTGGACTAGTCTGAATCGCACTTATATATTACACAGCTGCCCTATATAAAAGCTATATAATAAAGTTATATATCAATAGCGAAATGCAATATATTAAATCTATATAGAAAGAATAGGCCAATGTGTGAGTTTTTGTTTAAGCAATTTTTTGACTAGGTTTTGCATTTAAGATTTTAATTCTTCGCCTAGTAAATCTGCTAATCGGGCTACTGTATTACAAAAATTGGACGGAAATAAAACGTTTACAAACAAGCACTTCTAGGCCTACAAGAGTATTTAATATTCGTCTTACAAAAGAAAACTTTTTCTTGTTCTTCTAGTCTTCACTTGACTCTTGCCTCAATCCGCGTGTGACGCATTTCTTCTGAGCTGTGTTATCTTTGACAGCTTGACAGCTAGTTTTTAAGCTATTATTATTGTTGTTGTTGTTTCTTATGTAAGCGACCATAGAGGGAAAAGTAAAAGTGCTAATCACATTCCACAAAGGTCGTTGTTATCTCGAAACCAGGCGCCTGCTCCACTGCACTCTCCGACATGTGTATCCACTTATTAAACTGGCCAGTTCAGTTAAGAGCTGCACCCATATCAGAGCCAGAAACAGAACCAGCAACAGAAACTCGGCATCAGCTGTAAGCTCGCTAGCGTTAAGGCCAAAAATGTATGCGATATTTGCTCGAGCATAACTTGTTTGAACTTTACGTAAATCTATTGAACGTGCATATGGGTATCCAAAAATTCTCGAAAATGCAGAGTTCACTTTTAATAAATAAATCAAATCTAGTTGTTAAACAAAAACTGTGTATAAAACGCGAAAAATCTGTTTAGTTTTGACCAAATTAAAGTATAGGATTGAGGAATTAATCAAATAGTTCGTCATAACCCCTCGGAATGTCTATGTTAAAAACCTTTCTTAAAAATTTAAAGATTATTAATTGAAAAACAAAATTTTTCCGAAGAGTTACCATAATTTCGAGTGTTAGGACTTGCGAACTTTTCAAGTCAATTTTTCAAAATATTCAAAATGTTTTCTGATGAAATGATCTGATATTTTCAATGAAATGCTGAAATATATTTTTAAATACTTAAACATGCTGACATTTAGCTTAAAATCGATTTTAATTTCACCGAAAAAAAAAAAACAAAATATAAGAAATTGTATATGTTTATTTACTTTTTTGTAGTTTTCAACATGTTTTCAGACAATAAAATGCTAAAATATATTTTGCGATATACCAACATTGAGCCTAAGAGTAATTTATATTTTCCAAAAATAAAATTGTAAATAATATATATATATTTACTTTTTTGTAGTTTTTGACATGTTTTCTAAAAATGAAACTTTAGGCATAGAGATCTGAATTGAAGTCAAATTAATATAGTAAGACATCAAACTATAAACAAAATTTTATTCTCAATTAAAATCCCTTTAGGTTTGACTGTTAAGTCTTTGAGGAGACCGGTGAAAGTATTTAGAAAAACACTTGTATTCATTTTAAAAATTTCGTCAATTTAAGCATAAAAAAAAAAACAAAATGAAACGAAAAAGTCAGTAAAAAAGTCAGCAAAGGCCTGAGAATGTTGTGGGAGTGGAAAAACTATATTGTGCACTCAAAATGGAGTTGCAATTATTAATATTTTATTGGTGGCGGGTAAAAGAATATGTCAATGTCACTTGGCAATGGCACTTGGTGTTGGTCTTGTTCTTGGTCTTGGACTTGGCCGGTTGACTCTCGTGCATGCCCATTGGCGTCAAAATTGTGCGATATTCGAGCAGTTAGTATATAAATTAGAATGCTAATCGATAGCTATGGATACGCCCAGAAAAGCAATAGACAATAAACCTAGGGGTACAATAGAATGCTGGCAATTCCGGTTAATAAACTTGATTTAAAACCAGAAGTGAGCTAGGAGCATGGCAAAGACACAGTCAGAGGCAAATAAATTGCTACTAAGTACGACATGGGACAGCACAATAAAATCGAATCAAATTGAATCGAATCGGATCGGAGTCGCAATCGCAATCGCAACATAAAGTGTGTAACAAATGGGTCGCCGGTGGAATCAAGTGTTAGAGTATGTGACAAATTGTCAAACATTCTCGAAACAAAGACAAAATCACACGCGACGAGGCAGAAAAAAGCGCGATTGCAATTCATTAACAATTGACGGCGACCGCAGCGAGTTGAGGGACGGGCAGGCTCAAAGCCAAGCCAAGGGAGAGGCCACACGGCGCATGCGCTATTTTTGAATTTATTTGTATTTTTTTCAGGTTTGCAGCCAGGCAGACTGCCAAATAATAGTCAAGCAAAAGTAAAGCAAAGTTAAGCAAGTGGCCGCGACCATAAAGTTGTTTATATTTCCATGGAATTTCTTAAGAGTTTATTGCACTTCTCGCATACCCTGTTGCCATTAAAAATGTCTAAGCCAGCTTGTCATTAAATTTTGTAACAGTTGCAGAAATATCTTTAATATAAATTTATGTTCTTTGACAACATAAGTCGCAGAGCCAAGCCCTGTGCAGCTACCTCGCAGACTACAAGTGCTAGAAAGCTTATTTGGTATGTGGATACTTATAGATTCTGTATAGCCTACATTTGTTTCATTTTTATTATAACACGAGAGTGAAAGAATTGCAAACTTTTTAATTTAAATACTTTTGTTTAGCTTATACTGAGCATCTTCTTGATTAGAATTACAATCTCATTATCTTAGAGATTTCTGATGATGTCGACTTTATATAGGGCATTTGCTAGACTAACACTCCACAGTTAAGCATTCGCACTTGTTTTATCATCATAATTATTGTCATATACTTTGCCATTGCAGTTGAAACAAAATACAAATAGTGCAACAGGTTTTTTTGCCTATCATTTGCCACTGTTGTTGGCAACGGCTGCAAACAATTTGTTAATTTTGCTTAGCGGCGTTAATTGTTTTGGCCAAAGCTCAGGCGAAGCATTTTTGCTGTGGCTGCTGCTGCTATCTAGTTGGTATTACGAAGTATGTTTGGCTCGTTGCCGACTGCACCGCAATTAAGCTTTTAATAATAATTTGTATTAAAATAGTTGAACGAGTTGAGTTTGGCAATGGGCTGCCGTTTTGCAATTTGGCATAGAATGTGCCGCAAATAAATTACAGAAATTGTTAATAAATTTGTTTAATTGTTGCCAAGCATGGGCTTCACTTTTGAAATAGAAATATGGAGAAAATGTATAAGTACCCAAGAAGTAGGCTAAAATAAACGGATCTATTTTTCTGATGTACTGCCTGCTGAAGAACTAAGAGCGCAAAGCCAACAAGCTTCTTGGCCTAGGGGTCGATGGGTCTGACTTACCAGCAGCAGGTCGCCGGCTCAAATTCAGCAAGAAGTTTCACTTTTATGTTTGCTTCTTCTTTTCACAAAGCAAGAAGCAATAACAATTCATAACTAGCAAAAAAGAAAAACTAGTCAAAGCCAATATTAAATGTGCAAGAAACCAATAGAAAACTAAATATGACGCCTAATTAAAAAGGGAGATAGAAAATCAGAAAAAAAACGTAGCTTTAAGTCGTTACAATTTTAAATTAAAAGCAGCTTAATTCATTTGGCTATGTACCATGAATAAAATGCAAACTAGACAAAAGAAATACTGACTTACAAAACTTTAGCCCTAGATATAAGCCCCATAAATAGACAGGCACACACACACACACAGGCAGAGGCCAATACTCAATTACATGAAGCCGTTAATTACGACAAACAAGTTGGTAATAGATTGGGACGTCAAAATAACAGCTGCATCTAGCTGGGGCAAATTACTAAATTATAGTTGCACGTCGCACAATTTGACAAGCCCTGCGTGAGAGCTCATTTGTCCATAAAGTACATTCAAATAACGGCCGGACATTGCGGCAATCTATGAGAGACCGTGCGATAAACATCTGCTCAATCAAAATTGATCTACACGCCCGTCAATCAAACAGGAGACAAAAGCGTCAAAAAGAAAAAGAAAAAAAGCATTTTCAATCGATTTCAATGGCTAATGCATGCCACAAAGGCTAACTGTAAGGCACAGCAGCAGCAACACACATACACATACACATACACATAAACACACACAAACACACATACACTTTCATCGGTGACCTTGACGCTAACCACTGGCTATTTATTTAGTTTTTTTTTTCTGTTTTTTGAATGCCTGTTTTTCTGCACCTTTTTGGCCGACATATTTTCAGAGCAGTTGCAGTCTCTTTGGCTCTGGCTCTGACTCTGACTTTGGCTTGAGCTCTGGCTTAGGCTTTGGATTTGGCTTGGGCCGTGCAGATTTCTAAACACAATTGAAGACAAATCCACTTTATAGCCGTCAAAAAATGTACGAGAGCAACAAAAACAAACAGCGTTGAGCAAGGCAGCAAAAATTAAAACTTGGCAAAAAAAAAAAACAAAAACTTCGAGTACAAGCAGCAAAAAACTTTAAGCCAAAAAAATGCTAAGCATAAAAACGCGTTTGCGCATAAAAAAAATATAAGAAAAACGTTTTGGCCAATTTCAGCGATTTTGTTTTTTTTTTATGTATTAACCGTTACTTTTTTTTACCCGCTGAGCTTACCAATGCACCCACCACATTTGTTGTTGTTCTCGTTGTAGTTGTTGCTGTTGTAGTTGTTGTAGCTGGATCTTAATCCCGTGTTGTAGTTGTTGGCGTTGTTTGTTGTTGTTGTTGTTGTTGTTGTCGCTATTGAAGTTGATTATTTGTATTTGATTGTTTGCTTTCTATATTGCGAGCCGTGTATTGTTTTTCTTGTTGTTGTTGTTGTTATTGGTATTATCGTTGTTGTTGTTGTTGTTGTTCAGTGCATTTGTTGCTAAGCCGTTTGCCGAATTGGAGCAATATTGGCGCGCGCTATATGTGCACGAATTTTAATGACGATTTGTTTATGGCTTTAAAATGTGTTCGTTTTAATTTTAAATTAATTCCTTCTTCATTCTACCAGTTTTGGATTTACAGTTCGTTGTTATTTATTTATACTGTTTATATATTTATTTATTTCTTTTTTTTATCTAAGCCGCACTCACACACTCTGAAAACTATATATTTAACTGACTTTGTCGAAATGCTTGCATTTAATGTAATTTGTTTTATGATTTGTCGCGTTGCTATTTGGGGCCAACGTTGCGTATACAAAATATTTTTGATAACTTTTGGTACGGTCCTTAAATATGTTTTCAGCTGTGCTAGGGGCTAACAAATGCTTAAGAAAAACTTCTTGTCTTAAGGCCAGTGGCAGTCGCAGTGCCTGGCAAATGACTTTCACGAGACAAACGAGCAGCGGCAACAACAAATTATGTTCGAGAATCGAATTTGAAATGTATTTTTGTGCAGGTTGTGCCGTGCGTCCGTTTGGCTACAGCGTCCACAATTAACTGAATTCCCACAGCGATCAGAAAACTGATAAGTGCTTGCTGCTGGCTAGCGCCCAAGAAGGCTGGCAAAAGCTCAGTAAGCCAGAGACTGAGGCAGAGCCAGAGACAGAGCCAGTCGCAGCCGCCAAGTGCCAAGGCAACAACAGCAACAGCAACAACAGCGCACAAGAAAGGCAAAAGCACAAGTACAAACACATACAAGCGCACGTGCAAGCACACACACACACACATACGTACATTCACAGGCTGGCAGGCAGCGCACAGTGACGCAGGTTCACAAGAATTGGTGCAAATTTGTAAGGCATTATCAAAACTAAATTATTTAAATGATAGTATCTATAGCTTAATATAACTTATGTTAGTATTTAGAGTAACAGCTCTACTAACGGCCAGCTTCCCTGGGGGAATTTCACAATTAAAGCGAACATACCCCTTAGGAAAGCGTTTACTGTTTTAAGTACAATTTATATTTTCCCTATTACCAAGTACCAATCAAATACAAAAAAGGAATCAGTTAAACTTATAAAAATAATTCAACCGTATTCTTAATATTGACTGAAGACCCTCATTCAACTTATATAAAATCTATTTCAAATAAATGAACATATGGCTGCCACCTTAATATGAACTACACGCCTATTAATATTTTCTAACCAAACAATTTCAACAACAAACCACAGTCCAACATGCTGATTAGCTTAGATTTACTGGCGTTGAACAAGCACAACAACAACCACAGTAACAACAGCTTTTACGGATCAACATCAAAGCAGCCCACAAGCTTCAGCTCAGAAAGAACGGACAGATCGTTCCACTGTCAAAGAGTCGGCTTCTCGTGAGCTTCGTGCTCGACCAACGGTCATCGGGGCGAGACTTTCAATGTTCGTGAGCTGCTGTTGATAGCAACTGCATTTACGAGCGCATAAAGCTAAAACAAGCTTACACCTCTATTAGCTCACTTAACATAACACTGTTAAATAAACTTTGCATCACGTGAAGTTGGTGGCAAACGCAAAGTTGAGAAGCGTTAAGTTAGCTGCGAAAGCAAACTGATAATTTATCGACCACCACCACATTATCTAACGAAAATATAAATTTAAAAATTTGAAATAATAATTTGCCCTTATTTGATCCTATTATACCCTATACTACGTTATACTATAAATTACTCTAAAATGTATTATTATTATTTATTATCAAGCCATATATCCATTTACAGTATTTACAAGCAATATTAAACGTGATATTATCAAAATAAATTGCAACATTTTGCTAATAATTGGGTTTTAGGGATTTATGTTTACTCTTATTGCCTAGCTAGCCGTATTTTGTTTTTTAAATGATTTAACGTTCCAAATGCACAATATTTAAATATTAGTAAGCTTATCACAAAATAAAAAAGGAATTGCTGTACATTAAAAACTGGCTAGTGTTGAATTTCTTGCTTCAGAACATCCAATTATCAAATTTCCCGCGACGTGTTTGTTGTCTGTTTAGAAAAATAAATATTAAGCCATTAATTAGAAGGTTTTTTGTTATATGCATTGTCACTAAGGCAACTACGCTATAATGCAACTACATATCTACAGATATATGTTAGAAGTCTAAATTGCAACGTTTTTCTTTTGATATGAATTGTTTAATTGACTGGATGATATGATGGCAATTGCTAAAAAAACAAAAAACAGACATTGAAACATTTAAATTTAATTATTTATTTTGATTACTTAATGTTTAGGCATCTTCATCGAACTTTATTATTTATATATATGTGTTTGTAAATCTTTCTTTTAGTATTTATAGTACATGTTTCATAACTTTAATACATCATAAAAATAATCATAATCATATGAACAAAACAAACTGTAATTGGGATATGCTTATGCTAAAGCGCAGCTCATTTTAAAAAATCACACAATGCCCACAAAGTTTTTAGAATATTGTAAAAATACTTATCAAAAAATAGATGTAGATATATAGATATATACTCGTATCGGAACTGAAACAGTTACTGCATGCAATTTATACCAAATTTTGGAGTTGTAAAACAAAATGGCAAAATTATCAAAAAATAACATAATTATACAGTTTTACATATGCATATATAGTATATAGAGAATATATGAATAAAAGGCAGCTCGCTATAAACTGGCTGGGATTGAACTTGAATTTCGGCTGATAAGTACAAGTTGCGTTTTATACGCTTCAATGTTGGGATTGTCTTGGATACAGTTTGACAAGCATTGGAATGTAAAAACGATAATTAAATGTTCCATTTAGATTTCTATTTGGAATGGAAAAACAAAACATAGATTAAAGCTAGCTAAAAATGGATTTTAACTACAAAAATCTCTAAAGCAAACGCACACAGCTAAGCGGGGCCAACAAAACAACAACAATCAGGGTGCAGGCACGACAATGAGGGCAGATCTTGGTTTGAATTCCGATTTTAGGAACTCCAAGCTGCTTCAAACTTGCGTCACGCACTGCGCATATTTATCCAGTTCGCCGCGCAGCACCTTCACCCGCTCCGTCTCCTCGCGCAGCAAACGCACCAGCTCCTCAATGGTCCGCTGCTGCTTCAGCACGATCGCCTCCAGCTTATCCACACGACCCTCCAGCTGTTGCACCCGCGGCAAAGGCTCTGCCGCGCCCTGATGATGATTGTTGAGCAGCGTTGTCGCCGGACTCTCATTGACGCTGACATTGTTGCTCCTCTCCGGCTGTGTGCTGCTGCTGGCACTGGAGGTTTTCACCAGCGGCGAAACGCTGCGATTGCGTATCGATAAACTGTTGGGCCGTGCCGCGTGACGTGACTCCTCATCACTGCTGGCAGCTGGAGCGGCTATTGGCGCTGCTGTGGCTGGAGTCTTTGTCGCTGATATGCTCTTGGACATGACGGCATCGTGGCTGTTGTTGCTGCTGGTCAAAATGCTTGTGCTGCTGTTGCTGCTGCTGTTGGCTGCCTCCATCTTCTGGCTGCTGCTGCTGCTGCTGGTGCTGCTCTCCACGAACATGGACTGCTGCATGATGCTGGAGGAAGTCACCGCACTCGATTGCACTTTCGTTGCAGTCGCACTGCTGCTGGTTATAGTGTTGCTGCTGCTGCTGATTGCGCTGGTGGTCACCGCGCTGGTTGTGGCCGTCGCCTGCTCGGCGGCAAACAGCTTTGAAGTGCGCTCAGCCACGGAGATGGCACCGCCGCGTGGCTCAACATTGGGCGAGGTCTTTTTGCGTGTCACCTGCGACGCTTTCAGCTCCTCCATCCAAGGCGCCTTTTTCTTTTCCCATTCACGTGGCTTTGGCTTGGCCAACTGCGGCTCCTCGCCGGTCGAATTGTCATCGGATGAGCCCGTCGCCGCCTGCTTGCCAGCAGGGCCACCATCTTCACTTAGCTCGCTGGCACTGCTGGCCATGCCGCTTCCATTGACATACACCGAATTGTTGTTGCTCTCGCCCAGCACATTTATGGCCGCCGAGGGCGGGCGACGTTTGGGCGCCTTGACGCGACCGGCGCGCATATCTTGCAGTATGGAGCCGCGCTCGACACGATCAAAGTCCGTATCCTCAACGGCTATGGTAGCGGCGCGTCTCATGACCACATTGCCAGCCGCGCCCGACTCGGGCAGCTGTCCGCCTGATAATTTACTGCCGGCCAAACCATCGGAGACGTCGTGCGACACGGCGCTAGTTAGTTTGCTCTCCGCGCTCTTCTTCTTCATGCCGGCGCCCAAAATGTTGCCTGGAAATGTAGTTGAAAACAATGTCTATTAATTGGATTAAACTTTTAATGGAATCAAGCAAATGAAATAAATCAAAAAGAATGCAACTTTATTTAAATTTAACAGTTTCGGGTTTGAACTAGAGATCGACTTAAACTCGTTTTGCAGGCTTGCTTCTATTAATTCTTCTAAATCTACGACTTCTTCTGCGACAAATGATGTAATTTTTCTTTAATTGCATCTTTTACTTTTGCTGCATACTTTATTTCTTCTATGACTTACTTTAGTACGTCCTCTTTTACTTCATCTACGACGTCGAAAACATCTTTACTAATTTTGCTCTCACTGATTATTGCTTTTTTGACCTTTAGTACTTCCGTTAATTCTCCGAATTGTTCTTATACTACTAATACTTCCACTCTATCTTCTCCTTCTTCTTCTTCGGCTTATACTACTAAGGCTATGATAACCAAAACTTCTAAAGCTTCTTCCTAAACAAATTATTTTATTACTTTCTTTCGTCTTTCAGAACTTCCACAACGTCTCTGGCTTACTCTACTACTTTCATCTTCTACTGTTAGTATATCTAATATTACTTCTTCTACGACTTTTTATTTGTTATTGCTTCTTTTACTTTTACTACATATTTTACTACTTCTTCTTGGACTTACTTTTACTAAATCTTTTACTTCATCTACGACTTCGAACAATATTATACACTATATCTTCTAAGTCTTCTACTACTTTCCTTATTTCGAAAGTTATTTTACAGCTTATTCTTTAAAATTGTATATTCACTACTATCTCTTGACTTTTAGTACTTCCGCTAACTCTTCGACTTGTGCTTGTTCTACTATATCTTCTACTACTTCTTATACGACTTATTCTACTAATTCTATGACTTTTCCTACTTCTCCTACTTATTCAACAACTTTAACTGCTATTCTTATTTCTTCCAAAGCTTCTACGGCTTCTACTATACTAAAAAAAAAAAAACTTTACTACTAGTTTTGGCGTCTTAGTACTTCCATAAAGCATTTGGCTTTCTATACTTATACTACTATTTATACTTTTACCATATCTTCTACTTATTCGTTTACGACATATACTTGTAATTCTATATTATTTACTACTTCTTCAGCGACTTCTACTGCCACTTCTCGTATTACTTATTTCATACTCTACTGCTTCTACTTACAATATGTATTTTACAACTTGCGTTAAGATTTCCTTTAATTCCTTTCTACTCTAAGTACAACACCTACAACATCTAGAACTTTTACCACCTATACTAAGTATATTCCTGACAACTTATCTTCCTTCCACAATGCCTTCCTATTGTCTGTGCTTCTCGCGGTCCTTACAAAGGTATTTAATTTATTCAACATGCTTAAATTCTTGAACTCGAAATCCTTCACACTTGACCACCAACTACTTTGCAGAAGAACTTCAAGAACTCCCAACTGAAGCCTTGCATTTACCGCACTTTTGCCGCAGAGATTGCTCTTTGAGTTATTTCATTTCTATCGAATTCACAACTTACCTGAGACACTGCCCGTGGGCGTCTTCTTGAGCGGCACACTGGGCTTTTTGCCCACCACAGGGGGTGTGGGTGACTTGATCTTCTCATCCATATTGTCCAGACTCTTGCGCAGCTCCGCGTACGCAGATGCTGAAGTGTTGTTGCTGCTGCTGTTGCTTGTGGCTGTTGTTGTTGTTATGATCGTGTTGCCCTGCTGCTTGGCACCGCCGGGCAGCTTGCTCAGATCGAGGTTCTTATTCTCCAGCGACTTGCGCTGGGCGGCCACAGTGCCAATGGGCAGGCCCGTTTCGCTGAGTATATCATTTAGCGAATCGCGCGATCCGAAGCTCTCCTTACGTCCCGAACCAGACGAATTGCTGCTGCTGCCCGTCTTCTTGATGTATACCTTCGATGTGGTTGAAGCGCTGCTCTGCTGATGTTGCTGCTGCTGCTGCTGCAGCTGCTGTTGCTGCTGCGTCACCGTCGTGGTGGCTGTGTTGCTGCTGCTGCTGTTGTTGGAGTTGGTTGTGGTCATGTGGCTCGTGTTGCTTATCTTGCGCTGTGATTGCTGCGTGGTGGCGACTGCTGATGGCTCGTTAATGGGCGCGACTGCAAAAGGGCAGAAAAGAGTGAAGATCATTTTAGACAAAGAAGTTTCTGTTCTCATCGCTGAATGTGGGCTGCATTTTTGGCCACCCAACCACATCAATCAGCGCCACTTCAAGACGCGTCCAGTCCAGACGAGTTAACTTGAGCTGTGTTTATTATTAAAGATGAGCACGTCGATACGAGCTTCGGCGTGACTAACGCTCAGAATGGCAACAGCCAAACGACTACCACAACAGCTGAGCGACAATGCAAACAGCCAAACGGGTTTCGCTGCTCAACTGTTGCCAAATGTCAATAAATTAACGTGGATGTCAAACAAAGCGCTAGCGTAGGAGCCCATGCAAACGCAAATTCACACAACATACTACAAATGACCAGCTAGAGATGGGCGCGTGACACGCAGAAATTGATACACATAGAATAAGAAGAACTTGTATTAGCAACTACTACGACTATACACAAGATAAATCAGTAGAACTTTTTTGAATAGATAAATTTCTAGTTTTTGTTGCCTTACTTTTGCAACAACTTTTAAAACTTGGGCAACTGTCCCAGCAGCAATATTTAATCAAATAATTTTGTTTTTGTAAGAAAAATCCTTTTAAGAAAAACTTCAACTTTATACACATTGTAAATGCTAACTAATCTTACGGCTTTTAAAAAAATAAAAATTTTAAAAACAGTCTAAAAAAATTAAACAAAAATTTGTCTATATATTTTTTTAGATTCGTAAAAAAAAAATAATATATAATATTATTTAAAAAGCCTCTATAGTTGACCTCTCTTAAATAGTTGTGACGTGTTTCTAATACTTTTTGTTCTATTTTTTTGTATGTATATTAGTTGTTTCGCCAAGAATCGGCCAGCAATTGTGGATTTAACAGGAAAGGTATGTGCCTTTCAATAATAAATACTTTGAATGATTATCAATTTAAATTAACTCAATTTCTGAAAAAAGTAAGCCCTATTGCAGCTTTTATTAAACAAAAATAATTTAATTGGTTTTTTCTTTCCTTTTTCCCCATCCACTCTTAAAATAAAATATTTACAAGCTCGGCTTTTGCCGCCTTATTCCACTGGCACTGAAAATATGCATTAACTTGTTTGCACTCCAGCTTCTTGTGTATTCTCTCGTGCGTGTCACGACACGCGCTCATCTCTACTACAAAGCGACATATAGAAAATAAGCAAACGCGAGTCGCATACATAAATAAACGGCAATAAATGTTGATGATGCCAACAGAAATCAAAGCAAACGCTGATTGAGTAACGCTTAAATGTGTAAAGGTCAAGCAAAACAAAACAAAGCAACAACAGCAAGAGCAACAACAATAACAAATGGACAACTAACAGAGGCAACAAAAAAGTAACCATAGAATAGACAGCTTTGGCGCAAAGCCGTTGATAATTGTAAATGGCAAAGACGAATGCGCCAACGACTTTCACTGTGCTACCAAATGACAAACAGACACAAACAACAACAACAGCAGCAGCAACAGCAACAAACACCAACAACAGCAGCAAAAAGTTGTGCGCGAATCGGAATTTAATATTTGTGATTTTTTTTACTTATATTTTATTTTTAAGTATTAAGTAATTGAGTGTTGTCATTGTGTTAGTGTTGATTTCGTTGTTGTTGTTGCTGTTGCCAGCGGCTAAACGAAGAGCGCGCACTCACACTTACACACACACACACACACACAAGCAAAACGAAAGACTTAGGCAACAAACTTGGCTGCCTGCTTTGATTTAATGATGACTGCGTTTCATTTTAACTTTTTACAGGCTAATCATCAATCTCACACAAACACACACACACTCGCACACACACACACACACACACGTGTATATAATTATATGCTTTAATTTTCAAAGCGACAACTTGCAAGCCGCACATTTGCCAATTAGTTAAACTCAGTGGTTTTAGGCCATGTGGCAAATGCAATTGCAGAAAGTAGCAAATGAGCAGAAAAAAAACCCGCAAGAACGGTAATTGTAGCACACGCACCAGCTAAGCGAAAGAAAAGAAAGAACAACAACAGCAGCCAAGAAAGAGCTGCGCAAAAAAAAAAAAAACAAAGCAAACAAAACAAAACGAAGAAAAAACTTGCCGCACCAAAAAGAAATATAATTCAATAACGTAAATGGTCAAGAAATCAAAACGTACTGAGCCAAAAAGGTAAACAAAAATGCTGGCAAAGGTACAACAAGCACAGCCAGAGTGAGCGCGTTCCAATGCGAGAGAGCAAGGGAGCGAGTGCTGCTCTCTGGCAACATTGTTGATAAGGCAAAGCTAAAACAATAAAGCAGCGGGCGGCGGGCGGGCAGCGGGCAGCGGGCAGCGGCTGGCCTGTTGCTGGCAACAAGTGAAGCGCGCGTTTTGTTGTGGGGCTCGTATCTGATAATCGCCGCTAATGTGCGCCCATAATGAAGTTCATAACAGGCAATGCTTATGATCATTATGATATCCAATGATTATGAGCTAAGAGAGCAAGCCAGGCGAGGCATGTGAAAAGATCAAAAGCGAGAGAGAGAGAGAGACAAAGAGCACGACACCAATTTGGAACAAAAGCCGCAACAAAAACAATAAGCATAGCAGAAAAAACCAGTTACAACAACTGATGTTTTAATATTGTGCTGCCTGAGTTATTGTACTTGTTGTTGTTGTAGTTGTTGCTGCTTTTGCTGTTGTTTTTGCTTTTGTGGTTGTTGCTGTTGTTGCTGGCGAAGGTGGTTTTGCGTTCTTGTTGTTTTTGCTTTTGGAACTGCGACGTTGACAAAAGCTAATGGCAAAGCAAAAAGAAAAAATATAAAAAATTTTGATTTATATACGTGTATCGCAGGTAGTCGCAACGAATGCTGAATACACTACAATTAACTGGATAATATATGTAGCAAGAGACTTCTTTACGAATAAATAAAATAAAGTAAAACCTTACTGAAACTGAGGCGAATTCAGAATTAAGAACCTGGCAGCATTTATGCTTGAAAAATATTTAATGAACGCAAAATGTTAGTTTATTAAGCCAGTAAATATTATGAATATATAATTTGAGTTTTTTTTGTGTAAATATTAAAGTTCTATCCATTTTTTAACTTTTATCTAAAAAAAATACACTAGATTAATTGTTTAAATGTTGTATTTTAAGTAAGTTGCAAAGTGTTCGCAATGGATTTAAAATCGAGAGAAAAAATTAACTGTACAAATTAGAAGAATATATGTATGAGTACATAACTTATGAACCTGATGAAGGGTACAAACTAATAGCTGATTCAAAAATGTTGCAAGTCGCTCAGCTTACGCGAAATACCCGAAAAAAATGTGCAGGCTAAGCAAAGCTAAGTATCAAGTAATCAGTGTAGGTAACTTGGTATAATAAAAATGTTATTATTTGAAGGGCAACCGCAAAGTATGCAACATGGGTCGGGTTAAATATATATTTAAATATTTATAAACAAAATGCCAAACACCCAGCTAATTAGGCAACTAAGTTAGCAACGATTGCGCGTTTAAAACAGCGCCAGAAACGCGCTTAAAACGCCAAGTCTACAAAATGCTTAACAGACAAAAAAAATGTTAAGCAAATAAAAATTAGATAAAAAGTAACAATAAGAAAAGAAAAATAAAAAACAAGTTTAGCCATGCAAATTGACAACTAAAAGCGAAAACAAACACGACAAACCGCAATCGAAATGGCAAAAGAAAATGACGCCAAGCAGCTATGGCAGAGATTTTCCGAGACGGGGCTTAATTTTTTAGAGAGCATTGCCGGCGCCACAGCCAAAGAAAGCCAGATAAAGCTAGATAAATAATAACAATAATGAAAATGGAAAATAAATCATAGAAATTATGTGCATGGCCAAAAGAGCCAAGCAATTTTCCATTTCACATCTAAAAGGCCTCGGGACGGAGAAAGGAAAATGAAAACTAAAAACTGAAAACTGGCCAAAAACGAAAAGAAAAACTCTTGAGGCTGCGCCGCAAACACTGGAAAAACTCGTTTACATACAAATCGTCGTGATAAAGCTGGCCATACGAGCGCCCAAGAACTCGAAAGAGCCGCCGCGTTGCGGTCCCGGAGCCGCAGTCGCTGCCGCTGCCGCTGCCGCACCGCCGCGTGTTCGGGCCCGGGGCCGTGGAGGGGGCACAGGCGCTGCCGGAACGTCGGTGCAGTTATTGTAAGTGTGTGTGTGTGTGTGTGTGTGTTTGGAGTGTGTGGAGTGGTATCGTGTAGCAGAGTGTAGTTGTTGCCGTTGTTGTCGTTGCAATGGCGTTTTTTTTATTACACACGAAAAAGATAGAAGAGGAGTAGAAGAAAAAGAAGGAGAAAAGTGTAGAGGAAAATTACACAGAGACAGCGACATCAAGTCATATACATATATGTACGTATATACACAATAAAAGAAGAAATATAAAATAAATAAAAAAATAAAAATTAGTATCAAATCTTGAATTACTCGTAGAGCAAGAAAATAGACATAAGAGCGATAGTGAAACGTAAACAAAATGCTAATAAATGTCGTTCAACAAAATGCAAGTAATAATAAACATAAAAAATATATGTGTATAATTCGTTAACTTGATGTTGTATGCGCTTCGTTTAATGTTTGAGAAATGAATCGCGTCGTGAATTGAATGTCTGTGCATTTGTGAAGTGCCTCTGAAGTGATGTGAAGTGTTGTGAGATTATTCGAGTGGGGCAAAGAAAAGCCCGAATTTGGGCTGGAAAGAGTTTTTAGATGAAGAAGATTTGAGTGCCGCGGGGAAGCGGAAGCACTAGATCGATAGATTAGTGCATAGACATCTAATGTCGTTTCTATATGTATGCACAATCTTAAGACCTACAAACTATAAACCCTAGGCATGGGTGCATATGCCTTATCAATAGCAGCAGCAATGTTGATAAGGCTGCGATTTTGAGCTCTATTATAACAACATATATATATATATATATATATATATATATAACAAAATCACCTGGTCAAGTTAGGAATAAAAACTGGGGTAGGGGTATTCACGTTGCTTGTTTTGCAAACTCTTTGGCGCATTGCATTCATTTGTGTGTAAGCGTACAGCAGAGTTTGACCGCTTTTTTTTTTAGATAAGAAATGCCGAAAATTGTACACATCTGTTTATTTGTAAGTCTAAGAAGTTTCCAAATTTTATAGAGCTACGAGCTTTAGGTGTCTATATATGTACAAGGTTCTCATACGTTTTACGTAAGACAACCCATAGTATTATGATAAACATTTAAAAATGGAAAGGTCGCCAAAATCAGGTTTATATAATTAAGAAAAATATATAAATGTATGCAGAAAAAATCAAAAATAAAGTTCTATTTAAATATCCCGCTTAACATAGCCTGTGGACAAGTGTAAGCTCTTCATACGCCTTGACATATTAAAATAAGATATAGCACCAATGACAAATTGTTATCAGACATTGATAAAGATGCCTATGCATATGTAGATATATGCAATAATTACTTTTGGTAGTTAAACAATCAAGCGATTACAATCCTTTTTATGCAATTAAAGATCAGTTTTATGAAAGGTAAAAAGTAATTTTCATAGTAGATTATTTAGATAGTCCCGTAATATTAACTATTTGATATTAAAATTATTTGAAACTGAATAATTTTAAAGAAATTGTAATTACCAGCCCTACTTAATAAGTCGAGTATTTGTAACTTTGAAACTAGAACCTTTGAAACTAGAACCATTTTAATAAAAAACAATAAAAGTTTTGCTTAATTTAAGTGTTTCAATACAATTCTTGGTAGACTTGGTCACACACAATCTTATCAATATGATAAAGAAGCTTCCGATTGGTGTTTAAATTTGACACTCAACACTCTACTTTTTTTAATTTTTTAATTAATTCAATTAGCGAGGCGAAACATTTATTGATTTTAGATAAGGCGGGCTGCGGGCTGCGACGATGCCACATTGCAGCGCAGAGGCTGGCATCACGTCAATCGACTGGCCGTTTCGGGCCTGAATTTTCAATATGAATGCGTTTGGGAGGGGAAAGGGGGGAATTGATCCAATTAGACGCGAAACACGAAGATGCGACGATGCAGTTGATAGCTAATGACGGCAAATGACGCGAGATGCAGTTGACAGACCAAATCAAAACACATGGAGAAATTCAAATGAGGCATGGCATAATTATTCTTGTCGTTGTTGTGGTTGTTGTTGTTACTGCTGCACTCACCTTCGGAGGGTGCCAAGAGCTTGACAAAATTATCCGGAAACACGCCCACTTTGCCGTGCAGCTCGCCCTTCCACCAGCCCTTGTCCGGCAGCTCCATGCTGATGACACTGATAATGTCACCCACCTCCAACTCCAGCTCATCCTCATTCTGCGGCGCATAGGGAAACTCTACGCGACAAAAGTCGCGCTGTGGTTTTGGTGGTAACGTGGGCGCCGCCGCCGCTGCCGCCGCTGCCACCGCTGCAGCATTCACAGTGGACGCCGTGGCTCTGCTTTTCGATTGCTGCTTCGCTGTGCTTGTATTGGTGGCAGGTGCAGCTGCTGCAGGAGCAGCTGTTGCAGTTACTGCTGCTGCGGCTGCTGTCGCGCCCGCTGCTGCTCCTGTTGTTGTTGTCGCTATGTTGGCAGCTTTGGCTGTTAGCGCCGATGTCGTGACCGTTGCACCAATCGTTGGGGGCCGCTTGGAGGCCAGAATCGGCGATGGTTCGATATGTTGCACAAAATTTGAGGGAAATACGCCAACTTTGCTGCGCAAACGTCCGCGCCACCAGCCTTCCTCGACCTAAATGCGAGCAAAATGCCACAAAAAAGCAACAAAAAAAAAAAATTGAATATTCGCTTTCAGTTTGTGTTATTGGGTTGCGTCAAAACTTATTGGCAAAGAGGTTAAATGGGGGTTGTGGGCACTAAATGTATGCGGTTTGTGGGTATACAACTGTGTGTTTGTGTGTGTGTCTGTGTGTGCGTGTGTGTGTGTGTGTGTGTACATACCTCCCCTAGGAATTCAATGACATCACCCACGGCCAGCGTCAGTTCGTCGTCGTTGACTTGTGTGTAACTGTAGATGACTTTACAGCGGCGATTCGATGTCGCTGATTTCTCCCTGAGAGCAGAAAACAAATGAAAATAAAAGAGAGTCAAAGAGTGCAAAAATTATATTACACATATGCAAAGAGAGAAATTGCAAATTTTACTTTTAGTCTGAATGACACTAGCTGCGAGAGGAATTAAGAAGGCATTTGGACTTTGGATTAAGATGAAATGCTTTTAAGTTTTTATTCTTATTTCATGTTATCAAACATTTTCTGTTCTAGCTAAAAACTCTGTTTAAAAATGTGCTTTATTTAAGCTTAAAAGTTAGCAGAGCTTTCAATTGTATAGAAAATAAGAAAATAATTGTATAGAAAAGTTTTTATCTTTATTAAAGCTTTCAAATCGTATGTTAATGTGTCATTTACTTAAAAGCACCTAGTTTGAGTTAAAGCTAACATTTGATTTAAAGCTCCATAATAGTTACAATGTGCTTAAAAAGCATATTAATATGTACACCTAGCTTTATGCTTTTGATATATAAAAAATATATAACATACAAATATTATTTTGATGCCCATGAAAGCTTTTAATCACACATAGTTATAATGTGCTTTTAAAGCTTTTATATTAATAAAAGTGTGGTATTAAAATCAAAATTAAGATAAAAAATAATATAAAACATAGAATATGGAATTCATGCAAAATTAAATTTCACTCTAAAAGCACAGCCGTCGGCTAAAATATTATTTATAAATTAATGAAATTATTTAAAAATAGTTTGTCAAAATTGTAATTAACTAACACCGAAAAGTGATGAAATGTGTGTTTTAAATGTAGATCTGAAAACTATTAAAGCTTTCACTGAAAAAAAGATTTCTTTTTTAAATTTTCTCTCACTAATTTTCAGCTAATGTCATTTGTCTGTTGTCTGCTATGCAGATTGCGTCACCAACCTGAGCTGCACCACAGCACTGTCATCGCTGTGGTTGCCATTGCTGCTTGGCTCCAGTACGCGGACAAAATTATCCGGAAACATGCCCGTTACGCCGGTGGCCTTCAGTGTGCCCTGCCACCAGCCGCCGGGCATCTGTTTGATGCGATGTATGATGGCACCCTTTTGTAGATCCAGTTCATCTGGTTCCTTGGCAGCGTACTCGTACTCCACAACAGCGCAGATTGCTGGTGAGAGTGAAAGAGAGAAAGAGAGATATGTTTGGTTAGTAAGCCAATGGGGTAACCTTATATGGGACACGCGCATTTATAATGGCGATGTCCAAGTGCAAATATTTACTATTGCGCAATCCTCTAGTCTATTTCCCACATGCCCGCTCCCTCTCTCACCCTCTTTGCTAATGTGTCTGTCGTCTATCGGTTTGCTACGTGACATTCACATTTTTGTTTATTTTTTAAATGCCTTAAAAAGTAAAAGTTACATGACGCGCTCTTTGTCTCCATGTTTGGAGCTACACACGGAACGGGAATGATAATACATAATAACAACGCGAATCGTGGGCATCAGTCAACTAGGCGTCAAAATTGGGCTAACGAATACTGTTGGCAGTGACTGTGCCCATGTCAATTGAATTAGTTAAGCCCCGAATTGTGATATGCCTTTTGATACATATTCTTTTTGCTATTGTTCATAGTTGTTATCAACTAGATTTGTTGACAATTAAAGTGTTGTCATAAACTTTTGCTGGATGTACACATATTTATATAGATATGCATTTACAAAGATGAGTAATTGTTGACAATTATCGGCGGCATTTCCAGAGATATAAAAATTGTTTTTTCTAGCAGAGATAATCCTTAACATTTGTTATTATAATATTAATAGGCATTTCTAGATTGTTCGTGTCTGTAACAGACTTTTAAATTAGTGTAAAACTCTTTTCTGTACCACTAATTAAATATATAAGCTTAAATTCTGCAGCACCTTCCAACACTTTACACATGTAGCGCATTTGTCAGTCATCATAGCCGACTACCATTTTCAGCCTCACCGCAGACCAGAAACCCCAAAACAATATGCCATGACGCATAATGACAACAATGCCATGGGCAACAATTCAAATAGATATACATTTATATATATATGTATATAGTACGTTACGATATAACAATAACACACAAATAACAATATCAAGAGCAATACCGGTACCATAATCACTTATAAGCGACACTTGGCCCGCTCGCCTTCGGATCAATTTAAATAGCAACAACAACAAATCCAAACTTATTTTTTATTGGAGGTTGCTGCCCCCACACTGACTCATTTTTTTTTTCATAATTTTGTATGAATGTGTTTTTTATATAGAGTCTGTTTGAGACGCAATATGAAACAAATATGGACACATTTATTAGCTTCGAGTCATGAGATCGGGTGGGGGGAAGGACTAGAGCTCACGTTAGTTAAGCTAAGTGCATTAGAACATTGATAAACAACTGGAAATGAATGAAATAACTGGGAATAAAACAAGAGATTGTGCCAATGGAATACCCTATAAATAAGAAGTTAAATGAAAATTAAAGCTGCCTGATGATGCTTAGAAGCATCGCCTGATATTCTAAATGAATCACTTTCATAATCAGGATAAAAACAAAGAATATGTATATAAAAAAAAGCTGCTGGAATATACGAAATACCAGGAATCATCTTTATTATAGTTGTGGATAAAACTTTCTATTCTTGTTCATATTTAAACAAGTAAAAACGCTGTAGTTAGTCGACTGTGCTCGACTACAAAAGCCCCTCAGTCAATATAATACTTTGGTTTCTTTTAAGCAAGCAATATAGCAAAATATGAAGCTAAGACTGCTAATGCAAGTTCTTATAGATTAGATAGTATAGGTATTAAGGCACAACACACAAAACTCATGCGCGGTTATGTGCTTCTTCAGCCTGTTTCACACTATTGGGAAGATAACCTTAAATATCTTCTATTTTTGTTAACCGATCTTAATGATATTTTAGACGCATAAATATGGCATTCAAATGTGTGCTTATACAAAATTAAAAGGCTTCAGTTTTAAAAATGAAATTTATGTGTATACGATACGACAGTCCATATGCCAAATTTAATGTACCCAGCTCTTATATCTTTGAATGATACCAAACCTTATTTTTAAAATGGGCAAGAATAGCGTCATGCAACGATAAACGATAAACTGTATCGATGTATCTTAAGATTTTATGGATTCAGTTGCATCATTAACTAAGCACTATGGTGGTTATATTTCTTCCTCGGCCTCTAACTCAGCTCAGTTCTGCGCCCCTCATTCAGTTGGATGCAGTACTTGATTCGTGCGAAACAAACCACCCCTCTGTCTGCATAGACCTAAGAGCTTAGGGTATGCGAGCGAATAAATTCCTATAATACGTGATGTTGTTGCGTCTATCAGCGAATACGTTGCAAGCACTTTATATGGGTCAATAGTGTTGGGGCCTCTTTTATGGCCGGACGATCATAAGGCTAATAAATGACGTGTGCGACAATGTCGAGGATGTGAAGTGAGTTGGGGAAATGAAATTGACGTCTGTTTAGAGCCTTCGAGTGTAAGCCATTTAGCAATGTGTAATAGCTGATGCAGACTGACTCTAATGGCATCGATAATGAACAATTAAGACGGATCGTTAAGAGACATGTGCGAATCGAAATGCTTTTAATTTGACGGGAAGCGAACAGACATCAGCAGCGGACGGGGCGAGGGGAGTGGACCACCAACGTTGAAGTAGCTGCCAAATCCAATCTAAAGCAGCTTTGTATGGCGCACATAATAATTTCACTTTATTTGCAGAAGACGACAGCATTAAAAGTCGCACAAGACCGTCGAGAGAGAGAGAGAGAGGAGGCCAAAGACAGGTAGAGAGAAGTGGCAAAAGTGCTGCCAAGCAACGTTCAAGTCGCTGCCGATTTGTAACTGGGCCAACACGGCCGTATTTCAGTTACAGTTTAACCCCACGCGACAGAGCCAAGAGGCAAAGCCAAACAAAGCGTCAGCCAAATGAACCTTTAATGTGATTATTTGTTGTTGTCTTTTGATACCCTGTAAAACTAGACTAGGATCTATTACCAATATTCTTTAGGAACACGAAAAGCTCAGTATTTTGCCTGGTTTTCAGTGCTAATTAGACTTTAAACAAAACTTTTTGGTTCATTAAATTTCTTTAAAATTCAGTCAACTACTTAAGAACTTTAATAGAACTTCCGAAAAATATTTCAGAATATATTTTTTGCTTTTAAAAACAAATCCAAACACAATTTGATACAACATTATTAAATTGAGCTTTATGCTTTATACATTTTTTTTTTTATATTTTTAAAAGTACAAATCGATAAACAATTACAAAATAAAAGAACTCTATTAAATTCGCCTCTAAATATTTTTTTAATATAAAATTTATTCTATTTTATATTTATATATACAATGAACAATTTATTAATACTGCAAAAAAGTGAATGGAAAAAATTAAATCTCAAATTTAATTGTTTTTCAAAAAGCGAGACACTACTGTATTTACAAATAGTTTTTTTATTTATATCTTATCAATTGAACTAAAAATAACTAACTAACTCTATATCAGTGTATACTTAACAACTGTCTACAGGGTATGGCCTAATCGTGGCACTTGCATTTCTCATTTATTCTTATTTTTTTGAACGTTTTTCTTTCCTTTCTTTTGGCCATACAACTCGCATCTGAATGTGCGCTTTAATAAACCTACAAACAGCGACCGCAAAGCTCAAGCCAGCTAACAACTACAAATACACTTGCACTACACACACAGGCACACACACAGGCTCACACACATTCACACGTAAAGTGTAGAATGGGAAGCATGCAGCGACGACCGACTGACTGCCAGCAAAAGGCAAAGCGTTCGTTGTGAAATGAGGCGCGCCAGCTAAATGCTGAGAAATGGTGAAAAGTTGCAGCATTAAGTGGTGAAAACTACCACCACGAACAGCAACAACAACAACAACTACAACAACAACAACAAGAGCGACGGCAACCGCTGAAAAATGAGGCGACGACCGTGGTGCGCGGTGTCGTGTGAAAAATCCGTCAAGTTCCGGACTGGAAAATCGTGCAAATGTGTCAAAATTGAAGAAAACGACAAGCTTGTATTCTTGCACTCTTGACCGCCAGGGGGCGTTTGTGTGCGGTGGTGGGCGTCACCTAATGCCTGAGCTGTGCCTAAAAAGCTGATCCAATGTCAAAGTCGCACAACTCAATTTGCCATAAAAATATGTAAATTACATATGAAAACTATATCCAAGTGCCTTGAAAACGGGTTGGAAAAAGTAGCACGACTTGATTGTACTCTATAAAATTCGGATGGTTAGGAAGAGGTGCCGAAAAGAATGGAACTGACACTTAACAAAAGATATGATATTAATATGAACAGCTGCCCAAGAAAATGAAACTTAAGAAATTTTTAAAAAACAGACATATAATAATTATAATAACCCGAACCCATTGACATTGTTGTAAGCTTATAAGGGTATAATGTATTTGTAACAGGGAGAAGGAAAGTATATATATTCTTGGTCAGCATCCATAGCCAAGTCAATCTGTACATGTTCGTCCGTCCGTCTGTCCGTCTGCCTGTCCTTCGGACCGTATGTAAGAGCGCGTTGATCTCAGAACCTATAAGAGCTAGAGACTTGAAATTTGGAATGTAGGTCCTCCTAGTGCCCGCGCAGTACAAGAAGGTTTCAGATAATCGAGAACTTTCCCCTTTTCTAAGCAATCGATAAGAATCGATATCGAAATCTTATTTTTTTGAGCAAATATCTTTGGTTTGAAGAGCTAGACTCACCAAAATTGACATGACCGCTAACGTGAGCTGCATTTGCTGTTGGTAGAAGAAGGTTCAGGGTATCCCCTAGTCGGACATCCTGACTAGAGCACTCTAACTTGTTTGTGCTTAATAAAGTGCCAAACTATTAACCTAACCTAAATAAGCCTAAAATGACTTTCGACTAAGACAAGCCCACATCCTGAGATTCAAACTCATCTAATTACAAGCACATTGAAAGTTTTCAGCCTTAAAGTCAAGCCTCTTATGCTTGGTTATGTGGTGTAAAGGCAAATATCTTCCAGCCCAAAAACAATCTGAAAGATGTGTGAATAGCCAGATTTTTGAACTTTAAGCAGATGATTAATAGATTTCTCAACCTTTGCATTCTTCAGCTATGATAGCGCTGCGTCTTACTACCTATCTTTCTTTTTCTCCGGCTTTGCTCAATGAGCTCTTCCATTGAAATGTTGGCTACAGTTCCGCTAAATTAACACACTCTTAGCCAGCTTATAGACGGATTTTGTTGGATCGTTAATAAAGCTACGCATAGAAATGAATCAATTTGCGGAGCACATAAAAAACGCAGCCGGTTGCAACAATCGGATACTACGAGGGGGGAATGCGGGGCTAACCAGTTCTTGTGGCTCTTGGCAAGGTGCGGTCCGCTCGGCAGCACCTTTCCAAGCAAACACCTCGCGTAGGTGTGTGTGTGTCTGAAGATAATTCCCCCCTCGTCTGCACTTGAAGAAACACATGCTAATTGGCTTAACAATCAGTTTTTTGGCTGGCTTTGAATTTTTTTTTTTTGGGCCATGAACCGTAAATGTTAAATTGCGTTTGCGTGCGTTTTCAACACACTTAAAAGAAGCCAAAAAAATACAGGTACAGGGGCTCCGGAGGCGTGGCTGGTAGCCATAAATCTATATACATACTACACACTTCTGAGAAGGGGGTGGAATCTGGCCAAGGCTTGGTTTATATGTCTGTACTTAAGAGTTACATGCTTGAAAATTGTTTTCACAACTAGGTCAGGGGGTGTACTATTAAAATAAAAAAATATTAGGTAGGAATAAAAAATGAAATTAAGTTCAAGCAAGCTGAAACGGGCATTGCTTAAGAAACATAATAAAAAGTGGAAATTAGCTCAAAGTTGGGTAATTAAGTCAGACTGCAATAAAAATATAGTCAAGAAATATGGTATATGGGGTAAAGTTAAAGTATTATTTAGTTAAGTTTAGTTACATTTCATTTAGATGCATTTGTTTATCTTGAAGTTGATGAATCCGAATCGGCACAAGATTGTGTTTACTGAACTTTATGAGTTAAGATTCACTAGAAGCCAACCATCTTTATCTTAAGGTTTCTTAAAGCCTATTAAATAGTTTTGAGGTCGATTCGAAACTCTCATACTATAGAACTTGGCGCAACAAATAGATCGATCGACCAGATGTGTGTGACTCAGGGCTCATGAATTCCCACAAGTATACATATATGTTATACGAACTTCTATTGCTGAACCCTACTAATTTTAAAAGTCAATTACCAAATGTAGACCCCAAAAACCATATTCTATATTATAAATAACAATAAGGTACAAACTCCAAGATTGCGCAGGTTGTCTGTTAAGCTGGGTCCAAGAACTATCTCCATCTATCAGGCTCCATCTATCAGACTCTGCTATCGACTCTTGATTTAAAGGCCTTGTCCTCAGTCCGTAGCTTTAACCACTTAAGAATTATAATGTAACCATTTAGTTAGTAACAAAACAATTTTATCACACATAAACATAAATATACCCCGTTATACACATCCTGCAGTATGCTCAGAGACGGGCCTTTTTTCTGCGTTGTCCATGAACCTTGTCACATTCATGACCTTGACTTTTGCTTTACATGACTGGCATGTAACGGTAATTGGTAAAGTTCATGGCCAGGGTCACAATTGAGAGCGCAAATGTTGCGTGCTAACTGACAAATAAAACAAAAGCAAACAAAATGTTGACAAAACAACAATAAAGACGAGCAATTGCCGATGTTTGAATACACTTGCAAATATGCCAGATAAGATAATGCATGAAGTAATATATAGATTAATATAATCTAAACATGGGTAGTTTATAGTCTAATCGACTATAATAATCGGTAAAAACTCAATAGCTTTTTTTTAACTTTTTAATTTGTTGATTTCTGTCAAAACTCCAATTCGAGATTTATGTTTTTACTAAAAACCGAACCTTAAGCCAAAAAAATTGGCCATAAAAATAACTTTTAGGTGAGCCCCAGCCTGAGTACAAATAACTTTAGTCTCAAAACATTGCATGCAATGCATTCAAATGCTGGGTAGAAATAAAATTAAATTAAATTTCATTTGGCTGTATTTTATAACAAAGAAAACAAAATAAGAAAATGCCATTGCGAAGTTTGAATCAATATCTCAATTCAAGGATGTGGAAATAAGGCTCAGGAACCGAATCTAAGTAATATGTTTGTATATGATATATACATATATATAATATATATATATAGAAACATATGCACGCAAGAGTTGATTAAATGTTTTGATCAAGGCGTTACACATTCTCTGACCAGAGAACTAAGTCCTATGTCAGTGTATATTTAGTCGAGGAACTCTAAATATTTTTCTGAGTGTAATGTATTCCAATTATAAGCTTTAATATTTATTTAGCTATCGCAATGCATGAATCACGGCGCCAAGACAATGTAATCCAACTGATAAACGCCAAAAATGTTGCTGCCACGTAATGTGGAGTACGTGTGTGTGAGAGAGATAGAGAGACCGAGAGAGACAGAGAGAGAGAGAGAGAGAATGTGTGTAGCCTTATCGGAATTGATTCGTGTGCGTCGTGTGTTTATATCATTCAGCTTGATTAAGTCATTGTTGCTTCGGTGTCATTGTCACACGTGTGATTTGTCATGACCACGCCCACAGCTGCATTCAAGCCGACGCACGCCTTCGCCTCCCCCCCTGCATTTTCATTGCCAAGGCCAGCCAGCCGCATTGGCCGCTGAAAATGGAAAACGCGTTGGCTTGATTTATGCGTGTCCCGTGTTTAATTAAAAACGACTTTACGATGGAAAGTGTTTAGCCGCAAGACTAAACGACTATTTATATACACTCACATCACTCGCAGCCAATTGAAGTGGTTGGGCGACTGGCGGCGGGGGGCGGGGGCCGGGTACTCGAGTACCCATCACGGGGTCAGCTGCCATTAAGCGGCTCTTACTGATTACATTTTCCTAATGGCGCCGCAGACAAAACAGTTTTCCATTTCCCTCGGAACAATTGCACTTGGAATTCCATCAGCTTTTTAATGAAGTTTTTTGTTTAGATATTTATAGACACAATTAGTTAAGAGATTGCATGTTAAACTAAAAGGATGGTTTATATAAAAGAGAAAATTTCTCTGATAGCCTCTTTTAAGTCGAGTGCAAATAGCAGTACAAATTTTATTTTACCATTTAATTTTGTTATGTACATATATTAAATACATTTTTTTTTTGCTAATAGAATACAAAAAGTGTGTCTATGTGGAAAACTAATCAATATGCTTAATAAGCTTATCATAAATATGCACACATTTTTTTTATCATGAACTACTTTCTGTTTGTTTGCCAATTTGCAATTTTCAGCAAACTTTTTTATTGATTAAAAATGTATTTTATGTATTTTGTTTAATTTATAATTGCAAAACATTTTTTAACTATTGAAATAATCTCAAATGTATGACTCTTAAAGGAAAAGAGGCTAAAGCGAGAGAGGCAGAGAACATTTTTTATCTTTTTCAAATTCTCTCTATTCGTTCTCTATTGCCAGACATGTAATGAGAAAAGTGGAACACTCGAGTGCTTCAATCCATCTGTCAATAATTGAGTAACCAAAATGCCGCTTGACTCAACTCTTGCCAATTGAATTTGTTTGGGAAACACTGGAAAATTCTGGGAATTGAAATTGTATAAAGAACAGTTACTTTTCACTTATTGAGTTTCAATTGCGACAGTCGAGTCGACCATTGAGGGGAGCGTGAGGGCGCGACGAAGACGAAGACGAGGCCTTGAGTTCAGTTGCCGCTTATCAGTTCAATGATATGCGGTGTGTATATATATGTGCCTGTGTGTGTGTGGATTGTATTTATATGGCTTGGCAGACGCTTGCCCGCATTTCTTGCTGTTTGCGGCCAGAGTTAATGATGCCTAAACTCAATCGGCTGATAAAGAGCATAAAACGTGCGGCTGAGAAACTGAGGCCCAATCAAGCAGGCAGCATTTTTATTATATATGCATACATACATTTATATGCACACACATAGATATATACACACATACACACATATATGCTTACATGATGTATGTTTGCCTAAGCAGCGCAAACATTTACTAAACTTGGCATAGTTTTTCATTTTGTATACCCTTTACACATTGAATTTGGGCTGAAGAGGGTATATTGGTTTTATGCACATCTATGTTACAGGCAGCAGGAGACACAAGGTACTTGCTCTCTTAATCAGGACCACATCAGACTATATAAGCTAAAAATTCCAGACTGCAGGCTTAGAATAAGTTGTTGCCTTTCTCTTTTCCTTTTTTGCTTCTCTTTTATTTGCATTGATTGACTTACTATTCCAAAGATATTCCCACTCTTTAGTGTATACAAACCTTCTGGTGTCATATTTAATCAATCGACATTTTATCATAATGAATTTTCTACGATATGAGGCTGAGGCGAGAAGAAGCACAGTAGCTGCTCTATGTTCGTGTCTATATACATGAGTATTGAAGGATGTATCTTACGCATACTCAAAACTGGCTGCTCTTGTGTAGAAACAAAGGCAAAAGGAAGTATCTCCGAGCCCATTAAGTATACATATTCTTGATCAGATCAACGTTCGTCTGTAGAGCCTCCCGCCTGGGTATATACACACTTTTGTATGCTATTTTCATGCGCTGAAAATTTCATAAAGATCGGACAATAAACACCGAAATTATACAAATAAATTGTGATGCAAAGGGCAGAAGAAGCACTCCCTTTTGTGATGTGCGCTTGTGTGCATATGTGTGTGTATTTCTGTTTTTATGTATAGAAGGAAAATAGAATATTTGCAAATGCAGCTTGGCGCTGTTTTCAGGGTATCTGCCAGTCGTTCCAAGAGGAATTTTACTCGTTTTTTTTCAGTGTCAGTCGAAACTTGAGCAACAAAAGTTTTGTATTTAACGCATCCAAACTCGATATGTTTCCATATAAATGTGTTAAAAAAAAAAAGAGAAAGAAGCAGAAAAAAAACTGTACGCTCTGATAAGTTGAGTAGCCAAAAGTGGCGATAAGATAAGCGAGCGCAGAGCAAACTGAATGCCGGCACATTTCAACTAGTTCCACGGTGAGTAATTCAAAGATTCATGAGCTGACTCAAATGTCCGAAGCCGGGTGCAAATTGAATGCATTCACAGGCATTTGCATGCGGCTGATTGTTCATTTGGGCCCGGGCAGGGGTAATAAAATCGCATAATTTTCAAGCAATGCGCA
The DNA here is from genome assembly GCF_035044405.1 of Drosophila montana. Taxonomy (NCBI): domain Eukaryota; kingdom Metazoa; phylum Arthropoda; class Insecta; order Diptera; family Drosophilidae; genus Drosophila; species Drosophila montana. The sequence continues at coordinate 12,083,230 of NW_026998620.1, read as the reverse complement.
GTTTTCGCATTTGCCGTGACAAAACCCAACGTGGATCTGATGATTCATTCGCTCGACTGCGAATGTGAATGTGAATGTGAATACTCTTGGCCGAGTCAGTCAAGAAGTCGTAGGCAAATGAAAGGAAGCCAGCTCTTGGGCTTGGCCATGGCTTAAGCCATTGGCAGTGGTTAACGACCCACGCAGAGCAGAGGGAAATGAAGAGAAAAGCAATTGCCACGCCCACAATGCGCAGGGCTTGCCACAAGCAATTTATCAAATGCCAATTGGCGCAGCTGATAAGAGACTCGTATTAAAATAAAGATTGCACGAAATGATTACCTCAAAGAAACGAAACAAATGCGCTACAGTCGGGCTGCTCGACTAGCAGTTACCCTGTACCTATAGCCACACAGATTTTCTTCTTCTTTACCACACAAAGTTATATTCATTCTTGAATTACTTTTGTGTATGTTGTCTAAACGTCTTGAAACTTTCAGATTTACAAAATTGCACACAAATGTGCGTATATACCAAAAAGTAGGGCTCTGCCACGGAAAATTAGAGGGTCTGGTAGGGTACGCAAAAAGTTAAATATTGTTGATCTGTTTATACTGAATATGAATCGGAATGCATAACTTGTTACCTTAAGCTCTTAAAATCTCCGAAATATTTGGTAGCTTAAAAACTCTCTTAAAATTACCGAATAAAATAAATGTGATCTGCTTATGCTTAACAAAAAACTAGACAAAAACTCTGCTGCCTTTTGTTATATAGTTATAAATATAATCTCCGAAATATGTACCAGAAATCAAAGATCGATTTTAATCGAATTCGGAAAATTTCGGAGTTCTTGACAATTTAATTTGAACTTTGCAAGAAGTATACGAAAATTTATCTGATCATTTTCAAATATCGATATTAATCGAATTCAGAGAAATGTGTTGGAGTTATCGATAACTTAATTTAAACTTTCTGAGAGGTATATAACAATTTACATGTCTCAATTGGCGCATTCAGTTCTAATGCTCCAGAAATCAAAAAACGATATTAATCGAATTCGGAGTAATGGAAGAAGACAATTTATAGGACCTGTTTTGTGCCTCTAGTTCTTATCCACCAGTAATCAAAAATCGATATATTTAGTGAATTCGGAGAAATGGCTTGACGTTATCGAAAATTTATTGTTCCTCTAGTTCTGAATGTCTCTGAGTACGTGGTTAGATGAACTCGACTTGTAATACTGATCAAGAATATATCTACTATATACGTTGGGGTCTGGAATCAACTGTCAGTTGCGAACATTTTATAAATTGCAATATACGTTTGTCAATTTGTTCATTTTCCATGGGTATGGGGCATTAAGTTACCCAAAAAAAAGCAACAACTATTGTGTGTGTTCGGGCATTTCCTGTTGGTCATCAGCGCATTTATGGCTTGCTGCTGTTTAGCTTTTGTATTTTGAAGATTTTTCACTTTTGGTTTTCAAATGGAATCACTTAAAAAGCAACAACAACAACAGCAGCAACAGCGCCACAAACGGAAGAAAGCTGCGGCGTCTTTTGTTCGGGATGCAAATGCGACCCAGACAAAACCATTCGACGAGCTCCATTGTGTGCCTCAAATTGCTCATCAAAAGAAATCATCAGCGGAGGAGAATAAAGATACACAGCTGAGGGAGCGGCAGGGGAGTGAGATGCGGGACTGAAATGAATATATGCAACCAATATGTTACATTATCAGCAACATCAGCAACAACAACAACAACAACAAACACTCGAGCAATCTTGAGGTTGACAAAGAAAGCAAACCCATGACTTATTAGTATTGCACGCTCGACGGCATTTAGTCTCGCCTTATCAGTGGAGCCATAACACTGTGCATACTTATAGTTATAGTCAATAACCGTTTGCTGAGACTCTTCCTGTTTACTTCTTTATCGGAGGCTAGGAATTGCGGGTTTAAGAAGAATGCTGGCAACTTTGATAGTACCCGAGAGTATGAGCAGAAATGTGCCTAATACTTTTCTTAGTTTTTTTAAAAATGTTTCCTCGAATATTAGATAAGTAAGATAAAAGTTTAAAGAAATAAAATAAAAAGCTTATTGGTCAGTTTATTTTCTCTAATTTGACAAACTCGAACTTGTTCCTCAATTCGCACTTTTTTCATACATATTCAAATAAAAAAGATCACGATCTAATAAATCCCGATTAGTGGGTTCTAGACTATGCATCTTTTATGTTATATACTATTATATTATATCTATGTATATGTGTCTATGCGCATATAAGACTAATAAAACCTCCCAAACTCTGCGATACTCACATTATAAAACATTTTGTATGATTCACCAACATTTTCGGACGTTCATGGGAAATGTTCTGGTAGTTTTTACTTTACCTTTACGCATAATTTCTGGCTCAACGCTCTCAAGTTCTCCTAAATATGTGTACATATATGTTTGTGAAACTTACCAACTCTACATGACTTTGGCAATTATGCAACACACTTTTTTACCTGCTTCTATTTCTATTACTGTTCTACAAATGTAAATCTTTTGTCTTAACAATTCAAATTATATTTCCCAGCAAATCCCGCACGTTCGCAGCCAAAATAAAAAGCAAAAAAATAACGCTCTTAACTCTTTGCCGCATGAAATCATCAACAACAAATTCCTATTTAACAAAAAAAATTAAAAAAAAAAATACAAAAAAAAACAACTGTAAAACCGGTCTCAGAACATTTTATTTTGCTTATTTGGCTTGAGCTAAAGCCCTTGCGAAAATCTAAAGCTTTGCATTGCGAACATTAACATTTGCTTTAAGTACCGCAATATTTAGTTGCAGCAGCAACAACAAAAACAACAACAAGCACAAACTTGTTGTCTTAATGTCCTTGTGCAACAACAGCAACAAAAAATACAACTCTTGAACGCCCACCCTGAGACACACCCAACAATGCGAATGTGAGCGCAAAACGCGGAGCGCAAAGACATAGATAAACGGGAAAGATGGACCCACCCTAAAAAACGTAGCCAGCAGCAGCAGCAGAAGAAGCAGCAGCAACAACAACAAAAGTGCAGCAAGGCACGAATTTCATAGTTTTGTTTTTCGTGTTCGCTGTTCTGCTTCTTCTTTGTGTTCAGCATACTCACTTTTGTCCATGTTGTTGCCGTTGTTGTCGTTTTGCCAGGAAGCAATTGCGTCGCAGTCGCGTCGCAGCAGCAGCAGCAATGGTTGTCGTCGTCGTCGTCGTCGTCGTCAGCGGCAGCAGTTCAATGGACGGCTGCGTGTCCGTGTCTTTCTGGCCAACAACAACACGCGCTGTCGACGACTTTTCCTGTGCCGCCCCCGGTGTATAAAGGTATGAATCACGCGCGTTGTTCTGTTTACACACACACATGCACGAGGGGCACAGACAGACACGCTTATAAATTGTTTTTTTGTTTTCTTTTTTTTTTTGAAGAAATACTCGGAATTAAAACGTTTTTTGCGTGTTTTATTTTGACCCTATTCGCAGCTAAAGAATCAGAATGGGAATTAATTAAAATATATGTATATACATAACAAAAAAATATATAGTATAAAACAACAGCGGCGGCAAAGTTTTCAAGAGCCGCGCACTAAATGCAAAGGCAGACGCAGCAGCAGCAACAACAAAAACGTTTATAACGGCGCACTTTACAAATTCACGTCACGTCGCCACTTGTATGTATGTATTTATTTGTTGTTGCAACAAAAACAACAACTACAACTACAACTCCTGGGCCTGGCCTAAAGCTGCTCGCTGTCTCACTCAACAGAACGTTTACACTACGGCCGCTATTCTTCTTCTTCTTTGCATTGCCGCAGCCACTTTCGTATGCACTTTTCGCCTGCGTTTTATTTACTTTGCTTTGTTATTGATTTTCGCCATCTCACACCTAAAAACACACGCACACACGCATACGCATATGCAGATATGTAGATGCCGACGCTGGCCAAACACTAACGATTACCAATTTTCACAAATTAATAAATAGCTCAACCCGTTTACAAGCAATTCAAACTGGCTAACACTTTTTGTTTATTAAAACAAGCATTGAGATAGCGACAATACACGAAAACAATGCCAATTGACCGCGAAAGGAACTTAGTGTACCGCACAAACAGCCGCTCAACTAAAGTGCGCGCAGAGAACTGCGTGCAGTGTGACCAGTATGACCGTTTTAATGCAGCTCCAAAATACTCATTTTGAACAAAAAATACTACAAATTGAATAATAGTACCAGTGCTGTAACAAACAAAGTATGACTGGTATTTAAGTACTGATAAATAGAAATATATTAACAAAACATACATTATCTTGTTTGCAATAATGAACTGCATTTAAATCATTTTCCCTTTCAAAATGCAAAAATGCGCATAAATAGGATTATTGCTCAGACTGTGTGACCAAGACTCATCGATTGATAAGGCTACAAATAATTTCTTAAGATTTACGAAAATTATAATTAAAATACCAATAGAATACATATATGTTGAAATTAACCGCATATATAGAGCGCTATATATTTCTCATTTACTTATAAAGTTGTTGCAATCATTTGCTTTCATTTTCAATCATTTTGCTTCCCGCCAACATAAAATGTGTTTCGAAGTACTCAGCTTTTAGTTGTGTACAAAGATTCAGCGCTGCCAACTTTTAATAATTTTTTGATAACTAAACCCTCTGCAAGCCTGTAATTTTAGCTATCGTCTAACCACCACATTCTGTGCACAGTCTATCGCTCAACCACCACAATCTATCGTCCATCTATTATTATTAATTAAAACAACGCAGCGCGTGGAGGTGGAGGAAAATTTGTGAAAAGTGCAAAAACGCAGCGCGTGAAGGTAAATTTCAAGAAGAACGCAACGATATGATGTGAAAATAGTGCGCGAGACGTGTGCTTTTCGATCGAAAATTCAGTACTTCTCAGTTCGTGCGTGCGTGTGTGTGTATATGTGTCTCGTGTATGTATGTATTTCCAATTGTGCTGGTTGGCTCTGTTTCTCTTTCTAAAAAAAAAATATATATATATATATGTGCATATATATATATTCAAGAAAATCTACAAAGAAAACGCAAGTGTGTGAGTGCATTTTGTAGCTTTGTGGAAAATCCAAAATAAAATGCCAAATGCATGCAACGGTTCATCTATTTACATATTTTTCTTCTCACTACGCGCAGTTCGTGAGTGCGCGTGTGTGTGTGTGTGCGAGTGTAGTTGTGTGTATGTGGTTGTGTGCGTGTGTTGCTTTTCCTAACTCTATGGCCCTCCCCTCCCCTACGCGTTTCGATGTCGTTGCTCGCAACATCTGCGCGCTCGTTACTTTACTACAAATCGGATTAAATTCTTCAGCTGCAACTGCTCCGCTCTAGCTGCACGCCCTTCCTCCATCCCTTTTTCATTCTGTTGCATTTGTTTTGTGTGTGCGTGCGTGTGTGTGTGTGTTTGCATGTGTGCATAATTATGCGTCTCTCCCCGTTGTCCTTTACTCACTCTCAAATGCCATCTGCGGCTAATTGCCGTAATAATTCAGGTGTCAAAACTCATCATTTGGTAGGCGTAAAACAAGTGCAACAACTAGCAATAGCCGCAGCAGTAGCAACAGTTAGAAAATGAAAAATCAAACGCAAACAATTGGTTGCAAGAGAAAGAACAATAATCATAGCAAAAACAAAAGCTTCTTATCATGGCAGCTGCCTTGAATATTTGGGATACTCCCTTCAAGTGTTATGTACCTAAAATGTTATCGATATCAGGAGCAGATGTTACTTATTCCTTACAACATTTTATCGATAACAGATTGAACCTGAAATATGTATAAAATGGTATTTTATCTTTTATATGTTAACATATTTTATACACGTATTCAAAGTATTATCGAAAACAGCTACAGCTAGAACGAATAATAATATTTTGATAGACAATTTGAGTCAATTTAGCTAAGCTCTGGTATATAAAAACTGTTTTGATACTTCTGGTAGCTTAAAAGAACCCATATAGACAATTGCCTTTACTACAATGGGAAATAAGGAGCTATTAAACAACTGTTCATTCGCTATGTTGGGTTTCTTTATAAACAGTGACAACAAGCTGGCAAAACAATCAGTTTGTTGTCATCCAATATATACCTGAGTGTATCATTTAGTAGCGCATTTATACGGCAGGTGAATCTGTTTATACAGGGAACCTGAAATGTGATCTAAGTAAAGTAAAGAAAAACAATTTGAATACAAAAATGTCAACAGAAATTGTTGCACTCTTATCTTTTAGAGCAAATAAAAATTATCAAAAGTAGGGAGTAATCGTTGCACATAACGTTTAAAATAAATAACGTGACCATTCGCAAAGGTGTAGGATTTGGTTTAAATTGGTAAATTTATATTTCTCAAATGTACTTTCATAACAGAAAATTGTTGTTAATTTGACTATTTCTATTGAGCGATTTAAAAAACTATAAAAATAGAATTTCAATCAATAAATTGATATATTAAAGGTGTCTAATTTTTTGCACAGTTCCAATTTTCGTCCCACTGTAAATGCCTGAACAATTCATATTTATTGGAGATTCATTTCAAGTGCTAACGTATGTGATTATGCGTGGCAAAATAAATTGTGCGACTTTAGGGAATACCCCTATGGTTGTGAACATAAAGAGAGAAAAAACAGCGTATTTGCAATGTAAATGTAAATATGAGAGATGCAAAATGTGGCACAAGTAACTGCAAGACAACAGCAACAACAAGAACAACAACAACAAGAAGAAGAAGAAGAGTAACAACTGCGGGTGCGCTTGTAATTAGAGGCATCAGCGACGACGCAGCTGCTGCGCTGCCTCTGCCGCTGCTGCTGTTGCTGTTGCTGAGAAATTCGCCTCAATGTCAGTGCGACAATAATTTCTCAAGCAGCTTATTTATGTTTGGGCTCTGTTAACAATGTGACATACATAAGCGTATGTATTTGCATGTGTGCATTTGAATTTGTGTGTACATCACACAAATGTTAATGTTGCAATTGTATGTTGTTGTTTTTTACGTGATTTATTTTTATTTAATTTTTTCGGCTTGACGTGCAAAAAGTTGCGCCAAACGACGACGGCGGCGTCAACGTCAGCGACGCTGAAAATTGTTGAGATTCCATTCACATTCCAGCATGCAATTCGTAGTGGATTAGTGTGTGTGTGAATGTGTGTATGTGTGTGTGTTGCTGTTGTTGCTGCTGCTGCTTTTGTGGGCTGCTCCGCCTGCAGGCAGCGACTAAACAGGTGAGGCGTTGTCTATGTGATCGTGTGCATTCCAAAAACACACGCACACACACTTACACAAAGTCCAGGCATGAGCAGGGCAATAAATACAGTGATCTGTTGTTGTTGTTTCTGCTGCTGCTTTTTAAAAGTAAATGAACGATAAAAAGTGACCAGGCCTGGCCAGGCCAAGTCAAGCCGGGGCCAGTCTGCTGCTGCTGCGGCTGCGGCTAGTTTGTGTCGTGTTGGGGTGAAGGGGGCATCGCGCGGCGCTGGGTGGGCGTTTGGCCATTGATGGCAGGCAGCGCATAGAGAGTTAGAGAGGGGGCCCCCCCTAGAAGCACGCCACTGTTTGCGTCGTCGTCGTCGCTGGCTGCTGCAAGTTGCAATCGGCGAGCGACAACGTCGACGACGACGACGACGACGAAAATGCAATTTAGCTCGTTTTTCTTGCTTCTTGCTTCAATTTTTTTTCTTCTTTTCTTCTCTTTTTCCACACATTTTGAAACATGCCTGCTGCAACTGCACACGTACATATGTATGTTTGTGTGCTAGTATGTGTGTGTATGTGTATGTGGTCATGAAAAAAGGGAAAACGAAACGAAAACACGGAGCGCGCGTAGAGTGGAGCAGCAGCGGCAGCAGCAGCAGCCGCCTTGTGGGGATAAGTCGCCGAGGAATGCGCATTTTTGCAATAATAATCAGCAACTAATACTATTTTTATCTTCTGCCCAGTGAGGCGGACGAGCGAGCGAGATCACCTCTGCATGTGTGTTTGTGTGTGTGAGAGAGTGTGGTGGTTCCCTACAGCTTGCTCTCACACTCGAACTCTCTGCGCTAGTCTCTTTGGCCTGCGAGTGGCATTTCTGTTATGTATTTTATTTGCTTTTGCACTTGCCTTGCATTTTGATGGCCAATTTCTTATGCTTTTTACAAGCGCACGCGACTCCCCCACACACCCATCCATACATACACACACATGCACACACGCGGACAGTCGCACAGTCTCACGCATTTTACGATGATTTTTAGTGTCGTTTGAGCAATAGAGAAACTAACTAAAAATAGGCTCTTACAAGCGCCATTAACATACAACTTAACAGAGGCCATGTAATCAACAGCAGCGCTGTAAACATTTGTGACAAACTACCTGACAGAGCTATCTTCTGCTCTCTTTTCACAACGAACTGTCCGTGCTTCAGGCATTTCTCTGATGTGATTTTTGTATTACCTATGATTGTCTAAAGCTCATAATAGCTCATAAAAATGTCGAAAATGCGGTATATTGTCTTTCAAGTCAAGCAAGCAAAAATTTGGCCGCAATTAAACAATTAAAAATTCCAATAGCGTCGCATTCAACGAGCCGCTTAATAACGCATCAAAAATCCCTCTCTCTCTCTCACTCACAGACACACACACATATGAGCACAATTGTTTATGCGTGTGTGTGTGTGTGTCTGTATTCTGCCTTGGCTTATTTGTATTGTTAATTAGTTATTGGGTATATTTATATCTTTTTTTTTGCTGCGGAATGTATGGAATGTAAAAATTTCCCAAATTGGCAAAAACTGTTGGGTGTGCAACAATTGCGCTGGCGGGAGGGAGGGGGCGTGTGTCTCGCTCTGGGGGCCAACTCTGTTGACATTTGGATTTGGCGCGTGTTTGTTTATTATCCCAAGCACCTTCAGTCTCGCTTATCTAAGTATGTATGTACATATACTCGTCTACATCCGAAGTCTCTAAATTCAGCATTCCACAGCACTATAGCAAAATGCGTAGCGTCAACAAAACAAGGCGCAAAAGTTAACTTTTGTCAACAAAATAATTAAACTCTTTTGTCAGTGCAAAATATGTACACAAGCTAAATTTACGAACAGACATTTACGATGATATATATATGTACATATATACATACATACATATGTACGTATTGTTCGGCGAACTCAGTTTTACATTCCAGCAGCTTAGCGTAGCCCAAAATAGCAACAAATTCGTGTTTACGAAGCTCCTCTATCGGTATTATAAATTAATCTGATTTACAATAAAATCATTATCATTTTTCTTAGTCGCAGATGATTAAAAAAAAAAAGCTTTAAGGGGAAACGATAATTTACAATCTTTTAACGTTTCTAATCAAAAGAAAATGACCATTACCCATACATAACGTACAAGCTAGGATCCAATTAGTATTAGGTATCTTGGAGAATTTGGTTTAAAAAAGGAAATAAAGGCGAAGAATTGCACAGCTGAGTGCTGTTATTAGAGTTCTATGCTAAAATAACAGCTTTGACATTAACTTTAAAGTTACTTCAAAAATAATAAAAGTCCCTATAATTTCCCATAGTTATTTATATGCGCCAACCACAATTCTCTTAAAGTATTTCATTTCCATGATCCATAAGGAGATCAGTAACGGTTCAAGGAATCTAGCTTGAAAGGGGAAATTATGTTCATTTAGAAGTTAAAATTAAATTTAAACATTTAGTTTTAACAGTTATATGTTGCATTAAAGTTTTATTTAAATATTAAAAAATAATCAAAGTTCCATCAGTCTGTATAATATTCCACTTAAAGTTTTCACTTTCCATGAACACCGATGCTTTTAAAGAGATAAAATGATACATATAAAAGTAAATAAGCTGCATGTTCATCACCATTCCAAGGCCAAAGCAATAAATGTAAACAGCTGTAAACTATTCACGTTAACATAGTAAGAGTAAATGTGTAGCGCACCGTTATATTGCGCTCTTGTCCTTACAAGAGAGCTCTTATTAAATGTTGCTTTATGAAGCTCAAGCTGCTTATTTGAGTCGTTTTGTACGGATCTATGTACTTGATAGAATGTACCTATATTAATATACACTGTTAATATTTGGCATACATAAAAACAGAGTTCCAATTGCTTTTCGGTTTATTCATTTGCACTTGGCACAGTTTGGTGAAATATTTTCGGCTATTTCGTTTGTTTGTTTACATATTTGTACAGCTGTGTGTATGTGTGTGAGTGTGTGTGTGTACCTGTAGATGGCTCGATTTCATAGTCAGGTGCGCACGCCAATACCTCCCTTGCCCTTAGCCTTTCCCCAAGCCCATCACTAATTCGTCAATTTGGTAATGTGTGAATTTAATGGTTCGTCATAAAAATGAGTTTGAGGGAATTTATACGCTTCCCGGAATATGGTTATGACATAATGCGCTACTCAATGCATAAATTATGATCATGCGCCGCCAGACTTTCCAAATTTCCAGTTGAGAGTCACCTTTGCAAAGCGTGCAAATCATTCCAATATGACGACTGCTGCCAATTCGGTTGTGTTTCATACAAAAAAACTCAAAAAAAAAAACTGTAACAGAATTTTTAACAACAGCATTGTGGCTGGCAGCGTGTCTCTCTTCTGACTCACGTCTTCGGCATGTAAATGAGTGCTGCGTGAGTGTGTGTGTGTGTGTATATGTGTGCATGAGTGATGGAGCTGCTTAGTTGCCTTTAAAACGCGTCGCATCTGCATAGCGTGTGACAATTTTTGGAATACCCTGCATCGAAAATATTGTCATCAAGGGTATGATCACTTTTGGAAACTTCATGTAACCGATTAAAGAAAACAGCAAATGCATGGAATTTAATATGTCGTCTTTTAATATTTACTCATGTATCTTAAAATACAGTTAAAACTATTTTGAGTGGAAGCTTAGCTAACATAGCCAACATTTTGACTTTTTCGAGCTCAGGGACTATAAAAAGTAGAGTCGTGAAATTTGGTATGTAGACTGTTATTAATCAAACGTGCACGTATATATAGAGTGCGCCATAAATGAGGGATAAAACTTGAAAGGATTACAAAATCATCGAAAACTAAATATGTTAAAATGAAATGTATGCTTATAATAGATTTATGTGTTTACTGAATGATTTAGTATAGGGTATCTACCTCGCTCGAAACACCAGCGCAAGGGTTCTTCTCCACAGTTTAAGTTATTTTATATCGTCTGTTTTCTGTCTATTTTCAGCAAGTTGGCGACATCGATCGTGTATATTATTAATTAAAATTCAACGTCAGCTAATATACATACATACATACGTATATTTCGTATTCAAATATTCAAATTCATTCATTGAGTGACTTCCAGTGCCCGCCTAAAATATTAATTGTATTGCGATGATGATGATGATGATGAGTGCCAGAATTTGTGATAAAATATAAAATGAAATGAATAAAAAGGGCAGCAGCAGAAAATGTGATACAACATGAAGACTTAACAACATACACAGATATCTGTGAATATATTTACATGCAAAATGAATTTGTGCAACAAGCAAAAAAAAAATGTTTTTATTATAATGCAAATGAAGTGCCTTAGTGAAGAATTTAGCGAGTGGTAAATAAAATAAAAGAAAAAGCCAAACGCGAAACGAGCGCAAAACAAAAACAACAAGCAAAAAAACAACGACAATAAAACTTTATAAAGCTAAATAGACGCATACTTACCTTAAGCCAAGACTAGTAAGTAGTTCATTATAAAAAAAAAGTCAACACACGTTTCAAATACAAAAGCAAAAAAGTGCCTGAAATTAAAGCAAAAGCAAACTACAAACCACAACAACAACAAAAGCAAAAACAGCAGCTACAAGAAGCAGAAGAAGAAGAAAAAGCTTCTCTCTCACACACACACACGCACACAGAAATAAACATAAAGTATTTATTTAAATTAAATCGCTGCTGCTGCTGTTTAGTGAGCGCATCTGCGTCTTGCTAAGTGCGTGTGTGCGTGTGTGTGTGAGAGTGTGAGTGTGAGTGGAGTGGGGTGGAGTGCTCGTGTGTTTGTTCGTGTCGTGCGCGTGTGTGAGTGTGCAGCATTTTGTGATATGAGTGCTAAATATCACAAAGAGAAGAAGCAGCAGCATAATGCATCCAGCGGGCGAAAAAAGGGGCGGTCGCCCCAATGATAAATACACAGCGGAAGCGCTCGAGAGCATTAAACAGGATCTAACTCGATTCGAAGTACAAAATAATCATAGAAATAATCAGGTAAGCGAAATAAATAGCAGAAGAAAATCTGAGTTAATAATATGTATTAATATGAAATATGTATTTCATTAAGCTAAAACTTAAAAAGAAATATTGTATTAAGATATAAATAAAGTAAGTTTTAGGTATTTAAGGTTATATAAGAACATATACTCTAGTCGGTGAAAAAAAAATAACTTGAAAACAGGGAAATAACAATTTGTCGACAGTTAAAATCAGTTTTTACACCGAAGCATAATATCAAAATAAGCTTATAGTTAGCTAAAAATACAAATCCAGGCCTGCAGAGATTGTCGAAAGCAAAAATGGCTATAATAAAGATTAAAACGTAATGAAGAGAAACAATTAAGTTTGACGATTGATAAGAAGCACACTAATCAGATATTGTAAGACCCAATACAAAAGGTACCAGGGGAACTTCTTCAAATGTTAACACACTTGAGAATTTCCTTGACCATGAGCGCTGATTAGCTGGCATTTAAGAATAAAATTCCCTTGTGATTCATACAGAAAACCATAAAACCCTGAGAAAACTGTAAATATTTCAAAAAATTCTAGTTTTCTATCAACTTAACGCAGCTAACTATGCAATATTATAGAAAACACAAAAAAGAAAAAATGGAGAACGAACGGGAATGTGTGAAGTAGAAAGAACAAGAGCATAACACTTACTCACTTCATGTGCCTCTCTCTCTTTCTTTTTCAATTTATCAGTTTGTTTTAGTGCGTTACAAACGATGCGGCAACATTTTTCATGCGTAGAAAACAACAACAACAACAAGAAGAACAGAAAAGAAACCCAAAACACGGCAACTAATAAAAAATTAACAACTAGATAAAACGCATGTCGGGCGACAAGCAATGAAAAAGAATAACAACAATAAAACAAAATACAACAACTTAGCTGTGGCTGCTGCGTGGGCGCATTGTGGAAACATGCTCAGCTGATGGCACGAGCCGACATCGCCGCGTGTTGTTCACCTGTGCCAGAGGGGTAAAATACAGTAATAATACATCAATGTTGGCCAAGACATTTCTCACAGCTGCTGCTGCTGCTGCGTGTGGGCGACTTTTTGGCCGCAACAGGAGTTAGCAATTAGGCTGACCAAAAGAAAATGTTAGTCACAGCTCAGGGGCAAAGCAAATAGAAATGGTGTGGGTGTGCGTATCTGCGTATGTGTGTGTGTTTGTTTGTGCTAAAAATAGATGCAGAGAGCTTGAAATGAAATTAATGAACTGCCAACAAAATGCAATTGACCTTCTGCTATTACACACACAGACACGCACACAACTGTTATATGACAGCTGAGTGGGCGAATTGTGCTGCCAGACAAAATGTCCAGTACTCTGTATCTCTCTCTCTCTCTCTCTCTCTCTCTCTGTCTCTCCCACTCTCGCCTGGCATGCGTGAGTGCGAAATGCGTGCGTGCCGCAAGCTTTGTGTATGTGTGCATGCGATCGCCCTGGATATTAAGCATTGACGTCACAGCTGTCAAAAGCTTCAAAAGCATTGCTGATGAAGTGCGCACAAAACGAAATGGTGCAAAAAGAGTTCAGTAAAGGAGAGAAAAAGAGAGCTACGGAACGCTTGCATTTCTCACTTATGAAAATCTTTTCAAACAATTTGCAACACTACTTGGCAAATAATCATTTATAAACTGTTTGCTCTCTGGTTTATCGATTGTTTTGCCCAGCTAAAAGTGCAGCCTCACGTTGGGGCAGCGGCGGCAGCAACTGGACACAAGTCATAAAAATGGTTAAATATGATCTGACGGGTCATTAATTTAAAATTTTACGATTCTACTGCCAGCTACTGTTTGTGCGATTGTAAATTATGATCGAGCGCTCGATCCATACGATTAGCCAGGCATTCCTGTGGCTCAGCCGCGCCACCAAACCCGAGCTAAGAACTGTAGAGGCAGGAGTTGCCGGTTTTTCGGGCCATAAAAAAAACTGTTGCTGACGGCGGGATGCGGCAAATTGTTATGACCAGCCACATTGACAGTTGGAATTTTATGCTGCAGGCGGCGTTTTTTACATTGAGTTTTGCATCTCTCATTATTAGCCAACTTTCGCCCGGCCACGTGGCCTTTGGCTAATTAGTCATGCTGCGCACTAAATACCAGGCCATAATCTGCTCATATATGGCGAATTGTTGTACCGCCCCCGCCCCAGGCCATATGTGGGCTGTCCAAAACGATAAATAAATACAATTTATTCATGGACCGCTCAACACTTTCGGCGGCCATGTTCACGCCCACGCTTCGCTGCTTCTTTTGGAGGCGACTTTTTGCAGCAGCGCCGCCAGCTACCATAAAACGATCGTGCCGCATTTGACAATGCTATAAATAACAGAGCATAGCAGAGACACGAACCGGCCGGCAAGCACGAGTTCGGACCAAATTGAGTCAAAAATATAAATAAATAAATATTTGAAAAGCTTACGTAGAACTAATTAAAATAACAAAACGGTTGAAATAAATTTTACAGCAGACGCCAACGCCAAATGCCGACGACAGTGGGCTAAATGGCAATATAAAAATTAAAATATAAATACGAGCGACAAAATGATAAAATATGCATAAATAAATTAGTCAACACGCAAAGGCAATCAAACAATGCACAGCTGCCCCCCCCCCCCCCCCCCCCGCCTTGCCCCCATGCTAACTCTTCGATGTCCATGCTCTGGGATTACCAATTCACACACTCATACACACACACACACACACATTACTTTAGTACTACTTACATATGTATGTATGTAATCCGGCTTTTGAGCTCTAATTGGTTGTCATAAACCCAAAAGCTATTTATAAATCATATACAGCTGAAGATAAAAGTATGCGCACAGTTGGATAACAAATGTCATTCATGTTTAAACTGAATCAAGATAATAGGGATTTTAGATATTATATCTGGTATATCTTCATTTTATTAACTGTAGTTATTCAAATATTAGGGGCATTCCGTTTGAATTTCCGAAATTAATGAACATTTACCCAAAACACCAAATCGTTTCGATTATATATGTGTACATATACCGATGTTAATTCTTATAGACAGAAAATATCTTTCTAATTGCCGCAGTATTTAAAAATTCATCAGAATTCCCCAATTGGGAGCGTTGCCCAGATTTATTTTGTGCGATTAAAAAAAATATTCCCTTGTGTGCGATTTTTCTTTTTATTTTTCGCGATTTCTTTGCGACGCGTCGCGATTTTCCTTGGAATTTTCACCTAAATAAATAAGTATACAAATACATATATAATTTTCAGCTGAAGCCAGAAATTAACATGGCCGTCTCTAATAATAACAAAAGACAACAAAACAAAAATAACGTTTTGCATTCCCAAAAAAAAAATAACATACATATGTATATATGTATGTTATGGGCAAATATTTACATACAATAGCACTGGGATATATGGCATGTATAGATGTAGATTCGCCAGTTGCCAAGAATTTTGATGTATCTTTTGGCCAAATTATGTTTATGTATGTGTATGGGCCAAGAAAAGCACAAAATATTCCACATTATTTTCGCTTTATATTACTATCGCTTGAAGAAATAGAAATATCTATATATCTATATCTATATCTATATCTATATCTATATACACATATTGTCAGGTTCAAATTTATTTCGGTCAAGGCGATAAATGTCCGAAATGTTCGCCCTTGTATCTAGGTTTACGTATTGCCCATTGGCAATTGCATTGCCTGGGCGTTTAAATGGATTAGCGAAAGTGTTTACCACCTTCCCGCAAATCCAATTTATTTTAATTTGAAATATTTGTCGTGACACGGGCTCTAACGGTTCAGCTGATTTAGTGCGCCCATTGGCTTTTCGGCTAATTAGCCATCAATTGGTTTGCTTGTAAGACGGATCGGATCAGGCGGACGACAAACGCGTCGAACAGTCTGTTGGGGGTCTCTTTTGTTGGGTTTCGCGTCCTTGGTTTTAATTAGTCTGGCCGCACATCAAACGGTCGCCCACTTGAGGGCTAATACGGCGGGTAGCAGATAAAATACGTATACAGATATGTATATCCACTAGTGATGCGTAGTAAATGTTGTCTAAAAATAACAACTGTATTTATATACATTCATATACAATTTGTCTTGTGTTAATTTCACTTAAACATCTTGCCACAAATTCAAATTTATATTATTCTTAGCAGCTGTTCTAGTCTTTCTGTTTGTATATGTACATTGACATTAACAGCGTTCGCTCTTAACATTTGATCTGACACTCAATTTCGTGATCGTGCGTGACTGTGCACATATATTATGTCACGTTGCCATCACGATATTTATGGCCATCCCTCACGCAAAGTCAAAATGCGAGGATCAGACACAAAAGAAACAAGATGATGTAGTAGCATCAAAAGAATGCGTAAAACGGGTAGCAGCAGCAAAGTGCACACACACACACACACACCCATACACAACACACATACACTCTAACTGAAGGCTGCCCTGTTGTCTGTTTGCTGCAATCTGTCAGCCGGCGATCGCTTTGCTGCCATTGTTGTTGTTCATCGCTTCACGCGCTCTCTCTTGTGCGCCTGTTTCGTTTGCTCTCTGATTCTGTGCGTGTGTGTGTGTGCGTTTGTGTGCTCCTGACTTTTAGGAATTTCTGAACGATGGCAAGAATTTGATTTCATTGCTTTGGCCACCACATTTCTTGTGCCTTTTGTTTTAGGCGCTGTTCGCATTTTTGTTTTTATTTTGTATGCGCGCCTTTTGTTTAGTTTTCAAACTGCTACCAAACACACACACATACACACACGTATACTCATATTATACATGTATGCAGACACAAAGTTTCTCACAGCGCAGGAATGTTGCTCGGCCAGTGGCGTAGTTAGTGGGGGTTGGGAAACATACATACATATATACTAAAGAGTAATATTTGGCTCTCAACGAAATATGAAACACTTGAATTTTATGAAAATGCCCAATATATAGATAACCCGCTATATTTCGATTTAAAAAAATATAATAAATGCTAAAAATCATTTAAGAATATTTGGGATATTTCCATAGAAATTTGTATAGTTTAATGTGAATATTACTAAATTGATATATTGAACAAACTTAATCTATCTAGCTATCTAGGATTACATAAGATTTATCGATAACTTTGCTGGTTGATATTATCGATTTTACTTAGCTTATAAAATGCAAAATAAATATGAAAAATCGTTAAAAGAATATTCCGTCTATATGGTGTTTGTATCGATAGTTTAAATATTTACTAATATCGATATACATGGCAGCTTTACTTATCGATTTTGTTTTCTATTCGATTAATATACAGAATTACACACCTCTGCGATATACCGCCGCCAATGGCCGCAACGATGCACCCGATTACCACCACGCAAAGCTGCCATTGGAGCCACCATCGGCATCGGCGTCTCCCTCGCCGGATGTCGTCGTGCCGCCATCGCCGGCCGCTGTCGCCGTTGCTCTGCCCACGGCCAACGGCCACGTGCCAAAGATGATCAACGCTCTGATAGCGCCCAAGCTGATACGCAAGCCCAGCATTGAGCGCGAGACACCGACGCATTATCTGCGCTGCAGTCCGGCGCTGGACTCTGGCGCCGGCAGCTCCCGTTCGGACAGCCCGCACTCGCACACCCACCAGCAGCTCAGCGGCCGGGCCAGCACCGGCCAGTACTCGCCCTCGCCGAGCAGCTTCAGTGATGCGGCGCCGCCAGCGCCACCGCCGCGCAATCCCACCGGGGTGGGCAGCTCAGCGACACCGCCCCCACCGCCACCCACCAATCAGATGTTCAAGCGGCGTTCGCCCGCACTGAATCGCCCGGCTGCGATCACGCCCAGCTGCCCGACGACGCGTGGCACCTCTCCAGTCATACCGCAAAACGGCAGCGGGATCAAGGCGCAGCAGCAGCTGACGCAGCAGATGAAGGCGCTCAACATGTATCCGGGCGCGGGCAGCGGTGCCGCCGTCGAGCCACCCCCGCCATATCTCATCAATACGGTGGTGGTGAACGCCGCACCGCCGCCGCCCAGCTACACGGCCTCCATGCAGTCGCGCCAGTCGCCGACGCAGTCGCAGCAATCCGATTACCGCAAATCGCCCAGCAGCGGCATCTATTCGGCCACCTCGGCGGGCTCGCCCAGTCCGATAACCGTGAGCAATGCCAGCGGCATACTGCCCGCCTCCGCGGGCGTCGCCCGGCCGCAGCCACGCGCCTACCAGGCGCGCACCCAGCAGCCCATCATCATGCAGAGCGTCAAATCCACGCAGGTGCAGAAGCCGGTGCTCCAGACGGCTGTAGCGCCCCAGTCGCCGGTCAGCGCCTCCGCAAGCAATTCGCCCGTGCATGTGCTCGCCGCACCGCCCTCCTATCCGCAAAAGTCGCCAGCGGTGGTGCAGCAGCAACAGCAAGCGGCAGCGGCCGCACAGCAACACTCGCCACTCCTGGGGCCCACCCCGGTGGTGGTAGCCGGCGCAGTGAAGCCGCCCACGCCCACAACCCCACCGCTAATGGCCAGCGCGCTGAATGGCGCCGTGGTGGGCAAAGCGGTCTGCATGGAGCCGCCCTCCTATGCCAAGAGCATGCAGGCCAAGGCGGCCACAACGCCGCAGCCACAACAGCAGCAGCAGCAGCAGCCGCAGCAGCCGCAGCAGCTGCAACAGCAACAACAACAGCAGCAGCAGCAGCAACAACAGCAGCAACAGTTGCAGACACTGCGTGCGTTGCAGGCACAGCAGCAACAGTTGCAGGCGCAACAGCAGCAACAGCAACAGTTGCAGGCACAACAGCAACAGCAGCAGCAGCAACAAAAGGTACGTCTAATTACAGTGAAAGCTCGCTTAAGTGAACAGTTGCGTTGCCAGTTCTTGCCTGCCTAGGTAGATGTTGATGATTGACTTATTGACTTATGATGATCCATGCACAGTTCAAAACGTGAAAGTTAGCTAGCTGCAACTGCAGTTACCTTATTATGAGACGAGCTTTCCACCCGGAAGCGTGAAAAATTGATGGAAAACGGTTTAAGTAAATTTGATTGTTTGCCAACCGATTGACTTGAAGCACATGTTCAAATATCTCCATTAAACAACATTTAAGACTTGCTTTACGAACACCAACCACATTATTGGGTGGAAATGAGGATTCAATAAAGTACGGGTGAATTTAAATTTCCAATATGAATGGATGTTGAAAGTGCGGTCTGACTTTTTAGATATCTCCATCAAATGACATTTGAGACTTGCCCTACCAACACAGATAAATCCACTGCGTTGGGTGGAAATGGGGATGCTAGATGTTACGGGTAAATTGAAATTTCCACCTTTTTAAAGGGATTTCGAGTGAGGTATTTAATTTGAAGTAAATTGAATATTGGATGAATCAAGCCGGGCAATTATTGCTTTTAATAAATAGTAATGGTCACTTTAGAACTTGTCTAATTTAATTTATAAATAAACAATCTATTTTCGACTGTTTCAAGATTTTCTATTGCCCATTTTTACAAAAATTTTTGCCAAGCTGTAAATTGTGACCTGGTCAGAGCTGTTCTGCGAGTTAAGCGAGTTTTCACAAAAAATTGCCAACCCCAACTCATGTTCAATTCTTTCCTTTTTTAAAAGCCGCTGCCCGTCAGCAGCAACGGCAATGCGAATCGTCAGTTGCCGCCGCCGCCGCCGTATCAAAGCGCACGCGTCACCACGCCCGAGCTGGGCGGCAGCAACAACAACAACAACAACAGTGTCAGCCAGGCGCCTGAGCTGAAGCCAGCGGGCAACAGCAACAACAACAACATACAAATCAGCAACAGCAACTTGGCCACAACGCCACCCATTCCGCCAGCCAAGTACAGTGGCAGTGGAGGGGGCGGTGGGGCAGGAGGCAACGGCAACAGCTCGAGTGGCAGCAATGGCTCCACGACGACAGCAACGGCTGCTGCCGCTGCTGCTGCTGCCGCAGCCGCCGCCGCCTGCAAGAAGATCAAGCACGCCTCGCCCATACCCGAACGGAAGAAGATCTCCAAAGAGAAGGAGGAGGAGCGCAAAGAGTTCCGGATACGCCAGTATTCGCCGCAGGCATTCAAATTCTTTATGGAGCAGCATATCGAGAATGTGATCAAATCCTATCGCCAGCGCACATTCCGCAAGAATCAGCTGGAAAAGGAAATGCTCAAGGTGGGCCTCTCCGATGAGACACAAATCGAGATGCGCAAAATGCTCAGCCAGAAGGAGAGCAACTACATCCGCCTCAAGCGGGCCAAAATGGACAAGAGCATGTTCGTCAAGATCAAGATAATTGGCGTTGGCGCCTTTGGTGAGGTGACGCTGGTCCGCAAAATCGACACCTCCGATCATTTGTATGCAATGAAAACGCTGCGCAAAGCGGATGTCCTCAAGCGGAACCAGGTGGCTCATGTGAAAGCCGAACGTGATATTCTGGCCGAGGCCGACAACAATTGGGTTGTCAAGCTCTACTATAGTTTTCAGGATAAGGATAATTTATATTTCGTTATGGACTACATACCCGGTAAGCTCCTTGGCATGCCATTCCATTAAATGGGAATCCATTTATAATAATCTGATTATACTCTTTGCCAGGCGGCGATCTGATGTCGCTACTGATCAAGCTGGGCATCTTTGAGGAACCGTTGGCACGTTTCTACATAGCCGAGGTCACCTGCGCCGTGGACAGTGTGCATAAAATGGGCTTCATTCACAGGTAATTTAAGTACTCAATAAGCTACTGAAATACAAGTGAGAAAGATCTTGTATCTATAGAAGATCTAACAAAAGCGATTATTCCTATGGGAACCATACGATATAATAGTCCAATTTGAATATGGTTTTGGTCAAATAGGAGCATAGTTTAGTTTTGGTTCTTGATCTAAGTAACGATTTAACCAAATAAATTGTACTCCTTAATTATGTTTTTAAGAAAGGTTTGGTATTCAAAGCAACAAATTAATAGCAGTGAAATAACAGCAGCAGAGCATTAACAGCAGCAGATAATTAACAGTAGCAGATAATTAACAGCAGTAGATAATAAACAGCAGCGGAGGAATAACAGCAACAGAGGATTAATAGCAGCAGATAATGAACAGAAACAGAGGAATAACAGCTGCAAATGAAAAAGAGCAGCACGTGAATAACAGCAGTAAAAGATTATCAGCAGCAGCATTAGATAATTTACAGCAGTATAGCAGAAGAGGTACAGAATTCTTGGGAAAAAGTAACAGCAAGAGATCAGCAGAGAATAAAGAGGAAAGAAGAAAGCCGTATTGACTAAAATTGAGGAAAAGCCGTTGCATAAACCAATTGTTATTTTCGGCATTAGTCCTCTTAACTTTCCTAAAACTTATAATAAATAAATAGCAAACACTCACTTGTATAATCGTGATTCCTTCTTGTTGCTTTAAAAGTAATACAAATTTGATAATTAATTGTCGTGTTTGCAGGGACATCAAGCCTGACAACATACTCATCGACCGGGACGGGCACATAAAACTCACCGATTTTGGTTTATGCACTGGGTTTAGATGGACGCACAACTCCAAATACTACCAGGAGAATGGTATGTGGCCTTCGTTTGTATGAAAGTGTCGCAGATGCTTACTTGGCTCTATTTTTAGGCAATCATTCGCGACAGGACTCCATGGAGCCTTGGGAGGACTTTTCGGAGAACGGTACCAAGCCCACCGTGCTGGAGAGGTGGGTGCATCTACATCAGCTGCTTGAAAACTATTTGCTATATAAATCTTCCTTTGACTCCTTTGAACAGGCGACGGATGCGCGATCATCAAAGAGTCCTGGCGCACTCCCTAGTCGGCACACCCAACTATATAGCGCCTGAGGTGCTGGAACGCAGCGGCTACACTCAGCTGTGCGATTACTGGAGCGTGGGCGTCATACTCTACGAGATGCTGGTGGGTCAGCCACCGTTTCTGGCCAACAGCCCCATGGAGACGCAGCAAAAGGTGCGTGTTATCATATACCCTTCGCGATCATAGTTCACAATCGATTAATTGCAGGTCATAAACTGGGAGAAGACGTTGCACATACCGCCACAGGCGCAACTATCACGCGACGCCACGGATCTGATACGGCGACTGTGCGCCTCCGCGGACAAGCGGCTGGGCAAGAGTGTGGATGAGGTCAAGGCACACGAGTTCTTCAAGGGCATCGATTTCGCGGATATGCGTAAGCAGAAGGCACCGTATATACCGGAAATAAAGCATCCCACAGACACGTCCAATTTTGATCCCGTCGATCCCGACAAGCTGCGCTCGAACGATTCCAATTTGAGTAGTGGCGACGATATCGATCTGAATGATAGGCAATTCCATGGATTTTTCGAATTTACCTTTAGACGATTTTTCGATGACCGACAGCAGTCGGACATGACGGATGACCAGGCGCCGGTCTTTGTCTGAGATGCCGTCAATCAATCAATCAAACATTTTCATTGTTAGTCAAATAGTCACAAAACACGTATGAAGAGACCGCGCACACACACATACACACACACACACACACACATACCCACCCAAACACACCTTAACAGCCGTTAAAAGTGTGCTAACAGCGTATTAACAGCAGCGCTGTTAAGTCTAAACAATTTCTTATAACAAAATGTTCATTTAGTGTTTTAGTTGAATTTGTTGCCAAAAAAAGAAGAAAAAAAATGTTGAGGCACTGAGCAAATAATGTTTTAAATTTCTGGCATTTTGTATGTTTTTTTTTTTAATGTTAGAACATCAGCGAGACGAACTATATGCAGATATAGCATACATATTTATAACAAATGATATACGGTTGATTAGAAAAGGGACTACACATACATACAAACATATATATATATATATATATATATATATGCTTGAATGCAGGAACTGAATAAATTTAAATGAAATGAGTCATAACTTTTGATTTTTTGTAAACTAAAGATCTTGTACACTACAACACGTACTCGTACGTATATATACACACACATATACATATACAAATACATATATAAATATATATATATACATATAATACAAATAGTTATGTACGATATTTATGATGATTAACGTTGAGTATCAATGAAATGAATATTAATATATACTATGAATACATGTTAAATTTATATAGACTTGGACAACCAATTGAACCAATTTCCTGGTGCTCAAAAGCTATACATACTTACACACACACACACACACACACACACCCATATAAATATGTATATGACATATGCCTTGAGGAAAAAAAAACTATACTAGAAAGAACTCATAGGAGAAGCGAATTTAACTAAGCCTGGACCAATTTACAGCGTTCAGTCAATGGCAACTATTTCAGCAGGCTGGATAGTTGGGGCCATTGACGGAAACCTTGAAACTTTAGCTTGACAACAAATTATTTTGTGCTAGGATCCATCGAGAACCGATCCAGAGCACAGCATCGCAACAAGTTAGCGATATAAGCGGGTCTTATAAGCCTAATCTATACAACTCTACTCTTAAATATTATGCCCGCGGGCGCGCTCTAAACTCAACTATCTATCACTTTGTATCACTGCTCATTCTACAATCTTTGAATGCATTAAGCGCCCCCCAAACCCCTCCCAAAAAAAAAAAAAAATATATAAAATAAAAGAACAAACTATAATGTATCTATCGTGTAGACTCTATGCATATTCTATACATAAATTTATATATATATATATATTTAAATATTATTAATACTAGCTGCATATATAGCAATGTTAGACGAACTTGTTGAATGCCAAATGAAATTGTTTTTTTTTTATAATATTCAACAGAACTTCTATTAGAATTGAAAAAAGAAACAACAACAAAAATCGATATCTATATACGGATTAAATATAACTTGTAAAAGAAAATTAATTGATAGTTTTATATATGCAATACATTTTTAGCGCTAAGATGTTTTTTAGTTTATAATTCGCTAACAATAATTTAGTGTAATTTTCATGTCTAAGCAAAGGTACATAAAACATTTTTTGTTTGTTGTAAGCTCGTTGGTAAAATGCGATTTGTTCACCTTTTTTTTTCTTATTGGCCCGAGTTTGTTTTTACTGAAAGGAAAGAAGAAGAATATAACACTACGCGTGCCTTGGCCAATCGATTTACAATAACAAATTAATAAATGGAAAGCAAAATATGTAAAAAAAAAATCAGTTTCTGTTGCGTTTTTCTTATAACTGGGATTGGGTAGCACCTAAGGAGTTCCCTCATATGTTTTGCAACAATCTGGACCTGATTAAGGATATCATATGTACCAACGATTGTGATTATTAATGAATTCATTTGTCAAAAAGCCAGCAAATTAATATTGAAAAAGTGTGAGTTAGGTCCAAATGCTAAATGGTGTTTCCCGAGAATCTGGACTGACCTCCGATGAACCAACTACCTGTTAAGGATCTTAAATGATTTTTGCTGTGGCTTTAAAGTCGAGCAGTTAACCAAATTGAAATTGTTGTTGCAATGATTAAAACGAGGCGAATAGTTTAAATTTTAATAATCTGTTTTTTTTTTTTATTTTCACATTGTAAATTTAATAATTATAATAATTTTGTAAATGTATCAAGACAAAAATGTTTTATCCTTTTGGCTTATTTTGATTAAAATACATTTATGCATAATATTTGAAATATAAGTTATTTAAACTGTTTTTTTTTATTTCACGTGTACTTGTATAGCAATTAACATTTGATGCCAGTGTCTCAACGCATAACTAAACATAAATGTTTGTAAAAACATAAAACATAAAACAAATAATACAAGCACATACTTTGTAGCGAAACCTACGTCAGATGCGATCCCAAGTATCATCATGGTATATGGTCAATTTTCTCACGCTTATTTACATGAAAACTGTGGCGAACAACTTTAACAGAGGCTGCGGTGGACAATAAAATGATTGGGAACTTAAGAGTATGCACTTCATGCACCTTAATTAGGCTTAATTTAAATAACTAACAAGTGTGTGTGTTCTTTCAGTGTGTATGTGTGTGTGTGTAGGTGTGTGTATCTCATATAAGGCCCTAGAGTGCAAATATTATCGCCGGCATCTCCATCACAATTCAAATATTTGCGCTTAATTATAATTAATTCGCTTCTTTCTTGTAAGTTAACATTTATAAAGACATTGCGTCTGTACGTTTAACTAGTCTAATTTATATATTTATTAATTATATAATTTATGCTAAACGAGTGCTGTATGTTTTGTTATTTTTATTTAGTTGAAAGAATTACAGTTTTGCGCGTTTTTGTTTTTGTTTTTTGTGTATTTGGATTCTCTAGCTTTTTTTCTTGCGAAATAATTTACAAAAAATATATATATATATATTTATATATATATAAAGTTGGGTTTGTTTTTTTAAAAAATTACAATTATAAAAATTAATTAAGTAATAAATGCATATTTTTGTTGTTTTTTTTTTGTTGTTTTGGAAAAGCAAAAGAAAATTGATGTTAACTGTAGATGTATGAGAAATTGTTTGTTAATTATAGTTTAGACATAGCACAATAATAACCATTAATAAATTAATTTTCGTTGTTCTGGAAACCTTTTTCGCGTTTTATCATCAATTTAGACCTGTTTTTTTTTTTAGTTTTTCGTATTTTATTGCTGTTGTTTGATTTATTTATTTAATTTTTGGCTATGCGATTAAATTATTTGAATTGAATTAATTTGGAGCAAAAATTTGAAAGCATTCTAATTATTTAGAAATTTATTGTCCTTGTAAACATTTCAATAGTTAATGTTAATAGTTTTTTTTCTTTTAATTTTTTTTTTGTTTTTCTGAGGAGAAGGATTTTCTTTACATCAATACGTACATTGAAATTTGCTAATAGTTTTCTTTAGAGACTTTTCCAAAAGTTTTTGTTTTTGTTTTTTTGTTAACTTACTAAATTTAAATGTTTGTTTTTGGTTTTTGTAAACGTTTTTAGCTTATATATATAATGTTTTTTTTTGTTAGTGATTAATTAATTGTTAAATAATGTTTAATAAGGCCAAATTAAGTTTTTGTTTTGCGCTTTAGCTTTAGGTTTTTGTGTGTAGTTTGTGTATATATTAAATATTTGTATTAAATGTTAATTTTTATGAATTTGTGCTCGAATTACGCAACCTAGCATAGCACTTACATAAGCATATTACATTTACAAAACATCGAGTGTTTCTTTATCGCTCAAGTAGCCGAAGGTTCTTCATTTAAATGCATGTGGCATGGGGCGGGGCACCTTCTTCAAGCGCAACTCTAGCTAAATGGAATGATCGTATAGGTGTCTCCTTTAGATATACTTCTCTTTCGATTATCGTTTAGTTATTATGTTACATAAATATTTCAACTTTCATACAAAATAAACAAATACAAATTGCTGTGTATTTTATAATAAAACATTTTCTTTTAAGTATGAACTTGAAACGCGCAGCAAGCGGTGGGTTTTCATTAACATAACTTACATATGTGTATGTGTGTATGGGGTGTGTGTGTGTGTGCGTGTGTGTGGCATAATTTATTAAGTTTTGTGTTTTTTTTTTTAACTCTGGCTTTAATACAGTTGGCTGATGTTTAATACTTTTGCGAGAGAGCATCTAGCTCGGCGTTGTTTTTTGTTTTTAAATTTTCTTTAAATACAATATTGTCAAGTTAACGTTTGCTGTTTGTTGTTGTGGTCCAAAAATGTAGTGTATTTACACAGCCTGCTAGCAGACAGTTCGACTACATTTTAAAGCTAATGATTAAACCAAATAAGTTATACATTTATCCCGATAATAAAGCATAGTTGTTAATATTTAATAAAATGATAATTGTGGCACGTGTCTGTTCCAATCGATAAAGAAATAAGCTTTTGAGTATTTCGCAGCACTTGGTACTGGGTTTTTCTTTTCGCTTCTAAAAACTAAACGTAAATAGTTCGAATGTATAAAAATATATAAATATATATATATTTATATATACGGTATTCATATATGAAACAAAAACTGATTTCAACTTAAGCGTAAATCATTTAAAATACTAAAAACATTATGCAAAAGGATAAACTAAAAATAATAAATTCGCTCAAACGAAAGGTTTTCTTTTCTTTTCATTTTTTTTTTGTTTGTTTTGGTTTTTCTTACTTGCGTTTTTCGTTTTACTTTGTGGCAACAAAAAATGACACGGGCAAAATATGGCTATAAAAAATATTTCATCTGCGCTCTACTGAGTTGACTGCCAGTTGCATCTGGAGTATATAACCATTATTATAATTATTATTAAAATTATTATGTTCCTTTCTATATTCGTTTTTCTTTGTGTGTTGTTGTCTTGTGTGTGTTTTGTGTTCCTGCACAATTTGAGATTTTTGCGTCTGTTTTAAGTACAACATTTAAGTGCACTGTTAGTTCACTGTTAGACTTATGTTAGTTGGCTCGCATGCGGCTGCTGTTAATGTTGCTGCTGCTGCTGCTGCTATTTGCGCTCAGTTCAGCAACATTTTCGCATTGAAGAAACTGAACGCATGCCCGCCGTGGGACGGTGCGCCCGTGGGCGTCGTTAGTGGCGCCGCGAAGCGCTCATTGGGCAGCGGGTGCGGTGGTGCCATTAACGCTGCATGGTGCAGCGGACTGGCAAAGAAGGAGGGCGGCGGCTGTGGTGGCGGCGCTTGGCCGTACACAGCAGTTGCTGTCGGCCCGGACAGCAGCGGTGGTGGCGGTGCTGTTGGTGGAGCTGCTTGCGACGGCACTGCGCTGCGCTGCTGCATATTGTTGCCGGGCGGTGGCGGCAACATGACGCCAGCGCCAGGCACGGACGGTGGCCAGCCAAGTGGCTGGCAGGGCAGACGATGCTGCAGTCGCTGCTGCTGCTGGTGATGTTGTTGTTGCTGCTGCTGCTGATGCTGTTGGAATGCCGCCATGGCGGCCAGCTGATGCGGATAGTTGCTGTTGTGATGGTGCTGCAGGTGGTTATTGTTGTTGCTCATCCTGGCCGAGTGGGCGGCGGGGCCGCGACGCGCACGCGCTGTCCCCGTGGCAGCGGCATTGGCGGCTGTGACGCAGGTGGGCGGCACTGAGGTGTCGCTTACCTATTCCCTGTAGGGCTTGCAGTAGGAGTAACGGTGGTTCATGTGCTGGCTGTAGCTGCCCGAGTGGGAGAAGCGCTTCAGGCATTTGGAGCACTGGAACGGCTTCTCGCCGGAATGCAGACGCTTGTGCTCCGTCAAATGATGCTTGTGCTTGAAGGCCTTGGGGCAGTCCATGCACTGGTAAGGTCGCTGACCTGCAAATTGGAATTAGGATTAGCTGCGGTTGCTTATACCTCGCTCGAAATGACTGACTCACCGGAATGCTCGTACTTGTGACGCGCCAGGGAGCTCTGCTTGGCGAACGCCTTGTCGCACTGATCGCAAACGAAGGGAAGATCCGGATCGCCGGCATGACCGTGCGTCTCGGCCTTGGCGCGCTTCGGCTTGGGCGGCAATAGACCGCCGCCCGCCAGCACATAGTCGTCCTCATGCGAGATGCGCGAATCATCGTCGCGCCACGAACGCTTCTCGGAGCCGCCGGGACTGAGGCTGGTGCCGCGATAGTCGGGCATCTTAATACTGTTCATGAGCGGATTGGGCGCATAGTCGCCGCCGGGTTGCATCTGGAAGAGCGCCTCCATGGGCAGGCGTGGCAGCATGTACGGCGGCAGGCCGGGAAACGCTTGTCCACGCGGCGCTGCTCTGTGCGTTGGCAACGTGTGCGCTCCGTCGTGCATGCCGGGCGGCGAGGGGGGCGCAAAATAAAGCGCTGCAGCGGCAGCAGCAGCTGCGGCCGATTGCTGCAACGAAGAGGCGCCCGAGCAGGGCGACAGCGAAGCCGGCGACATGGAGGCCGAGCTGGGAAGTTTGCGGCTCAGATTAATGGCCATGGCCTCAGGAAAGTCAGCGGGCGCGGGCTGTGCAGCTGCCTGCTGAGGGGGCAGGCCGTACAGCGGGGAGGCATCTCGCTTAACGGACAGATCCAACGGCTGATCCTCGCCAGCGCGCGGCTGAGGCAATACTGGAGCGGCAGCCGTGGACTCTCCGCTGCTCGCATAGCTCTGCAGCTTGCGCTCGCGTGAACGATTGTTCTGGAACCAGACCTGGACCACGCGCGCATCCAGCTGCAGTCGGGCGGCTATCAGCCGGAACTCATCCCGACTGGGGCGCGCATTGTGGGCGTAATGCTGCTTCAGCTGCTGCTGCTGCTCCTCGTTGATGGCGGTGCGCACGCGCACTTTGCGTTCGCCGCTGTCGCTGCTGCCGGCATGGTAATCCTGACGAGGCTCCTCCTCTTCCTCGTCATCCTCGTCCGCTTCACTGGCCGAAGGTAGCAACGCAAAGCTTGACGACTGTTGTTGTTGTTGCTGCTGTTGTTGTTGTTGTTGCTGCTGGTAGTGCTGCTCCAGCTCCTCCTTAATTAGGCCGCACAGCACCTTCTCGTGCTGCACCAGCTCTGTGGGATGATTGAATTGCTTGGCGCAGCGACTGCAGCGCAGATCTTTAGGTGTCTGCGCACGCGTTTGCTCCACGGGCGCTGCCTCCAACTCCTCCTGCTCCAGTTTGATGGACTTGGGCGTGTCTGGTGGCGTCGGCTCGCGACTGGGTTCCTGCTTGACAGCGGCGGCATCTTCAAGTGGTTCTGCAGCGGGCAGCTCGGCCGTAGCCGCTGGCTTGGGCTCCGACTCCTCTAGATCCATAACCAGCTTGGGCTCATCGGGCGTCTCATCATCATCCTTGCTGGGCTCATAGAGCGGCTGCTCCTCTCTATGCTCCTGCTCCAGCCGCTCCTGCTGCTCTTCCCGCTGCTGCTGACCGGCAGCCGTCAGCTCCAGCAGTCGCTGTATGCTGTAGGGATGCATGCGCGGGTCCAGCGCTGCAGCCATAAAAGCATTTGGAAATGCCAACAAAGCCGCATTCATCGCGCTGTAGTTGGGATAAAAGGGCGCGGGAGCATTGGCAGCTGCCGGTGGGGCTTGGACTTCGCCAGCAAAGTAATTCATCGGATTGGGCAGCACCGGCTCCGGCAGCTTGCAGGAACGTTTGCCCGCCAGCTGCTGCTGCGGCTGATCTGTTGGGGAGCGTCCAGCGCTGGCATTCTTGTCCAGAGTTTTCAGCATTTGACGATTGTTGTTCAGCTTGAGGCCCATGCTGATGCACTTCTTGGAGGTCATGTGGGAGGAGAAACTGCCCGAGTGGGAGAAGCGTTTACCGCAGTTGTCGCAGCCGAAAGGCTTCTCGCCGGAATGGATCCGCACATGCTCCTTCAGATGATGCTTGAACTTAAAGGCCTTGTCGCACTGAAGGCATTTGAATTTGCGCAGCAGCGCCGACTCGTCGTGGCTGATCATGTGCCGCTGCAGGCGATAAACGTTCGCAAAGGCCTTGTGGCATATTTTGCAGGTCTGCAAAGAGAAGAGAGGCGGGAGAATATATAGTAAATGCTTTTTTTAATTCCTTTTTTTTAAATTGATTTCAAATAAGACATAAATGCAATTATATACTGTGCAGCTTTTGTCCATTACGCTGTTGTGCACTCTCTCGCTCTCGCTCACGCTGACGCTCACTTGTGCTTGTTGGCGCTCCTTCAGCATCTCATTCAATCTGCACGTCAATAGCTCAAGTGCTGACATTGTTGTTGCTGTTGTTGTAGCTTTTGTTGTGCCTACTTTTTATTTTGAGACTCGTTCGTTACGCATACATTTGCAAAACGTAACGCACACGCGCACACGATACCGACGCACAGGTAATAAAAGTTGTTTAAAACAACAAATCGTGTGTATTTATTTGTTTTGCTGCGCCGTTCGAATTCTAACGGTTTTTTTTATCTGTTTCAAAGTCCGCAAAGCAAAACCGAAACCACAAAGCAGAAAAAACGCAGAAGCAGAATTTGTTATTTTTTGTGGCGTTGTTGCGTTTAACAAGCAGATTAAAAGAGTTTGGCTGATTAAATGTATAAAACTCAAAACTAATACAAAAAAAAAACAGACTTAATTAAAAAATCAAGCGATATGCGCACTGCGCGAATCACGAAATTGTAACTACAACAGACAGAAACAGACTGAAGCAACGGCAAAAGGACAGTGGCAATCGAGGTAACCTAGCAGTCAGCTTGCAACTGTCATTGAGACATGTACGCATGTGTGTAAAAATGAAAGCGTAGGCAAAGCAAAGAAGATAAGCAAAAAGCAAAAACAACATAAAAAGTAGTCCATACACGCACATTGTAGTGAGTGTGACGAGTGCATGTCGAGATCGGTATGATGAAAAATAAATTAAAACAAAACTTCAATGGGATATATTGCGACAAAGCGTCAATAAGAAATGGAAACATAAACAACAACAAACGCCGGCAAGTGAAGAAATAAACAAAAAAGCTAACGGAAAAAAGAATTAAAACCTAAACCAAATCAAATCGTATCGTTTCAGCAGCTGATGCTAATCAAAACGAAATGCGTTTGTTTGTCTTTGATTTGTTTGGCAACAAATTGAACGCATCAAATGCAACTTTGTTGTTGCTGTTGCCCCTGTTGGAAAAGGTGCACAATGAAAGCACAAGCCGCCTGACTGACAGGTTTGGGCGCAAGGGGCTCCACTTAGCCAGTGCGCTGAAAGATTTGCGGCACTTTCACTCGCCCAACATATGGCAACACGTGTTGCAGGCCACCACCCCACCTTTTCCCGCGACTTCGTGACTATGCGGTTGTTTACGTGCTGCCGTTGAACTTTCTGCTGCTGCAGTGCAGCTCACCTCAGCTATTTGTTTCCCTTTATAAATAAATATAAAACACGCCAGACTGTTATTGTTGTAAAGTTCATGACATTGTCGTTGGAGCGGGGCCGCTGCTGCACTTTTTTATCAGCGATCAATTTTCAATCTGTCTGCTCAATACGCTATAAAATCTGCCTGTTGTATGCACACATCCATATGTACATGTGTACATGTGTACATGTGTAACAGGCACTGTTACGCTCTTTGTTATTTGCTGAACCTTGACTTGCATGACGCGTATTCTCTGGCTTTGCAAAGTAAGAGAGTGCGCTTGCCGTGGCTTGGACTTTGATAGGTTACTCAGCAGCAGCTTTCTATGAATTCAATTAACATACGTACACACATATGTGTGTATGTGTATATGCGTGTATATCTTTTAGTGTGACCAGTCATTAGTCATTTCAACACAAAACCAATTTAAAAATGAGCTCTTGACATGAGATCACAAGCTTATAGTCCGCAAGGGATATGGGGGTGGGGGTATACAGCAGCACAGGGTCATCAAAATAGCAATATAAATGGGCCTCGGCTAACGGCTTCTCTCCAGTCTAATTAGTTTGTACATTAACGGTGACATTGTGTTTATTTGTATAGCAAGTGGAAGAAAAAACACAAAATACGCCCAATAATTATGCGCGGCCAGTTTTTAGGCCTAATTTGTTTGTTTAACGCCCGTTTGCTCATTAAAAAACAACAACAACATCATTGGGGAAAATTTGTTTTGTTTTTCTAAAGTGAAAAACTTTAAACTACAATTGGATTTTCGCTTTGAGTGAAATGTGAGCGCCGGCTGGCGTCGGCTGATGGAGCGGAAGAGCAGTAACATAAATTTCCGCTTCCGCTGGTTATGAGTTGGCAAGGGAGGGCTAAGACTTGTTGTTTTACCTGTTCTTTCAAATACTGATATAAATCTGATTTGTGCGGTCACGTCACCACAGTCAGAACAGTCGCCATTTGCAGGTGCGAGAGCGAGCGAGCGAGCAAACGAACTAAAGAAAAAAAAACAAAAACAGAAAAAGCGAACGAGTTTTAACATGCTCTCCAACATGGCTACGGCTACGGCTACGTCTACCTGTTGCGCTCGCACACACATAAAGCAAAACTCGTTATCGCTATTGCTATCGCCTCGCCACGGTGTGAAGTTACGCTCTTGCTCTCTCTGTCGCTCCACATTTATGTGTGGTATGTACGTGTGCTGCAGCAGTGGAAAGAGCAAAGAGTAAATACGCCCACCTCTGTTTAAGTACAGTGTGGACATTATGAACACGCTTTGTTGTCGCACAAGCGCGGTTGTTATTTTTATTGTTATCAATTAAATGTAAAATAAAATGGCAGCCGTACAGCGCACAAATAACTGTACACCGTTTTACAAAAGGTAAGCTACAGTGTTATTGCATGCGTCAGAGTGATTCTTATGCACTTTTTATTTTATTTTTTTTTTACTGCTCGTCATGTGCTGCGAGCGGAAATGCCAATTGTAGCTACCTTTCGTTAATAATGGTCACACAAAGATGCCCTGGCACCGAGTGGAACATAATCTCATACGCTGCTCTGATGACTCAAGTGCCTGGCTGAGAGCTAAGGATGCACTTACAGCTGACCTGGAAATTGATTCATTAAAATGAAGAGTATATTCCACTGAGCACAAGAGATTCAGTGCGTTTAACCTTTGCGCTTTTAGATTAGCCTCACACACGTGCGCCTATCTATCTCTCTCTCTCTCTGGCAGGGCTCCCACAAGTGCTCAAAGTACGACTGAAAATAATTGCTAAGGCCGAAGAACAGCTTGAAAGCCGCTTTATTCGCTACACATTTGTGTGCATGTGTGTGTAGTATGTCAGTTTGTTTGCTTTAAAAACTGCCTAATTAACAAAATTTCAACAGAATTCTACGGCTCATGGCAGCCAATTAAGAGCGTCGCCTGTACCTTAAGCCAGCATTCCACACACAATTTCTGAGCTTACAATGATGTCACTGACACACGAGCCGTGCACACACACACACACACACACACTCACACACACATGCACGTTAATGCCCTGTACGTATGTATTTGCAGCAGTTGCTGCTTATCGGTGGTTGGCTTGTTATCAAGCCAAAAGGCGTGCCTTGTAAAATCAGCCAAAAAAATCTTGCCGGAAACTGTATGCCATGTAGCAGACCACACACAGCAGCTTCAAAGCACAAATCAAGCTAAACGTTGCTGACAGTGTGCGAGAGCGAGAGAAAACGCATTGAGCGTCCAGCAGGTCCGGCAACGCTAATTGCAGGCGACAGTAGCCTTTTGCTATAATTATAAAGCAACGTAGGTGGGCGCCAATCCGACAGACAGGGACAGACAGAGACGGCGACAGAGATGGCGACACGAGGAGCTGTGACAAGCGCACTAATAGAATAATCAAGTCAAAGTAAAAATATATACAACATATAAGATCTAGATATGTACGAGTGTGTATGTGTGTGTGTGTGTGTGTATCTCGGGCAGAGACACCGCTAATTTGTGAAAGTATTTCACGAACGTTTCATGCATTGAGTGACACGAGAATTTGGCCATAATAGCGCACATAATTGGCTCTAAAGAATGGGACTGGGCCGGACCGGACCGGGATGGGCTGGGCTGGTCTGGGCTCGTCTGGGCTGGCCTGTTGCGGGGCCAACAAGCTTTTAAAGTGACATGTTCAAACGAATTGTTGGCCGCTAAAAACTTGACAAAATGCCGCCGTCAGCATGGAAATATTTATATATAAATACTATATATGATAATATATATATAAAGACGCACCTGTCGCCTGTGGCAACGCGTAAACAAAAATAACAACAAACGACATGCTCGAGTTGTTTTCTTTTCTCTATTTTTTTTCCTTCTTGTTTTGAGGTCAGTCTAAACACATTTCTGTTTGCAGAATCAAAAAGATAAAGCTGAAACAAACCAAAATTTATTAACGATGCCACAAAACGAAAATGTTTAAGCAGAAAAAAAAAACAGAAAAAACAGAAAAAAACAGAAAATAATAAATGCCTAACTGCTTTATAGCAACTGCGACCCAATTTTCTAGGCTTGTGCTTATCTGTGCGGCAGCTGCCGAGAGTAGAAACAACAACAATGAAGAAAAATATAAAAATATAGTATATACTTTATAAGGCTGCGCCTGATTAGAGCAATGAATGAATTTCTAGTTAGCATTGACGTACCTTACCATAAGAGCAGAAAAAATAAAAATAAAAGAAAACACATAAATAATGCGATGGTTTTTAATCGCAATACTATACCTAGTGCTAGTAAATCAGAACACGCTGTGTGCGCTTCACGAGTTGAGTTCAGTTCGATTGGGTTATCGTTATCGAAAGTGGTTTTTGCCTAGGTACCGCAAGCGATTGCCGTTCCAAGTAGGGTTTTTGAACTCGTCCGATTAGCGCCCATGTAGAGGTGCGCCCCCATAGATAAGCCGCACACATTGGGCTAAGCACACATTTATTGTTTTGCAGTCGCAGAAAACAATCAATTTCCATATAGTATATACATATATATATAGGTTTTTTATTATTTAAGTTTTTGTTTTTTCCCAAGTGTATTTCGTGGTAAAAGTTCAACAACATTTACTTCTGGGCTAAGAGCAAAAGCGGCTAAAGTCGCCATTTGGCTATTGGTCTCTGGTGATTTTTGCGCACTTGCCGCCTGCCTGTCTTAAATCGCCCAGAAATACATTTGTTGTACATTTATATATGTATTTTCTTTTATTTATTTTTTTTTTTTTTACTTTCGTTTTTTCCAAAGTTGATTAACAGGAAAATACTTTTAAGCGCTGGCAATTTATTTCGCCTGCCGCATTTTTCAATATTTTATGGCGCATTTCTCAAATGCAGCTGATCAACCGTTACCTAAAGACTTACAATATTTAAGACAATATAATAATAATAATAAAAATAATAATAACAAAAGATAAAGCCAGCCCCGCACCAAAGACAGGCGGAAACACGTCGAATTTTCATTTTGCGTTCGCTGCCAACGCACGACAAATCAAATTTAATTGTTTATAAATAAAACGTTTTGCCCAATGATGCGTGGGGCTGGGCGCTCGAATATTTTTCAGTTTTTCTTGGGCTGAAAACTCGTCTAAACATGCGAAATTAGTTGTGTATTAGGAGAACATAAATTAGGCGCCGCCGCAAAATAAATTAAATTTATTACTTTTGATAAAAGCTTCAACAAAATATTGCCAAATCAAAAGAAACCTCACATTAATAAAAAATAATATAAAATAACAAAATTATGCCATTTGAAAAGCTTTAAGATATTGCTCGTCTGGGAGCTAGCAGCTGCTTCAGAAATGATTTTTATTATGATTTTTCATTTTTACGAGACTGTAGACCGTTTCTTCCTCTTCTTCTTTTGTGGAAACTATGTAACACAAGTTGTGAGTGCCATAAAAAAACTGGTCAAAGGAAAATTCGCCAAGTTAACGCAACTGCCTCATATTACAAAATGTCCACTTGGGCAGTACAAAAGTCCGAATAAGTTCTATGTAACGGCACAAAAGTCAAGTCTGTCTCTTTCTTTCCCACTCCTCTCTATCTCTCTCTCTCTCTCTCTCTCTCTCTTGCATTTCGTCCAACTTCATTAAACATATCATTCGACCCAACCGCACAATAAACGAATGCCCGAAAGAGAAAAGAGCCCACGGGACTTGCACGGCAAGTCGAGGGAAAATGTTTAAGGGAAATTCCATGTGAGTACAAGAAGAAGAAGCAGCATTTACCGAGAACACACGGGGCCGCATAATTTATGATGTGCACGGTGAAAGTTGATCCAAGTCCCGAGAGCAAATGAAAATGATTGTAAAAAGATTTTCCATTCTACGCAGAAGGTAAAATGTCTAAGGGGGGGAAAATAGCTTGGCATGTGTTCTGGTAAAAAATGGGCAGGTGCTGCTGGAGAGCGTGGAATCTAGGTATTTGAGGAGCTGTTAAGGAAGTAGCTAAAAGATATTTTGGGAAACAGGATCCGCAGGAATTGGTTTCTGTTAATGACAGCAACGAGGTGCTGACTAGAATCTGGATAATAAAAAGACCCGATATCTTTGAAATCCTTATAGATAGAAAGTTAAAATCTGAAATGGTTCCGCAGGAATCGGTTTCGGTTGACGAGGAGCTGACTATAATCTGGATAGATATATATGCTAAAAGGACACGATATCTTTGAAAACCTTATAGATAGAGCTGGATGTTGATACGAATAAGTGAGGCATCTGCAGCTTAATAAATTGACCACGGAGTAAAATAAGTGTCAAGGCTTTATAAACTTTATGATTTATAAATTTGCAGCATATATTTAATTTGCATTGGGCCTGAATAAATGTTACAGAACTTTGCGTTGTAAATTTCAATAAATTTTCATTATTTGTAAACATGCGTTTAAAAGTTTCCCTTTTTTACAGCGTTTTTTTTTTTTTTTGATACTTTTATTTTTAATTTGTTTGCTTTAATTGCAAATAATTTTTAAACTTTGTGCGCGCGCGGTCAAAGGGCAGCGTCCAGAGAAATACATAAAAATACATTTAAAAGTGGCGAAGAGCTGGCACATGGAGCTGGGACTGTGGCCAGGGGATTGGGAATGGGTGCCCGCAGTGGAGTAAATAAATTGCTATTAATTTTTCAGCGCTGTTCGTCAAGTGGCGAACGGCGCCGAGACGACGATGTCAGGAGCCGGAACTGGAGCCGGAGCTGGAGCCGGAGCTGGAGACCTGGAGCTGGCCATGGGGTAGGACACCTAAAGTGCATATAATTTTTCAATTTGAAATGTTTCGTGTGCAGACACATGGCCAACCATGGTCTGTGGTGGCCAAAAAGGTGGCAACTTTTAGCGCCGGACCCAAATGAATTGTGGCCAAAAAGTTGCGACTGTTTTTATTTGTGCACGCGTGTGTGTGCGTGTGTGTGTGAGTGCGTGTGTGTGTGCAGCGCAGTTAAGCAAATATTTAATTGCTGCACTTTTTCTGGCACTCGCATTGTTATGGCTGAAAGTTTGCCAGCGTCAGTCAATTTTTTGTTTTTGCTTTTGGCCAACACATTTCGGGTTTGGCCAATAATTTATGTGCTGCCATTTGCTCAACAATTACGGCCTTGCATGCTATCTCTGTCTCGCCCCTCTCTCTCTCTCTCTCTCTCTCACTCACTCACTCACTCTCTCTGTCACGCTGAAGCGCTGTTAATGATGTTGACCTTTGCAACAAAATGTTGCACGTTGTTAACTTTAAAGCCGCGCGACGTCTGCGGCCAATTTAAATGGCTTTTCAATAACAATTGTTATTTAAACAAAAACAGAAAAAAAACAACAACAACTTGTGTTGCCTACTTATGCGCATGATTTCAATAATGAGCAATGCGCGCGGCTATTGTTGTTGTTGTTGCATAATTAATTGTTTTCACACATAATAATTTAATGCGCGTGTACACGTGTAAAGAGCCCCCCGCCCATCAATTATAAATATGGCAATAAATGCGCATTGGCCATAGTTGCCATATGTCAACCCACTGTTGGCCAATATCCTGTTGCCATTTGTGCACTTTGCATGTGTTTCAATGTTTAAATGTCATTAACAAAGCCGTAAATTATGTGTGCCCCGCAGCAAACGTGCCCCAGCTGTGTGGCTGCAACAAAAGTGCAAACAGGTTGACCCAACGTTGGCTCCCCGGCAACCCCCGCCCAGGGACTGGAGGCTGTCTGGCTTAATAAACCCACTCACAACTCGATGTGCTGCTCTTGCGGCTTTATTAGCTTTTTGATGCACGACCCCTGCTTATGACGGCTTAGGTAAATATTAATAACGCCAGCAGTTGCCAAAAAAAAAAAAAAAGAGAAGTACAAAATGCAACAGCTACAGTGAACATTGCCTTAAGGTAAGGATAGATTTATAATATACTAAGTATAAGTTTCAACTTCCTTGCTCTTACTGTCAGTCAATCAATCAGTCAGTCAGTCGGTCAATCAGTCAGTTAGTCAATCAGTCAGTAATTCTGTCAGTCAGTCAGTCAGTCAGTCAGTAAGTCAATCAGTCAATCAGTCAGTCAGTCAGTCTGTCAGTCAATCAGTCAGAAATTCTGCCAGTCAGTCAGTCTGTCCGTCATTCAGTCCGTCAGTCATTCAGGACAAACATTTTTTTATAGATGTATATAGAGATTAACCTGACCTCTTTCTTTCTGTAGGAGCACTAGTTACACGCAACGTCTATGTTCAGACAGCTTTGATAATTGAATATTATATATTTTTAATTTTATGATAATTATTAGTTATTTATTTTTGAGATTCAAAAAATATTCAATCTTTTAAAGATATTTTCGAATAAGTCCTCAAATATTTGTAAGTAGAGTAAAACCTTTTTATGTTCCAAGCTTGAAATCATAGTTTTGATGATAATTATTGTAACTATATTTAAAACTGCGTGACTCTAATTATTTATGGTAAATTTTCGATTTCATAATTATCTTTTTTCTTTATTATTAGCTACTGTGGCCTTTGGCTTCCTTATCAACATATCCAGACCCTCTAGAGCTCCAACCCACATTGTGCAGCTGCCCTAAAGACTCACTTGAACAGCTCGGACAGGCAGTTGATGATTCTGCTATTTCGCTTAAATATGCCCAAATATGAATCTTCTCAAGGCATTTTAGGCATTTTTCACTGTAACTGGTGAGACGAGTAAAAGTACGACTGGCCTCTCATATGAACAATCAGATAGCTTGAAGCTGTCCAACTTTTTCATTTCGGCTCTACTCGCATGAAGGTAAAAAAAAGCAGCAGCAAAAACAAAAAAATAAAGCTAGATAAAAAGCCGAACTAGCCATATGAATTTATGAGCAATGCGTGATGGGGGGCGTACAATGCTTGTGGCTGGGTCCGCCCCCTTTGCAGCTGGCCCAGCCAAAAAACAGAAGTAGAAGAAGAGAAATGCAACAAAATTATAATTTATGTGGCTTTAATAGCCGCTGGGTGCCTCATGCCACAAGGTGTGCGAGTGTGCGTGTGTGTGTGTGTGTGTGTGTGTCCCTCCCTCAATACACAACTTGCCGCTTATCGCTGGCCGTCTGAAGCAGTCCAGTGTGTGTGTGCGTGTGTGTGTGAGTGTGTGTTTTTTATTATTGTGGCGAGGAGTGGGTAGGCCGTAAGCGCGTAAGTGTTGGTACGTCTTATCAGGGCCTGCCTGTAGCAACATTTATTTTAATGC
The DNA here is from genome assembly GCF_035044405.1 of Drosophila montana. NCBI lineage: Eukaryota > Metazoa > Arthropoda > Insecta > Diptera > Drosophilidae > Drosophila > Drosophila montana. Next base: position 12,042,942 of record NW_026998620.1, on the reverse strand, counting down.
CTTATCACACGGCCAGCCCAAGACGAACGCGAACGCAGAACAACAACTGCACAATTGGGAGTTACGAGTGTGTGACTGACAGCCCCACACACACACGCAAACACACACACACACACGCACATACTTGTAGACCTTATATACTACATAGACCTTATGATAGGCCGCCACAAAGTGTGACAGACGTGTACGCACTTGCTATCTCACTTTATTGTACTTGTATCTCACTCGGTTTCTTCTTAGCCAATGCTCCCCTGATAATACTTTTTGTTGTTCCATTTTTTTTCATCTTCTACTGCTTCTTCTTGTTTTTGTTGTGTGGCGCGTCATTGGGTTTTTTCGTCGGTGTGTGTCTGTGTGTGTGTGCCTCAGTGTGTGTGTGTGTGTGTGTGTGTGTGGGGTTTGGTAAACGCCTACGTTTTTATTTAATGCCAGTATTTGGTGCTTGTTTTCGTTTTTTATTATGACGGTGTTGCTTATCATAGTTTATAGTGTTCGTTGTTGTTGCTGTTGTTGTTGCTGTTGCCTTGCTGATAAACTTTACGTAAGCATAAGAAAATAACAACAATCTTTTTAATTCCACGAAAAGAAAAACTCTTGAATGTTGGAAAAACCCACAACATATTTGTTATCTTCGCACAAAAAAAAAAACTACAAAGAAAAAAAATATACAGAAAAAACTAAAAAAATTACAGAAAATAAAGGAGAACAAAATGGCCTGTCCCATGTGTTTAGTTTTTATCTGGGGCTTAATTATTTACTCATTTGACTTCGATATATATTGTATAAAATTTATATATAAATAATTCATATTGTGTCAACAGGAAACGTGGGCACATTCATAAGGTTGATGCTGTGCTTGGCACCGTCGTTATCCGTTGCCCACTTTCCGCTCACATGCGAAGCCAACAACAACAACAACAACAACCACAACAACGACAACAACAAAAGCAACAACAACTATCTGAACAAAGCGCGCGCATTGTGTTCAATGTGCGTTGCTCAAAGATCAACTGAAGCGGGCGCTTTGCGTGTTTATGATCAGCTTTTTGAGCGGGTTTGCGCTGTTGATGGTGTTGAGGGGGTGGGGGTGGTGGACATAGATCAGACGCATGAGTAAGTTGCGCTTGTTGCGCTAACTCGTACAACATGAACTTTAACCCTGCGACCGGCCACAACAACTGCGACTTGTATAAAAAATATTTGATCACCATTTCGCAGAGTCTGCTGACTCACGATCTAAGTAGCTTGTGCCCGTGAAGTCTTCAATTTTAGTTATTCACCCCTTTTCCGATAGTTTGAGTGGATTTCTTTTAATTCGCAGAAACGTCTCAAAAGTGTCACAGTACAATGGCAAGTAAATAATACGTGATTTTCACAGGCTCTAAAATGAATTGAGCTAACCACTCTTTTTCCGACAGTTAACGTGAATTTCTACAAATATTGCAGCACATCTCAAGAAAAGGATTTTTGGTAGATATGATTATTTTAATTATCCACCTTTTTTCCAATTATTAACGGGGATTTCGTAAAGGCAATTGACTGTATTCTTAGATGTGCATTTTTACTTATTCACCCATTTTTCGATCGGTGGATTTGGAAATTTGATGAAACGCTTTAAAAAGGAAATGTTACAAAACTATTGAATATAATTTTGAAAATCTATTTCATGAGCAATAATAAAGTTGCGTTTGTCAGGTTTTCACCTATTTTCCGCCTTTGTTGGCGAAAATCTTAATAACCCTGACTAATATATATATATATATATATATACATATATATAAATGACTCCCGACCTCGAGCTAGCCAATTAAATAATTATATAAATATAATATAATATAGAGAGAGAAACTCACCTGAGTCACATTCTGCGTGGTTTGCGGGCCCGGGGGTGAGTGGAGCAGCTGATGTTGTTCGAGCTGCTCGCGGCTGGGAAAGGCCGCAGTGCATTGCATGCAGGGAAAGGCGGCGCTGAGATCGCCCGTTGTGGAGCCCGGGCTGGAGGTGGAACGGGGAGCACTCAAGTCCAAATCATAAGCGGAATTGCTGCCGACGCTGCTGTTGCTGCCGGGCTGTGGCGGTGGCAACAGCAAAGCCTGCTGCAGCTGCGGCTGCTGCTGCTGTTGTTGCTGCTGTTGCTGCTGCTGCTGCTGTTGGTGCTGCTGCTGTTGGTGCTGCTGTTGGTGGCTGGGCGAACTGGCGGAGCGTGCGGACTGCATGGCCAGGGCAGCGGCGGCCATGAACTGTGCATGCAAATGGGCGGGCAGCTGCGGCGGCGGATGCGGCAGGTGGGCAAACAAATCGCTGGGCGTAGTGGCAACCGGGGAGCACAGAGGCGAGTGCTGGCTTCTGTGGCTGCTGCTGCCACTGTGGCTGTTATTGTTGTTGTTGTTTTGATTCTTGGCCAACTCGCTGTTGTTGTTGTTGTTGTTATTGTTGTTGTTGTTGCTGTTTGGGGACTTGGCATAGCGGCGACTGCTGCTGCTCAAATTACTCTGCTCATCCTCCTCCGCCTCGCTCTCCGGCTGCGCAGCCTCAGCAGCGACCCGATGTGGCTCATAGTTAAGCTTGTCGTGCGGATGCTCGTTGGCAATGTGCTCGCTGAACGACTAAAGGGTGAGGAAGGTCTCATGGTTATGGTCCGTCTATAAACGCATGTCAGCCAAGCGGAGACTCACCTGAAACTCATTGAAGCGCTTGTGGCACTGCGTGCACTTGACCAAACAGTCGTCGGCTGCATTCGCTGTGGCGCTGGCCGCAATCTCCGGATTGGCAGCCACATTGCTGGGCTTGTTGTGTGCTTGGTGATGATGCAAATTGGAGGCCAAAGAGGAAACTGCAGAGAGAGAGAGAGAGAGAGAGAGAGTTAAGTGTGTGTCAAGGCATGTAATGGGATGGGAAAGTGGATACAAGAAAACTGTTTAACAAATCTTTGAATTTTCACACCAAATAGGTCAGAAATTAAGTGAAATGTTATTTAAAATAAGTTTGTTAACAATAATTTGGTTAAAAATTTGGATTATTTTCGTTATGCACTGAGAGAAACTCTACGCCTAAAATTTTATCAAAAAAACTAATAAAACAAACTTTAAATATTGACAATTATTATTGGCTTAAATAACTCTCAAAAAAAAAAATTGAAAATAATATAGATTGTGCATAAATATTGTGCCTTAAACTTGTTATTGAATATTCCACAGAGAGGGAAATGCTAAATAAATTACCAAAAACTGATATTTAAAAAATAAAATAAATCTATAAAAATGTAAAAGAAAAAAAATTAAGATTTGAATGTTCAGCTTTTAGTTCTTTTAGCTCTGTAGCATAATCTGAAAAACAAATTAAATCGATTATATTTCTTTGCAGAACCTAACGTAAGTGTTCCTCAAACTGAAGACGGCCATTTTGCAATTAAGCAGCATTTTTTAATGAAAACAAATTAACTGTGAGATCTGCACAGGCGATAAGCAGCAAGAAGCAGACCTAAATGGCATGCCACACATAAGGGCCACAGTATGCAAGTGGAGCAGCAGCAAAGGGGCTTGAGAGGAGGGGGTCTAAGAGGAGGAGGGGCTGCCGTGTGGCCGGGGGCAACTTGAGCTTAAGCACCGAAGATCGACATTAATTTCGTGGCAAATCAACTTTACCGCTGCCAAAGTCAGTGCTACGAGCCACAACCCCTGCCACAACAGCCTGCCCCGCCTGTGGCATTGTGGTTGCCGTTGCCTTTGCCGTTGCCTTCACGCAACGATTCCACGTAAAAGGCGATGATCTCATGCGCCAATCAAAAGCAGAAAAAATAAAAGACTGGAACTGGTTTACACACACACACACACACACGTGCACACACTGGAACTGGCTGAAGAGTCGACTTAATCAGTTCAAAAAAGCGTTCAAGCATGCGAAAAAGGAGATCATATAGAACGTGAACGGCAAGGCAAGGCAGAAGACAAAAAAAAAAAAAGAAAAAACAGAAAAAAACGAAAAAAAAAGTATCTTGAAGATTGCTTTGTTCAATGACGACGTCGCTGGCAATGCCGATGCCGAGGGTCAGCCAATTGCTATACACACACACATACACATAATAAATGACTGTGTGTGTGTGTGTGTGCGTGTGTGTGTGTGAGATACTTATGGCCGCTGAGTCGCTTGGTAAATAAGCAACTTTGTTGTATCTGCGACTGGGCCCAGGCACGTTGCAAGGTACAAAATGGAGTTTCAGCTCACGCTGTGTGTATCTCACAATGGGAGTCTTTGTTGTTGCTGTCGCTGCTGCTGCTGCTGTTGCTGTTGCTGCTGCTGCTATTTGATCGCTACCTTAATTTAAGCCAATTAACCGCCTGCAGACAGATGCCGCTCATAGGGGCACTCACATGTGCAGCGCTAAATTAATGGGTCTGTGTACGCGCATACCTTGTTTTTTGTATCTGTAGCCGTATCTGTATCTGTGGAATGTATCTGTATCTGTATCTTGTGGCCGGCCTGGCAATCAAGCGCAATCTAAAGCAGAGTTCGTTGCACGTTCTGTTGTTATTTTCACTTTCAATAGTTTTTCCTATAAGGTTTTCTTTTATATAATTTTTTTTTTTATTGATATTACACAGTTAATTGATTCAGATACAGTTTGATTTGCGTTGCTGAGATGCGGGCTTTTAGTTACTTGGAGGTAATTTCAATTACTGCTATTTCTGGCATGCAACGTGACCCGCATTGCGTCTGCAGCCCCCTCACCTAGCGCCCAATGCTAATCATTCTAATTAGAGCTCGCACACTCCGAATTTGCTCCATTTTAAATGCCATCAAAAAACATAAATAAAAAATAGCAACAGCTGCTTGTATTACAGCACTTTCTGGTCGCGTCTACATTTCAGTTAATAATTTTGTGAAAATTTATTTCTTGCTGCCCGTTTAATGACGTTTTTATTAAATGAATCTGTCGGCCATTCGCTCATCTTCATAAAATATGCAAGTTGTTAAAACGTGAACCACAAAGAGAAAAATATATTAAAACACCAAACAAATTTTATGGCTTTTTTCATCATCATAATGGCGGGCTTCGGGCTTGAATGCCTGGGGTATCTGGGCTGAGTGTGTGTGCGTGTGTGTGTGTGTGTGTGAGTGTGTGCGACACTCAACACTCAACAAGTGTGTCACCAGCTCATTTAGTTCAATCAATTTTTCATAACAGAAATTATTAACGCAACGTGGAAAAAGCCGTTTCGCATTTTGCACTTATTTCTTTTTAATACCCTGTAACAATTAAAAGTGCGTAGGCAGGGTATGCTAAAGTGCAGCTCATTGAATGGGAAAATTCCTTGGTCAAGAACTATGTGCAAATTCATTTACGCAGTTCTGTCTTAGGCCCTGAGACTTTTCGAAGTCTTGAACAAGTTAATTGCAATTGTTTCATTTATTTATTTTTTAATTTAGCCTTTAATTTGTCTCACAAGTGAGTTTCTGCCTGCGTACAGGGTATCTCTTATTCGAGCATTGATATTTGTTTGTCATTGTCATATGTAAGCAATGGTATTGAAATATTGAAAGTGTCTGCAAATTAATTTCAATTTGTGAAGTGAAAAAAACAACAGATCTCAAACGAATTTTGATAGTCACATCAAATGTTTCTTTATTGTTGCTTTAGTGTTTCTTGTTGTTCTTGTTGTTGCTGTTGTTGCTGGCCAACTATTTGGCGCTTACGCAGGCCAATTGAAGTTGATTGATAGTGTTTTATAGTCAGGAGAGAGAACCCATCAAAGCAGATTTGCCCAAGCAGCCAGGAAATATGCTGTGTATCTTAATCTATTTTTGGCTGATGGAATGTCTTTTATGAATATGATTTCATGGTTTAATTCTTGTGGACCACTTCTAAAGCTCAAAGCGCTTATTTTTAGTAGAATTATGGCCAAATTTCATGGAGATCAGTTATTTTTCCGAAGTTCTTTATTAATTAACAGATGCTTGCCTTAACAGCGCACTTTAACAGCCAGCTGTTAGCTCTAAAAACGAGTTCATGTTGTGTTAACAGTCTATGCCAAAATAAATACAAACACCTGTTGATCTGCAAAAAATGAAAATTTAAATTGAATGCTATTAGATGCGACACAAATGCATATCAAAATGCCAGATTTGATGAACTTTTTAAGAATATCGTAAGAATTGTGGGAAATGCCAGCTGTTAAATGATTTGACAGCTCCAAAGGCGCAAATATTTTGACAGAATAGATGTGATAGCTGCCTAGAATTTATGCCACACGTTTGCCAAAGCAACAAAAACCACAATTTAAAACAATAAAAATATAAAATTGAGCTCTCGTGTGATAGCGGCACATGAAATGCCGTGTGGTTCTTTGTTGTGGCTCGGGTTGCTCAACTTTTGCGGCCGACTGGTGACGGCACAGAATGAAATCAAGGAATTGGTGTCAATGCTGGTTCACCTGTGCTACACGCGCGGCCCAAAATAGTCGAAAAGGGGGGCATAGCGTATAGGGGGGTATATGTATATTATAAATAATATGTATGTATGTGGGTTGAGGGGGGAGACAGCGTAAATCAATGAAAAATAAAAACTACATTTGTGCTAACGTGCAAGGCGACAGATACATTTGTATCTGTATTTGTTAGTTGTGGCTGCTGTTGTTGTTGTTGGCTTTTGCGTTCCACTAATTTTATGTGCTTTTTATTGCCAGCTTTTATTAGCCCCAGACATTCTTCAGCTAAGCTCGGCTAATGCCAATTTATTTATTTCGTTTCATTTCATTTTGCCATCTTTTTACTTTCAGTTCTCGAAACGATTTTCACGTTTAATTTATGGCCAGCGGTTGCAGGCGGACGGCTTTTACCTGCGCCCAGTTCTGGGCTGATGGAACATTTCTCATGCTCATTTGGCTGTCTGATTTTAAAGTGTTTTTAATATTTCAATGACAGGCGCTTGTCAAACACGCCCAAACGAAATGTAAACCGATGACATTTTCTATAGATTTTTTATTCTTGTTTATGTTTTTTTGCTGCTCAGGTAAGGGAATTTGTTGCTACTTTAGACATTTCTAATTGTTTAATTGTTGTTGTTGTTGCTGCCCGCTGCTGCGAAAGCGCTGACGCAGCTTCAGACAAATGGCCGACAGGTGGCGCCGCTTTCAATGACAATCGCTTTGCGAGTTTTTGTGTAAATAATAAACATAAATTTTAGCACTTAATTATAAACAGACACAACTCGTTGCAGCCGCTCATTTGCAGCTAGCGACATTTTTAGCATATTTATTAAATAAATTTACATAAAATTAGCTGCAAATGGCAGACGGTAATAAACACACACACACGCACTGCTGGGGCCTAATTGTGTTTGATAATGTAAGCGACACCTCTCTCAAGCATTAATTTATTTATTTAGCAATTAATTGGCGTGTAAATGTAAACCGGTGGGAAGGCCAATTTGTTTAGGTGTAAAATGTGAAATGCTTCGATATCGAATGCCAAAATACCGAAAATACCCAAAGCGGGGCGTGGGCGTGCGAAAGTTTACAATGATCGGTCTGGCAACTCCAAGCGCTAGCGCTCTTCTTCTTGCTGCCTGAATGTCCGTTCTCAAGTGGCAGCACTTGAGTCGCATATGAAAAACATATGCCCGGGACCCCGACTCAAATGCTAAGTAATAATCGCCGAGGCGTGCTAAATTTGGAACTCGCAGGGCACTTAAAGAGCGTAGGTATATAAAGGTGCATGCGAGTCGGGTAATACTTTCCGTATGTATGTGCATATACGCTCGCCGGGCACAAAGGTGGCTTAGGTAAAACAGCCTCAAGTGGCAATGCCAAAGGTGGCAGCCACGGCGAGCAACGCAAACAGACGTCGCTGCGACTGCGGCTGTAGCTCTAGCTGTGGCTGTGGCTGCCTATAAATAGAGTTTCGGGTAATGCAGCAAGAGCTGTAAAGGGAGTAGATGCCAAAACGGAGCAACTGCACCAACGCCGAGTCATTTTGCCCTTTACTTAGTTCCCATACCCTCATGAAGGGTATAACAATTTTGTCACGAGCTCTGCAACGCATAGAGGTAAATAAATGATATAAGAATCTTGATCCGTACCAACAGCCGAGTCGACTGCATTATCATAAAGCAGGAAAGATCGGAAATCTTGACCAAACTTGGAATTTACCATACTTCTTTTACACATCGGAGGAGATGGGCCAATAATGACAAACTCAGCGATTATCGGCTCCAAAGTTACCCTCCGGATAACCTTTTAAAGTCGGCCTACTACATTATATGGTTGCTATAGGAACAATCGATCGGTAACCCTCTGCAAGGGTATTCGATCTTCAGCGTGCCAAAGATAGACGTTCCTTCTTGTTATTTATTTGTGCAGCGCATTGCTGCTGCAGTTGCTGCAGTTGCTGTTGCTGCCAGGTTTATTTTATTTGTAGCATTTGCTTTGCTGAGTGTGAAATTTTAATAGCCAACCGAGCCGTGTCCGTCACTGACTGAGTTCGACTCCTGCTGCTGCTGTTGCCACAGCCTGGGCATATGTGTGTCCTCTGTCAGGCAGGCGGGCAGCCGGGCAGCCGGGCGGGCTGATCGCAGCATATGTATGTCTATATGCTGCGCCCTGCCTGTTCCAAACTCTATTTTTGTGATTTACCTTGAAAAAATCTGCGGGGTCTGCATATATGGCCGCTGCGTAGGCGTTTGTTGCTGTCGACTTGCAATTAGGGAAAATATGCCAATGTAAAACTGCAAATATACTTATACATATATCCCAACTTGAACGGAGGGGGAAACTTGCAACAACTGCGCATCGATTGTGCTAGAGGGGGGTAATGAAGCAAGGATAAGGTATAGAAATAGTGCTTGGAAAAATGAAATAGTTTTGAACTTGTAATCGAAGAAGATGTGTAATTATATCGATAAATAATAATAATACGTTACTTTAATCATATTTAGATTAAGCTTGAATCTTAATTCTATTATGATCACAAATTTTTTAAATTCATACCTAAGGATAGTTTATACTGTGGATATGATCTGTCAAATATTTGATTTATCTAGGAATAATTGAATTAAAAATGTTCTCTTAAGTATATTTGAATACTTTTAAAGTGTATGACTAGCTAAAGCCTTGATTATTGAGATATTTTCTAGAAAGCTTTGGAGATATTTCGATCTTTGATCGGTAGTTTTTCTTAACACTAGAATGAAAGTAAAAAGTTCTTAAAGAACTGCTAAGACTTCTGATCAGGCACAGTTAATATGCTTTAACTAGTTAATATATTATTCTTAACAGGCATGTTTAGGTTAATTTCTTTAAAATTTCCTAATATATTGTTAGAGATTCAAATTGTGAGCTTATATTCGAACATAATATAGTTTTATTGTTGCATCGTAAAAAAGCCAAATCAAACGTGTCGAATACTTTTTTGTTACTATTTTTCTCCCTCCCTCTCTCTCTCTCTCTCTGTCTCTCTTCCTCTCGGCAATTTGTAGGCACTATTTTTTGTTTGTTTTAAACTTTTAACAATTATTGTGCAATTGTGCGAAATTTATTGCAATTGAACGGCAATCAGAGTGTAACCAATGCGATGCGCTATTGGTTATGCCTCCCCTCCCCCCCTCTGCCTGACAGCCCCCGCCCGCCCCGTCGTGGTACTGCGACCAGTTAACAAAAATCGTTTACATGTTAAATTGTGCCTGGCAAGCGTTAAGAGCAGTTTGAATATCGACTCCAACCACCCGTAACACTGTGCAACTGTGCAACTGAGTGCTGTCCCCGGCCCCCTCACTGCTCTGCCCCAAGCCAGCTACCCCTGCCACACAGCCCCTGCTCCCACCTCCACCTCCACCTGCCGCCTGCCACTGCTGCTGCTGCTGCTGCAATTTTGCATGCCCTTTGGCTACACCTTTTGGGTTGGCCGCGTTCGCTTTGTTTGCGCCTCGATTTCTGTTTTTTATTTATATTTTTTTATATTTTTTTGGCACTTTTTCTTTTATTTTTTTTATATATTCTTTTTGGGCGTTGTTGTCTCGTCGTGTGGCTGGCATTAAATAAATAAGCAAATAAAACAAAAAATAACAGCTGTAACGCCATTTTTTTCGGCAGAATTTTCATTTTGGAGGCGCTGCTATTGGGGGTTGGGATTGGGATTGGGATTGGGGTCGGGGTGGGGGCTGGGGCTTAGTAGGGGTAGCTGCTGGCTGGCTGGCTGAACGTTCAACATTCCGTGCAATTTTCACTTTACAACTGTTTCAAAGTTATCTTTGTTTCAATTGTGTGCACAAAGGCAACAGCAACGGGCACAAAAAAAAATATTGGCAAACAATTTACTTGTAAGCAAAATGGCAAAAATAAAAGTAAAATGCGGCAAATAATTTGCACAAAGCTGCGGCAGGTTGCACGGTCGCCGCACCAGTTGCGGCAGCCAGGATATCAAAGTAATTCCCAGTACCTTTCCCCGCTGCCGCGCCACTTGATTTATTGTCCTGGCGAGAAAGAGTCCTTCAAAGGCACACTAATATATTTATTTAGCGATTTTTACAATATTGCACAGCGAGCAGCAGCACTTGGCAGCTGCTCAAAAATGCTGCCACCGACTAGACACACACACACACACACACACACAGAGACGCCTATTTAGATGCGATCAGTGTAGAGTCTGTGCTTAAACAAACAAGTTGTCTTTTGAGCATAAACTGCGCCTGTTCAAATTAATCATTCTGCGCCTGCCACTTGCAAATAGTTTGGGCAAAAGTTTGTTTAATTTCGATTACCGGGACAGACTCCTGGCCAGGAGAGCCAGGAGCCAGGAGCGTATGTCAACGTGAGACGCCATCAGATAGGCCGAGAGCCGGTAGCAATATAAATGGCAGCACCGACAGCACCAGCATATAAAACTGACATTCACTGACGGCAGCAAAATGATTAATTAGCAGCACACCGAGACGGGAGCCTGACTAGAGATAAATGATGTAGGAACTTTACGACGTTGCCCAATGCTGGCTCGGCTGGAGTATGTGTTGAAAATATGCCCCAAGGATTTCTTTAGCTAATGAAAAAATAACCAGAAAAATATAAATAAAAATAAATGAAAACAAGCTGTGGAAACTACAATCGATATGAATGAACCTTGTCTACCTAGGTTAGATCGATTTAAATCGAAAGATTAAATTGTATTTCAACCGATAAATATAATCAAGAAAAAGAAAACAGCTCTAAATGAATCATGCTATAAGAAATACAGATAAGATTCTTATAAAATACAACAATATGTTAGGAGTTCTTTATAATTAATTTAATTTTTATTAAAAATACGTTTCGTAGACCTTTCAAAAATCTGTATCATTTCAATTAAAGTATTCTAGGGTCTGTACAAAAAGGTAATATTTGGTATAGCTTTTGATATTTTGATTCGACAGACATCTAGAATATAAAAAGCACATTAACATTTTGTGTTTCCCGATCTAAAAGAAAAGAAATTATTCAAAAATACACTACCTATTATCGATAACTTATGTATCTGGTGGTGTGTACACTTATCGATAACATATTTAGGTGCAGGAAGAGAGCTTTAATTGCAGATAGAAAGATGAATATGTCAAAGGAATATAGCCTTAATGCATGAAAATAGTGGAAAAGTTACAAAATATTTATAAATACACTTTGAGTATCTAATTATGTTATCAGGCTATACAAAAACACAGTCCAATAAACCAGAATCGTGATCATATAAGTATATTCCTGGCCGTCAAGAAATTAGCACAGCTTTCAGCATTGATTTAGTGTTGCACGAGGCAGACTAAATGCTGTGGCAGGGCGTCTAAAAGCCTAAGGAGGGGGTGGTGGGGGGCGTTACCAAATACATAATTTGTGTGTAGGTGATAACACAGCGACAGACAGGTTTTTAGACCCGTCGTTTGGGGATACCAACATTTTTGATTTATGACATTTCGGGGCAATTTCGAAACGCGACAAACACACGCCCCAAAAGCAGCAGCAAACGAGTTTCGCATGCGAGAAGCGGCCAGCGAGCAGCGGGCAGCGAGAAGCGAACAGCGTTTTCAATGTAGCAGCGATTAATACACATCGCGGCCGCAGCTGCCCGGCGACATCAAAAGGCGGCCCAGACAAACAACAAACAACCGGAAAAAGCGCACACGTCGCCAGCCAGATACATTTGTATCTGTGTCTTCCAAATACCTACTTAGCATGTTTGAAATGTATCTACGCACTTCTATGGGGCAACCTGTGCACTGTGCCCAGCGCTGTCTGATCGATCGATTAGCTGCGCTCTTTTTCGGTGGCTTTTAGCCGCGATCCATCTACAACAACAACAACTACAACAACAAGTTGTCGCTGCCACTTTGCACGGCAGAAGAAGAAGAAGAAGAAGAAGAAGGAAAAAGCAGAGGGCGCTACTTAAATGCCCATAAATTATAATTTATTGTTTGGCCCGAACACACGAGCAGCCAACGAGAGTCGTTTCTCAGATATTAAATAAATGTTTTTTTTTTTTTTTTCTAAAAAAATGTTAATTGTTTAGCGCGCTTTAGCAAAATTTAAATAAATTTTTTAATATTAAGAAATAAAACATAGATTAAATAAAGATTTCAAAATTCCAAAAAGAATATGTTTCCAAAATTTAGCTTTAAAAGAGTTTTGGTTAAATTTTAAAGCATCATAAAAAATAGAGATAATAGTTCTTTGAAAGCTATGAACATACAGATTGTATTATCACTATATATTAACATTATGAATATATCTGGTCTAGGAAAATTATACGAGTTAATTTGCAGCCTTTTGTAATGCACGGATACAAGTATTTATCGTTGTTATATCCGAGTGTATTCCATCTGCTAAACAAAACTAGTTTCCGAAAATCTCTTAAAATCAATTTAGACTTTTAGCTAGAATCAAACAGAAATATGCTTTAAATTTCTGGCATATAATAGATCAACAAAACTCGAGGAACTGCCCTCGCATTAGCATTTGCCACGCAGTGCGGTTCCCCTCCGCGCTCGTCAGTCTCGGCGAACATGTGCAATTAATCCGTATGTTTAGCAGTGCTTATTAATTGTCACAGCTTCGAGTTGTGGATGTGGATGTGGACGTAGACGTGGATCTAGACATGGACGTATACGTGGGCAGTGGCTATAATGATATTGCGCCATAAATTTGTAGCTCATTTTCGGTTCCAGTTAACAAAAATTTCCAATTTCCAGCAACAAATAAAAGATATATGAAATGAGTTTTTCTTGCCGTGCTGCATTTGTTAACACCTTCACTTTAGTCGGGGCGTTGATGAGCTGCGCCCACTGACAGTTTTATGTTTTGTTTACACTTTGATTGGCTGTTCGGCATTTTATTTGATTTCAGGAGAATTGTTCAACAACTTTTCGTAATGGCCCACAAAGCGAAGCATGAAGCGAGAAGAAAAGAAAAGAAAAGTAGGGGAAAACCAACTGCACAATCAATCAATAAACCCACAAGCTGCCATTTGCCACTGACAATGGCCATAACTCAGTCATAAAGTCGAACAGGTTGACCAGGTTTACGGCAGGCTTACGAGCTGCCGCCGAGTGGAACGGAGACGGAGACAGTTCTACCTGTTCGCGTGCGCATGTCACACACAGGTGAGCTGCTCTGCGTGCGTGCGTGTGTGTGTGTGTGTGTGTGTTTGTTTGTTTGAATGGTGGTGACGTTGACGTTGTAGGAGGCGCCAGCACTTGACTCTCAGCCATTGCGGTGGTGGCTGCCTACCTGTCGGTTACTGCCTGCCACCACACCTTGTGCGCCAACTAATCGCATCTTACGCTTGCCGAGCAGTTGGCCAAGGCAACGCGCCTTGCCAACTGCTGCCAACAAATCAAATTCGAATGCGTTTGCAATTGGTCGCCGTCGAAATCGTGCGATTCACCAAAGCTCTATAAAAGAGCCCGCATAATGAGTTAAACGCAACTATAAATAAATGAAACAAAAACAATTCTGACAGGTAAATGCAACCTGAGCTGTTGCCCCTCAAACCACATTAAAAGAACCCTCGTTTCGTATCTAAGGCATACGAAATATCCTTATTGAGGGGATTAAATTAAAAAAAAGTATGTATAAAATCCAAGTTAAATAAATTGTCCACTTAAAAATTTAAGAAAATGTCAAGCTGGGCGTTAAATGGAAATGTTTATATGCCGAGCTCCAATTTAATCCCGACGTAATAGCAAAAATTAATATTTTAATCGTGATATGAGAAGAATATTTCAAATAAGAGTCCATAATAAAATAATAAAATAATCGTTAGCATCAGACTAAGCAAAGCTCATAAAAGTCTGCTTATGATCAATTTTAAAATATATAAGTCATTTAATATTTAAATTATTAATTTATATGTATATATTTATATTAAATAATTAAAAAAAAAGGTCTCAAAAAGATGCTGTTTTCAACGATCTTAAGTTTTGGTTTAAGTCTTTTACATATATCTCTTTTTTTCTTTTATGCTTTTACTTTGAACGAATAAAAATGTTAATAATATTAATAATGACAAAACCTTCAGCAATAATAATAATGACAATAATAGTAATAGTAATATTAGTAATATTAATAATAGTTGTAAAAATAGTAATAATAATAATATGAATAATAATAATTATTATAATGATAATACTTTTAATAATAAGAATATTAATAATAATAATGATAATAATATGAAAAATAATTTTAATTGCATTAAAAATATTAATAAAAATATATACATTTGCTAGCTGCCCTTTAAAAAGTGGAATAATATTAAAAATGTTCACTGTAACTTGCTAAAAATAATAATCCATAAGGGTATTTCGAATTCTTCATAGCAAGCTGATCTTGGGGTTCTTTACGTTTAGGACCCTTTTTTCTGGTTACTCGTGAGTATGGCTGTGCCTGTGTGTGTGTGTGTGTGTGTGTGCATGTGTATACCTCAGAGGTGTTTATTTTCAAAACTGTAGCTGGAGGTGATTAAACAGCGCCTGCATAGCCAGTGCGCAGCTTGTGGTCGCTGAATTCAAAGAGCGTCGATCGGGAGGGGGAAGGGGCTCAGCGCTTGAGCTGCTTTGCGTAGGAGGTAATGAAAATGGAAATCCGATGCCAAGTACATTCTGTGTGTGTCTGTGTATGTGTGTTTGTTTTATTGTTATTTACTGATATTTTTTGCTGTGTTGTTTTCTCGTTTAAGGTGAATTTGTATTTGGTGGATCGTTGGGGACCACACAGCCGTTGAAAATGGCGGCGTTTCTGCGGAACTGTTGACATTGACAATGAGCGAAGCTTGAAAAAGATTTGTTTAGCTTTTGGCGCGCTTTGCAAAAGTTGAATGAATTGGACACACATAGTGAGACACACACCAACGCACACACACAGAGCAACACACACACAAGGTTCAATTGCATTGCGCTGATAATGCAAAGTGAATTTCTAGACAATTGAATGCGAGCTGACTCATCGCTGGATCTGAAAAGTGCTTGATCTCTGGAATTGGCTGACTTACACTGCATGGAGAA
Source organism: Drosophila montana (assembly GCF_035044405.1). Taxonomy (NCBI): domain Eukaryota; kingdom Metazoa; phylum Arthropoda; class Insecta; order Diptera; family Drosophilidae; genus Drosophila; species Drosophila montana. The sequence goes on along the minus strand of NW_026998620.1, from coordinate 12,027,431 downwards.
GGCTGTGGATGATGGCATGCTCTGCTGTATAATGTTATCCTCTTGGCCAAAACGAGTAGACGATGGCGCCAAACAGGACAACATTGGAATGCTTTTTTTGTTGCGTACGACACTTTCCTTGTTCAATGGATTTCACAAGTGTTTTCTTGGATTGATTGACTTTGGTTGGGTTCTGTGGGGCTTGCTTAAAGTGTTTCGGATCTTGGATCGGTTAGAGATTTGTTAAGCACACACGTGTAGCGGCCATTGGGCTGGCTAGTTTCTTAATTATTTTCTTGAATATTTTTTGTTAATTTCTCATTTTATGAATATTTGAATTTACAACATTTTGCACTTGGCGCGTTTTCTTTTTTGTTACTTTATTCTTGAAGTTGGAGCACACTGCGCGTCGTTGCGTGTATCTGACAGATACTTTTTCGACTCGGCGATTTCTACAATTGTTTTTCAATGCGTTGGCTTCTTAGCGCTGTGGGGGAGCAGCGCGTGTGCGGCCGACGCGACGTCTAGAATTCAACTAACGGTTTCTGTTGATTTCTGTTTTCTACGTTGAGCAGCCTCAGTCACTGCTTCAGTATCAGCGACAGCATCTCTGTGCATGTGTGTGAGGGTGCTTCACTATATTTGTGCTCGGCACGACAAAAGGCACAGAGGCACAGAGTGAACGCCCGAGAGCGCAGCTGAGCACGAGAGCGCCGAGCACATTTGTTATGTGGTAGCTTGCGTGCGTATGTGTGTGTGTGTGTGTGTGTGTGTGTGTGTAACACCCATACACCAATAACAGGCAGCGGGCATATAGCAGAACGGCAACGTGTAACGGTGCACCGTTTGTTGATAGTGTGTGTCTTTGTCTGTGTGCGGGGTGGCAGCGCTGCCGAGGTGATATGCTGGCGCGGCAGCGTCGACAAACGTACGCCCCCACCTCCTGCCTGTGCACGCGCGTGTGTGTGTGTGCTGGTGGTGCTGCGGCCAATTGGAGAGAGCGCTCTGTTATGTTTCTGTTATAGACTGGGGCTGACGCTTTATCGTATGCTGTTAAAGCGCCGCTGTTGTTAACATGCTGCTAACATTACGATATTGCCTTTGACGTAAAGGCGAAACGTTAGACTGTTAGTCTCATAGATATGATTGCATTTACTAAAATGGCAAATGGAATGGAAATGTGTGATAAATTTTAAATAAATGTAAACAATAAAGATTCAATTTCAATTTTTTAATTGCATTTTACGTAGATTGTAAAATACACAAAAATTTAAATTTCTTAAGAAATCTGCCATATTTTACCCATCAATAAAGCGAAAATCATTTGCACTTAGCATTTTCTCTGCGTGCTTGAGGCTTATTTTATGTGCAAGTTTGTGTGTTAGAATTTCCAGCTTAAAAATATCATGCTGCGGCCACTTTTCGCCTGAGATTGCAACACATTTGACATTTTGTTGACGTTGACAAGAAGCAAAAGTTCTTGAGAATGTCCATCACGCACATCAGCCATGCAAACGGCCAATAAAAATAACAACAACAACAACACTTGGGCAACAAATTCAAAAGAAATGCTCCAAATGGGAAAAAATATTGTTTTCGACTCTCAATCAACAAGTTGAAGCCGTCCAAAGAAATCAAAGGCAAAATATAAATTAAAAAAAAAAAACGCACACACAAAAAAAAATCCTGAAACTCTTGCAATGATTGCGTAGTCAAAAGTCATCAAAGCCCAACAAACACACACACAGACACTTTTACACATATGTATGTATGTGTGCGTGTGTGTGGGCCCGACGGCGAAAAAGCAAACTCAACAACATAATAAACAATTTGTACATTAATTTTTAATGCGGTTAACATGTGTTCTCCTCGCTCCCAAAAAACAAAAAATTACACACACATGTGCATTTCTCACTCGATGCTGCTTTTTAGTGGGTATGTGTGTGTAAGTGTGTCTGTGTGCGTGTAAAAAGGTGGAGCTTCAATAATTTTCTCACTTGACGCCAACGACGACGCTGACGCTGACTTTGCCGTTGACGCCAAGAGCGCGAGAATGAGCAAAGCGAACGGCGTTTAGCGGTTTTTTTGTTATATGTTGTTGTTGTTATTTCTCCCACCGCATTCATTTTGTATGTTAATTAGTTTTCGCTCTTTACTGCGTGTGAGTGTATGTGTGTGCTCGCGTGGGTGCGCTAATGAGCGAGGTGTTTGCTTCTCGCTAGGTGTGCGCTGCTCATTTGGCATTGGTCGCATTTCACCTGTTGCCGCCTCATTGGCTGCCGGCCGCTGTAGGCGGCCATTGAATGCGAACGGAATATGGCTTTTACCGTAAATCGTAAAACGTAAAGCAATGAAATGAAAATAATGAAATAAATTTCTTATTAAATAGTTATTACAACGCATTGCTCGCAAAAGGAATAAAAATATTTTAAAAACATATGAAAATAAAAACATATAAAATAAAAAAAGATTGCTTAAAGTTCTGTCACTTGATTAATAACATTTATTTGGCTTTGTTTTGTCTTGTTTTTCTTTTCAATAAGTGATAGTAATTCTTAATAATAATAGTAAATTCTTCAATATAAAGTTTCTGAAGCTATTTTATAGAATTACGAGTTATTTGTGCATAGATATTTAAGCTTTAATTCTGTGGAGTAGTCCTTAAAAATAGTATATATATACATCTATTTTATATATTTTATATATTCTGAAGCTTAAGAATAAATAATAATTAAGGGATGATTTGAAAAAATCTTCAAAACCCTTTATAAGACAGGTTAGGAAACACTTTAAGAGTTTCTTGGCGCCTTTGGTCAATGTTTGCAAAATTATTCATTTAAAAAATGTGTATATACAAATATAAAAAATATTCTAAAAATCATATTAATAAAGAAAAAAATTAATCAATTATTTATTTTAAGAAAATGCTGAATGTCAATAAAAAAGAACACGCTTCTTAACAAATTCAATGAGTCAATAATAAGCCCCGTATCTGAATGGGGGGTTTTACTTGCGCCCAGTGACCAAGTAAATCCCGCAAACGCTAGTTGATATCTTATTAAAATTGAATAACGGCTGCCCTTATTAATAATATGTATAGTACCTAGCCGGATAGCACTTACACATATATACATATATATATGTTATACATATATTATATGTATTTGGTGGTTTACTTTATTGAGGCTATCCCGCATCAGCTTGAACATTAGTTCTTCCCAGGCGCAGCGGCACTCCCACTGCCCGGTGGGCACTCGCACCGTGAGAATATGAGTGCGCAGTCGACCCACTTTGTTTGGGGTACCTACATGTTGAGTGTTCTTAATTTAAATTGGATTTGTCGATCGATGTTTGCCCAATGCAATTGCAATTGCAGTTTCACGCCGTGCCAAACGTCGCGCCGTCATCTGCTGCCGTCGCTGCTGCTGCCTTCGCTGCCGCTGCTGCTGCGGGTCCCACATAAAAGTGCGATAAATGCGAGTACTTCGCGCCGTTCTCGCCGTTTCAGATGCTGTCGCTGACGTCATCGACGGCGCAGAGGAAGGAAGCCGACGATAGCTGTCATTAACTTTGCCGTTAAGCAATCAATTTATTTCACTTTATAATTACGGATAACCTAAAAGTGAGCAGCACTCCAACCCCCCCCCCCGCTCCGACCAAGCGGCAGGGGCGCAGGGGCTTCGATCAAATTCGGTGGGAAAACAATTCCAATCCTTTCAAGAGGTGACCCCAGCATAAGGGCGCAGCGGTTTTTCACACATTACGACTACAAGGCGGGTCCTCTATACACATATATATATATGTGAATATATATGGTATATATATATACATATATGGATATCTTCATCTTAACATTTTCAATTGCGGGCGGTTGGGTTTCTGGGTATTGAATTGCATGCATGTTTCTCGTTTCTACAATTTTTAATTAGCAGTAAACTTTAGCGCGGCATTTTACCAAAAAAACAAAAGTCAGTTGGGTCTAGTCGGGGCTGATCGACTGCCAGATGCTCTGTATTACTCTGTTGTAAAGAAAGATTCGTGGGGAACTCGTTTTGGGATAACTATTGTATTTATTATAAGAGTTGATTTAAAAACATGCTTTAATATACGTATGTATACCCTATTTGCCTAGTTTAAACTTATCTCCGTAGATCGTATTCGATACGTTTTTTTTGGGTTTATAAGAATCCATATATCAAATTTATGTAACTGACTTTTAGTTGATGTTTAAGATATATACCATCTCTTCCCTAAATCTCTCTGTTATATAGATTCACAGTACTTCGAAATACCCCTCTATCAACTTTAGTGTCTAGGGTATCAAAAAACCCGAAACCGAACCGAGCCGAAATGTAATGACAGCATAAATACTTGGCGTTCTAAATGGTGTTGCCAGTGGTGAGTACTATGTGTGTGTGTGTGTGTGTGTGTGTGTGAGTGTGGTGTTGGTGGTGCTGCTGCTGCTTGGTGGTTTGCAATTGGGGTCGCTCTCAATCTCAAGTGTTGCTGCAGTCGGCGCGTTTTTGTGGCTGCTTCTGCTCATTTCATTTAACACTTTATGTGACAGTTAAGTGCAGGCAAATGTCAAATTTTTGTTTCTAATACACATGCCTGGGAAATAGGAGGGGGTGGGGATGGGGGTGGGTGTGGGGATAGGGTGTCGATCGGGTGGGACAGTCAAGTGCATGCGGCGAGTGTGGGAAGATTCTGTTTTGTGATGTGAAACTGTTTACTTGACTTCCAGTTGCTATTGCAGCTTAGGTTCAACGCTCGGCTAAAGGCTTAACGTGGCCTGCAAAGGCGGCTTGGACGCGTGCCCTGACATTGAGAATATCCCAATAACAACAACGAGATGACGAGATGAAGAAGAAGAAGAAGAAGCACAACAATCGAATCATCATTATCGTCATCTGTTTTCATAACTGTCAATTGTTGACTTTCCATCGATCTCTGAAATAACAAAGACTTGACAGCAAGGACAACGGTAACAGCAGCATTTGAATGGCACGCACATTATCCCTTTTCGAATGCCCTCTCTCTCTCTCTCTTTCTCTCTCTCTCCCTTTCTGTGCTCTGCCTGCCTGTCTACGTTTTCATTCACCAAACGAAGAGGGGGAGAAAAAGTGCAAGCGAGAGCGAGAGCGCGCTAGGCACGTGCTTTCTGCTGTATTCGATTTGCGGCTTTGCCTAGTTCCAAGCTGTTCGTAACGGTTTTACCTGCATTGATTGAGCAAGAGGGAGAGTTCACATATTGAAAGAAGAGCGCGTAACAAACTGCCCTCATATATGTATATATATATTTATATATCCATGTTGTAAGTAGTTTACCGTTTTCACTGCACTCCAAAAATTTCATTTGGTAATTTAATATTTTGATCCCACTGTTTATTTTACGCAAAAATTGTTTGCACTGACGGCAGCACTTCAGATTGGAGATGGGAGCACGAAACGACACGAAATAGACTTAACGATAGACGTATAAGATACATATAGATACATTTTATGAATAATAAATATTATATTTCCCTTACTCTTCCTATTTATAGATTTCTATATTATAAACTCAGTTTTCAGGCTTATATATAACATTTTTCGTAACTTTTCGAACTTTTTCATTATTTCTTTTGATTAAATCAAGTTTTTTTTTGGAAATTTAAAATGTCCCCTGTGACCTTTGAATTTATTGAGATCTTTTTCGTGTTTTCATCGCACCTTTCAATAGCGTATCAAAAGTGTCATCTCTGGCGCAAATTAACAATATAGAAATAGATACAGATACATTTACTCCAACGTGAATCGCAGCTGCGCAAATAAATACTTGAGTTTAGTTGCCTCGATTGATGTAACTTTAGCCGCTAAAAGGTTGCGCCAATATAGAAAGGGCTAAGAAGCAGAAAGCCAATTGCAAAGGCAGCGCCAGGACACGCCAGGACGCGACGTCGCGGCTCAGGCTGATAAAAAATGAAATTGTCTGCCTTTATTGAAACAATATTTAAAGCATAAAAAATAATAATAAATCCCATTTCGCTGGCGGCGCGCGCACAACAAAAACAATAACAGCACGAAAAAACAGGAAAAAAAAGGAGGAGGAGAAGAAGGACGTCAAGGATGGGTGGCCAAAGTTTACCTTGATGCGGCTGCCGCGCAGCGCACGAAGTGAACAAACAAATAAGCAAATGAACGCGCGCGCCGAAAAAGCACAATAAAAAACGAGATTGCGGCACGCGACCTACCACAGGATGCAGCAGGACGAATACAGCGGGCAGCAGGCAGCAGGCAGCAGGCAGCGGGACGCTGGATTCATTCAGCATTGAGCGTTGAACGCTGAGCAATCGAGCAGCAAAATCAAAGCGATGCGAAAAGAAATGAAAACAAGTTTCAGACTCTGATTTTTGTTGTTGTTGTTGTTGTTGCAGTTGTTGTTGTTGCTGCTGCTGCTGCTGGTGGTGGTGGTTTGGCAGTCACATGTGCGACGCACCTTTTGCAATTGCTCACCGAGTTCTTTTTTTTCACCTCAATCTGGGATCGTGCACCGCGGCTGATATCATCGCATGGGGTTGCAGCCCTCATTTGTGCCAAAAAGCGCCTGCAGCTACCGCCGGCTGCTGCTGACGCTGCTGCTGCCGCTGCTGCTGCTGCTGTTTGTTGTAAGTAATCACCGTCATCATCATCAACAGCAGCAGCAGCAGCAACGGGGCAGCAACGGGGCGACGTCAAGGACAACTGGCGACAACATGTGCGTCATCGCAGCAGCCACGTTTACTCATTAAGGTCTTTCAAATGGTTTTTATACCCGCTCGCAAACGAGATAAGAGTATATTGGTTTTATGCAATTCTCGGTGTGGTGTAAGTACCATTGCCTGCCCGATGTATTTCCCATTATTTGATATATAGTCGGTATATTCGTGCATGTCCTCAACGAGTTATATATTAAAATTTGCGAGCCACGCCCTTTAGGGGGCGTTCAAATCGAATCGATGCCTTTTAATAAGCTGTTATCGAGATGCTAAAGGGCATTGAGCAGTCGGTTACACCCGATCGCAACATTTTTACTTGTTTCTTGCTCTTCGTGTTGTTGTTGTTGCGATTTTGTGATTTTGGGCGAAATTATTGCGAAATTGCGACCCACGTGGCTAAGGCTACGCAGCACTTATTGGGGGTAGCTTTTACAGTTACACCTTCCACACGCACACACACACACACACACACACACACACACACACGCAGACACATCATCACAAGGGCTCTGCTTATTGTGTGTGAGTGTGTGTGTGTGCTGATGATAGCGTTTGCCAGCAGCCGCAACAGAAACAATACAAAGCCAATGCCATGCACCTTTATCGACTTTTGGCATGCACACACGTGTGTGTGTGTTTGCTGTGTATTTGTGTGTGTGTTTTAGCAGAGATTTAATGATTAGCGCTGAAACAGCCACTGAAATGCGCCGCGGCCCACCTTCAAACCGCCCTTCACTTGCGCCCTGCTCAAATGAAACGAGGCCAATTGCGATTTCAATGCACCGAACTTTTGGTTCTCTAGCATATATAAAGTAACATATAATCTGTGCTTATCATGCATATGGCTATCGATCTCTCGACTTCTTATATATAAATATATTGCATATACATAAACATTCATCTGCAATATATTACTGTATAAGATAGCTCATATACACATATACATATATATATATATGTATATATAAAAGAGCAATAACAAGAATCTTCTAACATTGTTAAATAGAATAGCTGGATCCTGAAAATATGGAATACAATATATATTTTTATGTTTTTAAGACATATATGTTTGCACATTCCTATTCTCAGATTTAGGTTAAGGAAATGGTTTTATTCTTAAAGAAATGTTTACATATATCTCCTTTATCAACTCGAATTCTTTGTTTAATTAAAATATAAATTAGATTGAAGATTTTAAAGTTTTGGTTAAATGTAACCACAATATATTCTAGCATATCATAATCATATTTTATCTTACAAATATTAAAAAGTTTAGCTAAGCAGTATTTTATATTTGTCGTTATGTGTTTATATTTAATGTATTATATATAAATAAGAGTAATCATCAATTATTTTATTATATATAATAATAAATAATTAACTGAATTTAGTTGAACTCTTTCATAACAATATTATTATTTATTAATTATTATATATAGTTGTTAACAACATTTCGTAATATAAAAACAGTTTTTTTTTTAATATTTAAGAATTTTATCGAATATTTATGTTATTTTTAAATAATTCAGTAACATTTCTATCAGCTTCATAAATAATTTAAAAACAAATTTTGTAAATAAATGCTTCCTCTCAACTATTAGGAATGCCAATAAGAATTTTATTTTATTTTCAGTTTTATATTTTATTCATAAACAGCTAAACTCATTTGACCTAAATTCAAGTGTGTATTATATTTACCTTCGATTGAGTTAATGTTGAAAAGGACCTATGCAAGGGTATATTAATCCAACTTATTGTGCTGAATACCTCTGTATATACACGTAAGGCTGCCTGCTGCTTTGTCAGATATAAAAGATAAATAAATAGCCCACTGGACGTCGCTGAAGCCGTGTTATTTCAGCAGCTGTTGTTGCTGTTGTTGTTGGTGCTGCGGACTGTTGTGCGAGGGCACGAGCCACATTGGAGAAGGTAAAACCCCAGCAGCTCGTGCGTCGCACGTCGTTGGCAACAGGAAACCGGCCAAAGAGCCGGAAGCTGCCGCAAAGTATGCAATGACTTTTGCCCAACAGCATTGCCAATTGGCACGCTGAGAGGTTGACGGCCGGCTGAGAGGCAGTTCGACTAGTTTGCCTATATGAAACCCGATGAACCAACCCCACCCCCACTCCTACCGCCCCGCGCCGTCCCTGACGGCTTCGTACCGCATTCAGTTCCGTATGTCAGCATTTCGCAGCTAGCCAATCTGTCACGGTCGGGCAGCGGCTCACCTCGGCCGGCTCATCTTGCTGGCTTACCTGGCGCGCTGGCACACGAAATGCACACCTACCCCCAACCCGGGCACGGGGCAACCCTCTTCATTTACGGTTTTAGCATAATGAAAAGTGCTGATCAAGGGCACGAGCGAGATGCGCATAAAATGCAATTTGGGGTTGCAAAGCGGCACGGCGAGTTTTAAGCGCGACACCTTTTGGCCAAACCAGGGGCCGGAACGGGCACGAGCAGACGAGCGGTGCAGACGAACGGGGCAGGGGAACGGTAACAGAAGCTGCACTCCGCCAGCACATGCCCGTCTGCGTACCAGCATTAATCCTTCTGTTAAACTCGGGCTCTTTTGCGATTGTTCAATTGTTCGATTGCTCCGCACTCTGGTGGTGGTGGTGGTGGTGCTGGGGGGGTGCAGCTCATTGAGGTGGATTCAATGGCATTAATGTACATACATTTGTAGCCGGCACGCTGCACGATTTTGATTGATTTGATGTGTTGTGCCTTTTATGAGTTATGAGCTGAACATGGTCTAAGGTGTAGCAAAGCCCATAAGCCGGCGCAAGAAGTCAAGTGGCAAATCGCCACGCAACCAGGCCACCATGCCGTGCCACCTGGAAATCTGAACATCTGAAAAGCTGCAACAAATCCTGCGGCGAGGACAACCCATTTTGCCAGCTCAAATGCTCCACTCCTTGTTGGATACTGACAGATGGCAGAGCCCGCGGCTCGACTACAGCTTCGATGGCAGCTTTGTTTTTGGCACACGTTACAGTTTTTGTTGTGCACCTTCCTCGGCTTCTGGCTTGCCTTTTTTTGTTGCGCATGGGGGGCGTGGCGTCTGTCAGTTTTGGCCATATTGGACGGCTGGCAGCTGGGTTTTGTCTGCGTTGCGTATTTTTTGCAGCTCAATGTCTGCATTCGTGTCTGTGGTTTTGCTTAACATTTATGCTGTAGTTTTTGGCCATATTGGCTATTTTTTTGGCCTTTTTTTGGTTACTCTAGCCAACCGGAAATGGCTCATTGCACTTTGGCTACACCAAATGGGCATTTAAAGCGCATTTCCGTTGCCTTTTTGCCCACACGGCCAACGTTTGCGGCTTTTAAGCTGATGAGTCGCATAACTCAATTGCATTTGAAGTTTTTTGTACTCTTTTCTGTTTGTTACCGGATTTACATACTCCAACGGGGTGTGTGTAGAATCTACCCTCAATGTCAGGCCGCTAATGATACTGAGCACCGGCTCCGAATGCGCTGCAACCTGGCGCGATTTATTGTTGTTGCTGTTGTTATTGAGCTGATGATGATGCAAAAATCTTTTGAGCCACAACAAAATGCTAAAAACCTGTTTAATGGTGGTGGCTCAAGGAAAAAACAAAAAACTCGTACGACAAAAGAAAATTTAAATTAGATTAATTGATTGAAAGGCGAGCCGCAGCCAGAACCTGGCAGACAGTCAGCCCTGTTGCTGAGCGGGCGAATCCTGTGCCACAGTTGTTGCATGCGGGCCACGTTCCCAAAATTGTATCGCCTGTATTATTTATTTTTTTCGTGCTCCCTTTTTTTTTGTTTCTATAATGTTCTTATCCGTCGCTTTGTAGCCCAAGGTGCGAATAATGCGGCTTGTGTTTAATGAAGCGCAAGTTTTGCACGATGCGGCGGCGTCTGTGGCTGTGCCTGTCCATGTGGTGTTAGTAAACTAAGAAGGAGGGGGGGGGGGTGGTAAGGTAAAGTAAGGTAAACATGAACAACGAGGAGACGGGTGCTCGAATGCAATGATAGCTTGGCAACCTCTTAGACAAAGGTCATAGTTGCCACTCAAAGGTTTAGCTGACATTAAAGGACAGGAGAATTTGTGAATTGAATATAATTGCTTAATGCCACTAAATGAACTGCACAATTTTCAAGAAAAACTACTCAATAAGAATACAGTACACATACAAAATACAATAGAGAAAGGCAAAATTGAACAAATAATAGCCAACTTTCAAGACGTAAGCTTTAAAACTGAGAGACTAGTTCCCATATAATCAGAGAAACAGACAGACAGACGGACATGGCTATATCAACTTGGCTGGGTTGGACAAGAATGCGTTACATACTTCGTGACAAAATTATAATACCCTATATAAGGCTAAACAAGTAATTAAATCAAAGGCTAAACAGTATAAATGTATGTAACAGGCAGAAGGAAGCATCTCCGACCCCATAAAGTATATATATTCTTGATCAGCATCAACAGCCGAGTCGATTAAGCCATGTCCGTCTAATCATGTATATCCAATGTTTCGATTGCAAGAAAGCTTTTGTGCCTTTGATTGATGTTGATTCTGATTTGATTTCTGCCAGCAGCTGATCGTTGCTTAATTGAGTAACGTTCGCCAAAAAAGAATTAATTTGTCATATTTTCTTTCACTTTTCCATTTCACTTGCAACTAATAAAGCGCTCAACGTCAAAAAGTTGCCTCATGCCGCTGCCGCTTGTTGCAGTTGCTGCAAACAGTTTTGTTGCTGTATGCGAACACATTCGGTTGCTGCAGCAGTTCATAAAAGGCGGCAGCTAAAATTAAAAAAATAAATAAAAAGCAAACACAACTTGAAATGGTTTTTAAACGAAAAGCGCGTGTGCGTGCTCAAGCGCAGCTCTGAGCGAGTATTTTTCGCGTATCTGTCGGATACATTTTCGTTGTGCCGGGCTCAACTGACACATGTGAAACGGGGCACACACATGCACAGTTACAAATGTGTGTGTGTATACGTATGTTTTCTTTTTTTTTTTTGTTGTATTTGCAAAAGTTATTAATTTTAATTGACTGTTGTGTAATGTTGTCGCTCAGTGCACATTCCGCGCGACACTTCGACAGAGAACGCCGCCTGCCACTCGTCGCATGCACTCGGCTGCTCTGCTGCTCGGCTGCTGGGGCAAGAGATGTCAATGTCCTGGAGCCAGGCCGTGCAGCTTTAATTGACACTCGGCTGGCTGCTGGCCAGGGGTAATGATGGCTATGTCGTCATTTAGCTAAAAATAACTGTTGTAATTAGGCGCGGCGAGCGTTAATCATTGAAGGGGCTGGGTTGGGGGACGGTGCCTACTTCTATTAGCTGCTCGTCTGTCCGACTGTCTGTCGGTATGACTGTCTCTCATTGGACTCTTTCAAATGCTAATTGAGGTATGCGCCAGCCACTTGTCACATTTGCCATATAATTTTAATTGTTTAACTTATAATAGGCGCCACTTTGGCAGCCTCCTCAACTGGTTTCGGTTTGCATTGCAATTTAATGCATTTGCTGGCGCCAAAAATTGTAGATGACAGCGAACAGCGCACAGCGAATGTGCAGCCCCTTAAATGATATTATCAACAGTTCTTTGATGAAGATAAATGATATGCGCAACACTTTTGAGCCGCATGTCTAATTAATGCGAAATACCCAAGCTGCGCTTGGACTTTGCACTTTAACGGGAAGTGTATTTCGTAGTGGGTCAAATGTTTGACACATTTTGAGTGATTGCAATTGCCAAGCCACGCACAGAGCAGTCGTTGCATTGACTGCATTGAACTGCAAGCCAACATGCAGCTCGTGATCTTCAACTTGTAGAGCTTTTACACGCACACAACTCACGCATGCAGCCAAACAGCTCGCTGGCAAGCGTGTCTAACGAAAAGCTTTACAGCTCACCAATACAGACAACAAATTTGAGCGCATGTATGCGTATACAGAGAAGTCGTTGTCTTAGCATTTTTGTGTCTTATTGCAAGCATTCATAACTATTTACATTGATACAAGTGAGAGTCATTTGCTAAGCAATAGCTAGCATCACAAGCATATAACCGCGTATTTTATGTTTAAAAGCTCTCTAAAACATACACATCATATGAAGCATTTGCATTTAAAGTATTTTACTCATAAGCATGCATACTACATATTATTTTCAGGCGCGTGTTTCAAAAAGCTTTAAAGCTAATCCAAACGAATGAATTATACAAAAGGCTTTCCAGCTAATAAGATCCAGCAAAGCTTACAACAAGCGTGCATATGCACACATACATGTACACAGCTACTGATCGCCAGCTCCTAGAGCTTCCACATGCACACAGCTCATGCATATCGTGAGTCAGTGCTTTGAAGTGCGCGTGCTTGAAAGCTCACCAATACAAATGCAGCATCCAATTGGCACGCTTTTAAAGGTATTTTAAAGAATTTGTATCTATTTACGCTTGGCACATTTTCATTCATAACTCTAGGCTGAATTCCTAACGGCCTGGCATTGTCCGTGGTAGCGCCGATAACGCCTTTTAGACAGCCGCACGGCAGGCGGTCGCATAAACAAAATGTGTGAAATTTTTACCTAAAATAAAAATTGTAGAAAATGTATGATACGGGCCAAAGGATATGGCAGACACCAAGGGTGCATTCAGTGCTATGTCTGCATTTGATTTCCGTTTGCCTTGGCGTGGCCATGCCGAGCCACGATTCCGTTTTCGAATCACACCTCTGCTGCCGCACACTCACACACACGCATAGTCACAGAGAGCATTCGCATCGGGCTTGGGTAGATTTTTCACATGCCGTGGCAAACATTTGGCAAACACATGTGCACCAAAAACGCGCAGGCAGTCAGGAGTGCAAAGGGCCCATGCCTGAGGCAGAGCCAGAGGCGGAGGCGGAGGCAGAGGCAGAGGTATGGCATTTGCTTTTTGTGTATCTAGGAGATGCGCTTGTGTACCTACGCCTTTTGGTCACTGCTGTTGCTGCTGATGCTGCTGCTGCCAGCTTGTCGATCCGTCTGTCCTTTGTGTAAACAAATCAAATGGCCGTGTTGTTTGTTGTTGTGCCTCACTAGCAGCTAGCGCAGCAACTCAAAATTGGCCAGCGAAATGTCTTTGTCAAGTCAACAGCGCCAAGCAAATTGCCTTAAACAGTCAAGCGAAGACGCACTGCAAAATAAATGGCAAAAAAAAATGGAAAAAGTGGCAAAAGTTTTCGCAAATCAGCTGAAATTATGAACTTCCGGCTGCAGCCAGCGGAAGTTCATTTTAACCCACAATAAAAGTTTGCATTCCAAAGAGTGTGAGCGTGTGTGTGCGGGAGTGTGTGTATATTCTACACACATATTTTCATGTTCATGTGCAAAAGTTTTACGCTTATATAAGAGCATAAAATTTGCATTATTCACTTAAAACAAACAGCTCACACAAACACGCTAACACACACACACACAGATGCGAGTTCCTTTTGCCTTTTCCTGTGGAAAACACTTTTTGCCGTTATGCACAAGCAAACAAACAAATATTAAATGCAAATAAATGCGCAAGAAAATTGCAAACGTCGAGCCAATGGCATCAACCAAACGAAGCTCACAGCCAAACAAATAGCGAAATATTTTGACTAGCTATCGAATAAAAGCAGGATATGTTCTGTTGGGCAAATCGGAGCACACCCATTGAACAATGGCTTCCTTTTAAGGTAGCTGGCGGTGCCACGTGCTCGAAAAGCAGCTAGGCATAATGCTGCTGGCCTGATAAATACTCTGTAATCTAATATTTAACTAGTTTCAAGCAACAACTTAAGATCTTATAAAATCTAAGTATTGAAATTGGGCATAAAATATTTTAAGCTTAACCATTTTTTAATACAAAGTTTGAAGTGCGGTTAAAAAGCTTTTTAATATAACTCACGTGTATTATTATCAATTTTATACAATGCATGTCGTAGTTTCGTGTTCCTGAGCCATAAGACAGTAGTTTAACAATTTTGAATCATTTTAATGAACCGGTTCTAAACCATCTTACAAACCCATCTGAATCGAGTCTGAGTAAAAATAGTCTAAATAAATAAAAAATTTTAAAAAATGTTGTACACATAAACAATTAAAAACTGATTTCTGAATCAAAACTTGGTCTAAGAACTTCCTTAACAATTTTTTTTGTCAATAATTTTTCAAAAAAAACCATTTAAAGATTCTCTTTGAAACATTTCAAAAATTATTTTTTTAATATTTTCAAAATAAAACGCTCATTTTAAAAATGAATATTATTAAATTATTAAATAAATTATTTTCCAAAAATAAACAAAACCACTTCTAAACCTTTCAAAAAACTAGGTTAAAGGCATTTTCAAAATAAATAATTTAGTTTAAAAATAATTGTCTAAAAATAACCAATTTTAAAAACATTTTTCAATCAGGTATAAACCAGCTATAAATCATGCATAAGCCATTTCTAGGCAATTTTAAAAACCATTTTAAGAACAGTTAAAACCCATTGATTTACCAGTTAAAAGCAGGCATGAGAGAATTTTTAAAACCTTTCACAAATATATTGCATATAATTTGGACATATATTAAAAAATTATGAACCAGTTTAAACCTTAGATGTATGGGCCTGAGCTAGCTCTGGTGTGTATTCAAAACCCTTTGAACTAGTTCTGAAACACGGTTTATTTACTGTAACTACATCTAGTATTTTGATGAGCTTCCATCAGAAACACAAGTTTAATATAAACATATATTCACCGATAAATCACAAACCCATTCGCTATATTAGATATAGAGCATATAGAGATCGTAAACTGCCAGACTTGATGACAACTCTCAGGCAAATTGGCTTTTCAAAGTCCTTGAAGTTGTTGCCACCTCCGCTCGAGTCTCAAGCCACAATTCAGAACGCGTGCAGCGTAATAAAATGCAACGTTTTTCTAGTTTTCGATTTGAAAGGCAAACTTTTGCTGTTAAACTAACAAATACAAAAGGCAACACAAACGCACGAGTTATAACCAAGAAGGCAGCGCCAAGACGCCAGCCAGCCAGGCAACCCAGCCAAGTTCCTTAGACTCTGACTCTGACTTTGGTTCCGACTCCGGCTTCGATTCCGATTCCCATTCTGATTCTGATTCGCAAACAGGGCACCTAACTGAGGCAGCACGCATGCAAATTGCGCTCAAGGATTTGAGAGTTGAGCACATTTTGCAGAATTTATAGTTTTCTCTTATTTACAGACAGGAAGTGCAATTCACAAATCGTTAGCTCAACACAGACACAAATCGAAGCGAATTCTTGCCAGGAGTAGGACCAGCTACCTTTCCTCCCCCCCTCTAGGAGAAGCTGCAGCACTTTGCGCCTTTGTTTGCCTTGGCTCGGTGCGGATTGAGAGGCAGGGCCACAAGAGTATCTATTACCAGCCACGTGCTGTGTGTGTGTGTGTGTGTGTGTGTGCGTGTGTTTGTGCTTCTGTGTGAGGTGTGCCTTTAACTGCCGAAGCCCGCCCACTAAAGAACTTATAATCAACAGCTTTGGCGGCTTAAAACTCGGCAATGAAAACCGAAGCCCGAGCAAACTATTTTCGAATAGCCTGTGCGAGTGTGAGTGCGTGTGTGAGTGAGTGTGTGTGGGCCAAGTATTTGAAAATAACATAAGTATCTGTGGCCAAAGAACTGGCAGCTTCTACTCCTATATAAAGCTGGATTCGAAAAGTTTCAGCGTCGTCGTCGTCGCTGTGCAATTCCCAAAATGCGGCCCGTGTGTGCATTTAAGCCACTTTTACTGAAACTTCACATTAATTTCAATTTGCTGCCAGTAAAAGTTTTTCATGCACGTCCGCAAATTGCTTTTGGGGACTAACAGACGTGTGTCCCTGTGTGTGTGTGTGTGTGTGAAGCATATGTAGCAGAACTTTAACACTTTGCGGCCAAGAGGTGTTCCATATACTATATGCCCTTCGATCTGCCAAGCCCAAATGACTTGGCGACAAAAAAGGCATAAGAAAAAATGCAAGATTAATTTAGTCGATGGTGTCCGACTGGTAGATACCCTGTGCTGAACCCCAAGCTGCTGCTACACACAGTCGGCCTTCCTTCTATACACATATTCTACATAGGCATGCTTCTTTTTCCCTCTTATGCCTTTAAGAAATGCATTCTTGAATAACTTCCGTGTTTATAGAACGATACTTACGAAGTTTTCAGGTTTTAAATATATCTCAAATCGCTAGAATCTAGCTAATAATATGTTTTTTCTTAAATTATATGATGAATTCCATATGAGAATCTACCTACCAAGTTTTTTGTATGTAGCTTTGAAAATGTTCGAGTAATGTATCGATATTTTAGTCGTGCTAAATATACAAACTTTATCAATTTCAAGTCTCTAGCTTCCCAAGTGTCTGGATCGTAGCGTTCAAATAGATGGACATACAGATGGACAGGGCTTGATTGACTCAATTTGTCGTCCTGAAAGAGTATATACATATATTATGCTTTGTGGGTTCGAAGATGCCTGCTTCTGTCTGTCACAGACACCCTTTTGCCCATTCTCCGTGGGTTCAGCGTATAGTAAATAAACAAAATTGTGGCTTGGCATTTCACTGTTGACTTTGTTTTGCTTCGCGTCGTTTTTTTTTTGTTTTTTTTTGACCACCCAAAAAATGTTTCGCGGAAAGCACAAGGCAAACACACTCGAGCACACACACATACACACCGCAGCGAAATTTGAAACGTGCTGAAATTTGCTGGCATTGCAAATGAAATCTGAATTCTTAAAACGAAAGAACGCCACCTTCCAAAAGACAGACGCCCACATGCGACAAAAATCTGTGTGACGTGACATGGAGCCAGATGATGTCGCCATCGCCCACTGAAGTATCTGCAAATCAAGTTCAGCTTCAGATAGAAAACAGCAGCTGCCTGCTGCCTGCTGCCTGCCATGAAATCATGCAGCTTGACTGATAAATTTGCAGCCTGGCAGCCTGGCAGCCAGCGACCCTCATTAGTCTTAATAGTTTAACGAGCAACTACCCGATGCGAATGCTCGAAAGCAGGCCATTAATGAGCTACAGTTAAATTTTATAAATTGGGCCCAGTTCGTATGCATATGAGGCACACACCTTTAAGGAGCTTGTCTTTGGGTCAACAAGGATCTGCCGCTCCCAGCTGAGTTGTTCGTTTGGACAGGCTTAAAGCTGGGCACATGGCGCACACTTGTCGACTGTCGCCTGTCTCCTGTCTTGGAGCTGGCTGCGTTGGCCGTTGGGTTTCCTTTTCGCTTTATAGTCCTCGTTATTTGCTTGCTGTGCAACTTGTGAGCTGCGTTTGCTGCTTGTCTGCTTTATATCCTGCGGGATATGCAAACTTATTAGACAAGTTTTGCCCCGGCCCGAGCAGCGAGTTGTTCGCCAACTCTCGAGTGATAAAGACGCCCCGAATGCCAAACAGCACAAAACATTTTGTGCGAGTCATTTGCATATGGGCTGCACCAGTGGAGGGGGTCGGACCAGTGGTCGGGGACCGGGACGGAGACGGGGACTGGGGGTTCTAGCAGAGAGGTACAAGTTAAGATTGAAAGGGTTCCACAGAGTCGTGTTGTTTTGCTATGCTACTATGTTATGTGCCACAGATATGTGTCTATCATTTTGACCATAGACTGTAATCGTTTATTGTCTTATTTTGGGTTAATATAATATAATATAACTTAACTTGGGAATTGTTCTTATCGTTGGGTCCTACCACCTTTGTGAATGCAAAACTTTAAATGTTTATCACTTTTTTTTACCGCAGAAGCTAGGGTAATACGTTATTTTACCGTCTTCACTATTTCCTGTTTGTTTTTCTTGATCGATTTTCTTTTTATGGAACTCTTATATCTTTCGTATGTTACTTTAACTTTTGGACTTATCTTACATCACCTGGCGTCCCAGGAATCTACACCAGATTTACTTTACAACTCCTCAATCCATATTTCTTGTCACCTTTTGCCATTGACACTTTCAATAGATGCAAATTAATTTGTTTGTTATAATGCAAAAAGTGTATAATAATCTGCCTTAATTAGGACTTCTTTAGATTCAAAGACTTTCTAAGAATTATATCACAGATATTAGGTATTTCTTATATGTATAATAAGCCACAAGTTATTAATATTTAAACAATTAAACAGCTAAGCTCGGTAGACTCTGACTTCGTCATTAAAGAAACTTAGCTATACAATACCGTGCTTAAATGCCTTTTATATTTATAAAATATATATATAGTTTTCGTACTGTTTTCAAATAAATTTAGCTATGTGAAGTTGAAATATTTGTGAATTTGTTTTGGGAATCGTGCACCATATTGTAAAAATAGTATTTAATTTCTACGTGTCCTTGATGTCAGCCAAATGCAGACAATGTTGCCACAATTCCGCCGCTTGACAAGTTCAATGTGTTTGCACCTGACAAGGCATTTTCTGCTCTCTGGTCCATGGCTAACCTCGAGATGCCTGGCACAGGCTGGCACCGCGCTAAGATGGTAGCGGACCACCCAATGGGATTTGGCTTTTTGCAAAACAAACAAAACGTCAGTCAAAACTGGCAAACGGCGCAAACTGTGCCGCGGGCGAATCGTGGCGGCCAAAAAAAAAAGAAAAAAAAAACAAGAAAGAACGACTATCAACGACATGTCGAAGATTAAATACCCTTGCGCAGATAAGTCCTAGAAATGTCTCAAGAACTGGCAAAAGCATGTTACAATAGCAGCTCTCTAATGTTCCCATTTGATACGGCATTCTAGATATGTTAGAAGAATATTGAAACAAAAAAAAAACAGCAATGTTTTCCACACGAAGCCCCAATCTTTGACAGGTTCTTAGACAGACCCATAGATATAGAAGTACGATGTTGAATTGAATTTGTTCAAGATATTTTGTAAACAAAAAAGTTATTCATACAAGAACTTAACTTTCGACTGATGCTCCTATAACATCTATATGATATGCTGGTTGGACCTGTGCAACAGCTAGACAGACTTATGAGAAATCTATGTAAGCTCGGCTGACGAAGAATATATTTCTCTTATTATCTTCGTCTATGCGCTACATAAATCGTGACAACGTTGAGATACCCTTTACTAGAGTATTAAAAAAATGCTGCATTGCATTTCAATGTTTCAATCTTGGCTGGCATAAATAGCCGTGTGTTTATGTTGGCAGCACTTGAAAAGCGGGCAGCTCGACCCAGGACCACCCACGGGCTGATGTGCTGCTGCTTGCTGGCGCCCCTAAAAGGGCAAATTAATTACAATTAAAAGTTTTTGCCGGCCCAACAACACCTTGGCCAATAAAATTGAAATTTATGGGTCACACATGAGCTGCTCCAAAGAAGCTGGGCGTCTTGGAGTCGAGCTGCTTTTATTAATTGCCAAGCTGAGCTGAGCTGCTGCCTGTGGTCGGGACGTGGGCTTAAGGAAATTTGTCTTACTCTCGAGTGGACCGCAAGCCAAGATGCACACCTCCCGAGCAGAACGACCAACCACCCGCCCGCCCGCCTGATTCATTTAACTACTTAAGCTATTATCCGCAGCCGAAAAGGGTTGCCCATGTGCTGCTGCTGCCGTTGCTTCTGCTGCTGCGGCTGATAAATTTACAGTTTTTGGTACAAAATTTAACCGTTTCTGACAGACGCTCCTGTACTTCACCTAAGTGTTGCACACTGATAAGACCAAGGCTCGGAATGTGGGCGGGTCGTGGCACACATGTGTGGCGGCCCCTGATGGAAACCACATAATAATTCTCGAGAACAATGTAAGCGTCAATTGTGCATGGCTATATGTGTGCGTGAGAGTGTGTGTACTACATGAATGTGTGTGTGTGTGGATGTGGGTGTGGGTGTGGGTGTATTCAGGGTCTGGCCATGTGGGTAGTTTCTTTGGCCATGCGCCACGGAGACGTTGCCCACATTTCTGCAGATGTAAACGTCAAGGGACAAAGGCAAGGACGACGGCACATGCCACACGTCAACTCGAGAAATTTAAATTAAAAACCTTTTTGCATAAAATGCTTTTTCTGTGCTTGTTGTTGTTGCAACATATTGCAAGTGCCACATGCAACGGGCGTCTTTACATAAGTAACAAACAGCAGTAACTAAAATACGGGCTACTGAGATCATAGATAAAGTATTATAGCAATAGAAAACATTTACATGTTCATGATAAAATCGCATAATGAACAACGGAACGCAGTTTCAAGTCATTATAATATTGATATAAATGAAATATCTGAGGCACTTGTAGGTCTGAACTTATATATAGCAAATATGTGATAATAGTGAAGCTCGAAAATGCTGAGTTTGATGCAAATGTCTTTGAAAACATAATAAGTTGCCATATAAGGTCCTGCTATCCGTCCGATCTTTCCTATAGCAGCTATATGATACAGTGGTCCGATGTTGATAAGACTTTGCATATATATGGAGATCATAGTGGAACTACAAGTTTGTGTAAAATATCTTTATAAACCAAAGGTTTTTCATACAAGAACCTACTTCGGACCGATCGATTCTATGGTAGATATATGAATAGTAGTCTGATCCGGCCAGTTCTAGCAAAGTCTTAAGACAAAAGCCTTTAAACTGAGAGACTAGTTTCCATTGAAGCAGACATACGAACAGACGGACATGGCTATATCAACTTGGCTATGGATGCTGATCTACAATATATACATATACTTTATTGGGTCGAAAATGTCTCCTTCTATGAGTTACACATTTTATGACTTAATTTTAATACCCTCTACAAGGGTATAAAAATGCATAGTGAAGTGTATACATAGTGTCATATTTGAGCATTAACAGCGCGTTGCTATAAACGTAGCTGCAAGTATGATTCGAGCTCTAGTTAACAGCTTTCAATGAAATAAAATAATGCTGCTGGTTATTTGATATTGACTAAAAGAAATTCGTTTTAAGTGTATTTTAAAATTTCTTTTTTATCATTGAAGTTTTTTTACTCGCAGCAAATGGCAGTTTTTTTTAATACTCATGCATTTTTGGGTTCGGAATGTTGTTGAATTTGATAAACAAACAATTTATGTGAAATTCATGTGTGCGATAAGTTGGAAACAGTGCGAAAGAGAAAGAGCATTGGGAAGAGCGGGAAGGCGAATGTGAGACCAATTACGATATGGTGCCTGAACCGAAATAAGCATGTTTTTCTTTCTTTTTTATCAACAGCGAAACGCATCTGAGTATTTCATTCAGTGAACTGCATAAATCTGCTTGAGCTCCAATATTTAGCCAAATGCCTATAAAACTAAATCAGCTTGGCTCTTGTCTGCGAAATTCTTTAGCTCGATTGTGGATGCTGCTTATTTTTTTCCACATATGCTCCGTTGACGGCGCCAATTAATTTGTGTGCTTAATTCAGCTAATTATTCCAAGCAATAAAATTCTCAATAGATGCGTAGATTGTGCGGGTTGTGGCCGGGGGGGGGAAGACCTGAGGAATTGAACATAAGTGGAGGCACAAAACCGACACCTAAGCCAGTGACAAGAGCCCAGAGCCCAGTGCGGAGCACGTGCCAGACAAGGACAAGGACACGTTCAGTTACACTTTTAATTCAATTCGCAAAGGTTCCTTGGCACTGCTCGTGCTTTTTTTTATTTTGTTTTATATATGTGTTTTTTTTTTGTATTTAGCTTAAGAGCACAAATAAAAATCGAAATAAAAAGCAAGGCGACATTTAAATTCAAATTGTTGAAGACGCTGACGAAGCTGCCGGCGCCACACGTCGGATTAATTTTATGTGCGCCAAGCAGGAGCAGCTCTGGCTCCGTCTCGGTTTCTCGGGCGCTGGCTTCCCTCGGCGGCGTTCAATTAGAGTCCACTGGCGGGGGGTGGAGACGACGCTGGGCTATTGCCATTGGCTGTGCGAGCTGCCATGCAATTGTTAAAATCGAATTAAGCCACGGTGTCGCATACTTTTGATCTCCCTGACGCCGCCAACGTTGCCACAGCCAATGAAATGTTGCAGATGTCCTCTACCCCGCCTGGTACCAGTTGGCTCTGTCTCTGTCCCCGTCTCAGCTACAGTCTGGCAATGTCCTTACATTGTCCTTGCCAGTCACTGGCAATGCCCGTTGCTCTCACCAAGGTATCTCGACCCCGACTCCCAGCTACATCTTCGACTTCCCTGCGATTGCGATTTCGGTTTCAATTTCAGTCGCTGGCGCAAATGAAATTAAATGAAGATTAGTCGTGTGCTCGCTCCCAGATTATTCCAAGAAATAAAAATCTTCACGATGCGAGTGTACTCAACCGCTGGGCTGGCTGCTCCATCCGAGTACTCATTATTTTTTCGTTTTGTCTGCTGGCAGCGGCTTTTGCTTTTATTTCATTTGCCTTTTTATGGCGCTTGAGGTGATTTGCCTAACTTCGCTGCCCTCCATTAGAGCCAGGAGGATGGGGGGTGGGGATGGGGGGCGTGTTTACCAGTTCGAGAGAATCAACGCCCAAATCTAAGCAAATCACAAGCTACATTTGGTCCGCAAATGATGGCCAGCTTTTGGCTTTGGCAAGTCTTGGCTAGAAGTTCATAGAGTTGACAGAGTTCCATACTGTTTGAATAGCTATCTTACATAATATTTTCTTAATGTGCCCTCGAAAGCCCGAATGACACCTTAATCATTGCTAAGCTTCGGATTCTTTTTAAATCTATCACCTTAAAAAACGTTATACAATTTCGATAGTTTCTACACACACCAAGTTTTTATTACCATCGGTTATGACTTTTTTAAATATTTTATAAAAATATGCCTTGCTTTTAAAACAAGCTTTACAGACATAAAACTTGAAATTTATTCATCGAGCTTGAAACTTTTTAACGATATCCTCTTCCATCGATAAACATCGGTTTTGCAACTTGATATTTAGGCTTAATTCGAAAGCGATAAAATCCAGATATAGGAGATTTATGAGATCTCGATAAGTAAGTTTTAAGTTAGAGCCGTGCCCATTGGTCTCGAAAATTGTATAAGGATCGGATACACACACGGAAATAATAAAAAAAAACATATAAAAAGAAGCACAGTAACTACGTTGAGGGTATATCTTAGTCAGGCACTTCCAATTCTTTTGAAGCGATTTTTGAAAACATTTTGATTGAGGGCGATAAAAAATAACGCCGACAATTTATAGTCAGCTTTAGATCTTTAGCTATCTCTGATAATGTGCTTGCAATGCCAAATAAAAATAATATAAAAGAGCTCTTTAGGCTGTCTAATTCTAGAAAGCTATGTAGCCTAAATTTGAAATCAACTGGGATCAACTGCTAAAATTTGAAAAGCACGTTACCTGTATATAATTTGGTATATTCTTGGTTTAAGATCGACCAGTTTGACAAATTTGTTTTGTATTTGAAAGAGAGTAATATGCTACACTTGATTAACCCTTTTCACGCCTTGGCCAGCGCCTTCATCACGTGTTCAATTAAAAGAACTTGTCATTAATTGCCAACCAATTTGCTTTCATCACATCACACAACTGCCGGACACACTTTCCCGCGGCTCAAGAACTTGATGAGCAGCAGCCGTTGGTGTTGACATTTTTTGCATATTAATTGAAGACAAGGCGTCGGCCGCTAACTTGGACTCGGCTGTGTTCTTTTGGTCCACCCTTGGCTTAATTTGCGGTAAGTTCATTAAGTAATAAAACATAAATTTCATTTTTTTTCCAGTTTTTTGTTGTGTTTTTGTATTTTGTTCTTTGGCACCCCATCAGCGAGTTCTTGGTAATTTTTTTTTAATGCTTTGCATATTTTTTTAATGAATTAATTCTGTTTTGGCTTTGCTTTTTTTCGGTTTTGTTGATTCACCGTTCAGTGGACTTTGATAAAGGCGCAAAGTCGTTGGCGATAAAAAGGCCAACGCAACGCAACGGGGAAAAGGGAAAATGTTAAAAAATTTTATAATTTATGCGAAATTTATTATAAAAACAAGATGTATATAAAACGCTGAGGAAAGCGGAAAACGTGTTTTCATCAAACTTTGACTGAACGACTGTTAATTATGCGCTCGCCGCAAAACTTTTCTATCAATTTTTGTTGATGCTGTTTTTTTTTTTAAAGAGAGAGAGAGAAACTTGTTTGTATTTTAGCGCTAAAAAACATGTTTTGCATCCGAAAATGAATGTGATATATTTTTCTCATTTAATTGCCTCCTTTGGGCATGATAAAAATATAGCATCAAATTGCGACATCGAGTCGTAAGTGTTGTTAAAGCGTGTCGGGGTCGGGTTCTTTTCTGAAATGTTGTCACTTTTTAGTCAAATTTGTTAGAAATGTTGTTGCTGTTGTCGTTGTTGTTGCTGTTGTCGTTGTTACTATTGCCGCCTGTTGACATATGTGCCCGCAAATGAGCCGTGCAATTGTCGTCGTGGCCTGGCATATTGACAGGCTCCGAACTGCGCTTCATTCTAGTCGATGCATTCAAGATTGAAGTGCACTCCTCTCGCGGGAATCGTCTCAAATTTCCGACGTGCGCGCAGCTTGTGACTGACAACTATTCGTCTGTTTAGTCTGTCCAACTGTCTGTGAGCCTCACTGTGTATCTGTTGAACTAGCTGAACATTGCCCCAAGTAGTCTGCCTGATAGCGTGTCGATACATGTGCCATTTGGGAGCACGGGCAGAGTTGTTTACACTCTACAACAAATCGACATTTTTAATGAATCCAAGATTGCTTTTATTTGCTACTAGAATATGCTCAGTTCTACTTGCCTTGGAAGAGTTGTTTACACTCTACAACAAATCGACATTTTTAATGAATCAAAGATTGATTTTATTTGCTTCTAGAAGATGTTCAGTTCTGATTGCTTTGGAATATATTCTTATTTGTAACTATGCATATACAGACACACATTCATATACATACATACATACAAATATACAGTCATACATATGCACATGCACAACTCTGTTAATATAACACTAAATATCAACGGAAGAAAACCTGTAAGGTTTACTTGCAATCGTGAGAATCGCATAATAAGCTGATATTTCTTTATGTTAATGTGCAACGTTCCCTACTCATGAAAATTTTTAGAATATATTGAAATCATGCATTTTTAAGTTCAGAATCGATTTCATTTTCGCCAAAAATTGTGATGTATATCCTTTTCAAATCAATGTTGAGTAGTGTACCTCTGGCAAACGTGTGACTGTTTGTAGGCTTGTTGACAAACAACTAATCGTGTCTGAATGCTAATGAATAGTTGTTGCTGGGGCAATTAGTTAAGCTACCTTGGACATACATAGCTTAGTTGAGCGAGGCACGAGTAAGAGTTCTTAACTGAGTCAAGTCTTATCTCTCCACGCGACTTGCATCAGAGCGCTTATCAGTAACGCTCACATTTCACCTATGATCTTGCGAAAAGACTATGCATGCAGCCCGTTGGCCTGGGTTATGTATAAAATTGTGAGCTCATCCGCACAGTGCATTCTGTTCCCAACACTCAAAGCACCATGTTGCATCTCTCTACGGTGTCGCTGCCGTTGCTGTTGCTGCTGCTCGCCGCGCTGGCCAACGCTGAGGTTGTCAACTTCCAGCAATGTGCGGATAGCTTGGATACGTGCACCATTGATCAGGTGCGGGTGGAACCGTGCGTTCAGGCGGAACGAAACGCTGCCTGCCACATACGTAGACGCCATCCGTCCAAGATATCTTTCGAGTTTACGCCCAAGTTCGATGCAGACCGTCTGGAGGCCACCTTGGGCTGGGTGAAAAGTGAAACGGAGGAGCTGCCTTTGGTTACCATGGATCGTGAGGCCTGCAAGGCGACTAGCTGTCCGGTTAGGGCTGGCGTTCAGCAAACCTACACACTGACAGCGCCCGTTGAGGCCAAGTTCCCCCTAAGCGCCTATACCATACGCTGGGCCCTGACGGATCCCGTCACCTCCAAACGCTGCTGCTTCACCCATGACATCAAGGTGGTGCGCTAATTCTAATACAATACTAACTAACTACATACTAACTAACATATATATAGGAACGAAATTGTATTATGTTGCCCATACAACTCGTTAATATAACAATAAAAATTAAAGTATGAAAACCCCTAAGTTTTACTTGCAACCATGAGAATCGTATAGGAGGGCGATATTTCTTTATGTTAATATGCAACGGCAAATAAACTTGGTCCTTTTCCTTTTATTCTTGCGAAACTCTCGAATATATTTTTATCAAACATTTTTTATTTTAGAATCGATTTCATTTTCGCAAACAGTGTGAATCGATCCCATTATCGCAAAAACTTTGATGATCTAAATATAGAAGTGATAATTTTGAATGCTAATCGAAAGTCCTGACTAATTCAAGTCAAAATATTTTAAAATTCAAGCTTTTAAAACATTAAATTAAAATTAAGTGCGATTTTTGAATTATTAACCCTCTGTGTGTTCAAAAAACTCTATGAAAATCCAAAATTTGTTTACTTGAGTATCGCATGTAATGCTTAAAGAAAATTAGTATGTAATCGTCACTATGCAAAAATTGTTTATGACAATTTTTAATGCCAATCAGCCCAAATAGTTACGTTATTAAAATCGGACTGAATATACTGGGGATATTACAATTAAATTAAAACTTAAATGACTAAAACTCGGACTTTATGTCCGTATATCTTGAGATTAAGGCGTATACTTCAGCTGTACTTATTCAAATACATGTTGAGTAGTGTACCTCTGACAAACGTTTGAGTGCTTGTCAGCCTATCGACAAACATATATTCATGTCTGAATGCTAATGAAGAGTTGTGGCTGGGGCAATTAGTTAAGCTACCTTAGACACAGCTAAGTTGAGTGGCATATGCTCGAGTTCTTATCTCAGTCAGTCTTATCTATCCACGGGACGTGCATAAGAGCGCTTATCAGTGACGCTCACAATTCACAGTTCACCTATGACCGGGTGATAAGACGTCCTAGGCAGCTCGTGGGCCTGGGTTAAGTACAAATTGTGAGCTCATCCGAACAGCGCATTCAGTTTCCAACACTCAACTCGCCATGTTGCATCTCTCTACGGTATCGCTGCCGTTGCTGTTGCTTCTGCTGGCTGCACTGGTCAACGCTGAGGTTGTTAACTTCCATCCCTGCGCGGATAGTGTGGATACGTGCACCATTGATCAGGTGCGGGTGGAGCCGTGCACGCAGGCGGAACAAAACGCTCCCTGCCATATACGCCGTCGCCGTCCGTCCACGATATCCTTCGAGTTTACGCCGAAGTTCGATGCAGACCGTCTGGAGGCCTCTTTGGGCTGGGCGAAAAGTGAAACGGAGGAGCTGCCTTTGGTTACCATGGATCGTGAGGCCTGCAAATCGACCACCTGCCCGGTTAGGGCTGGCGTTCAGCAAACCTACACACTGACTGTACCCATTGAGGCAAAGTTCCCCCTAAGCCCCTATACCATACGCTGGGCCCTGAAGGATCCCGTCACCTCCAAACGCTGCTGCTTCACCCATGACATCAAGGTGGTGCGTTAATGCTAATCCCAGTGCCATGTGGTGCAATAAAATGCAGTTTTTTGCTCTCAACAATTATGTGCGTTTTTTTGTTGTTTTTAATTATTTCTGGGCTTTGTCCCTCATTTAGCTTATGGTACACTGGGGCATTGGGAATGGGACGAATATTGCGTCATGGCCATCAACCTGCGAGGCTAATGAAATGCGCCCAAGGCCCAGCGGCGGGCAGCGTTAAATCAACAGGGAGTAAAAAACTTTGATTGAACTTTTGGGTGCCATAAAAGCAGCCACCTAACCCCGCCCACAACCTCCAACTGCCGTCAGTCGCCCATTTCTGTCTCGGCTACTTATCAGCGTCGTCAAACAATTAAAAATTGAGCACTTAAGTTGTGGTCATAAAATCATTTGTTTTTCTTTTTATTGTTTTTTCTACATTTTTGGTTGTTGTATTGTGTTAGGTTTTCTCTCAGTGGTGGAAAATTCAAATAGCAATAATTTCAAATCACTTTTCTCTTGGTTTTTTTTTTGTTTACCTAAACGAAAAATGCTTACGCTTTTGTGGGGCTGCTCGAAATTCTAAACGAGGCTTCGGTTCCCGGGCAAAAGAAAGCTGATAAGCACAGCATTTTGAGCCCCAACCACAGGAACAACAACAACAACAATAACCACCACATCGATAACAACAACAACCACAGCATCCACTTGAGTAAATAATAATCAAAGCAATGACATACAAAATTATGGAACACGGCTTTTTTTTGTTCAGTCTTCGAGGCGAGCTTGTGGCGCGTAACATTTAATAATTTATGTGGAAATAGAGATTGTAATCGGAGCCATTCAGTCGAGGGCACTATTCTCGCCGTACTTTTGGCCCAGGACATAGGGCGTCTTGGTCAGCTGCGACATAATGCGGCACTTGACGGTCTCGAAGCACTCGGTGGCATCCACATAGAGAACCTCGCGACGATGGCTGAGATAGGCATTTAACGCGGGTTCACTCTTCCGGTACTGCTGCATCTGATAGTCCAGATAGGTGATGTTATCCTGCGGACTGGGCCTATAGGTACGCATCAGCAGGCGCATGCGTGCCATTTGCTCGTCAATCTGAAGGAAGACCAGGCGATTGGGCGGCACGGTGAAGCCCTCGAAGAGCTCGCGTGCCTCGCAGCGATTGTGCGGATAGTTGATCAATATCCAGCCACGATGCAGTGCATCCTCCTTGAGCAAACGCTCCTGTAAAATGTTGCCCACGGCTTCCGAAATTTCATAAACGGAAAAGTGTTCTATGCCCTGATTCAGCAGTTTCTCATTCTTATTCCTCACTGATCCATTGATGTGATGATAGGCTAGGACATTAGCATCTATTATGAGCAGATTCCAGCGCTGCGCCAGCACATGGGCCAGCGAGCGCCGGCCCGAGCCGGCTCGTCCATGCAGCACAATACGATGAAAGAAGTTCTTCGGCAGCTGATAGAAGTCTCCAGCTACATCCAGATGAAATGCATTCATAGCCTTCGTGTAGATCTCTTGGGCTACGTGCCGTATGTTCTCGCCCAGCCAGCGACGCACGTTCACAATGTTCTGCAATGTCGCTTCCGCCAAGAGGCGACTCATGATATCCAACAGCTTGTGCTTCTCAATGTAAAACATGTAAGAGGCGCTGAACTCGACAAGCATGGCCTTATCCATTTTGGTGGCAGAGGACATTATTTCAATATTAACTTAAACAAAAATAACCGATTATATATTGAATGTCTTCGGGCCTTGTGTAAATAACTGCAATGTAAATTTTATAATTTTTATTTCGTAAAAACCTTATTGAAATTGTATGCTATGTATACTATGTATACTATGCTTGATGATAAATGGATTTGAAAACAAGTACTAGGCTTTCCTAGAATGATTAGCTTTGTTCTCCACACGGGGCGAAAAATGTATTTATTATTTTAAAATATGTGTTTCTAACTGATTTATTGGAATTCATTTTAGTAACTTTTGCCAGTTCAAAAATGTGGTCAAAACAAGTCCAAAACGCCAGCGCGCTTAAATATAGATAAGTTTTGACAAACCGAAGCCTGAAAAAGGCATTTTCTGGACCCTTGGGTAGAAGATCTATCAAAATAATCGCACGGTATTTGGATTGCTCATGGGCTAATATCACGCACCAAGTGTGTAGCGCCCAGTTTGAATATCCTGCCCTTTCTATATAATTTTTTTTAAAAATTACAAATTCTTAGCGTTGGTAATCATGAGAGAGTTGTGTTTGCTAGCATAAACCTTGCCAGTTTAGGTTGCTGAAGAAAAATACTTGAGCTGAGAGCAGAGCTTCATAATAGTACATTTTGCTGAGAATTCGTCATATACTTGAGAATTCGAGATGCATATTTTTGGTTTTCTCTTTATTTGTTTTATCAAGAATCGGCCAAATAATAAAAATGTTGAATGCAAAAACAAAGTACAGGAGAAATCAAGACCAAAATGGCATAAATCATAAATATCACTTAAGTTTTGCTAAAGTAAAGGAAGTTTGAAGATCCGGAAGAGTATATTCTAATTGGTTGTTAGACATTATTTTTTTTCATTTCCCTCTTCGAAGACATTTGTTTGAGATGCTGATAATTCTCCAAGTCGGTGATTATCTCTCATTATATGGCCATAAGGGGCATAACCATAGGGCCAATTGTTGAAGAGTTGCCACATTCATTGCACATATTAATTACATCCGTTACAATATTAGAAAATGGCGCGCACTTCCGGCCAAAGGCAAGCCAAGACTGGCTAAAATGGCCATAATGGCTAATGTGTTGCCAGGCGTTGTAAATTGGCATCATGTAAGTCCTTGCACATAAGTTGGTGACAATATTTTGCTGCGAATTATGACAGCTCTTTTGTCTGAGCGCGCACATTAACAATTTAAAAAGTTATCTTGGCCTCGGCTTGGCTGCTCTTGGCCCGAAGGAGGTTTTGGTGACGCTGCTAACGGCCTGCAAAGTGTTGCCAAATGGCTGTCATACTTTATATTGTCTTATGAGACATGCCAGAGCATGTCCTGGTCCCGGTCCTGGCCAAGGCACTCGCTAAGCAAAAATGCAAGCATGCCACAGAGGACTCTGCTGCATAGTCATAGCCATAACGAGTATTCGCTCTGCTGTTGTTGTTCTTGTTGCTCCTCATTTGTATAGAGTGGGCGGCTAATAAAGACTGGAATTCTATGAAAAATTGTTTCCTGTTGCTTGCCTGGCATTGGCCAACGTCTTATATGGCCATATTGTAATGCCAAGTATGCTGTTAATATCTTTCACATACTAATATTGCTCAGTGCATTTGCTTTTCGGTTTACTTGACCAACAGCAGCAGCTGCTGTTGCTGCTGCGAGTTGCTCCAGCTTTAAGTAATCATAACAACTACAACAACAACTACAAAATTACTCGTATTTTAATAACATAAGGCGCGATATAAAAATCTGAATATGCATATGAATCTGAATGCTGCTGGCTGTCGCCTGGCACAAAGCGCAACTTTTTAATTAAAGCCAAAGTCAAAGCAAAATCAAAAGCAAAAGCGATTTTGACTGCGACTGCGACTGCGAATGCGTTGGCCGCAGCGGGCGACAGCTTTTCAGAGTTCCTCAATTTTGTCACATTTCCCAGAAATGTGCTAAATTACATTTCATCACATATACGAAAACGTATCCGTTTTAATCATCCAAAAAACTAGCAAAAAATAAGTAAGAAATTAACTATTAAGGAATACCACGACTATGGATACCCTGTACCCACGTCTTGAGTGTCCCAAAACTTGGTGTATTTATTTTCCGATTGCATAGGGTATTTAGCTGAGAGTCCGAAACATTTGCTTATCAAGGTTGTGTTATGTGAGGTTTTGGTCCTATTTGTTAAACTAAATGACTACATATTATTTAATCTTAAAGATAGACTACTTACTATCTTATAGATAGACTGCCACCATCAAACCCAAATGATATGTAGTCATTTCATCTTATAGATAGATAGCCTACTATCGAGCCCAAGACCTCGAAAATATGGACAAAAAAAGTGAAGTGAAAAGTATATATTATATATATTAATATTGGTAGTGATCATTTTTGCGTCTATTATTATTTTTGTTTTACTATAATTAAGTATTTAATTATTATTCTTTTTATCTGAATATTAGATAAAGTTACGAGCTAGCCCAGACTACACTTTATCTCTATACGCCTGGGATTCGGTCCCAGATGCTACATATACAATAATGGAATAATGTATTGCTTATATTAATATGTATGCAATCATTTTGATATGCATGTAGCCTGTGTATTTCGTCTAAATATATATAGAAAGAGGCAACTGCCACGATAACCTATATCGAATAATCTGCATTGAAATGCATAAACTCAACTTTATGATACCTCCATTTAACCCATTTTTGTTACAGGGTATTGAAAAAAGCCAAAAACAAATAGATGCCACAAGCAACGCTGTCGTTTGACGCAGTTTCGCTTATCAGGAAACATTTCATATTTAAAAAAAAAAAAGGAAAAGATTTCGTAGCGGTTTTCTATCCAACAGACGCGCTGATTGAATGAAGCTGCGAAACGAGCACACGCAAATGCTCAAAGCGGGCTACCAGGGGCAGCGCTAGGGGCAGGGAGGGGCTGCGGCTGGGGCTGGGGCAGGGAACATAGAAGACTCATCGGACGGCGGCTGATAAGCGAAAAAGTGACGGGCTGTGCTTGGCACTTGGAACTTGGAAGCCTGCTGCGAGCAGTAGTTAAAACTATGCCTCGTTTAGATTGCTGCGCACTTGAGTTGCCGTTTTTCATGTTGCCGCACGTTGCAACTGTGGGCGCAAAAAAAAAGAAATAACCGAAGAAAAGGGAAAAACTTTATCGCATTGCTGAAAAGTCAGCGGCCTTTTGAGTCAGCTTGGCGGCAATTGCATCTCAACGTCTGCGAGCGTGTTATCTGGTCGCTTGTATCGACACACACACACCAACACTCACTCTCACACACATACAGACACTTCCTGCGGAAACTGCGTGCAACGTGTGGCGCAGTTACTCGTCTTGCGTTTATCAATTTCTGAATTGCGTCGAGTCGAATTTATCAGACAAACGCCTGCATAATTTTTGTGCTGCGGTTAAACGCAAAACACTCAACAATTAAAAAGCGTTTTTTCCACTGCGTGCCACACAATTGCTAGTCAACGTCAAACATAATTCCCTTGTGTGGCACATGCCTCACACCCCTCCGAAAAGAGAAAAAAATGAAGCACAGCCACACATCAACAAGCAGTCAATGTCCACACCTCGATATTTGCACCAGCACCGAGGACCTTTCAATCCTTCGACAATTTGCCATTGGCTGCCAATATTTTTGTTCATTTTTTGTGGGAACTTTTTTTAGCCTCCATACTGTGCAGCATACTTTGCAGCTGCGGCACGTGAGGCATTGTCCTGCGCCGTGTGCGCTGGTTGCCTTCAATTATGCAACAATTGAAAAATTACGACGTGTACAACCATTTTTTCACTGCGATTTGTTGAAGGGTTGCCTTAGCGGTGGCGACTACTGCTGCTGCTGCTGCCACCCCCCACATGGCAATGACAACAGGTTTTAAATTTGTCACCACAACAAACAGTGGCAACAACAACAAAAACAACAACGTCAACGTTGTTCATGACAAACGCCAAATGATGCACAAATTTAATTACGCAATTTTATTGGATTAACAGCAAACCTGAATGTGGAGAAGCTGCCCAGCCACTGGCTGCGCCATGGCGCATAAAAACAAATTTAAATAAGCCGCACATATACGCAGATAGCACACACACACATTCATAGACCCACACGTGCATGTGTGTGTGTAGGCGAGGCAGCTGTCCAGCTCAAACCCCAAAGATTTTTCCATCTTTACAGCTTCTAGTCGCGTAGGTGAGCCGTAAATTTGCGCGCCATTGTTGTTGTTGCTGTTGTTGTTGCTGCTGTTGTTGTTGTTGTTGTTGACGCCAATGTCGTGTGTCCTGGCCACATGGCCACATGGCCCTGGCGTTTGGGGCTGTCCGCCGTTATCTTCCTTTTTGGCCTTTCACTTATGCAAAACGAAACATTTGAAAAATATGTTGGCAGGATAAACAGAACGGCAACAAAGTGCAGCTGATGCCAGGTCTAGGGCAACAGTTTCAGTTCCAACTCCAACTCCATTTGCACTGACATTTTAATGAGTATGCAACGTGCAGCATGCAACTTGCCCCTGCTGTCCAGACAAGGCAAATCCTTGTTAAATTCATTAGTAAAACGTTGCACCTCAACGCACAGACCGAGGCTCAGGTTGGGGGCGACTGCCACACGTTTGGCATCATGTTGCCGCACACGAAATTAAAACCCCATGCCACGCACACTTGCCTCCCCCCACCCGAACACACACACACACACACAAACACACGCACTGGCAATCTGTGGAACAACATGACATGATACCGATACTAAACTGACACTTTGACATGGACTTAACCCTAAAAACGCTTTGTTGGCTTTATTGGTGTCGGTTGCCGCCAACGCCGTGTTTACCGTGTGCCGCCACGAGGGATGGGCATGCGCATTTTGGGATCAGGGCATGGCCAGGGGCAGGTGCCGGTCATGTGGACTGTGGCGCTGTCGGCACAAGCCAGCAAATGGCGGCCAAAGGTATCGCATCCACTTGATTTTTGCACTAATTTACGTGGATTAAACGCTTGGCGAGGCCGTGACCTGGGTATTATGCTTAAATACCTTTTAATTGACAATTTGTGTTCAGCATCAACTGATGGTTGATTTTGTTTAATTATATATGTACCTTACCTATTATCAGGGGCAGCTCGGTAAACATGTGAGCTTAATGTTCGGTGATTCATTAGTTACGGCAAACATAGTTGGGCAGCAGAGATTAATTGACTCTGGCTGGGGAATAGTTATACTAACAACGGGGCTCTTTAATTGGAGTTGTTTGAGGCATAAAGCTGAATCGAATCGGCAATACTTTCAGACCTTTTAGAGCATGGTTAGTCAGTCGAGGTAATAGTGCTAGCACTAAATCAGGCTTACATTAGAAATTGATTTCTTGTCAAGGGTATCCCGATAGGATTATAGGAATTATGGGCTATGATATCTAACAATATTAAGTATTTATTTAGTTATAATAATATTCTATATTTTCAATTATTATATATTGATTCATAATTGATTCGTCCTATCTTTAATTGGGTTATACAAAATAAAGTTAAACAATTGTACATTCCGATTTTAAAGTTTCCAATTTGTTATTGGTAAGCTATAAGTTTATCAGGAACTTTTGCAGCATCATCACAAGAAGAACTCTAACAGTAGGCTGAATCTCAAATGGTTCCAGACACTTAACGATTTAAAAGTTGTTGCTAGCCGTAAGTCTGCGCTACATTAAAAATTGGCTTCTGCTCAAGCATTACGTAGCTTAAGCAATATAATCTGTAGGCTTCCATTCCAATTAGATTATATCTTAAAATAATGACAATTAAATTTTAATAATAAAGTTATATGTATATTTATTTTCTTAATGATTTTCTTTAAACATACCCAAAATAAGTTACGAAATCGTAAGTTTCGCACAAAAAGTTTTCAGTTTCTGATTGGTAAGCTGTTAGTTTGGCAGGAACTTTGGCTGCAGGTATGCTGCAACTCATTTGTATGCCACAAGTTTTGGAAACTTTTTAATTTGCACTAACAATCGTATCGAATCGTATCAAGCGATCTATCAGTTACCAGCCCTGGCCCGGTCAACCTCAACAAGCCGGCAAGTCAGCCACACACAACCTAAAAAATGTTTGCAAAAAGTGCTTAAATCAGCGTATTTTCTTTTTTTTTCTTTACTTTGCCATTGCCCAACACTGGCAAAGTTTCTGGCTGCGGCGATTGTGTGGGCAGCGCTTAAGTTGCCGCACGGTGCGACCGACGTCGCCAAAAGTCGCCGTCTAATTGAACCCAACAGATATTTTCAATTAGCAGCAAAACATTTGTGCGCTAAAAAAGTTTTATTCAATTTTTTATTTTCCGTTTTTTTCTTGACTTGTACTTTATTTTTTTTGATCCGTTTTTTACGCCACCTTGAGCCAAATTCCTGCGGGGCGAACACGTCTGGATACTGGCGGCCAATAAAAAAAGGCACCTTAGTGCTGAAAACTTTGGCTAAAAGCGAGCAAAAACTTTTAATGGCATTAAAAAACATGAAAAAAACAGCTAACCTTCGATTGGCGACTTACTAAATACCCTGGCTTAGGTATCATATGTTTTGCTATACGTCCGAGTGATACAGTGAGAGCTCTTATAACGAACAGCTCTCTTGGGCGCAGATCTCTATTGGACCTCCAAGCTATGTTTATTTTAAGCAAGTCATAAAACTCTAAGACTCTGGAGATATTTTGCTTTCTGAATATATATTTTGTTTCCAAGGAGATTTAAATGAAGGTCGATCAGTACTACGAAAGCCCTTCTACAAATACAATTAATTAATTATGGGATTAAATATGCCTTATTCGAAGCGTGACATACTTCATAGGAATCTCAAAATACCCTTCGCATAAAATGATATAACAAGACAAGTTTATCCTTGCGTCTGACTAGAAAAGGTGACCAAAACCCATAGACCTGGACATTTAATTTGTTGGCAAAGTCTGGCAGCAAAAACTGAACGGAAGAAATTTAAGCAACATTTTGTAAGTGGCGCATATTATATCATATTTTCAATATTCTAATGCGTTGCGTAAATTTTATTGATAAAAGTGTCGCAATCGTTTTTGGGCCGTTTTGGCAAAATGCAAATGCAAATGGCCGAATGCGTTGCGTGCCCGACGAGGCATTCAAAAATGGCTACAAAATGCCGAAAATCTACTACTTGAGATAAGCGTCGAGTTCAAACAAACTAATTCAAAGTGCGTGCGTGTGGCAGTTGTGCAGTGTCAACTGTGACTGCAACTGCAAATGCAACTGCAGCAGCAACAGCAACTGTGTGCCACAAAGCATGCAACACAAATCAGCGCATAATGGCGTCCATGACTGTGTTTGCATTTTGGAGCTGTGCAGCAGGAAGCACGCAAACAGGCACAGGCACAGGACCTAGAGCCCTGAATGCAGCAGCCGCAGCAGCAGCCAGTAGCAGGCCACGCATTTCAATAATTCTAATTAATTTATTAACGTTTATCAGTAACAATAAATTTGCAACGCAGCACACTGAACGAGACGGCAAGAAGCGTGCCACATAAGAGCGAGACAGCTGCCATGTCCGCTGGATTGCCGGCAACTGAGAACTCTTTGCCGTGTAGCTACTGCTGATACGTCACTTGGCTGGGCTCGGCTTATCCCTGGAGCGCATAAAAACCTTTTATTGTTACAGCGACCAAGCGACCAACTGACTCAGTCCCTGAACCTCCATCGCCAACTCCAGCTCCATCTCCGTCTCCATCTCTGGAATGGCTGGGCAGATGCGCATCGGGCGATAAGTTTCGAGCTCATTCGCAGCCATAAATGAAATGAGAAACTTAGACAAAGCCCTGGCGAGCGAGTACCGAACGGGATACAACTCGTAAATAAGCGGGCGTTGATTTTAAAACGAGCCCATTGATAAGGCCAAGACTAAGACTAGAACTCTGACAAACTTGCTGAGGTGGCAAAAACCAAAAAAAAAACATAGTCAGAGCATAAAGCGTTCCAATAAGAAGTGCTAGACTAAAAAGTACCCTGTGCACACATGTCAGAGCATGTGTGTAATCGAATAAACTGCCAAAAAGGGTAGAATATCGATATTTATCGGTTTGTAAATAGGGTATTATTGTTCCTCCCATTTTGCTGCATTTGGTTAGATTAACTTATAATTCACATTGTATATCTACATTAAAAATTGGTATAAGACCTCGATATTTATCGATTTTAATGTAGGGAAACATGTCGAAGATCTTACTCACATCATATTTGGCAAACCCTTGTGTTATACTCATAGACATTTATGAAGTTACCCTTAAAAAATGAGGTGAATAATTATACCTTTAGATTAAACGATCAAACGAACTTTCGAAGAAAAATGGCTACAAAGTCTACCTTGCCAAGAGTATGATAACTTTAAATCACCGATGATATTTGCTATTCTCTGTCACACACATAGGCACAATGTAAGTGTATCCGTTTTGTGCATACTCAATGATTACAGGGTATAACAAAATGAGTAAGAAAGCTAACTTGGCGGCTTTTTTATTGTTAGCACGAAATGACTTTTGTTTCTGTCGACCAACTGAAAGTGTTACAATTTATTGACGCATTTAGATCAAAACTAAAAATTGTACGCCATTTTCTGCCGAGTCGACAGCTTTGGCAACCCTGCAGCACCGGATTGTGTGTTTTGTTTTAAGACGAAAATCCCTTAACTTATGCGCCAAGCAACCACTGGCACGCCCCCCAACTTCAGCCCACCGTCCCACTAGATGGCCGGCGGCTACACAAATCCCAGCGTGGGCAAACAAAACGTGGACCTCGCCGTAGCTGAGATACCTTAAATGCATTTTGCTCATATTGAAAAGCACTTAAAATTGGCCAGGGGGCGGGGCGGCATGCGAAAATATGAATATCATAAAAATTGTGCGAGGGTTGGGGGGGTTAGGTCTTGCCCTGCCCGTCGCCTGCTGCTTATTTTATTATTATTATTTTACAGGGAATTATCTCATTTGAGTGGAGTTGCCGGCTGCCATCCTACCCCCCTGCCCCCTACCCGAGAACCCTCTACGCCGGTCCGTTGTGTAATGTGTGCGTAATAACATAATATCCTTAAGATATTTTAATATTGCCTGCCGCTGCATATTGAACTGCGGCAAGCTCTTGACTGCGCTCCCCATTTGCCATTCGCTCTTCGCCCGTTCGCCCGTTCATCCGCTCATCCTGTTCCAATCTCATCCGCATCCTGGCTGGCCGCATTTCAACATATTTGACTTTGCTTGGCTGTTTGGCTTGTTTGCCTGTTTATTCTGTGCCGGCTGATGCCTGCCTCTATCTCTTTTGGCTTCCCCGCCTTTTAACAATACCTTTGTGCATCGTAAAATAATTGCCGCGGGGCATGTAATCTTCTGGATGGCTTGCAATTTGCTTGCCTCCACTTTGTATGGCACCAAAAAAAAAAAATCTATATATATATCGAGAACCTAAGAGCTTTGCTAAATAGCGTCTTCCTGGAGCGGATGTTTGCAGAGTGAAAATATGTGGAATTTTCCAAAGGTCACAAAATTAATAGATTTTTCTATGTTGTTTAACGTAAGGTAAGGATATTTTGATTTAATATCTGATAGATTTTTAAACATAAGAAATATCGGCATTGAATAAAAGCATTCATATGACCGAAATTGATTTTGAAGAATAAACTTTCTTTAATAAGTGTATCTAATGTATTCAGAGTAAAAAAAAAGTTTTTGAATATATTAGAATTAAAATATTAGGACGTTTTTACATTATTTTTATAAATACGTTAAAACTGGCATACATATATTAGCATGTTCATATTTATGTATAAATATAATTTTGTAATACGCACTTACCCAAAAATACACATACGCACAATTATTTGATTGCCATCTTTTAGTAGGAGAAAGGAGAAAGATTTTCATCCTCACTGGATTAAAAGGAAAAGAGATCGGGTTAGAATAAGAGCAGGATGCAGAAAGAAAGAGAACTAAAAT
This sequence comes from Drosophila montana, assembly GCF_035044405.1. NCBI lineage: Eukaryota > Metazoa > Arthropoda > Insecta > Diptera > Drosophilidae > Drosophila > Drosophila montana. Next base: position 11,987,516 of record NW_026998620.1, on the reverse strand, counting down.
GAGACAGAGTGCAAGAGAGAGAGAGAGAAAGAGAGACAGAGAAAGCGCAGAAGGCATACTTAAATTTATGATAATCGCAAAATAGAGAAAAATCTCCAAATACGTTTCCTTTACAATTTGTAAAACAGCAAAAAGTAAACTTGGTCTAGGCTTAACATGTATATCTATGTACATAACTTCACACATTCATGCATCATCTACACATACATATAACTGTATTTTTTATCATTTTTCAAATTCTATACGGGTGGAAAATTCGAAAACCCTGTGCAGTGTGTTGATAACCAATCAGTCAGTCAGTCAGTCAGTCAATCAATCAGTAAAAATAAAGATTTCTATATATAGATTAATTTATTATATTAAAAATGCTTAAAATCCTTAGTATCCCATGTGTATAAATACACGAATATGATAAATCATATAATACCAAATTTACAAGTGTTTTTTAACTATCATGTGAGCTAACTCAAGGATTATTGTCAATGCGTTGTTTATCGCTGTCATAATATCATAATCATAATCAGAACATAATTATATTTATATCGTATCTATAAAAATCATTGAGTACACTTTACATATGGAAAACAGATAGATTTCGCCTTTCCCCCATCTATTCACATTGAGTACTTATGAGTATTTGGCCCATGGCCCCACCGTCGAATATCAATAATGTGTTCTTCTCTTGTTTTTGTACTTAATAAGTCGCTCAACTCTTGGGTTCACCATATGCGGCAGTAATTTCATGTTGAGCTCATAAATAAGATGGCTCGTTCGGTGTGTGTGCGTGTGTTGTGTCTGAGTTGTGTGTGAGTTGTGTGTTTGTAAGTCAAAGCGTCTGCGGTGACATTATTAAGAAGTGGATATGGAATACGGTTCGTACTTCGCTCGCACATACTCTCCGGCACTCGAGTTATTGACAAGTTTATGTGCTTAATCCTTCCATAAAGCGCACCATTAAAATGCCAACAAAAGGTACTTTATATGAAAATTTGGTTCGCTCTGCCACTTTTATCGCCAGCGTCGTCGTCGCTGTTCATATTTCAATAAACGCACCGAAATTTGAATGCCTCTCTTAAGACAATCGTCAATGATGGGCGTATCGTATGGCATACGCACAGCCCGCACAGCCGAGCTGCGACAGCTGCCCAATCGGGGAGGCTATACGACAGCCCCGCAGCGAAATAGTTTTTGGAGTGTTCGGGCATTTTTATTGCTCTACGCTTGCACAATATTAGGAAAAAATAAAAAATTAAACAACTAGCTAGCCAGTTGGCAACTGCGAGTCTAGAGTTTACAGATTGCATGACCGTACTATACCCTAATCTATTTATAAATTCTGAATGTCTAAAAATACTTTAGTATGCACAACTGACTTGCCTTTATTTAGTAGTAAAATAGAGAGAACGTAACACATCTTGGATAGAACAAGTTAAAGCAAAGCAGAAAGCTCTAAAAGTGTATTGTCTTGATCAAATTTGGCCAGTAAGATGTCTGCAGATAATGTAAAATGACACGGTTTTGCAAGAAGCAAAGATTTCAGACATTTCCTGATCCATTCAAACTGCTAACAACTCTGCGGATCGTTATTAATAAATTTGTTTTTCTGTAGTTGCAAGCCTTTTTTTTTGCGCATATTTCCCTAATTTTCCATCTGCAAATTCTCAGATCTTTGAGTTATGCCTTTACACTTAAGTTCCGCTTTGAGCAGGGGTATCGAAAAACATAAGCGCAAGCCAGCCTCGTCGAGCTGCCATTCAGAGCAAAACTCACGAATTTGTAATAAAAATGTTTGGCACTGCGAAGAAAACGTGTGGCAAATGAAGCCGTCGAGTTCTCCAAAATGAGACAGGCTTTAATTTGAATTTACAAAAAAAAAAAATTAAATTTCTGTTGTTTATGGGTTGGTTGAGTTGAGTTGCCATGTGGCTGTTTAAGTCTCTACATATGTTCGAATTTATATACCCTTTCAAAGAGTATAATAAATTTCGCGTATTATTAATTTAACACGAAATGTGTGATGCATAGACAAAGACTATTCCGATTATATAAAGAGTACATATTTCTAGAGCCGAGTCGATAGAGCTAATCTAATTAACAAACATATATTATTAAGATCTATATAAAGAATCGTTTATAATAATAATTTTCGCTTATGAAACTTGTGTGTTATATGGGATACATTGAAGAATCTTAGCAATTGCGATGATCGCTATTCTCCCACCTATCTCCCATCTTTCTGAAAAACTGCATTAAGTCGGGGTAGTAGGCCGCATAATAGGTTTCCATAGAAACAATCGGTCGGAAGCTGCTGGTATTTGAAGGGTATTTAATTTTCGGCCTGGCAAAGATAGCTGTTCTTTCTTGTTTTCCTTTCATTTTTTGCGAGTACCCCCAAAAAGCTGAGTTTAGCTGGGGCTGTCGCAATGTCTTGCGGCCATATTTAAGCGATTTCACATATCTTAATGATTTTGACAGCTGAATGATGTTTCATTTGGTGCGGCAAGTTTTGTTTTCTTTTCGGGGCACCATATTTTGTTTAATTTTTACACAACTTGAGTCAAGTGGCGGTCTTTAGTTAATGCCAGTCAAAAGGCGACGGCAAAGGCGCAGGCAGATGTTGCCTCTCGTCACTTGGTTGCGCCTCCAAGTGCTGCGTAATTTGTTGCGCATCTTTGTGGCTTACTTTACGAGCGGCACCAGCAGACAGAGAGAGCGTGAGAGAGCGAGATAGAGAGAGCGACATATACGGCTTTTCGCTCCAATTGCTGTGCTATTTTGTTGCAGGATTAATTAGGCGAGCCTGTCTGCGCAGCGACCCAGCTGACAAAGGCTTCATTAATGGCAACCTGAGCAGGCACAGGATGAGGGTGTGAGTCTGGATTGGGTGCTGGCTTCTCTGACTGCATGTCAAATGCTGACGGACAGTGCTTTCAATTTTAATTCGAATACATCATAATGCGTCAGACTGAGGCAAAGTCAACACCCCGCAAGGTGATCCACCCCACACTCCTCTCAGTCGGTGAAGTCGTGCGCCCGTGCGTGTGTGTGATAAGTCTGGCAAAGCACAAAAACACACGTACAAATTTCACAACAGTTGGTCCTGGCCGACTTTTAGTCAACCCCTCTTTGCGGCACACTGGTGCGAAAATCAAGCCCAAGGCAGCAGTGGTGCATTTTGTGGTGGTTGCAGCGTTGCGACGTCAAGGTGAAAGCCGCTTAAGGTACACACCACGCACGCACAACCCTGCCACGAGGGGGTGGCAGTGGCAGAGGCAGTCGCCGGCCAGAGGCGGCGCTCATTGTTAGAGCTCAACATGTGCGCGATTGGATTAAGTGGCAACGGGCAACGATTCAAGGACAATCAGCTGCACAGCGTGTGCATGCGGCAAGTGGGCTCTAAGCATGGATGAGGATTTGGACGTCACCTTCTGTCCAATTTGAAGTTAGACCGCGTAACAGAAATCCATTAAGGTGGACCGTTTTATTTGCTACATTAACAGAAATGAGGGTTAAATGCGCGTCTTTAGACATCTGCTTCGATTTCAATTGTTGCCAATTCCAGTTTTTATAGCTTACTTAACAAAAGTGTTAATTGACAAACGCGAAATGAGTTTCAAATGAAGTCAACCGAAATGGTCAGGCCTTGTGATGAACGACTTCAAAAGCTGTCTTCATATCGGATACACTCGGAGAAAAAGTACATAGCATTCTTGTCATTTACCATTATATATATTACAAGAGGAGTTTAGCGAAGTTTTCAACACCCGCTCCCAATGGCTTACGTGCGACTCACAAAAGAAGTTTCGGTGAAGTAGCATCTTCCTAGCTCTTGCGGCTTGAGCTGCGCCTAAGTCAGGCAGGACAAACTTTTTAAAAAAAAATATCAATACTTAACATTAAATAAGAAGAAAAACTAGAAAATAAGTTAAAATAAAATAATACCAGAGTTATATTATAGATTGGATATTATAGATTGTTGCTGGCTAAAAATAGGTAGAAATCCTTTTAAAAAAAAATGCCCAACATGTTTGTTTATCGGTTTATCTCATATATATTCACGATTCGTGCAATATCAAAAAGTATCTCTGAAATGTGAATTTGTCAATCAGATTAAGAAATTTCGACTACATGCTTAAAGTGCAGACTTCCATCGTCATTCTCTCTGTGTTTTATTTATGCTAATGCATGAATCCGGCATGCAGCTGGTATTTTGCCGAGCAACAGGACTCCTTTGGGGCAGCTGCTTAGCAAACGATGTTGCCGCCGCCCACGTGCGTGGCATGCAAGGAATTTCCAATCAATTTTAATTGGCACGCCATCAATAAGAACGCAGCACCAGCAGCAGCAGAGACAGCAGCAGCACAGGCAGCAGCAGAAGAGATTTCCAAATCTCAAAGTCTTTCAAGATTTCCATGTTGCTTGCGACTTGTGTCGCATGGCTAAACGAATTCCCAAAATATTTGTGCATAATTTTAATTAGAGCATTTTTCTATTTTGCGCAATTTATCTTTGCCGCTGCCACTCGATAAGTATTTATTTTTATTTTTAAATGCGTACAGATGGGTGTGTGTGTGTGTGTGTGTGCGTGTGTGGCAAGTGTCAGAGTGGCATGCCACTTTTAACTGGCAATGAGTGTCAGCTCATTGCAATAAATTATTTTAAATGAGCATATCGACAATGCCTGTGTCGCGCGTGTGTGCCACGCCCCCCCACCAACACCGAGCTACTTCTATGCGCATAGACTCAGACATGTGTCTCTTCTGGATTCCGGTAGAGTATTTGGGGCATTTTTATGCATTGCCCTCTGACATTGTCTAAGATCTGAGGTATTTGAATTTCTGGCCTCAGTTGCTTTAAGAGCGCGCAGATAAATCTTTTGGCGAGCCAATCAAAACTTGTGCTCAGCTCATTTAAATGCTCTTTGGGGCTGCACAACAAACTCATTTAAGTTTTCCCCCAACAACAGCAGCAGCAGCAGCAAGTGCAGCAGCAGGAGGAGCGGTGGGGGGAACGGTGGAGTGGGTCCAGCAGCAGCAGCAGCAGCATTCAAGATAGGTAAAAAGGATAACGTCGACACACACACACACACACACACACAAGCTCAGAGACGGGGCACTCCGAAATTGTCGCTAAGGGATTGGCAGCGCCAACTTTTGCCCAAAAATGTTGTCGGCTTAATTGCCAAGTGTCCTCTCGGCCAGAAGTGCAAAGGGAGCCTTAATTGCTGAGACTCGCCGGCAACGGTCAGTTGTCGAGCAGCGTCCTAGGCCAAACTCAAATGTTTAATTGCCATTTAGTCCTTTTTAATGGACTCTACTGTACTGGCCGCTCGCAAGGCCGTGCTGCGTTCATTAAGAGCCACGTCTAGATGTGCGCTCACCTCCTCGTGTCCTGTCGATACATTATCTCCGACTCGTAGTTGTTGCTGTTGCCGTTGTTGTGCCTTTAGATAAACCTGCAAATGCTAGCATTTTAATAGCCAAAAGCCGACCACTGGAGACGCAGCATTTTTGACTTAATATGCCATAGACCATTATCTGTGCGTGTGTGTCTGTGCTGTGACCTGTGTGTGCCCAGTCTGCTCGTTTGTGTTGCATAAATTTCGGCTGAATTGCTTGTTGTCATTGCGTTTGTTGTTGTTGTTGTTGTTGTTGCTGCTGCTGATAAGACGCCGTCGATAGCATGACAATTAGCCACAACTATATTTAAAATGTGTATTACCCCTGGCAATCTCAAGTCTGGGGTTGCTTTAATTATTTCTTGGGAATTGTTGAAAGCGCAAATACAATTTGATTGCTGATAGCTGTCATTGACCATCTGCAAATGTTCATGTTGCAAATAGAACGCTGTGGTTAAAAGAGCTAACAGCTCAGAGCGAACAAATGAGGGTACATTGGGCCAATGAATAGTCTGGTTTGTCTGTCTGCCTCAAAAAAATAGATTGTTATAAAATGAATCCACAAATATTTTCCATTGAATCTACATCCTCCACAACTTTCAAGCTGTGGTCTACAAATAAGAGAAGATCGTTTGGTATTGCAGATGTAGGTAGATGCACTCTTTAAGTGATCCGGGTCCTAGTTCCAGGCTGGTGTAGTGTTCATTCAACAAAGTTGACTATATCTTCCTATACTGTCTTTTTCCACCTTCCTTCAGCTATACAGGAGCAGAGTATATCGTAGTCATTGGCTTTCCAACCTTGTTGTCTGCTGCGTTGGTCAACTCTTTGCAGACTCTGCGTGTGCTTTGCCCCGCTTTACCCACTCAAATGTTTACTCATCCTGCCGCTGCTGCACTTATATTTAATGAAAAAGAAAAAAATGAAGGCGCTTTATTATTAAATTACGCCCTGCTCCGCTCGAACTTGCGCTTGACATAAACATAAACTTGGCGCCCTTTGTGCTGGGCACAAAGCAGCAGCAGCAGCAGCAGCAGCAGCGACGGCGGTGAGTCCTGCCCCGGCCAAGTAATGTATCTTGGCCGCCGGCTAAGCAACACAACAAAAAACACCTTTAATATTTTCATTATGAAGTCATTCAGCGCGATTATGAACGCGTGACCCCCGAGGCGACTAACAGCGTCCAAAGCACAGGATACAAGTCCGCCCGCCCGCCGTCCTAATGAACAACAACAGGACAACACTTCAACTTGGCGGCTGCTGCTGCTGCTGATGAAAGTGGCTCAAATGCCGGCAGAAGGCGGCTGGAAGCTGGAAAATCAGCAGCAGCAGCAGCAACAGCAACCGCCTCAGTGTGGAGCTTTTTGAGCTGAGGTAAATTACAATTTTGTTTATAAGTGGCCGTCGCCCTGGAGGAGGGTCTTGTTGCTGGCCAAGTGCAGCTGTACCCAATAATCATAATAATTGCGCCATGGGCGTCAACGTCGTCAACTTTGCCAGACGCCAACGCGGCCGACAACAATTGCTTATAAAGTGCGTGTGACACATTAACGCAAAAAAAAAAATAGAGAAGAGAAAATGGGAAAAAAGCGCGGAAAAGTGCTAAGGAAAAAGGCAAATAAAATGGGCGGCGAACTTCAAAAGAAATAAAAATAAAATGTTTGAAAGAAAAGTCCTTTAATGCCGTGAATTTTACGCGGGATTTCTATAAAGTGCAGCGCCCAAAACGAAGCGGGGGCGACTGCCCAGTTCCTCCAGGCGGGGGTCCTGCGGTTTGTGCGTCGCACCAAATTGAAAATGTTCGTGCGTAAATTGACTATGCGACAGGGGTGTATACGCACATAGGCAAATCAGCCAGTGCCCCGAAAATTGAAATGGAAACAAACCGAAGCGGCCAGTTTTCAGCTTTCAGTCCTGTTCACCTCATGTCCGGGCGGCCACTTTTTCAAATTGAATTTCTTGGAGTGCTGTGTAGAGCGTAAGCAGCGGAAGCAAATTAAAAAGAAATTAAGCCAATTTGCCTGGGCACAGGATGCGGCTCGGTTTCAGCTCCAAGTGCCTTGTTGTGGCTCGTAAATCTTTGGCCCATAAATACCAGGAGCTCCTGGCTGGGCTGCCCAGGCCCGCATCACGTCTCGCTTGGCCGCCGACATCTTCATTTCGGCGTGAAATTCTTTAATCTCATTCAATTCAATTAGTTCGAGTTGACTAGTTAATGCCGCGCGAACAGTCCGCGAATGTCCTTTTTGCCAGCTGCCCGCTTAGGTGTGCCGCAGTCCCTGTCGAACTCCCGCTTCCCTCTCCTGCTCCTAGCCGAGTGGTTATGTCGTTTTGGTGCTTATGCCTTCTTTTTGTCACTGCGCATTAACTTTTGAAATTTATGGGCCAGTTGGGAGCGGCAGCAGGCGAATTTGTGTGCGATTATTTTCAAGACCAATTAAGAGAACGCCAAAACAGATTCGGGTTTTCGGAACAACTTGAACACATGCACAAATTCATCTACTTAAATAATTAACGAGTCCGAAAAGCCAATGTACAATGAGTATTAGGACTCAAAGTTCAGATCAGGTACCTGAAATGTGGAACTTTTGAATCAACTGAAAATGATGTCGATACTCGATACAAGAACTATTTAATTATTGTTAGTCTACCAGAAGAAAAAAGCCGACATTGTCTGGGTAAAATGAATAATGTCGGAAAATGCACGTTGATCATATTAATTTGTACAGATATTGCCTCAATTGCACAAAAGAAAAAAGAAGCAACTAATAGATTTATTTTTAAAACACATTTTCTAATTTTAATAAAAATAAATAAATGAAATACTTTATATTTCGTCTTCACTAGGGTTTGATCTCTTAGCTTCGTGCTTAGTGTTTTGATATTTACCCCACCTTGCTAGGCAACCCGTTGCCTAAGCCCTGTCAAAAAGTATATCCGACAGCATTGTAGCTAATATTGATACTTAATTTGATTTTATTCTACTTAAAAAAAAAAACAAAGAAATACAAAATTGCTGGTGAATTTGAACCGGCCACCTCTCGCTTGTTAGCTGAAAACTTTATTGAACCTATGGATAGTATATGTCTAAGACTAGCGGGAATATCACGGTTAAATATAAAATTTCATTAAGTTCCAGCCCCTCCAACTCCACGTCTATTTGGAAATATATTTAAAGTCCATCGAATAAAGACATATCCATCGAATTAAAAAACAAAAGTTGAAATCAACTCTTTACACCCATGTTAGTCTTGTGGTGTGAATCTTGTAGCTGAATAATAAACTTTTGTTCTTTAAACCTTTGACCTGCATTTTCCAACGAAGAGCGGTGGATTTTGTGCAAAAAGTTTCAAATAAATGTTCACAAAAAGATTTAAAAATGAGTTTGAAACCGATCGGATGGTAAACCGAAAGCTGAACATTTTCCGCCAAATTAATTAAACTGCGGTTGGAATTTCCAAAATTGCACGTGCTCATTATATTTTTATGTTGAAAATAATTTCAAGTCCGACCGGATGAAACTTAGAACTTCATCCAATCAACTTCTAACCCGCGCTTATCAACCAAGGGGGATAGATTTTGCGAACGGTATAAGACACAATTTCACAAAGTTCTTTGAAAAGGATTTTGAAGCCGATCGAAAGGTAGACAAAAACCTTTCTTAAAATTATTTTTCGGTAATTAGAGTGGAATTTCCAAAATCGCTAAAACACGAATTCATTGAACTTTTAAGTAGAACTTTGAAATCTTAAGCCGAGGAATGTGATACACGTCTCAAATTGATCGCCAGTCAGTCAGTCATGCATTTAGTCAGTCAGTCAGTCGATCAGAACAAACGCATTTTTATATATATAGATTTTGTACATAATACCAAAATACTATATGCTGCTTATACCCTGTAAAGCTTATGATGTATGCCGATTTATTGCTGTATATGAAAGTGTAAATTTTATATAAAATGAACACACTCACATATAAATTTATTTCAATATGTTACGAGTAGACAACGAGCCGCCCCATTTTGATATGCCCTGCTGAAAGTGTACAGAGTGTATAGAATATATATAGATAATATCAGAATGGGAAGGCTGGTTGATTCTTAAATAAATTTTGTGGCTCCCCGTAGCAGCTCTTGTTGTGGTTGTTGTTTCGATTGAGGGTGATTAAGTAATTTTCGCATTTTAAGCTAAGCTACATGTTATGTTTAGATATATATTTATATTGGGGGTTCTGGATCCACAGTTTGGTGGCTGCCACCAGGCTGCGAATCATTCAACTGCTCCGGTTCGCCATGCGGCGTATTCGGCGGAGAGGGCTGACTCTTGCGGGGCTTGGCATTGCCAAAAATGCTGGCCGCCTGCTTGGTCTCGGCCAGCGCATTGATCGGTTCGGTTACGGTGCGCGGCTGTAGCACAATCTTTGGACGATCATCGTCGTCGAGATTGGAAAATGGTGGGCTGGTGCCTCCGCTCTGCGTTTGGTTATACCTTTCATTCGGATTGTAGTGACCGCGACGATCTCGTGTCCGGTTCTGGCCGAAGTTCGAGTAGTGGCCATTGTCATTGCTGATGCTTCGTTGGCGCGGGGGTCCGCCACGCCTGTAGTTGTTGTTGTTGCGATCATTATATCTGGGCGAGTAGTGTGGACAGATAAGTGAAACATTGCTTCACTATAACATGCTTACCGATTATTGTTATAGTTGTTGTTGTTTGTGTAGTGCGGAAAGCTGCGACTACTTTGAAAGCTCGTCGATGATATGTGCGGCTCCACGCCCTGCCTGGGACTGCCCAGGCTGGACGTGTCGTGGCTGCCGCCGCCGAGGGATCCAAAATCGCTGCTGTTGCTGCCGTCGTTGCCCTGATAGCCGTCGTTATTATGGTGGCCCCTACCTCCGCCGCCGCTGCCACCTCCGCTACCGCCTCCGCCGGCGCCACCGCTGCCGACGCCTCCACCGCTGCCACCGCCACCGCCACCCCTTGCGCCACCACCTCTTCTCTCGCCACCGCCACGCCCGCCGCGATAGCCGCCTTGCCGCGGGCTGCCCTCCTGTCTGCTCATGTGAAAGTTTGTGTTGGACGAACGATTGCCTACCGGACGACCTGGGCTGTTTTGCTTGCGCGAATATTGGCCCTGGTAGCTTTGGGAGCCAACACTATTGTCGCGTCGAAAGTTGCGGCGCTGGTTGTGATTGCCGCCACTGCTGGACGCAGCTCCTCCGATGGCGCCACCAGGGCCGCCCTGACGCCGATGATCGGCAATATCGATGCGCAGCGGAGCCGACAAATTGTCCAGTTTGATGCGTCCATTGCGGGATAACGCACGCTTTAGCTGTTCCAATGTCGTGAATTCCACGTAGCCGTAGCCCTTGAACTCGTCCGTCTCCCGATCTTTGATCAGGCGCACGCTCTTTACTTCGAAATCATCGAAAATCTTCATAACATCGCCCTGGACGAGACCCTTGGGCAGGTTGCCAACAAAGGCAATGTATGGCGGATCGGTTGGCACTTCCCTGTTGCGTTCCCGAAAGTCACGGTTGCGATTGTGAAAGTTACGATATTCTTGGGAATTGCCACGATAGTCACGGTCATGATTGTTGTTACCTCTATCGTTGTTTGACCGATCTGCCATATTCTACGAGCTTATCAGTATTTAAACAATATATTTTTAAGTCCGGAGCTCGTATTCCCAGACGCTGTGGAAACGGTCTACGAGAGACATTGGAGTTACTTTGAATTGACATTGCTTCAAAACTCACTAGATCCTATATGTTCCAGCATAGCATTTATATTATTTATTTCTGTTTTTGAATGTTCTCTCCGAAATATTGTGAACATCCTGGACACACATCTATGTATATTATTAAGCTTGCCAGCCTGTATTTCCTATCCAAATTCCACGCAAAATGGGGCAATCTCAGGAGGAATATCGTTCGTAGTGTGCGACACAATTTGTGGTAAAGCCAAGGTAAATTACAAATGAGAAATGTTACCGCCTGGTCACCATCCCCATGGCTTTCGCCTTGCTCCTGCAGTCCGACCAACTAGAAATGCACGGAAAAACATGTGTAAGCAGCGGAGTAAATGGCTCCATCTCCAGATTCAGCGCTTGTTTGTGTTATGGATACTAAAAAGTAAAACAACGGCGACGTTGACGACGATGGCAAGTACATGAAAAAGTCAACAACAAATAGTGAGACCAAGCAGCATCAGCATCAGCACCAGCAAGAACAACAGCAACAACAACAACTGTTTTGGGGGCAACAAGAACAACTAACGCATTTTGTTTGCACGACGAACTCATGACTCATTTTTGTACATTTGTCAAAATTTTTGCCATACATCATTTTAAACAGTGCGCGACATCGGCGAGGCCAAGGGGCAGGACCAGAGTCGTTGTGGGTACCAGTTGGAAAATTATGCACTGCCACCAGCAATGCCAACCGAGCCACAGTGGTCAGAAAGTGGCGAAATAACGCAAGGAGCAGAAAATTAAACAGTATTATAGTAGTACAAAATATAATAGCATGAAATCAATAGCACGTTAAATAGTAAGTCAGAAAAGAAAATAAATTATTATTATAAAATATAACTAAATGGCTTAAAGAGCAGCCTATATAAGCATATATAAGTAGATCACAGAGAAGATAATTTGAATCTTTTCGAGCTACTCTACTCATTATACCTGTTTTGAAACTTTTTTTTTCTCAAACACAGCTTTTAAACACATAGAACTGCACTCTGGTATGCTTGTAATTCTCAACAAGTTAAAACTTCGATTAGGTCTTTTGAATCCTAGCGTCCATGCAAAGTCTGTTGATGATGGCACCGCGAGGATGTCATTTGATAAGGAAAAACAATTGTTTTGAAACTCACCTTTTCTGGAGCCTGGCCTCAGTGTGCCTTACAGCTTTGGCTTGGCGGGGGGGTGTGTGGAGGTTGGATTCGGCACACGCCAACGCATGCTAAAAGATAAATCGTCAGCAACACGGAATTAAAAACTGATGTAGCGATTAATTTATCACTCACTGGCAGAGCAACAAGCAGCTGCAAGAAGAGTTGCCAGCTACTGGCAATATTTAACTAACAAGTTGCAACTGTGTGGGGCACAGGGCACAGTTCCAGTGGCACAAACAGTTTCAGTGGCATCTTTAGAAGGAGCTACGTAGCTGAGCTTCGAACCGATGCGGACAGTAAATAAATTACGAGCAACAAATAAACGCGCTCGGCTGCATCGATGGACAGTGGCAAAGCAAAGGAAAACAAAAAGCCGAGCAAAGGCAAAAGTAAAGAGCGTAGCGAAACGAGAAATGTGGACAAACAAAGACAAGAAAACGGAACCGGAAACGCTTTCAGCTGTCGAATTTGTATGAGCTGCTTGCTGCGTGCCGCCTGCCCGCCAGCTCCCGCTGGAATGCCAAATGCCATGTTCATCCTGTCTTAGGCCAACAGCGAGCTTTGCTGCCCTGCCCCATTCGTAAGTGTTCAATCATTTGATTGCTGCAACAATGCAACATCAGCAGCGGCAACGGCATCGGCAACGGCAACGGCAATGGAAAAAGAAGTGAAACACCGAAAAGGATTTATGGTCATCGATCAGAATTAATGAAGATTTTGTTTTAGTGTCCTGACAAAGCTCTACCATGCCACGACTTGGTCAGCGTGGGTCAGGGTTGGTGTACCAGGGTAGGGCAGTTCGGGACTGGAGTAGGTATTCCGCTTCAAATGGAGCATTTGTTGCTAATCGTTTTTTTCCAGGCTGAATATCGCTTGAAGCACTTGTGACCGAGTACTAACCATAACTGCTTGAGTATTACACTACATTAGCGAAATTAAATTGATTTTGTTCTGCGCCTGCTTAGATTTTTCCAAGCTCTGCTTCTTTCAACTTATTTTTTTTCGATCCCCTTGCAACCCTGGCGCTTCACATGCTCGAGAGCTGTTGATACTCGCATTTCACCACCTTTTAACTCTTATTAGGGCAGCGATTGTCTTTCTTTTTCTCTCTCTCTCTCTCCGTCCCGCTTTTCTCTTACTTCTCCCTCGCCCTTGCCACTTTTACTGGCTCGTCATAATGCTGCCTTTGGCTTGATTTATGCTGCAGCGCCCACAAGTATGCAGCGTAAATATTTTTATGACCCAATATATGAACCCTGCCCGGGGCTGCCCCCGCCACCACCTACCCCTGCCCATCTGAACAACCCACCAGTGCACTTGTGTCTCAACAGCCTCACATATGTATCTGTATAAGTATAAGTAGACCAGGAGCAGTGGCCCACACTAATCATATTAAATGAAATTCATACGTCGCCGCATTTATGCGATTTACTCAGGGACTCACGAGCCACTAGCGAGGGTTGCTAAAACGTTTCGTATAGCGGGCAATTGTTGTTGTTTCTCTTATTCTTGTTGTTGTTGTTGTTGTTGTTGCTGTTGCCATTGTTGCTGGCTGGCAACATTTTTGTTGTCGCTTAAACTAATTGAGTGTTACAAATTTTATGTGCAAAATCTTTAAGCTAAATTGAAATTTGTTTTGTTTGCCTTTGGCCTGGTCTTGTTGTAGTTTCTGTTGTTGTTGTACATTTTTCACATATGATGCGGGTTGTGTATGAACCCATTTAATGTTATGTGCACATTTCGTTCTTGCTATCCGTAAGTGCGTTGAACCATTTTAAAATTAAGGTATGCTTCTCACTTTAAAAAATTGCCTACCAACTGATAAATACGTTGGTATGACTAACTTATAAGAAAAATCGTATTTATTCAAAGCCTAATATGCTCAACCTCACATACTTTTGTATGTAGTGTACTGGATTAATATTTTGTTCTTAATAGCTCTAACCTAGATCTTAATTGCCTTAACAAATATTCTTATTATATATTTTATTGCCATCTATTTATTAGCATAGTAGGAGGAAGACAGACATAAAGATAATATAAAGAAGAAAATAAGTTGTCAACGGCTTAGAGTAAGTACTGGAAAAATAAAGAGAAATAGAATAAGAGAAAAAGATAGTGTAGAAAACAGAGAGAGTAATATGGCGAGAGAGAGAGTATTAAGAGAGAAAATTACTGTAAGAGTAGAAGGAAGATAAAGTTTTTTGGAAGAAGATGTTGTTATAAGTCTAACTCTAATTTATGAGAATCGCAGAGAAGAGCGTAATTTAAAATAAGGTTTTTTTTTGGAACTGGAATACACATACATGCATGCATAAATGCAAACAGGAATCATTATATGTAAAAATGAAGTGAACTTGGTCTGTGTTTGGTATAGGAGACCAAACATAGCGAGTGTTACCCGGCCTTGCCCGAAACGATCTTTAATTCTTAAGATTTAAAGCAAGCCGGGCTGTGGAATGATTTAAATCCTCTACAACTTTGAGCTCCCATTTTCGTAGTAGATTTACGAATTCGGTGAATAACGTGTATTTTGTTAGAAAATAAGTTAGCGGCCGATCGTATGGTAGGCATAAAAGATTATTGCGACGGTTTTCCACGAATTTTTCACACCTGATTGTCAATCACTAAGTCAGCCTCCTTAATATATATTTTTCTAGGTTTTTATGACTAAGGTAACCCGCTCTTAAATTGTACATCTGTTTTTTTTTATTTGCGGTCATATATTTGGAGCAATTTATTTCGTATCTTTGGTTTATCTGTTTCCATGGGCAACGTTCATGACTTTTGGCTTGAATTGATAATTGCGTCGCCGGCAAAACGCATTTTTGTCCAATTTACATAATTTATGATGGCAGATTTTTGCGGCCCACGCTCCAAGATTGGGCAAGAAAATTGCATACAACTCGAAACTCGAAACAATTTGGTCAGATGATTTGTGCCATTGCAGCGACTTGGCTGACGATAAGATCCAAAAATTTGGCTGCTGTCTCGGCTCGGATGCATGGGTTATAAACAAATAGGATGGCCAAATTAAACTTATGTCTGAGATTTATCATTTCTGCGGCCATATATCAGCGCCCGAGTGGCAGGCCAATAAAATATGGCACTTGCTTAGGGCCTGGCCAACAGGCAATTACCGATTGCCAAAGCCGCCCAAGCGAAAAGCTGTCGCGAGATTTTGAAAAATTAACAATGTCATGTAGGAATATATACCATATACTCATAGCGCAAAGAGGAAGAGAGATATAGTTGTTTAGTTCCAAACTGTAGATTTATGCCAATTTAAAGAGACAAAACTTGTACTTGTACAGCTGCTGATGCTGATTTATGGCCCCTCGCAACAATGTTTGGCAAAGGGTATCTAGTGCCCAGTCCCAATCCCCGTCCCCGTCCCCGTCCCAGTCCCAGTCCCATTGCCGTTCCCATACCCATACCCCATGCCGCCAACTATTTGAAGCTGGCCATAAATTATGCGTATGATCAAATTGCTACCTTCATGTCGTAGTCGCACAAGTTTTTGTGTTGTGCTTTCAATTAAGTCAATTGATTTTAATTAGACCATGACTTAGACATATTTTTATAAGCATATTCCAAAGAAATTATTATTATTAAACACGCGACCCACCGAGGGGCACATATTCTTAACGAATCTTACCTCGATGTCGGCGCTGTGGTAACTTAATATCAGATAGCAAATACCCTCTACCCATTCAGCTCAATTAATAGGAATTACGAGTAGATGGCCAAGTCGCCGCATAATACACCAGCAGCAGCAGCAGAAGCAGCCGTTGAGTGCCCACATGTAATGCCAACTGGAGGGTAGCTTTGGTTCCAGTTTGAGCTCCTTAATTGGTGACAGAGAAAGACACACACATACAGGGTATTGAGCGGGACTCACATGCGACGTGCTTCAATTGAGGTGATCAACGTTAATTAAAAGCCAACAAAAGACAGTGAAATTGACTCAGCCGGCGGCAACTGTTGTTGGCTCATTAAGTGCTTTACCCGGCCACGCCCACAAGCCGGCGCACTGTACGCCCCACTGAACGATCGAGATGAAAAATTAACATTTCGCGCATCATTAAAATTCCGACAGTAGCCTGGCAAAGGCAGAGGCAGAGGCAATGACTATGACTTGTGGATAGGGAACGGGTGCGGGGAGCTGGAGGGCATCACTGGGGCCATGTGGAAGTAGTATATACATACTCGCGATGGTGTATGCGGTTGACAAATGTCGCAACGTGCTCAATGTATCCATTTCCATTACCATTTGCCTAGTTTCCATCTATTGCTCTGTGATTGCGTCCGTTGTCTGCCTCCATGTTGCAAGTAGCCGCTTCAGCTGTGCCGCAGCCTGTGGCTCATTTGTCGCAGCAGCAGCAGCAGCAGCAGCCGTCGAGAAATGAGTAAAACAAATGCGTCAACACCGAATTTTCATTTGGTTAATGTGTGAAAGCGGACAAAACTAAACAAGAATACGCACACACGCACACACTCGCATGCCTAAGCAGGCATCAGTGAAATAATAACATGAATTTATCAATTTGTCATGTTGATATTTGTTTGGCAATTTATTTTCCACATGCGACATGTGCCCAGAGATCGTTCCGTCCAGTTCCGTTCCGCTTTCCCAGCCGACTTGGGTTTTAGTTTTATTTTTAGGAACTTTCATGTGTGCAACTCGAGGCATATGTAATGCAATTGTGGGCAGTAATTGATTGTGCTACTTATCCGACTTACTGCAGCCCAATGGGATACAGATGTTCAAGGTTTTCCATTGGGTCGCCAACACCAAAAGACACTTTAAATGTATATTTTTTTGATGTGTCAGATATTATTGTATCTAGAGCTCTTTAATAAAGAAGACATTCACAGATATTTATATGATGCTCAAGATGTATATTTATATATATTTATATGATAAAGTCGAAATTTGTTCTTTAACTCCAATTGCTAATTAATTCGAGATCTGCAGAAGACATCTTTTTGGGTCATATTTAATGTGAATGTACAATAGCTTGAGGAGCTCTTATGTGACAAAAAACTTATAATTCCCAAGTGGTTTTAGCTTAAGAGTTCTTGTCTTAGAGATGCTTAATGTGACTTGTTAGACTTCATTGGATTTTCCAATAAACACTTAACTAAAATGTTTAAATTAGTCAACTCATTTTTATTAACGAATATTATCGCACACACATGCACACCCACTCGATAAGTGTTTAAACACATTGCAACTTCACTTGGAAGGCAGACAGTCACAAATCATTCAACAGCAACAAGCAAACAAACAAACAGCTAGTGAGACAGACAGACGGAGAATTTAAACTCATTTAATTAAACATAATAAGCGGACCTGAAGTTAGGGAGCTGCTAGGTGCAGGAGTATGCTCCCCCTGCCTGTCGCTCAACGCTGTTGATGATGATGATGATGTCAACTTATACGGCACAGTCACAGATACAAATACAGATGCAGATACAGATACAGTCGCAGAGGGGCATAGTAAACACGACCATAAAAACCATTAACATCTGTTGTGATTAACCCAAGTCCGTTGGCTCCTAAGCAGCTCCGGCTGCCCCAGCTATTCCGATTGGCGGAGCAGCTGCGTAGCCAACGCCCATTTCCCCCCATATCTTGCCCCAAAATGTACAGATCGGTGGGTTAAACTCATTCACACGGCAGCCAGTGCATCAAAACAGGGGAATCGGAGTCGGCAATGAAGTCACCCATCGGAGCCGGAGTCGCGTCGTCAGTTTCTTTGTCGCCAGCGTCGCTTTTTGAAATTTATGAGTTTCGCTTGAAAAGTATTTTATTGCGTTTATAATTGTGTGTGTATAGCGGGTGTGTGTGTGTGTGTGCCGCATGGGAAATGAATGGGCAGCTCTCTTTGTGTGTTTTCTGTGCCGCCGTTCCCCCCCTTTTAGCCGCTACACTCGGTAAATGTTGCACATAAACTCTTTAACACTTTGCCTCTCGTTGCAATTAAAAACAAAACAACAAAAAAAAAAGATCTACTTATTGGTGGAAAGTGTTGCGGCCCCACGCTCTTGGATATGCGACATTGTATCTGCATCTGTAACTGTCTGCATTCGTATCTGCTGTGTACATTAGGCACCGACAGACCCTCCCAACCCTCGCCGCTGCTCCACTTGCGCGTTTGGGGGCACCGCATCATTTGTTTGCGTAACTTTATTAGACTCTTGAATTGCGTGTTTAGTTTTTGAACAATTTATGTGCCTGCCTGACTGCCTGCCCGCCAGCCTACTCTTCAGGCTTGTGGGAAACTTGCGCAGCCCACGAGAACGGGGCCGGCCATGTGTGCCGCCAGTTGCATTAGATGCAGATGCAGTTTTAGTTACGGATACAGATGCAGATACATCTGACAGCCTGATGAGCATAACAAGTGTCTGCCTCTCGAGCCAGGTTTGGTTTGGGGGCGTCGCAGCTGCTGCAGACTGACCTCAGCCGGGCCAAGACGCTCGAAGCTGCAGGCATTGACTTTTCGCCAAGTTCAGAGCGCACGCTTGATTAATAACCAAAGTAAAATTGAAAAATTTTTCCAAAACACACAAAAATTAAAACGTACAAATTGCAAGTTATTTGTTTGCCTAGCAAGCAGAGCTTCTGGGGGCTGGCCCGCAAGGGGGGGCTGGAGTTTGCCTGGCGGGGCGAGGCCGGGCGGCACCTTAAGACGGCAAACTGAGCGCTGGCTGCTGGGTTAGGGTGGCGTTGGGTAAGCAAAACGCGGAACAAGAAAAAAAATTCATTTTCCACGTAATTACTCTGCTGTGATTAGTAAAATTAAACTTTTCTTTGCGTTTTCCTTTTGCTGCTCGTGAGTTTTGCCTTTTGCTTTTTGATTTCTTCGCGCGGCTGCAAAAAATGGCGGCATCTTTTTTTCGTTTCTTTTTGGTTTTGTGTGTGCTTCTCAGTTTCATTTAGCGCTACGTTTTTCATGGGAAAAACTAGAAAAATGCTAGCAGGAAAACGCGTAACGGCCAATTACAAGGATTGATTGTGTATGAAAATGTTTGGGAAAAGTTTTCCGCAGCACAGTGCAAAAGTTCTCGAGCTCATTTTTTGTATTTGCTCAATGCATAAGGTGTCTAATTTTTCATAGCGGACAAAGATTGACGGCGTTCTGTCGGGCGCAATCAAAAATTTTAAATACAAAAAAAAATACGAAAAGGGAAAAAAGGCAAACGCTTTTTGCTTTCTGCGTTGCAGACACTTTAACACTTGAATAAATATTTGTGCGGCTGTCGCAGACGAAAAAGAGATTTTATAATGCCACAAAATCCAAACTAATTACTCAAGTCGCTCGCCGCTGGTCGGACGCGCGCATCATTTCACTTGATATCCTGTCGCAGGATGCGTGGCGGACACACCGTGAGGCCCAGTTGCAGACATACAACATCATCATCCTCATCATCGAGAGCTACTTCAGCAGCCGCCCCTCGCATGCGCAGACTAAAATAAATGTTTTGAAAATAATTTCGTGTTATTATTATTTTTTTTCTTTGTGCCTTGAGCCTGCCTGCGAATGGACTCAAGCACTCGCTGCGGAGAAAGTGTCACTGGCGCGTGTGACAAAAATTAATATTAATTTGCTGTGTCAATGCATCCGTCATAGCGACGGCGACAGTTTGTCTCAGTCCAAAAAGTGGTTATATTTCAGGGATCTCATTATCATCCCAACCCATCGTACCGCCAAAAAGGGTAAAAATTCTGTTGTTATTTTTTTGCCAAAATATTCAAATTCCTCTCACATTTGGGGTTTGACTTTTAACGTGGCCAAGAACCGCAGCAGCGGCAACATTCTGGCATTGGGTGTTCTTTGGCAGGTGTTGTTGCTGCTGCGACAGTTGTCAGCGGGACACGCAAACGCTCTCCAGAGTGCATATTACGGGGTGACAAGGAGCTACCCTGGCACTGGTCACACGCCCGACACACGCTAGTTGAAATCAATGCGCTGTTTTTCCAATTTTTCGAGCTGCCCGGAGGTGGCTAGAAGGGGGTGGTAATGTGACAATTTACGGTTTGCTTTGCTCATCAGCACGCGGCCGCTGCCTGAGAGAGCTGCTTAATTTGGCCAGCTCAGTGGGCGACACGTGCCGCAAAACGTGGAAGGTGTTGGTCATAATGTGTATGCCACCTCCTCACCTCCCCAGCTCCCTGGGGGTCACACTGTTTACATGTATTTGTTGTTAGTTATTTAATTTAATTAATGCTCAAATATGCAGCCCAGCTGGCGAGTGCGTGAGAACTCAGCCACAGATCGTTATATGGAGAGATCTTCTGCTGCAGCTTCTCCTGCTGCCACATTTGAGATGGCCTCAGGCAAGAGATGGGCGCGTGCACAAAGAATTTCAAAAGGACACGAACACGTACTTTAAGTAAAAACTAAAAATACGCACGTTAGACACGACAAGACTTGCATATTTCCAAACAAGAAAGGTTTCGAATCGAACCGGTTTTAGTCTGGTTTTATTTATACATTTACTCAAACTACTTGCCTAAAAATCAACTTAGCTAAAGCCAAAACCCGTCAGTTGTAAAGCTGTTGTCATGAAACTTAACGTCATATGTTCCAGGCAATATATTTTTCGGAGCTGGTCGGATAGGATCCCTATTTTATAAAGTTGCTGCTCAGTCGTAAATTCAGTTCTTGGTTGATCAATATAACTGTATATATAACTGTAACTATATATACTAGCATCTCCGACTCTATAATGTATATATATTCTTAGTCTTCATCAATAGTCGAGTCGATCTGAGAGCCTATAAGTGCTAGAGACTTGAAAATATTAGCGTAGGTACTCCTAGTCCCCCCGCACTGCGATCGGATCATCGATACCTTACCCCGTTACCAAGCAATTGGTAAAATTCAATATCGCAATCGTATTCTTTTAAGCGTCTCTTTTAGGTTTTAAGAGGTAAGGTATATAAATATCAAGTATATACCTTTGCTTTTGGTAGAAGGTTCAGGGTATCACCTAGTTGGGTTCTCCCGACTAGAGGACTCCTACTTGTTCAAGATGTCTTGATACAATTCAGTAATTATCAGCGGTGTCGAGTTATGTAATTCGTGTTATTTTGATTCTTGGTTTAACAAGTACAGCACGAAATTTTTGAGCACGAATACGTCGTGTTGGAGTCGTGCATGCTCACGCTAGCAACCCAACACTCGAGTTTTCCTTATTGGTCTAACCTGTTACCATATGTTCGGCAAGTCTTTTGAATTTATCCGCAGCTTCTTTGGCGGGGAGGCAGACAGCTGCCAAGTTTCATGTGCAAATGAAATGAAAATGGAAAACTCTTCGTTTGCCGTTGCGACTGGCACCTTTCAGTGAGTGCGTCTCGTCGCGTCGTGCATTTCTAAATATTTTGATTAGTTCTTGTAAATTGTTTGCATTGCCCTGGCCAGCAGCAGCCTGGGCCCTGGGCCTGGTCGCATGTCGCTGTGTTTGCTTAGACTCACTTAATTTGTAATTTCTACGGCCTGTCTCTGGCAACATTTGGTACATGTTGCTTTTGGTGACAAACTCAAGAATCACATACACATACACATACAACTAAACACACACACACACACGCTAACACACTTGCGATGTGGCAATGTGGCTGCAAGTTGTTGGCTCACAGCTCAATCAAGCGCTTAGCTAACTATTAAATTAACTTAGCTGAATGTCTGGCTTACAAGCACACGAAGAAACACAGGCACACACACACGCTCACACTATAGTATGTGTGTGCGCTTAAATTACATTTGACATTTACGAGTGCATAATAAAAATTTTTACAATGGCCGACGCCATTTTACTTGACAAATACTTTACAACAAAAGCACTTGAAGGGCAATCGAGCTAGATGGAGCATGGGCAACACGGTAGAAGGGGAGGGGGGAGGCGGGCATTGGGTAAGAGGCAACGGGTAATGGGTAATGGGTAATGGGTAATGGCCATCCAAGTGCAGATCGCTCGTAAAACACATTTTACAGTTGGCACATTCAACTTTGACTGTACCCGGTGCTGCGGTATATTTGGACACGAGATTTCCATTGGATCTCTGTTTGCTGCTCGGTTGCATTTTTAATTAATTGACTGTAGTTTTTATGGCTTCATTAATTACGGAGCAGAGGGCCCTTTTTGGTCCTTGACGTCATGCCACATGTGACAAGCCGTCGTCTATTGAATTATGCATCATCGATATGTGAGCTGTAAATATCAATAATAAAAGTGCGCTGTAAAAGTTGAAGGAGTAGCGGGAGTAGTAGACTGCCCCAGGAACGAGTGCATTAAAAATTTATTAGAATTTGCCTGTGACGCGTGTCCATATGACTGCGACTTATTCGTGGCTGCTGTCATAAAATAATAATCTTTATGATGGCAAAATTTTAATACAATATTGGCGGCCCGCTCCGTGCCCTTATGCCGCAGCGATGCGTCTATCTGTCAGTCATTCCGAGATTCATAAATTCACTTTAATTGCTGCAGTGATTTCTACGCTTTTAGTGCCGCGTGCCCGATCCGACCCAGACCCAAGTCCTGCACCAGATCCCGACTTAGCCGTGTTCCGCTCTCAGTTTGAGTGATAAAAGCTTTGAAAGTGCCCGTTAAAATTGATGTTCATTAATATTCAACTATTTAGTGACAAAGATTAAGTTCCTTACGTAATTCGCAAGCCAGCTGGCCATTTTGATTAACCACACCATAAAAACCCCGCTGGGTTCTAATCTATTCAAAAAATATGTTTTAAATATTAGTTTGGTTGCTCGATATATTTTAGGTCTGTTTGCATTTTTTTGGAGCTGAACGAATTAGGCGAACTTAAGGAAAAACTTTCCAACTTCTCATTTTTTAAAACTCTTTGATGAGCTTTCGTAATTTATATATATTTGCTAACATATATTAATATGATAATTAATTAAATGACAGTAAATACAGAATATTAGATGACCAGGGCATTATATTTTAAATAGAATATTTAAGTAATAAATAATAACAGTCACGTATAATAAATATTATTATATAATATTGAGTATATCTTATAAATTGAGTGTGTCAATGACTAGGCCTGTAAGAGAACTCATTCGTCGATTTTGGAAATATTACTACAATTTAAAATAAAAATACATATGTATGTACTTAATAATATTTAAGACAATTTAATCAGCGCTCGACTTAAAATGTTAATAAATTGAAATATAGATTATCCATTTGGTTTGTATGTACATATTCCCATCTTATACTTATACTCCATCAACTAGCTGGTCAACAGTCTTATTAAAGCCAGTGGAAAAATGACTTTTAGTTAATGCACTTCAAATTTTTAATTTGAATAAATTTAAATTCACAAGTGGATAACTCCTCTGCCCATTACATAAGTCACTTGCCCATTTAGCTCAAAGGCCGCGTAGATTATGTTGAAAGGCAAAACTCATAATTGCATCGCTGCATAGCTGCGTACTTAGCTGCATAGCTGCGTACTTAGCGCATAAGTGCAGTCATGTTTTGTTTTGACCATGCCTCATTTAGATTCATTTGCCAATTTATTTAACGATCGATCGTAAAGTGTTTTCGGCCGCCTTCATTGCCGGCAGCACCTCTGCGGCCGCCTTTTAAATTTTGTTTTATTTGGTTTCTCGGTTTTTTTGTTTCGGCAAATATGCAATGAATGGGAGCAGCAGCAGCAGCAGCAGCAACAGCAACAAGAGCAAGAAGAGCAACAACAGTTGTTGTTGTTTACGTTTTTAAGTGAATTTTCATATTTTAATGTTTGGCAACATTGTCGTCGCACAATCCCGAGACGCTGTGGAGGTCGACGCTGGTCATAATTTCCGGCGTGGAATTCGTGGAAGTTGCCAATGCGTAAAAATTGTGTTCACATCTTTGCTTGATGCACAGCCAGAAGGGGTTAGGGGGTGGAGGGGGCGGTTGGGTTATTCTACTGTGGGGGCAGCTCGTAAAAGTTTGCCACGCACTGGACGTTTTATAGGTGGAAACAGCGGCCGCGCACAAAGGTGTTTTCCTTTAGCATTTTTCTAGTCATATTCATTTTCATTACTGAAAAAAGAAAAATGTCAAAGCAAATGCCAATATAAAATTGTTGCTTCTTTGATGAAGCAGCAGTTGAGCAACAACAACAGCCAGTGTAAACAAACAAGCCAAAGGCATGCACATTCAGATCGTCCAAATATATATATATATAAGTATATGTATATATATGTATGTTCTTCTAGGAGCACTCGTTGTGCTCAGTCATTCAGTCGAATGGCGCACATCATTCGCATTGAGCTTGAAATTTTATATGATGTTTGTGCAAAAAGTTTCAACTAATTAGCCAAACGGTTGCCGAGAGTTTAGAGGGAGATCCGCATAGAGTGGGCTCTACAAAGAGTAGACGCCAGACTAGACGTGCGTGCGTTGGCCATTAAAAATTATTGAAATTGAATTTGAAAATAAACTGAAAAATGCTTTTTGGGGGCCGTCTTGTTGGCGTTGTAGCGTGCTCGGATTTTGGCCGAAAAGTGTGGCACACGGCGCGCTTGATTTGTGCTAGCCATGAGTTTGAGATCTTTTTTTTTTTTTTTACTTTGGAGTGGGGTTTGGGCGTATCGCCTTCGATTAAATGTACCGGCTGCATTTTCACGTATTCTCAGGAAATGTGCGTTCAATACGAAATTAGTTTCTTGCGCTGAAAAAAAAATTTAATTTATTGCCGAGTCGAGAGCATTCGAACGGTGTGGCGTATTTTTAAGTGAAATGGATTGAAATGAAATGATTTTTCATTTAATTTTTTTTTTCCGCTCGCTATTTCCCCAAACGCTGCTGATGACGGTGGTGGCGACGGCAAGACGCCAACCAGACAAGCCACTCACGGCCTGGCCCCAAAAATGCCGACGAAAATTTGTTGGCCGCAAATTCGTACCTAAATGCGAAAGATTTTCCCGAATGCGAGCACCTAAGCGGCCAGCCAGACCAGACCAGACCAGACCAGGCCATTCGCCATTAAGTGGTTGCACCTTTTCTGGCACAGGGTGTGCCCGCACAGCGGCCAGTTGTGCCACGCTTGGGCAAGTGTGCAGCCGTGCACCCTGTTTGCCGCAAAGGTGATTGGTGGCAACAATTTGTGGGCCGAGTTGGCGTCTATTTTCGACGAAGACACGGGCATGCCGAAGTAGGTTGACGCCACCTAGGTATTTCGTTTCACAAAGGTTACGGATTCGAGGAGTTTCGCACCTAGAAAAACGGGCACGGGCGGACGTCTGTCAGCTCCGACAAGCTGGCGTCAGTCTCGTGTACTGCAATTATGCAGACAACATGTCAACGTGCATTGTTCGCATTGTCGAGCACCGACGTCGAGTGCTCAGTGGACCGTGCCGGGGGTGTGGCAGGGGGAGTGGCTGGCAATCAGTGAGACGCAGCTGCGCCCAAGGTGCCAAAAATAACGAAATCCCATCGTGCTGCTGTCTAATGGTCAATAAATATGAAAATTTTATTGACTAACGCAACATGATACAGCACACAAATCGAACGGTTCGAGTAGTGCTTTATGTATTGAGCTGGAAATTTAAAATGCATACAAACCCGCCCACTCGCACACACACACTCGTAGATCATCATCCTTCTCAGCTTTGAGTCTCCAAGGCTCGTATGCACGTCTCACGTTTGGCTAACAAGCTCCCTGGAGTGAAATAAAAGCGAAAGTGCAAAAGAATTCGACTACGTGATGTGCAGCTCATATTGGCCATGACCAGCGACAGCTCAGTTAACCATTTGGCCCCGTTGGCCACAGTCTGTGGTTATATGGCTCACTTGAGTAGGTGTTTCCTCTAGCCAATTAGCCAGCATGCATGCAGGCAGGCAGGAAGGCAGGCAACTGCCTAATGGGCATTCGCGCTGCCTACACCCTGTAGCATTTTTAAATGAGTATATCAGCAGAGGGCTTCGGTTTCTGGACATGGAACTTACAAGTGGGAGGTCGCCGGTTCAAGTCCAGCATCAATTTTCAATACATTTGCTTTGTAATTTTTTGTTATCCACAAGAAAATTGTCATCAACCAAATGTGGTAAGATCAATGCAATGCTTGAGCCCAAGTTATTTATGCTTTGAAAAATAAAATGATTCAACTCGATTTTTGATTCGGCTGTTATTGTAGACAAAAGGTTAGGTTTAAGTTTCGGTTTCGGTAAAAATAAACTACAATTTCGACTTTTAATCAGTTTGTAGCCTTTATACCTACAAAAATATTTGTGTTCCAAATTATATTCGTGTTTCTTACAGGGCATAGTCTAGTCCATCAAACCGAACTGGAGAATTCTTATTTGTTGTTGCATTTTTCTGAGCCATTTCGCCTATTGTCGCTGTCTGTACGAAATAAATCAAAAACTACCAGGAAAACTGAGATGCAATTGCGAGTTGCAAAATTCTGTTGCACTTGCCGCACTCGTGCCGTCAAGGCGTGTCCAAGTGCTAGGTGCTACATATAACATATTGTGAACTTCTCAAGATAAATATATGTATGTATATTTTTGTCTGGGCGCTTGTCAACACTTGCCAATTGTTCGTCTGCGCCATTGGAGGTTTCCACATAAAAACGCTCAACGAGAGACCAAAATGAAATATGAACTATTTTAACGCCTACTTAATTTGTTTTGTTTTTCCTGCTCGCTAACTATAAATTTTAATTAATTTAGCGTTGAAGTGAAAGTGTTAAGCGACTTGCCTGGCAGCCACCGCGTGGCATTGTACATTTCGACTCTCCTCGCACCAAGTGAATCGTATGGGCCAATTGGTCGTTGCCAATATTTTAATAAATTTTCTGCCTAACCGACAGTTTTTCTCTCGAGTTAGCCGGCGACCTAAATAAATAAAGATATGTTTATGTGCAAAATATTAAAGACAAACAAACTGAATGGCCACTCCCCAAGCAGTTGCCACACCCCCACACCCCTACATCATCCATACGCACACGCACACTCACACATATGTCGCCGCCTGACCAATTCATAAGTCTGCACTTAAGGCAACAGCAGCTGAGGACACGGGACAAGGACAACCTGTGGCAAGGTTGAACGAGGCTGAAGTAAGGTTAGGCCGACATATAAACTGCAGGCTCGCATATACATAAAAATCATAATAAAATGTATTTACCCCAGGATCAAATTATGAATCTCCTTATGGGCAGGACATGGCAGGGCAGGCAGCTAAAAGGTGTGCCCGGCCATCTCAAGTTATGAAAGCCGCAGGCTGCTCCTGGACGGGATAGCTCAGCCCAGCCCAGCCCAGCCCAACCCGTAAAAAGGACAAACGCATATTTATGAAATGAGCAAAACTATAAAGGACACCCACACACACACAGGATACAGAACAATGTGACGACGTTGACGTTGATTTTGGTTTTTGGGTCTGGCATGAAAATTTGTGCACATTTCAGCAAAAAGCGCCCCTGAGGTGTTGCCAGCGCCTTCAAGGTGCTGTCCTTAGCTCGAGTCCCTTTTGGGGCGGCCAGTCTATTACCCAACTACTTTATGGCATGTAGTTACACCTAGGCGCGCCTGCGGCGGCAACATATGGTCAGCAGTCGAACAGTAGCACCGGTCCCCATTCGACCGGGCTTCTGTTCTGCAAAGCAGCCGCCTCAACCCCCGACTCAACTTGTGCCATTCTCAACGTTTTACAAAGTTTATTTCACATTCGTTTTCCTTTGGCTGCGTTCATTGTCAGCATCATCAACAGCCATCAACATTGTCGCCCCCACAATCCTCCACTCGCTCCCGAGTGACATCTGCCGCTGCTGCTGCTGCTGCTGCTGCTGCTGCTGCTGCTGCTGCTGCTGCTGCCCCCAGGGCGTCGGGTGTTGCTTAAATATGTGAGTCACATACGCCACCAACTGGTCGGCAGGGACAACTCAAGGAGTTTAGTTGAGGAAATTACCTTTGCTTCGAAAGCAAGAGACCAAATAAAAACCCTAAGAAATTACCTAGCTGCGTATTAAAATAATGGTATTCTATCTATCACAGATCACGTAGCGTTTTATTAGTCAATCAAAGGATACTTTAGCATGCATCTCATTAAGCTGCTCTCTTAATACGAATAGGGAAAAAAAAAACAAAATGCAGAAACAAAGAAAACAGTTTATAAAACAGTATTTGCAATTTTTAAACTCTTATCGAGTGATAAGAAGACTCGAATTTATACGACCGATATTATACGATCGACTGTTGGTTCACAGCAATCGCTTGGCCAGATCCCTGGCTACAGCTACACCTATCCGGCGGCTCAAAAGGCCGCTCCGCACAGAAGGCATCCAGGAGTTCACCTAAGGCCGTAATTCATTACGACTTTAACTTAGTTTTTATATATCTACTTATTCCCAATACTATTTTTGTACAAACCTGGCAACACCTTACTTGATTATAAGCGCATTATAGAACACTCTTGAGTTCTGATTGGCACTTGTTAATATAAAACCATATAAAAAAAATATGCTAGTTGCTAATACAGAAAGGAGTCTGACGACTCATAAGAGGCACCCACCAATAATTATAGTTCCAAATAAGAAATTTGAAGGCCATTCAAACTCAAAATTATAGAGTTAAAATGTATTCTAAATAAAGAAAAATATGTTTGGTATGCTCTAATTCCGAATACAGAACTAAGATAAATCAGAAACCTCAGATTCATCTGGTTGAAACCAGCCTAGAATTTTAGATATAAATGAGAATATTATGTTGCGAAGCAATCGAAGACCCGGTGGGATTAATTGCATACAATATATAAAATTTAAAAGGCATTAATCCCGGTAAAAAATAAGGAATGTTTACAAAGAAACCGGGTACCAATTCTAGTTTCAAAAACAGAAATAAGATAAATCAGAAAACTCAGACTCTTCATGTTAGAACTAGCTTAGATTTAAGGATCTATTTTAATCCTCTACACAAAATTAGAAAGGAACGCACAAATTAGTTTATGCCAATGAAACTAAACGTGTTAATATAGACCGATTTACAGACTTTTACACAAGAACTTTGGAATTGTAAAATACGCTAAAATCCGTTAGAAAACATAACGACAAACTGTACGAAAAATGAAAAATCTTACAACACAAAATATCATGTTGTTAATAACACCAAATAATTCAAATATTTCAAAAAAAGAAAAAAGGAATTAAATGAAATATCAGAATCTGAGTAAGATTAACTATAAGGAAAATTTAGAAAGCATTTAAGAATCAGTAAATAAAACAAAAAATTGAGAAAGAAAAAGAAAATCAGATGTTGCTGCTTGGACAGCTAAAAAGAGACTAAATTTCAATCAAAATTCGATTACAAACGTAAACCTAGTTTGTCTGAGGCTACTCTGATGGAAGTATTTTAAATGTGGCCAGAGCATACTTTGATTCATAAATTTAATAGACAAGTAAAAGTTTTTTGGCAAAGATTGCTTTGATACATATTACATATTCACATTCAGTTCCGAACTCAAATAGGTTTTAGTAAATTCCAATTAATAATATATAGTTTATAGTAGGCAGCTCCTAAAGAGTATGATTAGGGAGTATTATTTAATAATTTGCAATTTCTGCAATAGCTTTGGCAGCAAAGTGCATCAAGTGCTCGGCGAACAAATCAAAATGCAATTTTCATAAAAATGCATTCTGTTTTTGAGAAATGGAAAGAGTGGTGGGTGGAGAGGGGAGAGGGTTGGCTTCGAAATGGTGCACTTTGCATTAAAAATGCGCTGGCTAAAAGCTCAACAATTAGCAACAATTTTCAAATGGAAAATGGCAAAAGCGGAAGGCGGAAAGCTAAAAATATAGAAACGAGTGAAACAAATTAAAGCATCTTAAATGGAACTTATTAGATTTGTATACTTTTAATTTGCATTCATAACAGCGACCCATCCCCACCCCCCCTCCACCCATCACAAGACGCCACTGAAAAGAAAACCAAAGGCGGCAGTTTTTTGGGGGGAGGCTGGGCACTCTGTAAGAGTTAAGGCTAAGGCGAAGGCTATGGCAATTCCGTGCCGAGTCGTAGGACAACAGTTGCCAGTTGTGTCCTGCTCCTGTCTTGGTGGACAGGAGAGCGAGAGAGCTAGATAGAGAAAGAGAGGGCCCAAACGCAATTGAAACCCTTTTCTTGTTGTTGCAACCCACACCCGTCGCCAATGGTGGCAGTGGCAGTGGCAGTGGCAGTGTGGACATGACGTATTTCTTTCTCCACTTGCCAGATTTAAATTTTGCTTCAGCTGGAATAAAACAAAATTAATTTGTGCATATTTCTTGAGCGCCCAGACGAAATACGAAGCTGGAGCTGTTGTTTCTGCTGTTGCTGCTGGACATTTATTAAAAGGCGAAAGGAGCTGGCAGCGCAAAAGGGAAATGGAAACCTTTTCGGGCAATCCTAGGAATAATAATAAAAAATATCAAGTGAAAAGAAATTTCATAAAACGAAAACAATTTGCCAAAATTAAAGAATAATAAGAAGCCGCCACAGTCAACACAGGATGACCAACAGTGGGTGACGCTGGGAAAGAACAAGAGCTATGCGCACTTAGACACATAGATTTCCCATAGTAATGCACAACTGTAGGGCATCCCCGAGGAGATACGGCCAACGGGGCACAGTACACGTGCCGTTACAAAGCAGATATTAAGATATTGATATACGAATCGAACCGGATGGGTGAAGCTGCAGCCAGATCCGGCCCAGGCCGGGCCATAAATCCATTAGCCATAAATAGTTTTGATACGAAAGCAACAGAAATAAAATTATTTATACGTTTCGCACGGCGCGACAAGCAGGAAAATTAGTGCGAACAGGGCATGGCGATGGGTTTTCCTTTGGGTTCGCTGAATGGCAATGGGAATTGGTTTGGACCCGTCCATGGCTAGGGGTGTGGGTATGGCTAGGGGTGTGGGTCGCGCTGTCAATTTGCGATGCGCGGCAAATGAACCAAAACAAAGCGAGGCACACTACGGCAATCGAACAACTGTATCGAATTACCAATCATTCAATACAATGCCAGTTGCAACCCCCACCACTAACCCCCGCCCAAGCCCCGACACATTGTTGCAGGCAAGTTGTGACATGGTCACGCGACCTACGCGACCGGCGGGGTGGCTTCATAGTTCACGGTGTCAGATTTACCGATTTGCCGATTTAGTAAGTTGGATTTGCACATTGCACACAAAATGCTGTGCACTGCGAAAGGCAGCGCCCACTAAAAGCCTTTACAGGCCCCGCCCCACCCTGGAGCCTACTCTGCCAAATAAACATACTACGTTGTTGATTTTAGAATTCATATTGAGCCATCAAAGCATTATGAGCGGCTCTTACTATCACTTAGAAAGCGGGCTGGTACCCCAGTCAAAGCCTAGAACAATTGAATTGAAAATGGGATAAAACCCACACATATAGCCAACAGCATGTTGACCAAATTGCCGACAATTTGGGTTAACTGCAAATTTCACAAACGGCAAACAGCAAACGTGAAAGTTTTAACAAAAACCAGTACAAAGTGCGATTCCTCGAGTTGTCGCCAGAACATCTTCAAGTGTACAAGGGTTTCGGTTGATGTGAGAAGGGGTGGGGGCGGGGTTTGGCTGCCATAAAATTCACTGGGGCGTAAAGGATGCGATGCCTTTTAATAATAAAATGGGCGAAGAATAAAAAAAAAAAACGTGGAGAACTACGCACTGGCTGCATAAACTAAAACTAAAGCCTCTTGGCTATGCCCAGGCACGTCTTAAATGTTCAAATTATGTAAAATAAAATGTGCGCCAAAAGGATAAACGACTAGGCTGACGTCAGCCAACGTCAACTCGGCTGAGTGACAGGCGGACAGATGGACGGACGGAGAGGCGGGACAGCCGACAACGGCTTACTCAAACACTCGACAATCCTTGCAAGGTGCAAAAAAGTGCCATTGACGCCGCACACTTTGTGCCAACGTCCATTTGCATGTCCTTTGCCAGCGTGTCCTGGCTAATAACCGTGAGTAAGCGAACAGGTGCCGCTCGCCTCAATGCCGTCGGCGACCGTTGTGATCAATCTTGCTAAGCTTTTGTTTTCGCTGGGTTTTTTGTTTATGGACGTAAAGGGCAGGCCAGGGTTGGGCAGGGCATGGCAGGACAACGACGCCTTAGAAGTGCCAATGGCAGCGACAGTAGCTCCAGCTTTTACCATCAGCATCAGCATCAGCATGAGCATCAGCGCAGACATTGAGACATCCTGTGACAGGCAACAACAAAGCAAACTGGGACGAGTCCTTTTCGGCGTCTTGGTCTATGATTGATTAGCAATTAATTAGCTACACAAATAACTGTAATTATATGCCAACGAGAACAATGTCAGGCCTTTGCGTCAAGCGCTCCTCGGCTCCACCCCAGTCAAGAGCCCAAAACCCACCTCCGCCCTTCCAAAGTACTCAAGTTCTAAATGACAGTTTTGAATATCCCTTTTATATTACCCGAAATATAATGATTTTTTATGTTAGGATGGTATGTTTAAAAAAGAAATGTAAATTGTAATAGCAATGTTACAAAATTCTTTTAAAGTTATTTATCTTTAAATTTATTAGTTGAATTATTTTTATTTTAGTTCATTTAAAATTTTATAAACAAATTGTTTTAGACTGTAGTTCAAATAAAAAAACTATTCTCATAATTTTTATTCTTAGGCCTGCTACAATTTAATTTTTTTTTTTTAGTAATATCGGTGAATTGTAATCTTAATGTTATATAATATCTTCATGTTTTTTACTTTTAATCATCAAATAACTCAATTCATTTATAACCAAAAAATTCTGTTAAACTGTAATCTAAATAAATAAATATCCCGCAGTTGAAATAGTTTGTTTATAGTTCATTTAAAAATGCTATTAAATTAATTAAAATAAAAATAAACAATCCCCAGGCTATTTATCTTTAGGCGTCCCACAATTTTTACATATTTATATTTAAATCGGTAAATTTTAATCTAAACTTAAAATTATTATTATTTTAAATTATTGAATTTTTCAAAATAGTTATTAAGTTGTACTCTAAGTGTTAAATAATTTTCCTCATGCTAAAAGTATGTGGAATGATTTTTGCCTGATGCCTTGCTACTGCTAGGGTATTTGCAAGTTCAGCAAGCACTACATTGCAAAACCGTTGCCACTTTTTATGCATTGCCATTGAAAATTATGTACTTGCGAAAATTTTGTTTTTTGGGTAGTGCTCCACCTTTTTTGCCGCTGTTGTTGTTTTGTGTTTTGTGTGAGAGAGCAGAGGGCGCATCGTTAGCTAATTTGCATTTGGTTCTTGTCATTTTATGTGCTTATGAAACGAATTTGTTGTTACTTTTGCGTGAGCGAGTGCCATTGCTTTTTACGATGCGAATGGCGGCCAATATATCCTAATGACACTTTATTGTCAGACCAAGTATTCGTCACAGTCAAAATACAAAAAAAAAAAAAAGGAACCAAAAGTAGAAGAAATAGACCTATAGAATGCCATTTCGATTTGGTATTGGGTCGCAGTCACCCCTAATTGCAATGTAACCTTAAAAAGAAGAAAAAAAAAACGCAAGTTGGCTTGCAAATTCGCGCTGGTTAGCTAACCAAATTTGAATATGGGCCCGAAGAGTGAACTCTTTAAGCCATGTTTTACTGGCCAAGACGTTCGTTGTGCTTGTCCTGACATTTCGACAGTTTTTGGCCGGCCAACAATGCATGACTGACCCTGTCAATAGTCTTGGGCCTGGCTACCCAAATCCATTTAGTGCACATGCAATATTTAATGCATGGACATGGATCGCAAAAGTGCGTCCAACTCCAAAGTATTGTCAGCCTTGTCAGCAGCAGCAGCAGCAGCAGCAGCAGCGGCAGCAAGAGCAGAGCAGAGCTGAGTAGACCGGGCACCCAGGGGCTGCCTGTGCCTGTGGCGGCATTGTTTCGAGTTGCGAGTTACCCGACGACCCGGGCGACCCCTCTTTAACCAGGCGAACTGCACGTGCATTTTGCTGACATTGAGTGGTCCGACAGGCGACGTGTGCGACGACGGGAAGGACGACAATGTCGTCCTCGGAATTGGTGGCTCTTTATGGCTGAAAGCTTTTGTCGCTGCTGCTGCCGTGGCACTAAACATGTCTCTGTCGACCCGCTGCTGTCGCCGCTGTCGCCGCTTTCCCGTTGGCGCGACTCCAAAATATAACTTAAGTTTCTGGTCAAATGAATTTGGCAAAGGTAGTCGAAGGCCCGAAGCCAAGACCCGAATGCGCACAACCAAAAACCAAAACCCAGCAAATTGGGCATACTTTGGGGAATCTTCTGAATTTATGCAGAAATTGCCAGCGGAAATGTGGTCGTTGTCGGTGGGGCTGCGGTGCCGAAGGCAAGGGCAAAACCACATTTTGGCACTTTAAGTGGCTTTTGTTATGGAAAAACTGTGCTTTGTTTTTGCTTTGTCACCTGTTTTCCTCGAGTGCTGGCCACCGATTCTCATAGCGTGCAAAGTTTTTACGATCTTGTCAACATTTTGACTTGAGTGCATTTTTACGCACATGCTGCCGCCACCTCACCCCTCCCCCGGCATGGTGGCAGTAAAATCGAAAAGTAATGCAATAAAATTCGCTTTCATTAAAAGCATTAAAATAGGTTTTTGACATGCCATAAAAATTGTTTTCACGTAAACACAAAACACACAACAACTCGGAAAACTGCTGCTGCCACACTTTACTGGAAATCAGCTAGAGCAGGAGGGCGACTTCAGGCGGGGGCAGACACAGTCTTGGCCCGAGTCTGGGGCGCTGCCGTTGGCTGTTAGCATTCGCGTCTAAATGGGAATTTTATTGTTCTGGGAGCTGCTCCCGACGCATTGCCATTAGCCGCAACACGGCATTGGCGCTCACCTAAGCGCCATAAAGCGTTAAGCAGGAATTTCATTTCCTTTCATTTTATTTTTTGTTGCCCAAGGCCATCAGGGGAAAGGCGTTGATTTTTGGCGGATATATGATCTATTTCATCATGCCTGCATGTGTGGCAGCTACAAATAACTAAGGGAATTAAAAGCAACTTCTGTGCGTGGGAGGCGAGTGATGTATCTAAAAGGGAAAGTAAAGTGGAAAATGG
Source organism: Drosophila montana (assembly GCF_035044405.1). Classification (NCBI taxonomy): domain Eukaryota; kingdom Metazoa; phylum Arthropoda; class Insecta; order Diptera; family Drosophilidae; genus Drosophila; species Drosophila montana. The sequence continues at coordinate 11,952,100 of NW_026998620.1, read as the reverse complement.
GACTCTCGAACTCTACAATTTAAATTTCTATTATAAATTCAAGGTATGCAAGTCCATGGCTCTAAATAAAAAAAGCATTTTCGGTGGATCGCGGTTCAAAGTTTAAAGTAAACCTGGCTCTTCAATTTTCGTTTAAGCAATGTAATTTATCTTAAATTAAATTATTTATAATTACTTATATGTAATAATGTTTATTAGATAGAAAATTCTTGCAATACAATTTATTAAAGTCCGAAAATATAACTGTGTTTTCAACTAAACCAGCAAAGATATAGTTCGGATTCAGGTTTGGTTTCAAAAGTTTGGATCGTGGTAAATAAAATATTGGCAACCAAGTTTTATTGCAGTCTTGCTTTAATTAGTGTAATTTTCGACGAATTGTGCATGGGGAATTTGAGAATCTTTAAATTTGTTATGAATTAGCTAAATCGATTTGTGTTGTCTCATAAAGTGCACAAAATTCTGTCAACGCACAAATGCGCATTTGACGAGCATTGCGAGCAATTAAAAGCAGATTTTATAGGTAGTCCTGCACAGGATATTTCTTAGCCTTGCTAATGCCATGCTGGACAATTGGGAAATAAACGCAAAATGGCTGCCAAATTGGCAATTGAGAGAGAAAATGATGGAAAATCGAACGTGCATTATATATTTCAGCGTTATTAACTTGAAATTACCAGCGAGAGAAGCGGCAGGGGCAGGGGGAGGTTGGCAAAAAGGACTATCAATGAATGTTAAGGACAATGGGAAATTGCTGCTCTCAGTTCTTAATTGCTGTGACAGCCTGTGGCCAAATACATATTTTCGGCAACGTTTACGTTGAGCTATTTTCATGATGTAATAAATGAAATTAATTTTAATAATTGCAGCGATTTTCATTCGGGGGACAGACAGTCGGGCAAATGTCGCCTCGTTTCGTTCCCATTGACTCGTAAACAGCGCAAAAATATGGCCAACGTTTTTATTTAGGCCACTTATTTTATTTCGCCAACATCACAGATTGCTGCGACTAGTATATGAACATATTTAATGATGACCATGAAAACTGCTTAATCGGAAGAATGAATATGGATATATGTACATGTTGCCGCAGACTGGGAACCTCAACTAGATAATAAGCACAAAACATAAATACCCCGGGGAAATATGAAAAACCAACCAAAATATTTGCACAAATCTAAATGCTCAGTTGGCGGCTTCCTTTGCTATCTTGCAATACCCTGTAGCCATTGAAAAGAGGTAAGGAAAGGGTACATTGCTTAGCATCAATAGAGGAGTCAATCTAACGCAGACTGTCTATTTAGGCAGAAACTATGAGATCTGGAGACTTTAAACTTGGATTGTGTGTTATCCGATTGCCCGCGCATATTGAGTTTATTTCAGATCATCGACAGCTTATCCTATATATTTCCATATTATGTTTACTTATTTCGAAACATTCGAAGCAAGCTCTCGTATAGCAAGCACAGAACCAAAATATTTCACATTTTGGCAAAGAAACACATACAGCTTTAAGCAAAGAAACCTATTTGGAGGTCACTTTTAAGATCAACAAATTTAATATTAATCGGATTGAAAAAGAGCCATCAAGAATTCAAGCAATACACGTGTCATGGCCAGGATATCTCATAGTCGTGCACCACCGACTGGAGCACAGTCACTTTTTTTTTGCGCAAACAGCAGCATTTTTAATATAGCTGACATTTTGTAGCCCCCTGCTTCCACCGAATGGGTATTCGAGCAAGATTTTTATTGATAATAGCAACGACTATTTTTCGCATTTATAATATAGGGCCATATATTTTCATGAACACTAAATTATGAGGCGGCTTGCGGCTGAGTAGGCGCCTCTGGGGGCTCCTTTTCGTGTGCTAAAATTGATAAAAACAATTGAAAATATTTCTCTACACACACGCACAAATACAAACTCATGTCTTTAAATATATTTCTGTTTCCAGGCCAAATTACTTAAACGTGTTTTTCTCTTATGGAACATCTATGCAAATTATTTTTTTTGGATTTGTGCGAGGTGATGGGGAGGCCATTAAAATCCTCAGAAATGACAGATATCCCTAACACGGCATCCTGCTTCGAGCCCGTGGAGTGTCTTAGCTATACCATCCGGCATAAGTATCCCAAACGACTGGTCACCTACGATGCGGAGGAGCTATGCGAGTCACGACTCATACGCTACTCGGATCTGACCGAAAGCGTCATGGACGTCATGAAGCCAGTCTGCCAAAAGCAGCATTTGAAAAAGAGAGACAAGGATAAGACTGGCAAGACTAATGATAAGGTCCGGGAACTTATAAAAAAATCCTGCAAGCCGCTCAGCGCCTGCGAAAAGTTAACGGAGCAACAAATACAGCAGCTGGAGCGGTGCGGCAAGGAGCTGCACCAAATTACAGTTAGTCGTCTGTGCGCGGGCGACGATCAGAGAACGAAGCCCACCTGGCAGAGCCTAAAACCCATCCAGAAGTTCTGCTTCTATTGGCAGGCGCTAACTGGCCACGAGCTGCGGCCAACGCCCTACGAGAACTTCAAGGAAATCTTCATGAGGCGCTATGTGAAGGAATGCCCACAGGCCAGTGTGCGGCGCCTGCGCACCGTGGTGCAGCGCACCTGGCGGCGCATGAAGGGTGAGCAGCGTGTGCCCTTCAATCTGTACGCGCTGCTCTACCATGTCAGCACCGGAGCTGTGGATCCCTTCGATCATTGTGCCGTGCGTGTGCTATTGAATCGCTGGCGCTGACCTTGGAACATTTTTTTGGGCCTTTGGCTCGGTGTGTTTGTTTGTGGCCGCATTAAAGTGTCTGTCAGGCAGCTGAAGAAAATTTGATTTTGATTTTAATTTCGCAATTTTATACAAAACAGATGCTGGACAATTTAACCATATGCGATCTATTTTTATGCAGAGTTTCCACTTTTCACTTTGCCCGACTGAAGTGATGGCCCTCCCTCTTAGCCTAGATAATCACATGTTCTCTGACTCTTTTCAGCTGTTTTCATGAACTGTGCCATTTTTGCACTTGAACCACAATTGGGGAAATGTTACAAATCGAGGCGCCAAAATAATAATGGATCTCGAGCTCATTTCGCACATGTTTCAAGGTCGTCATTTGACATGACCTTGAGCTCTGTGTATAACGTATACGCCGTGGATTATCATGTATCTATTGACATGTGGCATTGGGCATGAAAGGCAGCTCAATTATTGGCTGGAGATCGGCATCAGACAATATACGCTTCCCAAATCCCTGGCCAGCAATTTTGATGGTCAATTTTGATGGTTCGCACTTGCCGCCAACCTTCGACAATTCAATTTTACCATGCGCATAAATTAACAATAAAAAAATACTGTGTACCGAAACAAGAACTATTTAAAATGTAATTTGGACTTTTTTACGAGCTCAATGTTTAACTTTGTCGTGTCCAAAGAAAATAAAATAAAATAAAAACAATAAATAAAATTGTAGCAAATCGAAGCTGATAGCCAGGGCCCGAAATCAGATGAGTCGAAGCAACATTATGCTAATAGAAATGATGTCCGGAGGGTGAGGGCTTGTCTGCGGCTGGTGTTGAGCTTCATTGAAAAGCCTAAAGGCTGGGCGGCTTTCCACGTTTATGGCTAGCGAATTGTCGTTGACAACTTTTGGCGAGTCGCACATAAAACGAAATGAAATGGAAAACTAAAAAAAAAAAAAAAACAACAACAACAAATCGAAATAGAAATAGAAATCAGCAATGACATCGATTCGCCACGTTTCCCCAGCTGTGCAACTGTATCGAAGTCGTGTGTGTGCGGCTTGAAATTTATGGTTGTAGATATTGAGTTTTATAGTAGTGGGCCCAGGTCCAAGCCGTAACCCTGCCAAACCGACCGACCGCCCAGCCCCGCCTCACCCCGCCCCGCCCACAGCCGTCGCATAATGTGCCGCTCACGGATTTGCGCATTTTTAAGCGCCGAAATCGAAAAACAATTGGCATTCGCATGCCTGACACTCGCAGCATCGTCTCCGGCGACACTTTGAAGCTTCTGTGTCAAATGTAGCAATACCCCTAACCCCCTGCTCGGGCCCAAGCACTCAAACCCTTTTTTGTTTTGCCAGGCAGACTGCTTTGGTTCGTCTTTTTTTTATGGCCGACTGTTGCAAAAGATTTTGTTGTTTTGATATTCGGCAATTTTATTGCCTCGACCCAAGTTCGCACCTCAATTTGTCTTCGTAAATGTGAAAAATGTGGAAATTAGTTTGGTGGTCTGCAGCAGCCGGGAGGCCTCTCGGCTGCCACATTTCATCAATCACACGATGTGTCACACCTATCGGGGTAGGCGTTGAGCCAGCGTCTCGTATCAGTTGCAGCTACCAACAACTGTGGCGAATCTCTAAAAAAAAAACCGAAAGGAGTATGTCTGCCACGCCTCTTGAGTTGAGTGTCTGCTGTTAATGGCGTGCGACTGAAATTTGTGGCATACTTGCAGGCGTTAAGCCGAAACTCAAACAGCCAGTTAGCTTTATATAGCCACGGCTATACAGTATTTCAGAATCTTTATCGATACAGCAAACTTTGTGTCACTTAGCCATTTTTATGCAAAGTCGCAGCGCAAACACATAACGTAAAAATCAATGGCCAAACACATAGTTGGGATTGAGGGTTCAGTGCCACCCTCTAAATAAGTAACAGCTCCATCCTGGCCAAATGCCGGACAAGTCCTCTTTATTAACATAACAATAATTATGGCTACGTTTTGGCTGCCCATTTGCTCCCAAACGCTGAGACGTTCAGCAAACAACGAGAACTACAAATGGGATTCTGCAGCCATAAGCAAAACGCGCTCAATCACAATTGACATCCTGGCGAAGGGCAGCGGACGCTGAGCGGGCGGCGGGCAGCGGACAGCGGCCAACGGTCAGCAGCCGCCATCGACGCTATGCATCCGGTTGAATTGATTTCCAGCAATGAAATGGGATTTTTTCTTTGTCATACCCTGTTCTTAAATGTCAACGCAGGGCATATTATACTTTTTGAGATATCCGTTTGTCCGTTCTCATGCTTATGGCACATGCCTGCGCTTGTCAAAATCGCTAAATATTTTTTTTGTCACACCTACAAGCGTCTCCGCTAATCTATGTAATGTGTCTAAAGATTCAACAGCAAATTTAATCTTAAATATTCCCAAAAATGCAATAACTTGGACTTGCCAAGAACTATAGCTGATTCGATATAAGCAATAAATGGAGAGAATTTCCTTTATACAGCCGAAAAAACAGCACAGTTTTATGCACAAATAATTGGCATTAACTAGACTCTTTCCTTTCGAATGCTGAGGATTCCTTTGCCGAACATCTTTTAGGGATAATGTTCTAGATCATCCAAATTGTTCTGATAGTTTACAAGATACCAAGGTTGTTCTGATTTTCTTCAATGTCTGATATTTTTCAAGTGTCCTACAATGCCAATCAACAGATTAAATCCTTACTATTGGCAATCTTCAAAATTAATTAAGCAGCAAGAAAAATTTGTTGTCATGCACATATTCGCCCTAATAATCAAGAATTTTGACTCTCATATAATTCGAGTATTTATCATGAAACAAAAACAGAGTATCTCCAAGTTGTTTGCTTTCGATATCAGCGTTCTTTTGAGTTGAGTTTTTTTTTTCGATTTTTTTTTCGTGTGGGGGAGTGGCACATGTAAATGGCCGACTGTAATTGTAACTGTAACTGTGACTGTAACTGTGACTGTGTGCCTCTTCCACGTAATTAACTTCAATTGAGTTTTGGGGCACGCTGCCAGCGGGCTGTTTGACTTGTTTGCAGGCGGACAAAGGAGGCCGCTGCTCATTAGGAGCAGAGCCCAAAGAGGTCACATAAATTGCGCTTAAAAAGGCGCAAATTGACAGGCGTGCAGATTTAAGATGCCAGTTTGGCTCCCGAGCAAATCCAATTTCCGAGCGGCAGTCTTAAGACTTGCGGCTTGCAGCTTGAGGCTGAGGTTGCACGTACGCGCAACACTTTCAGCGCCAGTCGCCCACAACAGAGCGCACAGCGCACAGGAACTGGAACAGGAGCTGGTGCAGGATCAGGTCATGTCGCGGTCATAAATACAACAATGCCGCTGGCAGCAGAAGTTTGAGCTGAGTGTCGCCAGCGCCATAAATTTGCGCGCAAAAACTCACGGATTTATGTTGCAAGAACATGCGGCAGCAGATAGCAAAGCGGTTCATAACACAACTGTGCGAGAGAGGAATATATAGTAGGGGGGCCAGGGCGTGTGGCGGGATATATCCTGGTCTTGGTGGCCGTGCTAGGCAAACGTAATCCACTTTAAAGTTTGTCGCCGCTTTCATTTGTGGAATGAACACGAAACGCGGCCTCGCGCTCGCCGGTCATGTGATGCGAGTGCCATATCCTTGCGGATATCCTTCAGCAACTGCTTCAGATACAGTTGCTGCTGCTGCTTCTTTTCCATTTTTTCTAATTTTTTTCTTCTGTTTTTGGCAGCCATATGCAGCGCCTGGTCCTGCTTGTCGTGCTTGCTTGTGGTATATAGCCCGACACGACTTCTTATCCAATTTGCATTTAACGCATTTTTGGCCAATTTTACAGGCTTCGTTCAGGACAACCACCAAATCTATGGCACTCTCTGCCTTGGCCTTTGTTTAGCTTCCTTCTCTCTCTCTCTCTTCATATCGCTCTGCCTCTGCTCCTGGTTTTGTTTGCAAATCCCATTTGCATTTAATACTGATGACTGTCCGTGAAATTGAGACGCGCTCGCTGAAATTAATAAAAGCGCCTGCCAAAGCAGCTGTCAGTTAGCCAAGCCAAAATGTTGCCCCATCGCGCCACCGCGCCCGAGGGAACCGAACAGAACCGCAAGTAAAAATGTTCAATAAACGTCCGGCCAAGTGCTGGCAGCCAACCGCAAACGCCTTCAATATGGTCGAAATTCTCAAACGGCAGCAGTCAATTTTGAATTTTTAGCCGTTTTTAGCCATTTTAGAGCACCAGCAGCAGCAGCAGCTGACTTTGACAGCGACTGCCCGCCCGCTGGCCGTTAGTTAGTTTGCGGTTCGCTTCCAACTCATGTGTTAGACAGGGTTACGTTCTGGGCACCAATTAAAATCACGAAAATTCCCGCACTATCCCATAACCCAGAGCCCAACTATGCCAGCTATCCGGCTCGTCCGCCCTCACACTGGGTAAACACTTTTGGAGCAGCTGCCCGGCAATGGGCCGTTGAGCGGCTGGGCGTCGGGGCGGATGGGTGGATGGGCATGTCGAGGTGCTTTTGACAGGCCTAGGTATTAATTAGGTTGTTAATTTTGCATTTGGCGTGCGTCGTTCGCTATTCCCGTGAAAAACGCAGCGCCCGTAATGACACACGTGGCATGATGATAAATCTTGCGGCTTGTGCAACAGCAGCGAACACATGTCACAGTTGCTCAGTGTCCACATTGCCACCGCAGCAGCTCCCGGTTCCGTTCCCGCTCCCGTTCCCGATCTCATTCCCGGGCACCTGTCTCAATTAAGCGTGCAAATCGCGCCCATGTCAAAATTAAATGCCGCACTCTAGAAATAAGATCTCGGGGAGTCAAGATCTAAAGGCGTTGCTCGACAGAGATGCAGAAGATGATGTAGCTACGGTCCCAGATATATATCTACAAATATATGTGGCTCATCCATAGATAGCTTCATTTATGTCATCATTCTTGTGGTTGCGGTTGTGTTATGCTTTGAACACGTCTCAGGTTGATTTTCCTGAACGAATTTCTGCTTATGCTTAGAATATTTCGTGATATTTGAGAAAAGTTTTAACGTTGAAAAGGTGATGTATCAAGTATTTGAAATTTGGTACAGTTCTTTCAGTTAGTCTAAGAACATCCATTTTTGAATAAATATTATAGAAAAGGGGGTGGGTGGGAGGCACCAAGACGGTCTATTGTGCCCGGACATCTTATAGTGTGTTATAGCGAGGAAAGTCTTATTTATTTTCGGGTTGATGACTTGAAGATAACAAGCTCAAGTAAGTGACTAACAATCTGAGAGTTTATATACCAGCGGGAATTATCCCGCTTTGCTCGGGACAAGTATATTACTTAATCTCCGTCCGTGGAATGATCTTGTACTACTTGTACTTCACGTCTCAAAAATATATTTTAGTAGTAGTAGATCGAATAATAAGGAAAATTTAAGTTATCTGCATATTATACACTCGTGGATTGGATTGGAGTTCATTCTCTTATAATGTAGAGCATTAAAAGGTGAGTTTACGGACGAAAATTAAACTTACCTTCATGCAATCTTAGATCCCTATTGTTCAACCAGGAGTGGTAGTAATTTTTGGATTGGATGATTGCTCATCAATTTTTTGCAGTTGTTCGTGAATTTGGATTAGATGGTAAACAAAAATACCATAAAAGCATATTTCATAAATACTTCAAAGCTGCAGGTGGAATTTGACAAGCCCCGTATTAACTTTTTCATTGGTTTCATTTACAATAAAATTTTCAGCTTCCCAGCTTTCAGCTTGCGCTGTGTGTTGATCACCAAAGAGTCAATCAGTTGGGGCAAACAGCTTAAAACATATTTCAAGATATATGAATATGTCGAACAAGGTATTCCAATTTAAGTTGCATATTCAACATTAGTTTACATTTTACTATTTGAGACATCATATATGAGATATTGTATATGTTAATGACTAACAGTGAATCTGCTTCGACTATTCGGATGTTGACATAATTTGACTTAATAATATTTGAAATATTCCATCAACGCCTCTTTAATTAAAATGCGCCTAGCCACGTAATGCTAAAGAGCCATGACAGGCCCCAATTGACATATTAATAAATACGGAGACGGCACTGTATATACGCACATATAAATATAGCTATTTATTAATGTAGACTAGCCAAAAAAAAAATATATTTATATGTGGAATAAGAGAAGAAGAATTATTAAAAAACATGTTCTCATCGCTGCCAGTGAGGCAGTCAAATCTTTAAATCAGATAGAAATGCCGAAATGCCGTGGAAACTTAATGATCTGTGCCTAAATGGAGAACCAGATATGACAAGTAAAAAAAATTTATGGCACTAAACAACAACAATGACAACAAGAAGTCGCCCAAAACTAAACAACCCTCCGCCAACAGTCTCCGTTGGCAAGTTTTATCTCAGTTCCAATACGAGGAAATTCGCACAAATCACGCAAAAATTTTGCACACTTAACGTGAGAGATGCGCTAAGGGTGCCAGACGGGGTGGGGTGCGGTGGTGTGTGTGTGCCAATGTGGAGTAGCCAAGGCCAGGCGCCGAGGGTGAGCCCAACTGATAAGAACGTGCAGCCTAATGCACCGTAGCTTTCATGATGGAGTTCGACAGCGGGCAGCGGGCTTCAATTTTGCACCAATTTCCGTTTTCCTCCGCCAAATGGACAACAACAACAACAACAATATTAGGAACAACAATTGGGGCAGCCAACAGTCCAAGTGGCAACATTTCAATTGGCCAAAAATTGAAAACTCATAAATTTGAGCGGCGTTTTGAAATCGAGCGGCACGGAAATGCGCACCATGCGTGTCCAATTATTGAAATACGACTTTAATTGAATTTCAATAAAATGTTCAGCATTTTGCATTTCCTCGAAAAATGCATGCAACTGGGGAAATGCCACCGGCTCATGTTTATTTATGGCAAATGTTAAAATTGTAGCAATAGCAATTGTTTTTATCCCAGCATTGTTTTATTATTTGCCAAAGCCATTTACCAGGCCGGTTACCACAGTTTCCAGTTGCCCGCCCTTTTCTATATGCCATACAATGCGTTGTTTTCATTCAGCAATGCCTTAAAATTGTTGTTTAGAATATGAATAAGTACACGGAGAGAAAATTCACATGAGCAAAGTTGCACGAATATTTTAATAAAATATTATCTAAGAATATGCTATGAATAAGTACGAAACAAATTTTATAAATAAGAATAAAATAACAAAAAACACGTGAAGAAATGTGCAGCTGTGAAATTAAGGAAGAGCTTACAATTCTTCCTAATTTAAAGCTTTGAAAAAAGGAAATGATATTTACGAACCTAAAATATATAGCAATAATAAATAACCGAAAGGTTCTGGAAATAGTTAAGCAGACAACCTCATATTTTGATGTTTATACCAAGCTGAAGGGAAATTATAATTATAATAATTACCAACATAAAAAGACAAAATCTTGTAAAGAAAATTCCGAAAGAAAAGAATAAAGGAATAAAACATTAACATGAAGAAAAACTTGACGCAGAAAAAAAAAAAAAATAGAAATGCAAATCCGAAAAAATAAAAATATGAGGAGGTACATGGGAAAAAAATTTGCAAAGATGCAGTGAAAATCTGAAAACGTCGTATGCGAATCGAAGAGCGAGAGAAAAAGATTCAGAACTGTGGGTAATTTTCTTTAAAATACTGTTTGGAAAAGAGGACATTGTGAGGAATCAAAATAACAGTTTTTTTTTTATACAAATACAAACTCTTTGATTAATTGAATATGTCTTTGGTATGCAACCATTTTGATATGTGTATGCATCATATAACTGTGCCGTTATATTTGTCTGCACATAGAACCTGATGTCATTTGCAATTGATTTATTGCTCCGATATCATCAATGGGTTCTGGCCATGCCTGATTTATGACGATCTGGCAACACAAAAGGTAGCGAACAGTCGAATGTCAGCACAGTCCAGTGCGCCAACAATCGAACTAAGTAAATGCGCATTAAAATAATCATAATAATAACAATATATATATTTTTTATGCCAAAACTTACCTCAAACATGGACAAAAGTCAGCCAGCTGCAAAATGTCAGAGTTGCCACCCGCGGTGCAGAGCGCCGTTGGCTCTCCCAGTGTCTCTGGCCAAATCAAGGGATAACATGGAACCAACGAGCAACTACAACAATGGCGGGCAATCCACATCGATGATTGAAGGTGGAAGAAACGGTGGCAGGTCCACCGCCTTATTGGGGTGGAATTGACTGGAAACCGTTGGCATTGGCAAAGGGTTTCGGTATCGGTCATAGGTATTGGAGTAGGGGAGGGGCAGGCGGTTTAAGGCCAGTGACTGACAGCGGCGCATGACAAAAGTCACATGCCCTGCGGATTAGTTACACCTTTTGCACACATACGTGGAAGGGCGGCGTAGAGGTGGAATACGGTTACATTGTTGCTGCCCGCTGAACTGTGCACAGTGAATGCATTTGCCGTTCATGCAGCATGCATTAGGGAGAGGGGGAGCGAGTGTTTGTGAGTGTGCCATGATTCATATCCCGTTTGTGCAGAGATTAACGCTAATGGCGAGGGCTGTTCGCAAAATGTGGTATATGTTTGGTATGCTCCATGTGAGTCGAGACAATAGCGAAACCTTTCAGCATAATTGAATTTGGCCATCACTTTCACCTACTTAAGCCCAGCATGAAAAATAAAGGAAAAATGTCACTGATAACTAAAGCAAATATTAGCCAAGTGTAGCGCCAAGCGCCAAGACAAATGTCGAGCGTGTCAACAGTTCATCGGGGCGTCAATTACTTTGCATAAGCCAAGCGCAGCCAAGCCGAGCCGAGCAGAGCCGAGCGCCTGCTAATACAGCTAATGAATTTTAAGTGTTACCGAAGCAGCTAAAGAATTGGCATTGGTCCGCCCGGAGACTGATACGTGTGCGTATGACTTAATCTGGTCTTGGGCCGCTTAGAGATGCGCCTTCTCTCCTCAAGTCCAAGTCGCCGTTGAGCCCAACTCGTGGACGTGGATATGTGTATTTATGGAAGGCCTAGCGCTCGCTAGATATTATCCGTTTATTTATTGCAGTCGTTAACATATCTTAGCCTCGCTGGAGTTTATCTTATGTATGTATGGGGAGGGGGTGGAGGTGGTGGACAGGGGCACATCTTGTGGCTGGAAGTTAAATGAGCCAAGCTCTTGGATTGGGACTGGGTCGTTCTAAGTGATATTGTTTAGTTTTTGCACGATTTCTAATTTACAGACTCAGACTGGATGAGAGAGTGAGCTAGAGAGAGGAAGAGAGAGAGAGAGAGCTGGAGAGTGCAAGTGAAAGCAGTTTGGATTAGGGAAAGGGAGCGAATTGCGTTATGTTAAGTACGTGACAAATTTTCTAATTTTAAGTGTATTAAAAACTTATATGGAAATTTAGAGTATAAAGTGTAGAATTTAGCTAAGCAAAAAACACAAATTTGATAGTCAAAGTAAACTACATATATTACTATTGAATTCGGGTTGCCTTTCAATTTGCGCTGCTCCAGCTGCAGCTTTTGTCAATCAATAATGAAGTTCTCGTAAATAGATGCCGTCACATTAGAGCCAATCCCAAACCTATTTAGAAAGACATTTGCACATGCCTCTGCACACACGCAACCCGAAATGAGAGCCTAACCCAAAGCAATCTGTAATTGCCTCTGCCACTCGCCCAACCCTACACCACCAAAAACTAACTCGTCAGGTTCAAGTTGAGGCTCAGAACGCTGAAAGATAATGATTAATTGTCAATTTGGGTCCAACAACAGGCTGATGGACACATGGCCAGTCGACAGTTACCTTAAAAGCCATGCAACAACCAGAGCATCCGGTTCACTCTTATCAGCATCAGGCTGAGGACTTCAGCTGCAGAGCTGGACGCCAGAGATGTCCATCATCGCATGCCAAGTGCAAAATGTTGGCCAAGTGGAGCTGGCCCGAGCTCCGACTGACTGGCTGACATGTAGAAATAAATGTACTAGAAAATTACCAACTTATGTAATCTTGGTTGGCATCATTTATCAAGTGGACGTTTTGCAATTTTTCTTACTTTTGCTGGACGGCATCAAGAAGTCGATTTGACGGGAACGTTAAGGTTGACGGTGACTTTGACATGTGTGGGCCGACAATGCACAGGAAATTGGCATTTGATGTGGTCATGTGGTCTTGCGGTGTCTGTCTGTGTTTGGGGTATGTGGCTATTTGTCATACCTTTGCCCTAATTTGAGTGGCTCGCCCAACTAATTGAAATAGCCCGAGACTCGTTTAAATGTAAATGTAAATATAAATGTTTTGCTTTTTCTGTTTTTTTCGTTGTCAAGCAATATAAATACAAAAACAGTCAATATTATGAATGTCCAAATTAACAGTTTATTAAGCTGTACGTACAAGTTATCAGTCATTATCCAGTCCTGTGTGTTGTCCATCCTTGTTGTGGAAAATGCTCAAGAGGTCTGTGTGCTGATTATGAGTAGCCAGCACCTGCGGACAGCTTTCAATTCAAAGGAGGACTACAGCACCATACTCGCCAGCCTTAAGCAGGAGTTTGAGCAGCGCTGGCAAGCCCAAGAACCGTCACCCTACACCAACCTAGAGAACTATGTGCAGCGCGCCGTTCTTGGCAATGGCAGCTTTGGCACTGTAGTGAGTCAGCCTATCCTTAAAACCAGTCCCTATCCTAACATATCCACCCTTAAAACCTGTGTGACCGCCTGCAGTTGCTAGTCAGGGAGAAGAAGGGCAAGAATTATTATGCAGCTAAGATGATGAATAAGGAGGATCTGGTGCGTCTCAAACAGGTCAATCACGTTCACAATGAGAAGACCGTGCTGAACTCTGTACGATTCCCATTTCTGGTCCATCTAATTGACGCCACCAAGGACTTTGACTATCTGTATCTGGTTCTGCCGTTTATCAATGGCGGCGAGTTGTTCACCTACCATCGCAAGTGAGTGCTATCATTAACTTGGCTAGGCCTGCAATTATAGTCACAGTTTTTCTCCTATGCACCAAGAGTGCGCAAGTTTAATGAGAAGCAGTCCCGCTTTTATGGGGTCCAAGTGCTGCTCGCACTCGAGTACTTGCATCATATGAGTCTCATGTATCGAGACCTTAAGCCGGAGAATATTCTGATGGATGCCCGTGGCTATATCAAAGTGACAGATTTCGGCTTTACCAAGGTAGGTCAACATTTCATTCATATATCGAAGAATTAAAACGACAATAATTAAAACATTCATTCACATCCTTCATTCAGCGCGTGGACAATCGCACCTCGACGCTTTGTGGCACTCCGGAGTATTTGGCACCAGAAATTATTCAACTGAAGCCGTATAGCAAGTCCGTGGATTGGTGGGCGTTTGGCGTATTGCTATATGAGTTCGTGGCTGGTCATTCGCCATTTTCTATGCACAATCGTGACGTCATATTGATGTACTCGAAAATCTGTTTGGCCGAGTATCGGGCACCCTCGTTTTTTACGGGCCATCTAAAGAATCTGATTGATAGTCTACTGCAGGTGGATCCCTCCAAGCGGTAAGCACTCAGGATATGTTTAAGGACCGCATTTCGAGCACGCTTCTTCAGTTTAGGTAACTCAACCGAAGGCTCCTCGGATATCAAAAATCATCCATGGTTTCAAGGCGTCGATTGGTTTGCAGTCCTCAATCAGGAAATTAGCCCGCCCTACATACCGACTGTGTCTAATATTGAAGATTTGTCAAATTTTGATAATTTTGAGGCTAAATCAAAATTGAAGTCAAAAATAAATCGCCATCCCGAGTTGTTTAATAATTTTTAAACGTTGGTCCTCCAATAATTTTATTCTTCTGTAAACTAGGTGTGTTCATCTCTTTATTTAAAACTGATCGTCCTGATTGATTGACTGACTGACAGACTGATTGGTAATCAACGCACAGCCCAAACCGTAAGAGCTAGGAAGCTGAAACCATAAGACGGGGTTTCGGGAAATTCCGCCCGCATGTGTTGCAAAATTGCGAAAATCGTTTGTATGAAACTTTTTTGGTTGACGTTTCGTGTTCAAATTCATTTCCAAAGATCTATACGAAAAATCATTTGAGACGTGTTTCACACTTTTCACACAGAATCCAAGTTTCCTCTGTGGAAAACGCGATTCTAAGATTTTTTGGCGATGTTTTAAGTTTTGTCCGATTTGCTTCAAACGTATTTTCAAAGCTCTACATAAGAACTTAATGAATGCTTGCTTCAGTGATTTGCGAAATTTTACCCGCAACAGTGGTAAATTGGTGGAAATCGGTTGTATGATAGTTTTTGTTTACCGTCCGTGCAGAGATCTTTGAAAGAATTTATTTGATACTTTCTAGGGTGGCAAATGCGGGTCAAAGGTTTAATAAACGGAAGATTATTCTTCAGCTTCAAGATTTTCAAACCGTTGATTTCAACACTTGGTATTTTATTCGATGCAGTCAAAAACATTTTTAAATAGAAGTGGAGATCAACATGGGTTGATTTGAATTTTCCACGGGCGTGTACTTAGTGCTAAGGTAATAGTTAAAATTTTAGCACAAAACGTGTCACGGCAAGGCCGGATTATACCCATTAGTATATACAGATGTTAGAGTGGTCGACCAGAAGAGACCCTGCACCGTACTTTTGAGTATCTGCCCGCATCGTTATGGTAAAATTATTGAAAAATGTAGACAAAATTGAATCAAGAAATTGTTGTTAAAACTATCCGAAAATGGCGTTTAATCGATTTTGGGGATGCGGAGAAGAGAGATTGAGTCGAAAACGTCACCTATGTGTTTCATTGGTACAATCCCACACATTTTCTTGCAGGGTATAATTAAATCAAGTAGCCCATGCTTTTTTTTTGCCTAACTAGTTAGTTTGTGGGTATAATAGTCTGTAGTAAATATTCTAAATTCTATGTGAGCAAATTAAAAGTTTTATATTATTGAAAATTCGAGTTGACCAGAATGGGGCGGCAATCAGTTACGGAGCCACAGTATTTTAGTCCCAAAGTTGACTACGGTGTTATATTGGATAAACTGAAGGATGACTTTAACAAAAGGTTTTCCCGGAACACACCGTCACCATCGTGTGGTCTCGATAACTACATAGTCAAAGCAACTCTAGGATCCGGGTCATTTGGGAAGGTGCAGCTAGTCAAGGAAAAGGACACTGAAGAGTATTACGCCTCGAAACAGCTTAGCAAAGATCAGATCGTAAAGACAAAACAGGTGATGCATGTCATGAGCGAGAAACGGGTTCTGAACGCAATACACTTCCCGTTCACCGTCAATCTGATATCTTCATTCAAGGATAATGACAGCCTTTACCTGATCCTGCCGCTATTACTTGGAGGCGAACTGTTTACATACCATCGCAGGTGAGTGATATAGCTGTATCAGCGATATATTATCGCCCATTTACCTAATCTATGTCCCTAGAGTGCGCAAATTTAGTGAAAAACAGGCGCGCTTTTATGCAGCTCAGGTGTTTCTGGCTCTAGAGTATCTTCATCATTGCAGTCTACTTTATCGCGATCTAAAGCCAGAGAATATTATAATAGACAAAAATGGCTATCTGAAGGTCACGGATTTTGGATTTGCAAAGGTCGTTGGTGGCAAAAGAAATTTCAATTCAAATTCAATTGGACTAAACTCCTATCTAACTAAACTCCTTATATACATTTCAGAGAGTAGAAACGCGTACAATGACGCTTTGTGGCACTCCGGAGTATCTGCCGCCAGAAATTATACAATCAAAACCTTACGGCACCAGCGTGGACTGGTGGGCATTCGGGGTTCTTATCTATGAGTTTGTCACCGGCCATTCCCCGTTTGCAACCCACAATCGTGACGTCATGGTTATGTACAACAAGATCTGCGAGGGTGACTACAAAATGCCCAGTGCATTCACTGGGGCGTTGCGTCATCTGGTGGATCATCTGTTGCAAGTGGATCTCTCGAAACGGCAAGTCAATCGAACGATATGGTAATGTGCACTCTCTCAAAACACTTCTTGCAGATATGGCAATTTAATTGGTGGCAACAAGGATATCAAGAATCATGAGTGGTTCAAGGAGGTGGAATGGATACCGTTGCTCAACCAGACCATAGCGCCGCCCTACTTACCAACTATATCGAATGCAGAGGATATTTCAAATTTCGACAAGCATCCCGAGGGTAAGCATAAGCCGAAGGCTAAGACCATGCGGCATGAGGAAGCTTTCGCTGAATTCTAGGTAGCAGTTCGCACCAAAAAAAAAAATCAAAGCCTACTAAATTTTTTACAACGGTGAATTATGAAAGAAGGCCAAGGCCACGCAAAATGCAGCATGTGGAAACCTTCGCTGATTTCTAATCGAGACGATTTTCATTCCAATCAATGTGCATACATATTGTTATCAATTTTTCAAAAATATAGTTCAGATTGTTTAAGATTGTTATGCTAACATGAGCTATGTGTATCAGCCTATTGCGGCTTTGATTTTGACACCCCCACACATTCACTCCAATGGAGCAGCCGCCCCAGCCCCTTTGCCGTCCCTGGTAGCCCCTTTGCCAGTTGGCGTCCACATGTGTTCATTACATTTTCACGCCGCAAATGTCAACGTCGCTCTCCGGTCAGGGGCTGGGGGTTGGGAGTATTTTGAAATTCAACTTGTTTCGGTTTAGATTTTCTTAGAAAACAGCTGGCGCAATTGAAAATTCTAGCGATTTCCCACACTTGTTGCCCGCGGGCAGGCACATTTTTAATTCGTCGAACTTAACTTGTAATTAGACTTGAAGCAGCCACATAAATCTTCCAAGACGTGGCGTGACGCTTTGTTGAAATTACCATCAAGCAAAATGTTTGTCTTTGATGCATTTGGATGGATTTATGGCCATTTGGTTTATTTATGTGCCAGGCCAAATAGCTAGTGGGTGTACTGGTTCATACCCTGAACCCATTGAGATTGGCTAAAATGTATTTAACAGGCAGAAGAAAGGAATAGGTAATCTATTTTGTAGATATCATTTCCCCATTTCCATTGTATAGATATATGTCGATTTTAAGACTTTATCGACTGTCTTAACAGCTTGTACATTAAACATATTAAACATTTGTTTCACTTTCCATTTAAGGCTGTAGCTGGGTATTTCTTAGTCGAACACTCCCGTTTAGAGCACTTTCACTTGTTATTCATCACATCTGATTGTTTGAGCTAAGGGTATCTTTGCTTATGGAAACTGCACTGTCTAACAAGCAAAAGAGACGACTCACTTTTTATTCATCCAACAACTTTTGTATGAAAATTATGTTAAACAATGTTAAAGCGAGTTGACAGAAAAAAGTGAATCAAGAAAAAAAGCGCTTATAAATCTTTTATACCTTTCCGTGGTCTTCTGCATATCTGGCAACATTGATTTATATGCAAGACTTAATAAAAATAGAGCGACCGCCAGACAAAAACTAGACGCCAGCCAGGCCCCAAAATACCTTAGCAAAGCAGCCAGCGACTCCTTTGTCCAGTGGCTAACAAAACAAGGACTCCCGCCTGCCCCACTGTGCGGGGTATTCAAAGGAAAAACTAAAAAAAAAAAAAGTTATGATTATCATAATTTTTGTTACGTGAGTTTTCATGTGGAAAAGATGAAACATCATCGTCTACTCGGCTGGCGGCAGCAGCAGCAGCAGCAAGACGAGGCGCTGGTCTACGTTGCTGGGCACAAGCACAGCCTGGGGTGGCAGTCGTCATCACTATAATCATGGCACGCATTTACTCCTGTTTTTACCTCTGGCTTTTGGCGCCCGCCAGCCTGGCGCCAGGAGCTCCCCCTCAGGCCACGACGAGTCCGCGTCTACGTCTTCGCTCAGACATTTTTAGCATTGGGTGTTTGCTTCTCTGCTGCTCGGTTGGCTGGGCGTGTGCTTGGAACTATGCGGAACCTGACTGGCCACCTTGGCAAATGGCAAAAGAAGACATCATGCATTCTAATGAGACTTTTAATTGCAGCCCATTGACCACTTGAAGAGAAGGCTGTCAGATTCGCCAGGGCTGCCAGCAGGGGCACGTGTCGGATGCGCCGCGCTTTCGCTTGAGTAGCCTGAGAATTGATGGAACTCGGAGCTAAGTCAACAAAGCAGACACACGGCACATCATAGACATAGCCAACCCCTGGCCCAAAAACCCTTACCCAAACCCAAGCCAAATGCAATGACAAATTCGCTGCACGGAAATTAGCGATGCCCGCCGCCAGATACATTTCATATTACAGACAGACAATTGAATCCTGAGGGTTGATCTTCCTGCTTCTGCTGCTGCTGCTGCTGCTGCCTTTGTTGTTGTTAGCAGTCAGCGAGTAAGCGAATTAATTGTTGTTTTGATTGCGCAGCAAATGGACGCCGAGTTCGCTAGACTGCCTCTGCTCTGCTCAAGTGGCTGGGAAAATTATAACCGGCCTCATCGGGACCAGGAGCTTATTTTCATTTTCCTTTTTTTTTTTTTTTGTGAAATTGAAAATCTCGTTTATTGCTTATGGGCACTTAGGAGTATGATAATTGCATGAAGCGCATCGGTGAAAATTCGTTACGAAACTTAAAAGCTAGCGATCCATGGGAGAGACGATCTACGACTGCTCCAGTTCCACCTCAATGGAGACGGGCGGCAACTCATCCTTGAACTCGGGCGCGTACACCTTACCGGAGGCCAGGACAAACTGATTCTTGCAGTCTAATACGAAATAGGCGAACGGGCGATTCACATCGAAAAGCTCTACGCCCGGCTCGGGCTCAGGCTCGGGCACTGGCAATGTGGCAGCTGCTTCGGCGGCAATCGGTGAGCGGCCTTGCATTGTGGCCGCAGACAAGGAGTTGGCGCTGCTGCCGCCCTCATCCACGCGCACATTGACAAACTGCACGATCTCATCGACATGTATGTCCTCGTCCTCGGAGAGGAGACCCAGCTGAGCCTCGGTGCGGGAGAAGAGACGCTTAAGGCCAAGCTGCTGGAGCATTGCCTCGGAGCGTGAGGTCTCCTCCACCTGGAACTTGGGCAGCGTCACGTGCAGCTCCTTCAGCTGCATGTGCTCGCGTGCGTACTTGTAGTCGCTGGGCTGCAGCTGGGCAATGACCTCGCTGAGGCCCTCTGGCTCATTGGGCAGCACAATGCACAGACTGTACTGGGCATTCTCGTACGGCACTGAGAGCAGACGTGCCTTCAAGTGCGGCAGATCGGCCACGTTGTACTTGCCACGCGCATGCATCATGGGCGTCTTCACGGCATCCTCGTTGGTCATAAAGAAGAACTCATCGCTGCCATCGCGCAGCTGATAGAAAGGCTGGGCCCAGCTGCCGCGATAGTATAGTCCGTTGAAGAGCAGCATCTTGGACTTGGAGCCAGCGTCACGACCCGTTATGGAGTTGGCGCTCAGTGCTGAGGCAATGTCGTCCTGTCGGAACAGACTGCGTGCGCTATAGGCCTGAGGAGAGGGGGCAAGAGAGTTAAGCTGAAAGAATCACCATTAAGCTAGCCAACTGAAACATACCCGAGCCACTGTGCTCAGATGCGACTCGAGCGCAATCATAATTTCATCGGCACCCTCCTTGACCATTGACTTGACAGCATTTTCCAGTTTCTGCAGGGGTAGACGCACCTTTTCGGGTTCACCGGCGGTCACCTGGTTGCCGCCGTTGCTCGGCTCGTTGAGCAGCTTGCGCAGCTTTTCATCCTCCTGCACCGTCTCGTTCTCCTCGACATTTGGATTCTGTTCGGCACCGCTGCGTTTGTTCTGCTGCTTGGCTGCAACATTTTCCTCAACGGTCAGGGCAATTTCAGCTGGTTTTTCTAGTTTTTCCACTGGCGCATCGGTGCTGCTGCTGGCTGCTTCCGTTGCCGACAGCTCGGTGGTCAGCTGCTCCCGCTCCCGCTCCCGCTCCTGGTCGCGCTGCTCTGCAGCCTCGGCCAATGCAACTGGTTTTTCCACATACTGCTTGTCATCCACCTCACGATCGAACTTGGATGCCTCTTTGTTTAGCACCTCCTCACCATAGGTATCACTTGGCACAAGGGGAGCATCGTCGTCCAGGTTAATGCGCTTCAGTGTCTCGAAACCGATGACATCTTTACTGTTGCTTGGCTCGGTGCCATCGACGCTATCGGCGCCACTACCCTCCAGCTGCAGCGAGGTGTTGGGCTCACTCCAGTCGTACTCCTGCCTATTGATATCCTTCACCTCGACATAATAGTGACGCTGCAGCAGCTGCTTGAAGTCCTCGCGCACGCTGTTGTTGCGGTAGACATAGAACCAGGTCTGGAACGAGGGCAGGGCCACAGCTGCATCGCGATTCTGATAGCTTCCCAGAATGCGTTCAAAGGCTGCTCTTAGATCCTGCCGCTCCTTGGGGAAGCCAAACACCTGACCAAACTCCGCATAGGTCTCACCTTCTGCAGCCTCCGCCAGCACAGCCAGTATGGAGGCCACGCCCAGCGGCGAATGTACCTGATTGGAGTCGATATCTTTGTTGTGCTTCAGCAGCTGGGTTGCAATCAGCTGGGAGGCCTCACTGGCAAACGTGCTGGGCAGTGCATCCTCCTTAGCCGGAGGAGGTGGCAGGGAACACACCATGCTGGCACAGGCCAACAGCGGTAAAAGGCAGAGCGCAGCTTTCATTTTACGAGACGTTGACGATCGCGCCTGAAACGCGAATGAAGCTCAAGAAAGTTGGCCAAAGACTTTTTATAAAAGGCCAACCAAGAATCGGCGCCAACGTTGAGAATCGACGTCGACGACGACGTCGACGCCATCGTCATTAAAACTGGTTACAAAGTGGCCGCAGCAGCGCTGACAAATCCCACAAACATTGGGCCCAAAGTCAGAGCTTAAGCTTGGGCCCCAAATCCATGGGCAATTGTTAAAGAAAGTCGCGCTCCGAACGAAAGTGGAAGTGGCGTGGGCACCAAGTGCTCGCCACAAATGGGTCAAGCAAATAACAATCAATATGTAAATGTCAACACCAAACAGAAGAAAAACCACGCTCCTAAAGTTCAAAGTCATAGAAATGTTAACAGGTTTTCCACCTGGTCTACGTGTTGGGCATTTGATTTGCTAGCTTAGCTAGGGGCTAATTGGCTTTTCATGTTGTTGTCGCTGAGGCAATCACTAGACACTCAAATGCCTCATACACGGATTAAGCAATCTATTCAAAGATTAGCCATCGACAATGGTCCATGGGTCGTGCCACATCCGAGTCGTAACTGAGTTCTATAACTCTACCTGGGCACGCTTAACCCAGATTCAATGCAAATTGTCGGGAAAGAAACATATCAGAAGCTACGCTCCGGCCAATTCCACTAGAAAACCGTCAACACAATTCGAGGGCACTGAACTTGGCCGTTGTCAGAGCGAGCGGCGGCGCCGGCGCCGTCGTCGACTTGGTTCTGATTACCAAATGCGAAAAGCGGGCGAAAGCGAGCAGAACGTATCGACGTCGTCGTCGCTGTTTCCAGCGACAGCAGCAGCAGCAGCAGCGCCAGCTCCAGCTCCAAGCCCCGCACCAGGTGTGAGTCGCTAATAAAATGTTAAATTTAAACGAGCTTTAGAGGCTTGCAAACGAGTTTTTATCCACTTAGAACAAGACTCACAAAAAAGTTGCACAATTGCAATTGTTGTTGGTGGGGAGGGATATTGTTGGCCGGTGGGAGGGGCACGTCTTGTAATGCTGTCAGCCAGGGGCAGCGAACTCTGTGTAGCTACACGGAATACAACCCGGCAGCAACTCTTATGCAATTTATTTAACAAGCAGCACAATCAATTCAACTGATATTCTTACAGATTAGTTAACATCGCTTTCAAGTATGCTTTGTCATACAATGTGCATCAGCAAATACTTTGTAATTCGCTAAAGCGAAGCCAAAATGCCCCAAAAGACAGTGTTGGGCAGCACTTAAATATTAGCTTGTATATATGTTAGTATATATTATATGGTATATCGACTTAAAACTGATTAAGTAAACGGCTGTCCATGTTCTTCTTCAAAAAAATCATCTTTAAAAGCAAGACTTTTAAGCCTCAACTACTAATATAAAATACAAAGCAGATTTTTGCTCTCCATTTACTTTTAATAAGAAGCTTTCAAAGCACATGAAAACTTACAGAAATTTAAAGCGCATAGAAGCTCACAACTAACTTAAATACAATCAATTAAGCTCATTGAAAGCATGGGAATTCTTACAGCTAGCTTAAATAAGTTTATTAGTTAGGCTCATTAACGGCACGTTCAAGTTTACAGCTAAATTTAAAACAAAATTCAGGCAAGCTCATTTAAAAATGAGAAGGCTTTCAGCCATAAATCGGATCAATTAAGATAAAGCTCATTGAATGAAAGCTTCGACTTTCTTTGTTTCACACAAAGTAGCTTCTGTTCTTTAAAATAAACTTTTGATTCATTTGTTAACTAGTAAAAATTAAAGCTCAATATTTAAAAGAGTATTTAAGTGAGTATTTAAGTTAAAGTAATTCTAAGCTGTCTTGTTGCCTGTCAGGAAAGCAGCCAGCCGCCACCTTAGGCCGGGCCCCTTTGTTTTAAAACAAATACTTTTGTATTTTTGTGCAGTACATAAATTCAAAGACCCAAAACCATAAATTAATGAATGCGCCGAGTGGCGAGTTGTTCTTTGGACACTTTCTTTCCAGTTCTCGATGAGCATCAACCCCCACAGGGACGCCGTTTCGGATGGGACATGCATGTGCGAGTATGTGTGATACTATTAGAAGTTATTATGGCAAACTATGAGAATGTCGCATAAATTAACAAAATAGTGCAGGACACAACACCTTCCAGTGTTGTAAGACGAGGCACAAACAACACCACGGGGACACATTAAAGATTTTCTTTGGCCAAAGTGGACAAAGCGAGTAGTTCGCATAGTTTTGGGCCCCGATAATGTAGAGGCCATGACTAATTGTTTGATTTACGCAAATGTGCTGCCATCTTGGCTGCGTTTGTCTGGGCGGCAATTAAGCATTAAAGCTGGCAACTCCTTCGGCAAACAGCCGCTGGCTTTAATGATGTCCTGTTGCCTGCTGCCAGCTGTCAGCTGTCAGTTGTCAGTTGTCTGCTGTCATAAATCGAGCAATACATCAGCCGGTGCCGGCACTCATCATAAGTCAAAAGGTGAGCCTGGGCTTAATCAGTTGCCAGCCTGATGATGCTCCAGGCGGGACTTTGGCTGGGCAAAATAATTAAACTTCTGTTTATTGTCAAGCAATCGTGCGTTGGCTGTGCCAACTTCTTAATTATGTTTGATACACTAACACAAAAGCACATACACACATGACACTCCAGGCTGGCTTTCTTTCTATGTGGAGAGGATGCGTGTGTGTGTGTGTGTGTGTGACATAATTACGCAACAAAAGGCTTTTGGTAGTATATGTGAGTGTGGCTATGTGTGTGGATCTTTCTTCAAGCTCATCTACTTCGTTTGCTTCATTTGCGCCACTTGATTTCACGCAGCAGACGGTGTTGTAACTTTTTGTTGGTCACATTTTAAACTTAAAAATAAGTTCAAATTTTGCAGTCGGGTGCAACCGACTGCTTAATGCTCGCTCACAATTCAATAACACCTGAAAAACATCAGCCAAATTGATGAAGAAACAGTCGTTAAGTCAGACGAATATTGCAGAAAACCAAATATACTCTTTTCACTTGGTGCACGAGTTTAACAAGTAAAAACTGCGTTTAAAACAGAGCCCCTCAAAAAAGTTGGGGGTTGGGGCGCCTGTGAGCCGAGCCGCCTAACAAGTTGTTTGCTGTTAAGGCTCAGATCCTGGGCAGGACAGTAGCAGCCCGTCGCCTGGCAATCCTAATTGATTTATGACATCAAAGACATATTTTTCGCAATGTTGCGTGGCCTACGTGCGTGACAGTTGCCACTCGGCCACACACACGCGCACACATACTGCAACAGGGACAGACTGTAGGCAGCTTGCAAGGACACAGGACACACGGCTCTGTGTGCCGCAGACGCAGTCGTTTGCCGTCGTTTGCCGTCTTGTTGATAATTTTGACTTATGGCTTGGGCTAGCGTGCGCAGGATTTGTCACATAACTCTTGCCCCGCCACCGACCAACCGCCTTCCGCCCCTGGGCGTATGTCAAAAGATGCCAGTGGCAAAAAGTGGCCAAAAGGTTAGCCCATTGTCAGTCGACAGCTACATTTGGCACTTGGAATTGCGGCCAGTCGCAGCTTCAACTCCAGCGATGCAAAACTTTTTCTATTAGGCGCAATTATTTCAAGGTATTATTGCTTTTAATTAATTCAATTAAACGCTTCATAAATTTTTACTTTTTGATTCCGTTTGCCTGGCGGCAACGGCAACGTCAATGGCCCCAGACCCGGTCGAGGCCCCGTTCCCGTTCCCGTTGGCTCTAATGGAAAAACTTTCGCCGTGGTTGGCCAAAAGATTTTCTTCAGCGAAGGGTTTAATTAACGGCAAATGGGCGTGGCTGGCTACGCGGAATTTGCCTACTTACATTTTGTGTGTTCAATTTTTGTTTGGCTGTTTATTAAAGGATTCCCGCGGCTTGGCCTGGCTTGGCTTTGGTTTTATCATCAAATTTGATTTCAAATTGTTTTATGTGCGTTTATTTGCATTTTTGTGTGCTCGACTGAGCAGCTTGAATTGGAGTTGGCCAAATTTCCGAATTTCCAATGGTAACAAAGTTAGGCCCCGGCCACAGCAATGTTCCAGCATCTCCTTGATCAAATTATAGTACAATGCGAAAGTGAAGAAGATGAACAAAAGCTTACACTTGGCTGCCGGCACTTCAATTAAAAGGTCATCAGCAGTCGCCACAGCTGCTGCACACGATGGCTTCGCTTCGGTACTAGGATCCTGTTCACGTGAGGCAAGCTAACAAATGTTATTGATATGTAAGAGGCGTGCTCACACCTTCCAGCCAATTGGCATCTATCAGTTAAAGCTGGAGTTGGAGTTGGAGCCGGAGCTGCCAGCCTCAGACGTGATGACTTCCGTCATTATCAGCACACAGGATGGCCGGAGCAAAAGTTTTGCCACCCTCTGGCAAAAATAATCGAACTAACGTGCAACAACAATTTGTTTTAAATGCCAAAAATGGACAAAAGGCCAAGTGGCGTGTGGAAAACAAACCCCTTAATAATTTATGAAACGGCAAAGAGCAAGCGGCAACAGGCAAAGGTGCCCGACTAGCCAGACTCAGGAGTGGAGTGGCCACTGATTCTGGACCTGGACTTGCACATGGGACTCCAGGGAGTCAGGCGGGTTCACACATGCGGCCACGCCAAAAACTTTTCCATCAATTTTGTGTGTTCTCTAATAGAGATTAAATGCATGTCGAAAAGGCAATTAGTTTTTGCCAGTACAACCCTCGATTGCGTTGGATTTTTTGGGGCTGATTGAATCAAAGTGTTTTGCCATTTTTCTTGGCCACTTTCTGGTTATTTTTTGGCCAAGGTGTTGCTAGCGGCTTGCGTCTAATTATATTGAAGTTTGGCAGCAACTGCCAGCAGCAATTTGCCTTTACCCTTTTTTCGCCGTTCCGTAATGAGTATCAGACGTAACGTCAATGCTAATTAAACTCGCGCTGTCGCCGCTAATGAGCAATGAAAACAACGTGTTGTTTGATCAAACTAACCCACGCAGCCACCCTCCCAGTCACCCTTCTCTCCTGCTTGCCTTGGCCCTTCGCAATGGGCTGATAAGGGCCAGGCCTAGTCGACGGCGTCAGGTTAAATCAACCATTAAAATAATGAAGGTATCGCCAAGTTGGGCACTTGCACTGATTTCTTTTAAATATTTTTCAACAATTTTTCGGGCATTTTTTCAAGGCTGTGCCATTTAATGGGATTAACGCGGGTTTTCTAAAGGATTTAATGAGGGCTCGTCCCTTTGGCAGGGTAGTTCACGTGCTGCCACACTTTTTGGGCTAGTTTTTAATAAGCTTTGGAGTTTTTTCGTAAGCTTTTTTTAAAGTATGTGCAAAGCAGATTTTGAATTTATTTTGCTGGCAGTCAAACTGATAGATAATTGAGTAAATGGAATTCCTGAAATATGTTGGGATTGCGTTTCGTGGAGAAGGCAGGAGTTTCAGCAGGAACAGTTTTTACAATCGGTCATAACAAAATTTCACACGCAACTGTGAAACATTCGTGGAAGTGAATTAGTTTAATGCAATTTTTAGCTACTCTTTTCATTGATGTGATGGAAAACGGGGAGAACAGTTTGTACGCGGATGAGTTTTCTTGCGGTTTCAAACTCATTTTCAAAACTGTGTTCATACTTGCTACTTAGTATATTTATATTTGTTTTACAAATTAAGCAGACTTAATAAATTCAGATAGCTAGATTACTTTTGTGAGCCAAAACCAAAAACACAATATCGTTTTGAAACAAGTGTGTGCTGGGTAGAGTATGAACGACTTTTGTATACCCATTGATATCCAAATGGATATATATGAATATATATATATATAATATTTTTTACCCAATTATTAAATTAAATAATAAATCAATTGGCTTCAAACAACATTTTTGTCAAAAAAATTAAATCTTGCAAATCTTAATAAGAATATTCTACATTTATTTTATATTTTAGCATATCAAATAATTTTGTGATATTTGAAATTGGTATTTAATTATTTCACCCAAAAGGGCTTTATAATAAAATTTTTGAAAGCAAAAAAAAATATTGCTTTAAGGAACATATTATATACAAGAGTCATAGTCCAGTCCAACCCAGAGAATTACAGTTTGCTGTATAACCATATGAAACGTATATCATAATGCGTCGCATTTTGCCATAAAAATTACAATTGACTTTGAACTCGGCTAGCAGCAGGGCATTTTTGGATTTTGTCAGGCAGCCAACAGGACGATGGCGATACATGGAAACTAACTCAGCTCTAGCGGCAATTGCAGCGCCGTTGACGCCATTGTTGGCCTGCTTCCTTTTTATGGCACCAAGGTACACACCCGGCCAGGCCAGGCCAGGACAGGCCAGGACAGGCCGGGCCAGGACAACGACAATGCAGTGGCTCGATGCCGTTTCAAGGTAGCCCAGAGCGAAGTCGGGGCGCCAAAAAATGTTATGGAAAAATTATGCGGCGTCGGTGCCCCTGGTGTGTTTATGGCCCCCCCAGCGCACAGTGCACAGCGCACGGGGCGTTGATGAGCTTGGCGCGCCGCAGTCTGGCGACAACGCACTTTGCCATACCCAATAATTCAGTCGCACTGAGAGCAGCAAAAATACATATTACAATATATAATAAACGCCCAGCTCTTCGAGTCTCAGTCTCACACTGAGGCTCAGGCTCAGTCTGAGTACTGAGTCTGAGTTGCTTTTGCACTTTTTTCCGTGCAGTTGAACACGAGATGCATGACAACTAAACGTGTATCCGCGGGACTTGCGGCTCTGAATAGGGGGCGAGTTGATCCTTTTGCGAAGTTTTCGGTTCTAGCATCGCAGAGCAGCAGCACTTCATTAGTTAAACACAAAGATGAAGGGTTTATCAGCTAGTCGATTCGTTTGGCCAAATTAATTGCCACAAGAGAGAGCGAACTGCTTGAAGTAAATATTTAATTAATCGACGATTTGTGCACTGAGCTACGCCGTTTGTCTTCACAAAAATGTTGTAACTAATCGATGCCATCAATTATGTTGATAGATTGGACCCAGCAAAGCCACGTACTACACAGCGCGTACATGAAAATAGTGGCCCAGTGGCTTGTTGGCCACTTTATCACGAGTTGGCAGCTGGCTGCTTACCGCTGCGCAGAGGTACACGTAATTGAAAACGCTGCGGGGCGGCGGGGATTTGTGGGTAGCTCCTATATTCATAAGCCCTGGCCATGTAAATAACAAGTGGACGTGGTTGTTGTCAAAGTTTCAAGCAGACTTTTCAAGTGCCACACATAACTAGCCACAAGGATGCGGCAACAACGTAAAAAAAGAAACCACTCGCAATTCGCGGACAGTACAAAGCCGGACAGGAGCGTGCGGGCACAATGCCTGGGCGTGGAGTCGAGTGGAGTGGACAGCAGACGGACGTGTGTCTGATCTGAATGCAAGATAAAATTATTACCCTTTTTATTTTGGCTCTCTAGCTGCTGTCCGAGTTCGAGTCCTAGTCTTAGTCCTAGACTGAATTCGAGTCGCCGTCGCCGTTGTTGTTGCTGCTTATTTCCTGTTGGACACTTTCCGTTTGTCGTTTGTTGTACAATAGCGCGCTCTATCCCGTTCGCACGTTAGGGTTCTATCTGTTTTTTTTTCTTTACTTTTTGCCCATTGAAAATGGCTAAAAAATGGGTGTTGCGACTTTGATTAAATATATGTAACAAGCGCAAAAGCATCTTGAAACTCCACACTTTAAATTTGCATGGAAAGTTCTCGTATAACAAGTATTATTCAAGCCATCGCCCATCAGAAAATCGATAGATATCGATCACATTAGTGTTCTGAGCATTTCTCGGAGCTTGTAAGACCTAAAGACACCAAATGTGTACAATAGATAAGTAAAGTATACACAAAATCAACAAATATCTCTCTTGTAACATTACCCTTTCCCTTTTCCAATTGCGTACACATATTGAAGGCTTAGCTATGGGCGTTCTGAATATTTCATAAAGATCACACAATAAATACTAAGAACACATTTTCAATATTGTGACACGTAGGCAAAGAAGGAACACGGTAGCTCGACACTGGTTTCAGGGTATCTACTAGTCGGGCACTCCCGCCTTGAGTATTCTTTCTAGTTTTTTATAGTCAGCGACATGGAGCGCACAATAAGCATCATCAACAACAACAACAACAACATAGACGGCAACTGCGCCGCACACTCAACGTCATCAGCAGCACATTGTGTCCAGTTGGGAGTGGGAGTCGGAGTCAGTTCCAGTTCCAGTTCTAGTTCGAGTTTAAGGCGCCAAAGACGATGGCCGCATGCCGATAATGTGCGGCCATAAGGTAATGAAAATTTTATCTGATTTTATGTGCCACTGCGAATACGCTTTTGCCAATAGTTGGCAATTTTATGCTGCACCCTTTTCCTTTATTCAGCTTCCTTTTTTTTTTTGTGGCCAGTCTTTGATTTGATTTTGGACACCCGGGAGCATTGGCGAATGATACAATACTTTGTGGTCAACACATGTGCCCAAAAGGTATTGGGTATTGTAGTCGCGTTTGATTGAAATTTGAATTGTAAACCGCCCGAGTGGCCAGCATGCTCGGAAAAAAAGGATTTTCACTTAGGGGCTGGCTCGAGTTATACTCCTCCACCTCCCTGCTGTACTTGTGTGTACGTGCTGCGGCAGCTCGTTCTACTCAACTCCGCTCAGCTCAGCTACTATTTCATTTTAGATTTTAATCAATGTTGTTTGATGTGACACGTTTATGTGATGATGCTGCCGCACCCACATGGAAGCCGGAGCGAAAAGGATGTGCAGCATATGCACAGAATGCGCCACTTGCCGTTTAATGAAGGCACTATGGCACAGTCAAAGCATTAAACCTACCAAAAAATAAGAAGTACTGGGCGCGACAGGGTTTGCAGAACCAAAAAGAATAGCTTCATTATTCGCATTATTGTTCCATAATTTTATGTCTGAGAATTGGTGAAACAAGACGGCATTGATGGACAATATCCCACATATGTGCTACAAATTGAAGATAAATGATAAAATCTCTAAAAACAAATTACTACAATAAAGCATATGTAAAACACAATACAAAGTAACGAGCAAAAGTACCGATAAGAAACGACAATATTTGGATAAGTGAGATGATTTTATAAAGATTAAAGCAATTTCAGTAATTATTAAATGAGTTAGACAAAGTCAGCCGTGAGTGCTCGAAATTAAGATACCGTATAACTAAGAGGATGCTTATTGAGCTACTCCGCCATCGAGTGTATAATAATTATTAAGTATGGTAAGTTGAAATGTATTCGGGAGTGGATATTTTAAAAGAACAGTGCGACTTTACTTGGATGAAGGTGTTATCACAATGCAAGTGATTTCACAATTCAGACGACTATATCGAGAGAGTCGCTGGGGGAATCGTGGTCTGATCCATTTCCACATCTGTTCACGAATTCGTTCTAATTTATCGATTATAGATGTTTTATCAAGTCGATGATGGCCGCACATAACTAATTTTTGAAGATGTAAATAAAACATTACGTATTTTAATTATATATACTTTCCATTTTTTTGTTATAATTCTTTCCATTTTAGACATATGTATATGCTATGTAGCTTCTGAGAAATATTGAAAAATCGGTGTCTCTTATCTTGTAATGATATTTCCACGTAGACTAAATTTGACTACTTATTCAGAAAAAAAAAATTGATTGTCATATATCTAAATCGTAAAAAAGTCATTTTAACCAAACCAGTTCCAGAGCTTTCAATCAAAATCTTAAAGACTTTCTAAGAGGAAATGATAAAATAGACATTGATATTTAAAAATGGAATACAAATATTATAGAAGCTACAGATAGTCACCAGATTAAACACTGTAGCTGACTTCATACAGGATAGCCAGAAAAAATAATGAAAGGCATCCTAAAATAGACTCATAAAAGAAGCGTGTTTATCACAAGTAATACCTAGAAAATCCTACATGCTCTCTCTTCCTCTCTTTCTCTCTCTCTCTCTCTCTCTCTCACTTTCTCTCTCACTCTCTCTTAAGTAAGCACGTCTTAAGAACTGGCTGTAGCATTTCGTGATATATGTGAAGGAAACAAAATGATTTCACCCACACGTAGCCTCAATAAGCAATGCAATAAATAACAGCTAAACAAGCCAATTGAGCACAAATCGACTGTTTTGCAGGGCACACAATAAATTCGGGGCGCACAACACACCTGCAGCCCGGCGTTGCCCAATGGGCAGACGCTGCAATTATCGTCAGAGCCAAGTGGAACTCTTCAACAAATCCAATAAACTTCACAATCGAGCAGCACATAAATATTAAACGATGATTGAGCTGCAACTAACACACACACGCACACACATACATACACATAGAGCGAGGGGAAAAAGCTTAGGAAAAATTAAAATTTATTGGACATTTCCGCTTTGACAAAAATGGACAATCGAAGATTTATGCGCTGTGGGTAACGATTTGCTGGCAATTTATGGGCAAGCTCTTGGCCAGTCTGCGCCTTGCCCCAACAAGGGGCGCACACAGTTAATACCTGATCATTCGGGGTCAAGTAGTTACATTTAAAGCTTCAAGTGGGCTTAAAGTGTTAACCCGTCAGCAGGCAATAAAATAATAAAATAAAATAAAATAAATGCTGATTATTATGCAGCTGACAAACTAAAAGGCACCTCAATTGCATTTCGCAGTTATTCAAATTTGCATATCATTTTGTTTGTTTGAGTGTGTGTTGGGAAAACTAAAACTAAATAAATGCCAAACAAGCCCGAAAACTTGCCATCCCCCTCGGGCTTTGGCTAACTTTATTATGCCCGCCTGCCAGCTCAGATCATGCACTATATAGAGTATATATGTATATAAATGTGTGTGCGCTTGTTTGTGTGTTTAATGAAAGCACTATCTGCGGCTGGCTGTGGCCATAGCTCAGCGTTGTCCAAAATAAAACGCACAGATTCTGATTCCATGCTGCCGACATGTGTCACTCTGCAGTCCAGCAGGCATGAAGATTTGCGGGCCTAAAGTAAGCTACAGCCCCAGCTCCTTCTGGCTCTGCCTGCTGCACGCTGGTCAAGTTGGACTAGGCAAAAATTTGCATTTTCTAAAACATTGTGAGCTCGGAGCCCGCAGCAGCTGCTAAAGCATTGCCAGGCGGGCTTGGGTTTGGTAGGGCCTGGGGCCTGGGGGGGCGTGGTCGTAGGTGTTTGCCAGTTAAGCCGGCCAAGCGGCCACAGCCACTTGACAGCGACTGGAAGCGACTCGCATGTAGCTCCAGCTTCAGCTCCAGCTCTTCCATCATCGTTGCAGTCTCCACTAATTCCTCAGCAGCAATTTATCAACAATAAACAGTTGCAGACATTTGCCAAGTGTGTGTGTGTGTGTGAGTGTGTGAGTGTGTGTGTGCGCGCGTGTGTGTGTGTGCTTTTGACGTGCACTGTCCCAAACAGGAATGAATGAAAAGTTGGCGATTGCTGCTGCGGGCAGCTTTAAAGAGCTTGCTTTTTGCGTTTGGCTTTTTTCAAGCTACATTTTACTAGGCACATACCAAAGGCCTGGCTTACTTTGTATGCAGCGTTTTTTTGTGCGAATTCACTTACAGCTAATTCAACAAATGAGCTTACAATTCGCACATTGTTCAAATACGCACACTCTCACATACACCCTCACACGCACACACACACACTCGCGCACACACACAAATAAGCTGCCTATAATCCAATAAAAGCGCTGCAATTTTCGCGCTTGCGTTTAATTTCATTTACGCCTCATTTGTCGCCTGTCAGTTTGGCTCCGTTTGGCGGAATTTGGCTGGCAATTTTCGCATATAATTTGTATCGATGGGCGTGGCACACTTGAGCTGGGCGTCGCAACCTGTTGCCGCACATTTTTATGTGCCATTGTCGATTGATTCAATTGATTCAATTCAATATGCGACTGCGAATAAATGAATAAATGAATGATTGAATGAATGCATACTTTCCGCTAGATCCTTATGCTAATGAGCATTTGTTGTTGCCTTGGGTAACTTTTTAAGTCCCCTGACTCATGGTGACTCTGACTTTTTTGATTATAATCGAATCCCATGTTAAAATCAAACACCTTAAGAATACACACACACACACATACAAGCCGAGCACACACACACATTGACACTTTCGACTGGCGCCGAATTGGCTTTAATAAACTTGTCGCGCTGTTAACTTTATTAAGATTAATGACAATGTGCCTGAGATTTTGCAATGGCATATAGAAAATTGAAAAGTGCCCCGCAGCCAGCCAGCCAGCCGTTACAATAAAAGCACATTTCACTTGTTTTAATGACGTCATTACGTGGCATTTACTTGCGTCAGGAAAAAGCAACGTGGCAGCATCTACGTCTACGTCTACGTCTGCGTCTACGTCTACGTTCACGGCAGAAGTCAAGACGTTAATGTGTCCAATAATTTAATTTTAAGTACCTTGCAAAAAGAAATACGGCCACATTTTTACAGACAATTTCCTTTAATGGCAGCAAACTAAAACAACGACAACAACAGCAGCAACAATTCGCATAACTAACTGCAGCTCGACCAGGAAACTGAGGCAGCCTGTCGAAGCGTAGAGACACCACGTCGAACTCCAAGACCAAGTCGAAAGTCAAAGTCAGCGAGAGTCCTGGGCACACTGTGCTTTCCTGTGCTGGCCAATGCAGCAATGTTCGCGCCATTAGCCAGGACATCAGCCAGGGGGGCCAGCCACGTGTAAGGACGGGGCGTGTCCTGCAGCCAAGGCGAAGGTAATTGCATGGAAAAAGCGATGGCCGCTCTGTGATGCTCACTGTGGAGACATGTGAGGCAGCTTTAGTCGTTGTAATTGAAAATTTAATATTTATTTCGCAGTTAGTAAATCAAAGTTCAACGCAGTGGATAACACTGGAATTACATATTCATCATACGCCCGGGGTGCCTGGTCACAGTGGGGCACATAAAAAGTGCGCACACATGTGAAGAGCAGCCAACCCGGGCGATAAATCAACAAGCCAACCTTTGCATGAGTTTCGTTTTTTTCCCTCGTTGGTTCTGCTTCAACTCCGACTCCAACGTGAGTCAGCATAAAGTAATAAAGTTGCAGGAGCTGAGCGAGCGAGCGGTTGTGCGCTGGAGGCTATTATCCTTCATGTAATATGCTCATATATGGATTAGTGTTCGATAATACCCCCGGTGCAAGTTTCTCGTCCTGGCCGGAGCACAACTTTTTGCTGACCAGACGCGCAACTGTTGCCCGTTTTGTAGCATATGCCGCGGTGGCTGCCCTCCCAGCCCGGGCTGGAGGTGTGCTCAAGTCCATAAACATAAACATAAACATAAACAACAAATGCAGCAAGCGAGACAACTTTAAAGCTAAATAAATAAACCGAATGTGGAGTGTGCACAACATGACGTATGCGTAATATAGCCCCAAGTTGAGTCCTTCGGCAGCAACGAGAGGAGCGCCACAAATATTTCACAGCGCATTTTAACTGCAAAATCATAAATAACAACATGTAAATAGCTTTTATCTAACAACTCGTCAAGCGGAAGCAGTGCGAAAAAAAAACCAGACCTCACGCTACGTGGTCAAAACTTGCACAAAGCCAACCCTTTACCGCTTCCCGCCGCACCACCCGCCACCCTTACTCTAACTATGAGCTGCCCGGCGGCGACACTTCAGCGTTGCAGCGGGCATCAATTAAACCTAAATTGTTGCAGTTGTTAACACGCAACAAAATTGTCTGCTGCAGTACAACAAAAAAGTGAAAAAAAGTGCTAGAAAACCCGAAAAAAAATGTAACATGAATGAATGGCTGCCTTCGGCACGACGAAGATTGAATACACTTGCGGACATGTGGCTTATAGTTTGATCAAAATTTCTAGGAAAATAGAAAAGTTATTTAAGCAAAAACTAAGTAAGAAAGAACTATTTGATGGTTATAAGATTTCGCTCATATGTAAGCAGGACGGAAATTCAAAATTTGGGAATGATATATTGAAAAAATCATGTTTTAATTTTCGACCGAATGTTCCTATGGAAGCTATATAATATAGCAGTCCGATCCATTCAACTCCAACATATGCACTTTCTTCCATACAAACCTTCATAGCAATAGCTTTAAGACTCGACTTGTGCTACTTATCAAGAATATATGCATACATATGTATATGCACCATGTGGTCGGAGACGTCTCCTTCTATGCGTTACATATATCACGAGAAAATTATACTACCCTTTATATGGGCACACAAAATTGTATGCAGCAAATTGGTAAAACGTCAAGTGTTAAAATGGCAGCAGAGCCAAACGGGTAGAGGATTGTGGGGGGAAGTGCTGCCTGCCTGCATAGAACTGCAGCTGCATAAAGCCGCAGCATGAATTGGCAAGTGGAGCGGGGGAAAGTGTGTCCAAAGGGCACGCTCGAGCTTTTGCTTTCGAGTGTGAGTGTGCGGCATTTATTTTATTTTTCCGAGCAGCACTGTTCAACACTGGCCAGCGAGTAGCAGCAGCAGCAGCAGCTCCAGCAGTCGCAGCAGCGGCCACTGGGCAGCAATTACGTCGCTTGAAATATTGACAATTACTTAAATTTATCTTTTCTAAAACGTTGCATGCACCTCAGCCTCAGCGTCAGCCTCAGCCGGCGGCGTTTGTCAATCACGCGCCCCAGACAGACACTTCACGCGTGATATATTTGAAGTGGCCACCAGCAGCCAGAGACTCCTCCTGGCTGTCGCCCAATGCCCGATTTCCCATGCGCTGCATGCACTGGTCTGTATAATTTTTGCATATTTTGGGCGTTCGGCTGCATTCCAGGCGGCTGCTCACCTGCAAATCGAAATGAATGGCTGACTGGCTGGTGAATGAATAACTGAATGCGTGTGTGAATGAATGAATGAGCGAATGAATGCTGCGTTGCGGTGGCGCCCAGTGCTGTGAAATGGCCTGGAAATGATTTAATGCGCAAATTGTGGTCAGTACGGATTTTAAATTTATGCGCGCAGGTAGCGAGTGTCCACTGTAGCAAGGGCTGGCAGTCAAAAATATATATACATACATGTATATATATATATATGTATGTATGCATATTTACTTATTAGGCTGGATTTCAAGCATACGTTTTACGAAATTTGTTATTTGAGCATTTCAACTAATTAACTTTAAAGCCAAAAATGACTTGGCCGTGCGTCTATATTTGGATTTGGACTGTAATTAATCACTGTCTGCCCCGACTGCAATGTGCTAACAAATTAACACCAGAGATGCTGCTGCCAGCAGCGGCAACAAAACACGGCAACATTGTTGCACAATCTGTGCCCAAAGCAGCAACAGCTAGAAATGCATTTGCCTGCCAAAATGGAATTGCATATTTTCACATCTGCAAAACGCGAAAAGCGAAAGTTTTGAAAATGCATTTTTCATTATTTGCATCTGCAATTGCACGGCACTCGGATGAGTTACAAAAATCCATTTGCTGGCCGAGCTCATTAGTGGAGCTGACCCACTCGCCGACGTGTCTCCAAAATAAAGGGCTGACGAGCCGCATGACGGATGTATGAAATCCAAGAGGCCATATCCACAAGCTCTATATGTAGCTATATACACACGCATGGCAACTGCTTATTTTCGACTTGAAGCAGCAACCGCCAGGGGCACTGCTTCAGCTGACGTGGAACACTAAAATAGACATCAGGTTGGCTGGTAGAATGGGTACGCGCAGGGCGGAGGAAACTCGGCGCAAAGTCGAAATATCTTAGTTGGGTTTTTGGGTCCATTGTGTGTGTGTGCGTGGCTAAGCTGCCACTGGAGCCGGGTCATCATCAGCCGCATCATCGTTTTTATTGTGTGGGCATTTTTATGAGCACTTTGAATGCTCTGCAAAAAACACAATAAAATCAATGAGGTGTGCGCGCGCGTGTGTGTGTGTGTGTGTTTGGATGTGTCGCTGCACCTCAACCACATCCAGGGCAACTCAAACAATCAGAGAACACACACATACACGCACATGGACACAACAGCTAAGCAATCAAGCGCAGGCAATGGCCACCTACAATGCTCTGATGAGTCTTCTGCTCCCGCTCCTGCCCTCTGCCTCCTGGTTAGCTCGTTGAGCACAGCGCGCCAACGTTTTTACCTATTCATACGTTATTATTATTATCCTTGCACACTCAGGCACACCCACACTTACACACACACACATAGAGAGGCGTAAGCTAGCGTAACACGTTATCCTGGCCCAGCCTGCCCGCTTTGTTGAGCACTTTGCGAGCCGAAGCCAAAGCCGAACAAAGAATGTGCTTTATTGGCACTTTTTGCACAATTGCCGAGCCCCACATGCCAGCGCCGGCTGCCCCAGCTCCTGCTAGCAGTAAATGAGCGTGGCATCGCTGGGCCACCGGAGCAGGCGGAGGCGGAGGCGGAGGTGGATCTGTGGCAAGCTGGAGGCCAACAAGGTACACGAACGTGGCACCGTTGAATTTCAGCTCCTGCTGCTCCTCGTCATTGTTGCGCTTTGGCAACAGCCGGCATTGATGTGCGACGCCCCCAATACATATCCCACCCAGTTACCCCTCCCCTGCGCCCATCACCACCAACAACCAACACAGCCACACCGGCTGCTGTATTAGGCGAAGCAGCGTGGACTTTAGCGAGGCAAAGGCAAAGGATAAACACATTCATGGTGTGCAATCGATTGGCATAATGTGAAGCATTTTATTAAGGTTATCAATCGAGTATGAATACATAGCCTAGGTGTGTGTGCGACGGTGTGTGTGTGTTTGTGTGTGTGAGAGAGAGAGTGTGTGTGTGTGCGCCAGTACGTGTTGTTTGTTTGGTGAGCAAACACAGCCAGGACAACAGGAAGAAACGACGCAGTTCGTCGCACAACGGAATTGCCCTTATCGTAAGTGCCGCATAAAACGTTCATCGATATGAATTATGCGGAAATTATTAGAAAGCATTTAAGCGGAATTATTAATGAGAAAGTGAGAAAACGGAACGCCACGAGCAAAGTTCAGCACAGTTCAGTTCCGTTGGAGGTGAGCTGAGCTGAACTGAGTCGAGGTGAGAAGTCGAGACACTTAAAAGCTGACGTCAGCTGCTTCGAGGTGTTGCCAGGAAGTGCTCCATACACCAAAAGGTGGCAACAGGGGATTTCACTTTGATGGAGCAAACAGCATTTCGTACGAACTTTCTTAATTATGGTAATTATATATTATTGAAATTTAAAAGTTAATATATTAACTTCATAGCACATTATCGTCTATACCATTTAGAAAACTGTTTTTTATTGATACATTGAAGTAATCGTCGGTTGCTGAGAAGTCTAAGTGAGCAACCAGCCAAGAGAATTTTGTTAAAATAAAACTTTTAGTCAATGATGAAAGCATGAAAGTCTAACTTGAATTCATAAGAATCGCAGAGAAGGACCGTTTTTAGAATTAAATTGCGTTTGATTTTCAGCTCGCGGGAAAAACCTTTATCTGCCTGTGGCTTAACAAATATAAATGCGTCCATTTATACACATATGTCCATACATATGCACTTGTATATACATGTTTATACAAATACAAGTATATATCTACATACATACAGACATTTGTGCAAAAATGTAAACGAAACAAGGTGTGCATTTAATATAGCAAACCATTCAGGACGACTATTACCCGGCTTTACCTGAGCCAAGTTTTTAGCTTGTATTCTTATACTCTTGTAGAGCGTATTATATTTTGCCATGAAATGGGTACCGCATAGAAGAAGACATCTCTGACTCCATAAAGAACATATATTCTAGATTAGCATCAACAGCCAAGTTGTCCGCCGGTCGGTTTCTATGCGAACCAGTCGTTTTAAAGTTTTAAAGCTATCGTCTTGATACCACGCATAGGTATGTTTTCGTGTTGCAGGCAGGAAAGAAGTGTCAGCATTTATACTGAGTAATTTACAGATACACATTCAAGAGCTTTTCCTTTACACACTTGCAAAGCGGAACACAACACACACACACACAATTTCACACACTCACTCACTCACTCACACACACTAAATATGCGTTTATTCAAACTTTGTGCAGTGTCTATTGTGTATTGTAAAACATGACCAAATGTGATTGTTGTTGTTGGTGTTTCACCTTTGAGCATAAAATGCACAACGATAAAAGCGGAAAACAAATTTGCTGGCAAATGAAATGAACAACGCCACGTGGGCTGTTGATTGGGCCTGTCCATGGGGTGGGCGTGGCCGTAGATGCGGATTGCGGTGGGGCGTGTAGCTCAATGAAAAATACAATCAAATGCATTCAACTGGAAAAGCTGTACGCAAAAATAAATACACATATAAGCATGTAAAAGAGTGCAAGTGCGCGCGTGTGTGCATACGACTGTGTGTGTGTGTGTGTGTGCGAGTGTGTGTGTTGGCTGTTTGCATTTGTGGGCTGCACACTTTTGGCTGCACACAATTGGATTAAAATTTACACGCAGTTCAGCCTCGGCGGCCACACACGCAATTATCTGGCAACGCAACGCGGCGTGGCAGGGCGGCGTGTGTGGAGTGTGGAAAGGGTATCCAGCGGCTGGTGTTGGCCTTCGCGTGACTGCGTTAATGTGCTTAACAATAAAATGCAGCGCATTAATTGATAAACCAAATGCAAAATGATGCAAAAAATAATAATGAAAAAAAAAGAAGAGGAAAACCAAGTATGAAAAAAATAAAATGCGTTATTGCTGGGCCTATTAAATCAATTAAAATGCCAAAGCAAGTGGCATCGCCCACTGGGCCACCCAGACAACCGAGCCGCAATTCATGATAGTTTTTCATAAATTTTATGTCTAATTTGGCGACGCGCTAATGACGCGTTCATGCCAGGCGGCCAGGCGGCCAGGCAGTCGGGCGGACTGACGACCAGGCGGTCCAAGTATTGGCCCCCTCTCAAGCCCACTCGTCCCTTTCCACAGCCTGCAGCGATGCAGCGAATTAAAAACACTTTGCGCGCATTTTGCATACAATTTTTGGATTGAGGCCAAACACATGCGGCGGGGGCAGGCAGTGGCGTTGGCGGAGGGAGGCGCTCATTTAATACGCCTTAATTTCATTTTCATTTTAGTTAATTGCACCAGAACTGGCCAAAAGCTGAACGGATGCGATTAGCTCACTAGCAAAAAAAAAACACAAATCAAATAGATCTCTAACAAGCAGACTTTAACAGAAAGAAAAAACTTTAACACAAAGATAACTGACTGTGTTGCTCTAAAATGTGACAACAGGCAGAACAAGGCATTATTTATGCTAGAAATATTGCTTGTCTTTGTTCCTTAGCAGAAAGACCCTAACTATTACCTATAACAAAAACTCTAAGCTTTACATACTGTATTTGGTATTATAAAAGCAAAGCCTGGTTTATCAGCCGAATTTAAAAAATACCTGTATATTAAGGCTTAATGTTTGTAGCTTTACAATCTTCCAGCAATCAAACGAAAAAGTTCTTTGAGAGAATATATATTTGCTGTAGCTCAAAACAGAGGGCATCATGACTGCCAGCCAAACATAATCGTAAATATGGCTTTCCACATCCGCAATGCCTCGGCTCCTCGAGTTTCTTACCATTTTTAATGGAACTATTGAATATAACTGTTATCTTGAATTAAAATATTGAAATATAATTATTTCCACATTTTTCAAATAATAATCCAGATAGAAACACAAAATAAATTAAGCAAACTTGTTTTTTATTGTAAAAATAATCCGGATTATTATAAAATATTGGAGTTCCCATCTTTAACCTGTTCGTTTGAAAATTTATTCGATATATAATTAACAGAGCTTGTTTAAAGCCTGTGTACAGGGTAGCCAACAAGTCGACCTTTCTAGCTTATAGTTCCATTTCCGCAGTTGTTGCTTGTACGCTTGTCTCGTAAATAAATCGAACGACCAACATATGGCATAGGACCTTTTGGTGTCTTGTTCGATCTATTAAATGCACATAAAATCATATGCAGCATAAAATAATATGAGAGGTGAGCAGAGCAGAGCAGAGCTGAGAAAAAATAAATGTGGTGGTAGGTGGTGCAGCGGGTGGTGCTGCTTTGGTGGCGCCTTGCCAGCCATGTGGAAAAACAAAGGGCACAACTTTTGAGCAAATAACAATTTATTACATCAATAAACTTTTTGGCGCTGCGAATGCCACGGATGCTCTGCTTCAGCTTCAGCCTTGCTCCGCTTTTCTGTTTAGCCCTAAGGTGAAATAATACGAAAATTATGCAAAAATGCCGACAACACAGGCATAAACAACGATATGCTATAACATTTCTTTTAAGGCTGGCATATTGGCAAGCATTTGATGAGATTGTAAAAGCAGCCAGCTTTCATTAGAAGGTGAATTGAGTTTTGCCCAAATTTCAGGGAATTTATGAGCCACGTATTTTATGAGAAGCATCGCTTCAGATTTGCACCAAATCTAATATACGCAAAATAAGGCTCTAAGCTCGAAAAAAGAAATGTTTGGTTGAGGGTTCGAATCAATGCCCTGCTTTTGAGTTCGGTTCGGTAAAATGGTGTTCCGCATGCACGATTAATAAGTTCAACATTTCTAGAAACCAATTAAATTTCAAATTTATAATTATATACAAAAATTTAAATGTGCAAGTCAAAGTGCTTTAAATTTCTGGCGCCAAGCTCAGAGACATCGCCTTAAAGTATGCAATGGAAAATGCGGCCACAATTGGAAATGGACAGCAAATAGACCGCTTATCGGTTGGGCAATTGAAAAATTGCAAATGCTTAAGTAAATAAACATAAATTATTATCAAAAAGCACATAATGCTGGGAAATCTAGCCACGAGCGAGTCATAAAATTGCTGCTGCTCGGTTAAAGCTGAGGCTATCAAATTGGCTTCTGATGCCGATTTGCGACGATTTGAAACGATTTGCGTTTCATTTATTTATTTTCATGCGGCACACAGGCAAACAAATTGAATTCTCTGGCAAACACACAAACAAGTTCAGCTGGGATGGGCGGCATACGGGCGTGGGGCGTGGCAAAAGGCGCAGCAACTAAATCAAAGTAGAGGCAAACATAAAGAGGCGAAAGCGAAAAGTGCAAAGCGGAGTCACAACAGCGCGAAAGTGTCGACTCCTGTT
This sequence comes from Drosophila montana, assembly GCF_035044405.1. NCBI lineage: Eukaryota > Metazoa > Arthropoda > Insecta > Diptera > Drosophilidae > Drosophila > Drosophila montana. The sequence goes on along the minus strand of NW_026998620.1, from coordinate 11,909,493 downwards.
GTTGTTGTTTCTGCTGTTGCAAGCGATAAGTTGCAAAAAATTACTTGCTACATCGTAAACAACAACAAATACATTGCCCAGTCGGCAACAACCCTTTGCCCTTTCGACAGGATTGGGGCAAATTGCACGTAGTATTTCAGCATCAGCATCGGCATCAGCCACGGCTTATCCCGGGCAATGAAAATTTATACAAATTCGAAAAAAGTGACAACATTTTGCTTTTATTGGCCATTAAAACGACTTAGCGACTTGGCGGCAACTGGGCGGAGATCACATGAGATTTGTATTTGTACCTTGCGCCCACTCTGCATACGAGAAACATCCGCTGGCCGCGATTCTACGAATCTGTGAGTGTGTGTGAGTGTGTGGACGCGGACACATAATCAGTCTTTATGACAGGGGGAGCTGGCACGCGAATGTGTTGCCAATTCCCATTCGATAAGAGGCCAAGAGATTTTTAATGGCATGGATAAAAAATCAGTTCACTAGATGGCTTTAAATTTGAAGCAAGACCAAGAGCTAAAGGAATATTTCGCCAAATTTGAGATTTGTCTTTCTCGCATGAATAAATGAAGGTGAGAAATCAAAAACGAGTGCAAATCAAAATTATTTTCAATTTCAGAAGTTTCATTTAGTAAAATTTTGGGAACTGTTCAAGTCAAATGAGCATCGATTTAGGCTATAAATTTAAGTATCTAAAATATAAAAAGTACATTTGAAAAATTAATCTCTATATATAAAACCGTTTGTCCTGACTGACTGAATGACTGACTGATTGGTGATCAACGCACAGCTCAAACCATAGGAAGCAGAAATTTTTACTGTAGATTTTGGGAAAATCCACCCGCAACTATGGACAAATCGCGAAAAAAGTTGTATGGGCGTAAGCTGTTCCAACATTTATTTCTTAATTTGAGGGATCTTAAGCTTATTTTCAAATATCTCTGTAATATTTTTACCAACTATTACAATCGTATGTATGCATGTTTGTTTCAGTTTATTTTAATACGTACATGAATGTATGCATTTAAATATGTATTGAGCTGGCCTAAAAATTAACTAAATTACAAATATTGCTATACTGCGCGATTCTAACTTATTCAAGTAAGGTTTAGGCAAGCAAGCTGCGTTTTAAACTAATAATATATAATAAAGTATAATTACAAATAAATATTTATACATTTTTACATTTCACATCATAGTTCAAGCTAGATAAATATATTTTCTATCAATATTTTTTGTTTTCAAAGTATCTATATACAAAAAAAAAAACTATTTTTAATTGTATGAAGGGCATCGCTCTTTATCACCATAACAGTAGGGCTTGGTTTTGTCATCCCTTGTCGCCTTTTCGTTGCTTATAATTCTCAAGTAGTTATGGCTGTGGACTTCGGATTGAGGACAAGGGCGTGCCAATCTTAAATCGATAGCAAAGTCAGCAGATAATTGAAACGAGTGGTTCTTAAAATATCTTTACAAACAACCTGTTCAATCTTGCTGTTGAGAGCTTGATGTTCTTGGTCGTTATCTCAAACATTGACCTCGAGCACGCCAGCTTAAAATTTATACTAAATAAAACTTTTCATATTATATTTTGAATGTATTGTATAGTATCCAATTTTTTGTTGAAATATCAAAGTGTAGGTCGAACCATGCAAAAGGAACTTCTAGATACCTTGTTTTGTAAGCTTAGTTGACATTTCTACTTTAAATTGGTCTCATGCTAAAGTTTTCCTTCCCGGAGTGGTGCCACCTTCTAGGCCAAATCTCATTGCTCATCAGCTTGGCAAACAATTTCTTGTGGCACATTTAACAATTTGCAACGTTTAAGACAAAGCCAGCCTTAAAAGGTGCGCCATTTAGCAGGCCTAAGCAAAAAATACACAAGAAATCAGCCGAAATATTGAGCGCAGCAAATGAGGCAAACGTGGAAAATCAGGCAAGGAGCCGGCGCCAGAGCCTGGCCAAATTGCTTATCGGTGGGAAAATGTTGCCGCAGCTACAAAAAAATTTATTGAGTGGAAAATGTTGAATCGCAGCAGCCGCAGCAGCAGATGCCAAGTGAAAGTGAAAATTTTTGCGTGCGACGCTGGCGGCGTCAAATCCATTAACCTGATATTTACTTTTGCACACTCACAAAACACACACACATACACACACTCATAGATCGAAGCGTAAGTGAAAGTGTCTGCTACCGTGTTTGTTGTTGTTGTTCAACTTCTTCTGCTTCTGCTTCTGCTTGTACACTCCTCAACCCGCCCCTTGGCGCATTTCCTGTTGTTGTTTGTTTTGGGGCCCGGAAACATGATATTTTTACGTTTAGTTTGCAAAATTGAATAACACGTAAATGTGTTTAGTGCTCTGTATGTGTGTGAGTCTGTGACTAGGCCGTAAATTAAACTCCCCCACAGATAGAGAACGCTGGCTGGCATAGGTTGAGCTAAATTACTTACATTACATTAACGCGAACCGAGTCCTGCCTGGCTGAGATGTTGCCTATGAAACGCAGCTGTTGATAGCCGTTTGGCCATTTGGCCAAGTTTATTGGCCCACGCGATAAGGCAAAGAGCAGTTAGGCCTTTTGCTTTGCGCCAACTTTAAAGAGCAGCCTTCAGGCAGGGGGCAAATCTGTCAGCAGCAAATCAAATTAGTTGCCCCCGCCTTGAAAACACTGAAGGAACACGAATTGCAAATTACAAAAAATTACCTTTGGCAGACGGTTTTACCCTTTTTTCTTATTTTGGTTTTTATTTTTTGTGTTTTTATTTTTTATGCTGCGCATTTTGCGCGGCAGGCAAAAACCAATTAGACGCATTTCTGATGGACACGCGCTCAATCATTCACATTGCTGTCAAGTTGCTGCAACTTCCAACCCCCGGCGCCAATGGACTCGCAACGTGAGGAGCATTTGAAATGCCAGTGCCAAATGTTGGCTGCCAAAAATAAAACAACAAAAAATAGAAGGCGAAAAAATAGAAAGCAACAAACTCATTACAGCCCAAAAAGACTGCGGCCCAAAAAGGTGCGCAAAATTGTCTACGTTCATTTTTCAAGTATTAGCAGCGCAATGAGTAGGGCCGAGCACATTAATAATGCCCAAATTGGGCAGGGGCAAGAAAATGCTGTCAAGGCCCAGGAAGGGGGCGGGCTTGGGCGTTGCTGACGAGTATGGGCGATCTTTGAGTTGGCCATTAAATGGCCTCTGGCACTTGACGCACTCGAGCCAAGCAATTTAGCGCTAATTGTATGAAACGGCTCATCAATAGTTCAAAGGATGCCATAAATGAACCTCAGCTGTCGCATAGATTTCAATAATTTCATTGAATTTCGCACAGGTTCCTCGCATTTTATTGCGACGCGGCAAAAACTTTTCCTCAAGTGTCTTCCGTTTGTCATAAAATCTGGCTCTGCCCTCTGCCTGACAGCATATGAATCACAGCAATTGGGCAGAGTTTAATGGCCAAACTTTGGCCATAGATGTAGCGACAAATGAGCAACTGCAAATGTGACTTTGTCTGTTCTGTCACAGTCGCAGCAATGATTACAGCAATTACAGCAGTCGGTAGCCTTTCAGTTGGCCAATTGGCTGCCACAACTCGGTCGCGCTCCTGGCCAGCTGCCCCAACACGTTGCTGCGGCCCCAATGGCCGTTCCCCGACTGATGGCCCTGCGGCTGGCAAAGGCCGAGAAGCGTCACGCTGCCATGTTAGCTACTACAGTGGCAACACTTAACAGCCACGATGCTGTTAACGCAATGTTTTGGCCATTTCCCCTTACGATATATGTTAGCTTAACGTCAAATAGCATTCGAAGCAATCGAGCATTCAGAAAATATTGAGTAACTCGTTTCGATGAATATTATACAATTTTTAAATACGTAAATAATTTTTGGAATATTCAAAATGAGAATTAAAATCTATTAATATTAATGTGTACATACCTTTAATTATTTCACTTAATTTTATAGATATATTTTGAAGGTTTCGAAAATATCTGAAAAAAGAAATTACATTAAAGCTGTGCTGCTGTTTGGTTTTCATAAATTGTTATTATTTCAAAAAAATTGTATAAATGTTTGCATATGTTTCTTGATAAAAATGCAATGAGATCTCAAAAAAAAAATCCACTAACTAAATAATAGCCCTAACTTAGAGCTCGGTCTGTGAACATGGTTTTCTACATCCATAAATCTTGGCTCATTTTATTTAATTTTCAAAAAGCAAGATTTTAAGAAGAACCGTTGATATTTTACTTATGCAAGATGCGCGCTTATTTAATTTATACCCAACATTGGCATCTAACATATCCTCAAAAGGTTTTTACATTGAACCAAACCATGTTTAAAGGAAAAATATGGTTTGGTTTGTGCTTTATTTCGGTTGTCCATTGGCCAACTGGTTTGGTCGAAGATTTGGTTCATAGTTGTTAATAAATTTGTTAATAAACAGCTTAGCTATAATACAGATACAGAATATTATGTTCAGGGAAGTTAACTATGCTGACTTATCATCAATAACAACTGAACTTAATCGCAACTGTAAGACTGCTGATAGTTCGAATCGAAAACCTTATCTAAATCGGCCAAGCACGCAAAACCTTTAAAAAGGCCAAATTAAGATAGATGATAGCCAGATTTAATTACATATATTTCAAACAACTTTTATGTTTTTGGTGTGCAAATTTAAGAATATTAAATTATTGATCGTAAATTATATATATTATTATTGCAGGGCACTTGAATGTTTCAGTTTTGCGTTTAATATTTATGTCGCACACATTCTATTTAACAATGAACAATGGCAGACAAACAACGAATTGTAATTGAATGAATCCAGTTGTCCGCTACGTACAAATATTCTACACAATGTGCAAAATATAATGTAATAATGTTTCATTTGATTTTGGCTGGGAATGATAAATACTGGCATAAATCGCACTATGCCACATACGTTTCCCTTCGCTTAACGGAGGGCGGCCATTGTATTAATTTGTCATAAAGCTCTGTGATGCGGCCCCACTAATTTTGGAGCCCATAAAAGACAAAAAATGTCAACTGTCTACCAATAATAATAATAATTATATTTAGCAACTCAATGGGAGATATTATTATTATTATTATTTTAAATGCGATCTCGGCACCTGCTCGACACCATTGGAAATATTGTCCGGGCCCAGACGTGGCACATAAACAAAACGCCAAACAAATCAAAACAAGACGCCTGTACGTGCTGCTGCTCCAAAAGGTCGAGGAATAGGCCGCAGTAATAAATACATATATATATATATATATATATATGCCAAATGCAGATACAGATGCGGGTGTGGATGGGGTTATGTATTTGCTAGAGATTTGCTCAGACGATCGCTAAAATTAGCGAGCGGATGTTTTGACGCTACTTTGTTGATGCTAACCCACATCGTATTTGAGTTGTTGTTGGTGTTCACGTTGTTGTTGCTGTTGTTGTTGTCAGCAGCTAATTAAAGCATATTTCCTACGCATAACTTCCTCAGCAAGTCAAAAATCTGCATATATGAAGTCGTAAAACTGTGCTCAGCTTTTTGGCTCAGTTTCTGCGCTAATTTGTGTGTCGGGTTTTTTTTCGGCATCTCATTTTTATGCGTGCTTGCAACAAAGTTGCCCCAGGACAGGGAGCTGGGCATCTAGATCTGGATCGTAAAGCCGCTTGACATTAAAATCTATTCCCCACATAAAAACAAAAAAAAAAAAACAACAGAAAAATTGGCTTGCAAACATTCACAAATGCCACAAGGCAATTTGTCAACAATGTTGTCATATTACCTTGATACAAATTTTTTATTATCTCTTTTTTTCTGTGCTGTTTGCATTTTAAAAAGCCGCAGCTTCTGCTGTCAGTCATTGTCATATTAACTGTGGATGATTTATCTGCCTGACAAATATTATTAAATTATTATGTATTTTGAGATTTGAGCGCAGAGAACCAGGACGAAAAAGGCATGCAAATAACTTTGCCAAATGCTGCCAAACGCTCACCGGGGAGCAATTTGTTTTTCAAAACCAGAACTACCTATAGAGCCGCCAACCCCACCGCACACCCCGCCATACCGTGGCAGCACTGACAACCAACCCCTGGCGAATCAAAGCGTTGTGTGTGGCTTGTAATAAAATGCAAAAGAAATAGTCCAGAGAAAAACATGTCAGATTGTTGTAGCCGGGAGTGGTCAAATCGATTATACCCTACATCCAGCTCCGAGCTGAAATTGCAAACATTCGAACCGCCTACTCCGCACCTAAAGCAGGGACTTACCACCTCATACCATCTGATATTTATATAAATTTAAAAAAAGATATTCAACCAATACAGATTGTGCCAGTTAGGATAATCGGGGAAGGCTTAAAAAACTTAAATAATCTGTTGATCTATACGATAACTCAGCTCTTATAACCTCCAAGATGAGGTAAAAAAAACTAACTTTCTGAAAATTGATACTTATCAATTTCGTGAAAAAGCGGTAAGATACTTTTATTTTAAATAATCTTAATTTTCGGAGATAGTTGAAGGGCCAAATATTCAAATTTAAAGTCTGTAGATCATATATTCTTTGCACAAACATATAATACCCTTCTTCCCAATTACGTGAGTACAGGGTATTAGAATGAGAAGAAAAGGGCACAGACACAGCGACAGAGTGAAAAAGGTAGGCGATGGCCTGAGCACTTGTTTATATCTATGTAAAATTCGCAATGAAGTCGACCGAAACTGGCACAGCAAACACAAAGAGCAGCGAACGGGGGGTGTGGGGCTGGAAGGGGTGGCAGTGTAGCTGGGGGTATGTCAAATTGGCGCAGCAGCGCAAATAAAGCAATTTGTATTCAAAATATGAAAGCTAGGGAAGCAACTGTGACGCTGACTTTCAACCCGGCAGCAACAGCAGCAACGGCAGCAACAACAACAGCAACAAGCCAGTGTCTCTTTGTCACCCTTGGGCAACGAGCAGCCCCTTCCCCGGTGGGATGACCAAATTTCGTTCTATGCGGTTTGCAAATAATTTTTCTACACGCTGGCAAAATTTCTTTAAAAATATTTCGCAGCGGCGACTGGCGCCAACGCAAATACGTCGATTGCGATAAGAAACATTTCCGGATAGTTGACATGTGAGCGGCAAAGGGCAAAGTTACGTATACACCGCATTGCCAGCGCCAGCTGCTTTAAAATTGGCATAATGAGATACCGCCAGCGTCTGTCGCAAGGTCTGCTGCGCGTGTTATGCGGCTCATTAGCAGGCAAATTAACGCCGTCGTCTTCTGCAGGTGCCCCCTCGACCAAGCCATTAACATCCTGCAGACTAAGCCCACGAAAGTATGCAACACTTTGTGTAATAAATTAGCGAGGCACAAGCAATTGTGCGCGTGTGTGTGAGAGAGTGTATATTTGGTGCTGTAGTATATATTGTTTGATTTGTGACTCAATTAAAGTCAACGACAGCCGTGGCAGGAAGGTGCTTGCAACAACGTATTAGTAGCATTTAGTCAGTGCACTCAACACTCGACGGACCCAAGTGGCTTTTGGGGTCGACAGCCGCTGACCACATGCAAGTTTTGAGCCCGGCGCCAGTGCATGCATGCATTTTGTGTATGTGTATGGGCATGTGTGTGGGTGTGTGACTCTGTGTGAGTGTGTGCACCGCTTGCAGAGCTAATTAAAGCGGTTAGCCCAAATGCCACATAATGAGGCGCACAAGTGCTGCCAAACACCGTTAACACTGCCTGTCATTTGTCAACGTACGTGTGCTTGCCTATATGTGTGTATATGCATAACAGACTGTGCCGCGTGAGTGCCGTGTGAGTGTGTGTGTGTTTGCGTGTATGTGAAAAGCTGTTGAAAGCAACTAATTGGCTGCGAAGTGGCTTACAATTTGGCCTTGCTCGGTGTGTGTGCGACAATTGAAATTAGCTCTGCAGCCAAAACGCCAACTTGGCCAAGCAAATGGCTTTAAGGCCGCATCCTACTGGTTAGTCCAAACTTTAAGCCAACTGACAAATGTGTCAAACGACATGTTCACATATGTTACACGTCGATAATATCGGGATTCACAAACACGCACTCACTAAAAAAAAACAAGATAGCACAGCCGTCTTCGCCACGCCGAAGATTCAATACCCTTTAAGACATATAATATAAAAGTCCTATCTGATACGCACTTTCAAATATATTGGAAGCACTTCTAATTGCTGAGCTTGGTCAAGAACTGTTTTCCATACAAAACCTGATTTATCAATCGATTCTTCCCAAATAATTTCCAAACTAGTTTTCCAACAAATCCTAATTTTCGGGCGATCATTTCTATGGAAACTATACGATATGCAATATTACGAAATTTCACGAGGATAACTTTTAAGCTGAGAGGCTGATTTGTGTAGAAACAGAAGGACGCAATCGCCAATTGATGCTAATCAATCATACAGCATATCCTTCGCTAGTTGACACATTGAGTAAGAAAATGATTATACCTTCTGCAAGGGTATTAGACGATGTGAAGCAGAACACACGCTAAACTTTGCTGCTGGGCAAGGACTAAACTTTGGCAATGTCCTGGACACTGCAGTGTCACCTTTTCAATAAACTGCGCCAAACGACGCGCCAAAGCCGTGGCAAAAAAAAAAGAGAACAGCACCAAAGTATTAATCCCCAATCGTTTGCCAAGCACGCCAAGGATGCGGATGCGCCGCCTGCAAAAAAGCGAAGGGCAGGGCAGACAAAACGTTCGGGCAACAGCTGCCGCCGCCGTCGACCTTTGTCCATGTCCGAGAGAGCAAAAACAAAAGCTGCAGAATTCCAATGGTCAGCAGAAATGCGCATAACTTTGAAAAGTTCCACACACACGCACACAGATGCCGGCAGACGGTCGAGACAGTAGCTACCTAAACACACACACGCACTCGCCAGGACATACCTTCGATTGGGGGCGTCCCCGCCGCTGCATAGATAAGTCCTGCCTGCCTGCCTGCCTGCCTTCCTGCAGTGCTAATGGCAATGTTCGCACATTCGCAACAAGGGGACTGGAGAGTGTTGGGGGGCTTGGGACTAGAACTTATGACAGGCTAACAAGTGTTTCGCCCGGCCAATGATTTAGTGAACGTGCCGGCTCAGGCCAGGCAGCCAGTGTTGAGTAACTTATGGCCAAAGCTGAGCCAGCGACAGCTGCTTATCAACCCAAACCAAAACCGAGAGCCAGCCCCGCCCAAGACCAAGTCCCGGCTAAACACAATTACCTGTTTACAGCAATATTAAAAGCCGCACCCCGCCGTCTCTTCTGCACAACGCTTTACCAAATACTTCTTGGCAAACTTTTTAATGCTCACCACTAAAAGCGGCACATTAAATTATTATCTGTAAGATTATGAAATTTTTAACAGCAGGTAATAATCGTAGAGCAACGCGCAGAGCAGGGGGATGAGGCCAAATGAAAGACAAACATTGGAATTGAGCCAAAGCGAAAAAGAGGCGGGGGGCGAGAGCGAAGCCGGGGCAAAGCTTCGTTGCGCAACTTGAAACGGCATTAATGAGAATGAGTATGGGGTGTATATGGGTGGTTAGGGGTATATGAGCCTGTATAACGGTAACAGCCTTCATCTTTGTGCCTGTAACTGAGGTAATTCAAAAGTTTGCGCCAAGGCGCCGCACTCGCAACACATTACGGCTAAGTGCCGCCGCCGCCGCAGCCGTAGCCGCAGTGGCAGCCACAGACCTGCCCCGACATATCTTTGGCAATGACAGTCAGAAGTATTTACTTCTAGACACTTATAATACCACCACCAGCAACAATTAACTCTTGTCGAGTGGTTGGCATTTCGTTTGGGCTGGTTAGACGGAAATTCCACAGTGCGTTTGCCTTAAAAAAAAAGAAGAAAAGGGGGGAAAAAAAGTGCGACAAAAATTTTGACGTTTCTTTGCGGCAATTGGAAAATTGGTTTTGCGAACGTGTGCAATTGTTGTTTTTCCGATTTTTTTGACTGTTATTTTATACCCTGTACGAATTGAAAACGTGTAAAAAAGAGTGTTCATATTTTCGTGTAAACGACAAAAGGAGGCTTACAAAATTAGCTTTAAAAGAATATGCTATATGATTGGTGATCATATATATTCGAATTGGTCTGTGGGTCTGTTCCTTAGTAAAAATACTTAAAATTTTGAATCGAATGCCGTCTTACAGCAGATTAATCAAATCGATAAGTAAGATAAGGTTTTCCAATCATAGCTATCTAACTTATAAAGCTCGACACACCAAACGAAGGTCAATAAAGCTTGACGGACGGACTAAAACTTGCCCTTTCGGATCATTGTTTTCCCATCTCTATTTCAATAACCTATTCACTTAACATTCTATATTCTATTACAAATTTCTCTCTCCTCTTGATTTCCGATTTATTAATTTATTATATATTCCAAATTAATACAACTAATTAAGATAATTTTTAATTTTTACTTTAGAATACCAACGCCTTTCTTTTAAGCTGTAGGCTCTCAAAACTTCACCGACAAAATTAGCTGTGAAAATGTGGCATAAACAGGCAAATAAGTTACCCCCATCTCGTCAATGATATTACTTTGAATTTTAGTATTTTAATAAGACTCTAAGCTCTTAATTTTTCTAGTCTTTAAATAAATAAATACAAGGAATAAATGGATGCCGAACTTTTCAGTTTTTCGATACCTCTATCCGTGCCTAGAATCTCAAGAAACACACATTGAATGACGCATCGAAAAAGCATCGAGCTGAGGTAAATGCAAATTACATACAAATCTGACTACAAATGCCAAGACTACAAATGTTTAATATTCCATTTGTGTGTAAACATATAATTACATAAAAAATCGGAATGCTTTTAAAGGCAGTTGGACTTTCGTTATAGGCTATCTTCTATTCGGGCACTACCGACTGGAAAACTCTGACATGTTTTTCTGTTTTCTTTTTTTTCATCGCCTGCCATTTCTTATCACGTGTCATTGGGTTTGGTTCTTGGACAAAAGCAAATAAAACGCTGACATGTTGCAGAGGCGGCGCCGAGCAATTTGCAGTGTGCACAGGACATAGATGCGGCCAGGACTGCGACTCCCATGCACGACCAATACCGCAAATGAACGGCCCTTGACTAACCAAAGGGGATAGCGGTGCGGTGTAGGGCGAGGGGGGGTTGGGGGAAGGCAGGCTGTGCGTATATGCAACATTGACATGAAGTTAATGGATGTTTTATGACCGACTAACTTCCCCAGCGATAAATCGCTTTTCCATGAGCCAGTAAATTGCGATTTGATTGTTTCTGTTCAACATGCAAACCACTTCCATTTTTGCCTATTCCCCATGCTGTTTTTCACTGTGAAAATGAACGTGAAAAGTGGTCGAGCTAAAGGTCAGTCTCTGTTGTTGTTTTTCATCTTAGCTTAAAGCGCAACACTTTTCGCCAGGGGGGAACGCTCAATCGATATTCCCTTCGAACTCTTATGCGATTCGTCACACGTTGCAAGCCCCATTTTCATGGCAATCAGATGCCAGCCCCAAACCCAATTCCAAATCTCATACTCTCACTCAGTTATGATGAGCGTGTAGCACAAACTAACACAAAACCAAATATCATATAAATCAAAGTTCTTGCGTATCCCAGAAATTTATGAAAATTTATGCACTCAACCCCAGCCGCACCGCACTGTTGTGTCCAGCTTTGTGTGTTGACCCTCTTTGCTTTACCTTTTGTTGTGCCACATGCACCACTAACACACACACACATGCATATCAAGTGGCTCGCAAATTTATACAACTTTTGGCTTTTTGTTGTTTTGCGGGTGGGCCACAAAAATTCATATGATAATGCGGGCTATTCACGATTTTGTTCTGTTTTTTTTTTCTTTTTGGTTTTCCAGCTTTCAACGCATTTGACATTTTCTTTTATAGGTAAATTTCTGAGATGATTTATGTGGCCGAACTCGTTGGAAGAAATACTCGTGGCACGTAAAGTGGCTTTAAATGTGCCCCAAAATGGACTTCAAGCTGTGTCCACAGCAATGTGTAATCTATCGTTTCTACTGTCCACTCTAATCGCCATTTCAACATCAATTTATTTGCTATTAATCCTTCACCTTTTTATTGTTGTAACATGTTTGCCAGGCACTGGGCAGCTCTGCAGCTACAGCTAGAGTTCCCAGCTTCAGCTCCTGCTGCTAAGTAGTCCCCAGTGTCTTGTGCCATTATATTTGCTCTGTCCAGGCAATTAGATGTTTGCGTTTGTCTGCCTGTTCAGCTGCGATTGTTGTTTTTCTCTGTCAATGGAAGGTAAAATGAGCTGGCGGCGATTGGCAATCGATTTCGGGTTACGCCCTGCCCTTGGAGACCTGCGCGCCATGGTTAGTTGCGTGTTATCTAGCAAGGGGCACGAGGTGGGTGGGTGCGGCATGTCGCTTTAATCTCGCTGCTTGTTTGACAAGCTCTTAACACTAATTGAGGATATGTGAAGGAATCACCAAAGCTGCCTTTGTAGCCAACTCCTTTTGACTCCATAATGATGCGGCAGCTCAATTCTATTTCGCATTCCGACTTCAAAGGCGCGTGATTTTCGAACGAGTTGCAAGTTGGCAAACGAGCTCTCTTGGCCTGCGTGCTTTTCGATAAATCAGTTTAATATCGGCGCCCTCAAGAGCTCTGCCAATAGCTTCTAACTGAAGTTTACCATTCATTTAAATAGTTTTTGCTTTATGAAGCTCAACAACAAAGCTCAATCAAAAGCAATATTTATATAAAAATGTGCATATTTTCAAGATCAATTTCTTCGAGTCACATTCACTGTTTTTCAATTTTAACAGTCACTTAAATATCACTTATCCTTCTAACCAGTTGTTCACTTTAACATTGCGCCTTTCAACCGAGACTTCCGGCATTCAACCAAACCCTTGTTGCGAGACTTCCAATTTTATTTTTAATATGAACCAAACCTTAAGCATATCTATCACCTATAAATTTTCGTTTAAAATAACACAGACCCATAAACAGTCAAACCCATCAGTAAAGCATAAATAACTGAAGCTCCAATCATTGCCTTTCATTACTTGTATTTAAAAATATTGGCAATGAATTTGAAAAACCAGATTCACGAACTGAATCAAAGGCAGAAAGTCGGCTCGAATCATACATCGTTGATCTGGAAGCCATGGCTTAAGCTTGTTGTGCTTTTTAGTTTCCTTTAAACGAAGATTTAGTATACCCTAGCCCCTATACCACCTTGTGTTACACAAATTTAGATCCGTTGTAGATTTTTTACCAAAACGGAGACTGTCTGTCGTTTACTTTAAACTTATTGCGCCTGGCAAATAAATTGGCTTTTGTGAACTTTATGAACTCACGCGGGATTAACTTGTACCTTTGATTGAATTTCTTTCTGCGTTCTGCTCCAGCCGAACTTTGGGCCGCACCTCCTCAATCTGCAGCCGATAAAGCAGCATAGCACAGAAATACAGGAGTTCGCAAATAATTCTTATGCTGGCCAAGGCAGCCGACTGTCTGTGGCTAAAAACAGCTGCCAGACGCCGGCAAGTTTTTACGGACAGAAGGGAGGAGGAAGTTGGGAGTTGAAGTCTCAATCTCAGCGGCTGGAATTAGGCGTTTCCGTTCAAGTGGCCCACGGTGGCGCAGTCTCTAACAATTTGAAAATTTATGCTACCCATCGGCAAGCGGCTGCTGATTTTTGATTGTGCAACTGGGAGCCACTGTGGCATCTACCTTTTTGGACGCGCTTAAGTGGCTGTGTGGCACAATTGGTTTGGGACTTGTTTCAATTAAGGCGCATTACAATCTCTCTCACTGTGCCAGGGCAGCTCTACCTTCGATTGGCTGCGAAAGTTTTTATGGTTTTCTGGCGAGATTCTATTATAAAGTTTGGGTGAGACAAGCGGACGGCGTCGGCCAGGGAACAAGGTATAAATAGTTTTTGCGCTACGCGAAAACCGAGAAAAGTAATTAAAATTCAAATAGCAGACAAACATTTACATTAACATTTGCCTCAAGCATGGGAGCAGTGTATCTGCTAGCTCTTGTATACAAGATGGGTATGGGTTCTATCAGTTACTTGGCTTTAAGTTGAAGTTGACGTCGTCGCTTTATTAAGCGACCCTCTGTGGCACTTCGGGCTGCGTTCTTTTGTTTGGCCTGGCGCCAGTCTGGCGCTCGACGCCACAAAGTATGCTATACTTTTGTGCTCTAGGTAAAAATCAGGCGTGTCTGCTGAATGTGTGCGTGCATGTGTGTGAGTGAATGAGTGATGACTCTTGGCGTGTGCTGCGTAGACATAGACAATGTCGGCATGATTATACTGGCACTCACTCTCGCACACACGTCTCTCCCGGCGCTATCCACCCACACACATGACAACGCCAAGCGAGATTATTAATATTGTATTTAATATGTGTGCATGCCGGAGACATTTCATTATTTGCTTTGTTTTCAATCCTAAATGAAAATTCAGCGTGTGTTGAACAATGCTTGAGACCTGTGCCGCATTTCAGCCTTCAGCCAACTACAGTTGATGGCATATATTTACAAGCTGGTTTTATTTTAGACGATTAAATTCAGTTCATCATATTCTTACAGTAGCTTCAAAGGCTGCTTAAAAAGCTTAAAGTATAGCAGAGTGTTGAAAAACATTTAAAATAATGTTAATATAACATATTTGCAAGCAGCTTGTATCTTGTGCCAAAAGCTGGCAGAGTCTTTGAATGCAGTGTTCAAAAACGTTTTAAAAAGTGTTAGGTTTCATTAAAAAACCCTTTTAGTCCTTACTCCAACACTCTTTAAACTAGCCTCCCAGTTAATATTTTTAAATCCAATGTCCAGACATAAATTTTCCCTCGATTCATTTTAAATACTTTCTGCATAATGAGAGCACACATTAAATCACGTTGATCACGCCCTAAAAAACAGCATAAACCAGGTTCATCTACTCGTATTTCATTTTACAGAAATTCAATATCAAAGCAATGCTAACACAATCCGCCCACTCATAGCGCGTAGGACGCAGCGTACGCTGAAAAGTATGCAATGGCAATGGCCATGCCAAAGCGCGTAGAGGTCGTTTTATACCGCATAGTATCTATGTACATATCCACGTCCACGTCCTCGTCCTCGTCCTCAATGGCAGCCACGTATGCAGAGCACGCGTTGATAACCTAAAGTACGACGCGAGCTGCGGCAGCGCCTCTAACAGCGCTGCATGGACATAATTAATTTGGATCCCTTTTATATACCCTTCTAGAGGGTATTTTAATTTAGCTATTCAGTTTGTAACGCACAGAAGGAGCAGAAAAGTATATACATATATTGTGACGTATCAACAGGCGTGTCTATACAGCCATGTCTATATACCGACTGTCAGTCTGTTTCGAAACTTTGCATGGAATATTTCGGAACAGACCAGATCGTACCACTATATCATACCAACGATGGTCGAAAATGTTTCTATATTAAAACCTTTTTGGTTTTCAAGACATCTTAACCAAACTTGACATTTAGGAGCTTCACTAAGTTCCTTACATTTAAGCAGAGACTCAAAGGAAGGCTTTATAGGAGCAATCTTTTTAAAAATGATTTTCGGCTGCGCAACAATTTTTTTATTTTTTTTTTTAGATAACTTGAGCAAAATCCGACAATCTATTAAGCCGGACGATTATATTAAATATAGCTTTAGTATTCTTGGCCTCAAGTCTGCAAGAGTATTTAGTCGTCAGCGTGCCAAAGATAGCCATTCTTTCTTGTCCTACTCTTTTTATTCTAGCCGCCCAGCAACTGGCCAGCAATTTGTTGCTGTTTGCTGCTGCGTGGTCTGGTGTGTGTGAGTGCGTGTGTGTGTGGCTTTTTTTCGCGTTACTTTTGCGTGCAACCAAAAATTAATCAAGTGCTAGTTACTCAGTGCGCGCAGTTTTTAATTAAAGCAGCGCTCTGCATCAAAGCAAACTTTGCTGTAGAATTCTTTTTACATCATTTTTATTTTGTTGTTGTTGCACTTCGATTTGTGGCACGTTTAAAGCTTTAAGCCACTGGAGCTGACAGCTTTCAGTTTTGAGGTGTTGCCGAAGCGCCGCTGGCAACGAGACGAGCGACGACTGCAAAATAATAATACAAACCAATTTCATGCTGAATTAAACAGGGCAGAGGGGGCAGGAGGTTGGAGTGGAGCAGCGCAAACAACAATAGTTGAAGTGTCCTGTCAACAGGCAGCGGCGGCAATTACAACAACAACAACAGCAACAACAGGAGCAGGAACAAAGGCCGCACGTGCATTGCGCTTTTTGTTGGAGACAGGCGCAACCAGGCAAGGGGCATGCCACACACTTGGCCTTGGGCAATTTTAGAAAAACTTTTGCTGGCGCGCTGAATTATCACACGTAGCCCACGCTCACAGCTGCTGATATACTGTTAGTGTGTGTGTGTCGCTTGGCAGCACCTCAGGCACACACCTCGCCGGCAAATGAAAACAGACCCTCTGCAACGTGTCTCGCATAATTTGCAGCAAGTGCACAACAATAGCTGCGCCACCCGACCACGCCCCCACCAGCAGCCCTGCGCTTATCAGGCAGTAGTTGCAGCGCATGGGGTTTGGGGCTGGCGCTGCGACTGGAGCTGGGGCTGGTTGATAATGCGCGTGAAATATTAGAAATTAAAAAGCACATGACAAGTGTCGCGGGGGCACTTTGATTTGTCTGCCAGGCCGCAGACAGGCGCTGACAATGCCCATGCAGCCCCCACTCCCCCAGCTCACCGCACTTTTAATAACTCAAGGCAAACCCAACAATAACAGCCAGAACAACTAGAACAGCAACAACAACAACAATAACGGCGACGGAGTCCAGCCTTTGCTGGGGTGTTTCAATAAATTAGAAAACACCTGTTTTGGCGACGCTGCCGGCAGATGTCTGGCCCCTTTCCCCCAACAAACACCACACTCTTCTAACCTATAAGCAAACGCGTAATGAAAACAAGCTAAAATGTCGCCGTCGGATGCACCCGACTAGGTTATACTCGTTCACATTCTAAACGTGAATCGAAATTTGGCGAATGCATATTGTAGGGATAAATTATAAAAAAACTTTCCATTTTGCAGGTTATGGCAGGTGTCCGGTTATGGGGGCCGTCTGTTTAGCGAGCCTTCACTTGTATGCCAAATATTTATTTAAGAGGAATATACTCTCTTCACTCTGTGAGCGAGTATAATAAGCGCAATAGTACACATAATTTGTATTGGGGTGTCGCCTACCCTCTCGCCATTCCTCTCCAGCAAATGTAAATGTGTGTGTGCGTAATTTATGTTTTTTGCTACTTGGCCGCATTTCGCGGTTTTTTATTGCTACGTGTTTGGCGCGGATCACGGCTGGCGGGGCAGCAGGCCGCGCCGTGCTGGCCATAATGTCGTCATGACAGACGCGGCCATAAAAGATAATTATGATTCCGGTAATAGGTTTTATTTTCGCGTGTACCTCTTTTGTTCGTGTGCCCACAACCAGACGCACGAGCCACGGGCCCGCTCATTGCCAAAAAACTGACGCCATGTTTGTGCCCCTTGTTGTTGTGGCTGCCGCTGGCACAAAGGTCGGCCGCTGCCTCCTCGGCTAACTCCGTCCGTCCGAATGGCTGGCAGTGTCTACATTTACTTTTCGGGTGACCAACGTGGCATAGAAATTATGCGCATTATACGCGCCGCGCTTCAGCGCCTTGCTAAAAAATGATATCCGCGGCATAAAAAAACTCACTTCGTTTTATGCCTTTGATAAATTGCAAGCGGTTTAAGTTGTGTGTGTTACATTTTTAATTAGCACTGCAGGGCCGGGGTGAATGGATGGCGTAGAGGCGGAGGTGCTGGGGCAAGTTTGCTAAACTCAGTCGCGCAAATCAATGCCGTGTTTGTTTTTGCCTATTCTAATGAAGTTGTCAACCTTATGAAGATTAATGCCGCCTTCACCGTTTCAAATTAGAAAGGAAGAACTTTCGCTTAACAAAGAATAATTGTTGAAACATGATAATTGTCTTAAATGCGAATGCAAATTGAGCGAGTGTCAGGCGAATGTGATTAATGGATGACACCGAAGTGACCCAGTTTCAATTAAACTGGCGGCGGCAGCGGGTCGCCGGGAAAATATCCTTTGAGTGTTCATTGGCGAAAATCAAACAGGCAAAAGCGGAAATGACAGCCGTTGACGTCTAATGGAAAACGTGTGCGGGCATAAAAATGGCCGCTAAGAAAATGCATAAAAATTGTGCGAAGGCAAACAGCGCAGACAGGATACACAGGACACACTGAGCACACAGAGCACATGTGCGCAAGGACATGCGAGGACAAACGGAAGTCACATACGCAAACTTCGCTTATCGTCCAAGACACAAAGTTACTTTTGTCCATAAAATATTTTTATACACCAGCTGCAGATCCAGCTACAGGATACAATCGCTGCTGCCCGCCTCAGCTGGCATATACCTACACGTAAAAGGAGCACAGCGTCTCGGGGCTTGGAGCTGGACTTGCGAATGGAAAATTGTTTACACAAGTCATAAGCATTTTTTAGCGAGCCTTGGCCACATTTACTTGGCCGTCTGTTTGCCAGCGTTAAGGCGCTTCGCATTTGCATAAACCTAGCCAGCAAACCAGGACAAGCAGGACAGCCCATTATGCTTAGAGACAAGCCACCTACACACCCACACACACACGCACAACTTTTGACAACTGCAATAATCATAACTGCAACGCTCACCATTGATTTCTAATGCGAAGATTGTCGCATAAAGATTCACCCGGCCAGCGCCAGGCGCCATTAATGGCTTTGTCTTACAAGTCGTTCGTGAAGTGTTCGCATTTCCACTTGATTTGAATTTTCCAACGAGCCCATAAACCAACTAAAGTTTCAACTGCCCCAAAAAAAAACCCGTAACTTTAGCGCTTTAGTTTTATGGCAACGAACAGAGCTGCGAGTGGGTCATCAACTGGCTAGAAAAAAATAAAACTAAAATGCTGAGCATTGATTGAAATTGATATGCCCTCGAAATAAGGTGGTGCTGCGCCTACAACCAACGTTTTACTGATCCGAAATTATCTGCTCCAAGTGGTGCAGGGCCAATTTTTGTGTGTTTAGGTGTACAATGTTTGCACACTGCCGAAAAATGGACCCACTCCCATTCAATATCATGTTCGAAAGGGTGTTCCAGATTCCAGCGATTGCAATAGTATAACGCCTTGTTTGAATACAAGACCTCATCGGGGCTATTTGATGTATAAATAGACTGAAAAAGGGAAAGCTAAACAACATTCCCATTTAGATTGTGAACTTTTTCTTATTTTTAAAATCCATAGTAAGGTTTAATTTATGAATAATATTATATAAACTACAAATTAAATAATATCCATAAAGTAAACTTTGCCATGGAATTTTTAGAATTTAGAATTTAGAAATTTAGAATTTTTAAACCTCTTACATTTTTCGCAACTGTACAATTTACTTTTACTTTACGTTTCTGAGAACACAGCATATGACGTCTAATCGATGTCTGAGACTAAAATAAATAATCTTCGTGGCTTTTCCCATTTTAGGTTAAACGACATTTTGTACCGTGACATGTTTGCCCGTCGTCGTCCATATCGCAGTTGTTGTCGCTTATTTCGATCCACTTTTTGGACTGCTCGCAGATGATTGATGACACTTAATTGATGAGCATCGGGCGGGGGATTTGAAGTGACTTAACGTAAACATTTGCACTTGGCCCAGACGAACGACTGGCTTTAAGTGCTGGCGGTCAACAGCTTTCGGCTTAAATCTGGCCAGCTGCGAGATGGCCACCACGAGACATTTTCCAGGTCACAGGTGCTTTTGTTGTCCGCATTAGATTTGCCTCTGACATTTGCCCACACAAATCTCTTTCTGTGTATGTGTGCGTTTTGCCCTTTTTGTTTGGCAAAAGTCTGCCCATTTGGCTGTAAAATTTATTTCATTTGACCGCCCGCTCGCCCCGCGCTCTGCCCACTACACGCGTGACGCTGACAGTTTTATGGCAAAGTTAAGCCGATATCAACGGCAGGACACATGCCGCTTCAGGATGACAACCGCTGCTAGCCCCGCCGCCGCCATAAAAGTGCAAAATTTAAAGCCCTTTCTGGTCATACCTTTGCCAACAAGTGGGCGGGGCTGGTGCCTTGCTTTGTGTGTGTGCAGCTATTTTGTATACAAAAAGGTTTTTAGGTTTTCCACAAAGCCTTTCAATGAAATCATTCATGGTTAAAGCAGATAACAGATTGTCACATTCCTCTCCAGAGGTTGCACACTGGGCGTGCCAGTGGGCTTAAATATGGAATAACTTTTAATAAAATCATCAAATATTAATTGAAGAACTGCAAATCAAAAGTTGCAAATCGTAGAACGAGATGGAATTTTTCGGGTCACGGGAATAGACGAAATATATCTAAGTTTTTCTCTTAGAATTATATACTTTAGTTATTCACCTATCTTCCGCGCGTGAAGAAATACCCATTCTACATTTAACCACAGTTTCCGGTCAGCGACGTGGATATTCCGGAAATGGTGAAACTGAGTTTGACACCGATCGGACAACATGCAAAAAGGTTTTTGCAACCGCTTTCCACTAATTTTCCGTTACTTTAAACAAAAATCAGCTGGTCATTCAATTAGTTAGGACAAATAGTTGTATATATCAGATCTAAATGACATATTACATTGACTGTGTATTACATATCGTACTATAAAAGCTTATTTGTAGCCGGGCTAATGTTTCATTGCAGACTCGGGTGCAACTAGATTTCAATGCGTTTATTTGAGCAAAAGACATGAAACCATTCGTATTGCTCGAGCCTGGTCTGAACGTATTCGCCCAGGACGTAGATATGAATGGGCACAAACAAAGAGTTTGCTCCTTCTGTCAATCCCTGGTGGGCAGCAGTGATCTTGACATCAATTAAAATGGTTGCGTGTAGCATATAGAGAACGCCACAAGCCAATGAGGCAATCGATTGAAAGAGCATATAGAAAGCGAACGGATGAACGGGCGTTTCCTTCTCGTAGACACCATCCACGGGCTCCTTGCCACAATACATCAAGTGAAAGTCGCGTTCCGCATCCCACATAGTTAATAGGGAAATCATTGTAAATCCAATCGAAGCTAAGCAGGATTTAAAGATTTCCATGCAAATTGTGGGAATGTGGCCTGAACAAATGTTAATGCTTTGAAAGAGTGTGATCACCATGAAAACGTAGAAGGTGAGCAGATAAATATACTGAAAGATATGCCTATCCCACGTCAACATATGCATATCAACGGACATAAATCCCTTTATGTGATATGCCAAACAAAACATATTGAATATCGTCTCCAGCGTGTAAAATAGAAACGAGATCGGCCGCAACGTAGTTGACGATGTGGGTATATCCCGATCTGTGATAATGGTTCCCACCCTAACCATGTCTTTGGAAAACGGATAATTTGGGAAGAATTTCTGGCTTACAAAAATTTACAAAAAATTACAATTTAATCTGTTGTTTTAGACGTGACAAGTGTTTGAATAAGTCAACTGTCATTCATCAAACAGTTCGAGTACCACAAGCTACTTGTGGCTATGGTCAACAAATATTTTCACCCTTTCTTACAGTAATAAAATTTAATCACCTTTTAGGTAACATGTGGACTGTTTGATTACATTTAATTCCCAAACGAATAACCTGTCTGCATTACCAAGTAAAGTCGAATAATAAGAGTTGACCAATTGCATCAATAAATTTACTTTTTTTGTAGGGTATAGATGAGCTTATGAATCACTGAAGATTATTTGTATGCTCTTGAAAAGGGTATTATCGTTTTGTCATGAAATGTGTAACACACAAAAGGAGACATCTCCGACCCCATAAAGTATATAGTATATTCTAAATCAGCATGAACAGCCAAGTTCACGAAATAATCATGTCCATCTGTGTGTCTGTCCGTCTGTCTGTTTCTTTTGCGAACAATCTCTCAGTTTTAATGTTATCGTTTTAAAGATTTGCAACCGTTCGTATTTCGGTTACAGGTTGGTTACACATGTGTTGGCCATATCTGACTACAGCATATATCTGCCATATGAACCATCAGTCGAATATGGAAAACTGTTTTGTTGATCAAGATATCTAGACCAAACTGTGCTGCTTATATATCAGCCAAATCTAATCAATACCGCACTAATGTATCATATAGCTCTATAGGTAGAAGCGTCGTTGTTGTATGAAATTATTCTGCTTTTCAAATTATTTACATCAAACTCAGCATTTACGAGCTTTTTTATTATTCATATACATATCTGCAGAGCTGTGGAGAAAATTTTTACAAGGGCATTAAATCTTCGGCGTGCCGAAGATTTCCGTTCATTCCGTTTTGTTTTGTTTTGGACACGTGCTAAGCCCATTGTTATGGTTAAGCTGCATAAGCAAAATACGCTGCCGGTCAAAAAAAGCTGCCAGCGCACTGTGGAACTTAACATTGTCATGGAAAAAGTTACTGGTGTAAGATTCCATAATAATGGCAAAATATGGCATCATTTTTATTTGTTAATAGTTCAAATATTAATTTTTTTTAAATTCCTGATATTTCAAGTTATCGTGTATCCCTTTTATGATAATATTTGTGAAATTTGTTTATAATAAAACGAAAAATAAAATTTGACATATTCTTAAAAGCTTAAGAGGAATATTTAACACATGCGAGTTGCGATCGTTTTTATTTGTAAATATATATATACTAAGTTTTTAATATTCCTTCTTAATATTTTTTATATAAATCCTAATCAATTTATATATAATTTTATTAATTGTTATTTTTTGTTAATATTAAAAACTATGGCTGCCAATAAATAATTTCTAAGAATAAAGCCGTTAAGTAACTTTTAACAATGTTTTTAAATACCTGCTGTCACTTGGCATTGGATTATTTTTGATTGTTAAGCAGGTATTTCTATATGCATCCCGTTTACTAAATTTTTTAAGAAGCCGACCTTTATACAAATAAGATTTTTCAACTTTACATACTGGCAATATACAACTGAATCACATCATATTTTTAACGAGTTTTTTGGTACGGGTTCCACTGTGCGTGACTGACTTCTTGCTGGTTTTAATTAACCGTTGCGCTTCACTATCAAAGCGTCGAGTAGCGTTGAATCGCTTATCAATTGGGGAAGCGAATAATAACAACAAGCGGCAGCACGATCTACTACTGTTTGGTAAACGTTCGGTAAATGCCCATCTACGAGTATTTTTAAACATTTATCTCGCGCCAACGTCAACTTCACGGCAAATGTGCGAAAAAGTTGACAGTTGGATCTGGCACGTAGGCACCTCAAGATGGCCAAAGAAATGCACTTGCCGGCATGGAAGCTCCGATTTCTAACCGCCCTTCTGGTCTTGGGCATGGCCAGCGGCCAAGAAGCGGATGGCGAACAGAGTCATTCCACCTCGGTGGCAGGAATGGTGCGACTGCTGCAGCTGGAGGACAAGCTCATTGAGAATCTCAGCAACTATGCGATTGAACTCGAAGGGAAGCTCAATATAATGCGCAGGTTGATTATCAGATTATTTATATGAATATGAGATACTATAACTTGCAGTTTTCCCCCAGTTTTGTTGAACAAATGCGGGCTGAAAGCAACAAGGCCATGAGCCACACGGAACATTATGTGTCTAACCCGCTAAACGCATTTTCCCTTATACGACGCATGCATGAGGACTGGACACACTTGCAGCTGTACATGGAGCAGCCAGTGGGCAAACGGCAAATGGACTACGTTAATCTGAAACGGCATCAGCTGCCTAGCAGCACGGATCTCGAAGAGGCAGCCGCTGCCATACATCGCATACAGGCCACCTACGACCTGCAGGTCTCCGACATGGCGGCGGGTCTGCTTAATGGCAAACAGTACAAGTTCGTAGCATGAATGGTTAGCTTCGGCACGCCGAAGACTAAATACCCTTGTAGAAAATTGGTTTAGAACTGCTTTTCTATAAAAGCTTTATGTCCAACCAGTTCTATCTATTGAACCCGATTGATACGACTTTGCCTATATGTTAGGAAAAAGTATTGCGAAACGGATGTGTTTAAAATTGCTTGAAAAACAGACATAAATTTCTCAGCCGATTCTTCCTATAAAGCTATATTTTGGTCTGATGTAAATAATATTGAAAGTCTCGTAAGTGCAAAAATTGGACTAGTCACTCAACCAAGAACTTAATTTTCGGTTGTTCCTAAGTCAGCTATATAATATAGTGTTTCGATCCGTTCAATTTCGACATGCGGGCATGTCTTTTTACAGACTCGTTACACGTTTCGTGATAAAAAAAAATACACTCTGAACTCTTTAATTAATTGGTTTCTATTCATTTACACACTCGGCAATTGCTTAGTGCCAGCTTGAATGAGCTGGACACCTATGCCCTGGGCAAGTACCACTATGATCAGCAGAGCTTTGTCGACGCCAGCCAGTGGATCAACCAGGCCATCAACCGGCTAAATGGACCGCATAAGCTGACTTTGCCACTGGGCTTGAATCGGGCTGAAGTGCAGCATGTTTATGCCGAGGCACTTATCAAAATGAGTGAGTGCCAGATAACATTTGGGAAATTTTATTTAAAGTTTCATTAATTTTGTGCCACTTTCAGATAGATATGCCGATGCTCTAAAGGTTCTCCAGATTGCTACGACAATTGACAAAAATAATTTAAAACTCTTGCAACGAAAAATGGAAGTCGAAACTCTGATAAGAACGTCGCCTAATATTTCACCCAAGCCAGTAGGTGCACTCTGTGAAATTAGTAACAATTGTTAAAGACTTTCGTTTTCCTTTGCAGTACAAAAAGAAGCCAGTTAGCAACTATGAACGTGGCTGCCGTGGCCAATTCCCCACACAGTCCAAGCTGCACTGCGTCTACAATAGCACCAATTCGCCCTTTCTGCGGCTGGCCCCATTGAAAACGGAATTGCTTGCACTGGACCCCTACATGGTACTCTATCACGATGTGATAACACCCAGCGAGATTCGCGAACTGCAACACCTGGCCGTGCCCACTCTGAAACGCGCCACGGTCTTCAATCAGCAGATGGGTCGTAATACTGTCGTCAAGACGCGCACCTCGAAGGTGACCTGGCTGACAGATTCCCTAAATCCACTCACGGTTCGTCTAAATAGACGCATATCGGATATGACGGGATTTGATTTGTATGGGTCGGAGATGTTGCAAGTTATGAATTACGGCCTTGGCGGACATTACGACTTGCACTTTGATTATTTCAATGCGACCATTGTGAGTGAAAGATACGAGATATGAGCATGTCTAGATTAATTAATTTGAATCTATCTTAAAATTTTTCCAGGCCAAGGATTTGACCAAACTTAATGGTGATCGCATTGCAACTGTCCTCTTCTATGTGAGTAGCCACAAAATTTCTATCCTAGCTAAAGTTAATAAACGATTAATGCCCATCTTTAGCTAAGCGATGTGGAACAGGGTGGCGCCACGGTGTTTCCTAATATAAAACAAGCTATATTTCCCAAAAAAGGAACAGCAGTTATGTGGTACAATCTGAGGCATAACAATAACGGGGATCCACAAACGATGCACGCCGCCTGTCCAGTTATAGTTGGTTCCAAGTGGGGTAACTATCTCATCAAATATTCATCAAATATTATACAAAATATTTATAAAAACTCAACTTCACAGTATGTAACAAATGGATACGTGAGCATCAGCAACTTTTTAGGAGGCCATGTCTCTCAAGCCCCTAGCCTTAGCTGAGGTCGGACAATTAAGCCATCTTTTACATTTATGTCTCTCAAATTTATTCTATATAGTATTACTCGAAGTACGTAATCTATTTTGCATGTATGTACAAGGAACTGACAGACAACTTGCTAACAAGATTTAACAATCAATAAAACAAAGTGTTTTAAGAACTCAATACTCAAAATATAAAATCCCATACGATTTAAATCCAAGGAATACACTCGATATATATAAAAGTTGAAGAATAAATGCAGTCTTAAGTATACTAAGCCAATATTACAAACATAAAACGTGATAAGGCCTTATCTGAACTATGCCACTTTTTGAATCCGTGATTTCGTCGCAGCAAACAACAACATTTGAAAATTCCCAGCTAATAACTGATATCAATAAGCTAAAGATATATGACCCAAAGCTTTTTATTTAAACGATTTAAGAGCAATAAATTGAATTTTTTGGCGTGATAAGTAAGCTACACATAAACAAACGCGTTGCGTTGAGCAGAAGTTGACTCAACTTCAGAAATGTTATAAATAAGAACAGAGCAAAGTTGGCGGTGAATTTTGAGAAACTTAAGTTGACGCACTCGTCAATGCATAACTACCTGATATAGCTAAAAAAAAAATATGTTGTAAGACTTACACTAAAAAGTGCACAGCATAATGCGGTCGTCTGTATGGACATTTCTATATATTGCAATTGCTCTAACCCAGTGTCCGATTAGGGCCAAGGCCGCAATGGAGCAGAGCCACAGCACCTCCGTCGCGGGTATGGTGAAGTTGGTGCTGCTGGAGGCCAAGCTCATTGAGAATCTCAGCAGCTATGCGGATGAGCTCGAGAAGAAATTGAATATTTTGAAAAGGTCAGTCAACACATCGGATATAGTAGATCAGAATTACAGTTTTACATGTATCAGGGCCGTTCCACAATTGCAAGCTGAAAGCAATAAGGCCATAGGTCAAATGGAGCAATATGTGTCGAATCCAATAAATGGATTTTCGCTAATACGCCGAATGAATCAAGATTGGAACGATTGGATATTATTTATGGAGGATCCACTGGGCTCATCGCAAGTGGCTTATGTTAGTAGCCAGAAATCACAGCTTCCAACCAATGTCGACCTGATTGAGGCTTGTATAGCTATTTACCGATTACAAAGGTTCTACAACTTAACGGTAAAGGACGTGTCCACGGGCATGCTGAACGGGAAGAAGTACGAGTAAGTAATAGCTACAGGCCACTGTCAATAGTCTATGCCCGACAAATTACCACCTGCAGCGTCGGTCTTAATGCTCTCGACACCTACGTGTTGGGGCAGGAGCACCACAAACACCACACTGTAGATTTGGCCGGCGAGTGGTTCGCCGAAACGCACAGCTGGCTAATGGAGCACACGCTCCCAACCCCAATTGGAGCCGACCCTGAAAAAATGATGCACTTTTTTGCCAGCGCGTTTTTTAATTATAGTGAGTGCTGGATTATCTAATGCTGTTACACAAACAACTATCTGTTAGTTTCTCTTACCTAGAATATTACTCGATTGCACTGTCACTGTTTGATCGCGCTCTGGTGTTAGGAAAGCAAACGGGAGATCCCGCAATACTGAATAGAAGACTTGATATAGAGAAGATGGCCCGAGAAGAGGTTTCGGTTAAGACGGCACCCAAGGTGGATGCAACCAATTACGGCAGGGGTTGTCGTGGTGAATTCGTAGTCACATCCAATTTGTATTGCGTGTACAAATTCGGGTCTTCGCCATTTCTCCTCTTGGCACCGTTAAAAATGGAAATTCGTCTGCTTAATCCCTTTATAATAGTCTTTCATGATGTGTTGTCGCCCCGAGAAATCGACGAGCTCCAGAAACTCGCCAGACCCCTGTTAGAGCGTACAACCGTAGTAAAGTTTAAAAAGTATGAAAAGGACAGCAGGAGGACCTCAAAAGGCGCTTGGATTGAACGCGACCATAACAATCTGACAAAGCGCATTGAAAGACGTATTACGGATATGGTCGAATTGGACTTGCGATACTCGGAGCCGTTCCAAGTAATGAACTACGGCTTAGGTGGACACTATGCGGCTCATAAAGATTTCCTTAATAACGCTTTTGTGAGCTTGTGCAAATTAATAACTACTACAATCCTAACCATAAGATTCCATTTTCAGGTAGATATAAAAGAATCCGACGATCGCATCGCCACTGTTCTTTTTTACGTAGGTTCTTGAACTCTTTGAGCTTTTAAATCTATGCTATTCTCTATTACAATCCACAGCTAACTGATGTGGAGCAAGGAGGCGCCACAGTGTTCACCATACTTAACCAGGCTGTCAGCCCTAAGCGCGGAACGGCCCTTTTCTGGTACAATTTGCATCGTAATGGAACAGGCGACACGAGAACCCTGCATGGCGGTTGTCCAGTTTTAGTGGGCTCCAAATGGAGTAATATACCATCTAACACCTTGATCTTTTATCTATTACTTATAGTCGCATCCCCACAGTAATGACCCTATGGATACGTGAGCGCATGCAACTGTTTGCCAGACCTTGTCTAAAAGAAACTACCTAGCTGAATAGCCAAGGCACTTGGTGTTCCAAATTTATTTGTATTCATGTTCGGAACGCACACACATTTTTTTTGTCCGAATTTTCTGGCACCACGCAATCGGTTCTCGCATCATTTTTGTACAACAGAGTCTCATAACATTAGATTTAACTTGCATTGAATCTCGGTTTATATGACTCTTACTCAGCATTGACACAATTAGGTCTATATACAATTAATAAAAATGTTTATGGCCCCGGGTTAAATAAACATATTTTATTTTATTTAGAGAAACATCTGTTGGAAAGTGGAAAGTTTTATTAGGCTTAAATTAACTGAAAATGTGTTAGACCAGCTTTATTCTCGAATGGATTACAACTATAAATAGCTTGTAAGTGGTGAAGAACTTGTAATCTTTTCAAAATGATCAAGCAATAATAATTGCAAGGTATCGTTGAGTAAAAGACTGAAGCAATTTTATTGTGTGAGAGGCGTACCCAACCATCGTCGTGCCTTTTCAACGATATTGTTATCTGTTGAAGGTAACTACTAAAATCCCATTGTAGGACACTAATAACTGACCAGCTCATGCGGACTTTATGGACATTTCTATATATATAGGGTTTGCTCTAATCCTATGCCCGATAAAGGTTGAAGCCGCGGAGCAAAGCTACAGCACCTCCGTCTTATGTATGGTGAACTTGGTGCTGCTGGAAACCAAGCTTATTGAGAATCTAAGCAGCTATGCGGATGAGCTCTAGAAGAAATTGAATATCTTGAAAAGGTAAGCCTATAAAGTGCAGTGCGTTTAAAGTATGAGGTACAGCTTTGCATGTCTTCAGGGTCATTCCACAATTGCAAGGCTTGCACCGGCTGTATGATTTTTACAACTTGACTGTGAAGGATATTGCCAGCGGGCTGCTGAACGGGAGGCAATACGAGTAAGTGATGTGCGAACTAACTGAAAACAACCGTAACTAGTTGGATGCCATCTCTAGCGCCAGTCTAGGAGCCTTGGATACCTACGCGATGGGCCAGTACCTGGACCAGATTCAAATTCGTGATTTGGCCAGCGAGTGGCTTGCGGAGACAAGCTAGTCGCTAATGGAGCACACACTCCCAATACCAATGGGAGCCGAACGTGAACAAGTGCTGCAAATCTTTGCCAGGGCATTTATCAAACAGAGTAAGCCCATGAAATACCTAATAAAACCATTCTGATAACTCTAGTGTTTTCCTTGCAAAGAGGATTACACAATCGCGCTGCCCCTCTTTGACCACGCTCTGATGAAGGGCAACAAAACAGACAATGCAGATCTGTTAAGTGAAAGGGCTCAAATCGAGGCGCGGAAAGGCTCTTTTCTGGCACAATTTGCATCGCAATGGAACAGGCAATAAGAGAACCCTGCATAGAGCCTGTCCAGTTCTAGTGGGCTCCAAGTGGAGTTATATTTTACAATTCTTTTTATTTGTTTTTTACTATTAATGCACAATTCCTTGACAGTAATGACCCAATGGATAGACGAACGCCTGCAGCACTTTGCTCGACCTTGTCTCCGGGATAGTACCAAATGAATTTGACTGATGTTCTAAAATAACTTTTCATCATTTCAAACTTTTAAACTACCAATAAACATATCATTTAGTGCGAACTTTCGGCCTGCTCGAACTCCTGCTGATGTCACTTCAAATGCGGAAACATGGACACAAACTCCTTTAGCCATCCGACACGTATGCAGACTCATAGACAAACAAATTTCCGGCGTAATCACTTTACACACTTAACGAAAACCCGCTACCAGCCCAACTACCCGACATCTTGTCGGTGGCTTAAATGCTTTTTAAAATGCCAACACGGAAAAAAATAAAGTGCTGAGTGGTTGATAGTCGCTCGGTAGATCGCTCGCTTGCTTGCTTTTGGGCATTTGGGTTATTTGGGGCTAGGTAAAACCCAAGCAACCGCAGTCGCAGCCGCAGCAAAATTTTAGCATACTCCTAGGCGCCGACCTCCCACCCCAGCACCCCGCCCCCACCGTCGGTCCAGCTGGCGTCTAGTGTCTGACACCGCGTACGTGATGTGCAACTTAATGTTTCAATTAGAGGTGAAGTGGCGCCCACGTTGCCAACGTGGTGGCTGCCGCCTGCTGCTTAGGTTATCGTTATCGTTCTCAGTTAACCAGTGTGTATGTGCGTGTGTGTGTGGGTGAGTAGGTGTAGGTGTGTGTATCAGTGTCAGCATCTCTATCAGTCTGTGCACTTATCTGCTTTTAAAAGTTTTAATAATGAACTGGCGCTTACCACCGAGAAACGTGTGCGTGTTCACCCTGTCAGCGATTAAATCCAGCTCCAGCCTCATCCTTAGTCGCCTGCTGACTGGGCGCTTTTTTGATAATTTGTTTACAATCCACTCGGCGCACCTTTTGTGCGGGGGCACTATTTGCATTGAGCAGGCAGCTTGCATGGGGGAAGGGTATTTGGCTAGCCGAAAGGTTCGGCTTGTGCTGTGCAGTGCAGCGTGCATAATGCGTAGATTTAATTGAATTTCGCAAACGAAACTGTGAAACTCAAATAAAACTTTAGCTTGACCACAAATGAGAAAATTTTTGAGTTTGCGAAAAGTTTTCGCCAGCTTGCAACATGATATGCAGCTCTGCTCAAAAGATTTCTTATTAAAGTTTTGCAAAAGGCGCAACTAAAATGGCCAACGGCTACAGTCCTTGTTCCACAAACCCTTCTACTCCTGAGCATTCGTGCGCAACCAAACACCTTTCAATAAAGCGACCTCATCGATAAATAAAAAATTGCCAACATATGCGAAACGCCGTGCGACAACCAACCAATTTTATCGGCATAGCAAACCTTTCAATGCGCTACAATTGAAAATGATTTGAAATACTGTAAAAATTTAATCTTTGTGTATAAAACTCTTAGCTACGAATGACTGAAGCTGAAAATCTTAAGTGACGTAAAATTCCACCTGCAACTATGGAAAATTGGGGGAAAACAGTTTTGGACTATTTATTTGCTTACCATCCTATCAGATTTATTTATTTTTTCAAAGATCTTTGGGAAAACTCATTAGACATATTTTTTCACACGTTTCGCAAAATCCACATAAAGTTTTCTAATACAAATTATTTCGAGCCTTGTTTTACACTTTTGGATCAAGTGATTATGGAAAATACCCTAAAAGAAATAGAATGAGTAGAAAATTGATTTTAAAATGAAAAGATATTTATTTGTTTTAAATGTAAAGCAAGCCTGACCACCAATCATCGTCATAGGTAGCTCATTGCGTAGTCGGCTCTGCCCAGTCGAGTGTAGATGAAAACGTACCTAAAACGTATTTCATTTTGATTGTGTGCACTTTATGATGCGTCCTGTGCGCTCACAGCCCCACAGAGATGATTACATATGCGCAGACCAATAATTTTGCCCAGCATACAAAATAAAAAAAATAGGAAATAAATGGAATAAAAATCAAACAAGGTTAAGAAATGTTGGCTGTAAGGCAACGTTGATTGTGGAAATCTAACAAAATGTTTTATGCACAGGCTAAAAAGGGTTGCCTGAGACGCACTCACACATTTTGTGGTCAATGAAGGAAATATGATTTGGATTTTGTTACTTTGATTACACACATTACATGCGAAATATGAAAAACGTAGCAGCCAAGGCGGCAGACGCTCCCAGACGAGCCCAGCGAGGTCAACGCGGTGGTGGCCAAAGTGGGTGTCGTGCCACAACGTGTGCAAACGTTCAGCTGGAGATGTGTGCTGCAGTGGGTTTGGGTATGCTCTGGGAGTTGAGGGGTGAGCTGGCGGCAGCAGGGATAGCCAACGCGCGGCCGTAAAGCATTTGATGTGCCTGTGTCCGTCGCAGGAAATTGAGTTTTTCGTACAGCTGTAAAGCTGTATGTGTGTGTGCGTGTGTGTGTAATGTAAATAATAGCCAGCAAAAAGCACCAGAAATTTATGCACGCACTCAAGCGCACAAATTCGCTTGGCGCGTCGTCTTCGGTCGTCGGTCTTCGCAGCAGCATCGCACTCTCAGGGTCAGTCAGAGTAAATATATATTATGCAGAGAGTATTACGATTTTGTTGTCAAATATGAAACACATTTAAGTAGGCATAAAATATATATATATGTATATCTGAATAGATTGTACAACCGCCAGTTTGATATAAAAAAGTATATAGCTACATTCGATCAGAACGGATTCCTAAATTGTGTTATTACTTGCTCGCCAATTGGTAGCTCCCGGAGGAAAGCTTGTCTTACATATTATTTAAGCAAAAAATGTCATAATTATGTATTTTTAAACTGTTGTGCTTCCCCAGTTTATATAAAAATGTATTCCAGATCAGGATTCCAGTTCTAAACGCTCAGAAGTTGTTTTTTAAATTCCACCCGCAAGTGTTAAAAATAGGCGGAAAACGATTGGAAGACACTTTTGCTGACCATCCAATCAGCTTCATACTTATTTTCAAAGACCCTCTGAAATTTCATTTCACGTTTTGCAAAATCTATCCATCCGTGGTGGAAATCGCGAAAAGATTGCAGAGCAAAAGTTAAATGTGCAGCTTTATGCTTTCAAGAATCTTTGAAGTCCTGCCCACTGATAAGATTACTTTATTTATCCTCCAATTAACTTCAAATTTATTTGACATATATATGTAAATTATTCATTATATTAAACTTCTCCAGGGCGGAGTATCGGTGAAAAAGTAATCTCCGAAATTCGAAAAAAAATAGCTGGAGATTCGTCAGAGATTTTTAATTATATTAATAACAAAACACCGAAAGTGTATAACAAATTCCACAAAGCACAGTTTTTTCCTTGTATGTTTTCTCTTTTTCTGTGATTTGGTTCAACAATGTAAATGCTTGAGAAAATCGATAAATGAGAAAGCAAGTGGATGTGTGTGTGTGTGTGTGTGAGTGTACACTGAGATTTGAGCTATTTAAGTTCTGTAGGCACAGAGACTGTCGTCAGTGTGGCATTTATTTGAGTTACACTTGATACAGTTAGCTGCCAAGGCACTTGGACTATGCCTGACCCGCCTTTCAACAAGTCTGCCACTTACCTTGCAATGCAACCAAATGCTGTATGTAAATATACGATCTATGTCTGTACCTAGTGTATTTATACACCAGATGCACAGATCGTGGGGCAGGTGCCAAGGCAAATGAGATGCAAACTGTTTTATTAGGGATTGGGACGGTCGGTCGTTTGATTAGAAATGAGCTAAACATAAATTGATTAAATGTCACTCAACTGCGGCTGCAATCGGCTCACAATCAATTACAAAATGACAAATTTGACATGTGTGTGCACTGCGATTGGGCCAACGGATGCAATGCACATAATCTGGACAGTACGTCAATGCAGCCATTCAACTGACAACTGGCCAGTGTCCACAGTCGACTCTCCAGTGGAGCGACTGTCAGTTGGAGCAGCCGAAATCAATGGCAAAGTTGATTTACGTGCGGTTGGCAATTGTGTTCAAGTGAATCGCAATCTATGGGCGGGCACATTACATGTGGGCGGGGCATTGTCCATATCGAAATGATTTGCTGGCCAACGACAAATGCAGCTAAACGAATTATGTCTAATGGCATTTCAGGTTGAAATGCGATTAAAATGCAATTTGAAATGCAAAACATTTTGCCAGCCAAAACAGATGTAGCAGAGGTGCGTGTCGGGCAGAGGGTTGGCGGGGACTGGGCCGGGTCTTGCTGTGGCTAAAGACTGATGCAACTTGTGTCTGTGCCGCACTTTAAAGATGCCTGTCTGATTGTCTGCCCATTTGGCTGCCAGCCAAAATGCTGGCAACGTTTTTTTCTCACTTTTCGCCAAAAAACAGTCTTTTTTTATACCCTGCACCCATGGAAAATGGGTAAAATGGGGTATAATTAGCAGAGTCAATTAAGTAGATATTTTCGCATCCGCATTTCCCTCCAATAGTGCGAGACTGGGCTAAGAAGAAGCTCAGCTCAGAAGTCAGCTTGGCGCTGGGTATTAGGTATCTCGTAGTCGAGCACTTCCAACTAGATCAGTTAAGCTAATGAAGAGACATCAGCTGTGCTGCATTTTGTGGCAAACAGCAGGCCACATGATTACAAAGAATTCGTGCGTTACCTGCTGGCCAGGCTAAGAGAAATTAACATTAAATGTTTCAGAACAGGTCCAAATCACGCGAGCCGCTTGCCTGATTTATGGCAAGTTTCGACAATTAAAAGTCCATTGGAGACAGCAGAACACGCAGAAGAATAAGAAGAAGAAAACGAAGTACCCATGGCACAATTTGGCATTTTATTTTGCCAAGAAATGTTGTACACAGTTTTTGTACCTTTGCCACCTCAGCCTCAAAGTGCCGGCTGCGTTGTCAACAAAGCATAATTTATGCGTTTGCTGTTTGTCTGGCACTGTGGAGTTGGATCTGGGCAGAGACTGGGGATGGAACTGGGACTGCTGCTGGGCCTGGCCAGCTAACACATTGCTAGACAAGCGAACATGACAGCGGCTATGTTGTCGTCGTCTGCTGCTGCTGCTGTTGCTGCTATGCGGAATTTCACGTGGAAAAAGTGCAGCTAGAAATTATTTTAATTAAAAGAGCAGCGCGCAAAACTAAAGACAAAGAAATAGAGACTAACTGCAGCCAGCACGACGAGGTGTGTACACACACACACACACAAACACATAAACACACAAACACACTTAGTTCTGCACGATTAAGGCGCTGCATTTGTCATGATCTGTTTATTTTGATATATATACAGCCGAGTGATTAATTTAGACCAACTCATGTAGCTGTTGCTGCCAGCGATTTGCACTTTATTATCCACGCAATCTATGCGAATTTAATACTGCCCCAAAACCAACACACACACACACGTATCGATTGGCATTTTTATGTAGCCATCACCTGTTGTCTGGCCCATTCCGAAAAAAAAAACGAAATTATTTGCATATCTATAGAGCTGGCGAAGCCCCTGTTAGGTGTTGCCGCATGTAATCAAATCAAGGCAAATGCTGCGAATGCCAGCTGCGTCCTTGCAGACACACAGTGAGTGACACACCTTACTGAACAAAAGTAACTGTGGCCGTAAATGTATCTGATGTGGCTGTAAATGTATCTGTATCTGCAACTGTGTGTTCGTGTATCTTTGGCTGTAACAGCTGCACACACCTACACACAATTTGATTTTATGTTTGCACACGCAGCAACAATTTTCATTGTTTGCAAAATAATTGCAAATCTACGCAGGCAGCTGCGTCCCTTGGCATTTACTCGAGCGGAGGGGTATACAGCTTAGTGGGTGTGTGTGAGTCTGTATTAGTAATGGCTAAAATAAAAACTGGAGCTGCCAAAAACTCTTATGCCAGTCGCCGCAGCAGCAAATTGGTCAAAAAGCCAAACAATTAGCGCGGAAACAATGGGCCCTCAAATATTGGTTGATATTGTTGTTCTTGTTGCTGTTGTTGTTGATGGGCGCCAAAAAATGGATTATTGCCATGGGCATAAATTTACAGTTGCTTTGCTATTTTTCCACTTTTTTCCCCTTTTGTCAGCGTCCACAAAACAGCAACTCACATATGGCCAGAAAAACACAGAGCCAATGGAACTCAAAATGTATTTGTGTTGGTTGTGTGTGTGTGTCCATTTTACACACCGGAAGTTCAGTCCATTTAATGCACGAATTTCGCGCCATTTTACGTTGGTCAACTGTGTCGGCCCCGCAACAGAGTGCCAATGCGTCGCATAGAAATGTACAGCAACAGTAGGGGCAAAAAATAGGTATACCGCAAATGATTTTTGTAAAAAAAAATGCGCTTGAAGCGTTTCCGTTTTGAGGCTTGCACTATAAACAATACCAAGTGAAGAACAATTGAGTTGAACTCTTAAGCGACAGAAAACTTAAATCTTTAAGCTAGGTTTAAATAGGGCTGAGAGAGATTAAATGCCTTTGCGATTTCCAGCTTGTAGCTATTCGAGCTTTGTGCTACTTTTAAAGTCTAATGCTGATAGGATTTGCCTCATAATTAAGTAGTAATTGCTAACATAGAACAATTGTTGACTGATTGTAATAATAAAAGCATTATAATAAGGTAGGAAAGTAATGATAACATTGTTTGGAAGATAGGCTCGATAATTTTTGCTGCGTTAAAAGAAGTTTATTTTAAACGGTATAAGGGTATACAAGGATGTACTCTAATATTGTCATGAAATATGTAACGCATAAATGGTGACAACTCCGACCAGATAAAGTATATATATTCTAGACCAGCATCAACAGCCGAATGGATATATAGCTGCCTTGAGAACGATTGGTCCAAAAACAGGTTCTTGTATGAAAAACTGATCTGAAAATGTTACCCAAACTCGTCATTCGGACTACTTTATAATACATAGACAAAATATTCTGTTTTCAACGATATTTTCATCAAACTCAGCATTTTCGATCTGCACTATTCTCACATATATACAAAGGGGCAATGTCTACAAGGGTATTAGGTCTTCGGAGTACCGAACATATCTTTCTCATTATACCCTGAACCTATTGAAAATGTATGTAACAGGCAGAAGGAAGCATCTCCGACCCCATAAAGTATATATATTCTTGATCAGCATCAACAGTCGAGTCGATTTAGCCATGTACGTCTGTCTGTCCGTCCGTCCGTCTGTCCGTATGTATGAACGCAAGGATCTCAGAACCTATAAGACCTAGAGACTTGAAATTAGCTGTAGGTCCTCCTAGTCAATGCGCAGATCGAGTTTGTTTCGGATAATCGATAACTTGCCCCGTTTCCAACTAATCGATAAAAATCGATATCGAAATCCTGTTTTTTTTTTTTGCAATTTTGGTAAATAATAAGAGCTAGTGTCACCAAACTTGACATGTTGCTTCTAGAATAGTATATATATATCAAGTATTTTTCATTTTATAGCTATCGCCACATCCCCGCTACCACCACAAAGCTATAAATCATGTTAGTAAGCCAAATTTTATTGCCTATCTAAACAAGCCACAATTTAAATGCAATTGTCATTTTGAGAATACACGAATATATTATAGTACAATAAGATATACTACTGAAAATTTCATCAAGATCGGTTAAGAAACACGACAGAAAATGTGTTTTGGCCTACAAGCACGTGCAGCAGCAAGCGCAAATTCCAAAAATATCTGTATACATGTACACACACACATTCATGCGCGTCTTCTTTGAATTCTATCAACATCATCGCAATTGTGATTGTATTGTTTTATGTGCTGCTATTTTAATTCGCTTCTTTCTCATTAAGAGTTAATTATTGGTGTGGCTATTGAGTAGAGGCGGCGGAAAGTAGCGCCGCCAGTTACGAGTTCGAACCCTCCCGAGGAAACTATTTTTTTTTTTGGCTGGTGTGGCTGCTGCGTAGAGGCGGCAGCAAGTAATGCGGTGAGCTGCGAGTTCGAACCCTGCCAAGGGAACTTTTTTCTTAAATTTATTTTTATTACTACTAAAGCAAAAGAGCGCGTAGCGCGAGTTATATTTGGTGTATATAAGAAGAAGATGGTTCAGTGTATCCCCTAGTCGGGAGCTCCCGACTAGAAACTCTTACTTGTTTTTATTTTAAACTATATTGTAAATGTATGCAAACTTTTGGATATAGAGTTTCAAAATAAATGCCTTTATTAACAGAAAAACTAAACACAGAAACAGAACCTCTTTAGCAGGATTATGGGAAACAAAATTGACTCACATATTGTATGTAAAATAAAATAATTTAATAACAATTAATTTTAATACCACGTCGCCTCTATTGCTTATCTACATTTTCATAAGCACACTGTAAACTGACCTAAAGGCTGCAGCAGCTGCTAATACCTGATTATAAACTCAAAACAATGGTCTCTATTTAATCCCATTTAATTTGCAGCTACAATGCATGTTAATACAACAATTAAAATTTGAGGCCAGTGTGCTATTATAGATAATCTAAGGATTGAATATCAGCAAACAGTTTATGGGTCTCCGGAAAAGACTTTGGGCGGCCAAGCATAAAATTGGCCTCTCAAGACAATAAGAGCTTAATATTCAATAAGCCATGCAGTTGGCAATAGGCTTTTGTTTAAATTTGTGAATTGGGTCAAACACATGGCACTACAGAAATGAAAGATTTAAGGCCTGTTAAAATCATTGCAGTTTTGCATATAGTAGATCATTTACCAGTGCAAAATATACCCGAGTTGTCTACCAATTAATTAATATAAGAAAATTGTACTTTAATTTCTCGTAAAGCAGCTACTCATGTTTCCATAGGCTGCCCACTAAAATGTTAAGCATAATCCCTTCGAACACTTTAAGTCGAGAAGCACTTTAAGTAAACTCTTTTCCGCTAATATTATGAGCGTTATGGCCACCTTAACAATTAAGCGTAATTTGAATAATCAAAAGCCAACAAAGAACAGCAACAACAACAACAACTCTCAAATTCCAGGCGCGTGCAATAAAAACTTTGCCAACCATCGAACCTGGCAATAAATTTCGGTGCGGCAGCAACAAAAACAAGCGCAACTAATGAAAGTAAGTCCGGCCCGGCTGTCCACGGGGCCACAGCCCGCAGCATTAAGGGGGCGGGATCGTTTGTAAGAAACTTAATTGAAATAATTTTGGCTGGCACAAGAATCGGAAGCTGTAGCTGGAGTGGGTTGAGGGTCTTGGCAAAAGTTTTACTACGCAATCAAAGTGCAAATATTTAAAGTATGCGGCGGCAGGGGCTTCAGTTGGGGACTTACCTATGAAATATCCGTGTGCTTCGATTATTTTATGATTAGCTTGTGGGCTAGTCAAAAAGCAGATATGTGAGCTATATAAAAATACCTCACAAAATGAAACATGTTCGATATATCTATATGGATACGGCAGTATGAAGAAAAGATCTGTTCGAAATACTCGAAAAACTTATAGTCTGGACCATGAACGATATAATGGATACATTTAGTATTTTTAATTATTTTAAAATATATATATACAGGCTCTTTAGCTGGCTAAGTAAAAGCTGATCGTAAAACTCAACCGAACTAAATTTCGAAAAAAAAGTTTGATTGAAAATGGTTTCTTTGGCAATTTAAAAATATTATTACAAGATAATTTTATGTATTTCAATGTGAGTTTCAATAGATGTAATTATGCTTGAAAATCGAAAATAAATTCGAAGAAAGCATCTGACTCTAGCTTGGCTTCGTTTTTGTTTAAAGGCAGGCACACGAATCGAACCTTAAGGCCAGGTATCTGCAGCTTGGTAAATATATATTTAATCTTTGAAGATACGCACTTCTATTATAAAAAGTGGCTTAAACAATAGCTATTGATATTAGGAGGCACACCTGAGATACTTCCT
This sequence comes from Drosophila montana, assembly GCF_035044405.1. NCBI lineage: Eukaryota > Metazoa > Arthropoda > Insecta > Diptera > Drosophilidae > Drosophila > Drosophila montana. The sequence goes on along the minus strand of NW_026998620.1, from coordinate 11,869,744 downwards.
ATGTCAATGCGCGCTTTACAACACTATTTAGTCTGCTTTAAAAGATAAGATTTGATATTTAAAGGGTTATTGCTTCTCTTTTTCTATCTCTCTCCCTCTCCCTTATTCACTCGCTCACTCTCTTCTTTATGCTCTCCCTCTCTCTCTCTCTCTGACTCTGTCTCTCTCTCTCATTCTCTTTCTCGCAGATGACTCATTTGTCTCAGACAGCTTGTTTATTTAGATAGCCTAAGTAATTTAAAGCTCGTTGCTTTGCACACACATGTCCTCACACCCTGCCGTAGCTAATGCCGCAACATTTCAAAGAAGCGAAAACTTTTGTAAATAAAGCGCTGAGCCCGTCGGCTATTTGTGCGCCAAACTTCAGATACTTACACTCTACAAAATATATATATGTGTATGTGCTATATACAGATATACGCGATTGCAACTCACCTCAAGATATTTGGTAAGCAGCAGAAGAAGAAGAAATTGAGACGCGTTAAAGCGCGCCTCGTGTGCTAACGAATCGCCGCAGGCTCTTTTCCAAAGTATCTGTATCTTCAACTGTATCTGTATCTCTTTCAGCATGCTCATTAGAATTCATTATAAAATATGACTGGCGGTTGCGGCTAGACCTAGATAAATAACAAACACCTGTTTACCGTTTGTCGTTTGCCATTTGGCTGTGGCATTGTCCGGTTGCATGCATCGGCTTATATCATATTTCTGGCTACGGACCGCGGCTACGTGAGATAACTGCAGCGGATGTTTCTATTAGCCAGGCGAGGCCCGGCCGGCGCAGTGAATGTGGCAGGATTCGCGTTATTTATGCGTCGCGGTGCGATGTCTAATTTATGTCGCAGCTTGGCTGCAATTTGTGGCTGGGTTATTATAATAATTATGAGTAGCTCCACAATATGCTAATATGCTGAACAACGTTTGGCATTAAAGTCTGGCAAAATTAGTTACGTTGCAGGAAATACGGGCACAGATACAGGCGACACGACTCGCATGGCTTATTTAACTTAAACGCAAGTTAAACAGGCAACAGAAATACACACACACACACAGCTATAAAAGTCGTCGGCAAAGTAAACGATTAAAATATGCACAACACGAGTAAACATATTTTCAAGAAGTAAATATCCTTGAGGAACAGCAGTAGCAGGAGCAGCGGCAACCAAAATTCAGGAGCGCATGAAATGTATTTAAAATATGCCAAGTGGCAGACATTTTGACGCACCCATTGGAGCTGGGCGTTCGGCCAGGTTTGGGTGTGGACTCCAAGCTGTAGCTGGAGCTGCACGTAGCTACGGCGACGACAGCAGCAGCAGCAACAGCAGTCGGCAAAAGCAAAGCTGAAGGCGAAGACGTTGCCTCGACTGCACGTGGGCACAAAAGGCGCAAGGTAAATAAATATTGTAGCACATAATGCGACCGGGAAAAGGACGCGTACAAGGCACAAGACGAAGACTTAGACGCGAAGACGTTGATGCCGGCAAGTTGAAAGGCAACGGTGTTCTTGGCTGCGCACACTCAAGCTAAGATACTTACAAGGATTAAAGAGTCACTCAAGTTAAATGCATTGAAAATGAAGTAAAAGAAGCGTAAAAATTGTACCGAAAGTTGAACAAGTCCTAGCTGAATGGAGGTGGCAGGATTGAGGCATTAAGGTGGAGCTGGCGTGCGTGTGTGTGTGTGTTTGTGTTTGTTAGCATTTGCCTCTGTTACTTTTAATTTTACTCGCAGTTTATTTAATTTTGTGCTTTTTATTCCGGCAACGTCTGCTCGCTGCCGCGGCTCGATATAAAGTGGCAGTTGTTGATTTAGCGGTATTTAAATTGAAGCAACTTAGTTGGATTACGAACAAGCTGCTTGCGGTTAACCGAAATTGAGGCACCACTCAATGTTGATAGCCCGGAAAAAATAGAGCTGTGTAGGCTGTTGACTTGATAACTAGCTGTTACTGTTGCTAAATTAATAGCAGACTAAGTTGGGCAGATTTTTGAGTTGCCAGCTAAATACGAGTTTTGGTAAATGCTGAGAATTGCTAAGTATCAACCGGAAGAAAAGTTTGCCGTGAAAGAGACAGACGAGCAGACGGAGGAAAGAATAGAAAAACGATCAACAAGCCTTCGACAATGACATGCCATTTACAGTCAGATATCATATCAAATATCATCACGCCTAGCTGGACACTTACAGAAAGTACCATGTGCCGATGACACAGCCTCCAGTAGTTGCGTCCACACTGACGCAGATCAGATAGACTAGATATTTAGACAAAACGAAATGGAATATTAAAATAAATATCAACAAACCTATTGTAATCTCTGGGAAGCAGCAGCTTCACCCTGCACATTTCTGGGTGGACTTCTAATACCGCAGAAACCATACGACCGTGGAGAACCTCTCAAGACTGCACCGGAAATGCCTCCTTTAAAGGCAATAGCTATCCACGTTTAGAGATCCAAGTCGGGGATAGAGCAGGCTGAACTCAATCTTCGTCCATTCGGACCATATATTTAACTACTTCTTGCGCTGGCCGTTTTACAAGATGAATAATAATCCCCTATCAAACAGTTTGATTAAGAACTAAAACTGATTACCGTTTTCTGTTAAAATGAAAAGGGTTTGACTAATATTTGAAACAAAATAAACATTTGTGAAATCTTAGAATAAAAGAACAAGTCACTTTCCCAAGGTTTGAGCCCGCAAACTTGTTATTCAGTTGCCCAAAACAGACAAATATTTCATTTATTATTATAAAATATTTTTTATAATTATTTTTATTATATAACATACCTGCCACATGTCATAAATTAGCTGAGGATGCGAACCTGTAGTCTCGTTCCTCAGTTGCCTGATGAGCTTAGATAACAGCAAATGTTAAATATATTTTACATATCTATCGATGTGGCTAATAAAAATAAGTTTTTTACTTGCACTCTATAATAAATAAAAAAAGCACATGAATTTAAGGTCATGAGCATATGTGGAGTCAGAGATTTTAAGCTTTTTATGGCAGTTCCCTTTAGCGCTTAAGTAGGCGCAATTAAATATGGCCCTTTCCTATTGCCAGTGCCATTGTCATGTCTGTTGCGGCTGTTGTTGTTGCTGCTGTTCATAAAAGATTGCACAATGTTTACGCACACACACACAGACGCACCCTTGCGCCCTTGCCACACCGCTGCATTGCAACATTTTCGCAGTGTGTAATGCAAATTGCGGCCGATGCGGTAATTGCCGCTCATTATGGTCAGGCAAATGTGTTGGACAAGGGTGGGCGGTGGGGTGTATGCGGACTGGCAATGCCAATGCCAATGCCAGGAGCCTGCTGATAAGACAAATGCACGGCGCTGTTGCCCGAACCGAAATCGCCACGCCCACCTAGCGCACTTTGCCAGCCCCTCTTTTAATGCAATTTTTACATGGCCCCAACAAGCGAACATATTCCAATTGCAATGCGAGTTCCACTTGGTGTCGGAGTTGGAGTTGGTGGCGATGCCGCGACCGGGACCGAAACCGGGACCGGGACTGGGACCAGAGCCAGGACCGCGCCATCACATAAGTCACTTTAATGGGCTTTCAATGAGGTGTGTGCCGAAAGGGAGGGGGGGGGGGGGGGGGGGGGGCTGGCTGAATATTACACACAACATTACGCAAATGCATTAATGGTATTTTAATGTTGAGGTATTTTACAGGGCCAGCCTTCTGGCCGAGTCCAAGCACCCAGGCCAGGTAAAGGGCTCCAGGGCCAAATGGCCAATGGCATGCCAACAATGCAAATTAAAAGCAAAAACTATACGAAAAACTTTAAATTACTAAAAACAGTTGACACAACTTTAAACCACAGACGCCGACATCACCCGCCAGCCACCCGATGGCAAAAAGGTAGCGCAGCAATGTGGTGACAAGTCAACGTGCCACTTGGGATGGGTTTGGCTGGAGGGGTTGGCTCGCTCCAATGTCGGCACTGACACCAGCAGGCTGCACACACACACACACACACACACACGCATATAAGTGAATTTTCACACAAAATTCAAAGTGAAAATGATAAATTATTTTCGGGGCACACATTCAGAGGCAACCAAAAGGCAACGCCGCAAGAATTTTGCTTGGCAAGCTGAAAGTTAAGAAAGCAGTTGGGCCAAGGGATTATAGAACTATACACTCATACACCCACACTCACATACATATTGTGTGTGTGTGTGTGTGTCTCGAGTGAAAGTACAAAATTTTAAATCGTTTTTCGTGAGATTTATTGTGGCTCTGGTTAACCGCGCCTCCCCTGCCCGACTAACACTTACGGCTGCCAAATTTATGCGCCTGCGTTAGTCATCTCGCAGGCATTTCAACAATTTACACCTCAAAAATATTTATGTCGCCAGCCCCCGCATGACTTAAAGGTCCCGCATCAAACTTAATTTGCTGGAAAATTTTAGCAATTAAACAAAACATTTCTACCACGAATATTACGAGCTTGGACTCGAGCACATATGGCCGGACATTGAAATTAATTTCGACTGCTGCCAGACAAAGGGGCAGCGGATGGTGCGGATGGAGCGGGTGAAGCGGTAGCCACGTTATGAACTTTGACACCTCATGCAACAATTTTGCGGTTGACAATGAGCCCGAATAACCCTTGGCCAAAAAAGAGCCCAGCTCAGAGGCTTACATACGTTTACACCTAGGCAAACTGAGTTGGACTCCTTTTTTTTATTATTCGCATTACTTTTTCACATTTAATGAGCCCAGACCGATGTCGGCATCAACATTATTATTTCAAATAAAAGCGCATTATGCTGGATTATCAACTGGACTTTGGCCAAAACACACACACGCACAAAATGCCGCCTCTGTGGGGTAAGCACAAAAGAAAAAAAAGAAAAAAGGTGGAAAATGCGAAAACTTAATTTTCAGCTGGTATGCCATGTATGCCGCATTTCGGACACAGGGCGCACGACACCGGATACTTGACCACCACAGCAACCAACCCAGACGCATGGGAAACCCGCTCAAGGGTTGCTTAATGAATGTGTGTCCTCTAGCTGGGAACCCTTATGTGGACATGTCCGGCGACCGCCGTGCAATTAAATGTGAAATGTTGAAAATAATTTGCATTACGTATGCGCCCCGTCTAACGGCTTATCTCATGCAATTAAGGTAGTTGGCAAAAGTTGACGGTGACGGTTTATTTGCCGGCATTTGCATACATTTTTGGGAAATTTAATTAGTGCATGGATTTAATTATGTCATCCTCCCAGTGCTACGGCCATTGGATAGGGCTGGAGCTAGAGCAGCGCAGGAGAAGATTGTAGAATGATATCTCCAACCACCAACAGCTCGAACTGTCAATTGTTCAATGAGTCGTGCATTTTTATTTGCATTCCCATCAATTTGTTGCGTTTTGCAGTCGCCGTGCTTTATTATGCATTCGCACTGTAACTGAGGACAAAGGACTCGAACGCCATCTGCACTCAATTTACCTGCATTGTCCTGCTGGCAATTTTTTCATATATATGTATGTACATATATATTTTTACACTTGAGATTTTTGGGTTTTTGTGTTATTTTAAATGCAAAAGCGCCGCTGACAATAAGCGGAAATGAATTATGTTTGAGGCTAGCTGGAGCGGGAGCCCACCAAAAAAGCCTGCACTGTGCCACAGTGCCGATGGATGGTGGCTACTGCCTGACCCACCGCTGAGGTGGTGCAACTGCCAGTGCCTGTGCCTGTGCCCGTGCCTGAGCCTGAGCCGGTGCCCACTTTGTGCATTGTGCGAGTGCATTTCGCGTTCAGTTTATTGTGTGTTGGCCACGCAGCAGACAAATAAATCAATGACAGCCCGACTTTATTGTTTTGGTCACAAAAATATTGCTTTTATATTATTAAATAGCTGCGCTTCTTCGCCTGCGTATGCCTACGGCGATGCCGTCGATCGTGCCGTGCTGATATATAATACAAAAACAAAAATAATAATACCTATAGGGAATGCCAGCAGGAGCTGCAGCAGCCGACGCGGGGTGGGGCAAGGCAGCCACATTCAGTGGCTTCTATATATTAAATGTGCTGCGGTCTCTATTGACAAATTTTTGAATGATGCATTGCTCGTTGCGGTAGATATGCAATAAAAACGCGTTAATTGTTGTTGTTAGCCGGGGCGAGAGCTTGGATCCAGGCAGCGAGTGCCAAAATAAATGATAAAATATTTTGATTTGCATACATATTGGATTTAAATCAATGAATAAAGCTAAATAATTATTTGGAAATATTTTACAAATCTTTAGCAAGATTTTAAATACATTTTTTAACAATGAACCAAACCTTTAACAAAAGGAAATAACCCGAACAAAGAGCCTAAATATGGTTCGTGCCACCTTGGCATCAATTATGTTTTCCTTGAATTGTTTCTTTAAAATTTTGATGTGCAAAGCAAGGCTTTGAAAAACTTAAACTATTAACATGAATTGTACGTGAGTCGTTAATATAAACAAAATGTGCTTCCACAGATGTAAACAGAGACAAAAGACAGATGGCTTGCTTTCCTGAACCATGACGGTTACGGACTTGCAGCTTATCGAATGAAAAATAATAATTAAATGCACTAACTACTTTTAATGCCAAGTCATAAATTGCCAAAGATTTAATTTGCTACACTTACTTAAATATTTAAATAAAATTTAATTCAATTTTAAGTCAATGGCAACAAATTCGGTTTATTTATCAGACACTTTCACTTGCTCGGCAGCGGAAACGGCAGCAGCTGCTCAAGTGAAGTCCAAGTTGAAGCCCAAGTCTCAGCCCACAACACACCCACAGCTAGTTGGTATCAAGTTTTTGGCTAAACAAATTCGAGCTCTCGAAAACTGAAACTCAATTTTTGCACAACAATGCGTCCATAATTACTGTGCGGATAGTCAACAGGCAAACGAAATCGAATCAAATCAGAAACTTTAAATCTTGGGGCTAACTCGGGCAGCAGCTGCAACTAAACAGTGAAGCGACCTGCCCCCGGCCACGGCTTGCCTCGTTGGCGGACACGGGCTCATTCAATCGTCAGTTCCAGCAATTACACGCATTTTGCGCAATTTAAACCAAATGCTAACGACAGCTAACAACCAGCCGGCAACCGACAACCGACAACCGGCAACCAACAAGCAACAACCAACAAGCGGCAAGCGGCAACCTTTGCTGCACCTTGGACCAGCTGAAGCAAACATGCGAAGGTCTGCGTAGGGGAATGGTGGTGGGGTCAACAGCAGCAGCAGGCAGGACCAGCCAGGCGTTTGATGAACAAAAAGTAGCATACTGTAAATCAAAAAGTAACTTGCCGTACGGATGTCATTCGTTGCAGATCGTTCGAGCGCAAAATTTAACAATGACACAAACACAAACTTTGGCAAAAGCAACAACACAACACAATGGAACATGATGACGCACGCAGCAGCCATTTCCACTCAGTGGCACACAAGATAATACCTTACAACACACACCTACAACATACGGCCAAGCACACACACACACAAACAGACAGCCACACAGTTGGGCATTGACTTTGGCTTTTGGGGCATAGGGGCAAAAGTTGCTCATGCAGAAGCTGTCATGTCCAGCACTCAAATTTCTAATGCTGGCCTAAAGGGCTGTGCGGGCGGGTGTGCTTGTGTGTGCGGTGCGTGTGTGTGCGGTGCGTGTGTTCGGGCAACACTTAAAAGTCACACGGGCGTGGCAAGTTAAATGAAATGCACATTGATGTGGCATTTGTGTGTCCTTTTGGCTGCTGCTGCTGCAAGTGACAGTTGCGCCAGAGCATGGGGTTACGGTTCGTATAGAATACGTCCTTGTGGCAAGCAGGTAGCTGACTGCCTTTGACGCCAAGTGAGATAAATGCAAGCCCAAGCCCAACCAAAAGAAAAGCGCAACCTGTGGCAACAAATGGCAGCAGCTGGTGTCGCCTCGTGGCATGCAAAGACACTGCCACAAGCAACGCCAACAAAAATTTCAATCAATAACCGTAACGATAACATTGTCAGCACAGGGATACAATAAACTAGAAGAGAAAGACATTGGTTTCTTACTGAATTGTGTATACTCTATACAATAAGTCAGAGCGATTTTCACTTGACAGCACATATATGGGTTTTTAGAATGTGAGAATACAAGCGAAAATAGTTAAAGTTATTTTCTTTGCCATTCGATCGACTTCAAATTCGAGCTCAGTGAAAGTTCATTCAAATCCACCCCACTCGGTGAAAAGTCGAACGGCTTCAAACTCACTTTTAAAATATTGTTTGAATAATGTATTCATCTTTCGTGGAAATTCACTCTGCTGGGTGCAAACGGGCTTACTGTGAACACAGGAAGAATTAAATTTTTCCACGTGAGGGAAGAGAGTCGAAAAGAGATGTTTCCGAAGATTTTCAGCCCGGTCAAGGCTGGCAATACGCTTTAGTATTAAAATATAATTAAAGCTATAACCCTTTAAATAGGCATAAGCTGAAGTTAAATTTAACAAAGCTGTTTTTTCAAATTAAACCTTTAAAATTAAAACCAATTCAATATTGTAAAGACAAAGTAAGCTATTTGCGATTTCACGCAACGACCATATTTTTTTTTAAAACCAAAAATAATATTAATTTTTTTAATAGACTAAATTTGTTTCCTTGCTGCCATTTTATTCCTCTTATGCCGATTAGCGATTATGAAATTATTTTTAAAAAGACAATTGATACAAGCTAAGTAACATACTTCTTTACATCCTTTTCACATCCATTTCCTGTTATCATGTACATTATGATAAGTTTGCGTCGACAACAGATCGTGAACAGGCTTTTAAAATGCCGATCACTTATTTGCCAAGTTCCGCTCCTATAAGTACAAAGTAAAGTAGAGTAAAGTAAAAAAGAATTCCTTAAAATTTTGATTTTCCGTACTTACATATTAAGCCCCTAAGCTGTAATACCCTGGCTGCAAGTGTATTAAAATGTTGCAACTCTTTGGCGCGCAATTTCAATAAATTTTGCCGCCTGTTGACAAGCCGCAAAGTGTGCTTTAAAAATGGCTTAGCGTCTCTCTCTCTCTCTCTCTCTCTCTCTCTGTGTGCATGTGTGTGTGTGTGTGTGGCAGACGAGGACAAGGCAAGGCAAACGCGATTTTTATCGCAATTCAATAGAGTTTCCGTTACATTACGCCACGGGTTTTGTCTTGGTGCGGAACTAACAGCGCCATATTTGTATCCGTTCGACGTGTCAACGTGTATTGCTTCCGTTTGTTGTTTGTTATTGGTTTTGCCTGTGCAGCAGCAGGCGGTGCACCTTGCCAGGAGCCCAGACAGACACACAGAGACACATACATTGTGTGTGCCAGATGGAGATAGCAACAGAGACAAGCATTTGGGTTAAAGCGTTATTGAAATTTTATGTTGTCTGCGATTTGGGAGTGGATTTGCGTTTTTGCAGCTGATTTATGGCCTGTCGTTTATAGCGAGAGTTCACTTTAAGCAGCCCTTTAAAGAGCTTGCAGCTAATTACGCACCGCAAATAATATATTTTCTTTTTACCATTGCGCCTAACCACTTGCAGGGGGGTTGAGCTAAGCTGAGCGACGTTAAAGGGTTGGTTTATCTTTGGTCTGGCATTAAAAACTTTTCACTGGTTTTATTTTTCTTTGAGCTCCGAAATTGAATTAACGTGCGCGCTTTGCTGAAATGTCAATTTGGCTGACAGTGGCTGATAGGTAAAGGATAGAGGCTGGGGCGGGTACCGGTGGCAAGGGCAGGGGCAGAGTCACCTTGAGACAGCTCATTAGAATTCCGTTTCGACTTGAAAGTTGTTTGTCGTTTGTTTACCTTGAAATTAAAAATGCAAAAATGCCGACAGACCAGACAAAAGCAGATGCTGCTGATGCTGCTGCTGCTGCTGTTACTACTTTTTGGGGCAGCTCGCTCGAAGATGCAACGTTAAGTGTCTGCCAGGCAGCTGAATTATTTATGGCACTTGCCGCAGCAACAGCAACAGCAACAGATTACAAGATTAAATTATTGTAACAAGCGCATTACGTAACTACTTTGCATAATTTACCGCTACAAAAGGCAGCCAAGACACAGAGGCTGGCAAAAATAAAAACATTCATCTTGAGCTTAAGATGGGCCGCGACAGGCGGGCTCAGGAGCAGAACGCTCCTGGGAGTGGCATACAAAAGTCGCCAGCCAAAACATACAATATATAGGTAAATCCTAGCCGACCTCTGCGTAGGTGACACTGACAGAGTCAAGGGTTCGTCCCGCCGGGCGTATGCGCAACATTTTTGTTTGCCACAATTTGTCACTGTTGGTTAGCGGCCGGCTTGCAGGCACTGTGACTGCGCGCGCTACCGTCTTCCTCGACTGTCTAATTTGCATTTTAATTTAATTTTTTCCATACCGCAAAATGTCAACAAAACGCCGCAGACGCTCAGTCGAGTCACTTGCAGACGTTGCCAAGTTCTTGCAACGCGGCAGCTCATCAGCTGAAGGGGCTGCCAGGTCGACTCTCTGGTATGTGCCGCCGCGTCTTCTGTTTGTTTGTCTACAGCTTTTTTTAGGCGCACTTTTAATTGAGTCTTGCATATGCATGAGCACCGGCAGGCAACTCAATTAAAGCGATTGCCGCCCTGAACTTCAACTTCAACTTCAATTTACTTTTTGTGACATGAACTTTGAGCCGCTGGCAAAATCAATGCGAATGCGACATTGGGCTGAATGCGAATCGTAAAACTTCCATCGATTTCCCGAACATAAAATGGCGATATTGTCTGCCGCATAAAATTATGACTGCCAGCCACCACAACTGGGTATGCTTGACTAGAAAATGCTCTGGGTGCATTCGCCAGGTGCTACGAAACCCGCTCCAATCCACCTTGCTCTGAACTTTCCACCATATACGTAATCTTAAATAAATTCAATTATAACTATTATAACTATGTGAGCCTAATAAAATTGAATGAATTAACAGAAAACATATTAAAGTAGGTGTATACAAAAATCAAATATTAAACATTACAAGAAAATATGAAATGGTTGGCGACCGGAACACAAATTTATATTTTACTATTAACCGAACCTTAAGTCGAACTAATTTCCCAAGAAACAGCCGCACCGAATCGACCCATATATTTCCATAAAATTGGGTTTCTTCAATATAAATAATATTGAAGGAACACCCAGCATAAAAAACTTGAGTCCAAACATTGAATTTATAATTTTATCGTTATAATTTTAAAGATATATGACCAAACCACGATTGAACCGAGATCTGGGTTCATAGATGTAAAAAGCCAGGCTCATGCACCAAAATTTTAGATAGGGAGTTGGCTACTAAATGCTTGAAAACTGAAAACCTGGCCAGATTATACAGACCAGATCCTTTAGCTGTTGCCCAACAAAAAAGTGTTTCTCCGTTTTTTCTGGCACACGTTTACATCACGTTAGCATACCCATTTTAAGCCAGCTATATGTTTACAGGGTATAATCACTTCGAATTGTCATAAAATGGCTTGCGGTAGACAAAAGAAATGCGGCGACCTTTAAGCAAATACAAAGAGCGAATTTATGACGACAACTTGTTGTGGTCGTTCCCCAACACCCCTCCAACGCGCCCTGCAGCTGTTATACTACGCCGAATGGTACATGTTGCATAGTGGGTAAAGTGGTGGGGCAGCTCGTCTGGCATGCTTTCAGCTTTGACTTTGCCATTTTGAACGTTGTAAATTCTAAAAACTGTCAGGCTAACCAATCGTGCAACCGTTATTACCTGTTGGCTGGCCCCCGGTTCAAATAAGCTGCGGAGGTGGCGCTTTGGCCATTTGGTGTACGTGCCACCATTGCGTTTGCAATGGACGCGCTTCCGCTTAGGAGTCGCAACGTCACGGCTCATAATTCCCTGAATTTATGAACTGTAACCGAGCGTCTAGTCTGACAATGAGCAGCCCAGCAGACAGAAAATGGTAATATACAGAGCTTGACAGGTTACACCAAATGAAAATGTGGTTATCAAAAGAATGTGCTTAGCTTTCAGTATATTTTCGTGCAGCTGCAGTTATCAGAGATATAGCTGAAGTGTGCTCTACTTTGATATTATAATAAAATGACTGGTGCAGTAATGTTTGAAGAAATTCCATTCTTTAGCGATATTTAATTGATTTCTGTAAATAATCTATCGCAGCCAACTTAATGGAGACAGTTTTGGAGTGAAGCTGCCAGATCGCAAAGGCAAAAACAAAAGCAACTAAAATAAACAAAATAAAGCAGCCGAATGTTCAAAAGCCATAGTAAGAAATTCAATAAATATATAGCATAAATAAATATTATGCGATAAATTAAAATATCAATATATTTAAAAATATTCAAGCGCAGCCAATCTTACACCCAGGAAGCATTATTATGCAGTGTTGCCAGATCGCTTTATCAATAATTAGCACAGTGAATCAGCTGAATTAAAAGAGGAGTACATTTTTTTTTGATTAAACAGACAGGGATTCTGGCATATGTATACAGGCGATTCGCTGACTACAATATAATGCTTAGCGCAAAAATGTCCTTGTTGCCAGCAGAGAAGTCTTTAAATACACCTTAGCGACAGGCTCAAGTACAGCAGGGCTGCCTGGCACGTACTCTGATTGAGTTCACGTCCCTCCCCTCACCATATCCTCAACTAATTTGAAGACAACACTTAATCTGTGCAATGAGATAAATACCTTTTGTGGCCAGGCGGTGGGGCACACCAACCACCCAGCCACCTGCCAGACTAACTGTCTGGTGGAGCCGTTACTGTTATCAAGGCACTTGGCACGCTCCCGAATTGCCACTTGAAACAAATTGCCGTGGCGCAAAACTTTTGGCGACTTTGGCACGCAATACCAGTGAGACCTAACGAGAATGGGCCGCACAGCGTTTATTACCTGACATTCGCCTGATTCAAGCTCTCATTCTTCAGTTGTCCTGTCGCTTATCTCGAGTTGTTAATGTATTAATTGGAATTATTTTTCATTGCCTTTCCCCCTCTGCCCGTTCCCGGCTGCAAATATGTTTGACATGCCAAATTTAGTGGAAAATTGTCGCATGTCATTGGGCAAATATGCAAGTGAAATGCTACGTGACTCCATTGCCAAAACACAAATAGAAACCCGGGCCAGTCCTGCCAGCTGCCAGGGGGGGTGGACTATGCGACAAATTGGCCAGCGGCAGTGGCATTTCCTCCGCTCGCGCACACCGTTTGCCGTTGCGTTTTCTATTTTTCTTTCAAGGCTGCTGAGAAATTTAAAAAACAAATCACACACACCTACAAGCACTCAAACCCGCAAGACAAATTTCCGACATATACGTTTTGGGTCGGAAGTGCACACAAGTTGGCTGCGTCTCAAAGGACAGCACACAAACACACGCAAAGAGTGGCAGCCGGTAATGGAGTGGACTTTATTTGTGTTGTTGCTGCAACGCATCAGTGGACGGCTGCTGCCGGCTGGCACCTTGTGGCACGCTTCGGCAACGCCGACGACCGGCCCATTTGTCAGCCTGTACAGTGTGTCCTACCATGTGCAGTGCATATCAATGTGTGCACCAAGCTTTCTAGTCGGCAATGGAATCTCTGTATACCCTGCAGCCATTGAGAATAGATGAAAAGAAAGGGTATATTAAAGGATGCAGGCTCCTTAGAGTATACATATATGTATTCTTTATATGATAATGTTTGCGGACATCAATAGACTATTCGATCAAAGACTTTTGGACCATATAACAATAGTTTACTAGTAAGTTTTAGTTCAATCGATTAACATCGATTAAGATACACGACTTCTTATTCGTATCTCGGGCATATAATAATAGGCGTGTAATCAAAATTTCAATGTAATTTACAATCCAAAACAAGCAGAAGTGGTCTAGTCAAGAGTGCCCGACTAAGAGATAGCCTTAGACCAGCGCTGAGCAACCATTAAAAACATACGAGCTTCCCTATGTATACTTCGGTGGATATACTCCAATCCCTACTAAATTCAGGGCCTAAATTGATATAAATACCAAACTTTTTATTCCCAAACTGTGTATACAATAACAGAACTTGCCAAGGTTGTGTATCTAGCGCTTATATTTTTCCGCGTTTTGCTTAAAAATAACCAAGTCTCAAAATCGATATTTATCGATATTTCGAAAATTGAGATATCGATGATAAATAATAAGAATCTTCGGTGTTTGTACTCTTCTACATCGATTCGTTCATACAGACGGACTTGACTAATTTGGGATACTTTAAATATCCTCTTCTGTATAGGGTATCTCTTAATCGAGCACGCTCAACACACTCGACAGCGCACTGTTATATTATTTTTGTAATCAAAGTCACATTGTAACTGTCAGTCGTTTATAAAACTAATGTTCTCTTATGCTTTGAATGCGTTCGAAAAAATTCTCAAATTTTAAATAAACATTTTCTGGCTTACTAATTGGCAATCAAACAAACTTATTATGGAGTACATATTGAAAGTAGCCGAAGAGGTGGACCAACAATGGGCGGAGATGCATCAGCAGCAGGAGGAAAACAGTCACTACAAATCCGTTTTTACACTCAATGGCAAATCCATTTTGTCACCCTTGGTAAGTGATCAGAATGCGTGCGGAATTCAGCCCACTCCTTAAATATATGATCTCTATGCAGATGACACCTGAGCGGCGGCTGGAGATGCAACAACACCGACTGGCCGCCATAGCCATAGAGGAGCAGGTTGAGCGTCTGCCCAAACTGTCAGATGCAGGCAAGATGCAACAGTCGACGCACATAGCATGCAGCGGCTGCTGTCGGCTTATGGATGCCAGCACCAACACGGAGCTGGTCCAACAGCCGCTGACTGTCGTTGGTCGCATCAAGCAGCAGCTGCAGTTCTCGGAGACGCTGATCTATGACAACAAATGCAATGCCATCATCAAGTTCATGAAGCCCATAGGGTCGCCGCTCAAGAAGACGCCGGTGGTGCAAATGCTGTGCGAGGAATTCGCAGGGATACAGCCACAGCACGCAGTGCTTAAGGAGCCCGATCTCTTATATGCAACGCTGTCGACAATCTCGCTGGAAACGGCTGAGCCTATGCCAAAGCAGGTGCCTGTTAGCAGGTGCAGCCCTTTACAGTCGCAGGAGCCGTCAGCGTGCAGCATTATTCCGAATGCCGAACCTGAACCTGAACAGAAAGCAAATGCAAAGCCGTGCGGATTTGAGGCGATCCGGCAGCTATTGGACGTCGCTCAGATGCTAAAAAAGTCCATTGACAAGCGCGACTCCGAACTCCTGCAACGTGCCATTACGAGTCCTGCGCTGACCACGAAAGATGAAAAGGCGGCCAGCAATGTGCCGCCCAATAGCAGCGCGGAGCGTGGCGAGCGACTGCATCCGCAGCTGTGGAAGCGCTACCACTCCTATCCGCTTGGCTACAAACTGAAGCTAATGGAAATGGTGGCGCCCAGTTCTCCCAATGCAGCCGCAAGTGCGGCTACGGATTTGCCAGGAGTTGCTTCGCCGCCAAGCAGCAAGTGCAGCAGCAGCAAGATCCAGGTGAAGCAGCAACACTCAACGCCGGAGAAGCAAGGTCGGCCCATCAAGGTGGCCAAGAACACGCCGCAGAAGCGGATTGGAAACAACAAGTCCGGCAAGCGAACACCTCGCTCCAGCGGCAATGTCAGCTATGCCGCGCACGCCTCCTCCCATGCCAATGTGCAGCTGGTAAGCAGCGACAGCAGCACGCGGTTCAGTAGTACACAGCGGCGCCTTAGCTATGATCCGCGTGCCACGCTGAAGCGTGAAGCGGCTTTGAAGAAAGTCGAATCGAGCGGAAGCTGCGCCACTCAGTCAACTTGCACGGCATCCCCGTCCAGCAGCAGCGCGAATCATATAGCTCCTAGCGCTGATAGCAGCACTGCGGAGCTGATCAAGCGCAAAGTGCTGGAGGAGATGGAGCAGCAACAGCGGCAACGCTTCCAACAGCTGGTTGCGCAACAGGCAGAAGAGCAGCAGCGCTTGCAGGCGGAATTCCTGGCACAGCAACAGCTGCTGATGGAGCAAATGCTCTGCGACATGAGCACCATTACCTATGACAAGGATGGGCAATCGGATCATGCCAATTCCGAGACCAGCTCGATCAACTCTCTGCCGCAGAGTCGCCTCGACTTGGAGCTCGATGAACCCGAGTCTGGCCTATGAAATCTGGTATATGCATGTATACGTATATGTATATGGGTGTTAATAAAAATATAAACAAATCCATGCTAATTCACACATCATAAGTGCGATAAATCCCTGGCGGGCGCTGGCGGGGATCAGACGCCGACAACGATGCCAAATTTAGACGAACACCGCGTTGGCGCACCGTTTCTAATTATGCCCAACGTGGCCGTCTGCTGCCATGCCACACAAGTTGCAAGTTGCCGCCAGCACAGAGACGGAGCTGCCACTGCCACTGCTTGCCCCTTGCCCCCAGCCACACCTGCGCTGGCAACTCACGTTGATGTCTCTATAGGAGAATTTGCTCGCTTCTTTCGCCCATAACTCGGCGTGTTATTAAGTGTAGGAAATTAAAATTTCATAAATTGTTACGGTTTATTTAGAGCAACGCCGGCGAACTACCAGTTTCCGCCCGCTCTCGTTAATTGCGCCCGCCCCAACCAAAGGTGGAGCTGCAGGCGGGTGCAGTGCGTCGGAGCCAGAACCGTAGCCATGATTTGCGCATTTCGGAAACTTGCGATATTTGGTTTAAAGTGGACGTGGACATAATTAAAAGCACTTAAGTCGTCCGCTTCTGCTGGCGGCGGTGGCTGCAATTGGAGCACCGCCAAGTTGGCAGATGCACTTGTAGATTGTTTTGGCCATTTGAATGTTGCGTGCGGGCCGATTGTGATCGGGCCAATTGGACTGCGAGCAATCATTTGAGATCAGCGACGGATGAAATGTGCTTTAAATGATGAAAATGCAAATACCAAAAATAGCTAGGAGGATGAGCATGTCATAAGCAGACGTGTGCTCCCTCTTTTTAATTTAAAGTAAAAATTATTTCAAAATGCATTTAGCTTGTGGCTTTGTCTATTGAACAACCGTTCAGCCGCCGATTTATAAATTCAGAAACCATTTAAATATATTTAACATAACATAAAACAGAAAGCGCGGTAATAGCTGCGTAACGCAGTGATAAGGGTACAAAGTAATGAATAAGGCGTTGAAAAAAGCGTTGAGAAAAGTTATGAGAAAAGTGTTGAAAAAGTGTCGAAAAAGTGCTGAGAATGGTGTTGAAAAAAGTGTTGAAAAGTGCTGAAAAGAGTGTTGAAAAAATTTTAAGTGTTAAAAAGCGCGTTTAAAAATATGCTGAAAAAGTTTTCATAATGTCTTGAAATGTGTTGAAAAAAGTCGAATAGTGTTGAGAAAAGTATTGAAAAAAAGGTTAAGAAAGTATTGAAACTGAAAGGTGTCAAAAAACGTGCTAGAAAGTATTGAAAAGTGTTGAAACGTCTGCAAAGCTTTAAAAAATGTGTTTTTAAAAATGGGTGCATCTTGTGTGGTAACTATTCACGAAAACATTTTACTTCTCCATGATAAACTTTTGTATTTCATAGTTATTAAATACAATTCTGCACAAATTTAATTTGTAATTGAGAAAACCATCAGCCCTATCGCTATCTTTAGGATGAAAACAAGAACTGCCTCGCACCTCAGTAGAATATTTATATAATTTGCATTCACAAGTTAATGAAGTTCTAAATAGTTTGCCTAATCTCGTGTTTTTTCACTTGGCTAATCACACAAAAGTTGTTAGCAGCAAAGAAGCAATCATTGCCAGTCGAAAATTCAGTGAAAATAATTTCGCGCTTCGTCTACGAGTTTATTAAATGAACGAGAAGTGCACAAGAAACCGGCATTAGGATTTCATGACTAAAATAAACATAATCAAAGTAATAACTGGCGCGGCCCAACTACCAAAATCCGAGTCTGCCCAACCCACCCACATACATGCACATGTGAAATTAATCTTGTTTATGTTGCCAGTCGGGCTGTACCCGCAGGAGGTTCCAAGGACTCGTGTCGAAAGTTGGCGCCCAACTTTGCTGCCTTTTCTGCAGAAGTTTCGCCCGACAAAGTTATTTGAGTAAAAATAAATAAAACCGAGTGATTTCACATTTGGTATGGGTATTGGTATATTGCTAGGTATATAGTGTGGGTCTATGCTGATAGTTCTAAGCGTGCTCCTTGAACTGTGAATGTGAACATTTAATTTAAATATTTTACAGCATTTAAAAAAAAATATATACGCGCGAAATGCGCACAGCTTTGATATATGCAAATGGAACTCGGTGGCGGGTTGTGTTGTGGCGAGTGTGTGTGTGTGTGAGTGTGTGTGTGAGTGCGTGTGTTATAGGTGTTCAATAGACAAGGCGCAACCCTTGTTGGCTTATCCTGCACAGCATCAGCGACGTCGTCATCACATAATCTGCTTATTTTGCAACATAAGTGAAAAGTTCTGTCAACAAAATCAAAATCACGAAAAATTTGTTTGCCGTTTAAATTCGATTTTGATCCTATTTATCCTGTAAATTGCAGCAATTGAAAGGATTTACTGTGAGACGGCAAATCGACAACGATAGCTTCTATAAAACCCCCATCCTTCATATTACTCTGGCGCTCACTTGAGCAGACTTTCTCCGCCCGCCTTTTTGGGCAAGTGTTTGATTTTGAAATTACCTTTTATTGGCGTTGCGTGTGTGTGTGGGGTGTGTGTGGGGTGTGTGTGGGCGTGTGTAAGTGGTGGGGGCGTGACGTATGACGTCTGATGGTCTTACTGTCCGTGTGTATATGTAAACAATTGTAACGGTATTAGCATGCACAGCGAATTATTCAAGCCAGGATATGGATATGGTCACAGCTTTAAGCAGAGAGCTGACCCCGCTGTGCCAACCAGATGATATTGAAATTCAATAGCTGCAGCTGCAAAAATAAAATAAAATAAAACAAAAAGAAGAAATCACTTCATAGACGACCGGCGACGTAGCCGTGTAGACAAAGTAGCAAATACAAAGGAAACATGAAATGGAAATTGGCGACTACGACAAATGGAAATCCCCAAGTGCGGGTCAAAGAAAATAAAACTTTATGCAAATGCGCCACTTTGGCCGTAAAATGAAATAGTCCCCGGCCAAATTATACCTGATGCCTGATGAGCTGACTTGCAATTGCCGTGAATTGAAACAAAAGGGACAACCACCCATCCGATCCAGCCCCGTCCACAACCTGCCCCCGACCCCAGCTCGTAAACTTTTGCTTTAACTAGGGGCTGGTCTGTAGTTTGGGAACCAGCGCAGGTGACTTTAAGTTGCAAACTTTTCCATTTTACCTACTTTTTTGTTGCCATTTGGCGACTCCCCTGCCAAATGCCTCACATTCCGCTACGGATGTTGTTACGGACACGTTTTGTCGTTGCGGATGTGTTGCCTTTAAAATTTTTGGCCACGGCTCTCATTATTATTGTTATTATACCCTTGCAGAGGATATTATAATTTTGTCACAAAGTGTGTAATGTATAGAATCCGATTCCATAAAGTATATAAATATAAGTATGTTCTTTCTCAGTAGCAACAGCCGAGACATCATAGCCATATCCATATCGTCATGAAACTTTGCTTAAGTCCATCTTTCTGTTGCACTCCGGAACAGACCACTATATCATAAAACTAACATAGAAATGATCGGGCAAAAATTAGTCTCTTTTATCACACACATTCAATTTTAAAAGCTACATATAAAATCTTGTCAACATCGGATTACTATATTATATATAATTTTTCGAGAAGATTAAATCATTTTTAGCGTGAAGCATTGATCTGTCTTTCACGATATCTTGACCAAAATATTTTCAACCCTATATCAAATCGGAGTATTATATCTTATGGCTTTCGTAGTAGCAATCGATCGAAAATAAAACTCTTGTATAAAAGCACTTTTTAGCTACATATATAAGAGGGTATTAATTCTTCGGCTTGATTAATATACCCGTTCCTTATCGTTATTGTTATTATTATTATTGTTACAGTTGCGCTCAGCTTGTAATTTAGCATCATGTCGTCGCATTTGGCATGCTCATTTTTGACCGGAAACGGATGCCTGTTATTAATTTGCATGTCCGGCGGCGGCGACGGCGACGGCGACCAGTGGGCAGTCCCACGTAAACAGGTGGTAAGTCACATTATCTCATCCCCTTTCGCTACTTCGCTCACTTTGTGTATGTGTGTGTGGAAAGCTCCTAATTAAATTTGCCACTTTATTTGCACAGCGCATCAAGAATCGCATACCCTAACCAGGGCGCATGCAGCCGCCCACATAGCTGCTTTGCTATGCTCTTTCTTGATGTTCTCGCTGTCTTAATTGTGTTTGTGCTACTCTATTTCAGCAGCACACTCAAAGACAGCATCATTTTTTTTCCCTGCTGTTACCCCGCCCATCGCACTGGAAATAAGACCAAAACCATTTATGTCTTTGCTTGAGTTTCGTTCTGGTCCGGGTCCTGGTCCGGGAACTGGCGCAGCAGCGTCTTAGGTGCTGTTTGCGCTAAAATAATTGAATTAATAATTGCTGCGTGTGGTTTTCATGCTTTTCCAGCTAAGAAAAACCCACCCAAGTGGCAGCCTTAAGCCTTAGCCCCAGTCTCAGTCTCAGTCTGAGTCTGAGTCTGAGGCATCTCCAGCGTAAGCAAGTCGTGTGAAACTTTTATCTTTGCCTCTGGCAGCCACTAAACCAGCCACCCAACCAACCGCCCACCCCCCTGGCCACTGCATGCCTTTACTTACACACTGATTTAATAAATTAACGTTAATTAGCTGTTGTGGTCGACGAAGAGGGGCTGCTGCTGATACTCACTCTGTCTTAGCTTAAAAGACAATAATGCTAAAATCCAACACGCAACGTGGCAACTTTTCCGCTGGTACGTGATTTCCGGCGTTCGTTCAAGATTTGCCACTGCCACTGCCGTTCGATATATGAATTATGAGCTTATGAAGCAGCTGCGAATATATATATACACTTATATATATCCAACGCAACGCCAACGGCAGGCAGCTCCACATAACGCTGTCTCATGCTCCGCCGATAATTCATAATTGACTCTGCATTTTTTTTCCCTCCTTTCCATGTGTGGAAAAGTGTGTGTCGAGCTTGTTTATTCTTCCCATTTTAATTAGCCAAATGAGCAACTACTGTGAACTGGCAATAAGTTGATGCTAGTTTGACTATGTTTGGAGTGTACATAATATTCCAGTTCCAAACTGAATTTTCTTAACAAAATAATCGCATTTGATTAAAAAAGAAATATCAAGATTTGCAATTTCAAAAATATTGTTATGCAAATGAATGTATATTTATTATAGTCAACCAAGGTAGGTGACAAACCTGAAACAGATATGAAAACAGGTTTCCATTTGACAAAGTTTTGGGGACTTGAGGTTTAAGAGGGGCTTTTATCGGAGCCTTGGAGAAGCTAACATGTACCAATTCAACAAAATCAAATATATTTTAGAATCTAAAATATGGTAAGGAATGTTCTTAACGTAGTTTTCATAAATGCATTGATTTTTTATGCACGTCGTGACAAAAATGGAATCAATTATGAAAACAAGCTTAGTTTACAAAAAGTTATGATAGTTTGCAGATTGGAAAAGGGAATTTAAATTATGTTTTGGTAAACTTATGGTTTTTAATACAATACATTTAATCGAGCATCAAAATTATTATCCCCATAAATATCGTTGAATATTTTGCAAAGTTACGTTCTTGGAAACATGAAAAATAACCTTTATAGTAAAAGTTTCTATAGCTGTTTATTTTGTTGATAATTAAATACTGTGCTAAGATGTATAAATAAATGAATTCATTTAAACTTATCTAAGTATACGAGTTGCCGCTGGCCTTTCGGTGTTCGTGCAGAGAGAATCTAATTAAAGTCCGCATCGGAGGCGGAAATGCAGCTTGCAAGACGACTGCCTTTGCGGCCAAAGGTCAGCTGACTGCCCGAAAGTGCCCAAAGGCTGTTTACCAGTTGAGCAGCTGGTCAGAAGGCCAGTCACAGCTCCTTGAGACATCTGCTGGCAATCTCGTTTGCCGCATGTCCGTCCAGTTGGCGCAACATGGCAACAAAAGAGTCAAGCCAAAACGCTTGCAGCTAAGGACGTCGTATGTGACAATTGAACAAGTAGAGGGTACTGCAGAAGAAGCAACAGCATAGATGGACAAGCATTTAAATTGAAATTAACATCCTGTTGGTCTGCACACTGGCCTGCAGGAAGCACTTCAGCAATATTCCAAAAAGAACTCGTCCAATTATGGCCTCAAAAGTCAAGTCAAAGGCGTCGGCAACTTGATGAAAAGCTTACCAACTTGGACGGGCCCAACAAGTGGCGCGAGCAAAGCAAAAGTGTCAGGCAAACACCAGACTGTTGGCGCCCTAGACAAACACTCACAAGACACATAGACACACACACACACACACACACACACACACACACACAGAGACAAAGCGGCAGCCACACACGTAATTAAGAGGCCATTGTTGTTTCGCTGACAAAAGTGAAAGATGTCTTGATGGATAACGTGGCTGCGTTTCCTCTTCCTATTGCCTGTTGACACTTCAAAGTGCGAATAAGTGTATGTGTGTGTGTGTGAGTGTGTGTGTGTGTGTGTCTCTTGTTTCATATGGCTTTTGATGTAATCAGCTCGCAGCTCGCACTCGGCACTCAGCCTGACACATTATACCCAATCTTGCAATTATTCTTACCTCAGCCTTTGAAGACAGCAATTAAAAGACTCACACATATGCAAATACACTCCGCGACTGACAGCTAATTCAATGTATGTGTGTGTGTGCTCTTGCGTGTGTGTGTTTGTGTGTGCTGATGTATGCACAAATATTTAATGTGTTTGCCTTGTTAGTGGCTGGCGGTATCACTTTATTTTGCGGAAGGATTAAATTAATGCCAAACGTGTGCTCTGTTTTGTTGTTTTAGGTAACACACACACACACACACACACTCAAACCACTTAACACACACACACACACACAATCCTGATATAGACAAACAACGTGTGGAAACCGCTGCTTACACTAGTTAGCTAATAAAATTAGTTTTATTAACACGTACTACGACAAGTGCCAACAGCAGCTAAACACACACTACGTGCCTGTGTGTGTGTGTGTGTGTACCAGTTGCCTTTAGGTGTTAATTGCATGTAAAACTATTAAATGCTCAATGACTACGCAAGTGCCAGGACAATGTGTTTAAAGATCCCGCAAATATACTAGCAGACAAAATATGTGGCCTACTTTTGAGCGCAGCTGAGAAAATACATTTCCTGAAAACTAGGTATACAAAGAGTATAATGCAGGCTTTTTTTTTAAATGGAAGTTATTGTAATTAACATAATGGGAATTAAATTAGACCGAGCAGATATTATTTAATGGCTTCATCTTTAATATGAAGCTAAGTATATACCACATAGTTCTAAATAGTATATACTTTGATGTTAATCAGATTTTATATATATGTGGATATGTGGAGCAGATTGGAGCTTTGCCAAATGTATTGGCAATTGTATTGTATCTCAAAAAATTAGTCTCATGAAACGACTTTAATTGATTTTGACTGATCATTTCTTGAGCAGCTTTAAGATATAGTGGTCCAATCCGGCCGACTTTCAGATTTAGCTTGGATTTGCTTTGCCAAGTTATATCAAGGTAGCATTAAAAGTGAGACACTTGTATAGCCTGGGTACAACGCACATAAAGTGGAGGTTGCCCGCTTTGTTGCTTGACGCTTTATAATTCACAACAAGTTTTAGCTTCAAAGAAGAGACTGAAGAGAGATGAGACTGTTGATTATAGAACTGGCAGGCTTTTAAAAAATTAAAATATTTGATTTAACGAGATTAAACGAGCTCCTTAAGCGATAAAGTGACTATTTAAAGCCAATGAGCTTTATTTGAATACCTTACCTTACTTGGCCACTCGCTGACTTACAAGACCAGCTATATCCCATATCATCGTGTATTCTATGGGCAATGCAAATTGCCAGTTAATTGGAGCGCTGACATCAGCATAGCCAGCCAACCAGATGAAATTTGATGACAATACCCGAACTAAGATGACAGCGTCTACAATTACCACACGCACACTGACCACCATAATTAATGTTAATAAATAATAAATTTACATACATATAAGACTGAGGGGATGTAATACAAGACAAGTTTGTCCGAAAGTGAAAGGACCAAACGGCATACAAATCTGTGTAATTAAAAGCAGCATTCAGCAAGTGAATTGTGGCGGGGGCGAAGGCGAAGGGGAAGGCGCGGCGGGATGCGATGCCAGCACACAGATAGCATGGAAAAACTTTTGGCCGGAAACGTTTAATTAACTTGTTTGTTTCGTCTGGCCACAATTCATATGCGAAACGTGGCGTGCAATTAAAAATGCCAGAGATCTCGGCCAAAAGAAATTGAAAGTGCGCATTTCATAAATGGCCCAAAAAGAAAACCAATCTCTAATGTGTGCCATGTGTATGCGTAGGCTGTGTAAGAGATCGCTTGCAGATAGGAGACAGGCGGAACAGTTGGGGCAGGCCTTGCATTAACCAGAGTACAGTAGTTACTGCTGGCAGAGACCGCAGCTGTAAACTTGCCAGCAAACTTGGGCCAGCCATTTCATTTGGCACATGGCGAAAACTTTCAAGAAAATTAACCGCATTTCGAATGCAGCAGCAACAAAAATGTTGGTAAGAGTATCTTTTGTAACTTGACAAAACATATCTAGTTACATTTATTGAATTGTTTCATGTGTTTGATAACTATTCGACTGAGCGTGTGTGTGTTTGTGTGTGTGACTGAGTTTTTATTTGAGTTTGGCAATTTGCACTTTAGTCAGTTGCTCAGTTTTACTTCAGATCTTTGGCAACATTGCAAGAGCAAAGTTTTTCAATTAGACATGCCAAAGACCCAAAGCATCTCAACGAAGCGGAAGTGCCTGACATTACTGTCCAGTAAGTTCAAAGGGTTGTTTTCATTTTCATTTTCATTTATTTGGTTTTTGCCAGCCAGCCAGCCAGCCAGCCAGCCAGCCAGCCAGCGTGGCACTCTCATGCTCAGCATCCATCACCAATAATCAATGTAAAGCTCAATCGCAGCGCCACGGAACTCACGTCAAGCGTGAAGATAAGAAGCAGCCGCCTTTCAGCTTAAAATAACAAATTAATTAGCATTCATTGCCGCCCAATTGAGCTTGTAAATATTTAATTAATCGGCGATTTGTGCAAGCGCCCAAAATGCCAACGGCAACAGCGACATGAAACGGCAATCAATTAAAACTGTTGATGAATAAGCCCAGTTGGTTTGAGAAGCACGGAGAAAGGCAGTAGCTTAAAGAGAGATAATAAACGTACGCAAGAAAAAATATGAATGATTTAAAGATGCCGTGTACTCTAGTTTTAAAAATACATTCCATCTTAATTATTGTAAAAACTTTAATACGAATAACCTTTTACTTTTGCGTCTCGCCGTCGTCTGGTCTCAGAGATCGATGATGAGCCGCACAGACTACTAAGAATGTTTCATCCAACATTTAGCATTAACTTATCAATAAACTTTAATTCTATACTGTGAAAAAAGTCTCTCTACTTTCACATACCAGTTGTCAATTATAACAGGCTATAAAAAGCAACACACTGCACATTTCTTTAAATACTTAAATGTTTAGATAAAATAAACGGATACGTTTTAACGATTTGTCTAACCTCTGCTGGCTGAGAATTGCCGAGAGAGGCTTTAAACCGTTGGCAAACATTACCTAGAATGATCCCAAGGCAGCTGGTATGTGCTGGCAAACATCAACATTCAGCTAGCTGCTGCTACGGCCCCAAGGACTTTTGCTAAAACAAACACAAAACAGTCCGCACACACACACACACACACAGGCTCGCATACACACATGAGTCAAGTTTTAATTTGCTCGCTCTCTCATTTGTGAAACAAAGTCACTTCGACACTCCACAACAAAAGATGCCAATTTAATCTAGTTCTAGTGCCTGCTGGCCACATGGGACACTTAAAACCACTGGGCACTGGGCACTGAGCACGGGACAGCCAGACGCAGCACAGGAAATGACTTCAGTGCCGGCACTGCTGCCAGCTGCTGCTGTGTGTGTGTGTGTGTGTTAGTGTGAGGCTGGCGCCAGCAGGTAACTTCCGGCATAGTCAAATTGAAAGTGGCATAGCATACCGCAGGGCACCCAACCACTTGGACAGCTGCTCTACTTTTGCGGCTAAAGTGTAAAGCTGTGAAGCTCAGAGACTTGGACCGGACAGTTGCGGGATGAGGGGTGTCGGATTGGGGGCTAAAAGTTGTGCACTCGTAAAGTGTGACAAATTGAATTAATGCCGCTGCAAATGGCAAAGTCTTTTCGAGCTGGTCACCGTAATTGTTTAATACGCATTCTTAATTAAGGCGCGGCTCAAACAAAAGTTGGCCAGTTGGGAAAACCTAAGCTTAGCCTCTGATCCTCAGCAACAGCAAGGACGAAGCACGTGAGCTCTTGAACTGAGCGACCAGCACTTGACTTATGGCATAAAAGCGCCGACACAAATCTTTATGATGCGGGGGAGGGAGGCTGCGTGTGTGCCACGGTTAAGTAAGAAAAACTACAGTTTCCACTTAAGGCCGTAAGCCACGTGCGACACACTCGTGGACACATGGACACTTGAGCACTTGGCATCGAGTCGACGCCAAGGCAATGCGCTGCAAATGGCAACTGAGAGTGGACATTGACAAAAACGCAATGTGGCTGCTGGCACTGCAGAGCGGCTAACTGACGCATTGTTGGGGCACCATAACTCAGTTCTGGTGACAAAAACCTGTGCAGCAGAGTGAAGAAGAATCTCAAAGATAAATAAGCAGTCGGAGCAGGCGATGTGGCTGAACTTTGACCCCAAAAATGGCAACCGCAAAGGGCAAAAAACGCTGGGCAAAAGAACGACAACGATTATGACGCTGCCGGCGCTCAACGAAGCGCAACTGATGAAGCCCACTTAGACGACGACGACGAGGTGTCCCCAACTGGACAGCGGTCAGCGCAACGCGCTGGCAACATTTGCCGTTGACAGAGCACAAGCCAAGAAAAGAAAGGCAAAAGTAAAAAAAATATATCCGAACCAGCAGCTGTGTGTGTACTACTTGGGGTCGTCTGGACAAACATTGGCGGTCGACGGCGACCGGACATGACCAAATGAAAATGTGTAGCCCGGCCTCAAGCCCCGCGGCGTTGTTGTCGCCGTCTTCGGCCTGGCACTGGGTATGGGATTGGACCTGGAACTGGAACTGGGACTGCACAATTATTACCCCAACTTTTCATTTGCTTTTGTGATGTTGCGGCCATGTCTGGAGGTGCATCAGGATTTCAGGATGCTGCCTCTGCTGCTGCTGTAGCTGCTGCTGCCAGCGGACTTTGTAATTTCGCTTCCTGCGTCTCATTTTTCATATTTGGCGCACTTTGAGTGCCATTTGGCAACGGCAACTGCAATGCCAAAGCCCCAACAAGGTAAACAGACAATTTCTCAAGCGACTAATGCTCTGAGTTATTGTTCAACTTCTCCACTCCAGCACAGGCAGCTCCAGATGAGTGCGGCATTTGGGTGTGGGTTAAGTGCGCTATTAGAGACTGAAGGCAATGCCTTGTCGAAACTCAAAGCAGCATCTTCTAAAACTACTTAGATGATTTATGACTCCAGTCTAAAGACGACATTTTAAGGCTGAAAACTTGGAATCTAAAGAATCGAAGCCTAACGCCTTTATTGATATAACACTTTCATAAACTAGGAAATCGCAGCAAATCTATCAACAGTTTTTACACTTGAAACAAGCTTGTGGAAAGCAATAATAAATAATTAATTGGAAAAAGTATGCGAAATTATAACAAACTAAAATATTAATATTGTTTTGAAAATATTACTTGCAATTTTATAAGTGTAAATAATTCAACAGAATAAATAATTAACAAAAATAATTAGTTAAAGAAGTCTAAAATTCTTTCATAAAATAATCTAGTATAATAAATTCTAATAGTTTTGTTATTTTTTATTGTTGATTTATTAGTATAATAAAATATTAAAACTAGGTTATAAAATTAACTTGAAATAAGCCTTAAATCAAATTATTGTAAGTGAAAATGATCTAACAGAAAAAATGTTCTCCCAGGCTACATCCCGTTTTTCTAATGCCTTGAACCAAACCTTGAACCGAACTAGAAAAAATAATTTCCCAACCTTAACCCATATAAAACCATCATCTCGAAAACTAAACAACAAACATTCTGAGAAAGGATTGAATTATTGAAGAAAATTCTGGTTGTACATATGACTGTACTCATATTACTCAGCATTTATGATTTTCAATATTCGCATATATCTGCAAATCCGTAAGGAAAATGTCCAGGATATTACAATTTCGACTTGCCGAAGACATACTTTCTCGGTAACATTGAATTTGAAGGGCAGCATGTTTTAAGCTTTGAACAACATTTGACAAAAGTTTTTCCAACAATCTAAGGCTCGTGGACCGTAAAAAATCAGGTTCACAAACGAAATTTTTAGATGGAACGTTGGTTCGAACCGTGCATCGAACCATCGACCTGCTTTTCAGCTTTGCAAACTTGGTTATTTATCATTTTCAAATTTCCTAAAAAATGCTAGAAAGTAAACGAATTTATTTGTCTTCCTGAAAATGACAGACTGTCTGCTTGCAGACAAGGAGGCTCTCGCTAGTCCTGCATCACCTCAGGAGGGCATAGAGGGTAAATCCTCTTGGAGTGGACCTCTTGAGTAGACGGATTTGCGTGTAGTTGAGTTAACAGTCAAATACAACATTTAAATTCCTTAATAAGAAATACTTGATATAGATCACAAAGAAGAATTTTGTGAGTAAATTGATCTTGGGAAAAAACAATGAAGATGACACATGAAAGGCATCTTATACAAATTTTTAATACACTTATATTATGTGGTATATTTTTTGTTGTATGTATATAGGAAAATTTTGTTGTTGCAAAAACGCACATTTCTGCTTACGAGGTTTTGCGTATATTTTAGGGAGCAGACTGAGGCTGGTTATGCTGACCTGGGCTCAGATATTTTCCAAAGCAAAAAAGTTATTAATACAAAGAACATGTTTTATAGATTTCAGTAGTTCGATCGGCAGGCGGGATAAAAATAGATTTATGCCAACTTTCAATGGGGTATCTCAAGTGCTGGCAGATAATTTCTCATAGAAAGCAATTAACTGTCAAAAAGAAAGACATGTCTATATAAACTCGGCTGTAAATACTGATAAAGAATATATAATTGATCGTGACGGACAGATGTCCATCCGCCTTTTGGAACTTCAAAAATTGTTTATAATGGTTAAGTATAATATAACAACAAGAAAGTATTGGCCCGAGCCATTTTTATCATCTTTCTTTTTGTCTATACTAATCTATATTAAGTATTAAGCCCACAACGTGTATATTTTTATATCAGCGCAAATCTAGAAGCTTCAGCATGGATTAAATAAATGAATAAATATTTCTGATTATATTTATGCTGAAGTAAATCTTTATAGAAATCTGAATGAACGGATATGTCCAAAGTGAGTACTTGTAAGATACTGATTTTATTCTTAAGAATTCTAGGTATCAGAGTATCTTATTTTAGGCCTGCTGTCGATGCATTATCGGCAGCAGCGGTTATAAACTATTGTGTTTAATTAGGGTATTTTTTACCCTTGCTACTTATATTTCTAATATGACATTTTTTGGCGTAGGTCTCTCTTACAATCTTAAGCGACCACAAGTGCGCTATCTATTATTATGCTGCTGGCTGCAGTCGTACACGATGGTGTGAGATATAATTTTACCGAGGGTCAAATTTAGAATCGGTGTCACGTATTCATGTGTGAACACTGAAGAAACATAAACATTTCTTGAAGGGCTTGAAAAAAAGTGTTTTAGCATTGATATAAATATTATTTATATTTAAAATAAATTGTATTATAATTTGATTAGCTCGATCATCAACAGCTTCAAGAAACCGAAGACTGAGTCAACAAATTGTTTGTGTTCTACTTGGAAACTTCTCAAAGTTGAAATCCTTTCATTTAGAAATATAAACAAGAGTTCATTGACAGTCTCGTATGTCGGGCTCAATGTCAAATTGCTGACCTTTTGCAAAGTGCAAAGCAAAAGTTAAATATCGCCCATACGACCTGTTGAAAAGTGCTGAAAACTTTTTCTTTTCGCTAAACGTCAGAAATGCAAGCCAAATATAGCCGCGGCTGGGCCAAACAAAATTTATACACAAAAACGCCTACAAGATGGCAGAAAACAAAAATCACAAAAATATCAATACAAGCAAGAAGCGAAGGAAAAACAAAAAAAAAAATATTCAAAAGTTGCGGCCGAAAAGAACAGAAAAGAAAAGCGCCCTATGGAAAAACACAATACACAATGAAAATGAATATATTCATATATACTTATGCGTCTGTATGCGAGTATCTATGCCATGAAGGTCATATTAAATTGCTATAAAATGTTATTGATTTTATTTGCAACAAAAGAAAATGCGCTGCGCACAAGCAAGAACCTCCTAACGAGGACACTGACACCACAACAGCAACAACAACACTAACAAGAAGAAGACAACAGTGGAGCCAGCTGGCAGCGACGGCAACGTCCGAGGCGCTCAACACAACGGAGAAACTGGCGTTGAGACGCGTCGGGAGGCTGTGAAAAATAAAGAACACGGGCCAGGAAAAAATCCATAGAGAGGCGAAACTTTTTTGCCGCCTATTTCTATGTGAATCCCCCTCCTTCCCCCACCGACTGCTTTAGCGTTGCCAATTTGCAACGTTGGCTAATTAGAAAAGTTGGCTTTCGTTAAGCAAGGGGGCAGGGAGGGGGCTGCTCTACGCTTATAGGTGCGTGCATTGGGTTGGCGTCGCCATTTTTAAGCGCACGTGACAGAAGGTAAACGCTGCTGCTTTGTTAGCCGAATAGCCAACTAACGGTCTCGCCGTAATGTCACACCTACCACTCCAGCGGCAGAGAGACGCAACCATTGGCTGGCATAAATCACGTCCCCGTCGCGCACCTACAGCGCTGAGAGCAACAGCCGCACACAGAGACACACCTTCCAGGCAGCCACTGGCTGGCGGGTTAGCCATAGCTCCATAGCACCTGATGCTCTCCGCTCTCTGTCTCGGCAGCTGCCACTGAGGTGGAGCCACTCGGCAGCGGTCTCATTTGTATTTACCTAAAGACGTGCAGCAGCAGCAGCAGCAGCAGCAGTCTCAGCAGTGGCAGCAGCAGTAAAAAAGAAAAGAAAAGACTTGGGCAGGGGGTACACAGATACACACGAGAACTAACGAGCGATACGAAGCTGCGTCTCTGTCAATGTATGTGTGTGTGTGTGTGAGCACCTAACTGCGCTCAAAAAACTTGCACACTGAGGCAGCAACGACGAGAGCATGTGCTTACACACACACGCACACACACACACACACATAAAAGAAGCAAGGTGTATGCCGAAAGTGAGACGATGACGTTTACGACTACGCGCACGAGGACGAGAATATTGCCGTGACGTTGATGAAAGGCAAGGCCAGGCATTGGAACAGGAGCGCATGTGCTACCCTAAAATATTATGATATTTGCATTAGTCAACGCTTTTCGTATGCGAGCAAATAATTTGATGTCATCAAACGGCGCACGGGGCGTATGAATGTTAATATATAAAGTATACGAAGCGTTTGCCGGTCATAAATTAGTTTGTGGCACAGACTGTTGCCGTCGGTAAAAATGCCGCAAAGGGCCGTAAGAAAATGCGGTTGGCGCCACGCTTCATGCTCCACGCGCCACGCTCAATGCTCGTTGCTCAGTGAGCAAGCGAACAAGGTGCTCGGCTTTGGTTGGCTGCCAACATTCTGCACACCTTAACGGTAACGGTAAATGTGCGAGCGAGCCAGCAAGCAACAACCTGTCTGTGATTCTATACGTGTGTGTCTGTGTGTGTGTAAGGAGAGAGCGAGAACGCAAACGCACGACGCCACAACGAATGAGCAACGGAGGCGCCAAGGCCCGTAACTGCGGGTGGAGCGGGGGGCAGACGGTTGGCAACGGGCTACGTGTACGGGTGAAAATAAACGCAAAACAACTGCCACTTGCGGTTAGGTACCAGTCAGGAGCAGCAGCAGTAGCAGCAGCAGCAGCAGCAGCAGCAGCAGAATCAGCAGAGGCTAACTCGCAGCAGAGACGCAGCTGCTACATAAAACAACACGCAGAGGCGACTGAAGACTGAAGCTCAGAGCGTGACTCTGACTGATGGGCAGCAGCATTTGTAGGTGGTCGAGAGGGGCAGCACACGGCAGGTGGCGCTGCTTAGCTGATGCGAGAGAGAGCGAGAGAGTGAGAGAGCTATAAAACCAATGGCACCTACAAAGGCATTTTGCACTGCTCTCAACGAAACGACGCCACGATGCTAAAGACGATGCTGACGATGACGACGAAGACCAACACCTAGAACAGGTACACACACACACATAAGCACACACACTTGCGGAGAGAGGCACAGCTTTATGTATGGTTAGCGGATTGAGTTCTGCTGGGGTGAGCGGGCATTTCTTTGCGCAGGTAGATTGGTGGATGCGTAAGGTACATTATATACGCCAAAACACACACACACACACACACACACACATAAACACAAACATACTCGACACGTGGCTGGCAGCAGAGGTGTGAGGCTAGCACATGCGCAGTGCCAAGCGAGAGAGCAACAACATCCAGACTGCCAGCACTGTTAGCTAACATGGCCGCTGTTACAGCTTAGCAGAGCGAAGCAGTGTTAAAGCGCAGGGGAAATTGCACTGTTAAGCGCAAATGTTCAAATGCTGCATTTCAGCTGCTGTTGCGCTCTATTAAAACGTTTAATGATAAATATTGCCGAGTGTTGACCATAAAATACAAGTTCAGAGTACAGCTACTGTGCACTACACATATATAGGTGGCTTATATGTATGTGCAGTACTTTCCAAGTCAGTTGCACCAGACATTGACCCATAAACGAATTAACATAATTGTTGTGTCTTGCGTTTTATTCTTCAGTGCATTTGCTGGACATTTAAATCAATGGGGGATGCGAGTTAAAAGTGAAAAGGGATGCACAACAGTTTTATTGAATTGTGTATTTTAATATTTATTCAAGTTTATAGAAGATATTAACTAGCATATAGTTAAAATTAGTTAAAATTTTTAAATATTTATGCATAACAAATACATTTATATGAATGCAAAAGTCTTTTAATGCAGAACATATCAAATATAAATTTGTATTAGGTTTGTAAGCTTGTAATAAAAAAACACTCTAGATTCAGTCCACTGTTTATTACATATAGGATGGGATGGATAAAAGACTCTGTTTTAAACAACTTTGAACTTTATTTACATCCCATAATTCCCATAATAAAATAGTATAGGGCTTAAGTTTTCCTTGCTCTGCGACCTTTCATACTAAATTGCCTCACAACAAAAATTAAATATTAAAAAAAACTCGAATTTTCTAACTACTTCGAACTTCTTAAATTAATGAAAAAATAAAAACATGTCTTTATTCTTACACTAGAATATAATTGTTTAAAATATATTAGGTGAATAATTTCTGAATCGCAATACCTAGCTGAATTTTGTTGTGTCCACTAAAGATCATAATCAACGTAACACCCGCGATAAGAAAAACAAATCCAACGAGAGCATGAAGTTAATTAAACTTCAACTCAAAAAAAAAATAAAAAGCAGCTCAGCCAAATAGAAAAAACGTTAATGATTTAAGCGCTTATCGGACAACAATGCGGTGAGCTGAAAAAAAGCCCGACGAAGTGGCAAGAAAACAGACGAGTGAAGCTTAAATAAAATGCTTGTAGGTGATTATGCAGCATAATTTATGCAGACGGCGCCAGTACCAAGAAAACAGAACAGGAGCCGCCGCCGTTGCCAGGACGAACCGAAGTGGTGGAAACAATGTGGCGACCTGCGCAACTGAAACTGATTTAATTAAGCAGGTGATTAAAGTTGATGCCGGTTATTTGTAGCAGCCAAAACAGCAACAAGGACTCGTGTCGCCCGCAGCCGGAAGTCAGCGTGTAACGTGCGCGAAAAGTTTGGCGTCGCCTGTCTAAGGGCCAGCCTTGGATATATATTGTGATCCGACAATGCAAATGCTCTGGAACTGGCTCTGACCGGGCGGCCAAAAGTGCCTGCGGGCGCAACTTTTTTGCACTT
The DNA here is from genome assembly GCF_035044405.1 of Drosophila montana. Taxonomy (NCBI): domain Eukaryota; kingdom Metazoa; phylum Arthropoda; class Insecta; order Diptera; family Drosophilidae; genus Drosophila; species Drosophila montana. The sequence continues at coordinate 11,835,359 of NW_026998620.1, read as the reverse complement.
TTTGCATATTTTGCTGTTAATTGAATATTGCAGAGCTTGTTGTTATTTGTGTGTTTGTTTGTTGTGGCCAAAGGTCGAAAAGTGAAATCAACGGTAATTAAAATTCAATTAGAACGCAACTCAACAATAACAACAACAGCTGTGGCCCATAATGCGGTTGTAGAACTATCTATACTCTGCTAATAGCTGTGCAATATATATGAATAGATATCTATAACTTCTGCGAGTCCTACGAAAAGCAATTACAATTGGCCTCGGTTAATTGGTAGACCCTCAGACATCGCCGTGTTAATGTAATGGCCCACAATTTACGTCAACTTAATGCCCATTTGGTGTGTGTGCGAGTGTGCGTGTGTGAGTGTGTGCGAGTGTTTGCTTCATTTACTACTCCATTTCTCGCACCACTTTCGCCTAGGTAAGATTTATGTTATGGCGGGCAGTGGGCTGACCAGTGTGTCAATCGCTGCGAGCGGCCTCAAGTGTGCAACGCAATTTAGTGAAAATATCAAATTTCCCACTCGCACACACACAAACTAACAGACACACACACCCAACACACGCAAACACACTTCATTCACTTCCTTTTTTTGCTGGACGTAGAAAAGTAAACAGAAGGTTAATGGATTTGACACACGGTCTAACATCAGGGGCAACATCTACGGCACTTGTGCGTGAAATGGATATGCTTTCAGGCCATACACACGCACGCACACACACACACACACACACGGCTCCAGCAAACGGTAAAACATGCTGCAGTCTATTGAAGCTGAGCCACATTTGCTACTCAGGTTTCAACTTATGAGATTTTTTTGTGGCATTCCAAAGCACTTTAACTTCGGCTACACATTCATTGCAAAGGTTAACAAGACGTTAAATCTAAAGCTTTTTATGTAAGAAACACAACAATTTCGAAGTTTTCAAGCGTAAGCAGAACTTGATGTTTAAATCAAATTATAAATACTGGCGGGTATTTCCCGGCCTTGCCTGTGGCAAGTTTTTGTAATAAATATTTTGAACTTCAAGTCATATGTTAAGTTTTACAGAAATTTTCTGGAAAAAAGTTTAAGATCCAATAAGATCAAATAAAGAACCTAATGTTGGTGGTGGATTTTGCGAAAAGCGTACCAAATAAACTTTCACAAAGGTCTCTAAAAATTACTTTGAAGCTGATCGGGTGCGGATCGCGATTTAGCGTGCACCTGCGTTACATAAGGTAAGTAAAATGTGTCGAAGATTTAACTTCTATTTGCACGCTGTACTTAGTTCGTAGCTTGCCGATTGCAATTCGCAACTGGTTAAAGCTTCAACAGGATGAAAACCACTTTAAGCTATTTAATTCGAGCACGTTTCCATATTCTGCTGCCTGTTAAACAAACTGTCAAATTTAAATTTGTTTTAGATAAAAGAGTCCCTGCAGGGATTGTCTCCAAATACTAACAAGCTACTACTACTACCAGTTTTATCCGGAAAAGGATGAATGATCAAATGATTTAAAATCAATTGTCATTATAATAATCATACTCTACATAACATTTAAAGTTAAACTTATGCCATACAATTTTCGAGCTCTGGAAATGCTTTTAAAAACGATTGGATAAAATTAAAAATGGTTGATACAACCTTCTTCCATAAAATAGCCACCTTTGCTTGAGGAATATTCCAAACTTTCCGTTTAAGTATTTACTTATATCAGAAATTACAATTTTTTTTATAAAATAAGATTCCGTAGTTCAAATCCGTTATAGACGACAAGGCGAAATCAAAAGTTGATCACCAGTCAGTCAATTAGTCAGTCAATGAATTGGTCCGTCAGACGGACAAAATTTGACTTCTCAGACTCATTCACAGCTATGCCATAATCAAGGTACATATTTATACCGGAAAGAGCAATCTTCCTGCTTTTTATTTAAACTTTCACCGCACGTTCACCAAGCACGGGCAAAGGCCAAAAACCAAAGCCAAGTTCCAATCAGACACGCAAGTCCTTTGGCTCTGACTGACAATTGGCCAGAACTGAGCATCACACCCGCCGACTTTGGCTGTGGCTGTGGCTCCGGCTGGGACGTGACGTGTGGGGGTGGCGGTAGGGTAGGTAGCGCAACCAAAAATAAGGAAACTGCAACTGTTTACAAAATTTGTGCGCAGTTTTTGCGGCAATTTCGCATTGAATTTACCCACTGATGCTGCACTGCATCGCCGGGGCAAATAAATCATGTGCGAAGGTGTCCTACCTACCGCAGGCAATCTGCGCCACTGACAGTTTTAATGCCGCATGAAGTCCTGCTCCTGTTTCGGCTTTGCACCCAAACTTTTATGATTTCCTCCTGGCAATGTGGCCCGGCTCTGACGTCGACTCCAACTCCAACTCCGACTCCGATTCTGGTGCTACGTGCGCGGCTAGCACTTGTGGCATATGTGTGACGTTTCAATATCCTGTTGCGTGATTTTTATTTTCATATTTTTTATGTTGATTTTGCAACGCGTGTTGGCTTTTGCCGGCGTTTGCCGAGTGAGTGGGAGGCGTTGCCCCCGCCCCCGCCAGCAACGTGAACAGTCGCAAGTCACAAATCAAAATGCCTGCCATTGTTTGTTGTTGTTGTTGTTGTTGTTGCTGTTGTTGCTGTTGGTGTTGTTGTTGTTGTTTGTGTTGTTCCAGTTTTGCTACGTTTAGGCCTCTGAGCTGTCTACTTAGCCCGGCCTAGCTGGGCATGCGAATAGCGTTTAGGGTGAGGTGTGCAGGGGGGCAGAGCCTCGACAGCAGCCAATAAATCAAAACGTATGTGCTCTTTTTTTTCTTCCTGGTCATAACTTGATTTTTATCCTATCTTGTGTTAGTTGTTGATTTTGTAATTTATGTCACGGTGTGGATGCAAAAACCGACAGAAGATTTAGTTATGGACATAATTGCTATCTATATAAACAGTCAATTAGAGCTTAAAGCTACGATTAAATTAAAATGGATAATTTTGTGCAATATAAATCAGAATGCTATATTCGATATTTCTAAAAGATCAAAGCATTTGCTTTAAAAGTGATTTATCATTTAAAAGCAAACAAGAGATTCAAGCTTTATGAATCGTCAAACATAAATTATATAAAATACGTTAGAGGCTCGACTATGGAGCTTGCTATGCTTGCCCAAGCTGTAAAGCGCATTAAAGCTTATAGCTTTGCTTGTATGGGGAAAACTTAAAGCTCAATATCAAAGTGCTTAACGAGGTATAACTTAACTAATTATTTGAAATAAATAACATAAAACTCAGTGAAAGCTCGGTTAAGTTTAATATTCACGAAGAGGCTTTAAAGCTTTAATATTTGTGTGAATCGGATGGAAATAAAGCTTAATAAATTGTTTGAAATAAATCATATAAAATACACTTTAAACTCAATATTGATAAGGATATGCTTTAAAGGCGGATTTTAACTTTCAACATTATAACTTGTATAGATAGAATGATATAAGACACGCCCAAAGCTTAAAGCTTGAAAACCTTGCAATACAGATCTTTGTTTTTGTACCCAACTATTGACTTATTTTATCTTGCAATATTCAAAGAAATTTTGGGTCTAAGCAGGGCCAATTTCAGCTCCTTTCTTGAGATCTTAAGTATTTACATGATCAATAAGGCTACTACCGCAACCTTAAAGTGGAGTAGCAACTGTTCGATTCGTTGTCGTCCGGTCTTGTCAATATTTTAATATCCATTTGGTGTAGATGCTGCAAAAGTTTTCCAATACCATTTACCATAATTCCACTTTGCACATTGACACCTAACCAAAAGTCATTCAAAAAGCGGAAAGACAAGAGCTGTTGCCCAGCTGAGAAGCTGCGCTGCCACTGAGTAATAGCCAGTAAAAAATTGTAAAAAGCACTCGAATGTTCAACTACTTTTTTCGACATGGACACTTAACTGACAATGTCTGACCTTTTCAGCAACTGGACGAGCTGAAGCGAGCACGACGACAACTAAAAGTAAAAGCAAATTTTTGGACAACAAAATAAAGGAAATAAAAAAAAGCCAGAAACTATATGTATATATCTAAAAGTAAAGTACAAAATAGCAAGAAATAACTAAAAATTGATGCATGCACAAATGTGGTTGATGAGGGCGTGAGCAGAGTGAGGGGCGTGGTGGCTGGTTGAACCAGCAGCAAGTGAAATGCTTACGTGATACTCAAGTTGCCAGAGTGTGTTTGTATGTGTGAGTATGTGAGTGTGTGTGAGTGTGTGTGTGAGTGTGTGTGTGAGTGTGTGTGTGTCTGTCATGTGCTGAAGGTCGCAGGGAGGGCAGCAACAGAGACAGAGCCATAGACAAGTCAAGTCAGCGCACTGCTGCATACAAAAAAGGGGCCAAGACATAGGACGCACGACACAGGACGCAGCACAAAGTCTTGCGTTTGGCAGCGCCTTTTGTGTCACAAGTTGCCAGAGTTTTGGGGTGTCAAACTTGAAACTGTCAAAAGTTATGTCGGCATGTCCCGGCTGCCCGTCTGCCCATCTGCCCATCTACGTGAGGCGTGTGCGTCGCTGTCAACAGCTGCATAGACACGCGCCGGTTCAATATTGGTGGCAACTTTTGAAGGCAGCGCAAGGCACAAAGTCAGCGATTAAAAGCACATTTAAAGGCGTGGCCCAAAACAGCCGTAACAACAACAACGACAGCCCCGTAACCCCACAAGGTTGCAAACCGCAAGCTGCAGCAGCGCTCAATGTGCCCCAGCCCAATGCCAAGCGCACAAATTGCCCCCAAATGAGACGCCAGCCATGCGGCGTCCAGCCTGCAAGTATGCTACAATAAACTGCAGCGGCACATGCTTGTGTATGTGTGCTTTTGTGTGTGCGTGTGTGTGCACCGGTTGTTGCGTGTTTACGCAACGTAACCAAAGTCAAAACCTCGATTAGGATTCAATCTGCTGCGAGCCGCACTCACAGCGCTGTTTGTCCTTGTTGTCCTTGTGTCGTAGTCCTTGTTGCTGTTGCTGTTGTTGCGCCGCAGGTCAGCAGCAAAGTCAAACCGATTAAAACGCGCACATGCAGCGTGGGGCAAGCCGAAATGCTTTTGTGTCCATAGGTACAATGTGAGGCGTATTCTTCAAGGGGCAATTAACTGCGACGCGCTCGAAAGTATGCAGCAAAAAAGTGTCGGGCGAAAAAAATAGTGCCTGTGCGTGTGTGTGTTGTGTTAGTGTTGCTGTTGCTGTTGGTGTGCGCGCGTGTGTGTGTGTGTGTGTATCTTGCATAGATTAGATTTTTGCCCCGGCCACTGACAAAATATTTAGCACTGGCAGCAGCTGCCGCTGCGCAGGGACCGCAACGCCTGCCCATAAAACAGCCATTAACGCCAGGAGCCCTTCCAAAGCTCGATTCACTTTTTTTTACACCATTTGGTGTTCACTTAAAGCGCTTAAATTTTGAAAGATTCTTCTTCTTCAGTCGAGCTGCTGTCAGCAACATGCGCATCCAATTGCAATTAGCCAAGGTGCAAGAAAAGCCAAAGCAGCCACAAGTGGGCGATGCGAACATGAAACCAATTTAAAGCGGCAGCAAAAAACTCAAAAAATACAAACAGCAGCAGCAAAAAAAACAAACAAACAAATGTGAACTAGCCGAGAGTACACGACTCGGAGATACCCTGTGACCAGCGCCGAGCTGCAATTACAAGCATACGAACTTCTCTTTTCCTTACGTCCTTTTTTTTTCAAATATGGAACGCTGGAGATAGCTAAATCGATTCTTATCGATATTGAATTAAAATTCATTTGATCTGATCCAAAGAAAAACTTAAGTACCAGAGCTAAGGGCTCTAGATCTAAGAGTCTCTGATCTCGATGGTTAGAAGATGGATATAGAAGAACAGACAGATGCTGATCAAGAATATATAAACTATATGGGTTCGGCATAGCTTTCTACTGCCTGTTAATTACATTTGCCCAAACCCGTATCGGCAATTTTACCCATTTTATACAAGTAAAGGGTATGAAAATAATAATAATATACTCAAGGCGTCGACAGGGACGTCTTGGCGGGCGGGACCACGCCCAGCTGCTTGAGCGGTGTCTGCAGCAAATTAATTTGCCGAGTGTCTTTTGCAGCAGCCCGCGGACATGGCCAAGTCCTTCAGAGTCCAGACGACGGCGACAACGACGACGACGACGTCGACAAAGCTGAAGGTGAGCCAACGGGTGGACCCGCAGCTGAGTTAAGTTGAGTTGAGTATCTGCGTATCTACAAGTACGTAACCGCGTATCTGCCACAATATATCTCGGCATTAGAATTTCAATCTGAAGCGCAAACAATTCATTTAGGGGTACTTTATAAGAGTCTCTATCTCGGCCATCATATTCCTGTTTAAATAAAAATTTCGAGCAAATTGCGGCGCGGCAGTAAATCGTTTGTGGCAAATAAAATAAAAGAAACAGGAAAAAAAAACCTAAGCCACAGCATATCAAATTACCCAAGCAGAGCCAGGCAGATGACAAAGTGCGTGGCATGTGGCATGCGGCAGGGGAGACTGTGGCAAGGTGTAGCCGGCAAAGTAAGTCAGCTACTTGATAAGTGCCTCCCCCAGCGCCGGAAGGTTGCCTCACGATGCGGCTGACAGTCGTCGCATTTGATGCGATGCTGAAAAATTGTTGCTAATTTTTTAGCACTGACAGCACAAGCAGCTATCCGGGACTATCGCATTGCACGGCGGCTTAAGTGAAAATGGTTGGCATTTTCATTTTATTAGCGAGCTGATGAAGAAGGTAATGCGGGCCACGGATCATGTTGAAAGCCGTGCAACAAGCTCCGCGCAATAAATACAAATAAATGATTGTCAAACAAATCTGCGAACTCAAACAGATTAAAGTTGACGGAGTTCTTATGATTCAAATATGTTGTGTGTGCTTTAAATTGTTTCTTTTATAATAAGAAGAAGGAGGAAGAAAAAATACCTACTCACCGGATTAAGAAAAGTTTTCTGTTGTTCTCTTGGTCTCACTCTCTCTTTCTCCTCTCATTCTCTTCGGTTGCAGAGGCAAAACGCTCGCCAATTTGTTGTGAAGAAGAAAGCTCAGCACTAAAAATTAAACGACACAAAAATGTACCCTCAAGCGCGAAGAACAGAACGAACACAGATTTAGAGTAGTTTGTAATAACACGCACATCATAACACATACTAATCGCGTTTAATATTAAGCAGCTAAGTTAACTTTGTTAAAACACCGATTTTTGTACACACGCGACGACAAGACAACCGATAAATATGATAGACGCGCACAGACTAAATTACAGCTTTAAGCTTGCGCCTACGCTAAGCCGACGATTGTGCTAAAACAATAACAAAATATCAAAGCACTTGCGCTCACACCATTCACAATGCACCCACAAATAGGACAACGGGATCGAAAGCATTGCGACCAATGCATCTATGTAAACACTCTCCCGCACACACAACTCTCTTCTCACTGCTCACTCTCATTAAACGGGATCGAAAGCAACAACGCAAAAATTGTATCAACAGTGGACAAAAAAATTATCTTCTGTACTCTTCGCACTTATGTATAGTAAGTTGGGCATGCATAATACACGGAGAGAACAGTTTTGCATTTAAAGCGTTCGCACACACACTACCTGGTTGTTTGAAACACACACAAAATAAATTCTTATTGCTTAATTAAATCTAGCCTAAAAGTGAACTTATATGTATTTACAATTTTGCAACAATTGTACATATGTACATTTATTTCTCTTATGCTGCAATTTCTTTATACTCTTCTCTTTGCATTTCTTTACCTCATTTGTCGCAAGCTATAGGCCAAAAACAAAGGGCAACTCACACACACACACGTTTACCTTTTGAACGCACACTTATTGTAGTTGTTGTTGCTGTCTATTGTTGTTTTTGTCGCAACAGAAGCAACAACTGCTCATTGTCTTGTAAAAGCAGTCACCCCGCCCCATCCCTGATGCCACAGTGCAATTTAAGCAGCCACAGAAAAATGTTGCCAACATATTTTGCACAGTGTTTTCTTCCGCACACCCTCACACACACACACACACACACACACAGCTGCAGTCGGCAACAGACAAGGCAGATGAACGACTTGAGGGATTTTGCTGAAATGACATTTGGCTCCACATGTGACAGGCAGCCAGCTAGGGCAACAATAACAGCAACAACAACAAATAGCTGCAGCCGGTGGCATTGAAAAAAGCAATTTAAGCCAAGTACAGAAACACACATATGTGCGCAGCAATACACCTACAACACATAGACCCAGAGCCTTGCAATCACGCACACACGCATGCCAATTGCTTTTGTGGCCTGCGCTGCGTGTCCCACCTCAGTCCCTTTTCCCACACTCTCATTCCATTTGCAAATTTTGATAAATTGCCGCAGTTACCTTTCGTGGAATGGCATAGTCTAAACCAGAACCAGAGTTGTCAGATGTTGCCACTTGTCTATTGGCTCACAAAGTGAGCGACTCAATTTAAAGTGAAGTAAAATCAAGACAAATGCACAAATCACAATGACACCAGCTTAAAGTGATGCTCAAATATGAAATTAGAGTTCAGGCTGTACTTCCCTAGCCCCACCCTATATATATTCACCCAATAAAATTAAAAAGGCTAAAGAAACTTACCAACTTTAAGCTTAAACTCAAATTTAAATATCACATTCAGGTAATTTTATTGCAATTCAAATCGCACAAACAACAGCAATCAATCTAAAAGGAAATTAAAATCAAAATCAAAATCGAAGTCATGACTTTTACAGCACCGCAAACTTTCTCCGCCAAATCGACAAACAGGCGAATTGCCAGCCAAACGATAAATCTATGAAATTATTAGCAGCGCCCAAGGAAATCGAAGTGAAAAGTTCGAGCTGCTGCATCAGGCGCAGGTCCTGATATATGGGCGCGCAGCAATCGCATTTGGGGGGGTTAAGTGTGTGTGTGTGAGTGGGGCTAATTGAATTTAATTGCCCACTTAATGGCGCAATGAGCTAAGTGCAAGCACAGGAAAAGAAAGTAAAGGAAGTAAATCTTGTGTAAACTACGTTTTGCCATTCCGATGAACTTGACCATTATGGCCACAGCAATAAGTTTCGTGGATTGGGTTCGATGTCTTTCCGTTCAGTTCATGATTCCATGGATGTGGACAATCTAGTGTCACCCAATAATATATTGATATATTGATACATAGATATATAGGTATATAGATATATATATGTAGATATATAACATATATTAGATATATAGATATATGTATATATATATATATATATATACTAGCGGGTATAACCCGGCCTTGCCCGTCGCACTTATGTTAAAAATCAACGTTCTCAAAAAGCTTTGAAAATGATTTTGAAACTTATCGGACGGTAAGCAAATAACTTTCATACAAACGTTTTCCGCCAATTTACCAATGTTGCGAGTGGAATTTGCCAAATCGCTGAAACACGTATTCATTATATTCTTATGTAGAGCTTTGAAAATAAGTTTGAAGCAAATCGGACGCAACTTAAAACTTCGCCCAAAAAATCTTTGAATCGCTTTCACACACCCGAAAAAGTTTGGATTTGCAAAAGGTGTGAAACACGTCTCAAATGATTTTTCTTATAGATCTTTGGAAACGAACTTGAACGCGAAACGTCACCCACCAAATCTTTGACCTCCATTTCCACCAAGGAAAGGTAACACATAAGGTAACGACAGTGAAAATTTCAGCTTCCTAGCTGTTACGGTTTGGGCTGTGCGTTGATCACCAATCAGTCAGTCAGTCAGTCAGTCAGTCAGGGCAAACAGATTTATATATAGAGATATATAAATACAATTTTTTGGGTTTCCAGCCCTGGTTTCTCAATATATCCTTAAAGGGATTTCGTGGAGAATCCAAGCAATAGCTACAGTGTTTAGGAGAATTTGATTAACATGCACTTTTATGAAAACATTATTTTTAGAAAAAACTAAATTTGTAATCTATTATTTAAATGTTTAATCTTTAACGTCGAAATAGTATGTGCGATTCACGGGTGATTGCAAGCAAGGCTTCCTGAACATTTGATCCCACTCGTATATCCAGTTAGTGAGGGCTGAAAAAAAATTGAGGACAAACTGATTTTTGAGATTTTAAAACTTGGCTACCTATCTTCTCGCCGATCAGAACTGGGCATCCGCCGTGAAGAGAGCGCAGATCATAGTCGAAAGTTCCAGGCAACATGTTGTACCAATGGAGCACCTTGCCCCGTTCTGGCTGCACCACTAGTTCCAGTTCGGGAAAGACAGTGGCCCCACCTTTAACCACATCATTGAGCTGCATAAAAAGGATTGGTCTAATTAATCTAAGGAAAATTCAATGAAGCACTTACATAGATTAACGTGGTAGCAATACGATCGTGGGGGAATGCCGAGGAGTTGAAGAAGTCGTAATGGGACTCATAATGTCCGCCGAAAACATAATTTAAGAACTGCAAATCTGTTTTAGAAAAACCGATTATTAGTCCAGTCATGTCCTCGACCCGCTTTTGAATTCGCCCAATCATATTCCTTTCCAACATAGTTAGATTTCCATTCAAAATCCAAGAGCCACTCGCCGTGCGATCTTTTGATATAATAATATGTTTGCTTTGAGTGATGTTTTGAACACCTGTGCGTTTGAGCGTTGGTTCTCCGATACGGATCAGTTCGGCAATCTCCGACTCGTGGATTACATCATGGAAGACGACTACGTAAGGATCCTTGGACAACAGCTCCACTTTGAAGGGCGCCAGACGCAAAAACTCGGACGGACTCGTTTTGTAATAGCAAGCCAGTCGAGTTGGTTTTGGATTGCGGGATGAGCCACAGAGTTTGGTTTCGGCAATCTCCGACTCGTGGATTACATCATGGAAGACGACTACGTAAGGATCCTTGGACAACAGCTCCACTTTGAAGGGCGCCAGACGCAAAAACTCGGACGGACTCGTTTTGTAATAGCAAGCCAGTCGAGTTGGTTTTGGATTGCGGGATGAGCCACAGAGTTTGGTGAACGGTTTTTCCAATCTTCCGATATATCTATCTACTATACCGTCTGTTGATTTTCTATCAGTCCAATACTCCGCGAAAAATTCCTCCTTTCGAGTCCACAATTCGGGCTCATCCATCAACAGAGCTCGAGCACTATCTAATTCACCTAAATGGATGCAAAAGAATACCAAGTAGAAGGCTTTCTATGTTTGGCCTAGCTCACCGTTTGCAATAAGCGATCTGGCCAGGAGTGAGGAAATATCGGTTCGCGACACGTTCAGTAGCACATAAAGGTCGGCCTGGGACTGATTCCACAGATGTCGGGCCGTGCGCAACCATTTGGACGCATCTTGAAACTCAGCCGCTCGGAAGAGAAGAGCGCCCATCCCATAGCAGTCGAGGATCGAAAGGTTCGCACTGTCGAATGGAAATGGAGAGAATACATCAACATTTAACCCACCTTAAATTTGAATACCCACTTAAGCTGCACTCCATCGAGCAGGCCCCTGGACATGTCGGCCGGTTCCATTTCGTAGGTCTGCTGTACTCGGTACATGGCTGCCGTAACCTCCATCACATCCCTGCTCAGCGGTAGCTCGGGTTGCATTTCTTTGATAAAATCAATTTGTTCTACATATTGACACGGATTTAAATATGACGAATAGAATGTTGTGAGCTGCATGGAATCTCACCCTGACCGACCGGCTGCTGCATGGACCTTTCCAGCTGGATCCAGTCTGCGTGCATGTGACGTATGAGTGTGTAGGTGTGCAAGGGATTGGAGAGAAACTCCTTCTCCCGGCCCTCGGCTGCTTTCAGTGTACTTTCCAGCTCCTGGGCCAGCCTGCGAGAGTAGAATCAATCTGTATATTGATTGTAAACAGTTTGCGTCAATTACCTCTTCAGCGTATCGGCCCTCTCCTGCAGCTTGTCGATGTATTCGTGAAGATTCACTATGAGATGCCTCTCCATCACCAGCAAGTGCAGCTTGTCAGTCATGCTTGTTACGTAGCTCCTGGCGGTTTCACTTGTCACACCTTGCACCACAGCCACAGCCACAGCTAAGCCCAGAATATTCAGAATCGAGCGCATTGTGAGCTGCATCATCTTTGACGTGGTTCTGATGGGTGGATCGCTAGACCTAGCGTTAAATGTGGATATGTGTTGATTTAAGCGAGACGAAATGGTTTGCCATGCTTTAAGGTAGATTAAAAAGCTGACACCAGGCAGAACCTGATTTTGGATATGCCAATCGACAGTCCAAATTAATAAGATTTGACCTTGTTTCCGATAAACCCATGTCAACAATTTATTCCACAACAGCTTCGAAATCGCCTCAGTTGCTGCGAACGGAAGAAATATTCCAAGGTATTTTGATGACTCCCAAGATCTTTGTTTAGGGGTTGCCTTTGTGATCTGTTGCTGAACGTACTTTTTGGAAGTCGGGACCAAACGCTTTGAGTCCTAGCATACAGCTCAGATTGGATATAGAAAATTTGACTTCCATGAAAATTAGTCTACATCTTGGCTAATTATAGGGATTAAACAGTTTTATTATTGAAAGCTGAACACTTGTGAATATTTAATATCCAGTGAACTGGGAAGAGTTCACTCATTGGCTGTCAGAAACTTGATGAGGACTGCAAGCGTAGAAAGAGAACAGGAGCTATTAAAAGGCAACTGCTTGGCGTAGGAACTGGCCGAATGCTTACCCAGTCGATTGCCCACCACATTGGGGCACACGGTGTACTCTATGTCCTCTTCGTTCTGGACAATTAATGCATCGCCTCGACGCGGAAAGACGGCCATTTGTTGACTGGATATCGTAATGGCACCACCCAGCGCCATGTCGTTCAGCTGGCGAATGGAGTGAGCGGTTAGGAGGAGCTACCTATTCGCCCGACTGGCTTACTTACAAACAAGATGGCTGTAGACTCAATAGCCTCCACATTGACATCGATGGACTGCAGTTGAAAAGAAGAAGAAAAATGTATTGAATGAATCCACATAATTGAATGGACTTCACCTGGTAAAGGTCCTGCAACTGGAATGGATCCCGCGGACCGTACTCGAAGAGAAACATTTGGTTCTTGTGCAAATCGAGACCAGTCATGTCAACAATCCGATCCGTGAGCAAGGTCGTGATCACACTAAATCTATCTGAAATGGTGCAGCCCTTGACGCCAGCGATTGTCCACAGCCGGGCACTCGAGGGACAATGCTCGAAGGCATGCTTAATGTGGCCTATCTCGCGCTCATATATGCCATCCTTGTAGATGATCACGTAGGGCTCGTCCCACGCCTCCTCCAGACGCAGTGGAGCTAATTGAAGGAAGGGCGTCAACATGTCATTCAACTCACAGACCAAATACGTATTCTGTTTGTAGTTGCCCCTGCATTGCTTCTGCAGCTTGCTGGGCGGCTCCGCAGACGCTGGCGATGGATGCACTGGCTCCTGCTGCTCCAGCTGGTGTTGCTGGCTCCGCAGCAGCTTGTTCTCCGGCTGCAGCTCCAGAGCCCGTGAGAGCACGACGAGTGCCTCCACTCGCATATCTGCCACAGATTGGCTTCATTAGTTTGCGCCCATCCATGGGCTAAAATCAAATACCTACTAAGTTTCTTGAATACCTTGAGCTGCATTTCGTAAATCCGCCCCAGAGACACGCCCAGCAGCTCATCATGCGGAGATGTAGGGCTGTATTTCGCAGCGGCTGCCGCCAGCCAATCGACTGCCTCGTGGTATTTCTGCTGCTCGTACAGCTCCCGGCCCATGTGGTAGCAGTCCAACGAACTCAGCCTGTGCGCATAAAGTACAGGGTATTGTATTCAGTAAATGGAAATATAATAGTTGGAAGTGGTCTAGTCGAAAGACTGGAAGACTGGAAGAAGACTCGAACTTCGTTCTATGCATACATGCTCACGTACATATCGAAAAGAAACACAAGAGGCTCTAGTTGGGAGTTCCCGACTAGGAGATACCCTTGGGGATCCCCGATAGCCAACAAGTGAAAGATACTTGATATATGTATACTATCTCAGAAGCTACATGTCAAGTTTGGTGACTTTAGCTCTTATAACTTACGAGATTTGCTCAAAAACAGGATTTCGATATAGATTTTTATCGATTACTTGGAAACGGGCCAAGGTAACGATTATCGGTAACAAACTCGTATTGCTCGGGCACTAGGAAGACCTACGTTCCAAATTTCAAGTATATAGCTCTTAAAGGTTCTGAGATCCTTGCGTTCATACATACGGCAGACGGACAGACGGACAGACTGACAGACGGACGAACGGACGGACAGACGTACATTTCTAGATCGACTCGGCTGTTGATGCTGATCAAAAATATATATACTTTATAGGGTCGGAGATGCTTCCTTCTGCCTGGTACATACGTTTGCACAAATACATTATACCCTTTTACCCATTTGTAATGGGTTCAGGGTATAAAAAACTCACCTCAAGTGTTTTTTGTTTTTTAACAAAAAGGATGCGGGTGCATAGTTGTAGAACTTGAACAGGGACTGAAGGCTCTGTGCCGCCTCCTTGTGGGCATCACGTGTGGGCAGAAGCGAGAGCAGTCGCTGCTGCATCTTCAACTGGTCGCTGCCCGGCTGCTGCGTCATGTAGAGCTGCCAGGCTGGCCAGTGCTGGCGCATGTGCGTCATTAGCCGGAAGGCGAACAGGGGATTCGACATATACAAGTCGGGATTTCTATCGAGCAGCTGAATGTTCTTGCCGTACTCGGCAATCGCACTAATGCGGAATGAACTAGATATGTCTGTGTGCATTTGTACAACTATTTACCCATTGATGAGGCGAAGTCTGGTCTCCAACTCCTGGGCATATATGCGTAAATTATGCAGCAGTTCGCGTTCCAGCTTCACAACACTTTTCAGTTCGCCCACGCTGATATTTTCGCTTTGAGCCGAGGCAATCAGCAGTAGCAGCAGGCACAGTATTCCAACCATCATGTGTGTCTGTTAGCTGGCAAATGGATCCAGACACGCGCAGTTGGTCTTCACCCTGACTAATTCACATATCAAAGGGAATTCCATACATAAACCAGATCCAATGCAATTAGGTTGGACCGGCAAACGTTTAGGTGGAACCTGTGCATCATGGTCAAGAATAAGTCTTGGTTAGCAATAAGCTTAAATGAATTCTTACGTTCCAATAAAAACCTAAGTTTCATATAAAAAATTTGGCAGTTGTATTCACAGTTTTGGTAGCTCTGCTTGGTTCGTTTGAAACAGTTTTGGCGGCACTGTAAGATACCAGCAAGCAGTAAAGTGTGCTGCTTGGCTACTGCTTCCTTTTGCCGTCGATATCTTTGAGCGCAAAAATCGATAGGTTATCGGTAAATTTGAATATTGTTATGTATATCCTAGCGTTAGCTTATTTAATATATTTTCTATATTTAATAATACTGATTACTTTTCGCCTATTTATTCTAAATGTAAATATTAACATTGTCAGCGAAGTGTGCATGCTATTTCGTCTCGCAACAGTGCACCAGTGTCGTCGTCCTCGTACTCTACTTCCCCATCAAACTCGGCCGTCTCCTCGTGTAAAATTTCTCGTTCATCGATTGGCGTCCTACGCCTGCGACAAATATTGTGCAGGGCACAGCACACATTGACGACATTTGCCACAAACCTGGCGTCATACATCAAGGCGCGCTGCATGCATCCAAATCGGCTCTTGAGCAGGTTAATGGTGCGTTCCACAACAGATCTTGCTGCCGCATGCCTCTCGTTGAAACGCTGTTCCACCGAATCCTGGTCGGCGTTTTTGTATGGCGTTAAAACATAATTTTCCAGTGCATAAGCCGTATCGGCTAAAACATAATGGCATTTCACGTTGCGCGACAAGTATTCCCTGGCTTGGCTATTGCTCCAGATATAATGGTCACTGCACGAGCCAGGATGCGTACAGTCTATTGCCAGGATCTCCATGTTGTAGTTGCACACCTGATGGCATAAATTCTAGTTAAGAGAGCCAGTTGCTGCAGTGTATTCAGCTCGCACATACCAGCATAGCATTGATGCTGTAATAATCCTTATCGTTAAAGTAGATTGTTTCATCCCGCACCGGCTTCAGGATTCGTATTTGCAGTCCATCCACGCAAGCGACGACTCTGGGCAGCTGATAGTTCTCATAGAAGTAGTCGCGAGATTGTTTTATCTGCTGCTGGGTCATTTGCAATGTAATTGCTTCCTGGCACAGCGCCGCCTCCATTAGGGGAATCACATTGTGCAATATTCTGCTAAATGTGCTCCTGCCAATGTTTACGGGACGATTCTTTGACACGGACAACTTATATGAGCCGGTGGCCAGGAAGTGGAGAGTTGCGGCCAGCTGAAGCGCCGGCGTTAGGTAGGACAGTGTAAAATCTGGTTGAATTTTGCGCAATATCCATTTAAACGTTTCTTTGTCCACTCTAAATAGTTTTATAAATCTGGAAATACACTTTGAGTATAAGGCACAGTACAGAGCCGAGTTGCATGCAACTCACCGCGCATCCGGCAAACTGAGAACGCATGTATTTGCTCTGGAGGTTTTATTAACTCTGCGCTGATGCACTATCTGCTGTTTTTTCGCCTCCAAACAAGCGATTGCGAAAGTGAATGTCATTTTTATTGTCTAGTCTAGTTTGTTTACAAGCAAACAAAACCAAATTAAAATTATTAGAGATGTGAATTGGGCTTATCGATTAATGTGCATTTCCAATGCTGCCATACTAAGTGGATAGCGTTGCCTGATCGACAAATTCATATTTCTTGTCATTCAAATACGAAAAGCTTTCGAGCAACAAAAGCTGCGTATGATGATTGAGGGTCTTCCTTTAATTGAAGGCAATTATTTTATGGCCAAAGCAAATTATGTTTAGTATTTATCTTATGTATTCATAATAAAAAAATAAAATAAATAAAAAAAATTATATAACTAAGCCAATTGTAACAAAAAAACTCTTATGAATTGAAGGAATCAGACCATTTGGTAGCGATTAGTTTTGATTATCGATAACAGCACATGAATATTCGCACTACCCTCTAAAAGTATCTCTTCTATCAAACAGCACAGAGTGCCCAAGTGTAATATTCACAAATTAGATAAAACTCAGTGTTTGATTCAACAGCTAAAAGACTAGTAATTCGCAGTAAAGTTAGCTAACGGCTTCTCAGTTGCATTTGTGCTCTTACTTACAACGGTTCACTCAGCGTAAAATAAATGTGTATGCTCAAAAAGTGCAACAAATTGTGTTAAAGCGATCAATAATTCTACAGGGCGGAAGCAAAGCGCTCTAAGTGTGGTATATGTGTTCACAATAAATAATTATTAACGTTTTTGACAGCAAGAAGACCACAAGCAACGACATGCTCCTACAGAGAAACAAGTAAAAAGCGGCATATGGTTTCTTTCGTTTTTGCTCATTTTTGTGTTACCCGCATAATTTAATTAGTGTCTCGCTCGCTATGTGTACATTTTCTGTTTGTGACGATCCCTATCCACATACTAGCACTTCCCCACCTCATTTTGGCTTGTCTAGACTCTGGTTTTATTTGCGTGTTAGTTTTATCTGTTGACATATGTTTTTATGTATGTATGTATGTTTGTATGTAATTGAGTTGCTGGTTACTTTATTTGTTCATTTTGCTTTATTTTTGGATTTTGTTTTGTTCATCAAATTCTATCGGCGTTGCCAATGCAAGTCAGGCAGGCCAGCTGTTGGCTTTTGGTTGCATGACAACAATATCACACGACCACGCCAAGCATTTCATGAAAATCACTGTGAAATTTATGTGCATTGCAGACGTCTTTTATTTCGGTATTTCTGAATTTTGTTATTGTTATCAATTTGGTTGGCATTGTCGGCCTCTAACGAGACAGTCCGGCAACTCTGCTCATCGCTCGCACGACCGCTCTCGAAGGTTGTCTTTGCTCTTGCGCTCCATTTATTTATTCTATTCGCTTTTATTTATACAAAACGATAAAGTGTCTTTTATTGATTTCGAGCCCTCGAGCGTGCACGCAACAAACGTCGGATTTGTTCATTGAAAGCGTTAATCAATCAACGCTTTAGTGTCAGTGGCTCGTTGCCGTCTGTTTCGTTGTGTTATCACAAATTTCGCGCGTGTTTTCGTTAAAAATTTGAGCGCTTTTCTTAACAGGTATCTCTTGTTTATAAATATGTACCCGTCTAAATAATAGCGTGTACTTGGTATGTACATGTCTAAATGCAGTGCGATAAGATAAACGGCACCCAGCTGGAATTAACAGGGTGCTTAATTACATGCGACAGTCCACGCACACTCGCACTCACGTGCATTTCGGTTGAGTTGAAATGTCAAGAGATTGCGACACTTCAAAATGAGGCGCCATTAAAAAAAAACTCATTATATGCACACATATTCTGTGTGTGTGTGGTGTGTGTGTGTGCGTTTGTGCGGTTTGTTGTCTTTGTGTGTGTGTCAGTTAACTGCGATTTGTAAATATTTGCCGCAATATACTCTCATTACACTTGGAGACGCCAATTTGGCGCATGGGCTCATGAGCTGTTGCTGCTGATTGTGCGCGCGGGGGAGGCGGAGCTCTGCCACTGCCTGGCATCAAGCCAACAAAGCGGATGCGCAACAATAGACCGCAAATGCCATACAACACAGCAACCACATAAATATTTGTGTACAGTAAAAGCTTCCTTAAGCGGACATTGCATTTCGTAGCAATTAGGATAATTAATCGAACTAAAATTGACATTTTCAAACTTCAATAGATATGCTCTAAAACTTGCCTTTTTATTTATCATTTTAATTTTGTCGCTGTTATTTCTTGGACATTATATTTTCTGTTATTGCTTCGATACGAAAGAAATGTAAATGTCCACTTAAGGCAGGTTTCACTGTGCCCACCTGTACCTGTGATAAGCCAGAGAATTCACACAATGCGAACGACAACTTGTTGCCGCCGCGTGAGCGAAACAAAAGCTGTCGATTAGATAGATATGTATATTTGTTTATTTAGGGAAACACAGCTGGAAAAAAGCGTTAAGCATATAAAATCAATTAGAGTCACAGTTAAACTTCAACCTAGCGCCGATCGTCGGCATCAAAGCTGCTCGCCTTCAGTTTTAGGCTGCCGCGGGTCAGCTGATTCAGATCGATAATGGACAGGTACGGCTTGGGCGGCACACTGACGCCCAACGTGGGCACGGCCAGCTCTATGGAAAGAGGGCCGGCGGCAGCGGCGGCTCGCTTGTGGCGACTGCACGCGCCCGGCTCGCTCAAACCCAGGGAATACTGATCGTGGTGGGCACAGCTGGCGGTTACAGCGCGCCGATAATTGCGGTAGCCGCTGAAGCAGCTGCTGCCGGGCGCAATGGGTATGGGTCGCGTTGGTGAGAAACCGCCCTCGTCGGAGGAGACGCCGCCGCCAGCAGAATCATAGCAAATGCTCAGATTGGTGTACGCAATGGGCGCATGACAGCGCGTCGTCTTTGGCCTCGGCTTCACCTCGTAGCGTGTCCTGGAGCGGGAGCGCGAATGATGCGTGCGCGGTCTGCCGCGTCGCTTGCCCTGCAGCCGCATCTCCGACACCAGCGGCATGGCCAGCACATTGATGAAGCGATAGTATTGCAGCAGAGTGCGTGCCACATTGCGTCCGACGCGATGATCTGCATGTTGAAGGGAGAGAATTAGCACATTTGGAGCGAACTTACGAATACTTACATCCATCCTCGTTGTAGAGCGCAATCGTCTTGCCGTCGCGCAGATAGTGACCCGCCATGGACACCTCCAGGTTGTACGCATTTACCGTGTCGCTAAGGCGCTCGCAGCAGTATCGCCTAACGCTGCCCGCCTTGCGCTCGTCCGCATTGAACATAGTATGCTCGGCGATATAATCCTTGGCATTGCTGGCAAAGAGCCGTGGGAACACCAGATGCCGCTCATAGCGATAGACATCCTCGTATGTATTGCCATAGATGAAGCAGCCGTGCATGCTGCTGTTCGCGTGCAGGTCGATCACAAAGTCAATCTGATATGTCTGCCCAGGAGGAAGAACAAGTAAAAGTTGTTGCATTCAACCGAATACCAAATGTAATCGACTCACATCCGAATTATCCAACTCCTTTAGCATATTCCTGATGGCATGCAACTCCGGCTGCGTATACTCGGACGCCACATGCCAATTGCGATTCATATCCTGGCCCATCAGATTGCAGCGATTGTTGCCCAGGAAGACACCATCCGGATTGACCATTGGCACAATTTTAAATACGAAATGCTCGCGCAGCACTTGCGCAATGGGATGATTGCCCACCAGAAATTCGATGAATCCCTGACAAACATGAGATGCAGGCGCCTCGCTCGAGTGCGTTCTACAGAGTATGACAATAACGCGTATGAAGCTACGCTCCAGGCGATTCGTCGGACGCCCGCTATGCGTCACCTGATCCACTGTCAGCAGATCCACATTGCGATTTTGCTGTAAAAAAAACAACAGGCATTAAATATGAGCATGGATGCTGAGCAACAATAAACAAACACACCAAAGATTTGACCAGGACGGAGCGCGTGAAACGCTTTTCGGGTCCCTGGCGTGCATCGATCACATTCAAATAGGACTGCAAGCGGGAGTAGCTGTAGGGCAGGGCCAGGGCGAACATATACACATCCTCCTCCTTGTCAAAGTTAAAGCCAAAACTGAGCACATAGTGGCCCTGATGCATGGCCGAGCGATAGAAGAACACCTGACGCTTAGGCAAACGCTGCCATTTGGGCCGGCTGGAGGACTTCACAAGCGGCGTCAGGCCGCTGTTAAACAGATTGCGGCTCTTGCTGATGTTCACAATGTTGAACAGCACACGCTGATCCTGTTTCACATTATCCACGGTAAAATTGAACCAAAAGCGATAGCGCGGATTGCAAGTGTCTGGACGCAGAAACAAATCGTACTCGAACTCGCCCACCAGCTCCGCCTTGCCCAGATTTCCAGTCTCAAAGGCCGCATCAAAGCACAAATGACCGCGCTTAGCCTTCCCGCTCTGCCCGGGCGGTCGTATAATCACGCGCGAGACATTGCCCAAGCCACCCTCGCCATCGCTGTCCTCGCTATCTGGAATGGAAGTGTTTAAAGGATTACAAACGGGCAGTTGAGCATAGTTAAGCTGTGGGCGAAGATCTAAACCAAATACCATCTGAGCCGCGCTCATACATGCTCGTATGCTGCAACGGATCACAGGCTATGCCCAGCATTTTGGCCAATCTCCGTTATGGCGCAAGTGCTGCTAACTTCTAAGACTCTTCTAATGCAACTGGCGCCTGCTAATCCGGCAGCTATGCTGCCAGAAGTACTTTCGCAACGCCTTACCGTATCGCAAAAGGTTAATCCTGCCGCTCTGCTATCTTTAAACTCGACAGGTGGAAGAGGAGGAGGTGGAGCAGCAGCAGGAGGCAGCACACATATGCGTGTCTTGGTTATCGCGCTGTTGCAACTTTTTAGCTGCAACTGCCACGGAACTGCCGCCTCAAACGTCAACGTATGAAATTGAATAGTCGCGGTTGCGTTGCCCGCAACCCAAATGGGCGGCATTGCAAGTGCCCCTGCGTCAATGCCGTGATTTATCAAGGAGCAGCGGCCAGCTCAAGAAATCTGCCACACTCACCTGAGTCACCCATGCCGCGTGCAACTTGATTGGATTACAGCTGGCAAGGTGTATTCCTTGGTGAGCGCATTGAATCGCTTCGCTGGCCAATTTATAAATAGAAATTCAATTAACGGAACACATTTGCCGCCCACTTTTTGGATTTATGTCTTGGGCCTTTCACTTTTCTTTGACGGCACTCGATTCGCGTGCGATGTCTTGGCTACAACTCTTATAGATTCCAATCAGTGTAGACTATGCGTCGCCCTATTGCCCAGGTCTAAACTGGCCGTTTGGGCTGAGTTGGGCTGAATGAGTATGGCACACACAGCCCGATTGCTGCCGCTGGCCTGTCTAATGCATTGCTTGGCACTTTTCACGTTGCCATACACACACACCTGCACACTCACCTGGCACTGGCTCACATGTGCTCCTGTGTTTGATCGATATAAACGCGCGCAGTTGGCATTGCGGTTTTGGCCAGGATTCACACAGTTAAATTTGCGTCACGGCAGTCTTTAACTTTTTGGCAGCGCAAACTTCGCATAACTCGCATTAAAAAGAAGCAGAAAGAAAAAACTGGGCAACGGCGTTGTCAAAGTGGAAGACCTAATTGCCCTGCCGCTTGTTGCAGCAGACACACACATAAATAACAACCAGACACAACTATACGGAAACTAGTTCACGGGGCTAATCGATAAATAAACTAAAAAATCGTGTGGGGAAACACAGGGCGTACGCGTGTTTAACTTATGACAGCCACTGTCGCACTGTTGACGTGTCGCATAACTTAGTATATTTAGAGTCCATAGCATGTCCAAACGCAGGTAGCTTTTAATATAACCCACCGCCCACCGTTCATTATTATATTTTATTTTTTTTGCCTGTTTTGTTGTTTTCCCTTTTTAACCACTAGATTTTATGCCTAATCCTCTATGAATGTATCTTGCAGATTAGGCAGCGTACGCCCACCGAAGCGTTGCAGAAGCGACATGGACAATATCTCCACATCGGACATTGTCATCATCAATGGCAACTCGCATCCGGATCTGGCCAATTCGGTGGCCGAGCGCATGGGTCTCAAGAACGGCGGCTGCTCGGTGTTTCACAAATCGAATCGCGAGACCATCGTTGAGATAAGCGACTCGGTGCGCGGCAAAGATATTTACATTATACAAACAGGCACCAAGTGAGTGTGGCATTATCTAAAAACTGTGGAGCATAGGTAAATCTTTATATTTTTGCCAACAGGGATGCCAACAACAATATCATGGAGCTGCTAATTATGGCCTATGCCTGCAAGACATCCTCGGCTCGCTCTATTGTCGGTGTCATACCCTATTTGCCGTACTCGAAACAGTGCAAGATGCGCAAACGCGGCTGCATTGTGTCCAAGCTGCTGGCCAAAATGATGTGCACCTCAGGACTCACGCACATCATAACCATGGATCTGCATCAGAAGGAAATTCAAGGCTTTTTCGATATACCCGTTGATAATTTGCGCGCCTCGCCCTTTTTGCTGCAGTACATACAGGAGAGCGTGAGTGGGGGGCAGTAGTCTCTATATATACATATTTTTAACTGATTTGTTTTGACTACACTTTAGATACCCGACTACCGCAACTCGGTGATTGTGGCACGCAATCCGGGTGTTGCCAAAAAGGCTAATTCGTATGCGGAACGGTTGCGCCTCGGCTTGGCTGTCATACACGGCGAACAGAAGGAGGCTGAGAGCGATGAAGTCGACGGCAGATACTCGCCACCGCCCACCAGGTGAGTCTCCAAGCTAACCAAGCCTTTTACTCTGCCCCCCCAGCCAGTTCGTCTTTTTTATGTATGTATTTTATTTGGCTCTTGATCTTCTTGTTATGACTGAAACTCAAGCGTAAATCATTTTTTGTATATGTTTTTTGCAAAGTACATAATAAAAATGTTATGCGAAATATGTGCATTTGTATATGATTCGCTCCATCATTCCCACCAAGCATTGTGTTTATGCTGAGTAGCTAGCTCTTTGTTTATACTTGACTGTAGCTGTAAGGCGCGATTGAATATGTTTGTTGTCTTTAGCTAGAAGTTTTGAGATTTAGCTGTGACTTCACTTTGTACTTCAAAAATACAGCAGTTGTCCTTGCTTTCGGCTCTCGACATATTGTAGTTCGAATCAACAGCAGTTAACTCATTTGCATACATACATATGGGCATTTCTAGCAGAAGTTCCTACGTGATCAAAATCGAAAAAATGTTTCTTTTGATTGATGTCATCAAAGTTTATTGAGACAATGTTCCCAAAAAATGTTATTTCAAAGTACTGGCAGCTAATCGAATATTGCAATAAAGCTACAAAATGAAATTTAATTTTGTTTGTATTGCTTTTAATCACTTTTTATGACGCGTTCTCTTACACATCTGTCTCAGTATAATGTTCCCTCTCGTATCTTAAAATCTCAATTTGATAAAGAATTAAACACACCGAAATTCAAAGAGAACGTACCAAATTGTTTATACCAGGATTGAGTCAATTTTGATTTTGTCAGATTGTGCTTTATAAAATGTTTTGGGTGACTTTTGTGTTATTATAGATGCAGGCGAGAAACACTTGTGCTTTCCGTCGTGTATTCACTTTCGAAAGGATGAGTAAATACTGTCTCCCAGCCCAGATAAAAGCCTTCTTCATTAAGTCAATTTTAACCAAGCATCAGAAAACTCGAACAACTCTTGTTCACTTGGGGAGTCCCAGGCACAATGAACCATCTCAGTCAACTGCCACGCCCCGCTCTTTACTGAGACTCACTAATTATTATTATTATTATCTCTATGTTTTACATTTTCTTTGCTAGAAACATTTTTTTAACAGCGATTCACAATTAACAAATTGCCGTTTAAGTGTCATTCAAAAGGCCAAGCTTAAAACAGAAAGTTTATCATAAATTATATTGAAAACGTACGACTATCATGTGCGTCGCTCTGGAATTGCCCAAAAACATTACGTTACATAAACTATTGTAGCCATTTATTTAATTAAGATTCCATTGACATTGATATCAAGCACGAACCATTCCACGTGTAGAGCAAGCATACCGCACTCTCAAACACGCCTCGAACTTTTGTAATTGTTGTCAATTCGTACTTCACCGACAACAGATGCATTGAGGCAATTACCTTCAGCTATAGCTTTCGTTATGTTGTATCTTTTTGACCGAATCGGCTGTAATTGCTTTTACGCATGTTGGCAATTTTATTGCCGTCGTTTTGCAAATTCCAGTGCGTTTAGCATTGAGCGAAAACGAAAACAATATCATTCTCTTTATTTATGCAGGGCGTATTGCAATATATTAGGAAATTCTGTTGAAATGTGCATACCATCGGCGTCTAGGTTTGTATTTTAAATACAAATATGTAACACTTATAATTTGTTTAGTTTATTCTGAAACGCGAATTGTATATGTACTGTCATTTTTCTTTTTTGGTTTCAATATCGACAACTACGACAACGCACCACCACTTCCACAACAACAACTACAACTACAACAACAACAACAATCGCTACTACAACAACGCACCACACCACGAAACATCTGCACACGCCATCCACACACAACTACTCTGCACAATAAAATGACCAAAAATGTCAACTGCCACACTATTAACAAGAAACTCTACTCCACAACATGCACCCAGTAGTAGCCGCCAGCGCACCACCTCCGTATCGGTGGGTGTGCCGGAGCATCCGGTCAAAGTCAAGCCGCCGCTCACAATTGTGGGCGATGTGAACGGACGCATTGCCATTATGGTGGTATGTATTAGTGCTAAGGACTAACTATATAGATATCTGACCGTTTATGCTCTGCAGGACGATTTGATCGATGATGTGCAAGCGTTTGTGGCCGCCGCCGAAATGCTAAAGGATAATGGTGCCTGCAAAATCTACGTGCTGGCCACGCACGGTCTGCTCAGCTCGGATGCGCCGCGTCTGCTGGAGGAGTCGGTCATAGATGAGGTGTGTATATAAAGTTTAACGCTGTTGACTTCACAATCTAATAACTTACTTTTCTATCACGCAGATTGTTGTCACCAATACCATTCCACATGAGGTACAGAAGTTGCAATGCAACAAGATAAAGACTATTGATATATCGATACTGATCGCGGAGGCCATACGTCGCATACACAACAAGGAGTCAATGTCGTATCTGTTTCGTAATGTCACGCTAGAGGATTAAGGATGCGTCTGCTCGCACCTACATGCACACTCATCCACACACTCTCACACACATCACTCATGTACTGTGTCATAAATGGTCACTAGCCAGTGTAGTAGCTTCATGGAAGTTGCATCTTCTTTATATTGTTTGTTTACCCCGCCCTACCCCGCTTTAATTTTATTAAATATAAACGATTATAAACCGCGCTCTACGTGCGGCTGCTCAAATAAAACGAAATATGCTTTAAAATTGGCCAATTCTTAAACATATATTGTAATTTATATGCAAATAAAATTTGAATTTTAATTTATAAACTCAATTTACTTTCTGTTGCATACTTTTTGGCTGAGACACAAAACATAACATGGTCAAACGTAAAGTTTTCGTACATACATATGTGAATGAGTAAGCCCTATAACATTTTAACACCATCTTAACTTATTTGAAATACAAACAATACCAATTTTATATGTGTGCTAACTGATAAGGTAAACTGCCCACAAGCTGTGCAAGTTGCCAGCCAGGTACTTGGCAGCCTATAAAATGCAAATACAAATACAAACAAAGCTAATCAACATTTTGCATAGCTAAAGTTTAACAATAAATAGCCATTGTTAACTTGGCCATTTAGCCAAAAGTCAATTAAGTCCATTTTTGGCGGAAATGCGACACTTATTCCCATTAATTGTTAACATTTATTGGCAATGGCTAATCGCAGCCAATCGCATTTTTTATTTAAATTTATAATTATCATAAAAAGTTTAATTGGTACACAATTTAATTGTAGCCATAAATTGTTAAGTCGCATAATTTTGTGTTCATTATGAGCAATTAGGTTTTTTTCTGGCCACATTTATAAAACCACACTAAAAAAATTAATAATAAATTTTAATTGACTGGGCAAATGCGTCATTAATCAATTCGTCAAATAATTTTGCCACTTTTGTAAGCTGTATTTAGTTTCATCTTTCTTTTGCCCCCCTTTAAGTATTTGTTATCTATTGTATAAGCAAATTTGACTTTTGGCAAACACAATAAAGTATTACAGCGGCTGACAGATGTGCTTCATAAAAGATATTTGAGCAAATATTTAGGCGCGTGTTTTTGAAGTGCGTTACGGAAATGAGAACAGCTTGATAAGATTACAGACTATCAACATTGCAATTTCGAGACATGCAATTCCCGTTATGATTAAACTCATGACGTGATCTCTCCGTGTGTCTGTGCGGTTGTGTGTGTGTGTTAATTAAAATTACAAATATTGTGATTGTACACGCCTCATAAATTAAACATGAGGCCAACTAAGGGCTGCGCTTAGTTGTTCGCCAACTTGTACAGCAAGAGACGCTTATAAATATTTGCAGCAAACAGAACGAGTGTTAAATATGCTAAGAAAATGCAAAAATAATAAATATATATGCATACATATATATTAATAAACCTACATAGTGCCTTGTGATGTTACAAAAAAAAATGCAGCAAACAACTTCAACTGATTACGTATCTGAACAATGTCTGGGCGGTGTGGCAATAAAATGGGCACCGTGCAAAAACAATACGGCAGAAATATTGTGACTTAAGATTTACAGCTTCACTTGGGTTTTTCTCTGCTCGAAAGTCACAACGCATTTTAAAAAGAACCAATATATACATATAATATATTTATTTTCTTAGACTTGTCTCAGCTAGCTGGTAAAATACCCAACTAAAATTACTAATTCATTAAAAATCAAGGTTATAACCAGGTGTTTTAAAAGGCAGCCGATAGCCCGAATTGAACCATATTAAAAAGCTATCTTTAAATTTTAATTTGTTTTATTGTGCGCTGGAATCGGTCAGATATAAAAGAGGACTTTAAAAAGCACAGCTAAAAATGTAATTTTTATACAGTCGAATCTAAGTCAAAATTTACTAGAATATAATGTCGTATAATCTGACCTAAGTCAAAAATTTGCTAGAAGATATTCTAGTTAATAATATCAGAAGTTTTCTTATAAAGTTCAACTTTCAGCTTTGTCGTGCTTGAAATGGGAAAAAATGTGACTAATCATGATGCGAGCCAAAGCCTGGGAATATACCTGATTCAGAAAATAAAACCTTAAAGCAAAATGTGAATCGAACAATTTATCTAAATTTTTTCTGGGTTCTGCAGTCATGTCTACTATATCATAGTGCATGTTAGCCCAACAGGAAGTCAGTTAAAATTCGTTTAAAAAGAATGCAAAATGAAATTATTATTTACTTGCGCCAACTGTCACTTGTGTAGATGTTTACATGCTTAGTAGCAGATCTTACTGAAAGCTAATATATCTTAGCGCATGTTTGTCTAGCAGGAGGTCAAGCGATAAGCTAACCAACTGTTTGCTCTAGAAAATGCCAAAAACAAAGTTACCAAAAACTCAAACAGAACCTTCAACAATGCGTCAGTTGATGCTACAAATAATCTGGCCAGATTCTAACGATATAAAAGCTGCGCGTTTGTTGTTTATTTGCATAGCAGATGCTAAAAGCAATTCAAGATCCACACACAGAGTTCTAGGTCTGTGGGTATAAAAATGTTTATTCCAGCGTGGTGTTAAAGGCTTAGAGACAATTGAAATTAACTTGACTACAGGCCACGTGATAATGCAAATTTGTGTACATTTGGCAGCACCTTGTGTCATTTAACAATTGTAAATGTGCTGCATAAATTTCATAGTTTAACCAGAGCTATTGTGCTGTCTCGTCTCACGTGAAGCGGCTCAACGACATGCAATCAACTCAACTCAACTCAATTCAAAAAAAAAAAATGGCTAAAACGCTGTTGGCCACATTACGCATACGCCCTGTCGCCCCGTCGCCGTAGTGGCGTGCATTGAACCCCGCTTTGGATGTTTCAATGTAATTTCCGTAAGCTATATACAAAGTGCATAGTGTTTAGCATATTGATTAGCTGGCCCATCAAAGTTAATAGCCCAAATGTCAGAGCTGTACG
Organism: Drosophila montana; assembly: GCF_035044405.1. Taxonomy (NCBI): domain Eukaryota; kingdom Metazoa; phylum Arthropoda; class Insecta; order Diptera; family Drosophilidae; genus Drosophila; species Drosophila montana. Next base: position 11,806,537 of record NW_026998620.1, on the reverse strand, counting down.
TACTGTTTGTTATAGCAAATATTCCTGTGTCTAAATATCGGAATATTTATTTATTTTTATTGTTGTTTTTTTTTTTTTATCAGTGGCCCATTAATGGCTTGGCAGCTGTCGCTGCTGCGCGTCGTTTGTTTTCATTTTTGTTATTTTTTTTCCGCTATCACTCAAAATTGATTTGCTAACTCATGTTGCTTGTTGGCAATTCATTAGCACGATATTTGTGTGCTCATAAATTGGCTGAATAAGCGCGGCTTAGCGCCATTTAGCACTCGGGCTGTTCAAAGCGAACGCGGCTGGCATTAAAACTAGCCAACTGGCCTAATCAAATTTGGCTAATTTTATCAGGAAATTACGTTAATATAATAAACAAAATAATTTTTAACAATTTGTGATCCCAACAAATGGCAACACGCATTTAACTTTCATTACGTTCTTTTTTATTTTTTGTTTATTTTTTTTTTGGCACATTTGTTTTTATTTTTTTTTCTTAATGTCCCAGAGCAATGGAATTAGCAGCGATTCTGATGATTTACAAGCCAGGCAAACCAGAAGTTGATCCTGAGTCGTATCGGCTAATAATTCTCTTCCCTCCCTGTCTAAATTTTGGGAGAGGACTATTGTCAATCGGATTACTGCCATTATAAGCCAATGCATTATCTTGCCGGATCACCAATTCGGCTTTCGAGAGGGACGCGGCAATGTGCAACAGATCCACAGATTGGTGAAGCACATAATGCAGGCTTTTGACGACCTGGAGTTCTCCAACGTTGTCTTCATTGATTGTGTCTTCATTGTGGCACGATGGATTACCGTGCAAACTAAAAAACCTTTTACCTGCACCCTATGACCTTTCAAGGTCATATCTGGAAGGAGAGCAGGAGTGCCGCCGGGCAGTGTTCTTGGTCCGCTGCTCTTTTCCTTGTATACTTCGGATATACCCAGCCCTACCTCTCAACATATGGAAGCTCCGACTAAGGCTATTATTGCGACATATGCAGATGACATCGCAGTCGCTTATAATTCCAAAAGTCGCGTAGAAGCAAGTAATGGACTACAGGGGTATCTTAATACCCTAGCAGCTTGGTGAAAACGGTGGAATTTGAAGGCTAACCCGCTCAAAACAATAAACCCATGTTTCACGCTCAAAGGGCTGATGCATGCCACTCCAATCCAGCTAGAGGGAGTTACCCTGGAGCAGCTGTCACAAGCTAAGTATCTCGGCATCACCCTGGACTAGCGCCTTACCTTTGGGCCACACCTAAAAGCTACGGTAAAAAAATGTTGTCACAGATTGCAACAACTGCGATGGCTTAACAATAAAAGAAGCACCTTGCCGCTGAGATGCAAAGGAGCTGTATACGTGCACTGTATTTTGCCGATATGGCTTTATGGAGTGCAGATTTGGGGGATTGCAACCAAATCCAATTGTAAACGTATACAGGTATTGCAGAATCGGGTACTACGCAGATAACCAACTGCCAACTGTCGACTTAAACGACAAGGTTTTGCCAAGACGATTGGATGTCAGTAAGACTACCTGCATTTAAAATCCTCACACTGGGCGTTATGGGGTTCGGTTCTGAATTACATTTTCCATCCATGTGTTGTTAAGGTACTTAATTATGATTGTACAGGTTCTACACTTAATAAAAAAAAATTGCATTATGGTTTGGGCGAAATGAGTCTTACATTTGATTCAACCAAACAATTAGGGGTGTTCATTAATTAAGATATTTAAAAACACAGCTTTGTGTTTATTATAATATGCCACAAAAATGTTTAATAATTTGCTATTTTTTATAGTTCGGACTAAATTGAATTGAATCAATAATCAAATAAATGCAAAACTACAGCAATATTCTTTCGTATATAATATAATATACAAAATCGTTTTTACTAATTTAACTTTTAACTGTTGCTTTTTATTGGCACTGACAACTTTTTTTTATGGCTGGGGCGAAATGAGGTTTACATTAGATCCAAACAAACAAACAGGGGTGTTCAGTGTTTAAGAAAATGCAAAGCACACAACTGGTTGTATACGTAACAAAGAACTCGCATCGGTTCAATGAACTCTAATCTTGACTTGTCGCAATGCAAGTCAGAAAACTTGTTGCGAAAACCTTCCGTTCGGCAAATGTTGCACTCATTTGTCAATGAGGCTGACTACCCATAATGCGCCATGGTAAAAATATACTCGGGTATCCAGTTTTTGCTCTTTTCAGCTGTCGCCAATTGGGTTCAGTCATGTGATCGAATGAATTCAGCAGCAATTGCGGCCAACGGGGATGCACAGTGATACAAAGATTGTAAACAACGCGAGGCTGATGATTATGAATGGTCGTTAAGGCCAGACAGTGTTTGGGCCAATATTTCGGCGCTCTGCTGACGCATTCGTTTAAATTTGTGAGAAAAAAATAATAAAAAAAAAAACTGCAAAAGTAATATGTTTAGACCTGAGCATTTGCCATTAGTTAAACGCAGCCGACGAAAGCAACCGGAACAGCTCTACGGCATTTGGTTAATAATTCGCATTTATTATTGTCGCTGCCATTGAACTTGGTCCAAGCTGTAGACCCTGACACGCATTTCGGGCCTTAAATAATGTAAGGTGTCACAGTGTGGTGTGCGATTTCCTCAAAGCCTACGCCTCGCCCGGGGGTTGCATAACACAATCATCGATTGCATTGAGATACGCATTTAAGCCGAGTTAAATATGTCTATCCGATATTGTTATAGACAGCCGGTGAGTCACGTGAAGCCTCGCGACAACTAATTTACATGCCTCAATGCATTCCACTGCACTCGAGCGAATGCTGGCTTCGATTGCATAACCCGCAATCTGTAGGCCTAGTTGATGCCATTGTGATAAGTATTTATGCATGTTGATATTGTTCGAATTAATCGCCAGCTCAATTAACAGTTTTATTTGACTCGCTAACTTGGTCGTGTTCATGATTGCGATTATAATGATCAGCTGACTTGGCGCTCTGTTGGCACAATTGTTTGTGTTTACTGGAGTTACAGTTACTTTTGTCCGGCGTTACGTGGACCCCATAAATAGTACGCAAATATGCGGCTGAAGTGCATACAAATTGTCTGCCAGCGCAGCTCCCATCGATGGACCTTGTGATGACAGATACTTATCAGTTGCATGCCCCATCAACCGCCCGTGTGCCACTTACATATCAAGGGCCCTAATTTGGGCTTTATGATCTTTTACGGCGGCACTATAAAATGACATTTTCGGGCTAAACATATATATTTGGCCCATTGCCGTTTTGATGAATCTGCTAATTGCTGTGAGAAATTTCTCGACTGCTTTCAATTTCGAGCTGCGACTTTGACGCTGGGCATGAGAAATATAATTAGCATCACGCCAACGAAATTGCAATTAAATGTATTTTATTGCGAATTGTTTTTAGTGATTCGCAGTTAGATATGCACATTTAATTGTTATTCAATATTTAATTTGCGCCTCTCACTCACTTAGTCCGCGGCACGGCCAACGCGTCGTATGAGCTACGTAATCTGACCGCACGAAAGTTGCGAATACGTGAAAATATAATAAAATATATAGTGCTTTTAATAAATCACAATGCGGCTGTGACTGTGAATGCCCGTAAGTTTAAAAGCACATTTCTACAGCCCTATGCGATGCATATTCATGTATGTACATTCACAAAGTGCTCAGACAGCATTCAAAAAGTATTCGAAAAGTATTTCAGCAATGCCATAATTAGGGTTAATAACTTGCGAAGCAGTCAACAATGATTCGCATTTTGTCAATTTGTCTAAATTGATTTGTTATATAAGTTGTTTTTATAGACATACAGCATATGTTCACATTAGCCACAGTTACCTGTTTGGTTAGTTCTAGAGAGATTTCCCTTTTTTCACAAGCCAAAATATTTTTCGCTTTGATTTCCATACTGCTTAAAATTTTACCCATAAATTTGCAATTTTGAGCCAATCATGACTTCGGCATGATTCAAATGCCATTTGTTGTTTGCCAGATTTGTAAAGGGTATTATAATATTGTTATTAATTGTGTAACGCCAAGAAGGACACGTCTTCGACTCCGTAAGGTATATATGTATATTCTTGAGTCAAGTCGATTTAATCAAGTCCGTCTGTTTGTTTCTTGGCAAACTTTTGCGGGCAGTTAATATATCGGAATCGGGCGGAACGGGGCAATAAATCATATAGCTGCCGATCGAAAATTAAGTTCCTTTTTTGGCTTTCAAGTTGCCTTAATCAAACTTTGCACTTACGCGTTTTACCAGGCTCCTTATATATGAGCAAAATCTTATCACCATTGGACTACTTAATCTATGATATAGCGGTCAATAAATGAGTTTTTGTTTTAAAAGTTATCTTGACCGAAATTCAAACTCTGCAAAGCCGTATTACCTGGGACTTCCATATCATATCGCTGCCATGGGAAAACCCGGTCGGAAATAAAGCAATGCAATGGCATATGTATGCCTACAAGAGTATTTAATCTTCGGTGTGCAGGAAGCAGTGCTGCTTTCTTGTTTTTAGTGCGAAATGTTTTTCGCTTTAATTAATTTCCATATTGTTTAAAAATTAAGCAGTAAATTTGAAACATTTCCTGAAGCAGCTCTATTATAATTATGAGAAAATAGTGTATTTTGCATTCGGCATGATATAATCAGCAGACACATTTTGTTGATTGTTTTTATGTTTTTTTGTTTTGCGTTCGCATTCGTTATTTTAAAGATTTCTCATGTTTTGCTTCAACGCCACTTTTATCAGGCGTTCAACACGTGCTTTCCAAGCTTGGCTGCTGCTCTTCAAAGTGTGTAAGTGTGTGTGTGTGTGTGTGTGTGTGGGTGTGTGTGTGTGTTGTCTGTTTAGATGTGTGCGGGTCTGCGTGCTTTTTATTATATTTGATTGATTGCCTGCTTGGGGTTATTTATCTAAAAAAAATTGTAGGTTACAAATTAACGTATTTTTCCATTTATAATTATATGATTATTGTAAAGGCAGTTCCCGACAAAAGTTCAAAAATATTCTTTCCAGCATTTCCCCCAACACAATTTATCATTGCTCAGCCTACACACGACCTGCATAAGTTAATACGTTTAGCATTGAGGAAAACCCCATCGAGAAACCCCCGCAATCTAGTTGCTATATTAAGCAGGTCGTGAATTCTGCAAACTAATTAATCTTTTTGCATGCAAATGCAATAATTCCAAACCGAGTTCGATATACGGAAGAATCAATTTAACGCTTCGGTCGAGCGAATCGAGTCATCATCAGCAAGCGACATCGTTGGCTAAATAATATTATATTATTCATATATTAAAACGAAATATTAAACATTTCCTGTCTTAGCTGATAGACAGGGTTCGCTTTTTGCATTATGTTGATTAGCTTGCCTAAAAAAAAAGCCTTTATCTTAGCCATATTCACAACTGATTTATAGCGGCCGCACTTCAAAGCTGATTTATTTACGGTTGCAATGTGTGCTTTATGATGTTGGCGCCGCCATCGCCGCCGCCGCCGCCGCCACCCCCACACCTGCTACTGATTAATTTCCCCTCGCGATTTCCAGTGCTGTACAATTTATCAAGTGGTATTTTAATAGGGCACTTATTGAAGGGCTATTAATGACTTTTCGTAAATGGGAGCTTTTAATATATTCAATTTCACGGACATAAGTGAAAAGGTTTTGTTCAGTTTATTTACCTGGTGTTCAGGTGTTAAACGTTATTTCAAAATATTAACAACTATTTGTCAAATATGCTATTATTTTCTTTAGCCATTATTGGTGCCCATGCTATAAAATTTCCTATTTATTTACTATACGGAATTTTTAAGATTAAATATGATTGTTTATAGCGTACAAAAGTTCTTTTCTTTTTGCTCGGATTGCACTAGCATTCTCCCAACCTATTAAGTTCTTAATTTATTTATGTATTTAATTGTCATCTAATACCGACATTCCTCACAGAATGGTATTTAAAAAATTAATAATATACATTTCAAGAATGCCAAGAGCTCTCCGATATGTGTGTTTATTATTTTTTAAGTTATGGCCCCTACAGCTGGACTTTCAGGCCAATTGAGCGTTGCGAACAATCATGTGACTCTGCTGTGAAATCGTTTACAATCGCGTTCAGCTCAGTGGGATTTGCATTGTTGTTGTTGTGCCCAGCCAGCACGTGCATGTATGAAACTTGAAAAGCCTGATTTTCCCTAAAATGATGCCAGCACCAGTTTACTGGTCGACCTGCTGGGAACCCCCCCACGGGCTGGTGAGGTTACAAGACGCACACCACATTCAGAAGAGGCCTCAATTAACATTTCTTCGGATTGGATCTGTTACACGATACTCGGCGACCCAGCACTCGAGAGACCCCCAGACCACAGACGAAAAGTACCCAGACACAAGCCGGTTTTTTTTGTGTTTTTTTTTTTGTTTTTGTTGCTCTAACGAAAGCCGGCGGTTGGTCTCGAATATCATCGCTGCTGCTGCTGCTGCTGCCGCTGCTGCCGCTGCTGGGCGGCGACTGCCGGGTGACACGAGCGGATTGCCACTCGCGACTCGCACCTATTTATAATCAGTTCCCAATCGCTCGGCGCTCCAAACGACGGCTACAGTTGCGCGCTGCTGCTGCTGTTGATGTTACCTCCGCTTCTGGCTCGATCTCGATCTCGATTTCGTTTCATTCCCGCACTTAACGCGCTCGCGAATAGTTTGGCTTTCGGTATTCGGTTTTGATTCCGTGTTTGGGCCCGGCAAGAAGTGAAGTGGTTGGTGCCAGTGACAGTGACAGTGCCAATGAGATGAAGCCGTAGATGAAGCCATCGCTGACAAAGCCAAATAGAAGCAAAACAAAACAAAAAATATATAAATAACAAAGCGCAATAAATACCAAATACTCGAACTTTCAGCGCCACATAAGTGTTTTGTGTGTGTGTGTGTTACGTCGACGACGTCATTTGAGATGACAGCCAAAGATACGGGGCATGTGAATGGTGCCTTCAATGGCGCTGATGTATCCGTGGATATACCCACCAATACGCTGTACCACACGTCACGCGACTGTATCGTGCAGCAGGAGGAGGAGCAAGCGCTGTCGGGCGGCTGGAAGGACTGTTGCCGCAGCACCTGGGCGAATATATTTCGTCGGAAAACGCTGGAGAAACGATTCCCCATATTCGTCTGGCTGCCACAGTACAAAAAGGATTATATCTTTGGCGACATTGTCGCCGGCATTTCGGTGGCCCTTACTGTGATACCGCAGGCACTGGCCTATGCGGGCATTGCTGGCCTGGATCTGCAATATGGCCTGTACTCCTGTTTTCTGGGCTGCTTCATATATATATTCATTGGCTCCAGCAAGGATGTGCCCATTGGTCCGACGGCGATTTCGGCGCTGCTCTCGTTTCAAATTGCCGGCGGCAGTTGGCAAATGGCCACGTTGCTCACCTTTCTCACTGGCCTCATTGAAATACTGATGGGCGTTTTTCGGCTCGGTTTTCTCATTGACTTTGTCTCGGGACCGGTGGGTGCGGGCTTCACCAGCGCCGTTTCGCTGATCATCTTCAGCTCACAGATGAAGGATCTGCTGGGCATTAGCACCAGCGGCAACACCTTTCTCCAAGTGTGGATAAGTATTATCAATGACATACACAACATCAGCTGGCCGGACTTTGGACTGGGCCTCATCTGTATTGCAATGCTGCTCAGCCTACGTGCCCTGGCCAGCTGCAGTGTGGGACCCAAGCAGGACAAGTCCACCTGCCAAAAGCTGCTCACGGGCATCTTCTGGACGGTGGGCACATCACGCAATGCGCTGCTAGTTTGCGGCACCGCAGCGCTCGGCTACTGGCTGTCCGTCAGTGGCAACGAGGAGCTGGTGCGCACCGTTGGCTTTGTGCCCAAGGGCCTGCCACATTTTCAATCGCCGCCATTCCACATGGACGCTATGCTCAACGAGACGAGTGGCGAGGTGCTGCAGGAGGCGCAGAGCTTCTGGGAAATGGTCAGCACGCTCGGCTCCGGCTTGATTGTCGTGCCGCTGATAGCACTGCTCGAGACGATGGCTGTGGTGCAGGCATTTGGTAGGTTATTTGCCCTTATTCATGTTTAGTTCCCTTTATTAAATTGGCAACTACTTTTTGACTGATGTACAGCGGATGGCAAGCCGACGGATGCCACCCAGGAGCTGATTGCCTCGGGCATTTGCAATGTGGCCAACTCCTTTGTGCAGGGCCTGCGCAGCAATGGCGGCTTGGCGCGTGGCGCCATTCTCAATGCTAGCGGTGTACGCACCCAGCTATCCAATCTCTACACCAGCGTCATAGTCATCATTGCGCTGCTCTACCTCACGCCCTGCTTCTACTATATACCCAAGGCGGCGCTGGCAGCCATTATCATAGCTGCGGTCGTGTTCATGGTGCAGTATCGCGTCATCAAGCCCATGTGGCATAGCAAGAGTGAGTAGCCACACGCGGACAGACCGAACCTGAACCACAATTTGACTCCTGCTCCTCTGCTCTCCTCTCTATAGAAACGGACTTAATACCTGGCTTGGGCGCCTTCTTTGCCTGTCTGGTAATGCCACTGCAGCTGGGCATCCTGGTGGGCATTGGCATCAATGTGATCTTCATTCTGTACCAGGCGGCGCGTCCCAAGCTGCGCATTGAAACGCTCAGCGTAAGTAACCAGATGATGTGCTTTCCTTCACGCCTCCCTAACCGAATCTCCAATCATTTGCAGAGTCCCGATGGGCAGCGTTATCTAATGCTAACGCCGGATCGCTGCCTCATCTTTCCGTCCATGGAGTTTGTGCGCAAGGTGATTAACAAACAGGGCGTCAAGTCGACGCTGCCGGTTGTCATCGATTGTACGCATATCTATGGAGCTGACTTCACTGCCGCCAAGGTCATATCGACTATGGTCATGGATTTTGCACAGCGTCAGCAGCCGCTGTTCTTTTACAATCTGCAGCCGCGTGTCGCTCAGGTATTTGAGGGCCTAAGCAAAGATCTGGTGGTTATATACGATATTAGCACACTGCATGCCAAACTGGGCGAGAAGACGACATAGCCTCGATTAGTCTTAGATTAATTTAAGTCTTTGTATTTATTTCACAAAAACTCTGCTAGATTAATTTTGAATGCTTTGGCAAGGCCAGCGACTTGTTTCGCTCTTTATAGGCAAAAAAATATTATAATGAAAAGAAGAAGTAGAAGAAGAGAAAAAAAATACGAAAGAAACCCACGCATAAGTCACCAACATCATTATCAACAGTCCAGCCAAATAGTCAAATATTATTTTCCGTAAATTTAATTAGCATTTAAGTTGAAGCAATCCTTCATTATTTATTCGCTTGTGAATTTGATTTCTGGCAAAATGCTGTGAATTTTGTTGAACAAAATCCAAATTTTTGCACCTCATTGTTATCTATCCTGATTGCTGTGCATAGTATTAAACAATTATACCTATACTTAAATATAACATACAAATATTGAAATACTTGAAGTTGTTATTTGCAACAATCTATGTGGCACATCAGCTTTCACTAGCATTTGGTTGCTGTTTCCATATTTAAACTTCGCCTGGCTTACAATATATCTTATCAGCTATTTGCACAGATTTAAGACTTTCCCAATAATAATTGACGCGGCGTGATTTCACATTGATCAACCCAGCCAATTTATTGACGAACCATGAAAAGCCCGGGCAATGCATTATTCACGATTAGATAATACCTTTTAACTCCCACATACGTATGTGCGAAATTTCTGTTTGTGAATAACTCAAACCTATTAAGTCGTGAGCACTTAAAATTGTATATAGTGTCTGACTGTTGCGTCATTGAAGTGAACTATATGGAAGCGGTAATGGGCATGCCTAAGTCATGGAAGAGCGTGTTCTATAGCTGCGCTCCTAAGTTCTTATTTGCGAAAATTAGAACAAATTGTTTCTGGTTCTTTTAACTTTGGCAACAACTTTTGTTTGGCACGAAATCAACATTTAATTAATTGTTTGTAAAAAAAATGTATAAAGGAAACATAGAATATTCAAAACCCATACACCTTCAAATTTGTACGTAGTATTAAAACTTTTAGGCAAAAACTGTAACATACTTTGTGGCTGTTTAAGAAAATAGTCTTACAATTATCTTGGGGTTCGGCTTAGTATGCAGCTAACTTACATTTAAGTGAGCAAGAGACAAATTATTCGTCGTATAAAACCAATTTTAAATAATGATTTTGTTAGCTTTTTAGATAAAAAATCATATTTAAATAGTCTAGTATTGTTGGCGTTGTTCATTTATTCATGCGAATTATCTATATAACAGAAATTCACGTTTTTCTAGTACGGAAAACAAACATATTTAATTGTTTATTTGTGACCCCTTTGAATAGGAAATCTGGATTATTTGCAAAGAGCTCAACAACGAGCTAACTTCAGGAATGTGACAGGAATCACACAGTGCAAACGTTTTCCAACACTGACATTAAAAACTGCCGTCTCATATAAACAATAATCATAAAAGCATACAAAGCGACGACAAACGGCTCGTGCACAGCTTTTTATTCATTTTGAGAAAATTTTGTAAGAAAAACATTTTAAAATGTCAGTGCCGGTGAGTATTTAAAAAGGAATTTGAATATATACCATTATGATTATTGAAAAATGCAGATGGAAATTGAAGGTGCCAAGCAGCCACCTAATGATAAGCTGGGGGACGGGCTCAGCTCATTTTTTGAGCAAAAAATCGCCGAATTGCAGTTTATAGTCTCCGAGAAGCAGCGTAATCTACAGCGTCTGGAGGCTCAGCGGAATGAGCTGAATTCGAAAGGTAAGCGAAATAATTGAGGAGCTGCCAGTGCCAAATACCCTTTAATCCCCTGCTGCAGTGCGTATGCTGCGCGAGGAGCTGCAGCTGTTGCAGGAGCAGGGCAGCTACGTTGGCGAGGTTGTCAAGCCGATTGATAAGAAAAAGGTGTTGGTTAAGGTGCATCACGATGGCAAATACGTTGTCGATGTGGAGAAGAATATTGACATCAACGACGTGACCACCAATAGCCGTGTGGCCCTGCGGCACGATAGCTATACTCTGCACAAGATTTTGCCAAACAAGGTCGATCCACTTGTCTCGCTGATGATGGTCGAAAAGGTGCCTGACTCCACCTATGAAATGGTGGGCGGTCTGTCCAAGCAAATCACGGAAATCAAGGAAGTCATTGAGCTGCCCATCAAGCATCCCGAGCTGTTCGATGCCTTGGGCATTGCCCAGCCCAAGGGCGTGCTGCTGTATGGACCACCTGGCACTGGGAAGACTCTGCTGGCCCGCGCCGTCGCCCATCACACCGAATGCACATTCATACGCGTCTCCGGCTCGGAGCTGGTGCAGAAATACATTGGTGAGGGTTCACGCATGGTGCGTGAGCTGTTTGTCATGGCCCGGGAGCATGCGCCATCCATCATATTCATGGACGAGATTGATTCAATTGGCTCGGCACGTTTGGAGTCCGGCAGGGGCGCCGATTCGGAAGTGCAGCGCACAATGCTGGAGCTGCTCAACCAGCTGGACGGCTTTGAGGCTTCCAAGAACATAAAGGTAATTATGGCCACCAACCGCATCGATGTGCTCGACCAGGCACTGCTGCGTCCCGGTCGCATTGATCGTAAAATCGAGTTTCCGCCACCAAGCGAAGAGGCACGCGTTGATATTCTGCATATACATTCACGCAAAATGAATCTCACGCGAGGCATAAATCTTCGCAAGATTGCCGAGCTGATGCCAGGCGCTTCCGGCGCCGAGGTCAAAGGCGTTTGCACCGAGGCTGGCATGTACGCTCTGCGCGAGCGTCGTGTCCATGTCACCCAGGAGGACTTTGAAATGGCCGTTTCCAAGGTGATGCAGAAGGACTCTGAGCGTAATATGTCCATGAAGAAGTTCTGGAAGTAGTTTACGATTAAATCAATTAGCTTTATTATATATTCCATAATTATCCTAATAAACCACGTTGGCTGATTAATCATATTTGCATGTGCCGAACAACCTTAAACATTATGTAATATTTCACACTTATTTAATACTCAGCAATATATTTTTGCCGATTCAAATTATTTAAAGATTTATAATTGTGCTTCTGGCTATCTGATTCTATAGCTGAGATAACTTGATATCAATACTCTGTATGCAATAATTTATTTTCTATCATTATCGTTTATATATAAATTTTGGTTTTAAATTACCAACCTAATATTACACATACCTTCAACATGTTTTCCTATTACATAAGTTATGATTATATGAACTAGTTTCGGTTTTATAACCCTAACTTCAATAGTTTTTGAAATCCACGAATTCAGATAATAGGAAAAATGGATGGATGAAAGAGCAGGGGTATATCGGCTAGACTGATTTAACTGATGAATTATAAATGGAGGTTTATGAGTAGCGTGAGAATTAAATCATGACACACTCATAACTAGGCCGAAATTTTCGCCTGGTTGGCCTTTAAGAAGAGTTGCTTTTACACCTGTTGCATGTATCTAAACTAATAATTTAAACGAGGAAGCAAGCACGTGTATACTATCTAAACATTTAAACTATGTTGTCTTGATTATTGGCAAAAACTATTTTATTTCCGATCCCCTTCAGGCTTGGCGAAATATCACCTAAGCCAAATGTGTTGTAATAAAAATGTATGCTATTTTTGATTCAATACAACAAACATAAAAAAAAAATTCTTTTCAAAGATCTACGCAAACCTTGATTAAACACAACTCGCCTGAGTGGAAAAATATGGCTTTACGAGCGAAAGTATGTGTGTGTGTCAAATGTACGTATTTCTGATTGTAGGGTATGTAATATGTTTCTATCCATGTAGGCTCTAATATACCAAACGCAGAACAAGTTTACATCCCGCTGAGCTTCAGATTAAAATTAGCGTATGCCTGAATATCGCCCTACTACTCATGAATTCAAGCAGGGGCCTCATGTGTTCGGGCTTTGTTAAGAAATAGTTTAATAAAAAACTGTGTTGCAAATCACACTTAATTTTGTATGTACATATGTGTGTTTGAGAACACATAGGAAAATAGGAGTTTTTTTTAAATGTTGCCTTCCTATGCGATTCTCATTTAGAGTAATTTTAAATATTGCCCTTCTATGCGATTCTCATGAGTTCAAGTGTGACATAACACATGTGTTGGCAATCCAATAAACTCTCTTCAACTCTTTTTTTGTCTCCCACTAAAATAATTTTCCGTGTGTATGTTAATCAGGTAGTTAAGCTTACATAAACTGCCTGACCTGGACACGTGCTACTTCCTTGTGCAAATACATTTGTACGTGTTTATATTATCTGGCAGATGTCATATTCAATATGTAGTTTTGAGCTGTTGCTTAAATCGTTGCAAAGCAATTAAAAAATGCGCTACCATCATCACGCGAGCAGCTTCAAATTACCCAATGGTCCAGCAAGAAAGCAATGACCCGGCCAGTTGTTGTTATTGTTGTTGTTTATGCTGCTGTTGTTTTTCGCCAACAAAGCGGAGCAATTTGCGTTGCATTGCAAACTCATAAAGTAAACGGGCAACGGGTTTGCACTTTCATTGCACACGACTCGAGCGGGTCGCCGCTGGAGACGCGCCCAACCCGACCGGCCACTTGGCTTATAAATGCCTGCCGCTTCCAGGCGCCCGCCGCCAATTGACAACGTGTGTTTACCGGATCTACAAGCGGGGGCTTTTGTTGCATTTCCGTTGTGGCAGCAACACGAAAGTAAAAGCGTTTTCCAACGAACCCGCCGATCGACTTTGAACCAACTAGTGTGGCATTCAAGCGCTGACCGCGCATTAGATACGTTTTGCCCGTGCACGACGCAGGACGTCCTCTCTGACAACGCGCACCACCCGAAACAGTCGTGTAAGTGTCCGCAGGGCAACGAGCAGCTCGAGATTTTGCAAGTGCAGTGTGCATATCTGTCAAATTGAGTGATTACTGTCTTTCAAAATGTTGCCACCAATTGCCACTGTCCAGTTTTGTTCGCCTGTGTTTGTGTGTCTGTGTGTGTGTTGCAAGGTGGCTCCAGTGGTGCTGGCCTTAAAAGTAAACTGGTTCTGCTCTCCCAATCGCTGCCAAAGCTGACTGACACAGTTAATCGCCAAGATGAAATTCTAGAATTTCTCTGATTGCATATAAGGAAAGCTTGTATTTGGCTTCCACATAACTCTGTTGCTAACTGTTTATTGGACTCTTTAATTACGTTTGGATTACAGCATCTGCAACATTTTGCAATCTAAGTCGGTTTCTTGTGTTTAAGATTAGATTTGTAAATTCAAGAAGAAAAGCTATCTGCCAGAAAAGCTATCTGCAGTATGATCTTTTTAGCAGTGGGCTTATGCGGGTCGCATTTCTGTCTAGGTTTCTCCCTTGACACTTGCAATTTTTTATTAACTTGATCAATTTTGCTAGCTAGCTATATTTTTGATTATGTTATATAGACAGTCTTCAAACCTTCAGCTGAAGCCTTTTTCCTAAAAGACTGATCTAAGTTAATTTTATTCGAATAATAAAACAAATGCCACAACGTTCCGGGTTCAAATCTGAACAAGGCTAAGCAATGCCTGAAATATTGTAGATCGAGCTATAAGTAGCAATCATTTTGTATATTGACCTCAGCGAGGTTACGTGAATTTAGTTACATGATTAAACAAAGACTTAGATTCAACGAACAGACTTTTTTTAAAGGTTAAAACCGTCAATAAATTTTCAAAAGCCGTTACCTCTACCGGTTTTTGGTAGTTAGGAAAACTGAGAGTTTGCCTTGAGGCACTCTTGGTCCAACCCCTCAACCAAACTTTCGATAAGCCATCAATAGGCTTGCCACAGGAACAGCGTGCACCTGCAGCAGCCACAGCTTCCTGTCTGCGCCATTCGATTATATAAAAAACTTTTGTTTCGTATTCACAGCAGCCGCCACGTTGCATATATACCGAAACTCTGGAGATGTCACTGATGTTGCATTTATTGTTGTTGCTGCTGCTGTTTGGTAAGTTTTGGGCGCACGATTTGCATATGAGCTGCTTTTCAATAGAGCTACTTTCGTTCCGGCCACACAGGTGAGGTGCCAGCATTTGGACGCAAGGTAAAACGAAAGGACGCCCATTACCATTTGAATGTGCCACCACCGCCGCCGCCGTTGCCACAAAAAACAGTAGCATCCGCTCAAACGGTTGTTATCGATCATGAGGTGCCGCCGTACGCATTTGAAGCCATCAACCATGATGAGTTTGAGGCGCCACAGCATCCCCAGCTGAGCGCACATTATGAGAATTCCGATTATATTTCGCACAGCGGTCACATCAGTGGCAGCAGCAGCGGTGGCAGCGGCAGCGGAGGTTACCTGGTGGACAATGGCCTGCGCAGCATTGCCAAGGGGTCAGCGGATCAGGCCAGCTCGGCCGTGGCCAGCCAGAATGCGGCCGGCAAGCAGGCCTCTTATGTGGCCAAGAGCACACTGGCTCAGGCAGCCGCTCAAGCAGCGGGCACAGCTGTTGCCGTACTGAAGGGCAGGGAGGTGCTGCTGCGCCGCCTGGAGGAGCAGATTGTTGAGGCACACAAGGCCGTGGAGTCTGAGCTCACCCAACTGCAGCAGGCCAAACGCTCCGCCAAGGCGGCGCAGTATGCCGCCCAGCAGGCGATCAACCATGTGAGCGTGCTAACTGCAGCGCTCAACAATGCACAGTCCGCCTCAGAGCTGGCCCAGAAGGCGGTCGCCGAGGCAGCCGCCGAGCTGTCATCACAAATCGATATGGTCGCTCAGGCCAAGAGCAAGCTGGAGCAGACCGAATCGCAGGCCTATGCGGCGCGTCTGGACTACGAGGAAACACGCGAGGCGGCCGAGAAGGCAACACTCTCCGCCCAGGAGGCGCATCTAAATGCCAACGATGCGGCGCTGCACGCCAACGTCGAGCTCAGCGAAGCGGTTCACATCCATGACAAGAGCGACCGCAATCTGGACGAGGAGTCGGCGCCGTCTACACGCAAGCGCAAGCGGTCGTAGGACAGGCCTCCACCTGAATGCCTAACGGTCTCTTGGCCACGGTCGGCGGTCGGCGTTTAACTTAAGTTTAACTCAAATATTTATTTTTTTTTGTCTGGCGTTTGGACAGTTACTTAATAAAATGAGATCCCTTTTAGGTTATACAATGGGCTGTATAGATTCATTGGAAGTGGAGCCAAACAAGCAGTCTGTAAGTATAATTTAGTTAGTAACTAATTTCAATTCAAATTCTAGTAGAAGAAAACTCACGTAGCTTAAGATTCGGGAACCATTAAAGCTTTGTAATTGAAGTGATATAAAAAAAACTTTGAAATTATTATTTTGATTAAATCACTTTTAACGCTCGCATTTGTTCTTAAAACTCTTTTTAAATTTTGCTATTGGAACACTTTAAAGTGAGATTAATCATATAGAACATTCAATCTATCTGTATATGCAATGCAAATGATCTTCCTCAAAGCTCCCAAGTGCTTTAAAAGCTCTTCGCATCTCTTTAAAAGCTCCAGCTTGTTGCGTACAAAACTTTAAATAAATCAAAGTTGGCAAGTTCTTTAAAATCTTTTTTCTTGGACTTACCGTGTGATGTAAGGTTCATCTAACATAACATTTTTGCAATGAATGAGAAAAAGTTAAGTTTAGTTTACCATGAAATTTGTCTTAAAGATCCCTCTTTCCTTAAAGCTCCTTAGTTCACAAGGACTGGCCGTCTTTAAAAAAGCTGGATATTAAGTTCAATCAAAAGTATGCAAATCTAAATATATTTGTGTTTTAATTCCTTCTATACAATTAATCTGCACGGACATGCATTTACAAGAGTTCACAGTTAATTTTAATTAATATATTAATGTATTTTTATTTTAAAGCTAGTCTTACCACTGTGCATGTAAAAAGAAGCATTAGGAGGCCGTTTTTTCATTCCAGTTAATAGTTGAGTTTCAACCTAACCGAATGTGTTCCAATTAAAATACAATTTTCATGGGGATAACGAGTTTTTATTTTGTCGCAAAAATATAATAAATAAATAGTATTATGAACGTAAAACTAACCGCACAAGTCACACAAACACTTAGAATTGCACTAGATTACGTAGTTAAACTAGAAATGATCCACTTAATGATAGCTATGTGGGGTAGGGACTACAGCTAGGAGCGCGCCCAGGACCAGGCGCTGCCATAGGAAATGAGGATTAATGATTGGCCAGAGACTACAGACAACCGTTGGCTTTCGCAAGACATTGACTATGTACGGCAAATCGACCAGAGACGCTCGATC
The DNA here is from genome assembly GCF_035044405.1 of Drosophila montana. Classification (NCBI taxonomy): domain Eukaryota; kingdom Metazoa; phylum Arthropoda; class Insecta; order Diptera; family Drosophilidae; genus Drosophila; species Drosophila montana. The sequence goes on along the minus strand of NW_026998620.1, from coordinate 11,789,200 downwards.
TTGAACTTAACTTAACCTAGATCTCAGATAGCAACTAAATATGGTCTTAGCCTAATTGGACAACTGCTGCTGGCTCTCGCCCTCGGGCACAACATGCTCGTGCTCGGCCTTTGGCTGCGGCGGCTGTTCCACAACATCGAGCTGTGCTTGCGCATTCTTCGCCTGCTCCAGGCGACGCGAGACGCCCTCCATGGACTCGCGCAGCGAGTCAATGTCTACGGCATTTTCATCCTTGTCGCCGTCTTGATCGCCCTTCTGGTTGTTGTACTTGGAGAAATAGGTGAGGGACTTCATCAGCTGATAGCTTTTCGAGATGGGTATATTCGAATCGTAGACGCTGGTGCTGGAGCTGCAGTCGACATAGAACCACCAATTGCACTTCAGTATGGTCTGATCGAAAAGCGTATTCTCCGGGCACAGGAACGACTTACGCACCATGCCGTCGTCCGTGAGTGCGCACACATGAAAAACCTGATAGTAAGTAAAAATGATTAATGACCTGGCGAGGATCGATGTGCATCATTAGTGACTCACCATGCAGCCCAGGTCCGTATCCGCGTAGAGGCCCGGAAAATGTTTTTGCCTGGCGCAGGAGAAGCTCGTGGGCGGCAAATCCACTTTCGACTTGAAGTTGTCATCGAAATTCTTGTCATAGCCCACCGGATAGTACTCCTTGGGCGCATTCATGACCTGTCCGCCAAAGATTTGTTAGAATCTTGCATCATTCGTTGCCTCAAACCTACCTTGGATACTTTGTGCTCCGCCAGTTGCCTGGGCCTGGGTGTCGTAGTTGTTGTCGTGGTCGTTGTTGTCTTCACGGTGGATGTGCGCATAAATTCCTCACGCAGCTTGGATGCCAGCATGGCGCGATGCTCCGCCTTCAGCTGCTGCTCGCGCACATAGATGGCATGCTTTATGGTCTCGACTGTGACATTGGCCGCCGCGGCGAGCTCCTCAACGGTCACATCCTTCAGATCAAACTTGGGCTCCTCGAACTGCAAATAATTGGGATGCTTGGAGAGAGTGCGCTGCTCCGGTAGCGCCACATCCTCCTTGCCCACATTGGCAATGCGTGCAATGGACTCGGGCATGGCCTGGAAAACGGGCACTGCCTGGGGCTTCGAGAGGATCGGCTGCGCCACCATCGGATTGTCCGCATGGAACGTGCGATTGGAGTGCTAAAAGAAGTGCTGCAGGTCAAATTAACTGAAGAGCTAAATGGATTTGATGCTCACCGGTTTCACATGGCCTTCCACCAGTTTGTTGTTAACACTAACTCGTGGCTGCGTCGTGTCCACGGCTAGACGTCGCTGGGCGCCCACCGGCGACGTGACCAATGGCTCGTTGGCCGTGGCCTTTTGTGGTATAGGCCGGAAGGCGGGCACGCCCAAGGGCAGCGGGCGCGCCTCTGTCATAAGATGTGCCTGCTGCTGTGCTTGACTCTTGGCCACCGCCTGCTGCAGCAACTGCAGATTATAGGGTCCGGGTCCCGTGGAGCGTGAACTAATGCGTTTGTCCGGCAGAGCATGCTGCGCGGGTGCACTGGCCTGCATAAATGTGGTTGCAGCAAGCAGTAATCGTTCGAGTCGATGCAAGACTTACCTCCTGCTGCCGCGCAGAGGGCAGCACGCCCACCAATTCTGGTGCTCCGTTCCTGTAGCTAATGGCGCGCCTGCGATCGCTCTCCACATTGCCCAGCGATTCTTTGAAGCCCAACTCATCGCCCACACTGAGACCTGCAAGCATACAAGTGGGATTAGGCTGGCTCTCAACGGCGAAGTTGTGACGCTCCATCAATCAACCAAATCGTTCATTTAAATCTGATTTTGTCTTTATCCCTTGCTTTGCATTGTATTTACAGATAAAAATTGTATTAGGGTTAGACAATGGTCAATGGTCAATGGTCAATGATCAATGCTAATGCTACGGATATTGAACCGCAGCTGGGTCTCTCTTGCTCCACTCTAAACTCGTCGACTTGGCATTGGCATTGGCATTGGCATTAATTCATTGATGACTTAAATGCTGCAAATTATTTGTTTTTGCTCGATTAGCTCCACTTGATTAATATCTATATACACTTTACGCTTGTATGTACAACTTACTATTAAAACCGGGCAGATAGTTAAAGTTTGGGCAAGGATTTTAGAATAGAAAGTTGTTTAATTTTCGTTTTTTTTTTCTTTGTGAATTTACCTAAACCGAAATGCGCCTTGACGCCACCCAAATTTCGAACTCGAAACAGTCCAGACTTTTTGAAGTTACAATCGAGGGTGAAACCAAAATCGGACATAAAAACGCACGTCCCGCAAGCCAATCCTATAAATAAATAGAAAAAGCATTCACAGAATAGGATAGTTTTTCAATATAATACAAAGGTACTCTTAGTTAGTATATAAAGCGTGGGATTAGCGAGTATATGGGAAGTATTTGTCGTATAAAATTTAAGTAAATAATATTTCTATGTTGATTAATATCTGTAAATTTTAAGACCCGTACCATACAAAGTTACATACAAATGAAATCGTGCTTTTATAATAAAGTTCGCTTTGGGTTGGGCCCCAACACAATCCAATTGAAAAGATGTCGGCACAGGCCGTGACTGCCCGTGGCACAGTTTTTGCAAAGGTTTCAACAAATAAACGACAAGTCTAATGCGTAGACAAACATATGGAAATATATCTTTCAATCCTACAAAGATGCCCCGCATCAAATTCAAAACGCGTTGGCCGAAGTTTTGATTGATGTATCTCTCATATTAAAGGGTAAAAACCCACAGTTGCTGCCTTCATATATATCAAGGTGTTAAATTGAACAAAGGCTTTGAACATTTTAAGATTATGTGCACTGAGGCGGAAACCTTTTAAATGTTTTTCTTAATTTGCAATTAGACAGTGAAATATATTAACCGGTCGCTCAGATCAGATGCCAAGGGACCACAGCTCTGACATATGCTGCTTCGCTAATATGCCGTGACCGGGGCAATTACGACATAAGCCCAAAGAACCCAATTACCTAAGTGTTTTAGTAATAAATATTTGAGCATAACTTCCTCGTGCAACAGCCCAAAAACTATGTTAAACAAAAAAGAACGACATATCGAAGATCAAATACTCTTATTGACACATGGCTTAAGTTTGAGAATAGCGAAGCTCTGAGTTTGTTCAACACATCTTAAGAAACGAAAATGTTTTTTTTTTTGACCAAAACTTATTATTCTATAGAGCCATATGGTAAAGGGTTTGCGTTTGCCCAAATATTAATAGAATCGGAAATTTCTTAAATAATTTTAAATAAAAAACAAAAATAAATACCTAAAAACTCAATCTTTGATCATTCCTATCATTCCTTTGGCAGTTATATGTTACAGTGTCGCGATCCGGCAGATTCCTACATATGTGAATTTATTTTAAAAGTCGGGCTAACAATCAAAAAACGAAGTAAGCACTTAATATGTATATGCTGGAGGCACTTTAAACTCTGTGTGTGTTTGAGTGTGTCTGTATTGAGCTTAAATGGCTATTAGCTAATCTACAAAAGCAACAACCATAGCAACAACAACAACAACAACAAGTGAACCAAATTGCAACGTCTTGAGTTCAAATTAAATTGTTAGCATGTCAAGTGGGACATGAAATATGCGAACTCTGAGTGGATTCTTACAAAATGCCCATGATAGCGATAGCATACCCCAAGCCTGACAAAAACATAAAGCAAAGCATATATAGACCATAGCTGATCTGTGCATTAGGTATGCGAACTTGAGGTCTGAGCTGTTTGCCCGACCATCGATATAGTACTTGATACGATGCGAGTATACACATCCAATTAATGGAGCTGTTGCCACGGGCCAATTAATTGGCTGTTGGTCTTGTGTTAATAGCTAAACTCAGCCGGTTAGACAGTCTCTCAGCCATTGGTTCAAGGAAAATGGAGCGTGTTTTAATAACAATGCGCACTTTGGCATCAGCGAGGCCCGATTTTTCGTTTAGATTAACGAGTATTTGCGGTTCAGTTGGGGTTACAGACTTGCGGCTAGGTGCCATTAATGCTTTGTAAGCCACCAAATGGGGAGTCAACATGACAAGGCAGCATTAGCATCTTCGAATTTTAATTACGGCTAGAATAACGAGCGCTTTTGAAGAAACATCCAAGTAAAACAATAGATTTCTACGGCTTTTTTAAATTTGAAAATTATATTAAGCGTTAATTGCTCAGATACAAGGAGACAACGACTTTATGGTACTCAGAATGTGAAGGATAGCCAGATTGAAGGTAAACTCGATTTACTTAAACATTGCTTAAGCATATTTCAGCTGAAATTAGTTAGTATTCACTTGTAGTTAGTGCTCGACCAGAAGATACTCTCAAGTAAATTGACGCATATTCATATTGAATGCCTTAAAATATTCAAATTTAAATGAGATTTTCAAATATGAGTTTGACAAATGTAAAGACTATTTATGTAACTAAATAGTAAACTTTAAATCCAGGTATGTATTTTGTATTAAGAAAAATGTTGCAATCCCAATTCAGATTGTCTGGATACCTCGAAGCGTACAAATGAATTAATGTTTCGAACATTTCACCTCAATGTTGTCAAAAGCGCGAAGGGATCGGCATATTGAGGTTAGGGGATCGAATCCCCGTGTAGAAGAAAGAAACCATTTTTGTTTATTTTATTTAATTATCAGCATACTAAAGTTTTTTTTATAAATTAATAAAACAAACGTTTTGATACCCTAAACCCATTAAAAATAGGTAAAAGGGTATTTTATATTTGTGCAACTTATGTAATCGGCAGAAGGAAGCATCTCCGAGCCCATAAAGTGTTTATATTCTTGATCAGCATCGTTAGCAGAGTTGATTTAACCATGTCCGTCTGTCTGTCTGTCCGTCCGTCTGTCCGTATATATGAACCCAAGGACCTCAGCACCTATAAGAGCTAGAAGCTTGAACGTAGGTCATCCTAGTGCCCGCGACATACGAGTTTGTTCCTGATAATCGATAGTCAAATTTGCCACGATTCCAAGCAATCGATAAAAATCGATATCGAAATCCATTTTTTTGAGCAAATCTCTTAGATTTTAAGAGCAAGAGTCACCAAATTTAGCATGTAGCTTCTATAAAAGAGTCTATATATCAAGTATATTTCATTTTATAGCTATCTTACTTGTTTCTTTTGTGCAATTAAGGCGAGATAATTGGTATGAAGTCGAATTAATATGAGAAATGAGAACAGTACTGAGTTGGTGTATGCATAATGCAAATTGTGCGGCTTTCTGAAGCTGTCGCGATTTACACACAGAATTTTGATAAAAACATTTCATCATTATTCACTTGACTCAGGCGACATCGGACTTTTGCTCCGGTAATTAAATAATTCTTTACATTACTCGATAAAGGTTCCATATGGGCGCTTACGAATTTGCATTGCCATTAAATCCAAAAAAATAACAAAAAACAAAACAACGACTTTCATTCCAACTCTCTTGCAGTACTTAACTAATATAGATGTATTTTAGTCAATCGTAATTGCACTTTTGTCCAGATTTACATTAACCATGCGCCGCGTGGGCCACGCTTTGAGCGAGCAGCAATTTTAATGACCCACCCGAAATGGGCAGAGGAACTTAAACGCAGACAAACCTGTTGATAGAGACATTAAAACAGATTGGCTTGGGGCGAAATTGACAACGGCATGCCAGATAGGGACGGGCAGAGTTCAGGCGGAACAATTAACCATGGCCAAAAACATAAATATTAGTATTGCAATTTGTGGCGCAAAAAAAAAAAACTGAAAGAAAACTGAAAACAAATTTTTGTGCAGTGCTAGAAATTGTTTACGCAGAGGAAGAGCAATAGCCGGCAAATAGACCGGCGCAGTGTCAGAGACAATGCCAACAACAACAGGCACTAAAACAACCACAACAACAACAAACAACTTTAACGCAGTTAGTCAGAGGCCGCTTTCACCCGTCATCATCTCGTGCGCGTCTGTATGAAATGTTAGTGGTTCGAGCTTATGACTTGTCGCTGAAGTCGCCGCCACGCCAAGCAAATAGAAATTGAAACTGAAACTGAACAAATAATGAGGCATAAATATGCAGTCGGTAATGCCGATGTCAGCATATAGTATGCCACTGACCGACGCACGAGCAACAAAACTAGCCGGAGACGGGCGGGCGGTGTCTTAGTTACTTTCCGTTTCAGCGATGCTGCGTACTTTTCCCCAGTAGCCTTCTTCGGCCCGTCCCAACTCACATCCAGTTAGCACCTGGACGCGAAAGTGGGTCAACAACAAAAACAACCAAAACAACAACAACAACAACAAATTGATATTAATTGCTGCCGCTTGGCGTCTTGTCTTTGGCATTAATTCAATTTGATGATCTCTGGGCCGCAGAGATATAATGCAAATATCTTGTATAAATTATGCGGCCCATCTGTTGATTATATCAGCCTGAGCATTTCGGTACAAAAAACCAGCAATAAGTGTTGCTTGTTGTTGCTGCCTGCCAAAGCCTTAACCTCTAAATGCCGATTGCTGGTTTCCCTTTTAGCGAACTCATTTTTATTTACGTGTTTTATTTTTGTTCAGCGCCCAGATTCAGTTTGCATTGTTAGCCAGCTGCTTTTTATGTTCAATATTTTGTTCATTGTCAGGCCGAGAGCATTGTTCATATTTGATGTCGCATTCAAAATGACCAACGCACAGCATTCCATAGGCCAAAAATGCTACAGTGTTAACTTGGCTAAAAATAAAGCGAACATAAAAGGAAACAACTTTGAATTGAAATAAACGATTTAATGCTTCTCCCAAAATCTATGAGAATTCCCTTCCCTTTCAGAAAGATGCATGCCCAGACAATAAGCACCACAACTTTGACCTCGGAGGCGTATAAGTTTTCAATTTCCCACAAGATTTTCAAGATTCCGTAAAACTGTTAGCCGAATGCATGGCTGATCATATTCATGGCATGTGGGGTAAAACCTTTAACGATATCTCTGGGATCTTAAAAGTAACTAAACGATGGTAGACTCTATGTAGGAGCTAATCTAGCTAAGTTGACCTTGTCCCCAGCCATAGCTCAGGTATTAGACCAGTGCGTGAGTTGGGCCAACTATCTGAGTATCTGAGGCAGACAAGTGTCAAATTAGAAACCAGCCCAAACAATAAATAACAACAACAACAACATCGTGACATCGTATCTGTGTAAAGTGCTGGCTGCCAATCTCTGCATGCTAATTCGTTTTGTCAGTTAATTATGTTAATTGAACGATGGTCTTGACAGTGAGTGATAGGGCCCCGAAAACAAAAACACCCAACAAAATGTTTGGCCACTTCAAGATCTTTCAAAAATGTCGAATTAAATTGCAATTTGAGCGCCGCTTATTGCATGTCTTGTGTGTGAGTGTGTGTGTGGTCAATAGGCAAGAAACAATACAAAAAAAGCCAAAGTAAATATTTATTTTGGCATGCCGAAGTTTCAATGCGCTTTCTCTAATTATGATCACAATTTATTCGGTAGCTAATGAAGGAATTTGTAAATAAATTTATTTTTCTTGAATTTCAAATAAAATAGAAACTAGAAAATGATTTATTCAAATCAAAATAATTTATCTAAATTAAATTAAATAAAAGAATACAAATAAATAAATACAAATAAATTAAATTAGATATAAATTATTATTTTTTTAACTTTTTTATTACAGTTCTTAATCAACAAAATTAAGATGCCAAATAATATGTATAACCTAAATTTATATAAAAATCGTTTTATTTTGGGTATGATAAGCTTCAGACAGATATTTGGCAACAATCTGATTTAACTATTTAAAAACGTTCCAAGCTTGATGGGAAAAGTGCGTAACTCTCGTTTTAGGGTAATAAAAATGTCAAGCGACAATAACAAAAGGTAACAAAGACGCCCAGAAGCGATGCAGCCCGGGGTGAACAAAATGAGTCTGCAACGAGACGCCGACTCGCTGATGGAATCAGAAAGACAGACAGAGACGGAGCTGGAGACGCATTCGGATTCGGCGGAGTTGGAGTTGGAGTCGGCGGCGTGCGTGACCTTTGAAGGTCTTACGTGAGCGAGCGGGTTGCGTGAGCGGGCCAAAGTAGCCGCCAGTCCACAAGAGACACACTAACATAGTAAACTATGGCAGACCCAGACAATAGTCGCCGCATGCTGATTATGTTTGTGGACTACTTGTATTGTTGGCTGTGGATGTGTGGATGTGGATGTGCTTCGGTTGACTCTTGCATGATGCTGCCAGCGAAGCGCTGTGAAGATGCGATAATTATGCTATAATTTATTGTTAATTGTGAACAAAGTGCGACGAGCGGAAGGCAATTGCGAGCATGTGGATTAGCTCACATGCCTAACACGAGGCAAAGAGTGAAAATAATTTGCAAGTGAAATCAAATAATGAAGCAATCAAGAAATCAAGTACAAGTACATACTCGTTTACCAAATGATGCACTGAAGGACGGTTCTCCATGTGTCTGTGCAGTGTGCACAGCCGCGCCTTTCACTTTGCAAATTGCTCACTTAGTCACTTAGGACAGCATATTTTTTCTCATTTTTTTTTTCATCTTTTTCTTGCAATGCTGAGATCCATCAATATGACAATGCAATTTTCAAGTTTCTTTTTTCCTGTTTGACTGTGCCTTGCAAGGGCTGTGCAACTATGTTGACTGCTACTTGGTCTCAAATCCAAGCCCGGCAATGTAATTAGGAGACATGACAGAACGGACACGTCGGAGATTAAATACCCTTCTAGACACATGACTTAAAAGCGCCTTAATTCAGATTGATCTTTTTAATTGGAACCATATGAGCCATATATAAGCATTGATACAGCTTTGCAAATACATATATTAAAAAAATAGTAAGGCTCTTAAATTCCTGTTTCGCTCAAGTAATTTAACTAGCTGGTGCTTGTCGGCATAAATAAATAAATAAATAAAACATAAATATTTCCATCCAATATTGAATAACACGTACAAAGTTATGTTTTACACAACAAAATAAATATGAGTAGAACGACAGTTGAATAAAGAACTAATTCGTGATGAGAATCTTCAGGTCGAAGAATAAACTTTTGATCGCACAAAATTCGACCCGCCCTTTCCATCCAAGAGGAGTGGATATTGCGAAAAGTGTGAAACACGCATCAAACAAATTTTCACAAATATCTTTGAAAATTAGTTGAAAGCCAATCGAATGGTAATCAGAAATGTTTCAAACAATCGTTCCACACTTGCGAGCTCTACCGGCTTGGGTTTCGCCGCCAATTAATCATTCAGTCAATTAATCAATCAGGAGTTGCAGTTTTATACATAGAGATAGTCCGAAGTTAGATAAAAGCATTGTAAAACTAAAAAAAAATGTTAAAGACTTGTCAATTTGACAAGGTGTGGCCTCAAAACTTACTGTACCTGCCTTGTTATGGCCAATATTGCTGGCCGATTCCCGGCATACCTAATACAACAATTAAACCTTACTATGAAAGTTATATGATGTAGTAGTAGTTCCTGCTTACAAAAGAAAGACGAACTTCTGCAAAGTTCCATGATACAGATAGACGGAGGAACAAGCATGGCTACTAATACGGATCATACTGATCAAGAATATATAGACATCATGGGGTCAGCGGCTTCTCGCTCCAAGCGTTACACTTTACATGACAAAATTATAATACCCTTTGCATGAGTATAAAAAGCTAAATGCTAATTGCTATTTGAAAGTAATTTGAAATATGTCTGTCACACGGGGCGTATGCGCATTATTGGTTACTTAGACTCATTTGGGTCCGGCTCAAGTGTCTCCTCAGGCAACAGAAACCACTTCATCTGCAATAATATGAAGTGCTGCCAGCCCTTTAGCTGGCTGTGTCAGGTTTTTGTTGTGTTATTTTAGCTAAGAAGTTGCATAAAGCGGTCTGCCAAAATGTGGGTTATATAAAAAAAGAAGAGAGAAGCTAAGAGAGGGAGAGAAAGAGCGAGAGAGAGAGAGAAGCGATGCCAAAGCGCTGCGTCATTGACCACAAAACAAAAGACTGAGATGGCCAGCCAAACACAAAGCAAAAAAAAAAGGGAAACAAACTTGAAGCGGCTTCAGACGCATCTCAAAAAACTGATTGGCTTGGAATTGATGAATCACTATGCTCGATTGCCTACCGGAGCTTTATGAAGCCATCAACATGCCCAGAGCTGAGCATTAGGCCACACACATATAACCGCTACACGGCAGAGATCGTTGTGCAACCTGGGCGTAGTTCGGGTTGCTGCCCAGCCAAATGATTCAGCAGACGCGCAGCCAAAACTGAGTCAAGCTGCAGTCTTCGCATTCCAAGCCAAATAGTCCAAGCCCCGAAACAAGAATGAAAATGCAAATGAAGCGCGTGGTTTATGCAGATTTATTTACGCTTCTCTTTCCGTATCAAAGAGAACCGCAGAGCCAAGCTAGCTGGCAATTAACACTGAATGGCTTTTGGTCTATGACTGATGCGCTCCACATGCCCATCTTGAAGCTGAACTTGACCGATTTTCTGTTGGCTGGGCGTATGCTAGACAGAATGCCCATAACACTTGTCTGGCAGTCAATGTCGAGGCAGTGCCCAGCGATTTGACACTTGACTAAAATCAAATTGTGTGCGTTGATATGCTACACTTCAGGCAAAAGCGGTTTAGGCCAAATTGCAGTGCGAAGGTTAAACAAAATTAATTTGTGTTTCAATTTGCATGCGAATTGATTTATATGGCCAAGCGAAACGATAACACCTGCTAAATTGCGGCCATGGATGAAAACTAATGACTAAACCGGGTGTGGGGGATAGGGGGTCAGGGCGGGGGGTACACTCTTCTACCACAACAAGCACTCTTCATCCAAGTTCGGATTCAAGTTGCCTCTGAAGTTATTCTCTAGAATTACATGTGTGCGATTTTAATGAGACACTGTAGCCCAGCCCTCTAACCAAAATCTATCGGTTTCAGGCTCGTTAGTCGACACAAAGAACGAAAAGACTTTAGTATATATTATCTATATTCTTGCAAGTCACAACATTAACACAAACAAAAACAAAATATCAAGTTGGGTTTTTTTGCGAGTTGCATTAGCAAGGTTTTAAATGCTCAAGCTCGTTTGCATTGAGAAACCACAAAGCTGAAATATTAACCATACCCAAAACACACAGAAGCTAGCCAAATAATCGGGTTAAACGCGAGCGGCACACCAAAACTGCAAACACAAATACAATGCAAGCAAAACACAGTGTCAAGGATGCGCGAATATGTAATACCCTGCACCAAATGACGCTTTAATATGATGCAAGCTGACATTTATGACTCAAGATCTTTATCTCAAAAATGGCGACTAATATTAGTTTTTTTTTATTTTCGAGCAAATGTAAGAAAATTAGCAGAAATCTGAAAATATTCTGGGTTTTTAAAGATATTCAAGAATACAACTTTCCTGCTTCTATATTGTAAAGTTCCTGAGCTGCAGGCAAACGACTTTAGTCAGTTGAGCCCAGTTCCTCTGTCTACTTATTAAAATCCCATCTGTTGTGTGCAACATGCTAAGCTACCCTTTTATATAGCTGCAGGGTACAGCTAGAAACTATCGAAAAACTGCAGCAACAGTTTTAAAAGGCGCTGCAAGTAAATGGTTGAATGTGCTCGCAGAAGAAGCCAATTGTTGTTTTGCTTGCGTTTCGGTTATTTCTGTTGTCATGAATCGCGCTTTTGGCGCGCTTTTCTAAGCACTGCCCAGCTGCACATGGCAGGTGACTTGAATTGAATTTGCTGCTCATCTCAATTGCAATTGAATGCAAACCACTTAAATTAAGTCCGTGCATAACCTGTTCTATTACGTTGGGCACATATCAAATCAGAGACCAGCTTTTTATGCCATCAGCCGGTCTTCTGTGCAATGTACACATCACTTAACTGTGATGCAAAAGAATTTTTTTTGGGTTAACAACCGAAATGTGCGGTAGTCTCTGTTGTAAGCAAGTTAACAACTGTTTTTTTTGTCATGCGTGACAAGGCAGCGGAAACGAAAGACTTAGGGCACGAACTTGATTTGTTGTAAGTAAAGCGATTTGAACAGCATAATTACCTGAAAATATGTAATATCTAAAGAAAGCAAATTGATGTTATGTTTAATGCGTATATTATTATTACTATTATTATTATTACATTGCCCACACATGTTAATATAATCAAAAATCTGAAAAATTGAACAGTCAATTATGTATGTTAGCTCAACCAACACCGGGAAGAACAACTTTTGGCAAATATTGATATATCTATATCTCTATCAATATCTACATATTTTACTCACTTGCCGCCTGCATGATCAGAAATCCAATAACGAAAAAATTCATTTTCTCAACTATTTGCAGCGCTTTATTTTGATTATATGTGATTCGTTAGGAGGAAACGTCGTTTATATGTTAGCTTCGTTTTATTTTAACTGCCAATTTCCCAGTTGAACAAAAACACTCACGCACGCACACACTGAAAAACTTTAAGCATAAACAATGTTTTTATTTGAATTTTTTTTTTGTTTTTTGCTGTTTTTTGTTGGTTGCTATGAAAATGGAAAATAAACGTTTACTTTGATGTAGGCACGCTTAGTATAAAATGGCTTTATGCACGGCTCGTGCTGCCGGAGATGAGGCCCGACTCGGAAGTTGTTGCTTTAATTAAATTTAATGAAGCTATTACAACTATATATTATATCTTTTTTTCCAGCTGCCTGCTAAGAAACCAAAATAGATATCAGATAAACAATTGCCGTGGCCAAAACAAAAATGCGCGTAAATTGAAAAACCGGTAAACAGAAACGCAAATGAGCTGGGCAAACACTCTCTCTTTCCGTTTAAAGTAAAAGTGAAGAGCCCAGACTCAGATGCCAATGTCGATTAAAACCAAAATAAAAAAAATAAAAAACCGCGTGGGCTGTAAATGTTGGCATTTCCAACAACATATGCATTTACAATAATAATAAAATGATGACTATATCCATAGATATTTGTAATCATGTTTAAGCTAAACGCCAGGTTGTTTAAAACAAATCATTGAAGCTTTTTGTTTTATATTTTCAGCGTAACGGGCCAAACACTTTCCAATCAGTTTGTTCGGCCGCTTGGTTGATTTCTTGGCTCTCGCGCCATAATTTTCGTGGCTGTCGCAGGTTGTTTTCGTTGCTATTGCTGCCACGCCCCCCAAAAAATGTCGGCACGTTCAGCCGCCTACTGTCACAAGAAACAAAACAACAACAACCACAATACCGAGAGAAAAAAAACAGGCAACTGGCGGCGGTTCTGCGTTTAAAACTTGTAAAGATAAAAATCATAGGTAAAAGTTGTTTGCGATACGCTTTTATTTAATTCGTTTGTCTGTTATTTGTGTTTCAATTTTGTTCGGTTTCATTTAAATTAGCACAATTATTGCTGTTGCTCCAATAAGTTAGCAAATTTACACATTTTGCTTCTAGAAACATAAACGATTATTAATTTATTCACAAAAAATGCATTGGCCTCGCCTCGGCCAATATAAACGAATTTGTAGTATTTCACTTTTTCACATTGGCACGCATTCTGGTTGTTTGTTGTTGTTTTTTAAATCCATTATGTGCATAAATATATATCGAGCTAGTATTCGTGCTTGCAGTTGTTGTCTAGAGCGAGGCTCCTTTACCGATTAACGTATGCGAATGCGATTTGAATGTTGTCGGAATGCGCGATTTACAAAACTTGTTACTTCGACAAGCGGCCAACGACTGAAAACTGAATATGATTCAGAAATTGTGGCTAACCAATCCACCCAGCCCCGAGCTGGCTGGCCTCTTTGGTCTTTTGGCTCGGTTTCGAAAGCGACGGCTTCGCGCATGCGTGAGTGCTGCGAGTGTCTCTCTCATATGGGCATGTGGCATCCGACACTTTGCAACACTGGCACAAGCTGCGATTTTCAAAAGGAAAGACTTGGCTGATAAGTGATAATTATATTCTTGGTATTGATATTGATCAGCTTACTTTAAAATCTTAAAGTTTCTTTATTAAATAAAACTGATCTTGTCTATGTAAAACTCGTATTAGATTATGTAGCAATCAGAGCTTATCTATATTATATACGATCTATATACAAATTAAACTGGGCTCAACTGCAGTCAAAAACAAGGTATTTCCCTCGAGTCAACCTAAATCTATTCGGTACCATTTCATTTGTCACAGCTAATTTCCATGACCGATTGCAATTTCCTATTGCAATATTTGTAAACTTAATATTATTAGTTATTCTGCGCTCGGCAGAGTTCTTCTTCGACTACGAAACACAGATCTAAGCTCTTCGGGAATATCAAATGAATTTAATAAGGATAATCATATTTGTAGCCTCAATGGTCTTGAACTTATTCGTAGCAAATGCCATCGAGAATCTTATACGCGAAAATTCATATGCAGCATCGACAGAAGTGTTAAAGAGACTTTTGAACGTTGAGGAGATGCTAGAAGAAAACTTGGCAAGCTACGTGGAAGAGCTTAAATGGAAACTTGACCTAACTCAACAGTAAATAATGCATTTGTCTTAACTTTTTTTTCTGTATTTTCTGTTCGTGCACCTTTTCAGAGCACTGACAAATTTTCGTGCCGAGGCGATCAAAATGAATTTATATTTTAAGACTTATTTGAGCAATCCTCTCAAGAGTTACGCGCTCATACGTCATCAGCAACAGGATTGGAATAAATGGTCGTTGTTCATGAGTGAAACAATCGGGAAAAGTAATAAATGAACAATTGTCATAACTGCGCTAAAGGTTTTCATATTCATTCAGGTCATATGGCGTATGCGAATCAAATGCGCTCGGAACTACCCACAGCTGTAGATCTTCAGGAGGCCAGTCGCAGTATCGAGCTCCTAGTTACATATTATGAACTGAATCCCAACGAATTGGCAAACGGCACACTATTAGGATATTCCCAGCCAGAGTTTGTGTCTTTATACTTTTCTAGTGGATCCCTTATTGAAGCTTTTCTATTTTCAGAGCTGCTTTATCGGCAATGGATTGTTACGCGTTGGGAATGTTCAACTATTTCCAGAAGGAGTACACGAAAGCTGAAATTTGGTTAAATGCCTCGCTATTGAAATACGACTCAAGTGAAGAGGCCAAGTACAGTATGTTCATTAATGAAAAAAGCATCCATAAGTGGTTGGGAATCGTGTTAATGAAACGCAAGGAGAAATCCCTAGGAATGTGGCACATAAACCAAGCAAAAACTGAACACTACGACGGAATTTTGGAAGAGCAGATTTCAATGGCGACCCTAAAGGAGCACTGTGCCGCCAGTTTGCATCGACCCAGCCACCTGCATTGTCGCTATAACAATTGGACAACGCCTTTTCTTCGCATTGCACCACTCAAAATGGAGGAGCTCAGCATGGATCCTTTCATGGTGCTCTATCACAATGTCATTTACGATAGCGAAATTGAGTGGTTCCTAACCCAAAGCTTTAATTATACGCCCGCATTGTTGGAATATGGAGAATATTTAGCGGATCGCAGCGGCAAAAACGTTTTCATTGAATTGGCTAAGGGCGAGCTAGTTAAGACTATCGAAAAGCGAGTGACAGACATGTCTGGCTTTAGCATGGAAGGATCCGATGATCTATCTTTGATTAACTACGGCATCGGCGGTCACTATATTGCCCACCACGACGCATTTTCTGAAGAGGTATTTACATATGTTTTCCAAGCAGTTAATTTCGTCTAATTATTTTGCAGGAAAATCGAAAGGAAGATCGCATAGCTACAGCATTGTTTTACGTGAGTCCGTTTGATTTTCGTTATAATTGAGCAAAAAGTCAGGAGGTTTTTGAATGTTATAGTTGAGTGACGTGGAATCGGGCGGTGCCACAACATTCCCCTTACTGAATCTGACATTCACGCCCGAGAAAGGGGCTGCTATTCTGTGGCACAATTTAAAAGATTCCGGCACGCCCCATCCCAAAACGATTCACGCCGCATGTCCTGTCATTGTTGGCTCTAAGTATGGTGAGTGCTGTGAAATTTGAATAGTTTCCCAATTGAAAGTTACCATCTTTTAGTGATGACTAAATGGATTTATAACCTTGATCAGATATTTAGAAAACCATGCCAGGCGAATTCTTCGAAGAGTTGAAGGGATGCTGTAGCATTGGCTCACTTATAGTAGAATAAAATAAAGCGAAAATTATTTATTATCACACAAAGTGTTCGCTTAAATCCATAGATGCGACAACTAACTGGAATTAACCCTGGTGAGGCGATACTTTTGCACGGCATAAAGAGCCCCCTCCTCCGAGGTTAGCTGCGAGATAAATTTTTCCTGCAGGAAACTATTTGTGTTTAGGTTGTCCTGAACGAATGTGAAATGCAACACGGCATTGGGCACACAATTGAGCTCCAGAAGCGTTTCGTCCGTCGGCAAGATCTTCTTTGGCGGTATGGTGAACAGGTGAAATTGTTCGCTGGGATTGGCAAGAAATCCACGTACAAACTCTTCCACCCTGCCAACTGGTTCGTGTGGCTTAAAAATTCCCTGTAGCACATGGCGGTCGGGAAACTGTATGCGTAGCACGCAATCCTTGTACTGATTCAGCTTCGCCAGCATGGCCTTTTGGCGTTCTAATTCACGCAGATTGGAGGTGAGTAGCGGCGCATCCTCGTTGCCCGCCGCAGTCCGCTTCAGATCCCGCAGCACCATTTTTAAGTCGTTGACTGTCAAGTCGAAAAACGAATCGGGCAAATCGTCGTTATGCCTGTTGGCCGCATCCAGTGAGAACAGTACCGCATTACGTGGTCCAATTATATTTACCACTGGCGGTACTTTTCCGGTATTTTCATCGGCATCCTCATCGTATTGGTCCTCCTCGTTGCGGTGATGCAGTAAGTAGCCCGAGCCACTGCCCCAGTCATATTTGGCCTGCTCAGACTCGCTCTTTTGCACATTCGTTTGGGCAGGAGCTCCTGCTGCTGCGGCCGTAGGGGAGTTTTCATCAGAGGCTGAGCGCTTGAGCGATTTCAACATATCGTTGGTAAGCGCAAAGCCACCTCCACCGCTGCCAGTACCACCCATGGCCGACCGCGAGGTGCTGGGCTGTTCGTCGTACTCGTCCGCTAATTTGGCTTTCGTCTCTGCCGGCTTGTAGACATTGGCCTGCCTTTTAAGCTCCTCCGGCTTCTTGTCGATCAATCGCATCATGGCGCGTCCCTCTAGTATACCCAGCGATTTCAATGTCGTTTGACGCATTTGCTCCTCACCAATCACCTCGCTTCGCATGTAAATGATTACCGGGCTTTCGTAGGCTTCCACTTGCACACTGTACAGCTCTTGCACTACTTGCCAGACGGTACTGCTGGGCGGAAACTCGCCTTGCTCACGGGATCCGTCATTCAGTTGAATGCATACGACAACGTTGCTCAACGGTCGCCGCTTGTCCGTAGGCTCCATTTCCAGCACACAGTTGTTGGGCAGGCCGCTAAAGCGGAACTGCTGCGCCAGACTGACATCCTTGTTGTGGAATTTGAGGCAATGTTCCTCGCTGTCGTAGTTATGCTTTGCGCTCGCCGTCTCCAATACCTCCAGCAAGGTCATGTCTGGCCTAACGTTGACGTTTTGTCGACGACCATTGGGCAACAGGACAGTGACGCGCTTATCCATGATTTAATCCCAGTGGAGACGCTTTCAATGAAGCCCTATTATGAGCAACAATTGTACATACATATATGAAAATTTCAAATTAACCAAATACCCACAGCCGCTTCAGTTAATATCAAGCTACAAATTCACCTTAAAACTTTACACTTGCAGGCGGTGCTATACAAAGCTTGAATTATAAAATCTTATTAATTGTGTATTGTTGGCTAAATTTTGCCGGTCACCATTGGATTTGTATCGAATTGTTCCCAATAGGTTCGATAACGCAACTAAATAAGCGAACCAGATTCGGTTCATCTAGTTCGTTACATAAAGCAGTTACTTGCCAATGTTTACTTGCCAACTTAATTTGTTTTACTTGCCGATTTAAATAATTACACATATATGTTTTTAAATTGTTATAATTGCTTCTTTAGAGGAAATTCAATAAAGTGCATGCTAATTTAAATTGTTAAACTGCCAACTGCTTTCAAATTATAACCATGTTAGAACCATAGCATGAACAGCTGTTTATGCTATCGATTATTGTATCGACTATCGACATACTCCACAAATGATCGCCATGCAAGTTGTCTTTTAAAACAGGTGTCGTTCACATTGATTGTGTGCGGGACTCTTGTGATAAGACTGCTCGCAATATATAATTTTTTTTATTCATTATTTACATTAGGCAACACAAAAATGTATACAAGACTATTGCAGCATTTTGGCCACAGTTTCAGGTAATAATGGCAGGAATAGTTAAAAATTATAATGCACTATTTCAACTGTAGTCAACTGTTACATAAACGTTTTTGTCTTCTCCAGGTGCATGGCCACAAAAGCCACACCGAAAGTTCAACCGATCAACAAAATTCTAATATCCAATCGCGGCGAAATAGCGTGTCGCGTTATCAGAACAGCCCGCAAACTTGGCGTACGTACTGTGGCTGTCTATTCGGATCCCGATGAGCACAGCCTGCACACTGAGTTAGCCGACGAAGCGTATCGCGTTGGTGAGGCGGCGTCGTATTTGCGCGGCGAGCGCATCCTGGAGATTGCCAAAAAGTCGGGTGCCCAAGCGATTCATCCTGGTTACGGCTTTCTCTCCGAGTCGGTGGAGTTTGCTGAGCTATGCCATAAAGAAGGTGTCATATTCATGGGTCCACCCAGCTCCGCCATACGCGACATGGGCATCAAGAGCACCAGCAAGGCGATCATGGCAGCTGCCGGAGTGCCCATCATCAATGGCTATCATGGCGACGATCAGTCGGATGCCTGCCTGCAGGCGGAGGCTGCCCTTATTGGTTTTCCCCTCATGATCAAGGCAGTGCGAGGTGGTGGCGGTAAAGGCATGAGAATTGCAGAGAAATCCGAAGATTTTCTCACAGCATTGAACTCAGCGCGCACCGAATCCCTAAAAGCCTTTGGAGACAGTTCTGTGCTGCTCGAGCGGTACGTGCGCTCACCCCGCCACGTAGAGGTGCAGGTATTTGCGGATCAGTACGGTGATGCTGTCTACCTATGGGAGCGCGATTGTTCCGTCCAGCGGCGTCATCAGAAAATCATCGAAGAGGCCCCAGCGGTGAGTGGAAACTTGATGTACAACTAATGCCAGCTTGTATGAATTGTCTCTATTTTTAGCCAGGTTTATCAGAGGAACTGCGTCGTGAATTGGGCGAAGCTGCCGTACGCGCAGCCAAAGCCGTGGGCTATGTGGGCGCCGGCACTGTGGAATTTATACTAGACAAAGAGGATCTCTCGTTTCACTTTATGGAGATGAATACGCGCCTGCAGGTCGAGCATCCCATATCGGAGATGATAACAGGCACTGATCTCGTCGAGTGGCAAATACGCATTGCCGCTGGCGAGCCACTACCATTGACCCAGGAGCAGATCATGCGCCGTGGTCACGCCTTCGAAGCACGCATCTATGCAGAGAATCCCCGCGGCGGCTTTTTGCCCGGCGCCGGACCGCTGCGCTACCTGAGTACGCCAAAGCCCAATGCCGAAGTGCGTGTGGAGACAGGAGTGCGAGAGGGTGATGAGGTATCTGTGCACTACGATCCCATGATTGCCAAATTGGTTGTGTGGGGCGAGAATCGCACGCAGGCGCTGAACTCGCTGATTGCGCGTTTGGGTGAATATCATGTGAGTAGCTTATACGATTTTGGATTGATTTCCTTGCCTAACTCTTATATTACTTTAGATTTCTGGGCTAGAGACAAACATTAACTTTCTCATTGATCTGGCCTCGCACCCGGAGTTCCAGCTAGCTAATGTACACACTGGCTTCATCGATCAACACTTTGATACACTCTTTCCGCCAATTGTTGTCAAAGAGCAGCAACTGAGCCAAGCCGCTCTTTCGCTGATCTTCAATGAGCTGCAGGCTGCCGGCAGCAATGCCAGCAGCAGTCAGGATCCTTTTTCTGCAGCAGCAAATGTGCGTCTTAATTACGCGCTAATTCGCAGCTACAATTTGAAGGCACATGACAAAGGTATGCAAATAGTTTGGTAGACACCAAAACCTGCTGCTCAGCCGCTGAATTTAATTTCTTTAGTTTATGCTGTGGACGTTAAATATGATAATGGTAACATTGAAATTCGCGTCGATGGCGGCGCTTGGCAAGTGGTTAAGGCCGAACGTGTGCAGGATGACGGACGCTTGAAAATACGTGCCAACATTGATAACAATATTTCCACCTACAATGCCAACATTGATGGAGCAAATGTAACGCTGTTCCTAGAGGTAAGAGACTACGTAAGTAACAAGTTGATCTTGCGAACTTATGCCTATTAAATATTATAAATAGAGCGGTAAATTGGACTTCGAGCTGGTGCAGCCAAAATTCCTAAGCGCTCAAGCTGATCAGCTTGGCAGCAGCAGCTCCCGAGTAGTGGCACCCATGCCTGGCGTCTTAGAGAAGATCCTTGTCAAACCTGGCGACATAGTCAAAAAGGGCGACAGTCTAGCTGTGCTAATAGGTGTGTTGAGCGTGACATTTGCTATAAACTTACTTTCTAATCTGCATTTACACCGCTAGCTATGAAAATGGAGCACATTTTGAAAGCACCAAAGGATGCCACTATTAAATCAATAGGCGGCGCCGTAGGCGACAACATGGCCAAGGGAACGGCAGTCATAACATTCGTTGATGAGGACGCCAACTAAAGAATCGATGTGGTTTGCCTGGACATACCAGGAAATTGTTGCATTTATGCGTAGAATTTTACTTGTTGCATTTATTTCTGTGCTTTTAAACTGATCATTGATCAGTTTTAGTTTTACCCACGTGCATTTATTAGATTTAAGCGTAAATATTTCCATCTAATGGATCATTGTTGTAACTAATCCTGTGACAATAAAAATAATGGGTGTTTCTTTTGTAAAGCAAAAACTTTCTTTTGCAATTGCTTAAGCGAATAATTCGCTCAGCTTATAAATATTGCCTTATATAAAACATTGTTAATTAGAAAAAAATTTAGTTTTCATTTATTGTTTTTTTTTCGTCCTTTTTGTTTGTTTAATTTATGCATTATGCGTGTATCTTATCGCATACACTTCACAGATTACATATGTAAAATATGTAAATTAAAATAGATTAACAATTTGTATATTTCAGTTTGTTTATCGAATTGATCTATTGCTTGTTTTGTTCGTTGTTGTGGTTTATAAAACAAATTATGAGAAAATGTGATTAAAGCATTATTTGCTTACTTTTCGCGTTTATTTTGCAACTTAAAACATAATAATTTAATAAATGTTTAACAAATTTCACTTAATACAAAAAACACTAAATAATTAAAAATATATATATATATACTTAGTATAAACATAATCAAGTTTACTTTACGCTCTCTTTTTTTTCTTAGTCCACATTTGTCTATCAACTCTGGCGTTTTATACTGTTTTGTTTTCGTTTTTGATTTCGCATCCAATTCCAGTTAAAAATTGAATATTATTTTTGAAACGCTTTTCAGAAGCGACACTTGTGGCATGATGAGTACTGAAGATGCAATTTGGTTTTGCTTGCCTTAATCGAAATATTTACGCTGCTGTCTTGACGACAATCAGCCGAATTAATTAATTTTGTTTCCTAAGTATGTATGCATGTATGTATGTATGTAGTTTTTGTTAGTTGGTTTTATTTGATTCAGTTAATGTTTAGATTGCTCGCTTTCAATGCGTAATACATCATTTATATATACTATATAAATACAATTATATCGTACTATTAGCGTGCAACTTAAAACCATCATAGTGTGTATGTGTGTATGCGTGTGTGTGTGTGTGAGTGTATTCGCATGTATGTAAATTGTTTAGGTAAATAAAAAGTACAATAACTATTTAAACACCATTTGTTGGTACATACCCATTCTTAATGTTTACTTTCTCTTGCACTCCTCTCGCATCCGACTTCGACTAAGTATCGTTTTTCGTATTCTTGTTCTTGTTTTTGCCTAGGTTTCATTTGTTAATTCGTTAGTTAATAACTACTAGCGTTTAAGTCTCGTTTTAGTGTATCTTTTTTTGTTATTCATTTTCTTTTCATTTTTTTTTATTACAACGATCTGCCCCCACTTTAACCACCCAAACAATTTACATTGTCAATTGATGGATGCTCACAAATTGCTTAGTGTTGTGTTTGTTGTTATTATTATTAATATTATTTTTTATTATTGTTGCGATTAGTAATTTTACTGAAAAAAACTTTTCGTTTTGTTTCTATATATTTTAAATTAAGTTCTTCTCCATTATTGAATTGAGTTCAGCCGCTCCCGTTGTTGTTGTTGTTGGTGTTGTTGTTGGTGTTGTTGTTGGTGTTGTTGTTGTTGTATTTGTAGTATTCGCCGGCGTTAATATAGTTGGTGTTGTGTCTGTTATTGTTATTATTGATGTTGTCTCGTTTGTTGTTGCCGCGGCTGCTGTTGTTGTTGTTGTTGTTGCTGCTGAGCTATCTGCAACTGCTGCTGGTGTTTTTATTGCGCTAGGCGCTGTTGTATCTGTTGCAGGCATAGGTGTAGTTGTTGCCTCTGTTGCTGCTACTTCCTCGTACTCCTCCGAACTTCTAAATACATTCTTCTTTTCCCTTGTCCTTCTTCGATCTTTCCTGTTTGGCGTACACTGCTGTGAATGCATAAGAATAAAAGTAAACAACAATTATAAATTAATTATAGGCCCAAAACAATATGTGGGTTTGCAAATATGTAAATGAAGCGCTTGGAACACTTTGTGGGTGCTTTGGGCGTCAGCGTATCAGTTAAGCAGAAAACAACTAAGTGTGCAAAAATGTTTGTATGTACAAGGTGTGTGTTTGTGGGTGTGTATGTGTGCCTGAGTCAATAAGCATATAGCTAAAAAAGTAAATAAAATAAAACAAAAGCCAGGAGTCTCGTGTCCCCGTTTGGTAGACACAACAATGCGAATGACAATCGTGTCTATAGCTCGATATTAACAACTTTTGGCTTTTTCAGTGAACAACAAAACGTTTAAACAAAAACAATAACAAATGTGGTCGGATCACAGAATTAGATGAACAACTCTAACTAACTTGGCAGCAAATCAAATTAAGCGGCTTGTGGAACTGTTGCTAATATCACCACGTTGTTGTTGTTGTTGCTGTTGTTTTTGTTGTTGTTGTTGTTGTTGTTGTTGCTGCTGCTGTTGCTGCTGCTGTTGCAGTTGTTGTTGCTGTTTTGGTTGTAGTTGCAGCTGTAGTTGATGTTTTTGTTGATGTGACTGTTGCTGTAGCTGTTGCGGTTTCTGTTGTTGTTGTTGTTGTGACTGTAGTTGTTGCAGTGGCGGCATTAGCAGCTCCGCTGCCGGCGGCAATTTACCTCCTCGGTTGACACGATTTCGGCTGCCCTGCGCACATTTTAACAGAAAGGCAGAAGGGAAGAGGACAACAAAGGAAAACAGCGAAACATCGAAAGAAGGCACATTGGATAATTTGAAACAGAGAAAGAATTAGAACAAAGTTACCATGTTGTGGAGTGTAGTGTAGTTTGGTATGGTATATATATATATTATATATCTATAGGTATATTTTTTTTTGTATGGCAAGGCAGGACTTGAACCAGGTGGACTATAACAGTACTAACTACAGCTCTAGGAGATACCCATCGAGCCCCATTGTCATGCTTCTTACCTGTTTTGATGAAATATTAAATTTTAAAAAATAATCCAAACTGTTGGTAAGGCCATTTATGTTGGGGTCGGTGTTGCCCGTATCCTGAGCGCTGCTCTCGGTTTCGCTGTTGGCACCGCTGCCGCTGCCCCCACCGCCACCGCTACCGACAGTCGGGGCAACATTGTCACTGGAGGAGACGACGCCCATAGAGGTGTACGCGCTAAACAATTGACGCGACAAATTCGGTATGCCATTGCCATCTATAGAACCCGAGTTTGGTGCTGGTGTAGAAGTCGGTGTTGAGTTCGGGGCAGGGCCGGGCCATCCGCCAATTGTTGGGATTGTTGTAAGTTGTGGATAGTTGGCCGATTTGTTGTCCGGCTGCTGCTGTTGCTCTTTGCCAGCATTCGTATCTGCGGCTGGTGGCTGCTGCGTCTGCGCCGGCTGTTGTAGCTCCTGCTTGTTGTCATCGTTTGATTCCAAGTCAGATTCGTTGTTCTCCTCTTGATCCTGCTAGCCAAAAAGGAATGCGTTAGTATGCAGTTTATTTTAAAGTAAATTTGTATTATAGGCACCGTCGTAGCTTTCTCGCTCACCTCCTCCGGGCACAGCTCGTATGCCATGGACCAGGTGTTCTTGGCAGACTGTGAGCGCTCGAGCATGTAGCCATTGGTGTTGTCATTGCTCTGTGCCGGCGGCGACCATGAGTACGAGTTATACTGACAGCCTATGCCACGCTGGCGTTCCAGCTCATCCTGTAGCCACTCAACGGCAATGCTCCAATGACGACTAATGCTGGGATTAGTATTCAGCATTTGAAGCGCAATGGGTGACTTGTGGAACAGCTGTGTTAGACATTTGATTATCTGATAGGCGCGCTTCTGATAGTGCGTCTTGGCGCGCTGTATCGTCTCTAACAAGCCCTCACGCTCCTCCGCCACGCCGTTAAGCGCATTGTGTATGCGATGATGCTGCCAAGAATCCTCAATCAGCAATATGTTCAACAGTAGATCTGTGTGGTGGCGCATATCGTGGCAGTAGGCGAAGCCACATTGCCACAGCAGCTCTGTGAGCACCGCACGCGAGAAATGCGGATTTTCCCAGCTGCAATACTGTAGCAGCTTCAAACCCTCATCGCCCACATTCGTGTCCTCGATTACCTTTTTGATATAGCTGTGAAAATCGAGCCGTTAAAAAGCTAATACAAATATAGAAGACAAATGACTTACCCGGTGCGATTGAAGAGAATATCCATGCATTCACTGGACAGCGGCGTCAGCTCCTCTTGGGAAATACTTGCATCCTTGTATGGATTGGGCAGAGGTCGCGCATTTTGATTGGAGCTCTGGCACTTGTCGCTGACATCGCTGCAGCGCACCAAATGCGACACCACCTGATGCAGCTTGCTAAATTCTGGATACTGGTACTTAATCGACGGCCCCGATCCATCGTCCATGGCCACCTGCATAAACTGCACGGGCACATTTAACTGTTAACAAAATATATAAAAATACAGCATTAGAAAAAGTAACACAAGCAAAATAGCTCCTTATAATTACCTTGAGTAGCTGTTGCTTCTCGCGAGTGCCCAGGCCAACGTACATGCTGAACAGACTGAAGTAATGCGGTAAATGCTTGCCATAGTCAGCAGCCTCAGATTTAAGCAGACGCAGCACACTAATAAGAACCTGCTCGCAGAGATTGCTACCCTCGTAGCCAACAAGCGGTTCATCATTGATGGCAAAATGGCAAAAGAACACAACCAGTTTAACGAAAACGGTGCGCACCTCCGGCGAGGGCGCCATCAATATATACTCGCCCAGGCGCGACGGTGGCGAGAGCAGAGCATGATTCGCAAACCACTTGCGCACCAGCGAGGAGGAACGTATGTGATGTGAAAGCGTGTCATACCTAAAACAGAAATAAAATAAATATCCATTTTGCTAGTGTTTATTTCTCCACTTACCATTCGATGACGGGACCACGCAGCGATTTCTTAGTGCGAAATCCAGTATGGAACAGAAACTGTGATGCCAACTGTACGCCCAGCAGCGAAAGTTCCTCAGCAGCAGGTGTCTGCAAAGTATAAAAGTTAATTAGAATTTGATACATATTTAATTCTTATACACACTTACAATTTTGTCGCTGCGCGTTGAGGGAATACTGCAACTGACCAGCTTTTTAATAAAATTAAAGAACTCGACCGAGAAAATGCTGCGCGAATGCAGAAAACGAATATTTTGATGTCTGAAATTGGTAAGAGGTTATATGAATTATATAATTTTAATTAATAATAAATAAGTTAGCTCACCTGACACTGCGCTCAATTGGCTTCGGTAGGGGCAGCACCACATTACGGCTCTCTGTTAGCGACAATTGCTCCACACTGGGTTCGAAATGTGTGGGATTTTGATCGCAACGCGTGTAGAAAAGCATATAAGCATTCCACCAGCGCTTTTGACGACGATATTGCATACGCTTTAAATTGTTATCATAAATTTCGCCCAAATAGTCGCCGCCAAAGCATTGCACCTTCATTTCCTCATCCTCGTGCATTTTGCATTCAGTAACCTCGCCATCATCGAACTTGTACCATTGGCACTTGCCGTTCGCAGGATTTCTGCAAGAGTTAAAGTTCAACAAATTGTAAAAATTGAGTATTGTTGTGGCTACTTACTTGGATACTATGTAGCTGAAGTAGTGGCCACCGGATGCCTGTCCGCTATGCACCACAATGCCGGTCAGTTCGTATTTTGTTGTTTCAACACTTGTTTGACAATTATCACCCACTTCCACAACTTCGCCTTCTAGCTTAGCTAGGCCAGAAACTAAATAATTTGTATAATAATAAATAATATATTAAACAGTCAAGGGTGATCTCACCTGTGTAGGGCTCCATATCCAGGATACGCGGAAATTCAAAATAATCATTAAACTTAATCGCGCAAACGCGCTCATAGTCGTATTCAAAGCGCTTCAATTGTATGGCTAACACGGGCGGCAGCTTCTTGACACATAGCCGCTTAATGGTAACTACCTGATAGAATCAAGAATATATAAATATAGTACATGGTAAATAGCATGTATTAGGAATTAGTAATTTGCGGCTGACTTACTTTTTTATCACATTTATCACAATGGTATGCATCAGCTCCCTCGAGCAGCTCTCCTTTGACATACTGCTCCAGAGATTCAGTTAATGAGCTATGATTCCTAATATCAACACTAAATACGCTAAATGGTTCCTCTTTGGAGTAGCGATGTGGGCACTCTTGGCAAATCTTTTGATCACTAAACGAGCCACCCAACGTTGCATTCATCAGCTGCGTGTAGCCAAGTGCTTTAAGTCCCTCATCGAGACTCTCAAACAGCGACATAAAAAACTCAACTGCATCCTGTTGCTCGCGCAGATTCACCGGCTCGCCTTGCAGTCTGTAATAGAACGGATTTATCTATCAATAAACTCAACATCATTTTGTATTTCAACCTACTTAAAATGCGTCCAGAGACCGCGTGGCACATAGAACTGCAGCGCACTGTGGCCCAAATGAGCGAATATGGCCTGCACATGCTTAAGTATGATCACATGATAGTTCTTGCGCACATCGGTGCCGTCATCAGCTCCCATGGTGGCAGCTGCTGATGATGATGCGAGCGTCGGTATTGTTGAGGGGCCGAAAAAGGAGGGGCCCATGCCACCAGTGCCGCCGCTACTTAAATCCGAGTCGCCGCTGAAGTCCTCATTGTCATTGGTAGCAGCGCCATGCGCCTTGAGGATGCCTACACGCACAGCTGGCACCATGTACAGTTGCTGCAGCACCGAGTTCATGTAGCAGGTAGCTCCAGCGTTTTTCAAACCGCAGAATCCTTTAGCTGGCCGAGCCCCCACCGGCGGCAGATAATCCCATTCGCGCAACGGATCGGTATCTATTTGTAAAGACAATAATTAGCATACGGAGCAGCTAAAGGATAATTTCCAGCACACTTACCCGTACAGACGAAATCGATGAGTGTATTGGTGAGTAGCTTCATATTAGGAACACAGAGCTGGCACAAAGCAATAAGAAGATCACAAGCGGCAGCAATTGTGTGCGGACTGCGGCACACTGGTGGTGGCACCGTGTCCAGGCGCAGGCTGCCGTGCTTGCGTAAATGCAGATACTCGCGCGATGCCGTAAACAAAAAGTCATCGATGAGCTCGTGTATTAGCTCGTTCAACTGCGCCTTTGAGTCGGGCATCAGGAAGAACATTAGCTCCTTGGCCAAACAAAGATGACCCTCAAGTAGCTCCTCGTGCACCTGTGTTTCACTGGTGAGTTTGACATTCTCGCGTATCTTACGCAGCCACTTGATCTCGTCGCCCAGAAGACCCTCACCAATCTGTAGTGGCCAGTTGTATATGCAGCCATAGGAGAGCGTGCGACAGAGAACCGAAAAGAACTCCGCGCAGGTGGCCTCGTACTGGGGCACCAGGGTTTTCAGTGCGCTCACAAGCAGATTGACCATGTAGACAAACGGGCGACGATCACCGGCGCAATAGGTGGATGCCAGGAACAGCTGCTCAGATGCCACTTGACGCACATGGCGCAGCGGATTCTTCAGCACAATTGAGGTAATGAATTTGGGCCAATTGGCATCATTGCTCAGCGCTTCATTGGCGCTGGGATTGAGTATAAAAGAGATCGTTAACACCTCTAGCGCCTCCTTGCACATGCTGAAGTCTTGGCCATCGGGTATGATGGCATCATCCTCGAAATCGTTGCTGCTGCCCAGAGCTTGAAGATTACCACACGACGAGGCCCAGGCTAGCTGCACCACCGCCTTGATGGTGGTTATATCTGGACAGGACCATTGCAGCGTGGAGCTAAACAGTGCACGACAGCGTTCACCCTCATGACTGGCCGATAGCATCTCGGTGGCCAATATCTCAGCCAACTTGGCCGATATGGCGCGCAGCGTGCCCTGCGCATTGTTGGGCATCGTCGAGAAGTTCTGCTTAAGTATGTCCACCTGAGAGCGAGCGCCATTGTCATAGTCACAGATCATTGGTTCATCGCCCACGCGGGACAATACGCTACCCACTATGTAGAGAAACAGCTTGGCCAGACGCAGCACACACTGGAAGGAGGCACGCTTTGTGTGCATATCAGCACTAGGCAAAAAGTTGTTTTTTGTGAGCAGCTCAAGCACGAAATGAGCACACCCCGAATGCATCCAGGCGGATTGCACTTGCAGCGCTGACTCGCCCAGCGGATCTAGCGCTGGTATCAACAGTCCATGCAAAACGCTCAGATTATACAGCACCTGGGCAGGTGCCGGGTGCAGGAACATCTGCTCCGGTGTGCAGTCCTCGGCATTTAGCTAAAAATATGTTTAACAAATTTAAAATTTTGTTTCGCTATACTTAACTAGATAGAAACCTACCGCATCGCTAGCGGTTTGACCACTGCCAGTCAAAGCATCCTCCTCCTTGGGACCATCACCGGCCGGCGACTTCGGAACGCGGCACATGAGCTGCAACATGCGCATTGTGTGACGATCACAGGGCAACAAATGCAGCAGAACCTTGGCGCTATCGCGTAAGCGACCGTGCTCCAGGTCACTGCCCAGTTGATAGAGCTTCAAAAAGAACTCAGTGTACTGATAGTGCTGTGAGATAATCACACCGGGCAGCGTGCTCTCCGACTCGACGCGCTGCATATCCGGACAAGGCCTAGGTGGCGAACCAGTGCTGGAGTCGCTGGAGGAGTCGGGACTGCTGGCCAGGCCAATGCCCACCGGCGTCAGCTTGGCCGTCAATATCATTTTGTCGCGTATGGTGTATTGGTATAGTGGATTAATCTCGTCGGTGACCTCGATTAGCTCACCATTGGTATAGAAGAGATCCACCTTTATATTGGTATTAGATGTGGAGTTGCCCTTGATGCGCTTCAGCAGGTTGCGCTTGAAGGCAGCCATTGTCTCGTTACTGTGCGTAACAATCTCAATGTCGTCAATGGGCCGTCCGGGCGTTTGGAAACGTATGTAGAGACTAGTATTCTTGCCGCGCGTGACGCGACTGAGAGGCAGATGGGTGCGATCGCCGCTAAAGGAGCGATCGCACTCTTTGATGTACTCCTGAAGCACCTTGATGATGCGGCACATTTTCTCTGCCTCAATGAAGCGCATTTTTGTATCCTTTGAATTATCATTATTTGCATCCTGATTGTCGGCATCTTCCAGCATCGTTTTGCCCAGTATTAGAATGTTGCTGTAGTGTGTACGCAGACGCGAACAACACTCACCGATGAACATTTCATGGAACTCGGTTATGTGCTCCTGCAGTCGCGGACCCAGTGCTGTTGAAACCTCCTTCAATAGATCGATAGCCTTGTTGGCAATCTCCTCGCCACCAGTGGTAATCACACGCCACAAGTAATCCTTGCCGATGAGATCCTCATTGTCAAGTATGTAGCCTCGGTGAATGGCCTTCAGTTTGTCCTCCTTGGAATTGACAGCTTTGAAGAAGCGCTCAAAGCATTTGATGCCACTTTCTGTCAGCAGGTGCGGATCCAGTTGCAGTATGTTATTCTCAAAGAAGTCCTTATTAATGCCTGGATCTAGATCCGGCTCTTCGCCCATTAGTTTACCGAACCAGCGGAAACATTCCTCGCGATCAGCCGTAAATACGGCGTTCACAGCCAGACAATGCCAGATTTGCTTTGCCTGCGATTGGAACGACCACGATTTCTACATTAGCCAATAAGCAAGCGAAATGGAAAGGAATAAGAATACGCACCTGATCAGCGCAAAGCCAAAGCTGGCCATCTTTCAGCAAGAACTTGAGAAACTCCAAGCGCTCGGCAATCTGAGCATGATGTGGAAATCGACCGTCTATCAGAATGGTCGCCGCATCCAGACTGGGCGTCTCGTTAACCATAGCGCGCACCTTATCCATGTACGCAGTCAGACTATTGGTGACCAGAATCACAAGAGAGTAATCGTTCTGCAGACGCTCAATCACCTGCAGCCGATTGGTGCCCGTCTGTGTGCGTGGCGCATGGTTGGGTGTTGTGTCATATAAGCAACATATATCCCGAATCAGGCGCAAGGCGGGCAACACCCACGTGTCGCCAGATTTTAGCTCGCCCACGCACTTATCCAGCCAAATGGTCTTTTGCGCATCTCGCTCCTGTGAGCAGCTATAGTCGAGTATCTTAACGTGCGCGCCAAGCGCCTGATCGAGCACTTCCGGTGGCACCTCTTGACTGTGCGCCAGTGTCCAGAAGAGCTTCAGCACTTTCTGTGCCATCACACCATTTTTATCGTCCTCGGCCAGACGACGGATTAGCTCTAGCAAGCGTTCTCGCTGACGCTTGTTGGCGGTCGTCATGCTGGCCTGCAAGAAATGAATAGAATAATTAAGATTAAGTCTTGTCTTATACAGGACGTGACACTCACCTGAAACGCCTCAAATAGATGATCCAGCTGCTCGGGCGTAAAGTCCCAAGCCAGCTTGGCCAACAGATCGTGCATGTTTTTAACAATCGCTTCGTGCTTGCCCGCTTGAGCTCGCCACACTGCGTCCAGGTCGTCAAGCGTTAGTGCCTGCTCTTTTATAAGGAAGCGTATGATCTTCTCCAGCTTTTCCACATACTGTGGCTGATGCAATGAGTCCTTGAGCACAATGCCAAGCACATCGGATGACTTGATCCATTGGGCCATGCGCTCTGCAGTCAGCCAGTCCATTTCATCCTCGGGTAAGCAATGGGGCAGCGGCTGAGAGCGATGCGAGTAGTATGCCACCGAGGACAGCACCTTGTTGATCTCATTTAGGGCATTCATCTTGCCATTGAAACTGGACACCTGCAGCAGGCGCAATATCATTTTAAGGCGAAACATCTCAAGATCGCGTATCATTTCCTCCTGGCCGGTCAAGCGGCTGGCCAAGGAACGCGCCGACTTCACAATGCCATTTATATAGTCATTGCGGCCCTCGGGTTTCACCTCGCGCTTCAATTCATCATCGGTGAAACTATCAAGCAGATCCAGCACCACATTCCAAGTGGGCATAAAGTACTTGGCAATGGTAGCTGGCGTTAGCAGCTCATAGCATTGGCCAAAAGGTCGAAGCAGGCTGTGTATGAGCGCCAGCGTCAGTCGATTGTCATGTCCGGCACCTTCCACGCCCACACTCTCATTGGATGCGATGCTCTTGACTGCTCCAGCCTTTGTGTTTTGATTGCGCTTCAACAACTCCAGGCCGCTATTAAAACGCTCGAGCAGATTATCAAATCCGCCCAACTGCCCAAAGCGATTTATGAGATCGACTAGCCAACCGCGCGGATTCTTTGGCTCTGGCGGCGGTTTCGCATACATCTTATTACTGTCCAGCACACCCCAAATGGAATCGGGCGCCGCAAAGCACTCCGGCTGGCGTACCGCATTGAACGTGTTGAACTTATTATCGGGATCAAAAACAATAGCCAGCAAATCGAGGAGGTAGGGATTATCGCGCTGCATGTGTATCGCAATTAAATTCAACAGCTTGCCGCACGACACCAAAATGCAGTGATGTATATTGTATTTCCACGAGTTGACTGCCTCATCGGTAAGTATTTTAGCAAAGGATGTGGTTAAGCCATTGCGATAGAACTCGACGCACGGCTCGCAGTCATGATCCGCACCTGGAAGCAAGAATTGGGGAATTAAGATGTAGAACTAACTGTGCGACAATTGATTACTTACCAGCTTGGGCTAGTTCAATGGCGGCATTAAGCAGCACTTCTAGCTCCTGTTCGGGCAGCACGGGCACAACCCAGCGTGGATTGGATATCTTTTGTGTTAGGGAGCGCAACTTAGCGGTTGGAAATGACGCTATCAGCTTTTCCGGCGTCCTGTGCATAATGCAAAAACAAGAAAAAATTAACTTTTTGCCGATTTCGATTCTATTTTCGGCCTTTTTTATTGAGGGTCGCGTGCAGGTGGAGGGGTGCGTGAGTCACTGCCTGGCCCCGTAAGTAGATAAGCGATAATTGTGCTTTGTTTTGTTATTATCGTCGGCTTTCGTGTTTATTATTTAGATTGCACATCTACATAGCTAAAGCACGCACGCACACACAAAATTTGCGTATGTGTGTGTGTTACGACTCGTGATTCGAATTGATTTGCTCTAATGGGACAAACACTTAAACAATTAGCAAAGGGCAGCTACGGCTTAATTAAAATTAACTAATAATTCAATCAATTTATGGCACATAATTGCAAGAATGTTCTTTAAAAAGGGGCTGCGCACTGGCTAGCAATACATAGTGGAAGTATTTTTGTCCCGCTAGGGAGAAGTCCACTTCAAATCGCCACAAATTGTTTCAAGTTTAAAAGTTGCTTCTCCGTTCTAGGGATAGTTTCTGTAAATAAAATATTGTCCAAATTCAGGTCAAACGAGCGTAAGCTCAGCAGGGTAACTGTGTTCGATAAAGTAAGGGAAAAAAGATTGGAACTAACAAAATTAACTGGCTTAAGGAGAGGTGCGCCTAAGGGAAGCCATCCCTCAAAAGAGCTTTCAGTGTATTTGTATAGGAGAACTTTGTGAATATGGTAAAGTTTTCGCGAATTCCCGTTTTCATTCAAGCCCATTAACTACGCAGTTAATACATTAAAGTTATTAACAATAAATAGTTAAACGGTAAAATACTCACATTACTGTAGCGGTACTCTCTACAGCATTGCCACCTGCTTCTGTTGGTGCATCCGTAACTTGGGCCGCATCCTGGCTGTTCGTGTTGCTATTGTTGGTATCGCCACCGCTGCTGGACATGCTCGATGTTGTGACTGCTGTTGTGCCCGTGCCAGCGTCTTGAGCTGTGCTCGTTATGCCAGCGGTGGTGGTGGTTGTGGTGTTGGTGGTAGTGGTAGTCGTGGTGGTGGTGGTGCTGCTGCTGTTGTTGGTCGTGGCTTGGCCAGTTCCTGTGCCCTGCCGGCGCGTATCGAATGTCATTGTTGCGCCCTGTGGCTGCACCAGCGTCACAATCGCTTAGCGCCGTCGTCGTTTGTTGTATTATGTTGGCTGCTTATCAGGTGTGAGAGTGTGTGTGTGTGTGTGGGTGTGTCTGTGTTTTATCGTAATTCTACAGAAGTCTACGCTGGGCGGCTTTGGCTTTGATTATTGACTATGGCTATGGCAGTCCTGGTTCCGGAGAGACACTTCTGTTTACACCGTTGCTCCTTATTATTGTTTTGGGTTTGCGTAAGTAATCAAATGAAAGAATAATGTTTGTAACCAATGTACATAGGCACTGTTGGTCGGCGTCGGCGTCTGTTTTGCCTCTGTCTATTGTTTGACGATGTTTGAAAACCTTTTTTAAGTTTCTTCTTGGTTTTTGTTTATTTCTTCTTATTATTATTATTGTTTTTATCCCAATAAGAATCGGTTTTTTCTGATGTTGTTGTTTCTATTGTTGTTGTTTTTGCATGCACTGCTGCTGTTTGCGGCGCGCTGCGTTTAGTTTACATATTTCTGCTCAACGGACACAATTGCAAAAATCTATAAACTGCAACGAAGTAAGAAAAAAAAGAAGAAATAGAAAAATGAATACAAGCGCACAAAGGAGACCGAAAAAATACACTCGCACACACACTGGCGCACGCACGAACGAAAAGAGCGAGCGCAAATTGTGGCATGAGAGTGTTTGAGAGTGGGTTGGAATATGAAAAATCAATATTATTTAATAGACGGGGGTCAGGCAACGACGGCGGAGGGAGCCGAGCAGTAGCCAAATATATGTGAGCATATGAGCACTCACACACGCACACCATCACTCTCTCGCACACTTACATACACAGCGACAGTGTGAATTTAATTTGATGTTGTTGTTGCCGTTTTACGTTGTTCTTTTCCTGCTTATATTTATTTATTTGTTATTATTTTCAAACAAAGAAGATTTTTGCTTTTCCCAAAAATTACATCACTGCCTGCTGCGTTGGGTATCCGTGGAACGGCACCCCATCCGGCAAAAGCGCCGGGGACCATAAGAACAAATGTTTAAAGAGCAACCACTTATTTTACTACCAAAGACGATGAGCTCCAGTCCTGTGTATTTTTCGCCTGCTCCTACTTATGCTTCTTCTTCGATTTCAGCAGTTCAAAACTTTTATTTTTCAATCTGACAACTGACGTGCAAACTTATCATTTGAGCAACGAATTGTTCGTTGTCAACACTGCATACATATTTGTACATTCATATATGCATATATGTACATAGGCAGTGCAGCACAGTTTGGAAGGGTAGGGGGAGGGCATAGACCCGCACAAGTGTAGCGCACGGCAAACGTATATAAAATCCAATTGGAATTGGTGTAACCAGAATTACGAGGGCGGTGGGTGACTAAATACGCATTTTCTGCTGAAACCTGATATTATATTTGCAATTTGCAGTTAGTATTGCAGGACATTGACGTTTCGCTACGTTTTTCACAGCCGACATACACATTAACACACACATATTAGAGCAGCTACACATCTACACATACAAATGTAGTCACCAAATCATTTTGCTTTTGCACAACTCACCATTTTGTGCATCCGCCCTAAAAACACTGTGCGTTTTTGTTAATATACGCATTAATTTACACTGTCGCACTAATTTGCCACGATATCTGTACGCACATTTGGTTAGGGCTTGGTTGTTAGAATGTCATAGTTGGTGCACAAAATGTTAAAAACTAATTATGTATCTTTTTTTGCAATTTTTGCTGGCTGGCTCTCCTAAGCTTTACAAATCAGCCGGCCGATAGCCAAAATGGCGTCTTCGTTGGTGATGGCCAATTTTTGCAATTGTTGGTGTTTGTTTTTTTTACTTGCTGGCGTATTGCCTATTAAATTTATATAAATTATTTTAGTTTACTACCTACTTCCAATTCTTATATTAGAGTTAATTATTATTTTTACTTGTGTAGACGGCCGATAGATTATGGTAGCCGGCCGATTGTCGAACTGCCTAAATTTAACATCGACGGCAAAAACACCTTGCAGCCCTGGTCATTATCGGCCGTCCTCCCCATTATGTGTTCGTTGTGGGTGAATAGCTTTGAACACTCTTAGCATTAAAATAATAAAGTTAGCAACAATTAGAAATATAGCTTTCTCATAATCTTAAGAATGGTTACTGAAGTTCCGTTCAGTACTTTTTTTAAAGTATCGAATAAATTTATAGTGAATGTTAGGACAGCTGTTCTGTTACAGGTACGCTTTGGCAGTGTTATCATATATTTAAAGACAGTCAGTTTGTGCCGGCTAGCGATTAAATTGAATTTGGAAATTAATTTATCGTTTTTCAATTAAATTTGAACCTATATATAAAATAAGTTTGATCGCTTAACAAATTGTTTGCCTTTTCGCACCAAATCGCTAGTCAAATTTTGATATTTACTACCAAAAATATGATTACCGGTTGCTTTCCAGAGACGCACTGTTAAAAACATTTCCGCAAATGTAAGGGATTTTGGGTGCCCACAGATGTATGTTAGTGTTGGGTGAAATAAAAAACATTGCTCCCAACCGAGCAAGAAAAAACAATAATCCACTTTAATATAAAGATGTACAATTATTTGGATCGTTGTCCCGGCATTTATTGTGGTAGATCACTGCTAGACAATGGCAGTTGGAGCAGCTGCGGTGTTTGTCCCAGAGGATCACGGGTATGTTACTTAAATTGTTGTTTTGTTTTGGTTTAATGCTGCATTGTTTTTTTTTAAGGTGAACGCCAGCTACGCGTGTACGCCCTGTCGGGACGAACTTACCACCTATTCGTGGCTGTATTTAGGCTTTATGACCATGCTGCCACTTATGATGCACTGTTTCTTTATTGACTTGGATGCCAAAGATCGAAAGTTTTCGCGCAAGCAGTTAATCCTCACAGCCAGCGCCTTCATTGAGGTGGCACTTGCGGCAATACTGTCAACACTCTTCATGGAGCCAATGTGGGAAATGCGTTTGTACTCATGCGAGGTGCGAAAACTTACCGACTGGTACACCTTGTTCTACAATCCCAATCCCAACTATGAAACCACGTATCATTGCACCCAGGAAGCTGTCTATCCGTTGTAAGTCAATGGCAAAAGCCTTTCTACAAATTTATATGAAATACCTTTTTTATGTGCAGGCAAACAATTGTTTTGGTGTATTACTTTTTGTGTTTGCTCAATATGTTTCTTATACGCCCCATGATCAGTTCGATGATGGATGTGCGCGGCAAGGCGCCCATTTACTCGGCACTCTATTTTCTGCCAATGCTGACATTAATTCATGGCACCTGCTGTGGCCTTATCTGTAAGTCAACCAAATAGCCTTTGTGCAGCACATAATATTAACTAATTTCTTTTAGATTATTCGTTCCCTTATCTAAGTATCGCTATGTCAATGGTGGCCAACGCCATCCACTACTCTTTAAAGCTAGATCAAACGCAGAAGGCGTTGCTGCTGTCGTCTGTGTGGGATGTCAAAAATGTTGTCATTATTTGTAAGTCGGCTGTCGCAGTTCGATTCGGTAGAACATTAAACTATATTTTACTTTAGCTGTTCACTGGCTGCTGCTTGCTTTTGGCATCTGCTCCTTGAATTACCATTATGCGTTGCTGTGCCTGGTGCCGTTTCCCTCTTTGTTCTACATTTTGACTGTACACTTCACCGATCCTGGCGAGTTTCGGGAAATCGAGTCGCGCATTTGATCCGGAAACTTGCAAATGCAAATATTTCATGCGAGGGGCGCTAGGCGTTCCACAGTTGTTATTTATGTGTAGTTTTACGTGTTTAAATTATTTCTTAATATTATATATGTACTCTTAAAATAGCATCCAACTCATGTCGTCTTTTCGTTTTAATTATATTTCACATTAATTATACACATATAATAATATTAATTATAAATCATCAGTTTCCCCTTTTCTAAATTAGTTTTTTTTACACAATATATATTGGTATATATTGGGTTTGCACGCCCCGCTTTATCATAGCCCCCCACGTTCCACACGGATAACGTTTTATGTATGCGAGCCTTCTACAATGTCAACGCATTCATCAACAGTTCCCCATATTGAAAACCATGCCAACACAACAAAGTCAAAGGAATTTTGTAAAAGATAAGGTCCATATGTAGTAGAAGCTAAAATCAATATCCATTCATAGAATACACATCGAATTATCTGGATGCACGTGTGATAGCGAGGTGGGCGTGAAGGCTGCTGCTGCTGATTAAATTCAGTTCTTCAAATTCTAATCTGTTTTGTCGCTACTAGTTGGATATTTGTTGCGTTCCTCTAAAAATTTCAAGCGTCGCTTTCGCAACTCGCTAAGCTCGGAGCTTTCTTCGTTATCAACATCCTCGCACGCAGCATCTGTGGACGGCACAACATCCTCCTCAGCGCCCAGATCTTCAATAGTGACTTTTTCTGAGACAGGGTTACTTGAAGCAACACTGACTTGCGGCTTATCCTCAGCAGCGACAGCAGCAGGTGCTCTTGATGTGCTGGGTTTATCACAAGCTGTGGGGCTGCTCACTGCCGGTACTGGTTCTGTTGCTGGTGCTTCTGCTGCTGCAGTGGCCACTGGTACTATATTGGGCACGTTTTCAGCCGCTGTTTCTGGGACTGGTGGTAGCACTTGTATGGGCGGTGGCAGCCGCGCAATTATCCCTTGGTATTGTTGCATCAGGATGTTGGCCGAGTCCACCATTAGCGAAATATTGCGTAGCATCTTAACGTTGTTACAGATTAGTGGGCTATTGCACAAAACTTTAAACAGTTTATATTTACCTTAAGACGTTCTTGAACGTGTTGGCGTAGATTGCCCTCCATGGCGAGCAGCTCATCCTCGTTGAACGCGTTTAGGTCCTGCGGCATTGGCGGTGGCGGTACAATCGGCGGCGTAAAGTATGGAAATGGTGGCTGCATCATAAATGGCGACAGCATGGGCGGCGGTGGAATCCCAGCTAGATTTGGAAATCCATTTCCTAGGTTATCTTGAGGTCAGAAAAATATGTAAGTGTGTAAGTAAATATGCAATCTTTAAGGAGAACGGGCAGTAACTCACTGGCATCGCCGAATATGTCTGAAAAGTTAGGTGCTGCTGCATTTTGTCCGGCTGTACCATTTGGACGCGGCAGACCAGCGTCTGGTGCTGCTGCTGGGATATTTGCAGCAACATTTGCGCCAGCTGCTGGCTGGGCGGCAGCTGGAGCTGCTGCATTTGCAGGCTCGTCAGCTGGTCGCGGCATTGCTGTGGAATTAACTGTCGGTGTACGCAGTATATTCAGGCGACATGTGGGACAGGTTTGTTGGCGTTGAAACCAAGAGCGCAGACATGTTGTATGGAAGATGTGGCCGCAAGGCAACTTCTTTGAGTGATTAACCATGTCCTCGCGACAAATGATGCAGATATTGTCTGATTGTCGCAGCTCCTCGGGCGTCGCATCTGGATACAATGTATTCATGTTGCGAATGGCGCGACGTGACATAATGACATCATTGAGCGCCTTGCGGAAATTGCGTATGGTAAAGAACATTGGTCGGAAGACAAACATCGGCAATGCATAAATCTTTGCCATAATAACAACAAACAGCAGATAAAGCACCACCTTAATGAGACCAATAACCAGCTCCGTATACAATAAAAATACGGCCTTATTTTCCCAGGGCGTATCGGTGCGCATCTCTGCAGCATGAAGCACATATTTGATGGCCGTGCTGGCGATGACCGTCAACAGAATGGCATACTCGAAGCCAAACACCAGCTGGACCGTCGGACCACGCACAAGCGTCGAGTTGTAAGCATGCATAAGCAACACATAGTCGAGTATACCCAGCATGGTTAGCAGACTGCCGACGCGTATGTGAAACAACCAGCCCAGTACTGGGGAACGCTCCATCTATAAGAAAACTCAGATTTAATAAATATGCATAACTTGTGGTTGCCGGCGCTCGTTGAGCACTTACAAAGTCAACGCGTTCCTCAGCGAGCCAATGGAATGATTTAAGAAATAGTAGCACTGTGAAGAGCGCCACAAAGCGAGGATTAAAGTCGTCCCGAAACACAGTAAATGCCAAACAGGTCTCTGTCAGTGCATACCAAAATCGCTCAAGCAGATGCTCAAATTCAGCGGCACGTAGCGTGCCCAGAAATATCTGCAATGAGCCATAATTATCAAAACTCCGAACTGATATTAATATGTTTATATATGAAAAGTATTTATACCTTGCGCAAGAGCTTGCCAAACATAAAGACTATCACAAAGAATTGTATGTAGATTACCTGTAAAAATGGAATATTCATTGTGGTTATCATTTTATAGTTTTGTTGGGAAAACAAATGGGTTTGCCACTCACCGCCATGGATGCATTAGATTTGGTGATATATACGACGGCCGGATAGAACTGCTGTTTCTGGTAGTAGGCGTTGCCAATTACGGCGCTGGTCAGCGCCATGCAAACACTTGAAATTAGCAGCTGCATGTTGTCGCAGTTGGTTGCAAAGCCAGCCAATTGGCTGATTGACTCGAGAAAGATGTTAATGTTGAATGTGTCTCTGGTCTATTTCCGTGAACGTCAGATATAGATGTTTTAAGTTTATTGCTTTGTACTTTTTAGCGTTCCGACATCGACACGGTTAATTTTGACTGTTCTCTCTCTGTGTGTTTTACATATATTTTCGTTTTTTTCCCCTGTTTTTATTGTACACGTACACGACTCGTCAGCACGTAACGTAATGGCGTCCGGCCATTCACAGGTTCGTGCACAGTCAGCTGTTGTAAAATCAGTGTGACCGACTCTCGCTGGTTTAGGTGCACGTTAAATTTGGTTATCAACGTTAAAATTGTTGTTTTTAACGGCGATTGTACAAGCTAGCTTGCTTTGTCAGCGAAAACTCTATAAAGTATACAAAAATATTCTTACATACATTATGCTAATCAATTCCGCTGCATAGTATCGATGCAAACGATATTTTCTAAATAATTATTTAATATTGTGACTTTACGGTTACTGAGCACATTGACCCCGCCTAAAAGTATACATCGTATTTGTATACATCAGTCACATTGCTTATGCGTCGACCAATCCCCGAACAGTTCTTTGAATTGTTTACGTTAAGCAAAACAAAAAATTTGTTGAGCAAACAGTCAGCTAAATTCGTTTTTTCATCGATAAATAAAGCTTGATTAAAATGTTTCAATTGCCCGTTAGAAAAATTGCAAAGTCTTAAAGATATTTTATTTTATGAATGCATCAACATAGAGGTCATTTTCTTTTTAGCTGCTAATGAACTTATTCAGATAAACAAAAGTCAATTAATTATAATTATACATTAGCCAGAAAGCGTAAAAATAGCAAATAGCTGATTGAGTCTCATCTCTCGCTGGCGGTTGGCACCTATGGCCATGATTAGCGGATGAGCCAGATTTGGCTATAATTAACGCTATATAAAATCATGCTATAATTTCGGAATACAATCGAGCTGCTGATAAAAAATGCACGCTGTGACCAGCAGGGTGTCCGAGTTGGCAAACGATTTGTGATTTGTGATTAACCTGCCTGAACTTTTACTTTTGGCCTGCCGCCTTGAGAATCTCTACTGACCATATGGCTATAAACTAGCTGCATGATCGTTGCGCAAAGGCGAGTCCCCATTGAGGCGCAGCTGCTATCTTTGCATAAGCTGATCAAATGTTAGCACCCAAAGGCTAAAGTTTGTGCGCAGAACTTGCAACCGATGGCTGCCGAGAGTGGACATGTTTAGTGGTGTGGTGGAAAATCGACTCCAGCCGCTGCCAAAGCCAGACATGAAGCCACGGGCCGAGTTCCAGCAAGTCAGTCTGCCTGGCAGACATGGCAAAACGTGTCGCAGCAATTTCCCAAACAATTTCAGCATTTCTATGCAAGTTTGGTTTTCACAGCATCTTTTATATTTGTTGTTTTTTTGTCTAGCTTCAATTCGCATTGCATATGCAATTTCACTTGCCTAGCCGAACCACCCCCGCGCTCCTCTACAGCTACCGCTTACGTTTTCTGGTTGCGCTGGCTGCAACATGGACAACTCATCTGCCAGCATGCCGGTTGCCGTTGTCTTTGCTTTTGTTGCTGCTGTGGCAGCGACTGTCTCGGGGCTGTATCAGTCTCCACGCTTGACTTACATAAAGCTAGGAGCACGGTTCGAGTCGTTGTCGGACAAACAAAACTTGTTTTGTCTTTTTGAGGAAACGAAAGAAGACGTCGAGGTTGTTGCTACTGCCACAACCGCTCGAGGGGCTCTTCTGCGTTGGCGCCTTATGTAACTGTTTGCCAGCTGAATCTGCCTGGTGCCTTGTGCCTACGGTTTTAGCGCATTCATCTTCATCAGCAGCAATTACATCTTGCGATATTCTCGGCATTTGTCACCGGTTTTTACCCCCCTGTCATTTATATGCTTGAATAATCCGTTTTTTTACACATGATTCGCCAGTTTTCGAGATGTTGAAAAATTGGTTTCTCTTTATCACAAATCACGGTTTTTGAAAAGATGCCACACAGCTGCATAAATTTAGTTAACTATTAGCAGCTGAAGATGCACATGTCATTAAATTAGGCAAACAATAGGAATATATTTCAGACATAATCTGAGGAAGATTTAAAGACTGCGTTGTCCGATCAGTTAATTAAATGAAAATGAAAATTTTCTTATTCAATCAACATTGTATTTTATAGCTCGTATGCCAAATTTTTTGTGATCTGGCATCACTTAATCACTGCTCCTGAACAATATTGGCAAATACTCGCTAACAAAATCTTAAATGCATTTGTTAAATGTTTTTTTCGCTCTATATTTTTGAACCACGCAGATAAAACGAATAAAATATCAAT
The DNA here is from genome assembly GCF_035044405.1 of Drosophila montana. Taxonomy (NCBI): domain Eukaryota; kingdom Metazoa; phylum Arthropoda; class Insecta; order Diptera; family Drosophilidae; genus Drosophila; species Drosophila montana. Next base: position 11,746,511 of record NW_026998620.1, on the reverse strand, counting down.
GCCTAATAATAATTTTTTTGCAGTGCAAATTTGTTTTGGCATCAAAAGCTGTTCCCATTTTTTGATAGGGGCGTTGCTCTCTACAGCAATATATGTATGTATGTATGTATATACATTCATACATAGGTAAATACCTAAATACATTTTGTAACAAAAGCCTTATCGGATTATCCATCAATTGGCATAGAAAAACGACGATTTGATAATTTAGCCGCGTCTTCAGTAAATTTGCCAACATTGTTGTTATTTTGGTGTATTTTCCAGCCGCTATCTGGCCCAATTAAAGTGTCATAACCATTACCAACGCACTCGCACTCGCACAAACGCACACGCACACATGTGCGCTGATAATGAACATCTACTTAGGCCGCCATTAGGCAGAGAAAATAAAAAAGCAGTCCAAAAGCAAATGTAAGTCATGAAACGGCGGCGTCGTCTACGCTGACCTAGTGGACGTGTTAATGATGGATTTGACCAGATACACAGACACACAAAGCGTATGTACATAAACGTATTGTGGCGTGCAATAAAGCGTTTCATTAAAGTTGCAAAAAAAAATCGTTTAAAAACGAAGCGAATGGCCAAAGCAACGCACCAAAAACGATAACAAAACAAAACATGCAAAAATAAAAGCAAAAGAGCAGCGGGCTTGCTCCAATGCCAATCCCAGGCCAGGCCGATCCTCCAGTGTGACCAAGCTAGTAATTTAGAATGACAGCCCAAGCAGGAAAACAGGTACACGAATCAAATAGCCCTTCCACATTACTCCAATTACAGCTCGCACTATTGAAAGTGCGAGTTAAAGAAAAAAAAAAATGAAGACAATTACGAAATAAATTGAGAGAGAGACCTTCACAAGGCATCTCAAGACAGCACCACAATAAACCAAATTAAAACCTAAAGTGACAGTGGCAGCAGCTGTAGCTACAACAATACTACAGGCTGATAAAAATAATTTAAGACAGAGACAAGAAAAAAAAAAAAAAATGATTTATCGCATAGTCATTGAAGTCGGGCTCAAGCTTGAGCTGCCTCTGATGCCTCCGCTGCCTCCGCTGCTGTTGAGAGTGTTAAGTGTTGACTTTCATCTTGTTGCCACCAAATTGCAAGAGCCGGGGTCGGAGTCGTGCCGCTGTTGTCATTGCCGCTACCGCCACGCAACACCGCACGCAGCCGCTAAAGTCCTTCACTTTGAAGCGTGAAGGTTTTCAATAAGCCCTAAACCAAACGCAGCGGCGCACAAGAGCCCAAACCAAGAGTCAAGATCTCTCTCTTTCTCTCCCCTTCAAAAAAAACCGTTGCACTTTGCGAAAGTTAACTGAGAGATGTACAAGTAAATAAACGTCATTTACCACAATTTACAGCCACTTGGCACTTTGATTGGGATTCGGTTTCATTTTCAGCTGCTTTTGCTCCACATCTTTTTCTTTTCATTTTTTCTTCGCCTTTATGCGCTTGAGAGCCTCTACAGTTATATTGTGGCACGTTACAATGCTGTTGATGTTGACATAATACGCACAGCTCGACTGAGGCAGCTAACGGTACGCAAACGTAAAATATATTACGTATACGCCTACTGATCTGTTAGATCAGCTGTGTGTGCTGCTCTACTGACAGAATCGCGAGCAGGCTCGTCTGTTGCTTAGAGTTTTTAAATCTCTTACGCATATTTGTTTATGCCTATGAATCATTAAGTGGACAGACCCTTCTCGCCTCCTACACACGCGTTATGTCACTTCAAAGCGCGTCAGGGAAGACCCAATGCATAATAAACAAGAATGTTGCAGTCGGATCCAACCGACTGCGCAATACTTGTTCAGAGTCAAGTAACAGCTTAAGACAGGTATAATTTATTGAGAGATCGCCCAAAGTCCATGCTCGAAGGACCTTTCCAGTAGTTTTCATTTAAGATTTGGTCACTCATGCTCATATCTTTCTCTCTTTTCAGTCGATTTCTAGTTTAAATTTGGTCACTCTAGATTTTAAGCAGTGGTAGATATCGCGTTTTGCGACTTGCCACGCCTCCAGTGGACCACATAATAATAACACCTTCTGTGACGCTCGATTATATATTCCAACTGTCAAGTCATTCAGTCAAAACGGCTAAAATATAGTTTTCATATGGGCAGACAAATGAACATCAACACACATATTGCAAAAAACACCAATATACTCTTTTCACTTTGGAAACGAGTATAATAAAAAATCAGACATAACGCGAATCGAGAGTGCGAACGTGAAGTGAAACATTTGTTCGAATTACGAGTAAAAACATACACACACATCCATACCCATAATACACATAATACATATGTAGGTACCATATCATTATCTTTTGGTCTTCTCTTTTAACTGTACAACTACAACTTTTACCACACGAGCAGCTGCTGCTCAGTTCTGCTATGTGAATTTAAATAATTTAAACCTTAATGTAATTCCTTGGGAAATCGGCCAACGTTGATTATATGTCTGGCTGTTCGTCTTTAGACGGCGGCCCAGTGCTCTACATGGAAATTATATAGCACATTTTCTCAGACAACTTATTTCGTAATCGTGCGCAAGGTGCAAATTGTGGCGCCCGTTGTTTACTTTTATTTGACTTATGTTACAGGTCGCGACGGCTTTCAGGTGGAAATAGATGAAGTCGAAATAGTAATTGGTGGATCTCGGGGATTCACAACTATTAATGGTTATTTTAATTTCGAAGAACCAAAATAAATTAAAGGTAGCTATCTGGAAATTGACATTTGCAACTGTCTGGGTTAATCAACGATGATTTTGTTTTTGTAAATCAATGGATGGTTAAATGACTTCCTGGTCAATCGGTGGCGCAAGTCGAGAGATGTCGATGTTGCTGTCTAAGCGAAAATGTCGAAAGAGCCACCAAAACGTGCAAATCGAGGAAAGTGCCGAAGAAATTTCAAATGCAAGTACAGACAACTAAAAATGTTAGCGACATTTTAGTTTTTTTAGTGTTTCGATTTTTTCAGCTTTATTTTTGTTGTTGTATTTATTTGTCTATTTTTTATTTATATATTTGCTTTATGGTGGGAAACAAGAGGCTACGCCAGCAATTGGAGTTGGAGTTGTACGCTGGCCGCAGGTCGTCCGCCAAAAACAAGTCGGCGCTGAAGATGAAGGTACAAGCTATAACAACAACAACAACAACAACAACTCTTATGTGAGTGTATGTGTGTGTTGTGATGATCATTAGCGTCCAACGACTTGGCTATCGTTAGCGATCATGAAGAAGACGAAGTTGCCGATAATGATGTTGGCCCGACGGACGAAGTCGATGAAACTGAAACTTGGCGCAACGCTTTGGGCGAGGAGGCGGGGTGTAGACCGCATGATGAAGACACACGGCGGCCGTTGTGTGGAGTATAAAGAGGGCCTGCGTGGCATTTGGAATGCATTCAGTCGCTGGCTCCCCACTCGAAAGCAACTAAATTTGCCTTATAATTTAATTTTACTTCTCTCCCCCACACATACACCACAAAACTCATTGCTATGAACTCCTTCTCAGTGGTAAGTAGCCGAAAGAAGAAGAAGTGTGGATTACACTGTGGATAACCATTGGATTACCCTATCGCCAACAGTTCTTAGTGTTTGCTCTGGCTGCTCTGGCCGCTGCTGAGCCCCCATCGGGCTACAATTATCCCCGTGGTGGTGGTGGTGGTGGTGGCGGCGGTGGCGGTGGCGGTGGCTTTGGCGGCGGATCCTCATTCGGTGGCGGCGGTGGATTCCAAGCCGTCAGCGGTGGCTTCCAGACATCGGAGGGACAAAATGTTGATCCCCAGCTGCTGGAGCAGGTGCGTCAGATTCTGCTGAATGAGGAGAGCAAACAGGGAGGTGGTGGCGGTGGCGGCGGCGGCGGCGGTGGTGGTGGTGGTGGTGGCTACCCAAGCGGACCATCCTCCAGCTATGGCCCACCCTCGACCAGCTATGGTGCGCCCAGCAATGGAGGCGGTCGCGTTGTTGGCATCGATCTTGAGGGCGTGCGTCAGGCCATCCAGGTGGCTCAGTTTGCGCAACAGAGCTCGCAGGCTAGCAGCGGCGGTGGCTATCCCAGTGCTCCATCTGGCTCGTATGGTGCTCCCTCAAGGCCCAGCGGCAGCTATGGTGCGCCCTTCTAAGCCAAGCGACGCACATCTAAAACAAATTTTTGCTGCCAAAAAAATGAATACCGACGGAAAGGACGACATTAAACGACACAGCCTGACCTAACGACAACAACAACAACAACAATAACTGAAATCAACAAGAATTTATGAAAGTATGGGCTCACCAACAACCAATACTTGAACTTGGCTAAAAGTTCGTGCGCACCACGCCCCCCGCCCCCCTATTGAAACACCTTCTGAGTGAAAACGTAGTTCGACTAGTGATGTAGAGTGAACGGTCGAATCCATCCACCGTTTCATTCACCTTCCATCCCCTATCAAATCTCGCGCTATCTCACCTTTCCTCCAGAAGACCCAGACTCAGTGACTGTATAATTTCTCTAAACTATCTTTCTAATTGAACTCAAAATGCAATTTCGCCCGGCATTTGAGAGCTAACCGAATTTCGGGGTGAAATTCGTTTTTTTTTTTGTAAATAGTTTTTTCTCAACACCTTTTTTTTGTATCAAACAACAAAAACAAACATTCTCTTCACCACAAAACAGTGTTATAACGCATTATTAGCATGTAAGTGTTTTTATTTTTATGAAACAAACAAAGAAACAACAAAAAAAAATATGAAAATAATAAAAAAAATAGTAAATTTTGTCACCGTTAAAATATGCAATCTTTTCATTTTATAATAATTGGCGCAGTTCTATGCAAAAACATACAATATTTATTTACAGATTTGAAAACTGCGCGTTTCCTAGCTGTTTTTTTCAATTTCTTACAAAATGCATCTGCCAATTGACCTAGATTATTCTGATTTGGCAATTAAAACTAAACAACATTCTAAAATGTTAGTCTCAGCTGTTCGATGACATCCAAAATCAAATTCGAATTCTCATTGATTTTACGAGAGTTTAAACACATTCGACATTATCATGATGTGTCTAGTAGTCTATTGCGTAGAGCTTGAAAAATCCTTTCACTTTTTGTATTGGAAGACGCAACCAACAAACCTGCAGTAGCCATGACTTGTGGAGCTCTCATCAATATCCAAGTGCTCAAGTCTCGCGCCAGACGCTCATTAAGACGCGATTTCGTCAGATGCAGTCGATATTGCGATTGGGTCACAGTGCAGCGCGAGGGGCTGACCATTAACCGCATATTATACATGGATCACGATGAAGACGACTGCGGGCAGCAGCAGGCGACGTAGCCACTCAACCAACATTCGGCATCATTAACATCTGTATACCCTACCTCAGTGTATGTAGATTTTGGAGGCAGATAAGGCATTGCTATAATTATTGGTGCTAACAGATATATATTATTAGAGCAGCAAGGCGATGATATGGATAATGGTATTATGTTTCCTGCAGGTCAATGTAGTAGGCAGAAGAAAACATATTCTTCTATATAAAGATATATATTCTTGATCAGGAAGACAAGGTGTAGTATACACAGATTAGGCATATTTCAATTTTGGGATACATTTTCCCATTTCCCATATAAATTTGAGAAAAAAAACTAATTTGTTGAGCTAGACTCTATTCGCTTTGGTATATACCCACATTTACCCCGAAAGTGGTATAAGAATCGGACTATAAAAACTGAAAATATTCATGATTTTTCATGATTTTTCCATAGTGTATAAGGAAAAGCGCTTGGTGAAAACAGTTGCAATATCTTGTACATATCTTGGAGTATGTTAAAGGAAGTGTAGGGTATACAATGTTCGTCAGCCTGCGCTAGTCAGTCTACTTGTTCAATTTAATGCATGTTACGTCCAACTATGGCAACATAGCCGGTAGAGGCACATATAAGTGGTTAGTGGTAAGTGCCACAAGTGTGTTGCACTGATGCGACCCGCAGAGGATGACAAGCGGCAACAGCAAAGTGGAATTCATGTGTGTTATGTCACAGCAATTGCAGCCAAATATGTGTACGTGTTGCGCGGATAAGCTTTTTGGGCAATACATAAGCCCAAATGTCTTTAACTCTTCACTCTAATTATAATCAGCGCCCACTTAATTATTTGCCCAGCCCGAGTGAAAAAACTTTGCGATCTTGTTATGACTTGCGATATCATTTTGATGTGTGACACGCCGGTTAAAACAATGAATGGGTTGCTTGATTGCCAGCTCGACTTAAGTCTGATAATAGATTTGCGGTGTCATCGTCATTGTCAGGGCTTATCTGATAAAATCTGGGACCTGTTGTATATGTCTGAAGACGATCAACTTATACTCGTAAAATGGCATCGTTAAGATAACTGCTTTTATAATAAAGTCGATAGCTAAGTTTTAGGCATTATCACAGTTAAAGATAAACTTCTAAAGTGCTAAAAACTTATATAAAGCACTGTAGACGCCATGTGAAGATCAATTGTGATTAAGCAACTCGCCTGGTGTCGGAAAGTGCATGTGAAATAGTTATATCGGATTAATATATACATATATATATATACATATATATCCTCTGCAATGTCGGCACTCTTAAACGCCACGGCCCAGACCCTGGCCGGCTCGCAGTTTACGTTCCAAACGACGGACTATATAGTTTTCACTTTCATGCTGAGCATATCGGCGGCAATTGGTGTTTATTTTGGATTCTTTGCCAAGGGCGCCGATACCACGGATGAGTATCTGATGGGTGGCAAACGCATGAAGACGCTGCCAATCGCCATTTCATTGGTGGCCAGTCAACTGTCGGCCATTTCCATCATGACCATTCCGGCGGAGATGTTCGCCTTTGGATTTAACTGGTTCTTCAATGTGGCCTCTATGCTGGTGGTTATACCCCTTCTCAACTATGTGATAATACCTGTGTTCTACAACAACAACATCACCAACTGCTACGAGGTGGGATTCAGATTTAAAGCCACTTACATTTGATGTCTATATATAGTTGAATTTTCCCAAATAGTATCTGGAGTTGCGCTTTAATAGTGCCACCCGCAAGCTGCAAACATTTATTTTCGTGCTGACTCTATTCTTCATGCTGCCAATTTTTATATTTCTGCCATCCCTGGCTTTTGCGCAAGGTAGGTTCCATCTGAATATCAGGATAGTCTATCCGTAAAGTGTTGTTATAGTGCTTTTTAAAAATTTGGATTATAACTTAAATCTATGTGGTAAGCCTTATAAGAAAAACCTTAAAATTCAAGTAATAATATTAACAAAAATAATAACAATAATAATAATAATAACAAAAGATAAACAAATTGTCTGTGGTTCGCTTAGCGGTTTGAACCAATTCCTTGGCTTGAGGCTCAATTCGTGAAACTGGTTTTCCACATCTACAAACTAATCTCATCCCAAAACTGGCATTTCAGAAATATGTTTATATAATGCAATGGTTAGAGCCCTAGTGGCCGGATCACTCTCAAAAGTTGTTAATTTAAAATCGAACCGTTAAAAAAGAAAGCAATGGTTCAGTTTAGGGTTGACTGTCCTTTTGTTACTGGTGTTTAGTTCTAAAAAGTGAATTGGATCGCCGGTTCGTAGCCTGGAATATTTTATTAAGTCAGATTTTTAATCATAAAATTTATCTGCAACCTGTATTTTCCTTACTTAACATTTAACTAATTGATACCTATGACTAACTAAATATTTATTATTTTATCATCCAAGTAACTGGCTATAATGTGCACATTATCAATGCGATCGTTTGCAGCATCTGCGTCTTCTACACAATGATTGTAAGCAGATCGTACATATCTTATCATAGAGAAATTCGAATAAACATTATATACTTTTTACTAGGGCGGCATTAAGGCAGTCGTCTGGACGGATGTGGTGCAGGCAAGCATTATGGTCGTATCAGTGGTGCTGGTGGGCATCATGGGTGCCCAACGATTGGGCGGCCTTGGCGAGGTGTTGCGCATTGCCGGCGAGGGCGGCCGCTTGAAGGTCAAGTAGGTATCTCCAACAACTCCATTGGATAGCTATTAGAGTAGAGTCCATTTTCAGCTACACATTCAATCACACGGAACGTTCCACGTTCTGGAATGTGTACTCCTCAGCTGTGATAGCTTGGACCAGCTATGTGGGTCTCAATCAGAGCTGTGTGCAACGCATCGTTTCGCTGCCATCGCTAGCAAAAGCCAGAAGGTAGTTACCACAATCCCTTAACCAATCTGCTATATACACCAGCACCGCACAACCTAATCCCGCATTCTTGCAGAGCTCTGGTACTCTTCGGTCTGGGCTTTGTGATCATCATGAGCTTTAATTGCTTTACGGGCATCGTGATGTATGCTCGCTACCATGACTGCGATCCCATTGCCCAGGGCCTGGTCAGCAAGCTGGACAAAATGGTGCCATATTTTGTACAGGATATTATGGGTCATCTGACCGGAATGCCAGGCGTCTTCATCTCGTGCGTCTTCAGCGCTGCGCTGAGCACACTTTCCGCCAGCATCAATTCGCTGAGCGGCATTGTTTACTTTGACTACATCAAGCCCCACATACACCATACGGAGCACAAGGCCAATGTCATCATGAAGCTGTTTGTCTTCTTTTCCGGCGTCTATTGTATATTTGGCGGCATGGTCGTGGAGCAGTTCAGCTCCATACTGCAGATTATCTACTCCATTGGCGGCGTTAGCTTTGGCTCGGTGTGCGGCGTTTTTCTGCTGGGCATGTTGGTGCCCAGGGTACATGGTCGGGTGTGTACCAACGGCATTTGCCATCAAATCCAAAGACTATATCAACGATTATTTGCTCTGCTTACAGGCGGCTCTTGCTGGCGTCATTGGAAGCATTGCGTGCATGTCCGTCATTGTGGTGGCCAGTTGGGGGCGCAATCATTACCCTACCATGCCTACTACTGTAGACAACTGCCCGGGCCTGAATGCCACACTAACCACGACCACATCAGTCCTTGCCCGCCTGAATGCCACGATCAAGGTGGAAGCCGTAAAAGACTCTGGTTTCAACATTTTGGATATGTCCTTCAATTGGTATGCAGTGCTCGGAGTTAGTATCACCTGGTTTGTGGCCGTAACGCTCAGTTATGTGCTGAAACCGGCATCGAATGCCAAGCTGGATCCGAAGCTACTGTCGCCAATAATACAGTCATTTGCCCAGTATGAGCCGACGCCCCTTGAAGAACTACCAGATCTGAAGATCGAGAAACAGGAAGAAAAGATAAAGGCATAAAAATTCTGTTAGAGCTTTTACAAAAAGTGATTATCTTAATTAGTATTATATACTACCCAACTGAAGCATCATAAACAACTTGGCAAGCATACAACGATCATAAGATATATGTATATGGTTTAACGAATCTGACAAAACGCTTATCTTAATTAGCTGCTTAATGTGTAAGTATTTCGACAGCCTCTAGATAGCTAGATAGTTTATAAGCAAATAAACAAGTAAGAGGTTCTAGTCGGGAGCTCCCGACTAGGGGATACCCTGAACCCTCTTCTTCCAACACCAAATGCAGCTCGCGCTACGCGCTCGTTTGATTTAGTAGTAATAAAGAAAAATGAAAATAAAAAAAATTGTTTCCTTGGCAGGGCTCGAACTCGCAACTAACCGCACCACTTACCGCTGCCTCTACTCAAGGGCCACACTAAAATATAGCTTTAAAGAGAAAAAAACCAATTAAAATAGCAGCACAGAAAACAATACAATCGCAATTGCAATGCTGTTGATAGAATTCAAAGCAGACGCGCAAAAAATTTGTGTATGTGTACATGTATACAGAAATTCTTGGAATTTGCGCAGCAGCTATGCTGCTAATACGTGCGACATAACTTTTGTGTTTCTTAACCGATCTTAATGAAATTTTCGACAGTACATCTTATTGTAGAATAGAATAAAGAATATTTGTGTATTCTCAAAAATTCAATTGCATAGAAATTGTGGCTTAAATTGATTAACAATACAAGTTGGATAATTAACTTGATTTATAGCACTAACCAAAGAACATATGTATATGTAGATGGGACATGCCGTGTTACCAAAGTGGACACAAAAAGTATCGGTGCATCTGGTCAACGAGCGAGTAAGATATACATACATATGATGTCTTTTGATCGCTTACACTACAGGAAACTGCTTTGGCTTACTCTCTTCCATATGATTTGTGCGATAGAACGGCATCGCTGTTTATTTTTATCTCGCTCGCACTTACTCTCAGTGCTCTCAATGCTCTCTTTGTGTCTAGGTACCGTTTAAATGTTTGTGTGTATGTGTCCGCACAAGCAAAAATGCCCACATATTTAATTTTTGTCAAAAGTCGGCGGCATTTCTTCTCTTTTGAGGGGACGAGTAATATGAAATAATGAAAGGGTTTGCCAAGTCGATGCGAAATTCTTGCATTTTAGCTCGGTATTGCTGGAAAGGGTACCTATGCGTTGGCATGTGTGCATTTAAAAGTTTTTGGACTTGCTATTCACGCATACTTGCATATTTTGTATATGAATAGAAGCATTTATGCGCTTGTGTGCCTGTTGGTCCCTGCCTGTCTGTCCGATGCAAATTTGACAATATTTTGTGATTTCTGAATTTCGAATGGGCAGATCATGGGCGCAAAAGAAAATATCATTGTCGGCACGCGTCTGTCGCGCACCCTTCTTTTTATGATTTTGGGTTTGCATTGATGAATGAATGTTGACCCCTTATTACCTGCAGCAGCCCGTTGTGTGGAAAGGGTAAACTTTTGGCAAGCACCTGTACCTGTCACTTAACTAATTTTAGGAAATTTGTGTAAAAAATAAAATCTTTAAAATATTCAAATATACCAAATACAAAAAAGGAGCAATTATATATGTAGCTTTTTCATATATGAATTTGATCTGCAGGTAATAAGGGGTCAACATTCATTCATTAATTCAATTCAAATGATATTTTCTTTTGTGCCCATGATCTGCCCATTCACACACATTTGTGTCTGTCCGTGTGTGTGTAGAGCTCGAAATTCAGAAAACACAAAATATTGTCAAATTTGCATCGGACAGACGGGCAGGGACCAACAGGCACACAAGCGCATAAATGCTTCTATGCATATACAAAATATGCATGTATGAGTGAATAGCAAGTCCAAAAACTTTTAAATGCACACATGCCAACGCTTAGGTACCCTTTCCAAAAATAACGAGCTAAAATTAAAGAATTTCGCATCGACTTGGCAAACCCTTTCATTATTTCATATTACTCGTCCCCTCAAAAGGGAAGAAATGCCACCGACTTTTGACAAAAATTAAATATGTGGGCATTTTTGCTTATGCGGACACATACACACAAACATTTAAACGGTACCTAGACATAAAGAGAGCATTGAGAGCACTGAGAGTAAGTGCGAGCCAGATAAAAATAAACAGCGATGCCGTTCTATCGCACAAATCATACGGAAGAGAGTAAGCCAAAGCAGTTTCCTGTAGTGTAAGCGATCAAAAGACATCATATGTATATCTTACTCGCTCGTTGGACCAGATGCACCGATATTTTTCGTGTCCACTTTGGTAACACGGCCTGTCCCATCTATATGTTCTTTGGTTAGTGTTTATAGCTTCGCGGTGGTAGCGGGGAGGTGGCGATAGGTATAAAATGAAAGATACTTGATATATATGTATATACTATTCTAGAAGCTACATGTCAAGTTTGGTGACTCTAGCTCATATTATTTGCCGAAATTGCTCAAAAAACAAGATTTCGATATCGATTTTTATCGATTACTTGGAAACGCGGCAACTTATCAAACTCGATCTGCGCGGGCATTAGGAGTACCTTCAGCTAAAATTTCAAGTCTCTAGCTCTTATAGGTTCTGATATCCTTGCGTTCATACATACGGACAGACGGACGGACGGACAGACGGACAGACAGACAGACATGGCTAGATCGACTCGGCTATTAATGCCGATCAAGAATATATGTATATACTTTATGGGTTCGGATATGCTTCCTTCTGCCTGTTACATACATTTGCACAAATAAAATATACCCTGTTTACCCATTTTTAATGGGTTCAGGGTATAATAAATAAATAAAATAAAAAAATTCGCTTTTTGGCACACACTCTAGAGACTATGTAAGGATATCAGAAGATACCAGTCAGCATTATAATTTATCAAGCTATAGCGTCTTATCGCTTAGCCGTTAAATATTTGAACAACTTAACAGCTTGTTGGACTTACGCCTTATTTGCACTCATTGAAAATGGTTAAAACAAAATGGGGTATACAAAAATGGGGTATAAGGAACAAAAGCATCAGCTATTGAAACTTTTAATCGGCATAAATTGTCGTCTTAATCTAACCATGCCCTCCTGTATATCCATTCTTTTGTCTAAAAGCGTCAATCGCAAGCTGCTATAATTCTCTTAAATCGATATATATCGATTTGAGGCCCAGGATTTTGAAAATTTGAAAAATTCCATGAGGCTGGGACTGCAAACCTTGGCATGCAAGTTTTCGTATAGCAGAACACAGATCTTGGACATTTTTGTTATTGGACGCAACTCCACACTCCCTTTAAGATATCAAAAATTATAATTTTGGAATGTATACCCTAAATTCTTTAGATATAAATATATTTATATGAAATTTTTTACCCTTAAGAATCTCATAACCATCGGACAATAAACAAAGTTTTATTCAAGAATAAATTTTTTCAAATAAAGTACGAATATACGATTATATTTTACGGCAGTTTGCTTGAATTGCGTACAGGGTAGCTCCTAGTCATGCATCTGAAATCACTTTTCCTTTTTAAAAGTGTGAAAGATTTTAGAATTGCCCATCTATATAAATTAAGTGCTCAAAAAGAAAGATTACAAGAAACGTGAAAAGGCGCTATCTTATCAAAGATTAAACTTCTTTTTATAAATGCTCGGATACCAAAATATCTATGTCTATATATATTCAAGTTATCGGCACCGAGAAAAAAGTATCATGCTATTGGTTCCGAGCTATATACAGTTGACGGCTCGAACCAACTCCCTGCTTTTAGTTTCATTTTGCGTGCCTGGGACCACAAACCAAAAAATGTTTCCAATATGAAACAATTTTAAATGAAGACAACGATCCCAGATTGTTCACATGTTCACATATGTCCGAAACGAACCAGTCGAAAAATAAAGGGAATTAGAGATCATAGGTGAGATATTTTTATTAACAAATTTAGTAATACAAATCTTAAGTCGTTGTTTTTAAAAAAAAGCTCTTAAAAACTAAAATAACAAAATATGTTTGCTAAAAAATTGAAAAAAATTAGATCTGCTAGTCGTTTAATGGAGAATTAAACCAAGTTTATCAAAATCGGTTAAGTTATGGCAATGTTAAGGAACTTTGAAGTTTGGTACGGGCCTTTACTTGGGACTGAGCACTTTACAATTTCGCATTTCTTCAAAGAAATCTTAAATAAGATCTTGAGCATTAACAAATTCTTGATAAATGTGCCATAGTATATTTCTCCTGTGTGTGTTAAAAAAGTCAGTATCGTGTTCGTAATGGACCCTGTCTTAAGAACCTGAACCGCGCCCATCTCTGATTGGGACCCACTTTACTTATGCTTTGGGCTTGGGTCAATCTCATAAGTTTCTTATTTTCACTGTTTTTTGACGATTTAAGATTCGGTTCATAGTAAAAAATAAATGAATTGTAAATCATGGTTCGAACCGGTTCCGGTTCACATCGGTTATCAGCCTGTGTTAAGATCAATCTAATAAAAATTTAAATAGTCCCCCAACGACCCTGAAAAACTACTTTTCATCAATAATATGTATATACATTTTGGTAAAATCTGACTTCGATACCTGTAGTTCCTTGAGGTCTTTACGTATAAAAAGGAGAGTCCTATCGAGGTGAATCAACAATAATAAAAATTTGGTTCAAGCTCAAACTGTGATAAGAACAGATTGAGTTTATTTTATTTGATTTTATCTATTTCTGTTTGATTTATTTATTTCTCAAATTGGGTTGGAAGAGAAATATTGATTAAAGTTTTTAAAAGTAAAACGAATTCACTTGCTTCAAGTAAAATTGTCTTGATTTTTTCTCCTTGTGTAATTATGATCTGTTAGCAGTAGCTGTGAATATCTACGAGATACTTTTTTCATATACAACTAAATAATTATCAAAACAAACATGCTATAGACACCACAGAACTTAATAGATAAAAAGGCTTCCAAAGGCGTTCTAGTTTATGAAAGATACGTCACGGTGATGGCTTCATATAGACACATAAAGACATGTCAACAGATAAGGTAGCCACAGATAATCATTTAGAAACGACAGCATCCAATTGTAGCATTGAGGATGGCAGAAAGTAGTCCAGAAACAGCCACCATGTCAGGTACTACAACCTTGGCTTCATCCACATCAGGGCCAGCCGCTACGGCCGCGGCGCTCACATTTGGTATTGCGGATTACCTGGTCTTCACGCTTATGCTATGCGCCTCGGCAGCCATTGGGGTGTACTTTGGCTTCTTTTCCAAGGCCAAGAATACCACCGAGGAGTATCTGCGGGGTGGCAAGAAGATGCAGATACTGCCCATAGCTGTGTCCTTAGTGGCCAGGTGCGTTCGGTTTCAAGTGAATATTAGTGAAGAATTGTGGATTTAAACCTATACAGCACACCTGTATATATACTTATAATACAGACTGTATTAATGATTGCCTGACTGATTAGTGATTATCTAAATATATACGGTAGTTCCTTATGCAATGTATATAAGTGCGCGTTTTGGAAATGTTAAAAATCGGTGAAAAAAGTTTCTAAAAACATTTTCATATCTATATGAAAAATCATTTGAGACGTAATTTTTTGTAAAATCAAAGATTCCCCGGTAAAAATTGCAATCCTAACATTTTCTTTTCTTTCTTTTTTTCCGATTTTCTTTAAATTTATTTTCAAAGCTCTACATAAGATCTTGATGAATACGTGTTTAAGCGATTTGAGAAATTTCGCCCGATTGTTTAGCTTCCGATCGGTTTCAAGCTCATTTTCAAAGATCTTTGATAGGGGTATACCCGCTATCCTATATAGACATAGATCGAAATTTCCCACTTCTATAAATCGGTCAAATCTCATCCGATTTTCAAGGGGTTTTGCCTTTGTTGATGGTTTGGCCTCTCGATCAATTTGGCATTAAAATCTGGCTACATTATTTTCAGTGAAAATTAATGTGAAAATATATATGTATTTCAAATATCCTATATAGACATAGATCGAAATTTCCTACTTCTATAACTCGGTAAAAACTCATGCGATTTTTACGAGGTTTGGGTCTTTCTTCATTGCTTGGCCTCTAGATCAATTTATCAACATTATTTTCGTTTTTAGGATTTGTTCGATTTGATTCAAACTTATATTTAAAGCTCTACATAAGAACTTCATGAATACCTGTTCAAGCGATTTGGGAAATTTACGGCCGCAACAGTGGTAAATTGGTTTACCGTCCGATCGGTTTCAAACTCATTTTCAAAGATCTTTGAGAGGACTTGAACGTACCACGGGCAAGGCCGGGTATACCCGCTAATGAAACATATAATTTGAGACATTGGAATTCATGAGTGGTTTTAAAGATGGCTGGAAAAGTTCAAGCTATAAGCTTGACTGAAAAAATACCCAGTAGTGTCTAAGTAAAAGATTAAATTCAGTTATTTACATATTTTAGCCAACTCTCTGGCATTGCCATCATGTCCGTGCCGGCCGAGACTTATACCTTTGGTATTAACTACATTTTTGTGGTCATCGCGATGGTGGTTGTTGTGCCCATTCTGGTTTATATTATAGTGCCTGTGTTTTATGAGAACAACGTGTCCAATTGTTATGAGGTAAGCGAGAACTCTGTTTTTACTAGTCAATTTACTAATCCGATTTATCGATTGTCCTAGTACCTGGAGATACGATTCAGCAAATTGACCCGACAGTTGGTTACTGCCACATTCGTGATGAACTCGTGCCTCATGCTGCCCGTGTTTATGTTTCTACCCTCTTTGGCTTTTTCGCAAGGTATTCTGATTGCCAGCTACCCTAACTATATTTAAGCCTAATTTCCATATCCCTTTACAGTCACCGGCATGAATATTCACCTGATCAATGCCATGGTCTCCTCGATCTGTGTCTTCTATACCATGTTGGGCGGCATTAAGGCGGTCGTCTGGACGGACGTTGTGCAGGGTGGCATCATGTTGATCTCGGTGATAATGGTGGGCGTGCTGGGCACTATGCAGGCTGGCGGATTCAGTTCGGTACTCGAGAATGCCAGCAATGGTGGCCGTTTGAATTTTGAGTAAGTATTCAGTTTACAAAAAAAAATTATACTATCGATTTCTAAGAAGCAACATTTTATTTGTAGTTTCAGATTGGATCCACGCATACGCGTTACGGTCTGGAACGCCTTGTTTGGAGGCATCTTTATGTGGACGGGTCACATTGGTCTCAACCAGAGCTGTGTGCAACGCATTGTCTCCTTGCCTTCATATGCGCATGCCAAAAAGTAAATACATATGACTAGGCTTAATATCTTTAAATATAAAACTGGCAATTCCTCCCGCAAGTGTGAAAAAATCGTGGAAATCGAATGAAACGCTTTTGTTTCGACCGGCCTAAACTTAATGTCAAAGATATTTGATTGAAAATCTTTTGAAAGGATATTCAAAACGTCTCCATCCTTCGCGGCAATGGAACTCAACGATTGGGTTAGGTTGCAGGTTCAAGTTTACTCCCACGAAAGAAATTCACTTTCCATGGGTGACTTCGCATTTCGCATTTTTTTTTTTGGAAATTTCATCCTACCTGGTTGGAAATTGTTGTTTAAAGGTTGTCTGATTAAGTCTTTTAGTTTTGTCTGATCGGTTTCAAAATGATTTTCAAAGCTGGAAAGAATAATTAAAAATTCGCGGAAAACGATGTTTCTAACCTTTTATATTTTACACGAGGAACCTAAAACTCATTTTCAAAAAAAACTATGTAAAATATAACTTGAGTGGAATAAGGAATTGATGGCCTAAAAAATAGATCTGGAAAATAACAGCTAGTATAAATATAATTACATTCCACAGATCGCTTGTTATTGCTGGAATTGGTTTTATGATCATCATGGGCATGATGAACTTCACTGGCATCATAATGTTTGCCCGCTATTACGGCTGTGATCCCATGCTGGCAGGCGTAAGTAGTCCGCACTTCCAGTTTTATACAAACTTAACTTTTGTCTTCTCGCCCACAGCTGGTCAGCAAGCCGGATAAAATGATGCCCTTCTTTATACAGGACATAATGGGCGATCTGCCTGGCATGCCGGGACTGTTCATCTCGTGCGTCTTTAGCGCTGCGCTGAGCACTCTCTCAGCCACCCTTAACTCTCTGGCGGGCGTGGTCTACTTTGACTATATTAAGCCATTCATTCGGCATACGGAGGCGCGGGCCAATGCGACCATGAAGCTAATTATCATCGGCATGGGTGTTTACTGTATTGTTGGCGGTTATATGGTGCAGAATTTCAGTTCCATAATCCAGACTGTGATGAGCATCACCGGCATCAACACTGGCGCCGTGGTGGGCGTGTTCCTGCTGGGCATGCTTTATCCGCGTGCGAGCAGCAAGGTCGCCGGCTCGAGCATTTTATTCAGCATGTTTGTCATGCTCTGGATTATCATAAATGCGCAGATGCACTTCAAGAGCGGCCTCATCAAATATGATGTTCTGCCCAATTCCCTGGATCAATGCGAAGTGTCGCATTTGCAAATGATTTCGAATGCCATGTAAGCGATTTGCCACGCCCTTTAAAGCTACATAAATTGACTCAGTTCTTGTTTATTGTATTTTGTATTTAATAGAAACAACAACAGCTCCATAACTGAGGCACCGAGCAAGTCGAGGCCACCTTTGGTGACGGGCGCCTTTGGTAGCAATCGCGAATTCTCCATTTATGACATATCATTTTATTGGTACAAAGGATTGGGTATTCTCTTAACGATCCTGTGGGCAGTACCCATGAGCTACATTTGGAAGCCGGACAAGCAGGAAACCCAGAATCCAAAGCTCTATACACCGTTTGTAAGGAAATTCCTAAAGCCGAATCTTGTTCACGAATTGGAAGAACTGCCACTGAATGGATCCCAGTTGAAGGCAGGTCCGGAGCTTAAGATAGATTTAGGTGAGACGAAATAGGAGAATATACCGACTAATTAACTGGACTCATCCTAATGTTATTGATTAATGAAATTTTAATAAAGCCTATGCATATATTAATTATGATATATTCTAATGTGTCTCCCAGTTCGTGCATTTATATGATTCACGCGAACATATCTAATATCACACAATGCCTGGCGCCTAGAATTTGCTTGTCATTCTCAGATAACCTTGTGGTTATATTAATTATGGGCTTTACTCTCTCTCCCCATGGAACATTACGACTTTTGCTACCTGATTTACGTCAGGTAAACCTAAAGAGCCTTAAAGACACTTGTATACCCTTTCGGAAGATATACAAATATTATAACATATGTAACAAATATTAGATTAGATGATAAGATAGATAGATTTGACATACTATAAACAGATATGCCCTAGAAGATGTGGTATAGCTGCCCTAGATTATAAATACTTTAGAAGATTGACAGAATTCAATCTGCTCAGAATCAAATCTTGGTTTCCTTTACAGTTCTTACCCTCATGAAGTAATCGTACTTATATGGGCGAAATCAAAATTGAAATCGGAAAATATCATGTAGAATGAAACTATCAGTCAAACATTGAATCTTTGTATTTTTTTAGAAAGACATCCTAGCCAAACTTAACAATTACGAATTTCGCTAACCAAGCCAAGTCGTACCGATCATAATCATCATATACTGATCAAAATATAATATATATATATTTAAAATATGAATATATATAGAGAAAAAAACCGTGCCTCGACTCTATGTCCGTAAGGGTATTCATTTTGCGGCACACTGAAGATAATAATTCTATTGGCTTCTAGTTCTTATCAGAGGAAACGCCCCCTAAAAGCAGGCAATGGGACTACCAATCTATTTGTAGCTTCCGCTTTTAATCAGATTCGAATGGAATCGCCTATGGCTTGGCTTATTGAATAAAGCCAATTGGGGGCTGGTACCACGTCATGTGCATTTGACATGACGAAGCACCTGAAAGACAGAAGCCTTTAAACGTTAGAAAAATGCGTAGTTAATGGCCCTGTTTTATGATGGACCATCAACTTTTACTACAGCGTCTAGCAGATATGCCTGCTGCTGATAAGCTACCTGTGATCTCTACTTAAGTAAAACAATCCGACTGTGCCGATCCTAAGTGTGCTGACAGCATCCGGACCAGCTGCACGCGCTGTGAATTGAACTGTGGAAGTGTCAAGGATTCTAGGAGCCTCAGCATGTCGGGGCCCACAACTACACTGGCCAGCACTGCAGCTGCAGCCACGGCACAAGTGGAGGACTTGAGATTCGGTTGGACCGACTATACGGTGTTCATACTTATGTTGAGTGTGTCCGCGGCCATTGGCGTGTACTTTGGCTTCTTCTCCAAGGCGAAGAACACCACAGAGGAATATCTGCGTGGCGGCAAGAAGATGCAGGCGCTGCCCATAGCCATATCTTTGGTCTCCAGGTGCGTAAATCCAGTGCGCCCTAGTGGCAATCGGTTTTAGCCAGTTTCATCATTCACAAAAGTCAATGTCAGTCAACGCCTTTCAGGCGTTATCTTAACTTATCTGTTTGAAGGTTTTGTAAATGCAGATTACATCAGGTTATTAGTTTATTTTTATGACGCTTAAGATAAATGTTATTATTTCATGCGCTCGCGCCCTCTTTTGGATTATTGAAATATATGTATGAAATAGTTTTATTATAGAAGAAATTGTTTTCCATTTCAGTCAACTGTCAGGTGTTGCCATCATGTCCATTCCCACTGAGAATTATACGTATGGCTTTAACTTTATATTCGCGGTGCTAGCCATGATACCAACTGTTCCCATACTGATATATATAATTGTGCCCGTCTTCTATGACAACAATGTCGTCAATTGTTATGAGGTTGGTGTAAATAGTCGTTTATCTGTTTGTTTACTATATATTTGTATTTACTCACAGTATCTGGAGATGCGATTCAATAAACGCACTCGTCAATTTGTGACGCTGACATTTGTTTTGAATCAATTCCTAATGCTGCCGGTTTATATGTTCATACCCTCACTGGCATTCTCTCAAGGTATGTATATATTTTAAAAATTTAACATTTAAATGTTTCGTCGATTTTGCATAGTTCCACCTAAAAGTGTGGAATATGCGTGTGAAACTATTGTATACAATTTTTGTTTTTTTTTCGATCTGCTTCAAAATATTTATTTAGTCTTATTTAATATATTAAGTTTCGTTCCACAGTTTTCACAAAATCCACACCCCACGGTAAAAATTTAGATCAATAGTTGAGCATTTGTAATTTCAATTTCTGGCTGATCGTATTTTAACTTATTTTCATAGCTACACTAAGAAGTTAATGATAATGTGGAAAATTGTTGTGCAAATGTATTTTTAAATATTTATGCAAAATGTTATAGTAATTCGCCGCTTTTGGAAATTCCACTTCGCAGAGTGGAAATCGTGAAAAATTTAATGTTTACATGTGCAAAAATCTTGGCCCGGAAAATCAGAGCTACACTCACTTAAACACATATATTTTAACGCGTATTTACTTTTATTTACAGTGACCGGCATAAATATTCACCTAATCAATACCGTAATCTCATCGATCTGCGTTTTCTATACCATGTTGGGTGGCATTAAGGCGGTCGTCTGGACGGATGTGGTTCAGGCTGGCGTTATGCTGCTCTCTGTTATAATGGTGGGCGTTCTGGGCACTATGCGAACAGGTGGATTGGGTACTGTGCTCGAGTATGCCTCGGAGGGCGGTCGCTTTAACTTTGAGTAAGTCCCAACTGGTTCGAGAAGCGTTTTAATGCCAACAACAACTTTTGTGTCACGTGTAGTTTTAGACTTGATCCAAGAATACGTGCCACTTTCTGGAACAGCATGACCAGCGGCCTACTACTTTGGACGGGCAAAATTGGACTTGATCAGAGCTGTGTACAGCGCATTGTCTCCTTGCCTTCGTATGCGCATGCCAAAAAGTAAGCCGAGCGTTACGAACTCTTCCAATATATATATATATATATATATTCATAACTCATAACTCTCCAACAGATCTCTTGTTGTTGCGGGCTTTGGTTTTCTGATTATCATGTTCTTTACCTCGTTTGCTGGCATCATAATGTTTGCCCGCTATTACGGCTGTGATCCCATGCTGGCAGGCGTAAGTAGTCCACACGTCTAGTGCACTTCCATTTGAACTAAGCTCCCTCTGTTCTCTCCCCCACAGCTGGTCAGCAAGCCGGACAAAATGATGCCCTTCTTTATACAGGACATAATGGGTAATCTGCCTGGCATGCCGGGACTGTTCATCTCGTGTGTGTTCAGTGCTTCCCTGAGTTCGCTTTCGGCTAATCTTAACTCGTTCGCCGGCGTTGTTTACTTTGACTATATCAAGCCCCATATCCGGCATACGGAGGCACGGGCCAATGGATTCATGAAACTGGTCATCATTGCCATGGGCGGCTACTGTATTGTGGGCGGGTTCATTGTGCAGCGTTTCAACTCAATATTGCAGACAATGTGGACGATTACGGGCATCAATACGGGTGCCGTTGTGGGTATCTTTCTGTTGGGCATGTTTGTGCCCCGTGTCAATGGGAAGGTAGCAATGACCAGCATTTTGTTCAGTGTGCTTGCCATGCTGTGGGTCATCATCAATGCGCAGATGAACATCAAGGCGGGCCTTATTAAATATGAAGTATTGCCAAATAGCTTGGATCAGTGTGAGGCGCGTGGCCTAGACACGATTTTTAATGCAATGTAAGTGTTAATTTTTCTATATACATATATAAAACTGTTTGTGGGTCAAAGGTTGTATGTATATTATTAACGATTGAATACGTGTTTCACCGAATTTCAAAGTCACGGAGGATTGTGGTTGTAACTTTTTGTTTTTCATGCAACAGCATTTAAAAATATCTTTGTAAAATATATAATTGATTTAAATAGGTTAAAGGGCAGTGCCTAAAGTGTACCCGGGCAAAGCCAGGTAACCCCCCTGTATAAATATGTATACTAAACATGTCTCTTGACTTCCAGAAATCAGACAGCTACAGCAACAACAACAGCTGCCCCTGTGCCCACCAATGTGACCACCGCTTTCGGCAGCAATCGGGAGTTTTCAATCTATGATATATCTTTCTATTGGTACAAGGTATTGGGCGCTATTCTGATATTCGTCTGGGCAGTGCCCATGAGCTATGTTTGGCGCCCGGACAGAAATGAGAAACAAAGTCCAAAATTGTATTCGCCATTTGTGCGCAACATGTTAAATGTGCCCGATCCGGTGCTGGAGCTAGAGGAGCTGCCATTAAGGGAACCATTGACAAAAGCTGTGCAGGAAAATGGTGCGGCATAGGTTTAGCCAAATTGTTACTTACAACTATATTTAGTTAATACACAATGTTATCTCTCTTTTGTATTTTTAAAAGATTTATTTACAAAAGAATATTTAAATGAAGAATTTCTTACACAGAAAGTATCCAGCTACATACAAAAACGGCCTCGGCTGATTGTTTCAGTTATAAAAAGAGTTCCAAAGTATTTTTACGCTCTTGTGTTGGTTGTTTTTTTTTTGTTTTTTTTTTTTTGTGTTTTTGTTTATATATAGCATTTTTCATTGAAAAATTTTAAAGTACTACTCGTAATTTAGTTAAGATTGTGGAAAAGACTTTTGTTTTCACTTCGCAATTTCTATGCGGAATACAATTGATGCGTTATCTGATATAGGTTTATCCGTTTAAATTACATAATGACAAAACGTTAAAAACTAAATGCTTTATGTGAGCGGTGTTCAAAATACGAAAAATTATATAGAAATTAAACAAAAAAATAAGTAGAGATATATACGTAATATGTATTGTGAATAGCCAGGTAAGTGTGAATGGCATTGGTAAAGTTGAATGCTTATGTACTTAAATTCTTGAACGACGCATCAGTTGTTTAAAAATCTTTTCTGGGGTTTTGAGTGTTGTCCAAATCGGTTTTAAAATTAGACTTGTATTAAAGATTATGTCTTATAATTTAAAAACATCTATTTTACATACATTTCTCAATAATGTATTTGTTTTGTTTCCAATTTAATTAAATTTACACATACATATTATTTATAGTTGGATGCTTTTAACAATGTGTACGTGTGTGTGTGTAGGGGGGCTGGGGGTGTGTTGGCGGGTTAGATCTACGTGTGTTAGTTTCTATTTGCTGTATGTGTTTGTTTCTATATATTGCGCACACAGATCAGCATTTAAAATCCAGCATCGATTACAGCCTAAGACATAAAATAATTAAGCCGAAGACTGGAAGATGGTTAGTGAATTGCAATCGTACCATTTTGTGGTTTGAGAATAAAAAGAAAACTTGACAATGGAAACAGAATTAAATCTATGCGCGCCATAGTTTTTGATAAAACTCTAGTTATTTGCTTATTTGTTGGCGGCAACTTGTCGAATCGAGTCGAAGTTACACTTGTACACTTTCGGCACGAGCTATAGTTATTGGTTTTCATTATCATCATCATTATTATTATATTGCTTCTGCTTAATTGCAAGCCTGCGGCGTTACATGGTTTTCACCATCTTCGGTGGCATTGTTAACTATCTTCGGTTCGCCTGCAACAAGTTGTTTAGTTTAATTATAAGGTTTTCGATTACAAAATCAAATATATCGACATACCATTGTCATTGTGCTCGGACTTGTTTTCACTGTTGGCCTGAGGCTCCTTAACGGCTGCTGGTGGCGACTCCGTTACCACGGTATCGGCTTGGGCAACCGGCACAGATAGTTTGCTAACATCATTGTTTGCAGGTGCTTCATCAGCTTTAGTCGTACTGTTCTCTGCTGACGTGCTTTCGATTTCGCTAGCATTTGCCTCCTTCTCCGGTACGGCTGGTGCATCCTCTTTGACTTCGATAGCCGATTCAACGACTTCGTTATTGCTTATTATCGTCTGAACTGATTCAGACTCGACGGCTGCGGCGGCAGCTGCTACTGGCACAACCTCCTTAACGGGTGACACGGTCTTGGTAGTTTCGGTGCTAAATTTCGAACTCGAATCTACCTCCATTGGTTCCGGTGTCTGCTGCTTGGCGGGTTCAGCGGATTCAACTTTCGGTTCTTCACTGCTCACCGTTTCCTGGGATACTTTTGATTCATTCTTTCCGTCAATAGTTTCTGTAATAACAGCAGGTGCAGAAGTATCGGAAGATGTTGTAACAGCGGCAGGCTGTTGTTTTTC
The DNA here is from genome assembly GCF_035044405.1 of Drosophila montana. Classification (NCBI taxonomy): domain Eukaryota; kingdom Metazoa; phylum Arthropoda; class Insecta; order Diptera; family Drosophilidae; genus Drosophila; species Drosophila montana. The sequence goes on along the minus strand of NW_026998620.1, from coordinate 11,722,037 downwards.
TTCGTCATCCACTTCCATGGCTGAGGCAGAATCTGGGGCAGCAGCATCACTTTTCCGTGGGCTTTCAACTTTAGCTGGTTCCTCGGGTTTTGCCAATGGCTCAGGCGTTTTCTCCTTCACTTCAGGCTCCTTTGTATTTGATTTGTCGTGAACAACATTGTTTTGTTTATCTTCTTGCGCTGCAGGCACCTGGGCAGCAGAGTCTGGCTGATCCTTTGATTCTGTGGTTTGGGACGCAATCACTTTCGATTCCGTGTCTTTAGTTTCAGAATCGTCTTTGCTCTTGGTATCTACCTTGTCCTTTACAACAACTCCCTTAGCCTTTTGACCTTTCTCTTCTTTCTTTCCTTTCTTTGCAGCAACCTTGAATTTATTATATAAGTTAGATTATGTTTAATAGTAAAAAAAAATTAATCAACTTACATTTGGCCTCACAGTTTCGCTTGCCTGCACCGGCTCTTCCTGCTCCTCCGCTTCGGCGGGCTTGGATTTAGCTGTCTCTTGCTCAACTTCCTCACCTCCGCCTATATCCAATTTGCGTGCTCCACGTCCCCGTCCGCCGCTCTTAGTCGTCGCTGGTGATGTGCGCGCCTTTTTGCTCGGTGGCGGCGTTACGGTTTCAGCGGCTCGCGTCGGTGTACCGCGAGTACTGGATCGAGTGCGTCGTCCGCCTTCTAGCTCCAAAGTACCGCCCATTGTCCGCACCAGCTCTTCACTCTCACGCTGAGCCCGCTCAATGAAGGAGCGACGCTTGGGCGTGCGTTTCTACAATGATTGTTTACATACACATCAAAACATTTCACGATACGACTCAGCAAGAGATTTCGACTGAATTTAAGTGAAACAAATCGTTAACCCGTTTATTCAACCCGCCTAATTCCTATTTAACAGTAAATAAATGCCCGTTCTGAAGCGCAACGTATTAATGCTTCTGTGCACACACATTTAAGATACATACATACATCCATGTATGACAAAGTACAGCAAACAACAAAAAGTCAAAAAGAGAACAAGAAAAATAAAAACAAACGAGAACGAGACAGACGCGCGCGCAGCGGCAAAACGTGCACAAAAGGGACTACCGATTGCTTGCAGCGAGTGTACCACGCGACATATAAAAATAAATACACACACACAAACATGCACTATATGTACGTATACACACACACATACGGGGGATGTTAGGAAAAGCGCGCGCACACGAGGGCAACATAATTAACATCAACACGAAAAAGCGAAAATTGCAGAAAACCCGATATCAAATACATTACACTTTTAAATACGTGTGTGTGTGGGTTATTTCGATAATTCTGAAATAATACTGCGTAAGCCCAAACATCTACATACGTTTATAATGCGCACGCTCTTCCAGATAATTCTGTTCGTCACAGTGCGATTGTGTTAGTTGTAAAGTGCGCTCTTATCGCACGACCCCCGGTGTTAATTGTGACCGTCTCTATACATATATAAATATATATGCAAACTTATATGTATGTAGGTTCATACATATTTCTAAACACTTACGGGTGTCTTCTTCTCATCCGCCGCCGGTTGAATTGATGCATCTTCCTCGTTGTTAGCCTTCGCCTCTGCAACGGCCTCTACTTCCGGTTTCTGTATGCTGGTCTCGTCAGACATTTTGATAGCGGTATTGATAATAATATTGCTTACAAAATACAATTATTTGGATTTTGCAATGTTTTCGTTCAGTTGCAATGCTTCGCTTCGAAGTAGCGAGTTCTCTCTTGCTCTCCTTGCGCACTGAGACAGCGAATCAAACCAACTAGCAGGTATATTACGCACACATATATACATACACACGCCACGCTGAACGAACCGTGAACGCGCAAATTTTTTAAATGCAATTTTTACTTAGTTCGCACAAATACCAAATAATTTACTAATCGACTGTTGCACCGGTATATACTTAAATACGGTTTTTACCAATTTTCGCCAGAAAATTCGCTGTATTTCGCACTTTTTTGACGTTTTCTTTACGAGGCAAAGATAAACGTAACCCAACAACTGGACTATTTGCTTCTTCTTAAATATAAGTGTTGCACAGGCATTTTTTATGGCGGCCTTTTTAGCCAGTGTTGAAAAGTACGTTACTTTCGCTGTGGTGGTTGGAAAATAGATTCGATTAATTGTTTATTACACTTGATAAATTTCCACGAGGCAGGCTGCTCGTTATTTACTTTTATTTATTGAAGCAAAGCAGAAATGGTATCGCAGGAACAGATCAAAGCAATTGGAGGTGTACTGAACAATAAGGAACGCCCGCTTAAGGAGCGTTTCCGTGCACTGTTCACATTGAAAAACATCGGTGGCGGGGCAGCAATTGAGGCAATCAGCAAAGCATTTGATGATGATTCCGCACTGCTAAAACACGAATTGGCCTACTGTTTGGGACAGATGCAGGACATTCAAGCCGTGGAAATACTCAGCAAAGTGCTGCAGGACACCACCCAAGAGCCCATGGTGCGTCATGAGGCTGCTGAAGCATTGGGCGCCATTGGCCAACCTGAGGTTTTGCCAATACTCGAGAAATACAAGGAGGATTCAGTTGTCGAAGTTGCTGAGACTTGCGCCATAGCACTGGATCGTGTGCGCTGGCTGCAGACCGGTCAACAGGTGGACGATAAGAATCCATACGCATCTGTGGACCCATCACCGCCAACTGCTGGCACAACGAGCGTGGAAGAGCTAAAGGCCATATATTTGGATGTCAAACAGAGTCTATTCGAACGCTATCGCGCCATGTTTAGTTTGCGTAATCTGCGCACCGAGGCGAGCGTTCTGGCCCTGGCCGAAGGACTCAAGGATAAGTCGGCGTTGTTCCGGCACGAGGTTGCTTTTGTCCTGGGTCAGCTACAGGAACCATGCAGCATACCGTATTTGCAGGAGAACCTGAAAGATCGCCTCGAGAACGAAATGGTGCGTCACGAGTGTGCCGAAGCACTGGGCGCTATTGCCACCGAGGAGTGCATACAGATATTGAACCGTTATGCAGATGATGATAAACGTGTCGTCAAGGAAAGCTGCGTTATTGCTCTGGACATGTGCGAGTACGAGAACAGCCCAGAGTTTCAGTATGCCGATGGTCTGACCAAGCTGGATGGAACTAAGTGATCCTAGTTAGAGGAAATTATTCGTTTTTGTATATAAAATTTGTAAGTTAATATTGTATTTGTATTATTGTTGGAATGCAATGCGCTGACATCTAATCAGTGCATTGTTAAGATAAACTATTGCAGAACGTGACAGTCGACGCGTTATACCGCATGATGAAGTCATTTGACTTTCTGAGAAAACACATTGGGATTTTTATTTGCATATATTAGATGTGAAGTTCAGTAAAAACAGGCTATTAAATGATTTTTTTTTTTCGCATATCGTAATAAAAATAAGTGGTTACGTTTAAAGAGAAACGGATTTTTGATTTTCTCCAAGTGTGACCATTCAAATTATAATATCTATCGATTGCGTCTAGTCGAAAATACCTAACGCCGCCCAATTCCGAGCTCGGGCGCCACTTAAAAACAGTGCTGGTAAACCGTACCAGTGCAACCAGGGCTGTCATTAAAAATGATGTGTGTTGGTAAATATGCTTCGTTTTGGTACATTTGTACCTATTGTGACAATCGTAGTTGCGTGTAGGAACTGCGTGCAAATGATAATTCTCTTAAAAATAATTTATTAAAAGCATAAAATGCAGCATACAAACGCATTTAAAGTGCCACAAAGGAAATGTGATAGCCACATTAAAGATAACACCAATTGAAAACGTGAAAATGCACATGGAAAAAACGTGTGGTCAGCAACTTTGCTGCGACTGCAGCAGCGGAAAATAAATTACATACTCACATAACACACACACCGCAGCATATGCATACATAATATCAAATATTAAATTCTAGGATTAAAATGTGCAACGAAAGCAGTCAACCAGCAAGCCTTTAATGTTTACAACCTAAAGCTTGGCCAAATCAAATGTAAAAACGCAATTTCCACAAAGGAAAATTTATATGTGCCAAAATAAAAACAGAAATTCTCCAACCACCGCGCGTGTGTCTAGTTACGTATACATTTTGTGTTGTAAACAAGTTACAGCGATAACGCAATAACAATGTCCAAATACGAATACAAGTTGTTTTATCTTGTGGCGCAGCTTATTCTAGGTATGTATTGAGCATAGTTTGTTCATGTGTTTGTGCGTCTGTGTATATATTTAGTATTTCTGTGTGTATGTTTTTTTTCTTCTCGTTTGTACGTTACGGCTTGCTGTCGATATTATTTACATCCCCTATACCCTTGCCCCCTGTTACGCCTGATTGAATAGCTTGGCGCGTGCTTTGTAGTTGTTCTTAGTGCGATTTTCTGTTGTTTTCAACAACACATGTGCGTATATGTGTGTATGTTGCATGCAATGATTTCTTTGAATGGATGACGTTGCATTAGAAACTTGTTGTTTGTGCGTTCGCGTGGGTGCAAATCTGTAGTCTTACTCTCTGGCTCTAGTCCGTTTTCTCTCCCGCTGTTGTTTCTTTATTTTCAACAAGCGCCACTTTAAACTCATCCCCTTTCAATCTGCATAATGTGCATGCTTATGTATCTACTTTACTATAAAGCATGCCCGCACGCTCACATGCATACTTACATATGCACATACAGATCCGATTACCCATGCACAGTGGGGCTGAGCATATTTAATTGATGCTAATTTGCAAATGTTAATGAATATGCTGAAACTGAAGGTTTTGCCGGGGAGATAATATTAACATACATATTTAAAGTTATACTGCTGTTAAATATTCTTTGCCAAATTTATGTTCTCAGTAAACCAATACTAAAAAGAGGGAAATCACATTTATTGATCTTTATATGCTTTAAAGATAAATTTAATTGAGAGTAATTTGGTTGATTGAGGTCATTTTGATTGATTGTTATATTATGTACATAAAGTTGGATTGTTCGGAAATAAGGAAGGAGAATTGTCCAGTAATTAGTAAAACTTGTATTTTGAAGAACTATTATAATTCTGGTTTTGAAAACTTAAAAAAATACCATATTGAGCTAACCTTTAGAAATCGAATTATTTGAAGTATAATATTGTATTTAAAAAATACGAATTGAATACGAATTGAACCACTGTGCCGTTATGGTATCCACTCACACGTGGATTTGCGCGCGAATTGCGCTCAGATACATGCATACATTTAGCCCCAACACAGCGACAGACACTGAGCAGCAGTTGCAGTTGCAGTTGCAATGGGGTTAAAGGGCCTACTCAAAGGCTCTGGTGGCCAGCGGAGCTAATTTTGTATGGCCCTCTGCACGAATTGGGGTTGCGTAGCGTTTGCTGTGTTCCGTGGAAAGTTTTGCTTGTGGCTTTCAATGGCAACGCTCATTGAGGACTCCCCGCTTCAGCAAAGCCCTAGCCCGTTGGGGCTTGGATTGGAATTGGGGTCGTTGGTCCACAGGTCGTAGATACGTGATATGTTTACAAAGGCAGCCGGTCGCGCCCATTTTACCAACTTATTTTCTAGAACTCTAGAATGCAAACCATTTTAATATATCACTGACTTCTGTCGTCTCGCTCTCTTTTGACAGGCTGCCAGATGCTGCTACTGGCCAGTGGCGCTATCCTGCCCGAGGGGCACAACATTAACTGCGAGCACTATGACGAAAAGGATTGCAATACGCCCAATGATTGCGGCATCACCATCGAGCGCTGCCAAGTGGAGGCAGACAAGTTTCCCAGCTGCTACGTCTTGTGGAGCGCCGACGATCTGACGGGTATGTGCCTCTTGCATCATTTACCCAACAATTTGCAACAATTTTGGTTTATATTTTTGTTTGTTTTTATTTTTATTTGCTGCAGGCATCGAGAAAATCAAAATGAAGGGCTGTTTCACGGACATGCATGAGTGCAATCAGACCGCGTGCATTACCAGCACCCAGCCGAGACAGGGTAACATACATTTCTGCTGTTGCAAGGGCTCGATGTGCAACACGCAGCACAAATGGATACCGCCCACCACGGAGGCAACAACACAAGGTGCGACTGAATTAAATTTTCTCTTAAATATATTTTATTTCATTTTATATTTTGTGTTATTCTATGTTTACCCCAATTTTTGGCATTCCATACGTTGCCATGTTTCGGTTGCGTCTTTTAAATGCGGGGGCGGCCAGGCCACCGCAGCCCCAAAACAACGCGACCCTTGCAACGCTATTTCGTGTTAACGAACTCTCCGTGTGATACGGCGGAGTTGCCTCTCAGTAGCCTCACTAGCTGCCGCGTGTGTTGCAATTTCCCAGTGCCCCGCCTCAAATTTTCTAGCGCCCTCTGCGCACGTTCTTGTTGCCGTTTTGTGTATTTTTTGTATTGGGGGTGGCCTTCCATTTGCTTAGGCATGTATCTTTTATGCCCTGCACTTTGTTGTTTTGTTTTTGTTTTCTCTTTTTTATGCCTAGCTCCCTTTTATCTCAGCATACAAAATTTTATATACGACGAGCATAAAGAGATGCCAAATTGGGGGCGAACTTTCGTTTTTTCGTTTTTCGTTTTGTGCTGACAGTCAAGCCTGTGCCAACTACAGGTGCCACTTGAGATGTTGTTCACCTGTGGCAAGCATTTAAACAGCACCCCATTACATATATATATGTACTAGCGGGTATAACCCGGCCTTGCCCGTGGCACGTATGTTATAAAATCAATGTTCGCAAAAAAATTTGAAATGATTTTGAAACTGATCGGACGGTAAACAAATAAATTTTATACAAACGTTTTCCGCCAATTTACCACTGTTGCGAGTGGAATTTCCCAAATCGCTGAAAGTGGCATTCATTACATTCTTATGTAGAGCTTTGAAAATAGGTTTTAAGCAAATCGGACACATTTTAAAACTTTGCACAAAAAAGCTTTGAGTCGCATTCCACCCGAAAAAGTTTGGATTCTGCGAAAAGTGTGAAACACGTCTCAAATGATTTTTCTTATAGACCTCTGCAAATGAATTTGAGCGCGAAACGTCACCCACCAAATCTTTGACCTCCATTTCCACCAAGGAGGAACGTATTTTTCGAAAAGTGTGAAACACCCCTTAAATGAATTTGAACAAAAATCTTTGAAAATAAGTTTGGGGCCGATCGGATGGTAAACAAAAAACTTTCATACAACCGTTTTCCGCCAATTTACCACTGTTGCGGGTGGAATTTTTCAAATCGTCGAAATACGTATTCATTAAGTTCTTATTGCGAGCTTTGAAAATAAGTTTGAAGCAAATCGGACACAACTTAAAACTTCGCACAAAAAATCTTTAAATCGCATTCCCCACGAAGAAGTTTGAATTCTGCGAAAAGTGTGAAACACGTCTCAAATGATTTTTCTAATAGATCTCAGGAAATGAATTTGAGTGCGAAACGTCACCCACCAAATCTTTGACCGCCATTTCCACCAAGGAGGAATGGATTTTTCAAAAAGTGTGAAACACCCCTCAAATAAATTTAAACATAGATATTTAAACATGAATTTGGGGCCGATCGGATGGTAAACAAAAAACTTTCATACAACCTTTTTCCGCCAATTTACCACTGTTGCGGGTGGAATTTTCCAAATCGCTGAAATACGTACTTATTAAGTTCTTTTGAAGAGCTTTAAAAATAAGTTTGAAGCAAATCGGACACAACTTAAAACGCCCCCCAAAAAATCTTTAAATCGCATTCCCCCCCAAGAAGTTTGAATTCTGCGAAAAAGTGAGAAACACGTCTCAAATGATTTTTCATATAGATCACTGGAAATGAATTTGAGCGCGAAACGTCACCCACCAAATCTTTGACCTCCATTTCCACCAAGGAGGAATGGGTTTTCCGAAAAGTGCGAAACACCCCTCAAATGAATTTGAACAAAGATCTTTGAAAATAAGTTTGGGGCCGATCGGATGGTAAACAAAAAAGTTACATACAAACGTTTTTCGCGATTTTTCCACACTTGCGAGTGGAATTTCCCGAAACCCCGTCTTAACGTGCACCTACATCACATAAGGTAGCTACAGTGAAAATTTCAGCTTCCTAGCTCTTACGGTTTGGGCTGTGCGTTCATCACCAATCAGTCAGTCAGTCAGTCAGTCAGTCAGTCAGTCAGTCAGTCAGTCAGTCAGTCAGTCAGGACAAACAGTTTTATATATAGAGATATATATATATATATATATATATATATAGCTTATGCATCAGCAAAAGGCGAAACAAATCTGTTTGCAGGAAATGTGAATAAAATAAGATATTTGAATATTTGCATAAAAGAAAAACAATCCTTATTATATATTGATTCTAACATTATTTGCAGTGCCCAAAGAGAAGACACAGGACAACAATAATATGACCTTTTATATTATTTGCTCTTCGGCATTTGCCGTCCTGGTGGTCTTACCAATATTTGTCTACGCATTTTATCGACGCCTCAAGCAGGTCCACTTCAATGAGATACCCAAGGTAGGGCACAGCTGCTTAGCTAAGTTTTGCTGAAACCATTTAGTTAACTTCACGTTTAATTTAAGCACGAGGCGGAAATCACAAATGCGTCACCGCTGCTCAGCAACCGTCCCATACAATTGCTGGAGCAGAAGGCAAGCGGCCGATTTGGCGATGTCTGGCAGGCCAAGCTGCATGGCCAGGATGTGGCAGTGAAAATCTTTCGCATGCAGGAGAAGGAGTCGTGGACTACAGAGAATGAGATTTATAAACTGCCTCGCATGCGGCATCCAAACATTTTAGAGTTTCTGGGCGTGGAGAAGCACTTGGATAAGCCCGAGTATTGGCTAATATCCACATATCAGCATAATGGCTCTCTATGCGACTATCTAAAGTCCCATACGATTACTTGGGTCGAATTGTGCCGCATTGCCGAGTCCATGGCATGTGGGCTGGCGCATTTACACGAGGAGATACTGGGCAGCAAAACGGATGGCTTAAAACCATCCATAGCGCATCGCGACTTTAAATCGAAGAATGTGCTTCTTAAGGCCGATCTGACAGCCTGCATAGCTGACTTTGGGTTGGCCATGATCTTTCAGCCGGGCAAGCCGTGCGGCGATACTCATGGCCAGGTGGGCACTCGTCGCTATATGGCGCCCGAGGTGCTCGAGGGTGCAATCAATTTCAATCGCGATGCCTTTTTGCGCATCGATGTCTATGCTTGTGGATTGGTATTGTGGGAGATGGTCTCGCGCTGCGATGTCGTGGGGCCCGTGGGCGAGTATCAGCTGCCCTTCGAGGCGGAACTCGGGCAGCGCCCCACACTTGATGAAGTGCAGGAAAGCGTCGTGATGAAGAAATTGCGTCCACATTTGCTCAGCACCTGGCGTGCCCATTTGGTAAGATAATATTAATATATTTCATGAATAATTTGTACATTTAAAACCCTTTTTTTTCGGATTTGCAGGGCCTCAGCATATTTTGCGACACCATGGAGGAGTGTTGGGATCACGATGCCGAGGCACGTCTCAGCTCATCCTGTGTGATGGAGCGCTTTGCGCAACTCAACAAATATCCGACCACACAGTTGCTCATCAAGAACCACACCAACATTGAGGATGCAAAGGAGACAACGAATTGCTTATAGAAGCGGTACTAAATCACAGTCAACGTCCGTAGGCTGTGATTCGAGAACCCCGAACGTCGCGTCTTCATTTTTAATTTTTATATTCAACAATTTAGTTTTACATAAGTATTGTGCATAGGCAGCTTTTATGTACACATACACTTGAGCGAGCTGCCATTTATACATAGATACACACAAGCACCCGGCGCCCGCCCCCCTTAGACATTAGCTTAGTTTAAGTTAAACAGAACAAAACGCGTTACTGGTGGGCTACCCTAGAGATTATTTGGGATTTTTGAAATGTATCTTCAGCCTGGGCAATTTTGAAAATGCAAAATTCTCTAGACGCACATTGCATGCATTACGTTTGTAGCTCATCTCACATTGACTTCATCGACTGATACCTATATACACATACGTAAATATAATTGTTTTTGTTTTTAGTTTGTCTAATTATTGCCCAGAATTTTAATTTTCTTGTAAACCTGTAAGCTGTTGAATTCTTTGCCAAGCCCAGCCATTGTGGTTGCTGTACTTTTCATTTAAGCCTAGACAAAACGTTTAGATACCTAACAGTTAAGTTTAAAGTTAAAAGCTATTTTCATTTTAATTCTGTACACATATCGTTTATTTTTGGTACATTTTATTTGATTGTGCTTTAATGTTGTATTTTAAATAAATACTTTACACATTTTTTATAAGATTCAATATGAAATGTATCTACTTATTTTCATTCATTTGCTTTTTGTTTTATTGATGTTGTGCCAATGTATTCGTACGACCCTATACCTATACCTATACGCACTAGTAAATACAAACATGTTATAGCATACACAAGTATATATATACACAAACACACACACACACTTACATACGTTTATTCATATGTATTTCTACTGAACAGTACAAGAAACACCTGAAGTTTTCAAATGAAAGTTTCTTTTTAATGAATATTATAACTAAGCGCATATACGATATACCCTACGATACACATACGCAAAAAAAAAACACGAAGACTTAGCAGACTTCCAAAGCACACATGACTCGTAAAGCTGCGGCATTTAGGGTTAATTCAAATGAAAGACATACTAACTGTAGGTATGTTATATGTTGTTAATTCCACAAAATCCGTGTACATATTGCATGTCTGGGACATAATAAGATTTAATGGTAAGCATATATATCTACGATCTAATTGGATTAACAGTTCACGATAATGGATAAAAAACAGTTGAATCGAAAAGTTAAGGAATCAAAACATATTTAACATTGTAATTTTGTTTGTGTACGATATAAAATATATGTATATGTAGGTTTAAGAAATGTATGCAAATATTCGAGAAACAGACACATATTAATTACCTACAAACATAGTTTCTTTATAGTTTGCTATATACTGAAACTTTGATTCAATGCTGCATTATATCAATCAAACATATACATACATACGGTATTTGAATGATCTGAAAGTAAGAAAAAAACAAAAACAGAAACAAGTACGTGCAATTTACGATACAAACAAAGCTTTATTACCTGATTTTATTCTGAGCAACTTACATAACTTAATATGCAACATGATAAGAGAAATAATTTTGTTATGCCTAATTTTTCTAATTTTTTTTTTCTACATTTATTTTAACGGTGCTGAAAATACATAGAAACAATAATTTTCAAGTGGTTGGATCACATAAGTATTATTGAAAGCAAATGCAAACAGTATTCAAATCGAGAATGCAATCAAAACAATTTATTGTTCATCACAGTATTTTGTTACATATCAGATGGCAATGGATAGGCATGGAAGTAATATGCATACATACATATTTGGGCACTCAAATAGTTGAAATACATAGATACAATTTTGAAACTTATTGTATTATCGAATTTCAAAGCAACTCTTTTGATACAGTTATACAAACAGTCCAACTGGCATTCACATAACCATAATACTGGCTGACCAGTACAGTGAAAATAGAACATTGATTATCACGAATCATTCAAGAAAAAATCATCATAGGTGTTTTAAAAACAAACAATGGAAAGTAATAAAAATAAAGGTTTTACAAAAAAAAAATAATAAAATCGAAAATGAACGTACGAAAATGAATGTACTTACAGTACATTATTCGAATGCAAGTCTTGTTAACAAATAATGTATACTAATATAAAAAGTTCTTTGATAATAATGGATTTAAAATAAATGCTTATCAAGCGTTTAAAATAATATGTTTGTATACTAATATAAAACGTTCTTTGATAATAATGGATTTAAAATAAATGCTTATCAAGCGTTTAAAATAATATGTTTGTACCTCGTTTAGTATTCTCATTATTTTTTGATATTTTCTTACGATACAATCAACATCGAACCGTTAGTTAGAAAATGTATTTTTTTTAATAAAAAACAATTTTTCGATCCAGTTATATATACATATGTGCGACTTCCAAGCTGCAAGTGCAGCAGAGAGCGAGCAGTGTGAATCGCAGGCAGAAAATTCATATGCTCACTGCGTTCACGCCATTGGTTAGAACACACTTTCGATCCCGTTATCTAAGTTGAGTATCCAGCCGAAAGCGCTCAAACCAGTAACGTGCACTATGGTTGGTGTGAGCGGGAGCAGGAGATTTTAAATTTGTGTGCTCTTATATGTTTATGTATTAGTGCGAATGCCGGCTTAGCGTAGACGCACTTCTAATGAGCAATTTAGTTTGTGTGCGTCTGTGCTATTGATCGGTTGTCTCGTGCGCACGTGTACATTAAATGTCGTTTCTAATAATGTTAAATTAATAACATAAATAATATTAATCGCGATTATTTCCAGCTGTGTATGTTTGTAAACTGCAATATATGAACCATAAACCCGTTCGTCGGCCTTAAAGGTATAACAATCGGGAAAATAGGCTTCGTTTTAAATATACTTGGTGTCGAACTTTTCACTAAAAACAACAACTTTTGGCGCGCATTTCATACACAGCCAGAGAGAAAGAGAGTGAGAGAGAACCAGACAGTTATAAGAAAAGCAACGATGCAAATGCATATATATATATTTACCCATCGTAATTTTGTTACTCTATTTAGAGGGTATTATAGTTTTGTTAATAAATGTGAATGTGTATTCAAAAGTTTTTTGGTCATGACGATGAGCTAATTTGATATAGCGAGGAGTTTCGTCCGTTTGTCTATATGTATGTATATTCTAACAAGTCGCTCAAGTTTCTTGATGAAACTTAAAATAGGTCCCTCATTTTGTTGCGGGCTGTACATATGTCGGATTCAGCCGTATCTGACCACTATAACATATAGCTGTCGTGGGAATAATCTGTTGTAAATTGAGTTTTGTATGAGATATCTTTACCATATGTTAGAGCTTCAAGTTTTATTATGCTCTTAAATAATGATCAAAAACTTATCAGCATCTGGTAATATCATATACATTTATAGCTGTCATCGATTTTTTGAATGAAAACATTTCTAAATATTTAAATATACTGTTTATCTTGCTCTGCATATTTTACTCTGTTTCCATTTAAAATTAGTTTTGAAAGGTGGGCTTAAAATCTTGGGAGCTAAATCTTCAAGATATCTGGAATATATAAATATTTAGTAAATAAAACGCTAAAATTTTTGGCCTGCTGTCTTTATTACAACTTTGAATGATACAATCCGTTATACGTAGAATACATTTCGAATATAATATGATTACATAAAGTTGAACTTGAACCGATTTAAAAACACCAATAAATTGCTATAAATATTAAGGGTATACAGAGGGTTCAATCTTTTCAAATCTCTTTCTATAAACGTAGCTATATGGTATATAATCGTATATGTATTTGTCGCATTTGTGTCTTCGTCATTTAGTTAAGCTCATGGAGCGGGCATTATGAGATACATATATATAGGCTTATGTACATACATATTTTGGAAAATGTAGATCGCAATATATATTTACGTATACTGAAACAAAGAAAATCGGAATAAATTACGAGAATCTTAATGCTTTATGCATTATTATTTAAAAATAAGAATTATTTATGGTATTCGTTTAATATAGTTTATGACTTTGGACCATTTCAGTTGTAGTACTATTTGCCTCCATCCATATTATCAGACTTATCCAAACCGTTTTCCGTTTCCTAATTAAATACTAAGTATATTATAAATTGTTTGGAAAAAAGTCGCACTCTATAAAACGCTAAACGTGTAAAGTTATCCAACAATATTCCAAGTCCTGTGCGTTTTGCATGGGTGTGTCTTATTAAAATAGATTCTGTTATACAATTCGTTATGTATGTGTATATATGTGTGTATATATGTATATGTATTAATAATAATATATAATATATAAGTATATTCATTATTATTGGAGCGTAGATTATACTCAGTTACATACACAATATAAATATGACTACAATAAGTACTTATTAAGTTTGTACGATATGTTTGTCTAGGGAATTGGGTTTTTTTTTGGGAAAAAGAACTAGTTCGCAGCTAAAGTTTTGCATTTGGAATTATATAGTATTTGTTGTATGCTGTTTGGGACGGTTTCTAGGTTCATAAAGCGAATGCACTAGTGGAAACTAGTTACTTATTTTCGGGCAAAGGAAGTGTAAACATTTAACTCATTGAGTACGAGTACAAGTACAAGAATATATGTAGTTACGTATATAGCACACACATATATATAGTATATGCATATATAAATCGCGGATGAGCGTAGCGCCTCAATAGGGCTCATCCTTATTGGCCGATACGCCGCACTTGGAGCGCAATATGGCGGCCAGCCGCTGGGTCAGCGGCTCTGTGGGTGATTCCGAATCGCTGCACGAGGCGGATGGCACCTTGTTTCCTGAAATATATATATATATATATGTATATATATTGAAATGATCTATTGGTAAGGCAATCGAATTTATGGTTTTGGCAGCGCTTACCGTTGCTCACATCTAAATCTGTTGCGCTCGTTTCCTTGTTGCCAAATTGCAAATTGACTGGTACAATGTCGTCCTCCTCCTCCAGCAGGAGGCTGGAATATGAGTGAGTGGTGTTGTCGCTGCGACCGCCACCTCCGCTCGAGGAATTGCGCGATGAGCCCGAGTCGTTGTGGGAGTGTGAATGGGATGTGTGCGCAGCCAGGCTGTCTACAGCGGCCGGGTCCTGTTGCTCGTCAATGGGCAAATCGTAATCGTCAGCGCTGCTGCTGCTCTCCTCTTCGACATCTACATTATCAATGTCATCCTCATCGTCTACATCCTCATCCTCATCCTCATCCACATCTACGTCCACGTCATCATCATCATCATTATCCTCCTCATCGGAGCAATTGTTGTGACTGCTGCTGTTGCTGCGGCTGCTAACGCTATCCTCGCGCTCCTCGGGCGCCTCCAGATCTAATGCCAGCTCGGGTGATGAGGATTTATTGTAATTCTCGTCGCTGTCGCTCGATGCGGCCACTGCAGGATAATTGATTAATTAACTCGAGCCCGAGCTTACAAATGATATATAATGTGGACTCACAGCGCAGCTTTTCCAATATGAGTGGATAGAACTCCTTGGCCGTTGCATTGTTTGGTTCGTATTGCAGAACTGGAAATGAAAATGAGTCGTTTATATGTAGCAGGACAGGTTGGAGTATCTTGAAGATACTCACTCAATTTGCAGTATTTCAAAGCCTTCTTGTAGTCCTTGAGCATGACGGCAGACAGAAACTGCAATCGAGCATAACAAAATAGAGCATCAAATTGCGGCAAAACCCTTTAGATATCTGTCTATATATAGTTGTATGCAATGTTATCAGGCCAACAATGGCCCGGCCCATTGGCCCACATTGGATACAACGGCAAAAGTTGGCTGGGCTTAAAAGTTAAATGCGCTCGAAAACAATTTAGTGGCCATCAATAAGCTGGCGCACAATAGAAACTTTCAATAATCCTCTTGAAAGGATTTTTAAATTAAATTTCGCTCTCAGCGCTGCAATTTGCATTTGAATACATATCCTCTTACCTCGGCGAGAAATTCTGTGGGTGCTGATATGCTCTCGTCGGCATCTGTGTACTCGGACAGGCTCTGGCTGAGGTCCTCGCTGGAGGCGGATGTGGGCAGCGTGGCGGCTGCTGCGGCAGCTGCAACAGCCGCGGCGCCATTCATAATATTTATATTATTTGCCGTGTTCATGGCTGTTGTTGTGGCAGCCACATTATCCATGTGGCAGCTGCTGGTTGCATACACGCCATTGCCATTCGACTTGTCCATGTTCAGCGGCTGCAAATGCTTTTAGCATTAACTAAATCGAAAAGCTATATGATGTGTTTACCCACATTTGACATGATTCTATCTGATCCTTGGCACAGTTTCTAATCTTTCTTTAGCATTTAGTCTAAGCAACTGGCTCTTGCATCATCTGTGGATTGTCTGCAAATAAAGTTTAAAAGTAGAACTAAAAATCTATGCGGCATTTTATCGACACACGCTTAATGCAACTGAATCGACGAGAAAACGATTCGATGACTATCGCTAATTGGATAACATTTCCGTTGACCTTACAGAACTTAACAAGCTCTGCTTGAAGCAAGCACAAAAAAACTAACAAGAACACGTTAGAAAAGTTCAACAAAAAGCGAAAAATTCAAAATGCCAAATGCTAATTTCGCAGCCACTAGATAAATGCAGCTCGACCCTTTATCCAACAGCACATATATATGTGTGTATATATTTATGGGAATGCATGTAGTGTGTATGTGCATATACCCCATTCACTGCTAACATTCACTTTCGGCTCAAAGGCACCGCAGAGACCACAGACGAGGCCACGCAGATATATATATTGGGAAAGTCTGCGGTGAAAAGCGAAATCCAAGTGTGAGGGCAAGGCAGCGGTAATGCAGGGGAGAGGGAAGGAGGAGGGTGTGGGTGTGTGGGCTGCCGAAGTATCCAACTAGTTGAACAGAGCGAACATGGTGCAACACGCAAATATATTTATACCCTGTACATAAATAACATAGGGTATTTTGGATTTGAATATTTGGGTAAAAATAGCTAGGAAATTGTTTTTATTGGGGAAAGTAAATGCTTATAGGAATAATTTATATGCTGTACGCAATTTGCTTTTAAGTACACTTATTAAACAAATTATTTATATTTCTTCAAGTCAAGCTTTAAGGATCGTATAGATATTTATAAATGTCCCCTCTTACCAATTCATATCAATTCCTACAAATAGATAATTATAATAAAATTATATATTTATTAAAAAACAAAATATAGTATACGTATATTTAAATATATGTATATAACATAATAAAAAAGATAAATAAATCGGAAAATCAAATTAAAAAAAATGTTGCTGGCTTGGTTTGCGGATCGAACCAATTTCCTTACTTCGTGAACCTGGATTTGCACATCCTTAAAACCATGTTTTAGTTCAAATATTGGTCATATATATACGAAAAATATGATACAACTAAAATTTTTATATATTAAATGCTCTACTGCAAATATTGCAATATGTTTTCATGTAGAAAATGCGCGTAAAATTGTTATTTGTATAAATTTTGATTAGGTAAACGCAATGACTGGAGCCTAAGTTACTTACGATTTGGTCTAATGTAATCTTAAAAGTTTGTCAATTTGAACAAATAGCTATAAAATGAAAGATATTTGATTTGTATATACCTTTCCAAAAGCTGCATGTCAAATTTTGTGACTCCAGCTCTCAAAAACCTTAGTTCTCTTGGAAACAATTTAAATATCGATATTTATCGATTGCTTGGAAATTGGCAGGTAATCGATAATTTGAATTAAATTCTTAATGCGCGGGTCCTACGTTTAAAATTTCAAGTCTCTATCTCTTGTAGGTTCAGAGATACTTGCGTTCATACATAGAGACAAACGAAAAAAACGGACGGACGGACAGACAGACGGACCTGGCTAGATCGACTCGGCTATGGATACTGATCAAAAATATATATATATTTTATGGAGTCGGAGATGCTTCCTTCTGCCTGTTACATGCATATGCACAAAACATTATGCCATTTTTAGGGTATACAAATAAATTTCAATTTTCCTAGCATAAATTCACATAATAATTATTTACAGGGTATATCATAGTCGAGTACGTGTAAATAGTGCGGTTGCTTTCTTGCTGTCATGTTATTTTCATTGGTAACTAGTGTGAAATGGAAATGCAAGAAATTGTTTACGTTTTTGGGGCTTAATTGGCGCTCGACATGCGGCGTTTGCATGAAACGCCCGCAGTTATGCTACAAATATTTGTTGTTTATGCAGCCTGCGCATTCTGCATTTAAGTGTGTGTGTGTGTGTGTGTGTTGCGTGTGTTTGTTTCATTCAATAATTGAAAGTTGTGTATGGAATTTACTCAGAGACTGACATTGGCTTCTTTGGTGCCGAGACGCCAGTCCTGCCGGTCTTTGGCGCACACTGTCAAGGACTTTCATATGATTTACAGCACGACAAACCTTTGATTTACTTTATTGCTCTCGGCCGCAGTGCAGGGTTTTATATGCATGAATATATATGTATTATGTCCA
This sequence comes from Drosophila montana, assembly GCF_035044405.1. Lineage (NCBI taxonomy): Eukaryota > Metazoa > Arthropoda > Insecta > Diptera > Drosophilidae > Drosophila > Drosophila montana. The sequence continues at coordinate 11,703,886 of NW_026998620.1, read as the reverse complement.
AATTGATGGCACATTCATTTGGCTGTCTTTCTGTCTACCTACCTGTCTCATAACTCACATCGTTATATTCCTCGCTGTCAACTGTTTTACTGCTCGCCGTCCGTCCAAATTACACTTAATTACATGTCGTCCTGGCGAATGTATTGAATTCTAATTGCCTTCAGTCTGCTGCAGAGTCGATGTCGGTTTTCGTTTGTGTCAGCTACAGTCTCGGCAAACAGCACGTCACTCACTCAATTGTCTGCGATTTGTTTGTTTGCCTGTCGGTTGATCCTTTCCATACTCCGAATCCATGGCAAATGCGAAAAGAGGGGAGATTGGTTTTGTGCTAATGCATGCAAAAGGCAGAAGGAGGCATCCCTGAACCTATATACTATATATGTATTCTTATTTCGCCAGATGAGCTGAGTCGATCTGGCCCTGTCTGGCTGTCTGTCCGTCTGTTTAAGCCCGTCGATCTCTGCCTTTCTCAATATCTCTTCTCTTTTTCAATAAAATCGATAAATATCGATTTTGAGACATGGATTTTTAAACATTACTCGAAAATTATAAGAGCTATATACATAAAACTTGGTATAGCATATAGAGATTGCAAATATTTCACTCTTGAGGTATACCTCCCCCCTTCCCTACAGAATAAAAAAAACTGATTTTTAAAAGTAAAACCTTGAACTTTGGTATACATACACATTTTTAACTCATATTATTTGCCTATAATTTTCATAATCATCTCAGACTATAAGCCCCAAAGTAAATCAATAATGCATTTCCCAAACACAGAGCTGAGAAGGGGAAATAGGTAGCATAGCCGCATCGTACAGCTCTCTTCAGGGTATCTACTAGTCGGCACTCCTGACTAAACCACTTTCATTCGATTTTGTAGTATTTGTTGCTGTTGTTCCTTTGGCATTTTCAAATGTCAGACGCGTCTGGCCCGCCGGCTTGGCCGTGACTGTCATGCAACTGCTTTTGGCTATATTTGCGAGTGTCTCCAAAAGTTTATTTATCTGCCGTCGGGCATTTTATTTGTTGGGCTTACTTTGCCAACTAATCCAATCTTTGTTAGATGTTAGATGTGCAAAACATGTTGCATTTAGATTAAAAGTGCAAGTTTCTTAAGGGTAAATCTCAATATAGAAATTTTTGTTTATAATCTAGAATGTTTCTGGTTTTATTTATGGATTATTTATTTTATGACTCTCCTTTTTCTGAGTAAAGACTTCAAATTCATTTTCAATTTAAAAATATTTCAATATAAATTTTTAACCGATACACATACATATTGATTACGAAACTTTGTTCGTAAAACCCACTATTTTCCGTTCAGGATATTCTGAAAAGTGTGCAACGCGTCTCTAGTGAATTTTCACAAAGATCTTTGAAAGAAAATGTCAAGCCAATAGGAGAGAAAAGAAACGTTTCCACTTATTTTTCACACTTGCGGGTGGAATTAACCAAAGGCCCGTCTTAGCGGGCACCTATATTACATGAGGTTGTTACTGTACTTCTTACTGTTTGGGCTAAGTATTGATTGTCAATCAGTCAATCAATCAATTAGGAGAAACCGTTTCTTACATTTTGTTATTTATAGAAAGTATATCAAGAAGAGAAAATAATTTGAATATTCTACCCACAATTTTTGCTGGGCATGAAGTTCTAGAAATTATGAATATTTGCTTTAATATCTCAAGACACTTCTATCGAAGTTAGATTAACAAGCAATTGCATTTAGCTGACAGCTGTTGCCAGTCCCACGCAAACAATTGCAATATGAAGCAAGTGCTTCAGACCGGCCATGCGGCGGGGCATGCAACGTGGAAGCGAAACAGTTGCGTGTGACGCAGCAAAGTGACTTGCATAATTAATATGCCTGACGGCAAATTGGACTTCTAATGTTTGCAGTGGCCAGGACACTCAAATTGATGAATTATTGCACAAGCCTTTTGAATGCAAACGAGTTTAAAGCCAGCCAACCATGAAGTTGAATCTGCACTGTGTCTGTGTGTGTGTGTGTGTGTGTGTGTGTGTGTTTGTGTCGGGGTCACATGTCGGTCACAGCGCAGCTACAGGAAAACAAAACTAAAACGGAAAACGGCCACGACTTGTTGGGGTCCTGCTGTAAACGAATAATTTACTCGTAGGCTACACAAAAAAAAACGGACTGAAAAACCCTTTGGCGACGACATTGTCGCGACGTTGTGAATATGTTTGCCAAATCGTTGCGTTTTGGCCAAAACAAAATACTGGGGCGTGGCATAAGCATAGCTCTTGCCAAATGTCCGTTCAAATAACCTGAAACATTCTCAGTTCATTAGACAAAAAAGCACATTACAATTATAGTTACTTTTAATTGGCACGCCCCGCAGCCTAAATGTGCCCGTGTGTCACCTGAGCCCACCTGCCACCTGCCAACTGCCAACTATATAGAAGTGCTCTTTGCTATATGTATCGGTTATTTACTTTTTGTTTTGTACTGTTTGCGTCCTGCCAACTGTAAATGTCTCATGGTATTATTCAATAAAAACGAATTTATGATGTTCATCAAAGCGACTTTGGTAGCTATTATGACATTTCCCGTTTGTGCTTCTCCAATTACATTGGGCTATTGGCTATTGGCTCGGTTGGTCGTTATAACAGCGTCCAAATTGCATGATTATAATGATCACATTACATATTTGGCATTATTGCCGTAGCATTTGCTGCATTTTGAGTTTGCGCCAAGCGGCGGCCATTACCAACTGGCACTCGGAAAAGTATGCTACGTTTTTGGTTAAACTACTTAAAAACTATTCTATACGATTTTAAGTTTTTTACGTGCCCTCTACTTAAAGCTTTAACGTAGAACTTTAAGTTCTCATAAAGTTTTGTACGCCTGCTTGTATATTCTTGAAGTAAGTTATTTTCCATACAATGGAAAATGTTTTTTTCGAATAACTCTAGTGTGTTTTAGTCTGAACTTTTTGTTTTTCTTAGTGCTTAAACATGGCACGCAAATTCATGTTTATACTAAACCAAAAGTTTTGGCTCTAAAAATTAAATTTTTAAACAATTAATTTTAATTATTATATAAATTAGTTTTAAATAGTACGCAATCAGTTAAGAAAAAAGTTAAGAAATCTTAATCTGTATATTTAAGTCGGAAAATTTCAAACTAAATCTCTTTAATAAATAAATATAAATATATATTAAGGTTATATAAAATCGATATTTATCGATGTAAAAGTAAAATAGAATTTGATCTTCGTATGATACGAGAACGTATATATTTGGCTATTTATTAGAATATATATATGTATATGCTAAACATAAACTCGATATGTATTGAAAAAACAGAGCTTCATCCTCAAATGATCCAAATGATCTTTTTTTCGGGTCAGAATTACTTTCTTCTACCTGTTACACAGAAGAACCAAAACAATATACCCTTTGAATCTATTTTTAATGGGTTCGAGGTATAATTTAGCCTGATGCCCGAACGCTCAACCTCCTTCGTTCTAGCTGTAATCTGTGGAAATTTTAACATTCTTCATATTTGAGGCCACTTTAAACAGCCATTCACAATCGATATCTAAGCCATAGGTGCGGCTGTGGTTTAGCAATCCAGTGAAGCGGCAAATGCGCAATTATGGGGCGGCATTCCTTTGACATGCTTACATGGCGTATGCGCAATATTGCAAGTTCTAAGCAGTCTCTATGCACGTTTATGTTTTCCGTTTATTTTTTTGTTCGATTCAGGAAAAATGCAATATGCTAAAAGTAGAAAAGGGCCAAACAATGCAACCGAATAGAATTGTACGCATTGTAAGCACATTTTGCATTGTGCGCTGTTTATATACATATTTCCATATTATGTGCAGTATATGGCACATGTCCTTTATATAGAAATGCGTGTGTGCGTGTGCGTTGACTTGGTGCATTTCTACAAGCACGTAGTCGCTGACTGACGGCGGGCGAGTCGCTCAAGTGGTAATTAAAATTATAATACCAACTGTGTGGCAGCTTCTAAGGCACTTGCCCCCTGACACAGAAAGAAAAGCGTGCATTGTGGCCAAAGCATCTCTTCGCTTTGTGCTGTAAATGAATGCATTTGTATTAGTGTTGCATAGAATTTATACAATATATGCCATATATACTGCGTGTGGGTGTGTCTGGGTGTGCGTGTGTGTGCGTGTGTGTGTGCACGCGCTAGGTGCTTGTTTGTGTCTTGTTGTTTCTTGCGCCACTTGAGGTAGTTACAAGTATCGCAAAAATAACAAGCAAAACCCCAACAAAACTAAACAAACCTTTTTTTTTTTAATACATTGCAAAGAACAGCCAAGCTTGCTATTTAAATTATATTCAATTCTCCTAACTATTTAGTATATTTAACTTTAACTTTTCAAATATTTATATATAATATATTTAATTTAATTCAAAATTCAAAAAATAATTTAAATAAGTAATAAATTGGGATAATAATAGTAATATGTGGGACTTATATACAATAAGAATATGTTGAAAATTAAACAAATATGTCTCTAGGTCTAAAAGTCTCTGAATATGATAAATATGATATAAATAGGATATGCATCGATTAATAGGTTCTTCAAGTTAACAATTCATTCCGCTTTCGGGCTCTTGTAGACCTTTTATGAATTTTGTCACATTTCTAACCTAGCTCAGTTTTAAGCCAAACCAGCTCTATACGCAAATTTTACATATTCAATAAACCAAAACTTAAACCGGCTAAATTGCATAATAAACAGCCAAATTCCGGCGTAATCGGAACCATAATTTTGTGAATAATTAAAAATTTTAATAAATATAACACTTAAAGAGCATTATTCAATTTGAAAGCGGAGAAATTGTAACCAAAACCAAAACCAAAACCTTAAGCTTAAATGTTTGTTGCAGCCATGATCCAAACTGGCACTCTCAATACCCAGGGGATCTACATGTAGCATTAACCTAGAAACATTATTCGATCTGACGTTGCAGGTCTCCAAATTGTAAGCTATGCATGCATATGTGATTTACTATAAACTCACTGTAGTGTACTTAATGCACATTTTTATAAACCTTAAGCTTAAGTTTGAGCTTAAGCTGCAAAATGTTCACAACATTTAAACACCTCCCATTTGGGCGAGGACCAAGTTGAAAGAGGCTGCTCCATTCACCCCATTAACGTTTAGTGCATCATTAAAAATGCTATGCTCGGTAGAAACTTTGAAGTGGTTGCATTTTCACATGGCAACATTTCAAATTTAACTTTAGCCACACGCGGCACAGCCTCAACTTAATTGAAAGGCAAATAAATGCTGGCCGACAGTGGGTAATGGGGGGAATGGGGGGAATGGAAAATGAGAAATTAATGCGACTGCCTGGTCACGGACTCAGTGTAAAATCTAACATAAATTTTACGAGTTTGCTGACAACGTTGCCTACCTTCAATTATTTACGAGCGGTGGCTGTTCCAAGCGTTCCTCAGGCTCTCAGGTTGTTGCAGTTCAGTTCAGTGCTTCAGTTGCTTCTTAGTAGACTTTTTGGCTGCCTTTGGGTATTACGGAGTTCCCTCGTCTAATTAGCGCCGAACCAATTGTAAATATTTAATCCGAGTGGAATAATTTCAATATATTGTTTTTGCTTTGGGTACTACGCAGTTGAGATGCCGTAAAAGATTTTTGCTTATGTTTTTGTTTTCACACGAGAGTGCAGCAGCACTTAGGGGCCACCGAGGATGCGCCAAAGTCCTTCTATTATCAAATTGTTTTACTCTGCACGCTTTTTCTTTACCTTTTTGTTTTTATTAAATTATTTCAGTTTTGTTCAAGTGGTTTTCTCTTATTCTTTCAACACAAGCTTAATGTTTGTTTAGGCGTAAGTTGTGAATTTTGTATGGAGAGAAAATGTTGTGGCGCACTTTTGCGTCGCATTTACGCTTAATTAACAGAGTCGACTGAAGGAAATGTCCTTTTTATACACACTTGTTCGCTTTAGCCTGGCCAAATGCAAAAAGCTTTTGTCGCTCACCGTGCCAAGCGCTTTTGCTGCTCTCTCTTTCTCTCTCTCAGCTCACAGGCGCTCTCTCTCATAGTTGAGAGCTTTGCCGTTTGTTTTGACTTTCGGCATTGACGAAAGCTTTTTGTATTGTGCTGAGCACAGGGTGTTTATGGTTAGCAAGACACAACGTGAAAATGTACATCCAAATCAGCTGCATCAAGGACTTTATTATTTTCCTTTAATAACTAAGTTTGGTTAAATTCATTTTAATTTTTAACTTCATTTCCATATTCAATGTTTAGGTCGAAACACGCTGTGCAAAAGCTCAGTTTAAAACAAAAATAAGAGCTTACCGCGTGCTTTTCTCCCAGCCTCTCACGCTCACACACTCTCTTTGAGGTTTGCGCTCGTTAAAGTAATTCACACAGCACACGCACGCTCACACGCACACGCACCCACACTCGTACTTTAAAAAACCGACAAAAACTACAGCCCATTAACAGCTGTGTGTGGGAGTTGGGCGGGAATGAACCGGATATTGGGGGCGGAGCTGGTTGCATCGAAGCCATATTCGCATCCATGCAGCATGTAGACCAAATGTAAAATGGCGGCTTAGCTCTTCGCGTACTCAGCTGGGAAAAATACTATGCCGCGTACGCAATAATTGTGACCTCCAGAGCAGGGCGAGCGAGTGTGAATGTGAATTAAGAATTACAGGCTTTGTTCAAGCTTGGCTGGGCTTGTAACAGTGTGCGTGTGTATGTGTGAGGAGCTAAAATAAAAATGTATATGAAAAGTAGTAGAATTCCCTTTAAAATTTGGCGTTTCTGAAAATGTTAGCATACTTCTGAGCGTCACGTGTTAGTTATAAATAGTTGGCTTTATGATTACAGCTTCTTACTACAGAGAATGTAAAAGATTCTTGTATGGAGAAGCATTAATAAGGTATTTTTATTAACGCTTACCTTAAATACAATAATTTTTAATGAAAATTGAGGAGTGCAAAATTATAAAAATAAAATATTTTACACATATAAATATAAAGCTTTTATAAATCTTTTTATATTCTAAATTATTGAAGAGAACAATCCATGACCATAATAACATTACGCCTGGAAATTAAGTAAAGTTGTGGGACTTTAAAATGTAGAATATTTACAGAAATTTCGGACTTTAATTATTCAGGAATACATTATCCAAAGCGTGGAGCAAGCGTGCATATGTGTATTAGCATATATTTTTGTATATATGTATATATATATATACAAGAAAGTAGATGAATTTTCGTAAAGATACATCAGCGCCAGGTCAAGGGTATCTCCAAGTCGGGCAAACTTAGTTGTTCTAGTGTGTTGCTCTTACCGTCGAAATTTACGTTGGCAGTTGCAATCCCCTTTTGCATGTAGTGCGGGCTTCCGCATGATTTCCTGTTTGCTCCAAACAGACCCGTGACCCCAACAGCTACCCGGCTCAGTACGTGTACCGAGGTGCAATGAGAGTCGTTTGCATTGCTTAAAGAATTCAATTTATTGCATTTAACTTTGTGCGAAAAATATGTGTTTTTCATGCTCAGCTGCATGCTAGGCTTAATACAAATGGGGGGGAGTACTTAGATCTAGAATTACAAACATGCAATTCGTTGGTTCGAGACCCGGCCTAAGACTATCTGATATGTTATTTTGGTTGCTTGCAATCGTTTCAAAATAATGTACATTTCAAAGATCGAGAACGATAGCTAAAGATAATACAATATGTTGCTGCATGTATATTAAAAAAAGTTACATACTTAGTTAGTGAGTTAAATGTAGTCGAGAAATATTTTATAATATGTTTTGCGGCTGATTACAACCGTTTGTTTAACTAGTTTATACTCATTCCAGCAATATCGAATTTATATATGCACTTAAGCTTAGGCTAGATATATATATATCATATGAAAACTTATGCAGCTACGAGAAATACACGAAACAAGGCCTAGCAGTTCATGTAGTTGGGCGCCTCGTTGGATTGTTCCTTGACCGGAACTTCCGGGGTTGTCGCCTCCTCCGTTGGGCTGCCCACATTTTGATAGACCTCAGCCTGCACCTCGATGCTGCCCACCTGCGGACAGGCAACCTGTTTGGGCTTGAACGAGCTGCAGCCGCTGCTGGAGTGGCTCTTGGTGAGTTTGCCATAGATGATGTTGGGTCGCTCGTTCAGCTTGATGGGCTGCAGGGTGACACCGTTTTGGTAGTGCTGCGTATCCTGTTCCTTTGCCTCCATAATGGTGTTTAGATAGCTGCTGCTCTGCGATGTGGACAGCGGCTGGCTGCCATTGCAGTAGACGGGTATATTCGATGGAAACATCTGATAGTGATCGGAGCCAGTGGGACTGGTGGGCGTGTGTAGGCGCTGGCAGCTGGACATTGGTGAGGGGAACACAATCTGATGCCGTTCATCGCCTGGCGTTGACACCGGCGTAAAAACTGGACGCGGCGGCGGCGGCACCAAATAGTTATCCATCAGCGAACCGGGCGTGCCCAGGCGGCAGCCAAACTGACGACGCTCCTCATGATCTGAATGTGTGCCAGAGTCGCCCAGCGAGGCGCCACTGCAGTTGCTGCCCGTGCTGAGACGGCCCGAGGAGGAGCTCGAGCTGGAAACGCTCTGCAGACTCAGCGAGCTAATGGGACGCGCCGAAGACTTGAGGCTGCAGTTGGTCGCAATAGAGCTCTTCGTCTCGTCCAGCAGACTGTCCGCACAGCTGCTCTGCTTCTCGACGGCGGCATGTGGCTTCTGTCTGGAGAAGAGCTTCTTGATGCGCTCAAAGGGCGTCTCGCGTTTTAGCTGTGACCTGACATGCTCATGTATGCGCTCGTATTCGCGACGCAGCTGATCGATCTGCTCCTGCTTCTCGCGGAAGCTTTGCTGTACATCATTACGATGCTTCCACTTCTCGACGAGCAGCTCCACATCATGTATGGACAGCACATTGTTCTTGAAATCGTGCATAATCTCGGCCAGCTCGTCGTCGGCATTGGCCCGCGTGCTGCTGGAGGCATCGCTCGCGCTGCGCTTCAATGTGCCATAGCTGTTATTGGTCTGAGGCAGTCGCGTTGTGGAGCGACTCAGGCGCAGCGGTTCCTCCACCGGCCGATTGGAGGGCTGGAACAGATAGTTGCCATCATCGGGCACAACGGGCGGCACTGGTATGTTGGAGGGCTGCATCACGTAATCGTTGCCGGCCATTGCCTGGTTCTCCAGCAGCTGTGAGCATTCCTGGCTGAACTTATCTGTGGTCTGATAGTTGGCTGCTCCATCTACCACATCCTCGGATTTGTTTTGCTCTTTGGATTGATAGTATGGCGGTTCGTTGATGCGCAGCTCGTTGGTGGTTTGCTCGGGTCCAGTTGCCGGCTCCAGCACTTTGCTGGACTCCAGATGCTTCTCTGTGGCGCAGCTCTCTAGATTCTCATCCTCGGTCTCCACGCTGATGTAGTTGAGATTCGATATGGCCATTGTCTCAGTTTTGGTGCGCACCTCCGGCGTATTCTCGCGCTCCGAGCCGCTGGACATTTCCATATACTCTGCCGTGGGCAGCTGCTTGGGTGGTTTGCTTCTGGGCGACGATGGCAGTGCTCCGATGACCACCTGGGCGCCCTTGCTGCCACACGGCTTGGTCTGGGCACCCGGGCTGCTGGCGCCGCTGCTGGCATTGTCCACGCCCTTGAAGTAGTGATAGACCATTGTGAGATTGTGAAACTCCGAGAAACTGATCAGATTCTGGGCCAGCTTATGGTGACCCTCCTGCTCGGCCAGCTCAGCGGGCGTGCGGCCAGCGCAGTTGCGCACACCGCAGGCCGTGTCGCCGCCGGGACACTCCATGAGCTGCAGGCAGAGCCGATTGAGGCCCCAGCGTGCGGCGAAGTGCAACAGTGTTGGATACTCCTCGGGACTGGACTCGAGGCGTGTGAAAAAGTGCGGCTGGCGCTCGCTGGGTCCGTTGAGCAGATGGAAATTGGGCGGCATATTGCGCTGGAAGCACTGCAGCAAATGTTGATCCAATGCATCGCGCTCCAGAGGACCCACGCCCAGGGCATGGCACATGAACTCAATGGGCGAGTCCTCGACGCGCAGCAGCTGCTCCAATTCACGCAGGCGACTCTCGCATTTGATGGGACGTGCGCCGAGGCTCTTGTTGTTCTTCTCGATGCGTATTTCAATCATGGTGGATATCTCCATGCAGGATTCGGGTATGGCGAACTGGACAGTGTAAGGATTGCGGCACTTGAAATTCCGTACCTCAAGCAGCTCGCCCGACTTCTCCACGAGCAGCTTAAGCGTGTCGTTCGGCTTCAGCGGCTCGGACAGTATGGCCAACACTTTATTTTGGCCCTGCTTGACCTTCTTGGGCAGCACGGTAAAGCCCTCCGAGCAGCTGGACATGCTGCGCGAGATGCTGCTGTTGTTGCTATTGCTGCTATCCTGACAGGGCGGACGCTGGCACAGCGCCCGGCCCAATATATCGGTGGCTATGCCCAAAATGTGACTGATCTGCGCCTGATCGTTGTCCCGCACCACGCAGCGACGCCATTTATAATAGTTGGGCAGCGCCGTCTTGTGCATCTCCTTGACCTTATCTTCGCCCACATCCAGCAATATGGCCAGCACCTTCTCCACGCGTATTATCGATGTCAGCTGCGCCATCAGGAAACTGTGTGGCAGTGCCAACAGGGCTGGGCACAGAATGACAATTTGCAGCGCCGTATTTTGATATTTTTGAGCGATCTCCTCGCTGAAGGGGCCATCATCAATTTTTATGTGCAGAAAACTGAGGAAGGAAAGGGGAAAGAAAGTTAGAGTTAGATTTGCTTTCTATGTGAATATTACAATAATAAAACAGATTTATTAGTGCTAGAGAGAACACAGATTTTCTAGAACCTTTTCGATAATTGTATGACCTGACTTATTTTATTAATTTCTTTTTATGAATCTATATATTATGAAAATACTTCTGCATTCACTTTATATATTTAATTCATTACTTTATCATTTTATGAGGCATTTTTTATATTACTATACATTCTGTTTAGTATCAAAAGAGTTTTTACTCTTAGGTCGCTTCTAACCTAACTTTTTAATTTTGGCCAGTTTTCATAGCGGAACGATGGAATGAAACAGTGGCAAAAGTCGCTAAATAATGTGAAAAGCCCAAAGGCTTTTTACACTAGATAACAAAGTGTTCTAAATATGAACAAAAAAAATAACGAACAACAAAAATTAACAACAATTTGTTATTATAAAGAAGTAAAAATAGGTTTTTTGAACTAATAAAACGATGAAAGAGTAGGTAATTGATATTGGCGACTGTTTTAGATCGATTTTCTAAGATATTGTATATGAAAAGAGAATTAAAAAACCTACGAACTAATATGATCTTAAAGCTTTTAAAAATTGCTTCAAGGCAATTACGAATATTTTAGTAAGGTTTTCTAATTTATTATATATGGTCTAGTTATTCTAGATCTATGAAATAATATTAATCAAAAATGAATGAAAACAATTTAAGCAGGGTTTAGTGAGTAAAGTGATTAAAGGCTAAAGGCGACTACTTAAGGGATATTTTTTAAGTTCTTGTATATGATATAGGTATTCTATGTATTCGTTTGTATGAACTTTTGATCTGGTTGTAACACTCACTTGAATGGTTTGCGTCCGCGCTGCTTGGTGATCTTGTCGAAATGGTTCTTCAGGAAAGTGGCGCGCAGATAGGCGCGTTCGCTGTGCTTGGCAGTGATGATCAGTATGTCGTCCATGTTGTAGCCCGGCTGACTGAAGCCGTAGCCGGTGGCAGAAGCAGATCCGTTTGTGTTGTTCACGTTGCCGCAGTTGTCTGCAAAATGAAATCAAAGACGAAGACGAACACGATCGTCACGATGAGCAAAAAGTGCAACAAGAGGCGAATGCGCTACTGATAAACAACTGGCCCGAGCGACCCCAAAAAAGCAGTGCACTATATGTGTTTCCCTCTGTGTGTGTGTGTGTGTGTGTCTTTGATAAATAATGTGTTTACTTAGGATTTGACTTTAGCGATTTATGACCCTAGCTGTGGCTCCTCAAATAGCCCTTGTCTGACATTCTCAAAACGTTTGTTTGCCTTTTGGCTTTGGAAAAGCGCCGCGCTGAGCAAATTTTTCATGTGTGATAATTTTGTTAAGTACCCAACGAGGCAAACAAAAGGTCTCTTGGGAATTTTTATTATATCTTTGTTTTTTTTTTGTGGCACTGTGTCACCTAAGTCTTATCAATGCGATTGGGAAAGGTAAAATGTGATTGCAAACTGAGCCTGTGCATTTGTACTGCATGAAGAAATGTGGAATGCAATGATGACAGTCCAAAATATATAGATTAATATAAATTCAACGTGTTACACTAAGGTTTGCATTAAATATTAAGCGTTGATTAGATCGATAAAACAATATATTAAATTTACAATATAGTCAATTTTAATATTTAACTTTATTGATTGTGCAATGATTGAATTGATTAAAAATGTCACATTCATGTTAGATATTATATTTTTATTATGTCCGCGACGATTAAAGTAATGAATTTAAATGAAATGCAACAGTTAAATAATTAAACATTGCACAATGAAAATTGCTTTTCAATTATTTTGCAAAAATTGATTTTATATCAAAAATATTTGATACTAAAGTTTGTTTTAAACAAAGGAATTGATGCAAATAACTTGTGTAAACGTTTAGTATAAATTATTTAAACAAAAAATTCATACGAATTTTTTTAGATAAAAGTACTATAATTTAAAAAAGTTTATAAAAAAGTAATAATAAAGGCAAGAAACATATCGGAGAAATATATATTAAATAAAGTCCCGGCCCTAAATGATTATTTTAAAATTGGAAAGGTCGCTAAAAGCAGCATTACAAAATAAAATAAAATATATACTTTAATGTTACAAATTTGTTATTTATAAGTAATATATTTTACCTTTATATTACGAAAATATTACTTTATTTTTATGTTACAAATTCGTAATATAAAAGTATTATAATTCACTTTTAAACACTTGTGCTTTTGTTGGGCAACGAAATTATAAACAATTTTGGGCTTTCAGAATTACGCTTACATAATTGAATAAGTAGGGCATAATTAATTGTTGCTCCGATTGTTGCATCGAATTTATAACTGATTAAAACACAAAGTTTATCTGGTTGTCCAAACTATTTTTTATATTTTGATCAAAAGCACTTTTGTTTTCAATAATAAAATAATTGATTTTTTATTTAAGCACTTGCTAATTGATTAAATCCTGCATTTTACGGCTCAAATTTAAACTTTTTTTTGATGCATATACTCACATGCATTCAGAAAACTTTCTTATATATTTGATATTCCCAATTCATACACTTTTACTCAAGATGCAACATGCCACAACAAGATTTAAGACACAACTGTTCAGTTTTAGCCAGCCGCAACTGGGCCTGAATGTGCTTCTTTTCGATTTAGTTGTTTTGTTGTCTCAGATTTAAGCTAAAAAAACAACATGAATTTTGAAATAGGCAGCCAAAACAATTTCGAGAGCTATTTTGTGAAGTCGTGTGTGTTTGAAATAAATTGTCTCAGCTAATCAACTGGCGTTGTGGCTGGCCCATCATAAATTCAGTCACGTTTTAAGCATTTAGTGTAAATCTGAAAGCTAATCGCCGAAAGCGCGTTTCGATTCGTTCCGTTCCGATCCGATACGATGCGATCCGTGTTGCGTCGTCGATGTTATCTCCTGGCCATACCGAAATTTACTGTTGCATTTGGGCGCTCGGCACAGCGCGCTGAACTTCTTGACACCCACAAATGGCGTCGTCGTCGGCAGTCGCACCCTGCCACGTCCCGCTGCCCCACTGCTGCCCTGTCTGCTGCCCCTTCTACTGTCTGCTGTCTGTCGTCTCGTCAGTCGCCGTCTCCGATTGCCAGCCGAGAGGCGCATGTTGCGCCTGCTCTTCCTGTTGCATGCGGCAGCTGCTGCTCATTATATGGCCAAGGGAGTCGAGGCACTGCCTTTTTTTTTTATTTTTATTATTATTATAAATAAAAGGCTGTGCGAATATAAATGACAAGTGGAGCGTTCTTTTTCTGTTTATACTCTGTTCACAAAGTGCCCAAAGAGTATATTGGCATTGGCCTGCCTTCGGTGAAGCTGTTCGCCACTTACATTTGTATAAGAATATTATATATCTTTGGAAAGATCGAGCCCAAAATAACGTTTAACCACGCCCACAAAATCACAATTAAATAAAATTGATTTTTTAACCTCAATTTTGTTTAATAAGTTATATATGAGGTTTAGCTTTGTTCGCTTTTTTTTAATTTGAAAAATATTTTAAAATTGTGAAACATTTTTTATTTTTAGCAGATTTTCTAAATTTTCTAAATTTTCTTTTGCTTACAATCTAAATATATAATAAATATAAATATTTCTATATCTCATTTCATTCATTTATATGTTTCAAACAGAGTATTGCGCAGTCAGACTGCAATGTATTTATTTGTTCCTGCTAACACATTTGCATACACACACACACACAGACATACAAGCCAATAAATATTGTTGCAACTTTTATTTTGGGCTGTTTTTCTAAACGCATGACAACATAATTAACTCGAAAATTGCCTGGCTTTGAGTCTTGTTTCTATGTGCCGACAGTTTCTGAGCCTGACAAAAAGTTGTTTGTCTTTTGTGATTTGTTTGATTAATGGCCGTGGCCAAAACTTGCTCCTCTGTCTCGGCTGCGGCTGCTGCTGCTTGCCGCGTTTAAATGAGTTTTGTTTTGGCGTTTGCAAGTTTGCAATTTTGATTTTGTTGCAAAGTTGAGGCAAAAGCTGTTGCATTGAAATTTATCACTCAATTACATGGACACTGGCGACAGTTAGCGGCAGTTGCACAGAGCTCTCGAACTGAATGTTGAAGTTGAGCTCTTTGCCAGACTCTCCGGCTGTAATGTGGGCAATATTTCAGCGGCAAGAGTTGACGCCAACATCTGGTAATTGTTAAACAGTCGCCAGGGCAATTGCTAAGTAAAATGCGACCCTTTGTTTCACGATCATTTTGCAGACACACACACACACACACACGCTATCTCTCTTTGTTTTTAAAATGTACTTTTTGTTTTGCCGCAGCAATTTGCAAAAATTTCATATTTTCTTTTGATTTTTTTGGCTCTTTGATCGATGCTTTTTTAATGGTGCAGCTGCATCTGTTAACGAGCTCGTGTATCTCACAGCTCGCAGCTCGCAGCTCGCATCCATCCGTTTTATTGACTTACTCATGTCCACGTACTCGAAGTTATCGGAGTTCGATTTGCGGCCCAAGACACAGCTGCCGAAGAGGCTGCAGCTACGCTTGACCGCCGCCATGTTGGCTCGTTTCGAATAATTGTTGCTAATACTAGTATACTATAGTTAAATTTTTCGCAACTTTAATTATGCGGCGCACAGCTCGCACGCAGCGCTAATTGTCGTTTCGGCATCGCAAATGGAACTGGAAGCGAATGCGATTGCAATAGTCTGCCCTGGCCCGTTCGGGGCTGGGACTAGCCACTGATTAGCTAGGTTTACGAGTCTAGTTTTAATTAATTGATTAAAATAACGCGTTTGGCCTGGCTGGCTGGCGCCAGCTAGTGGGCGGGCTTGGAACGGGTTTGATTTGGTTTAATCGGGAGATGGCAAGAAGATGGAGTTAAATGAAGAGAGCAGAGAGATATTCCACCTAATGACACCAGCTGAAAGACAAACATTCTTATAATAAGTATACGTAACTAAAGCGAGAGAACAAAAGCTTTTAAAACTTAAGGCTTTACTTTTCAAGAAAATTTGCATCTATGCAATCTTTGGGCACCAAATTCTTTATCATTGAATGTTCTTTACACTAAATAAAGTTTTGTTTTAGATAATACAAAATACTAATCCAGAGCTTGAGTTGGTTCGGCTCAAGTCCGGATGAAGCACATATATTTTTTTTTAAGATTCATCGTAGTCGTTGACTTATTTTAAGCAAGTGTCATTGGAACTACAGAACTTTCAACAATGTGATGAAAACGTGTTGCAGCCCTGGCTTACCATACATATTTTTTTCATGATTAATCACAATTGTTAGTTAAATGTTAAGCCCATTGGAAGTACATAATTTACAATGGACTAGAGCTATATTGCAGCCCTGGCTCACTATATTACTTTTTTAAAGGTTTAATTTAATTTCTGTCTCAATTTAAAGCAAAATCTGAATATCAAAGATTAAACACAATTTTTTCTTTGATTTAAAGCAAGTGTCATTGGAACTACACAAGTTACAATGTGATCAAAGACGAATGCAGCCCTGGTTTACTATAATACTTTTTATAAGATTAATCATAACGTTTGGTTTAATTTTAAGCAAGTGTCATTGACACTACAGAACTTACAGTGTGATCAAAGTAATAGCTTAGTTTGAACTCATCTAAACTAGTCTCCAGCAAAGTGTTGAGATCCTCTAATGCCAATCGGTATCATTTCGAAGAACGAAAGTGTACACAAAATTCCAAAAACTATATAATTCATCGAGCTCATTTCTATAGAAAGATACTTTTGTTTCGCTGGACTTTTATGAGGGGTGCCCAAGAACTGTAGTATTGTATTTATTTGTGTGTGTTATTTTATTTTATTTTTTTTTTTTTTTGACAATTTGAATAAATGCCAGCGCTGTGTGACATTTTAGCAAGACATAAATCAACGAAAATGAACAAATAATGCGGGATTAAATGGACTGCGGCCACGAGACGGATCGCAATGGAACAGAACCGGGAACCGGACGATACACAAATTAACCCTCCCCCCAACCAAAAATAACAATATATATATGTATATATACATATATGTATATACACGACTGTGTTCGGTTATAACTCAAATGTGCATACAAAATAAAGAATACGTGTATTGCGCTCTCTTTCTCGTTCAGATGCGTGCATCTCTTTTTAATGTGGTTGCTTTTGTTGTGTGTTCGTGCGAGCATAACAATTATCATTTAATTATGTCAACTGTAACTTAATTATGAGCGCATCTTTTAATTTGAGGCCACTTGATTAAAACTGTTTCAGTTTTGGTTTGGTTAATTGTTGACTTCCGCCCGAGATTTGTGAATTCTTATGCTCAATTAAGCTTTTACTTCGTTTATGAAGAGAATTTTATGAATTAAAACGATATGGATTTTGAGCTCCAATCATATCTGATCTAGTTTTATTTTATTAGCTTTAGTTTGTTGTAGCTATTGCCGTAAATTGTTTTAGTTTGTGGGCTTAGGTTCGAGTCCCCCCCAGGCAGTTCCCGCCCACCCGTCGTCTAATATTACAATTTACCCCTCAGCTAGTTGGATGTTCATTAAATTTGTAAATTGCACTCAATCTCGCATATTTCTCTCAATGTCTCTCGACATGTTGCTGATCGTTTTGTTGCTGTGAGAATTGGTGGAAACGTTGCTGGACATCGGTTAGGCCCGCGTTCACGGGCATTAGGAGGGGTCACATATCGGTCACAACGATTATAAATGACATTGCATTAGTTTCGGCTGCCGATGAATGCGCCTGCATCGAGCCGGCCCTGAGTTGAATTCATGCGGTTTCAATCAGTGCGTAGTTTGTTTTGGGTCAAGCGTTGGGGCTGTTCCACGGCTCGAATAATGCTAAAGATCAGGGCAGAAGACAAATTGTCGGTGGTTCAAACCAGCTCCACAATTGGTTTGAACCAGATCGGTTCAAACCCCGTTTGCAGCCTTGCTGCATCGATTTATGTACACAATCTCAATATTAATGGAGACTGTTGATGACTCAAATTATCCATTGTATGCATTCGTATATTATCCAAGTCCTAAATATTAACCAGAACTTTCTTCACCCTCACATATTTGCTGTGCTCTGGAGCATAAGCATAACAAAACTGAACAATTTGACCCAGTTAATTAAAATTTATTTGCTTAGTGAAACGGGCTCATAATGAAAACATTTAAAAACACATCATAAAAAGTGTGTGTGCATCTGAAAGAGTTCGCTTGAACAGTTTTTCCCAACTAAAAGCGAACATAAACAACTATTTCAGATTCTGCCCTGGCGTGCACTGTGTATATGAGGCATGAAATATTTTCCTAAGCACGAAAAAAAAAAACGGAAAAATATCGAACAATCGAGGGAAGGAGTTCAGAAGTTCATTTACACGCTGCATGCCGCAACTTGAGGCATCTGCTAAACTATGGCGCTGACCAAGAAGTTCCTATAAACATATCTCGCTGCCGAGTTATACATTTTATAGCAGCCTATGTGAAACAACCCGATCTTTGAGATGCAACAGTAAGAAACTGTATGAACTGCATTTAATAGCAGAGCAGTTGGCCGACAGAGTTCATAAAACAAAGCCGAAGTCCATGTCCATTATGGATGAACTGCAGAAATGCACTCTGAAGTTGCTCAAGTTGCTGTGAATTAACCAGTTAGTTTAGTCTAGAGTCCTAAGGCCCTGTCATAGTCCATGCGCGTTGCATTTTAATGCAATATTTACTGTAAACAACTTTGGAGGTCTGTCGGCTCCCAGGCAATTGACTCGGAGTTCGACTACGACTCCAACTCTAACTCCAACTCCGATTCCAATTCGGGATGTCTGAATGTGTTTTTTTTTTATTTTTTGATGTTTTTGACATTAATGTTTTGTTATTTTTTGTTGTTATTGCTGTAGCTGTCATAAAAGGGCTGGGGCTGGACATGTACAAAGAGGGGGAAAGCGAATGCCAGACAGTAAAAGGCTCCCACACACACATACACACATACACACACACACGCACACATTGCATACTAAATCCCACATGTTTATCTGGTGTCTGCATTTCATATAAAAACAATTCAACAGGCAACTCTTTTTAGTGCCTATTTTTAAGTCACGAGCTATTTTGAACTGTTGATTCCTGGTACTAGTTAGGGGCGCTGAATAATTGTGCAGCAGGTGTCAAATGTCTTCCCCCATATGTCAAGATAAACTCAATTTTTGGTTTAAAAAAAAAAAGTCCGACGAGAGGAAATCGTCATTTCTCAAAAGAAATATTATGAGGAAACTCTAAATGATCGTGTAAAATGCAACGTTTGTGGTCTTAGCACGAGTTTCTCATCTTCCATATTCCATTTTTTCCACCCCATCGCAGTGGCCGTTGATTAATAACGCCCCCACTGTGCTGGAATTTTTGGAGGGTGGCAGGCGACAACTTTGTCAAACACTTCATCAAACATTTCAAATCTGTTGCATTTGAAAGGTGTGCGTGTGCGTGTGCGTGTGCATAACTTTTCTTTATTTTTTAGTTATTTATTTGATGCTTTGCTGTTTTTAGGGGAAATGCATCCGAAACGCGGCGGGAGTGGGGGATGCATTTGTGTCACTTTGGCGGCCATTTCACAGATCTATGCGCTCTGCATGCTAATAAATGTCGTCATAAATTTAAATGCGACATGTCATCCAAACAAATATTAGAACTGAGATGCAACTCAGCCAGAAATCAAGTCATAAATATTCCGTTGGAGAATTTAAGATAATGGTCTCACCCGAATATTTGATTTTGTTAGTTATGTGCATTTTTTGTAGCAGTTAAAATATACTGTGCATTAGCTTCTCTCTCTCTCTGTCTCTGTCTGCTCTGATCTGGTAAATCTATATTGTTTCAATCTAAATCTTTCAAGGTTAATTGGCGTGAGTAAAATAATGCTATTAAATACGTTTAAGTAGTTAATGCACTAAAAAAGCCCGCATTTTTGCATTTCTTTTAACTAAGTAGTTGGCGCAGTGTCGCATTTTATGATTATAATTTTTGTTTTCTTTTTTTTGTTTAATATTTTTTTTTTGACGCGCATATAAAAAATGAAACAACAACAGCGACAACAACTTGACAACAATCAACTCAAATTTTTCATTTCCGTTTATTAAAGCCGTGCCAAGAGAAAACAAGAGAGAGGGGGAGCATTAAAAGAGACAAAAGTGTGATGCTGCGTATACACATTTTCGACTGTGACTTACGAGTAAGCGTGAGAGGGAGCGAGACAGCTTTACACGTGTTTGTGTGTGTGTGGCGGCGTTTCCTGCATGCAATTTATGCTGCACGCTAGAGATGGACGCGTGAGTCCGAAAGTGAGTTAAAAAAGACGAACACGATTAGGTCAATTATATGCTAAAGCATGTTTCTCCCATACCGATTTTCGTTTGATGTGTCAATAGAGATAAATGCAAGAGATGGTATCTTTTAAAAGCACGAGCTTTCAAGGCAGCACGAGCTGCATACATCTCTACTGCGACACACACACACACACACACACACACACACGCGCATGGACACACATAGAAGGCAACATGCATACAGTTTCATGTATGCTTTCACTGCTGCTGCTGCTGCCTTCTATGAGCGATTTCCGGTGCGTGCGTCGCTGCCAGCGTCGCTGCAGCTGCAAATTGTACGTTACTTTCTGTTATTGTTTGTTTTTGCCTGCAGTTGCATATATGTATACATATATAAATACATAAATACATGCATACACGCATGCTGTTCATGTTTATGCTCATATCTTGCGCTGCATTCAACGGCACCTGCCACATTTGCGAGCCACTAGACGTTGCGCCTGCGCCCCTGCCCAGCCCCTGTCCAGCCCTCGCACAGCCCCCTGCGACCGCTTGCTTGCGTTACTCCTCAGCATTTCCATCACGCACAGCCCTTTCAATTATAATTGCTGCCTGCTTTTTGCTATTTTTATACATCTATTTTGCTTTGACGTCGGCACGCGGCCGTCACAAAATAACAACAACCACAACAACAACAACAAGCCCTGAAAAAACATCAAATATACATATAAAAATGTTGAAGCCTAGCCGAGAGCACGCGCTACTGCCGCTTAGCTGCTCTTGTTCTTGCCTAGAGCTGATGCACATCTGGTTTGGGGTAGCAGCTGAGCTGCAAGGGGCCCCCTCGTCGGCAGCTAAAGGATGCCCCCGGTTTGAATGTCTGGCTCTGCCAGCGACCCCTCTGCTGCTTGCTTTCCTTTTTTTTTTTCTCTTTTTCTTACTTTTGTTATTAATTAAAAAACAAAAACCTAGTCTAGACGATTTAAATGGCGCAGCTTCAGCGGAAATTCAATCTGTGCTCTATTTTCGAGTGCGGCTGCCCCCAATCATATGCTGAAGCGGCTGTCTGACACACACACGCACACACACACACAAGCACACACGTGCTGCTTTGTTTTGCAGGATTAGAATGCAATAATTTTACAACTCCCGCACGTACACGGAAATTGAGCACATGCTTCGGCTGTCAATTGAACGGAAATTGAAATCCTTTAATTACACAACAAGCAGCCAAAATTCTAGCCTGATGTGTGAACAAAAAAATGTAAAGCCCTTTATGGGCGCTCACTTCAAAAACGAACCCTTTTTCTTGTTGGCCAAGCGACGGCATTTGCTTTGATTTTCCTTTTGGAATACGTGCTTTAATTTCGAATTTTAGGCAAATGTTTTTTCTTCTTCAGTAATTGATTGCTAATGTTTTTTCTAGGTGTACAGAATTTCAAGTGCACTTCACCAAATAATCGGAGCAGGCAATTGCAATCCAAGTGTTTTTCAATTTTCTCTACGTGGGGTCTCGAAACTATGTGTACTCACCGCAGCAGAACGTTTCCATTTCAATATCTTCAATTTTGAGCAGCATTTTGGCTGCCAAGCATCGAGTACGAGTACGAGTATTGAACTATATCGAGTGGTTGTTCGAGCACACTTCAAAGACACATTGCATTGTACGTAAAACACACACAGACACACACACACACACTTGTAGCTCTGTGGCACTGGCACTGGCACTGGCGCTTCAGGTAAGTTAAATGCGCATGCGCAACGTCAAGTTGCCACAGTCCTTCAACTTCAACTGGCGGACGGGAGCTGGCCAAAGCTGTCGGCTGAGCTCAGCTTGGGCCGCCAAAACAATTTGAATGCCAAGAATAATAATGAGCAATCGATGTGTCGCCAAAGGCAAAGAGAGAGAGAGAGAGAGAGCGAGAGAGAGCGAGAGAGTCGCGCACTCTACCATACGCTCTGTATCTCAGCGTTTCTCTCTCTCAATAAATACTGCATTAAAAAGATTATAAAATAATAAAAGTCGACGTTGGCTCTTCATGTTGTTGTTGAAGTTTTTGTTGTTGTTGTTGTTGTTGTTGTACGTGTTTGTGACGTTTAATTTACACGATCTCCATTTTAAGTGCGGGCTACCGAGTTCGTATCCCAGTTCGAGCCAGGCTATAAACGGAATTATGGCATTTTAAGTGGGCAACAGAGCCCATTTGATTGTTTTGCCTATTTTATTTTTATTTTTATTTAGCCAGCCTGTTGAGATTCGCCAAATGCGTCCCAAGACGCTGAAAACAGTTAGGATTCGCCTTAAGTTACAAATGGGCAACAGCAAGACAGGCTCTTTGCATGCGTATAAATAAGTAAATAAATATATATTTTGATTTAAATGGCAGTGACAGAAACTGCAGACAAGGGCAGCAGGCAATCGCTATAAATAATATCAATTTAAATGTGCCAAGGAATACATATATATCAAGTATCTACATATGTATATATGCATATATATATCTTAGCATATAAATTGTGGCAAAATACCATGGAAATGCGCAGAGCTTTGAGTTGGACTTCAAATGGTTCTGATAGAATGGTTAAAGGAAGATATAAACAAAGACATCTGCACTTCTCAGTATTTTTAATCATTAGGTAGCATAGAATAGAGCGAAGGAGAGAGCGGGAGAGGAAGATATTATCAAGATATTATCCTTGCAAAGAATTTAGCTGTAAGATTTAATATTCAACTTAACTCTTCAAATTTAATAAGCCTTAAAAACCGTATGAACTAGAATTAGCAAGACTGAGATAGAAAAAGATGGAGAAAGGGAGAGAGAGATATATATAGATAGAGAATGAGAGAGCAATAGAACTAGTAAAATATTTTAAAGATTACATTCTATTTAAAAGTTTAGGTGCAAATTCATAGACCAAACTTTTTAAGATCAAATTAGTTTGGAAAATCATGAGATAAAGTCAGGGTAATATATATAGAAAAGGATAAAGATAAAGATAAAGAAGGGAAATATAATAATCTAATAATATCTCTGCTACATAATATTGTTCATGTGTAACCCCTTTTTGAAGCGCACATCAAAAAACTAACCAGAATTCTTATTTACAAAAAAAAGTTTCCTTCCGTTTTTTTGTTCTTCAAAAAATACAACGAATTTGCATAAACCTTGTACCACTGTGCGTCTGCCTCCAACTACACATGTGAGAAAACGTTTAAAAATAGTCAGCTAAAGAAAAATGAAGAAAAATAAAATGGAAAAAGCAAAAACAAAAACAAAAAGGAAACTTCACTTCGGGACGTGAGCAAAATATAAGCATGCTTGTTATGTTATCCTCGGCAGACCTCCAGGCGGGCCCAAATTTATGTAAATTAAGCATGCTTTAAGCTGAGATTCTTTTTTTGGTATATTATTTATGAATGCAACAGGTGTTGGGGCTCGAGTGCGGGCAACTGGATATGCCTGATGTCTAAGGCTGCCGGTCAAGGAAATTCAGCAACGCCAGCATTTTCCTTCCTGCCCCCGCCGCAGCAATAGGATTTCGTTAACTGCTTGTTATGCAGTGCACAGGGTTATGGCTATGCAGACCTCTAGCCAGTGTATTGAACCCCAGCAGCAGCAGCAGCAGCAGCAAAAATGGTGGCAGCTGAAGATTGGCTGCCACAAAGGCGGCTTGTCTTTGCTTTGTGCGTGTGTGTGCGTCTGTGTGTGTAATCTGATGAGCAGATGTTCTGAGAATTGACTACAACAGGCTGCACATGCCACGCTTGTGGCACTCACTCATAAACAAGTGCAACGCATTGCAGTAGCGTTTCTGGCGTTTGACCCCAAATCACCTGCCACAGTTGCAGTCGAGCAATTAAAAACAGTCCATAAACTGATATATGGCACATTGCCCCCCTTCCCCCGCCAGACCATTTTGCCAACTGTTTACTTATGGTTGCTTTGATGTGCGAAGTTGTGTATGTATTTGTATGCACAATTGGCCAAAAGCATTTTAGCCAAATTTGGACAAATGTTTGCCTGGCACGCGCCATATGCAAAACAGTTGCCCGTTTGTTTCGAGTGCATGTGTGGAGTTCACGCTTCCGTGCCATTAACACGTTTGAACAACCCACACACACACACTCACACACTCGCACACTTGGCCACAAAAGCCAAACAGTCAACGGCCAACAGCCAACAATTATGCAAAGTTCCTGTTGGCCAACAAACGAACAAACGCACCCCGCGCGCTCTGGTCGCCTTTTGGCCCGGGGCTTATTGACAATTGTGCAAATTTTCAATTTATGTTTCTGCTTGTCATGGCTGCCACACCCACTGGAGGGCAGGCGCATCGCTACGATTCGTTTATTGACTCTTGTCATTTTCTTGTTGTTGTTGTTGTTGATGTTTGCCTTTTCCGCGCAGGTTGCGCATCCGCCATGTTGCACAGAGTCAACATATTCCGACAATTGGAGAGTCTAAACAGCAAAATGCAACTGCAACTGCACTTTGCCGGAAATGTGTGCCCCACACACACACACACACACACACACAGAGAGAGAGAGAGAGAGAAAACTTGTGCCAATGTTTATCTCATTTGCATATTGCCGTTTGATAGCTGAACATTTGAAAATTATGAACTCGTTTTAGAATTTGAACTGCCTGCACAAATATGGCACAGCCAATGGGGGAAATTGATAAAAAAAACAAAAACAATTTGTTTTTGTTTCTGCCATAAATTTAGGTGCTAAAAGCTGCGGCTGCAAGTGTGTCAATTGCCCGTGCGCTCAATGTGACAAACTGGCATGGAAATTGCAATTGTCCAGTTTTACTTCATAAATGGACACCCGGCCATAATTTCTCTATGCGTGGGGCCTGTCAAAACTGTGTTGCCGTTAGCTTCATCATTTGGCGTGGCTATTGCAATAAATGCTGACTAGAACTTTGGTTTATTGAATAGCCACAAATATATCTATGTATGTATATCTTTTGCATATATAAAGATTAATTTTGTGGAAGTGTTTGTTTTCTAATATTGCGTATATGCAGAAACTGACTTCATTCTCACTTCATTAGCATTCTAATATTGCCTATACATTTATTAGATTTTAGCTAGAAGATTTTCTAGTTTTGTGAATTAACTGAAATTCTAAGTTGTGCTCACATTTTCTAAAATTAATTAATCAATATTTTCTCTTTTAAAATTAATTGTAGCTTTAGTCATAACTTATGTAAATATAATGTATAATGTTTAAATAATTTGTTTTGTTTGTTATCTAATCAATTGAGTTTCCTTTCCCTCCACTCAATATCTAATTATTGTTTACAGCATTTGATGCAAGTGCTCTTCAAGCTATTTGCTCTAAAATTGAGTTGATAATCTTTTCGGCTTGTGCTCGAGTATTCCTTCAAGTGGCTATGCTGGGCTGTCAATTCCCTGTCAATGGCAGCCTTGAAGGCGCATATGGCTTGTTGGCTATAAATAAATTTGCCAAAGTGAAGTCCTGAGCGTCTCATAAACCATAAAGTTATGACTTTAACCGCGCAGAGTCGTCAGAGATGCAAGTTTGCTTGCGTCCCTGGCCGCGGGGCAATCAGGCATGCAGCTACACATTTCGGTGGCATACATCACAATGAGGCGACAGCGACTGTCAATGTCAAGCCGGGCCAGAAGCGAGACGTCAGTTGGGATGGAACAGCGGCTCATTACGCTTCAAAACAAAGCCAACTCTGGCGACACACTGGCGACAATGGCCACTAACAGCAACAAAAGCAACAACAACAATTCAACATATACAATTATCACTTGCGTAAACATTTAAATGTTGTTAAAGCGGCAGAGACCAGACCCGTGGCGCCTGCCCAAGCCAGCACCGGCAGGCGAAGGCGGAGCATTTGTTGGTGGGGGAAAGGGGCGGGGTCGGGGTTTTCGGGTGCGGACCAGCGCTTAATATGCAAACGTGATGCACAGAGCCAGAGCGCGTTTCTCGGGATCGGCCCCGTCAAGCTGACAGCCGCCAAAGTGCAAAAAATGCGAACGTGAAACGAGGCCAGAAAATGGAATTTCTATTTAAATATATATTTAAAACTTGTTCAGCATGAACTAATATTAATGCAATTAGTGTCACATTGCAAACGGTATTTATAGCCATAGATACTATATAGTTGCCTTGTTTCTCTTAAAGTTGAACAAATAAAATGTACTTCAATTTTCACTACAAGTACAAAACTTGAAAACTAAAATTTGAACAAAGGAATATTCTCAAAAGTTTTCGAAGGAAAATTGAAAGTCAGAAAAAGTTTCCTTCTAGCAGAGGCTTTTGTAAGACTTATCTCTATGATAGAAATCTTTGCTTTTTTTGGGCTGGGAGCTTTAGAATTTCTTTTGATATACATATACACACATATCTTACAGGTCAACAGATCTCATAGATCGCAAGCCTGAGCTGGCAAACCAAATAGAAAGTTGAAGAAAATAGCAATTTCTATAATTCAAAAAATTAATTTCAAAGATAAATGTGATGTACTTATGTTAGAAAATGCACCTTTACCTTTTGAGTATTTTTTAGAATGCATAATATATCTTATCTTATCTTAGATAAATGTGCCCAAGCACAAGAACTTAATACGATAATTAAAGGAAAGAAACTTGTTCTTTTTCTAATTTTATAAAAAGAAACTCAAATAAATAGAATGGACCTTTATTTGGAAAAAATGTCTCCTATATCTCTTAAGCATACTTAGGATGTTTCATAGGTTAACAGATCTAAAGATCAACAGTTTAAATATCTCTCACGTAAAATCCCAAACTAAAAAATTCCGACTTCTATAATTATATAAAATATCTGAAGAAATACTATGCACTTTTCCGCCCCTTGGGATCGCTGACTATCAGTTGACAATATTTTCGAAATTGCATATTTTGTAATATTTTTGGCTCACTCACCTCTTCGACGATAGGATGAGCCGCGAAATTTGTTCGGCGATAGCACGGGGGGACGCGGGGCCAGCATGCTGGGCACCTCATCCGGCGAGCTGGGTCCAATCGATGGCGATGTGCATGTGGATGCGGATGTGTTGAACTGGCGCTGCTGCTGCTGCTGCTGCGGCGGCTGCTGTGCCCAGTTGCCGAACGAGTGACGACGTGTGCCGCCGCTTGGCAGCGTGTGATGGCGCTGGGATTTGCTGTAGATGAGGCCAGATGAAAGCAGAGCAAAGAACGCACGATTAGCACAGTCAATGTTAAGCCGAGGGAATGGGGAATGGGGAATGGGAACAGGGGGTATGGGGTATGGCAATGGGGAACTGTTTGGCAAACTGTCAACAGCTGCATCCTGTCAACGGGCACACGCCCCAGATCACTCACCTTGCATTGAAGACCTCGTCGTGTTCGGCGCCGCCTCCAGGGCAATGGGAGCTGTGCGTCTCATTGCAGGAGCCGAGCCGTTCGCGAAACGACTCCGATTGCGAATTGGATGAGCGCTGGCAATACATCAACGGCTGCAGTTCAAACGATTGCTGTGGATTTGGTAAACAGTAGCAGAATGTTATTAGAGAGAGGGATGGAGGGGGCGGAGTGAGACGAAAACAGCAAACAGGAAGTTGTGCAGATCGGACAAGATAAATTGGAATTTTATGGACGGAAAACTCACTTGTGAGAAACCGCCCAGAGAGTTGAAGCTGCCGCGCGGGCTGCCAAAGGCCATCGTTGCTGTCGTATCCAGATTGGCCGATGTGATGAGACGCATCTGTTCCGGATTGGCGGCCAGTGCGGGTCGTGGACTGCTGCCCTTAGAGTTCCGGCGTTTGAATATCGAGAAGCCCTTGCCGGATGACTGCGAGTCCGGCGTGCGGGGCGATTTGGCATCATTGAAATAACACGGATTGTCTAAAAGTAAGGAAGATCATTTACAACATTTCAGTTTGATATCTATGGAGCTCTACTTCCTACAGGTGAGTGTAGAATAAATCTTAAGTTAATCAAATTGATGTCTTATTATTTCTATTACTATGTTGAAAGTTCGTACTATAATAGTATTACTATCAATTAGGGCCAAGGACTCGAGAAAAAATTGTGGATGTTTTTATTAAACATTTTTGGCTTGAAAACATAATATAACTAAAGGAACTGTTAGTAACAAATTGTATATAATTTTATATATATTTTGCATATTTTAATATTCATTCTATCAAAATTCATAGTTCAAACAAAATTGAAAATGATTCCTTGAAGAATTTTACATTATTAGCAGATATTAATAGATAATAATCGATAGGTAGCCAATTTTAAATAATTATTCATTTAAACATGATATACCCAGACAATTTTTGTTTTCTTAAAAGAACTGAGCCTTAACTTTCATTTAGGAAAAACAAGCAAAACAACCACAACTTTTTGTTAGTTCAACTTTCACAGCTTAAGCACATATGCCCAAACTTCGCATTTTTTCTATATTATTTTTAATTTTTACCTGAGAAGAAGGCGTTTGTATTATCCATAGTGAGAAACATCTTGAGATCGTATCAAGCTGAGTCGCTTCAAGTTCGTTCGATAACTTGGATAATCTGTGCACGATTGTTTTGCTGTCTATTCACAAATGCAATTTATGATGCATTTTCATTGTTGTTGGAAAGCGAGAGGCGGTTCGTAGCTGCACTTTCACTGGTTGCGCATGCGCACGCGCCAAAAGACTTCAGCACACACGTACACACACATACACAGAGACGAAGTCTGCGTTGCACAGCGCCAAAAATGGCAAACGATAAATTACAAGAAAAAATTAAAAGCTTTTGGTTTCACTGCTTAGATTGTGCGCAATTGTCAGTTTGATTGATTTTATTTCGAAAGCGCGCCAAATACATTCAAATTGTAACGGGCAAAAAATTGTCGTTGTTGTTGTTGTCTGTTTGATTTACTCAACGCGCTGCGCGTGCGTTTGCATTGAATTCCCGAAACGGAATAAATTCTAAAACTTCAACGAGAACAAAACACTTGAGTCGTCAGCGTCGGCGTCGACGCCCGCGTCGTCGTTGAAGCGTCGCTGCCGCGGCCGCTGCCATAGAGAATCCCTCGCCGCTATGGTTATTTTCTGTGTTTGCCTTGCGCTTCTTCTGGCTCTGCAGCATTGCCTCTCCGTCGCACACGCACAGCACGCAACACACACGCACACATGCACATACGCATGCGGGATCAGTGTTTAAATATGGTTAACATATTGCACCCACTCACTGCTGCTCTGCCGCTGCCGCTGTCGCTGTCGCTGCCGCTGGCACTGCTGCTGCCACTCTGCGTGGCCACTCGAGTGCGCAAGGAAAAACTCAACATGAGGCGAGCTCACTTTTCCAGCAACATTGTAGTTGTTGTTTCAGTTGTTGCTGTTGTTGTACCTGCGCATGTTTTTCTTTTGCGTGCGTTTTTCGCATGATCAAAATACTGTTGTCTCTTGCGCATGATTTTTGTTACCCAACTATCCCATCGTACTCCCTACTCCCGTACCCACAGCCGGTCTCATCCCATAAATGCAGGGAACGTTTTGTCTTGAGCTCGTCGCGCATATTTGATGAGTTCCGATAGGTAAGAGCACTCGTACCGACAACAACAACAACAACTTTTTAACTAATGCTATATTCATACATAAGTACAAAGGTAGTTTTGTATGCATCGTGTCTTATCAGTGTCAAAGTTTGAATTTGTCTCTGCTGTCAGAGGACAAAGGATTTCGAGTGGGTTTTTATTCCAGTTGATTGTCCTCTAAGCAGGGAACTTATTCTTACATTTTCAGTTTAAAATTTTTCTGGATTAAGAATCGGAAACAACTAAGACGATTTCCGAAAAAAAAATCAATATTAGAAATTACCCTGATACAAATATTTTGTTAATACTTTCAAGCATTTTATGCCTAAGTTGAAGAGTTTTGGGCATCTTGTGAACTCTTCCAAGACGTCTGTTATAAGAAAGATAATTATTTTATTTGAAAAGAGCATAAATTCGAAAAATTTTGAGAAAGTACTCTACTCCACAATGTATGTCTGGCGCATAATCCTTTGAACTATAAAGTATATCTGGTTCGGGCATTATCCTATGATCTTTACTTTCCTAGCTGAGCATTTGGCATATTCCCCTCGCCGTTAACAAGAGTCGCATGGCCAAGTGGCAATCAATGAAATGTTCCGGCCAAAATAGACAACCATAATAAAAGGCGATGCAAAAAAGACGACAATTACGAGAATGCAAAAAGTTTGGGGGAAGAGAATAGAGAGCCGAGCGATCATCAAAGGCCAACATCTGAGGTATGCACATTAAAAATTTGTTAGACGGGCGCATTGAAAATGTCCATGAGACAGGGAATAGGAAACATACCGCTACATACGACCCGGCACAATAATTAAGGAAAGGCACGACCAAAGCTGTGACTCCAGAGCGACTCCATGTGGCAGACGGCGGAATTTCTGAAGTGGACTGGGACTGGGACTGGGCCAACGAATGTGGCAGATGCAACGCACATTGGGACCTATGGAAAACTCGTAAAAAGTCGGTCGCTGCGTAGAAATTGCACATTTCGTAGTTCATAAAATGTAGAAACGGACCCGGGCGAAGAGGGTTGCGGGTTGAGTGCGCACTCAGCCCAAATTGTTGCTCGGCCTCTCCAGGGGCAAGTGTGTGTGTGTGTGTGCCTCTCTGTGTGTGTGTGTGTGTGCTTGCGATGGCATGGCATGGGCAACGTGTGCCACCAGTCGCTTGTGGATGCAAAT
Organism: Drosophila montana; assembly: GCF_035044405.1. Lineage (NCBI taxonomy): Eukaryota > Metazoa > Arthropoda > Insecta > Diptera > Drosophilidae > Drosophila > Drosophila montana. The sequence continues at coordinate 11,672,999 of NW_026998620.1, read as the reverse complement.
GATCTTGAAATGTGCATCTAGTACTTGCACTTATACAATTGCATTTGCCTGCACATAAATGTCAAGTTGTTGTCTTCGCCTGCACGCACTTTGACTCTGTTTGGTTCTTGAGTGCGGCATAGGAATTGCCGTTGCGTTCTATAAGCCTCGCCTTGCCCCGTTTCTAGTCGTAAATCTGTAGACGCTCAACTGCTACCTAAACTGGAGCACAGCGACAGCAACCCTTCCGCATAGGCAGCTCCTCCTCTGGACACCATTTGGGAGCACTCGCTGATTGTTCTATGGCGTTGACAGGTTAATCACTTTGATGGTGTCTCTGTTGTTATAGTTCTCTTGGGTCAGTTTTGGTTTTACATATTATGAAGTGATTCACCTTTGTTGCAGTACCACAAATGCATTGAGCCGAAAATAGAACGTTTGTATGGAGTACTTATTTGAAAAGCAATCATACACTTTTGGGAACTAGGAAATCAAAAATAGTCATATAATAATAATGAGTATATCAACCATTTACGGGCATATATATGACTTAAATTACGCATTAAATGTGCTTCATGGCAATCAAATTCATCCCATCAAGGTCATTTAAGTAAGAAAGTGAGGCACGCCGAAGGTTAAATACCCTTGTAGACATTTGCCCTACGGTTTTGCAGATATGTGAGATTAGTGTACCTCGTAAATGCTGAGTTTGATGAAAATATCTTGAAAAACGGACTTATATGACAGCAATACGATATAGTTGCCCTCTATGTCTTCTATATAGTGGTCCGATCCGGCTGATTTCGACATATGCGTTGCCTGCAACAGAAAGACAGACCCATTCATAGGCTCAAGACGATAGACAACTCGCCTGTTGACGCTGATCTGGGATATATATATATACTTTATGATAGTCGGAGACGTTAAAGACTTCATGACATAATTAAAATACCTTCTACAAGGATCAACTTTGTCGGACATACAGCTACGAAAAAATAATCAGTTTTTCTCCTATTTCTTCTTTAGAATCTTTAAAAAATGGCTGTCTAAAATTAATCAGTTAGGAGCTAAGTCAAGCCTTTATATCTTGAAAAACAAAACATTTGTTTGCACTAAAGCTTAGTACTTGTCCGATCGATCCAATGTGAACTGTATTATATTTATTTTTATAAATGTCGATAGAACTTTGTTTGTATGTGTTAAACAAATTTAGATTTGGAATTGTCAGCTTTGGCCAGGATACATTAACAAACAAGTAAGAGGAACCTTCTTCTTCCAACAGGCGATAGGTATAAAATGAAAGATACTTGATATATATATACTATTCTAGAAGCTACATGTCAAGTTTGGTGAATCTAGCTCTTATTATTTGCCGAAATTGCTCAAAAAACAGGATTTCGATATCGATTTTTATCGATTACGAAACAGGGCAAGTTATATATCGGAATATCGGAAACAAACTCGATCTGCGCGGGGACTAGGAGGACCTACAGCTAAAAGTCAAGTCTCTAGCTCTTATAGGTTCTGAGATCCTTGCGTTCATACATACGGACAGACCGACAGACAGACAGATGGACATGGCTATATCGACTCGACTATTGATGCTGATCAAGAATATATATATTTTTTATGGGAGATGCTTCCTTCTGCCTGTTACATACATTTACACAAATACATTGGGTTCAGGGTATAATAATATAGTTAGGAACTTAAGGTGCCTAGCTAAGTAGTTTTTAGATGTATTTACAGCTGTTTGTTCTTAGTGGAAGAATACATTATTATTCGATGAGCTTCAAACACATTTTCAAAAATCTTCCTCATGCAATTTTTGTTCTCGAAAAATGCACCTATCTGCGCGACAAATGGAGGTCTAGGATTGACTGTGGTATTATTAATATATACATATATGCATATCTTTATGTCTTACTATTTTAACACAGATACTCGTAAAACAATTATGAGTTTTCCAAGTACATATTAAACCACTTGGAACGGGCTATTATAGCGCAATAAGCGCACTAATGATACACATATATGGCAACTAGTTGCATAAATATAGAATTTATAATTCTATAAAAAAAAGAAGAAAAAGTGAAAAAATAATAAAAACAAGAAATAAGAGGAAACTCACAACCGAGAACTCATAATGCTGCCAATTGTTAGCTGGGCTATCGATTGCGCTTTCACGCGAGTTTCCTCGGGAACTGTGTCTTAGACAGTGCCCAACGGCTGAAGAAAGACTCGATGCCATTTGCCATATACGAGTAATATTATTTATTATTCCTATTTGAATTATTTCACTTGTGTGCGCATTTAGCCAGGTCCACGGCAGAGCGTACTCATATTTACTCAGCTATTTTCATTCGAATTCCGCGTAGTCAGGCAGCTGAGAGTGCAGTACAGTACACTTCCCCCGCAGCACCCCCCACCACCCCGATCCAGCTGCCGAGTACCAACCCCAAGCTCGACGGCACAGTCAACGTTTTGTATTTTGAGTCATTTTATGCGCACTACGAGTTTTCCTTCACGTTCAATTGAAAATTTTTGTTTATTATTTTCGACTCTTTTTATGATTTAACCCCAAAGGCAGCCCGGGGCAAACCTAACCGAAACAAACCAAACCAAACGAACAAAAAAAAATATATAAAACGCAGCACAACGTCAGCCTACCCGGAAGTTTGGCGACGACGAGCCCCATTATGATTATTATGATTATTATTATTATTTTTGATTTTCCCCCAAACAATAGTTATAGAAAAATTGTGCTCAAGCCAGGCTGTTGCAGGTGCCCGTCTTCCTTGGAAATGAAAATAGAAAAACGAATGCATTTGCATGCATTTTATTGTGTTGTTTTCTTTTGTACATTTTTTTTTATAGGAAACGCCATCGACAGACCACACAATTGCTTGGTATTTTTCTGGTATTAATTTTGAGTTATTTTTACAGAGAGCCCCATAAAATGCAGAGCCATAATTCGAATGCTTTAAAAATCATTAAAATGTGCATTTGAAAGTGTTATTTTAGTTGGCCATACGAAAACAGAGAAAGCCATTAAAATGTACAAATTTTTGTTGAGTTCCGCCCACGCGGCAAGAACTTCAGAGCAGCAAGCGGATGTACCAACAACAATTGCTATAAAAACAACAACCTCAAAATCAAGGAAAATAGCTCAAATAGTTCAGTTCTAACACTTTTCGGATGCTGCGGATGTGAAGTGCCATGAAAACTGAAACGAAACCGATCCGAACCGAACCGAACCACATCCGAGCCAGCATAAGGATCGCTGGCAATGAAAACAAGTTGCCAAATGTAGGCGGCATGCCAGGCCAGGATGTGACCAAGGATATATAATATCTTCGAAAAAAAAAAACCTCAACACTTCCGCGTGGCTCAGAGCACGTGTGAGCCATGCCAATGATCCAAGGGCCACTCGAGTAAAATCCACAACGGAAATGTCCAAAAAGTCATAAACGCACACACAAGCAACAGATCAATAGGGATGTGATCAGGAACTGTAATGAATATTTGGGAAACTGGCTGTGAGCGAGGGGTAAAAGCCAATTCACTCAATACCGAAGTGTGAAAGCGATTTTTACTACCTGATATTGAGGTCCTACGTAGGCGTTTGCTGTGTGTGTCGCTTTGTTGGGTGTCGAGAGAGTGCAATCAAAATAGAAATCAAATAAACACTTTTATGATCTTTGTTGTGGTTGACATGTTGCCAAATCAAATACCCATTTGCTTGAATAAGACTGCTCGACTAGTAGCTACCCTGTAAACAGCAGCGATATGTGTAAATGCGAAAGACCTTGTTCTTTTTTTTCGGGGGATAAATATCCTTTAAATACTTCTATGATCTTTGTTGTGGTTGACATGATGCCAAATCAAATACCCATTTGATTGACTAAGTGTGCTCGACTAGTAGCTACCCTGTAGACAGCGGCGCGATGTGTATATGCGAAAGACCTTGTTCTTTTTTTCGGGGGATAAATATCGTTTTAGTGAAATATTCTGTAGCTCTCTAGACTATTTAAGAATCTACACTTTTAATTTAGTGTCTAGCCCTTTTAAGGTCCGAGGTACATATGCTCAAATATGTGAATTCGATATCTATTAATATCGTGTAAATGCAGCGAGCTATCGATCATTAGAAGAAATCTTCATCTACCTGAGCAATGGGAAAGCCTACCTTCCTTGCAAGTCTCTAGCTCTTATAGTTCCTGAGATTGACGCATTCTTAGAGACGGACGGACAGCTGGAACGACTTTGCTTTTGTTGCTGATCAGGAATATATACTCGTTATGCGATTATCATAGCTTCCAACTGCCTATTACATACATTTGCATAAAATCAAAACAGCCCACTTTACGGGGCATAAAACCTGGCCAATATCCAAGCCATTGATGAACCGAATAGTTACTCGATAGGTGTTCGAATATGCATAAACTGCATTCATAAATCTCTAAAGGCGATATAAACAGGATTCGGCACAAGCAGAGCCAACGGGCGAGTAGCAGCAGCAGCCGCAAGACATCTGCTCAACAGATTTCATTCCTGGACCAGTCACTCATTCGCTGGGTGCATCTGGGACTGGGACTGGGCCTGGGCCTGGGCCTGGGCAACAAACAAATGTTAATTATTTTCTTAATGGAAATGCGCACATGACACGGAAAAAGCAAAACAACAGAAAAAACAAAAAATAGACAACAGGCAGCGTTGTCTTCCGTGTAAACCTAAAAAAAGCAGCCGAAGGTTGAGGCTGCGAAAAACTCCATTACCAGCCCGTGCCGGAGACGAAGACGGGGACCCCGAACGAGCCCCTCATCCCAGCCAGCGTCCCCTGTGGAGCGCGTGTCTTTTTCTTTTTTTGGGCATATTTTTGTCGCTTGCATAAGGCTGGGGCCGGGGCCGGGGCCGGGGCCGGGGCTGGGCAGGGGCTGGCATTCTGCTGACTTTCTGCGCAGTTGCTTCAATGCTTTTGTATAAATTTTATAGACCTGAAATGTGCCCGTGTCCAGGTCCGTCTCCGACTCCGACTCCACCTCGGTCGGGATCTCACGCTCCGCCTGTGCGCTGTGGCCAACCGCAGGTTGATGTTAAATGTCAATTGGCATACCCCAGAGGATCAGTGGCGCATTAATTACAAACTCCCCAATCTAAAGACCAGTCCCAAGTTCCCTGTTGATGCTTCTAATGATGTTGTTGATCTTGTTACGCTTTGCACTTAGCGTCGAGTTCTATAGTTTTCTTTCTTTTTTTATGTCGCTGTTTCTTCCAGCAAGATCACACTTCAAAATTTGATTTATTTGGCTTTGACTGCACTTGTAATATGAGATCGGATCAGGGGTAACACACACACACGAACACACACGCACGCACACACACTTGCTGTGGCTGGCTATCAAATAGAGCAGACTCTGTGTCGCATACTATTTGAGGATACTTGGTTGAAATTTGGTGTAAAAGATACGCCATCATCTTAGATAATGTCTCTAAGATACATTTTATGTGTAGAAAAAAAAAAGATTCTTTTAGTGTTCCCTGAATATCTAAGGGCAATTATGTATTACATAATATAATAGTAATAATAATATATTATAATATTACTATAATAATTTTATTATCAATCGCAAATATTATTACATTTATGAATGTTGTTGTAAGAGATTTGCCAGAACTTATTTAATATCTCTAAGATACATATAATGTGTAAAAATATATGTTTATTTTAAAAAATTTCTTTTTCTATTTCCTTTTACCTACATTAACAGATATTCATTTATTATACGCTCTTGGAGGGAATTATAATTTTATCATGAAATGTGTAACTCATAGAATAAGACATCTCTGACGCCATAAAGTATATATATTCCAGATCAGCATCAACAGCCGATTTGATATAGCCATGCTCGTCAGTCTATCCGTCCGTCTGTCTGTTTTTATGCTAACTAGTCTCTCAGTTTAAAAGCTATTGTCCTGAAACTTTGCATAGCTCCGTCTTTCTGCAATACATATGTCAGAACCGGCCGGATCGGACCACTATATAGCTGACATCCTAACGATTTGTTTGTTATATATTGGTATCTTGACCAAACTCGGCATTGATTAGTTTACTGAGCTTCCCATATATATACCAAATCTTATTACCATCGGACTACTATATCACATAGCTGCCATAGAAAAGTATGTTCTTATATTGCAAAATATTTTCTTTTCCAAGATATTTTCGTCAAACTCAGCATTTACGAGCTTCAATAATCTCACATATTTACAAAAGAGAATTGTCTAAAAGGGTATTAAATCTTCGGCGCCTCGACGATATCCTAACTATCCTCTCGTTCTTAATCACAAATATTATTTTTTTTTTTATGAGAAAGTCCCTACATATATACATTAGACCCATCTTATATATATTTAGTTATATATATATTTATTTTAAAATAAGTTTATTTGGATTTTCTCATTTATAATCAACTTATTGTACATGCATTATTTATTCGAAATTTGTCTCCCTTTTGCAAAAATATATATAAGTACTAGCCACAATGTGCAACATTTCCTCATGGCTGTCAAAATTAACATTTCTGGACCTGGGAATGTGAAGGAGTCGTTGATCTGTGTTCCAGCCCACACACTCCCGAAGACCACAAGACATAGACATGCGTCGTTGAATTTCATTTTCGTTTCAGAAATTTGATCAAGTTTTCACTCGGCTAGCCAGGATCTGGTTCTGCCTGCAGCAGTGCGTCTGTCAACTCCCCAACTCCCCTGCTTCAAATTCAACATTCTGGTACTCCCACTCAAGCAAATGATTATGAGGTGTATAATTAAAACGTTTACGCGCTTGTCCCTGGCCGTGTAATTCAATTATGAAGAATCATTTGCTGCAGATGAGAGCCCCAGAGTCTAATATATATTTTTAGAAAATATATGAAGTCATGTCTGGGAATGGGATTGTCTTGATTTATGCTGGGCCATATATATTCAGCTAGGCTAACTACGCGCTGTCTAAGTGCCACGCAGAGTAATTGCCAATATTTCGGAGAAATACAAAAACCAAATTGAGACATCAGCCATCCACAAATAATTGCATTTAACGACTTTCATGCCATTTACAATTGCGATGCACTTTAAAGAGCTCGTTGGCTCTTATTCTAGCCTCTCACAATTGAGCAGCTGACATGGAAATTGGCATTAAGTCCACAGCAGATCGTCGCTGTGACGTCATCATTGGCAATGAGACAGCATTCGAGTCCAATTGGGGCCAGTGGTCCACATTTCTCTGATAGATTTCTTTATCGCTGGCCGCTGCCAGCTGCCAATTGTGGAGACGGCACTTCGATTGTCTCGTCTTCTCTTGTTATTCTCTGGCCTTTCGCTCTTTGTCGGCCCCGGGCAAAACAAAGGCCTTGCCAATTGCAGCAGCAGCAGCATTGAGTGTTGCACGCACAAGCAACAATTAATTTGCGTAAATATTTACAAAACATTAAATTAATATTTAAGGTGCATTACTCAGCTGACTCATTTGGCCATGTTCATATTCTCATATTCACGAAATGCCCGTGAGAGAAATTTGTGTTTGGATTTTTAATTATTTACGTCAGGCATTGTTTAAAAGTTAATTATACATTAATGAGTTGGTTTCCCAAAAAAAATGAGGATTCACCAGATCTAAGAATAGGCATATCTACTTGATTCATATCTAATTATCTCTCTCAAGATAGATATCTAATCTATATCTACACAAGTAGATGTTTAAAAGTTTGATTGCGGTCAAGCTGTACAGAATTTTTACCATGCACAATATTGGAAATAAGATGCTATCGACAGGAAAGGAGAGCTTATACCCTGAACCCATTAAAAATTGCTATCAAGGGTGTAATGGTCTTTCGCAAATGGTCGTATATACCCGGAAGAATCTTGGACATTAAAGGATATATATATATATATTCTTGATCAGGCAGACATTTCTCTCTGTCTGACCGTCTGTGTGTCTTTCCGCCTAATCGATCGATGTCTTATCGAAACTCATTAGAGCTAGCTACACTAAGCTTAATAAGTAGGTTTTGTTTGTATTATAAGTATATAGTATAAGCTTAAGCATATTTCACGGATTCGATAATAAATATTACTATAGAATATGTTTAAAATACCACAGCAGTTCCTCTCAAATTTAAATTTTATATATATTTCAAGCAAAATCTTAAGGTAATTAAAATTTTGAAAGCCCCGTGTTCCCCTTGTTCCTTAGGAATTATGAAGGGGTCAGTTTAAAGAACAGATATTTGTTTTTCCCTGATCTTAATCTTAATACCAACGCCTAAACAATTTAAATAATGAGATCGCGCCTTGGATGGGAATATGGTATGTCACATAATGTGATTGAGTAAAGTCAAAGAACTGTTAGCGACTATTGTGAATGAGTTAGGGGCACAACTGCGAATGGGCAATGCTAAACACTGGACCGAATCGCGCAGATCTGCTCAATGAGTGCAATTAAAAAGCGCGAATGAATGAAATTCAATGCGGATTTAATGAATGATTTTACATAGCGTCAACGACAATGACGACAAACTATTTATATAAATTTCAGAATGCGGGCCGAGGGGTAACAGAGGCGACAGTGGAGGCAGAGGAGACTGCCTGGCAGGCTGTTTGACAGACGGACAACGGATGGACGAGGGTTGGACGAGTGGCTCTCTACAGCTAATAGCGATGTCTGTGCTTATGTGTGCGTGTCTGCAACTGTATCTGTATCTGCAACTGTATCTGTATCTGTATCTGTATCTGTATATGCAACTGTATCTGTGCCTCTGGCTGAATGCGTGCGACGCGCGAGTTTTGTGTTTTAATTGCGCCATTTCCCATATCAGCTCTGTGATTATTTATTCTAGTCAACATAAATAAAAACAAAATAGTATTCAACTGTGGCAACTGCGCGGCTGTAGCTGATGCTGGACATGCGCTTGGGTCTAGGTAGGTGCGGGGGGGACATGCCGCACAGTTCAGGCCATGCGATAACAATCGCTTGTACATGCCACAAAATCTGACTAATTAGATGCCTGCTCGACATTTGATTTGTTATTTATTATCGCAAGCTGTCCTTTGATTATTGCATAGCATTATTATTGTTATTATTATAATTATAATTATGCATTATTGTTATAGTTGATCGTGCTGGCAGTCGTTCACAAATTGATGGCTGACCTCGCCACGGTGTCTTTCAGTGAGTCAGAATTGATCGCACTATGTCTGCAACTGTGTCTGGGCGCTGCGTATCTATTGGATAAGTGCCACACTACGTAGATACTTCTAGATCGAGCAGTTTCTTATACCCTTGCACAGGGCATTACAGTTTTGTCACAAAATGCGCACAGTTTCAATAGTCGCTTAGATATAGTCACGTCTAACTGCCGGTTAATATGTAAGATGTTACATTGTCGGAATCGGTTCGATTCGAGCACTATATCATATAGCTTACATGGGCTGATTGGTCTTGTTCGAAAAACTCTTTTGATTTTGAAAAGATATTGACTAAATATCGCATTTACGATTATATCGGAGTACTATATCTAATAGGGGACATGGATTGGTCGAAAAAAATGTCTGTTTTGTGTTTCAAGATACCTGGACAAAACAGAGTAAACTAGCCTAACTAAGCAGGTGATATATGAGCCAAATCTTATTAAGACCGCACAAATTGGTGCTAAATTGAACTTATGGAACATTCCTTTGTTTTTCAAGATTTCTAAATATATGTCCCGAACTCATCAACTGCGAGGCTTTACTCTTCTCCCAACATACTTTATCAAATCGAACTACTCTATTATAAACTTCCATAGAAACAATCAATTGGAAATAAATATCTCTTAAAGGGTATTTAATATTCGTGTTGCCAAATATAGCAATTCTTTTCAGTTGTCTTTTCCCAGGCAACAGCCTAAACAACTGGCGTCTCAGTTGACTACGCATCATTTGCGGCGCTGGGAAAATGCCGCACTTTGCAGTTTTCTTTAGGTGGCATTGGGGTCTCCAGACCAAGGCGTGCCTAGTACACAATCTTTGCATGTTTAAAGTACGCCCATTGTTTGTTTTGTTTGTTGCTATTGTTGTTATTGTTGTTGTTGTTGTTGTTGTTGTTGCTGGCTTCAACTCGATCAAAATTTCAGTGGGCTGCTCTCGGACTAATCGTTGGCGTGGCTCCTGCTCTGAATATGGGTAGCAGTTGCACTATGTGTCCAAGATAAATGCGTTGGCGTTCTGGGAAATTGCTAATGTACATGTTACAGTTGTCGTGCACTTTAACAGTAGTCTTGTCCCTCGGTTAAATACTCATTAGCTATTGCTGCGTGTTGTTGCCACATAAATGGACAAAGGCCCAGCCTAACCACTTATGTGCACTCGATTTGGTGTCAAATTCTGTGTGAGGCGTGAACGGGTTTATGTTTTTGTCATGTTTATGCCATGCACTGGACATGCTCCAATGCAACGCCAGAAAGAGAAGGTGCAACGCTAGGCACGGCATAGAGCATGCCCCAGAAGGAGAAGGTGCAAGGCAAGGCAAGGCATAGAGCATGCCCCATAAGGAGAAGGAGCTCTATGCCTTGCTTAGAGTTCGATTGGAGAAATCATCTCCTTATGGGGCATTCTCCAATGGAACTCAAGGCATATCTTATAAGGTTCCATTGCTACAAAGTTTACATTTAATGTGCATTTGGCTTTTTGCATAGCTGCTGCGAACTATCTTTATATTTATGTTTATGGTTTGATGAAACCGATTTTCTTTGACAGAGCAATGGAATTTTAAATATTTTTTTGCAAATACCTTTTAACGGTTCTTTATATTTTTAAAAAATGTTGAAAATTTTTTGATGGGCGTTGTGCGATTTTATTCGGCATAACTTTCGGAAATATCAATAAATCAATAAGCTTTTTAACAACGGAAATGTAGTATAGGAAGTATCTATACCAGCAATAGTGTCACTTACATTATAAAAAATCAACAGTTTAGTTAATATTCTTCTTCTTTTTTTTTTAAGTGATAAAAGAAATTCTATAAAAAAAAAAAAGGGTTCCAGAGATTAGCATCTGATTCAAAAATAAAGCTTTTATTAGTGCTGTTTAAGCTATTGCCTCTTTAAATCTTTGCATAAAATATTTGTTTATCATTTTAAATTTAAATAATATACAAAAAATTATAGACATATGCACACGCATATATGCTTAAGAAACACCTGTGGTCTATTGTTAATGAAGCATTTTTAGCTTTTGCAATTAAAAGCCCCACGTTGTTGGAAAGAATACCCTAGAGAATACTAGGAGATTTAAGCCAAAAATATATATTTCTACCTATATTTTATATGTAGACTAGCGGGTATAACCCGGCCTTGCCCGTAGCACGTATGTTATAAAATCAATGTTTTCAAAAAGCTTTGAAAATGATTTTGAAACTGATCGGAAACTGATCAAACAAACTTAAAATTCACAAAAAAAAACTTTGAAATGCATTTTCCACCGAAGGAGTTTAGATTTTGCGAAAAATGTGAAACACGTCTCAAATGATTTTTCTTATAGATCTTTGGAAACGAATTTGAGCGCGAAACGTCACCCACCAAATCTTTGACCTCCATTTCCACCAAGGAGGAATGGATTTTTCAAAAAGTGTGAAACACCCCTCAAATGAATTTGAACAAAGATCTTTGAAAATAAGTTTGGGGCCGATCGGATGGTAAACAAAAAAGTTACATACAAACGTTTTTCGCGATTTTTCCACACTTGCGGGTGGAATTTCCCGAAACCCCGTCTTAACGTACACCTACATCACATAAGGTAACTACAGTGAAAATTTCAGCTTCGTAGCTCTTACGGTTTGGGCTGTGCGTTGATCACCAATCAGTCAGTCAGTCAGTCAGTCAGTCAGGCAGTCAGTCAGTCAGTCAGGACAAACAGTTTTATATATAGAGATAATATTCGATTTTTACAGATTTTTTTTAGAGGAGAATCTCTAGACTATATCTGTACAGCTATATACTATCTACTTTTGAGTTGCCGACTTTGCAGAGATCTTAATATGTATAGTATCAGCGCATCCGCGCATTATTATTCAAAAGAAATCTTGAATAATTTGATTATTTTATGTTTATAGTACATGTGTTAGCCATTTTATGGTTACAGGGTATAAAAAATTGATTGCCCAGTACTTACCCAATGACATGTTGATAATTGCCACAAAGTCTTGCCCAATGTATCGATTGTTTAGTCTGCCATTTGGGGAGCTATAGAGAGCTCAGCCGGGCTCAGTGGAGCTCAGTTTGGTTCAGTTCAGTTCAGGGGCTTTGCACTTGTTCTGGCCCGTTAAGGTGCTTCCGGCGGATATGGCCAGTCAAAGTTTTGGACACACACAATTGGAAACCTGCAAAACATAGAAAATAGAAAAGCATAGCAATTATTAAAATGTTAATTAATTATGCGCATGGTAAAGCAGCAACATTGCAACAACAGCAACAACAATAAATATTATAGCATGCGGGGAAGAGAGACGAATTAAAACTAAAGTATAAAGCAGGCAGCTGGCAGGTTGAACTTGTGGCTAACGGTGGTATGGCTGCATACAAAATAGAAAACTCGACAATTTCTAACGGAAGCAAAAAGTTTTTCCCAACATTTTTTAGTTAACACACAAGTTTCCAACGCAAACACGGATATTGTGGCCGGAAACGTTGCATCGCGTTTATAAGGGGGAAATAAAAGCGTCCCAAAAATATTTTTTTTATTTTCTATAATATCGTATGTATGCACATGTGCCATAGGGCCTATAGATTGTTTAGTCAAGTGCCCGCGCATATATATATATATATATGACTCTACCTATTAACAGTTTTACAACTTTCCTGCCTCAGTTGGGATGCGTGCTCCAAGCGTAGCCCCAGTTTTAAACGTTGGACAACAATTGGCCGCAGAAACCGCAATTAGTACATAAAACTAATAAGTACAAAGCAATAAAAAAATATATACATATATATTTTTTATTATCGTAAGTATTGTATTTGTCTATAGTTGGTGCATGGCTGCCCGGTTTGGCGCCTGCCTGCCCCACCAACCCCCCCACACCGCCAACACTCTGTCGAAATGCTTGGAATATTTTTATTGGCATATTTCGTTGATTCGTTTTATAAGTCAATTAATATTCGCGCCGCATAAGCAACCGCAAAGTGATTCTGATTCTTATTTGGTGGCACTGGCGAACGAATCGTCGATTTGGCAATCGCTCGGCATCCACATATCAACACCTATCAATTCTGTAGAGATCGGTATATCGGGTGCTCGCTTTGAAGAGCTCCCTCCTCAACATCAAATTCTATATGCTTGTGCGTTATTTGAATTTGTGTCGAAACCTTGATGAAATAGGTTTTGATTTTATTTTATGCACATCAGAAAAATTCACTTTGTTTTTTTTTCTCAATTTTTGGGAATTACAGAAAGCTTTCGTTGGTTTCATAAATTTAAATCAACAATGATTGATTTATTTGCTTTCATAGTAAATCATTTCAAGTTATGCGCAACATTTTTTCAGAACTTTTCATACCTGTTCATAAAACCAATATGTACATATACCATTTTCTGGAATTTATGCTGAATTCGGCGGGAACTAAAGTACAATCAGAGTTCATATTGTTTACAGCATTGTAACCCAATTTTGAACATAACAAAATTTGTTTATAGAATTCGAGAAAAGTTCTTTATATTTGTGGCTATGTTACTATTTCAATGTTTACAGAAAGTTTACTAAATTTAGAAAGATGTCGAAGGATTGGTTTGCTTCCACCCTGAACACTCAACGAATGACATTGAAAGTGGTTGAGAAACGTTTTCTGATATGCAATAAAAATGATTATTAAGTAAATAAGTCATTAAAGGCGCTCATAAAAAATAAGCTCTTAAATGTTTCAACCCTCTCTCGCGCGCTCTCTCTCTCTCTCTCTCTCTTTCTCCCCCTCTCTCTCTCTCTCATCTTCTCTCAGGGCACTGAGAAAAGCAATTAAGCCGAGCGATTTAGCAAGACGGCCGGCACAGCGTTCGTTTAAGACGATTATTTCATTTAAGATGGTGACATTCATTTGCATATCAATGTGCCCGGGGTAAGTGTATCTACGAGCATATATGCGTGTACGTGTGTCTTGGCATTTTATTGCACTCATAGCTGCCCACAAGGCCTTATCACCAAAACGCTTTTCAACACTAGATACGCTTAATTTTATTAATCCTAGCCTATAACCTAACGATTTTCAACACTGGATACTCATAGCTGTGCAGACAGCCTTAGTCATTATAGCCTAACTCCTTTCAACACTTCATACGCATAATATTATTAATCCCAACTTATAGCCTAACGCTTCTCAACACTGGATACGCATAATAGTATTAATCCAAGCGCATTACCTAACGCTTCTCAACACTGAATACTCATAGCTGTGCAGCTTTAAATCGAAAGCTCGATTTAAAAGCGAAAGTGACTCGATCTGATCTGATCTGCCATATGAAATCCCTAAATGCGCCAAAAATAAACCAATGTCAATGGCCCTTTTGGCACTTCTTGAACTGTGTACGGGTATACGTTGGTCGTTTTTTTTTTTATTATATTTGCAAATGTGTTATTTTTTGTATACATAGCGCTCAGTGTATGTGTGAGTTTGTGTTTTTTCGGTTTGATTGCTACGATTTTCATTACTGTTTACCGGAAATTCCAATTTAGGTAAATGCGCCGTTGACTGCAACAACAGCAACTGAAACAGGCACAGCCGCCGGCACGAAACTGGATTAATGTATACCCCTGGCGACAGCGACAGCGACAGCGACAAGATCAAGTGGAGCATGCAGGCCCTGCAGACAATTGACATGCGGGGTATGGGGCATAAGAATTCAGTGTAATGGAGGCTTGTCCAAAAAAAACAAAATAAAAAACACCCTCAGACTCTGCCCGTTAAACACCAAAAACTCTCTGTGATATATAGACGTGTCTGGAGCACCTGACATTCTAGAATTTTTCGAGAGTGTGTACGAAATGGAAGGCTGAAACAGACATACGTCTGCAAAAGCTCATTTAGTTGGCAAAAAAACATCGTTTTACTAATTGTTGTAAACAAATTGCCAAAAAAAAAAAATTAGAAGAATTCGTATTAATAGGAAATCTGGTTTATTTATATGAAGCTGATTAATTTATAAGAGTTTTATATATATCTTTCGAGAGCGCACACTTTTTATTTAAAGAGCTCCGAGAATAGATAATTTTCTAAAAAACGCTTTGTCTGCATAACTTTTTTATAGTATGCTGCAATAATATACTTAGTTCAATTTTAAATATGAAAAATTGTTATGTATAAAGCGAGATCGAAAAAGTAGGAATATCTTCGGCCCGCTGAAGATTTCATAGCCTTTTAAACATTTCCCTTTTGTGATAATATTGCAGCTCAAAAACGCTGCGTTTGTTGCAAATATCTTTGAAAACCGAATATTTTGCCATAGAAGAACCTATTAATCCACCGATCTTTCCTAGAGCAGCTATATGATATAGTGGTCCGATGTTGATAAGATTTTGCATATATATGAGGATCATGATGGAACTAATAAATCCCGAGTTTTGTTAACTTATCTTAATATACTTATAAAAAAGCTTTGCATATCAGAACCAACTTGTCGACCGATCGTTCCTATGACAGATATATGATATATTAGTTATATACATGTAAAACATATAAATTCTGAATTTGCGTAAGATAGTAAGATAGTTATCCGATATTGATAAGATTTTGCAAATATGTAGAAACTTATAAATGCATAGTTTTGGTACGGAATCTTGATAATCAAATATGTTTTCATACAAGAACCTATTTGCGAACCGATCATTCCTATGGCAGCTATATGAAATAGTCGTCCGATCGGGCCGGTTCCAAAATATATACTGCCTACAAAATTCCTATATATTCAATACGATAGCTTTAAAACGGACAGACGGACTTGGCTATATCAACTGTTGATGCTGATCTAGAATGTACCCTCTACAAGGGTATAATAAAATATTAATTACTTTACTTTTTAATATATTAAATATATTTTGGAGGGAATTTCTAGGAAATATGTATAAATCGAATTACTCTTGTTATTTATGATCAGCTTAACAATTATATTGTGTACTAAATATTTGGTACTTTTCTGTTTAAATTTTGCTGTATTGTATGTGCCAAAGTTGGTTCAGTTTATTGTATAAAAATACTTATACACAGGCCATATCAATTCATCCGTGTGGTCCCCCCGCATTTATTACATCTAGAGCAGCATTCTCTGTAATCGGCTATAAAGCACGTAAAAATCGCATTCGGCTTGCACTTATGTACATGTGCCTAAAATGCATTCAAAGCGATTCACAAAAAAATTTACGATTTCGATCCGATTTACATGATCGTATTGTAGCAGACACACGCACACGAGCGCGCACACACACACGCACAGTCACAACAAAATGTTTTGAAATCGAGCGGTAATAAAATCAAATAAATCAATTGAAGCGTTTTCGAATTTGTCAAACGGCCAATAAAGATTATTGAAAATAAAAAAAAACTGAAATCGCGCCACGTTCGAAACGCGTTTGCCGCTCGCTTCGCCGTTGCCAATAAAATTTATAATAAATATGCTCAATAAAAACACGCGAGAGTCAACTAAAGTGCGCCGTAACAAAAAAACAAAATAAGAAAGAGATTCGTATGTAAACAATTAATATAATTTGCTGGTAGCCAAAGCACAAAATAGCTCAAATAGAATGTCAAAGAGCGCGACTAAAGAGAGCGCCAAACTATGGCAAAGAGAGAGGTAGAGAGCGCGCAGCTGTTGTTAATTTATTTATATAATAAAAAGCACAAATTGTTTTTAAATGAATTTGTGTGAGCATGCGAATATTTTTATTTAGGCAAATTAGAGCAACACTGTGTGTGAGAGAGAGAGCAAGAGCGAGAGAGCGCGCAGTGCAGGACAGAGTGGGAGGCGAACTAGTTACAAAATGTAGCACAGCAAACAGCTGATAATCACTGGCAACAGAGAGAGAGAGAGTGAGAGAGAGAGAGAGAGCGAGGGCGAGAGAGAGCGTTAGTGAAGACACGTTCGAACAGCTGCCTAGTAGACAACACTCATACGCAATGTTGTACAGCGCTGAATTTTCGCCCACTTGCAACAGTTTGTTTGGTGTTTTTCATTTCATTTAAAATGTAATTAATCATGCCTGCATTTGTATTTCTTGTTTCGTGAGAATTTTGTCTGCTGTCTGCTATTTTGATCGATTTCGGAATGACAATATTTTCGCTTTTAGAATTGTTTTTTCTTTTTTTCTGCTTCTGTTTTTGCGAAATTCGCTGCTAAATGCTGCTGCTCAGTTTGACTGGCATTCGTGTCAGCCTTATGACTTTCACATGTTTTTCCGCTTATCGCGATCGTCGAGTGACCGAAATTTACGTTTTCAGTCGTTTTTGTGCCAAAAGAAAAATATATATATATATGTAGGTATGTATATGTTTTATGTGGGTGCCACCAGAGTGGCTCACAGTAGCCGTTTGACAGCCACACGCACGTTTTACGTTGCGCCCACCGATCTTCACATGCGCATACACAAATACACAAATGATTGCTGACAAGCGCATAAAAACATCAATGAGATCGTCAACTTGTTGTATTTGTAGGTCTTGCACCGCAGCAGCAACAACAACAAGATCAACAACAACAACAATGCAATTGCGTCGATGTTGGCAATGTCTATGCAAATGGCCAACAATTAAAATTTAGTTCAATTGTTGTCATTGTCACAATTTTGTCAGCGTCTCGTCACTCGCAACCTGTTGAATTTTCTCGAAGTGGGTTTCTAGTCTTTCATTTTTTATGACTTTCTCGACACTTTTAGCAAATCAAGTCGTATGCCAAATTCCAGTGACATTTATTTGAGTAAAATATGCCCAATATAATCAAAAATCAAAATCTGTTTACTTTCTCTTAAGGTTTTTCTCGTTGAAATTATCAATGAATAAAGATAATAATATAAAATGTAAAATAAAATAATATAATTTATAAATCTTTATTAGTCGAACTCCGATCCAGCTAAATAAAGATTTAGATAATAATGTTATTTAATTATACATTTAGATATATTTATTTAGTTAAACATTCTTTGTGCTTTGCTTTTTATTAGAAAACAAACTAAGAAAAAGTATCTGAATACTCCTTTAGCACATTCATCAAAAGGGAGTAGATAATTAGTCATTTTCTTTTATACATATATGAACTTTGTACAGAGTTTGATCGTATGTGCGATTTCATGCTTATAACATAGGCAACATATTTATTTTCAGTGCATAAAGCATACCACGTGCTGCTCTCTGTTAGCGATAAAACACCTGAGTAAATATTGTTTAGTTCCATAAAATACGAACAAAAAATCGGTTTCTTTGTTTTGTCCCTATTTGGTTTAATAAAGTCAAAAAATGTTGGCCAACTAGTGTCAGTCGTTACCTGTAAACTCTCAAAATGGGTTGTGTCAAAGTTCTGATATTGTTGGCGGCGATAATATATTGCCTGCCACATCGTGTTGCTGCTGTCACTTGTGATGTGGCGCCACTGGATCCCAATTGTGTTAACTGTATCCTAAATCCTACAAATGCAGAGTGCATTACAACAACAGCAGCAACAACAACAACAACAGCAACAACAACAACAGCGGCACCTGTGACAAGAACTACTAAAAAGTCGCGACGCCGCAGAATTAAAACATTATTGTCGAACTTTTTTCAACGGATTCAGCAAAGATTCCAACAAATTAAAAATAAATTGAATCCCATAATTTCATAAATATATGAAAATGAAATTGTAGTTGTTATGTTTTCTTTCCTAGCTTATCCTTACTATTTTTTGTCTATTATGCAGTGAATCGAATTATCGCCTTCTATGCGATTCGGGCTCAAATAATGCTGCAAATGTGAGTGAGAATCGAATAAAACATAGGGTAAAGCATATAGAGTATTGACTACCTTAAAAGGTACAGCTTACAAAATACACATTGGTGTAATAAGATCATCACGTGGTGCATTCTATTGGCTATCGAACACCTGAATAATGTTAGTTCAGTTATATTATGTATGGGCAAATCTGTTTCTTTGTCTTTCAACCCTTCTGCAATCAATAAATTCCTAACTGTTGGCTAACTTGGGTCAGTCGTTCAATGTGAGCCCTTAAAATGAGATGTGCAAAGGTTCTCATCTTGCTGGTTGCCATTTTCTATTGCCTGCCGTATGATGTTACGGGTGTAACCTGCGACTTGGCACCACTAGATCCAAGCTGCGTCAACTGTGTCCTTTATCCCGGAAATGCAGAATGCATTACAAAAACTGAGAGTAGCTCCACCAAAAGACCCAGACGCCGAGTGAACAGAATCATTTCCGATGTTTATGAAGGAGTTAGGAACGGTGTAGCAAATGATGTAGTGAGACGAATTCGATGTTCATTTTCTCGAAAATGTAGAAGAGCAAGGAGAAACCAAAATGGTTGAATATACCATTGCGATTTACAGTTTATTAAATAAATAAGTAAATAAAACGAATGGCCTGACCTATAAGCAATAATTTGTATAGTATATAGATTTATTGTGCTTCCCAATATTTAAAAATGGTTTGTCAATCGCCTCCCACACGCTCTCTAACATTTTAGCTAACATGCCATAAAAACTGCAGCTCTATAAATAGACAAATGGTAGATCGTAAATTCCAATCCCCATAGCTGACTTTTACCTGGCGAAGAAGCGTGTGCCGCGATCGTTAACCATAAAATGTGTTGAGCATGCGCAAAATTCAATCAATACCAAATACCAGCAGCCAAAACAAAAAATTCATCGATGAAAATACAAACAAACCACAACAACAACAATAACGAGCACATCGAATAACAATAACAACATTGTTCCAGCCTTACAGTATGTGTGTGGGTTCGTGCGTGTGTGCGAGAGCGAGAGCGCGAGATCGTGATTATGTGTGCGTGCGTGGTATATTAATTAAAGTTTGCGCTTAGTTTGATTTCTTCCCTTGGAGGAATATGCACACACAACAAGTGTTTTACGTTGTAAAAACAAGCGAGCGTAGCCCCAAAACAAAACAGAATCATATAAAGCAGCGAAAAACGATGAAATTCAAATTCGAATTAAACGCATTCCAGAGAAGGGCAACAACGACCCAAACCGAACCGAACGCGTAGGCATGCAAAACGCGTAGCCGAAAGCGAGATCAGCACCAAGATTAAAATAAGCGAAACAGGGAGGAGGATAGTAAAATGTGCGCGTGTGTGTGTGTGTGTGCATTACATAAATGGCTGCCTGCAAATATGTATGTGCATACATACACAACATAAGTATGCAAATACGCACACACACACATACACATTTCCCAGAGTAGTCGGCGCCCTCTTTGCAGTTAAGACACGCATCTTGCATATTTCGCCTTGATGTTGATCGACAGTTTGACATTTTATGTCGTCGCCGCCTGTCAAAGGATGGCGGTTACTTTTTTGTTTTTTATTTTTGGTATTGTTGTTTTTCATTCGCTTATGTTTGTTTATATTTTATCTCTAACGTGGTACTTACTAGGCAAAAACAACGACAGCAACAGGTCGACCAGCGCTAGATGGCGCTGCAGCGTTGTAACAACGTTATATCTATGTATGTATATGCAAACGTAACGGTAACACATAAAGACGTAAATCAAAATAGAACCACGAACGCGCTGCTACTCGACATTTTCCAAATATTCAGAACGCGCACGTCGCTTGCGGGCCGCCGCCAAACGGTTCCACGGCAAAACGAAAATTAAATAGTCGCTTGGTTGGCGCTGCCCCAGAGCCCCACAGCAAAACAAAACGCACACAGAGCAATAAAAATAAAAGCAGAGCAAAGGCAGAGGCAGTGGCAGTGGCAGAGGCAAAGGCAACGGGCAAAGCCACAGGCAAAGGCGAGTGGAACAAAAAAAGTTTGGCGCTGTTTGGGCGAAGCGCGTTGCTCATCATTTGCATTGCTCTTTAGCTGAAAGAGCAAAGCTAATGGCGAAAGAGAAACGCGACTGTGTGGGTGTATGTATGTAAAATGCATACATATATATGTGTATGTGTATAATTTGCTGTGGTTTTAGGCAAATCATCTATGTATGTACGTGAAATCTTCCGAGAAATGCCAATAATCGAATTTTCCTTGGGAAATTTGCATATGCACGCGTCTAATCACATTATAACACAGCTTAAAGTTTGTTTTAAGCTCTGACCAAATTTGGTCAGTTGATAAAAAAGTTCAAAATTCCAAACTTGGTAACTGTTATCTATATTGTTTACTTGGGGTATTTAGGGCTATTTCCTACAGTCTGGCAACAACAAATTCCAGCACGATGTGTACTAAATCCTTAAAATGAGGAATGCCACCTGGTTTACAGCTAACAATTGGCTAGGTTATAAGTTCCCGTTAGGATTTCATATAAGCAAGTTCTATTAGATAATAAATAAAATTAGATAATAAACTTAGGTATACTTGTGAGCTTTAATACAAGTTTATTTGAGCAGGTGTTGAAGCAACTTGTTTCAAATAATGATGAAGTGAATAATATTTTTTTTGTTTGGCGTGGAAAAATATATTTGTGCCCGTTTAAATATTTACAGAGCGTAACGGATAAATTTGATGCATTCATTCAGTTTAACAGCACTCAAATATAAAGACTTTGCAGCACTGGTGATGTAGTTGTACTATTGAAGCAACCTGTTATACAGTTTAAAATTATTGCGACTGTGATTTTATTCCAGCAGAAAGCGACCGCCAACTGTAAGATACTTCAAAATCTGTTTAGTTCAAATTTTTCGACTGTCCACCGTATTTCTCTTTAGCTTATTATCTGGTTATGAAAACA
Organism: Drosophila montana; assembly: GCF_035044405.1. Taxonomy (NCBI): domain Eukaryota; kingdom Metazoa; phylum Arthropoda; class Insecta; order Diptera; family Drosophilidae; genus Drosophila; species Drosophila montana. The sequence goes on along the minus strand of NW_026998620.1, from coordinate 11,651,055 downwards.
ATTTACACCAAATTTTATTATATATTTTAATTATTATTTTTTTTGTACAATATCGAGCAACTAGTGTTACCAATTTTTCCAGGAAACGCTAAGTGCTCGTTGTTAATAACAGCTCATTCAAATGTTAAGCCCTTTTCGTTGTGTGAGTGTGGTTTAACAGACCTTACACGTATGCGCACACACGCCTGAATGGCGCAGCAACAGCTGTGAGTTGAGGAGGAAAAAAAACGATGTGTGTGATTTTGCTGCGGAATTCTTTTAGTTCGTGCATATTTTGAGTTTGGAAAACAATTTTTTGCATTTAAAAACAGGCGGCGTACAATTAAAGAATGACATCTGTGTAAAGTTGAAATTAAAGGTAAATGTTAGCAGCTGTGGCTATTGTTTCGCTAGTCTTTAGTATAAATTCAAATGAAATTAATTAAATGAGAATTTTTGGGCGTGATGTAATCGCGTGAGTGTGAGTGCCACGACTGCGCCACCTATTGTCTTATTATAGTCATATATGCATATGTTATACATGTTATGTGCAAAATAGAGCTCGGGTTGCCGGTGCGGTTTGTTTATTATTGTATTTCGACTTGAGGTTATGTGCAACAGTCTGGAATATAAATAAAACACAGACTTATAATTGGAAAAAAAATCTTATGAGACGACGACTTGGCCATTTAACAACATTAAATTGGAAACGATGCGCGCGACACGTGCGTGTGAGCGGGATGCCTAGTGTGTGCTACCTGGAAGCGGGCGCCGGGTTGCCAGCGCTATTAAAAGTGCAGTTCAATAATAAAACAATATTATTTAGCGGTGCACAATCAAATCAAATGAGTAGCTAAATGTGCGCTGAAGATAATTTGTTTCGGATATTTGTGAATTACATATTAAATTGTTTGTTTTGAATGGCAAATTATACATTTTTTTAACTGCAATCTGTCTGGCAACGCTATTTTGCTCTCTCACTCTCCCACGGTCTTTTTGCCAGAGCACATGTGCTCCAGAGACAATTGTTGCTCAAGCTTGAGATCTGTAAATTATTTTTATTTGCCCGAGAAGTTTGCAATAACAACAATTCGCTTGCAGAGCAAAAGCAACGGGGCAGTTGAGTTATGAACAATCAGGACTATGGCGGCATCCAATGGATACAGCAGCACGCATCTGCGGTTGATTCCGAAACAGATATGCTGGAAAACGGCGCTGCTGACAGCGAGGTGACTGCCGCCTATTTGGTAAATGGCAATGCAACAGACGAGGATCTTGACCATATGGCAGCCGAGAATCTTATCTTCATGGCGCGCGATGGTCAGCTAAGCGAAATCATAGCCGCCAACGAAGCCGGCGGCGGAACTGTATTAATCACGGACAGCGGCACCGTTGCCTATGCCGAGTCATTTGATGATGATGCACAGGTGGTCACCGAGGAGATCATTACCGATGATTGGGTGCAGCATCAGGGTGCCGAGCGGTAAGTACTTGCTGATCATTACCTGTAGAACGACGTTTTTATAATGCGTTCCTTTTATTTTTGCAGCGTGGAAATCGCCGCGGAGCAAATAGCGGGCAACAATAGCTCGCAGGAGCTGCTGGACATGGAGCAGGATGAATATACGGCACTGCGCCCTTATCCCTGCGACTTTTGTAGTCGACGCTTTCGCAAAAAAGGCAGCCTTAATACTCACATGCTGGCGCACCAAAACGATCGTCCACATCTGTGTAAATTATGCGGCGCACGTTTTTCAAGGCGCGCTGAGCTCATCAGTCACTTCAAGGCGCATGCCGAGGCACAGGTTGCGGCAGATGAGGCGGCAGCAATTAAATTTGAGCCGCAGCAACAGCAACGCCAAGCGGATGATCATTATTACGAACAGGATTGGCCTTTGTACCAGGAACAGGAAGATGATCAGGTGCAAGACCAGATGCAGCAAATGGAGCAGGAGCAGCTGGTGGAACCGCAGGCCAGCTATGCAGCGGTTAGCGCCGTGTCCGCACCAACAGCCACGCGCGGTCGCATTAGCCGCCTCAAGCCCAAAGAAGAGAGCACACAGTACATTGTGATTGCCGAGAAGCAGCCAACTGACGATTTGCGCCAGTACATGGATTGCGAGGAGCTGCCGCTGCAGCCGCCGCTCACGGGCAGCACGTCAATCGAGGCAGCGCATTCGACACAGTGCCCAGACGGCCCAGTCGCCGATGGGGCAGAGACGCTACGCTTCCCGGTGCTGGACGAGAGCAAGCCCTTTGTGTGCCAGCAGTGTGGACTCGCATTTGCGCGCGAAAAAGCGCTCGTCTCGCATATCAAGGTGAGCCTCGGTGAATATTCAACTGTCTTCCATATGTAACTGTCTGCCTGTCCTAGAATCATCGCGTGGACTCGCCCTTCGAATGCAATCAGTGTCAGGAGATGTTCTGGGATAATTACAGCCTGCAGGAACATCAGAAGACACATCAGTTCGAGGAGAGCAACTCGGAATATGATCCGGCTTCGGCGGGCGAAGATAGCGCCAGCGAATCGGATCCGGAACAGCTTTACGGTGACTTCTACTGTAGCGAGTGCGGCATTTCCTTTCACAGGCAGGACCTGCTGCGTCGTCATGCCAAGCAACAGCACAAGCTGACACCAGACATGGAGGGCGGCGACGGCGGTGGCGTCGGCGAAGGTGACGGCGACGGCGGCGATGCTGATGCCGAAAATGCCAAAGACGCCGCGCACTGTTGTCACACATGCGGCAAATCGTTTCCCAGCGCTCTGGAGCTGCTCGCCCATGCCGAGGTCCATGCACGCTTCCCGCCATTCAAGTGAGTTGGGCAAACGCGTGCAACTAGTTCCAATTTATGATTCACTTCCGACATTTGCAGATGCGTCCTGTGCGGTGTTAGCTTTTACGAGGAGCAGGCTATCAAGCGGCATTTGCACACGCGCCATCCGCACGAGCTGAAGCCCAACTCGTGCGTGCTGTGCGGCAAAGAGTGTCGCGATCGCAAGGCACTGATCAAGCACGCCTGGGATCACTCGCGCGAGAAGTGCCACTCTTGCTCCAAGTGCGGCAAGAACTTTCATAACAAGGCACGTCTGAAGCGACACATGGCCTCGCATCGCGACAAGTCGGTGGTTTGCGAGGTGTGCCACGAGGAGTTCCCCGATGGACGCACGCTCTCCAATCATCGGCATTCACATAGCACCACATCGCCGGGCAAGCTGTTTCCCTGCCACGAGTGCGGCAAGACCTTTGGCTCGCGCAGCTCACAGCAAATACATGTCCGCATCCACACTGGCGAACGGCCATATGGCTGTCGCTACTGCTGGAAGGCATTTGCCGATGGCGGTACGCTGCGCAAGCACGAACGTATTCACACGGGCGAGAAGCCCTATGCCTGTTCCGTGTGTCCGCGTGCCTTCAACCAGCGCGTTGTGCTGCGCGAGCACATACGCTCCCATCACTCGGGTCTGGATGCGGTACGTGGCACCTATCATTGCACCGTCTGCTCCGCCGATTTGTCCTCATCCAATGAGCTTATACAGCATCTCATCCAGCACAGTGACACAAACACTGCCAAACAGCGACAGCCAATTGTGAGTAGCATTTGCTAGCCAAGTTGTGCTCTTTAAAATTGACTGAAATTTATTTATTTTTTCAGACTGGTCCGCGCAAGTATAAGCGACGCAGGAAACTGCAGCCACACGAGATTGCCCACATGCGTGCGGGGAACAAGGATGGCGAGGAGTATGCCAGCGATATGGAGCTATGTGACTTTGATGTTGAGAACGTGGATGATCTCCTGGACAGGACAGAGCCATTGCCAACTAAAAAGGAGAAGCGCAAGCGAGCAGCTGCAAATCAAGCTAAAGCCGTGACAAATGGCGCCGCACACAATAGTTCCAGTTCTGCCAAATCCGCCAATAGCAGCTCGGAACGTCTGTGGGATGAGAAATTCCTGCCGGCAAATAGCAATGGCAATGTTGGCAGCCCAGATGATGCCTACAAAAGCTTCTTTCAAATTGATTCGCTGGTGGTGGTAAACGATACCACTCTGCCGCCTGTGAGCTCATCCAGCAGCATACCAAGCGCCTCCAAGTCGCGACGCGGCGGCAAGCAGCCACCGACGCAAACGCAGGCCGAAAGCAGTGACAAGTCAGGAGGTGGAGCGGGAGCAACATCATCAGCAACAACGACAATAACAACAGCAGCAGCTGGTGAGGAGTCCGGCAAATCCAGCGTCGCCAACAGTCGCAGCAGCAGAAAGAAGTCTAGCAAGGCGGCCAAGAATACAGGCACAGCAGCTGCCACATCAAGCAGTTCACGTCCCCGCATGATACACACAGAAAAGGCGCGAGTGCCGCCAGAGAATGCCAGCAAAAAGTCGCGTAGTCGCAGCTACATAACGCGCACCAGTACCAGCGAGAGCAGCCAGCTGGGCCTGGTCAAGTCGAGCGGCGTGGCCAGTTCGCGGATTGTCGATGACTACGAAATTATATCACCTGCCACACAGCCGCCAAATCAGATCAGCTCCAGTCCGCTGCACATCAAGCAGGAGCAGGAGCAGCAACAGCAGCGCGTCCAGCTCATGTACGATGACACCCATTTGCTGATCCATGCGGCCATGTTGCGCGAGAAGCCCTACGACAAGTTCAATCCGAGCATTGTCAACGATCTGGAGGAGATATTACGCAGTCCGCTCAAGCATGATCGGAATGCGCGCCTGCGTTTCACTAGCGAATCGTCGACAACGCCACAGTTTCTGCCCGAGGAGGAGCAGAACCTCATTAAAATTGAGCCCACGTCTCCGGATCTGCGCGAAATGGTGGAGAGCCAGCAACGTGTAACTGCCACAGGACACACAGCCACGCCCACATCATCATCATCATCCTCATCGGCGGCGCGCACATCGCGCCATCTGCGACAGATCACTGCCAACTCGGCCACCCGCTCGGCAGCCAAGCGACACATGGACAAAAGCTCATCCGAATTCAGCGCCAAGAAATCGACAACATCCTCGCCCGTTGCAGTCAATAAGCCAGCCGGCAACTCGTACCTCAGCTATGGCGTGGACTCGTACAATGTGAATGTGGTGGCCAGTGCCAACTCTTCGGATGTCAGTTCCGGTTTCTTTTCCATCTCCGAGGTGGTATCCGCTGCACACGCCGCCGATGCAGCCGCCAAGGCGGCAGCGGCCAGCAAAACGGAGCGTCGGACGCGCTGCTTTGAGTGTGAAATGTGCTCCTCCATATTTCCGGATCGCGCCCAGCTGCTGGAGCACATGCATATACACATCTGAAGAGCCTGAAAGATGGAGAGGGATTTGTTATTGGAACTGTTTTGTAGCGCTTGTTAGTTTCCAAAAAAAAGATGATACTAAAAGAAAACAACTAAACTAAAACTAAAAAAAAGAAAGAAAACAAATGTGGAACTATTTTGTAAGATTTGCTTAAGTTTCTCGCACGTTGTATTGGAAGGGGGAGGGGGGTGTAACTGTATTTTTTGGAAATATTTACCAAACAAGAATTTCAATTGCAAATTGAATAGATGTTACGCGGGATAAGTAGCATATAAATATATAATATATATACTTATATATGCACATATAACTACGGTACTATAAAATCAACGACAGATCGTTAATTAATGCGTTATTTAAATTAAATAGAGAGCTTAGCTTTAAGGCTTTTTAAATTTGTACCTCAATTTTGTTTTGAAGAATTCGTATGCTGAAGTAAATAAATCCAATCTGGTTTTTTTCCTTTTCATTTAGTTAATTACCTAAACTAATTTTAGTTGGCATTTCAAAAATGTTCTCGCCGATAAGCTTACCTGTAGAAGAAAACATTTTAACGTCTGTGTACCATAAATAGCAATCAATAGCTCATTTGTGGAACTACCTTTTTTCAGAAAACGCTCTATAAAGGCCAGATATCAGGTAGTTACAGTCGTTATCGTTGTCTGCCAAACATGTTCCTGTTTGTTTCGGGGCGATTTCCATCAAATGAGAGTGGCCACTGTTTGTTTTCGATTTTATCATCATGTTTATGAGTCAGTTCTTATATACAGACTAGACTCTCCCAGAGCGAGAGAGTGTGTGTGTGTGTGTGCGAGTGTGAGAGAGAGTGCCAATTTTCGCGCTCTCTTTGTGTTTTCACCCATACAAAGCAAGTCCAATGCCCGCCCTGAACCGTACGCGTTCTTCCAGTGCGCTCAGTCATCGTCGAGTTTTCAAACAAAGCGATATTCAGGAATACTCGTTTTTATTTCTTTCTTCCTACTCGAAGTTCTTGTCTCGCCGCGCTACGCTGTTCAGGTATTTCGAAGGGTTTCCATATATATTTTCGTGTGCTTATCAATGCAGTTCATTTATAAATATTCCACAGACATGACCGAACACAACGATGCACTTTGTGGTGGCGTATCGGCGGAGCTGCAAGGCGCTGAATTGGAGAAGGCCGTGGAGCTATTGAATACCTCGCTGGCCAAAGTGGCTGCCACTGGCGATAAGCCCAGCTTTAAGTGAGTGAAAATATTCAAATACTGAATACTCTTTGAAAAATAAACACTTTAATTTGCATAGGGTTGTTAAGGTCAAGTCGGTGACATCGCAAGTGGTTGCCGGCAGACTCTATCATTACAAGCTGCAGCTGGCCCAGGGCGATGACATTAAGGAGAGCTATGTTAAGATCTGGACACAGCCCTGGCTGCCGGAGAATAGCATCAATATAACCATCAAGTGCGAGGGCGATGACAACGAGATTGAGAGCACCTTTTAAAAATGTAATCAACTGCCGCATGTTAAATACACATTAAGATTTAATATCGTTTTTAATTAAATTTATTCAAATAAAATATAATCCCATAAGTACGCCCATTTGTGTATAAATAGGCACAGCTGCATGCGGCCAATATCAGTTTCTATACAAAAATGAATTGTGAACAGTTTTTGTATCTGATGTCCGCCCTTGCATTGGCCTCCGGCGCGGAGGCCACAGACTCTGAAATGTATCCAATAATGGGCCTGCACGAGCAGCTCGGAGAATTGCGCACTTACGCTATTCAATTTTTGGACGAACAACTCGACAAATTGGCCAACATAAGCGCCGGTGCAGTTAGCTACAAGTAAATCCATCTTCATTTACAGCTCCATTTGCAGGTTTTACCCAATCTTTCGCACTCTTCAGAGCCCTCAATCTGATCAGCGTGCGGAGCCAGGGAGTTGCGGCCAAGAAATTAACCTACGAAACGGAACTGACAACTGGCTTTGAGACCAAAAAGTGCAATGTGAGAATCTGGCATCAATTCTGGCTGGTAGACAACACGGACATCAAAATCAGCTGCCAAGGTGCCGAAAGTCTGGAGTACTTGCTACACACAAATATTAGTTTTTGAATGCGCCTTTGTTACCAAATTATGTGCATGCACCAAATACATTAGATATTGTTCTCAGCTATCCGTACAATCTTTTTATAAGCCGGACTTATTATTGAAAATTACAAGCTAGCTTCGCATTGGTAGTGCGATCTATAAAAGCTAGTTCGGCTAACTAAGCCAAATTAGTTCGTGCTTAAATATGAACGATATTAATTACTTGGTTCTATTATTTCTGGCCTGCTCTGCAGCCATAAAAGCCGATGACAATACTCCGCTCGAGGGCATGGACGAAGAAATGGAGTACATGCTGCGGGAGGAAGCTATTGAACTATTGAAGGAAAGCCTCTCTATAATGTCTCAAGAGCACGCAGCTAGCTACAAGTAACATATTTATATATATCCAATATATATATTTAAATAAACTTATTCACTTTTCAGTCTCGCCAAAGTGATTTCCGTCAAGAAACAATATGTCTCGGGTGCGGTCACAATCTTTGTCGGGCAACTGACCGACGGTAAAACTAACAAACAATGCGCTGTCACCACCTGGGAGGGTTATCCCAGCAATATTAAAATCAAATGCGAAGGCGACGATGCCGAGCTTAACTTCACTCTTTAAAAAATAACAATGTGCACAATTTTTAATAAATTTTACTTTTTATGAACAATATTTTCAGCATTTTATTTTAAATAACATATAATGAAAACAATACATAAATAAAACCCAAATGTTCTTGACCAACGAATATTATCTCTATATATATAACTCTTTGTCCTAGACCAAACCCCAAGGGCTGGGAAGTGTTGTTTCATACTTTTCGAAAAATCCATTCGTGCTTGGTGGAAATTGGGTTTGACTATTTGGTGGGCGAAGTTACGGATGTAAAATCATTTGCAAAGATCTTTAGGAAAACCCATTTGAGACTTATTTAACCTTTTTCGATGAAAACAAGCCAAGGTGGAAAATGCGGGTTAAAGATGTTTTGGGCGTAATTTTAAGTTTCGTACGATCTGCTTCAAAACCTTAAAATCTTACATCAAAAAATATTCAGCACTTTTGGAATTCCCACCCGTAACTGTGGAAATTTGGCAACATTTTTGTTCATCAGCCGATCAGCTTCGAACTAATTTGCAATGATCTTTGTGAATATTTATTGGATACGTTTGTCGCATTATCACCTCGGACGGGGGTCAATGCAAATCAAAGTTTGAATTAACTAAATTGTAGTTTTGAGCATTAAGAGTCCCATCACAAGATTAATATGTTTTTGGTTCTTTTTTCGAGAAAAACAGGCGAAAAGCAATTGAAATAGTTATATCTACAAATTGAAACACGGGCAAGGCCGGGTAATACCCGCTATATGTATTTATATAAGCATTCCATGTCAATCCACAATTTTATTCTGGCGCTCTGTTTCTTTTATTCTTCCTTGATTAAGATTGAAAAGTAATTTTTAAATATAATATATGACAAAAAGTATGTCACAGATTAATAACCCTGGTTTACGAATACGCTGATAACTGAGGAGAACTGTGGAGCTCTCAACTGCTGACTTAAATGAGGATATCTGGAAACACAGAAGAGCTATATAATTGATAAAACTCTGCAGAAAGAAAGATGCATAGTGAAACACGCAAATGTCGAGCTTAGGCAAAATATATTTTTAGAGGTTTTTCATAGAAGCGCTTAGCTTTAGAGCAATCATTTCTATGTTATGTATGTATACTTACTGCTATAATAATATTATCATACTGAGAGACAGACTAGTTAGCATAGAAGCAGACAGTCGGACACACAGATATGGCTATATGGCCGATCAAGAATATATATACATATACTACATTATGTGCACGCCGCCCTCCGTGCGTTACACATTTCATGACGAACAATGTACATTTCTTTACAAACGAATGATAACACACATGTATGTGTACACATATGTATATGGATTTCTATATATATATATCGTGTCATAGTATTCGTCACAAAATGCTCACAACAAACGCTCTCACGAAAACGCGCTCAGAGCGTGCGGTGTATAAAAGGGCCGACTTTGCCGCAGAGAATTTAGTTGATGCACAGCTTTTGATCAAACAAGAGTTCCAAAACATTTAAGATAGAAAATAAAATGTTCGGTTCGAAATTCATTTATCTGACAATCTTGGCACTCGTGTGTGTGCTGGTGGCCAGCGATGAGTCGCCCCCAATTGTTGGCGGTCACAAGGAGCTGAGCGGCGAGGAGCTGGAGAAGGCTGTTGCCAATCTGCACGCAACTCTGGCCAAATTGTCGACTGGCGATGGACCCAACTACGCGTAAGTCTCAAAGCTATTCCAATTATCTTAATACTAATGTTTGTTTGTTTTTTGCTATAGAGCCACAAAAGTGCTGAAGGTGACAACTCAAGTTGTTGCCGGCACTCTGGATACCTACACCGTGGAGCTGTCCAGTGATAATGTGGCCAAGCAGTGCACTGTGAAGATCTGGTCCCAGCCATGGCTCAAGGAGAACGGCACCAATGTCAAAATCGATTGCCAGGGCGACGATGCTAAGGTGGATCGCACCTGGTAGACTAGCTGATGCGATCTGCTAAGCTCTATTCTAAAAAGCATATGAATAAAATTGAACAGCTCTTTGAGCATAAGAAACCAGTTTCGTTTCGCATTTAATAGCCGGCAATGAATATTTATTCGAGTGCTCTCTCACATCTTGTTATATACAACATATTCCGTAAATTGTTTAAATTAACAGATGCAAAATAGAAAAAAAAAAACCGGGGTAGAATTGCTTTATTTGGCAGGTCGAATATTGAATGCTCTTCCAGACTTGGAATTGCTTTTTTTCATATGGCAGTCAGATCTGATACGGGCTTGCAGATATGTTGGGAGCTCGTCTTGGTCAATATATCTTGAAGGAAAGTATCTCAATCGATTTTCTTCATCTTTGTTTATTCTTTACTGATCCGAGGCTGATAAGATTGTGTTAAGTAAATGCCAAGTTTGGTCAAAATATCTTAGAAGTTTACTTACAAAAACGATATAATAAACAGATCGATCTGGGATGCAACTGAAAGAAACTGTGCCAAGTTTCATGAAGATATCTAAGATCTAAGAGCAGACGGTTGTGGCTAAGTCGCTTCGCCTGATACTGGATACAAGTAGAGCTCAGTTATAATATATAATATTATATTAATTAATTACTTTATATAATATAATATTCAATTTCTCACAGACATGGTGCTTTTATCCAAAACCAAAATCTATACACTAGCTTTGTTTATCGCTCAAAAAATTGTGTGTTTTTTAGATCAAATTAATTCTTCTTATTGAACTCTCAGTTATTTATCGATCGTCGTTGAAATTGGTTTCTTTTTGCTTTCTTTCGTGTTGTCGCACCCATACTAATGAAATCCATAAATACTCCAGACGTTCTCTTCGCCGCTGACAAACTCATTTATAATACCCATGTGGTTTGAATTTTAATTTGAGAGAACTTTTAAAAATACATTGTTTTAAGTGGTAGGCTTTATTATCACCATATTATGCCCTCAGGTTGAGTGCATAAATTATAAAATATATATATGGAAATATAAACATAATATACATAAATAAATTATATATGCAGATAAGACTTTCTTCTTATATTTTTTCCGTCCGTATGTACGAACGTGTCGATCTTTGAACCTATAATATATTCTGAAATATTCTGTTTTCAAAGATATTTTCATCAAACTCAGAATTTGCGAGCTTCACCGTTCTTACATGTCTGCAAAAGGGTATCAAAACTTCGGCGTGCCGAAGATATCCTTACTTTCTCGTTTTGTTGATTTAAAAAGGTTGATAATTTTAACTCAATTTATTTTATTAACTTAACGATCATATGTGGCTACTAAAAAGTTTGGAATTGGATTATATGTATACATATACAAAATATTTAAGAATATAAGCTTCCTTTTAGTTTTTTTTTCTGCTGCGCTTAAAAACGTCCTTTTTCGGTGTTGAAACATCTGAACCCAAGTTGTGTTTGCTGCATCAACAATCTGAAATGTTTGGAATTTATTATATTTTTTTATATTTAGCCGTCATAAAGTACACGTTTTTTTGATTAAGCTTTAAGTCTGTGATAAATCAGTGTGTGTTATTGTTTTCATTATTTTCTGACAATGTTTTTAGCGATTCCCACCCAACAGGTTCTCAGTAAACATGTTCCAGCTGTTGTGTGTATTCGTGATTTATTCTTCGGGAAAAGCTAAATTAATAATTTCAAATTTTATAATAATATTAAAAAATATATTATTATATTAAACATTATTACATAATTACCTTTACTTGAAATTGAATTAAATTATTCTTTTCAAATTGTATAATTTTATTTGTAATTTACCAAAATTTGAATTCAAATGAATAAAAATTAACCCAAAAACGGATTTTTATGTATGTTGATTGATAAAGAAAGAACGGAATTTACATTTATCATCTTATTAACTTACACGCATTAAATTTAAGATGAGCAACTAATTAGTTGTGATTCTATTCTCATTAAACAAATACTCGTATTAACAACTCGTTTCAAGCGGCTCAAAGTTCGAACTCAAGCCAAATGCAAGTAGAAAAATTGATAAAAAAAACAAAACAATTGATCTTAAAATTTGCCTTTTAGTCTTTAAGCAACATTACATAAACTAGATGTCTAAATTGGCAAACATCTTGTGATTATATTAAATGACTAAATTGTCGTACTTGCTCTCTCTCTCTCTCTCTCTCTCGCTTTATTTTGCTCTCTCTCTCTCGGGCTTTCATATCAATTTCCTCGGCGAGAGATAACTACTCACACGCGCAGTTGGAGATCGGCTTCGCTGGAGCAGCTATAAAAGTCGCCGCAGCGAAGAGTCTGAGATTCTGTCGGAAATCGTGCTTTCTCTCGGGCGAAAGAAATTTTGTGAAAAAATGCACTCAATCAAATTGGTTTTCATTTGTGGATTAGCTCTTGCATTTGTTTTGGCCAAGCTAAGTGAAAACTACAGTGAAAACTCGCCCAACGGACTTGCCGTTTGCACATCTGGGACATGTTCTCTGCAATCATTATGAATCAGCCCATACCCATGCGACTTCTTGCACGACGATCGTTGGTCCACCCAACAGAGTTTTCACTGTAGAGCATGTGCATCTACTTAAAAGTAAACTGATTCTTCTGCCTTCAGCTGCCTGGTAACGTCACCGAGGTCACGGGCGAGGGTCTGATAAAAGCCGAGTGCATTTTAAAGAACGCTCTGTACACATTGTGAGTGAGTGCGAGAAACCACATTCCATTTAACTAACATATAGTAAATGAATGCAATTTTCTTAATTACGCAGAGTGGGCAAAATCAATTCGGTTAAACATAAAGTGGCTATGGCTGGCGAATGTATCTATCTATATTCAGCCCTGGCTCAAAAACGGATTCGAGGCGAGTTTCGATTGACCCGAAGATGAAGATGAGGAGAATCCCAGCGCCGAGTGAGTTACTAAAATTTCAGCTTTTCTATTATTATAATTTGCATAGAACCACTTTAAAGATGAACAACAATGTAGCCCGACCAAGCGTATATTTTCTTTATGCTGTGTTAGTTATGCTTATATTATAATTTATAATACTTGTCATATTTATACAAATCTACAAAAAGTTAAATTATTAAAAGCATTCCATATGTTGTCCTAGTTTGCAATGATCTCCGAAGCAATTGGCTTAAGAATTGTTATGTTACTGTTTTAATATATATTTATGTTTGTGCTAAACAATTATAAATTACAAACTAAATGCCAATCGATCGTTTAGACGTAGCCTTGTTTTATATTACATTTATTTAACAATTTGTAGATAGCATAAAAATATCATAAAAAAACTGAAATAAAATATTTAAAGGTTTATTAAATAAATGCTTTGTCGAGATTGTTGCGCCAAAAAATTGTCGAACCTTTTGCTGCTCCAAATTGAATGTAATTTGCTTAAATGCTCTTAGAAATTCATTCTTATTGCATATTAAATTTATTTATTAATGTATTTTATTTTTATTGTAACTGTTATTGGGGAAACTTATAAGATTTACAAAAATAGTTTGGTTATATAACCATCTGAGTAACGATTGGATGAGACCTCCGTAATCTCTACGTTTCTACGTTTCTTTAGAAGACACCTAGCCAGTTTATGTGGATGATTTCCAAGCCGCGATCCGCACACTGGATTCTATAATGCCAGGCAGGAATTAAAGTTTATACATTTATACTGATATTTTGCCTAAACCAAGTTTCTACCCCTGACTTGTTGCTCTCATTCGGGCTGTGGCCCCTCTTTCTATAATTTATTATTTATTACTTTATTAATTTATAAAACAAAACGAGAGTCAACCTATGTTTTTAATGCATTAGAACAACAAAATTAAAAACTAAAAGCCCAATCAAAATAAAGGAATAATTTCCGAATATCATAAGCCACACGATGCAGGTATTTTATTCTTAAGTAACTATATTATATTATTATAAGGGGGAGAAAAAAGGTATGAAAAAAGTAAATAACTTTGAAATAGGCTATATAATGTAAAGTTGATAAGGGTATAGAGATAGTGAACTCACCGAAGCGTTGGGGAAAATTTATAGTCAGTCCGGCAGAGTACGCCCCTACTCATAGCTCAAAGTGATTTCACGGAAACGGAGCAAATTATCGATGCGTTTGTACAGAAAGATACACTTGCAGACAGACTCAGTCGACTTGTACTGTTTTTCAAATACATATGAACACAACCATATCCATTAACAATGGATACAGGGTATTTAAACGAAAACCTAGTGTATAAGGTAGACCTTTAGTGAGAATTGTAACATTTTTCCTGGAGTCTACGATCATGAATTGGGAAATACCCAATGTTCTTCACAGCGAAACAGAATGAGGTATATGCATGAATAAACGTTTATTAAAGTTAATAAAAGAACAGATAGAATTGATTAGCCGAACAGCTTGTTAAAGCTGGGCTTGACAAAGTTGCTTGTTGGTTTGCTTGCATTCAGGCTCTTGATCTTGGAAAGCAGAACCCGCCTCTGCTGGGCGGAGTGTCGCCTGCAATGGGACAGTCTGCGCTGCAGGACCCTTAAGCGACGCAGCAGACGCCTCCGGGCAGCACTGCCACTGCTGCCACTGCTGCTCGCGGTGGTGGTGGTGGCTCCAGAGCTAGCTGCCGTTGTGGTTGCGGTGGCCGAGCTGGCGGTTGTGGTGTCCGTACTGGCGACTGTGGTGGCCGTACTCGCGACCGTGGTGGTGGCGGTGTCGGTGGCAACCGTTGTTGCCGAAGCATCTGTGCTCGATTGCGCGTCGCTGCGCTTCAGCAGGCAAATGGCCAGAATGGCGCAGCACAAGATAACGGTTTGGGTCCTCATCTCAATTCAAATGGTTTGCTTGGAATGTCTTGCCATGGGCCACACGCATCTTTTTATACCCATTTTGCCCAAATGCCATTTTATTTACCTGCTCGATTTCCCCATACTTACATCCATCTGTTCGAAATGAGTACACAAGTGTTCCACAACGTTATTCAAATTCTAACGTCTGATATGTAATCAGTTGTTCCCACTTCACGACTTTCAGTGTCAGCAGTTTCGATACCAATTGAAAGTGTAAGTGAGCAAAAGTCGAATACTTAGAAAATAGACACGTTCCGGGATTTCATAATCTACAACATATACTACAGCATAGTTCCAGGCTCTTAATACGAATTGGCAATATACGGAATATGGTAAAATTTGAGTGTGCCGTCAACAGTTATTAAATATAGTTTATTATTTTCAATATGCAAATACTAAAAGTTAATATGATTGAGAATGGTTGGGCTTAGGTTTAGGCTTTACATTACTTTGCTTAACAACCTGATTGATATCATAATATAAATGATAATCATTATATTCTTAATAATAATACCTAATTGGATGTATATCAATCCTTATACATATTCAGACAAATGACAGAAATATCTAATCCAAATACAAATTTCAGCATTCTCATATGTGTCAAACATTTTGAATTCCATGTCTATTTGAATATATGTTGAAAAACCATCGAATAAAGAACCCGCCGTTCTTATGTAGGGATTTCAAAATAGGTTTGAATCCAATTAGACAAAATGGAGCTTCCGAAAAGTGTAGAATACCCCGCAAATGAAGTTCAATACGTTTGAGGTCGATCGGAGGGTAAGCAAAAAAGTTTTATACCAACGTTTTTCATCTTAGAGTGCACATCTATTACATAAGGAAATAACAGTATAAATATACACTACCTAGCTTTTATGGTTTGTGCTGTTCGTTGATCACCAATCAGTCAATCAGTCAAGCAGTCAATCAGTCAAGCAGTCAATCAGTTAGTCAGTCAGGACAGACAGTTTTATATATAGAGATTATGCTAAATATGCATAGGTGCTTCAAATATTTATAGTTATAATAGTTATAAATATCAACCCAAAAAAAGCACACACAACATTTTAACATAAAACTTAACACTTTCTATAACAGACAAAAGCTGTGCGCTGTGAAACGAGCAGCTGTGTTTGGTGAAATATAATGTAGCCTAACATTGGGCGCTTGCTTTTATCTGTGCTTAGTATAAGGCTGAGGCTTACAGTTGCTCTAAAACTAAGACGAATTACTTTTACTACTGTTATTCAAGTCTACAAGAAGGCAGTAGGCATTATTTTTGTTTTTGGTAGTATCATTAGCTGCGTCTGTTATTATTATTTATTCTTTGGTAATTGTATTATATTGTATATACACACATTTTTATAACAATATAGATAGCTTAAGGTATTGTTTCCCCAAGCCTGGTCCTCAGGCCTAATCGTCACGGGGGCATCTCCTCTATCGTGGTTGGGTGAGGTCCTTAATGGATTTTCTTTTGAGCCTCTTGATTACGCACCTTTCAACAAGTTCTCTTGTCTGTTTCAGTGCAGTTCTCTCAGTTCTTCTCGGTCCGTAATCTTATTGCTGGCAATACATATTTTAGATCCAGCCCGAGTGGTCGACTATATTATAACGATCGATCGAAGATTGTGATTCAGTATGAAAAACAATTTGTCTTATGGGATATCCCAGCCTGGGTGGCTTTTGTGTGGCTTACAGTCCTGCTGCGGACTGTATATATGTATCGGGTATTTAATCTAGCTGCTGCTCCTTGTTTCTCATATATGTACATTTCAAAATTCCAGCCCCAGATCATCCAGTTAGCTCAATAAATGCCAGTTTTAAGCATGTATTTTTCAATATATTTATAAAATTATAATATAATTGTCATCTAACCCACAAAAACACGTGTGTTGCGATTTCTGCGGCTTCCGTTGCGACGGCTTGAGGAGCGCGTATTACTATTATTGACCCGAATGCGACGCACATTTGTGTACCTCAGATTGCTGATACGCACCGTCTTCCGGTTGGAGCCGAGTGCGACAGAGCTTGCCGTTGTTGTTGTTGTTGTTGTTGTTGTTGTTGCCGTGGCTGTGGTGGTGCAGTCGGTATTGTTCGCATTGGCTGTATCCGTGCAGTCGGTGCAGTTGGTCAGGACCGTTGATGAGCAGGCGACCGAATCGCAGCTCCGGATGTGCAGCATCGCCAAAATGACACAGCCAAGCGCAATTATAAAGGTTCTCATGATTCTGCTGACTTCTTAGGGAATTCCTCAAATAGCTTGTGATGTCGTTCAGCCAGAAAGCAGCGGTTTTTATAGTAAACACTTCATTGAAACCTTGCTAGCTTATTTGCAAATATGTTCAGCTGTGCCGATGGTATTATAAAAATTGGCGAAATTAAAGCCCGTGCGGCCTTCAGCTAACACTCAACAAAAGAGCTAAATTTAAAGATTTTTGCTCTGTCAACAAGGCTAAAACTTAAACTTTGCATTTGCATAAAAAAAAAAAAGTTCCATTATGAGAATTCGTGTATTTAACCCACTTGTCTCTACGATTATCTAAAATGTTTGCAAAGCTCTATGAATTTAATTAAAAACAATATTTAATTTATTAAGTAATAAATTGTTGCAACAAAATAACTGATCTAAATTATTATCCCCTGACAACGCGTACGTTGGCTCCACTGCGGCGATTCTTGTTTCCACGTCGCACGTTTCCACTTTTCACGTTTCCACGTCGCACATTTCCACGTCGCCCACTTCCACGACGCACATTTCCACGACTCACGTTTGCACGTCTGGCATTGCGGCGTCCAGTGCTGTTGCCTGAGGTGTTTCCATTGCGATTAGCGCGAACGCGACGCACATTTGTGTACCTCAGATTACTAACGCGCACAGTTTTGCCACCTGTTCCCGTTCCGGTTGTTCCCGTTCCGGTTGTTCCCGTGCCGGTTGTTCCCGTGCCGGTTGTTCCCGTGCCGGTTGTTCCAGTGCCGGTTGTTGTAGCCGCTGTTGTTGTCGTTGTTGTTGTGGTTACACAATCCACATGGTTCTCATTGCCCGCTGCCTCACAGTCGGTGCATCCAGCTGGCAAATCGGGATCAAAAGATGTGCAGGCCACCGCCTCGCTGTACCTCACATGGAAACTGGCCAAAATGGCAAGGCTCAGGACAATTGTTGTGACTCTCATGTTATTGGATAGTTGCTTCAGAGAACCGTATAAGATTTTGATATGGATTGTCTTCGACGCGCCGCCTTTATAGCCAAAATATCGATGGATTATTTGCAAATGTGCGCAGCTGTTTTAAGATACTCTTTAAAGTTTGATAACTCTTCAATTTAGGGGTCGATTTGCAGGCAAGTAAAATAATACGCATCTTTTTCAAACAGATCACCTTCAATAAGTTGAATAACCAAAAGTAAACAAATAAATAAAGAAATTAACAAAAAGTGGGCCTTGAGCATTTGTTAATTAGTTCGCATTGATAAACTTAGGGTAAAAGTATCTGAAAGGATTACTTTTAACAGATTTGTACATTACATTTACTGGTGTTTTTTTCTTTAAGTTTTTCAAATGTTTTCCTCCAGGCATACAAATTTGTATAACTTAAAAATCAAATAAAAAATATTCTCTTTCTCGCCAATTAACTTTGTAATTTACCGTGAGAGTTTCCAATGAATGAGCTTTTGTATCTCCATATAGTTTTAATTATTATGACGTCACCTGCATTTTCAGAGCAAAGCAGAGACAATGCCAGTGGCCTATTTGATTCCATTCAGTTGGAGTTTGTAGCATGTACTGTGGTGAAGCTACTCTAGCAATACATATCGGGTAGCAACGGTGACGGCGGTTGGCAGCCAATCTTCACAAAATAATTCGGGAAGTATTCACCGTGGCTCCTCGTGGTTGAGTTAGCATGGCAGGGCGGGATCCTCTTGCTCCCTAGCTCTTTCGGGTGGGGGGGTTCTTTTTGCCATGTCTCGACCTGCATACACAATTTTATTTTAGGATCCCTACAGAATCTAAATTGAAGACCGATACTCCGAAGAAACAAAATCTCAAACAGGCATAACTTAACGAGCACTAAAAGTGCCAATAGAATGGTGATAGCTTTCATTAGGGCACATATATTCCGTAGAGGCGAAGTCTTGGATGTAAGCTGACTCTCGCGTTCGATACCCTCCCAGCCATGATCTTCAGCGTTTAAGGTTTTGAAGATCCCAAAAAAAACATTCTTCTACGACATTATATCACCATGTCACCAGGAAAGAAAACTTAGCAATTCATATTCAAAATCCGTAATTAATATTTATTATAAACAAAAGCATTATTCAATGAAATTTAATCCTTCAGTTAGATAATCTGTATCTTAGGACAAGTGGCATTAATGATTCAACAATAATTCAGTAACTAAAACTAGTCAGTTAATATTTTTACAATGGCTCAAAAATTCTTAAAAAAATAATTCATTTCATAAACTATTCAGTTGATATTTTTTCTTATTGCGCAAAATTAAAAAAATAAATCTCAAAATTTCGCTAAAGTGCATTTAATAATTATAGAATAAGGCTAGGCAATGAAAAGGAATGACAATAGTAAATTGAATTAAAGTGATATCGGCAAAAGAAAAAAAAATGTATTATAATAGAGTCAAGATCGTTGTAGTTGATGGTTAATTATATGGTCGAAAAAAAATATGGGCAACAGAAGGTTAAGCTCGAAGCGCATGGGCAAATCGGAGCGCAGCGCAACCAGCTGATCAGCGAATACAATTATACATATTTGTGTACATATATTTGATTCCGTTAGAAATCTTTTCTTTTATGTTGCTTCTGTTTCAGCTAATATTTGAGCGGGGTGTAGGTAGAATCAAAGATGATAAGCCTTCACCAGACTGACACGGCCATAAACATATTGATCGGAGCTAAAGCGTAATGCGAAACAGAAAGTCGTAAAAAGCTCAGCAGGTGCGCATGTCAGCTTGGCTGTGCTTATCTGTGCCAAAATAAGAAAATATAATCAAAACAAAAGGTACAGACTTACATGTATTCCTCGATGAAAGGCCTTCCAGCGGAGAGTTTGCAGCAAATTTTATTTTTTTTTTTCTTTCATTTGATTTCTTTTGTCTTCTGTGGGGCTTTAAATTGTTTTGATTATTTATTATGGCACAGGAGAATTTTTAAATTGTGAGTACTTAAAAGATACTCTCCGAAATTAAGTGGGAAAAATTAAAAAAAATATAAAAAAAATTCAGAAATGACTTTGGACTCTACCCCAACAAGAAGGGGGATAAATTTACACTATTAATTCTTTCTATATATATAAAGATATACATATAGATGTAAATTTTGTTTTTTTTTCACTGCACTTGCACGAGGTTTTTAGAGGGCCCTACTAAATGCACTTTGCGCAAACTTTTGGAAGTCTCTCACAAGATTTAATTAACTAGTTTATTACTAAAAACATTTAACAGCAATTTTCACGCATCTGCACGCTCCGGCCAACTTAATGGGCGATGTCATCTGGGCTTCTGATCAGCGGCGCGTCAATGGGGCCCAAAAGGCTACTCCCTCTTCCGGATTCCAGACTGTGGAAACGGCGCCTGCCCTTTCTTGCTGGCATGAGCAAGGAAATGGCAGCTGATCCGCAGTTGAGGCTGACGTCTATTTAATGGGGGCAGTAATGACATTGCCGTCCCAAGAAATTACAGTGCCGTCCAATGGGCACACGTGGCGGTTGCCTCAAAATAAGTGGGTTTTTATGTCAGAGACGGCGGCGGCAAGATTGATTCCTCCAAAAATTACTTTCGGCAGGCAGGCAAGAACTGGTTAAACTGTGACCAGATCTTGGCACAAAGAAATATATGCCGGTGAGGTGCTGGTGGCCGGGTGGCGTAGCGAAAGGTTATCATCAAACGAACAAAAATTTATTTCGCCAATCGGTTACTTTTAGGGTTTTTCTTTTTATTTTTTTGTTTTTGGTTCAATTTAGTTGAAATTTAAATTAAACGAATTAAACGACTGATGCCCGAACTTGTTGCTTTTAGTTTAATATTTTGGTGGGGCTATGTCCGAACCGCCGTAGCCAGACCTTCGATGGTAAAGTAATTTTTGACAAGAAGGGTTATATCCGGGACCTACAGGCTTATATAGGGTCTCAGAGCTTTTTTCTTTCCCGGATTAGATTGAAGATAGCTGCGCTGCCAACGTGCACGCAGGCGGTTTATAGCAGCGGCAGAATCATTCACAGCTGACCGTGACAGACAAAAGCTGATCGCTATAGCGTCGTTACACAAACGCAAGCTGTTAGGATCGCTTACGCGGTTTAATTTAAATAGGAAAACTGCGACCATTACAAGTTGGAGCCGATCTCTGAGCGGTTCAGCCATGGACTATACTGGAAATATTTATTTGTACTCGATTCTCGTGCTGCTTGCACGGCAAACGGTGATTATTTCTACAGCGACTATAATTTAATTTAATATAATATAATTTATTGAGTAACTTGTGCAGCTATCGATTTGTATTCCACCCAACCACTGCATTGAGGACGTAAGTGCGCAGCTTAATTTGCATTCGGTTCTACTTTTTGCATTCATCCCACTTGCAGATGGAATATAGCGATGCCAAGGAACGCTTTGGGTATGTACTTTCGAAATATGCCGAGCTGCAAATGAAAATTACCGGAGTGCCGTTGGGGTAAGTTTTGAGCAGGCATTAAAATTATGCAGACATATTGAGAATTTTTTGACGCTGTCGACCGCAGTTTGCATGGCAAGCTCGTCACGCACGGCAACATCGAGGAGCAGCATATAGTGTTCCAGCTGATGGACAACACGCCGCACGACGTCATTCAGAGCTGCGTGTTCGTGGTTAGCAATGCTCCCGGTGAGTGCGAGTCCATTGTGACTGTCTGCAACACATTTCTGGGGCGCACACCGCGGCCTCTGCTGGAGCGCAAGCCATTGACGGTCTGCGAGGATGGCGTGCGCGAAGCGGAAGTGGATGTGGAAGAGGAAGAGGAACCGGATGCCGAGGACACCGAGGTTGCCAATGAGGGCAAAGAAGCAACGTCAGCCACGGCAGCCACGGCAACGGATGTCGATGTGACCAGCGACAGTGAGCTCATCTAGACCTTTGAACATATGGATTAATTCATGTTAGCTTAGACAAAGCTTTAACATTTTGCATCTCTATATTCAAGGCTACATATTAAGATTATAGAAAATGATTTCCATAAGAAATAAGCGTTAATTTTCTTAACCATATAATAAACTATTTGCTCTAGAACATATTCTAAAATTGCCTAAACCGAAATTAAACAAATAATTAATATTTTTAATTCGTCAGAGTCGAAGTTATACGGCTTAACGGATTTTGATTAAGATCGCGGTACTTGACTAACGGTTGCTCTTAAGGAAGAGCAACAACTTTTTACGCGCCTTTAAATTCCGTTAACCGCCAGCCCACAAAAATGGCGCCTGCGCCAGAGACACATTCAAAGAGAACCCTCTTAACATTGAGGCACAGTGGTCTGATATATGCATATTTATTGTCAGTTCTTCCAGCAAGTAGTCTTTCTGAAAAGCCTGAATTGACGGAGAAAATAACTTACGTACATAACTTTTTTTTCTTTAACATAATAGTTATTTTAATTTAAAATTAAACAAAAATTTGTTTCAAGTTTTAAAATTGGGTGTTTTAAAATTAAAATTTAAAATTGAATTGAATTAAATCGTTTTTCCGTTGTTTTGTGTGTGCACAAAATGTTGACAATTCGGCAGCACTGTTGCAGTCAATGCCACCACCCACATCCATCTGAGAAGACTGGGAGAGCGCTTCACAATGAGAGCGAATCGGAGCAGCGGCGTGTGCCAAATAACAGTAAACAAACGTAGCACATGCTACGCCGACGTAAGCGGCAGCGCCAAAGCTGAAGCTGCTGCTGAAGCTGCCTGCCGCTGCTGCTGTCGCTGCTGCCGTCGCTGCTGCTGCTGGCTACGCATCGCCCTATCAGTTGATGTCTGGCGCCAAAGCGAACTGGAGCAACGAAAAGACAACAATAGCTGCGCTCAGAACTAATAAGCTGCAGAACACGAATGCCTCAGAGAGAGAGCAAAAGCATGTGCAAGAGAGAGCGAGAAAAAGAGAGTATGTGAACCAAAGCGTCTATAAGGCAGCAATAGTGTATGTGTATGAGAGAGTGAGAGAGAGAGAGAGAGAGAGAGAGAGCGACAGAGAGAGAAAGAGAAAGAAAGAACCCATTTGGGTACGATGTAATTTAGCAAGACCCGCACAGAATTTTTGGTGGCAAACGGCGCTCAGTGCTCAACGTGTCGTCGTGCTGTGAAAAAGTCGTACTGGAAATTGGGCAGTTCTCAGACAGCGCTAGTCCACCCACCGCCAGCTGCTCGAACCCAAGCTGCTGCTACACTACGTATGCGGAATTGCCGCCGGTTGTAAAAAACAGCAGAGCAAACAGTTTTGCATAATATCTATAGCAAATATAAATAACAAATAAAAGCAACAGCAAGCGAATTAGTGTTTGAACGCAATCAACAGTTTAATGTTTTCAGAAATATTACAAAAAAAAAAAACAACAACAATAACAAACAAATGCTTGTGAAGTGCAGCGTAAAGCGATTTGTCGCATTTTTCTAATTCACATTCACCCGCAATTTCCGCAGCCAAAACGCCGCTCGTGTTATCAGGCAGGCAGAATAACTTACAGCAACAAAAACCAACACAAACAATAATAATAAATAATAAAAAAAAAACAATAACAAAGTCAGGCAGAGACGTCAAAAAATACTTGAAAAGTAAAGCAAAAGCAATTTGCGGCGAAATGTGAGTGCATTTGCTTTTGACGCCAGCGCCGCAGTCGACGCACATGTGTGTGTGTGTGTGTGTGAATGTGTTTAATAGGTGAGTAGCTTTTGTTATTATGTGGGTGTGTTTGGATTTATCTACAGCTCAGCTCAGCTGTCGGTCTAATTGTAGCTTTAGCTGTGTTTGTGGTTTTGCGTAAACAAAGCGACCAAACATAAATACAAACAAGAAAACAAAAAATAAAACACACACAGACTTACCAACAGTCACACGAATTAGTGGACCAAAGCAAAGCAAAACCCCCGATGAGAAAATTACAATATTTTTACCCTTGAATGCAAATGCGTTGTATTGGCGAGGGGCTGGGGCTGGGGATGGTGCCTAAAAGCACTTTACTTTTGAACAACTTTTTCGCCTCAAATTTCATAAATATAAATAAAACGCGGCGACTCTTTTTTTTCTGGCGAACACGTAAATTACTTTTTAAAATTGTTTTCACACAGTTTCTTTTTTTCGCTTCATTTTTTTTTTGTCTCTGGCTCGCGGCAATTTTCTTGTTGCCCTTTTGGAGACCCGCCAAACGGTCCAACCCCCCTCCCCAGGTCGACGGTGAGTCAAGTCGGTCCGTTAGTCAAATCCATTAAGTTTTTTATTTTTGTTTTTGTTTTATGTACAGAACGTTGCCCCATGTCAAGCACATCTGTCTGGACAAACAACAGATCTCTTAAAATCATTTTGGTTTTTTTCTGTTTTCACTTTATTTTTTAAGGATTTTTAGGCGTAATATAACTTGTTGACCTATTTAGGAGCTATTTGTAATTTTTTTGTTTGCATTAGACTTCATTTAATTCCCATATTACTTATGTTTTTATGGAGAGCAACAAATTGGTCGAGAACCGTTTGGGTCACTTATGTTTAATCCCTAATCCCCTCATTTTAAGGGTCTTAAAAAATTGGTTTGAGAGCCTACACCTTAAATTAAGATCGCCTAGATTATGAACCTTACTTTGCTATAGCATTAACTCAATTTTAAAGTTAAACATATATAACTTTGTTCAGTAAGGGTCTAGGCACCTACACTTTGCTAAGTGTATTAGGTTCAGCCGTAGGCTATAAAAGGTGCTTTCTTGCTACACTTCTCAACTTTTCCCATAGGTTTGGTCCGCTATTGTGCGCGGCTTAAGTGGTCCAATTCGATTCCTTTTTTACTCATTCGTATATGCGTTTTATACTCATTCGTAGAAGCCGGCGCGTGTTTCTGTCGTTTGCCGCCGTTCCTCCTAACTCGCCATATAAATGTACACACATACATACATACGTGCATGTATGTTATGTTGGTCGCCCGTCCTATTCCTCTACTTAGCAGAGAGCTGGACAGTCGTTCATTGGCTTTGTGCGGCCCGCAGGCGGATATTTGTTTTTGTTATTGTTCCTTCATTCTCATCAGCGCCGTTTGGCCTGACTAGCGTTTGCTCTGCCTGCGTCGCCCTCATTGCCCACTCGCCTCGCCCCGCCTCGCCGCGCCTCGCCGCGCCTCTTCTGCCGCGGTTCCATCATCGGCCATAAAATGGTGTCTCTGCGCACATTTCGCTAGTCGCATTCTCATCTGTGACAGGCTTTTGCTTGGTTTAACCTTGCCTTGCTTCTGATTTTATGGCACACACCGTGCGCAGCCTGTGCCCATCGGCCTACAGCGTCCCTCTGTCAGACACATTTACGCAATTTTATTTTGTTCCACAATTTCTTACGCATTGCTTGCTCTCGATTTTTGGCAGTGTGCGGCCATTTGGCCCAATTTTTTGTTTCATTTCCTTTTCGGCTGCTTTTGCCAACTTCATTTAATCAGCAATTCATTTATTAAAACGCCACGGCTGAAAGCCACCCAATTTTGATTGACCTTGAAGTATTTTCTTTTGGTTTATTGATTCAGTTAGCTTTCACGCATGTTGATCAAATTGCCGCTAATTTGCTGTCGTCTTACCAAATTGTTGCCTAACATATTTTCATGTCTATTTAATTGCATTGTCCGTTGTGCTTTTGGCTCGCTTTTTTGCTTAAGGCGCTCTTTTAAAAGCTTCAAGAACGATAAAATAATTAATTTAGGGTAAAAAAGACTGAAATGGCCTTTTGACTAAATGGTCGGTAAATTGATTAACGGTACGCACCTACACCTCGCAGCCAGGTTCCGTTCGAGAACCTAATTTCCGAAATCCATGGACCCAGGTTTCGGTTCAAGCCTTGGTTTTTCCTATATTATATATTTAAAACTATAATCGAATCCTGGATTTTTAAATATTTTCAAAACCGTAACAAAAAAATACACACTTAAATTCATAGGTTTCCGTCTTACTAAAAATTTTGCTGATTAGGTCTTACTATTATGTCGAACTATTTAAAAAAAGATGTGGTAAAAATAAGTAAATATGAGCTACAAGATTTACTTAATCGGAAAAATGCAAAAGATAATCACGAAACTAGTGAAGCTGGCTGTCAAAGCTGGCGATCATATTTAAAAGCTAAGTTAAAACTAAAATGTTTAGCAGGTTGCGTATACGCGCCGTGTACCTCATTTAACAAGCAATCGCTGCCATCAAATATTGCTCATAAATATGTTTAAAAAAAAATGCATTTCAAGCCAGAGCACAGAAGCTATTAATATTGACCCGAGATTCGAAAAAAAAACTTTGCTGAGTGGCATACAACAGTTGAGGGATATTATGAAAGGCAGCCGCTGTCGCCATTGCCGCGGAGAATCCTTGGCCAGGGAAACAACCTGCTCGCTGTTCGCTTGCCGTTCCGCAGGAGACGCAGTCTGACTTTTAGTTGCCACATTTTTGTGTTTTTTTTTGGCATTTTATTTTATTTTTTACTTTTAAGTTTCGTGTTATTCCATTTGGCTCGGAGACGCCACTGAGAGCAACGCGAAAAACTTCATCTTTGCCCGTTTTGTGTGGCGCTTATCCATCTTACCCCATTTTTAGCCGTGCTTTTCTCGCCAATCCTGTCGATAGAGCTGCTGCCACATTTTCTTGGCTTTGCGCTTTTGTGTACAGGCCCCGACTGGCTTCTAGTTGTTGCCTTTGACTTGGCCACCACTTGAGGTTTTTTTTTATTCTGATTCCCTTAACGGGATAATAACTATTGAAGTGGATAAGCCGCTCGACTATATATACCTAGACTATTTATGCATTTCGTAAGAATTATGCTGATGATACGAAAGCTTCTTCAAGTTTGATAGAGTGCTTAAATGTGTAGTTAAAAAACGAAAATGGCTTTACATAATTTCGGAATTTGTTGTTTTCAATGAGCTTTGCCAAATGATGCTTGCAAGAAAACCTATTCTCTGCGCTCGTTTGCGCTTCGCCGTGCAACACATAAATTTTTTGCAGCACGGTTTCTTTTTCCTACGATAACCCTCCCTTTTTGCACACATATCCTGACCGCATTTCGTTGTATTTTTTTTTTGTTGGTCGTTGGTTTCGCTGATTATTCCTTTGCGCTATTTTTAGTGGCAAACATTTATTTTGGTCGCTGGGGTTTTTGCTTGGTAATTTGGCCACAAAGTTGACCCTTGTCTTGGCGACTGTGTGCGAAAGCAAAAATCGACATCGACTGGCAACAATTGAAAGCCTTTGGTCGGGTTTTGCATGCGGAGCCAACGTAGGCAACGGCAATTGTTGTCTGTTTTTATATCGATTATATAATCATCGATGGGCGTCAGTGCCACGTGGACATGTCACGTAATTACATTTTCTTTCTGCCCATCTACTGCACTTTTATGACAATAACTGGCAATTACATTACGTATACGCGGCGTGTGACGCCCGAGCAATGAATATGGCGAGGCAAGTGTGTGA
The DNA here is from genome assembly GCF_035044405.1 of Drosophila montana. Lineage (NCBI taxonomy): Eukaryota > Metazoa > Arthropoda > Insecta > Diptera > Drosophilidae > Drosophila > Drosophila montana. The sequence goes on along the minus strand of NW_026998620.1, from coordinate 11,623,604 downwards.
ACTTCTTTTGATCGAAGCCAAAGTTAGATAACACTGTTTAACGGCCAAAAAGAACGACATGAAAAGTTGTATAGCCACATTTCACACATTTCCCTGCGACCTACCCTCGACCATCTGTCGTAGTCGGCAATTTGGCTCCATAATTGAATTATTTCAGAAGAAGTGTCGTACAAGAGCCACTCATTGAGTTAATTTGCGACAATTTGTGAGTTGAAGCAACGACGTCTGCGCTTTTGTTTTTACTGCCGTCGTCCTTATCGTCCTGCTGGCCAGTTAATGTCGCCAGTAAGCTTAAGCGAAAGGATTGCCTTTTCTGCCCGGCTCAAGTCTTGCAAAATATATATATAACATTTACCTGGCCAACCCCTGACCACTTGCCCCACTCGCCCTTTCCCCGCTCTGTTTGTTAAATTGTGCGGCAACAAAAAATCCTGCCACTTGGCCAACAATTTCAGCTCGGTTTTGTTGTGTGCGTTTAATTAACATAATTTGATTTGTGCACTGCCCGTTCCACTGTTTTTTTTTTATTTTTTATTAAAATGAGATGCACAAAAAGATTTCAATTTATTTGACATAATTTAATTTTTGCTTGTTTTGTGAATCCAAGCGCAATTTAATTTGCCAACAATTTCAAACTTTTATGCAGTTACATTTAGTTAGATTCTGTGAGGGTTGACAGTTTTAAAGTTTGACCCTCTTTTTTAATCCCATTACAACTAACCGGATTTGTTTGTTTCTAATTACATCTGCTGCAAGCCTCTCTAGTCCAACTGCAGTCACAGGGGCAAGGGCTTTAAACATGCTGCCCAGTTTATTAAGAACTTAAAGCTTGACTGCTTGGCGCAGCTGTCAAAACTTTTCCACTCATTCACCCAAACTCGAAAAGCTCATTTTGGCTTTTATAAAACTTTAATTTTGTGTTTTATTTGAAGGAGTTGAAGTTTTGCTTATTAATGAGCCAACAAATTCGGCGGGTACTGAAGTATTTTGATCTCCTTTAACATTTCTTCGCTTGTTTTTTATTTAAACAAGCTTATGCTTATCAAGCATAAAAAAGCTTAAGGGCAGCCTCTAAAATTCTTTAATTTAAGTTCTTTTTTTGGCTTAAGCTGGGCTGGAAGAGTTTAATGAGCAGATTTTATATTAAAGTCGACACCTTTAACTCTTTTAACATGCCAAGTGCTCAGCTCTTTTTGCAATCTAGTTTTATTTATTTTCAACATTTTTAGAACTTGTTTTTTTATGTTGAAAAAAACTTACGGGCAATTTGGCAAACTGCAGATCGGCAAACTGGGAAAACTTTTAACCAACAAATGAAAATATGAAGAAGAAAATTCAGCAAAATCTGAGTTTGTGGAAATTTTGTGAAATGTAAGCAAATTTTTACGCTCGCAGGGAGAAGGGAACCTACACAAAAGTCGCAGCATGGAAATTTCCGGCTTTTAGTAACTGTTATGCGACTTGATGTGAGTGTGTATATACATATATACATATATATGTATGTATACAGGTGTCTTTGTGTGTGTGTGTGTGGCCATTGCGCGTGAGAAGTACTTACTTTATAAATAAGTGCTCATGAATGCATGAATATTTTATGTATAAATGTAACTATATATGTATATAAATATATAGGCAAGGTAGGTAGCGTAGACACCCTACACATTTTACCTGCCCTTTAATCTAGCCGACCCAATGGGAATTGACTAGCTGCGGCAGCACCTTTCTATTTGATGTTACAATAGCAGGCATGCTAAGCTAGTTCTTAAAAGCGCTGACAAACAGATTTACTTTGCACACAATGTTCTTTCCACTATAGAAAAAAAAACTCCAACACATTTTATATGATAACTATGCATATAAGGTAACTATAATTCCATATGGTTATGATGGGTGCAGCTGGGCTATTACCTACACATACAGCAACAAATTTGACAAAAAGGACATATGTTAAGTGTCTGTCTGTGTGTGTGTGTGTGCAAACTGTCTGTCGCTCGTGTGTATTTTGCGGTTTTGCAATTCAAGACATGGCTACCCAGTCCCCGGCTAAGGATCACCCACACCCCACCCACACCTACCGCTGCAGTCGTCCTTAACCGCGGCTGTTGCTGTTGCTCTGCCGGCTGCTTAAGTGCCCAGGCTCAACTCAGATGCGATGCCTGTTTCCGTAGCTCTTATCTTACTGTGTATGTGGGAGAGTTTTTTTACTCGTGCTGAATGTGTAGAAGAGTATATTGGTTTTCTCGAATTCTTTCCAAATTATATACACACGCCAGATAAAGCGTCAAGATTATTTGACTGCGCTGAGGGCGTGGCAAATGGTTCAAATGAATAAATATAAGATATGAACTCCTTTAAATATATATTCAAAAATACTTTGGCAACGCCCCTGCTTAAATCTGTAATTGAAATGTGAGCGAGTATTAGGCAGTCGCCTACACCCGACGGCAACAATCTAACTTGTTGTATCTGTGCGAGTCATCAGCGATTCTTGCTCTTCATGCCATATAAAAATCTATGTTACATTAGTTCGTTAGCTTTAACCGCCAGTGTTGCTGTTGCCTCTTCACATATTGTGTACACGAGTATTTTGTTTGTTTTAAGGGCCGCTGCTGCGCTTTTGTTTTGTGCCGTGTTTGTGTTCGGCATTGTGTGGGACTGAAGTGCCAGTGCTTGAGGTTGCCAGGCAAGCTCTACGACAGTCAGACAGTCAGACAGAGCGACAGACAGACAGGCAGACGAACAGACAGACTGCCAGGCATGGGAACATACATGTCCTTTGTCATCTGCTGGCATTTAGTTACGGCCTAGTCATGACAGGCAACAACAGGCGCACAAAATGTGCGCAAAAAGAGCCATAAACATTTTTGCCGGAGTCCAACTTGTACATTGCTCGTGTACATTGCTCGTGTAATTATGCCAGAGCTGCTGTCAGGTTAGACGCCAGCGATGCCAGGACTTGACTTGACTTCTGCCCTTATTTAACGACTAATCCATGTAGCTCAGCGGGCTTTGCAGCTGTACCGCTGCCTGTAGCTGCCGGGCAAACTTTTGCCGCTGCAAACAGCTGCAACAATGCCATGAAAATGCACTAACAAGCCTCAAAACTAATTAATTAACGCCAACGGGCCTTAATTCGATTTAGTTAATTCACTTACGCTGACTTCAGCTCAAATTGTCGATTATTGCATTAAGCTGGTGACAACATAAAACATTGTGATATACATTTTTTTAATCAAGTGAGAGTTTTGGTCTGAATCACAAACAGGCAACGGCGACCTTTATACATAAATGGATTAAAAATTAAAGACAAATAGCACAATCAAATAACAGAGAAGATCTCGTAAAAGAGATAAATGGTGTTACATCGATCTTTAGAAGGGTTCAATCATGAGCTAAAGAGCTCATTCCAAATTCGCTCGCTATCACTATCAAATTGTCGAAGATATAGATTTTAATGATTTGCCACGCCTTCAGTGGGCGTTGGTTGATGCGAGTCTCAAGCTTCCAACTTCAATTAAATATCGTTCATTCGGACAAGCAGAGGAACTATCGGACGTTACAAAAAGAGCATAAAAATAGGAATTGAAGTTCACATATCCTTTATATAAAGAGTATATTTTAGAAAATCGCCTGTAAACATTAAATTTGATAACAAAGTCATTCATGCTTAGTCATTGAATTGATGCAACAAAATTGCCTTTTAATTGGATTCGGTAGCTCTTTCATTTCAGTCGTAAAATACCAATTGATAAATCGTTGTTAACTGGCGCAAAGTCAATGGGCTATACTTTCGGGCAGGTTTGCCACTCGAGAGACCCGACGTGTGCGAACTGAAACTATAAACTGCGGCATACGCTGCGTATGAGCAATGCGAGGCGACAATTAAACGGGAAAGCGGCCAACGTCACGTATACGCCATGTGACACTAGTTTTCGTGTTTAATTACCGTTTTTATGGCCTCAGTGGGCACGAAAAATGATTCGCGGCAACATCAAAATGGACCAGGACTAAAAACGAAAAAAAAAAAAACAAATATGAGTACAGAGACGAAAACATATGAACAAGTCGTTGGTAACGGAAATACTGCAGGAGACCCAGGCACAAATAGGACATGCAATAAAAATGAAATTAATTACCTGTGCGCCGCAGAGCTGGTGTGCTATGTAGGGCTTCCCACACACACACACGCATGGCATGTGCCACTGCGATAGCGCCTCGCTGTATGCTACAAGTTTTTGGAAAACTTTAAGGGTTTGCCTTGATATCGAAAAGTTCAAGAAAAGAGTCAAACTGAGCGAAGACTTTTCTGGCGGAATAAACCAGACTAAAAAAATAAATTCCACTTCGACTTGGCAAGGAATTGTGTACACACACGCACACGCAGGTGTACACACGCACACATGCACATGCACACTCGCAGCGTAGGCAGCAATAAACGTGTGTATAAATTTCGGGAAATGCTCGAATGGCGTCAGCCAACATTTGAATAGCACGCATGTGCGTGTGGAATTGTGAAATAGTTGTATATACTTGTTTCTTGTTAACGTGCCACACGTTGCCATTTCGTTTCGTTTTGTTGTGCTGCGCTGGTGCGTCAACTGTTTGCTTTTCCATTAACCATTTCACTTTGTGCTTGTTATCGCCACTTCTGGATTCAATCAATCTTTCTTGCAACCACAAACAACTTTTGCACGGCAACGCCAACACGGGCGCCATTTTATTTGCTCAACCTGCGCTTTGAAGTTGCCACCCGCCCGCCTTTGCTTGCGGTTTAAGCAGCACACGCCGCGTATACGTAATGCAATATTGTTGGATTTTCGTTTGTGCTTCCTCTTAAGTATCCCCAGTGCTTCCTTTTGTCATACAGTATTTCCTAGCTGGCAACCATTTCGCTACGTTGCCTACGCAAGCCAAACAAAACATTAATCTATTAGCTGCTAATAGATTCTTGATATGTAAATTTACATGCCATAGGCCACTAAGTGAGCCAACAAAACGATGGATAGCAGCAAATATTTAACCACAATGTGCGTAGGTCGCACGAGGCCTAGCATATTCCAGCTGTTTCTTGCCCAAGGGAGTGTGTGTGTGGGTGTGTGTGTATGTGTGCACATGTACGTGTGTGTTGATTTTATTCTCAAATGTCCGTTCTAACACTTTTTGACATGAAATATACATCCTAATATTTTTGCGGCTTTGTAACAAATTTAGAACAAAAATTGTTGCATGTTATTTATGTTACTGAATCAGAATTTCACAATTTTTACTTCATTTCTGTTTGATCTTGTTAGGTTAAAAAATAATAACAATAAATAAAGCACATAACTAAAAAGATTACCTGTGCAAGGTGCGAGCTCGGTGCTCCACGTGTTAGCGGTGTTAGCTCACTTCAAAGGAAAAATCCCACTTGTATTTATTCGCTTATATACCCTTGTAGAGGATATTATAATTATGTCATGAAATGTGTATCGCATAACCCCATAAAGTATATATATTCTAGATCAGCAGCAACAACCGTGTTTATGTAGCCATGTCCGTCCGTCCTTCTGTCCGGCTGTCTGTTTCTATGCTCATTAGTCTCTTAGTTCTCAAACTATCGTTTTTTCATTATTTTTCATTGGTCCGTCTCTCTGTTGTGCCCGAGCGGACCACTACATCATATAGCAACAACCGTGTTTATGTAGCCATGTCCGCCCGTCCTTCTGTCCGGCTGTCTGTTTCTACGCTCATTAGTCTCTTAGTTGTCAAACTATCGTTTTGAAATTTTTCATTGGTCCGTCTCTCTGTTGTGCCCGAGCGGACCACTACATCATATAGCTGCCATTATTACGAGCAGTCGAAAAGAAAGTTCTTGTATGGACTGCAAAATCAATATCGCACCACTATTCAGATATTTTCATCAAACTCAGCACTTACGAGCTTCACTATTCTCACATATCTCCAAAAGCGAATTATCTGCAAGGGTTTTAAATCTTCGGTGTACCGAAGATATTCCTATTTTCTCGTTTTAATTTTTGAACTCATCTTCATTAGGTTCTTAGACAGCTATATGTTGATAGAAATGGGGTATTTCCTGGCGTTTTCCATACATTTTGAAGTCTGCTTTCTAGCTTCAACAGCCTATATGGAATGCAAATGTATAAAAGCCAAAGTATCACAAGTAGTCACACATACACACACACACGCCCACACATACTCACCCAAAAAATAGCCCCTGCACGTCCTTCAGTTGTGTTCGTAAAGCGTTAAAATTAAAATTCTCTCGCTTGCGTCCATAAAAGCAATTTCAATTGTAGTTGATAATGTCATCGATACGCATCTGTGGGCTTGTATATCTGTTGGCCATGTCCAGGCGCAGATTTTCTCGGCAAAGCCGCAACCGCAACCGGCCGCATGAAAACTTGTCCTTGGGTCCAGTGCGGCTCGGCCTGCACTGGCAGCCGCATGGCAAGTGGGCGGCATATAAAAACGCGGCTCATGTTAGCAAAAGCAAAGGACAAGGACGCAACCGAATTGTGCCTGCTGTAATATAAGTTATTTCTTCCGCAATCAGAGCGTGGTCATAAATTTGTAAGGAATTTTAATTCGTGTCCAAAAACCATGTTTTATTGAACTATATTGTGGGCCTTTAAGCGATTTGAGCCTAGCAAAAAAATCAAAAAAGCAACAAACACAGCTGAAAACAGTTTAAATTTAAAAACCAGTTCATATAGAATTTTGTGTTGTTGGGAAATGTTTGAACCAGCTGCCACAATATAGTTAAGTTTCTGCGGAAAACGCACACAAACATTTTCATTCGCAAATGCAATGAAAATGAGAAAATCAATGTTAGCCCTGGGCAAAGCAGACTGACAATTTATGCCACAATCAATTCAAAAAAGATGCTCAACTGATTTGCAACACGTAACGCATTTTAATTGAATTTTTGTTATCAGAACGCGCATAGAATTTCAATATAAGAATGATTGACTGCCAGCCGGACAGTGCGTGCGACGGGACGCGACGCGACGTTGGCCGGAATGTCAGCTGTTCAGCTGTGACGAACGCACAATAAATATGCAAAACGCGAACGTTTGAGATACTCTTCAAATGCATAGAATGCTCCTCCTCTTCCAGAGGATGCGCTGCTTGAGTTGCCACAAAATTCTCACACGCCCACACAATGTGACGGCTGACAGACAGCGTCCTGACATGTGATTGATATGCAGAGTGCGAGCGTGTGTGTGTCCGTGTGTGTGCGCAACAGGATGTAGCAAAACGAACTCATACAAATGCAAGTAAGTTTGCTCCAGTAGGAAGTTAGCGACTAGCACTTACCCTGTAGTCAGAATATACCAAAGCACACGGCTATGGCCAAACAGGTAATAAGTGCAATCTTAGCTGTATAAGCCTATCGATAGGCAAGAAAGACACACGACCTTGAAAGTGCGATCTCGGGGTATCGGCGAACAAGCTGGATAAAAATGATATATTCATACTGATAATCGATTAGACTCAATGGATATATTTAAATATGCTATGCAAACCAAGTTTAACGTCTTACAATAACCGCGTGTAACTCAAATATCCTTGGTTCGCAAGGGATATTTACGGATGTTATGGATAAACAAAGATACATCTTTTCTACGTTTTCAACGAAAATAAAATTTGAAATTTTAAGCCTCGAGCTGTGCCAGAATATATGCAATCGAAGATGACTCGTACATTTGCATATGACATTATATGCTCTTCTCTATCCGTTTTCACTGGGTATAGGGCTTAAAAAGAGTTGTGTTCAAAGATAAAAGTAAAATATTTCATACTGGCGCACAGAAAAGATACATTTAAAGCACAGTTGGCGTCGGTACTTAATAAAAAGGAACTTGGCAGCAGCACATCAAAAGGCACAGTATCAACTACTTGAAATCATTTAAGTTACTTGCTTTGGCAGGCTTTCTCTTTGACAACATTTGTGTCGATGATGTTTTAATTTATGTAAAATTATGTAAGCAAACGCTGTAGCTGCTGCCTACAAGCGGCATCAATTAGACACATTATTCGGCTAGAGGCGGGATGGAGCGGAGTTTGATTCAATTTAAACTGATTTGCACGAACCGCTCCAGATGCTGTGATGTGCTAATTCACAGTCTCGCTTTATATACTAAATGTAAATATGCTGGCAACAGTTTGGCTGGCATTAGCGCTCTTTTGATTAGCCAAAACACGCGCTCGTCTCTTCCTCCCCCCCTTCTGCAGCACTCAACTTGTTAAAGTCACATGCGAGCGTTAGACAAATCGACAACTAAATATGTCAATAGTTGTATTTATAGGGTATAGTATAATTAATTAATTGTTCAAACATACGATATACCGCATACGCTGCGTATGCATAACTTTATTGGTTCAGGCCGGACACACGCTTCGTATGCGTGACGTCGCTTGCTGCTGTCAGCCGTCAGCTGTCAGGTCTCACTGATTGTTTACAAATTTGCTGTGTACTTATTTGGAAGTTTTCATTTAGTATACCCTCTATCCGCTGTAAGTGGTACAACAAGGGTATTATGAATTTAAGCAAAAGTTCGTATCCTAATATTAATTCATGATAGATCAAGAGAATTTTAGACGTTTTTACCGTTGGATATACCTTGTGTGTACCCTACACTTTTATACCCCAAACACATTAAAAATTATTAAGGAGGGTATAAGAGTTTTGTTCAAATGTACATATGTAAAAGTCAGTCGGACCCTATAATATGCATATATAATTTATCGCCAGTCTCTTGGCAGGTATTAAGTTGGTTGATTAATATAAGTAAATTGATTGATGGCAGTCGGCGTGACTTGCCAAATAAAACCGCTATGGTTATTTTAAGGAGTTAACTTTATATATTATACTCGGCTGCACGGAGATATGTTAAACACTAATATGAAGAATATAGTCTGCTGATTATAGAATTATGCCTAACCAACATTATCCTCGAACAAGTTTATTTTAAATTATTGATGGCTCACCCCGTTTAGATTGGGTTTTCTTTATCATATCTCGGAGCTTATAAGAGCCAACAAGTTGGATATGTGGGTAAATTCCACACAGATCCAGCACATTTTGGTTTTTAGATACAATCCCTACCCCTACTTTAAAAAACTTCGAACTTTTCAAGTTACAGCCCTTCGGTTTGTTGTTTACTCATGTTTGAATGCCAAAGGCCCGGAAAATTTCATAATAATCAGAAGATAAGCAAAGCAGCATGCAAGCACGCATTTGCTATTAAGTAGGGGCAAAGGTAAGATGAAGTACAGCCTCTCAGTATAGCTCAAAAGTAAGTTTGATTGTCTTTGTTCTGAGCGCAGGGTATCTCCCAGTCGAGCATTTCCCACTAGACACTAATTTTACGTATTTGATTTGCATTTGAATATCACTGAAACTACTTCAATTTCGAGCACTTGTTTTGTTGCACTTTCATATGCAAAATTGCAAATTTAAATGTCGCATTTCTTTTGTTTTTAGCACTCGAAACAGTTTCCAAATTTTGTACGAGTTTGGCATTTGAAACTTGGTCTGATTTTCAGTAGATCCTTTGCACAAATAAACGACTGTCCATGTGAGTGGCATGTGCAAGTGCATAAAGTATGTAAAAGTTGAGTTTTGCCACCGACTCGTTAGCCAGTTTTCCTTTCCACAAATACATATACATATATTTTATATTTATGGCTTGGTAACAACAAACTTTCGCACAGCTGAGCTAAAGCGAATCCTTTACTTTTGGTATGTTTTATTTCTGTGACATTTTGGCAATTTATTTTGCTCGTTTACTTTGCCAGGCACAAATTGCTTTGATGTTTGGCAATGTCTCAAACAAATTTGGACAGGCTGTTGTTTTTTTTTTGCTTGTCGCGAGTGTGTATGGTGTGTGTTTGTGTGTATTTGGCTGGTTGCAGTTATCCGACGTGACTGTGGCTGTTAACTTTACGGGTGTGTGTGTGTGTGTGTGTGTTTACGCTGCACTGGGTGTTTGGGTGGGCTATTAACACATCAGTGTTCAAATTTAACGAGCAGTTTTGCCGAATGCAAACGGCGCAATAAAAGCCAAGGGTAGGCGGCCGGAACTTGTAAAATATCCGGCATGTGCAGGCAAACGGAAAGACGGAGTCGAGTATGTGGCCTGGCTTGCCGCTGGCTTACAGGCTGCCGCTGCTTGTTCTTGCCTTATAAAGTCTGATGGCCTTATAAAGTTATATACCTGCCTGTTTGAGTCAGTGTTTGTTTTTTTTTTTTTATTATTTGCCATCGAAGAAATATAATGAAAATGTTGCAGATATTCGCCTCGTCGCCTCCGCTTCCGTTTGCCATTTCGTTTTCGGCTTAATTTACCCCTTAAGTGCTGCATTTTGGGATTTTATTTCGCTGCTGTCTGTTCAGCCATGCATTATATAGATGTTTACGTACATACTTACATATGTGCATGTATCGCAAGTACATCCTCTTTTTCTTCTCTTTTTATGTTACATAATCACGTAGCGCATCTCCAGTGGCACATTAAGTGTGCGAACCGAATGTTGGTTCATGGCTTTCAACAGCTGTTCAGCTCAACTGTTCAACTTCAGCAGTTTGTTGCATGCGCTACATGTTTGTCGTATGCAAAACGATTCGCATGCCAAATTTCCATAGCTATATGTATTGCATATATACATATTTTTGTGCTCATGGACAGTGCTGACTTTTATTGACTCCCAGCTGGAATGTTGCACAAATAAAACGTCAATGTTGACATTGCATGCAACACAGTTGCAAATACCTGAAACACTGTCCAGTGGCTTCCGGCATTCAGAAATTGAGTTCGATTGAACGTGAATATTGTTTTTGTTGACTTTCACGTTTCAAGTGAGAACAGTTTAAAATGTTCAATTGCATTTTTTACATTCTAATATTTGCATTTGAATATTTGTATTAATATCTGACACCCATTTAATAAGCCAAATATTACAAATAACAAATATCAATTTAAAGAATTCCATAAAAATGAGTAAAAAGCTCACGTAAATATTTCTTACATTTAACTTCCTTAAGCGTTCACATTTGCTTTCGTTTAATATAAACTCTTTTGAACTGTGAGCGAACTCTCCATTTAATACACGATTGCAATATTAAATATGTAAAAATCTTGGCAAGGCAAAGGAAAACCTTGCAACAGAGTGTCATATTTCTGACTTCCATAAATGAAAATTTCAACATATGCAAAATATTTTCATTCGACTAGTGAACGAAATGAAACCAGAAACTTTGCTCTATGGGGCCTCCTTAACTTGTTATCCATCTGTCATTTCTATGAACGGCAGGAGACCAAGAGCCAAGAGGAGCAGGAGCGCTGCCGTAACTATAACAACATCCGCAGAATATCTATCTATATACATGGATAAAGCATTTGCTCAGGTGAAATGTGTGCTTAATGTATTATTAAATTTGTTCGTGCCGCTTAATGGAAACGGAGTAGTTTGGTTAGTCCAATCAGTAAACAGGCAGCTCATATATTCCGTTCGCCCGGACTCAATTTTGCCAGCGTATCAGAAATTCAGAATTCCCCAAAGTGCAATACTTTGTTGTAGCCGTAGCCGTAGCCGTAGCCGTACCCGTACATTTCACATGTGCTACGTATATTTTCAGCTTAATATTATTGCCAAGCATAGAAAGTATCTGAGTTACAGCACAATGTAAGCGCACAAGATACTTCTGAGCATAAATATTCAACATAACTTTCCATTCCCTCGCAGTTGTAATTTAATACAATGTTGAGCTGCACGTTTGCTGAATTTAAATTCAACTTCTATTTTAGCTCGTATTTCATCTGAATTTAAGTTCCAGCTTTAACTTTAACGGGCAGCTGCCAACCTTAAACCTTATTGACGAACTTTTGCACATGTTAAAGTATATAAGGTAAAAGGAAAAACACGAATTATAATTGGCAGTCCAAATGATCCTTAACGTCCTCTTCCGTTAAAATGAATGAATCTGTGTTTGGCATATGAATAAAAAGAGCAAGAGAAATGTGCTAATTGACTGCAATTAACTCAAGACTCTTCTGTGACTCAATTAACTCGCATCGACTGCAAATGAATGTTAATAGCCAGCTGTTGGGGGCGTCAAACGGCTTTGGGCTTAAAGTGAATATAATTATGGCCAACTCGTCTCCAGGCAACGAGAGCTTTATAAAACCAAGTATATTTTTATGCATACTCATGCATTTGTATGTGCTTCAGTCTGTTGGCCATTTATCTAGTTAAATACAAAAACTTTCTAAACTTTACTAAAACTAACTTTTAATTTGTGCTTAACGATATTTTCTCTTCTATTCCTTTTTTTTGCAGATAATGTTTTATGTTTAGGTAAGTCATAACGTGTTTTATTTATATTCATCGGAAACTAACATCAACTCCGACAATAATCGATATAAAATTCTACTCTTACTTAAGTTGGCCTTGTGCCGTTGTGCACAGGTACGCCTTCAGTTTAATTAGGTAAAATTAATGCCATTATAATTAAGCGACTGTCACGTTCGCCATAGTGTAATGCTAATTAATGGAAACAAGCTGCCAAGCAACTGAGGCGTTTTCAACTGCAAACTAACGTGGCCAAGACCTGGGAAATTATCAGTACGAGTGCGTCGGCGCTTTCTAGTCTCTGTGGGAAAGACAATTTTTTTGGTCAAGTAACACGCATTTTGCGGTTACCATTGACCCACATAGATGCGTGTCCTTTGATAAGCGCCTCCACAACGAGCCACTCGGCATATAGTAAAAAATGAAGTAGGGTCAACTAAAAAGCCAATAAATGCAAGGGCGACGAGTCGTAGCGCTGTGCACCGATAAAGCACTCGAACAATGATGCAAGTCCACTTGACTTGATTGAAATCGTAAATGGAAAATCAACAACAACATTTTCCCTATGGTTCAGCGTTGTTTGACTCTTCGTAACAGCCTGAAACTGGCTACAAACTAATAAAAATAAACGCCGAAAGGCAAATTTTGGGGAGCTGCCATACATCAATCATGTACGTCACATGCAACATACCACACACACACACAAACACCACACACACACTCGCGACACACAAACAAGCATGCATAAATAGTTGGCCAAATAGCGCTCATACGCACTGTTGCCCTCGCGCTTAATATTGTAGCCTGCTTTTAAGCGCTGGGGAGGGCTGAGCAAATGATTTTCATAAATGAAATTTATGTACGCTAAAATTGTTTCGTTGCTTTGGGCCCAAAGAGCATTAAGTTGCCACAGTTAATACGCCATGGGAGCAGAGCCACGCTCACTGGCCCGCGTGCGATGATAAACGCGCATTTGTCGCATGATAAATAGCGCCAAGGCAAACAAATAAACTTGCAAATAGACAGACTAGGGGGCGATACGAAAAAATAGAAAAAGAAAAACCTAGCTGAATTCCATGTCGGTTGGGTTATGTTTGGGTCAAAGTGCCATGGGGAACCGAACGAAATGACGAACCGACTGCCGGGCTGCTTGGCCACAGGCCCATTTGCATGGCGTGTGCGCACATTTGGGACGCAGTTAATATACGTTGCTGTGGTGCTTATTTCTGTTGTTGTTAGTTTTGTGTCAATTTCAACTGTCAATTGGTCAAATATGCAATTAAACAATTGTTTATGTGCACGTAAGCCAATTTACTATACAAGTAATTCTATTTTATTGTTTATATTTGCGCTCGACTGATTTATATTAATTGATTGGGCTCATGAATAAGTTCAGTTGCATTGACTCGGTGAAAACTCAGCGGCTCTGCGGGACGTTTTAGTTGCTAACAAGCAACAAAATTAACACCGAAACAAGTCTGGATAATTTGCGTCATTCCAGGCAGCGAATTCGCCAGCTAACTGCCATAATAATCTTTAGCATTTACTCAGCTATTAATCTCAATGAAAATTAATGTTTAATGTTTAATGAAATGGCCGCCATCCCAGTTTGATTTGGTTGCATTTGTTTGCTTCGTATCGTTTCATTTGGGCTTTATTGGATTTCTGCCGGGGGGTTTTCGTTCGGCTTGACTAAGTTGCCAACAGCTTGTGGTCTTTAGGTTAAGCTTCTGCGCTTTGCTTTTATTGTTAGAGATCAAATATAACTTTGTGAACTTAAGACTTTTGCATGCAAAGGTGACGGGCAATATAATTAATGTTAGTTCATTTAATTGGTTGCGGCAACTGCAGAAATAGAAATAGAAATTTATAAATTTATTTATTTATTTATATTAATGAAAGTTATTTAAATACTCCATACATTCACAAATAACTTTAATTCCTTTTACATTATTAAAAAATTTAATAAAGTGTGTTTTTCACTAAAATAAATGCAGGAATTTTTGGCCATTTGTTCATTTTGAATAGCTTCTTAAGTACTCGTATAATATGCCTTAAATACTTCAATATTATGTAAAATTATTGTATTAAATTAATTTGATTAAAGGCAAACATTTTTAAGTTCATATTCTGAAAACCTTTTCGAATCAGTTTCAATTGTTATTCTTTTAGACTTCTTGTCTGTCTTGCATTTCCTTTACTCAGAATTTCCACTAAGATTTATATGTAGCCACTTAAGCTGAAATTACAAATTGCACGTTCTCTAGTATTTTCTGTTTAAAATTCATGTTACATGCTAAGACTTTAGTTTAGCCAATTAAGTTAAAGACTGCTCCGAGAAATATGCTATATATTTATACTCTATTTTAGGGCAACTGTGACTTTTAAGACAAGTTCAAGTCTAGACGTTTTTTTTTTCATTTTGGCACACACAAACGTGGCAATCACAGCGCAGAGTCAGTTCCCACTTGACATTTCATGCAAATTTTACACACACAAAACACTTTAAGGTTCTTATTTATATACATACATACTATATATATGTAAAGATAAAATAAATACGTGCTCGAGCTGGCAAACGTTGACCTCCATTTGAGGCAATGAGTTCAGGTTCAGGCTATCGGCTGCGTCGGTCATTAGGCTTATCCTGACTTTGGGACACCTATAAGTAAGCCATAAATCGATTTTAGCTATAATATACCCTACTTCAGACCTTATTGGCTCTCCTGTGCTGCATGCCATGTATAAATCACAGCTGCCAATGAGCATTTTGTATTGAGTTTTTGTTGTATGCTCGCATTTAATATAATTTGCGCACACGCGTGACATTAATGAGCTTTAGATGCGGCAGCTGCGACACTTGAGCCTGGTATTAAAGCCACATTTAATTAATTAATTTGCTTGTTATCTGTTTTACGTGTTTGTGTCTGTCTGTGTGTGGGCGTTTTTCTTTGTTTGACAACATGAAAATGTGTTCTCAAAAAAAAACACACATATTTATTCTTATCACCTTCGTGGAGGGGATTATATCCTGGAACACGTATGTAGTGAGTTCTCCATGGTATTTGTGCATATTTTTTTTTGGCGGGGTTGGGTCGCCAAGCTGCGACACATGCCACTGTTTTTGTACGGCAAAAAACTTCTACAATCACATAAATAGAACACATACATATACACAGCATCTGTTGGCATAGTCGTAAAAAATTGCTTTAAAATATTTAGCGACATGTTTTTAGATGCTGATTTTGTTGCGGCTGCAGCTGGCAGCTCTTGTTATATAAATTTATAAGCAAATTTTTAGAGTGTATTCAGCAAAAAACAACTCTCAGTGAATTTGCGGCTCTGTTGCGAATTTAAACGACTTGTCATGCCAAATGGTATACTTGATGCGTATATTTAATATATGCATATATTATTTTCATAGCCAATCACAATATTATAACAGTGAAAATAAGTATATATACACATATTTAATCCTCTTCGTACTACTCGGTAATATCGCTATTAATTTGCCAATCGAAAGAGCTTTAAAATATCCATTCCATTTAAATGACGGCAATTTAAAAAGCTCAGCGGAACATGGGGAGGTAATAAAAAAGTTCCATTAAACGTGCGTCCACACAGTTTATACCAAGCAGCTTATCTGGCAACATATAAGTATATAATTTCATATAAGTATCTTGCCATCTCGCCCTGTCAGCGTGCCCCTCCCTCTGTAACGTTTGTTTTGGGTAAGTTTACAGTGTCAACAGCTTATACTAGATGGTCTTACGCGTAATTTACATGAACTGCCAACACATTATATACAGTTGAGCTGCAATTTACAGTCATTACGGCGAATCGATAGCTTCAGCACCTTGAAAATGCCGCTTAGCTCCTCTTGGTAAGCTCCAATCAACAATTCATTGCCCGCTTGACATACGGTAAGCACCAGAAGTTGGCAGGAAGTGCACTTCAATAGTTTCATACTTGCCTTTTCATCTGTCTGCGCAAATAGTGCAGCAAACTAATCGGATAAAACAAACAAACAGACAGACAGAGCTCAGTGTGGGGGGAAGTGAAACAGACCAAAACTGTTGCCTGCAAATGCCAAGCGAAGTGTCAGGTACAAAAACCAAAATGTTAAGCCCCAAACCCCAAAACAGCCGACAAATGTGGATGCCGTGTTGTTTAATTATTGAAAAACTCTGTTGCCCGTCGAGGAAAATTCAACAGCCCAGTGGCAGAAGTTGCTGGAGTCGATGCTCTGAATTTTGGTGCAGTTTGGCAGCTAGGCTCCTTCACGCAAGTGGCTCAGGTGTAAAAAGCTTTTAAAACTTTCCAATTTGACCTTTTGTCAGAATGAATTACTTTTTATGGACGGCACACAAAATGGCAAACAAAATGTACGAAACAATGCGGCAAACATTGTATTATAAATATTCTCATTGTACGAAAACAATGTAAGAACTATTCTTTTGTATATTTTGGGGCCAGCGCCCAAAGCCCCAGGGCGCAATCCAAACTTGCTGTGATTCTAATTGGCCTTTCAATGTAAAATAAGTCTTTAAGAATATTACAGAGATTGAAAGGAGGTAGAAAACGTCATGAATTTGAATAGTTGGTTAAGTTTTCAGCGTAAAGTTAACTGCGTTTCCATTTTTCAGTTCTTTAAGTCTCACTTAATTCGCCCATGTGTTTTTTTTTAAGCTTTCTCAACTACATATAAATTTGCTTAAAGCTTACATGAGCTTTGAAAGCCATATCTATATATCTATGCGTTTCTTTCATATATGGTTTTCTTTAGCTACATCTAGTCTCATCTAAAGCTTACAGCTTCGTTTTTGAAAGCTTGTTTTAGTAGTTTTCTGAGGTATTTGTTAAAAACTTTTTCAATACATTTAATATTAATTAAAGCTTTTATGAACTTTGAAAGCTTCTAAACCATATTTTTACGAATCTTACAGTACTATTCGAATCATTTCAATTACTCTTTCTTAAAGCTTTCATGAACTAAAGCGCTTCTTTCATTTATGCTTTTCTTAAGCTACATTTAATCACTTGAGCATTGAGAGCGACTATTCCATTTAGTAATATTACTCATCGGGTAATCGCTAAGAACATTTCAGTACTTTTGGATCTTTTTCTTGTGAGCTTTGAAGCTCCTTAAAAATATCTTTTTGCCTCTTATTTTTAAGAATTTTTCAGCACTATTTGAAGCTTTTCAATTACTCTTGCTTAAAGCTTACATATGCTGTGTAATCTTCGTCTCGCCAAAACAATCAAAATACTTCATTATTATATTAATGAGCTTTGTGTTGTTCATTTGCAGCTTTTTAAGCTACATTAAAGCTCAATTAAAGCTTACCTTGAAAAGCTTCTATTTGAAAATATTTCACTATTATATGTTCATTTAAGCTAACATTAGCTTTTCTATTTTTAGTTCTATTTGCATTTTATTTAACCTGAGTTACTCTGACATAAAATTAACATGAGCTTTGCAATCAACATATTTTTACCCATTTTGTGTAGGAATTCTTAATGAGTTTTGTTGCTGTGTATTACGCTGTCATTTAATGAACTATGGATATAAAGAAAGTATTATTGTGCTTGGCTTATATTTTACCTGAATTTTAGAGCTTGAATTCAACATAAATTAAATCGGCATCATATTTTATCATTCGTGGCCAGCTGGGGTGTGGTTGAAACGGCGCTTTAATTAGTTTTTCACACTGCGGTCGAATGCGGAGCCAGTGGAACAACGACGAACAGGACAAGCGAATGTTTGTCATGCTTTGTGGTTGTCCTGCGGCGCACACTTTCGTCCTCGGTCGTGTTTTTACAGCACGCATTCATCGCGGTTCAGTTGTTGCGGTTAACCAGCGCAGCGTGTCCTAATGCTAATGGCATTTCAATGTCCTGCAGTTGCCCTGAATCCCTATTGCAGAAATGATTGGTGGCTCCAGTGAATGTGAGCGGAAATATTGATGAGCGCTAATGCTGATGGATGAAGGTGCAGCCGCTGTCTAACGAAAATATGTGATTCGTCTGGAAAATTAATGTTTATTAACTGCAATTGAAATGTATCTAAAATCTGTGTCCATAGCCGGAACAAAAGGCCAGGAATTAGGCTCAAGTCAGACGTGAAAATGCAATTTCACTTGCAGCTAATCAACAGCTAACATCATAACTAACCATAAGCCAGGTCCATTGAGCTCCATTGAGCAGAATTGTTCCACTTGGATGCATGTCTAGAATCTTTGTAATGGCTTTATTGTCTTATGCAGCCACAGGTCACTGACTCATTAAGCTGGCAATAAATCTTGTGTGCCGTTTGTGTGCAATCTTTAATTTGAGCTCGATTCGCTGTCTGCAGTGAGATTTTAAAATAATTTAAGTCTCTGCAGTATCATCAATTGCTTTGTGTCATTTGCTTTTTAAGGGATATAGTTCGGGGTTTGGGGGCAGCATTGTAAATCCGAGCTGATGTCATTTGCGTCTGAAATACATGACGGCAACATTTTGTACATAAAATACATAAGTCACTGCCTAAGGAAAAGAGCTGCTGCTCATATTTTTGCTGACTAACAGCTATGATGTATGCTCAACTGCGAGATACTCAGTATTCAGTACACAAGTACATGAAATATGTTTGAAATTGAAAAAATGTAAAAATTAATATTAACCTATATAAAAATCTAAGCTAAGCTATTCGATGTACTGAACTACAAAGAACTCCATAAATAATTCAAGTAATAAAGTATAATGTGCATGCGAACTATATTTGATAAATGCGAATCAATAAATATGTGTGTGTACAGAAGAAAGAGAATATCATATTAAGTCCGTGTATATGGACTGGCTTATTTATTACTCCCTCTTGCTGGCCCATGAGTGCAGGAGATATAAATGAAACAAAGCTGCAAATAAAATGCTCGTATTTAAGTATGAATCCAAAGCGAAAGACGCTTAATGCGAAAAATGACAAGCGACGCTGTGATTTGCTTTATGAGGTCCTTCGAACATACATATATACATGTACACAAGTATATACATATATTCCATGGAATTTCTATGTGGGCTGCATAGTAATGAGTTACAGCTAGTGTTTCAGACCCGGAGCTTGACATGCCATGGCTCACATAAGTCCCCGCACACTGCACGCACAGATATTAACTTTTTTTTGCTTTCAGTTCTTTACTCGAAGTCGGGCAATTAATGTCCTTTATGTTTGTCATACTCGGGGGCTTAAGCTAAACAGCGAACTCTTCGCTCGAGTTGTACGCAATTCCTTGACCTTTGCCCTTTGCAGTTGTTGGATTAACTCCGGCTTCAGAAGCGTTTGATATATCGTATAAGCTTTTACAACGTCCTTTAAAGTTGCGTACATTGACTTTGCTCGTGGGAATTGATTTTTTGCTTTTCATTTTTTTTTTATAAAAAGTTGTTTTTCGTACATTCACTTTGTATAGATCGCATTTGGTGTGTTTAATATTGCCTTTACCAATCCAAAAGTGCTTACTAAAAGCTTTTAATAATGCCAAAGGCAGCAAAATTAAATTAGCTGCTTTTTCTTTAAGCCTTAGACACGCTCAAGGCAAAAGTTTTAAGCCAAGCGCAAAACAATTTATTATTTAATATTAGTTGCTCGCTTAAAGTTTTAATTAAAAAGTTAACAAATTACTCATGCCTCAAAGTATATATTGAAGTATGCAACTCAATTAAGAAAGCTTTTGCTGTTGAATTTCAAATTCAGCTCGCAATTTGCCACAAATATTGATCCAATTAAAGTTGAATATGCCTGGTACGCACACAATTGGCGTGGCCGTCTAAACAACAAGTGCGGCTAATCAATCAATGCAATCAAGCATAAATTGTCTTAAAACAAAGCTCCAGCTAAATATTGTGATGCCATTAACAACAACTGTCAATAGGGCGATATGAGCAGCAGGGTAGACAAAAGCCGCAACATTGGTGTGCCCCATTGTAGCAACAATGGCAGGCGGAAACGGAAGCAGCTGCAGAGGCAAGGACCGCGATCTATTTACTATAGTTGCCGTTGGGCGCAATACAACCAGACTCATGCCCAATTCGAATGCCAATGGCAATGCCAATGCCACTCAAGCGTGTGCAAACAGACAAGCGACAATCTCGACGCCATCAACGCGGCGAGACGAGGCATCTTTATCGACAACGACTTTGACTTGAGGCAGCATGGAGCAGGTTCTATATATATATATAAGAAATTATGCATGAATGTTATTATTGTGGCTTGTTTCCCAGAACATTTCATATGTTTCTGATGGTAAATTGAATAACAAACGTTGTGACATCGCGCACACGCACCGAAATTGGTATTAAATTGCTCCTTAAGGACAACAAAAGCCACAGCCTACAGCCACAGTGCGGCACGAGATTTCAATCAGAAACAAACCTACACGCAAATACAATGTGCTTAATTCTCGTACAGTTATGCGTATGCAAATTGGCAAATGGCAAAGAGAAAAATGAAAGAGGCAGGAATGCATACAGTCTGAGAGATTGAATACCTGGCTGACTACCAATGACACGAGCTGAAAGCTTGCCAGCAGGACTAATTTTGACTTGTCACTAAAATGAGCCGCATTTCAGGCAACAAATACTGAGCACTAAAGATTAAGCGTCACATTCAGCTCGTGTCATTGGTAACTAATAAATTTTCCATTTTCATATCAAGTTGCATGCCACAGGCAGCTCGCCACCTGCCGACTCTAATGGAAGATGCCGACACTGAAGTGGCGTCTCGTTGGACCGTTCACAAAGCCACTTGGCTGGCATCCTGTCGCCCTGTCACATTGTCGTCCTGCATTCTGGACCAGGATGTGCTGGATGTGCAGCATCCCGAGTGCGGCCTGTCGCATACACTTGGTGGCCTGAGTGGCTGAGCCCCTGCCGCATTGTTGTGTCAGCGAGCAACTATTTGCAGTCAACTTTGTTGACATTTATGTTGCTTTTGTTGCCGCGGGGTCAGCCGTCAGAAGGGGTCCTCCATCCTTTGGGCCATGGCGCCGTCAAGCGGAATTAACCGGGCATCTCCGATTTAATCTCAAAATGTGCTCACTTAGCAAAATACTGTAACTTGAAAGTTGAGTAGAAAATTGGTTATTGTGCTCGGCCGTAATGGAGATTATACAAGCCGCGGGGCGTGTGCGTGTGCGTGTTTGTGTGTGCATGCTTGTGTTTGTGTTTGTGTGTGTGTTGATACTTATAATCATCTTTGACCGATGTTTTAATTAATGCAATGCCTGCAGTGTTTTCTTGTTCTTGGTCCTTTGCCATTTGCTGCTGCGGCCAAAGTTTTTCAATTATTTTGCTTTGACAAGTTCTCAGCAGGCGCCAACGCGGACCCCAGCGCATCGCTTTCCATTAAATTAAGTGCAAATTTACTCATGGAATAAAAAATATTAATGACAGCTCAGCTGGCCTTCAGCTTGCACTCAGCTCTTTATCTGCTCAGAGAGGCTGTCGAATTGGTTTAATTGAATTTGCGTTCTTTGCACGGCGACAAGTTAGGCTGCAACTGGCATTCCATTAAAAAACATTCTATTATCGAATTGTGTTCTTTAATAGTTTCTATTGTGGTTTCTGTCTGTGCCCAAAATAATTCAGTTAAAATCGTTAACAGTTTGTCATCGAATTTTGCAATTGTCAACTAACATTGACAACGATTTTAAATTTAAACATTAGTATTTATTACTCTATTCTATTAATTCCCAGCATAAATAAAACGTTATTTTATTTCATTTGTCGTTTGGAAAAAGAGTTTTTACCTCAAATAAATAAATTTTTCATGTGTTTACACACAACAAATAACTTTTTTATTTTTAATGCATTTTCCTAGATCAATAGAAATTGTCGATAGTGTCAATATAGAAACATGCAAATAAATGCAAATGCCAAATGCAAACACTTTCAAATTTGGCAAATTGCATGACAAAATGCAGTGCGGCAAAATGTTTTGTGGCAACCGACACATTTGCGCTTCAACTCTAAGCTTAAAAGCCAAAACGATTGTAAACTATATTGCAGGCAAAAAAATAAAGATAGGCAAACTTTCTAAACAGCAATTTATAAGAAACTTAAGTTTCCTTTATTATGCCCAAGCTTATATTCACAATATCATCTGCATCATCCTCTCATAATTACAAAAATATTCTTTTATACGTGTTTCACAAAAGCAGTAAGTCCCTTGTGTGAGCCTTTGGATATTCAATGCATGGCGCACAAAAGTATGCTACGTTTTAGTAGCACTTGCTTGAAGCCTAGGTGAATCTAGTGTTGTGAAACGTTAAAAGCGCTATCGATAGTATCGATATTGCGCCTTCAATGTTTCATAATCGTTTGTTCTTGTTGATAATTAAATTATTATTTAATTAATAATGAAAATACATATAATAAATAATAAATGATTTCTAAAATTTCTCTGCAAAGTTGTGAACTTCTTTGTTAGTTGTCTAACACTAATTATGCGTGCTGTTGGTGAATTAATGTTGGCTTTTATCTTAAGCGAAATTTAATGTTACTAGGCTTAAAGCTCTTAAGTGCTTTTTAAGCTATTTATACTCATTTTACGTGCTGAATTGTATTCCATTTAGCTATCCGTCTCTGATTTTAAAACTTAGCTATGCCATATTCAGCGTGTGTCATTGGGGCTTGAGAATTTTTGCAATTATTATGCAACAAGTAGCGTCAAGGGAAATGCCGAGCAGCTTAAAACATGTATGTTCCTACTGTGTGGGAAATCGCTGTGGTAGAATGCAAAATTAGAATAACCAGAGCAGTGCAAAACCGCAAACAAACATGGGTGTAACTAAAAGGCGACGAGCAAGAGACAGACCTGGTTTTTGGTGAGGCAGGGTGACTGACGATGACTGGTGCATGCCAACACCATTGTTGCACATGCCGCACAGCGTTGACTCTCCTTGGACGCATTTTCCACTTTAAAGCCAAAAAGGCAAACACAGCCGCAAGCAGAGGTTTCTCTTGCCGTGGCAAGCGAATAACGTGTGTGTGTGTGGCACGGCTACGTGACTGTGTTGCCAATCCGCCTCGCTAACCGCCCGCCGCCGTTTTGGGCGTGCTAAGCGCCGTTGATGGCCAAGACCAAAATGCAATGTTGCAATTTGCCAAATTGAAAACACGAAAATGAAAGCGGGCCGACGAGCCAACGGACTTGACATGACGCAGGGCTACAAAGTAGCCGCCAAGTTAATTTACGCCAAAGTGTATGCAACTCACCGCCCCTTGCCGCCACGCCCGCTGCCGTAACACGCACGTCAATTGCCCGTAATGGGCACTTCCGCTTGCAAAATGGCGCTTGCACTTGGCAACAACAATGTGGCCGCTAATTCTCTAATTTTCAACGGACAGCAGCCGTTGTGAGCATGAACAACTACAAAGCACACATAGGCTCCTCGCACCCAGCCCCCGCACCATCCTCTTGTGGCTATCTATTTATGGACGCATGCTGCGGCAGGTGCCCCCAGGTTGCACAGCATTTGCATGCCAACTATAAGCGAGACTGCTGTCGCAGTCGACATGTTTGCGTCGCGTTTTAATTAAAAATAACTGCAAAAAAACATTTTTTAATTAACGGAAATATGAGCAACACGCCGTGCGGCCTGTTGCCGTGGCATGAGTATTATTTGCCTTGTTGCAATTTGCCATTGAAATGTGTGAGTAAATATTTAAGAGCTTTACTTGCGAGTGCACATATTTAACTAAGAGGGCGTGAGGGCGAGAGTGTGTGTGTATAAGCGTGTGTGTGCACAGCACATTCCTGGCCAATATCTAAAAGACCAAATACAACAGCCCCGATTTGTGTGGCTTTGTTTGCCCCGTCTAACCACATTGGTATGCTTCGATGCGTGCCACATCCCGTTGCTCGTTTCCGGTCAACCCGACAAACTTCATCAGCTGGCTTTGGTTGCTGTTCTTGCTGTTTTTGTTGTTGTTGCTGTTCTGTGTGTGCTCCTCGCATAATTTACCCATATTTGTGGCACACTAATTGCGGCACATCACTTTGTCCGCCGCTGCATTGCAATTTGCCCACGTCGAGCGTCAGTTCCTAAGTTATGCAAATTAGCTGCGATGTTTTGTTGACTGACACAGACCAATGGCAGACATTGGACAGTGGAAGGGTACAAGGGATAGTCCACGTCCTGTAGGAGCGAGCAAGCTGAACGCATCCTAAACACATTTGCATAGCCTTCGCCTATTTACGCAAATTCACCATCATTTCAGTGCCCGCCCGAGTATAAACAATATCTTCCATTACGCTGTGAGATGCAATTTGTTCTATAATTTAAGCCAGAATGGTACAAATTTATACTTTTGTCAATATTTAAAAGTGAAACAAGAAGAATTCTTGTACCTCAGGTAGATTTGAACGGGAAAAACTTGTCTGACCTGATCTGATTTGACTTGTCCGCCAGGTAAATTTATAATTTATTTTTAAATGTCTACAAATATATTTTCTTAACATGCACAGTCGACTAAATGTTGTTTATATACTTCATGCATATAATGATTAAATTGATCATATGAAAATTGACATTAAATTTTGTTTAAAATGCTATTTTAAGTCAAATTCGGAAGTGTTCCAATTTTGATTGAAAAACCATGCGATTTTCTTTTGACTTCGAAATTAATCAAGTCAAAGCTTCAAGTCCTTATAAGTAGCTTTGTTAAACCTAAAACTTGAATCTCAATTTCTAAAAGTAAAAAAAAAATATAGAATACGATGCAACTTCTTTTCGTATATATAAAATAAAACAAGAAAAATCTATGAAATTGGTATTGCGTCCATGCTCTACTGCATTTACATATTGCTATGTTTAAGGCCAACTATAAAAACAAGCGCGTACAGCAATTTAAAAGAACTTCACAATTTTTAGTAGTTTATGGTACAAGTTTATTGCAATTTTCTGGTTACTCAGCTATACAATACGCCTCAGCGCTCATGGGCCATAAAACGAATTTGTTAACCAAAACCAAAAGCGCATTAAAATCTTAATCTTTAGTGTTGACATTAAATTTACAAGCACAATGGTCGAAAAGAGAGCGGAATGTGAACCGGTATGGCCACGCCCCAATGCCACAAGCAGTAACATAGCCGCCCATAAAACGCTGGCGAGAACAAAGCAATTTCACACGCTCATGAATGGCAAAGTGATGCACACACACACACACACACACACAAACACGTAGGGACGAATACACCCGAAGAGTCCCTTATAGAGCAGAGTTCAAGAATTTATTACCCAATTTGAAATTGCAAACGAGTGCGTGATAAACCTCGAGGTAGTTGTTGCTGTCTGCTTTGTCGTTTTTGTTTGCATATACCCTATTTTAGAACCCAACAGCGAATGCCAGACATAGCCAAATTGCACTTAGCATAGAGCTCAGAGCTACATACAGGGTATGTTTGAGTCTAGCAACAGCCAGCCAACGTCAACTTTTTGTTTGCTGTTGTGTGCTTTAATACAAAACAACGTGGTTTATGACAAACGGAAAGAACAGCAACAAGAGCGAAAGAGGATGCAAATGCAAGTCAATCCACTGGTCAAGGTGGACGTCAGGTTCGTGTGCAAACAGAATGTGAAAATGGAAATGAGCGTACAAAGCGCAAACACAGCCAATACATACACAAATCCACACCTACACACACGCAGAGGAAAAGGCAATCTCTCTTGGCAAATGGTGAAAACACTAAAAATCAATGTGTACAGCTGGCAGCAGATGGAGATCCATAAAGATAGAACGGCGACTTCTTGCCCCCAACTTTAGTTAAACTTGAAGTCAAGGTAAAGCGGCAAGTGCAGCGCACAAGAGTTGCGCACGTGGCAAGTGCCGCAAGCCTCTCTATGCAAATGCCAAAAGCCATGCTAATGCAAATGCGCATAAATGGCAACTGCCAACTGCTACGTCCCAGCCCTTACCCGCTGCAATTCCAAAAGCGTGCCACAACGCTCCCCGTTTTCATTTAGAAATATACATATATATATATATATACTTTTTTTGTCTGCTGTGAAATGTAGCCGCGCTTTAAGTGGCTATTCGACAGTCGCCGGCATTCCCCGCGCCTCCTTTCCATTTGCATACATATGAAGTTGCCCGACTTCCTCTTATTGCCCCCTGACGCTCCAGTCAGTCCCTTTGCCTAAAATGCACCTTGTGGTCATAAATTTTGCTTTTTGTTCCATTGAAGCATTTAAATAAATTTTCATTTCGAATTCGCCAGCTTTTCGAGATATTTGCGATTGAAATAAACAAATTTATTACCCACAAATAAATTCTATTTAATATATATTTCTTGTGGATTTTGCTTGTGCATTCGAAATTCATGTGTTTGTGCAAAAACAATTGACATTTTTAGAATTGCTGAGCTCAAGCAAAAGGAAACTTAATAATTGATTGTGGCCAGAACGGCAAGAGTTTATTGCAAAACCCAAAATCTAGAATAAATGCTGTTCAATGGGCATCGAAAGTAAGTCAAATAGTTTAAAGTGTGCCCAATACACATATTGTTTTATTGGAAAAATTTTAAATAATAAATAAAATTATTATTTGTTTACCTTACATTCATTTGCCTACCCGCAAGCTCTGTAGTGTTTTATTATTCGATTTACATTGTGGGGGAAATTATTTGATACAATGTGCTGTAAAGCAATTAAAGCTTTAACAACAAAAATTACAAATATAAAATATATTACTTTAGCCTGAATTTAGATTAGGCTAATTGAAAACTTCTGAAATAGCAGACATCAGAGCTTTACCTTACATATTTCTGTTTGTTCTATTCGGCTAGCTATTCAATCTGCCATGAAATACTAACTTTTTATTCAATGCTTCTCTGTTTTTGCAGGCTGAATAAATCCTAAATTAAATCAAGTTGACAGCACGTGGGGGGCAAATCAAACAGAAATGAACTGTTGAATGGCTGTCGAGGATTAGATAGAAGCTCCCAGCCCATTTGCGCGTGGATATTTAAGGCCGCCAATATTAAAAAAAGGCATCAGGGCCGGAAGCGAACGTGCATGAACTAAAATCTAGAGGCTAAAGTAACAGACACAACCACAGCCACAGGCTCAGCTACAAGGGCTGAAGATGACAACACACAACCATTTGACGGAAACAGTTTGAGTCGCACTCATCAATTACCCCTTCCAGCGGGCACCTGCGCTGCTTCGCTGCCCATTAAAGTCGGAGCTAACCAAACAGCAGGCTGTTAGGCAACAGGCGATAGCAACAGGTCGTCAGAACTTTGCTAAGAGACCCAACCCCAAGCACATAAGTGGCCATCTACGTGACTTTATCAGCACACGCAGCTGGAGCCGCAGTCAAGCGCTTAACTGAAGAGCGTCGCACAAGGTGGAGGCGGCACATTAACCAGCAGATTGGGGCTGATTTACTGGATGTGTGAACAGCTAGAATAATGAGTATATGCAGCAGTCCGGCATCACAGCAAATCCGTAACCGTATCCACAAACAGTGAGCATCATGACCGATGTGTCTGCGGCAGCTGCCGGTGCCGCCGGTGGCGCCTGCGAGCGCACACGCACAACAAACTCAGAGGCGCCAGCCGAGTCTGCGTCCATAACAACGTCTACATCAGTGTCCACGAAACCACTAATCAATGGTGCCAAAAAGGCGACACAGCCCGCAACGGCAACGGCAACGGCAACAACAACAGCAGGAACAGCAACAGCAATTGCAACCACAAGCAATCAAGCCAAATTGGAGCGTCACTTGCAGAGCAACAACAATCAACATGCAGCCGCAGAAACGCCGACGTCGCCGTCGCCGTCGGCGTCGCCATCGCAGCCGTCGCAACCATCGCTGGCCAAGCCAAAGGTTTCCGCTGACAACGAATCGTGTGGACCTGCGGCCAGCGACAGTTCGAGTGCCGCATCTGGTTCCATGGCGTCCGCCAAGTGCAGCAGCAAGCAGGATGTTGACGAGGTGGCCCGCCTGTTTGAGGAGAAGCCCGAGGCATTTGAGAAATGGCTAACGGAACGTGCCCCACCTGAGGCGCTGAGTCGCCTACAGGAGTTCATTGAGAGCCGTAAGCCGCACAAACGGCCCTCGGTCACATCGGATTTGTTCCAGCAGTGGATGGCCTCGCCCGTAGTGCAGAAGGTGAGTGTTTGTTAAATATATAGCATGCTTTTTGGAGACGTCGACCGGGAGCTCCCGACTAGGGGATACCCTGAACCCTCTTCTTCCGACAGGCGATAGGTATAGAAAGAAAAATACTTGATATATATATACTATTCTAGAAGCTACATGCCAAGTTTGGTGACTCTAGCTCATATTATTTGCCGAAATTGATCAAATAACAGGATTCCGATATCGATTTGTATCGATTACTTGGAAACGGGGTAAGTTATCGACTATCGGAAACAAACTCGATCTGCGCGGGGACTAGGAGGACCTACAGCTCTGTCCGTTCGTCTGTCTGTATGTATGAACGCAAGGATTTCAGAACCTATAAGAGCTAGAGTGCCCGCACAGTACGAGTTCGTTACCGATAATCTAGAATGGTCTATACAGGTCAAGTATCTTTAATTTTAAAGCTATCGGCACCCCCCGCCTTGAACATATAGATATAAATTACATAAATAAATCACCACCCATTTAAACCACAATTTTAATGCAATTGACTTTTTTGAGAATTCACGAATTTAAGAAAATGATTTTTTATATCAACTTATATCTTATATCAAAAATTTTTATGAATACATGTACACATGTATTGTTAAAATCTATTAAAGTCATTATAATTGCGATGATTTAATTCGTTTTTTTTTTCATCGAAGACTGATTTTTTGGTATGGCTGCTAAAGCAAACGAGCTCGTAGCGTGAACTGAATTTGGTGCTGGTAGAAGAGGGTCAGGGTATCGCCTAGACCGGGAACTCCCGACTGGAGACTCTTACTTGTTTTTAAATGCGAAACTTTTATAACTAATAGTGCATTTGAAATTACTCTTGTTAGTTCTGTTCGCCATATATAAATTTAAAAATTAGAATTCGTGTGTGTTGTGCGCAGTATTTGCGTACTGCAACTTGCTTTGAAATTGAATTTCCTCGCGCTTTGCTGGGCAAATATATCAAGTTGATGTTTTTTCAACGATTTGGTTTAGTTTTGTGATCACTGATTG
The DNA here is from genome assembly GCF_035044405.1 of Drosophila montana. Taxonomy (NCBI): domain Eukaryota; kingdom Metazoa; phylum Arthropoda; class Insecta; order Diptera; family Drosophilidae; genus Drosophila; species Drosophila montana. The sequence goes on along the minus strand of NW_026998620.1, from coordinate 11,594,069 downwards.
AAAGTTCCCTTACTTACGCATGCACAACACTTTCAATGTCTATTGTATTGAATATATTACACATACGCACGGGTGGACATTGCAAGTGAATTTCAATTAAAAACATGGATTTGACAGTTACTTCCCTTCCAGCAGCTTAGCAATTTATGCAGAAAATCACTTTGTGGATTTATAATTTGTCAACGTGAAAATGCTAGTGTCTTCGTTGTAATGATCCTTAGAAGCTGGTGACCTTGAGCGAATATTCCCATGTGGACAGAATTAACAATCTATTGCAGTTGTTCAAGCATTAAACCAAAGTGTGTTGCGGTATTCAAATTTATTCAAATTTATTGGGTTAGGTAATGTTGGCCTTTTCTGTTTTTATTTTGTAACTAGCCAACTGTGCTGCGCCTGCGGTTCCTGTTTCTATTTCTTTGGTTCCTGTTATTTGCCATCAGTGCGGCCCTCCTTCTTTGGGCAGCTTGCCGCCTAGCTCGATTCCTCCTTCTTGCGTTCCTCCGGCGCTGCTGACGCCTCATCCGCCTAATTCGGTTTCTCAGCCGGTTCGCTCTGGCCTGAGCCGCAGCCAATTGCGCAGCCGTCTGCGTGTCAGTTGATGAGCCTGATCCCGTAGATCTTGAGGGAGAACCTCCACTGCTAGGCGTTGTTGTCGCAGTGCTGCCAGTTGGTGCCGGTGTAGTTTCTGGGATGGCCGGTGTGGCTGGTGAGGCTGGTGTGGCTGGTGGGGCTGGTGTGGCTGGTGTGGGAGGCGTCGTCGGGATTGTGGCTGGACAGCTAGGGTCCGTTTGATTCTCAGTAAGTGCGCACTCATCAGCAGTTCAGGTTCCTGGCCGAAGATCACCGTTTGGACTCTCATTTCGCTGCCAACGGGGTGGTTTGAATGTCTTACTTTGGCCCCGGCAGCCCATTTTATAGCGATTTTGAATCTATAAATTGTATTGTTAGTGTATTGAAGCAGCTGTAATAACAGATGGCACATCCAAATCATGTTTAACATATTAGTTTTTGTGTCTTGTTTGTGATAGATCGGGCAATTGCATTGCAATTTCCAATATTTTAATATTAAAAGTATTTTATTATTTAATATTTAATTAGCTGTTTCTAACAACTTTTTGGTTCATTCTAACACGCGCAGCCAAATATACAAAGAATGCAAAATCTTCTCCGAAACATTCAATTGTTCTTAAGCCCAATTATTTAGACAACTTATTGGAAAGTCGCAAGAATAACAATGATACTGAAACCTGGAAAACCTGAAAGAAATACCGACTCATATCGACCTATAAGCCTTTTACCCTCCATCTCCAAAGTCTTCGAAAGACTTATTGCTCCGCGGCTACTTGATCACTTAAACCAACATAAAACGATTCCCGAACATCAATTTGGGTTCCGCGCTGGTCATAGCACAATAGAACAAGTGCATCGGGTAACTGATCACATTCTTCAAGCGTTTGATAAAGGCGAATATTGCAACGGAGTATTTCTGGATATACAACAGGCATTCGACCGTGTTTGGCATCCAGGATTACTAGCCAAAATTAAGCAAGCCACCCCAGCTAATATGTTTAAACTACTAAAATCATTTATGGAAAATAGAAAGTTCCTGGTACAAGTCCAGGATAGTCAATCGCCAATCAACCCAATACTTGCTGGAGTCCCACAAGGCAGCGTTCTCGCTCCTATTCTATATACAATATTTTCAGCCGACATCCCACAAATTAATAATTCTGGCATGTTATTGGCTTCTTACGCCGATGATGTCTGTGTTTTAAACTCAAACACATCAGAAAGTGAAGCAACAACAGGTATTCAGCGATACCTCGATGAATTTGGTAATTGGGCCAAGAAGTGGAACATGGGAATTAACACCAGCAAATCGATTAATGTCTGTTTCACATTACGACGTAAACGAACTCCACCAGTTTCTCTCAACATGCAACCAATTCCACAAGCATCCTCGGCCAGATATCTGGGCATCACCCTCGACCAACGACTTACTTATCGAGAACATTTTGAAAAAGCTGCGACAATCTGTTATCTGAAGAGAGACAAACTTCACTGGATGTTGAACCGAAGAAGTAAGCTTCCATTACGGTGCAAAACTCAAATCTACCAGCAAATCATTGCGCCAACTTGGAGATATGGCATCCAGATTTGGGGCACAGCTGCCAAATCAAACAGAAGACGTTTCCAGATAATCCAAAATAAAGCTTTACGCCTAATAACTGGCTGCAGCTGGTATGTCAGTAATCTGACCCTTCACAGAGATCTGAATATTACGCTAATAGAAGATCAGATCTCTTTCTACTCCAGTCGCTATAACGAAAGACTGATAAACCACCAAAACAGATCTGCACAAGCCCTTGTCGGATCTATTCCTATAAATAGACTGAAGAAAAGACACTTCGGTCTTCTACAAAACAATTAAAAACAATTCTTAAGAAGACAGCTTAGCCTTAACCTTATGTAGAGCAGGAGAAAATAAACTAAGAAACAAACATTGTTAAATGCAAATTTTGAAGCATGTACATGTTTAAAAAACTCATATTATCTGTTAATATAATAAAGATTTTCATAATAAAAAAAAAAAAAAAAAAAAAAAAATTCTAACACGCGCAGCCAAATATACAAAGAACGCAAAATCTTCTCCGAAACATTCAATTGTTCTTAAGCCCAATTATTTAGACAACTTATTGGAAATATAAACATTGTATTTATTATTAAATTTACTTTCAATTGGTTCTTTCTTCCATAATTTAATTCGCTAAACCCAAAAAAATCGTACTTGATTTTAATCTAATTGTTTACATATATGTGGTGTGCTTATACCCTGTGCACACTATAAAAATTGGTATGTAGGCTTAGGTAAAGTATACCCACTTATGGATAAGTCCACCATTCCTCCCAAAATCATCTTTAAGGCTAGAGCCAAGCTATTTATTACATATATTGATATCATATTCAACAAACATAGAAGTTATACAAAAAAAATTTAGAATTCTTAGAGGGCTATATTTTATGATTTAAAGAATTCAATGCTTCAATCAAAGTATTAAATTATCTGTGGTCTGCGGGATTGAAGAATTGGTCAAAATTTATTCAAGTTTTTCGTTATTCCTTTTAATGTATTGCCAGTCTTTGTCTGAATTTAAAGATAAGGCTTATCATATGTTAGAATTTGAGGAGTCCGAATGCGGAGGAGATTGCGGAGGTTTCACCCAATCGATCTCTCAGATCAGTTTATATAAACTACCTTCCCTTGTAAATTTTCATTTTAGACTTAACAGTAGAATAAGTTTATGGTATATATTCATATAAATTTAATTTAAGTTGTTCCCATAATAACAGTAAAACTGAAATAAAGCAAACAAAATGTAAAACAAAACATCTTTTCTAGAGTAGAAAAGCTGATAACTAAAAAACTAGTAAAAAAATGTTCTCGCGTTCAACCAGAAGCAATTTTTCGAGGCATAATTTCAGGCGTGACACTTGTTAGATATGGGCATGCCCTAATGCAAGCATTTAGATTATTCTCAGCTGAAAGAAGATTTTAGATCAGGTTAAACTTAATAGTAGAGAAATATTTAAGGTTTGTGTAGATAAATTAAAATGCCCTAACTTATGCTTTAGTTAAGATAAACCAAATTATCTAACTGTGAGAGATACAATTTGATAACCATTATCAGCTAGTTCGATGCAAATATTTATATTTAGTGATAAAATAATGATAAACTATTTCTTATTAATATAAAAAAAATTAGCGTTGCCCGGTTGATAAATGTGTCAATTGATTTCAAAAAAGAGAAACAACAATTCTGGATAAAACTTATGACTGGCCGGTTCTCGATTCTTCAATCGACATAGAACAACGAACATTCAACCGACAATCGAATATGGAATAATTTTTCATTATTTGATAAAATTGCATTTGGATTTCTGTTAAAATGATTTTGATTAGTTCCGTGTGTAGTAATGAAACATTGCGGCAAACAGCATGCAGCCAAATCGCTCTTTGTTTACCATGATATATGTACCCAATCGACTTGACGTAGTTCTAGAATTCAACAATAATGTCAGCCCCAATAGCCTTAGGAAATTTCGGTAAATATTGCTTTTTCCTCAGATTATTTGTAACAACATTTTGCCTTTTGACTGTACATTGCCCAAAAACTCAAGGTTCCTGGATCAAATTCTTAGACTCCACCGCATGCAATATCGGGCCAACAGCTTTATCCGGATTTTTGACTGTGACTGAGATGATTAAAACGATTTCACTGGCTCTGATTTTGTCAACGAATCAAACCAAAATGTGCGTATAGGGCAGACGGCAGTTTTTCGACAAGCTAATGGGGAAAGCGCGTTTCAGAGATTGTATCAAAAGCAAACGAGAAATCGCCGGTTCAAAAAGAGCAGCAGTTAAACATTTTAAATTTAAAAAAAAAATTGAAGGAATAATAATTTATAAAAAACGTATAAATGGAAAATCAATGGCAATTAGTAATAAAATTTAATATTTTTACTTTGCTTTAAGAGTTTCATCAAATACAATGAGCATAGCGACATAACTCCGCCCACATATCTCCGTTCAGTACGTAATGCCTGCAAAATTATCTCGTTTCTTTGCGAAATCATTTCTTTTTGAAACGACATAATTCCAACGTTGATTATGTCTTTTTACAGCGACATAACTCCGTCGCTCTGCAAGCAACACACCTCCGCCCGGAGATATGACGTTCTTAAACGACAAAGCTCCGCCGTTGATCATCGCGAGATTATGCAGCTTTCAAGCCATATATTTCCGCCGATATTAATTTTCAAAACTTTGTCATTTTTAAGGCTGTTTTATGTGTAAGAGACAAGTGTTTTATTGGATATGCAATGTAAATATTTATTGAAAAAGTTTGGCTAGATCATCAACCTGGTTTCTTTAGTTGTTCCTGTTCTTAATCTTCTTCGCAACACTGATCGGCACATATATTTTGGTCCTCTTGGTTTTCTTGGATTTATTGGTTTTCGTGGATACCCTCCGAGCAGTTCTACACCTTGTCAACCTCAACCTAAGGCGCCTGTTCTGCCTACGTAGGGCAACAATACGCCTGCGAAGACGGCGAGTATTACTACTTCCGGTAGATGATGCTGAAGTTGAGCTGGATGCAGTAGTAGCGCTTGAGGAAGCAGCAGTAGTAGTGTCAGATGTCGCACTGGCAGCAGTTGTTGTCGCTGTGCCAGAAGCTGTAGTCGTTGCCGCCACCGTAGTTGTATCCGCGACCGTGGTGGCACAGCTAGGATCAGATGCATTGGCAGTGTCTTCGCATTCGGTTGCAGTGCAGGCGCCGGCTGTTGCACATGCCGCATTGCTGCCTCTAAACAGGCAAATGGTTAAAACGGCACAGCCGAAGATCAACGTTTGGAATTTCATCTCGTTGCCAGAAAGAGAGTTGGATTTGAATGTAAAATTGTGGCTCCGTCTGCCCATTTTATAACGATTTTCAATTTCCGCATTTTAATGTTACAATTTTTATCAGCTGTGGCTTCAGAATAAACAAATAAATATCCCAAAGTATTTCGTATGCTTACATATATGATATGATTTTTCATATTGCCGAATTAAAGAGGGTATTCTCACTTTCTCACCAACTGCGTAACACTTGGATAGAATAATATTTAAAGTGAAAATTAATAGGAAATAATAAAACAAATTGTATGTAAACTCAGAGTTTTGCTCTGCCTGATACATTTTCATTCAAGTTAGATTAGTAGCAAGGGCATTAAGCCAACGGCTTACGATAAATGTAGCTCTTTTTTTTCTAATAACATTTGAACAGCTGCTTTAAGAGTCTCCTGGTAGGGTGTGCTAGAGACCCCTGAACCTAGCGTCGATCTACCGTTACAAGCATTCGAACATTCTTCTGTACATATATACACAAAAACACTCAACAGTACACACACTAAAATACACACGTCGCTAACTGCGCACTTTACAGAGCGGGTCTGCTTCTTCTTTGCCCAGCCATAGGCTTTGGGCAATGTCCGATCTTTATTCAATTTGCAGGACAGCCTCTTCTGTGTGTATAGCAAGGAGTGAACCTTTCAAAATAAGCTAAATATTCGTATTCTGGGTATACCATACGAGAGTCTACCTCTTTTAATAATCGAGTTTCTTAAGAAAATATCAGAATGGAATGAATCGAGAACATATATGTACATATTCCACATTGATCGGCTCAACTCCTCGTCTTGTTCAAGAATATTTTTATTTTGTCAGGTCGGAGATGCTTCCTTTTGCCTGGTATATTAATTTGAACAAAAGCATTTACTCGTTTGTCAATGGGTTGAGGGTATTATAATGTTGGCATAACTAAGTCAATATGCGTCTCCAACTTAATGAACAACAAGCACATGTAGTTGTCAGACAACCAAATGTTTGTTTACGGAACAAACTTATTTGTATCTTTGTGTGTTGTACAAATCTTTAGACTATTGAAAATGTATTTATGTGGGTATTTGAGAAGAAAATTTATTTGATGTTTTTTGTATTTTTTTTACATTTTGTTTGCTTTATTTCAATTATACTGTTATTATGGGAACAGCTCAAATTAAATTTAAATGAATATTTACAATACAACTTATTCTACTGTTAAGTCTAACATTAAAAATTTACAAGGGTAGGGTGTTTATATAAACCGATCTGAGAAATCGATTGGATGAAATCTCCGCAATCTCCTCCGCATTCGGACTCCTCCAATTCTACGCCTCTTTAGAAGGCGCCTAGCCAGACGATTTGCATGGTTTCCCAGTCGCGTTATGTAGTCCCCGACTTTGGGTACTCCTAAGTCTTTTTCCAACTCGGAAGTCCCCATATACCAGGGGACACCAGACAGATAGCGGAGCGTTTTTGCTTGAAGTACCCTGTTTTTCGCATGGCGGGATTTTGCAGCAAATTAAAAGTCAAGCGCCAGTCTAAGTGCACCCCTAAGTATTTGTAGCAGTTATGGTGCGCCAATAATGACCGCGCAGGAAAACTTCCGGACATATATCTCTGCGGATATTTAAATGAATGCCAATATTCCAACGTTTAGCCCACTTTTCAAATTTGTGGAGGCATTGCTGCTAGACGTCAGTAGCTTCGTATACGCATTCATTTCTTGATAAGATGGCTGTGTCATCTGCTACCTGCTTTGCTTCGAGTTGATCACTGATGCTATATTATCATATTTTGCCAACAAATTAAATGTTAATAAATATAACATACTTATGTGTGAGTTTTATTATTATAGGTAATTCTCATGGTATTTTAAAGTTTGTTGCTACTAAAAAATAAAGATCTAATGCGTAGTTGAGGATTTGCTCGTGTTTGACCAAAGAGATTTTTCGAAGCATAATTTTGGGTGTGTCCCTCGTAAAATGAATGAATGCTTTAATACAATCATTAAGAATATTCAATTCTGGAATTAGGTGTTCCATTCGGTAAAACTTAATAGTTAAGATATAATTTTGTTTTATTGAAATAAATAAAGAATTGTGTGTATATCAATTGTTTAAGTAAGTTAGTAAAATAAATTAGTACAATCAAGTAAATGTGAGAGATCCAATTTAAATATATTATCAACTTAATGAATAAGTAATGAATATAATTATAAACTTATTTACGATGTATAAAAATACTAACAGACATTAGACGGCCTTGTCCGGATACTACAATTTTGGGATATTCATCCGCGAGTCGAAACAACATTTCCCAAAATTTTTATCTGAAATGAATTTTCACAAAGATCCTTGAAAATTGGTTTCAAAATTAGTAAAGTAAACCAAAAATTGCATAAAAATTGTTTTATCGCCAATTTTCCTCAAATGAAGGAGGAAGTTCCCAAAGTCTTTTTTATATAAAGTTAAAAATAAGCTTGAAGCCCATGCAATCTTTAACCTGCATTTCCATCCAGTAAGCGTGGATTTCCCAAAAGGTATAAAATCTGAATTAAATATAGGCAAATAGGACTTTGAAAGTAAGTTTGAATACGGTGCTTCCCCATTCAACCTTGGCCCGCATTTCCTATCCAAGGGGTGTGTATTCTACGAAAAGGGTGAAACACATATGAATTTTCAAAAAATCATTGAAAACAGTTTTGAAGCCTATCGGATGGTAAACAAAACACTTCAATATAACCGTTCAATTAACCAAATTTTTTTTGTTTTATGAGATAATTTACTTGGACCCGAAACTACACCTACCAAATCGTTGTTTCCCATATCCACCAGAAGGGTGGATTTCCCGAAAAAAAGATGTTTGATAATGAGTTTGAGGCCGATCGGAAGGTAACCAAAAAAGTTTAGTTTAACCATTTTCTTAGCACACACCTTCATCAGACAAGGTAACTGCAGTAAATATTTCAGTCTTCTACCTCTTACGGATTGTGATCACCAATCAGTCAGCCATTCAGTCAGTCAGTCAGTCAGTTAGTCGGTTTGTTATATGCTTTACTGTTTCTTTTATAATTTTAAGGTTCTGATTATTGATGATTGACGTTCAAACAAATAAAACACAATTGTGAAATGTAAATTGTATGCAATGTAAATATTTATTGAAAAAGTTTGGCTAGATCATCAACCTGGTTTCTTTAGTTGTTCCTGTTCCTGTTCTTAATCTTCTTCGCAACACTAATCGGCACTAATATTTTGGTCCTCTTGGTTTTCTTGGATTTATTGGTTTTCGTGGATACCCTCCGAGCAGTTCTACATCTTGTCAACCTCAACCTAAGGCGCCTGTTCTGCCTACGTAGGGCAACAATACGCCTGCGAAGACGGCGAGTATTACTACTTCCGGAAGATGATGCTGAAGTTGAGCTGGATGCAGTAGTAGCGCTTGAGGAAGCAGTAGTAGTAGTGTCAGATGTCGCACTGGCAGCAGTTGTTGTCGCTGTGCCAGAAGCTGTAGTCGTTGCCGCCACCGTAGTTGTATCCGCGACCGTGGTGGCACAGCTAGGATCAGATGCATTGGCAGTGTCTGCGCATTCGGTTGCAGTGCAGGCGCCGGCTGTTGCACATGCCGCATTGCTGCCTCTAAACAGGCAAATGGCCAAAACGGCACAGCCGAAGATCAACGTTTGGAATTTCATCTCGTTGCCAGAAAGAGAGTTGGATTTGAATGTAAAATTGTGGCTCCGTCTGCCCATTTTATAACGATTTTCAATTTCCGCATTTTAATGTTACAATTTTTTCAGCTGTGGCTTCAGAATAAACAAATAAATATCCCAAAGTATTTCGTATGCTTACATTTATGATATGATTTTTCAAATTGCCGAATTAAAGAGGGTATTCTCACTTTCTCACCAACTCCGTTACACTTGGATAGAATAATATTGAAAGTGAAATTTAATAAGAAATAAAATGATACATTTTCATTGAAATTAGATTAGTGCAAGGGCATTAAGCCAACGGCTTACGATAAGTTTTTTTTTTTAATAACATTTGAGCAGATGTTGTAAGAGTGTTCTGGTAGGGTGTGCCAGAGACCCCTGAACCTAGTGTTAAGCTACGTTTACAAGCATTCACGAGTACACACACTAAAATACACACGTCGCTAACTGCGCACTTGACAGAGCGGGTCTGCCACTAACTTTGGGCAATGTTTTCCTCAATATACAGCCTCACCTGCAGTCCGATCTTTATTCAATTAGCAGGACACCATCTTCTGTATGTATAGCAAAGAGTGAATTTTTAAAAATAAGATTTTTGAATTCTAGCGGAAATTAAAATATTAATAATCTCTGTATTATCAATGGTATTAAAATGTTGGCAGAACTGAGTAAATATATCCAACTTAATAAAGCAAATAAATTTGTAAAACAATTAATTTGCTTAACTTTGTGTATTGTACAAGTCATTCCACTGTTAAAAATATATTTTCTGTTCGTCTTTAGGGATATTAAAAGAGTATTTTTTATGTGTAATGTTACCTTTTTTAATTTGAGTTACATTTTGTACAATTGGACAGGACTTGGGCAACAGACAGGCAAACATTTTGGATTTGCAAATAAAAACAATTGCGGAAAATCATATTTAAATGTTGATGAATGGAACATATTTTATTTTGTTTTATTTTTATAGATCCGTCTAATGTTATTTAAAGCATTTTTTCAGCATTTGCTTTTTTTGTTTTTTTTTTATTTTATACTAGCGGGTATAACCCGGCCTTGCCCGTGGCACGTATGTTATAAAATCAAAAAAGCTTTGAAAATGATTTTGAAACTGATCGGACGGGAATCAAACAACTTTTATGCAAATCGGAAAACTTTTAAAATTCACCAAAAAAATCTTAAAAATTCATTTTCCACCGAAGGAGTTTAGATTTTGCGAGAAATGTGAAACACGTCTCTAATGATTTTTCTTATAGATCTTTGGAAATAAATTTGAACACAAAACGTCATCCACCAAATCTTCGACCCCCATTTGCACCAAGGAGGGATGGATTTTTCAAAAAGTGTGAATCACCCCTCAAATGAATTTGAACAAAGATCTTTGAAAATAAGTTTGGGGCCGATCGGATGGTAAACAAAAAGTTACATACAACCGTTTTCCGCCAATATACCACTGTTGCGGGTGGAATTTTCCAAATCGTCGAAATACGTATTCATTAAGTTCTTATTGAGAGCTTTGAAAATAAGTTTGAAGCAAATCGGACACAACTTAAAACTTCGCACAAAAAATCTTTAAATCGCATTCCCCACGAAGAAGTTTGAATTTTGCGAAAAGTGTGAAACACGTCTCAAATGATTTTTCCTATAGATCTCTGGAAATGAATTTGAGTGCGAAACGTCACCCACCAAATCTTTGACCTCCATTTCCACCAAGGAGGAATGGATTTTTCAAAAAGTGTGAAACTTCCCTTAAATGAATTTAAACATAGATCTTTAAATATGAATTTGGGGCCGATGGGATGGTAAACAAAAAACTTTCATACAACCGTTTTCCGCCAATTTACCACTGTTGCGGGTGGAATTTTCCAAATCGCTGAAATACGTACTTATTAAGTTCTTATGGAGAGCTTTAAAAATAAGTTTGAAGCAAATCGGACACAACTTAAAACGCCGCCCAAAAAATCTTTTAATCGCATTCTCCCCGAAGAAGTTTGAATTCTGCGAAAAGTGAGAAACACGTCTCAAATGATTTTTCATATAGATCACTGGAAATGAATTTGAGCGCGAAACGTCACCCACCAAATCTTTGACCTCCATTTCCACCAAGGAGGAATGGGTTTTCCGAAAAGTGCGAAACACCCCTCAAATGAATTTGAACAAAGATCTTTGAAAATAAGTTTGGGGCCGATCGGATGGTAAACAAAAAAGTTACATACAAACGTTTTTCGCGATTTTTCCACACTTGCGAGTGGAATTTCCCGAAACCCCGTCTTAACGTGCACCTACATCACATAAGGTAACTACAGTGAAATTTTCAGCTTCCTAGATCTTACGGTTTGGGCTGTGCGTTGATCACCAATCAGTCAGTCAGTCAGTCAGTCAGTCAGTCAGTCAGTCAGTCAGTCAGTCAGTCAGCCAGTCAGTCAGTCAGTCAGTCAGGACAAACAGTTTTATATATACAGATTTATTTGTTTGATTTTTAATTTCAATGTTATTTAGGGAGAGATCGATCGGATGAGACCTTCACAATCTCCTCCGCATTCGGACTCTTCCAATTCTATATCTCTTTAGAAGACGCCTTGCAAGACGATTGGGATGATTTCCAATTAGACTGTATGTTTATTACGTCCCCTTTTTCTTGGTAACAACTGAAATGATTCAGATACCACGCTTAGAGTATTACTTGAGTATTTTATGTTTAACCAACAAAAATGTTCACAGCATACCTTTGGGCGTTTATCTTGTAAATAAAATGAAAGCCTCAGTGCAAGCCTTAAGATTATTTAATGCTGCTATTCGATTTATTTTAAATGATATGATACATTTTAAATTATAAATATATATTACAAAAATTAAATAAACAAAATCATAATATAAAAAATATCTTGTGTATGCAATACATAATTGTTTTCATTATAACAGGAAAATTGAAATAAAGCTTAAGTAAATAAAAAAAAGATAAATAATTCATTATATTTATAAAATATTTGTGTATGTTTTATCATTTATACTCAATGTATATTAAAGTTGGAGAAAACATTTTCTGGCGTCGATTGCGTCAGAAAACTGTAGGCAGATACAAAATTAGCTCAACTACTGACAACATTTTAAGTATGCTATTTTCTTTAAAAATTAAAAATATAGAAATTCAAAAATTTTATATTGATGCTGTTTTTGATCCTGCCACCTGCTTGTTAGGCTTACGTTGTTTTTGATGCTTTTCATACAAACTTTGTCCACAATTTGCTTTCACTTGAAGTTCGATTTTGCCACAGCTTATCTTATAACTTTTCTACAATAATTTTCTTCAGTAGAAAGAGTGCTTCTCTTATAACAAAGCACGTTCTACATTGCCAGCTTTAACGAATGCATATTATACTATCTGGCATAGATCTGAAAAGGAGCTCAGCTGACAGAACAATAAAATTATAAATCCTTTTCTTAAACATTGTCTTTTATGAGCGGCGAAGTTTATATTAGCGCTGTGTCCAGTAGACATTTTGTAGGGTGTTGATCATTGATGATTGACATTTAACTAAATAATATACAAGTTTTTAGGGCATGCAATGTAAATATTTATTGAAATTATTTGGATTAGTGATCGTTCTGGTTTTCTTTAGTTGGCCCTTCTTATGGTCCTAATCTGCCTGGCAACACTAACCGGCACCAAGATTCTGTTCCTCTGGGTCCTATTGGTGTTCACATTTGTGTTCCCATTTGTGTTCCCATTTGTGTTCCTGTTTACAACCACTCGCCTTACCCTCCGAGCAGTTGTACATTTTGCCAACCTCAACCTAAGGCGTCTGTTCTGCCTACGTAGGGTAGCAATACGTCTGCGAAGACGGCGAGTATTACTACTTCCGGAAGATGATGCTGAAGTTGAGCTGGATGCAGTAGTAGCGCTTGAGGAAGCAGCAGTAGTAGTGTCAGATGTCGCACTGGCAGCAGTTGTTGTCGCTGCATCAGAAGCTGTCGTCGTTGCCGCCACCGTAGTTGTATCCGCGACCGTGGTGGCACAGCTAGGATCTGATGCATTGGCAGTGTCTTCGCATTCGGTTGCAGTGCAGGCGCCGGCTGTTGCACATGCCGCATTGCTGCCTCGAATCAGGCAAATGGCCAAAACGGCACAGCCGAAGATCAACGTTTGGAATTTCATCTCGTTGTCAGAAAGAGAGTTGGATTTGAATGTAAAATTGTGGCTCCGTCTGCCTATTTTATAGCGATTTATTTTGCATTTCTATTTACTCTTTTATTATCGAAATTTTTGCAGCTGTGTCAACAAATGAAACATGAAAATATTCACAAATAATTAAGTATGCTTAAATTTATGATAGCCAGCACTTCTGATTGTGGGATTATCAAATAGAATTGCCAAATATACATGAATACCTTTCCATAGGGTATTACCATTTTGTCACTGAGTGCTTAACACGCAGGGATTAAGAAAAATTTTGTTATTAAATACATATTTTATAATAATATTCGATGCAGTGTTATAAAAAGGAAATTACAGACATAATAAAATCAAATGAATATAAATTTGTTTACGCCAGCAACGCAGATTAATTTGCTTGAACAGATTTGTATTTAGCTTTTTTAGTAGCGAGAGCATTAAATCACCGGATTATAATAATTGAACATCTTCTTTTTCTATTAAATATTTGAATAGCTGTTTTATTAAAAACAAATTTTGGCACAGCAACACAAGCAAATCTAATTGTAAAACAACCATTTGCGTATTAACAATGTCAACTTTACTGTGCACATGTATATTGTTCAAATATTTCGCCCATTTCATTTTGAAAAAAGTCTTATTTACAATTATTTGCTATTAAATGACTTGTGAGTATTAAGTCATTCGATTTTATAGATTTTAAGAAAAACAAATTGCACAACCTCCACAAGGGAAACGTCAAACTTTTTTAGTTTTTTATACCCTGAACCCATTAAAAATGGGTAAACAGAGTATATTGTATTTGTGCAAATGTATGTAAGAGGCAGAAGGAAGCATCTCCGACCACATAAAGCATATATATTCTTGATCAGCATTAATAGCAGAGTCTGTCTGTCTGTCCGTCCGTCCGTCTGTCCCTATGTATGAACGCAAGGATATAACCTATAAGAGCTAAAGACTTGAAAGAAGACTTTAGCTGTAGGTCCTCCTAATACCCGCGCAGATCTAGTTTGTTTCCGATATTCGATAACTTGCCCCGTTTCCAAGTAATCGATAAAAATCGGTATCGAAATCTTGTTTATTGAGCAATTTCGGCAAATAATATGAGCTAGAGTCACCAAACTTGACATGTAGCTTCTAGAATATAATATATATATTAAGTATATTTCATTTTATACCTATCGCCACCTCCCCGCTACCACCGCAAAGCTATAAATCAAGTTAATTATCGAACTTGTATTGCCCATCAATTAAGGCCACAATTTATATGAAATTGAATTTTTGAGAATACACAAATATTCTTTATTCTATTCTACAATAAGATGTATTGTCGAAAATTTCATTAAGATCGGTTAAGAAACACAAACGTTATATCGCACGTGTTAGCAGCATAGCTGCTGCGCCAATTCCAAGAATTTCTGTATACATGTACACACACACACATTCATGCGCGTCTGCTTTGAATTCTATCAACAGCATTGCAATTGCGATTATATTGTTTTCTGTGCTGCTATTTGAATTCGTTTTTTTCTCAATAATACTTAATTGTTGGTGTGGCTATTGAGTAGAGACGGCGGAAAGTAGCGTGATGATCAGTTAGTTACGAGTTCGAACCATGCCGAGGAAATTATTTTCTTTTTTTTTTGCTTGTGTGGCTGTTGCGTAGAGGCGGCAGCAAGTAATGCGGTCAGTTGCGAGCTCAAACCCTGCCAAGGGAACTTTTTTTTTAAATATTATCTTTATTACTACTAAAGCAAACGACCGCGTAGTGCGATCTGCATTTGGTGTATATAAGAACAAGAGGGTTCAGGGTATCCTCTAGTCGGGAGCTCCCGACTAGAAGCTCTTACTTGTTAAATAATTAAAATGCTTAATTTTAAGAAGAAGAATATAACATACACATAGCTAGAACAGACGATTATGAATTTAATTTTATTCTGAAAAACTCTTCTGTTTTCGACGATTTCTGCACCAAACTCATAAGTTCAATCGACATAATTATATTTAACTTTCGGTGCTCCTAATATGTCCTCTATCATATATGCTTTTCAATTTGATTCTATATATTTATACTTATTATCTCTATATATAAAACTGTTTGTCCTGACTGACTGACTGATTAGTGATCAGCGAACAATCCAAACCGTAAGAGCTAGGAAGCTGAAATTTTCGCTGTAGTTACGTTATGTGATGAAGGTGCACGTTAAGACGGGGTTTCGGGAAATTCCACTACATGTGTGGAAAAATCGTGAGAAACGTTCGTATGAAACTTTTTTCCGATGGGTCTTTATCTCATTTTCACTAAACTTTGTTCAAATTCACATTTTTCAAAATCAAAGCTTCTTCGGTGAAGAGAGCGATTCTGAGATAAGTAAGTAAGTAAAGCTTCCAAATTTTATGTGAAAATTGTACACTCAAATATCCTATACTTCCCACCCCCATAACTCGGAAAAATCTCACTCGATTTCCATAAGGTTTGGCCCATAAGGTAGAACCATATTCTAAAATGTAAGCCTAAACATACGTCCTCATAATATTTAATTCGTTAATACATTCCAAATATCGCTAGATAAAAATCATTTGTACAAGTAGCTATGATCTAATAATGCCGGATAGCTAGCCCTCCTCCCAAGGGCTGGTCAATACAGCAAACAGGCAAGCCTGCAAATATGAGGAGGCTTAACGCCCCGTAGCGAATCTTACATATATAATTAACAATAGGTCATATTACGTTTAAATAAGCTAACCAGCACTTGTTATAAGTCTATTTAAAAAACTTTAAAAACTATCCTGTGCTTTTAACTACAAAATTCCCGAATATTTATTTACCTGGAATTTGTATAATTTTGAATTTTTCTTATTTTGGTTTCGAATTGATCTTCATACTGATTGCTTGATTACAAAACACGACACCGTCGTGTTCAGTTTGGCCCACCTCTATTTAGCTCCAACTTCCATTGAGTAATTTAGCAGCTAAAAGCTGCTTGCTACAAAACTCAATCAGGTGCGCGGAAAATGAAATCTTTTGTAGCACAACTTCAGGTGCACCAGTTTATATTGTAAAATTGAATAAAACATTCTCAAAAGGTCTAAAGTTCTAAAAATCAAAATGACCGTAAATTATAAATGTCCCATACAAAGTACTATTATTACCAGAATGTAAAAATAAAAGTTGCGATGATCAAATAAAATATCAATAATCATTATTAATTACATATTATTTGTATAACTACTATTATTATTAATATTATTATTGTCATATATATACTTTTTTTAAATTATGTCCAGACCTCAAAGCCATTTTGCAATCAGTTAAGTTGCCTACAAATAGCCGAACCTAAATTTGAACCAAAACAGAATTATGGAATTACCTAAATTTATTTAAAACATATATCATTGAAGAATGGTTTTTTTTTTTTGCATTGCACTAGCGGTATTTTCAGTATTCTGAGTTAATATTAAGAGTGCTCTGGTCGGAAGTGCCGGACTAAAGGATACCCATAATCTTCTTCAACCAACCCAAAGGTTGGGGGGTGGTGGAGCCATAGCTATATAATGAAAGATACTTTAACTATATATACTATTCCAGAAACAACATGCCAATTCGGTATTTCGATATCGATTTTTATCGATTGCTGGGAAACGGGTCAGATTATCGAATATCCTCCAGCTCTTATAGGTTCTTAAGTCGACGCATTCATACATTCGGGCAGACAGACAGACGGAAGTGGCTCGATTGACTAAGCTATTGATGGCGATTAAGAATATATGTGGTTTGTGGTGTCGGAGATACTTAATTAGGTCTGTTACATTGCACAAAATCATTTCACCCATTATCAGGGCATACAAATAAACTGTTTAATTTGTAAAACTAAAAATGAGTCGAAGAATCTTAGAACCTGAGTTCATAGATTTCGAAAACACCAACTGATTCTTATGGCGAACCATTGTTTCAAACCGTGTACCAAGTCACCAAATAATTTGCATTAATTTTAAATAATGAATGAAGCCTCTATGGTCTGCCTGCCTGATCGGTTCACTTGGATAACTAATTTTCCGACGACTGTAGTTGAAAAATATTTGTCCAATTGGATATGGTATGCAATGTAAGAATGTATTAAATTTATTTCAAGTAATTTGAATTACACAGGCGTTGTTTAACCAGACGTGTTCCTTCTTCTATTTGCTCGGTTCCTGTTTCTCCTTCTTCTATTATTCGCCAACAATGCGGCTCTCCTTCTCTGGGCAGCCAACCTCTGGGCACGCTGTCTCCTCCTACGGGCGGCCCTCAAGCGTTGTCTCCTCAAACGACGCAGCCTGCGCCTCAATCGAGCCACGGTAGCATCAGAACTAGAAGAAGAACTAGACGCACTGGTGGTTGAGTCCGAAGACGAGCTGCTAGCTGCAGTGGTCGCAGTTGTTCCTGAAGCGCTTGAAGCTGTAGTTGTAGCAGCAGCTGAATCTGACGAAGCTGTTGTTGAGTCACCAGCAGCAGCAGCGGCAGGCGTAGTTGTATCCGCGACCGTGGTGGCACAGCTAGGATCTGATGCATTGGCAGTGTCTGCGCATTCGGTTGCAGTGCAGGCGCCGGCTGTTGCACAAGCCGCATTGCTGCCTCTAAACAGGCAAATGGCCAAAATGGCACAGCCGAAGATCAACGTTTGGATTTTCATCTCGAAGCCAGAGCGAGTGTTGGATTCGAATGTAAAATTGTGGCTCCGTCTGCCCATTTTATAGCGATTTTTAATTGTTGATTTGTGTTAAATTTTTTTTAACATTGAAATTGAAGCAGCTGTGACACTTGAATGCTCAATAAATAACCTAATATATTAAGACTGTTTTTTTGTGATTTGATGTTATATGCGTCACATTGGTATTTGAACAATTGTTAAAAAAAAACAAAATACCACAATCGAGCCGCACGCTTAATAAATAGATAAATATATATGTATGTACCCTAAAAATATATTGGCCAATGACAGACAGCTGATCGCTGTGAAACTCTTTGTATAAATACAAAATATCGAAGCACAATTACAGGCGCAGCTTAAACAATGTTAGTCAAAATATTTGGTGGGGTCAAGTCTTGCGATCTAGGTTTTTGGTTAACTATTGCGTTTGGACGGCTGTGACTGTGGTGAGCGCCATACTAACAAAAGAGCAGTCATCGGTTCAAACTCAGCAGCAATTGACAATTTTTATGTTTTTGTTTTTTTTCTTATTTTTACATTTTTTTTTGCTTTGTTTCGGTATTACTTTTGTTATGGAAACAACTTTAATTAAACTTATGTGAATATTTACAATACAACTTATTCTACTGTTAAGTCTAACATAAATTGGATCTATGCAGGTTTTTTAGATGCTTACTTTGTTTTTAAAGATAACGCATTGTTCAGAAGCCATCTAAGTTTTCCCAATCTGCTTTTCAGGGTTTCCGAAACACTCATGATATGTTTGTTAAAAGTCAAGTTTGTAAGATAAGTCCGCAATAAAACTACCGGACATATCTCTCTGCGGAGCGCATAGGCCACATTAGCGCATTTATTTAAATTAATGCCAATATTCCAACGTTTAGCCCACATTTCAAATTTGTGGAGATATTGCTGCAGGACGTCAATAGCTTCGTAAACACATTCATTTCTTGATAAGATGTCTGTGTCATCTGCAAATGTGTCGATGGTTTTGTCCTGTGGATCCACGAATTCAATTGTAGAGCCAGTGGGCATGTAATATGTACACACTCCCTTGATTTATGTTTGTTGATTTCATTTGTTATTATTCTCTTTGAAAAAATCAATATTAAATTTTATAAAATACAGAAATGGAAAGAGAATATGAAGTTAACAGAGAAAGAATATAGAAAAATAAGATAATTTTAGGTTATTGTATTGCGAACCATGTATGTAAGTAGGATGCCTGCACGGATAGACTGCGAAGCTTAAGATGGGTGACAATAAAATCAATGTTTTGCTGCTGCGGCTAAGGAATTAATTACTTAATTATAGTCGAAAGGTTCTGGCACATTGGTAATGCTTTATACAATTGCCAAGAGAGAAAAAAGGTATAAGCACCTTATTCTAGGTTTAAGTGAACTTATTGCTTCCTTATTGGCTTATATATAAAATACACATCGGATCTTTGTTGTTTAGCTTGAACTCTTAAATAGAGCTTAAAACTTATTTCAAGACTCGCCGTGCAAAAACCCTATTAGTGATACAAAATCATTGTTAAAAACTTTTTATATTCTTCAAAAGTGGGTGCTAGCATTTTTAGCTCTCCACAGCTATTATGGCAATTAACTATAGATAATAATGTTGTGCCTTTTGTTACTGGGTTTCAATGGATATTTAAACAAATGCTTCTAACATAAACATATATCTAGGCACAACTTTAGAAAGTTGTCAAAAGAAAAAATAACAAAAAACAATAACAATTTATAAAAACTAAGTAAACATGCGTTTGTTGTGAATGTTCAAGTTGATGTGAATGTTCCTCTCTGAATAGAAATATAGCTGCCTTTTGCTACCATCTGTTGCAAATACAATACCAAAAATGTAGAATAAACTTGATTAAATTGAAATACATTAAATGTGTAAATCGAATATTAATATTGATCATATTTAAATAATAATAAAGATCAACAATAATATAATATAGTGAACGCTTGCTGTCCTGTTATTAAGAAAACAACGCGCTTTTCTTACGATTCATTATATTTTACAGAAAGAAACTGATTTAAGCTTTAACCTTATCAAGCTTGTGCATGCAAGTTTTAATAAATATCGGTCATCTTTATTTTGCTATTTATTTACTTTTTTTCATTTGCTAAGAAACACAGCTGCGGCAAATAAACGCTGATTAAACAACACGTGCCAAATGTAATTTGGTGTTTGCTTTTCACGAAAATGTATACCAAATTTTATATGTTACCAAATGCTCGTTAGTGTTAAAAGCACTAAAGTGTTAGTGTTAAAAGCGTTCCAGACCTTAAGTAGCCCAAATTCCTAAACAATTTTCAAATTTATCTATTTTATTTTAAGCTAGCTTGCGTTTGCCGACCGAATTTGAATTTATTCCTAAAAGTTGAAATCAATGTTTTCCGGCCGTTCGTTAAACCCTTAACTCGCACTTTTCATGCAAGAGTCAGTGGAAGATCGAACGAAACTTAGAATTTCACACTTAAAAGCTTTGCCTACCATTTTCCGCTGAGATGGGGTGGAATTTCCGAATTTCCGATTTGGGCAGCGTATGATAAGCACACTTATTTCGGCTGGAGTGGCTAGTGACTACGTTCGACTGCTTGGATCTGATATGATATGGTCTGGTCGGACTTAGCTTTTGCCGGGATATGCACATACTCACGCACACAACAATAGAGTACTTCAGCCATGACACACGCACACACAGCCAAACACTTACCTTGCACTTGCAAAATCAAGCTAAATGCGAGCGACACTCAAGGACTCAGAGGATGTGTATGCATGTGTGTGTGTGTGTGTGCGTGTGAACAACTCTGCTGGCACATGAAAAAAGAAAAAGCGGCCAACGTCTGGCTTAACTGGCAAGTGTTTTACGGGTTCGAAAGAAGTAAAATTTTTTAAATTATTGCCAACTTAAGCGAGTGGCTTGCTGCCACACACAATTGCAACAGTTGCAGCTTAAAAATCTGCTGCCCCCACCTGGTTGGTTGCAGGTGTTGCGTCGCGTTGTCAATTTGTTTAAGTGCATGTTACATAATGCAAGCGACGGTTGACAGTCGACAGCTGTTTTATTGTTGCCTTATTGACTGACTTAACGAGGACTCTGGCCGCCAATTTCATCAGCTGCCGTTCTGCAGGGGGCATCAAACCGGGAATCTCGTTTAATTTGCAGTCGTGCCAAAGTAAAATTCCATTAAAAGTCGTTTGGCTTTATGTTTGCTTCCTTTTTTTTTTTTTCTTTTTGTTTCTGTTTTCATTTGTATTTATCTCCGGCAAGGTTTTAAAAAGTTTGTCGGGTTTGCATGTAGTTTTTATTGTTGTGCCAAAGCACAGAATGTTTTTTTTTTGTTATTGTTGTTGTTATTATTGTTGTTTTTACTGCTGGAAAAGTTCAGAGCCACTCGTTTCGGTTTGATTATTTAAAAGGGTCCTTGAAGCAGAAGAGGTAGAGAGACAAAAGCAAACGTAGTTTGTCCCCACTTCTCGCTTCTCTCTAGTCTCTGTTGTAGTTAATAAAACTACTTAGACGTTTAGTTACCTTGGCTTCTGTATTTTTATACTCTTGTCGAGGGTATTCGTAGTTTGTCACGAATTGTGTAGCGCATGGAGAGGGACGTTTCCGACACCATCAACTATATATATTCTCGACTCGATATAGACAACTTGTTTTTAAAATATCTTGACAGAACTTGACATTTTCTAGTCTCAACATTCTTCTTACATGGAGCCAAATCTTATCAACGTGTTGCTACCATATTATATAGCTCGATACGAAGAATCGTTTGAAAAACTTATGTTTTCAAGATATTTTGACCAACCACGCCTTCTCACAATATAACCGTATCAAATCGGACTACTACAGGAACAATCTCATAAAAGCATTTATAAGCCACATGTCCACAAGGGTATTTAGTTTTCGGCGAACAGAAAATGTCCGGTCTTTCTTGAAAGTGTTGTATTTATTTTAGATTGCAAAGAGCGACTTTGCAGGTAAACATTTTAATTACTTTATTTCAAAAAAAAAATATAACTAAAATGCTTGTAAGTGAACTCTGTTCTAGCAAACAAGCCTTAAAAAATTTATTTATTGTATTTCAATAATTGTTTACTTCTCTGTTTATTTAATTATTTATGAGACTGTTAAGCCTGTTTAGCCTGCAGTTTATGGGCCATTTAAAACAATTGTATTTAATGGATTTTCAACGATTTTATATTTAATTGTTTTTAAAGCAAAAGCATGAACTAAAATAATAATAATTTCTTCAAATGCTATTGTTGGAAATTTAATTAGGCCAAAATAAAATGGGACAAAGGCATAGGGACATAGGGAAGCGAGAAGGAAGACTGAGGGCAGCCTTTTAATACGAACAATTTAATTGGCTGCTATATTTATAATATCCATTAAGCCGCAAGAATATTTTTATGATAATTCAAAAATGTTTTTTTATTATACGGTCAACATAGAATCAAAACATGCAGCACACGCAGAAGTTGTTTAGGTTGTGCTATCTATAAGTTTAAAGAAATTGGTGGGCGGCTTTAAACCAAGAACCAAACGTGTAAAAAGTTACGAGTTTCTGATTTGAATATAATCAATATAATATAACCAAATTTGAAACAATTGCGACCCCCTTTTTTTAGAAAATATAGAAAAATGGGTTTTCTGAAATCGTTATATTATAGGTATCCTTTCATATTTTTTGTAGTTCTAAATGTTGTCAACTTACATTTACCATTTTTTATGTTAACAAATCAAATAATTTTTAAATTATTAAAATTTTAATGTACAAATTGCGTTATTGTTGCTCTATCTATTCGCATTATGTTAGTGTAAAATTTCTTGAAGTTCGCTGAGATTTGTACATTAAAAAAGCGTACGAAATATTTGTAAATAATTCATTTTGGTCTTAAGGGTCGCAAATATATATTAAAGAACCGGGTTCATCAAACGCGTTCAAAACATTGAGCTCTGTGTTATTATTATCATAAATTGATCATAATCAGGAAAATGTGAATACATTTCTTGAGCTGTTGCTGTCCTTCCAATAAAATAACTTCTGTGTCATTAGACATTTATTTTTAAACATATAATTATCGATATTTTTGTGCACGACACGAAGCCTGCTTCTGTACGACTGGAAATAAAACAGCAACAGCAACAACAACAAAAGCGAAAGAAATAATAAAAATACAATAACAAATTGCCTTAATTTGGCAAAATTGTCCCACAACATAGTTAGAAGGGTCCGTGGGGTGGGGAAAAGGGGTGTTGGTGGCTGTCCACAAAGCTGAAGGCAGATACAAAGGCTAAATTGAAGGCAAAGCCCGGTCGTGGTGGATAGGCGCGCAGCACGCAAAGTTCCCAGGCTGGAGGTGCCCTCGTAATTGGCCCCTCGCACGCAGCCGAAAGGGCATTTTATATTCAATTACCAGCTTGGAGGAGCCGGCCTCTTAAAGCAAACTGCTAATGGTCACCTTTGACCGGGGCGGGTTCAGTTTCATTTCGAATCGAACGCGGGCCAGATGACAAGTCGCATGGGTTAAGTGCTCTGGAATTCAAGTATTGAATTTGGCTGGAAGTACACGTGTGCCGCAATATTGAAAATAATGTGTGTACATTTGCATAATACATATAGTTGAAGACGCCTACAATAATGCCCGCTTATCGTTCTATTAATATCAAAGCTGAGTGGCAGAGCAATTACAGCAGTTAATTAAATGCCGCCCACGGCCACAGAATTCAATTATTTCAGGAGCAGGAGCAGGGCGAATGGAAGCTCAAGTGCGCTTCGTCCTGTTTATGATTGTAGTACACAATTTAAGCCATTCATTAACATTTATTGTCCATGTGCTTGGTCTTCCCTTCCCTTTCCATGCAGAAGTCACCGCGCAAGCTTTCCAATTCATCGGTGCATGCGCTGCCCGAAAGTCGACGCCATTTGATGGAACTGGACGAGGGTGAGCTCTTCATGGAGCTGATACGCGACGTGGCCAATGAGCTGGACATTGATGTGCTCTGCCACAAGATATTAGTGAATGTCGGCCTGCTGACCCATGCGGATCGGGGATCCCTCTTTCTGGCCAAGGGCACGCCCAACAACAAGTATCTGGTGGCCAAACTGTTTGACGTCACACAAAAGACAGGTGAGCACCAAATGCCAATACGAATTTTCGATTTCCAGCCATTGTCCAAATGTTGCCAGGCAACGAGCGAATGGCAAAACTGAATGCACTGCAAATGGAGAATGAGCCAAATGGTAGTCCGCTTTAATTAAGTACGCGCTGCACAAAAAGATCCCAACTAACAATCGAATGCTGAATTGAATGCAGCTGTGTTCAGAGCTAAGGGTATGCAGCAGGATGCAAAGTGATTCCGGATTGGGGAGAATAATGCCTGAGCATAATAATGCCTGTTATTTAACAAAGACCTCAAAATGAAGTACATTTTTTAGAAATAAATTGAAATGATTGTCAACTGAATAACTAGTGCTGAGTTTTAAGGAAAATATAAACTCAAATCTTAAATGTGAGAGTTGCGCTCTGTATTTCTGGCCTCAACTATGCCAAAGGTTTAAAGTTTCGTTTGATTTTAGCTTAAATTGTTTATCATAACATCAAAACATTATATGAGGCAAAAAAAATGTAATTTAAATTTAAATTTAAATGAATAATTTTTTATTGAAAATTGACTTATTGAGTACCTTCACTATTCGACCGAAGATAGAAAGATATGAAGGCCAACCCTCGTATAAGCCGAAATAATCATTTTTAACTTCAATTCCGAATCTTTCAATGCTGAATGTAAATGGAAAACCCTGTAGAATATCAGCCTACATTTTAAAATAAATTTTTCTTTGCTAAATTTAGACTTGACGGACTTATGAGATTATACAGCTTAAGCCACGAGCTCCTAGCTGTGCTGAGATACAAGATAATGGCATTTTTTTTATTTTATTAAAAATTGAATTTCAAAAAATGTGCTTTTATTTATTTAAGTAAAATAATTTAAATTATTGTTGCCGAACTCTTAACTGATTGAAAATATATACTTGCATTAGGCAAGTTCCAGTGCAAATTGTCGACTACTTAACCCTCACAAATTGGCGCTCATTAGCGGCTGGGGTTCGGTTGGACGATGGAGGCGGGAAACGCATTAGCAAATTAAGCCTAAGCGGAAGCGGGCATTAAAAGTTTTTGGCAGGCCAGACCATAAAACTCAAAAGGTTGCTATCAAATGAAAAATAGATGCTGGCTAAAACGTGTTCAGGCAAACAGACTGGCAGTGAGCGAAAGCGGGGAGAGACAGGGAGACAGAGGGAGAGGTAAACACACATACACACACAAACAAACACATTTATTTGCAATGAATCTCGGTGTGTGTTTCGTGCGTTAAAGCCGCCTCTTCCGCTACATAATTCAGATGGCAAACGTTTGGGGGCAAGACAAAAAAAAGATTAGAGCTAGAGCATAACCAAGGTTTACTTTTTGGCACACACACCCCGCACACCCCGCACACCCTGCACACCCACACACGAGTACAGCTACACATGTGAATTGGCCATGCAAATTCAGCTGGGACTCACGAGCTGCGAGTCCCTGAACCAAAAGCCCGAGCAACATTTGACTTTTAGCGCCTTTGGCCTGGATTCCGGACTGGCATTTGTTGCTTTCAGCCACGGCTGATGTATCTTTCGCGTGGCAGACTGAATATTTTGTCTATAAATTTAATATTTATTTAGCTATGTGTGCGTTGGCGTTGCCTTTTAATGATTTATGCGCCCTGCCCCTGCCCCTGCCCCTCTCCCATCTACTCGCTTTTATAGCTCTCAAGGATGCGGTGACACGGGCGCGAGCCGAGGAGATTATTATACCGTTTGGCATTGGCATCGCTGGCATGGTGGCGCAGACAAAGGAGATGATTAACATCAAGGAGGCCTACATGGATGCGCGCTTCAATTGCGAAATCGATCTAAAGACCGGCTACAAAACGAACGCCATACTCTGCATGCCCATTTGCAATTACGAGGGCGACATTATAGGCGTGGCACAAATCATCAATAAAACGAATGGTAAATAGAATCCCAATCCCAATCCCAATCCCAATTGCAATGCCCATAAATTGGCTCACTTGTTACATTCGAGATTTTGACAAATGTTATCCTGCAGGCTGCATGGAATTCGATGAGCACGATGTGGAAATATTTCGCAGATATTTAACATTCTGCGGCATTGGCATACAGAATGCACAGCTTTTCGAAATGTCCGTCCAGGAGTATAGACGCAATCAAATCCTTTTGAATCTGGCGCGCAGCATCTTCGAGGAGCAGAACAATCTCGAGTGCCTTGTCACCAAAATCATGACCGAGGCCCGCGAACTGCTCAAATGTGAACGATGCTCGGTATTCCTGGTCGATCTGGACTGCTGCGAGGAGGTGAGTAAATGCCTAATGATGCCATAATAGCCACAGCTGCTGCTCGCAGCCCGCCGCCTGCGAATGCCGTCAACTGCTAATGAATTCAAACGTTATTTGGCGCCGAATGTTGTTGCTGCTGCCGCCACATTGTTGGCCTGCTTTTCCAAGTACATGGCACATGGCTGCAATGAAATGTTTTTCGCTGTCCGCCCACACATTTGGGGCGTGGCTGGTTGGCACGACTGTGGTCGTGGCTGTGTCGCTGTCAGTTTCATTAAAATTAAAATGGCTTAAACACCAACGCGTCCATTTTGTCTTTCTGTCTGTCTGTTTGTCTGCCCGTCGGTTTGTCAAGTTAACTGTGAGCGCACCCCAAGGAAATTAAGATGTCCAATTTATATTACAATTTTTCTTTTCTTTTTCTTTTTGTGTGTGTATGTAATATTTTTTTCATCCACCAAGCCGGAAGCTAACTAACTTCCAAAGGTAAATTAAGCCAAGACCAGGCAATTCCCATTGAGCTACTAAGCAACGCGTCCCACTGCCTTTTCTTCCTCCGTTCATTATGTTAGGCCCGAACAAGCGCTTAATCTGCCAGCATTCCTCTTCTGGCCTCTAGTTCCGACAGTCTGTGTTAAGTGCATGACACCCAAATAAACCACCTGGCCCGTTGTTGACTCAACCCATTAGCAGAAACAAAACATTTGTTCAAATGAACAGCCAAAATAAATGTTTTATATGCGCGTCTCAGTAATCAGTTTTGCTTAGGTTTTGTCTGCGATATATATATATATATATATATATATATATGTATATATGTATATGTCGTATATCATATTAATTATTGTGATTATTATTTTTAAATGTTAATGATTAAGTGTTAGTAATAAAAAGAGAAATTGACAGAAGCTACTGTTATTCAAGATTTCTGTCCTACTAGTATTAGGGATCCTGCTGAAAGCAGTGAGACAAAGAAGAATGTCCCTGCCGAGCATGGCCCCAGTGTGTTGTGTAACGTTCAGTTTAGTATTCAGAGTTAAGTGTTCACTAACAATACTAAAAGACAGAGAAGAACTTAGAATGAGAAGGGCATGAACGTGCAAGTCATAGTGAATGGGCGTGCTCTTAAGTGTGCCTCTTTATAAAGAAAATATCAAAGCAATTAAACACTTAACAATCTATTCAGTCTATTTTCATAATTAGCTATATTTATTAAATAGCTTGTAAGATTATTTCTGCCTTATGCGGAACAGTTTGAACTCAATTTGAAATTTAATTGCAGAGAAATGAGCAAAGCAGACTTTTTAGATTTTATTTTGTATTCGCTTCTTTACAAATTGAATGGCATAGACTAATTTTAGATAATTGTTTATTTTATGTATAAATAATTGGAAACATTTTCTAAAGTGATTTCTTGCTAAGAATAATGTACAAATTTTGGTAGAGAATGTGAAGATTTCAAATAAAAGTGCATTTTTATTGCAATGCAAGTATCTATAAAATATATAGAAAGAAAACGTAAATACATGGATACATAGGTTTTCGGAAAAGCACACGAAAATTATTTTCATTCCTGCCGAGCTACTTACACGAAATACTACTTAAAAAGACGACTTAAACTTTTGAATAAATTGCGTGATATTTAGAAATATCCCATAAATACTTGGAAAACTTTCTTTTGCACTCAAGATACATATAAAACAAAATATATATAAATATCTTAAATATGCATAACATGTTATGATAATTGTAATTTATAAGCTGAACAGCTCGAACAGAGTGAAAAATGTAATTAATTTGGGTAACTGAGTCGAGCGTATTAATTATGATAATATTGTTTTTAATTAGATATATTGCATATTATATGTTATTCCATTTGGGGCAAGCAATGTTACTTTTTGTTTTTGTCAAACTATATTTATGGCACTTTGTGCAGCTAAATTAAATGCTGATTGCTGATGATTGCTTATTCATTGGGGTCTGCATTCAAATGCGATTACCCCACAAATTGCCAATTAACTCGTGTCCGATAACGTAAATACATATATATATTATATATGTGTATATATGTAGATGTATGCAAATTATGCCTGGCCACTTCAGTAAAGGTAGCTCGGGAAAAAGTTGTTAAAAATATGCCAAGTCATGTGCAGCATATCCGTTAAATGATGTGCAACGCGGTGGCAGGCAAAAAAAAACGTTGAGTGCTGCCTCGATGTTGTCCCAGTGTAGGCAAAGGCAATTTATCAGCGGCTGCACGGGGAGCGGCTGTTGCTCCATTAGTGGCAGCCACTTAATGTCCATGTACCTTGCACATGCCCTTTTTTGCAGAGCCATTTGGAGAAGATAATCGAGAAGCCTCATCAGCTGGAGCTGCGCGCCACGCGTGCCATTCAAAGCGGCGACAGCTTCGAGGAAAAGGTGAGCATTAAGGTTGTTCGTCCTTTCAAATTTCACATATCCCATATCATATGTGCGTGCGTAAGCCTTCAATCCATTATCCTTATCCTTGTCGCTTGCAGCAAAAGATGCGCAATCGTTTCACAGTTCTTTTCGAGCTGGGTGGCGAATCTCAGGCAGCGAACGTATCCAGGCCCTCCATCAATGATCTGAGCCACTCGACGCTGGCGCAGATCGCACAATTTGTGGCCACCACCGGACAAACGGTGAACATTTGCGATGTCCACGATTGGGTGAGGGAGCACAATCAAATCCGCGCTGAGGGAGAGATCGATAGCACACATGCCATACTCTGTATGCCCATTGTGAATGCCCAGAAGACGGTCATAGGCGTGGCACAATTGATAAACAAGGTGGGTAGCTAGATTCTCATGTCTAATCTTCAGCACAGTACCTGCTGATGGGCTGCTGTTTCTGTGCAGGCGAGCGGTTTGCCCTTCACCGAATCGGATGCCTCCATATTTGAGGCGTTTGCCATATTCTGCGGACTGGGCATACACAACACACAGATGTACGAGAACGCCTGCAAGCTGATGGCCAAGCAGAAGGTGGCGCTGGAGTGCCTCAGCTATCATGCCACGGCCGGTCAGGATCAGACGGAGAAGCTCATACAGGATCCCATTGCCGAGGCCGAGACGTACAATTTGTACAGCTTCACCTTCACGGGTAAGTGTCCAAAATGCCACCAGATCTTTGCACATGCTCTCTTATCAATCCCATCCAGACTTCGATCTGGTCGATGACGACACTTGTCGCGCAGTGCTGCGCATGTTTATGCAATGCAACCTAGTCTCACAGTTCCACATACCCTACGATGTAAGTGTCATTGCCATCAAGGTGCTGCTGCACAGTTCTGACAGCCAACCATTGCCAACATTGCATTCCCTTCCAGGTGCTCTGTCGCTGGGTGCTGAGCGTACGCAAAAATTATCGTCCCGTCAAGTATCACAATTGGCGACATGCTCTAAACGTGGCTCAGACAATGTTCGCCATGCTTAAGACGGGCAAAATGGAACGTTTTATGACCGATCTGGAGATACTTGGCCTGCTGGTGGCCTGTTTGTGTCACGATCTCGATCATCGCGGCACCAACAATGCATTCCAAACCAAAACCGAATCCCCATTGGCTATACTCTATACCACCAGCACCATGGAGCATCATCATTTCGATCAGTGTGTTATGATACTCAACTCCGAGGGCAACAATATATTCCAGGTAATAATCATATATATTTATATGTGTATACAGAGAGTGGCGCGTGTTATCCTACTCGGCTTTGGTAAACCTTGAACTCATGGGAGATTTAATGATAAAAAAATTGCGACTCTTATCATATTAATCAAATTTTAGATATTTAATTTTACTTACCCGGGATATTTTTATGAAAAAAAATCTTTGAATAAAGCCCAATCTTTGAAATATAGATTGGAATCAAGAATTACACATTTTGACAATTTTGGTGAACATTTTTTATTGAATTTAATTTTTTTAATTGCCAATCGACATTATACGAAAATTATACCCGAGTTGTTTCAAATAAATTTCCTAAAATTCGAAGATCTAACTTTTTTTTCCGAAAGTAATTTGTTCCTGAAAGTATGCTATATAATTTCTCTATTGTAGAACTTTCGTTGGTGTAATTTCTTGCCATTTATATTCGCCTTTAAAATCATCATACAGCGTTGTGGGATTCGGTTCTAAATTACATTCTTCATCCATGTGATGTTAAGGTACTAAATTATGATTGTACAGGTTCTACACTTAATAAATAAATAAATAAAACAAACAAAAACATTCTATTCGCCAGGTAAAAATCTTGCCAGGCCCGAATTTTCGAACCTGAATAATGCAGTCACATTTATCGCTGAAATGTTTTTCCCTTAATGTTATTGCAATCATTAAGTCAGTCAAGACAAATCGAAATATATGAAATATTTCTCAATATATATTCCTATGGGATTTACTTTCCTTCAACAGGCGCTGTCGACCGAAGACTATCGCTCTGTTATGAAGACTGTGGAAAGCGCTATACTTTCCACCGATTTGGCAATGTATTTTAAGAAGCGTAACGCATTTCTCGAACTGGTCGAAAACGGCGAATTTGACTGGCAGGGCGAGGAGAAGAAAGATTGTAAGTACTTACAACTTGAGGCACATGTCGCGTATACGTAATATTTTGGAATCTGCCTTTAGTGCTGTGTGGCATGATGATGACGGCCTGCGATGTAAGTGCCATAGCCAAGCCCTGGGAGGTGCAACATCGCGTGGCCAAGCTGGTGGCCGATGAGTTCTTCGACCAGGGCGATCTGGAGAAGCTGCAGCTGAACACGCAGCCAGTGGCCATGATGGACAGGTAAGCAAACCGATAAATAATAATATTGTTGCATAATATAACTGAATATTTGTAACGTGACGCACAGGGAACGCAAGGATGAGCTGCCCAAAATGCAGGTGGGCTTCATTGATGTCATTTGCTTGCCGCTCTATCGCGTATTATGCGACACATTCCCATGGATAACGCCGCTGTACGAGGGCACGCTGGAGAATCGACGCAACTGGCAGGACTTGGCTGAAAAGGTGGAAATGGGCCTAACCTGGATCGACCATGATACGATTGACAAGCCAGTGGAGGAGTTTGCGGGCTGTGCCGATGAGGAGATCAAGGACATTGAGTTCACAGTGACCACGCTCAATTGCAATCAGCAGTCGCAGCATGGCGGCGACGATAGCCACACGCCGGAGCATCAGCGCAGCGGCTCAAGGCTGAGCATCAAAAAGACCGGCGCCCTGGGCAAAGTAGTGCGCTCCAAGCTATCAAAGACGCTTTACAACAGCATGGATGGCTCCAAGCCGAAGACATCGCTCAAGCTGCTCGAGTCGCATGTCAGCGAGGATATGGACGACAAGAGTCCGACGAGCCCATCTCAGCCGCATTTGGGCAGCGTTGGGCGGATGTCCGCATCCTCATCCACATCGTCTGCCGGCACCGTCGACAAGAGCAAGAAACGCTCCAAGCTGTGCGCGTTATTATGACGAAAGCCCTCCAATTAGAGTTTGCTGACCCCCTCCAGTGCGGCTGGCAGTGAGACTGACAAAAGCGGAGGGGGGCTGACCGACTTCTAATTGCCTGAACTTGGCTGGACAGTGTGCTAAGCAACAAATGCCAGCCAGCAATCCTTACATTTAACATCTTGAATGACATTGTCTTAACTAACTACTATAGTATCTAATTTATGTGCAGTTCAAGTTGAATGAATACCTTTTTTGGTTACTCTACGTGTATATGCCTATAAGTAGAGAACAACACACACACACACACACACACACACACACAGACACAAACATACCCAAACAGCAGAGATAATTGCAATATTATACCTAAGTGAATGTCAAATCATGTGATCTATTTAAGGTCCTAAAGGTCAAAGCGCATGCGCGTTATGCCTTTCGGTATACTCTCTCCTTCTCTCTAACTCTCTATCGGAATCTGAATCTTACCTGTAAGCTCTTAGGTGTTTGTACTCCGCTCGCAGCTAAAACCAAACACTATATCTAAATAGATTATCAATATTAAGTAGTTCTCTTCTCGTAATCGAACCGTGCTAGTCAAGAGTATGAAATACCAACTATATAGCATATATACTTACATACATTCACACTTACATTTATAGTATGTGTAACCTTGTGTATGTTTAAGCATGAAATTTAATGAGGCTATGACACATATAACATATATTGGCTATCAAGGTTAATGTACCCAAAAACTATTACAACTAGTCCGCATGTGATATCTACATACACGTGTTGTACTCGACCTATGGTAAGTTGTGGTTAAAGCTTTTACTATCTAGATGGCATAACTAATTAAAATACAATCTACACTAAATTAACAATTAACTATAGTAAAGCACAATTTGTGTGTTAAATAGCAACACGCAATTAACCTACTCGTATATGTTTAGTTAAACAAAAAGAACTTGTGAAGAATACAAACTATAGCAATATTATATGATATTTCTAGACTAGCTAAACTATCTAACATATATACAAAAATCAAAAGACACTCAAATAAATATGGTATGTACTTTGTCATTTGTGAGCACAGCACAGGATGAGAATATTGTAAACTTAATACATACCAACGTTTAAATATTGAAAAATAATAATAATAATAATGAAAAATTAATTGTAGAGACAAAAAATAAACACATATTAAATGCGTTGCGTGGCGTCAATTTTGTCAATTTTTGAATTCAACTCAAATCTAAATGGCAGATAAGCAAATCGTTAGTATATTCTATTAGCACCTATTCAAATAGTGATTAACTATTTATATTAACTAAAAGATATGCGCACTATTGTGTATCCCAATCTCTCTCTCTCTCTCTCTCAGAGCAAAGTTGCAAAGAATCTTACTTTATGTGTGTATAAAGCGGTCAAGTATATAGCGTATTCTACAAATATATGCTACTACAAATATATATACATATATGTGACACTTGTAATTGTTTACAACTAATTGCTAATGCTTAAATGTAAATTATAGGCACCTCATTATTTGTGTAACTGCAGCAAAACAGTTGAAAAAAAAACAAAAAGGAAAAAAAAAACGAAATACTATTTTTCTAGCTATTCCGTCGCGCCATTTGAGAATCAAAATCCAGACAACTTTATGAACAAACTTTGGAACTTGTTTATCCGTTTTTTCAATTGCTTTACCTTGAAAACCCCCTCAACTGGTTTTCAGGGATTATGCAGTTTTATAAATGCCAACGATATGGTAATAAGTATGAACACAAACACAATCAGAAATTAAAGTACGCTTCAATTGTCCTTTGTCCTTTGGCACTCACCCAAACTCTCCTTGGAAATCATCCCATTTTGTGTAAATAAACTAATTTTGAGTTGATTTTGAAACAATGAAAACATTGTTGGGCCGCGTCGCAAACGCGCTCTATGCGAATACTCTGCGTTTGAAGTCCTCAACAATATTATAAGTTTGCTGGAATTTATTGAAATTTTATTAATTTGTGTAATTAAATATGTAAGAGAATGCAATTGAATCAAAAATAAATCACACCATTGAAAATTCTAAAAACCTGTCTTTCGCCCTGAGGAAAAGTGTCCCCTCCAGCTGTGCAGCTCTGCGGCGACACCGTCCCACAAAGCAATAAAGTAAAATATCTAGGATTGCTCTTGGACCAGCGACTAACCTTCAGACTCCACATCACGCCGGTGGTTAATAGTTGCCGAACCAAAATCGCCAGCCTATATTGGCTTAGGAACAAGAAGAGCAAGCTTTCTCTCAAAAATAAGCGTACAGTGTACCTCCAGATGGATGTACGGCATTCCCTATTCCCAATTCCCTAGATTGGAATTGCGCCAAATCACGGATTGTCCATGGTATGTCAGAAACTCAACTCTGCATAGAGACTTGAATCTGGCGGTTGTCGAGGACCAGATCACCTTCCACTCAAGCCGATACAACGATCGACTGTTGGTTCACAGCAATCGCTTGGCCAGATCCCTGGCCAGATTCGGTGGCTCAAAAGGCG
The DNA here is from genome assembly GCF_035044405.1 of Drosophila montana. Classification (NCBI taxonomy): domain Eukaryota; kingdom Metazoa; phylum Arthropoda; class Insecta; order Diptera; family Drosophilidae; genus Drosophila; species Drosophila montana. The sequence continues at coordinate 11,559,628 of NW_026998620.1, read as the reverse complement.
CCACTTTGGCCTTCTCCCACGAGGGAGCTCACGGCGCAGAAGGCGTCCAGGAGGTCACCTAAGGCCGTAATTCATTGCGACTTTAACTATAATAGAACACTCTTGTTTTCTGATTGGCACTTATTTAAAATAACACTAAAAAAAAAATAGTTCACTTCATAAAAGGAAGAGAAGAGTACTCTATAATGCTGTCTATAATCATCACAGAGGACCCTGAACGGATGTCCTTTGGCCTGCTAAGGCACTCCACTATCCATAATTGATTTAAAATGAGTGTTAAAGCTTTTTCGTAATAATTATAAATAATAAAAAAATAAATAAAAACTTGAGTACAGGGTATTTTCTTTTTAAAACAAAGTTTCAAGTTTACAGCTAGTCTTCTGTTGCTCTTTCTTAGCAACTTTTATCAGCGTGAGTTTTCAAAGGTAAAGGATAATGTTTTCTGAATATGTAATTTTTATTAGTCAGAAACAAGATATTTATTGGCCTTAGCCCACAACCACAACACGCGCATTATTTTGACGCTTCTTGAAGGACGCGGCTGGTGCCCGATTGCGATTAACCCTGATGCGACGGACATTCGTGTACTGCAAATTGGTCACCCTGACAACCTTTCGCCTGGGGTTACGTCTGCTACGGACTGTTGTAGCTGTTGTAGCTGTTGCAGCTGTTGTTGTTGTTGTCGCTGATCCTGATGTTGCCTCCGTTGTTGTTGTTGTCGCTGATTCTGACGTTGCCGCCGTTGTGGTCGTTGTGATGGCCAAGCACTCCGCGTCATCTGCGTTTAGCTCATCCGTGCAATCAATGCAGTCGGTTGGCACACCAGGCGACGTACAGACGACCGCCTCGCTGACTTTGATCATGCAAAGGACCAACACGGCGGAGCCCAATAATATTGCAAAGATTCTCATTTTATATATATATTTGCAAACGTTGATACCCCGAAACTCTTAATAAAATATGTCCAATACTTCTGCTTTTATAGAAATTCGCAGGCTTTAACTATTTTTCGCAAATTTGCACAGATGTATTTGATAATAATATTAATACATATTTTCTTTTGTCTTGCCTACTTCTTTGTTTGTTAGTTTTTTTCCACTGTGCGAAAAAAAAGTTGCTTCTTTCCTGTGATTTGTGGTGAATAAATAACACATATCGATCCTCATAGATATGCTATTAAATATAAAATTTATTTAAAAGAATTGCATATAAATAATCTAAATTTAACATAAACTTTAGTCACAGCCTGGGCAGGACATTCATTTAATAACTTTATAATAATTAAATTTTTCAAATATTGCTTGAAGCCTATCGCTTCTTTAAACTAAAAGTACACAAAGGCAACAGATACCTTGCAAGCCCTCTAATTAATATACCCAATTAGTTAAAGTCAAAATAAATATATATTGTTAACGTTTTTGCAATCTAATGCTAATAAGGAAACTGCAAAATGATTAAACGACTTTCAGTCAAATTTAATACCCCATCAAGGTCGAATTGGCTGTTCACATTGTTGTACAAATATTTGGGCTATATTTTTGCCAAATGCCTATAAAAAAAACTGTGTTTGCATTTGCTGTGCGTCGTTTCTGTTATAGATTTTGGCAACAGCCATAAAAGCGAATGTGAATATTAAATGTAGCATTTCATTTGATGGCTCATAGTCTAAAATTAATCGAACGACGACCACATACGAGCTTGTTGTCAGTCCAAGACCAGAACATCCAGTGCAAGCAAATAGCGCAACGCTTTTGTCTGTCTGATGATGCTGTTGTCCTCGGATTTGTGACACGCACATAAAATGCTGCATAATCAAATATTAGCCATGGGGCGACTGGCAGCGAACGTTGCTTATTTGCCTGCGCCTGACATATTTGCCCTGAAACTGACACGGACACTGCGACTGGGTTTGCGTCTGGCTCCCTGCTGTGATTTACCTAAGCGTCCGCCCAGTTATCCAACGTGCTCCGCGGACCCTATATAAGTGGTGCCAGCGACTGGCATTAGTTCATTCCTAGGTTTCAAGTGCTTTGGTCCTGTTTCTGCTCTCTCCTGGATTTCTCTGGCTATGACTTGTTACGCTCTTACTTTGGCTCTACTGGCGCTGGCCGGCTGCATTTGCTGTACTTTCGCACGGGCCTCGCCCGACGAAGAGCGCTACGTGGAAAAGGAGTATAATCGGGATCTGTATGACTGGATTAATAACGCAGTTCGATATGCGCCCGTCCAACCGCCGGGTCCGCCCTGCAAGCATCCTTACTTTCTAGACAACTCGCTTAACCCGAATATGCGGATGCCAAAGCGAAACTCGGAACTGATAAACTCGCTGCTCAGCTTACCCAAAAACATGAATGATGCGGGCAAGTAAAGTGATTAATGTCCTGATGACCGATTGCTGATGAAAATAATAACAAATCAAATATTATATGTTTTCTATGAAACAGAGAAAAAAGACCGGATATAACTAAGTACATACATATGTCGCTTTGGAGATTCTATACGTGAACATAAATATATATGAAAACAATGTGTAAAAAAAAAATACAAAAAAAAAATAAATAGTCCTTTAAGCCTGGCCTGCGCTTTTATTATATAAATATAACACAAAATAATTCAGAAATAAGTTTGTTTGCATACATATGACATATGACTCGAAGGATTCACCAATTGCCTTTTTGTTGAAACTGTGCAAAATACTTAAATTAATTTATGTTCAGTTTTTGGCAACTACGTATATATGTATATATATATTCTAAATAAATTCTTAAAAAAAAACTTAAAGTTTTGAAAAAGTTTTAGAACTATTATTTAAACTAAGCACAATCAAACATTTTTGGCACCATATTTTATAGTTTTGATTTCAATAAACAGTTAACTTTCTTTTCAAACCAAAAACAAAACTATTGTCGAAAAGTTCTCGTGTTGGCTAAGTAAATACCTTAAAAAAAAAATAAGTAGGCACAAGCTAAAGCACAAGCCGTGCCACGCATATTTGTTTATAACATTTTTAAGAAATTTGAGTTTTGTAGATCTTTATTAAAAATGAACAATTCTTCACTTGGTTATATGTATATTTATAAGTTCATTTGGCGCTATTTGAAATCGTTAAAGATTTGTATTGTATATAAAACTTTATGCATTTTAACTATTTGAAGGTATTGTTTGTATTTTTTTCTTGTTTAGTAAGTATGTGCTACAATTATACATTTGTATTTGCACTAAAGCAGAATGTTTTAGATCAAGTTAAAATCGCAATCATGAATTGCGTTACGTTTTAAATTAAATTAACAAATTATCGCACAACTTTGCCAAATTAGTAAAAACAATAACATATGCAAAATGTATGTGTGTGTGTATGAGTTTGTATGTATAAGTAACTGTATGTAACTATGGTTTTTAGCCCAAATGCAGTTTCAGTAGCTTTTCACTTATTTAACTAGACACGCGCCTCACACGCATAAATACTCGTACTAACTAACACGTTAAGGGTAAACTCTGCCTTGGCTAACAACTACACATAGCGTTAAACATATCGCTTATGACTGCCGCTGTGACATCATTACAGCATACTTATGACTAATTCACGTGCTCCAAAAAAATTAAAATAAAAAAAAAACAGGCGCTGACTTCCTAAAGATTGCATCCTTGTAAGTATTGAACAGCGATGAGCATACGCTCAGGCGGCTTGCGTTCTTGCACATGTTCAAATGTTTATAAAGCTTTAGCGACACAGTTTTGGAATTTTGGGGGAACACACGAAATGGCTGCAGATTTGTTATTGTTGCTAATTGATTAAACAGATTAGTTGCCGGGATCTCTGACGTCTCACATGAAGAACTCATTTGCTGAATGCGAAAGCGGAAGTCACGTTCGCCCTGGACGATCAAATATGGTAATTTCTATGACGCGAAGACCACGAAATGTTGGATCAATCAATTGCAGACCCTTTGGATTGTAAATGCGTTCATTTTGGGAAGCAACAAATTTGGAAATCTTGCGCAGCGTCTATGGGATGACATAAGAAAATGAGTTCAATTATTCAAATTACAAAAGAATTCCACTACACCTTTTCGTAATGAGTCTCGGAGCACATATATATCAAATACGCTGTAATACAGCCTATGCAGCCCTCGCAGTAGGTGCTACACGAACCCTCCTCCGCCTCGGCATAAAATTCGTTAAGCCTGTTGATGGTCGCCTCGAAGACATGACGTTCAATCTGCAAGTGAAAAACAGCTAGTGAGATGCCTTATGGAGTATACGATTGCTTACCATGCCCTCCAGTTCCGGGGGCAGCCTTGTATGGAACTTCACTGAGGTGCCATCGCTGTAATCGCGCTGAATGAAGACCTTGCCGCCATGCAGGATGGTTGGATTGCCAGCTGATGGGGTGCCACCGCCTTGTGACATTATTCTTCTGTAAAGATTGCATAGCCCGTTAATTAACTCCCATTGCAGCGATCGATACATTTGGTTAGTCGCGATCATTTTGCCCAAACAAACGAAACACAACAATTTTTCAAAGCCCACTTCGTCTCTGTCAGCACAAAAACGGCAAATGTAAAAATTCCCTAAGGGCGAGGTTTAAGCCCATAGCGCTTTGACACCTTGTGGTGAGACGATTGTTGATAACTAATTATAACCAAAACATAAGCCTTTAATGTTGTTTAAATCAGAATATTATTATCACAAACGCGACTCACACATATTTTTCACAAACAAAACAATAAATAGCAGCAACAACAAATCAAACGTAATGATTGTTGCATTTGAACATTCCAAAATGCACAACCATTTGTTCTCAAGGTAAATGCATTAGAGTTTCTTGTTAACACTCAGTTTGGGAAGATATTATATTAGTGATTGTTAAAATTAATGAATAATTTGCACTTACAATTCTCAACGCACGTAACGTGTACACAATGGCGTCTGACCATTCACAGATTTCGCGTACAACTAATCAGCTGTTTGACAAAATCTGTGTGACCAGCACTTTGTGCTGCCAAAATATAGCCAGCCGTTGAAGTGTGCCGTTTGTAATGTAGCGATGCCAGATCGTCTGTTGAACGTTGTTGGGTGTCCAATAAAATTTGAATTCTTCTAAATAACCTCAAACTGCATCCAACAATAATCAACTGCTTGTTTTAAGAAATGTGCTAAATAAATAACTTTAATAAAGTGTAGAGCACCTAACAGTAATGGAAAGTACTCAGATTCCAATCTTCTCCTAGAAAAGTTCGATGACGCTCGCAGTCAGAGATTTCAAAACATTCAACAAACGCATTCACATTGAATTATTTACACAGCTTGTCCCGATGTGAGCGTTTGCGCTTTTATTGCTTATTATTTATTCGAATACTGTTGCTCTATTAAGAATGCTGACGGACGTAGTTTAGTATCTTGTTAATGTTCCAGCATGAGGGCTGGCTTCAGTTGCTATCAAACATGTCTCCTGATATTAATTTTCATAAAAATTATATCTTTCAAGGATTGTCGTGCCGTGCCCATTGTTGGCGGTCGCGTCGTTTCTAGCGTGGGCAGTATTTCAAAATAAGTTTGATTTGAGAGAGTTACTGAAAATTCAATCACATTGCAGATGGCACTTCAAGGTATCCTTATATGGTGTCATTGCAAGATGTGTTTACCGGATATGGAATCAACAGGAACGTCACCCAAATGCGGATTTATCAGCATTTCTGCGGTGGAAGTTTAATAAGTGAACGCTGGATACTGACTGCTGCCCACTGTATCTGGAGAAAGTTAGTATATACGTATCTATAAGATATGACCTTGACGTCAATCTCTTGTGCTTGCAGAAAACTTGACAAGATTGTGGCTTTTATCGGATACGAAAATATTGAAAATGTAGAAAAATTAAAACCATATTGTGTGGAAAGCGCTGAATACATTTACTTTCAACCGTGAGTGTAAATAATTGGAAATCGTAAAATATTTAAAATTTAACAAATTACTTTACTTGTCTAAGTTGTGTAATAAATAGAAATAAATTTAATTAAAATATTCCCATAATACCACAGTTCCAACTACCGCAATGATATCGCTCTGCTCCATTTGAAACGCCCATTTAGAAGCCAATTGGGAGTGGACATGCAATTTGCTCAGCTGCCTCCATATGGCATGAAGCCCAACAGCAAGGGTTTGTAAACAAACTGATTAATTATAACTAATCCCTCGAATCCACCTAAACGTATTTTAGAATCGTGCAGAATAATTGGTTACGGCGCCACCAGGCATGCTGGCCCATCCCAGAAGCAGCTCTTCGAGGCGGAGGTGAGCGTCATTGGCAACCAGCAGTGCCGCGATATTATTGGACACATTTGGGCACCTAAAAACGGAGCAAATACGGTCTGCGCATTGGGCCACAATCAGGACTCGTGTCAGGGCGACTCTGGTGGTCCGCTTATTTGTCAATATGGAACCGGAGGACGCGAATACATTTACGGACTGGTGTCGCATGGGCTGACCTGCGGCATTCAGGGAATGCCCAGCATCTACACGGTGACACGACCCTATTACGACTGGGTCCAGCTACTTGTGCAGAAGTACTAACGGCGTTACATATATATATATATATATATATATATATATATATATATAATTTATTAATTATACTATATCAAACAGAAAACATTCACGAATATATATGCTACGACAATGCAAGGAATAGTAAAAATAACAACAATTACGCATAGAAAACTTAGGGCTAGAGTAGTACTGGTAGTATTACAATCGTAACATTGTAGAATACGTATACATAGGTAGCATGGATGATCGTATACTAACTTAACTAGTAGAACCAATTGACCAGCCTACACGGCTTGGTTGTGGCTCAATCTTACTGCTTTTCAGGCTTGCTCTCGGTCTCTTCGATGGTGGCGGGCGCATCCTCAACCTTATCGGAAAGGTGGCCCGTGCCCGTTTCGGGCAGCGTTAGCGTTAGCAGGCCTGCTACTAGAACGCAGCAGCCGCAGATTGTTGTCGGAATGTACCAGCCTAATGCGCCCAGCACATCGACCACATAGGGTGCCGAAATGGAACCGACATGCGCCCATGTCGAGCAGGTGCCCAGCGCCGAGTTACGTATTTCGGTGGGATACAGTTCTGCTGTGTAGAGCGTCACAACCGAGTAGGTGGCACTGATGCCAAAGCGTCCCAACATGGCGAACGCAACGATCCACGTGGTGCTGCCAGCGGGCACCGCGAGCACCAACAGCAGCGATATGCCCGTCCACATGAACAGGAACATTGTGGTAATACGACGGCCCGTATACCGCAGCATAATGACCGGCACCAGATACGAGGGTATATCCACAACGCCAGTGGCTATAATATACAGATAGCGACTGACCGAGAGATTGGCGGCATTGAGAGCTATAATTGGATTAACATTGGAATTAAGGTTATTTTCGTTTTTTGTAATACTTTTAATCTCAGGATCTTACCCGTCACATAGTAACTGAGCGAGGTTACGCAGAACATAAAGTAGGAGGTGAAGATTAGTTTGCGCACTTTCGGATTTGCAAAGAGCTCGATGATTGACTTTAGTGGACCATTCTTTAGCTTCTTGGCAAGCGAATCATTCGGAATCGGTTCCAGCTGTAATCAGAAACAATAAATTAACGTTCTAGTTGAGTGTAACCGACTGCTCAATACTCTGTTCACAGTGCAACTACCGATACTATGAATCGAAAAGATTCGGTTTGATTATTTGGTTGCTAACTCTCTAACTGTAACCCAAAGCAGTGGCTTGAAAACTGTAACTAGGTTATATATAACTGCTTGAAAGCTGTCGAAGTGAGGTGTTCATGAGATATTTCTGTGGGATATTTCGATTTAATATTCCACATTTTAAGGCTCTAACTTAAACGAACAGACGAACGCATTTTGCACATAACCAATATACTCTGTCTTACCCTGTGAACAGAGTATGAGTATACAAATGATTTTCGGTTGACAACTAGCTCATTTGGCGAATGCATCTGGAAGATCTTTGTACAGACCGTTTTCTTATCGCTAACAATTTCGGTGGCTGGCGCAACTGTGGGCTGAACCTCATAATGGCTGGGCTGCTTGAAGAGAATTTGATAAACACGGTCGTAACGCTGCTTCGTTATGAGCCAGCGTGGGGATTCGTTCATCAGACTGCAAAAGATCAGTACAGAAATTACATAAGTTGGCATTTGCATTAACTAAGTTAACCTACTAGCAATTAAGGATCAGAAGCAGCGAGGGTATGGTTAAGGCCAGTTGCAGATAGCGCCAGGGTTGTATCAGATAGCCCGCAATGGCCAGCAGGATCATGCCTACGGGATATGAGGCAGAAAAGGCAATGGACATCCAGGAACGATGCTTCAGGCAAATGTTCTCAACAACTAAAGCGAGAGTTAGTAATATAAGTACAACAGACAGCAAGTCATAAAGGAAGATACATACTCATCGTAAATGCAGGATAGAACAAACCGGACGAGGCGGCGCCCAAGGCGAAGCGGCCAATCAAAAAGAGACTGTACCATGGTGAGAAGCTGCAAAAGATGCTGCCCACAACGAAGAAAACGGCGCCCAACGTAAACGAAGTCTTGCGACCAAATCTACAAAAAAATGAATATCTATTTAAAGCAGCCAGTTGAACTTCTCTCTAGCTTTAACTTACTTGTCAGCCAGTATGCCAAACGAGAAGGAGCCGCAGAATTTGCCTAGGGACAGGGAAACCTGCGCCGATGTGCGCTGAATGCTGCGCTCACAGGTCAGCTCCCAGTCGGCAACGAATGTGGTCTCCGGATGCGAATACTCGTAGCTGCCCTTGGCCTTGCAGGACACCACCGTGGGCTGCTTGATCGCCGCCATGCGGCTGGTGTAGTTAAGTGCCGCCTCGTAGGACATCTGACTGAGCTGCTGGTAGTCCCAATCCCAGACCGTGCAACCGGCCGAGTTCAGCTCATGCTCGCTGATGCTGCGCTTCTGGGCCAGCGTCCAGTTGCTGTTCCGCAGTTCGTCAATGCCGCACCACTGATCCTCGGGCAGATGGCCGAGCAGCGTGTACGAGGACACATGGAATCCGTTCAAAATGTTGGGCGTAACGCAGAGAAAAAAGATGGCCCTACAAACGGAAATGCAAATAGTTAAACAGATGCTCAAATTGTTTGGTTAAATACGCAATTCAGTGAAATTTCTGTGGCAACGTTTCACCCAGCGCTAATTAATACATATTACATATTTAACAGATATGTTCGCTATATCTATTTAACTAACCCTTGTTTATGCGACACGCAACTTGAATCTTTCGCACGTTAGCACAAAATGCTGATAATTGAAAGCGCCGCTTGTTATTCCACATTATTATTAATAACATTAACGATCGGCAATCAAAATATATGACGCCAACTGACAAATGCGAAAACAAAAAATTGTGAAGGTTAGTGACACATTCCAAAAAGCAAACACGGAGCTGGACTTACAATTTTGGCCATTGAGTATTCAGCACATGATCTGATATACGATACCTCAAAACAAATACAAATAAATACTACGCGTTCTAATACATTTATGTTGAAAGTGTTTTCAATGTAAACGGCGCGTCACCAAATTGTTAATCGAACCGGGCAACCGGAACGCAATGCGCAATATTTACATATTCGACATTTTTTAACGATCCCCGCCCAGCCAGTTCTGGGCAGAAGATCGTCAAAATTCAAAGCACTCAAAGTACGTTTTGAAGTTAATTTTATTTTTCGTTTTGTTTTTCGTTTTTTGGTTCTACACGTACGAGTCATAAGGCTAGTTTCGGTAGTTGAATGTCTGAGGGAGTACGTGTCCTTCGGGCACAGGCGCCCCCCTTTTTGCATCAATATTCCATTCACTTTACTGACCCTCCTTGAGGCAGTGCAAAAAGTTGCAGCGATATATACTCGAATATATAGTCAATATAAAATATTAAAATGATTATTATAATGAGTACCGGTTTCAAATACAAGCATGTAGATTACTGGCCCGCTGCAATTCAAATCTGTTATCAGGTTCAATTGTATGCATTATCGTTAACGGACCTGATTTGCCTATAATTAAATCTAGTGCACTGATTTGACATGCCTGTACAAAGGTAATGTTATTTACTGTTAAATACTCTTTCTTGATCCATTACATATGTCACTCATGTCGCGTGCCTAAACTATTATTGGGAAGTTAACTTCAACTACGGATTAGCCTTTAGATCTTGTCGGAACGTGTTGTTCGTTTAATAATATTTGAATCGTATTTTATTTAAATTAGTTGTTCGTGCTTGGCGTAAGATTTGCTTTACAGCTAATAGCTCTGACTAATGCTTAGAATAATGTTAACCTACTTTTCTGCAACTAAATCAGTTTCAAGTGCTTTGATTCAGGTTCTGAATCAGTTTCAGTTTGAACTTGAACTTTTGAATCTAACAGCTTTCATACTTATTAATGGAATAGGTCAAGTTATTAGAACTGATCAATTCTATTCAGTTATGCCCTTTCATTTCTTAAAAAGATAACTTTCTCCGAATCTGGGAATATTAATGACGACTTATCAATGTGCATAGGAAAACCCCTCCTCACCAAACAAAGGCGCCGCTACTGCCAACAATTTCCAGCTGCTTTGTGAGCAAATCCTTCATGCTCTCCTCGCTGATGAGCTCCCTCGTTTTCTCCAGATTATCCTTGGACTGGGTCATTTTAGAAGTTTCTTTGTTTATCACAGATTATATATATAACACAAAACACGGTGGTAAACAAGAGCGATCACAAATTATATATATATATATATATATATATATATGTATATGTGTGTGTGTGTATTGATAAGAGTTCAAATTCAGATTCTTTAGAAAAAAAATCGAAATTTAGCGGGTCGTTCACTCGCTTGAAGAACTTTATGCTGTGCGCATTTTGACACTGAACTTGCTTTTGAAACCAGATTCTCTAAGTCAATCTATTTATAATCTATGCCCATCAATTGTTCAATTGAAATTGCAATCACAAAAGTCGCGATTTAAATTTTGCCATATATATATATATATATATATATAGCATATATATTATACATAGAGGTATGCACAAATATAGAATTTATTGCTGCCAATTGTCCGGCGATTACGAGTGCATTAACACGGCGCGTAGCCTCTGACACGAGAGCGGCGCTGTCGTCTTTCTGGTCGACTTCTCCTATTCCAGTGTCCACTGATAATGCGCACCCAAAAGGCGCCCGATCGGCCAAATGCAACGGGAATTGCGACCGCGAAGTGTTGTTGTTTTTTTCTTTTTGATTTATTTTTATTTTTGTGGCTCTTGTTTTCGTTTTCACTTTCACTTCTAAATTTTGTTTTTGGTTGCGACCTTTGCGGTTTATCTTTCCGTTCTATTTTCTAGATTCGCTTTATGCTTATGTTTTATTTTTTTTTCGGCCCACGTTTGTTTTTCCTTTTCGCTTGTCAAAATTGTCTTATATGTTAAAATAAACATAAAATTGAATTGAATATCTGTTCCTAGTCTTTTTGGGCAGCTGCGCGCGGCAATGTTTCTAATTTTGAATGAACTCTCGAGCGCGTGTAGCGTCTGCCACATGAGATGCAATCGCTTGTAATGCTACCAACTACTTGCCGCTTCGGAGGCGTCTCACAAACTAAGCCCACGGGAGGTCGATCGCAACATTTTGTACTAGCATACAGCCCGCCAGACAAAACAGACTGACATATACACTCACCCATAAGTAGTACATACGCACACTCATTACAAATACACGAATACGCTTGACTCTGTCTCTGCTTCTGTCGCTCTGTCTGGCTCTGGTTCGGAAACGTTCGGCTTCGGCTCTTCCCGTTCCATTTACTTATGCTTGGGATTTTCAGTTTGGTGTGTGTGCGTGTGTGTGTGTGCGCGTGTGCGTGTGTGTAGTGCATTCCATTTTCGAAATCATTGCGCGTTTGAGGAGAGATTATTTTCAAGTGACAATAGCACTCTACACAGAACGGGAAGCAGCATATGAGACCATTAATACTTAAGCCAAACTGATAGATCATAGGAAGATAGAAAACTGATTAAATATGGCTAGGTTAAGTAATACGAGCCTTATCTATTTAACCTTTTCATCGTCCAGAAAATATACAACCCCTCCAATAAAAAAGTATTTTATGTAAAGTATATGGCTATATCAAAGCTTTCATATATTAAAATGTGCTTAGCTGCCTTCCTATCTCTAGCTAGACTTCCAAAAAATAAATACATTTTGTATGTCTAGTACAGTCAACAGGCTATTCTATCATGCATCTAAATGGTTTGCTAAGTACAACATTCATTTCATTACGATCTTTTCTCAGTGTAAGCATCAATACATAGCTCAATATATCAAACCACAATATCATCCCTTACATATCCAACGTTCAGAGCTCATCAATCACCCTGCAAAGCCGAACCCTTACATGCAGCACAGGATCTTCATTACATACATCTTCATTACATTCATTCATTACAATAGAGACAAATGCCGTTACAAGGTAATGCACGGTTGCCCTCGACAACAATAAAATATGTATTTTACTTAGTATGTTAGAATTAAGCATTAATTTGCAGTACGCTCTGCTGTAATTCATATAATTTACATTTTGTCTACGTTTCATTACAAATTTACATTCGTATGGCCGATAATCGAGCGCCTGCCTTGTTTACATTATTGTTTTCTTCAATTCCGTTATTTTAAAGTACGTACTTAAGAGCAGCGCTCTTACTTTTCGGCTCTTTAAAATGCAAAGAGCAAAACACCATTGTAAAATGAAAGAAACACTGTGAATGAATATTGTTTAAATTCTGTGTAAATGATATGTTGATCCCCTGAAGCGGAAGGCATTTGAATTTATATCGCCTCTTGCTAGTAGAGTCTCTTTGTTCTGAATACAATGTTGTAATATTTATAATTTGTGGGAATATAGATACATATGTACATATCTGCGCTTGAGTAACTCTAAAACTTGCAATATAATCGCTATCCACAAGGATTTGTTTTTTTCTGAGTAAATCTTTAATTGATGCGATGGGAGCGACAACCCCAATCATTATGAGGTTTAGACAATTTATCAAACTGGAACCAGATGCATTGACCCCGATGAGTAATACCAATTGAGGTTAACTGTATTAACGTTTAGATAACATACCTCTCCAGACCTCTCAACTCTGGCCAAGCTCAATTGATGGTTTTTACTACGTCAATCAATCGAGCGTACGATCGATACCGATATCGATGGAAGTACGTAAGCAACAGCCATGGGACTGTGCTCTGGGCGGGTGCAGGGTATGCATCAGTCGACATTGTATTTAAGCTGCTTATTTTTTTGTGGCTGTTGTTTAAATGTATCGCTTTAATTATTGTTCAGTTTTTCACATGCATGTAATCATCCTGCTCACTCGTATTTTATTCATCTGTGAAAATTGCATAGCGCAGCGCATGTCTAACGGCGCTTGAGTACTAGCAATAATTCAGAGCAACAAAAGCAAACAAAAGTGCTCTAGTCGGGATTGCCCGATTGGCAAATACCCTAGGCACAGCCACAGGCTATCGACTCAATAACTCTAGCTTCCATCTATACACACATACAGGCAATTGTTCTAATCTTAAATAACTTCGGGGCCTACAATCCGATCTTTATGAAATACCAAATTTGTAAGTTGAGTTTGAGTTTAATTTTCCTTAGAACAAGGGAAAGGAATTTTCTGGCTCTGTGTGTATCATATGAAAACAATCACGACAAATTGGGTGAGCTCCGAGATATAATTTAAGAACCTTGCCGGAAAGTACATTTTTTATCTCGATATTCCGGAAACAGAGTTTTAGATGATTTGAAATAAACATGAAATTTATGGTAGTTAGCAGTTACATTCCAAAAATTGAGATTGACATTCATAAAGACGGATGACTTGTGATGCTGACCAGGAATATGTGTGTATACCTAATGGAAAGGGAGATGCCGTCTTCTGCCAGTTGCATACTCTTAGCACAGAACCATTACACCCTTGTCAATGGATACAGGGTATACGCATTAAACTTGGATGTTCTGACGGATGCATGACGATCCTCTGAGAGCTCGTAATTATTATGTGTATATAGAGATTCCATTGGCAGCTTTTGTTTTGGTTTGGTTTTTTCTTTTCAATTGAACTCGTAATGCACATGGGCGTGTACCGTTGACAATTTGATTGGGATTGAATAGGTAGGTCTTTGGCTTTGATGATTTGTTGTTATTGTTGTTGTTTTTGTTTGTGAGCAGCGCACGTGCAGCTATTGTGCGATTTTGGCCACAATTTCAAGTGCATGCCCAGAGGTGCCAAACTTTTGAATACTGCTACGATTATGTATGGAGCGCACGTCGTCAGTCCCCGTGCCCCGACCACGCCCATACTTACACACTCAGGCCAAGTAGTAGGTGATATACATCCATTTGCTTGGCACTAATCTAATAAAACTGACCTGATTCAATTAAAGACAAATTGCCGAAAAAACATTTATGATCCCCTATGCAATTGCCACATATATAGAACTTGTTCTAAAGAAAAGCAAAGCAATATTATGCCTAAGTTCTAGAGATGTGCGATACACTAGCATGTATGTATAACATGAACAGAAAAGATCAAGAGAGTGTATAAGGTGGTATAATAAATTCATTATTTTATTTTAATGATACCTACCTCATGACAATTTACAAATTATACCTGCCAAACGTCTGTTCAAATCGTTGGCAGCATTATTCAAAAATCAACATTTAATTTGTATTTAAAACAAAAAATTTCGTTGCTACCGAGATTTACGATTATCCTTATACTTTCGTAACTCGATATGACAGGTATATCTGAAGCGTATTGCTCATCCCTAAGACCCCGGAGAGCTACTTGGAGACAGATTGAAATTTATGAAACCCAATTTGTTGGCCTGGCGTGGGTGGCGTGGATGGCGTGGATGGCGTTGGCGCTTAAGTGAATGATTACACACGAGACGGGCTTAGAATTATGCGAAAAAGAATAAATATAAGCAAGGGAATTCACTCCAGATTTGGACCAAGCCGAGTTAAATTAAATGATTGGCTCGAGCACTGGGATTACGGCTAGCTAAATGCTTGAGCGAGTGCCCGAGTGTGTCTATGATTCGACTAGGTGTATGGAAGTGCCCCCTGGTATTTGCAATGTCAAAGTAATTGGGCGGATACTTGAGCAGCAAAATGAATATAGCTAGGTTTACCCCCCAATGGAGCCATAGCCGAAGTTGAGCAAACAGATAAGACCAATCACAAAGACGCCATAGAAGGTGATGTTATAAAGATTGAGCCGGCTGAGCAGACCCGAAAAGTAGCCGGGACTGGGGCCGGCATATCGATTCTTATCCTGCACGTCCTGGAGATCCCTCCAGCACACCACCTGTGGCCGGATTACAAAGAGCGCATTAATGGCCGCCCGTATGCCGCTCTCGACGGCACCGGCCATGAGATTCCGATCTCTGGTGGCAGCTGCAGCCGAACTGGACCAGATGACCCGATGCCAGGGCTTTATCTGCGCCTTGTGCATCGCCGTGTTTAGCTCACAGGTCTCCTGTTTGTAATGCAAAGGCTCGAGCATTTCCTCACCAAACTGCGCCGCCAGCAGATCCAGCACAGTGCCCCGCACGCTGTCCGCCTCCTCCACGGTGTGCAGCATGTAGCCGCAGTATTCGATCGAATTGTGCTCGTAGCCCACCACCAAGGGCGTAATGTTTAGAAACTGACCCGAATAGCCTTGGCTAATCCAAAAGGACTTGTTGTAGCGCATACTGTATTGGGTTATCATACTCTTCGATTTCTTTGTGCGCCTGGAGGGTATGCGATACTGTTTGGGCAGCTGAGGCTCGAACTGCAGCTTGTTCACCTTGTCCCAGGGTATGGCCAGGATAACTGCTTCTGCCTTGTGCTTCTTGCCATGTGAATCTGTCACCTGCACGTAGTTCTTGAAGTGTTCCACCTTAACAGCTTTCACATTGTTAAGGATCTCAGTGTACTTTAACTTTTCGTGCAGTATCTCAAGTAGTTTCTTACTGGACAAGGTCAGCACGGACTGCGGCATGGCCAGAAAGCTGCAAATGGATATTGTTAAAGTGCAATAGAATATATACCCCATGGAGCCCCTACAGATCGATTAACACGTTCAGTCCACCCGATGTGCTGCACAGTGCCATGAATTCATCGTAGTTAATCTCGCTGGCTGGCATCCCGGTGACCAAATGCACCAGCTGGTACATGAACTCGCGGGACAGGTTGAAGAACAAGTTGATGCATATGTGCCGCTCCATGGTTGGTATTCGCTCGCGGAACCTAAAGGAAGGCATCGACAGACATTAGCGCGTTTCTGTGCTCCACACTACCCCCTCCAATCCCAAACTAACTCATAACGCACGGAGCTAAACTTCTTCATACGCATGTCCAGCATATTGATGTAGCGCCAGAGCTCAAACTTGGCTGGAGCTGAGGTCAGGCCGCGGTCCAGCTCCCAGCAGCGACTCAGCGTCTGGTCGTCCTGATCACTCTGAAACAGTGCCACATTTAGTTGTGTGAGGAAGGCAATCAGCTCCGTCTGCTCTTTGCTCACAAAACGTGTTCCCTCCCCGCGCAGCTGCCCGCCGGGATTGCTGTGCTCATCAATGATCTTCACATTGAGCGAATGCTCTTTGGATAGTATTTTAACTGCTGAGGTTAGGCCCGACAGACCCGCGCCCACTATGAGTACATCGATCTGTGGTAGTTCGTTGCCAAAAGGTAAGTCCATTGAAAAATTGTTTTGACATCTTAAATTTTTAAATCTGAAAGCAGAAGCAAATTGAGCTTAGCACATTTTCCTTAAGCCTAATCGAACAGATCCAGTCAATATTTATATTGAGCCACTCAGAGCCACATATTTTAAACAAAATCTTATCTTTATTCTTGTAGCCAAAAATAAAGCATACTTTTTGGCTGCACTTAAAACTCCTGCATTGGGGAAGACTGCGTGAAGCTAGTCTCGCGCTGCTCATCAGGCCCCCTGGTATATGCGAACTTCCGATTTGGAAAAAGACTTAGGAGTGCCCAAAGTCGGAGACGTCATAAACATACAGACTGCAAACTACATAACGACTGAATAGGCGCCTTCTGAAGAGGCGTAGAATTGGAGGAGTCCGAACGCGGAGAAGATTGCGGAGGTCTCATCCAATCGATCTCCCAGATCGATTTATATAGTCACCCCAACTTTGGTAATTTTATATTTGACTTAATAGTAGACTAAGTAGTGTTGTAAATTTTCAAATAAATTTAATTTAAATTGTTCTCATAAAAACAGGAAAATGCAAATAAAGCTTAAGAACATTTAAAAATCAGGCTGGAAGAAAGCGAATTTTTAGAGCCATGCTATAGATGAAATTTTGATTACATTTAATTTGTTGCTTGCTGTTTTTAAAGACTTTTAACCTAGTTAGATGATTTGTCTGTGTGACCTACTCATTCAAACAACTGAACAAAAAACAAATTTCTGACTAGCTCAGTAGTCAGTGATAACAATAATGATAATATTCATGCTTATATAAATATAAATAATAATATTAATCATATTTAAAATATTAATACTATCAGTAATTTTATTGTGTCCCTGGTACATGCGACCGTCCAATTTTAAAACAGACCTAGGCGTGCCCAAAGTCCGGGACACGTAAGTAACATCACGCGACTTGGAAATCAGCCCAATCAACTTGCTTGGCATCTTCTAAAGAGACGTAGACTTGGAGCAGTCCGACTGAGGAGGAGATTGCAAAGGTCTCATCCAATTGACCTCTCAGATCCGTTCATATAAACAAACTATATTTGTTTAATTTTCTTCTGTTAGACTTATTTATAGAATAAGTAGTATTAGTATTTATTTATACTAGTTTTATTTAAGTTTCTTTAATAACAGCAAAATTAAAAATAAAACAAACATAATTAAGTTAATTTTAGAAGTTGCATACTTTTAGCGACGAAAGTAACTGTATTGCATATCGTCGTGGGCCGTAGAAACTCATGTTTTGATACCCATGTGGAGGGTATTATAATTTTATCATGAAATTTGTAACGCACAGAAGGAGATATTTCCGATCCCATAAAGTATACATATTCGAGTCCAAATTAGATCGAACTACTATATGATATGACTCTAAAGAAAGAATCGGTCGAAAAATTAGATTTTGTAGATCCCAATATTTATCAAACTCAGCATTTACGAGGTTCACTATGCTCACAAGGGTATCATGTCTGCAAGGGTATTAAATCTTCGGCTTGCCAAAGATATCATTACTTTCTCCCTTTCAACTGTTTCTATTTATTTATCATTGACGATAAATTAATGCCGAACCATTTGCTAAGCGATTGTGTTTTTATCTTGTAATTGATTATAATTAAAATAATTATATTTAATAAAAATCTGTAGTAATCAGCAACTAATATCATCCGATTAGGTACATTGATTTCTCTTACCCTCGGCATTTTCATTGAATATTTCTGCTTGTGTTCTGCTAACTATTTTGACTTCGAGCATAAGGAATTCATGTGCTCTACATCTATGCTGTTTGTTTGTCTAAACAACATGAACAAAGATCAAATAAGCTAAGGCTAATGAAATCAGCCTTCAAACATTATTTATGCCTGCTTAAGTTTCTTGTTTATTTAGCTATTAAACTTAATTCTAGTTTTTAAGGTTGTAAATGACAATTTCATAGATAAACTTCCGAATTAATTCGGTAACTTCTCTTCATGGAACGGTTGAGGGGAAATCTATGTAGAAAGCGAAAGAAGATCACATTCTCGAAATCTAAATCTTTCGAATATTAAGAAATTATGTAAAGTGTGAATATTAACAGCTTACACTTAAGTATGCAGCACACATACACACACACACACTCACATTCTATGAACTAATACAAGCACATTTACTAATACAAACTCATGCTGTAGTAGCTCTATAGCTAAACATTTAAATCAGTTATAGTCAAGGCTGTTGCTATGGTGCGTGGCGACTTAGTAATCCAATTCGCGTTGAAATTCCTAAAAAAAAAACACGTAAAAATGACCTAGTCGGGTATGCTCGACTAGGAGACGCCCTTAAAAACCCTTGCAATGCTTATAATATTATATATATAGAACATCCAACACACTTACACACTCACACACATACATACATGCAGAAGCTGTGTTTCTTCTTTCCATAGTTATGGAATATGCTTTCCTGATTAGCTCGGATGCTTATTGTTCGTTCATTTTGAAATTTTTGCAATTTTATCAATTTTATCTAGTGAAATATTCGATACCCTTCATCAGAAAAATGGTGTTTCAACAGGATGTCGATATCGATTTTATGTGATTTCGATATTTATACTAAGCAACCTGGATCTTTTCGAGTACTAGGAGAACTTTCGTTCAATATTTCAAATCTCTGGCCCAAGAATTTATAGCCTCTGTGAGGCTGAACGAACGGACAGACAGACGGACAAGTCTAGATCGACTCGACTGTTGATGCTGCTCAACAATATATATTCACTTAATGGAATCGAAGAAGCTTTTTTCTGCCTGTTACATACGAGTGCACAAAAACATAATGTCCTCGTTTGCACGACTGTCAACGGGTTCAGGGTGTAAAAATATACACTGCTGACACACTTGATAATAAAACACGTAAAATCAGGCAACAAATTATCATAACAATTGAAAATTTATTTGCTCTGGATTTACTGATAGCACTTGGTACAATGAACCGCAGCCAAAGTGGAAAATTCTCGCCTGACTGTTAACGTTATCAGCGGCGACAGCTTCGGCTGTGGATCAGTCGGTGCCCGAAGACCCACAGCAGATCAGAAAATAAAAACAAATGTATTCAATAAAGAATAAAGTTCAATGCTTCCCAGACGGAGGGAACGCCAAGTGAATGTTGTGCTTTGTTTTTAATGGACAATAAATGACAATGAAATTGAGGTTCGACAAATGCGACTTGGAGCGATATTGTGTACAGTTAAGCAGATGAGTTGGAATACTTTTTTATCGAATAAATAAATGCAAATTGCCTAAATTCGCTGAAATGGCCAGCTGTGATCTGCCTTGAGGCATGATCCAGCCGCGTCGCAATCAGTGGCGCTTCTGGTCGCCATTCGTCGATTTGCCATTGAGCATGCTCTTCAGCTCCTCGGTGGCAGGCGTTCGCTGCTTCTTGCCGAAGTTCTCGCCATCCTCGATCGTCTCCGGCATCGGCTTGTTGAGCGTCTCGGGCAGCAGCAGCGACATCAGGCCGGCCGTCAGCGAGAGCGCGCCACAAATGACCAGTGGCAAGGGTCGCCAGATCTCGCCCAGCAGATTGAGATAGGGCGCCAGAATGCCGCCCACGCGCGCCACCATCGAGGAGGCACCCAGGCCCACATTGCGCACCACAGTGGGAAACTGTTCGGCCGTAAAGATGTACACGGTGCCATAGGATGACGTGATGGCCAGCTTGCCAATCATGGCGCAGGCAATGAGCAGCCAGTTCATATCGCTCGGCACGACAACGGTCAGCAGCAGGCTGATCCCGGCAACCAGCATGGCGCCGCAGAGTATGGTGCGGCGACCCCATCTGTTCAGGGTGAAGAGCAGCAGCAGGTAGCCGGGTATCTCCACGGCGCCGGAGATCACAAAGTTCACCAGCTGATTGCCGCCCAGGTTGTTCGTGTTCCACGAGAGGCCATAGTAGACGCCGCTGTTGACGAACCAGTCGAAGAAGATGAGCATCGTCTTGCGGCGCAGATTCGGATAGCGCAGCAGATCGAACACGGAGGCCGAGGGCTCTGCGGCGGCTAGCTCCTCCTTGCGCTTCTTCTCGGCCGCCTCCTCGATAAGCTGGTCGTAGATTTCGCTGGGTATCTCCACCCGGTTGACCTTGGCCGCCTTCTCAATGATCACAAAGGCCTCCTCCTTGCGTCCCTTGGACAGCAGCCAGCGCGCAGACTCGGGTACGATCCAATAGTAGCACATGAACAGCAGACCGGGCAGCGTCAGAGCAATCTGCAGCCAGCGCCAGTCGTGGATGAAGTAGGCGAAGCCTGCGGTCAGCATAAAGCCCACCGAGAAGAACATTTGCACGGCGACGCCAGCAAACAGGCGATAAGTGGCGCCCACCATTTCCATGGCTATCACGTAGGCCACCAGGAAGACGCCCGATGTGGTGGCGCCCACAATTAGCCGTGAGATGGTATAGGTGAAGTAGTCCGGTGCCACGGCCGCAATCACGCCAAAGATCAGCTGCGTGACCAGCGAGGCAAAGAAGGTGGGCTTGCGTCCCAGCTTGTCGGACATCTGGCCAAAGATGAAGCTGCCCAGCAGCACGCCCACCATGAACAGCGAGTCGCTGGTGGCGCTCAGCAGGCTGCGGCTGCACACCATGTCCCATTCGGTGACGGCGCTATTCAGATACTTGGACTGATCGTAGACATAGCTGCTGCACTGCAGCGTTCCATTTTCTGCGGCCGTCCGATTGCCATTTAGATACTGCTCCGTGTAGCTGACATTGTAATAGGCACAGGTGTCCGCCTTGCCGGTGATGCTGTCGTTGGGATATGCCAGCGGCCATTGCTGCCGCGGCAGGGTATCGAAGCGCGCCGTGTCCGCATCCTCATGCGGCAGCAGGCAACGAAAGTCTGGCCGTGCGAGCAGAAACACGCCGGCCAACTTGTGGAAGGCGCAGACGATGGCCGGCAGGCAGAGCAGCAGGTAGATGCGCTTCTGATAGCGCCCAAATTCGCCCAGGTGCGCGATGACGTCGTCGTAGCCCATGGCTGATAGCAGCTAGTCGATGCTCGATACGGGATACGGCTGCCTGATTGCTAATCACGGTGCACGGTGCTTGTTACGGTCGTATGATTTGGAGCACGTTAAAGGCGTCTTGCACGAGCAATTAGGGAGCTGTTGAGTGGGGCGGGGCTCACAATTCGTATTTTGGGCGTTGCGTATACGCCGCGTGTTGCCGATAAAAGTTCGTGTTGTTGGGCAATAAACAACACAATGATTTGGGCGCTGCGAGCTCAGAATGTGCTCCTGTTTTTTTTTTGGAAATACATACGCATATATACATTAATATATATACATATATATATATATGTGTGTGTTGCGCTTATCAAAGTTGAAGCGCTCGAAACGAACCGCTCGCGATCTGTGCCAGTACGCGACTAAGTGGGCTATGCAGCTGTTGTTGAAGAACTCGACATCGACATCGACTTCGACTGGCTATCAACCAGCTCCGAGCAAACGACGCTCTGGCAATGTGCATAGTTCCAATCACAACCCCGAATATGCATAGCTGTGGCATTCTCAAAGGTAAGCCCGGTCTAGATGCCCTTTTCGCATCTAGTTTCTAGCCCGAATGGGGGTTGATTCAGATGAGAGCCAGGTAATTGCTACGCACTGCAGCATTCGATCGGTTATCGTGAAAGGCAACCAGCGAGAAATGCAGTTGGCAATATTCCATACAGATTGCATACCTTCACCCTCTCTCATTCTCTCTCTCACTCGCTCTCCCTGCCTCTCTGTCTCTCTGTTATCGTACGCGCTCAGCTCTCAGTATATATACACACACACATAATCTGTAGATTTGCAACTTTGTGCGAGCATCCAAACATTTTGAGCTACAGCTAAAATTTATTCAAATAAACATAAACTTGACCGAGTCCGCAATCTAAGATGTACGGGGAGGGGGGCGTGGAGGGGGTCTTAGGCTATGTAAATAAACAATTTACGACAATTCAGTCGCATATATATAATCTAAATTGTTGTTGTCAGCTGCCTTGGTTAATTTATAGAACTATATTTTTGCACTCAAGCCAATGAGTCGCTGTGCATTGCCATTAAATAAATAAATTTAATTATTTCACAGTCTTCAAGTTGTCAGTTCGCGTTTTTTCGTTCTTTCACCTGTACAGAATGCAAGTCGTAATAATTCTAATGCATTGCCAATTAGCTAAAGAGTATTTCAGGCGATGTCTAAGATCTTGTGAATAAATTAGAAAATACTATTTAGAAGAAATAAACTCTCGCCTATCTCTCACAATGATTCGAATAGAGTAGAGTATATGGAAAATGTTGTTAATATCAAAACAGAGTATCTGGCAGTCGTTAATTGCCGCCTGCAGTTGCGATGCTTGTTCAAAATTTAATTTACTTTTGGCCTGTAAATGTCACGTGTTTTTTCGTTTTTATTTTTTTTTTTGCTGATAACAAATACAAAAAACTCAAATAAAGAATAAACAAAGCGGAAATAAGTTTGAACAATTTTTAAAATTAGATTGAAACTGAGCAAATCGTTTCCGAGAAGTTGTATTTATTTGCTTTGGTATAGAAAAGATACAATATTTGATTTTGAACATAAGTACACAGAGATAAGTACAATTGTCTAAAAATTCGTTTGGCTTTAAGTAGCTCATAAGTACACATTTATATATATATATATATTTATATAATTATATATTAAATACATGCATAATACACTGTCTTAGTGGGCAGGGGCCAATTTGTTGGCTTGGAAGATCGGCTTCCGGGGACGCTGTCTTGGATTTGGCCAAATGCTCAAATGGAATACAGGCAGGGCAAAAATAAACAACCCCCCCTGTGCGCCGCCTCTGTGCCCTGCTAAATGCTTAAAGAGAAGAATTTTCTATGCGCTCTTTTCTTTTTTTCCATACTGTTTTTTTTTTTTTTTGGCATGCATATGAGATTTTTGAAATATAATACTTTGTCTTTTATGGAACTAAATGTGTAGGAAAAATGTGCTAAGATTCGTCAGCTAGAAGATTAATGACCCCGGGCAGCGCTTGGCTTTAGTATAATTAACAAACTTAATTAATTGTTACCTAGCAAGCGGCGGGGCCAGAGCAAAGTTTATT
The DNA here is from genome assembly GCF_035044405.1 of Drosophila montana. Classification (NCBI taxonomy): domain Eukaryota; kingdom Metazoa; phylum Arthropoda; class Insecta; order Diptera; family Drosophilidae; genus Drosophila; species Drosophila montana. The sequence goes on along the minus strand of NW_026998620.1, from coordinate 11,535,685 downwards.
GTTGTTGTTGTTGTTCTCGTTTGCCTTTTCCTAGAATTTGTGACCATTGCCATTGGCCTGGACAGAGTTCAGCGGCTGCGTCTCGCGCAGCTCTTTGCCCGTCTCCAGATACGCATCCGCCGGCTGCTTCTTGCCGAAGCGCTCGCCGTCGGCAATTGTCTCCAACGTCGGCCTGTTGTGCGTCTCGGGCAGCAGCAGCGACAGACAGCCGGCGGCCAGCGAGAGGGCGCCGTAGACGACGAGCGGCAGTGGCGGCCAGAGGGTGGCCAAGGCGTTCAGATAGGGCGCCAGCATGCCCGTCAAGCGCGAGACCATGGAGGCGGCACCCATGCCCACGGTGCGCACCACCGTGGGGAACTGTTCGCTGGAGAAGAGATAGATGGTGCCGTAGGAGCCGGTTATGGCCAGCTTGCCGACCATGGCGCACGTGACAGTCAACCAGTGCATGTCCTGCGGCACAATGATGGTCAGCAGGAGGCTGACGCCGGCAACCAGCATGCAGCCGCAGAGTATCGAGCGGCGTCCCCATCTGTTGAGCGTCAAGAGCAAAAAACCGTAGGCGGGTATTTCCACGGCGCCGGAGATCACAAAATTGAGCAGCACATTGCCGCCCAGGTTGTTGGTGCTCCAGGAGAGGCCATAGTAGACGCCGGTGCAGACGAGCCAATCAAAGAATATGACCAGCGTCTTGCGTCGCAGATTCGGATAATGCAGCAGATCCCATACAGAGGGTGGCCTTGCCTCCTCGATGCCATCATCATCATCCTCCTCCTGGCCCAGCTTCTGCTCCTGTTTGCAGCTGGCGCCCTCATCTAGCAACGCCTCCAACGCCTCCGTTGTTATGTCCACACGATTGAAACGCGCCGCCTTCTGTATGACCTGGATGGCATCCGCCTTGCGTCCCTTCGACAGCAGCCAGCGCACAGACTCGGGTATGATCCAATAGTAGCACATGAACAGCAGACCGGGCAGCGTCAGGCCAATCTGCAGCCAGCGCCAGTCGTGGATGAAGTAGGCAAATGCCGCCGTCAGCATGTAGCCTATGGAGAAGAACATCATCACAAAGATGCCAGCGTACAGACGTTTGGCGGGACCGACCATTTCCATGGCTATCACATAGGCGACCAGGAACACGCCCGATGTGGTGCCGCCCACAATGATGCGCGCCAGGGTGTAGCTGAAGTATTCTGGCGCCACGGCCGCCACCAAACCGAAGATCACCTGAATGACCAGCGAGGCAAAGAAGATGGGCTTGCGTCCGTACTTGTCGCTCAGCTGGCCAAAGATGATGCTGCCCAGCAGCACGCCCAGCATGAACATCGAGTCGCTGGTGGCCGCCAAGAAGCCGCGACCACAGACTAAATCGAACTCGGTGACGGCGCTGTTCTGGTACCTGGACTGGTCATAGATGTAGCTACTGCAGCTGTGGGTCTCATTGCTGGCCCTGTAGTAGCTGCCGTTGGCATAGGCCAGCTCGTAGTAGGCGCACTTGTCCGTGGCCGGATACGCGAGCTCCTTCAGCTGCGCGGGCAGCTCATAGCTGGCCGATCCGTCCACATCCGTGGGCAGGGCACAGCGAAAATCCGGCGTGGCGAGCAGAAAAACGCCGGCGAGCTTGTGAAAGGCAACCGGTATGGATGTCAGACAGATCAGCGTATAGATGATCATCTGATACCGCCCGAAATCGCCCAGCTGCACGATAACCTCATCGTAGCCCATTTCTCAGCTATCACTGTCGTTCCGCTGTTCCGCTTAACTCGACCGGCCGCTCTGGCAGCCCGTGAATCACTGAGGATTGCTTTGTTTCTATACGCTTTCTTTGAGTGCGTATCTCGTGGCGATTTGCCGCTCAGCAATTAGCGTGCGAGCGCGTCGCCGATGACGTGTACCTTGTACTCTGGACGCGAACGTAGTCGGGCCAACGGGCGGCCGGCGCATAAAACAACAAGAAAAAACAATAGGAACAAATGCTGGTCGCAATTATGGGGCACAACACGTGTTTGCCAAATATTTGACGCAAACGAAATGCTGGCGATTATTTCGCAATTCCGCAGAAGAAACCGAACGGAAGAGAGCGCGCAATGAAATCGCTGGGAAGAGCGCAGAGTAGCATATGGCAAAGCGTTTGGCCGCACACCGAATGGGAACTAAGCTGCGCGATTGAAGGCCGGCCAAAGACTGAGGCAATAATGTTGCCGACCACGACGACGAGGCGATACCTTCCGATAGACTGGCCCATATATCCAAAACCGAACGAGTATCCATCATGCACATGCGAGCCCCAGCGAGGCGACGCGACGCGACGCGACGCTCTGTTTGTATCGGAGAAATGTTTATCCAGTTCAGAGAGTGTGAGAGAGAGAGAGAGAGAGAGAGAGAGAGAGAGAGGCGAGAGGCAGAGGGAGAGCTACCCCAAAGCATTGTTGGTAACAATGCCAGAGGGGTTTCGAACGGGTTTTCGCTTTTGGAACGGGCCAACTGAGCCAATATGACGCACCACTCAAATATATATCACATGTCCATAATACTCGTAGTCTTATTTAGACAGTCTGCAAAAATTGCATTTGTACTTCCTGTAGATACATTTAAATAGATAGCAAATATATATATTTAAAGTTGTGCTTTTATTTTTCGGTCGGCAGCCCTGGCTTAAATTCTTGCATGTTATTGACATAAATGCAAGCCAATCCGCCATAAAAGTCAAGTAAACACTTTTTTGACAATCTGTTTGAGTATATACCCTGGAATTTTAATGCCAAATCATATGGATATATGCTCTTGCAATAGATCAATATGGAAAGCTTTTACAAAATCTGTCTAGATATATTTTAGTCCGTTTCCCAGCTGGCAACTTTTATCATAGTATCATCATTTCTTGCCGTTAATTGAGAGGTATTTGGTAGTCGCGCAACTTTGCGTGATTGATTTTTGGTTGAAGCATTCTCAGACGTGCGCTCAAATAAATAATGCCAAAGTTCTCGAATGGCTGGCAGTACAGGTTTCGACTTACGATAGCAGTTAATATGCGGCCGAGTTCATTTAACTCAATATTTCAATTTGGCATTTGTCAATGGCAATTATCGATTTATGGAAAATCAATTGAGCAGCAATATATTGAGAATCAGGCTGTGCCAGCACCGAGCATCGCACGATATCTGCCATACTAGAACCGAACAGTCTCAATTAGACTCAATTAGTCAGCTGAATAGGGCTCGGTAGTTCCAGAAAATGCTGAAACTGCAATTTGATTCGATTTGGGTTTGAGTAAAAGAGTCAAGATATACCTTATGTTAAGGGTCGCTACCTTAAGGGTCATCATCGAGCACAGATGATCCCCATCTAATGCCACATTTATGTAATAAAAAAAGCACAAAACATACGTAATTACATGTTTATATAATAACTTTGAACAATCAAACATTTATTTTTGTACGAATTACCGAATCAGCTTTGGAGATAAATGTATTTCTTTATATTTATTTATTTTCAGAGCTGAGCAGAGATGAGAGATATTGAAGCTAATTAATCTTTACGGGCAAAACAAATCTCTCAGCGTCCGCAAGCCGCAAAATTCCAATTGGGGGCAAGTTTATAAAAAATCTAAAATTTATCAATCATTCGAGCATTGCGATTTCGCAACAAAAAATGGCATAATTGATGGCCAAGTGGTGGGCCCAAGTCTTGAACACATTGGCCAATGCAGATTTGTGATTGTCTCCTAAACTCAAGAACTGCATTTTAATGCGAGACAGAACCACATTTGAGATTTAAGCAAAAAAAAAACTTGTCATTGCCATTTAAAACTAGATACAAGTCAAAGAATTCAAGCTGGTCAAACAACTCGTTGTTTTTATTGCAGCCTTTCAGGGATTCTGATTGTTAAAACTCCACTTTGTATGCCCAATGAATGTCAAACTGCATTGAAATTCGTATTTAATGGCACCTTAGACTTAAGAAAATTATTTAAAATATATTACTAAATATTGTATATTAATAAATATTGTTTGATGCCATAAGAGATTAAACATGACACAGTAGGCTGGTTACACATTTCAAATTTCGATTAACCGCGCAAATGCCTGTAGATTAAAGATATCGGTCATAAATGTTTCTATGCAAGCTAAGATGTTGTGAGCGACATGCTGTTGGAGCAACACATTTATGGGACCATCACAAAACACCATGCAAAAGAGCGTACATGTTCCTAAGCTAATCAGCATGCTGCTATGTAAATGTTGCGCAACATTATTTACAATTTTGCAGCACTGTCATGAAAATATCGTATGCATTATCGTGCTATCGATGTTTGCATGCCATTTTGAGTTTGGTACCGATAACGATATGTCAAATTGGACATCGCGGGCAGTCGAAAGATTAACATCGGACGCTGCGGTCGGTGCGCGCACTTAGCGCAATTAAGTACGAGATCACATGAAATTTACTCAATAAACAAAACACTCCATTTAAATACGTCAACACAAAATTGTGTTCGAGGGCATTTTCGCCTTCTGCAGCACATCACACTGCCAACTGGCAAAACAAATTAATAGAATCCAAAAAACGGAAATTGGCGCGTGTTCTTATCCAAATTTGTTCGTAAGCATTTGGTTTGATTGTGTTTAATATTTTGCCAAAACGGAAAACGGGCGAAACAAACAAAACGAGCGACCCTGAAATCAAATAAACAAAAAAAAACACCGGCTAAACGCTCCACAACAGCGCAGCAGCGGAAGCAGCAACAAAAACAGCAACAGGTAAGCGCAACGGATTACAACAACAACAATTCATATTTGCCCTTTCGGCCGAGTTAAACTATGAGCTTAAGTTTGGTTTGCTTCGTCTCTGTTCGTATTTGTTGCTGACCGTTTTTTATACCCTATACGCATTGAAATTGGGTATAATGGCTTGGTGTACATATTTAACAGGCAGAAATATTTTGCATCAGCATTAGCAGCCAATTCAATATAGCCAGGAACTATCATACCCGATTTTGGAATAGTTCTCAAAGACCGCACTCAGATTACATTTATGTTTGCCCGTTGCTCCATTAACCGATAAAAATCGACTTACATATACATATATAGCTAGCCTCTGCGCTGGGTACAGGATATCCGCTAGTCGTACACTCGCGACTACACCCTCTTGTTTTCTGTTGCGTTGGCGTTTTGGTTGCAGTCGATAGGCAAAAACGAAACTGCCGCCTGCTGCACAAAACGTGACCCTGAATCGATTGGAAAAGAGGGCGCAGACGCGACATCCTCGCGGGGGTGAAACGACGTTAAATGTCAACAAAGACACCACCAACCGCAGCAGCAGCAGCCGCAGCCGCAGCTGTCTCACCCGCACACACACACACACACACAGACACGTACATGAATACATATATGCTATATATAGAATGTAAAGTCAAAAGGCAGAGCAGAAGACTCAAAACTCGAAAGATAGATTTGTATTGACGCCGGCGCAGTCACCATACGAAAACGTAAGACATTGTCCAGGGTCATTTTAATTGAGTGCGGAAATGAGCGTCTGAGGCCCCCCAGGCTGAAGGAGCAAATGTCCAGCCGAGTCGCTTACTGATGCCAGGCACATTTTGCTATTTAATTACGTTCCCTGAAAATGGAAACTAAAGACGTGACAAGCTCCTAGCGCATGCGCGTGTCCGTATTAATCCATCACAGACAAAGGCTTTCACTCTTTGTCGCCCTTTATCTCTCTCTCTCTCTCTCTCTGTCTCTCTCACACATACACATCTGCCCTCCTCTTGTAAAGGTACACACATGCGGCACACAGATGCGCAGGCTCAGCAGTGCGCGCACTAATACACGCACATTTTACATACCAATTAAAGATGGGCGCGTATCGTATGGGCGAGTGAGAAAAAAATTATGTTTTTCTTACAACTTTAATATAAATTGTTCTTAGACACTAAATTATAATCATTAATTTAATTTTTAATGTTGATTTTTATCAAATATTCCGCAAAGTTGGCCACAGAGGTGCACGAAATTTAAACACGTTGTGTTGGATCATGCGCTTTCGTGTCACGAATCAAAACACGACGCACGCTCAACTCCAGCTCTGAGACACACAGCTATTTATATTTTCGACAGCTCTGGTATAAACACATTTGCAGAACTTGCATTCTGAAAGCCAATTAACGGGTTTAGCTGTACGGCAAAAAGAATTTTTTGTATACTATATTTTTGGTTTCATATCTGGCCAAAAAGTTCATTGTTGTCCGTGTCACCCCCCGAACAGCCGCCCGCTGATCGAGCAGCGCCCTGCACGCGCCACAGAGCTGACACGGCGACTCGTTCTGAAAATGCGATCGCCAATTGTTGCGATACACGTCCTTTGTCAAGCCCGACAGCTGGCCAACTTCCTCTGCCCAAAAAAATGAATAAGTGTTGGTCAGACAACAATAGGGTTAGCTCCGTGAGAGATGCTCGTTAACCGAACACCGCCCCATTGAAGAGCATCTAAAGTGCTTGTGCGTTAGGAAATTTGCATATAATAAGAGAGAAACAGCTGTAGGTCACAGTGAAAGTTGCTGGATTAATTGCTGCCTTTGTTTCTTAGATACTGGGATTAGCATAAACCTACATACATACATATGTATCTATTACATATTTGTTTCTTGTTTATCTTTCGATGATATCAAAACAAACTCAGACACAAACTTCCGAAATGAATTAAGTTTAACAGAGATGTATCGCAGTTTCCATTTACCACTTTTTTCTTTTGATATAGCAAAATGTAACGGCATATTTGAAAATTTGGGTGGGATTATAAATTAGTCAAATTAATTCAATTAAATTTTGTGGCTTAGTTTTAAAGGTCAGATTCTGTCAAAAATCAACATTAAAATTTCAGAAAGTTTTATTTTTATTATAAAAAAAAAAATAAAAAATCCAAATTTTATGATTTCTTTAGGCTAAAAATACTTTATGTATAAAAACATATAATACTTTAGTAGTTTTTAAAATTGTATATCTATAGAAGTTTTTGTTTGACGAACTACGAAATACTTGCATTTATTTCCTTCAGCTCGATTCATTTTCCAATATGTCCACTTATGCTTTTGCGCTAGTTGCCTTTTTTTCATATTAACAAATAGCAGTATCTTGATTTGGTGTACGTCCGTCCCACTGACAGCTGCACCATGATAGATAAGAAGATAAGATTAAAGAAATGATAACAGGTTGATTGGCAAGAACAAATTCATAGCTCTGTATGCAGCGCACATGTTCTCACACATGCCCAAAATAAAAATTGCCCTAAGCGCGTTTACTTGTGTAAACTAGTCTATTTACGAAAGTACTAAAAAGTACTCTTAAGTTGCTGTTTATTTAAAAAATTCTAAAATTTAAAGTTAAAGTTATTGTAGTCCTCTAATTATATTCATTTATAATCTAGGGCTATTAAAAAACTAACTTTAAACGTTTACAAAAACAAAATTCTACAGAAGTTGAGGAACAAAATTATATGATTTTCGAGTTACAATAAGGATAAAATTTATAAACGTCTAATTGGCTTATAGAGATCTTAAAAAAAAGTTTCAATTTTTTGCACATATACTAAAAAAAAATTAAAGACAATAACTACGTTTCTAAAGCCAAATTGTGATCTGCGTACCAGCTTGCAAAAAGTAAACACTTTCTTCTCTTTTATTTTGGCTAGCTGCGTAAAGCCAAAAGAGAGCAATAAATGATAAATGAAGAGCATTTGTTTATTTGGGTACTTAGTGCGTTGCAGAAGTGCACTTGGCAAATTGTGGAGGCCGCGATTTGTGACAGCCAAATGCGTCACGTTTATCACAAATGTGGCAAGTACTTTGAGTACTTTGAAATGAATCTCGGCAAAACATATGGAAAATCTGTGAGCATATGTGCTGCAGCAAGAGAAATACATAAGTGATGGGGCTCCAGTGAATTCATCAGCATTTGACGGGGATTACCCCCTGGGAGCTGATGCCCGTCGGCAGCTGTTGCTGTTGTTTTTGTTTTAGTTTTTGTTGCTGTTGTTGTTTTCATGCCTGCTGCAGTTCGATGGAAATTCCTGTTACTGTAAATGGGAGCTGCAGTAGGAAGTGGCGCGTATTAATTGTTTCACTTTTCAATTGTTTATTGCTGGCTTTTCCTGTTTTTCACCCTATTTATTTTTTGTTTTATTATTTTTTTCCGCTCAGCGTCTGCATTAATTGGTTCCACTTGCGCGAAGTTTAGCAGCGAAAATACAAATCTTTGGCAAAACTTGAAAATCAAACACAATTTTCAGGCGAGTCGTTGAACTGGGAAAGGTTGGTATGCTGCTCGAACAAGTTAGATATCAGTATTTGGTGCTGGCGACCTGCATGTTGGCCAAAAAAACAAAACTATCAAAAATGAGCGGCTGTCTAAGGAAGGAAAAGCCTTTGAAGAGATTTGCCACAAAATCTTTTATTTGAGCGATTCTTCATAAAGGAGCCAAATGTTATAGCAGTCAGGTTCGATATATTATTAGACTAGTGAAGATCACAAGAGCTGGGTATGGACAAGATACAGTAAGAACTCTCCTAGCAAGCTCTCCTGTTAAGCGAACGTCTCTTAGGCGGACAAAATTTACCTGAAGATCGTTGTAGTCACATTCGATATGGTTTTGCAGATATCTTAGGAGAATGGTGAAGATCACAAGGGCCAAAGTAACTGTGAGACCTCTGCTAAATAACACTCCTGCTGGGAGGATGCACCTCTTAGGCCGACAAAATGTGCCTGAAGATCGCTGTAGTCAGATTCAGATATCTTAGCAGAACTGTGGAGTTCACACCAGTTGGGCATGGATACAGTAAGAACTCTTCTAATATATACTCCTGTTAGGCGAATGTCCCTTTGAAGCGGCCAAAATTTTACCTGAGGATCGTTGTCCGGCCATCAGAATTTTCACTATATTTTTTCTAAGATAAAAAGCTTATGTTTTTCCCAAGTTTTTTCTAAAGATATCGGATTATTGTTGACAAGATTTTGCTTCTTTAGCAAATGATAAAATTAGTGAAAATAAAAAAATGTTATTTCAAGAACTTAATTTGGACTAATCGTTCATACTGCAGCTATAAGATATAGTGGTCCGATACTGCAAATTAATGCAACAGTAAGACGAATCTATGTAAGGCTTCATAGCGATATCGGCTATTGACATTGCCCTGCGTTGGATACATCGTGACAAAATTAGAATACCCTCTATAAAAAGCAAAGCTAAAAACCTCGAAGCCAAAACTGAACTCGTTTTGGTAGCTGAGCTGTGCGCATGCGCAGCATTTTGTTCGTTTCTTTACGGTACAGTGAACTGTAGCCCCGCTGCCAGCCTGAACCCGTGCGTGGCTGAAATCATGTTCCTGTGACGTTTGGGCCATAAATTTAACAGCTGCTGCTGCTGCTATTGTTGCAAATGTAATTGCTTTTCGAGCATTTCCTCTCTCTAGCCTTTTTCGAAGATAGCTTTTGTGAGTTTTTCCAAGCCGAAAAACTTGGGGCTAGTTAGCCGCATGACTCATCAATGCTGACAGCGCGCTTTTCTGTTGCTATTCTTTCTTTCTATTTGCTTTTTATTTTTTTATTATGATTATTTTTTGTGCTGCATTTGGCCGGGGCAGCTGCAACAGTGCTGGAAAACAAGTTGAACTGGTTGCCACTTGCCACCATTGCGAAAATCCGTGCAACTGATATGCGCAGTTGCATGTGGACTGCTGCGGCTGCTGTTTGCCACGGTTCTGGTGGGCCCCCGCGTTCCAATCGGGAACCTGTCGCAAAAGCCACATGGACATTGGCACCGTTAGCGTCCCTGAGCCAAGTCTGCTGCTGCTGCTGCTGCTGCCGCTGATGCCACTGAGTCCGACTGGTTGAACTTGATATTGAAACGCAGAAACGTGGCACTGACCATTAAAGCTGAAACTTGTTTTAAGCCAAGCCATTCCTTGGCCAATAGCATTACCATTCGCACTCAAAAGAGTTCTTGTTTGTCGCGCTTCTGCAAACCAAACGTGATAAGATTCCAATGAAATTCTTTCTTTCGTTTGCCTAACTGTGCTAATATACTAGTTCTGTAATTTATTGTTTACCTTGTGACGTCACAGTTGCCTGCTTCCATTGCTTTATGACTTTTAACTGCAGAAAATGTCGCAATTATTACACAATTTTTTTTGTCGACTCGGTTGTCTTCATTGCTCTGTTTTTTTTTTGCCTCAAGCAATTCAAAATTGTTTTTCCAACGCTGAAGAATGGGAAACGAGCTTGGTTAGCTCTGGGTTATGAAATTATGGCAATTGTTTGGCTTTTTGTTGTTTGCATGCAATCTTTTTTCTTCATGCATGTATATACATATATAAACATATATATGGATATATACGGGGAAGTGTCGCGAGTTGAAAACCTCAATGCGAATAAGTAGGGTAACTGCGCAAATGGGCCAAAACAGCGCAATGAAAGAGGAAGACAAATTACGCCAGTTTTGCAACAATTGTCACGTTTTATAGAAAATCAATTTGAGAATTGGGTTGTTCATGTAAATCAAACGAGAAAGAACGGCATAGATTTTAAAACTGACAGACGGACAATTGGACATAGCTATATCAACTCGGCTGTTGAAGCTGATAAGGATTATATATATAATTTATGGGGTCCAAGCTGTCTTCTTCTATGCGTTACTTATACCATTATAAAACTATAACACCCTTCACAAGGGTATACAACTTTCAGCTCGTTCATTGCTTCAATGAAAGCCAAATTTCCAATCAAAACAATAAATATATATAGCTATGAGCATCAGATTGACCAGAATTCATTCACAGTTGCATCAGATATCTTTCAATCTTTGAAGATTAATAGCAAATTTGACACCATAGTCTGCCGCTTGATAAATTGGTTACCCGTCGGCGTAACAAATTTTCATATATATATATATATATATATTTTACCATTTGGCCCATCAGGCTAGCCCGACTGTTGGGCCGTTATACATCTTTTTAACCATGTTTTGTTGTTGCTGGCACGTTGCGCAATGCAACAGAATGCATAACAAAGCACACGCCAAAACAATAGACACATAACGAACAACATGATTATTAATTATTCAGAGTCAACGGCACTTGCTGGCCCTTTGGCTTTGGCTTTGGCTTTTGAATCTGGGCTCGGGGTTGGCCTTTCGTCAACCGGAAGGTGCGTAGCGCTCGCAATGGTAGACTAACTTCCATTAAGCCCCTTCTCGGGCTATCACAGCACAGTAACAACTGCAATTGCAGCCAGGCCATGAATAATCTTTTATGACTCACCTGAGGAAATGTTTTGTAACGAATTAAATAAATATCTTTTGTACTCTAGCATAAGGTAACGAGACGAGGCACTAAAAATCTTAAACCATATACTTTTTATCAGCATCTATAGGTGGATTCACGGATAACATGTATACCTTCAATAGTATCTTCTCGGGCATTCAAATTGTTCTACAAATATTTTTCGTATGCTAGGGGAAAATGTGTTCATTTTATTTTGTTTAAAAAAAACACAAAAAGTAAATTTTCCAACTTGTCAGGTGTGGGGTTCGAACCCACGCTCTCTCTCGAGAACCAGAGCTTAAATCTGGCGCCTTAGACCGCTCGGCCAACCTGACTTGTTGGGCGAGTAGCTCTAAACGTGCTACATAAGCAACGTTGTCAACATTGGCTGACAGTTTTCACGTATATGTTTGTATTTTTGTTTCTCACACACACACATACCTCACTGAGGGTGAGTATTAATTTGTGTGTGTGTGTGTGTGTGTGTGAGAATGCTGCAGACCAAATGTATGTTTCCTCTAAGCATTGATATTTTCTTTTGGTGGATGAGTTCTGTGGTATTTAATATATTTGTTTATTGTTCAACAATTAATAAAGTGTTTTTAATTTGCTAAATAATATTTCTTAATTAAAGCAAAACATTTTCATATTCCCATTTGTACATTGGCTTCTGTACTTGAATAGCTAGTACAAACAGCGTTTGGCTATTTTTAGATCGCACTCTCGCATTAAAAGCGTTTTTGCACTTTTTCGTTTTTGTATGTACACATGTGTACCCATATGCACGTACATAGGTTGATAAAAAAAATAAAAATAAAAACAGCAGACAGCTGACAGGCATAAAATGCTTTATTTCTCCCTCTGACACAGCGGGAGTCAACCCTCACGCCACATACGTTTGTCACAGCGCAGAACGCGACGCGCTCTTTGTATCTCTCTCTTTCTGCCTCTCACTAGCGTTCTGCATGTATAATTGCCGCCTGTTCAATTGTTGCTTTCAAATATAAAGCTTTACGAAAGCTTTGGCCTTTTGTTTATACGGCGTTTAGATGCATCTGCTGTGTGATATCTTATGCTTATTTGCCGTTACATTTTCGAAGCTTGCATAAAGTACCTTTCTGGTCTTAGATTTGAAAGCAAATGCAGTTAAAGCTCCCTTCGAAGCATCTTTCAAGCAGCTGTGTTGCGCCTGTGAATAACTCAATTTTAAGCATTGCAATGAAATAAACAGCCAGCGGGGGCGCCGCGTAAATTATACCGGAAGTTGTTATGTCATGCCAAGCGGCACTGTCATTGCATTTGTTATTGTGTATATGTGTGTGTGTGTGTCTGGCCTTTGTCCGTCTCCGTTTGCAGTTGCCATCGCTTCCTGGTAGCGACTCCAGTCGCACTTCAGCGAAGTGTTACAATTTTTGCCATTGTTTGTGGCTTGGATTGGATCATAAACAGAATCGGGCGGACTTCACTGTCAATTTGCCTGGCTCTAGCACGCAAATGGAATTATTACTGTGCCACCCACAAGCACACACTGACACACGCACACACACACGGCAATTGTGGATTCGGCGCAGTTAACGCTGAACGCAGCCGTTTATCGTTTACGATATGCGATGCGCAACAACAACCCCGAAAGTCGTAAACGAACATCCTGCTCCGTTTCCACACAGAATCCGCAGACGCATCAGTGCAATTCGTGAACTCGTCGATTGCAGTCGCGGCGCACGTGATTCGTTTGCGGGTCATTCGTTGTCGGGGCGGGGTTGCCAAAGAACTCGGTTACTGGGTGAAAACTGCAACAACAACAATAACAATAAAAGCAACGACCATTATAAGCTCCAGATACATCGAATGCAGTCAACACGTACACGAAAAACTTTTTGCCAGATATACATTTATGCATACTGTCCGGGGACTAGTCGCAAATCACTATTTCTCAATCTCAATCTCCAGCTCATCTGTTGTCGATGATATCGCTTGGCGCGTAATGTAGGTCAGCAACTGCAGTAAATTGTGCAATAAAGTTTCACACTTTTCCATATGCTGGCTGGCCGCCGGGAAAATTCAATTAATGCATTGTAATTGATGTGAAAATCCAGTGAGAAAAGCGAAAACGTATTCTAGCTTGGGTAATAGCTGTGAAATTATCCAACAGACAAACAGGCCAAATGTGCGAAAGTGTAAGCCAAAGCAAGTGAAAAGTGTTCAATCGATAGTGAAAATCAAACAGGGAAGCAGCTGCCAGGCTCAACCATAATAATAACAATAATACACACACACACACAAGCGCACACACTGAACGGTTTCAGACCCAGGTCAACCCCCTCGTACATATATTTAGCTTAGTTCAAAGTGCACTCAACTGCAGCAGCACCCCCGTGCGTTACTCCTTGCCTGCTGACTCAACCCTCAGCCTTGGTGCATTGCACTGCAATTAACTCATTAGTCCCTACTTACACACACTCACACACACACGCACAGAAACTAAGCCCACAACATGGATTTCTATACCAATAACAAGGCGCAACATGACCCCAACTCGGGTGAGTTTAATAAATTTTGCAATTAATTGCCGCAACTTTCATTAAACGTAATCTTATCTGCTACCAATTGGTCACAACGTCTCTGCTTATTGCAATTAATTTTTGGCTTATAATTGATAGGCGCTCATAAGGAGCTATCACACATTGTTGGCCCAGACGAGTTATCAAAGAAATAAAAGTTCCCTGGAAAATTATATTGACAGCTTAATTTATGGGGCTTAATACGATTAAAGATCTATAAGGTAGAATTGTGGTCAAATTTAAATGTAGTTATTTTTAAATTGGAAGTATTATAAATGATATTTTCTTTAATAATTGAATATTATACTAAGTATATATTTTTAAGAAATACGTCGAGTTTAAATTTTCTTTTTACTGGAAATTGATTAAAAATTTTATAAATTTTGAAAGTATAATGTATGTTAATCTATATTCGTAAACCCTTGCTTTAACTTTTAATATTAAATCGATTAAAAAACGGAATTTTAATTTTGAATGAACCGAACCTTAACCGGATTTATCAGATAAAGAATAGCCGAACTTAAACGCGAACCGAACCATATTTCTTTTGTATAAAATAATCGTTTTTGTTTGCTGTTTGAAAATATTTTTTCAAAACTTTAAACAACGCAAATATTTGCCTGGTTTGCATGGTCTGTAGACTCTAGTTCACAGACTTATTTCTCAGAATGACCTGAAAAATCAAACATGCTCTCTTAAATATACAAAACGTATTGCTCAGAATGACCAGAATAAAACAAACATATTGAAGCCACGAACATTTTTATTGACATTTCTCAATTGATTTCTTTTGACAGCCGGCAGATAAAACCTTTCATCAGGTGCATTGGCCGTAGATTGATATAAAGGAATGGGGTTAACTGTTGTGAACGATTTGGAATGTTAAAACAAACGATTCATTTCTGACAATCTGCGACTTAAGTTCGTCGCTGCATGCATAGACATATGTTAAGTAAATCTCATGAACTTCTACGCAGCAGTTTGGCTAATGCATAAACAAATGGCCGTGCTTTCAATTACAGTAATAAGTGACTAGCACGGCAGACTGGGCACGCAACCAGGGCTGATTCACTAGGCCCGTGGGTGGGTGGGCTGCCGGAAAAGGGCGAGACGATAAACATTGTGCCGATGATATCACCGTACAGGCAAAAAAAAAAATGAAAGCAAAAAGTACTCTATGCACAAACTGGCCACAAATCACAGAGGCGCGTCTGCCCTCTCCGGCTGCGACCTGGCTAATTGGACTCTTTGGCTGGTCAAGAAGTGTCAGTGCAGGTGCTCGGGTTACGCATACGACCCGGTCAAGAAAGCAGCCCAGGCGTGCCAAAATAAGCCTGTTAGCTATACACACAGTCAGCGGCAGCCCGATGCAGGTGCCATTCATTTACTGTGCACAAAGGCCGCGGCTTCGCATTTCATAAGCCTTTGCCGTCTTCTCCACTGTGCTTAAACATGACTTTGCTTTTTCTCTGTGCTGAAGTCTATGTGTGTTCCCCAGGTGGCGCACCTTTGCCGCCTGTCTCTTGGCCATTGTCAATGTCGCCCTCAAGCACTTCCTCCGTCATCAAGTCGCTTATGTTTTTCTACTTTGGTAGAGGTTTTTTTTAAATTTTTTTGCGAGACATGTAACGCATAGAAGAATACGTGTACTTTAAGTATATATATTCTTGATCGTGGCATCGGGGTCCATCATAACGACCAACAGCAACAAGGGTTAGCACGTTTTATTACAACTATTTAAAGAACCTCCCGGTTCTATCATGAGCAGACTCCTATAGACTCTAGGCTATAACCACTAGAGAATTATAAGCAACGATTCTTGATCACTTTTAACAGCTGTTTCGATATAGTCAGATCTGGCTCTTGTAGGTTGGCCGGACTGGCCCATGATATCACAGAGCAACCACAGGAAAGACAGTCTTAGCCTGCTCTTTGCTATATTATGTTGCTCTATGGAGAGAATCAGTTTGTTTTTCAAGATATTCAGACCAAATTTAGCAGTTACGAACTTCATTGTTCTCCTCACATACATATCTGCAAAAGCGTAAGCCATAGATCCACAAGGGTATTTAATCTTCGGCGTGGCCAAGATAACTGTTTTGGCTGTTATTTTTAGTAGCTGCTGCCACACTTGGCTGCTTCTACTCGGCGTCTCTGAGACTCTGAGACTTGCACAAAGATTGTCTCCCATTTCCACTTCTTTCTTTGGCTATGCAACGCAATCCCTGTCAGAATGCAGCTCGGCAACTTCGTGTCTACGTAAACGGCCATCAAATGTGGCATTCATCTCTCAGACACACACACACACACACACACACAATGACGTACCCAGCTTAACGCTCGCCCTGCTCCTCGTAGGCAACTTCATTTATTTTTTTGTTTTTGCGCAATTTGCAATTTATGCCGACGTCTCATGCAGAGAGCAGCGCAAAGATTCAAGTGGCAGACAAATTGTGGGCACAGAGGCGACTACTCCAAGGCGTCATCATTGCCTTTGCTGACATGCATACAAAAAAATCAAGGCAGGAACGATAGAAGCATGGGCTGTGCGACTATGCACATACCCTGTAATCAAGTGACTCTTGCACATAAAAATGATGAAAACTTCTTAAATGTGAGCTAGATTTCTAGCCGGAGCTTAAACGAACAACTAAATATTATTTTCATGATAAAGTAGAAAAGACAGGTTGTTACTATTATTTTAAAATTTTTAAGTAGAAATATTTGGCAAATCAAGTTTTAAGTAATTCCACAGAATACCCTACCTGATTTACATAACTGTATGAACTCTATGTATGACTCGCGCATTACAGGGTATTTTAAATTGTATATTGCAACTGAGTTTATTTTTTATCTCACTCTCTGCATAATCAAGATTATGTTAAATTGCCTGAAAAATTGTTGTTAATTTGCCTTGCACATTATAAAGCGATTTCCAGCCATATGCATAGGCCAAGTTCCACTTTCTTCTCACAAACTGGGCTAATTGTGATGGATACATTGCAGTTAATGGGCCTACCCGATTAATTCTGGTTAGCTTTGTTTGACAATTGAGCTGAGAAAAAAAATATAAAGTAGAAATAGAGCTGAATAGCTATAAATCGTTAATATCTTAATGTTGAAAGCGTTAAGATATCATATAGAAATTCGTGACGCACTCCAGCTGGCACGCACAAACATTTTGAGTACTCGAGCCTTTTGTTTTGATAAGAGCTTTTAACATGGGTAGAACTGGAGTTCGACACGAGCATAGAATGGGTCAAGCTCTGAGTCATCAAAATAATATGATACTTATGCCTTTCACATGCATTTGAAATTTTAGGAAATACTTCTTTCTACTATCTTCATCAAACCCACAGTAAAATCACAAAGCTATCTCTACAAAATTGCAATTATATTTGCAAAATACACCCACGACAAGCTATTCACCCAGATCTCTCTCGTCGAAAAAAAAGAACCCGTACCTATGCATCAAACAAAACAAATAAAAACTCGTTTAGCAATCATTTAATAATTTAGCACTTTGGCAAATTTTGTATCTTAATTTATGCGGGAAGAGAGCTGTGGCCCGTTGTTGTCATTGTTTTGCGCTCTCCAAAAATGGGCAAAATGATTTGCATTGTTCTACGGAAACCCACTGAAATGAGAACCACCTATAAAGCTGCCACTAATTGAGTGCGGGCCCGAGCCAAAGCCGAGCCCAACCGAGCCATGCACCATTAACCCAGCGAACTAAATAAATGAATTTCACCTTGACGTTGTCGCTATTATAATTCCCAACGTCATTGTCTTGCTTACCCCCTTAACCAACACCCTTCCTGCCATCTACTGTGATTGGGACGCAAACGAGCGACAGAGGGCGACATCTAGCGGTTGCTGTAAGCGAGATATTTGCGGTTTGAAATCGCATATACAGTACTTAGATATTTGTTTATATGCGAATTGTCAAACAACTCTTGCCCATAACAAGACCTTCATTGTTAGAGGGAGGGAGAGGTGGGAGGGTTTCTCTCTCTTGATTTGTCAACACCTACACGGTTGGCGGAGCCGTGCTTATCAACAGCACAACGCCCGTGAGTCAACGCATGACCAAGAAAGGTAACCTAGCAAACAGACAAAAAAAACAAAAACAAAATAAATGAAGCGAAATAGGAAAAGAAACAGAAATTGCCACAAGGCGACAACGTCAGCGAACAAAGAACAAAAGCCAAGAGTAACAGTAACAAGAAGATAGAGCGCAGCGCAGCGGGTGGGTTGAAGAGCTGCAAAACATAGAAAGGGGGAGAGAGAGAGAGAAAGAGAGAGGGATTGACGGGACAGGTAAAGTTTAATAGCTGAGAAATGCTCAACAAGAACTGCCATAAAACACCGGCCCGACCCGGCTAGCGACTGGCAACAGAGCGTCAAAACGACCTTAATGACTGTAACTCGCATTTGCTAGGCATGGACAGAGAGCAACAGTGGGAGAGAGAAAAACATCGATCAGCGCTTGTTAGTGATGTGTGCGTGACATGATAATAATTTTTACAATTTTCTTTTACCTATTTAGATGGCTTACAAAGAAACAATTTGTCTTATCCTCTTTTTATATTTATTTTTTTTAAAAAATATACATATATTTATATATATATATATCTATAGGTTGGTCGTCGAATAATAGTTCGTGTACTTGTAGCGTATGCGAGAGAAAAATGTATTTATTTTCTTTTGCTTGAAAAAACAAAAAAGGAATTTTCCGGCTTGTCAGGTGTGGGGTTCGAACCCACGCTCTCTTTCGAGAACCAGGGCTTAAATCTGGCGCCTTAGACCGCTCGGCCAACCTGACTTGTTGAAAATGCTCAGCCAAAATCCAACCAAGTTATATTTTATAGTAGTAAGATTTGATGTGAAAATGGGAATGGGATATCATAAAATAAAATATTATATACTCATAACATATTCCTAAACGTTATTTTTATTTTCAATTGCTCTACAAGTATTTTTCTTAATAATATATGTTATACGTTTTGAGCCCGTAATGAATTACTGTAAATTCAATTTTACAACACTTTAATGTCGTCTTAAATCGGTAAGCACTCGTGACACTCACGCTCATCTCTAGCGCTCGCGGCCCACCTCGTTGCGATCGACAGTTGCCTGCTCAGTTGGTTTTGTGAACTCTGACGACGCGGCTCACAGTCAGAGCGTTGTTGGCCGCCGACGCCGTCTGTTACCTGTTCAACCATGTTAGTGTCGGTGACGGCGACGTTGATAAGATTTTTCGTTTTGATTATTATAGAAAATCCGTAGCTAATTAGTTGGTAATACTAAACACACACTAAATGATTCAACTCGTCTTTATTCAATTGCAGTGCGCAAAATGATGGAGGACACCCAGCTAGTTTGGGTAAGGGATCCCGTAGAAGGTTATATACAGGGTCGGATCACTGAAATCGGCGCCAAGGAGTTTGAGGTCACGCCCATCGATCGCAAATTCGCCAAGCGTACGTGTCACCACGATGACATACACTCCTCATGTGATGGACCACAGGATCACGATGATAACTGTAAGTATTGCAATTACAATACTCTACAAATAGAGTCTACATATATGATTAGCCAAAACACATACAAACAAATACTCGTGTATTTGTGGTGTGCGCGTGTGTGTTTGTATTTAAGCTTTCGGGCCTTTATCTATTGTGTTGCTTGTTTGTGTTTGTGAATAGAACGCGGTTATATAAAGTATAGAATAAAAAATTGGATATTTTTTATGAGAATCGCGCCCCGAATCGCATATATTATGCAGGTGCTGTGGTAAAAGTTAAAGATCTGTCAGCTATTTCCGGCAGATATTAATCTAGCTAACTCTTATCTGAGCCAGTTTAAACTGCAACAGAATGCCTAAAATTTCTAGATAGATAATTACAAATTTAAGTATATTTATATTTACATGTATATATATCCACTTCATCTGTAGAAATGAATGGAAAGCGCATAGTCACTTTTCTGACTATACCAAGCAGAACCAGATAAACCAAACTGTTTTGGGGAGAAATTTAAACTCATGAGTTTACTGATCAGTTAAGATAGATGTATGTATGTTCATGGTAATTGTTCAACTTACAGCTAGACCAATCTCACGTGTTGTTTGATGCTCTACTTCTGGGCAAGATCGTAAAACTTTATTGTAGCTCTGGCCGACAAGGCATTAAAATCTTGTTGTGATCGTTAGCTACGCTTCCGTGAAACAGTTGAGCGGTAAAGCACTTAAACATAACCCCCGACCCATTGCGCGCAACGGGGTGAAAGTTAACTTGCAACAGAAAATACAAGAATAAATACACTACTTACTCCAATTTACAGGTGAGCTTATGCTGCTGAACGAGGCCACATTTCTGGACAATCTGAAAACACGTTACTACAAAGACAAGATTTACGTGAGTCAACCGACCAAATGAGTTACCTGTACATATTGCTAAATCGGTAAATTCCTTTTGCAGACCTATGTGGCAAACATACTCATTGCCGTCAATCCGTACCGTGAGATCAAGGAGCTGTATGCGCCCAACACCATCAAGAAGTACAATGGACGCTCCTTGGGCGAGCTGCCACCGCATGTGTTTGCCATCGGTAAGTCATTTGATGTCAGGAACAGATGTTCGGAGTTAAAGCCCTTGATTGTCTTCTTCAAACAGCGGACAAGGCCATTCGTGACATGCGCGTCTACAAGCTGTCGCAGTCCATCATTGTCTCCGGCGAATCGGGTGCTGGCAAAACGGAGTCGACCAAATATTTGCTCAAATATCTATGCTACTCGCACGACAGTGCCGGTCCCATAGAGACCAAAATACTAGATGGTATGTACCTGTGCTTCCTTTAAAAATTTCTAAAATAATTATGTGCTATTATCGTTGATTAGCCAATCCCGTGCTGGAGGCCTTTGGCAATGCCAAGACCACACGCAACAATAACTCGTCGCGTTTTGGCAAGTTCATTGAGGTGCACTACGATGCCAAGTGCCAGGTGGTGGGTGGATATATCTCCCACTATTTGCTGGAGAAGAGTCGCATTTGCACGCAGAGCGCTGAGGAGCGTAACTATCATGTGTTCTATATGCTGCTTGCCGGCGCACCACAACAGCTGCGCGACAAGCTTAACCTGGGCAAGCCGGATGACTATCGCGTAAGCATTTGGATAGCAAATTGTACGTTCATTTCTCATATCAATTGCTCTCCTTCCGGTTGCAGTACCTTTCCGGTTGCACGCAGTACTTTGCCAATGCCAAGACCGAGCAGCTCATACCAGACACTCAAAAGTCGACGAGCCATCAGAAGAAGGGTCCGCTCAAGGATCCAATTATCGATGATTACCAGCACTTTCAGAATCTGGACGGGGCCTTGGGCCGATTAGGTCTCTCCGACAAGGACAAAATGGGCATTTACACGCTGGTGGCTGCCGTGCTGCATTTGGGCAACATCAACTTTGAGGAGATACCCGACGATGTGCGTGGAGGCTGTCAGGTGTCGGAGTCATCGGAGCAATCACTGTCTATTACAAGCGGCCTGCTGGGCGTGGATCAGACTGAGTTGCGCACGGCTCTGGTGTCGCGCGTCATGCAGAGTAAGGGCGGTGGCTTCAAGGGCACGGTTATCATGTAAGTTAGCTGCAGTTTATCCAATTCATTTGGGTGTTCAACGTTTGCGTCTCGCTTTTAGGGTTCCTCTGAAGATCTACGAGGCGAGCAATGCACGCGATGCCTTGGCCAAGGCCATTTACAGTCGTCTCTTCGATCGGATTGTGGCTTTGATCAATCAGAGCATTCCCTTCCAGGCATCTAACTTTTACATCGGTGTCCTGGATATTGCCGGCTTTGAGTATTTCACGGTTAACTCGTTTGAACAATTCTGCATCAACTACTGCAACGAGAAGCTGCAAAAATTCTTTAACGACAACATTTTGAAGAACGAACAGGAGCTGTATAAGCGCGAGGGCCTCAATGTGCCGGAGATTACCTTCACGGACAATCAGGACATCATTGAGCTGATCGAGGCCAAGTCGAATGGCATCTTTACACTGTTGGACGAGGAGTCCAAACTGCCCAAATCCTCGCCCGCGCATTTCACCGCGGAGGTGCACAAGTCTTGGGCGAATCATTATCGCCTTGGACTGCCGCGCTCCTCGCGCCTCAAAGCGCATCGCACGCTGCGCGATGAGGAGGGTTTCCTGGTGCGTCATTTCGCTGGCGCCGTTTGCTACAACACGGAACAGTTCATTGAGAAGAATAACGATGCATTGCACGCCTCGCTTGAAGGCCTGGTGCAGGAGTGCGAGAACCCACTGCTCAAGCTACTCTTCCCATCGGGCAGCACCACCTCTGTGCGCGGCAAGCTGAACTTCATATCCGTTGGCTCCAAGTTCAAGACGCAGCTGGGCGAGCTCATGGAAAAACTCGAGCAGAATGTGAGTGGCGAACTACAAATCCAATTGTCAGCTAATTTATTTATTTGCAAACACAGGGCACCAATTTCATACGCTGCATCAAGCCCAACAGCAAAATGATTGATCGCCAGTTCGAGGGCTGCCTGGCGCTGGCGCAGCTCAAGTGCTCCGGTACCATATCCGTGCTCGAGCTTATGGAGCATGGATTTCCGTCGCGTGTGCTCTTTGCCGATCTTTACAGCATGTACAAGTCCGTGCTGCCGCCGGAGCTGGTTTCACTGCCGGCACGCACCTTCTGCGAGGCCATGTTCCAATCGCTCAATTTGAGCGCCAAGGACTTTAAGTTTGGCATTACCAAGGTCTTCTTTCGACCGGGCAAGTTTGTGGAGTTTGATCGGATTATGCGATCCGATCCGGAGAATATGTTGGCCATTGTGGCCAAGGTGAAGAAATGGCTGATCCGCTCGCGCTGGGTCAAGTCAGCGCTGGGCGCACTTTGCGTCATTAAACGTGAGTTATTTAGTTTTCATCGAGATTTTCCCATTGTTATTTTTCGCTTCTATACATTTTCTCCATCTCAGTTCGCAATCGCATCATCTATCGCAACAAGTGTGTGTTGACCGCGCAGCGCATTGCCCGCGGCTTTCTGGCACGGAAGCATCATCGTCCACGCTACCAGGGCATTGCCAAGATCAACAAGATACGCACCAACACGTTGAAGACCATCGAAATAGCCAGAGGTCTAAAGCTTGGACGCGATGAGATCGTCGGCGGCGTGAACGATATTTACAGGCAGATTGATGATGCCATTCAAAAGATAAAGGTGCATTTCAATGCCAGCTTCTTAAGATTTGTGTGTACTGATCTCCCGCTTCCCACAGCAAAATCCTCGCATCACCCAACGCGAAATCGACTCCATGTACACTGTGGTCATGGCCAACATGAATAAGCTGACCGTCGATTTGAACGGCAAGTTGAAGGAGCAACAGCAGGCCGAGGAGCAGGAGCGCCTACACAAAATTCAAGAATCCCTGGAGGCGGAACGTCGTGCCAAGGAGGCAGATGAACAACGTCTGCGAGACGAGGCTGAAAACAAACGACTGTTAGTATTGGCTTTGAGCAGTTTTTTACCAAGTGTCATTTTACTTACCAAGTGCCTCAATACACAGCAAAGCCGAAATGGAGACCAGACGCAAGGCGGCCGAGGCACAGCGTCTGCGTCAGGAGGAGGAGGATCGCCGTGCTGCCCTGGTACTGCAGGCACAGATGGAAAAAGAAGCCAAGGACGATGCCAAGTATCGACAGCAGCTCGAACAGGAACGACGCGATCACGAATTGGCTCTACGCCTAGCCAGCGAATCCAACGGTCAGGTGGAGGATAGTCCACCTGTCATACGCAAGTATGTTACCCAACCAAAAGATGCACAAATTGAGCAGAATTTTAGTATAGGGAATAGAATTAGGCCCTCCCAGAATTTACTTGTAGAAACGGTGCTGGCGAACAGCGAATTTTTGTATTCTAAGATATATACAAATATTTATATATGTATATATGTAAGGTCACTTTAGCAAGCCCACAAGAGTCTGTTTATAAGTAGGATATCTGCGATCTTTTGATTACCAAAGCTAGTTCAGTATTTCTTTTGTACATATTAGCTAAATTAGCATAGTTATTAAATTAAAATATGTATTGATAATTGATGAATAAGAAACTCACCAACTTTTTCCCATCCCCTACACGCCTGTCTCTTCCACACACACCACACACCCCCACACAAATCAAACAACCAACAAAACACAGTGGTGGTCTCAGTGACGCGTCTCCCGTGGGTTCCAACAAACTGATCAGGTATAGCACGCTTTATGAATTATGTTCTTTGTTGTATAAAATAAAAATTATGTTCTCTTGCTTTCTGAAAACGCTTTTACACAAACTAATTGGATTCGAAATCTTTAAAAACAAAAACGAAAAAAAAAAACATATTTCTTTACTTCTACTTTACTTTTCTATATTATATTTGATGAACAAGTTTTTCACAAGTTGTGTCAAACATTGCTTCGCGATATTTAAATAAGTGAGTTGGTGCTGGTTTTGAAAACTTTTTATATTAATCAAATTACTAACACCTCTATATAAAGTATGCGACTATCATTCACACTAATAGATCTGTAATACTGTATAAATAAATTGGCTATTAGTTGTAGAATTATTTAACCATTTTTAAAATCTCTTTCGTAAACGTAATAAGCATAAAAACCCATCAATAACTCACTTTTCGTACGCATTTCGAATGTTTCTTATATATGTAACGGGACTATTATATATTTATTAATACTGTTGCATTCATCAGATCGGAGAACGTGCGCGCCCAGCAACAAGCACTTGGCAAACAGAAGTACGACTTGTCCAAATGGAAGTACTCGGAACTGCGCGATGCCATCAACACGTCCTGTGATATTGAATTGCTTGAGGTAATTTCGGCTCATTTGAGCTTATATCAATTGCTAATCTCTGGTACTATTGCAGGCCTGTCGCCAGGAGTTCCATCGCCGCTTGAAGGTATATCACGCCTGGAAGGCAAAGAATCGCAAGCGCACTACCATGGATGAGAACGAACGTGCGCCGCGAAGCGTCATGGAGGCCGGTAAGTGGAGCATATTAATGAATTTGTAATACGTATTATATACTTATATATATTTATCGCAGCTTTCAAACAGCCGCCCATTGTGCAGCCCATACAGGAAATTGTCTCGGCTCAGCATCGCTATTTCCGCATACCGTTTATGCGAGCCAATGCGCCCGATAATAGTAAGTGCATGAATTCTCTCGACTGGGTTTTTATTTAATCTCATATTGCTTTTGCTTTAGCTAAACGT
The DNA here is from genome assembly GCF_035044405.1 of Drosophila montana. Taxonomy (NCBI): domain Eukaryota; kingdom Metazoa; phylum Arthropoda; class Insecta; order Diptera; family Drosophilidae; genus Drosophila; species Drosophila montana. Next base: position 11,510,518 of record NW_026998620.1, on the reverse strand, counting down.
GGCTTGTGGTATGCACACTTTGATGGCCAGTGGATCGCACGGCAAATGGAGCTGCATGCGGATAAGCCGCCTATTTTGCTGGTTGCCGGCACTGACGACATGCAAATGTGTGAGCTGAGCCTGGAGGAGACGGGCCTGACGCGCAAGCGTGGTGCCGAAATACTTGACCATGAATTCAATCGCGAATGGGAGCGCAACGGGGGCAGGCCCTACAAGAGCCTTGGTGCTAAGCCGAATGGAGCAGGCATTTAAACACAATCAGCTATAGACATTCATTAATTGTGAACGTGACGAAACGATAGAAACAAATGCAGATAAACAAACAAATTCGCCGTTTGATCATGGTCCTGGACGACGGGTCAAAATTAGCAGTCGGTACAAAATTCCATAAATATTTTTCCAAAACTTTTGATAAAAACCACGTCCAAAAATTGATGGTTCAAAAAAGATAAAACATAAATTATAAATGTGAACAGTTTTTTTCTTCTAAATACATTTCAATAGCATACGGATTGGGCTTTAATCGCCCATTGAGCGCCAGCTGTATGTGGAACCACGCGTTCATCTATATGTATTCCATTTACATGCGTATTTTTTCGATTAGCTAAGTAAATGTGTAATACGATTTCAAAAGGAAACGGCAAGTTGTATTTAGTGTTTAATGAAATTCTATTAAAATATGTATTTACCTATAACTACGTATATTTTACAGTATTTTAAATTAAACATTCAATGCTCGAAATATTGTTTTTTTCTGTTTGTTTTCCAAGGCAAAGGTACCATAAATATATTAAAAAGTTCGATACAGTATATATAAATGCAAAAATTTGATTTGAATTTTAACGGAAAACGCAAAATTGAGTTTGCATCAGCTGTTGCCCCTTGTCCGATAAATTTCGATAACAGTTCACAATAGCTATGAGTGCTCTGAGTCAGGTGGCAACTACGCTGCACGTGTGTTTGTTTACAACGATGTCACGAAAAACATGGAGCTCTCTGGACAAACCGCCGCTTTCCCAGCCAGTGCTGGAGGTCCTACAGGAGTTTGGCTTTAAGCTAATGACACCTGTGCAAACAGCAGCAATTCCACTGCTGCTGGCACGCAAAGATGTCTCCGCCGAGGCTGTTACAGGCAGTGGCAAAACGTTGGCATTTCTTGTGCCGCTGCTAGAGATTCTGCAGCGTCGACACAAGGAGACGCCCTGGGGTGCAAAGGAAATCGGTGCACTTATAATTTCGCCCACACGTGAGCTGGCACGCCAAATCTCAGATGTGTTGGCGCAGTTTCTAGCACACGATGAACTGGAGCACTTGAATCAGCAGCTAATCGTTGGCGGCAATAGCATCGAGGAGGACATTGCCGCATTAAAGCAACAGACGCCTTGCATACTGGTATGCACGCCGGGTCGCCTTGAGGATTTGTTTCAACGTAAAGGCGACGATTTAAATTTGGCAGCGCGTGTCAAAAGCCTGGAGTTCCTGGTGCTCGACGAAGCAGATCGTCTGCTTGATTTGGGCTTCAAGACAAGCGTAAATAACATATTGGGCTATCTGCCACGGCAGCGACGCACAGGTCTCTTTTCGGCCACACAGACCACCGAGGTAACAGATTTAATACGTGCAGGCCTGCGTAATCCTGTGTTAGTCTCCGTAAAGGAGAAGGCCTCAGTCAACACGCCGGCGCGGCTTCAAAATTTCTATAAAATTGTGCAACCAGAGCAAAAGTTTCTGGCCTTGTTGCAGTTCCTACGCTCGCCCACCTCCAGCTCCGGCAAAGTAATGGTCTTCTTTCCCACATGCGCCTGCGTTGAGTACTGGGCGGAGATGCTGCCGCCACTGCTGCCAGAGCGCAGTGTGCTTGGTATTCACGGGAAGATGAAGAACAAGCGTGCCAGCGTAGTGGAGCGTTTCCGCAGCGAGCCACAGGCGGTGCTGCTGTGCACAGATGTGTTGGCGCGTGGTCTGGATGTGCCCGAAATTGATTGGGTGGTGCAGTGGGATCCGCCGTCCAATGCCTCCAGTTTTGTGCATCGTGTTGGACGCACCGCTCGGCAGGGCAACGAGGGAAATGCTATGGTATTTTTGCTGCCAACCGAGGATGCATACATCCAGTTCCTGAAACTGAATCAAAAGGTCGACTTGAGCGAGCTCCAAGAAGAATGTGTTGCGCTAAAGGAAACTGAGTTAAAGCCGTTAGTGGAGCAACTCCATCGGCTGCAGGAAGCTGACAAAGGCGCCTACGATAAGGGCATGCGGGCCTTTGTTTCCCACGTGCGTGCCTACACCAAGCACGAGTGCAGCGCCATATTGCGCCTGAAGGATCTGGATCTGGGCAAAATGGCCACAGCCTACGGACTGCTGCAGCTGCCTCGCATGCCGGAACTGAAAAACTACCAAGGCGATGGCTTCATGGCACCCAGCTTTGAAGTCGACCTCACCAAGCTGACCTACAAGAACGCGCAGAAGGAGCAGGTGCGCAAGCAAAAGTTGCAAACGTACGAGCAGACAGGCAGCTGGCCAAGTCGCCAGAAGCAGCACATGAAACGCACCGAGTCATGGGATCAAACCAAGAAAGCCAAGCTGGATGCCAAGTCAAAAAAGGAGCTGCGCAAGGCCAAAAAGGAGCGCAAACGGAAAGCGGAAGCAGGCGAAGGCGGGTCACAGCGCAAGCGGAAACAGCAATACACGCAGGAAGAACTGGATGAGCTGGCCAGCGATATACGGCTCTTCAAGCGACTCAAAAAGAAAAAGATCACCGATGACGACTTTGACAAGGCCATGGGCATTGATGTTGACGATGACTGAGAAGTGGATTAAATGCTTTAGGCTTGCATATATGTTGACAATAAATAATATCTAAGAACAGTTGTCCATAGAGCGCCGAAGATTAAATACCCTTTGTGTTTATGGCGATTATTCTTATGGGATCAAGCCGTGACTTGGTTGCGTCAGCTCGTCGTCCTGATCAGGCCATATATGTATATACATAATGTGGGGTCGGAGATACCTACTTCCATACGATACACAATTTGTATTACTTTTTAAGGGTTTAAAAAATATAAATTAATTGGCGTTTAACACTAACTCTGAATACTGTTCGAATTGAGTAGAAAACTCTCGTGCTTTTCTTTATTACCAATTAAGCGAAAACTAAGATTTTTACTAATTTATGTTACATATAAATGCTTATTTGGCCGCATCCTGATTTGTTGCACCAGAAATGAAGACCAATAGCACAACAGGCACAATGTACATCCAGTATTTGGCAAAGAAGCCTCTATTATCACGAACCTCGCCGCGCTCCCTGGCCTCACGCTCACGTTCGAATTTCTGTATAAAGCTGCCAGTGTCGGGCACCGGTGCCAGTTCAGCATGTCGAATTATAACATCAGAGCTGAAATTTGTCTCATTGATTTGCTGCATATCTTCGGCTGAACATTCGGTGTTCTGGGGTGCCGGATCCTGCGCAGCTGTGATACCCGTTACGTAGCCGTTAGGATCAAGGGATATCCAGAGCACATCATTAAATTGAGCCAACAGTAGGCTACAGGCTTTGCTGGAAGTCAAGAAACGCTGGCTACTGCCATTGGGGTAAATGACTGTTGCCCTTAAGCGATAGAAACCATTTTGCTTGGCCAGGACCTTGATGCTTTCTAGTTCACTATCCGTTAATGGATTTTGCACCACGGTCGACAGGCCCGAGTTCAGACTTGGTATGGAGATATTGCCCCGATGTGAAAAGTGCTCCGGCCTGGAAGCCGACAGGGAATGGTGCAAATCAATCGTTATCCAGCTATCATGTTCCAAGAAGCTTCTTCCACTGGCCAACAAGCTCAGCAAAACGATTATCAAATAGCTCAGTTTTAAAAACATTTTTGGCAGTATTGTATGCTTTTTGCCTGAAAAAGCGATGTGTTTTTTTTCAACTTATAAAGGGATGTAGCACATAATTACTTACTTCTGTCTATCTTTAACAAGTCATTAAATTACGGCCCATATGATTTTCACTACCTTCATAACTATCGATAGTAAGAAATGTAAATCGATTGTCACTGCCAGAGATGGGCGTTCTCACAATTTGAGTTAACGTCTTTAAGAGTCTGAAATGCCGAAATATCTCAAAATGTGATTAAGAAACTTCATGCAGGGCCTGCCGTGTAAGTATTGACATTTAGCTTTGAATAATTTTCCTAGATTATTGCACAGAAACATCATAATTGTCACAGTCACTGCTACTTCATGTTTGGTACTCACAGTTACTTTCATATATATTGTATATATACACCACATGTGTCAATCGATAATCCAAGTGAAGGAAGCGCAGCCTCGCAAAGTTTATTTACATCGAAATATTTAAAGTTGAACTAACAAAGTAGCAAAAAAAAAACAAAATCAGAAGATTCTGGAAAGCCGGAGCACCATGGGCAAAACATCTAAGGATAAACGTGATATTTATTATCGCCAAGCCAAAGAGGAGGGCTGGCGGGCGCGAAGTGCTTTTAAACTGATGCACATCAACGAACAATTCGGCATTTTGAATGGTTAGCTTTTTATTATTTACATGCTACATATTAATGCTCAGCTTAACTCCTTTCCAGATGTGCGACGCGCTGTAGATCTCTGCGCTGCTCCCGGCAGCTGGTCCCAGGTGCTCTCTCGCAAGCTCTTCGACTCCTGCCTGACGGATGATGAGAAATCGGAAGTGAAAATAATTGCAGTAGATCTGCAAGCGATGGCGCCTATTCGGGGTGTCATACAGCTACAAGGCGACATCACCAAGGAGAGCACGGCAGAGGCTATCATTGCGCACTTTGGCAACGACGCTGACCAAAAGGCCCAGCTGGTCGTGTGCGACGGTGCACCGGATGTAACTGGCGTCCATGAAATGGATGAGTATATGCAGAATCAGCTGATTGTCTCGGCGCTGAGTATTGCCACATTTGTGCTGGAAACCGGTGGCACATTTGTCGCAAAAATATTTAAGGGCAATGCCAACAGCCTTCTCGAATCACAAATGCTGACGTTCTTTGAGAATTTTCACATCTATAAGCCGCCCAGTTCCCGTCCATCGAGCATTGAAGCTTTCGTCGTGTGCACCGGTTTTCGTTTGCCCATTGGCTACATTCCGCAAATTATCAACCCGGCACGGGACGATATTAGAACACTCGCACGCAAAACTGGCTCCAAGGTCAATCAACGCCTGGTGCCATTTATTGCATGTGGTGATTTGAATGGTGATGTCGAAGACTCAGTGTCAGACCTTGAAGACTTTAGCTCGGACGATTATGAACTGGCCTACGATGATATGATAAACGATCCGGATTTTCCCGATGAATTCAAAGACGAGCTAGAAGATGTGTTCTTAGATGAAATCGCACTAAGAAACATACAGAGTGTTCGAGCCAAATGCCTTTGGTAGACGGTAGACCCTTGCATTTTGGATAAATATAAAACTTGACTCAAAAAACCTAAACACAATCTTATAACTTATTTATAAAAATGTAAGTTACATAACCAAATCTTTATTGGACATACATAAAATGGGAAACAAAACGTGTATGGTGAGACTAAAATTAAATGAGATAAAAAACGTGAATATGTTCAGGCAAACTCTTAGTAATTTAGGCAGCTCCATCGACCACAATCTGCAGAATGGTTCGTCGCTTGGGATCGTAGGAGAATCCATTGCTACGAAACAGTTCCGAATCGTAGAATGGCTTCAGATTGCTGATATCCAGCTGCTTGGCGCGTTCTATCAAGTCGCGCTCCATGATCTCCACATGCGTGGCGCTGGGCCCATCCTTGCAGCGTATGTAGGCCAGCTGATCGAGTGTCAGTTGACGCAATATGAAAAACAGCAGTTCCGAGTGATCCTTCTGGAACGCCAAATATTTTTGGAATGTGTTGCGCATCTTCTTCATCACGCTGAACTTTTGCGTCTCAATGAAACTCTCGAGCATCATGCGTATGGCCATGCTCACATCCGCCTCCAAAACATTCTCACGCAGATGCAGACGGGCATGCGCCTCGGCCATGCGGATGACGCTCTCGATGTGACGTACCGTAATAGGTAGCGAACCAGTCGCGAAAGACTCCTGACGCAGCTGTGCGTACATCTTGGCAATCTTGTCCTCATCAATATTCTATAAAAATAAAGAAAATGAATGAGCAATTGTAGTACGAAGAAGTTTTGGAGTTTGGGGCAACCTACTGTAAGTTTAGGTCGTATATTCTCCTTGGCATACACAATGTATTGACGCAGCAAGTCTTGTGGTATCTCCTCCACAGACTTATGTTGCGGTTCCTCCAGTTCCGGTTGTTCCTCTTCGCTGGGATGATGCTTCATGTGTGAATGCACCACAAACTTGGCCAGCTGCTGGTCCTGCATGGGATCAAACTCATCTTTGACCACGCACAGTATATCGAAACGCGATAGAATTGGCTCCGAGAGATTCACATTTTCCGAAAAGGTCATTGACGGATCATAGCGACCCCCAATAGGATTGGAAGCAGCTATGACCGTGCAACGCGCCTGCAGTGAGGTGACAATGCCTGCCTTGGATATGGAAATGGTCTGTTGCTCCATGGCCTCGTGAATGGAGGTGCGGTCCTGATCGTTCATCTTGTCAAACTCGTCGATCAGGCAGACGCCCTGATCGGCCAGCACCAGGGCGCCAGCCTCAAGCGTCCACTCCTTGGACACGGGATTGCGACGCACATAGGCGGTCAAACCCACAGCACTGGCGCCTTGACCGGTGGTAAACACGGCGCGTGGTGCAATCTTCTCCGTGTACTTTAAGAACTGGGACTTTGCTGTGCCCGGATCACCGCAGATGAGCATATTGATGTCGCCACGCACCTTGTGCTTGTCACCTGGATTCTTGGACTCGCCGCCGAATAGGGCCAGCGCAAGAGCGCGTTTGATATAGTCATGACCATAAATGGATGGCGCCATGGATGCCACAATACGCTCGGCAACGCGTGGATCTTTGCTCAGCTTTTGTATGGTGGCAATGTCCTCGTCAGTCAGCGATTGCACCACCTGCTTGGAGTCCTTGACCACCACGTGGTTGGCTATAATGACTGTTGCAAATACGGGAAAACCTTGATCCGTATTAAGCGAGCCGTCATAGTTGTTGGTATAGATGCCAGTGACCTCCAGTTCATCGCCGGGCTTACATTGATCGCATAGATCGGCGAGCAAAATGACGTCCTTGCTGCGCGGTATGCGACCGGCAGGTATGCGTCCCGGGGATTCCTGTAGCGTGATTTTCTGATAGTTGCGATACAGCGTCTGCTCCATGTTGATGGAAAAGGGTCCTGTGCTCTGGCACTCCGGGCAGGAGCCAGGCTTAACTTCCGTGTTCTGAGACTGTACAAACGGACCCAAAACATAGCCGCACTTTACACAATCGTACTTAATGACCGACAGTTGCGGCAGCACACCCGTTGTGGCCGTGACCACGCCCAGTGTGCGTACTAGCTGATTGAGATGCAGCTTACGGAAGGTGCGCAGCTCCTCGATCAGCGGCAGCTCCGAAATGCGCACGTGAATTTCCGTGGTGACGCGTTCGTAAGTGGGAAAAATGGACAGCACCATGTCTTTGGCCACTTTATCGAAAATTTCGAGCATCTGGAATGGTGCCTCGGGCAAAAAGTATGCCAGCACATGCTCCTTGTTGGCTAAATCCGTGTAGGACACCACAAATGAGGATTTGTTTTGCTCGCACATGCGACGAATGCGATCACGATAGGTATATGCGCCACGTTCATCCACAAAGGTGCGCAGGAAAGATTGGAAACGATTCGCAATCTCGGTACGCGGACCAAGCATGCTCACCCATTCTTTGGTCGAGTGGCCCTTGGTATCCTCCAAGTTTTCAATGGACTCGATCATTTCTGTGTCTTCTACTTCGCCCACAGCTGCCTTCTCGCCGGCACGTCGCTTGGCACGAGGGCCCACATCATCCTCATCGTCCGACTGACCAAAGCCCAGGTCGCGATCGTCGCGATGAATGCCAGCCGCACGATCGCGACGACGCATTTCCGACTCGGCTGCAAAGCGCTCGCCTTGCGACATCTCTGAGAAGTCCTCCTCGTCGTCCAACATGGCAGGATCATAGTGATCCAGCTCAGGCATTTCGCGGTAGTCTAATTATGTTTAAACATTAAGAATTTCAAATGACTTTGCTATGAGCAGGCACTTACCGTTCTCCATGTTGTCGCCAAACAGCTCCTCGCCATCTTCATCCTCCTCGTCACGCACTGTCTGATCGCCAAGGATCTCGTCCTCATTCTCAAAAGGTTCAAAGTCACCCACAGGCGACGTCATCGCTGCGCGCAAATCGCGACGCTCGCTGGCATCGCTGGGCGTATTTGGCGGCGGTGAACTGGGATTATCCTACGCAATGGTGTTAAAAGCATTCCAAAAATATAAGCACCAGGACAACTTACCATGTTTAGTGTGTACGATTTCTCTGTATTATTTAATTGCTGCTAATTCCTAAAATACGCGCTTAGAGTCTGTTGTGCTTCGGGTGTTTTGCAGCGACTGCTATGTGAAATTGGCGTGCAATTTTGGCGGGAGAAATATCACTCACTTGATATATATCGCGGAAGTATCGCGATATTTATATATCGAAAGGATGAATGAAGAAATCGAATAAACCTTTGTCGTTAATTTGTACGCCACAGTAAACAATGGCTCTTGCCCCAACTGTTTTTTTTTTAATTAAATAGCTATAGGAACGTGAACAGCATTGGAGGCATGCATGCAATAATTTAAGAGTCTCTAACGCTAGAGTTAAAAATATCGATATTTTGCGTTTCTTGTGTATGCTAACTTACCAAAGCTGTGTGCTATGTTACTTTAGACGTGCATCGCGCTACAGTGCGCAGAATATGTACGTTATTTGTAAACCTGAACACCAGATGGCTCAATGGTCTAGGGGTATGATTCTCGCTTTGGGTGCGAGAGGTCCCGGGTTCAAATCCCGGTTGAGCCCGCTGAATCTTTTTGCATATTTGACATTTTATTTAAGAAATAATTTTTGTTAATAACAATTGGCTCAATTGCTTCATAATATGTGCTTGCTCCCTTAGACTTAACAAATTATAATTGAATAATTATACATATGGCTGCTGTATGGTCATTTTTTACTTACCCATTTACGACTAATAAACTTGTTGTGATATTACAGTATGAAATACTCGTTTGTACGTGATTCTAAGGCCTCGTACGTGCTTGGGACACTCTCTCTAATTTTCTGCGCCTTTTACTTAATTATAGAGTATAAGGCTCGCACGAGACGTGCGATTTATTGCACCGGAAGGAGTCGCCTTGCCAGTGCTACCCCGTATTTGCATAGGAATCGCATGCACCGACAATGGGCCGCTCGGTCGGTCACATGCAGAATAATTGCGGTCATACAATGACATTAAAGCGAAGTCAGAGTCGAGTGGAGTTTGGCAGCGGGTTTTCTGACTGCAACTGGGGCTCGTTCCGTGCCGTGCTTTCGCGGACAGTACAATAGAGCGTGCTGAGTAATTGCAGCTTTAAATGACATTAAACGCGCATCGTGCAGTTTTGCTCCTATGTAGTTTTATTTATTTATGGTATTTGATGTTGTTTTTGTTGGGATTCATTATTATATTTTTTTTTTTAGAGGCGCCGCTGGAAAGCGCATTTCTCAATGGTGCCTTGTTTGCCCTGTTGTCGTTGCTGGCCAGCAGTGTACGTGCCACGAAGCCGAAAGTCATTTGTCGATGCGGAATTGCAAGACATTTTATAAGCAAAGTCACCTCCAGTAACTATCCGAGACGGGGAATTATTTCTTATTAAAATCTAAAGGCAAGTAAGCCCGAGGTGCAAGGCGTGGTAAAAGGGCCAGGTAAAAGAGCAAGCGATTGCAAATTGAGTCATTTTTCATTTCAAGCTGGAAATTAATGGACATCAGCATGGCCACATAACCGAAAGGTGTTTCTTTGCCCTCAATATGTCACATTTTCGTTGCTTACTTGAGCTATTTACAAATTGAAGTGCTGTTTGAAAAGGAACACTAAAGGAACTTACATGTGTGCGACTAAAGTTCAATACCTATAGTTTATGTGTATATATATGTATATGCTTCATATCTCATGCTTATGCTTACAAAGGAGCGTATGTACTTGAACTGAGTTGTTATAAAACAATGTTTGGCCAACTAGGTCATTGGAGATGCTTAGATGCTTAGATGAGCACAATTAGATTTAAAGTTGACCCAGTAACAGCACATTGCAATTAATATGAATAAATTAAGAATATTATTAAGTTGTTTTAATTTAAACTTTAAGCAAATACATACATAGGTACCTGGTATTATCTTAATGAATTAAGTCTGGTGTCACTCAGACGCAGCCAACTTAATGTTGGCTCAAAGTTGCCACATCGCTTCCATATAAACGCATATGCACATAAATTTAAATTGCAACCTTCTAACGTGCTCTCATATACGCATAAACTCCTTGTGTTACCCGCAAAATTTGATCCCTTTTTTCATAATTTAGTGCACACAGTATACAATGTATTAAGTTGTTGCACTAATACCAGAAGACGAGCTGCCATGGCCATAAAAAGCATATAATTTCATGGTGCCAAGCGAAAGGTAAGTTAGCCATATTCGAACCTCAATGTATGTAGTATGCCCCTTCTTATATATGTATGTATGTACATGAATATAATCTCTCTCACATTATTTTGCACTTTTCGCGGGTTACTCCTTGCGTGGGTGTGAGAGAGGCGTTAATAAGCACAATATCACACATACACCGTACAAATACGCACATAAAGTTTGGCAAATTACGAGGTATAAAAATGGCGTCTCATTATGGTAAATTTAATATTTCATGGGCAATTTGCCAGGATTGAAACCGACACACTTCAAAAATTGCGTACCACACACAACCAAGCACACACTCTCACATACACATACACACTCAAACACAAATTGGCATTTGGGCACTCAAATTCATTCATTCTTCATAACATGCTGCCGCATAAATGTGGTCGCTCTACGCAATGTGGCAGGCAGATGGAGAAGGCGCCTCCCCCTTTCTTCATTTGCTTCACTCATACAAATTTAAACTCAATTAAAAGTTTGCGTATTAGACAAACTTGTGCCACGTTCTGACACGTTGATGACACGACCACGCCCATCTCGCCTACACTTGAATGCAATTTAGCCAGCCTCGGTGATGGGCATATGTTTTTGTGGGCGGGCAGTCGCCATCCGCAAATCCAAATGACATTCGTATTTAGATGACATTAAAAAAGTGCGCGATACATCTAAATTACTTCGGCATGACACGAGACAGCTTGTCTCTGTCTTCCTTGCACACATTCTCTCTCTCTCTCTTTCTCTTTCTTTCTTTCTCTATGTGTCTGCCTGTGAGTGACGCGTGCTGAGGTCGCCCGGCAGGCAGTTCTTCAATTGAAAGCAACAACCCATTGACATACATTGATACGCTTTTTAGTAACACTTTAGCTAGAAATTACGCAAGTTTTTACAAATCTGTAGTGACAGATAAATTGCGAAGCTTGAGATATCTGTGCGCATATATACATACATACATACACACCCGGCCTTGCTCGTTAAAAGTATTTTTTATTTCCCGCACGTTAAAACTTTAAATTTATTCGCACAATCTAAAGTTATATTTAACATATTTGAAAATGAGTTTGTACTCCATCAAATTATGAGCCAAAAGTTGAACTCAACATTAGCCCCATGGTGCGAAGCTTGACGTCGAAAAATAAAGTTTCAGTAATATAAGCTTTGACCTCCGCTTATCCTCCAAATGGGGTGAAACTTGCGAAATGTAATGTCAGGTAATTTCAGTAAAAATGTCGTATTCCTAACTCTTGCGGATTGTGTGTTGATCATCAGACATTCAGAATATGTATATACATGTCTAAAAATTTTCACGGCTTTAGCAGTAGATTTACGCTTTAATTGGAGTTTGTAGATATTTATATACATTTTTATTTTTACTAACGTTTTCCCTTTTTGCAGTACTATGTTCACATTTATTTAAGCTTTAATTGTTCTGACATTAGCTCAACCTTTTACACTAGCAATCTGATAATCTCAAAATGTTGTAACTGCCAGTTAACCTGCCTGTGGTTAAGCCACCGCATGCGATTCATTTGTCAACACTGGCAATAAACAAATATTAATCGATCGATTTATCGAAATGCTTAGCAAATGCTTTCAAGCTGTTTTCAGTAGCAGTTGTAATTTCCATGGGCGAGTAATTCTTTGTGTTATAAGTCGTTTGTTAAGTGTCGCTTCAACAACAACAAAAAAGCCAAGAAAATAACACAAAACATTACCCGTAAGCCTTCTGGCTTTAAGGCTAGTACACTTCATAAATACCCTTACCATAATCACTAGAGTTTTTTTTCCCTTCTCCTAGCCACATGGCCAATATTGTGGTTGGCCCAAATGGCGAATGGCAGGCACATAAATAATGGAAACAAATCGGCAAAAAGCAAAAAGTTAAATGCTTCTAATGACAGAAAATGAAGCAAATGACGATAAAATGCGCAAAACAAAAGAGACAAATAATAATATACCAAAATGGCGGACCAGTTAGGCGGAGAATGGGCCTGCCTGGTCAGTCCGCAAGCACGCTAACACGCTCGCTGTCTTTGTGTTTGTGTCTGTGTGTGTGTGTGTGTGTGTGTGTGTGTGTGTGTGTGTGAGGAAGAGAAAGAGAATAGAACTCTCAAAGGAGCAGAGAAAGTGAAAGTGAATTAACAACAACGAACTGCGGGCAAATCGAGAAAACCATGTGCGCGGCATAATTACGAAGCAATTAGACGATATTATTATTGAGGTCACCCGGCAGCAGTGGGCTTGTGCGGGAGCTGCACGGAACATATGGCCACTGGCCGTAGTGTTGCCACTCATCCGGCTATTTGCTGCTCCGGCTATGTGAGGCGTGCCAAAGGGATGCGTTTGTCATTATCATTCATGGGACAACGACGACGGAGCAGCGCAATGGCCACTGAATGAATACAAGAACAAAGCGTCGACTCAAGTAAACACAATAACAGCTCGAAAGGAAAACAACGAATCTTCTATGCTCTTACAAACAAATCATTAGATTTTTCTGTAAAGATTTCTTTTAATGGCAGAATAAATTAAATTCAATTGTTTGTCTAGTTTTTTTATTTATAAAAAAAAATATACTGCTTAATCTCTTAACCTCTTGCCCAGTCAAAACACTCGCTTACCTGTAACATACAGGATCCGTTAGGAATATGTGATACTCTTTTCTGCCTCCGGGTATTATCAACAAAAAATAAAACAATGCTGGCGTTGCCTCTAATGAGCATGCAATCTGCAGGCGCCAAATGGGCAATGGGTGTTTGAGCAGCTGCCGTTGGGACAGGGCCTGGAACTGGTAAGAACATAGGGGGCGGGCCTGGGACAGGAATACAGCATTGACCCTTGGGGGGAGCTAGTGCACAGACTGAATCGCGTGAAGCACTTCAATTATGGCAAATGGTTTATAAACTTGACACGTGAGTTTGTATTTAGTCGAAAATCTGTTGTGAAAATGGCTGCCTTTAATGAGTCCTGGTCAATTCGATTTGGGCCTAAAATTTCCATCGGCATCGCGTGCATGGAATTTAATAAAGCAGTCAAAACATAGAAAACAATGACAATGACAACGGCTAACAGCTGGGGCGGAACCACCCAGAAGCACAACCAATACCCATTACTGGGTGGGGCGTTACGACCTTAATTGTCGCTAGGCATCCAGCTAAAGACCTTGCATGCAGGTTGGTTGATTGGCCTGAGTTTTTTTTGTTTTCGGGCTGGCAGGTGCAGTCCAACAGTATTCGTTGCATACTTTCAGGCGTTCAACTTTGCGGGTTGTCGAAAATCGAAAATGGCGTATCGCAAACCCCAAATAAAGTTGACTGTAAAGCCCAGGCGATGGTTACAAGGTCTTAACATTGATTTTGAATTTGATTTTGACAATTGTTGTAAATATGCACGTGCATGCATGTAAACGTGTTGTATACCATATGTGGCTCTGGCATATCAACTTTGAAGGACTTGAAAACATTCTCAAGAGAGACCAAGTTGCCAAGTTGTCTCTATGAATGACTTGGCTAAAAGTTTCAAACTAATTTAAAGCCTGGGTTAGTAGACAACACTAAGTAAAATGTTGAACTAAGAACTGAAACCGATGTTATACGCAAAATAAATCAAATTCAAATTCCAGCCCTTCATATCGGTAGGCATTTTAAGCTCCAGCGTTCTTCAATGGTTCTACAGCTTTAAATCTGATTATGGAAATTCTATTAAAAACTTTGATGGGCTTGGAAAATGTTAGAAAATCACGCACCCGTCTAAAGTGGGACGGAAATCGAGTTAGCCGGTTGCGGGTTGGGCTCTGCGCGAGGTGCAACTGCAGCCTAAAACGGAAACGGAAATGTGACGTAAATAAATACCGCACTAGCACGCATATCCTTTACCAAAACAAACAACAACAACAGATGTAGCAAAATGCAACGGTAACAAATTTAAAAATAAACATTTCGCTGCATGCTGGCAATTTTATACGCAAATTTTTGTGAACAAGCATTGACTCTATTGTTGTTGCGTTCCTATTTTTGTTGTTTGTGTTTTGTCATTGTTGCGTGTTGTTTTTGTTGTTGTTGTGGTTGAATTTTGTTGTTGAACTATGCGTCACGCAACGTGTTTTAATTAATTTATGCAAATTGTTTAGTTTGGCGCACAAAGAGCTTAATTAAAGTGTTGGATTATTTTTTAATGGTTCTAATTTATGAACATTTTGTTAACATACTTCAATAAAAAGTTTGTAAGTAATCAAAAAATTTTAAAAGATTTGTACGTGCCACATTTTTAACACGTTTTATTTGTTCATTTTATTTTAAACTACTTTGAAACATATACCCTAATATCGAGGCAAACATGCATCGAGTTTGGCTGTAAACACTTTTGCTTGCACGTTCTATTCGTGATCAGCATACCAGCCTCTTGCAGAGAGTACGCGAAACGTAGCCAGGACACAAACCAATACTGGAAGTCTAAGTGTTTGTCTACACGTGTTTTGCTTTTTATTTTTATATTTTTTTTTATTTTCTGCAAAGCGTACATTGTCTAATTGTCCGAGGCTGTTGCACTGATGGCAATATATTTGCGTCCATTTATGATCACAGTCTGCATTATGGGTGGTGTACATTTCCGACTGGCGCTGTGGCTGGCAGCACCTGCGACGGCAGCAAGTGGCAGCTTTGCAGGTGTCGCTGCTTTGGGCTCTGGTGGTATGGGCTTCTTCAGTTCAAGCGCTGGCAGTTCCAGTTGTATTCTTCGCAACTCTTTGTTGTCCTGTTCATTCTCTATATTTTGCGTTTCATTTTTCGCCTTGCAGCATTTCTAATATCGTATATACATACATATATATATATATTTATCAATAAATATTTATATAAATATTTGGTTAGGAATAAAGAACAGCTTACGGGGCATAGGTAAATATCCTTTAAAGTTATTGAATCTTTGACAACCTTTCGGGTTCGAGCCTTGCACTTGGAGCAGATGGAAAACGGGGCCATGACCTAAGCGCGTTAGCTGTGTGCTAACAGTATACGAACAGTGTTGGTTAACGTACGTAAAGGTGCTAGGGATGTTAGTAAGCGTGTAGGACAAACAATAACTGCGATAGCAAGTATTGAAAATACTAACGATTCTTATTTTTATATTTTCTTTAGGTCTTGACAAATTGGAAACATTTTTAAGTGCTTGCATTTGCATTTTGAGTTTTTATGAGTTTTGCTCTAATAAAACTGCTCAGAATTTTCTGAAAAATGGCCTGGCAACTGCATCCGCTGATGGCCTGTGTAATGACCTTTGATGTCAGCTGGCTGCTGGTGGTGATGCTGATGCTGCTGGTTTAGTCAGGGCTCGTATTCGTATTAACGCCATTAGGCCAATTTGGCAGTTTGCCCTGACAAAAAACTTTTACAAAGGTAACCGAAAACGTGGCCCAAATGGCAGTCACTTGTCTGTAGTCTGCGAGTCGTGCCTCGTTCCACTTTGGCCCACACCTTGGCACCTGTCCCCACTTCATTTTACAGTTGCCTTTTGTACACATATCTATGCAAGTTCAAATAAAAGTTAAGTGTGCAAAACAGAAAAATGTCTGCAGCTGACACAGTCGCAGTTGTTTCTTGTTTGTTGCCATGGCTGCAACATTTCTCTTCGTTAACCCAAGTTGGCTTTAATTACGATCCCAGCCAGTGAGCTAACAGCTGTGCCCTCGAATTTAACTGACATTGTTGCATTGTTTCCACTTGCTCGTGCATCAATTTATGTTCGTTCGAATGCTCTCCTACTGCCCACGAGGCACACTCAGATACAGAAAACTCGATGACCAACACTGGATGCTAACTTTAAAGAAAAACACGGTTCCAGCTGTGCTGGACTATTTATTGCCTGTCAAACACTATGAATTGGCAGCGCATGCAGCTAAAAATTGTTGCATTTATTGCATTTATTTCGTTTTTCTCTTCAGCTGAAATATCTTTAAATATGCCGAAAAGTATGCAAAATACGTGTGGCCTAATTGAACCAACAGCAAGAAACGGACGCTTAAACTACTCGACTAGCTGATGCTTGTTATTCACATCGAAAGATGTGATTTTTTAATAAAAGTTATGGTTAATTTTTGGGGACACATTTGACACTTCAAAAAAGAATTACACATCAATTTTTGTCTCTGTAACTCATCTTGCATTCAATATTATTGCACTTATAGAAACACACAAATGTATGTTGATAGATTACTTAGATTAATATAGTTATTGATGATGATATGTATAGGTATCATTTATATGATATGTATCACTTATGCTACATGTTACATACTTTGACACAACTCGATTAAATCCTAAATTGAACGCACTTTATGCGTATAGGGTAAAACAAAGCCAGCTATGCGCACACTTGATTCTTAGAATTCACCAAGCAGGTAGTTATGTGCACAATATTTTTGTCATTCGAAACGTTTTGTTGCATTTCTTCTCACACTGTTTTAGTTATTTACATATTAAACTGTTACGAAATGTATAATTTACGCTTCTCTTTGACATAGCTCGCAATTATAGCTCGATTGAAGCCGACTTGCCTTTAACTGCTGTTTGGGACTTTGTTGACGAAGCTAAACAACGGGATCATGTGCAATCGAAAGAGTTATCGATCTATCGCTTAGTGGCGCCATCTACGCAGCTTATTACGATTGTCGTTTCAGCACTGCTTTTACCATATTCGAGCTAATGACGCGTTGTGACGTCAGCTTTGCCCTACGAAAATACCAAATTGAATGAAATGGACAGACAAAGTGTTTGATTTATTAGTTTTGTCATTAAACAAATTGTCGAACAATGACAGGCCCAATGCAAACTATATACTGAGACATATTCAAACATGTAGTCGCTAGCACTTATTTATGTAGATTGATATTTGTTTCTGATAAACATAGCCATTGACGCAAATTTGAATAAACATTTTCATTACCGAAATATGCACGAGTCCCCAATGACGTCTACAGGCTGTGGTTGAAGGGAAAACAATCACTTTGCTTCAATTGATTTTCGATTGGTCATCATCCTCTGATGCTTCGGCCATTGCAAGGCAATTTATGGGCACAAAAAAAAAATAAATAAAAGACTATTAATTATAGGTTCAGCGCACAACAAAAGGATTCAATTTAAGTGGCTAGGCATAATGGGTTTGTAATGAGCATATAATATGCTTACTGGCTGGTAAATACATATCTATGCAATTAAATATAATTGCAGAGTTTCAAAAAATTAAACAATTGTTTTAATATGTACGATTGCTTGTGCATGCTAATTAAGTAAAGCTTTGCGAAACCTTAAATCTTCTATTTGTTCCACGTCCACGTCTGGCGACGGCATATCGTAAAAGGGTTCCTCCACGTCAACTTTAATACTTTCACAACATTCCTCTAGTTCTTGTAGGAGTACGCCATCTTGAAACTTCTCGCGCAACTTTTGAAAGAGATCGACTTTGAGCTTGCGGCGTCGTTGCTCCTCCTCGATAACACGCCGGAATACAGCATTCATATTCTGATGGTTGGTTTTATTTTGGCTCATGCTAACAATGGCCGCCTTCACGTGGTCAATGGTTATGTGCATTGTCTCCATGCTACGCTTGCTGGTCCAAATCGCGACACAACGCTCGCACAGCCCGACCACAAAATTGGTCACCTTCTGAGGGCACATCTCGCATTTGGCCACTTGCAACAGGGGATCGCTTTGATATGCATTCATATTGTTAGTATTCAAATTTGATTTTTTTGTTTTGGTTAGTGTGTTAGGTTTTTGTGGCTGAAGTATGTCAGAAGAGTTGCCACGTGGTATTGGCTGCGCACAGGAAAAAATTTTGATTTTTGCTTCTCAACACATATTTTGTGTTCTTAGGATTTTTTTCATTTTTCAAATAATAGACAATCGTCGTATATTTTGACTCTAGCATCTATTCTGTTTTTTTAAATTTGTTCAATTATAACTTTTAGGCAGCGTTAATAACAAAAATTTCTGCTGAACGCATCCAGTGCAATAATTAAAAAATAGTGTTGCAAAATTTAATTAATATACTAATCTTTAAGTTAAGTGTTGCCTCAGCAGTTTCTGAAGTTTGTCACATTTCCGCTTCAAATAAAGTTGGCAGACCTTAGCCCGCTTCTGTATGAAACTTCGAACTGTGACTAGGCTCCAAATTTTGAACTATTGTTTACTATTATACACTACTCTGGAAAAATTCATATTAATTGATGACCAGGTAATGCGCATATATCTTAAATCAGAGCTAAAAGGAGTTACGAATATGTATGTTGTAATATAGCATTCAAAAGTGTTGGCATGTGGGTTTTGGGAATCAATTTGGATATTAAAGCCTTGGCTTTATGGTGTTGGCCGTTGGCTGTTAGCATGCCAGCCTGAGGCCACTGCGAGGCTCTTTTCGTTTCAACAAAATTCGTTTAATTTCTTAAATTGAAATTATGGTAATTTCCTGTAGTCATGCAAGCCTTTAGCGCCGCATTTCGTGTCTGATCAGATGGTGGGGGCTGACGGGGCGGTTGACGACGGGCATATCGGGTGATTCAGCTAACCAAAAGTCAAGTTCATAAATTTAAAGCAAAATAAGCAAATGCAGTCGAGGCGGTCCCTTTTGGCCATAGTTTCTCAGCTCCCCCACTCAAGTTTGACAGCCGATGAATGCTTTTGGGCTGTTGCCACTGGGGACGCTTGGCTTTCGTCATTGAAGTGCCGCTTTCAAGGCTGCCAACCCAATCGATAATAACTCGCACCCAATTCAGTGGCCCTCCTCTCTGCCTCTGCGGGGGCGTCAGCTGTGGGGCGTTATTTACAATGAAATTATTCAACTGTTGATTTATGATTTACAAGCGCAATTAAAGCCGCGCCCAAAGCCGCCAAAAAAGACACATTATATGTTCAATTGCCGTGCATGGGTATCCCAATTGTGAGCGACCCGCACCAGCATGCCCCAAATAATCGTGGGAAATTCAACACGGACTTGGAACACAAAGAGCGCTCCTGGCAATGGCAACTTGTTAAGCTTGTTGTTCTCTCAATTGCGGCCTTTAGTGGCATTTCACTCGAATCATTGCGCCTCTGACCCAAACCGCCAGCCCTCAACTCCCAACTTCACCCTACCCGAACCCGAACAAAGCGATTTGCCATTTGCATGGCCAGGCAGCTGTGCCGCGTGCAGGTGGGCGGCGTTTTGGATACCTGTTGAGATGTGTAGCACCACGCCTCGCTTGGGGGCAGTTTTCGATTTGTACGAGCAGCAGGTAGCTTTGCAGTCATGTTGAGCATGATTTGCTGCGACTACTGGGCGTATCCTTCATGGCCCGTTCTAGGAATGTGAAAAGGGTCAGACTTTGGCTTCATATAGCTCCTTGAAATTCGGAAAAAACAGCAACAAGAAGTGCGTGCCACAGCTTTCAAGAATTTCACCCACAGCAAATTGCAGTTGAACATTGTGAAATACTAGAACTTCCTAACGAATGAACTAAATATTTTTGGCATTGGTCAAAGGCAAAGTTTCAAAAAATCGTTCCATGTCACAATCAAGTGCAGTTCACGGTTAAAATTTATGTTAAATCAAGTGCAGCATGTTTATGCAGAATATTTATGTTAAGTTCACTGAGTTTAATTTATAGAGCTGTCAAAAACAAATTCTAGATTTATTTATTTTAGAAGGGAAATTAAATATAACAAGACTGTTCTATTGGGGAGTGACCGATTTGTCAGCACAAACAGTTTTATGTATCGAGATAAATATTAATTTATAATAACGTACTCACCTGTAAAATCACGCACACAATTATTTTATCGTCATCTATTAGTAGATAAATCCATCACTGAAATAACAGAAAAGCAGAGATAATGTTTAACGCAGCTTGGTTGCTAAATCTCACTTAAATTAGTTAGCATCGGTTAGTTGAGCAATATTTATAAGCGCTCAGTATTTAAAAACGCTCAGCTCAACGTACACCCATATTTAAATACATACTCACATTTAAACGCATGTATTCGAATAGATATAAACAAACATGCATGTATGCGATTGTAAGAGTTGATATAAATATTAAGACTTCGTTATGTTTATAACACGTACCAGCTATTTGAATGGCCGCATTTAAATTGCCTAAGCCATAGCCATCGCCTCCTCGATAGGTGACTATGAAGACCGCCGTCTCCTTCATAGTTAAAACTTCCTTTTTTCAAGCTGCTGTCTCCTCCATAGTAAAAGAAGCCGTCTCCTCCTCTTGAAGTGAAGCCTCTGAGACTTACTTAAATTTATGAGAATCGCATAGTAGGGCTATAGCTAAGCACTCGTTATTTTGTTCAATTGCAGCGCAGCTAGAGGTTAACTTGGTTTTGCATATACACATGCAAACATACAAATATTATTATATACATACGTATATTCAAATAATTGCATATTAATACTGAGAAACACACACACATGCACGCTTTCATACATTATACATGCATACAAACATACATAAATACATACATGCATACATTATACATACATTCATACTCACTTGCATACAACTTATATAAACACAAAAATACATACACACATTCAACCTCACATAAACACATACATACATGCTTACATACATACATTCATACTTACATACTTACCTACATACACGGAAACATACAAACATACATACATGCATACTACCCATATATACACACATACATATATATATTTAAATACACACATACATACATGCATACCTACCCACTAATACACACATACATATGCATATAAATAGACACATACATTCATACATACATATATACGTAGCTGTGAAAAGGGCCATAGCTGGCCGAACGGGCAAATAAAATACCTGCATCGTGTCGGTGATGCTATTAGAAATATTTATATTCTAATTAGGCATTTAATTTTAAAATTCTTATGTATTAAATATTTAGGATGACAATCGTTCTGTCGACCAATTATAAATAAATCAGCTAAATTTTCACGAATGTATTTGAAAATGAGTTTTAAGCCTATTAGATGACATACAAAAAGATCGAATGTTTACCGCCAAATTCATTGCTGCGGGTGGAATCTCCAAACCGCAAAAACGCGTGTTCATTAAGTTCTGCTTGGACTCTGCGAGTAGTGAAAAACACGCCCTAAATGAATTTGAACAAAGATCTTTGAAAATGAGTTTGTGGCCGATCAGAAGGTAAACAAACGGGTTTCATACAAACCATTCGTTGATACAAAAAGTCCTCTGGTATATCAGAGGGCCTGATTTGTCTAACATGCCTTTTTGCTCAGATGTGTATCCATACCATACTATACTATACTATAAAATACAAACGCACATTATGCTCCGAGTTGAGTTAAGCTTACAAAACTCGCTATTCCGAATTGTGCTGCCTATTGCTTACATAAAATCCAAAATATGCTCAATTAGCTAAGTGCAATCAATATCAATCGAAGTTGCAGAATATATGGGGATGACTGAATAAATGATAAACTACGATGTACAATAAACTACATTCGGGAATCTGGAACTTCTCCGATTAATAAGTTTGCACACTCAAAAAGAGGAGCTAAATCGCTGCAGCTCGTCGGCGCATGTATCTTACCCACTTTTTTTTCTGAAAACCCATTTTCCGTAGGCGGCACATCCAATTATGGAAGAGGCCATCATAGATCTTCAACTATAAATTGAATAAAAATTCAATACCGTCTTGTGTTCTTGATATTGTTCAGTATTGGCCCCCCCAACTAATCGAAGCTGTTCAAATTTACTTCATAGTTATGGCATATTTGCGCCAAGATCAAAACTTCCTCTGCTTCCGCTGCGACCGCATTAACCATAACCGCACTATCTTGTTTTGGGTATTCCATAGACAAAGAGCGACCACAAAGTCAGGCAAGTTCAATTTTGGATTTGAATGGGCACCCCTAGCAAGCAACATGAGCACAAAAACCTCGGCTGTGGAGCTTGCTCGGGAAAAGGCCATAGACGAAATGACAAGGAGGTGTAGTTGACGGGTTGGGGGAGGAGGTGTGCACACATGAACGCATGGCGCATAAACCAGTTAGTTTCGATGGCTGCTGTTGGGATTTGGAGGAGGGGTGGCTAGGTGCTTGGTGCTTGGTGCTTGGTGCTGCAGCTCAACTGTAAACATCATCATTGGCGCTGTCGTTGTGGCCCCGGAACTGTCTGGAATGGCTGCCAGCTCGATACCGGGTGCTACCCATAGCGACTTTGTGTCTATTTCCATGCGTTGCTCTCTGACGTCGATAGCGCCGCCGATGGATGCCTTTGATTTCATTTCACTTCATTTCATTTCTGTTGTCGCAGAAGCAAACTCGCGACTGCGTCGCTGCTTTGTGGCAACTCATGTGGGTTGCCCATCCATCCACAAGCAACCGAGATTCAACGGCCCGGAATTGTGGACGATGATGGCTGGCGTTATACACTTACACATATGTGCTGATGTTGTTGCTGTTGCTCTTCTGATTCTCACTTAAGTGTACGCCATTTTGTTACATGGAAAATTCATTGGATTTCTGTAATTCAGTTCATAGTTGTTGTTTATGCTGACGCTTAATATACTCGCTAAAGATTTTGATTTATCTTCCAAACTAAGTGCAAATCAAAAATTTTACTCCCCTAAGAAATAAAAAACAACGCAGTAAATGGTTTTTTGTTTTCTCTTTTTCTTTCAATAATAGTTCTTGTTTATTTTTCAATATGCGCCTAGTTCTATTATTATTATTATTATTATTATTTTTATATGATTTCGATTATTTCTCTGTTCATTGTGTATTATATAAATGTTATTGTTCATTGCGTGTTCATTTCAATGCTTACCATTTGTAAGTATTATTATTTTTTTCTTTTGTTTTTGCCACTTTGCATTGTTTGCTCTTTATACGATTTTTTCAGTATATTTTTTTTATTTTTTGTATTTATTTTTTTATTCAAATTGCTTGTAAATTAAATTCTTATCAAATGTTTAAACCATAGTCTTATCAAAGCCAATTCTAAAAATAAGTGTTGTGTGCAAGTGTTCAAATTGTTATTCATTCAATATTCATACTTTGATTGCATATGTATGTATGTACATATATTATGTATTTATGTAACAACGAAATAAACAACGAGCATGTTCAACATGAAGCGTGTGTATAAAATGGATATTATGTATTATTTAATTATTAACTGCTGCTTCTTTGAGGCATATTTTCTAGCGATGCGCTGCTTAGTTTAGTACTCAATGCTTTACTTTCATTTAATTGCATGTATTTGCCTTTTCGTGTCTTACAAAATGATTTCAATTAGCTTAACTATCAAAATTTTATGCACCTCTCAACTTATGTACAACTTGTTTGCTTCTTCTTTTAATATATATATATATGTATATATTTGCCATTGTTATTATTGTTTTCGCTTAACTATGAACATTGTGATATTATCATTATCATATAGCTTCGTTATGACCTTATCAAGTTGGTTGTATTCAATTATATGTTTATCGGCTTAACATATGCGTCTGGCATTCACATTTATGTTTTTTCATGCATATAAAATATAGTTATAACACTATGCAATTGCCAAATTCCGAACATTTCTGCGCCACTCTCTAATACACTAAATGTTAACATTCAATATCCCATTGCCAGCTTGGGCTCAACTTGAACAGAATAAGTAGCTTAGCAGCATCATCTAGTAAATAGAGCGCAGTTGTTCTGTGAGCGGTTGTAAGTATGAAATGCTTCGAAAACATATTTAATCCAAAATAAAATGAAATTTCTGGCCAAATAAAATGTACTTTGTTTTGTTTTAGAAATGATATTGTCAAGCACAATTTTATATTGTGTATGAAGTACTACGGCATACATCTATTCCATTTATTCAAGCTCCGACCAGGCTGTACAAATTTTATAATTTGCTAACTTCAATAAATGAAGTTTACAACGATTCAAAAAACATTTAAATGTTGTCTTAGTTCCAGTGGAATTAGTCGCAAATGAAAGCTTTTGATAACGAAAATCAATGAAACTGTTTTTCAGAACTTTGTCTTTGGAAGTAGTTAAAAAAGCACTTTAAAAGTGTTTACGAAATTAATTTCGTTTCTGTTTTCATTACTTTTCAATAGATGTTTTTTCCTTTTCAATGCCTCTCATTGAAACTTTTTGGAAAACGTAAAACAAAAAATTTTGTATAATTAATTTTGAAGCAATACTGTGAATTAAATTGCTTTTGATTGGTTGATTTAAGTTAAAGATGGTTTAAGTTTTTTTTTTTACCAATATAACAAATTGCTACTAATAATGTATATTCATTATATATTATTAATGTGATCACAGTCAAAAACAATAATTAACTATGTCTGCAAACATTTTATATATTTACAAAAGGGAAAACGTCGTAGTTTGTTTTTATTGAATAACAAGTGATTGAACAAAATTTGGTGTGGAGTTAAAATAATACCTATTTATACCTAATAATAAAATTGATTTCAAATAAACATGTTACCAACTCCATATTAACTTGGGGCACTTTGTGAAGGGCTCATTAACAACAATATCTTCGGCTTGGACGTAGTTAAGCATTTGCTAAAGGAACGACAAACAACTATATCTTTAATGTTTAATTTTTTGATTTGTGATGTATTCAGAGCATCTATGCAAAAAATAATAGCTGAAGCATGAATATGTTTATTCAAATAAATATCCTCAATGAATGTCTTATGCGAATTTCGATTTGAGAAATAATTTCAGTTGTTGGAGGTTTTCAATTTTTTGGTTGCTAAATTTAGCTGAACTCTTGCATTCGGTTTGGTAATTAATTACTAATGCATTACAAACTTATTTATAAGCTATGCAAAATTTTACATCTAATCTTCAATTTTTATATTCTCATGTGTTTTTGTCTTTATTCTTTTCAGCAGTACAAAAATTATTCATTGCATTTATTTTTATTTACTGACAAATATGGTTTTGTGGTTTCAGTGTGCTTTTCTTAAACTTCTGTTTGTTGCTATATTTGTCGTTTAAATTTACATAACTAAATTTACATTTTCGATACACATTGCAAACATTTCTCTCGCCTTAATTTACACCTACTACATATTACATAATAAATTTGTTGCAGATACAAACACAATTCTTATGCGCCACCTTTCATCACTCTTCTATGAAAATATGCGATGTTGCATTGCCGTACATACATATATACGTATATAACCTATGCTTAGAACTAGTTTCCATTTGTTTTTGCTTCTTTTGCAGCATTTGGGTTGCCGCCACACGGCCAGGTTTAAAAATCATTAACGCTAAAAAGTAACTAAATGTAATCAATCTTAGGAATTATTCAGTTGGATCAATTATTATTATTATTATTCATGTGTTTGTTCTTTTGTTGCACTTCAGTGTTCACGTGTGTG
This sequence comes from Drosophila montana, assembly GCF_035044405.1. Taxonomy (NCBI): domain Eukaryota; kingdom Metazoa; phylum Arthropoda; class Insecta; order Diptera; family Drosophilidae; genus Drosophila; species Drosophila montana. The sequence goes on along the minus strand of NW_026998620.1, from coordinate 11,484,450 downwards.
CGTGTGTGTGTGTGTTTGTTTGTGTTTCGTATGGGTATACATATGTGTTTTTTGTTATTTGGTAGTTTTGCTAAAACTTTTCAGTGTTGCCCCCCTCCCCCCACTGTAGTTATCGACGGCCTTGGCCCTGGCTTTTGGGCGCCTGAGGAATTGTTTGGCCGCCATTGCCAATGGCATTCAGATAAGTCAGTTAGCTAGACTTGATTGACACTATGATGGAAGAACAAATAGATTATCCGTAGTTAGTTCCGCAGTGATGATTAGCTTCTGCTAGAAATCGCTACTCGTCGATGGATTCCCTAAATTGCTCTCCACAGTGTCATCTTTGTGTCAGAGTGGCGGCTTATAGACTTCAATAGCTGGCGTGAGCATGTCCACGCGCGTTGATATCGAAGTGTCACTGTACAAGGAATGAAAAAAAGAGATAGAAATAAGTTAGTTATGAGTTTATAGGATCTCTTACGTATATATAAAACAAAAATATATTTATATATATATATATACACTCATACACTTATTTGATTCTAAACATTCTAGTTGAAATTCTTAGTCCTCATGTTTTCTTTATTTATCTAACTGTTAACCATTTGGTGTACTGCACTTCTCAAAAGAAATATGAAAAAAACTCTTACAAATGTTCTCGGAAATCTCATTGCATTCGAGATTTCACCACAGAGCTGGTGAACGGAAATGATTGAATTATGCTAAAAGTTTTATAGAAACAGAATTTCAATAACTTTGTTTTCAATCGCAAAGTTGGGCGCGTGTGTAAAGTTATGAATACATCAAAGACGCCGACTGTTTAATATGGTGCCATTGAGTGTGGCTAAAAGTGCATGAAAAGAAAAGGAAAACAGTTGAGGAAACTTTATCGAAAAATAATGCAAAATAAAAGGAAAACCAAAAAAATAAAAAAAAAGGAAGGACGGCATTTTCGTCGCAACGATGAGTAAATACCCTTGTAGAAATGTTTTTATGCGAACGCTTTATTTCGGAACGAATGTTGCTATAGGTGCAATGTAGTTAAGTAGTCAGAAGAATAGTGAAGTTCGCAACTGCGCAGTTTGGTCAAGATATCTTAAAAAACAAATTAGAGAAATCTTATTCTTCGACCGTTTCTTGTTATACAAGATGAGCTATATAATATAGAAGTTTGTTATTGACAAAACTTGCAGGACAGATTAAAAACATTTTAAGACTAAACAAAACTCATTTTTCGAAAGTTTATTCATTGTCAAGAAGGGCTTGTAGTACAACGCTGACAAGATTTTGCTCTAATACAAAATCATAAATCGCTTTATAACATAAATGTAACAAGGTAACAGCCGGAGTCAAAGGACTTTAGCCAGAACACAAGCTTAAATATACTTTGACTGCACACTCGACGCATGTGCTTCAATCTTACAGCATAACAAGGACTTGATGGAGAACGCTGTGAATGAAAAATGATGAACCAAAAAGTCGGAACAAAGTGTTGGGCATGCAGTGTGAATACATTTCGAGCAGCTGCTGCCACGTCCTGGTTTTATCAACTTTTGCTGCAGTGCGTTATGTATCTGAATCCCAGAATCCAGTACTATCCGGCAGCAGTTCATGAGCTTCATTTCGTTTCATTCATTTCGGTTCAATTGTTATATTTATTTATTTATTATATTTTCTTTGCGCTCTCTGCTTTTATTGTTCGGCGAGTCTCTTCTGTTGCGTCTTGCTGTGGCTGGCCACCATTTTGCCAGCACCCACAATGCCGCCCCTTTGTTTGCTTGGATTTGGTTTCGCTTTGTAAATGAAATGGAATTAAATGAAATGTACAATTTATTGTATTTAGGGGATTTCGAATTGCTATGCGCCATACGCCATAAGCCATACGCCAAGCGGCTAACGAAAACAAAACCAAAATCGCATTTCCGCATCCTATTTCAATGTAATATATACTCGCTGCTTTGTATTTGTGTATACACATGCATAAGTATTAGTATCTGGCAGCCTGCAGCCTTACTCAAAAAGCCGCCTTTGACGTTTGTCCACGATAAAGCCTGAGGACCCAAACAGGCTTGGCGTAATATCACCTAAGCCAACTGTGTTGTAATAAAAATGTATGCTATTTTTGATCCAATACAATAAACAAACAAAAAAAAAAAAAAAAAAGTATCTGGCGAGGGGCGCACAAGCTGCTGCCTTTATTGGCATTTTATTTTAGTTTTATTTATATTGATGCCTTCTCTATACACTCGATTTCGATTTCTGTTCCATGCCGATTTGCTGCATTAGCAGCGCATATTGAATTAAATAGACATCTCGTTTTATTTGGCGGAAGTTATTATGCTCTGCATCTATAAAATAGCTACAAAGGGTATAACAAAGCCGGCTGAGTGCATGGCACATTGGATATTCCCTAGCTTGGTACAGCTTGATGTAATACATAGTTACAGCTCATTGCGAATGTGGTGAATATATTCATGGCATTCACAAGAATGTACTGATTTGTTTTTTCCTTTTTGTTTTTGCGTCTACGTTTAATTTTTTGTTCTTTTCATAATCCTTTTGTTGGATTTTTCAAGTTCCTATCCAAATCTATTTTAGCATATTACTTTATTTTCACATTTATTTCTGAAATCAAATGTAATAGAAAACAAGAGATTTTGGAGAGACTGACTGAGACCTCAGTATTTGCAACGGTCGTGCTATCCAGCTGGGCGTCTGGGCAGCAAATGCAGAGCCCCAGCAGAGAGCAGCTGCAGGTGGTGCATTAAATGTTATGTTATTGCACTTAAGTCGAAGCAGACTCAATCTCAAAAAAATGAAATTAATAAAAATGTTTGCATTAAATTTACTACAAACCTTAAGTAAATCTGGTTGGTTCGATTCACTTTCCGAACCATCTGCCTGCCTTAAGGTTCTATTCGTGAACCTGCTTTCAAACTACTATAAGCTCCGATTTTGAATTTTCGTTTAAAAGCTTTAAGAAAATAATTCTATCTATATATAAAACTGTTTGTCCTGACTGACTGACTGACTGACTGACTGACTGACTGACTGATTGGTGATCAACGCACAGCCCAAACCGTAAGAGCTAGGAAGCTGAAATTTTCACTGTAGTTACCTTATGTGATGTAGGTGCACGTTAAGACGGGGTTTTGGGAAATTCCACTCGCAAGTGTGGAAAAATCGCGAAAAACGTTTGTATGTAACTTTTTTGTTTACCATCCGATCGGCCTCAAACTTATTTTCGCACTTTTCGGAAAACCCATTCCTCCTTGGTGGAAATGGAGGTCAAAGATTTGGTGGGTGACGTTTCGCGCTCAAATTCATTTCCAGTGATCTATATGAAAAATCATTTGAGACGTGTTTCACACTTTTCGCAGAATTCAAACTTATTCGGGGGGAATGCGATTTAAAGATTTTTTGGGCGGCGTTTTAAGTTGTGTCCGATTTGCTTCAAACTTATTTTTAAAGCGCTACATAAGAACTTAATAAGTACGTATTTCAGCGATTTGGAAAATTCCACCCGCAACAGTGGTAAATTGACGGAAAAAGTTTGTATGAAAGTTTTTTGTTTACCATCCGATCGGCCCCAAATTCATATTTAAAGATCTATGTTTAAATTCATTTAAGGGGTGTTTCACACTTTTTGAAAAATCCATTCCTCCTTGGTGGAAATGGAGGTCAAAGATTTGGTGGGTGACGTTTCGCACTCAAATTCATTTCCAGAGATCTATTAGAAAAATCATTTGAGACGTGTTTCACACTTTCGCAGAATTCAAACTTCTTCTGGGGAATGCGATTTAAAGATTTTTTGTGCGAAGTTTTAAGTTGTATCCGATTTGCTTCAAACTTATTTTCAAAGCTCTCAATAAGCACTTAATGAATACGTATTTTGACGATTTGGAAAATTCCACCCGCAACAGTGGTAAATTGACGGAAAATGGTTGTATGAAAGTTTTTTGTTTACCATCCGATCGGCCCCAAACTAATTTTCAAAGATCTATATTCAAATTCATTTGAGGGGTGTTTCACACTTTTTGAAAAATCCATCCCTCCTTGGTGCAAATGGGGGTCGAAGATTTGGTGGATGACGTTTTGTGTTCAAATTTATTTCCAAAGATCTATAAGAAAAATCATTAAAGACGTGTTTCACACTTCTCGAAAAATCTAAACTCCTTCGGTGGAAAATGAATTTTTAAGATTTTTTTGGTGAATTTTAAGAGTTTTCCGATTTGCATAAAAGTTGTTTGATTCCCGTCCGATCAGTTTTAAAATATTTTCAAAGCTTTTTTGATTTTATAACATACGTGCCACGGGCAAGGCCGGGTTATACCCGCTAGTATTCTATAAACATTTGTATAAACAAAAAATATTTCAAAACCACAGATATTTTCAATTTATATTTATATTCACATGACGTCCAAGTTATTGGGGGTAGGTCCTAATCAAATGTTCTTTTTTTTAAGCAACATTTTTTATTGTTGAATTGATTTAGTTTGTCTTCAGGTTCGGTTCATCATAAAATACAATTTATATAATGAACAGAGTCGGAGCTGCTGACCGAAATAGTTTTGTGGATGTGTTAAGCGTTTCTATTGAACATTCTGACTGTGTTGATATTTTTTCCTAGTTCGTGTCGCAATATCCGCTTTGGGTGCACCACAATTTGCACCAGTTTTTAGGTCCATATGTGCTTATGTACACATGTTTTTGACTGCTCTCTTTGAACACATAGCGACCAGGGAGCAGGCAGCAGGCAGCAGGGATCAAACGGTTGTGGCATTTGGTGCTGCAGCAGCGTGTTTTCAACTTTAGGGACTTTTGGTTAAATGAAAATTTAATGTTCTAGTTCCGGTCGAACGGGCCGCCACCTGGCTTCAGACAGTGTCAGTCGACACTCAGCATAATCGCGCTTGTAATTTAATTTACACGAAACACTTCGTGCCGCAGTGTCAGTGTCGCATTTTCAAATTAAATACATAGAGAATTTGGCCAACAGTCTGTGCTAAACACCTGTTTGACCCAGATCTACACCTGGCTCCACCTAGTTCTGCCTTCTGGTTGGGACTTTCTGCCTACGGCCTTTTAAGATGAGGCTCCTTCTGATTGTCATTTGTAATCAGGCTGCTGTATCTGAGGGACGTTAAGTGAAGTTCATAAACTTGCAAATTTAACTGAGCAGCCATTTACGTGTTTATAAAGTAGCAATTAGAGTACAAAATCCCTTGATAGGCTCCGTTAATATTGAAATTAAATTGGGAAGATGTTTCACAGACTTTGAGCTCACAACGTGCAAAAATGTCTTAATCATTAGCAAAGTTTGCAGCCTACCTGCCAGATGAATAAGCAGATAGTAAATGCAGTTCGCGGTAGCTCTTACTCTTACTCTTACTCTTACTCTTACTCTTACTCTTACCCTTACTCTTACTCTTACTCTTACTCTTACTCTTACTCTTACTCTTACTCTTACTCTTACTCTTACTCTTACTCTTACTCTTACTCTTACTCTTACTCTTACTCTTACTCTTACTCTTACTCTTACTCTTACTCTTACTCTTACTCTTACTCTTACTCTTACTCTTACTCTTACTCTTACTCTTACTCTTACTCTTACTCTTACTCTTACTCTTACTCTTACTCTTACTCTTACTCTTACTCTTACTCTTACTCTTACTCTTACTCTTACTCTTACTCTTACTCTTACTCTTACTCTTACTCTTACTCTTACTCTTACTCTTACTCTTACTCTTACTCTTACTCTTACTCTTACTCTTACTCTTACTCTTACTCTTACTCTTACTCTTACTCTTACTCTTACTCTCTCTTACTCTTACTCTTACTCTTACTCTTACTCTTACTCTTACTCTTACTCTTACTCTTACTCTTACTCTTACTCTTACTCTTACTCTTACTCTTACTCTTACTCTTACTCTTACTCTTACTCTTACTCTTACTCTTACTCTTACTCTTACTCTTACTCTTACTCTTACTCTTACTCTTACTCTTACTCTTACTCTTACTCTTACTCTTACTCTTACTCTTACTCTTACTCTTACTCTTACTCTTACTCTTACTCTTACTCTTACTCTTACTCTTACTCTTACTCTTACTCTTACTCTTACTCTTACTCTTACTCTTACTCTTACTCTTACTCTTACTCTTACTCTTACTCTTACTCTTACTCTTACTCTTACTCTTACTCTTACTCTTACTCTTACTCTTACTCTTACTCTACTCTTACTCTTACTCTTACTCTTACTCTTACTCTTACTCTTACTCTTACTCTTACTCTTACTCTTACTCTTACTCTTACTCTTACTCTTACTCTTACTCTTACTCTCACTCTTACTCTTACTCTTCTTACTCTTACTCTTACTCTTACTCTTACTCTTACTCTTATCTTACTCTTACTCTTACTCTTACTCTTACTTCTACTCTCACTCTTACTCTTACTCTTACTCTTATCTCTTACTCTTACTCTTACTCTTACTCTTACTCTTACTCTTACTCTTCACTCTTCACTCTTACTCTTACTCTTCACTCTTACTCTTACTACTTACTCTCACTCTTACTCTTACTCTTACTCTTACTCTTACTCTTACTCTTACTCTTACTCTTCACTCTTACTCTTACTCTTACTCTTACTCTTACTCTTACTCTTACTCTTACTCTTACTCTTACTCTTACTCTTACTCTTACTCTTACTCTTACTCTTACTCTTACTCTTACTCTTACTCTTACTCTTACTCTTACTCTTACTCTTACTCTTACTCTTACTCTTACTCTTACTCTTACTCTTACTCTTACTCTTACTCTTACTCTTACTCTTACTCTTACTCTTACTCTTACTCTTACTCTTACTCTTACTCTTACTCTTACTCTTACTCTCTTACTCTTACTCTTACTCTTACTCTTACTCTTACTCTTACTCTTACTCTTACTCTTACTCTTACTCTTACTCTTACTCTTACTCTTACTCTTACTCTTACTCTTACTCTTACTCTTACTCTTACTCTTACTCTTACTCTTACTCTTACTCTTACTCTTACTCTTACTCTTACTCTTACTCTTACTCTTACTCTTACTCTTACTCTTACTCTTACTCTTACTCTTACTCTTACTCTTACTCTTACTCTTACTCTTACTCTTACTCTTACTCTTACTCTTACTCTTACTCTTACTCTTACTCTTACTCTTACTCTTACTCTTACTCTTACTCTTACTCTTACTCTTACTCTTACTCTTACTCTTACTCTTACTCTTACTCTTACTCTTACTCTTACTCTTACTCTTACTCTTACTCTTACTCTTACTCTTACTCTTACTCTTACTCTTACTCTTACTCTTACTCTTACTCTTACTCTTACTCTTACTCTTACTCTTACTCTTACTCTTACTCTTACTCTTACTCTTACTCTCTTTACTCTTACTCTTACTCTTACTCTTACTCTTACTCTTACTCTTACTCTTACTCTCGAGTTTTAATTAAATGCAAACATTTTCCTTTGTTCATTTCACATCTCAATTTATTGCTAATATTCTATTATGTTTTTAAAAATTCTTGACAATTTTTTGTATGGACCAAATACGTATATGGGGTGCCACGCCCCGGGGCATGAATACACCACCTTTTTGGCCATATGGCAGCACTTTAAATGCAAATGAAAGTTGTCCTCTCCGGTGGCGGTGCGTCGAGGTCGCTTACATTTTGCGAAGTGTTTTCTGTTGTTGCTGCCGTTATGTTATGTGTGTGTGTGTGTGTGTGTGAGTATGTGTGTGGGAGTATGTGTGTGTGCGGGTTGGTGCCTGGGGTTAGATGTGAGGTGCATTTGCATAAAGCTCAAAACTAGCATGCATATTCGGTTAGGCTTTTTGGCCGCACAATGTCTCATGTGCTGTGCGGTTGGGCTTTTGTGTGTCAAGGCATCGCAACTGCAGCAGATACTTGTTGAACTCAGCCTTGCAACTTGAGAAATATAACACACTCACACACACACACACACTCATGCTGCCTTGAAAATTTCAATGATAGCTTCCCAAAGGTCGCCCTATGCTGACATTTCGCAGCAAGACGCTGAAATCAATGCCGCAAAAAGCGTATAAACAAACTTTAATTTTTAAACATTTGTCGAGGCGATGAATGGGGCGGAAACTTTTCTTGTTCGTGGTTGTGCGAGGGCGTTGCCAATCCAATTGCCAACGTACATTCGAGTCAAACAAAGCGCCCGTTTCGGCCAAGTTAACGTCAACAACAGCGGTCGATACTGTGTAAGTGGCGCTGGCCAAGCACAGACGAACTCATCAGCGGCCTCTTTCACTCAGCTATTGCTGCCTTTGTCTATAAGCATGCTTTTCTACTTTTTTTTTGGTTTTTGGTGAAATTTCGTTTTCGTTTGGCAAATGTAGTGAAAAGTTTTTGGATCTTTGTTTTGGCTATTCATGCATGTGCTCAAGAGGTTTGAGACGGGGCCCCACTCTGGGGACAACAAATCGAAGACGCGCTTGCCTGGCGGCCATTAATCAAACCAGCCAAGCTACGTGATTGCTGGTCCCAGTGCAACGGGACTCATAAATAACTCGATCTACACGCTGGTCGATACATTCCCAAAATTTGCCCAGCCCAAAACGATTTGTGTGCCTCCAAATGTATACACTATATATTAAGGCGAAAGTGTTGCTCGGCCGGAAATCAGGGAAAATCTTCGCCACTCAGACATTTAGTTTCCGTTCATTAATTTCCGCTTACAACTCAATCATCACGTATTTTGTTTGCGCCTTTTGGCGGCGACAATTTCGCGCATATTTTTTCTTTTTAAAATTATTTTTCCACTGGGCGAGAGTTGGAAAACGAATGGCAGCTGCTGCGTCAAAGTGCCCGGAAGTTCTGGTAGAAGTCAGCAGCTCATGTCCAATTCCATTTCCATTGCTGACCGTGTTTGCGGTTCATGGCAAATTTCATTTTGGCCGTGTTTGTTAAAAGGTCGCACGGTCGCATGATTTATTTGCCACTGCATTGATTTTGGTCTCGATGCCGGTTTGGGTCTCGCATTTCGCGAAACTCATTTCGGATTTCGGTGTTCGATACGTCTGTAATAAAATCAGAGCTTGGCACTTTGTCTGTGTGCGTGCGCATGTGTCTGTGTGTCTGTGCGTGTGCTCTGCTTAATTGTCAAATCAAATTGGCAGCCTGCAACATGGCGTATACGTAATGCGATTATAAATGTGTTGATTACAATCAGATTAACATTTTAATTGGATTCACATTGTTGTGCAATAATTAATGCTTTGCCCAATAACCCTGCCAAGATGTAGGCTTAAAATTCATCTTCATATAACCAGATTTCACATGCAGCATAAACTGGAGATGAATGATTGGAGTACATGGATTGAAATTAAAATTCATCAGAATTTGATTTTCATGTGACAGAACACTTCACATAAGCATTTAATGATCGGGAAGGCGAAACCAGCCTTATATTTCATTAAATATTCGAATTGTGTAACAGAGAAAAAGTGGTTTTATGAAATCTATCAGCACTCAGAAGATTACTCTTCAACTTTAAGCTGATTGCCCGTTCTTAAATGTTCTTAAGCGCATACAGTCCAGCATCGAGGAACATAACATTTCTGTGGCGTTGGGGTTATTATAAAATATTTGCTTAAAAGTAAATAAAATATGCAGTTTTTCTTGACTATTTTTGCGTATTTTTTGATGCTAAATGCAATATTTGTTCGCTTTTGTTTGGCTTTCGGTGCTGAGCTCGAGATTTTGCCAAGCGGCAATAAAAATAACAAGTATTTCACAAAATGGTTTGCACTTCACGGCCCGAAAGAGCCAACAGTTAACTTCAGTTGGCCACATTTATCCATGGTGTTTGGCTTATGCGTACCCCGAGGGGTGCGAGTTGTGGATAAGGCAAATTTTCCGATCTACTGCACTGACGTCCAAAAGGAACGCAAAAAAAACGGTAACAATTTTGTGATTTTTTGCCCAGTTTTTACAATTGTTTTCCTTTTTTTTTAACGTTTCAGTTGCTGCAGGTAAGCGCTGCACGTGTTAGTTCGACGTCTAAGCCAAAAGTTGCTTGCCCCGCAGTTTACGCAGCTGGCAATTTGTATTTTTTTTTTGACGAGACAGCAACTTCTGTTGCAGCAGCCATAACAGTGGTTAACTTAAATGGCAGCCAGATAAGCCATGCCATTTGCCTTCTTTTTTCTCATACCCCAGTTTGTGGCATTGCTGCACGCGTAAATTGCATGTAATCCACGGCAACAGCGGACAGAAAAACCACTGTGACCACAACTTCACTAATTGCACATTTTTATCGCAATTATTGCAGCTTACTCCTTTGGAATCTTCTTAGAGGGTTGCCAGTTTTCCATTAAGCGATTATGCGTGTGTGTGTGTGTATTTGTTTGTTAAGCTCGTTGTCGCCACTTGAAGGATTAAACTCTTCAAATGCATTCAGTTTTAATCTGATTTACGCGTTTTATACAACATTTTATGCAATAGCTAAATGGCTGCTGGCAAACAACTAATATAACAGTTTTCAACACTGCTAGTCAATAATAAGTTTGCAACACCTAAGCATACATATAAGTCTGAATAGGCTCTCAAGGCGCCTTATGCCTTACTAGTGCTTTTCTCGTAGCCCAGTATCAGCTTTGTGGAGTACAATCTTTCCTTCTTTTATTAACTTTTAGGTATAATTCTTTAAGAATTATCATCTAAAGCTAAAGTTGCTCTGTGCCATTTCCATTAAAACTTGCGCATTATACATTTAACTTTAAGTTTCAAGCACTAGAAAGATTACAGTCAAGCCCCACTGATTAGACAAACAGTACTGGCAAACAAATTGCAAAAATGTTGAAATGCTTTTCGGCAATTTTAAGCCATTATCGTTAATCCCGAGTGCCTGTTGGCAATGTCTGGCAACACTGAAATGTATGCAAACAGTGTTGCAAGCTTTACTATGATAAACGCTGCCAAAGCGAAAGCGTTGCCAATTACTAGAAAAGTCAACACTGCGCGTCAGCAGATTGTGCGCCAAAAAGTATGCAAAGTTTTGGCACGCACACAGCTTTAGAGACACTGACACACACACACACACACACACAGACAAACGCACTCGTGTTGTCAATGGGCTGAAGTGAGTTACTTGTAATTACCACAAAATTCAATATATACATACCCTAAGTGGTTACACCCACCAGTGGCAAAACACCACCCAGTTACCAGGCAGCTACTGCGGCTGCTGCTGCTTCTGCTGCTGCTGCGGCTGCTGCTGTAGACAAACATCATTTGGCAACACTCGTCTGGCTGGCTTAACGGCCGACAGACGCCTGCGTCATACGCCAAGTTGTCTTGCTGGGATGCAAAGACCGCACAGACCTCACGCACAGCTGCCACGCTAACCGATGGCAGCACCTACACAGCCCACAATTACTCACACTCCTGCAACGCCATTGCCATCTCATCGAAATGGCAGCTGTAAAAAATCACAGCATCAGCATAAAAGTGCTTAAAAGCAGCCGCCGTGTCCTCTGCTCGCGTTCATTGGGTTGTTATTTTTTTTTGTGCGCTCGTTTTTACGCTTCACTTTGCGCCCAAATATTCAGATCTTCCATCTAAACAAGCGCCTACATTTGTTGAGCTCAGGGAAAAAGTTTCGTTGAAAGTTTTTAACAATTTTGGCCGATTTGCATCAGCCAAAATTAAACAGCTTTAAGCTTTAAAAGCGCAACCAGTCCCGCTGAATAAAAAAAATAAAATATTCGGACACTTCCCGTACCTTAAGAACTTTCCATTCACTGGTTCATAATTTGGCAATTTTAATCCAATTATTAAAAGGAACAACTAATTAGCTGCGCTGATTTCTACACAACTGATATCGCTTACAAACCCCAAAATCTTCCAATGGACTTAGTGGTATTTTTGTTGTTGTTGTTTTTAATCTGATTCCCAGCTCGGTGGAGCAGCTGCGTCAATAATGCTCCATGGCATCGCGGGTAGGCAAAAGTTCCTGCTAATACGGTAACTTAATTCAATTTCACCTTTTAATCCAATCAGCAAATTGAAGAATATTTGTAATTGGTAGAGGCGGGCAAAAAGCGCACAGCGTTATGTGCCCGTAATATAACCATTTGCATTTTAATTGGGATTTACTTATTAAAAAGTTTTCAAATTAACGGGTGGAAAGAAAAGTACAATGAAAATTTAATTGGCATGCAAAATGTATAGCCTGCATTGACCCTCATCAAATGCTACGAACTGTGAATAAATATATGAAAAAAATGTATTTTCTTCACTGATTTATTTGGAAAATAATTTTAAAAAATAGAAGTGTTTACTGGGATTAATCACACGTAGAGCACGTTAAATGTTTATGAAATTCGAGTGAACCTCAAATAAAAACCGGACTGCCAAAATTTAAGCCGGTTGGGCTAGACCCAAAACTTCGTCCATATAACCTTTTCCCCCACTTTAATGGATAGTGATCACCCGAAAACAAATTCTCAGTCAACCGCTTTCCAGTATATGCAGCTAAAATTTTGGCTTTTCAATCAGTCAGCCTACTTTAGTAGAAGAGCTTGGTGCAGTTGGGTATTGAAATATTCAGATATTGTTTAAGCAGAAAGTGAATTTAATTATGTGCAAGGCACGTCTATTTCCAGTCGACTGAATGACAGACTCTGCCTTGGAACATGTTTTGCCGACATTAAAAACAAAGCAGTAATTGTCAGGATGTGAGCTGTGCACATAATGCAAAGCAGCATCTACAATAGCATTCGCATACAAAACTCTTATTTTTCCGATTTTTCTTTGGGGGTTTTCCGCTATTTCCCAAACTCCAAGCCAAACCTCAGTCTAGCAAACCGAAAACATATCCGAAGCTGTCAAGCTGTTCTCGAGTTTTTGTCCCTCAAATTCTCGGCATAAATATATTAATAAAGATAAGTTAACTCTTCCGATATTAAACCTTTATATAATTATATGAATATTTAAAAATATAAATAAAAAAATAAATTAAGACAAATATAAAAATAAATATATATTTTGTTATAGATAGAGATGTGTGGGTAACTCTTGTGAGGTCAACCTCAACGCATATATTTAGCTTTGAAAGGATATATTTACTAAATTCGAATGACTAAAAATGTATCGTATACTATCGGGAAATAATTCATGTATATTGCTTAAAGTACCATTGATCAGAATACATTTCCGACTTTATCCAATCTGTCAAACATTTAACCTAAAAAAGGCATACCTGTCGTATGTTTGAAACGTTCAGGTTGACTTGGCGTTGAGTTTACAATTTGAACACAAAAACTACGAACTGAATGCGTGGAACAGTCGAGAGTGCGTGACCTAATAAAGGGGAGCGCAATGATATAAATCGACAATATTGCGCATAAATGTGTTTAAAATTACGCATTGCTCATACGCAGCGTATGGCAATATTTCCGCTTCATGGCACATTATATGCATGCAGACAACGGCAAGCATTGAAGCTGGCCCGAGACCACTTAGTATTCAGCTCATAGACACAGAACGCAGACATTTGCTGGCTAATGGAGAATGGCAACAGCAACAGCGACAGCAATAGCAAAGGACACCCAATAGAAACCCATTCGCGTTGGCAAGTAAATATGGGTCGCGTTGCCCACGCTGGCCAAATGCAATGCTATTGATTTTTCATTTTTGGTTTCATTGCCTGCCAAAGGCGCAACAACAATACCAGCAATGGCAACGACAACGGCCCAACTAAATGCCAAATGAAAATTAGCCAAGGCACGCATTTGGCTATTTTGTTTTGTTTTTTTTTTTAATATTATTTTTATTATTTTTCGCTTTAATGCCTATTTTGGTCGAGTGCCGTGGACTGGCCAACGCACTGCCATTCCGACTTGGCATTGGCCATGCCGTGCTAACGTGCACGATGAGCCAGCGCACACACACACACACACACTCCCACACGCACAAAGTGTGTCTGTGGGCTAGTCATAATACGCGTATTCAAAGGACAATGGCGACTCTCCTGCGAAAATAAAATTTCAAGTCAAGTCATAAAAACGGCTGCCAGTTTCGCTGTGTGTGCTTGTGTGTGTGTGTCGCGACTTTTGGCGAGTGGGTTGCCAAACAGCAGCTACTGCAACAACAACAGCAACAACACCGGCCAAAAGTAAAAGCAAAAGCAAAGCCAAGCAAAACAAAATTAGTTTCATAAGTTTTTTATGAGTTCATCGCTTTTTTGTGTGTTGCCTTTGGCCACACTGCACACATACATATATACGGTATGTGTGTGACTGTGTGTTTGTGTGTGCTTGTGGTGTGTCCTTAGACACCCACACACAGCCCTAACTGACTAACCAGCTTTTGTGCCAAGGGTCGAACGTCGAGGCAGTCGCGTGGGCGACTCCCATCCCTCAGCTCCACAGCTGCTGTGCTGGCACTTCCGCTGTTTCTCACACTCGCACACACACATACACTCTTGCGTACTGTGGGCCACGCAAATAATTCACAAATGAAATATATACAAAGAGCAGGAAGCCAACTAAAATACATATGCATATTGAGAGTGAATTTCTTTTGTTGCCTGGCTAGACGTTTAGTTTTGCACAGTTCGCGCGTGTGTGTGTTTATGTGTAAAAGAGAGCGCTACAAAGATGCAAAGAGAGAGGCAGCAACGTTGGCGACAATTTGCTAAATTGTTATTGTTATTTCTATGTTAAATGCTCCACTGCCCACAAAATGAACAGCGCCCCGCGCCACCCGTCTTTCAACCTACAGCAAATTCACATTGAAAACTTTTTTTGCTTGACTCCTCGCCGCTGGCTGCACGTAGCGTCAATCTGCATAAATTATGTGAAATTTATAAGGACAACAAAAGGCAGCAGCAGCAGCAACAATAACAACAACAACAATAGTCACAGATGGCAGCTAGAAAAACTTATTACGAAAAACAAATATTGTACAACAAATATATTTTAATGTTGAGCTCTTTTTATTCGAACTGCCAGCTGAACGCTTTCATTTGATACAGGGAAAAATAAAAATGAGAAAGAGAGAGGGAACAGAGAGAGAAAGAGAGAGAGAGAGAGAGAGAAAGAGAGTGAAATAAGGCAGAAGAAATATATACAAAGTATTAAATCAACTTAAAAAGAGAAAATAGAGAGATAGGGAAGAGAGAAGGCTAGATAAAGAGAGATGAAGAGAGTGACACATATAGAGTAAATGATCAGAAATATAGACAAACAATTAAATAAATTTTAAAATTTTAGAAACCAAAAGAATGTAATAAAAGTTGAGATCTGTCGAAACAAGAAGCTACCAAGTTCGCTTTCGAAACCAATAGCTCAAGTTTTAGCTATTAAATAGTTAATATATAATTAATGTATATGTATGCTACTTGATTTGTTGATGAACGTAGTTTCTCTTATTGTAATCGATATCGACATCCTGTATGCTGACCACATTTTGGAATGTACCCTCTCAAATGGTATATAGATCATCAATTTCTAATTCTTGGCTACCTTCTCCCCACGTTCCCTACAAATTGTAAGAAATTATTTTTTTTGTTTTTCGGAGTCTAATGTCATATTTAAGCCCAGAATATTTCATAAAGATCTGACAATAAGCACCGAAGATAGTTAACAAGGGCGAATATGTAGCACATGCGTAAAGTTCACAGTGCGTGCTTGCGTGTGTGAGTGTATGTGTGTGTGCGCAGGGTGGACCACCTTAATTGTTTAAAATATCTTTTATTCATATTAAATTATCAATCAAAATGTGTGTTTTATCGTGCTAGTGTGCTGCAAGTGTATGCAAGAAAATGCATTGGAAAAATGCAAATAAAGCACGCCTTAAAAGCGCATAAATCTGTCGGCAATTGAGGCGCGGCCTTTGACAATACACATATGAAATATTTAAACGTGTTGTGGACATTGCATGCTATAGTCATACGGCATTTAGCTCGGCCGCCTCCTGAGCACATAAACAACAACTGGACATTGGCAACAGCAAAAGACCCTAACAATGTGAATAAACGAGCCATGCCATACTAGGCCCTAAGTAGCTGCCATAGGCCTGCAAAGTGAGCTGGCCAACAACTGGCCTAACGTGGCTTTTGCTGTCGATGTTCCGCACAAATTGATTTTCTCACACCTACACATTAGCTGGTGGGGTACGTGGGCGTGTGGGGACGGAGGGACGACAAGTTGATTTCGATGTTTGAGCACATTTCTTTCGTTTTCAGTTGATTTGGTTTTTGGCAAAGGCATGTCAAGTACATAATAATATCGTCAGAAAGCGAAGTTTCAGCCCGTTGTTGTATTTAGTTTTTATTTGTCAGTCTGATGCCAGCAGCGAGCAGATGTCAATTATGTAAGCTAGAAGTGAACACATCTGATGGCTGGACATGCGAAAGCAACAAATTAATCCTTGTTAGATTTATGCATGAAATGAGCTCGGCTAAGGTTGGAGTAAGCTTCTGCGTGATTATAATTAAAAAAGAGTCTTTTGTAGAAAAATTAACAACTTAATTGAAATCTTTTAATTGGATCAGGCTGAATATATAGAGCTTAAAGCTCCTCCTGTTAAAATCATCTTAAATACATACGTATGAGTAAGTTAAACATAAAGCTTTAAAGCTCATAAAAGCTTAAGGTTAGATGTAGTCAACTGTTTTACGGCATCCAAAGCTGCTACTGAAGTTTTAAAGCACATTAAAGCTTTAGGCTAGAGGTAGTTAACTGTTTTAAAAAAAAACACATTAAAGTCTTAGGCTACAGGTAGTTAGCTGTTTTATGATCACAAAAGTTTCTATAGAAGCTGTAAAGCACATTAAAGTCTAAGGCTAGAGGTAGTTAACTAACATTAAGGCTTAAGGCTACAGTTAGTTAACTGTTTTACGACAACAAAAGCGGTTACCCGGGGCTATGTAATAAAATATCTGCATTTTATTAAACCCCAATCATTTTGTATTGATTTTTGGACGCAATTGGATCGTGGGGCAGCTTTATTATTGTTCAGTTCATAATATTTATTGATGCAGCTGTGGTCTCAGTTATTTGAGCCGGTCGAGCGTTTAATTATTGACACTTGTTTGTAAATGAATTTATAAAGGATGTGGACGGCGTAAGAATGTGGCATCAGTTTCATTTCAACTGCCGTCCAGCGTTTCAGTTTCATTCTCTTTTTTGCTTTTTGGAATCTTGCCTCCGCTCGACTAATAAATTATGAACCATACGGCTGGGGCAAGGCAAGAGCTGGCCAAAAGCATGGCCAGAGCCACTTAGCGACTTTGCAATGGTTGGATCGAACGGGACGGATTAATGTCCATCCGAGTGTCGACAAATGCGAATTGTGAATTCATGTTGCTGTGACACATGCCACGTTGATGGATACGACGGATTCTGGATAGCCATTGGGTTAGCATGGAATTGAAATGGGCCAAAGAGCATTTACACAGTTTAGACAGACTAGGCACTATGTTCAGTCCATGTCGCTGCCTAAGTGATGAGTAATCCATATGTGCTGTCCCTCAACTGCAGATGCTGAATGGCATTTAAGCACATGATTAACTCACTTCACCCAGCTGACGACGTATATTGAATGATTTCATTATTGACTTTAAATAATCGTGCGCATGACGAGATTAAATGCTGAGAATAATGAGTTTTGTATACCGCGTCCCAGCGCCAGCGCCATCGGCAGCAGTATTTCCAATTGCATCATTTGATTACGCTCAATTTGTGTTAACTGCTTTTTTTTTGCGCTCTGTTCTGTCCTTGTTTATATGCATCTGGATGGCGCTTCAATTATAATTCAATGAGGGAAGACAACATAATTGATGTGCGGTTTCCGCATTCATACATTCAGGCATTTATCAAAAGTGAAGGTTGTGCGCAACCGAACTGTGTTCATCAATAATTTCTGATCAAGGGCCTCTCTTGCAGAGAAAAATGGCAATTAAAGCACTTAACCATCATTAAAATATAAACAGGGTTGTGAGCTTACTAGAGCTAACTTAGCTAGCTCTCCCTGTTCGGCATTCGAGTACATTTGATTGAGCATTTCAAATTGAATTTTAGATTCAATGTACATGAATTTGGAAATAACACGCACTTATCGTTATGCATGTTTCTCATTCCCTTGTGGGCTCAACAAGGCGTATGCGTAATATTAAGTATACGTACGCGCAGTACTTTCAATTATAATTAATGAATAATCAATCATTATTGAAGCATCATATTTATTTTTTAAATTATATATTAATGTATCTGCCATAATGAATTTGAATTAATTCATTAACTTCATTGAAATGTGAAATGTAAATATAATCTGTTGCCCAAAGCGTAGAGGGTATGTGTCTATGTGTAGCATATTTCAACAGAATTTGTGTTACCAAGAACTGAGAGTGTGGCAGAGTTTAATGCTTCACATTGGCTTGTTCAAATTTCATGTAAAATTGCTACGGCCAACATTTAAATTTAATTGCAGCAATAATGTTTAATTTCATTAATGAGCTTAAGTCAAGGGCTCAATAGCCATAATTTAAATGCGTTTGATGTAGTAAAAGATCGAGTTGTTAAAATACAAATGAGAATGCGGTACGTGACGGGATGAAATTGTGTATACAAGGCATGAATTTTTTGGCCTGAATAGGCAATTTGTAGTCGTAATCCAAATAAAAATAGCCCAGAGTTACACGCACCCACACACATACACACATCCAGTTGAGGACAATGAAATAATTTTACACATTGACTGTGGTGTCGGCAGGCGCTAAGCCGTTAAATTCCCAAAAGCCAAATGCTAAATGCAACTCGGTCGAAATATTAGAGCCAAATGCCACGATTTAATGGGCAATAAATCGATTGGCTGCTTGTTGCTGCCTGCACGACCAGTGCAACGTCTGTGGGTCTGTGGGTCTGTGGGTCTGCTGCTCACCCAAGTCGGCTCGGGAGGTTGATTTGAGACTGGAACAGCAGCTGGAGCCGGAGCTTATCGGCACGCATGCACGCCAGCTGGCGCCAATTTGGATACGCAGATAAAGCATTTATTGGCCACATAAAACGGGTAAAATTACTTCCCAGCCGCCGCTTCCGTGCCGTCGCACCCTCTGGTATACAGTAAGCCGCAAAACGCTTTGTTGGGCTATCGCCCTGGGCTGTACCCTTCGGCTGACCGCTGTTCAATTTCGCTATGTAATTTCCTATTGTTGTCGCTCGCCCATTGAACTCAGCTCAAAATCAATTTACGATGACATTTTTCGGAAAAAAATTTTCTACAAAACGTTTCCTACTACATTTTAGCCATTCATTGAATTCGGCTAAATGAAACGAATGGCAGCAAATTAGACAAATTGTGCCAAGCATTTGTCATAATCCTGAAAGGATATACATTGTCCCAGTTGCTACATTTGTTCGTGCTGCAGCTGGCATTGTCCTGGCAGCCAAACTTGCCAGCTCCTCCAACACTCAACTTTGTGCCTCTGTGAAATGTCAAATAAGAAATGTACCTGAAACGAAAGGAAAACATTTCTCAGTTGGTTTTGAAGTGCATTTTGTTTGTTTATTTCTTGTATTTTTTTCTTTTTTTTTTTTGATTTTTTAAAAGGATACTGAATATTATATTAAGAGCAAATAGCTGAGCTCGGGAATGATTTGTTTTCCATTTGAATTCATGTTGATAAACGGCATATGCAAAATTCATTTTTAATTTATATTTTACTGGATTTCATGCTATGCTAACATATTTCTTAAACTTGGCTACAAACAGAAAGTCTTGCCATTTGTGTATATCAGATTGATTCTTAACATCTGGAATGAGACCTAATCTACGTAATATTGACTTATTTACAGACAACGGGTAAGTAATTGGAAGGCCTTTTTTGTGCAGTAGCCTAAATATTTTTATCCTAGTCCTTCTTGGGGCCATCCATTTTGATTGTCCCTAACAATTTGTCATTTCAGTCAACTTCAAAAACGTGCGCGTCGGAAACTTTTGTGTTGTGCAAGAGGAAAAAAGTTAAATTAAATAAATTACAAAATGCTTTGCCAGCAAGCACAATGCGTTTGCGCAGAAAAAAAAAATATAAAACAAAAAAAAAACAAATAAAAAAGGTAAAGAGACCGAGCGAAGAATAAACAAAAAGTTCAGGCTGCCAGCCAGACGAGGACGAGACGCGCTGCAAATGTTTAACAAGGATTCGCTGGCAAATTAAAAGCCACCAACGTTGCCTCCATAAATCATGCGCCATGCCAAGAGAAAGGCGCAAAGAAAACACAGCGCCTAGACAAAGCACGGAAAAAATAAAAGAAAAATATAAATAAAATGCGGCGACGAGTCGCAATAACTTTTAAGAAATTATTATATATTCATATACCCTATGATAATATGGTTATGTGCACGATTTCTAGCATTTCTCACAGCTAAGAAAGTTCATTAAAGCTTTAAGCGCGCTTTTTTGCTATTGAGTTCATCTAGAGTTGAGAGATTTATCAACTAGTTGCTCGCTCTTAGATTAATCTATTACTGAACACTTATATTTGGAGTTAAATGTGCATAAATGTCTCATCTTCTTGGACTCGCAAACTGCGGCAGTTATCTTTAATGTGCTTGTAAAAAACAATTAAATAAAATATCTTCTAAAATTGTTATATATTTAAAATATTCTTTTAATTTGTATGCATATTATAACTATTGTAGTTTGTATTGGTATCGTTTTTTTTTCACGCACTAAAATTAATACTTAAACAAAAAACACAAAAGCAACAAAGTGAATTGAAAATATAATTGCTTGGAAATAATTAACATTATGTACTCCAAATGTACCTAACTATTTGGGCAGTAGTATTTAGATATATGGATTTTTTTACAGGGTATCGCATTTGTACTCGATACCCATTTGCTTATGAGCTGGCAACACAAATAATAAAACTACTGGCAGAAACACGGTACGATGACAATTTAAAGCTATTCGCAAGTGTTCTTGTGTTTTTTTTAGTAGTTGTTGTTGTTGTTGTTGTTGTTATTGTTGTGTATGTAGCTGTGAGTGTTCCGGCGCGTTGCACTTGAAACGAGAGCAAGGGATGTCCAAGCCGCCGCAGACAAACAATTTAAATTGTGAGGGCGGCCCGAAACGGGGCCATGGAATTGCGTTGAAAGGTCCCGAATGCCCCATTTGGAGTGTCGTGCGAAAAAGGCCAGCAAAATACAAAACAATAACAACAAACAGGCGAAACAACAATGGCAAATAAAAAAATATGTGACACAAACAGCGGCAACGACAACGTTCCGGAAAACAAACGGAAATTGTGAAATATACAAATGTGTTCCGGCTTCTATAGGTGAACTACATGGAAACTCCACTCGCCT
Organism: Drosophila montana; assembly: GCF_035044405.1. Classification (NCBI taxonomy): domain Eukaryota; kingdom Metazoa; phylum Arthropoda; class Insecta; order Diptera; family Drosophilidae; genus Drosophila; species Drosophila montana. The sequence goes on along the minus strand of NW_026998620.1, from coordinate 11,463,083 downwards.
CTGGCACACAACAGGACAAGATACAACAAAACCAGCTTATATAATTGTAGAGTTTTAATAAAAATATATGGCCACGGCCTGGACAATTGTAACATGTCACATTCGAACAACAAAAAGAAAAAAAAAATACAAGATACCAAAAACACAGTTGCCACATGCCGAAATATTTCTCGAACGGGCTTGTTAAAATGAAAGCATTTGAGGTTTATCGTTGCCCTAGGCGGTGCTCGGGCACTTTGCTAGTGGAATATACGTAATTGAAGCTGGAACACTGGTCGGTTATGCTGGGGGTTAAAACGCTTTTCATGAAATTCAATTCTCGAACAAAGTGTAGTTTTTGGTTTGATTGTGGGAGCTTTCTTTCTCCCTAACGAATTAGGTCAAGCAATTACAAGCTGCTGTGGAAGTGGATTTGGCACTTATTTTGAGCATTTCTATTTAGTTTTTACCAACTGAGTGAATTTTCCGCAATCGGTGAATTACATTTTACACATTTTGTCAATTGGACACATTTTTTGATAAATAATATGCGAGTCATAGACAGTCTTTTGATTTGTTTTTATTTAATAAATTTTTTTTTTTCAAGATCGAATATGAGTTATATATAGATATATATTATATAGCATGCATTAATCGGCCTTATATTAATTTTTATATCCTAAGCCCATTGATTACGCGTAAAAAGGGTATAATATTCTTGTGCAAATATATATACAGGCCGAAGGAAGCATCTCCGATCCCATAAAGTATATATATATTCTTGATCAGCTACAATAGCCGAGTCGCATGTATGAACTCCTCGATCTCAAAACCTATTTGAGCTAAAGATTTCAAATATGGAAGGTAGTTTCTGCAAGTTTCCGCGCAGCACGAGTATGTTCTTAATATAATCGATAACTTTTCCCGTTTCCAAGCAACCGATAAGAACTGATATCGAAATCGGGTTTCTTTTTTTACAAATCTCTTTAATGGCTAGATCCACCAAATTTGACATTTGACATTTCTAGAATAGTATAAACAGATCAAGTATCTTTCATTTCATAACGACCCCGTCCCATTCCCCTAGCACGAGCTGCATTTGGTGTTGATATAAAAATGTTCAGGGTGTCCCCGAGTTGGGCACTCTCGACTAGAAAATTCTTACTTGCTTGTTTTCAAATTTTAGACATCGCCTTTACACTTATTTCCCATTTGTTTTCTCACCTCTGATAGCCAACCAATCCGTCTGTTAGTTGGAATAAATAACATTCTGCACATATATATAAAGCTAATGAAATCGAGTCTTTTATCTATTTATGTATATTCACAGCTTCAAAAGCGCCTGCGAATAAGTTTATTTATCTGTTATGTTTCGTAATTTACGTCGCTTAAATTTAATTAAAAAATCTGTTGAGCTGGCAATCACCAAGAGGCAGCCGCAAATGCTGTCAGAAATCATTGTAAAATATTGAAAAATAGGCGAATGCAAGTCGAATGCTTTTGGCAATTAGCCAAAAAAAAAAGTAAAAGGGAACCACAAGCTAGGCAGCTGCAAAAAGGGATTGTAATTACGAAATTAAAAGTGTGACAGCTGCATGATGGACTTGTCTGAAATAAATGAATGAACGTGGCATAGACGAATTGACAGGCATGGCCAGTCGGGTAGTCGGCTGGTTGGGTGGTCGGGTGGTCGGGTAGTCGGGGCCCACCGATCAGCCTTGGGGCATTGGCATTGGGGCGTGGATCTGCATTATGAGTGTGCGGCCATATTGCACTTGAGCTGCTGCTCAGCTCCTGCCGGCAGAGTGTGTGGCAGTGACGGATGCGGATGCTGGCATTTGCAACGCCAACGTGTCCTGACCGAGGCCGCAACATGGGCGTCCAGCATCAAGCAGCAAGTGCCAAGTCGACAGAGGAGAGCTGGCACCCCACGAAGGCGGCAGGTGGCTGATGGCCCCTTATTGAAATTTGTTGCATTATGCTGGGGCTTGGCCCCCCCTCCACCTTGTTCAGGATGCTTGGAAATGTCCTTGTACGATGCTCACTGCACTTGATTGTCAACAAAATGGTTTTGCAGTAAGGCACAGCTTGTTGTAGCTTCATGTTGTTGCTGTTGTTGTTAGATGCTCCGCTTCTGCCCCACTTGTGTATTATATTTTTTTTTATATTATTTTTGGCATGCGGCACTTGATTTTGAAGTGACTGCAACTGCTGTGCAGCTGGCAGGCAAAAGGACATGCGGCAGTAATTAAATTTGTGCATGTAGAATGAATCAAATGCTTAAAGTTGTGAAAGGTCGTTTTGGAGAATAACTAGAAATTTTCCTCTCTTATTTTTTGTTTTTTGTTTTAAATTAGACACGAGAAATGTCACATTGTTGGCACATGCATAGGCATATATGCGCGCACACACACAAGAAAACACTTGAAGACGGCCATAAAGATAAATGTTTTATGTACGTGAATTGCGTTGAATAAAAGCTCTGTTTGCCTGCTTTATATGCAGAGAGAGAGAGGCACAAACAGACAAACACACAGACACAAAGTGCGCTAAAACGCGTTCTCTCTTCGTCTCCCTCTCCCTCTCTCTCTCTCTCTCTGTATTCCCTGCTGCCAGTGCCCGGCCATCTCTGTTTTATTCTCGAATTATGCGAGATGGCATTTGCTAGTATGCCCACATTACTCATACGCCCCTTATTCGCCTCTCATAAGCCCCTCATACCACCAATGCCGCACGCGCCCCGCTGTTGCGCTTCATTTAAGCAAATTCACGTGCGCATTTAAGCTTAATTGTTTTCTGAATTAAGCCAAATACAAATAGGTGCGCAAAACGTGCTGAAAATGCTGTTAATTTTCAACGAGAGTGTGCAACTGGAGCTGAGATTTAGCAGAAGAATTTAAATATTCACAATTATCATGGGAACTTCTATTTAAGAAACGATTTATACTATTTTAATATAATATTGCTTGAAGTTTGCTTATGAAGTCTAAGAAAACTTTCATATGTCAGCATAATGCATAATATGTGCTCACATATATCTAAATTTTCATATACAACCTAACACATGACCATTAAAAATACCAGGCTTATGCTGCCTTTGGAATCATAAGCGCTTGTTTTATATCGCATAAATTTATTATGGGTTGCTTATGTATGTATACAAATAGCTGAAAAGGACGCTTTACGTATGTATTACCACCCGCCCATAAATTCACTTTAATAACATACTCAAATTTAGATATTATCTGCGTGCAATGCACATAAGTATGCTCGCATATTTTTCGGTATTTCTCTGTGTCTGGAGAGACGCTGTCTCAAGACTCGCTGGAATCGGTGTCTCCGCTGCTTGGCAGTGCTCTTGAATTATGTGCTTTCACAAATTGTCTGGGGCGAAGCATTTAAGACATTTTATTCAAGCGCATCTCAAGTGATTCTTAGGTGGTTATTCTTTTTTGAACATTTCTTAAGTATTGTGGATCTGGACTGAGCTCGGAATATGTTCAATATTAGAGACAATGCGGCGATGTTTGTTCTTCTGACAGCCAGCCACACACTTGGTCAATAGCAGCAAATGTGCAATTGTTACGTTTGCTACTAGAAGAGGGTCGTGTCCAGGGGTAGAGTTGCTCGACTCTGCATTACAACTAGAACCCGCAAACGAATATCCCGGGGTCATTTTGGAAAAAAAACTCACGTTCAGCAGACATGTCGCAGTGGTCTAGCGAACAGATACAAAGATATAATGGCTGCTTTCTACTAAAAACAAGCTTTTACTCTCAAAGTAAAGATTTATGAGTCAATACTCAATAAGAGCTCAAGGCAAGATTCATAGAAGGATTTGCAATGCTCCTAGGAATATGCGTACTTAGTCTCATCCACAGGATCTACCTGACATGATTTTCTTAACTGAAATGCATAGTAACTCTGTGATATAGTCAAAATAATAAAAACTTTGTACACCTTAGCCTTAATAGCAGTATTTCTAGTTAAATTTATTTCCCTCTCATATAATTTAATGCCACTAGCTCTTATCGAAATCGATATTTATCGATACTGTTTTTCCCAAATTTACAACTTACTGTACAAACCTGGCGATACTTAACATAGCTACGAAGCGCATTATAGAGCATTCTGAGCCCTGATTGACACTTAATAAATTAAATTTTAAAAAAATATATATATATTTATCGATGTTAACATGGAGAGCATATTAAAAGGTAAGCTCGTTCTTTCCATTTTCCATTGGGCATAATATATAAAAAAGTGTAATACATTTTTATAAATCATTACAATAATTGCAGGTATAACAAATAAGAGGCTCTAGTTCCAGACTAGGGGATACCTTGAACCCTCAACCAATGCTGATCAAAAATATATATACTTTATGGGGTCGGAGATGCTTCCTTCTGCCTGTTACAGACATTTGCACAAACGCATAATACCCCTTTTACCCATTTTTAATGGGTTACAAGATTGCTTGACTTAAGACTGTTGCACATTCTTGTTGACATTTGCTTTGGCACATTAATCCAATGTTAAAGTTTTATTTGCAACTCGTGTTGCTTGTGAACATTTTATATTGCATACCTCAAGGAGCTGGTTGCATTTTACGACTTGTCTATGTGTTTAAGGGCTTAATACCCAACTCTTCAATATTTCTTGGTAATGTTTATGAAATAAACAAACTTGAGCTTCAGGGCTCATGCGCATGTCCTGCATGTCATTTACAGCAATTAAGTTGCCCGAGTTCGGGGCTTTAATGTACATTACATTGTCCGACTATCGTCACTTGTGTGTATGTGTGTATGCGTGTGTGTGTGTGTTTTGTTAATGAAGCGTATGGCTGACTGCGACTGCTGACTGACTTAGCGGACTTTTGGCTGCCAGCTCGCAGGATTTGGTGGGGATTTACTCAAATGAAGTGGCGTCAAGTAAAATATTTGCTTTGCAAGCAACTACTGCCTGCCTGCAACTACTTTTTGGATTCTTTTTTTTTATTTTTCTATTTCTGCTGTCAGTGAGAACTTATTGCCAGTCAGCGTATGCAGAACAAGAGCTGGTCACGCCCACGCAAATGATTCTGTATTTCTATGCCGATTGCATTTTGAGAACGGTAAAAGGAAAACGAAAATTTGTTGAACGGCTTTCATATGGTGCGCATTATTATTAATATTGATTTTAAGGGGGGGCCGTGCTTGTGTATGTGATGAGAGCCTGGCGATGTCCTTCGCACATATGATGCCAGATGCCCCACACACAGACACACACACACACACACACACAGACAGACGCAGCCTCCACCATTTCTAGAAGTAGTAGTTCGCCATGTGGCTGATAAAAATAACAATAGCAGCCTTTTTTCCTTTGGCTGCCGTTTTGAACCCAAAAGATAAAAGCGCCCCGCATTTTTATGCTTGTATTGTTTGCACGAGCTTGACTAAAAAGAGAAAAAAATAACAAATACGTGACAGAGCGTTGGAAAACGCAGCCTGCGCACAACTAGGCGGCATTTCAACAATAATGAAGCCTAAAATGATTGTGATTAGATTGCTGCTGGCTAAAAAAAAAAAAGAAAACGAGACAAGCTCAAGGACTAGAAGCCGGCACTTAATTAAAGTACAGTGCTTGGGCTTAGGCTGCGTTTGTTATAGATAAATTACTTTTTAAATACAATATAAATAATAAAATACAATATACTATATAGCTATACGTGCATCAATGTATGCTTTATTCATAACCTAAAGAGAAATTTAAATATGTAGAAAACGTGACTTTAACGTATTCGCTGCAGCTAAGTTGTTTGTACTGCAAGAGAAATTGAGTTGTTGTACCCCCAATTTAGGGGGTATTCTAATTTTGTGATGAAGTGGGTAACGCATAGAAGCGGACATCTCCGACCCTATAAAGTATATATATTCTAGATCAGTGTCAACCGAGCTGATACAGCCATGTCCGTCTGTCTGTCTGTTTGTTTATTTGTATGCGAACTAGTCTCTCTCTCTAGTCTCTCTCTCAGTACATATGTCGGAACCGACTGGATCATTATATCATTATATCATTTAGCCGCCATAGGAACCATCGGTCAAAAGGTAGGTTCTTCACCGAACTCGGCATTTATTAGTTTTACTATGCTTCTCATATATATGCAAAATTCTATCAACTTTGGATTACTTCATAATATAGATTTCATAGTAGGCTTAACTCGGCATTTACTATTTGAACTATATGCTGCTTATAAATGTGCCAGGTCTTATCAAGATCGTAATACTATAAAATAAAGCTATTTAGGAAAAATCGGTTAAAAAATGAATTTTTGCATATAAATAGAATGTTTTCCATTAGAGTTTCATCAAACTTCCCATTCACGATTTTCACTATGCTCACATATCAGCAGAACCGTATGTCAAATGTCTACAAGAGTATTAAATGTTCGGCGTGCCAAAAATATGCGTACTTTCTCGTTTATTTTTTTCGTAAGTAAAAGAAACACGCTTTTCTGCGAAAAGTGGCACACACACGAACGCAGCAAGCGACGCGAGGCTGGGCTGCAGCAGCCACAGGAGCAGCAGTTGGCCTGGCTAAGTAGGCCACTTTAGGTGCAGCCGCGAAGCAGCTACGCCAACCGTTTGAGCCCGGAACAGCACTTGGAATGCTGCTTTGTTAAGAGTTTGAAGAGCTGAGTTGAGTGGAGTATTCTCATGCATCATGGGTTGCAATTTTGCAAGTTTGCCAAACCAGATGATTGACTTGTCTTAAGAATTGCTAATTTCAGGCACAAGCTAAAGAGTTTCAGGCACAACATACAAATTTTTTCTTTTTTAGCTTAAGCTGCATTTCAACATTTTTTCGAATTATTCCAAAGGACTGCAATGCACATGATATGCTGCAAATCCTTTACAAAACTAACTAGAATTATTTTTATTCTTAGTCAACGAGCGACGGCGACGAAAGGTAAGCAGATTATGTAACATATATGTATTTATACAACGCTACATCCACGTGCTGATGCCACATGAGTGTAGGAGTGCGTGTGTGTGTGTGTGTGCGTGTGCGTGTGTGTGTGTGTTTCTCACAGATAGCATTAACAATGGCACATGCTGACGCCAGTTTGTTTTGCAACTTTTCAACAGCTCTTTTTCAACTGTTTTTATTAGTGATTTCCGTTGAAAACAAGCTAAATTATGCGTATTTCTTTTTAGCCTTTTTTTCGGGGGTCAGGTTGCGGGCTGCGACACCTGCCATAAACTTTACTTGGTTTAGCTTGAATATATCTGAGAAGCTTCAAATATGTAATATGCGCTCGAAGAAAATGAAAACTTTGTTCAATATACTTTGGCTGTCATTTTTGTTAAGAGATCTTTGCAAATATTTTACTTTTTTTTAATATGTGAGCAAGGTAAATAATAAATAATGGTTTTTGATTTCTCGATAATTGTATTTTGATAAATTTGACTTCAGATTTAATGGAAATTGATTTGCAATAGGTTTTGAACCATTGCTTGTTACCAGACGAAGGTCAACTTAGCTAAAAATGAAAACATAACTCAAACAAATAAATAAAAAACATAAACTCCAAGTTTCTTTCTTAAATATGCTTATAGCTCGGGCAATTAAGTTAGTTGAACGCTCATTCGGCCAACTTGTTGTGCTTTAAACTGGAATATGTTGAAAATGTAGGCCTATTAATTCATAGCACATGCAGTCAGTGGCCTGCCTCTATTGTTCGGCACAAGCCCATTGGGCAGATAAACGAAAATCTAACTGGGCATAATGCTCATTCGGCTACTAATTGATAGGGCACGTGCCCCACAAACAATGAGGTAAACAATCCAAAAGGCAGCTCACCTCAGCCTGAAAGACAACGGCAGCATTGATTGCATGGCTCGATTGCCTGCTCGTGCCTGAGCATGTGAAACTGACACGGGCCAATTGAATAATGCAGATCCACATGTGCAAAGGGTCCGGACAGACCAATTCATTATCGATTGCGTCAATGTGAAGTTGCAATTGGATATGCAAAATTGAGCCACAAAGCGCTCAGACAAGGTTAAAGCTTACAAGCTCAGTGGAAAAGAATGCCACAAAAAGACTATAATTACGAATCAATAGCTTTGCCGGAGCGCACTATAAATATGGTTGTTTGTTTTAAATATGTGTAAATGATAAATGTAATTGCTATTGTCGCACTTATTCACATGTGTATAATCAAAGGAGCTGCGCAGTGGATAGCAAATAAAGCCCGAAACTCAATCGAAAGTCGACTTGTCAACAGCTCAACAAATCAATCATACGCAGCGTGGTGCGTGCTTTCCTGCTAGCTAATGCGTGCCTGTTGGGCGTGTATTATCTATGGCACACACACACAGACACACAGACGCAGACATGCATGTGACACTTGGATTTATAAATAATACAGCCCACTCATTACTCCAAACAATAAAGCTGGCTTCCAATTTCGTCGAATGTGTCATTATTGAATTATTTAAATCTCGAGTCGAGGCCAACCAAACAAATAATGGACAACAACAACACATTTATTGCAATTGGATTGGGCTGGGTGACTGGCACCTGCCTCAGGTACAGTTCAGCACAGTTCCAGAACTGACTACAAGTTGGCAAAGTTTTGTAAACTTAATTAATTTAAATGAGCTTGGAACCTGAAGTCAACTGAAACTCAATTTGACGATGCATGCAAATTAACTCAAACTCGAACTCGACTAGTTAAGAGAAGTTCTTGTACATAAGCCTACTTAAGTATAAGCCCTGCAAGTCTCGTAGTTGACAGCTGATAATCAAGGCTGAACTTTCGTCAACTTACAGGGCTGAAAAACTAATATCACATTGTGCAATCAAATCATGTTTTATCTATCGTATCAATGGAAGCTAATTGGCATACAAATTTATAAGAAGGATTCATACAGAAACTCATAATTGTGATCAAGATTTTTTTAGTACATTAACATAAAATGTCATAAGATAAAAACAAACAAATAGTTAATTTCTTAAAAAATTATTTATTTATATATAAACATTTGTAAACGAAAATATTTTATTGTATATAAACAAAAAGACAAGGAAACAATTTAAAGAAAATAAATAAATATATACTTACATACAAAATTTAATTTAAAAATAAACATTAAAACAAACATTTGTTTTGATTGATAAAGAAAAATGTCACAAAAATGAAGAGAAATAAACAAAGAATTAATTACTTAACATTTTTAATTTATATATAAGCTTTTGTAAAAAAAAGAACCAATAAAATAAAAGGTTATTTAAATATAACGAAAAGAAAACTAAATAATGAGTTAGGAAATTTTAATTATATATAAACATGTGTTAAAAAAGAAGAAAATCCAACAACTATGTAGAAAATTAAACAAATAATTAAATACTTTAAACAATTGTTTTTAATTTTTAAATAAATTCACCAATAAACATTAAAACAAAAATTGTTGAGTAAATAGTAACTTAAAAAATTAAATTTATAAATAAACATTTGTAAAAGGAATTTGCTTAATATAAAGCAAGTAATGCCATAAAAAATGAAGGAAAGTAAAAAATAATTAATTATGATAAACATTATTTTTAAATATATAAACATTTGTAAACCATAATCATAAAAAATAATTAGAAAAATATTTAAATGAACTTACATAGAAATTGTAAGCCACATCTGTTAACTGCAACACGCAAGTTTTCAATATCGAATAATCTTTCTTATATATGAGAAAACTTTCTTCTTGAAATATTTTAAAACAATTTTATGAGTTTCTTTTGTATCTTTGTTAGTTTATTTATTTGTTTTATTAAGATAATAATTTTTAATTATATATTTTTGTTTATTATTTTTATAGAAAATCATTTTGAATCTTTTTAATTATAATTTTCTGTCTGTTATTGTTGTAGTTTAAGGCAAATACTTAGCGATAGAATTGTGGCCGTACATACCTGAGATTTTCAATGCGTGGCCGGCGGCACTGCGGACGATTGCGCCGATGGCTGCGATCCTTTTTACAGCGGCAATCGCAATGCATGATGCAGAGGGCGATGGATGAGATGACCGTTATCACAAAGGGGACCACAAAAAAATGAATGATGATGGCCTCCTGGTCGTCATGATTGTAGGATGTGAGGACGACGGTCTTGTTTTTGCGCGAATAGAAACACGGATAGATGGCGCCCTCGACGCCATAATACATATTGAAGTTCTTGCACGTGACAGTGGGCGGATAGCCGCACCCCTTAATGTTGACCAGCAATGTGGCCTCACCGGACTGCTCCCACTCGGCGGTGTAGTTGGTAAAGTCGGTCATGTTCTCTGGTATCGTAATGTTCTGTTCAATAAATGTCACATATATGTGCACACAGCGATAGAGATCGGAGGTGCAGCCCTCGCGACAGGAGCTCCACGAGCAATTGAATATGCCGACAAGATCCTCGCGACGCGTTGTTGTGCACAGCGTTGGATTCTCGATAAAATCGTGGCTCAGTGTCGATATGGCTGGATCCACATAGAGCGGCACCAGAAACAGCAGCGATGCGCCGGCCGTCACCGAGAAAAAGGCGAGTGTTGAGGTGCCATAGAAACGCGCACGTTCCCGCCACGAACGAAAGCGCCGATTGCCATTTTTCTTTTTTGGAGCCAGTTCTCGGATTTTACGTAACCGTAGCTCTTGTTGTTGCTGCTCGAGTAGTAATTCCGAACTGCCACTCCTCATATTATTGTCGGTGCACCCAGGGCGCTGATGTTGCTGCTGATTGTTGCTGCTGCTACTGCTGCTACTGCTGCTGCGGCTGCTGTTGTTGTTGCTGTTGTTAATGCTGTTACTGCTTTCCCTTTTGTTGTTGCTTGCGTTGACGTTGACGTCGCCGTTGGCGTCGGCGTCGCAGCAGCAGCTGCAGCTGCAGCGACGTCACCACCCGCACCAGCCAAAGCCTGCGGCTGGGCCTGAGAGCTGCTCCTAGGGTTAGTCGTTGTCGTTGTCGTCGGTGTTGCACTCTTCAATTTGGCAGCAGGCAGAGCGACAAAACGTGAGAGAGAGCGAAATGAAGAAGGCTGGACACTTGCAGCGTACGACGAAGCTGACGCTGACGCGGACGTTGCGTTGGCAGCGGCAGGCGTCGCTGCCTACCGCAACATCCAAGAGCGGCACGAGTACGCAGCGGACGCGAGACAAACTTTTCGATGATTGAGGTTATGTACACACGCGTCGACGCAGAAGGAGACCGGATAAACAGCTGTTCGACCAACCAAGCCTCACACTCGCTGCCCACAGAAAGCGTTACAAATCACGAGAGAGCGAGAGTGGGTGGGAGAGACAGAGAGAGAGAGATAGTTAGACAGAGAGCGCGCGCGTGAGTACCTAATGGGCAGGGGTTGTGTATAGGCAGGCAGACAGCGAGTGTGTGACAGAGATAGCGCGCACAAGATAGTGAGAGAGAATGCGAGAGAGTGAGAGACAGAGTCAGTCAGACGGCGAAAGGAAGACGCTCGGCAGCGTCTTCATTTGTGTTGTATGAGTTGATTTTTATTTTCGCTTTACTTTTTATTATCGTCGCGGGCAGCTTTGACATTTGCATTATAATGCTAGCACTTGTGCTGTTGTTTCTAATTGTTATTGCCGTTAATTCACTGCTATTGTTGTTGTTATTGTTGGCACTGGAAAAAGAAGAAGCAGAAGAACAACAAGAACATGAACAATGTAAAGGGCGGCAATTAACAAATTGCGGTTTATGCGTGCGCCGCACTTGACAGCTGTTGATGTAGGTTAGTTTGACGAGAGAGTGAACAGCGGCGAACAGCGAGCAGCGAGTAAGCTAGCGAGTGCGAGAGAGCAGCGCCCGAAAAAGGACGCTGTCAACGTTGGCAGCAACGTCAGCGTCAACGTCAGCGTCGACGTCGCGAGCAGACTGTGTGACTTTCTTTTTAGTATGTCGCCCCAGTGACTGTGTAATCTTTTATTTTATTTTTTTTATGGGTAGAATTATTTATGCTACACATTTTGTGCGGCACAATCTAATGTTGTTGCCATAGTTGTTGTTATTATTTTTCAATTTATTTGCATTTTTCTCGACTCACGCAAGTTCAACCAAAAAAAAAAATTACCAGATATGCTTGATTTATTATAGTTCCCACCAAGTGTTCAATGTCTGTTGACCACAAAAAACGGCGCCTAGTTCAGCAGCGTACACTGAAACAATCTAAGTAGGCGCTAGTCAGTTGAACTAAATGAAAATCTAATCGCTGTACCTATTTTGCATCGTGTAGCGCCTTTTTTGTTATTGAAATAGCCTAGCTTATTTAGCCCTAGACAAAAAAGAAAGTATCTATTATAACAAGAGCTGATGACTCGCATCAATGCTTGATTTATAAACTGCTTTACAACACTGTTTTCTCAATTATTACCCGTTTCTTTCAGCACTTGTCGCGAAAAGAGGAATTTAACTATAATTTAAAAAAATTATGTATTTGCTTAATGCTTGTGACTGTTAAAAACAGTAAATAAAATACATTATAAATGAATAAATAAAATAGTAAAATAAATAATATAACTATAAATATAATACAAAACTAATAAAATAAATATTAATAGACAATATGGATATTAATATAATAAATAAATGAATAAATATTAATAAATAATTTAACGTTGTAAAATACATTTAAAAGAAATATAACAAATAGTATAAATATAATAAGTGAAAAATTAAATAAATAAATTAATATAATAAAATAAATAATAAAAAGGCATATTAATATAGATAGAATATAACACAATTATAATAATACTAAATAATATAGATATAAATAAATTAATAATAATAATTAATAAAATATATACGTAATAATACGAAATATAAATATAAAGAAAATTAAAAAAAATATAAATTAAAATAATGAAATAAATAACAAAAAATAATTTAGATAAATATAAATATAGAAAACAAATAAATTAATGAATAAAATGAAATAAAATTAAAAAAATATAGCCAGCTGGTGCTATTTTTGTATTATTTTATCTTCTTGTTTTTACTATTTATTTTATTTTTTACTTATTTCCAATCTTGTTGATCTTGTTGGTAGCAGTTTATTTTCCATTGCCTGGACAATCTTTCGCTATGCTCTTCCATTCGAAATATTCACTTTTTGCGCCTGTCCGCATGACACCCACTATTTACCCACATATTCAGTTCGAGAATTTTTGTTTTTATTGCAGCTTTGCGTGACTCTAAATGTTGGTCACTTTCCACCCACACACACAGTTTGTTTTTGTTGCCGGAGTTTGGAGCACATTTCACAATTTTAGCAAGCACACACACACACACACACACACGCACACACACATGACATACATGGCATGCACGTGTTTGCGTGTGCTCCCATGTATTTCGGATGATTTCATTCAAGTATATGTCCTGCATCGTGCGTTGAGTTCTTTCAACTGGGCACAGGGCGTATGAGTAATATCATGACAGAACAAGTCTGCGCAATGGTCAGAGAACAGATTTTGCTAGACTTTGTGTTGGACTTTTCTTTCAAGTTCATTTTTTGAACAATATTAAATTCCATTCGCTGCTCGCTGCTGCCGCAGATAATTGTTGCTAAAATTTATATAAAATATATATACATATATTTGCACATAGTTAAATACAGCCGCCCATGCCACGCCTTTTGCGGCTAGCACTAACTGTGGCAAAAAAAATTGCAGCCAAGTATCTAACTAACTTTTGACAGTTGAAATCGCGCTGCTCCGCACATTGTTGCCCCCTTGACAAAATTGTTGCTGTTGTTGTTGTTGTTATTGCTTCACTGGCCAAATTTGAAGATTTTTTTGTTGTTGTTTGTTTTGTGCACAATGTACCGCCGATTACAGCACAGAATTTGCCATAGACTAGGGAATTTGTTAGCCTTTTCGCAGGCAAACACACGCGCGGGCACACACACACACAGACACAACACAACACACACTGAATCGAGACGAGAAGCGCGAACGCTGGGCCCTGACGTGCCTCTCGGAGTGTTTGTCCAAAACTGAGACAAGGACCCGACTCCGCACAGGACTCAAGTGTAGGTGTCTATGTGACTGCGTGTGTGTGTGTGTGTGTGTGGGTGGCGTCAGCTTTGCGAAGTCAACATGAACAGCGCTGGCGACGTCAACGCCGGCAGCGACTCTTTGCCGAGTCTGGAGCATTCAAAGGATTCGCATTTGCGCACTTCGTGCACCCGTTGAGCTTGGGAGAAACACTCGTTGGCTCAAGCATTCGCTAGTTGCTTGTTACCAACGAATGCTACACTGCTTGTCCTACTGCCTACTGAATTTGTTAAACCAACATACAATTCTCACAATCTCTCGATTATTAAATATACAAATGAATTCGAATAAATAAAGTAAACTTTTGCATATTAAATACAAATTCAAAAAAAATGTTTATCGCGTTGTGTGCAGTGCACTGCTTGACACTTAGCGCAAACAACAACCGACGTGCACTGCTTGCTGGTGCTTATCGTATAGTGTAGCTTACACTGGTGGCCGACCAGTCGGCACACTCTGCTTTTTGTACCCTCAAATCAAATGGTAACGAGAAAGAAGTGCTATCTTCGGCACACCGAAGATTTAATACCCTTGCAGACCTAACCTTTTCAAAATGCTCATAGTGCTTTGCCCGTATCTAAGAAGCACAGGGAAAATAGTTAATGCCGAGTATGGTTAAGATATCTTGAAAAACAAAACAGGTTTCCATACAACAACTTAATTTTCGACCGATCGTTCCTATGGCAGCTATATGATATAGTAGCCAGATGTGAATAAGATTTTGCATAAGTGGAGGGAGCATAGTAAAACTAATAAATGCCGAGTTTGGTCAAGATATCTTGAAAAACAAAAAAAATTCCATACAACAGCATAATTTTCGACTGATCGTTCCTATGGCAGCTATATGATATAGTTGTCCGATCTTAATAGAATTTTGCATATATATGGGGACCGTAGTAAAACTAATAAATACCGAGTTTGGTTAAGATATCTTGAAACACATAAAAATTTTCCATACAAAAACTTAATTTTCGACCGATCTTTCCTATGGCGGCTATATGATATAGTGGTCCGATCTTAATAGGATTTTGCATATATATGGGGAGCCTAGTAAAACTAATAAATACCGAGTTTGGTCAAGATATCTTGAAAAACATAAAAATTTTCCATACAAAAACTTAATTTTCGACCGATCGTTCCTATGGCAGCTATATGATATAGTTGCCCGATCTGAATAGAATTTTGCATATATATGGGAAGCTTAGTAAAACTAATAAGTACCGAGTTTGGTCAAGATATCTTGAAAAACATAAAAATTTTCCATACAAAAACTTAATTTTCGACCGATCGTTCCTATGGCAGCTATATGATATAGTTGTCCGATCTTAATAGGATTTTGCATATATATGGGGAGCGTAGTAAAACTAATAAATACCGAGTTTGGTCAAGATATCTTGAAACACATAAAAATTTTCCATACAAAAACTTAATTTTCGACCGATCTTTCCTATGGCAGCTATATGATATAGTTGTCCGATCTTAATAGCGTAGTAAAACTAATAAATACCGAAAAAAATAAAAATTTTCCATACAAAAACTTAATTTTCGACCGATCGTTTTTATGGCAGCTATATGATATAGTTGTCCGATCTTAATAGGATTTTGCATATATATGGGGAGCGTAGTAAAACTAATAAATACTGAGTTCTGCAAAGTTTCATAAAGATAGCTTCAAAACTGAGAGACTAGTTCGCATAGAAACAGACAGACGGACAGACGGACATGGCTATATCAACTCGACTGTTGATACTGATCAAGAATATATATACTTTATGGGGTTGGAGATGTCTCCTTCTATGCGTTACACATTTCACGACAAAATTATAATACCCTCTGCAAGGGTATAAAAACAGGGTATAATGGTTTTGTGCAAATGTATGTAATAGCCAGAAGGTATCATCGCCGACCACATTATGTATATCAATATATATTCTTGGTCAGAATCAATGGCCAAGTCAAAGCAGTAAAAACAGTACCGCTAACCCCTTAATACTGGAGTGTGGAATTGTTTTTCTAGTCATCTTTTTAAATCCGAAAAAACTTATCCTACATTTTGATTTATTTTGCTTTTAGGTCCAATTTCGTTCTGGTGCCAATGAAAACCTGATTTAATTTAAAAAATAATATAATACAAATAATATTTAATATATAACATAATAGATTATTTATTATAATTATATACTAGCGGGTATTACCCGGCCTTGCCCGTGCCAACTTTTGTGCTACAAATTTGAGATATTACTTTACACCCAGCTCCCGCCCGTGGAAAATTTGAATCTATCCGTACCATCTTGATCTCCCAAATGTTGAAATCAACGGCTTCCGCCCCTGTGAGTTTTGTGATGAGAATCTTTAATCTGACAAATAGACGTTTGTTAATTAAGTCTGCATATTCCATCCAAAAGAGATATATATTGTGAAAAACATCCAATATATTTTCACATATTTAAAAAAAACCCGTCTTAGGGAACACCTCCGTCACATAAGTTAACTACAATAAAAAGTTAAAGCTTCCTAGCTCTTACGGTTGGGCTGTGCGTTGATCACCAATCGGTCAGTCAGTCAGTTTTATATATAGACTTATATATTAAATAAGATTAATATAGTATTTGGTTTAATTCAATTTATTATTATTTGGTATTTGGTATTTGGTTATTTGGTATTTAGCAGTTTTTGTTAGGTCGCATTTCGATATTAACATTGATACACTTATCTCTTAGTCAGTGAGTTAGCGAAATTTTCCTTAAAGAAATAGAATATAGTTGTTCGGCCTCCTCATTGCTGTGAATTAAATTGCACACGAATTAAAGAATCACGTAAGATCTTTTGGTTGATATATAAACTTTAAACTGCAATGGCTTTAGCTGCTGAAAATTATTTTATTTATTTATATATAAATATATATTTTTTTTTTTTTTTTTTTTGTTTGTTTATTGTATTGAATCAAAAATAGCATACATTTTTATTACAACACAGTTGGCTTAGGTGATATTACGCCAAGCCTGGTTGGGTCCTCAGGCTTTATCGTGGACAAACGTCAAAGGCGGCTTTTTGAGTAAGGCTGCAGGCTGCGTCGTCACGTAGGTAGTCGGGGGACTCTGGGGCGTCTCCTATGTCGTGGTTGGAGGAGGTCCTTGAACGATCTTCTCTTGAGCCTCGTGACTACACACCTCCCAGCGAGGTCTCTTGCTACCCGGCTGCAGTGTCGCTGCAAGCGTTCGCTGTACCGGTTGGCAAATGCTCCGACTTGGCTGTCTATGGTCTCCATTTTGAGGTCTCTGTGCAATGTAGAATTTCTGACGTACCAGTCAGCACCCGTAATTCGGCACAAGGCCAAGTTTTGGAGTGTCTGAATCCGTCTTCGATTTGTCCGAGATGCAATGCCCCAGACCTGAATACCGTATCTCCAAGTTGGTGCCACCACGACGTTGTAAACTGCCCGTTCGCAGCGAAGTGGCAATGGGCTGTTGGGGTTTAGTAGCCAGTTGGCCTTGGCCATCTTATAGCGGCACTGCTTAAGAAGGCCGTCGATGTGCGCCCGAAAACTAAGCCTCTTATTGTAGTGCAATTCCAAGATACTTGGCGCTTCTGCCAGGGTGGAGGGGGCTACCGTCTATCCAGACTGCTGAAGCATTGAGCTTGATGTTCCACCTGCGTGTCCAGCTCTCAAGCAAGTGAATGTATTCCTGGGCACCGTCGGTGGCTTCGTACTCGCAGTGGGCTGAGTAAAATATTGCCACGTCATCGGCAAATGTAGCCATCAAGTATTTGCCTGGGGTGGCAAACTCGTGTAGTTCATCCGGAGTGGGGATGTCTGCCGTGTACAAGTTGTAGAGAAAGGGGCCCAGTACGCTGCCTTGGGGGACACCCGCCTTCATTTTGCGGGCAGGAGAGATTGCTGCTCTAACTTTGACTTCGAACTTTCGCTCCATTAGATAAGAGCGCAGAAGTAGAAAGAAGGGGGCGGGAAGACTCATCTTGATTTTCTGGAGCAATCCATCAATCCAGACTCGGTCAAAGGCCTGCTTAACGTCTACAAAGACTCCATAGCAGTAGTCTTTGTCGTCGTAAGCCTTAAGAATATGGTTAATCACTCTGTGAACCTGTTCGACAGCGCCATGCCCTCCCCTGAATCCAAATTGGTGTTCAGGAAGGATGGCCATGTGATCCATAAGCCTTGAAAGTCGGGCGACAATCATCGCTTCTCGGCCTTATGGCTAAGATCAAAGTGTAGTATAAATATATTGCGTATTGAGGTTGGGTCGTTAGAAAGTTCGAGAAGGGATCGGTCGAAAGTCCATTCAATCATCATACAACATTACTACAGAAAACATCCGTTATGAAGAAAATTATACAACACTACATAAATGAGCGTCAGTGAAGTAGGCTTTGGGATCAAGGATACATTCACCTGAAGCCTAATGTGGCACTAGATAGCAAACAGTATTGTCCATTAGCATGGGAGGCTTTGTTGTCGATGAACGTATGTTGACCGCAATTGGGAAAAGCTTCGTAGACAAAACACAGGGCGATATATCTGTTACACATCACACGCGTAGGTGGAACAAGTAAGCGGCTCTAGTCGGGAGTTCCGGACTAGGGGATCACCTAGACCCTCTTCTACCAACACCAAATTCAGCTAGCACTACGAGCTCGTTTGCTTAAGCAGTAATAAAAATAAATAAACAACGAGAATGAAGGGCTATCTTCGTCACGCCGAAGATTTAATACCCTTGCAGACCCAAACTTTTCGTAATGTTCATAATGCTATGCCCGTATCTAAGAAGCACAGGGAAAATAGTTAACGCCGAGTATGGTTAACATATCTTGAAAAACAAAAAAAAGTTTTCCACAGAACACCTTTATTTTCGACCGATCGCTCCTATGGCAGCATTTGATAAAGTAGTGCGATGTAAACTACTTTTTTGGTCAAGAGAACTTGAAAAACAAAAAAGTTTTCCATACTACAACTTAATTTTCGACCTATCATTCCTATGACAGCTTTATACTATAGTGGTCCGATGTTGATAGTATTTTGCATACAAGAACCTACTTTTCGACCGATCGTTCTAATGGCAGCTATATGATATAGTATTCCGATCCAGCCGGTTCCGACATATGTACTGCGTGCAACAAAAGGAGGCACTTCTGCAAAGTTTCATGACGATAGCTTAAAAACTAGACTAGTTCGCATAGAAACAGACAGACAGACATGGCTATATCGACTCGGCTATTGACGCTGATCAAGAATATTTATACTTTATGGGGTCGGAGATGCTTCCTTCTGCCTGTTACTTTTGCACAAAAAACCCCTTTTACCTATTTTTAATGGGTGCAAAGGGTAAAAAGGGGCGACAAAAGCTCGAATAGTCTACAAGGTACTGTGATGAGTCCTTTGGATGCCATTCGCCAGTCAAATATTTGTCCGAAAAGTTGTTTTCCTGGCTTAGAAAGTGTTTTCTCTCCTCGAAATTTCGCTAAAAAATAAATGAAAGTATTGCCGTGAGTTATTTTGTTGGTATTAGTAAGAGTTTGTTTCATACCTTTGTTGAATACTAATCATTCCTCAGATTGAGTTTCGGACGACTATCTGCTCATAGGAAGATTCCATTGGTTAAACATCCGATCGAAGTGGAGAAGGTTTCATTACATCAGGGTAAGGCCCAGGAGAATCTACAGTTCTCGAGAGTACCCAATCGGCAGGGATCCCGGCGATAACTCAGGCCCATCAAACTTCTAGGAAATCCATGCAATTGGACATGACTGAGTCCAAGCGCAGCTCCATTTAGATAATGAAGGGCATTGTCGATGTGCTCCGACCACTAGGGAGGGGCTCAGCCGATTAAAGCGCAGCGCCGATGCCTGCAAAGCCGATTGTGCCGGACCCGGGGAAAGTGGCAGAAATAAATCCTGGGGCGGAGCACGACATCATTCTGGAATTGCTGCAACGGGGGCAACAATCCGCTAGACGAGTGGATGACTATATTCACCAGAAAGGGAGAGAGAAAAAGATAAAGAAAGAGCGAAGTTTGAAGGAGAGTGTGGAAAATTTGCGATGGATGTGACAGGAATGCATAGAAGGGGAAAGGAATGTTTGGGATTAGTGGAGTCGAAACAAAATCGTGGATCGAAACTGAAGGCCTACGAGCTAAATATTCGACCGGAAGCTCCGCTAAGAGGTTTTGAAAAGGGGCCTTTGTGAGAGACAGAGCGCAATCCGGGATAAATTCTGCGGACGGTTCGATCATAGTTCGATAATAGCTTCAGGGACTGTCTTTTCAGAGTGCGTTGGAACTTCTGCGGTTGGTAGATGAGAAGGCTGGAAAGAGGGATTTGAATTCGGGAAGTTGAGCAACTTATAAGCTCTTAACCTCTCAAGGTCAACAACTAGATAGTTATATAATCAACTATGTACACATAGGTGGGGAGATGCAATTAAGTATGTTCACACGATGATCAGTTTTCACAAACCATGAATATATCCAAATACTTACATATATATAATTTGAGCTGCATAACATTTGAAAATTCCTTATAACCAGCACGTATTCCCTTGTACAACTCATGGACTCATGGCATATCCGTAAATTACTAAAATTTACTTTGTTCGCGGAAACGTTCGAAGTTTAATGCAATCTTATATTTTTATCACCAAAGAAATATAAATTGATTGTTAGACGATTAGATTAGATTTGGTAAGTGCGCATGCCGCATTGCAATAGATTTCGAATAAGTAAAAGTAATTTATTAAGATTAAATAACAAGTCATTAATTATGATTTTTAAAACGTAATGTTATTATTATTATATTTAGTACTAGTGTGAACCTAAGCTATTCTAGTTTTATTTTATCTATACCTGTACATGTGAATACACATATACATACATACATACAAACATACAGACATAAATACATAAAAACATACATACATACATGCATACATACATATACTCATGTATGATGTATGAAAATAAGTTTAGATCCATCGAATTAAGAACCAAAAGCTGGAATCAACCTCTACAACTCCTAAGTCTTGTGTTGAGAATCGTGAAGACGCAAATTAAACGTCCGCTTATTAAAACTTTGACACGCATTTTCCATCCAATTAAGGTGTATTTTCCGAAAAACGAATCAAAAAAATGTTTACAAATATATTTGAAGATGAGTTTGAAACCAATCGGATGATAAACAAAAACCTTAAATATTTTCCGCCAAATTTGCATTTTCCATTTTACATACCACCATTTCCACCAAGGATGATTGGATTTTCCGAAAAATGTGAGACACCCCTAATATGAATTTGAACAAAAATCTTTGAAAATGATGGTACACAAAAAAAGTTTCATACAACCGTTTTTCCACGATTTTTCCAACCTTCGGATAGGATTTCCCAAGACCCTATTTTAGCGTGCAACTCCATCAAATAAGGTAACTACAAAAGCTTCCTAGCTCTTACTTTTGATGTCCTCTGATAGTAATAGTCAGTCTGGATAAATAGTTTTATGTTATATATGGAGGCTAGCTGGTATAACCCGGCCTTGCAGGGTGAAAATGATTTTGAAAATGATTTTGACAAACATCTTTTATACAAACGGTTTCCGCCTCTGTTGCGGGTGACAGCGAGAAAGCTTTGATTTTGCCATAAATGCGAAACACGTCTCAAATGATTTTTTATGTAGATCCTTGAAAATGAATTTCAGGGCGAAACGACACCCACCAAATCTTTGACCCCCATTTCCATCAAGGAGGGATGGATTATCAAAAAAGTGCGAAACACACATCAGATGAATTTTGACATAGATCTTTGAAATTGATTTTGAGTCCGATCGGATAGTAAACAAAAATCTTTCATATTACCGTTTTCCGCCAATTTACAACTGTTGCGGGTGGAATTTCCCAAAAATAAAACAAGTATACACTATGTTATTATGTACAGCTTTGAAAATAAGTTTGAAGCAAACCGGACACATCTTAAAACTTCGCCCAACAAATCTTTCAGTCGCATTTCTACCGAAGAAGTTTTGATTCTGTGAAAAGTTCAAAACACGTCCCATATGCTTGTTCTTATAGATCCTAGGGTACAAATTTGAGCGCGAAACGTCAGCCACCAGACCTTTGACCCGCATTTCCACCAAGGAGGAATGGATTTTCCTAAAAGTGTGAAACACCCCTCAAATGAATATGAACAAGGAACTTTGAAAATGAGTCTGAGACCGCTCGGATGGTCAACAAAAAAGTTTCATACAAACGTTTTTCACGATTTTTCCACACTTGGGGGCAGAATTTCCCAAAACCCCGTCTTGCGTTGATCACCAATCAGCTAGTCAGTCAGTCAGAACAAAAAGTTGTATATATAGAGATACATAATAGATTGTTATCTCCTATTGGTATTTTCATCAAAAGTAGAACCATGTCCAATGTCTTGATTTAATAAACCAATATACTACACCGACACAGTTAGCTGGTAATATGGTTTAGTATGCCACCAATACTGTACTGGCCAGTATCCATATTACTGTGCAGTGAATCACCCAAGAAACTAATAAATATTGCATTAATAAGATTAGTAAGAAATGAATGTAATGATTCTTTATTATTATAATGATTATAATTTTATAATATCATAATGGTTCTCCATTTGATTGGACTTATTTTAGGCCAAGATGATTGTGATTGTGATGTTAGTACTCAGTTTGGTTGTTTGTGTAGGATCCTTAAATTCAATGAGGAGAACTGAACTGGATTGCGGCTGCTTCTTCCACGTTGAACGGATCGCGAACTGCTCGAATCAAAGAAGCATTGACTTTAAGTGCTTGAGGATGAGAGCCCCAACAGAGATATGGCTGAAGTGGAATAATTATAGTGCTGTTCCAGAGGAACTATTACACGATTTCAATAGCACTAGAAAAATTGACTTATCAAACAATAATATACAAGTTTTGCCTGTTGGCATTTCGGAATCCCTACCACAGTTATGGCACTTGGTTCTAGACTACAACAACTTCTCTGACCCAAACGAGCTGCTGCGGATAAATATACGAGGCAGGGCGTCGATGCATTATAATCCACTTATTTGCAATTGCAGCGATCCCAACTATAAGCAAATCCTGAGTCGTGCAAACGTAGGCAAATAGATATTATGTACAAAAGGGCGGTGAATAATCGTGTATCTGTCTTGCCTTTACAGAACTTAAAAACGACCTTGGTGTGTGTAAACAATCCAGATGGGAAGCCCAAATCGTTTCTGGACATTTGCCACCAATCCAACAGTTATGGTTATCAAGTACAAGGTGACCAGCGTATATGGTGGCCCTTAATTACAATCGTGATATATATTATAGTCAATGTCATCATTTGCCGTCGAGTGGACTGAATCATCAAATTGTAATTTTGAATAAGTAATAAAGTATTCCTGCGCCAATAAAAACACATATACATTTGGCCTAAATTTACGTATACGAAAAAATCAAAATTTTTAATATCTTATTCAAAATTTGGCCTTTAATAAGTCCAATCGCAATTGCAATTCTGTTTGTGTGTATGCATTTGCGTGCATAAGTGCACATGTACACAGAAATTCTTCGGCTCTGCGCTGGCAGCCACTTGGCTTGGCAATAGAGGCGAACGTTATCTTCAATAACTTATGTGATCGTGATCGTGACGATATTGGTAGCAGAAAATATTATTGTGCTATTACGATTACGGTGTTTAACGATTATCGGAAAACAAACTCATAAGGCGCAGGCACTAGGAGGAACTACGTTAAAAATTACAATTCTCGAGAAATCTAGAGACGGAAGGACAGAAAGACGGACAGACGGACAGACAGACTGGCATGGCTAGATCGACTCGGCTATTGATGCTGATCAAGAATATATATATATATATATATACATATATGAGGTCGATGTTGTCTCTTTCTGTGCTTTACGTATTTCTACTTAAATTTTAATACCCTCTACAAAAGTTCAAAAAAAATTGTTATATTCAAAAGTGTTGCATACTTTTTGGCTCTTATAGAAAAAATGTTTACTGGTGCACTGAGCAGCCCTAATGGTGGGAGGAAAGCCTTCTAAAAAGCTAACTGAAAGCTTGCCGCACAGCAAAAGCTTAAAGCGCGTGTGTCAAAGCTCATTGCTGAGCACCGTTTTCAGGGTAGGGGCCAACAGCAAAGGCTGCCCCAGTTTCTGCCAGCAGCCCTGACATGTACCAAGCACAAAGAGCCAGAAAGTGGGTCAAGTAACTGGCGGCTGCCCTTGGCACGGCGAATTTGTCCTTGATGCCAGTTTATCCAATTGAGATGGAATACATGGCATCCGGACTGGAGTTTGCCCAGAAATACATAGAACTGTTTGCCAAAAGATTTTATAAGATATATATTTTCAAATTCCAATTGCTGGTTTTTTTTTTATTCTTGGATATATTTATCTTTTTCTCATATTTTGATAGGTGAAATGTAAATAAAGCTTTTGCACTTAAAAAGTTTTGATTATACATGTAAAATTAGTACGATTTAGTTAAAATTGAGTTTAAATTTAGTTTAAATATTATTTACTTTAAACTTGGCTTATTATTTAATATCTTTAATTGTATTTCCATAATTGTTATTCATGATGCATATTATAAATTTGGGCGGCTTGCGAGGATTGTGTGGTTCAGTGGAGTTTTAATGGGTTGGGGGCTGGCCGGGCCCTGACACAAATACGCACACATACTACCTGCACATATATATGTACATGCATTTACACATATGTACAGCCAATTTCGTGCAGCGCCTGGAATGTGGGTCAACATATTTTCGCTGCTGCCTGACGCTGCGTTGCGACCCATTTTTGTTTTATTTACTTAATTTTAGTTATTTTTTGTATGTTGCAAGCTGCGACGTCAGTTGCCACAGTGCTGCAGGCGATATTTAATATACAATTTATGGGTGGTGGCAATTGAGCTCGCAGTTCAGAGTTCAGTGCACAAAATAACAGCAACAACAACAACAACAACAACAACAAATAGCTGACAACTGAGCGCAGCTTTGGGGTAGGATGCGGAACAGTTCCATGATCTGCGCCCAATTTTGTCGTCGAATGTCGTCTCTCGCTTGGCACAATGAAAATGTCTGTCTGCCTTGTTGCTGCTTTCCACGAAAAATTTATGACCGACTGTCAACATTGCCACGCACAGCCCAGGGGCAAAGACCAAGCGCAGTTGTGTATGTGTGTGTGTGTGTGTGTGTGTGTGGCACGGGGAGCGGCAATTCGATGATCGGTGAAATTAGTTTGTTAGCCATGTCAAGTATTCTCTTTGCTTTTTTTGTCATACAGGTGCCGCGTCTCTTGCTCCAGCGAACTGTGGCCAACCGGTTGTCAAAATGCTGGACATGACATCAATTTGTATCTGCAACTGGCAACTGGCAACTGGCAACTGGCAACTGGCAACTTGGCGTCTTGGCTTGCCACAGTCCGGAACGTAGCGCACTTTGTTTCAGCATATTTCAGCGCTCATCTTTGTCTAGAATTTATGCTTCCTGGCGCTGACGTGTGCACATCAATCACACGACGCGTTTGCTAACTTGATTTTCATTATGTGCTCAACGCTGACCCCTCACCCCCTGGCAAACAACAAGAAGAACAACAACAAGCAGCAAACAATGGCAACAAGCATTCTAATTGAGCCAGCACGCAACTTGCAACCGTTTTTAATCCCAATTTCAATGCCACCGAGGTTGGCTGTTGGCGTAGCGCCCAGCTTTGGCCTCTGACAGCTTTGATGGACACTTGACACACACTTTCGTGGCACACACACACAGCTGGACAGCTGAGAAAGCAGCAATTGGACTCATTTATATTCATAGCAAATGAAATGAAAGATTTGTACATAAAGAAAATGAATAGATATAGAAGCTATAGTTTCAAGCGATAGTTTCGAGATCCTGTTAAATTATGAAAGACACAAAAAAAGAAAGCTACTGATTTAAATTACGAGCTCTCTGATTTAAATGCAACTGTAGTCTATGAAAAATACTTAATTATTATAATAATAGTACTAGCAAGTTGGCAAATTTATGCAAATATTAGATCAATTTTTCCGATTTGCCACGCCCACGTAACAAAAATATACAAATCGATCTATTGAGAAGCTCATCATTAGTCATTACTCAAACTTTGTTCACTCTAGCTATAAAACCAAAATAACCAATTCGCTTTCTCAATTGAACTCTGAACTTGCAAAGATCCAACTGTTGAGCCAGAATTAAAAACCCAAATAACGGTTAAGCACATGATAGGAACTCGCGAGAGATTCTTTATTCATCCATTGCTAACACTTCATTGGCGCATTGCAGTGCAGTGCAGAGCAGCGTGGTTGGTTAGACAAGGAGAGGCAATTGAAATCTGCACTGCGTACATGCCATTGGTCGCAGCGCTTTTGATCCCGTTAGCTTAGTTGTGAGTGCAGGAGTTATAATAACTGTTTGCTCTTCACTCTCACTACATTAGTGCGAATGGCGGCGAAGTGAGCTTTATGCGGCTGTTTAGTGTGTGGGCGTCTGTCCTGCAGATCGGTTGTGTTCGTTGTGCGTGTGTTCAAAATAGTTTTCTAATAAAATTGATTTAACTTAAGGGTGTTAGGCGCGAATTACTTATGGAAGCGGTGTGTGTGTGCGTAAGTTTCTGTTAAACTATTTAATGTCTGTCTTTGAGCCGTGCTTCGCACTTGAATACAGATTTCTCGGTGCTAAGCTTTTTATACACATCCAGCGAGAGAGAGAGAGAGTAAGCGCGCGAGAGCGCAAAGGAGCGCAAGAGAGTTTCATAATCTAATTTGAAACAGGTAATCTTGAATAAGTTATAGGCATGTATATGTATATAACATATACCCTTAACAGAAATTTCTCAGTACATATAAGGTACATATTGTACATCAGTACATATGTATATTAGAACAATCGGGCATAGATTTTCGCTATAAAACAGTAGCAAGTGTTAAATTTTACCGCTCATCTGCTTTTTGCGTTGGAGGGTATATAATGTTCGGCGTGCCGAAAAAAGCTGTTATTTCTCATTGAGTAACTGTATAGCAAAGCTCCCGATAGAAGTCATATCCAACTCTTACATTAACTGAGTTCAATGCGTTTCTTAACTTGATAAAAAATGGAATAATGTTGACTTGTTTGATGTGAAAGTGGAAGGCCAACCCCAACGGCAAAGTTGAAGAAAAGGACAGGAATGTATCGAATGTTGCGCATGAGCAGGGCTGAAAGGCAGTCGATGAAAACTGAAAAGCTGAGGCGAAAATGGAAAGTTCGTATTGCGGTATCCATCAGAACGGCCAGCGCCCAATAAAAGACGTAAAAAACCCAATTTCATGAAATGTAATGATATACTCAAAGTATATATACACACACATACACAAACACACACGGATATATGTGAGTACATATTATGGAAGTATTTTCAAAATCCGGTTTCGAAGGCAATCGAAACCAAATCGCACACACATACACATAGCATGTACAGAAAGGCGGCCAATACTCGGGGAAAATATATAGACGGCAACAAAAATGAACACAAAAATTACAAGAAACAAACATTTTACAAATATAATAAAGATATCCAGAGGAATTAAAAGATAAATCATAATTAATTATTAATTTACAATAATTAATACACAACTTTGTGACTGAATAGTTGTCCAAGCCAAGGAACTGCTTCGTAGCTTGGCATAGGAAAACTTTTTTAGCCACCCACCGGAGCGCCCACCGTGCGCTCATTCCAATCAGACGAATTGAGGACGCTGTTAGCTAACAGCAGTTCCCGTTCTAATTGACAAGCGTGCGCTCTTACAATGTTAAGCGCAGCACACACACACGCACACACGACAAAGACTCTCTTTGACTCTATGTGAGCATTAGAGCGAGCAAGCTGACTGTTGATTTACTCTCTCGACTGGTTGACCTATTTTCCAGTTTGGTAATATGCCAGTGAGTGTGAGTAAATGTGAGTGTGCATGTGTGCGTGTGAGCGCGCCTTATGTTGTTGTCTTGCTCCATCTAACGCTTTGTTTTGGTTTTGCTTTTTGCGTTTCTCTTCGTTTGGTTTGATTTTGTAACACACAGATTGCACCGGCAGTCCCTGCGCTGTTGTTACTATTGCTGTTTTTTTTTTGTTTTTGTTTTCGTAACTGCGTATTTGTTGTAATGGCCAACGACAAGCGCTGGCAACGCTCCGTTGAATACAATTTGTGGCTGTTGCTGCTGCTGCTTCTGCTGCTGCTAGCGGCTGAGGAATTTCCACTCAAGAAATGATTAATTGATTTCGGCAGATAGCACATCTCTGCAGTTGGGCGCCATTGCGGGCTACAGGTTGTCCAAATGCAAATTTATTCAGCTAGGCAATGATCAAAATCTGTGAAATCTTGAATGAACATTTGATATTATTTGATCTAACAGACTTTAGATATATGTAGGTATGTATGCAAGTTATATGTGCTTACAAAACGTTTGACAACGTCCCCCTTTGACCCACACCGTAAACTACGCAACGCATTTGGACATCTATCGCAAATGGCGTTTTCAAATGCTTTAGGCATGAAATCCACCCCAAAAATATCAAAACAACAACAACAGCAACGAACGAGCACAGCATAAATCTATGCGCCTGTACATGAATACGTATGTATGTACATACATACATATGTATGTGTATAGGTATGTGCGCATATTGGCCCCTGTAGCGCTGATGGATATCGAGGCAGCGTACGCCCAGAAAACGACAGCCCCAGCCCCAGCCCTCGGCCCCGAGCCAGCCCCCGCATGCTGACAGCAGTGGCGTCGCTGTGGTATGCCTACACAGAGGTCATTCCAAAGGCAACAACAATGCCAATATAACAGCTACAGCATACAACATACAGCCAGCATAATACAGCAACAACAGAGGCCCCCCAAAAATCAGAGATATGTATGTATGCACGTGTGTATGTGTGTATGTGCGTTCAATATTCACAGCAGCGACATCAACAACAGCAGCAACATCGCGGTGTTGCCGATGTAAACAAAAGCATAATAACAGCTGTGAGTTGCTGAGAGCGAAGAGAAAAAGATCACGCTCTCACCCACACACAAGTACACAAATGAAGTGCTCTCTTTAACTGTTAAACTTGTGATGTTGACAGAAAACCGGCCGGCAATTTTTATAGCAATACCCTGCAATAGGAAAATAACTAACATGGCATATACATTTTGACAATATGTTTAAACAACATTTAATTTATTCAAGATCAGACTGATGTTACGGTGATGTTACAAAATACAACATACATAGCTGATTACATATATATTTTAAGCGGATAAAACTTACTTAGCTCTCAGTGAATTTTTTAAATATTTTGCCATATAAGCTATTAATATTATGTACTTAACGTAGCATGAGTAATAAGTGAAGTATAGCTGTTAATTATAAACAATTGTAGTAAGTACAGAGTACTTGGAAGTCGCGCAAACACAAGTGGTGTGCTCTCATCTGTTATGTGGCTGAGTGCTTACTGTGCTCAACAGCTGTTTTCGCAACATTGTTGCTGCTCTGCCAACAACAGCTGTTATCATGTTGGCAGCGTCTGCCGCTCTCTCTCTCTCTCCCACTCTCTTCGCTCTGTTGTTCATATCGCGCACAGCAGGCATAAACATGCACACTCTCACACTCACACAGCTATGCATACAAATACAGAGTTATGCGGCGCTCTGTTGACGTTGTGAAAAATGTTGACAAGTGTTTAACTTTTTGTTAACTGCGTAGTTTTTTTTGGGTTGGGGTTGGCAGCAGCAACAAACGACGACGTCGACATTTGCTGTTATGCTGGCAAACAGGCGATGATGGCGTCATAGAGACACAGACACACGCACACATATGCACATACCCGCTGACTGACTGGCTGGCCATATTGATAAGCGCACTGCGCTGCTGCGTATTGATACCAATTGGCGTTAATTACGTGGGCAAAGAGGAAGACAATGCCAATTTGGAAATGATTTTCTTTATTGTCTTGGCTGTATATAATGGCAAAGCTAATTAAAATACATATGTATGTATATACACATGCATGTGTGTATGTAATTACATATATACGCATTTGCAGTGTCAGTAGCTTGACACATCGACATAACAAATTAACAGCTAGTCTTGATGCTAACATTTTTCGATAGCCGCGACTGTTAACTCAATTGAGGCCTATGTTGTAAGTATGTGCGCGTGTGTGTGTGTATGTGGTGAATGCATTTTCGACGCTTTCAAGAGCATGTTTCTCAAGTATTTTACGTATTATGTTGGCAGCAGGGGAAAAACTTGCACACACTCAAACACGCCACACACACACAAACACAGCTGCATTTATGTTGTTTTTCAAAGCAGGTACGTACGAAAGCATAATATACAACAAACCAAGCAAGCAAAAGCAACAGCAACAGAGAGCAACACCCCAGACAGAGAGGCAGAGCAAGAGAGATAGCGAAAGAGCGCTGTTTTTGTGTGTGTGTGTGTGTGTGCTTGTGTGAGTGCTGCTCGCTGCGCGTAACTGTAACTCGTCGTTCGCTCGCTCAGTCTTTGATAGCCAACTCTCGTGTACAGACCGATAAGCGCTTATTGCGAGCTGCCCTCGTCGTCACCGCAGACGCCAAAAAACCCGAACAATCAAAACAATCCAAAATAATAAAATATATATTGAGCAGAAAACAATTGACAACAGTGTGAATGCTTCTTAATTGAAGGCAACAAAACGCATTGGGTAAGCCCTAGCAATAATAACAACATCAACAAAGGCTGCAACAGCAACAACAACAGCAACAACAACAATAACAACAACCAACAAATAGTGCAGCATCAGAAGCAACCAACAGCAGATTGCATCCATTTTGCTCTCTTGCGCTTTGTTAGTGTGTTCTGTGTGCGTGTGCCTGTGTGTGTGAGACGAAAGAAAAAAACTTGGAAGAAAAAGTGAAACGACCGGCAGCGAAAGCAGCGTGAAAGCAAAGCAAGCAATAAATATATATACATATACACACACATACATAGGCATATGTATTTATGTGCATATAGAAAATAAAACGCCAATCAGCGCAATTTAACAACAACAATAACAACCACAACAACAACAACAAAGAACAATATAAAACATATCGATTAGCCAACAGATTAGAGAACAAAAACTGAAACAAACATTTTATGTGACATCAATAATAAAAAAAAAAGAAAATTGCCAACGAAATTGTTTAGTTTCCGTGACAGTGGCAACTGGCTGTCAAGCTGACGTTAACAACGCCTAAAATTGGATTATGCTTGGGCACAAACGCAACAGCAGCAACGCCCAACAGAAGACGCACAGCGAGCATGTGAAGCTGCCCGGAAAAACAGATGCACTGCATCCCCAGTTGTATAGGAATACGCCCGTCCAGCGTTTACAGTTCAATCAGCATCTGAACCAGCGAGTTACGTTCTGCCTGGAGCTCTATCACAAGAACATTATCAAAAAACTATCCGAGCTTAGGAAGATTAACGTGTACAAATTGACCAAAAACGTTTGCCAGACTTAAGATACTTTTATTAAATAATCAAAAAAAAAAACAAAACTGTGTGCAACAAGTTGTCCAAGTGAAGCTCAAAGTTTTCGTGTGTGTGTGTGCGTGTGTGCACGCAGCTGTATATGTGTGTATATACAGTATATACAGTGAAGTTGAAAATTCAAAGTATAAAATAAAAATACAAATACAAATAAAAAACAAAAGTGCAATACAACAAAAGAAGTGTGCAACAAAAATGTCAAGTGCAAAAAATGCTGCTGCCAGCCAAACAAGCCAAGTTCAAGTCTTAAATTCATAGTAAAACTCAACAAACAAACTAAAACAACAGCAAACAAAAAACGTAGAAAAAGGCGTTTAAAAGTTCTGCAACTGCCGCAACCAAATAAAAACGCTACGAAAACGCCAGTAAAACGCGCGCGCCGCTCGCTTAAAAAAAAATTGAAACATATATATTAATATAGCCCAGAAAATTAACTCGAAAATGTCCACTAGCCGCCGTTTGGCCAAACGCTCAATAATTGGCACCAAAGTGTGCGCACCCGGCCCCGACGGCCTCTGGTACTCGGGCGTCATTCAGGACGTTAAAACGCCGACATCCATGTCCTCCACGCCGGAGCCAATGCCGCCGCCCACCTTCCTGGCACCGGGCGATGCCCAGTTGAACGCGGACACGCGCTATATTGTGCGTTTCGATTTTAAGACCCAATCGCTGCCGTCTGGCGTCACCGCAAACGCATCGGCGTCCGCGTCCTCGTCCGCGTCCTCGGAATCGGTTATTGTGGAGACGCGACGCGCCGCTGCCGCCGCCAATGTGCACATCAGTCCGGCTCAGGCATTGCGCCGCAACGCCATGACAAAGGAGTTTCGCGAATCGGACCTTATCGGGCCTGGCTTTCGATCCATTATGAGCATACAGCTCCAGCCCGGACAGCGCATCTTTCTCACCTACAATGGACGCGAGCAGAGCGGCGACGTGGTCCTGCACGATGTCGCCAAAGATGAGGTGGTCGTCAAGATAACCACAGCTGGAAATGAGGTGAGTCTCAAACTACAAACAAGCTAAATCCAACATAATCCTAGAGTGATCTGTTTTAATTCTGGGTGTGTCCGATAATCACACAAGTAAACTATGAAATATCTGCGCAATTTATATAGGAAGATTATAATCTAAGGAGATTTGCCTATTTGTCATGGAGTACAGCTGAGATCTAAAGCATTTCGAATATAAAAAAACTTGGTTTTGACAGGAATATATTACTCTATATACATATATAGTATTCCTCGGATCTAAGATCTGAGATTTGATCTTTCAGAGAATGCAATTGAATATAAAATAATAAATGATTAAATATTTTTGTTTATTTATCAACGTCTGTTTTTAAATCAATTTGAATACAAATAAATGTATTCATTAATATCTCAGTTAAAATAAAGAGTCTTAAGGCTAACATGTAGCATAAGGGAAATCCCTATAAAAAGAGTCTAGACAAACTGAAATTTATAATATATGTTGTCTTTTCCGGATGAAATTTGGAAGCATATCTGAAAAGATAAGAAAATTAAGATCAACTATTTAAAACAGAATTTAATCAAATTATATTCTAGAGCTTAAAATTGTAATTTCTCGCGACAATTTGCATTCGATAGATGCGATTGAACTATTTTCTTGGCTAATTAACTCAATCGAAATATATTAAAAAAGAGGCAAGCTTTGGTTATTTGATTTGTGTGCCTCCACTTGGTTGCACGTTGTGTCCGCCCACGACATGACAACTGTGCAGCTGGCGCTGGCGCTGGCGCTGGGGCTGGGGCTGGTGGCGTGCGTTAAAAAGTGTGTCAAGGTCAGCCCCAGCCACAGCCCCAGTGAGAGTCACAGCTATAATGTTGGGGGGCGCTTCACATGTATCTATGCATCTATGTATCTATGTATCTATGCATCTATATATCTATGTATCTATGAATCTATGTATCTATGAATCTCTGAATCTATGTATCCGTACAATGCATGGCAGCGCATACTATGCACATTATGTATATGCTTTTGTGCACTTATGTGCATTCGGTGTTTCTATATCTTTGTGACACGGCAAATTGGTTTTGGGGGTCGCATTTCGCGTTTCAGAGTCACGTAACTGGGTTAACGCGGCTTACTGAGTGTGGCCTTCTTCTTCTGCTGCCCCGGGATGGCCCAAATCCAAAGCCAAACCAAACAAATTGCTATACTCCAGTTGTCGACATCATCGTCTGCTATATGAATCATAAGAACCCAAGAAACAGAGGCCAGTCTTTCAATTCGCTAAACTTTTATCATAAAAGCTGCCTTGACTAATTTTAATATCTATATCTATACTATATAGAAAGTAATAATAGTTATTTTCATCTTCTGTTTTTTTGTTTAGAAATTTCATTTCCCGTCTAAATTCAATTATTATGCCATTTAAAATGATTATAGTTGGGTACTGTAAAATGTCCTGGCTTCAGAGTTGATTCTGCGATCGTTCCATACATAACATTAAGAATTAATTAATATATTTTAAATGTTATGATCTATTTAAGAAAAATATATTCCAGAGTTTACTGATATTATACAATGATATTATTATGACTGTTAATGATATTATTGTTTTATTATTAGTAAAATTATTGTTACTATATTTATTTTTATCATTATTATTATTACTATTATAGTTAAAATAATTATTATAACTGTTATTATTACTTTTTATTAATATTATTTTTATTTTTATTGTTATTATTATCATTATTATTATTGTTATTACTATAATTATTGTTATTGTATTATTATTACTATAATTATA
Source organism: Drosophila montana (assembly GCF_035044405.1). Taxonomy (NCBI): domain Eukaryota; kingdom Metazoa; phylum Arthropoda; class Insecta; order Diptera; family Drosophilidae; genus Drosophila; species Drosophila montana. The sequence goes on along the minus strand of NW_026998620.1, from coordinate 11,428,623 downwards.
TTTATTATTACAAAATAAACTTAAATCCTTTCAATTGCCTGGCTGATCACTTATTCATCTTAATTTTATATCATTATTTTTAAAGATATATCATTCCATGAATAAATAACCGGGCTAACCTCCATTCCTGTATAATATCTGTTCTATATATAAATTGATAACATAATGAACAATTGGTTTAAGACTCTTTTGTATGGGGCAACTGTTTGTTTCTGCGAAAACAACTGAATTCATCGGGGTTCACGTTCAGTACTGCGAAGCTATGCTCCAAAATCTTCCGTCTCCGACCACAGCCCCAACAAAATTACGTCACTCGAGCGACGAGCAGCCCGCACGATTAGAGTGTGAAGCATCGTTGGGGCATTTATAGAATCGCTCGGTTTCGATGCCGATGCCGATGCCAATGACGATGCCATCGATGTCGTAATAAAAAATTTGTTTAGCATTAAATTCGTGAAAGAATGCGATAGACCAAAAACGAAAAGCAATGTGCGTTGCATGTTCAGGGTTAGATAAACATACTATATGCTACTTGGATCTATGTTGATGGGGCGTTCAATTCTCGCAATTCTGACGCTTTTCGACTAATTATGTAGATTGTTCGCCATTGGAATTGTTGCTGCTTAATTGCGTCATAAGTCAAGCAGATACATAAAATTATTGTTGATAGATGTCATAGATACATGTGTAGTTAAATAAATGCCGCTGCATGTTGTACTATATGTATTTGTATCTGTGAGATACATACGCACCTTCCACGACTGAGACCGGCATCGGCCTCGAACTGCGTTTTCTACATTACCTCCTCTATCTATCTCTACGTATCTCTCTCTTTCTCTGTCGCTTATATTTTGCCTTTTGCTTGCGCTCATTCCTCGTATCTACTTCCTACACTCGCTAGTTGTTTTATTTTGTATTTTTTTTTCTTTTTGCCCGCCTGTTCTCTATCTGCTATAGCTTTTTAACTAATAATCGCTAAATACTCGTACGTTTGCAATTGTTGCACTGCACTGGGGCGTGCGCTAACTATGAGATACACAAATGCACAGATACACAGATACAGATACAGATACAGATACAGCTACAGCCGCAGATAGCCAGTCTCAATGCCAACTCAGCTGCGCGTATCTGTTCCGTGTGGCTTGTCAATACGTTTGTCAGTAAGCGTCTTTCATGTGTGTGTGTGCGTATGTGTAGTTGTATCTCGAAGAGCGCGCGAGCCTCAATGTATCTAACGGATGCGTAGCGACAACATCTCATTCCAATGTGGCCCTAACATGCCTAAGGTTTCTCGATTGTGTTTTTTTTTTTTGTTTTTTTCTAACACAACAAAATATGGTCACACTTTTTATGCAGTTTCTAAAAATATTTCACCCCTGAGTTCAAGCACATAAACTTTTTCAATAAAATTGACTGTAAAAGTTGGTGTTTAATAAATAATTAGTCTATTTTTGCAAATATTGAGTGGATACTTGGGAGCATTCGCAAGCGTTTAGTTAGTTTAATTATTATTTGTTCAGCTTAACGTAAACTTTAAATTAACTAAGCAACGATTTTTTAAGTTTTAAATAAGTTTAAAGTTAACTTAACTACAACTTTTCTAGCTTTATGTAAGCTTAAAGTTATATGAACTACAATTTTCTAGCTAAAGTTAGCTTTACGTAAGCTTGTTAATAAAATTTTCTTGCTTAGGTAAGCCTTCAGTTAGCTTAACTACAATTAAGGTAAGCTTTAACCTAGCTTAAATTTACTTTTTCTAGATCGAAATAAGCATTAAGTTTCTTAACTAATATTTTTCCAGCTTAACTTAAGCTTAAAGTTAGCTTAGTTTTAGTTTTTCTGGCTTTCAGTAAACTTTTAGTTAGCTTTACCACAATTTTTCCAGCTTAAAGCCAACATGCCGCCGATTTCAGCTTGCTTTATTAAGCCCTTGCGCTTTTCAACCAAAATTTGTTTATGACCTCATCATTAGCTACGTTGTTTAGCCAGCCGGTCAGCTAGTTAGTAAATGAATTACACACCCAAAATCTAAATACGCTTTGTTGTGTTGTGTTGTGTTGTGTTTCTTTATTTTTATTTTTTTCAGCTATTGCTGTTTCCCGCAAGTCAATCAACAATTGGGCTTAAACTCAGTTTCATAATCATAATGTAGATGTAAAAAGCAACAACAACAACAACTGAAATATGCAGATGTATAAAGTTATGTATCTGTATCTAAGGCTGTCCTCGCATAGATGTTGGGGCATGTGATGCTCACGTGCTTTGTCTGCTGCGAGCCAGTTTCATATTTTATACAATGAGCCATTGTTGTTTTGCTTGTCGTTGTTTCTTGTTGTTGATGTTGTTGTTGTTGTTTGTTGCTACGTAAATGGGGAAAACGCAGTCTAAAAAAATATTTGAATTTGAATTTTTGTTCGACTTGAGCAACAGCCTTTTGTTTATGGCACTGAGTAAACACACACATACAAAAGCTCGAGAGCCGGCCAAACTAGTTGGGGAGTGTAGCAGTAGATATGTGTGCGTCTGTGTGTGCGTGCGCTTGTGTGTGTTTGACGGAAACGTGAGGCAATTTATTCTAAGGTTATTTGAGCGAGAAACTTGTTGCTTGCATTTTCATTTCAATTACGATGACGTATACGCCGCGTCAGGCGCCTAATTACCAGCCAATGAATCAGTGGCCAGCTCGGCAGACAGCCCTATATTATTAACCAAGCCAATATGATTAAAGGTTCAAATTAAGCGCAACTCTTCGTGCAAATGTCAGGCGCCATTTATCAACTTATTCTCATATTTTTCTTTTATTTGTTTTTATTCTTTTTTTTTTTTTGCCTGGAGCTTTGCTGTTTATGCGTTAACTGCGGCAGCAAATGCTCGACTGCCGTCTTAAGACAAGTAGCCAAGCAGCGATTTGTTAGCTCGCACTTCCGCAGGGCATGGCATGGCCAGACCCATTGCCAGTTCTCTCCCCTCTGCAAAATGCATTTAAAAGCAAATTTATTTTAATGACATTGAAAATGCTGCTCGTGTATTTTACACGCAACTACGTCGAGCAGCGGACTGACATACATTCATGTGTTTCGTGTTCCCAAAAAGCTGATACAAAAGAAAAAGAACGGCAACCGAAGATAAAATACCCTTGCAGAGATATGGCTTACGGCTTGGCAGATGAGTTGGAAACATAGAGAGGAGGGTCGTAATTGCTGAGTTTGGTCAAGATATCATGAAAACCGAAAAGCTTATCAAAATAAATAATAATTAATTTTTTGATCATTTTTCTATTCGATCGAAATGATATATAGTAGTCCAATGTTGATAAGAAGCATAAGCAAAATATCTAGAAATAAAAGAAGCTTTTCAGAAAAAACCCCAATTTTCAAGATATAATTTTTCTGGTAGTTATATGTTAAACTGAACTGACCGATTCTGCCATATGCACAGATCCATGACGATAGCTTAAAAAATGGAAAGAGACTCGGATGCTGACCAAGAATACATATGTATACTTTATGGCATCGCAGATGTCTCTTTGTTGTAAGGGTATAAAAAACTGCATTTAAGGCGCATTTTGTTGAAGTTCGCATTCGACTTAATGTTGAATTCTTTACTTTGGTTCGTGCTTGGGGGCTTGGCCCTGATCTGTCTTGCAATTAGTTTTGAGAGCTCTTCGCATTTCTCTCGCTCTCCCTTTCTCTCTCCCTCTCTGTGCGACCGATTTTGACAATTGAAGAAGTTAGTAAAGTATACAAACTTGATTTAATTTTTTTGTATCATTATTTTATTCTTTTCTTGTTGTTGCTTTTATTTGTCATCAGTCAAAAAGTACTGCAATTTTTGTTGACCATGTCAATGGCAGTGGCAATGGCAACTGGCCCGCAACTGGTCGCAATATATCTCGACTGTTTGACTGTCTGTCACGTTGTCGGCTACACGAAGAAAAGAAAGAAAAAAATGTTGACCCAAAGAAAGTGAAAAGCGTTTTTTTCCCGCTGTTGTTTAACAAGTTCTGTGCGCTTGCTAAAGGTAGTTTCGTTTTTTACTTCTGTCAAGAAAGCTGCAAAAATAACTCAAGGGAATTGCATTTACTTACAGCAGAGTGAAAGGGGAAAGGGAAGGCAAGTCCAAGGAAGTTGAAACTGTTTTGGGATTTTTCTCTTTTAACTTTGACAAGAAGCGCTTCACTTTTGAATTCCTTTGATATGTCTTAAGTAATACGCTTAATGCTGTCTAAATTGTTGCTATCAATTCGATTAACATTTTTAAAAGCTTTTTAATATTTATTGTCAAATTATATAGCAGTCAATATATCAATATCGGTTTCCTTTTGCTTTCAATCATTCAAGCGGGTCTTTTGCATTGATCAAAAACCATTTCAAATTGACCCACATACCAAGCTGGCACAAGCACACACACAAGCTTTGTCTATGTGGCGTGTGTGTGTGTGTGTGTGTGTGTCAGGTGTGCATTTGTGATGTGTGTATGCATGGGTGTTGCGGCTTTTAAGGCCGCCACAGCCAAACTATTAAAGCCAATAACAAAAAGCACAAAAAAGAAGAAAAAAAACTGAACCAAAACAAAATCAAAAACTGAAACGAGCTGCCTGCATTTTGTTTTGTATTTTTTGAAAGTCGTTTAGATTTTGGTTTTTGGGCTCACCTTCAGTTTCAGACGTTCCCTTTGCTTAGAATCAAGCACCCAAAAGATTGAGATTGTTCAGTTAACAAACGAGTTTTTCCATCGAGGAAGAGTCCAAGCTACAAATTTGTGCTCTTCGTATTGTTTTGTTTTGCTTTTCATATGTCTTTAAAACTTTTGTTGTCTATTACCAAATGAGTCATTTGTCACTTGCTGACCATAACTGGGCATTTGGGTCGCCAAAAAAGAAATGAAAACTCTGACATTTGAGGAACAACAAGCAACATTCTTGATGCCTTTCGTCACAGTCCCACAACGTAGACATCTGTAAGCTAAAATTTAACTCAAAAAAAAAAAACAAAAGTTAAATAAAAGTGGATAGACCCCAGACCCCAAACCCGAGAGTGGCTAAAATGTCGTTCAACCTTCCATGTTGTCCACTCAAAAAAAGGTCATTGCAGCTTGTTGACCGATTTGAGTTAATGTACAAAAAAAAATAACAAATATTATATGATATACCTTATGCTATTCTTGTTTACGAGTAGCCAGAAAATTTATCGCTTCCAATTAGAGCGATTTTTTCTTTAAGTGATATTTTGCTTAGGTCGGGCCAATGCGGCTTTACCTGCCGATCGGGTCGCAAGGTCAATTAGTCATTAGAGTGCAGCAAATACGCAGAGCTGGCTGCCTGGCGAGTTGAAGAGGGGTTCGCAGTGACCTGCCAGCCTGTCATTTTTTAGCTGCTTTCAACAAGATACAAAAAAAAATGGAAACGACACACAAATACAGAAAAGGCAAACGGCACGCAGCCCAAAAATTGTTTGCTGCCATCGTAAAACCATAGCAATGCAGCGAGCGAAAACTCGAGACCCCGTGGCAGGTCGTTAGCCGTTGCCAGACCAGGCAGAGCAGGCAGTCCCATATCCAGACAGACGGGGTAGGGAGCGGGCGGCAGGCACCGACAGGATTGCCAAACGCTTTAGCTAGAGCCCAGCCACAGGCAGAGGTACAGGCACAGGCAGAGTCATCGTCACCGGCATGGACACGTTTCGATTTGGCTATTGGGATTGGGTTTTCCTTATTTATTGAAAAGGGACTCTGTCGAAGAGACATTTTCACAAAGTGCTTGGCAAATGCCTCATAAACGGCGGAGATTGAATAGATTATTGGCAGCAGGCGTAAATGCTGAATATGTGGGCACTGTGGACAGATACACAAACACACGCGCACACACACACATACGCAAATGACAAATCAAGAGCTGTTATCGGCAGTTTTTTAATATCCATAGATAACGAACAACTGATTTTATTTAGTGCTAATTAAGCGATTCTATGCATTAGTTTCAACTCTAAAGATTAGAAATGTGACTTGAAACAAGTGAGCGGGCTCAAGTAGGGAGTGCCCGACTAGGAGATACCTTGCTAGGGCATCAGGCGGTAGCTACAAAATGAAAGATATTCGATCTTTATATGTTATTTTAAAAGCTGCATGTATAATCATTAAAAAACAGGATTTCGATATCGATTTTTATCGATTGCTTGGCAATGGGACAAGTTATCGATTATACTTAGAAACGCGTATTGCCCTGGAACTCGAAACAAAATTGTAAGTCGGTCGTGATTAGATCGACTCGGCTATTGACGCTGATCAAGAATATATATACTTTATGGGGTCGGAGATGCTTTCTCCTGCCTGTTACATATATGTATTTTCACTAAAATAAATTTACCCTTTTTAACCATAGTCATTGGGTGTAATACAAAAAAAATAAAAAATTCTATAATAAATCCAAGAAAATGCTTTCAATTCAAATAAGTGACTATTGTATAATAATATATATATTTAAATGTTTTATGCAACTTTTTATTTGCATTAATGCTTAAGAAAAATGTATATGCTTGAGGGCAAAGTTTTGTCGCCAGGTTTTCTAGGTAAAATTTAGTTCAAAAGGTAAAACTGATAACAAAGTAACCAACATATCGAACTTTAGCTTTATAGCTAATGAATAAATAAATATAATGAGCATGCACAAGAATTTCACAAGATCTCATCTATATAAAAATATGATAAACAGTTTTTCAAGCCGTTTTCTATTTCTGTTGCCTGGCCTAAAAGCAACCCGGAAGCTTAACACAAAGTCTAAAAATGTCGAGCTTTTATTATTTTTACCGACAGACACTTAAAAGAAACAAAAACCACTTGATAAAAGACACAGACTCAATCGAGTCTTACGCCGCATATTTTTTATTATTATCATTTTTTTTTTGTGATCTTTTATTGCGCAGTTTTTTATACGCTCGCACAAAATGTAGGTTAAGCTAAAATTTTTTTGTATTTTGCTTCGGCCTTTGCGTTGTTTCGTTTCTTTTTTTTTTTTGCGTATAAAATTATGACTTAATTTAAAAGTGAAAGCGTTGGCGCTGCGTTTGGTGCGCGGAGCGTGGCAAATGCTCGGCTGTTATTTAATGTGAGGGTTGCCACAAGGAGTTGCATGAAAAGCCCAGTGCGCAATATAGCGCGTACAGCCTGTTATATCTAATGCAGGACGAGGCTAGACCCCAAAAGACGCTCGCCGTGTATCAAAGGGCAGCTTGCTACAACTACAAACACACACACACACACACACACATAGGCACACGTACATGCAGATACTCATGCACACGCTGGGCTCGTGAGTGGGAATGGGGGTGCGGGCGTGTGTGTGTGTGTGTGTGTGTGTGAAACTGGAAGTGCTGCTGCTGCTGCTGTTGGGTCGCTCGATGGTCGTGTGCGTGCCACAGAACGTAAACAAAAACACGAATGTAAAGAAGAAGCGGAAAGTGCGAGATAAACAGAAAACAGCTGTACACACCATGGTATCACAGCGCTGGTTGAGTGTGCGAGAGAGATGCTTGATTTTAGATAAGGACGGAGCAATGTGTGGAGGCGACCGCTGTGCGTGTGCGTGTGCATGGATGTGTGTGTGTGTGCTTGTGTTGTCTCCCCGCAGAAAACCCGTTTCGAAAAACGGAGCCACAGCGACAGTTACGCACTTTACGCACGCTCTGAGCTGATTGTGCGTGTGTGTGTGTTGTTGTTGTTGTTGCTATTATTGCGTTTGCTTTGAAGAAAAACCGGCTCTCTTGGCCTGGGTCTGGGCTTGGGTTTGGGCACGACTTAGGGCTCTGTGGCGGAAATACGCAGCAATGTTGACCGCCCGCTGACACACGCACACGCACGCACACGCACACACACACATATTTCAGACATATTTAACAAAGAAGAAGCCACGCATGAAAATTGCTTTTCATGCGGCTGGCAGAGCAGCGAAAAGTGTATAGAAAAGAGAAGACATCAACGTCAGCAAAGTCGCGGCAACGTCATCGACAATGTCAGGCGGTTGTTTGTTGTGCTTTGTCTTCGCGTTGTTGGCTGTACAAACAGCAATGGGGCAACCCTCGCATAATTTAGACACCCTCCCCCAGCCGTGCGAATGCCCCACCCTAAACTTGATTTCGCTCGTTCTTCTTGTTCTTCTTTTCGTTGTATCTTTCCCTATACATGTATATATATATATATATTTTGTTTTTTTTTGCTTCCTAATGTGGCGGCCATTGTCACTTTGGGGAAGCGCGTCTGGGGCAACCAAAAATAACTGTTTCCGGTATTTGGGTCACATGAAATTTAATCAAATTAAAATGTTCGACAGCAAAAAAAAAGGGGGCCAAAGTTGGTGGAAAGAGGGCACAGCAATTGTTTGATGTGCAGTGTGTGTGTGTGTGATGTGTGTGTAATGTTTGTGTGTGTGATGTGTGTATGTAAATAAATGCGTGTTGTGTGTGTGTGTGCTGGCATTTCAACGCCATTCAAAAGCATTGCAACAGTTTCTGCGCCCCGAGGCTGGCATCCAATTTGATCGTAATTTGAAGTGGAAGTGCAACTGCAACAGTTTTCCTCCTGCTTTCCCAAATTGTTACAATCTGATTCTGTATGAGCTAGTGTGCGTGTGTGTGTGTGTGGCAAGCTGCTGTTGGTTTCAACAAATTTGTGGGCCAACGCTGCGCAGTTTAAATTGACAGTGGCAACTTACTCCATGCCCCCAGGGGGAATCAACAGCAGCAGTATCAGCAGCAGCATCAGCAGCTCAAGTGTCAGTCGAATATCAAATCCTGAAATCCCGCGACGCACTGCGATTGTAAATCTCGCATGCTTATCGTATATGGCTTATCACAGCTGGCGGAACCAGTTAGTTGAATTTGTTGAGCAGCGCCAAGTGTCAAGAACTCAAGTGGAAAGCGATTTCACTACATGCACTTAACGCAATGTCAACAAATGTGCCTATAATTGAATAAGTTGCAATTGATAACTTTATGCACAAGTCTTGAAATGTTAAACAGTTTCTTAATTTTTGTTTATCAGTTACATTTCATTCAAATAGGATAAAAAGGATAATTGCAATTACTATATTAACATTAAAATAATTAACAAGCATAAATTGATATTTAATTAAAATTAATATTTTAAAATTCCAAAATTTCTTGGCTTAGAATTCCCAACTTTTTTAAGCACAAGCTTGATCAAATAACTGTCTCAATATGCGGTTTTCTGGACTAAACTTTTGCTAGAATAAGCTTTTTCACTTGTCTGCAGACCCTTAAATAGAGTACAAGTACTTTAAGTTGATAGCTTTATAAACAAATCAGTAAAAACCCTGGATCTGATCTATATGTTGAAAAATATTGGAGTTTCAGGAATCTGTGAAATCTTGAATTCAATGTAAACACACTTTCACCTGCTGTGCCGGTTGGTTTATAAATGGCCAATCCGTCGAGTATTACATTTACCTGTGAAAGTGTTTTTTCTGTCCACATAGCCAGCCGGCCGGCTGGTCCAAAAGCCCTGCAAAGGCCAGAAACACACACACACGCGCGTGTGCACACCTTTTTAGTTTCGAGATGATGGTGCGAGTGAGATGGCGCTAAGAAAGAAGAGGCAAAAACAAAATGGCAGCCGCCCAAGCTCTTCATTCAAAATACTGCGACGCAATTTGGCCGCCATTTTGATTTTTGCCCGTTATATTGAATTTGAACGCGCGCTGTCGGCGTCTATTTTTCGATTTTGTTTTGTTTATTTCGTTTCTTCGTTTCGTTTCGAATTTAGGTTTCCTTGGCGCTTTTTTTTTTTTTTATTTTTTTCTTCTTTTTGTCAGCGCGTAGGCGGCGACGTCATCACGCAGCGCCTCTCACGCAGTTTTACGCATCGCCCTCTCACGCGCTATTTTCGGTTTTATTTACATTTCGAAAGCGCTGAAAACGGAAAAATCGACAGCAAAAAAGAAAAAAGAAGAAAAGCTTTCAAGACGCGCCGTTGTTTGTTGTCATCGGGTGTAAAACATTTTCGCTGCCAATCATGCGTAAATTACGCGATTAAATTGGATTTTACGGTATTTCCGTGCAGCATGCAAAATCCACATAGACCACATTGATACTGGAGGCATCTGGTCCGCTTTTCTGGTTTAATGTAGCGAACGGGCCTTAGCTTTACAAGTTTTCACCTCCAAGAAACGCTTAACAATCATCTCGAGTTTTTGTTTTGCCATTTTGCCATAATTTCCTTTTCTGTATGGGCAAGGAAATGCCGCTGGGCGTGGCTGGGCGTAGGCGTTGGCGATGCTTCCGCTTTAATGGCATTTGGTACGCAACGTGTTTTTATTGTCTCTATCGCACGCTGCGTATACGTAATGTGAGTTACCATACTTTGTCTTTTGTTGTTGTTGTTGCTGTGTATGCCCCTCTGTCTGGCAGTTTGTTTGCTTACGAAGCATTTCCTTTGAGCATTGAGCAGGCGTTTTCTCAGGCCTTTAACACATTCTGCAGCCGGAAAAAAAAGCCTTTTCAATTTTATTTGACTCATTTTCGCATTCGCTTTTCATGGCACTTTCCTTGCAGTCCTATATTTATGGCTTCCCACTTATTTGCTTACCCCTCGACGAACAGCTGTGCGTTTCATTAGCAGCCTGCCCCTACCATGGGAAAGGGGCGTGCGCGTGGGCGTGGGCATGGACATGGACATGGTCATGAAAATGGACGTGTAGGCGTTACGAACGACGTCATCATGTATATTATGCTTATTAATGTCCTCTCTCGTCAGCCTCCGCTTGGCTTTGAGCAGCTCGAACCTGGCGATGACGTCGTCAAAGCGGAAATTGTTGAAGCTTCAATCGAATCATGTCAATCATTCCTTTAATTCTTGCTCGGCATGCATACCATATACCATATACTAGAGCTAGATATTATTTCCGATTTAAATCTGTTTCGGTTATTTTGTGAGTTATGCGTCTGGTTGAACTTTGGCAAACATTTTTGTAGTGAGTACGCAATGAAATAGCTTCACATTTTCATTGGCATTTTCTTGACATTTTTCCCTCGATTACAATAAGAGCTCGTAAAATTTTATTATCACTAATAAAATTTAATTGAAACAGGAAACTCTCGCATAAATTTGAGCACACACACACACACACACAAGAGTTAAATAAGGGCGTCATATAAAGATTTTCAATGCTGCAGCCAAAATGAAAAGAAAATCCTTATGCGTCGTCGTCGGGTGATTGTTGAGGGGTTGCTAGGGCCAGCCTTGGGTAGTTTATGCGCATCGGAAATGCAATTGGATATGGTCAATATACTGAGCGAATCTGGCAAGGGTATGCCATGCCGTTGAGTATTTGAAATGCGAAACGCTGCTAAGCTGTTGATTTGTCAGTCTTAAACGCACACGGAAATGTTGACTAGTTAGCTTTAGTTGGAGCTGAAAATGTATATTGTATGAATATATATTTGCAAAACAATGTGGTGAAATTTAAAAATCACAGTCGCAGTTATAAGTAGAGAGACCCGTAAGAGACCCGTACTTCGTGGTCTGGTCCAATCCACAGTCCAAACCAAAGTCAATCCCATGACGCAGACAGACTCCTAGAATAATAAATAAATATCTTATGCAGAAAAAATTTTTCAATTTAAATACGCATCAAATGCAGAGCGTTAAAACGAGAGAGGGTACGCGAGAGAGAGAGAGAGTGAGAGTGAGAGAATATTGTGCAGTGTCTCCCGGTGTTTTACGTTGTGTTTATACGCCCATTTGGGTTATTCAACTTTCGGGAACGACCGATGCCGACATCGAGCCGTTGATCCCGTTTGACTCTTTCAACTGTTTGGGTTGTAAAAAAAATGTTTTGTATACGTACTTACGCCTCGTCCGTGTGTGTGTGTGTGTGTGTTAGTGTTGGCTTGTGTTTTGGTATTTTATTTATATTTCACCGGGGAAACAAACGCATTTACATATCTTAGAATTCTGTGTGTGCGAGCGTGTGTTTTTTATCGCACCAATTGGTTTGTTGCGCTGTTTAAATCGCAAAGAATTTTATTTTCAATTTCAATTGCATGCCTCCGTCTGGCACCTGCTACTGGTGTCTCTCATGCCTTTGTTTATTATGTATTTTATTTGTTATTACTGCTGCCGCTTGTCAGGAAATTATGTAATAATTTCTGTTGATAAAGGTGAGTGTGGGGGGGGGGGGGGGGGGAAAGATGCAATCCTAGGGCAATCGCAAATCCGTATTGGAAAACAATTGTGCTATCGGAATGTGATGATACTGGCAAACGACATTTATTTTTACATAAAGATCATATTTTAACATATTTATTGACTCCAATAAAATTTAAATATTTTAATGGGGTTGAGATTATAATATAAAATATATTAATGAGCAATTGACACATTAATAATGAGTAAGAATTGTTGTTATTTTGGGGAGCAACAATATCGAGAAGCATTTTTCAACATAATTATTATTTTTATTTAACACGAACTTCAGATATCTTTCCGCTGAATATCGTACAATCAAAGCGGGAGTTTCCTTTGCCGGCAAACGCAGTTCTTATTCACATTGCTCTGCCGCTCTCACTTCACTCTCTCTCTCTCTCGCGCTCTCTCTCCCTGTGCTTAGGTGTTGAAATACAGTGAGCGACTTTGAGGGTTCAACGGCTCGCAACAACAACAACAACAACCACGTCCCGACGAGCAGCTGCTGCAACAGGTGATCCTTTGCCAGTGCGTTGTCTACCTTTTGCCGGCTGAAGGTCAACAAACTTGGTGGTGGCAGCGACGCTATCGGTGCTGGTGGTGGCGGTGGCGGTGGACAGAGGCAAACGAACTCCATGACGCCGTCTGTCTCTGTCTGTGTGCGCGCGTGTGTGTGTGTGCTATTCCTTTTGTGGCGTCGTCGTGCAACGAAGCCTGAAAAAACCGTAATTTGAATCCAATCTTTTTGGGGATTCTCTTTTACACGCACACGAAAAATGCCAAGAATAAGAATGAGAAGAAGAAGAAGGGCAGACAACATCGAAAATGCCGACAATCAAAACAGAAACCATACGAATATAAAACCAAATTCTCTCGAAAATTAACCATAAAAATAAAAGAAGAAAGCAAGACAAAACAATTTCGACAAGTCGAACGTTAAATACACTCGCCGAAAAAACTAGCCTGTTCCAATTAAATGATAAATTTACCCGCAATCAGGTATAATCAATAGCAAAAAGTCGGGCTTAGATTGTAGAGAGAAAAAGAGAGAAAGAGAAAGAAAGAGGGATTGAAAGAAATATAGAATGAGATCGAGAGATAGAGACCGAGGTAACCCAGCCCTTGACTACGTGCTAAAATGATAATACTCGTCCACAGTTAGGGTATAAATTAAGTAAAGTAATGCGTCGAGTTGAATGCGTGTCAGATATAATTTATTTATAAGCGAGCGCGTTAGAGAGCGATAAAACGGGAGAGAGACAGAGGGAGCGAGAGCCTGAGCAGCGACCGCAGGTGGGAGATTCTGTTGATTTCGTCATGAGTACAAAAATATGCCGTTGCCTTTGCCGTTTGCCGTTTTGGAGTCGGTCAAGCAACCCGAAAGCAAATCCAAATCCAAATCCAAATACGAGACACCGTTCGTTCGTTGCGCTCCCGTCAAGTTTATTGACCATCCCGGGGAGTGACCAAAATTTATGCCAAAGGTAATTACCGGTAGGCCCAACAATTTGTTGCCGTTGTTTGTTTTGGTTTGCGCCGAGCCATGGGAAGCTGTCCCAGCTACAATGGAGCATGGCACATTCTGTGCGTGTGTGTGTGTGTGTGTTGCCTTTTTTTCTATTGGTTTGCTATTTGTTTAGTTTTGCGTGTGCGTTTCTTTAATTGGATACGTGACAGGGACGGCACCGCTTTCACCTATAATTCGGAGCCCTCGCACCAGATTCATATGCCTCTATAGCCGAGGGGCCTAATCAAGCCAATTCGAGACGATGTTGGACATCAAACAGCTAATGTGTTAAGCACTTTCGCTTGCAGCGTTGCCAACCCTAACAGTCTGGCAACTCTGGCAGCTGGCCAGGCTCAAACTTGTAGGAGTGTGACCCATTTTTGCGGGCCCCCCTCACCGAGGCACTGCCAATCGCAAATGGCGTCAAATTCGCTTCCTGCTTTTGGGCTGTTGCCATGTTGCCCCGGCCACGAAGTGGGTCAAACAGTTGTTGCTGGCGGCGTTGTTTTCGGAATCATATTCGAAACCTGCAACCGGGCAACGTTGCGCATGATTTTTGTTATGACTAAGCTTTGCCTCCGTGTGCCACATGCAAATGCAAATTGCAAAGAAAACAAAGCAAACCAAAAGAAAATTATAAATAAAAACAAAAACCAAAACAAAAAGAGTATACACATCCATGGGAGCTACCCAACAAAACAGCTTCAGTGGCGGAATAATGACACACATTCGTTTCGTGGCGCCACACGAGAATACATGGACGAAGTACTTATGCTCTTTAAAGGCAGTCTATATAGTGTATATCGCAGAGGAGATAAACAGAAGGGGATAGATATACAGAGAAAAAGTACAATTATAGACCATCATTCCCAATTTTTCTCCACAACTAACTTTCAAAGAGTTTCATTTATTTGGAGAATCTACAATTATTTAAATTACCAACAAATTCTAAGATAAGAAATTATTTTAAAGTTTCTTTTTATATAATTTATACTTGTACTTACAAAATATAACAATATTTATGAAAAATACTACGATATTAAAATAAAATAAATCAATTCAAATGACATAGTTTTCACAAATTATATATATTTTTCTTTCAATTATGTTAAGTTAGGCGTTTGAGTCGATGTTCTTATTATATTTAATATTTGATACATTTGGTTGATAAATATCATCAAATAAAAATTAAATATATTAAAAAAATGTTCATATTTATTTAATATTTGAAACATTTAGTTAGTAATGTTCATATAATTAAATTAATAAATGTAAAAAATTGCAACTGCTTTGCCGATCTTATAAAAATAAAACAATCTATAAATAGAATATCTAAGGATATTAATATACATTTCTTCATCTGCTGTATGTGTGCGTGCGTGTTATTCATGTACCTGCTGCATTTGTGTGTGTGTGTGCAAATATTTCGTAGCCGCCATGGGGGCCAACTCTGAATGCTCTAGCCGGCATTTGGCTTTGCGGTTTTTCTAAGAGGCGCCGCTGGCTGCTGTGGAAACAGCCACTGCAATGTGTGTCACTTGCTGTGTTTTGCTCATATTTGAGTATAGCCCGAAAAAATAAATATATATGTATAAACGCACAGTGTTAAATGTATGCCAGCCGGCCCCCGCTGCCGCTTTGCACTTGCCCCAGCTAGGCGCTGGCGGTTGGGAGTCATTGAGTCTCAGTCGGCATAAACAAATTTAGCGCGTCGCCTTGTCACAGAAATTAAATTCAAAGCAAGTCAAAGCAACAACAACTACAACAACAAGGTGCATTAGCAATGCCAATTGTTGATCTTGTTGTTGTTGCTGCTTGCACAAATTTTATGGCAAAAAAATGTATTTGGTGTCACTGTTACAATGTTGCGTGCCATGTTTTGGAGTTGCGCGTTCATTATTTGGGGCAATGCGTAAAAATTAGCAACAAATTCGACACCCACACAATAAACATGTCTGCGACTAAGTAAACAAATGTTGTACATCAATTTATGATACATTTAGAAAATTATGCAAGCTATTAATTTAAATATTTGTCGCTTATTAGTTGAGGGTCAAAAGTGTTAATTGCTCTTAAGTGTGCACACAACATTGATTTAGGAACTTTAATTGAACTGTGTGTACTCAAAACTTAAACGATTATGCCTGTAATTGGCAGTAAATTATATTTTTTAGTTGTTCAATAACATTCTAAAATAACTGTTAAACAGAAGTACACTTTTCAAAAACTACAGAAATATTAGAAAATTTGTGTTGTTTGTTTGTTAATTGACCAATTCATGAATTGAGAATCGAGAATCTTAACTTTGATCAGTTTAACAGTCTGAAATACAGCAATTTTCGGTCTATCTAAACATTTCAGTCTTGACGTTGAGTGTACATAAAAAGAATAAAATTTCGCAATTTAATTGCTTACATCGTTCATTTTGATTGAAATTTATGGCCAGCGGTGTCCTCAGTTTTCATCATTTAATTTTCATTTTCGTTGCTCATTTTCATTTTCTCATTTCTGAAAAGGCCCACAAAATGTTGGTCAATGGCACAAAGAATTCGGTGAGTGCCCAGTGCAGCTCGCAGGCCGTGAGTTTAAATTTGGCATCGACAATTTTTTATAGCGCTGCGGCTTTCGATAAGAAATGTGTAATAGGCCTTAATAAAAATAGAAGAAAACAACAACAACAGAAACAAGAACAAAAACATCTTAATATGCTCTGCTTACATTTTGAAAAAATAGCATAATTAAATGTGAAAAACTTTGATTGTGGGCGAATTCCACATAGATGTAAGATGTTGAATTCCGAAGGTTCGTCTACATAGCCCACATACGCATGACGACAGTGCATTTAAAGATTGTCTAAGATTTTGTTCTTGATTTTTTTGCTGTTGCTGTTTACTGTTCAATTGTATTAATAGCTCAAGCTGTTTGAATCTCTTCTATTTATTTTGTATGGCGAGCAATTGATTTTTCTTCCTATATACAATGCTGTGTAAGCTGTTTCGTCTTATCATTTGAGTAAATATTTATGCCGCCGCTAATTGAAAGGCGGACAAAAGATATTTGCATAGAGCTGCTTGCCAGCCAGTCAGCCATACAGCCATTCAGCCAGTCAGCCAGATAATGTTAAGTTCTGCCCGCAATGATAAACTTTAGACAAGTAGCTGCCACAAAGTACAAAGAGTGGCCTAATTAGTGTCAAGTGTTGCCCCAGCGATAACAACAGCAACAACAACAATAACGGCAGCAACTTCAATGAAAATGACAACATCACAGCAGCCATACAAAAGAGGGAAGTCAATTAGAAAAGATGCAAAGCTTAGTCCGGGCTTAGCTGTGGGTTCAGGTTCGGAGTCTGCGCTGCACTGTGCTTTCAATTGCAACATGACAAAAAAAAAAAAATAACAAAAAAAAAATATAACATAGAAGTAAAATATAGTATTGCATGCCGAACAGTAGCTACAACACAAGTATCTACAAGTCGACACAGCGCCAACTGGCAACGGCAATACGAAATACGAAATACAAATCGAGACGCTGTTGCTTTTGTGTGTCGCTTAGCTAGTCGAACTGAATCATGACCCAATAACCTAATTTTCCAAATGCCAGCCCTCTCGCTCGCACGCACGCGCGCGTTGCAGGCGACCGCAATGACAGCGGCTAACTGCAAGTGGCCCCGGCGACGGGGCAAAATGTAGCGCACAGATACAAAACAGCAGCAGCAGCAACAGCAACAGCAGCTACATAAGCTTGGATACGTATTGAGCTGGCATTGAGCTAAGGCTGATCAGCAGCTGCTGCTGTCTGTCTGTCGGGCTGCCGCGTGCGGGCTGTGTGGTAGGGGGCGGTGGTCGGTTTGCCTGAGGTGCGGCACAGTGCAACGGGCACAGTTTGTTTTGCTCTTTTTTTGTTGATTGTAAATTGCCATTTGCAGTGCATTCATTTTCATCAGCTGCTGATGCAACGGAAGACAAAGCAAAGTGGCAATAAATAAGCTTATTTTTAGTTTAGTTTCTCAGTGTATTTCTCTATTCGTTTTTTTTTTATATTACGATTTTTTATTTATTGTTTGCTATTCGTGCGCATGCACAAAACAAATTTCGAGATGCATATCGAGAAATGTATTTCAAGTGTGCGATTGCCAAGTGTCGTGACATTCGCTACACTTCCTCAGATACGTACATACACACGCACTCGCACACACACTCACACACACACTCGCACTTGTTATGCGTTATGCAAAGAGCAACCGAGTTTTGTCTTCGATCACAACAAATCTGTACTAATAAGGCACTCTGAACTTGATAATGCACTTGACAACGCATCTAAATCAAATTAATTAATGCAAATAACTCAGTTAGTCATTTACTTATTTGAACAGTAACTGGCTTGTGTGTGTTTATATTAAGTATTTATTCATTGAACTGAATGTTGACTGCCTTTGCGTGCAACGACACCCAAAAACATGTCCAGTTCAATAATTTCACGCACAAGTTTTTGGAACTCATTAATTGTTGTTGTGTCTAATTAGAACTGGCGTAAATGCAAAGTTCAAATCTGCTAACTTATTCAGATTGCAAACACAAAATAATTACGCATACGCACTGTGCGACAGTGGTTCGAGCTATGCAGCAGCATTTGTCGCCCAACGAACAAATGCTGATCACTGCTTTTAATTTCAGCATTAATTTTGCTGTTATCAACAATTTATGACGTAGATAAAATTTAAATACTTATGAGGCACGCCTTGAATTTAAATGCATAGCCTTGAATGCCGTCTGATTTGGGCGCTACAAGTTTTGGACAAAAGCTAAAGGTAAACGTGAAGTCGCATACAACAAGAAACTTGTATATTAATAAATTGATTTGTATATAAACAGCACAGAAATGTATTTTTAGGCGATTGCATGTTGCCATCACGTGCACACACGCAAATTATGTTTGTTTTATGCTGATTTGATGACTTCATAAATGTGATTATTGCAGCATGTGCTGGAATTTATTTAAATCGAACAGACAGAAAAGCTAACTAATAAGACCAAGATAAAACCAATTTGTTTAATAATATATTTGAATGTGCGATAAGTTAAATAAAAACAACAACAAAAGCCAGGAAGCGATTGGCAGTTAGTTATAGCCGAGCCATGAGCACTGCATTTGTAATAAATCTCATTCAAAGCTTTCAGGTACTCGGCAAGCTTAAAGTACCTCAACTTTTATATTTTAAATAAATCAGTCTAGCTTAAACGCATTTATACGAGTTAAAAGCTCTTCTTATTAAAAAAGTTATATGAGCTTTAAACCGCTTTTAGATTAAATGTGCTTATTAAGCTCATTTAAAATTAAAGAAGTGTACGCTTTATATTTTTAAGATTTCCGCTTGCAAAGCTACCATAAACGAATTACTCCTGCGAGCTTTGTATTCACAGAAATTCTCGCAAAATGCGTTATGACGCAAAGCTCTTTTAAATACCAAGATTTTTTAGATTATTAGTAAATCGTATTAAAAGTTTTCAAAGTTTTTAAAATGCAAAAGTTCTTTCAGCTTTTAAAATAGAATAATTCTCGCTTAAAGCTTTAAGGAGCTTAGAAAGATTTTTCTAACGTAAAAGGATTGCAAGCTTTATAGTAAATATGAACTGCGCTTAAAGCTTTAATTAAAAAAGAAAAGTGACTTTAGCTTAATATATGGAATAAATTTAGCTTTAAGCTTTATTGTGCTCTTGCAAAGCTCTCTAATCGAAAAGGAGTATATGCTTTATATTTATTAAGAATTTCGCTTTAAGCTTGTAGGTGCTTGCAAAGTTCTTTTAAACGCAAAAGTAGTGTAAGATTAATACTCAAAATAAATCTCACTTAAACCTTTCAGGTACTTGCAAAGCGCGGTGAGCTAAATATAAATATTTAAGCTTACTTAAAGTTTTCAGGTGTACTAAAAGCTCGAAAAGCTCAATGACTTAAGGGGCTATTCTAACCAATGAATCAGCTATGAATTCCGCTTAAAGCTTTTAAGTGCGTGCTAAACTATATATATGTACATATATTAAAGCTCACTTAAAGCTTTCAGCTGCTTGCAAAGCCTTCTGCATTAAAGCCCACATGATTTCTCACGCAGCTTAGGAGTCTGTGGAGTTCCATTTAAATTTAAATGCTCATCTTTATTTTTGCCCCTAAACTGCCTTATTCATTCATATTGAAAGTGTTTTTTACTCTTGATATGTTTGCCTCTAACGGGCTCTCTGTGAGTTTTTTAGCCGGTTCGGCAGTTCGTGTGCTTTTTCTTTTGGGTTTTTTGTGGGGCACGCACCAAAAAAAATAGTTCGGCTGTTCCTAGTTTGTGTAGGTGCGTGTGTGTGTGCGAGTGCGTGTCTGTATGTATGTGCTGTGTAAATAAACAAATTCAAGGTTGATTACCAACAACAGACACCCCCCCCCCCCCCCCCCCACCCCTCAGTCAACTGTGAACGCTATCACCTTCAATGCTTTGAGCGCCTCGTGAGTTTTTTGTGCTTATTTTTTTTTTTTCTAATTTCGGTGACATATGAAAAAATAAATTCTCGTGGGTTGTCGACGTTAGCTGTAAAGGGCCCAACGTCGTACAACAACAATTTTAGCTGGCATTTTGTTATTGTTTTTATTGTTTTTTTGCGTTTGTAGTTTGTTTTCATTATTTATTTGCTAGCGAGAATATTTTTGTGGTTTTGTTAATTTCATAAATTAAGCTGCCATTTTTATTTGCAGCTGTGTTCGTACCAACACACACACACATCTCTGCTATACATATATTTATAAATATATATATTTATATTTATTGCTATATATTTATGTATCTATTGGTGGCATGCGTGTAATGTAATATTTTTTGCCTATTTGAAAGTACATTGAAAAAATGTGCTACAATTCATTTCTGTTTTTTGGGCACGCAATATGTGGTTGAAGTACATTTTTCATATTTTATTTCAATTTATTTATCAAGTGCCTGCCCAGCATTTCCTATCGCCCCTCACTTCTTTATCAGACCGATGTAATTTCAAATTTATGCTCGTGTTCATTTTTTTACGCTGCTGCGTCAGTGTTTTTTTTTCAAGGTGAATTTGATTGAACAAGTGGAAATGACAGCTCCAAAGGCGCGACTAGCAGATACCACGCGAGGCTTTCAAATATATAATTGTAATTACGTATGTTTTTTTAAACTAAAACAACGCGTGCTCTTCACTCGTACAGGGTATTATCTCCTTTTTTAGCTGTAGTTAATTTGGATTTGTTTGTTGTATTGCTCAAAGGCTGGTCAAGCAGATTCCACGTGAGGTTTTTAAATATATAATTGTATTTTTCGTACGTTCTTTACGCTAAAACAACTTGTGCTCATCCCCAAAACGGGGTATTAGCTACTTTTTTAGCTGTAGTTAATTTGGATTTGTTTATTGTTGTAACTATTAATCAGTTGCGTAAACAGGCTTCTTCAAAATGTGTTTTGTATATATTTTTTTGATCTATAGTTTGATAATAATCAACACAGAATTGTGAGCAGACGGGAGCGAATGCTTTTACATATACTCATGTAAATAATGTGGTAAGGGAAGGAGGGAAAGATTTAAATAATTAATGAAATGTACAAGGTGAACTGGTGTATTTAAAAAAAGTGTGTTTAAATTCTTTGATGAATTCTAACGAATATGAACTTTGATTGAATAAATAATTTACTAGCTAAAAAGGGTGCTAGAAAGCCTTAAAATATTCTAATGCTTTATGACATTTATTATTAAATATTTCTAATAGTTCTGTTGTATATCCCAGCAAATTTATTTATTCAAATGCATTTTCTTTTTCTTTACAGGTGAGTTCACATTTTTGGCATGCAAATTTAATGGTAAGACTCTGACACAGAATTCGAACTGCATTTTTGTGAAATGCAAAATTAAAATAACAATTTGCTCGGCAATATTTTAAAATAACGAAAAACTGTTTGGGAAATATTTGTCCTTTTCAATAAATTCATTTGCAAGTTAAATACAAATATCTGCCATTTATTTACATTTGAGCAGAACAACTTTTATTATTGTAATTAATTGTTATTGCTGTTGCGGCATTGTAAATAAAACAACACAATCTGAGGTTGCGTAAAACTTTTGTTAAGCCAATGTCCCTTTCTCCCACACCTCCAAATTGTTTTTGTACTACTATTTTTCCACTATTTCTGACAAGTGCACAACTCTTGCGATAATAAAAACAATAGTAAAACACGTAAAATTAACAGCAAGAGCTGGCAAACGTTTACGTTTTACGTAAGCGTTAAAGCTTCTGTAAAACGGGGAAGTATGTATAATATGGGCAAGCCGAGGATTAAATACCCTTGTAGACAATGCCCTTATGCAGATATATATATGATAATAGTGCAGCTGGCAAATTCTGAGTTTGATTAAAATATCTTGGAAAACAGGAAATTTTTTTGCCATACAATTGATTTCCCGACTTCGACTATTCCTGAGGCAAATACATGATATAGTCGTCCGTTATTGATACGATTTTGCATATACGTAGGGCACATAGTGGTCAAGATATCTTGGTAAAAAAAAAGTTGTCCGTACAACAACCCACCTTTCGACTGTTCCATCGGTCCTATGGCAGCTATGTGATATAGTGGTCTGATCCGGCCGTTTCTGACATATGTACTGCCTGCAACAAAAAGACTGCCCCATGCAAATTTCCAGACGGTACCTTTTAAACTGAGAGATTAGTTCGCATAGAAACAGACAGACGGGCATGGCTCTTTTCCTAGACGTTACGTATTTTATTTCAAAATTATTATGCTCTCTACAAGGGTATAAAAACACAGCAAATGTAAAAACAACCAGCTTGTTTCGCAAAGTTAAGCGTGCTTGTCAAGCAGATACCCTGCACTTGACCATGAAGCCAAAAAAAATGTTTTGAAGTAAATTTCTACATAGGATTTAGTTTCCAAAATTAACATTAGCTATAAATTCTCATCACTAAGCTTAACCATATTTATTAAATACATTCGCTTATGTGTGCAGCTCCCCCTTTCTGACCAATTGCCTGGGTATTAAACCCCATAAAAACAACAAAAGTTAGCTTATGCAAAGCTGCACTTTTAACTGTTTTTCATGTTTGGTTGGTTCATTTAATTTCGAATTAGTTTTCTTAAGCGGGCTGCGCGTAAGGCCTAGAAATATGTAGGTGTGCACTGCACCCGCTGCAACTGGCAACAAATTGGCCAATTGATAACAGCTGACGCTGTCTAATAAGCTGGCAAGGCGACCTTGTGAGGGGCAGACGACTGCCATTGCCAATACCCTCATGGCCAGCAGACGGCTTGTATGTTTTATGCATGCCCATAGTTATCAGACGGGACTTTTGCAATGCAACAATGCGCCCTCATGGAATGCCAAATGCCACCTTGGCCCCAGAATACATATGTGTTGTACATATAGATATACGAAGGTGCACACAAGAAGGCGTGCCAATTGTTGTAAATGGGCTGACATTGGCAATGTTTGTGGAAATGAACAAGTGTCCATAAGAGATAAATAAATTATTTGCTGCATTTTAAGGGATTATTTAAGCTGATTTCATAATATGTGAAATGTTTAAGTTTTCTTTTAATGCACATTTTGAGCTGGTTTTGATGTGAACTAAAACGTATTTAAGCCTAATCTTAAACCTATTTTGAGCCAATAATAAGAAGAGTATTTTGAGAACAGTTTTTGCGGGCATATAACACAAGTTCGTTAAAAATAACCTCAGTCTCTTCTTCTGACTACTTTTTGAACTAATTCTGCTGCTAACTAAATCATATTTTAGTGTAATTTAAAACCAAAAATATGTAAAGGGTTCATTGAGAGCTGATTTAAGGCCGTTTGCTGACATATAACACAAACTGTCTTAAAGTCATACAGCCATAAATCGCGTCCTAATATAATTAACTGTCGGCCAAGAAGGCTTTCTATGGGCAGCCACATTGGCCACGTTATTGGCCTTAGTTTTTGCCAGCGGAAATTTTGGCTTTTTTTTTGTTGCGCTTTGGCATAGCTCAAGGATCAGTCAAAGCCATTTGACGTGCCGCATGACACAGCTCAATGGAAGCTCAAAATCAACACCGACGCCCCCGCAAGGTTTGCACGTTTGTTTTCTTTTATACATTTTTTTTTGCCCATGGCGCTAATCCGCCAGCCATTGTCAGCAGAAATGACGTCGACTAATGTCATTTCCACACACCATTTTCCCTGCCAGCTTAGGCAGCGATTGCAACTGCAACTGTGACAGTGGTTGCCAGGGGCCATCAGTTTGGCTGCCAAATGGATGTCTAATTGTAAATGGCATTTTCATGGCACTGCAAGCTAACAATCGAGTGAGAGATATTGAGTGAGACACCTGGAGAGACACAGCGAGACACAAAAAATGTGCCAACTATTTTAAGACATTTTCCTCTCGCTCATATGATATTCCAGCTGCAACTGCTCAGTTGTGTAATGCCATTAATTACTATATATTTGGCTTGATTAGTTGTCCGCATACGCCTACGCCTATGCTCACAGTTCCAGTTCCAGTTCCAGTTGCAACTCCTCTATATGTGTATGCCTAACCTTGCGCAAATATTGCGAATTGACCTTTACATAAATAAACGTTTCGTCGTCATCGCCAACATCTGAATGTGGAAACTCAAGCGCTTCCATTGCATTTCAGTTGCTGTCATTTCGCAGATTGTTATTGCAGCTCGTTATAATTTAACGCTTTTATTTTGTGTACGTGCGTTTCTTTTTCCCCTTTTAAACTATAAATACTTTTGTGTTTTTTTAATTTTTTGTATTATTATTGTTTTTGCTTTCATTGGATTTATGCAACGTTAATTTGGTTTCGCGCAGCTTGGTAAAAAACAATTTTTTGCTACGCTTTTAAAATGCAATTGTTATTTTGCCATAGATATAGGTATTTATATAAATGCATATGTATATCTATAAATACTATATGTTTATTTCTGATTTTTCGATTTGATTGCTTCACTTCATGCTATGAATTTTAATGTTTGCATAGTAATAAGTGTATTGAGTTCTACCAAATACAATACGTTGAGTAAAAAGCATACAAAACAACAAACGTAAAACTAATTACAGAATGAACATAAACTTATTTTATGTTCCTCTAGTTGGGAGTACCTGACTATGAGGTACCCTGAAACTACCGTCGAATTCTCGTTATTAGCCTTCTTCTATACATATATACACAAATATATCTATATACATAAACATATTAATGCAGCATCGGTGCTTACAGTACGTTCCATATGGAATGTTCACCTAGCTGTGTACCAAGATCAAGGCCATACCTTAAAAAATATTTAAATTTTTTATGGGTAATGGGGGAGATATTCAAAGAGTGATATGATTCAATTCTGTGTTTACCATACGAGAAGCTACGTACCAAGTTTGGTGTATATTTGATTTTTATAATCTTCGAGCTATGTTTATGAAACCATGTCGCAAAATCGACAATCGAAAAATATGATAATATCAAGTCTCTAAGTTTTACATACAGACATGGTCTGATCAAGCTGCTTCCTTCGGCTTGCTAGGTACATTTGCACGAAAACAATCTACCCATTTTGCTATTTGCTGGGTAAAGGGTGTAAACAAAACTTTTTAATAGCGTTTGAGAAAATCTGCTTATCGTTTCTTAATCTTAAAAGCCTGGCCGCATAAATCGCAACTATGAACAGCATTTTGGAGTACTTAAAAGATGATTCACAAGCACTTTATAGTCTGAATTCGTCTTTTAACTGGAGACGAGCGACTTTCAGTTAATTATCAATTTTGGCTTTCAACAAATTGGGTGCCAAAAATAGCGTTTAATCTGTTTTAAAACTGAATCGATTTGGTTAAACATATTTTGCAGCCATTAACTGTAACCAATTAGCAAATTAACAAATTTCGTAAGTAGTCGCTGTCATTTGACAGATGCCCAAGCAGCGGGCTGTACAATGTGGACGGACACTAGTGGCTGAGCCACAGTGATGCCAATTTTAATGGCATTTTAATGGGTTCAACTCTAGCAACGAACAATGACAGTTGGAATGACCGACAGAGTCGGTCCTCGTTGGCGGAGAAACTCAGCGTATGGAGCAACCGGAGCAATAAATGCCAAATATGTAATTTGCATTTAATTTGACATTTCAAATGCGTCGTCATAGAACTTTAAAGCGGGTAATTATGGCTAATAATTGCAGGTATCTCCATACATGACAAACTGTTGACAACAAACGCAAGCAGCTGACAGATGGTAAATGTTTGCTTGCAGCACAGTCTTCAAAACGGAAATCTCTTCATTTGCCATTGGCCAGCAGCAGGGTTTCTACTTCTGCTGTTGATATCCTGTGCCAGTGAATGAGGACCCCATCTTTGTTCGTGTCTTTTAATTAGGTTTATTTACCACTTTCGTAACTTCAGCGTGCTGCTTAACTTAAACATTGGTTTCGCATTTCATTTAGCTATTTCTCTGCTGTTATATCATGACATCGGCTTGGTGCATCCCGTTCCGGCCAGGTCCGCCCGTCGGAGCATGTCAGGTGCATTGGCAGGATTGCAATCTGCTTCCGCTTAGTGAACCGTACAATGCCCAACCCCCCCTCCCACCTCCCTCTTGCACAAGCCCCGCTAAAGTCACTGGATACCATTTGCTTGGCCTGCTCGTTTGAAAACATATTAAATTTCAAAAAGGTTTCTCCTTATGCCCCGTTACCATGGACTACAAAGCATGCCGCTAATCAATAGCATCCAGCTGACGGTCAAGAATTCATAAGACTTTCTATACATACATATATATTTTTATATTTATATAAGCCTTTCAGGCGAATGCCAGACAAATTGTTGCATAATGTTGCTGCTATGTAGCCGATGCCTTAAGACCGTAAACATCTTGTACACATTTTGCTTTTTATATCACTTGACGTTGGACTTGCAATGTCATACTTCGAGTTTTTAAAGATAAATAAAGTTTTCAAGTTTTTATTTAATGATCTTTCCATACTTCATACACATAAAACTTGCTGTAAACTGAAAGCACTTTCATGCTTGGTCCAAATTTATGACAAAAAATAAAGTTTTCTTTTTAATATATACATTTTAAAAGAATATAAATTATTTTCACTGGTCAATTCTACTTCTTTTTAATTTTATTTTTATTCTCATCGAAACATATTTTTAAAAGACAATCGGAGTGGGCTTTCTTTTATAGCAACAAAGGATTTTTTTTGTATTTGCTAAAAAGCAAATGTAAAAATTAACTTTTAAACTCTCATTTCTTAAAAATCAAGAGTTGACAAAATGCTTGAATATAATAATTTTCAAAATGTCAAAATATTTTACAAAGTAGTTATTGCATTTAGACAACTCATAAGCGTAAATATCTTAAGAGCTTATACATTTTTAAGCATTTCTTTGCTTTTGTTTTATATTTTTATACGCAAAAGACCAAAAGTTGCAAAATCCAACTGCTGAAATGTTTTTTAAGCACGTCGTTTACAAGCTATTTCCATTTCCATTTTCTTTTTAACTACAATCGGCAGCATTTAAACTTGTTGAAAGCAACAAGAACAACAACTGCAATATTAACAATCAGGGAAATTGCGTGTAAAGTCAGTGGAGACCAAAACAACAACAACAACAACAACGTGCAACAAAGTGCGCTTAAAGTTGTATTTCTTCAGCTTGTTTCATTGCATCGCATTTTGGCATAACAATTCCAGTTGGCAATTTCTCTATGACCCGCGGCGCTTTTCACTTTTTATGTTTTAATTTTTTTTATTTTGTTTTATTTTTCACTAACAACCAAATTATTCGCCGCCCAACCCAAAGCCCAAGTGGAAGAGTCGCAGTCAAAGTTGTAGCCGTTTGGCGTAATTATGAAACTTTTTGTATTTTAATTGGATTTTTATTGATTTTACGCACGTGATGGCCGCAGTTGCAGCCGCGGGGACCTAAAGATACTATCACAAAAAATGCACACACAGTGTATATGGATATGGCCTAACGGCTACCCAAAAGAGACAGAGATAGGGAGAGAGAGAGAGAGAGAGAGGTAGAGGGGGCGAATGTATCCAGTCGCAAGACAATGGGCATAAGGCACAAAACTGCAAATGCTAATAGGAAAACGTGATCTTCGGCTATTGCTCATTATTTCGATTTCAGTTGTGGCTGCGTATGGTCTTAGGGTTTGTTTATAACTAAATGTTTATATAGATACATATATATACATTTTATTTATTTATTTTTCTTGGGGTCTGCAGCGATGAAAATGTCGCTGATAAATTCCATGGCAGCCCAAGGCGCGTGATATGCATATTTGGGCTTCATACCAAAGACGGAAACGCTGAACAGCTGTACGAAGTGTGCGTGTGTGTGTGACTCCGCCAGCCCCCCCTCCCGCGCACTTTCCTACAACATATTTAAGCATTGTGCAACAAGTTCGACCCAATATTACCCAATTATTTGGATAGGCAACTTTTGGTATTTCTTCCACGATATTTCTCAAATTGTGTACAAATTAGTGTTTATTTATTTAATGCTTTAATTTCGAGTAGCTGTTTTTTCCTCCTTTCCATGTTTGGTTTATTAATAAGCCATTTGTAGTTTACTTTCAATTATATAGATTTATTTGTACAGTTTATTTGATTTTTATTGAACATTTCATTAATTTCAATTACAGTTAAAGTATTTATTCATTTACGACTTTGTTCACTTTTCCATTTTCTCTCGTATGTTATTTCACATTGATTGATAAATTGACATTTATTTATGCAATAAATGTTTATAACGTGCAGTTAAAGGGAGAGTTAATTATCACCAAAAAATAAATAGTTAAATTTTATATAATCATATTTACGAGCTGAAAGATAATGAAAAATTCAATATAATTCTTGGAGTTCGTCTTACGACAGTCGTCACAACTGTTGACTCACTTTGGCTTTGTGAGCGTTCCAAAACGCGACTGTCCATTAATTTGGGGCTCTTCGATAATATATAATGCATAAAATTCAGATTTATAGTCTACCCGACTCTAACGGTAAACGTGAGTCAAGGCCCAGTGCCCGAAATTGATGTGCCATAACCGGTTGAGGTTAAGATCTTCTGGGATGAATCGACATTTGGTGTCGAAAGTATGCGAGAAAAGGAGTACAAATCGAAGAAAAAGAAAATGAAGAAGAGTCAGAAGAAGAAGAAAAAGACCAAAACAAAATAAACTCCTGAGCATTGTCGTCGAAGGGCAACCTTCACCTCGAGCCGATCGCACTTGCAGTCAGAGACAAAGCTGACCCAAAATGCACAATAAAAATTTCGTAATTGGAGGAGAAACTTCAGAATGCAATGTAATTCGAAATTCGAAAGTTATTACGCTTAATTTGTGGGTCAAATGGCAGCAGCGGGCTTTTCCCTTTCGCAGCGGCCAAGACGCCACTGATTTGAAAGTCAAGATATGCGAGGGGCAACTTTTTTTAGTAGGTTTTTTTTTTTTTTTTTTTTTGGGCCTCGGAACTCATATGAGAAATGCAATGCGGCCTTAATTTATATGATTAGCAGCTGGGCCGCTGTGTGCAGTATGCAGATAAGCCCGTTGATTCATGAGCTAACCATAAACGGTATACGCAACGAAATGAAATTTCAAACAAGTGGGTCAGAGGTATGGCCAAGCAGGCAACACGCTGAACAATGCAAATTTCGATCTTGTACCCGTTGTCATTTCGAGTCAGGCGACAAAGGCAACCCACAAATAAACAGCTCCTTTTACAGGCAGCGAAAAACAGATGCACTGCACAACAACAGCCACAACAGCAACATCTACATTTCCAAATATGCAAAAATAGCCAAAATAGCGCGTTGGATATTCGAATAATTGAATCTGCCAAATCATGCGAGGCCAACCCAACCCCGCCAGATAAACTTTTCATGCGCTTCAGCATCAACTGCTAAATGCGCTTTTGGCAGTTGCCGTTGCAGTTGCAGAGTTGCAGTTGCAGAGTTGCAGTTGCCATGACAGCTGCCCATTGACTGTCTGCCAAATATCTGGCCAACAAAAGAGCCACCCACCCACTATTTCATATACGTAATGCATTCAGTGCTGCATGTGATGCATAGGACATTTTGGGCATGCACACACACACACCCGAAAATATGCAGCTCCAGGTGTTGATTGCCGAGTCCCGGTTAATTGAGTTATTTGGCGTTTGCAACATCAGTGGCAATTGAATGTCCTCAAAGGACACTTAATTAAGTCCAACCGCGACGCACTTTTAATTAACTTGTCAACCTTTGACTGTAGCCGCAGCTGGGCAGCGCTTCTCTGATTTTGAC
This sequence comes from Drosophila montana, assembly GCF_035044405.1. Lineage (NCBI taxonomy): Eukaryota > Metazoa > Arthropoda > Insecta > Diptera > Drosophilidae > Drosophila > Drosophila montana. The sequence goes on along the minus strand of NW_026998620.1, from coordinate 11,398,566 downwards.
AGCTCAATAAACAATAAACTTTTAACATTTGCGGGTGGCTCTTAATCACATATTGAGTTGTTGTGCAGCTATTTAATGTAAATAGTTACGGCCTGTAGTCACTCCCGAAGCGGTTAGGCATAAAATAAGAAACACTTCTTTTGTATAATTAAGATATATAATCAGGTGTTATTTATTTCAAAGATCTCTTGTGAGCATATATAAGTAGTTACTGATTGAAATTAAAATTAATAAACTGTTTCTTATTCAATTTAAAATATATGTAGGAGTAAGATAGATTGTAAGATTGGTTCCATGTTTTATCGACAAGCACTATAATAAGCTATCGAAGTAGAATAAATCGTTGATTGAAAAAAGAAAGAAGGTTTTATAAGGCAAAAAAAGGAAAATAACAATGAAATAGTTTTCATTAAAAAACTTTGGAGTAGCAAATGGAAAACATCCCCATCACCACGTATTTGACCTACTTAGATTGTAACTGTCATATGTTATAAATGCTAAAACCTAACTAAATTATTCTCAGCACAATTATTTAAATTCAATTTATATAATATATGTGTTTATCACATATTGGAACAGACTATCTTTCACCTGGGCAAGCAATATATTTTTTAATATTCTTCCCGCTTTTTATTTTTACACAATTTCTCTTAAGCCATTTATAATTTCGTTTGCCTGCAGCAAATGAGCGCTTTATTTGTAACTTAACTGTTTTTTATTTTTGATTTAATGGCCATAACCCATTTGGTGCAAATTGGCCAATGGACTGCAGCCAGCGCCCGATTGATAGGAGCCCAGTTAACACGACCAATTTATTTAAGAGCCATCATTAATACCCGCTGCTAGATAAGTACAAATGAATGTTTTTCGATAGCGGGCCGCCATGAATCAATCGTTTACATTTATCTGATCTCGCCAGGCGCATAAAACAACGGCAACAGCAGCAACAAATTGCCCTCGCCACCAACTAAGTATAAACATGTTAGGCCAATCTTCAGGCGCGAATCTTTTGGCTATATACGGCACACACATAAATATGAGTTCATTATAAAGCCACAAGAGTGTGTGTGTGTGTGTGTGAGAGTGTGTGTGTGTGAGGGGCGGGGGAGGGTTGTTTGACGAGACAAATTGAATTGCATCTCTCAATCTATCTGCCGAGTTTAGTAAGGAAAATTGATGGCAATGCTGCTGGCGTATGCATATAGACATAATTGTCAGCACAAAGCAATGACTCAGCCGAACTCAGCCTAATAACTGATTTATGAAAGCCCAAAATGAACAGTCGCTCAAAAGAATTCTTTGGCCAATTGTGCGCCTTGTGTCCCGCACGCACTTTAAGCAACGCGAATCTGCAGGCGACGCATAAATCATTTTGACAGCTACTGGGCTTTTCGTTTTTGGCCAGGCTTTTATTTGGCAGCTGGGCCGAAACTGGTTCGACAGCCCTCCGCTCTCTGTGCCGTCCAGTGCATATGCCAAAAAATCGTGTGTGCCGACCATCGAACACCTTTGGCCTCTGGCTGCATCCTGGCGTATAGCGTACCAATGGGCAGCCAGCTGTGCCGTCCAATATTTGACTCAATAAAGCAATGAATCGTGAAACAGAATTCCTGGATGCGCCCAGCATGAAGTGTGTGACGCCTTTTAGGTTCATTCAATTTGCGTACGCTTCCAACTGCAGTGAGTGTGAACACCAGGGCCCTAGGCTACACCTACAAAAATGATATTATTTTTGGGGAACAGGTTAGCTATCCAAAAAGTTTTCTGGATATCTGACGCAAGGCGTCATATTAAATTTGGTGCTTTAGCTTGAAATTATGGGCACAAAGAGGATCCAGATACCGAGTATGATTACGTTCACAAGCTTAAGTCCCAGGCTCTTACAGTTCAAGAGATCGACATGTTCTATAATGCGGACAGATGGTACAGACGGACATGGCTAGCTCGGCTCGAATATAGATGCTTATCAAGTATACACATACTTTACTAGCGGTTATTCCCCGGCCTTGCTCGTGACAAGTTTTGTGCTTAAAGTTGTAGCTATATTCTTTTATTTACATAATACCTTGAAGTTATATTTTACATTCTTATTTAAATATAGGCTTAACAAAAAAAGTTGGAATCAACTATTTGGGCTGATGGCCCATGTTAGTTTTGTGGTGGTAATCTTGCAGCCGAATTAAAAACTAATGTTAATAAAACTTTAGACCCGCAAACACGTATTAAATAAATTATCACACAAAAACAAAATAAGCACGTTTTAAAAGATTTTCCAGCAATAATTCTTTTGGTAATAAATCGTGATTTCTTCACACTCGTGGAACTTTCCAAGACCTCACCTAAGCGTGCACTTTCATTCCTAAAGATAACTACCTAGCATTTATGGTTTGGTTTGCGTTGATTTCCAATCTGTTAGTCAGTCATTCAGTCAGTCAGTCGGTACAAACAGTTTTATATATAGAATTGGAGTAGCATTTGCTTTTTTTTAGCCATTTTCAATGGGTGCAGGCTATACAAATTAGCATGCTTATTAAATGTGTTCTTCTTTTTTATTCGTACTATGATTTTATTTCTGTCTGTGACATTTTTACGAGCGCCCATAAAACGTCTGTTGGAAAACTGTGCTCATTACACGTAGCGAAACCGAATCATTTCTTCGACTTGTTCTTTCTCTAGCGCATTGCGCATACGCCGAGTTGCGCTGCGCTGTCGTTGCATATATAAAAACTGAAAGTTTCACACGTTCGTCTGTTTACGGGAGCAATTACGTGTCATGATAAGCGCATCGAATCGACGATGGCATAAAAAACAGGGAGAAAAATAAATATAATAGTACTTAAAATAATACTGCACTAAAGCTTGACACGTAATTGAGGAAAATAAAAATGTAAACCGCAGTATCGAAGCACCGAATAAAAGTAAATGTAGTATTGCGACAGATAGTAAATATTATAGAGAGCTTAAGACTATATACTATTAAATAAAAAGTCAGTAAATTGGACAAAGGACTGTGATATATATGTGCACAGTTTTCCGTGTATCTATTGATTTGATTTTAAACCCTGAACTCATTATTATTTGTGCAAATGTATGTAACAGGCAGAAGGAAGCATCTCCGACTCCATAAAGTATATTTATTCTTGATCAACATCAAAAGCCGAGTCAATCTACCCATGTCCGTCTGTTCGTCTGCCCGTCCGTCCGTATGCCCATCTGTCTGTCCTTCCGTTTGTATGTATTAACGCTTCCATCTCGGAACCTATACGAGCTAGAGACTTTAAATTAGATCCTCCTAGTGCCCGTGCAGTACAAATTTGTTTCCGATATTCGATAAATTCCCCATACCCTAGCGCGAACTGCGTTAGGTGTATTCCCTAGTCGAGCACTCCCTACTTGAGCACTTATACTGGTTTTAAAATATACTTTCTACATCTCAAAAGCTTTGTGTTAATTTTTATTTTTTTTTAAATTATTTATTTTGTATTTTGAAAATCTTCTCAAATAGCATTTTGTGTTTTTTTTCAGCCTATTTATTAAGGATATTCTTCTAAGAAAACTCGGCTGATTCAGTATTCGATTTTAAAAGCTTTTTGAACTTCTTTCAGGTCTGCAACATTTGGGGTTCTTTTTAACCCATTTTAAACCTGCTGAAGGCAGAACCTGCTTAAGACTATTAAAGAAATGATTTAAAAACACCATATTAGTGAAAAGTAACTAATTATGTTGATTCAAGATTTAAGATGTGAAATATGTGGGAAACATGCACCGCCCGTTTATATACTCATAGAGACAATTATAGAGGATTTGTAGGGTCTGACCCCAGACATTCAGTCATATCCGCTGGGAAAGTGTCGCTGGGCACAGCCTTTTACGATTATGGATCAGTTCCCTAAGGCAAACGCTCTACTTGGTAGTATTGGTTAGTTAGGTTGCAATCTACTAGGACCATGACCACCCCCCTTAGTTGCTGACATTTAGCTGCAGTAAAAGGCCATGTTGACATTTCGCCAAGTTAATAAATTTTGCCGAGCATTTTTGTGTGTTAACTGCGAAAAGTGCAAATTTAATTATGTTAGCTGGCCAGCACGTAGTGCAGTGCAGTTGGTAATTACAAATTACACCGCGTAGACAAACAATAAAACCACAAGCGAGCTAAGCCAAAGCCTTTGTTGGCCAACTGTTGGCGCCGGGGCTAGTTGGCTAGTCGGCAGCTAACTGGGTAAACAGCAGCTCGAAACCTTGTCGGTATGTTTTTAATTAATTGCCATCATAATTATGCAGACAGACACCTGAACGGAGATATGAAGAGGAATGGTCGGTTGGCTGTTGGGGGCTGACTTAGTGGAATTAGCATGCGTTGCCGCTACAAGATTTCACTTGTTGCCATATTTGCCTTTTATTTAATTACGAAAACTTCTCATATGCAAAAAGTTGCAACAACTTTATGCGCAAAAATGTTTATAATTAAAAACTTTGCGAATGGCGTAAATTTGTTAAGGTTTCAACCAGTTGTGTGTATAAAAGAATCATTGCAACTGCCGCAAGCGGCTGGCAGGTTAACTTCTGCTGCGAAGCTTCAAAATTTAAATTTGATTGTTTTTAACAATGGTTTCATGGTCACTGTGGGATTGTTTTTACACTCGGTTTTTTGTTGCAGCTGTGATGGTTGCCACATTCCTTTGCATAATAAAGGCATCCGAGCATAGTTTGCAGCCACATAAAACATATAGCTCATATTACAACAATGCAGACCACTGCATATATTGAATTAATTAATACCTTGCATTATCTTATTTTTCATCTTCTATTTCCAGGTAAGCTGAAGTACAATATACTGATGAAATTCTGTGAAGTAAAATGAAGGTAAACCCAAAATTCTGGTCATTAATTTATTATGCCTTCTGAGAATTTAAAAGCCAACTAATTTGAATAGAAACCAATCAGCATTTAACTAAATTATCAAAGCTTAACTAGATAATAGCTAGGTACAAATTGAATAGAGATTGATTTTGAATAGCTTGCAAATGCTGCGAAGCTTATGATAGTGGAAATTTGTAGATTGCGAGAATTAACAAGAATAAGCTTTCATGGGGCACCCTTTTATGTCGACCGAAGTGTGTGAATAATGAGGCTCAACTGTACCGTTGCTGCCACGCCCAACTTGCATGCTGTATGCCCCTTATGCATAGTATTCATGGTATTCGAAGTGCAATAAAAAATAATGGCACAAAACATAGAATAAAAACAAAAGCACGACACGCATAAAGTTGCATAATTTCATGCGCATAGAGCAAATAATCACAATCATTTCTCATACGCCCTGTTCGCCGCACTCGCTCGCTCACAGCTCCCTCTTTTTCTTTCGCTCTCTTGTGTGTTGCATGCGTTTATCGCTTGACATTTCAATTTCTCACATATTTTCATTACTATTAATATTATTTAATGTCGCATTGTTGTTGCCGTAAAAATTTGCGTGACATTTCTCAATAATTTCGCTTCATATCGCACTGAGCCGGCAACTGAGTGTTATGGGGGCTGGGAACGCGACTGTCTCATTACGTGTCCGGGTCTAAAGCTGGGTTCAAAGTGTCATACATAGATTTCCGCATATTTGTGGCGGGCGTTGCATTCATATTTCGTATATTTTTATGGTAATTTATTTCAAAATGATATGAACTGCACAACAATAACAACAACAAAAACAAGTGCCAGAATTTTGTTCATGCAAAGAACGCCCGACCTCGCACTTGCCACAAAATCGAAACGGTACTTCTCACAGCAGCAACAGCAGCGGAAGGGGTAGCGGGTAGCCCTGGCTGCCACCACAACGACAGCAAAAACCACAGACTTAATGACTTGCCCCTGCCCGGCAACAGTCCCTTTTGGCTTACCCTTTTGGGTCCCTTGAATGCGGGTAACGCACTTGCCGCGCACTCAGCCAGAACGAGAACGAGAATGTGAGCTCGCGTTGGCGATGGCCGTTGCCAGGAAAACCTGCAACGAGAAAAACTCACACACGACAACAACGACAACAAGAGCTACAGTAACATAAACCTGGAGCACGGTCGCAACCAAAAACATCATAATTCAGGTATATTTGTTGTGCTTCCGACTTCCGGTTAATGGGCTGAGGAATTTTTCACTAATTTACATATGAGCTCGGGTTGCACTCTGGATTTTCTTTTCCCCTTTTTTTTTATTTTGTGGTTCTTTTTGCGTTAGCGAGGTATTCCATTTGTTTTTCATTCTGTTGCATTTGTAATTTTATTTTTAAACCACAAACATTCTGATATTTGGGCAACGAGCAATGCCTGCAACAACGTTTGTAATCAAAAATATAAAGGATCTAAAAAGCTTAGTTTCGCAATTGAAAAAGGATACAATTTGGGAAACGCAATTAGTGCAAGGGCTCTTATTTGGATTCGGAGTGTTCTGAAGGTAAATTAATATGCCCTGCAAGGTGCCAAATATCACACAAATTACAACTTCGATGTTTTAAAAAAATGTGCGGTAAAGTCGTCAAAGCTCTGCACAGTAAACTAGTTTTGAGAGCATCTGTGAGCTTTAGGCGATATCCGGCATATTAGCAGTATGCAATCGTTTATATGAAAGGCCAAAAGCCAACAACTAATTGCACTTCATATTGCATATCTACGATTGAAAAAAAAATTGGTATTTTCACTTGCAAATGCACTCACCGCAATCAAATTGAAATCAAATCAAATCAACGAACATTCACATTTTACAACTTCCGCGAGCTAAAAGTGAGGCAACGAACTTGAAACATAAAACATAATACCCCAAAATTGTATGTTGATTATTTCCCAATAGTAATAAAAAAAAAAAACACACTCATTTTGACTTTCACTTGCACGAAAATCATAGAAATTGTAAATTCACACATACAAATGAGCCAGCGATATGGATATATTGATGCGACTTGTTGTTGCTGCTTTTGCTATTGTTGCTGCTGCCCTTCGGCATATCGTTGGCTGAACAGCCAACAGCTGAGGTAAATTAAGCTAAATAAGTTGACATGAAAATAATAAAGCGGCTTAAAAGTATCAAAAAAAAAAAACGTACAAAAATGAAAGTCGCAAGTTCACTTTCAATTTTGTGTGCCTAGGCTGCTGTTGTTGTTGTTGTCGTTGTTGTGCAATTGCCGGCGCCACGAGGCCAACTGCAAAATGTGCGGTAATCATTACTGAAAGGCATGGCAAGATGGGGGCGGCGGCGGCAATGGCAACGGCAGCGGCCGTGCATAATTCAATCAAAAAAATACCGCATATTTCGCAACCGATGGTGTTTGCTAGTAAAAGTTGAAAATTCACTTGCCGCACAACACACACAAACGCACACACGCACACACACACACGCACACACACACTACAGCGTGTTGGAAAAGTCGGCGTCGCTTTTCATTAGACGAAACGTTTTGTTGGATTACTCAATCTGAATGCGAAGTCCATTCACTTGCGCACACGAATCAGAATTCGCTCGTATCGTAGAATGCACATTAAGCATACGCCGCGTTGTCATTGAGAATTTGTTAGCCGCATGGGCTGTGCCGTATTTTTAGACCCATAACCCACATTGGCAAGCGTGGTGGCAGCAGCAGGCTCTTGTGCCACATATTCCTATTATTAATTTGAGCCGCCAACTGGTTTGCTCTAAACCGTAATTCATTTTTTTGTATTTTTATATTTTTATTTGTATTTATTTGCAACATGTTTGGCTGGTGGCCCAAACCAGTTACCATTTGGCATACGATATAGGCCCAAAGGCCTCGTTGTCTCTTGGCCGTTTAAATGCTAAGCAGATTGATTTCGCCGCCGAATGAGTTATAAAAGCCACATGCAAATTGCCATAAAAAAAGTATTCAAATTCAATTAAATAGCCAATCGACACATTCACAAATGGCCAAGTCACAATTGTGTCTTAACGGATAATTTTGCAGCCACTTATAATTAGAACTTGTTTCGAGAATTCCAACAATGCATGAGAATAGCTCCCAAATCAAATTTTAGGAAATTAAGGTCCTTGAATTATACTTACTTATCTATAATTGGCTGAACAGTAATTAATTTCGAAATATTCTATTTGGCTGGATTGCCAGTCGCACTACACATGCAAGCCTTTGACGAGAAAGCTTTTGATGTTACTTTTGTTGTACCTGTTAAGCCTCTGGTAAGGACAATAGACCAACATAATATAGCTTTATCTATCAGGAACACAATACATGACGTACATTCTCATCGAATGTTAATTAACTCATTGTTGTTGCTGCTGCTTGCCGGACATGAAGCTCTCGCTTCATTGATAACTGAACTGAATTTCGGTTTGGCCAGACGGAAAGTCTATTTTAATGCAAGGATATTAAATGCATTCGTGCATTAAGCTGCAACTTAATTACAACACATATTTATCTTATTTTTATTATGATTACTTTTACTGTGAAATGCTGCAATTCTCGGCTCGTGTTGTGGGCGATTTAAATCGCGCTGCCTGAATAACAATTTTATTATAAACTCGATGTTTATATTACGCGAGCTGATCAAAAAAGCAGTAAAAGTAAAAAAAAGAAAAAAACATGGTGGAAATCAAATATTTGAAAAGCTTTTCGCTGTTTTCTGTTATTAAATTTGTTCATTGTAGAGATTTAAAATGGATTTCTTTGTTTTATTATGCGGAGTCAGTAAAATAAATTGATGCGATATTAAAAATGCAATAAAATTGAAGTTAAAAGGATTGAAAGAAAAAACGGAAAACTTTAAAACATGAATATATACGATTTATATAAATCTACAGATTATACTGGCAAGTTTTTAAGACTGCCAACTTTTTGGTGCTCTGTAAGCCAGTCGCTTTTGTGCTTTATACCGTAAAATTAAAAACTTTTTCAGGTTTTTTGTGCTGTTTATTTCATTTCTGGAAGTAAATATTGTGATTTTGGTCATCACCATTTTTAATGGAAAATTGACAAGTTCAACTCTACGACGTCCACTTGCAATTTCCTGATTTGAAGGTGGGAAAATTGCTTTTCAATTCGTCGAGTTAAGTCCAACAACAACTTGCGGTCAATTTTCTACCACAATTCGTTCAATGTGGCTAAAATAACAAGAATTGCCATGGCACAGCACACATACACATATGTGTCTGTGTGTGCCGTATACAAGCTGCAAGTGGCATTTAATTCAATTTTATTTAAATTGCATGGAAAATTGCCAAACGCCGGGCAAAATTCATTGAAGGCCCGCACGGTGTTCGCTAAAATAATATTTTACTCGTAATGCTCGAGCCCAAGTTGCCAAGCGAAGCAAAGTGTAATTTTATAGCATAAATTTCCACTTAATTAGCAGGCCAGCCGAGCCAAGAGGTGGTGGTCCTTGCAGCGGAAGAGTCCTGCTGCCTGCTGCCGGCTGGTCAGCAAATTACGCTTAAATTTCCGCTGCACATTTTTCAAGGCGATTGCGTACACGCTTTTCAACTTCCACTTAGCCACGTAATTTATGTAAATTTACGCAATTTTCTCGTGTGGCATATGGGCCGCAACTGCAGCAGCGAGTGGCACGTTCAAGGGCCGTTACCTAGGCCAGCTTTGCCAGCGTGCCACTTCAGTTATCCGTGGGATTTGATCATGTTATGAAAGTTCAACGTACAGCGGGCAACTCGCAGCGTGCTGCTGGCAGCTTGCAACTTGTAAAATTGTCAATCAGCGCCCATCGCTGGCAAATTGAGGAAAATTGTGAAAACTGAGCAGACTGCACACACGACGAGGCCAATGGCATCCAAATTGGTTGTGCGGAGACAAACGGACAGTTTCGCAAATTTATTTCACGCACCTTGGACTACTTTGAGGCGTCGCCAAACAAGTTTTTGCCAGGCGGCTGCACTGTTGCACACGCACTTGCCAAGTCTCGCGACGCCTTCGGTGCCACCCACCACCTGCACCACCTCCTCCACCATCAATTGCTACGGCGATGTCAACACGCAGCTCGTTTTGATGCCGGCCGGCCCAAAGAGTATAAAAATTGCATTAAAAATCGAAAACACGACAAGAAAAAACTCAACTCGTTCAAAGTGGCACAAGCAACGGTACACACACACACACACGTACACACACACACATACACACACACACATTGCCACACACGCATATGCAACAACATTTCTATCACTCGCACTTAATTCATTTTGATTTCAGTGCAAAGTGGAAATTTATTTGCATAAATTAAAATGCAAAATGAAAAAAAAATAAATAAAATGTTGAAAAAAAAAATTGTTTTTGTTTTTTATTAACTCATGCATGTGAGAGTATGTGAGAGAGTGCATTTTAAATATATACATAACTATGTTTGTATTATGTGTGTGTGTAATCGTATTTGTATTCATGACAAGCTGCTTGATCCGTTATGTTGCCATATGCCATGAGTCGCTGGTGCAAGAGAGAGGGTGCAGCGATAGAGAGAGAGAGAGAGAGAGAGAGACTGTTGCATAAATAGGAAACTTATTTATTGATTACGCTGTCTGAATTTGTATAAATTACTCAGCAACAAATGAGTTTTATGCGCATTTATCATTTGATTTTCAGTTATTTAGCTTGTCAAAGGTGAAAATATCACATATTTAAAATATGTGATTTCAAAAAGCTTTAGAGCCAATTTTAGCCAATGAAAACTGTCAGTGAAATAAGTTTAATTGACACAATTATCTAAATCCAACTTTTGTCTGTCTCACTTAACATGTGCCCGGAGTACTTTAGACATGAAAATAAGCTAAAATCTCAGATACAAAAATATCGAAATATTAGCGGGCTTCATAAAACCTCAAGTTGCAGCTTAGCTAATTAGTCTGAGTATATTATTTATATGTTTTTATGTTCGATAACAAATTGCTTGGCTTTAAACCGCAATCGTAAATTAAATCCGATATGCAGCCGCAATGTCAGTGATTTTGAGTTATGTATCTACTTCCTCAACCTTATAAAAACAATGCGAATAGCCTTGTCTAATAGGTGGCAGAAAAACATAACAACAAGAGATCATCTATAACGACAACAACAGCAACAACTGCAACAGCAACAGCAAAAACAATGCGAAGACTAATTGTTGATACAACAAGCATTTTGCACATTGTTAGCAGGCAAAGAGGCATGCAACCAATCATTAGAAGCTGCTTTACAATTTGTTGTGCCTCAATGTCAATTTTAATTAATTAAAATATGGACAGAGAAGCGAACGGATCCGCCACACGCATACATGGACACTCCATTGGTGGCGACTGAACGACTAAAAAATGTTGCACGCAGCGATGCGTTGCAGGCAGCAACCTGCCCCCTACGAATGCCACTATAACTCCCACAGAAATTATAATTCAACAAACGATATTCAACACTCAATAAAGCGACAACAGCAGCGGCAGCATCATCATCAGTCGCATTGTTTGTACGATTTTCATGGAAGCAAAAACAGATGCAACAAGCAACAACAAGAACCACAACGACAACATCATGCTGAGGCAACATTGATATGCATCATATGTCGTTTGGGCATACTACGTACACAATAATACGGATACAAACTGCAAGCATATACATATATATGCCTGTTTTCAGTTCTTGTTACTGCGGCTACGCCTCCTACCGCCCACCGCGTGCAATTGTTGTGCGTGTGTGCATGTGTGTGCGTGTGTGCGTGCACATTGTGTAAATACTTAGCTCTTAGCTCAGCGAGGGAAAGCATGGAATATTTTATGCTGGAGATATCAATTTGTTGGCACCCAGCAGCAACAGGAACTCAGTAAACGATAATAATAAGAGTAAACACAAAATGGAAAATACGATAATAACCAACAAGAATTTTCTTTCAAGCCACCCACATAAAGCGGCAAGAAAAGCTATCGAAAATTCGTATAAAGTATATCTTGCGATTTTAATGCTACAAAAATTTGATTGATGGCATTGATTGCGTTCAATCGACTCGCAATATTTGAAGTAGTTTCTATAAACTTGGTTCTACATTTGGTTTATTATTCGGCACGCCGAATATATAAATACCCTTGTAGACATATAAATAGCCTTCGAAATATATACAGAAAGGAGCTGACAATCCTTTAAACTAGTTTGCACAGAAACAGATAGGGGAAAGATGGACATAGCTATATCGGCTCGACTGTCGATATATTTCAACTATATACAAACTCTACGGGATCTGAGACATGTCTGCGTTACATATTTAAAGAACCTCTACAAGTCTTTATTCTGAGAGAAAGAGTTCAACTATTAACTTTTAGTTCAACTATTAACTAATAAGTTCGACAAATATTTTCGTTATATAGAAAATTTTTCATAAAAAAAACTGAAGAAAAATAAGTTTTTCCCCTGTACTAAATATGTTAACAATTAAATTAACTATACACAGATGCTAGAATATTATTAAACGCTAATACTATGATAATGCTTGGGCAATTTGTAACGGGGATTCACACAAAATGAATGGATTTGGGGAAAAAATTGTATTTAGTAAACAGTTAAAATCGATTGGAAGATGGAAAATACATAACAATTAAAAATTTAAACGAAAAAGTCGAAGCAATAATAATAATCGCGTACAGAGACGTTGTAGGCAAACAAAAACTTTAGACACTCATCTTATTACAATTATAAGCGAAAATAATTGCATCAATAATAATAATCGAGTACAGAGACGTTGCTCCTAGCGTAGCTTGACTGTATTCACTTTACAAGCATAAATGTGTTGTAGGTAAACAAGAACTTTAGACACTCATCTTGAATGCATTTTCCCATTGTTTCTCAATTCGCAAACTAGAGCTGGCTTACGGTGCGCCGTTCTCATGTGCATTGCGGCTCATATTCTCAGACTTATGAACATCACAATAATTGGTAGCTAGGCTCTGCTCTCAGCTCCGACGCCAGCACCAACTCCTAAGCTGCAGCAGCTCTTAAGCCAACCAGTTCAGAGTTTGCCATGGCAGCAATAAAATGATGAGCAACAGATAACAGAAATTGCTTGGTACTTGTATGGTTACGTTGGCCTAAAAACCTAACCGTGAAAAACAGATTTAGATTTAGCTGGCTCTCTGCTTCTTCCTGCTTCTTGCTGCTTTTAGCTAGTTAGTGGCCGAGTAAGCCGAGCATTGTTGTTCTGCCTGTTGTTCCACCTACCTCTTGCTTGCCGCAGTTATGCTGCACTTTAAAATCATTTTGCAAAAGTTTTCTGTTGGCTTCCAAATGGCAAAAACAAAACCGAAGCCGAAGCGTTGAAAATTTCACTGGAAATTACATTAACTGTTCAAATCTACACAAGTTGCAATTGTTGTTGTAATTGTTGTTGCTGCTGATGATGTTCGTTGTAGGCAAAGACAACAACTAGAACGTGAGTTAAATAGGTCGGTTGGAAGTTCGAGAAATTACATTATTATAAACTTTCATAATCCGTTGGCTTTGCGGTTTCCCAGTGCCCAAGGCTCGGTTAATTCCAATGTTAGCATTTCTGAAAGAGTTCAAATGGCGCTTACCAACACTTAGTTTAAAGGACACGTTTTTAGAGTATATAAACTGCCGTAATTATTGTAATTGTTGCTGATGATGTTCGTTGCTCACCAAAAAAAAAAAGACAGCAGACACGCTAACTTATACAATAATCCATTTTTATACCCTGAACCCATTAATAAATGGTTAAAATGGTACAATGTATTTGTTTTATTTCGTATTGCACAACACTTGATTACACTTACACACAATTATTTAGAACATGTTTATAAAGCATAAATTCTGCTGAATTTCTGGGCAATGAACAATAAAATGAGCTTAATAAATCAGATAGAACTTCTAGATATTTTGTTATATTTCCATTCTTGTGAGTTAAGTTTCTAGGCTCAGTGTTGCACAATTGTAAAAGAATTTATGAGACATCAACACTTAACTTTTTAAATTTTTCTAGAGCTTATGAAAGCTTCCAGGATATTTCAGTCTATTGACTCTATGCAATTAATCATACTTTTAGGCTAAAACCTCTTTGCTCGCATTGGTTTTTATTGCTATTTTGCTGTTGGCATTGAGACTTTATACAATGGTTTTACTGTAATGCCACAACTGACAGACGTACACTTTTGTATAGTTTTGTTGCATAGCTGCCAGCCACTTGGTATTTTCCGCCTATGCCTCGCCTGACCAAGCCCGGGCACGCCACAGCCCAGCTCACCTCGACTCACCTTGTCTCGCCTCCTCGCATCTCGTCTCGTCTTGTTGTATTTGGTCAAGTCTTGCAGTTTCACTGCCTGCCTCAATGTTACTGCCTCCTCGATCAGAGGTTAAACATTGCGTTTGCTCTGCGATCCGGCAGCGGCAGCAGCGGCAGCAGCGGCAACAAGCTAATAATGAAGTTGCTGATCATCAGCATTAAAGGCAGGTGATGTGGGGAGGGGTTGGGTTGGGTGCATAGAGTGGGCCAGAGTAAGAGACGCGGTACCCTCAGCTTCTAACCTATATTTTAGGTCATAATATGGTGGGCAACGTTGTTGCCGGCCAGCATTTGAATGGCGTTGTGAAAAACATTATTAACCGATTTTTATTGCATTTTGTGGCCGTTGCCGTTGCTGTTGCTGTTGTTGTTTTTGTTGTTGTTGCTGTTGCTGCTTGTGGTGGCTGCTGCCGTCGTCGCAACATTTTAAGGCGGTTAACTACCCATTAAGGGGCGTTTCTAATGGCACAAACGGACGGCCAAGCGGGGCTTTAGCCAACTCCTTTTGGCTTCGCCTTCATCGTCATCATCGTCGATTCGTGCCACATACTTAAAGATGATGAAGAAGAGGAGAATCCATTTTACGGCCATTTTTGCTGCTGGCTAAGTACAAATTTTTTTACTTGGCTTGCCATTTTGCTTGGCCCTCCCCTGCTTCCCCCTACCAACAATAGCCGTTTTGGTTGTTGTTGTTGTGGCTAGTGGGCTGTGCCAAGTCGTAAAATCATAAAACAAATTAATCGGCAGTGTGTGTGCAATAGATGAATGCCTTTTGCCTGGCCGAAAGCTGACCCGATCAGCCAATGGGGCCGGCCTGTGTCTATGTCTGTGTCTCTTTGGGAGCGGGATCTACAGCTCTTGACTTGTCGTTTGTCCTTGTCATCAATTTTCATTCCATGGCGCGGTTTCCGCTTACCCAATTTGCCATGCATTTTGAGGCCAGTTTTGAATGCAGACCGACGATCGCAACGGATCGTTTTTGTCGCCATTTGAATTCTGGTTTATTTAATGACTTTTTGCAATTGTTTTCGTGAGCGGATTTTCAAAATTGACTTCAGTGAGCGTTGCTTTGGTTTCGTTTCGATTCGCTTTTATATACATATGTATTTTTTTGTTTTATTCACATTTTGCAGCTCAAGGTTAAGCGGCTTTTGGCTGCGTACAATTTGTTATTGCAAGAAATAAAATACTGCACCCACCCGCCCGCAGTTAGCCCCATTGCTGCCCCCCTACCCGCCACAAGCTCAACGCTTATTGTTTGGTACAATTTCAATGAGTGGCAAATAATTGCGGCTTGTATTTGTAATTTGTTACTGTTGCCTGGCTGTGGTTATTAAAGTGGTTGATTGGATATGAGTTTCAAATGTGGGTTGAGGCAAATTGCAAGGCACTGTAACACAAAGCAAGCGAAAATTGTATGGCAAGGCCCACAAGTCGTCAACAAGAAGTTGTTTAATCTATTTTACGTTTTCGTTTTTGCATCAATAATGAGTGTTATGGCTTACTAGCCAAAATAAGCACTTAACTTAAGAATAATATAGCGATAAGAGAAGGTATTGAAAACAGTTTAAGTTTTAAGCTTCAAGTCAGTTTAATTGCATTCAGCGCTTACGTTAAAGCTTGCCAGAAATTATTGAGTAAAGCGTTAAGCTTTCAGATAGCTTTTTTGTGTTCAGTGCTTGTCTTGCTTGAAGCTACTGAACTTTAAGTCAGCACAATTTTGCCTTGTGCATATCTTAAAGCTTGCTGACAACTCTTATGAGTGTTATGCAAAGGTAATAAATATATAATAATAGTATTGAGATCACGCAAGTTATGCTTCAAATAAGTTTTCCTTAAACTGTCTCCGATGCTTAGCTCTTACAATTACCTTAAGTTATTGGAGCTTGGGTGATTTGTTTTTTATCTTCAACTTGCTTAAATTTATAGCATTTTCTGAGCTCGCAGCTTTCACGTTTGACATTGATAAATTGAACTTTGGCAAGTAGTTCTGCGGCTGCTCTGATTTAAAGGAAGTAAAACCTACTAAGCATAGCTGACACTCTTCCAACTATATGTGTGTATACCCTAGCCACCTCATATCCTTGATATCCTGTAGTACTGTAGTCATGACAAACCTACTCAAGAAGTGCACTTAAAATATGGCGTCGCGTTTGCCATTGTCATGACTCCATTGCTAGGCAGCACACGATGGCATTTTACGCATTTTATTTGATGTCAGACTTCGATGTTGTTTTTGTTGTGCTGGCGACCTTCCTTGTTACCAATGTGCCATGATGAAATTAACAGCAATTAACTTGATTCACTTTGTTGCCAACTGGCCCCCACCAAGCACTCCTCGACTGCTCGCACAATGCATTCTCTTGACTTTTATCGCACGCGGCATGAGGTAATAATTTACGAAATTGACAAGTGAATCACTGAAATGGCCACAAGCAGGAGCACTGTGCTCTACGTCCAGTGTGGAGGGGCAGGGCGTGTGGAGACCGCAGTTGCGGCGACTAAGCAGAAAATTAACGCGTAATTAGTTGTTCCTTTTAAATGCAGCGGTGTCATCTTTGCCTCGACGACGTGTGCTGAAAAAGGGGGGTGGCCAGTACATTGTACGTGTGTGTGTGTGTGTGTGTGAAGGAAGTGTCGCCACTTGACTTGTTGCTTTCTTTGTTATGTCCAGGCGTTGATTAATGAGCTGCGGCTGCTCTGTGGCATTGACTTTGATGTGTGTCGCCGTTGGCTGCAACGCAAACTGCTGGCTGCCGTTTTTCCAATGATCGTGATTCAAATGCAGCTTACGTGGCTTCTATGTAGCTGGCAGGTTGTTTAAGATCAACAAGCGGCTGATTAGAGAGCAAAACATGCGCTGGCTGAGGCTGACTTCATATGTGGGTTGTTCAGTTTTATATGCACATCTGTGCATGTGTGTGCCCTGTCATATATCTCACGAGCATGATAAATCTTACGAAGCTACACAAACTGAACATATATAATAGCACACGTATAAGGAAATTATTGTACGCATGTTTGAGAGAATTTCGGTTAGTAATATATTATATATTTTGTATCTAATATATATATTTCATTTCTGTTATAATATTCTATTTATATTATTATCAATAAATATCTCTATGAAACTATGTTTTCTTGAACAAAAAAAGTTTTTTTACAAAAGAATACTACTGCTTCTTCTGATACTTCTTCAAACCATGAAATAAGTGCATCTGAAACAATCTTCACTGTATTCAATATTTGGAAAAAATAAAAATTTATATATATGTAGTTGGAATGTTGGTATCGAGAAAATCCGACTGCGTGTTACTTATGCTTATAAGTTGCTAATATATACATGCTAATATAATATATATATATATATTATACAGTAAAAACTCTCTTGGGCTGACAGTGACCGTCGGGTAACTTTAATACGCTCAAGAGGAGTGTCCGGCTAAAAGAGGAGATATTCCATTGACCTGATTCATAATAGCTGAAAAAAAGTCCGTCCAAGATGGGTGGAAAAATAAGTGTGTCCGTTAGGCAAGTTTTCACTGTAGGTCGAGTTTTTTTGATTGGTCACAATGCAGATTTTTTATATTTGCCCATGAGATTAATACTTAGAGGAAGACATAAGTAGATTACCTGCAAAATTTGTGAACTCTTGCTTTAAAACTTTGGAAAATATAAAGCTTCAAGTTTCTGGCGTAAGAAATACACAAAACAAATATACTCTGTTCTCTTTGTGAAATAGTATACTAATAAAAAATATAACATTGAAGCGAGTTATCCTTTTATTAGGACAAATGCATTTCATTTAAGAAATGTCATGTTGCAAGATGGAGAAGGCAGCTGCTAAATGAACTTTTTGTGGCTGCACTTTTTTTTGACAGCTGCTTTATAAATATTACACAGGCCTAACCTTATTTGGGCAGCATTTAATTGACGCCCCACCTCCAGCTCGGCCCGAATGCGGCAGCCTCAGCTTAAATTGCTTGTGACTAATTTAAACAATGAAAGGTCATTGTTTCCACTTCAATTAGCCTTTTACTCATATTTAGCTGCTGCAGCGGCAGCTTGTTGTTGACGCTGTGACCAAATTGGAGTGCCTGTCATTTTGATGAACTGAGCACGACTCTGGCAAAGCACTCGAAATCTGAGCTTATGACAAAATGCCGCTGACAAGTCTGTTGCATAAAATGCCAAATTGTCTGGGGCGAAGCGACGCTGAAATTTGCCCAAATTTGGCATCGGCAAGTGGAAAATGCAGTTGGGGCTAGATTTTTGGTTGGTTTGGCATAGACCGGCCGGCATGCACAAAATTGGTTGGCGGCAGCCAGCAGCTTGTTGCATGCAACAAAGTTGCCAAGCGCTTGAAGTCTTACGAACAGCTGCTGGTCTCGCTCGCTCGCATGCCGGGCAGAATGTCACAGCGTCGTGTAAATTAAACAGTTTTATTATGACAGGCAACACACACGCTCAAACACACTCACACAAACACATTCGAACAAACACACTCGCACGGCTGAACAATAACAAGAGTCGCGCAAGTGCAGCGCACTTTAGACAGCAATAACAAAGTAAACGAAAGTCATAAAATTAAATTTAATCCGCTTGCAAGTTGCTGGCCTGACTCTTACTTCTTGTCGGCTGGTTTTAACTGATGCCACACCCACTGCGCCCCAGCCGACCAGCCAGCCAGCCAGCCGGGTAGCCCCCACACGGCGCCTGTTGCCCGTTTTATCCCGTGTTTAACTTACTTGTAATCCGCTTGTATTGCCAACATGCATATTGCCAACTCATTTGACCAAATGACCAGGCCAAGACATCGTCCAGCAGGATCGCGATAAACACGCACACACACACATACACACGCACGCACACACACTCTGGACAGATGGCATTCAACTTTTTTAATAAATTGTTGGCAATGCGTTGCCTTTCTTATTGTTGATTGTTGTTGTTGCTGCTGTTTTGTAGCTGCTTATCGGCTTGTCGTCTGCTTAAAGTGTTAAAACATTTTATATTTACTTTTTATTTTGCTTTTCAAACTGCTGCTGCAAATATTCTTAAGCAGCTACTTGAGAGGCTTTCGTGTGCCTTTTGTTTGCTGCTCGGATTTTTATTTTCAGCGCATAATTAATTTAAGATGCACATTAATTCCGAATCGGGCAACTTCAAGTGCCCCGCGCCACTTGAGTGACTCAGATTGTCTGCATGTGTGTGTGTGTGTGAATTTAAATGATATTGTATAAAAAGTAATTATATCGTTTATATGAGAAAGTGTCATAATTTAAGCAGTTCAGATAGTATATATTACTTATCCATATGACATAATATGGACAATCAAGAAAGTATATATAATAAATTTATATTCAATATTTATATACATATGAGTTTATATGTATATATAACAGCCCTTTGAATTGGTTGATAGCCATGTTAAATTGGCTTTAATTTTTAGTATTGGTACTGAGATATGCACATTTTCAAGTAAGTTTTATTTCTATCGAAAAGAAAAACCCATGTCCCCTAAGCGTTAAGCCAATTTAATCCCTTGTTAATCTGATTTGAATTCCCAAAGCCAATGTATTGGTTTCTTTGAAATTTCAATAGGAAACCACAGTAAAAAACTTCAATATAGCTGCCAGACCGCACGCAGAAAATCGGTAGCCTTGCAATTGCACTCATACAGTAATCGATAAGTTTGAACATTTCTATTTTTTTTTATCGCTATTTCGATGCAATGCTCATCACTCTTCGAATCAGCATTTTTTTTTATAAAAGTAAATTTAAAAATTTATTTATTATATCGTTTTTTAAGTTTTAATTAAAATAGCAATGGCAAAATGCGTGCAAATGATACGACGACAAAGGCTTTTGTGTACTTGCCACATGCAGCGCCAAGGGCAAATCGCGCAAATACTTCATGCCATCGATTCTGTAAACGAAGTTTGCCAAACATATGACTACATGTACATATTTATATGCAAATGCACATACATATGTACTTTGATTACAACATCTTAAGGTATCGAACTGCTATATATATACGTTTTGTATTCAAATGGAAGGGTAGCACAAGGCAGCGCCGCAGGCAATTCAAGCAGCCATTTAGTCATTCAGTCATTGCAAACAGTGCCTGCCACTTGTAGGCCTTCATGGCTAATTAAGTCGCTTAAATTGACGTAAAAGAAGGTTAACGTGTGGGTGTTGGCATTTATGAGGCAACATACAATACACACAAGCAAGCACGCACACTCATGTGTGTGCCTTGCTCTTGCAGCTGCACTCGCCAGAAAATATGTAAATATTGTGTGTATTTCGTTAATAGTTGTCATAAACGAAACACCCCCACAAAATGCTAAAAATGTGAGGTGTGAGTGGCCACTGTGTGTGTGAGTGTATCGTGTGTATATGTGTGCCGTGTGTGTGTGTGCCAAGGCAAAAAGTGGAAGTTGCCTCAGTCGCCGACTTGGCCATAAAAATCAAAATACAAATTTGTTAATAAGCGTTTTATATTATAACTAGTATTATGCGATTAAGGATAAAGTTCTTTAAGTTAATTAAGCTGATATGTAATCTAATTTGTGAGGTTGTCAACATAATAAAAACAAATGGGAATTATTTAAATACTCTGAAAATATATTAGGCACGCATAAAAGCTGCTCTTGATGCAACGTCAGTTTTTAATATAAACACATTTTTTAAAATTTAAACATAATACACAGCTAGCTGCATATAAATATGACTACAAATTTATTCCCATGTGGCAGAAAAAAGCTTAATTTGAGCAGCGAAAAAAATGAAGCAATTAAGCAAATTGGAAAATTGCATGTCCCAGACAATGTTCCACACACACTTTTTGATGTCGGGCGTAATGCGTGTGTATTCGTGGTGTATCTAATGCTAAAAGATAGTCATCGACAAAGGCGCGAACAATGTCGTTGTTGATGAGGCGCTCGTTGCATAGTGCAAATTAAAATCCAGTTAAAAACAAATTTAACTAAATTAATAAACGCCGGCAAACGAGCGCTGCCAGTTTTCAATATTGATTGGCTTTTCAGTAACAGCTAACACATACGCACATACACACACAAGCACACACTCGCACACACACACACGCGTGAGAGATGCTTAAATGTCAGCGTGAGCAATGAAGCGCTCTTTAAGCTGGACCATAAAATCGCTTATAAATTAATCAAAAAATGCGCACAAAAAAATAACAAAAGGAAAACAAAAACAACGACAAAAATATGCAAAACTGCAAGATTGTGTCATACGCGGCTACCCGGCTCCCCGGCTCAAGGCTTTTGTGGCTTGCATAAAATATACAGCAAAATTTATGTGGCAAGCGTCAAGCGGCCAAAACGGTAAACGCCGAAGTAAAGCGGCCGCGCCTGCGCTTGAGTTTGAGTTGAATTCGAATTTCAATTTGGCCAGGTTCTGAGGCAGCTGGGAGTGGTGCCCGGCTTGGCCTGCCCCTGCCCGACTCAACCGGGGCCAATCCGGAACCATGGCATGGTTCATCGACAGGGGCCTTTGGGGCTAAGCGTGGCGTTTTGTAAGCATTTTTAAGTATTTTTTTGCTGTTGTTTTTGTTACCCAAATGCTGGCAAGCAAATGGATGACCGGCTGGCTGTCTGCTGAAGCTAAACGCTTGTTTGTTGGGTTACCAAAAGACCTTGGACTATGATTTCCAGCGCTCTGTTCTCTTTATTACATAATTTTTCTGTCTCTGTGTGTGTGTGTGCGTGGGGGCCAAAGTCGAAGGCAATAGATTGTTAATTAAATTGGAACTGAAACCGAGAGCGTGGAGCTCTCACACACTCACACAACACACGCTTAACGTGGAGCATAAGTCAAAGTACGTACAAAGAAGCTTTTGTATTGGGCTTACTTTTAATAATTAAATTAGGAAAATCGTTAACACTTAAATGCTTAAAGTCACTTAAGTCAACATAAAAATAATATTTGTTGAGATTAATAAAGCGGTAAGCTTTTTTAAGCACATGTAAGCTTCAAACAACAAGAAACGTATAGTTACCACTCCTAAACTTTAAGCTATTTATGACTATTAATGTAAAGAAAATTAGCTCATTTAATTAATTAATGGATGTGCTTTCAAAGCACATGCAAGCTTTGCATATTAACTAAGCATTGAGCTTTTAAATGAACGTGCAAGTTTTAAAGCACATGAACACTCCTATGCTTAAAGTAACTTATGCCCCTTTTAAAAATAAGGCCCTTCAGAATTTAATCTATGAGCTTTCAAAGCATTTGCAAGCTTTAAATATAAAGTAAGCGGTGAGCTTTGAAAAGCAAATGCATGCCTTAAAGCACATATGTAAATTGTATTATTAACACCCCTATGCTTAAGTCTCGAGTAAACAAAGAAACGCCCTTCAGATATTAATCTATGAGCTTTCAAAGCACATGTAAGCCTTAAAATTATACAGAAAGCCTTGCTATTAAAGATATTTATGGCTTAGAGCGTTCGACTTGTCGCCTACAATTTCAAATGCACAGTTGCCACATTTTCCGAAACCAAAGCTGACAACTAACCACCAGAAAATGTCCATACAATTTTCTTTGACTAGTTTTCATTTCGCTTGGTATTTTTTTTTTGGGTGCGTGCGCTGCATAAACAAGGTCTTGTTGTTTATAGTTGTTGTTGTTTTTGTTGGTTTCGTTTGTTTTTGTGGTTGGCTGGCTGGTTGTATTATTGCCCCACCTTCTGTTGAGGCAGACGCTTAACGCTTCGTCAATTTGTTTTCTTCTTTTTGTTGCCTTTTGTAGTTGCTGCTGCAGTTGGTAGGCTTTTTACATTAGTGACCTCATTTTCCCAAAACCCCAAAAAAGCAACAAATTAGTGTAGAATTTCAGCTAATTTATGTACTCCCAGTGTGCGTCTTAGTATGTGAGTATGTCTGTGTGTGTGCGAGTAATGACCATCTGCAGAAGAGGAAAACAAATTTAAATAGAATTCATAAAGAAGCCGCCAAGTTGGCGTGCAATAAACGACAAATAAATATGAGGAGGGTACGCTGTTAGCTGTCAAGTTTGCCTTTGCCTGATTTCTAAACCAATTAACATGAATTACAAATGTCACGTTGTCTTCATTTTCATTTTTATTTTGTTTTTTTTTTTCTGTTATGTTTTTGTTGTAAACTCTGAATATGCCACACCGTGTGCCAGGTTGAGGCGTTGGGCGTGCCCAGAAATGGGGCAATGTACAATGTGACATTGGCTGTCGCTGTTAATTTGAAACACTTGCTGACCGCTGGCCAAACACTTCCTGGTTGCTTTGACATTTGTTGACCACACACATCTCACACTCACTCAACACACACACACACAACCCCCTCATCTCTTTTATGTTACGCTATCGCAGTGCAAAGATCAAATAGTCAAGCAACGGCAACCGTTGTTGCTGCTGCAGAGGCAACTGCAACTGTCAACTGGTAGACGTAATTAATTGCCAGAGCAACATGCACGTCAACAACAGCAACAACTTTTGACCATGGCCACATCTTTGACTGCAACCGCTCTGCCACCGCCTTCGTCTCGCCAGCGCTCCGGCTCTGGCTCTCAGTACCGGCCTCTGCCGCGGCACTTGCCCCAGAGCGGCGCTGATGCCCGCAGTTTGGTTGGACACTTTATGTGCCAGATGTGCTCGTAAAGATTTCCTCATTGTTGAGCGTGTGCATAAAAGCATTTTTAGCATTTTACCTAGGCAAAACTCTACATAAGACATACGGCGATGCGCCGCCTAGCCTTGCCCCGGCCCGCTCCGCTCCGCTCCAGCCACGCCTTGCTGGGGTAATGTAAACAATTTCGAAAATAAAATCTATGGAAATGTGTGTCACTTGTCGCTCGACAGCGTCGCGCCATAGGCAAAAATCTGTACTAAAAGCTTCCACATAATGAACCGAAAACATTAAACAGCAGCAGCGGCTCTATAACTTTAGAATTCTATATGTGTGTTAATAAGGCACACATATTATGTGAAGTCCGACCTGGGCAATGCTAAAAATGTCGTTGGCATTTTGGTAAAAGGTGCCAATTAGCAGCTTCAACTCTGCAGTTGCTTAATAATGTTTACTTAATTAAAGAAAGCTCTATCAACGACATCAGGACTATTCATTTGGTTTGCCATTTACTTTTGGCTGCAGTATCTGAATTGGAACAGCAGCACATTGCAATAGATGCATCCCAAATCGAATAGACGACAAGCTCTTCCCTAAAAGCAATATAAAAATCTATTGAGAATCGAGGACATTTGCCAGTTATTCAATTGCGCACTTAGATGACAATTAAATGCATTCAATTATCAATTACAGCTGTTCCAATGACAATGAGCAATTAAATCAAATAAATAATGAGCTAATCTGGAAAAAAGCAAAAAAAAGCGCATGCAAATCTTTTAAAAGAAAATGAAAAAAATTTAACTAAGCGCAATTGTCAATAAATCAAAGACAACAACAAATCGCTAGACAATGCAATTTATATATATATATTTATATATTATTTATATAAAAAACTATCATAAATGAGATTGGGCTGACTTCAAGTGCACGCAGCTGTGCTGAAATATGCAAAAATCGAGATTAATGCCAACGGCTTTGTGGCTGCACACACACACACACACATACAGAGATTGAGTGTGTGACAATTCAATCTCATCCAATCCAATCCAAACCAATTCAATACAATGCACCGGAGGCCGCTGCTCTAAAACTGTCAACGCCAAAAGAAAAAAAAATGGGGACGTGACAAAGTTGCCATTTGCGAATGACACGTGTGCGCTGATAGCTCTTGTTGTTGTTGTTGGTGTTGTTGCTGTTGTTAAAGTTACAACACATACTGCCACACACACACACTCTCTGAACAAAGCAAATAAAAATCGCAATACATTTTTCGCGTTTCGCATTATGACTGCATTTAGCAGATATGCGACTTAATCAGGCCAAAAGCGTCAAAGTGTGCAACAGCCATAAGCAAGCACGTGAGCATTGATAACAGAACGGAAGTGCTGCTGCTTCGTGTTTTTGTTGTTGTTGTCTGTTTGGGCTTTGTTGGGCTGCACTTGCCACACGGCCAACCTTGTGTGAAAACGGCAACGATAACAACAAGCCAACATTACGAAACTTTTCAACGTTTGATAAGAGCCCAAACAGCTGGCTGGAGACAGATACGGCGTACTCTGGCCCTGGCTGCATTAGTGTGTGCAGCAGCGTTTATCTATACAGGTGGCATGTGATGCAATTGCCCGATTACAAACCAATGCCAAAGCTAGCGACAGTGAACAGCAACTGCAAATTTTGCAAAAGAAATTCGTTACCAATAACTCAAAGTACAGCAGCACCCATGAGTACATTAACCAACTAATTATACAAACAAGCCATGGCATTTAACTCATTTATATATGTACATTAACATTGTTATAAATTTGAAAAAATTAAATAAAATGTTAAATACAGTAAGGAAGACTGCGCACTTTCCTAAGAAAAAATGTCTTAGTGACAAACTTATCTTAGCAAAACAAATTTAAAAAATAATATTTATAGTTATAATAATATTAATAACATTTTTTAATAACAAAACAAATTTTGAAATGATTTAAAAAAAAATTAAATATAAAGTAAATTTTAATTTAACAACTTAAAACCTTTCAATATTGAAGAAGAGACTATACAATAAACAGCCAACAATGTGTGTCATTTTGCATTAAAGTCCATTCATTTGTTTATTTAAATGATAACATTTATTATTTCCGACAGCAGCAGCTCAGGCCTGAAAAGAAAATAAATGTACTTGGCATACTTTTAAGTTCTACAAAAACCAATAGCTATTCTTAACGCGGAGCAGGGCAAATGACCCCATTAATTTTCAACGCGCACAGGCAAAAGCTGGTATTGGGGGAGAAAATTCGTCGTCTGCTTTCAAAATGTTGGAAATTTCCTGATTTTAAAACGAACAAAAACATCGAATGAATAAATTATTTAGAAAACGAATGACCAGCGATTTTCATATGCAGCCACTCAAGCGTTTGCCTTTAATTAGATGCCCGTTGTTTCATAAGGCCAGAATAAAAACCCTGTGTGTCTAATTGAGCCCCTTTGAGAGCACCTGAACCCATACAACAACTCGAATTTATTAGACAAAGGCAAATAAGTAGACGGCAAAGTGGGGCCACGGTTCTGGGTGAATGCAAAGCTAAAGGTGTTGAAAATAGTCGGGACTGGTAATAGCCTAAAATGTTCGTTGTTTTTTTGGTTTTTTTGTCTCGCTGCAAGTGTTTACCTTAGTTGGGTCAAAGGTCAATAGCATAGAAAACTGACTAGTGAAAAAATGTAAAACGAATTTAAACAAATTGAGTAAATATTATTACAGAGACATCTTTGAGTTTGAAACCAAATAGGGTGTGGCATTGCTAAGTGATCTTGTGAAAGACAAAGAGAGATAAGAGCGAGGAATCTAGGAAAGAGAATGGTAAAAAGAAAGTAATACAGAACTTGAAGAAACACGTGATATATTCCCCAAACTCTCACGTAGATTAAGATTTAATTAAAGTTAAAAAAAAATAAACAATTATATTTAGAATTATTGTTACTCAGTTATTACTACTATTACAATATAAGTATAGATTTCCCAACATATGAATAAAACTTATATTAAATAACTTTACCATAGTGAGCATAAGCTATTATATTAATATTGATCGGCCACATTTTGACTATATGACACAGTCAAAGTGATTGGTTTTGCATTTAGCTGAGTTCTCTTATCTTATTTGTCTTCAATTTCCGCATTTGCTAGCTGTTAGCTACACGCAGTGCGTCTTGATTGTGTCTGGCCAATATCTTTTCTAAGCCACATTTAATTTGTATTTTTTTGATTAACTGTTTTTGACATTTTTTCTTGGCCATTTCCTCGATGCTGCCAAATGTGGTTAAGTCAATTGCGAGCTTTAAAGGTGTCTACATGTGCATATCTCAATTATAAGTTGTAGCTCATTTGCATTGTTTTGCATTTGTGCAGATGCCACAGCGAGTTGCAAGTTGTTTTAGTTGGTTGCTTGCCGCCGCTGGTTGATAAATGCGGAATTTGTTGTTTGCGCTAGTCGTCTGCAGCTTGCTGCGATCGTTGCCATTAGATTTTGGCTCAAAGCTGCTCGACCAGCAATCACAGCAGCAGCAACAACAGCGAGAGAAAAAAACAGGTGCGCGACAACAACAACAACAGCAGCACAAATAACAAGATGCAAGTTTGGTGAACTTTTAACTTTTAACTCCTCCCACCCCCTTCCCTGGCTGGCCGTCCGCTCCATGGACACTGTCTGATACTTGCACTTGCAACTGGATTTTTCTCTGGCCACTTTGTTTTGCAAATTTAAATTCATTCACCTGTGGAAATTTATATTTTTCTACTCGTTTGTTTTGTTTGCATTTCCAGTTAGTGCTTGTTGTTGCCTGTGTGTGGCTGTTGTTTATTGGCTACTGTTTGTTGTTGCGTTACTTTCACTTTTTTTTTTGCTGCTGCTGTTGCTGCCACATAGAGCTTTGCAAAATCAAAGCAACGGTTTCTTCTATCCACACTTAAGCCGCAGCTGTCTCTCTGCACCAGCACCCATAGCATTATCCCGCATGCTGCATGCCTCTGACTGTTTGCATTTGTTTAAAGTGCCACACGGACTTTGCTTTATGCAACAACTTAAACATATCAGCTGTCTTATTGTCGCTGCTATTGTTGTTGTTTTCTCTCTATGGGCATTAATGCAATAAAAAAAAAATCCCCCAACGATTTGTGGCTTACAGGTGTTTGCCTCCAACAACGGCAACAACAACATCAACGGGCGGCAACTGCTGTTGCTCTATAAAAAAAAAAAAAACAGATGAAGAAAAACTCATATAAAATAAAAAAGTAAAAAAAAACATGAGGAAAACTCTGCGGCAATTTATGGCACACGCTCCGCAATACATTACAAAAGTGCAATTGGCATGCATTATTTCTACTCGTATTGTTTTTCATTTTATATATTTTTTATTGTTGCGAATGTTAACGGCATTAAATAAGCCCCGCATTGTACTTTTTTAAACAATTAAGTACATTTTTACAATTTTTTTCTCTTCTGTCATTCCAGGTGCGTATTCATGGCATTGTGGGCTTTAAATGATGAGTAAATGAAGGTGGTCCGACAACAGGTAAATGCGGCACAACAAAAGTAAAGAGCTTAAGGAACCTGCAGTTGGGAATATTTCAGAAAACTTTACTAAAGCTTATCGAGTACATGAAATAAGTATACAAAAAATGAAGCAATTGAGAGTGCACAGCTCGAGTATGCTTGACTGGCAGATACCCTGTGGGATATATTACTTAGTTCGAATCTCTTTCTCTTGTAAAGATGGACATAT
The DNA here is from genome assembly GCF_035044405.1 of Drosophila montana. NCBI lineage: Eukaryota > Metazoa > Arthropoda > Insecta > Diptera > Drosophilidae > Drosophila > Drosophila montana. Next base: position 11,369,900 of record NW_026998620.1, on the reverse strand, counting down.
CTAGATAGACTCAGCTCGATGTCCTGATCAGGAATAGATATTTTCTGAATGCTTATTTCTGCTTCTGACTTACCTATATTTGCATAGAATTGTCATTAGCTTTTCAATTGCTTTGGGTAAAATAAGTTATAAGGAATAAAGTTATTTCTGAGTATTTAATTGACATCCTCTTCTGAAGCCCCTACAAATTAAATTGAAGTTATAATTTCGACTTTCAAATTTGCTCCTACTTATAATGTTTGAGCGCAATTTTGCAATGTTTACGACCCAGAGCATTTAGTATTAGATAACTTAACAATTATGTTGAAGCTTTTTGAAAGTAATACAAAACTGGTAAATTGTTGAAAAGATTCCTTAATTAAACTTGGGCTGCGAATGCGCCTTGCTTCAAGTTATTTGCTGCCCCGCATATCATAGCAAATGGGGGAAATTATTTCAAAACTTTTTCAAGCTGCCCGGCTGACGGCGGCGTCTTGGCAATTTTAGCGAGTGCAAATACTTTGGAATGGCGGCAGCAGCAGCAACAAATAACGATAACAACAAATGCCAATCATTGTTTGCGTAGCGCATCAGCAGCTGTTTGTCAGTTTGTGTGTGCTTGTGTGTGTGTCTATGTGTGTGCTTGTCTATTGCCGCGTTGCAGTTGCGTTCGAAACGCGCTACACACACGCTACGTTGGCCGCGGCATCCATGAGATACTTTTATTTTGTTTAGCTTGGCCGACGCTGCCGCCGTTACTTACTCAAGCATATCTCGTAGTGGTCGAAGCTACACACACTCTCGAAAGTGTGAAACTACTATTGTGAAGTTAAGACGGTGACTGAGGCAGAGGCAGAGGCAGTCGCAGAGGCTGAGGCTGTGGCAACGGGGGCAGCCGAGACGAGGGCTGAAAACAAACATCTTTGTTGTTGCCCGTGCTGCTTATGTATTTAACGTTAGCATGCGAAACTTGTTTGCTGCCGGAATTTGTTTATGTTTTTTATTTAAGCGGATTTTTATGCTAGTCGCTTAGCGCGTTCGCTAACGCCCCCGCTGCCCGCAACACTTATATAAGCTTCAAACAGTCTTTAAAGATAATAGTAACCATTATTCTTACCACAAAATTGACTTATTTCAAATCCAGTTTGTAATTTTCTAATTTAAATGTATTTTCTGCTTGATAAATTAATTACCTTCAATTCTGAGATAGTTGTTAATCAATTATCGCTTGACTTTTAAGTGCTACCAGCTTTAGGTTTGGGAAATAACTTGGCTTGACCCTAATTTACTTTTAAACCAATTTTCAACAGTTCATGAGTCGGAAAAACTTTTTTGATTTTTTTTTTTAATTTTGGAGAATCAATCCTAATCGAGCTCGACGCCCAGATATCAAGTATTATTTGCAGGGTGTTGAAGCAACGCTTTGAGATAAACTTCTTGGATAAAAAACTTTATTCAAAAGAATTTTATAAATTTTAAAGCCAATCAATCAAACTTTGCCGTTTATACTCGAAACATTATTTAGACAGCACGTAAAATGCTTAGCAGGGCTTCATAATGGAGCAAACTTTAAGACCAACTAGTTGGGCAATAAATTTCAGATATATAGATATTTTGTTTTTAAGCTGTCGCTTTTGTACAACTAAACAAATGTTGTTCCATTGAGTTTGGTCTGTGGACAACTTGTTTTTTATTTTGGTCAAAATAGTTGAGCGGTTCTTTGTGTGCGTCTTATGCTAATTTCGAGGCGTGCAAAAATTCGCACTTTCCAACTCGTTTGGCATGCGAATTCCAAAAACAAACCAAACATCAAAAGTTGTGCAAATTTTAATAAGTCGACGAATGGCGTCAAAGCGAATAGCCAAAATATATAAATTAGGGTCAAACATGTTGCGAGTTTTCACTTTCCGCTGCCGCAAACTGGGTCAACTGCCGCACATATGATGGCGTGAAAAACTCAGCCAAGAATTGCTGGAATATCGGTTCGGACACATGGAAAAGTGGCTGCCTTATATGACCCACTTTTCACTGGCTGGCCAAATTATACAATTGAAAACCATAAATTTCCGCCGCAAATCGTTAGGCAAACAAGTTAAGTTCTCACAATTGGACGCCCGGGCCGCAAGTGGGACAGATCCGTTGTGGCCACACCTGCAATTGGCGGTCATGAGTCAGCAATGGACTTGGCCAAGCCGCTCACAGCAGCTGCGTGGCCCGTTTGGAAGCAGTCATGCCACAGTTTCCGGGTTAATGCTAATTTAGCATTATGCCTCACTTATAGATACAAATGCACAGATATGCAACTACGACAGCCGCCGCAAACCCAACAAAACTGCGACTGGCCAAATGTCAAAAGTGAAGCCGCATAATTGGAACGTTTGCAGCCTGGCGTGGCCAGGCTGAAGTCGCTTGAATCTGAGCCAGTTTCAGATGCTGCCGATGCTGCTAGCAATTATTAACTGGCTACAAACAGCTATAGCTGCACATTAGTTTATTTTGTTTGGCTATCTGCAATCACCACACAAAAGAGATAATAACACGGCAACAGTTAGCTGAGTTGGCCCCAACAAAAGTTTGTCATGTTTTTGCATTTTGGCTTATCAAACGATGGCTAATTCGAAAATCATTTAGTTTTATGGCTCTATTCCAATGAAAGAAACGCCATGCACTCTCTGTTCTGACGTGTCAGCCCACAAAAAGTCGCGTGCGCCGCCTGCCAAATGCGGAAATTATGGCCGCTAATCGCTGGCAAAGCTGGCATCGCCGCAGGATAATGCGAGTGGCTCAGCGACTGCGCGCTGCTGGCTCGCTTCTAATTTGCCGTTTCCTGCGCCTGTCGCGCATAATTATACGGCCAACTCGAGCTGACGCCCCTCCCGCCCAATCCCCCTGCAATATGAAAAAGCAGTCAGGCCAATTTTAAAATGCAACGCTGACAAGCGCATTTGGCTGCCTGCCTACCTGTCTGACTGAGTGACTAGCTGACTAGCTGACTGGCTGACTGGCTGCGTGCTGGTTGCGAATAAAACGACTGCAGTTACAGTTAACGGCATCTAATAGATACTTTGGCACCTTGGCATTACCATTACCAGCAGATGTGTGGAAACGGGCATCGAGTACAGCAACCATCATAATATTTAAATTATTTAAGCTCAGCTGGCAAGGCTTTAATATATATATAAAATTTGATTACTCATACGTCACGTGTTATGCTTGGAAAAAGTAAGCTTTAATAACGAGAATACCAGGCGTATGAGTGGTAAGAATTTACACCCTAAAGCTATGCATAAGGTGCTCTAATTATTTACTCTTAAATTATGTTAAAAAGTGCTACTTAAGTAGTCAGCTTAAAGTTTTACCAGAGATTATACAGTCCAGTTAGTCGGAAAGAGGGAGATAGAGAGAGAAGCCTTTGGCAGATTTATTTTATGCTTACCGCCTCATTAATCGCTTTAAGCTTTAATGTACTTCTAAAGCTTTTTAGGTTGCCACAATTATGTGCAAAAAGTGATTGGTAGCATGCCTCAATTGATTTAACTAAGAATCTCGACTTAAAGATAACTATCTTTGTACAAAACTTAACCTTGCTGCGTCAATTAAAATTAAGCTGTCTCAGCTCCACAAAGACAACATGCATTTAGGTACGGATACATGCATGTGAGTGTGTATTCTATAATTAATTTGGCCAACCATTTTGCACTTTCACCGCCCAGCAGGTGGGGCAGGTAAGTGAATTTTACCTGGCAAAGCAAACAGAAACAGAGATTCTGTCATTGGCTGGCCAAGTGTAACAAGCAAAAGGCGCACTCGAAATGCGGCCAAATTTGTTGGGAGCCATTAATTTAAATCGCCAGCCAATCGCTTAATTAAAATCTTTATTGCTGAGCCGAGCAGAGGCTGCCCAGGCAAACGCCACCTGCTTTGCCAAGGCAGACAAAACTAACAAAGCGCACAACTCTCTTGGTATGAGTGCAACTTACAACAACAACAACTATAGCAGCAGTCGGTACATGCATTACATATGCGCCATGGCAACAACAGCAACAACAACAACAACAGCAAGTGCAACCGTTGGGCTGCCACATAACCCGGCAAACAGATTTCAAAAGCGCCCCGGGCCAGTGGAGCTGCTGCCTGGCAACGATTTCGAGTCATTGTGAAATCTGCGAGGCGATGCCCCTCACTTCAGTTGAGTTCACTTCGCTACGCTTCAGGCCAAGCCAAGCGGAGGGCGTTGAGTTGACTGCGAGTACGAGTGCGAGTGCGAGAGGAGACACCCGCAAGTCTTTCACCTGCCTTGCACCTCCCTCTTATAACAACTATACCTGCGTGCCAATGTGTGTGCGTGTGTGTGTATGTGTGTGTGTGTCTGCAGCGACGGTAAAATACTTGCGCTACAAATTGAGCGCAAACGCATAATTAATTTCAGTGCCAGCAATAAGAGAGAAAAAGAAACAACAACAGCAAACCAAAAAAAATAACAGCTGAAAGAAATACATAAAAAATGGAGAAAAAATTAAGTTAATGTTTTGTAATCTACAAGTGCGGGAGCTGTGGCAGGTGCTGCATGTGGCATAGACAGTTGCTCAGATATAACGGTAATTGCTTAACTGGTAGCAAAGCGCCCAAGGCACTGCGGCTAGTAAAACTTTTGCCGACTTGCCCAGCAACAGTTGGCTATTGGGTATAAGCCAGCCTGGAACACATTATCAGTAATGCGAGCAGAGGTTTTTTTTTTAGAAAGGAATCAAGTCAAACTCTAATTGAAATCATTTGTATTTTGTTTGCAATTCATTTTTTGTAATGAAAACAAAAATGTAAAACTTTGAATTGAAAAACTTACAATTAAAACAGGTATAAAGTACAGCTTAGATCAAATATAAGATTTTAAAGCCCTTGTTTCGAATAGCGGTAGACGTTATCAAGCCACATTAAGACTATATATGTATATTCTTTATCAGTATAAAGGCTTAAATAAAATATGGTACATAAATAAATATGGTATAAGGGTATATTTTGAATATCAGAAGACGTTACCAACTCTATAATGCTTATATATTCCTGGTCAGTTTGGAAAAAATATGGTAGTTTTATATCCTTGTCTCGAAAAGCAGAAGACATAACTAACCCCATAAAGTATATATATATTCTTTAACAGTATCAATTTAAATGAAATATGGTATTTCTATTCTCTTGTATCGAAAAGCGGAAAATATTATCAACCCACAAAAAGTATATATATATTCTAGAACAATATTGACAGCTGAGGCTAGTTTTTCATCTATTTTTATCACGAATCTTTGTAGAATTTGCCAGATTGGACCATGTGTGAAGAGGCTTTTCTTTATTTATTATTATCATATATTACTTTTAGAAACCTTTAATCGGAATCAAAGACTTTGTATAAAGCACTGCAAAGCCAGTCTACATACATAGTCCACAAGGATATATAATCTGCGGCGTGCAAAAGATTCTCGTTTGTTCATTTTGTATTTATGTTTCGGCTCTAAATGTTTATACATTTTGTTGAATTATGTATCTTTTGGCCACTTGCATAACTTCTGGCGCACCTAGAAACTAGCTAACTAACTTTTCCACACGGCAAACTAAAGACCAACACCTCGAGCATTTCCATTAGGCCATTTGCATTTTGAGCTCTTCTCACGGCCAAGACTGAAAGTCAACTTTCCAAAAATGTTGTGGCGGGAAAAAGGCCAAAAGAAAACAAAGCAAAACACAACCAAAAGCTAAATCTGTAAGCGCTACGCACGTAACACAAATAACGGTTAATTTTGTTGGGCTTTTGTGGGATTGTGCAGCCGCATCAGCATCAGCATCAACATCGGCTTTAGCTTCAGCCAGCGGCATCAGCATCAGCCACTAGCACCGGCATAAACATAACTGTAATTGCCGGCAACATAATTGCGGCATAATTGCAGCTGAAGAGACAGCGAAAAGCGGAAAATGAAAGTGCAGCAAATAGAAAATTTGAAAAACAGCTCGGCAAAGATTGTTTTTTCTTTTTAAACTAAAACTCATTTTGGCTAGCTGCTCGACCCAGAGAGTATCAGGTGGTCCGTGGGGGGGCAGATAGCACAATTAGGCAGGGCTTGATGGCGTCGACATTTACGAGCAAAGTTTGTGGGGAAAAGGGGAAGAGGAAGAGGGGTCCAAGCAGCCGCCGCGCTTTTCAGACGCGTTACAATTTCGTTCAAAGGCGAATCAAATTTGTCTGCAATTTAGAAAGGCAGACAGACGCGCCTCGAGGCCAAAATGAGGGCTAAGGAAAACAATGAAATTGATTTTAGTTTTCGTTTTTTACGATTTTGGCTGTTGTTGTTGTTGTTGTTTTTGCTCGTTGTGTGCGCGCGTGCTCGCCAAAAATCTTGAAAGCCGCAACGCCAGCCACACCAGCAACAACAATAACAAGAGCAAACGCAGCCGCCAAGAGTGAAAGTAAAAAAACCAACAACAACAATAAAAACAACAGAAGCTACAGTAAAAAATTCGTAAAAAGTGAAACAAAAAAACAACAACAACAACAATAACAGAGCAAAGTCGACTACTTGGCTTTCATGGGTATTATGAAACTCAAGTCAGTCAACCGGCTGGGGGTGTGGAGCCGGCTCGAGGGAGAGGCCACAACTATTGGCAAGTCATGCAAGCGCTGTGCGCCGGCGCCTCTAACAGAGGGGTGCCGAGAGGTGGTGGACAGGTGCGCAAAAACTTTCAACAGCCGCCAACGGCATTGACTACAAATCTGAACCGCAGTTGTTGTTGCTGTTCGCACATTGACTGACTAGATACGTATACGCATTCACAGTTAGCTGTCAAGTGGTTCGAGTGGGTCAAGTGGCAAACAAGGTGAGAGATTATACCACACAGCTTAAACCAAAAAATAAAAATAAAAACTGAAGACTGAACATCATTTGACACTGGAGTTTGCCTTGAAATTGATGTGTATGACGTTGTTATGGGAACTTCTTGAATTTTGTATTGACTTTAGCTCTGAAATTGATAATAAAGCTGTGCAAGTGTCTGTTACAGACGGAAGAGGACTGTCTGTCTCTCTGTTTATTTAATGTATGAACATGGGGATCCCGGTGATTAAAAAGACCTGCAAGTACCACGTTAAGTACGTATAATCTTGTATAAGAAGTTCATATTTATTTCTCTTTTTAATGGGAACCGCCTTTCTTTGCGATTTTCATGATTTTATTGTTATTTGAAGAAAGAAGATAAATGTCTCTGCGTTAAAGTTGATAGTTCATTGTTTCTCTTACGTTCTTACTTTCCGTTTTCCCATACTATTATTTTACCATCTCTCTCTCTCTCTCTCTCTCGCTCACACTCTTTTCCTTTCTTCTTCAGTCATACGCACTCCCCTACCCACTTACATAATAACTGTTTGTAAGCATTAACTAAATTTGTGAAAATTGCATAGAAAGGCGATACTTGAATTAGCGTCGCAGTCTGTCCCTTACTCGCCAGACTGCGTCGACTAGAGCATTTCCCTTTGTTCCATCTTAGGTTTTTTCTAATAGTTTCCTATTACATAAGGGTCTTACAGTTCTTTGCAATGTTATGCATTAAATTTTGTTTAATGTTTCAACTATCCATAAACGCCAACACCCTGCCAGACCCACAAATCCTCACTTGCAGCATTCGCATTGTCACAGCGAGGCATGCATCGCAACTGCCATAAAAGTTGCATCATTCAATTCGCAGAAGCAAACAATTTTTGACTTCTCTTCGCACCACTCGAGTTCAGGCCAGTTCGGATTGTGGCAACCAGCTGGGCAGAAAAATCGTTCGCTTGTCGCTGGCCATTGCGAAAGCAGAGCTAATCGCGGCAGCAGTGTGCGAAACATGTGCTGCAAGTCGAACGAATGATCGAACGATCGCCCCATCGATCGCACAACTTGTGGCACAGCGGCCCCGTGCCCATTTGCAGCACCCCTCCCGAACCGGCCCCGCTGCAACCCCCTTGCATAAATGACCCACAAAACGCCTCAGAGGCAGAGCGAATGAAAAACAGTTGCTTTAATGACTTTTTAAAACTTCATTAGGCGATAAAAGCGCTGCCAGCCGTTGCCATATTCCAGGCATCATCTGTGATCTCCCAAGCACGAAACCATAAAGCAGAGGCAGTTTTTTTGCCTCCACTCCCCGCCCCCGCCCCCGCCCTTGACAGCAGCTGCTTGTCGCCTGCTTCGAATGTTTCGCATTATGCTGCAAATGGGTTAAGTGGTTTTCAATTTAGACAAAAAGAAAACTGTGTAAAGAACTGAATTCCATTCAGTCGTATGCGCCGCATGGCAAATGAATCATAAGACGAGCCACGCCCTGCAGCAAGCAATACTTCCGGCATTACAAACTTGACTCACTCTCTGCTCTATATGCTAAGTGCGATCCTAAACGAGCTCACAGACAATTTGTCACAAGACCAAAGTCCAAATTGCAGCCTATCGCAAGGTGCATGCAACGACTCATAGATTAAAGACAGCAAAATGTCGAATGGGATTTAAGCTGCAAAAATGTTCGGCTGTTAATATACCCTGTAATAATTATTGACAAAGTTGTGCTAGTGAATATTTGTGTAGACCAATTTGTAGATATCATTTCAACTATTCAAATTGTTTAAATATTTAAACTTTAAATAAATATAAAGAAAATAAATAACTTAAGAATTATAGTTCACAATGTTGTTTAGAAAAGCTGGAATTCCAATATATTTGTATTTATTTATACTTATTAATCTATTTAGGATTTGTTAACAAATTAAACATCTACATCAAATCCTTTCAATATACCCCATTATTCAAACTATACCCCAGCAGGGAATACTGCAACAAGCAGTAAGTGTTACGTAAAACATGATTATTATTTGGCATTGGAGAGCAAACAAACAACAATGACAACAATCAGGAACAACAACAACAATAACGCGTCGCACTTTCAGTTTTTATTATTTTATTTTTTTCGAAAACGCGTCAAATGACGCCTAAAATTTATTATCGTCAAAGTCGCGACGTTGCAAAGTTGAATTCTTAATTGTGGGGCTGACTCAGCCCCGCGTCAAGCATAATTTTGCGAAAAAAAAAAACATATACATATATACATACGTATTTATCTATATATCGCAGATGCCCCGCGCCCCGTTGGGTAATCGTGACAGTTTTGTGCGCCTTCAACATGCGCCATATTTTACAAAATTGGCAGCGAACGCGTGTCAGAATGCAAGGCGTTAAGCGGCTTTAATGCCTTTTTTTCGGCTATTTTTTATTTCATTTTTATTTTTTTTGTCAGTCAGCACAATGGAGTTGCAGCCGCAGTTTAGACGCAGACTTGATCCATAGACAATTAACCCAAATTGCTAGCACACAGCACGTGGGCAACTTTTGGGGCGCCCCATTCGTGAATTTGCCTCGTCGCGTATTCTTGCAACAGACGGCGACAGCGACAGCGACAACGACAACAAAACAGCGCCTGTGATCATTGCATAAGCGAACGTCATCTGGCGGCAGCTGGCAACGAGCCGCCTCTCTTGGCCATTTGAAAGGCATCGAGTTGCGAAAAAGTGCTGGGCCACCATTTGGGCTAGGCTGGCAAATTAGGCAAACAGCATAAGTAGCCATAGCAAATGGAGAGGTACGCCGGAAGAAATATACAAATAAACAGATACAATTGACATGGACATGGGCAATACAATAAAAATGGTCAATAAGATGGTTTGCGTAGATAGCCAAGTAATTGGTAAAGGTTCCATGCCGAGTAATATGTGAAATAATATACTAGGTAGCACGCGACTCTATAACAAGAATGACAGTGTTATGCATGCGGAAAAGTATGAAAATTGTTTTAAACTCCTCTTTCTCAGAAATAATATATTGCAATCTATGATTAACTATGCCGGTATTTACCCCAGGCAGCAGGATCTTACTCGTTTATAATGGCTCGCAGCTTTCCCTCCCTTTTAATCCGCCACAAATATAACTTATGGCTAAAGCAGTTGTCAGTTTTATAAAAAGGAAAAAACCTAAATAGAAATCGGTTTGATCTTCAATGTGAGCAAAATTAAATTTTATTCTGTTACCACAACTGGTATGCCGACTTAAAGAGGATGTGAATCTATAAATCAGTATACCAGTATTAAACTTAAGGTTTTGCTTGTCTCCTTATTTTCATTTACCACAACTGGTATACGTACTTACTCGCTCTTAACTACTCGCTACTTCCAGTCGCTACTTACTCGCTCTTACCTACTCGCTACTTCCACACGCTATTTATACAGCGCCCATAAAATTAAATGCTGAAGTGGTTGTGAGTTGTATAAAGAATGACACTAAATTAAACTAAATAAGGATGATGTTCAACGTGGAAAAATGGTTATAAATTGTACTTTGTTACTCGCTCTGAACTGCTCGCTACTTTCACTCGCTGCTTATAAAGCGCATATAATATTAAATCCTTGAATATAGGAAAGTAGTTTTATATGGACTATTCTGATACCAAAACAAGTCTGCCGATTTACTCGTTCTCAACTGCTCGCAACCTCCACTCCGCCCGCCTATTTAACCTAACAAACTTGCATTAGATTGTGGTGTACGAAATACCAGTAGAAGACACATATTTGAGAGACTGAATTATTTAAAGTATAATATTTTGAATATTCTTCACTGCTTCAAATCGTCACGATTCCTTGAAATTTCTGTCGACCCAATTTGTGTTGTGCTCTTAATTAATTGAATTTGATATCATATTTCGCAATTGTCAGGCAACACTCAATTCACATTTGCTGCTGGCCAAAACGCAAGTGAGATGCAATCAATATGCAAAGTGTTGACCCTAAAAAGTATTTACGAGCACACTCATACATAATCATATCTCATTTGTGGTACGATTATGCATGCAGCTCATGTGTTCGGCACACGTTTAGCGCATTTCAAGAAGGCTCGCACAGATCGCGGACAGCTACGAAATTGGGAATTGACACGCGTCTTCCCGATGATGATGATGATGATCTACATCATCATGACGATGGGCGTCATACTGTTGCGGTAACACATACATACATACATACATATGTATGTTTTGAGTGTGACAATTGACAAAGTTTGCGCATGCGCTACTGCAATTTATCATCGTATCTGATGGATATATAAGCAAAAACAACAATTGCTGAAGCATTCAATTGTTTGTTTATTTACGCTACATAATTGCTTTGACGCGTAGCCGTATTTTTTTATTTTCTATTTATTTAAAATATTTTTTTACTGTGGCCTACAACAATTGACCGCTTGGCCTTGTCCTAAGCGAGCCCACGGCCGCAAATGTTGAAAACTTATCGCGAATGGCGCTATCAGTAGACACACTTATACACACACACACTCACATATGACCAGCGGTATTCCCAGACTGCATTCGCTTATTTACTTACTGGGCGTGTTCTGTGCGGTTTTAGCCGTCCGTACCCAAAGCATAAGTCAGCGCCGCGCCGCGCCGCGTCTCGTCGCACTCGTGTGAATAGCCGTTAGGGCTGATAAGCGCTATCTCGCCGCAAATGTAGCCTATTATCGGCAGCCACAGCAGCAGCATATCAGCAATGCGAACCCACACACACACACACACACACAACATATAACATGCACATACAAGTACACACGACCCTCGTCCAATAATTTTGGTTTCTTTGTCTATCGCAGTCGACAGCCACATTGTCAAATTCTGTGCTATGCTCAACCACATACAACAATAGTGGCAATTTTTGGGCTTAGGGTCTAGGTTTACAAGCTATATAAAACTGGAGCAGCAAGTTTTCACTTTCACTAGCAACTTGATATGTGGGGTTGGATATTGTTGGACTTGAAGCTCAAATTGGATTTTGTGGGCAGCTTGTCAACAAAAGTTCCATAGTCCAAAATCTGAACAAAACAATTGGAATTAGGCCGCTGATAAGCCAAAACTAATCTAATATTTATATTTGGCAGCGTATAAATAGGCATAATCTACTATGACTATTTATTTAAAAGGATTATACATATTTTTAAGGCAAAGATAGCAGAGTAAAATGATAAAGTTTAGAGCTGGAAATTTCAAAATTTCTCTTTAAATTAACTTAACAAAAGTATCTTTTATTACGTGAGTATATGTGGTCATAATATTGAAAAGTCTAATTAATAAACGTAGTCTGATTGGCTCAAAAGTGGGCTCAACTTGAGCTAGATGATGAAAAACTAAGCAAGCGAAACATCGTTTGGTCTGCGATTCCATCAGCTGGCATTAAATGTGTCATAAACACTGCATAAATCGGTTGGCATTAAGACGTAAAGCTCTAAAAATCCCCTCGCTCAGTGTAAAAATCCCAGCATGAGCTCAGCTCAAAGGTGAGCCAACAAAAAAGAAAAAAAACAAAAACAATAAACTTTGAAATCATCGGATGGGACGGCGGCATTTGTTTCGTCATCAATGCTAGCCAAGCGTCAGCGTCCGCACTCGCATTCGCCTTTGCGTTGGCATGATTATCACCTTCATCATCATCATCACCATCGTCATCAACAAGAACATCGTCATTATCGTCAGCGGCCGGCGCGTCATAAACAAGAAAAATATTTCTCTTAAGTCAAAGCTAATTGCTCTTAAATCAAAGCGAACAACGCGATCGGCGAATGCTTCAACACGGTCTTTTGTACGTTCCGCGGCGAGCTGTGCTGCCTGGTCAGAGCCTGATTTGAGCCGGGCAAACAACAAAGGCACAGAACGAGCCGTTAAAGTCAGCCAACAGACAGACAACAGGTAAACATTATATAAAGTGAGCTGAATGCAGCTACCTGCGGGCGGTTGGTTACTCAGTGCAAGCAGATACAATATCTTTTTATTTTTCTATTTGTGCTTACGTAAAAAACTCGAGTGAGTTTTTTGTTTGCCAATTTGAGTTGCACTCGAAGAGAGCACGCGACGGCGCAGTGAGAGTGCGACTTGGTTGGCAACTGGGACAGGAACTGGCAGGCTGGCCGGAGTGAGAGTGCGAGTGCAATTGTTGCAGAGATACACAAATACATCTACAGATACAGATACACGAATACGCGCTCATTGTGGATACATAAACAAACGGCACAAGCGGCTGACTGTGGCGGCGGTGGCGGCAGCGGCGACAACGGCCAAAGCATGCGAAAAGGCAGCACAAAGCATAGAAACAAAAACAAACGTCACAAGTAGCTCACCCAACATGTATCTGTATCTGTATCTGTGAGTGCGACCGGAAAAAATTGCGAACGAAAGAGCGCAAACGTACCAAGAGAACCGCCGCCGAGTGCAAGCCGAACTCAACGAGCGCCGCCGAGCGTCGAGCGCCGAGCCGAAGCGGCCGCGGATCCGGCAGCGAACCCGGCAACGGCCAGCGAGCGCCGCACAGAATCATTCTTGAATGCGCGCGCGAACGTTTCGCACCAGCCCAAGAGCAGCAGACAACCAACAACAGCAAAAACCAACAAATATTAAAATATATTAAAAGAAAAAAAAAACAAGTAAAGCAAAGACAAAGTCAAGAGTCCGAAACTCCACAACAACAACATCTGAAGCCCAAGCCCAACAGCAGGCCAGCAAAATTTTCGAAAGCGTGTGAAACTTGAAGCCAACCGAATAAAAAGAAAAGTGCAAGTGAAGTTTTGTGTGTTTTGGCCAAGTTAAGTGAAAAAGCTAAAGCGCGCGAGCCTAAGAGAAAGAGTGGCAACAGAATACAAATATACAAAATTAAGAACGAGGCCTAGTAGCCCAAATTCAGCAGCAGCAGCAGGCGAGACATTGGCGTAAATAAAAAAATTATAAAAAGCAAAAAAAACAAAACCAACCAAATATTTAAATAATTAAAAATAAAACTCACGACGACGTCAACGAATTCTTGACTGCCGCCGCAGCGCGTGTGCGTGTATCTTCCTCGCCGAGTGCGTGTGTGTTAGTGTGTGTTAGTGTGTGTTTGCCTTGTATCTGTAAGATACGCGCCCCGCTGACGCATTTGCCCGGCTACCGCTGTTGACGTCGCCGGCCGGCGTTTTGTGCCCAATTAACACAAAAACAACAGCAGACAAAAAAAATAAAACCAGCCAAAAGCGTTCGCTCCAGTTTGGCATTAAAAAACTTGTTGCGGGCGTATTACAATTAATTAATGACAAATTAAATACACTTCAATATCTAATCTATCGGCTACATACACACTTGTATGTATATTTGTATCTGCTGCAATATTGCATATATCTAAATATCTCATATTTATAGGCCAGGCATTGGCCGTGCCGCTAGCGACTGCAATTGCAACAGCAACAGCAGCAGCCAAAGGCAAAAGTTTATAAATAAATAGCGAAAATTAAATTAAATAAAATACAAATACAAAATACTTGAAATAACTAAATACAGATGTTTGTCATAATCAATTGTTAGAAGTGCTTTCTGAAAAATAACCGCTGCCAGCCAAGAGAATTGTGTAAAAATTCACATTTCGAAGGCTGCCGCTGCAAATCAAAAAGGTGATTACATAAAGATACAAATACTACAGATGCACCCCATCCATGCAGCCGTGTGCGGAAGGTGTGTGTGTGTGTGTGTGCACGGCTTATAATAGATGTGAAAATGTGAAAGGCGACAGCAAAAAATAAAAAAGATAAATAAAAGAAAAGATATAATAATAAGTATATTATTTGCTCTATCGTAGAGCACGCGAATGTGCTTTTGGGGCGTGCCGCATAACCGACTGACCCCATTAGGCCCCACTCCCCGCCTCGCACCCATTGGCCAATTTTCAAGGGCGTTCTTTTACGCCAGCCTGGGAACGAGCCTACTATTTAAATGAATATCTATAGTATATGTATGTCCACCGCCAGATACTTTAGCCTCAGATACTTTTGCCTCAATACAATCAATTGGCAATTGGGAAATTAACTAGCTATTTGCTTGTTATTTTCCATGCTTATGTCTAGTTAAATTATTAGATTGATTAGCTGTACATGTGTTTTCTGCTTCTCGGAAAATTTGTGTAATATGATGACAATAAAAAACCTTTTGACAGTTACATTTTGTGTTTAGCTTTAGCGTGACTGAAGTTTTCTGGGAAAATGCCATCGATATTGCATTAAATGGACCCATAAAAAATTTGCTTTTTTTTTTGTATCGCATATATAATTTATGACAGCAAATAATTATAAACTAAAGGCAAAACAATTTAAATTGTACGATGCTCGCCAACGATTAAAAACAAATGATTCACAAATGCGGCTTCACTTTGTACCCAGTCGAGTATCTGTTGCGAGTCACAAAAAAAAAGAGGCAAAAAAAAACCCAGCAGCCGATGCGATAAAAAATTACTTAGAAGAGCGATATACAATTCTGATAGAATATTTGTACAATTAACTAGCACAATTAAAGCTATTTACTAACTGCACTTTCTTCCATTTACAATTACCATTTACCAGGAACCCATCGAGCTGAAGAAGCGTTTGGAGGAAGTGCGCCTGCTGGAGTCACGGCGCTCGGCTCGTCTGGCCGATCAGGATCGCGACACGGACTTTGCTCGCCTGGCCGACATGGGAGGCGACCGCCGCCGTACCACACACAGTATTGAGGTGCCATTGACGCCACTGACGCCGCCGAACAAGTGAGTAAACCAGATTAGATTTGAACGCCCGCTTATACATACCCTCGCACCAACAAAAACCCATAGATTTTCCTTATCAAATGAAAATGAGGCAGATAATATTAAATAAATGCATATATATAATAAACGCATTTTGACATAAATTAATTTGTTGTCAATTATAAAATAATTATGTATTTTACGTAGATCGGTTAGACAGTTTATAGGGTGTACTCTCGCCGAGCTGTTTATAATTCTCGTTTGTTTTGGTTTTTCGAATTGGCGATCGCGCACTTTGCATAAATATGCAACCGTGGAGTCGATGGAGTCTAGGCTATATCAATAATTCATAAGCGGCGACAAATTAGCGGAACAAGCCGCCAAGTCACGGACAGATACAGTCTGTTCTGTGATATTCCTGCTAATAATGTGTGTCGGCCCATAGTCGATTCGTTGGTTGTTTTGTGGGTCTTATCTAAGCACAACCGGCTAGACACCGCCCGGCTATTTAGCATAGACGCCGTCCGTGGCTGCAATTACACTTATATAAAGCGGCCATCGCCCAATTTTGTCCCCTCGCGCCAACGTTCGGTGACGAGACAGCGGCGGTGACTACGTCCATTTGCTTTGCGAAATGTTTCGCCGGGACAACGGCGGCAACTGATTGCAAAATAATTCAAATTTTCAATTACTGACCGCTCAGACGCGACGACGACGTCGACGGCAACGTCGAAGTCTAAGAGACGACAATAACATTTGATTACGACGTCAAATAGTCGCGCGATATCTGGACTGCTTTTGCGTGTTATAGTCACATTGTTTCGATTTGTTAGATACTCTTCAAAGTAATCCGCATAAACTTCTGTTTTTATAGGCATTATACAAATGTTTTACATTTTTATTTAAATTTAAAAAATTTAAAAATAAAAATAAAATAATTGTAATACGAAAATATAACCTTAAACCAGCCACGTTCTGCTTAAAAGCTTGGCTTCCTGTTTTAAAAAAATTTTCAACATATGTTCAGAAAATTTTCAAAATTATTTTTTTCCTTCCTGACGTAGGGCATGCAAATATCGTATTGAAATCAATAGCTGTCTGATTGTTGTGGCGTATTTCATTTCAATTTCAATTGATAAGCCTCGCGCGCCGCCGCACGGCAAACTATTAGTCAAGTGTGCAAAAACAACAAACGCGCAGCGACAAGTGTGCCGGGCGGCAAAAAATAAATAAAACAATAAATAAATAGCGAAAACAAAATAAGAAATAAAAAAAAAACAAAAAGGAAAACAAAATGCCGGCCACGTTCTCAATTGATAATAAAAGTAATAACAATAATAATCAAAATAAAAAGGCAAAAACGAACAAAAACAAAAAGCAAAGAGAATTCAGCACGTCATGCTCTCGGTAACTGGGCTGTGGCTTGAAACCTCGTGCAGGGAGGCCACTCAATTGCGTCGTAATCAAAAAACTAAAACTAAAACCAGCAACAAAAAACCGAACAACAACAACAGCAATAATAATATAAACTGCAATGCGCCAAGAGCAGTCGCAGCAGTCGCAGCAGCAGCCGACAATGTCTGTAATAAAATTCAAATAAAATTCAATTGAGTTCAGCGCGAGGCGCTGCGCCAGTTTAATTTAATTACTTACATACAATACGAGAGAGAGAGAGAGAGAGACTCGCAGCACCCACCCAATTCTCCGAAGGGGGATTGCTTGCTTGTTGTGTGAAGAGAGTGGTCCAGAGGGGGGCAGCGAGAGGCCCAGCGTTGACTTTTTGCCGGTCGCATTTATCTTACAGCTCTCGACGCACATGCCGTCCAGTTGATGTTGTTCCCGCTGCTGCTGCTGCTGCTGCTGCTGATGATGTTGTTATTGTTTCATTGAATTCGAACTCGAATGCGGAAGTGTTTATTTCGCGCACAGATAGGCAAATACAGCCGCACACATACACACACATACGCGCGCACACACGCTCTAGTTATGTATGGGTAATGGGTTCTATCTGTCGTCGCCATTTTGTCGTCGTCTTCATGCCATGCGGTGTTTTGATATGCGCAGCTCTCCTCCCATTCCCTGCCCTCTTCCTCTTCCCCTCCCTCTCTCACTCCCACTCTGCCGCCCTCTCTCACTCACTCTCATTATAATGTACTCGTGTAATGATAACAACACCTCCATATACATGGCAAAAAGAAACCCGCTCACCTTGCACACAACGCAGCACACACACACACACACACACACACACTAATCAAACGACTGCCACGCGTGTTCCAACACGTAATGCGACGTAATATTTTGCTACCCCGATCATCTGCCAGCACCCCTCTCCCTGAATGCTGCTAATCTGAAATGTGCTTTTCTGGCTTACGTACGCGTGTTTTTATTATTGTGAATGCTGTTTTTAAGTGTTTTTTTTTTTTTATTAATTTACATCGCCGAAGTTGCGTCTGCTCTGTTAGTTCAAGTAAACAGAATATGTTAACAAATTCGTTTAGCATTTTTCTTTTATTTTTCCCTCTACTGATAATTGGTATCGTAAACAAATCAGCTATTAATTAATATTTGCTTTCGATTCAGTCAAAGTTGTGGGGGGCTCAGCCACACGAGCGTGGGCCCAATCGTTGTAATTAACATCCAAACACACAAATATGTATGTGTGTGCGTGTGTGTGTGTGACGCACTTTGTTATGGCAGTTATAACAGTTATATTTGTTACCTACTTACCCACATTATAATCCGTCGATTAGCTTGTTTTTATTTTGTTTTCCGCTAACATTTTTCTTAAATTTTGGAATATATTTTAAGCTTAAATGCATCCATTGTTTAATCTGTGTTACTCCAATACGTATGATCTTCTCTCGGTTCTGGCCTTTTGGCCTTTCATTCCTTTAGATACACCCAGCAATTTGCTAATCGCACTTTAGTCAACGTACAAATGACGTCGTTACATTAAAAACATGTTTCGTATGGAGTCTATTGCTATCTGGGGCTTAATAGACTCCTCGACAAAGCTGACAGCTCTCTAGTTTCAAGGTTTCTAGCACCCCCCCTCCCCCCTCCCCCATACCCCCTACCCACACCAACCCTGTCCCCTTCCGGCAGCTATTACACAGAAAACAGCGCTGCAATTCAGCTGAATGACGTGCCCCAAGCACCAGACAAAGAACGCAGTGCACAAAAAAAAACTAAATAAAATAAAAAAAGTACAATAAAATAAAACGACAGGGAAAAAAACTAAATAAAATCAGACGGGAAAAAAAGAAAGAATTAAATGCGGAAAAAACTGGTAATAAATATAATAAGCGCGTAATTATCGCGTAAATGTCAATTTAAGAGGCGAACGCGTTGCGTCAGTGCTAATTTTCAACGCTTGACTGCATAGACCGGCCGGTCTCCAGATCCGAGACCCCGCAAACTCCACTCCAACCCCTACTGGCCGCCCACCCCCCGCCGCCGCTTAAGCAACGCAGCTGTTTCTGCAGCAGCTCGCAGGCTGTTGCTTAATGAAAGCGTGTAAGCGCCAATTGGCCAGGCATGTTGTTTGTTGCTGTAATTGCCATGATTAACAATAACAACAAAAACACCAGCATTAACAACAATAACAACAACAACGGCATCAGCTACCGTATGGCCAGGCGGCTGCCTTGCTTTTAACCCGTGTTGTTATTGTTGTTCTTTATTGCAAAAACAAACAATATGAGAAAATTGCAGCGCGCGAAGAAAAAAAATGTACAATAATAATTTACAAACGAGTTTACCGTTGCAACAATAACAACAACGACAACAACAACAATGACGCACCGAAACTTGCATGCACTTCGACTGTGACTTTTCAATAGCCTCTGGCCACAAGAACTTTGGAATTCGGCTCTTTGATCGAACTGAAAAATAAAAGGCGAACAACTTAAACTGGGCGCGCAGCCAAAAGGTTTATTGGTAATTATTTTAATAGAAATACTTGTATTTTTTTGTGCTGTTTAATGCACATTGAATATAACTTTTAGTTCTCTTAAGTGTGTTGAAATCATTTTAATGACTCGAAGAAGGGTGTTGAGAAATTGCGCTGCAATTGATTGCAATCATTAATGCACATAATATATTTAATTAAATATGTTTCTTTACAAATACAAGTTTATTAAATTAATAAAAGTTCTGCTTTGAATATTGCTGCAGGCTTTAAAGTGCGTTCCTTCATTTTGTCACGGTTGTTTTTTAATGGATTGTCATTCTTGCTTTCGATCCAATATTTACATGCCAGCTTTCAGCTAGTGTTGTTAGCATTTGAACAGGTTCGATTGATTCCACTTTACGTGTTGTCCACTGAGCCGTTGTAAAATTCATCACAGGCTTTAAGTACCCCACTCAAGGCATGTGAAAAGCGCTTGCGAAAAATGCATAAACAACAAGAACAACGCACAGTGACGTCAACACTGCAGCAACAACAGCAACAACAACAAAATGCACACGACTAAAATTACAAGCAACAACCACAGAAAATAAAAATAACTATAATAATAGTAATAAAATATATATACATACATATATATATATATATATATATGTGTGTGTTTTGCAACAACAAAAGCAAGTTCAGCCAACTGGCGACGCTGGCAGCGGCAATTAGCCAAGTCTTGAAAAATATTTGCCGCCAAGAATATGTACAAATATTATACGGAGCGAGTGTTTCTGTTGCCCTCAAAAAAAAAAAACGAAACGAAAAAAAAATATGTACAACAAAAATACTTAATTTCAGTACAATAAAAAGTCAAGTCGAGCGCAGAAGTGGGTCAAAATTATTATTGAAGCAGAACAAAAACAAAGCCAGCAACAACAACAACAGCGAGCAGACAACAAGATAATGGGAAATGCAATGCAAAAAACGAGGGGGAAAAATAAATTTATAATCATTTTCTAAGCATTGCTTCATAAGCGGCGGCGGCGGCGGCGGCCCCTCGACGGCAAATTATTGAAATGGATTCGCATTCGCAGCTAGCCGGAGATACTTTGGCTCTAGCTTGCAATGGAGGGGCTTCATATACATATATGTATATACCAGCACTTATACAGATGCATACATATACATTCATAAATGCGAGTGCTCAATGTTCCGTTCCCTTTACCGTTCCAATAAACGTAAACACAATTTTCCGATGTTCTGCACGAATAGTTTGTTTGATCGTAAAATTTTATTTTTGCATTCAAATCGCGGCGCAACAAATAAAAACTTGAAAACTTGCTATTGCAAGTTTATTTCGTTGCTCGATGTCTTCTGTGGGCATTGCTTTTTGGGAGTACTATCAGTTTTGTATACCTATTCTCTTTTATTTCCCTCAGTGTGAGCCCCGTCCACAAGGAGGCGGCTTGAATGAGTTTCGTGCCAGTTTCGAATCGATTCGGTTGGCAGGGTCACTTTTACATATGTGCCTGTGTTCTTTAATGCAGGCATTGGCAACAAGCAATGCAGTGCATTTTCATAGCACAAAGAGAAACAGTATCTGAAAATCATATCGACTTTCATAAACGAAGCTATTCCAATCAAAAATTAGGTTTTATTAAGCTTTAAATATCCCAAGTTTCGACACTTTTTAGTTTTTTATAGTTCGCAGTTATCAGCTAAATCAATCAAACTTTGAGTATATATGCCTCCCGCTCTGACCAACTGTATATTGTGTTCGTGTTTGCTGCTCTTAAATAAGCTGTTCTTGGCTGAATCAAATTTTGACACTATTTCCCTCTTCTTCTTTGCAATTTTCGGTTTTTAAGGCTTTTATGAATATCTAGATTAAATTGTTCTCAGCACTCATAGCTTTGCTGATCTTCTTGACTAAACTGTTCTCAACGGCAATCAATTAATCGTATATAAAGCTTAAAGCTGAATCAATTGAATCAATGAAATATTGATACTATTTACACCTCGCTCTAACCAATTGTATTCTGTGTTCCTCTTGATTAACCTGTTCTCAGCTTAATCAAATTTCGACACTATATTCCTCTTGTTCTTACCAATTTGGTTGTTTAAGACTTTTAGTGCCTTTCTTGATTAAACTGTTCTCAGCTGAAAGCAATCAATCGAAAATCTTTTTTAATCAATTTAATATTGATACTATATACATCTCGCTCTAACCAATTGTATTTTGTGTTTGGCTAAGCTGCGCTTGATAAAATTGTTCTCAGCTTAATCAAATTTCGAAAACATTTCCTTCCCTCTTGTTCTTACCAATTTTCGGTTGTTTAAGGCTTTCATGGCACTCTTCTTGATAAAAACTGTTCTCAGCTCCTGTAGCCGTGCTTCTCTTGATTATTCTGTTCTCAGCGCCTGTAGCTATTCTACTTTTCTTGATTAATCTGTTCTCACATTCTTTTATTAAAAGTTTAAAGCACATTTTGAACTGCAATTGGTTTTAGCTGAACATTTCTATTACAACAGCCCGATGGGCACTGGCAAAGCAGCAGCTTGATTCCACTTTTATTGGCATCGGTGTGGGGCAGCTAGCTGCTTAACACGTTCTCACTAGCCACGCACGGCCAATGGGCCAGTGGCTATATTTAAAAGTGCATTTGGGCCCACTAACCCAGGCTGCGGATAAGGGGGCGGGCGTGGCGGAAACTGGCAACAGACACTGCTAACGTCTTGCATTATTTATGCACGAATACATTAATAAGCCCGCGGCAGAGATGTCGAAATATATACGAGTGCGATACACGTATATATATATATATATTGTGTATATATAGATAGATGTACATACATCCATATGCATATGAGTATGAGAAAAACTAAAACGTGTGTGTTGACGACAACGACGACGAGATGCGGCCGAAACAAGCTGTTGAGCAACACGTCAGGAAAAGCGAAATGAAAATGAACCATTTTCTGACAGCTAGTAAATTTTTAGTGTACGCTGTTGTTGCCTGCCAGGGATATGCACACTTAGATGCAGCACGAGCAGCAGGAACAACAACAACAACAGCATCAACCACAGCAGCAACAATCTTTAGGCGGCAACAATTGTTCACAAAATGAAGTTGAGTTTTCCATTTTTTGCCTTGTTTTGATTTCTTTTTTATTTTTTTTGCTGTGTGCCGATTTCGATCGTCCGCAATAAAACTTAATGTGCACACTTATGAGCAGTGCCTGGGGCAGTGATCGGTGGGCGTGGCCAATGCATGCAACACACGCAACATTTGCAGTCGGGATTTGCAGCCGAAACGCAAATTCTAAGAACGGAAAATGCGCAAAAATTAGATTGAATTGTTTGTACTGCAATTGTCAGTGTGGTCGAGAGCGTGGGGAGGGTGGGGGGGTCGGTCAGTTGGTTTGCTCGGACGCATAATTGCAGTTGCAAGCAGCGACTCGGACTGGGTCTTGTCTGGACTGGATCTGGACTGGCCCAGCCTGGCCGGGACTGGCAATTTGATTGAGTCGTTTCCAATTGTAATGGCAAACGCTGCGGGTGTTGGCACTGACGAGCCTCGACTGACGACTGGCTGGCTGACTGACTGACTGACTGTCTGACTGACTGTGCGTCTGTCCGAGCGTCTGGCAAGAAAAGTCATTTGGCAAAGTCAAAAACGCTAAAAGAAAACCGCACACTATAATTTTCCAGCGTTGTACGAAGTTACAGTTACACATTTCTAGCCTTTGGTGCCAGCAGCAGGCAACAACAAGCCAAACAACAGACAACAGGCAACAGCCAGCGGCCCAAAGATACAAACAACAAGCAACACACAACAACAAAATAGCAAAACTCTCAAACTGATTTGGCTTATTTTTGCGACTATTGCGGTCACTGGAAATTGCATTAGATTTTTGTTGTTGCTGTTGCTGTTGTTAGCTTGGTTGCTGTCGGTTGTGTTGAGTCTGTTGTCAATTAAAGTTCAGCCTGGTCGAAAAGTTCTGTTAATGCCTTTGAGCCTTGTCATTGGGCGACCTACAACAGCAACACAATGAGGGCCATTTACATGAAATTGTTGTATCACGTTTAATTTGGCAATTTCAAGGCAAATACATTCGAGCTCGCGCGTGTATCTCCACGTTGCCCGAGTCTAATGAAGGGATTTTCATCTAGCCACGTTTCAACTTGACTCTCAGGCAACAGCAGCAGCAGCCGCAGCAGCAGCCTTGAGCCTCAATACATTTGCTCAGGGCCAGCTCAACGCCTCTATATTTGAAATCAAATTTTCCAAGAGCAGCAGCTAAACTAAAGTAATCAAGGCTATAAACTGCAGTGCGGTTAATTAGCCTGCTGGTGTGGTGTGATATGATGGAAGGGGGGGAGATTGGAGTGTTCGGGGGAGCTGTGTATGTATTTCTATATAATTAAAGTGCCTGGCGCGTTTTTTGTTTGTTTGCTGGGCTGTTGCGATTTGTTAATTGAATTAAATGTTGGCCATGCAGCGGCGAGCGGGTCATCAAAATGCAGCTGGCATTATTGCCCCTGCGGGCAACGAATTGCAGAGTGTTGTCTCTTGTCTTGCGTGTGTGTGCGTGTGCAACCCATTTAGCCAAAGTGTGCAGCGGCTCTCGACGCTTAACTGTAAAAGCAAACGCACGTACGCGACGGGGCTGAGCCGCTAGGCCAGCAGTTGTTCTTGCGAGTGGGCCAAATGCGTGGAAGGAGCTGGTACATTGGGACTCGCAGCAGCAGCAAGCAATCTGAGAAGCAGAGTTATCGATATAGTAATCGGCTTGTATTCAATATCCATATAATACAAATGCAGTAAGCCACAAATTTTAAAATAAAAATCTTGGAAACAAAATTTTGATATTGGTGATCGATAATTAATCACGATTTCTATCGATTTTCGATGACTAACCGCTTGTGTGATTACAATTCGTAATTGATAATGTATCACAATCGATTTAAAATTGATACTGTTATCGATAATCAATAATTGATCAAATATTGATAACAATTCACCAGCCACGCATCCAAGCTACTTATCAGTGAACGCTTTTCCCATTGTACGCCGCCAGTGCGTCAGCGACAGCGCGTAATTCCCATGGTCGTGCGCATGGACTTGGTCGCATGGTCGACCAAGTACCGCTAAATTGTTGCAGCATTTCCTGACGTATGCAGCGCTGCATGCTAAGCAGCTGGAGGCGTTGGCAATGGCGCTGACACATGAGTGACAACAACAACAACAACAGCAGCAACAACAGCAGCAGCAGCAGCAGCATAAGCTACCCACATGCGAGTTACCTTAGGCAGGTGTGTCTGTCTTTGTTGTCTATTTGTTCGAGTTTGCATGTGACAACTGCCAGCTTGTTACGCCCTTTTGACTGTCACATGCTTATTGCTGCTGTCCGTGAGTGACTGGCTGCCTGTCTATTGTTGGCCCGCTTGGCTTGGCCAAGTTCACGTGGGCCAGGCGATTAGCAGCGAAAATTCTGAACATCACGTGCGCTTTCCACGCACCACAGCAGCCAGTGTGGACAGTGCTTACCGATTTTCAAATTGGATTTTCTTGTGATTTATCAATTGGCGAAGAGACAATAGAAAGTGGCAGTGCCTGTGGGCCATGGCCAACAGCATTTAAGCCAGTCCAACAAAAACTCGGTACAGTCGACACCACAGCACTCGCTGTCACAAGTTGGCAAGGTGCAGTCGACGCCGCCTGGGGAAAAGCAGCCGCGACCGAGGCCTGTCACTCGCTGAGGTCCGCGTTTTTCTAATAGAAAATACACACACACACACACACTTATACACAGACCAGGCTGGCCAGCAGCGCACAACTTCGAGTTGCCTGCTCCTGTTTGTTGCCCTTGAGCGGCACGTCGCGGAAAAAAAATATCGACTGTGCCTTAAATTAATACGATTTTTATTCATGACTGCTGGGCAGGGACCTGGGGCGCCCCTAGGGCGATTGCCAATCTGCCACTGTCACTGCTGCTGCCACTGCTAACTGCCGCTGCCACTGCCACTGCCATTGCCACTGCTTCTGCTGCTGCTGCTGCTGCTGCTGCTGTTGCTGCCATTGCTGCCAGGTTTTTAGTGGCAATCGCAAAACATTGCCGCTGGCTTCCGTTGCCGGAATGTGGTGACAATGGCTCGATCGGGCTTTTCCCTGCTTTCAGTTTGTTAATGTTGCTTTAAACAATTGCGATTCTCCTGCCCATCGTCGTCGTTGCCGTTGCCGTTGTCGTCGATGTCTTTAGCCGCTGTCGCAATGTTAGTAATTTGTGCAAATGAGCCTCTAAATGGCATAGAGAGCTCTGGACGTGAGCAGCAGCCGCCAAAACAGCTAGACAAAAACAAAAAAAACCTAAATAGACAAAATTCAAATGCGCTATTTGTCTATGTAAAAGATGCGGCTCCTGACCAGGAATGGAAAGCTGTTAACTGTTTATTTTTTTCACAGCATGGATTTACATTACTGGCCGGATTTTTGGTCTATTTCTTTACAACAAACTACTGACAAATTCAATGGAAAACTTAGATTAAACCGCACAACTTAATGCTATTCAAAAGCCAATAATCAATGCTCACTTTCAATTCTAAATCAGCACAGCACGTGCTCTAAATACCTTGATAATGAGAGGCGAGCACACAAAAAATCAAAAACTACGTCTCAAAAAAATAACAATGAATAGAAACTAGTATTTACTATGCTCAATGCTGTTATCTAAGCAAGGCACAAAAAAAAAAAAAGAGAGAGACACAAAAAAATTAACAGAAATCCAAAAGTAAATATTGCAAGAGCAACAACAAATTGTGGAGTGATAAAAAGTGAGCAAAAAACACGCAGGTGCCATTGAGTTAAGTTTACGGATTCGTGTATCTGCCGCTTAGCTTGCCCCTCACGCACTCACGCACTCACAAATACAATCGAGTCACGACACACATTTTACAGTTACGCATGAAACACACACAAATTCGCAACAACAACACGTGCGCGTGTGTGTGTGCGTATTATGTTGTTTACCCTTCTTTCCGTGCGCTGTTTCCGCCTTCTGGCCAACTTGTCTGTGTGGCTCACCTGCCTGCGAAGGCCGCAGTCAAATTTCAATATTTGTTTACATTTTTTGTTTTGTGTGTATTTTTATTTTATTTTACTTTGCGGTCTGGCGCTACCTCGCTTCGGAATGGCCCAGCTATAGGCATACCATCGCGGGGCTCCGGTCTCGGTCTCGGTTTCAGTCTCAGTCTCGGAGCCGGTCAGGCTTTTATTTGCTTTATTCGATTTTTTTGCTGTTTTCATTTCGGTTTTTGGCAAAATATACGAAATGTGTGTCACAGACAGAGGCACACGCACACAGAAATTCAAAAAAGAAACCTACAAATTAACAACAAAAAAGAGGTCGCCTTTTAAAAAGAAAACAAATAACAAATAACACAACGGCAACGAAATCAAACTGAGCGATGCGAAATTTTTGGAAATTACGCATAGGCTGAAAATTTGAATCAGCACACGCATCTAGCCAAAAAAACAACAGCAACAACAACAACACAACAACAACAACAACAACAACAACAATCGTGCCTTGAACAAGCACAGCAACCATCCCAAAAAGTACTTGTCTCTATTTTGAGGGACACAAAAAATAAATAAACTACGTCATGGGCGCGTAAATAACTTGTCTCTGAAAAAAAATGCACAGAAAAGCAAAACGATATATAAATAGAAAACAAAAATTGTTGTGGGCTTCTACAGTAATCGGATCTCGAGCAGCTCTTTCATAAAAAAAACATATGTAATTCAAAATTAATTGAACAAAAATAATATATAATTGAACAGCGAGGTAACACATGACAAAATAATTGTCATTTATCGGGTAATAAATACGTTTCGCCTGGAACTCTACAGCACACTTTATTTATTGTTGAGCTGGCTAATTAACATATTGCGTATACGCAACATTGGCGCTTTGAATATACTTATTTATTCATAATGTTTAGCCCGTTTAGGCCACACTTCCGTTTTCATATACGCTGCATTTGTTGTTATTTCACAATGACTTTAAATTCCTTATCGTACAAACTGATAAGCGCCAGCGTGCTGCAAAATAACAAAAGGCCTCAATGAAGTTGGCCTGCCATTGAGGTGAAAAACACATTTCTGTTTGTCGTATACTTGTGCCACATACGATATATTATCAAGATTTGCACTTTTGCTGACACTGACTTTGGCTTTCGACACCTGATAAGTGTCTAAAATATTGCTGCTGATATTAACGTGGCTCTCTGATACGACCAAATTAATAAAAGTACGCAATGCTTGTTAGCCAAGCTGGCAGCGATCTGACTTATCGTATGGGTGCAATGAACCTAAGTTCGGCAACTCTAAGTGATTGCGCATTTAGTCAAATCTAAATCTAAATACTTATAAATATATATATAAAACGATTCTCTTTCTTGATCAGAACATACGCCAATATAACTGTAGATTACCTCTAGCCATTTGGCTCATCAGCGTTCGCGTTTCTACAAAACAAAGACTTGGGTTGTTTTTTTTTTTAGCTTTTTATTCAATTACTGTTCGCTTTTACTTTTATATTGTTAGCCAAACTTCTTGATGTTGAAAATTGCGCTTAAGTTTTTCGGTGAAAGTTGTTCAAATAACACCACAAAGGCAACAACAATTCGCGCAGTGCTATTGTCTAATGCCTGGTCCTGGCCCCAACAATTTTCCGATCCAATTTTCGAGCACGTGTCTAATTCAATAAACTCATTTCGGTGTGGACTTTAATTGCATTTCAGTTGCTCAGCGCAACCACAAATCAAACCAAAACGAATGCAGCTCAATCCACAACAGCAACAGCAGCAACAACAATAACAACAATAGCAGACAGCAACAACAAGAGACTATAAATTGCAGTTGCAACTAATTTTTATGCGGCATGCAAACGAATAGTCACTGGCCTAACATCCAATCCCCACCATATCCAGCGCACCCCCTTTGCCGCTCGGCTGGGCATATCATATCGCATCTCTGGAGCGCGCATATTTCCGACAGCCGCCGGTGCACATTGCAATGTAATTTTGCTTTCAACACCTTTTATTTTTTTTTTGTTTTGTTTTATTTTTCTGTGCCGCATGCAGCATGCAACGTTGCTGGCAGCGTCGCCTGCTGATTGCAACCAGCGGCGTGGGCAAATAATTGCCAACAAAACAGCGAACAGCGAACAGAGTACGGGCCAAAGTTGCATAGCTTAGGCGCATCGCCTGGCCAACAACAACGACAGCAGCAGCAGCAGCACTAGCAACAACAAATACAACCAAGTGAAAATCACTGCGCATTTCCCAGGCTCCGCTCAAGCGCTGGCCCCGAAATCGGCGCGAATATATCGCATTTCAATCACGCGCCAGAGCAGCGCCAATCCCCGAGCTCCTGGGCCCGTTTGCCTGGTCCGATCATCGCCAGTCGCAATTTACGTGCGGCCACGCAGTGAACCAGCCAGGGAGAGACTGAAACTCTGAGACTTTGAGACTCGGCCACCAATTTTCCAACAGCAACAGCAACAAACACCAAACACCAAACAACAGCAACTGCAACAACTGCAGCTTGCAGTTTATTAAAGTTGCTGCGCAATCGAGCAGAAAGCAACGGCCTGTTTATTGTTGTTGCTGAACCTAACGGTACCGATTGTGCGCACAAAATGGCCACATCGTGATGGCTAAAACCGATCTCCCCCTGCCTGATCTCCCTCCAGCCGCAGCACGCGCCGCGGCAGGCCGGCCGGCAAAACAACGCCGCTGACCGCTGCCAAGCGCTCCGCAGCCCGGCTGCCCCTCGGTCTAATGCAGAGATTTCAAATGTCGATTTATGCGCAAATTTAGTTTTATGCGATTAGCAACGAGCGGCAAAAATTTATCGTCAAGTTTAGTCAATTTAATTGGGGCGCAGATGAGGCGGCCGCAAGTAGCCAACGAAGCGGAAGGTGCCAAATGGATAAAAGCCAAACTCTGGCTGCTCTGGCCCCTCCTCTCAGCAGCCCCTCCTACACACACACACACACCAACACACACAGTGAATGCTGGCTTTCCGGGGGCTGCAGACAAAGCGCGTGCATTAGACAAAGGCTAAAAACCAAACCTGGTAGCACTGCAATAAAATTTTATGGCAGCTGTTCTCAGAAGGAGCTGCATTCACTTCAATGCAACAGCAGCAGCTGAGCTCAGTCGTCGCTGCCTGCGGCCTTTTGCACAATGGACCAAAATGTGTTTTGCGAAAGGGTTTGCGGACAGCAGCAGTCGCAGTCGCAGTCGCAACAGCATCTAGAATGCAATTTCACGTTTCGGCTTAAATGTAGCTGAAGTGCTGATGCCAGCGATAAGAAATGTTAACAAAAAGAAACTCCTGAAACGCTCTATAAACTGCATGATGTCAGCTTTTATAGACATATGTACGTACCATGTGTGTGCAACAAAAGTTGAATGTTTCGCTGAAAAGTACTATAGGATCAAAGTCTGACAAACTACTTGAACGTGGCAAACCTAGAAAATGTTTTGATCGGAAAATGTTTGGCACACGGGCAGAGCTAACTGTAAGCTTAAATTGGTCGCATTGCTAAAATAATAATTAGATAACTTAAAACTCACTCTAATCTTTTGTTGGCATAGCTGCTTTGAAATGTGTCTAACTAGAATTAAGCACGCTTTAAGCTAAATGTTTTGTCCGCTCACTGCTTAAAGTTCTCTCAAAGCACTTCAGCGAAAGATGAACCAATTAAAAGCTTACTCAAGCCGAGCACCCTACAGATTTACTAATAATGTATATTTTTCTAAGCATATACTTTTCTTAAGAATAACTATTTCAGCTTAAACATTAAGAGTTCTTTCCGAAGAAAAATTCTGTTATTGATTCAAGATATATACTTGAGTTCTTGTTATCTACTTGAAATAGTTATACGGTTTCAAGGAGCTTAAAGATAACGTAACAAAGTTGCATTGAGCTGCATCTTCCTGGTATTCAGCCTCCATTCTAAGACTTCGCTTGCCAGCCGGTCAATGAGACTAAGCAGCTTACGTAAAATCATCAATAATTGCCCACCAGCAACAGCAGCAGCAACAGCAGGCACATCTTATCAGCAATTCAGTTCTCATAATTC
Source organism: Drosophila montana (assembly GCF_035044405.1). Classification (NCBI taxonomy): domain Eukaryota; kingdom Metazoa; phylum Arthropoda; class Insecta; order Diptera; family Drosophilidae; genus Drosophila; species Drosophila montana. The sequence continues at coordinate 11,339,238 of NW_026998620.1, read as the reverse complement.
AACGCAGGATTCGATGGAACATTCTGTCATTCAAGTAATAATCCTGGCACGCAACCAACAAATGGCTACTTGGCACAGCCAATGACAATGGCGACGTCTCAATTGTTTATACGGAGATGCCATGGCAGCAGCAGCAGGAGCAGTAGAAAAAGCAGCAGCAACAGTAGAAAAAGCAGAAAATGCAGCAGAAGAGCAGCTTTTCTTCCACTCAGCTTGATTACGAGGAGTCTTTCAAATCAGTTTTTTGCCATTTGAAATGTTTTGAATTTATGACACGCCGCGACTGTCGCGTCTTTATTATCCTCAATCCTCTTTGGACTGCATCTATTTTGGCTGCATTCTTGGCCGAAAGTTGCCTTTGTCCAAGTTTTTCAAGCGTATAAATGCTGTTCATAATGCTAACGCCAAAGGATATCTGATTTAACAGCACCATTGTTGTTGTAGTTCTTTATTGTTGCAGCTCCTTTTCGTTGTTTGTGGTTTTTGTGTAGCCTTCAAGGTTGCCTCAAGGTGAACTTAAAGCCAAAAGTTAGAGTTGACGTCAGCGCCTCTTAAAAAATGGAATTGGTGACAAGCGAAAAATTAGCAAAAAATTCCCAAAAATATATTTTGCGCAAGGTCAGTAAAATTTGCACAGCAACAAATTAGCCATAAAATATTTGTGAATGTTCTCTGTTTGATGCTATCGTAGCGGCTGCTAGTAGCTGCCAATTAATGACGAATGTGCAAAATTAACAACAAGAACAACCACAACTACAACAACTACAACAATAATATAAATAACAATGCAGGGGCATTCAAAATCGCTGGCCACAAAATTAGCTAAATGGAAAAATAGTTTTGCGCCGCTTTTTGCATTGAAATGCCTCACGGGGTGATTATCGTAAAGAGACCTCGTCACATGGTTGTTGCAAATTACAACGACAACGACAACGACAACAACAACAATAACAATAACAACAATGCGCTGCGGCTGCTTTGATGTTGTTTTGAGTTTAGGCTTATGCGAGGGCGTCTAATTAAAGCCGAGCCTCAGAACAACTGGGCCAACGCTGACCTTCTAAATTCTTGGAATTGCCAACACATTAATGAAGATGAAGAGATATCTGCCAGGGTGATGCAATCAGTGAACGTAGTATTACAAGAAAATTGGGTTTATCTGTAAATATTCTCGAAATTTGAAATATTTACAATCGTTATTGCTCAATGACACAAGTTGAAAGTGACAGCTTGATTACAGTCAAGCGAGAACAATTTCAGTTAATCGAGTTTTAAATTATTCAATTTGTATTGCTAGAAAGATAAAAAAAAGAAACATTTGGTGAAGCTTTTTTAGGCAGCAAAAGTTTTTAAAGTGTTTGAGGTCTAATTCAAAATGTTTATAATAGTTATTGCTAAATGACACTTATAATGTTTGATTAAAGCTTTTAATTTCTTTCAAAGCATTCCAACTATTGAAATAAGATTTATGTAGCTTTTAGATAAAGTATAAAAACATTGAAACGGCAGCTTTTAGTAAACTTAACGGTTTTAGGGCTGGTTAAATGGATTTATTAGTTATGCAATTTAATTTAATGAGATCATTTTCATACAATATCCTTTAATCGAATCCTTACCTTGCTCTCTTTATTGCAGCTCACGGAAGCGTCCGCCAAGCGACTCTTATGATTGCAGCAGCGATCAATGCAAAGTGGACGATATGAATGAATGCAATGCAGCATTAATTTTAATGAATCTACACAATTCGCCGCATGCCGGTAGGTCGCATGAGCTTGTGCATTATTCTTCTTGCAATTTTAATGGGTTTTTGTTGCTTTGTTTTATCACAGTTTCAGACAAATGGCTGGGCTCCAGTCCAGGCAGCAGCTCGTCAGCCTCTTGGAGCTCTGGCTCGGCCTCGCCGCCGCTGAGCGATGATGGAAATGTGCTGCACGGTCACATCATTTTGTCGCCGCAATGTGCGGCCAGTGCATCAGCCAATGCACGCATACGCACAACCTCGGTATCCACATCAGATGAGGGTATTGTCATCGACTTCAAGGAGGAGCGCAAGAAGAAGGTAGGTCACACACACTCACACACCCATTTATCTAGAGAGAGAGAGACACAGATAAGATCAAAGGAATGCGGCCAGTCTGCCAAACAGAGCGCAACGCCACAAAATTTGTTGCATTTTAATTGCAACTTTGTATACCGATTTTAATTGCTATAATTATATTTATGTAAATGCCTGTGCATAATTTTTGGCAAACGACAGCAAAAGCAACAGCATATATGCAACACACGGCGTATGCTTGATTCCCATCTTGATGCATTACTCATACGCAAGATGTGGCGGCAGCGGCGGGAATTGTGAAAAGTCAGGAAATTAAATAAATGCCGAAAATGAGCCCATAATAAGAACTCATCAATCAAAGGGCAACGTCAACAGCTCGTTAACTGCACGGCAACGAGATATACATACACAGATATATATATATATACACACATACACAAGCACACATACATACTATAATAACAAAAATCAATGAGCAAAAGTTCTGCTCTTTCATATATTTCGCTCTCTTCTCTTCTCTCGCTCGCTCTATTTTCAAGTTGTAGTAAATATAGTTCGCGACTTTCTTAGTTATGCTTGAAAAGTAGAAAGTGGACTCTAACAGAAAAGTTAAGAAGCTTACGCAACTTTTAGCTGCTACTCCCTGCGCCCTCCTGCCGCCTCTTTAGGCTATGCTTTGGAAAATATCCGCTCTGCAATTTGTTTGCGCTCAAAATGAGTGCCCTAGTTAGTCTAGTTAGATATATACATGTTTTTTATACGTACTCTCAGATCAGCTTTCAGTTTGTACACACTCACACACACACACAAGGCCAAAAGCAAACAACAACTGCAGATGGGAAACATATCAAAATTGAGCATCGGCATTTTGTCGAGCCTTTGTTAACCTTGAATATATGATAAGATTTTATTTACATTAACGCAAACAGCACCCGCCTCAGCCCGTTATAAGCATACTTTTGTTTGTTTTTCCTTTTTTTTGAGGGCTGCTCGTGTAGAGAACGGTAAAGTATTGGGCGCGGCGATAAGACTGCTCTACAGGCGGCTAAAGGTTTGCCATAATGAATCCCAAATAGCAACAGATAATTAAATATGTGCTTTAAGTGCACAATTTAGCAGAGCCCTTTCATAAGCTTAGTTATTTACTATTTTAGTCAAGTTTGAAATGAGCAAAACTGAATTTAATACCAGACATAGTATATTTCCTGTATGTAAGTGCCACTAGCAGCTAGTGTCATTGTGATTAAAATAATTTTTATATATTTTAATCCGACAACTTCAGCTTGACTCCTTTCCCTTTGACTAGACTTTCACTTTGCGCTCTGTCCGGCTGATTACCTGTTGCACAAGCCGGTCACAGCAATACTAACAAAAATAAAAAAAATGTTGCCGAAAATGTCATGTTTCCGGTTGTCGTTCGAATCTATATATGTCAGTCTGGCAGCTGGCACGCCCTGTAGCTGTGGGCGCAGCTGTGTGCTACTGTAGAGGGGCGGGAGGGCAACAATTCCAAATTGATTTGCGCCCAATTGCTGGGCGGCCTATTTGAAAGACATTTGCAACATTTCCGCATAATCTTGAGTGTGGCAAAAGCAAACACAAAGCAGACAAGCTGCCACAGATATGTGAATAGATAAGTGGATAGATAGATGGATAGATAGATGAATGGATAAATGTGCGCTACGCAAAATGATCTCAGCGCTGGCATTGAGCGGCAGTTTTTGTGTAAAATGCAATGAATGCAATTAATGGATAATTGTGCGCAATTATTGCCGCTGTCGGGCAAGGGAAGAGCAGTCACAGGCAATGAGCAGTTGCTCTAAACGCTTGACAGCCATGGCCACGTGTCGCATACGTAACGTGCATTACTCATACGCACCGTGCGCGTGTGTTAAACGCGTCGCTGCTTTGTCTGCCTGCAGCTGAGCAGCCACAAAGTGTTTGGCGCAACATGGCGCATGATTAACCTTCATTACTCAAGCGAGCGGCGACCGTTTGTAAATTACTCATACGCCATGATGGCTTTTGTTTTGTGTGCAGTTGTGGTAAAAATGATTTTAAATGCAGATTTATGTGCATTTAACAATAACAGCAGTGACAACTGCAGCCACTGCCACTGCCACAGCTACAGCCACATCCACACTCACGGACTTTTGCCTTTTAATCAAGGCTGCGATTACAAGGCTGGCGCACCGCTCGATTGCCAACCGGGGCAACCACAGTGGCTTTTGTTTAAGTGCTGCTCGTAAATTGCCCTGCACACTATTGCCTTCTAGCTGAGCACTTGTGGGTTGGGCGGTTAACTGGGCATCCCTTGGGGTCAGAAGCTCCTATGATTGAAGGCTGAGAAGTGCATGTTAAAAAGCCATATCTAAATTGCCTGCATTATAACTTTTCACTCGGACATTTTCAAATGGAATATCAATTAGCAGCAGCTCTTGTGGCATCGAATTTCTACCTAAATTGACAATTTTGCGCGAGCTAAAGAAAACTTTGTTGCACATTTCCTGCCAGAAATGCATAAAAATTGGCGCGCTGCCTTTGTGTGCAACTTTATTTGTTGTGTAGACCCGGCTAATTGCATGTTCTATGTATAAGCTTTGCGAATTTCGCTATACGTTTTTGCGGCTCTTTTATTTTTGTTTTGTTTTCTAACTAATTTGTTTTATAACATCAACAGCAGCAGCTAAAGCTAACAAAAGCAAACGCAAATTATAGTGCAAAACAACGCAGACAGCGCGGCGTGTGCAATGCGCTGACATTGGTGCAATGCCGCGAAGGGGTTCTCTGCTTGGTGAGCTGCGGGGCAACCAGGTGGGGGCGGGGCTGGGGCTTAGCCTAATGGCAGTCGAATAGAAGGGCAGGGTATGCTATTGCGGTTTAGCTTTTGCAATGCTGACAGTTGCAAAGCAACAACAACAACAACAACAATAACAAAAAGTGCAGGTAGCGGCTGTGACTACTAAATGCCAAATGCAGTCGCCGCTGCCAGCCAACATGGCGCGGCACACGTGTCGCTTTAGCTATGTATCTGTAAGTGTGTTTGTTAGTTTGTGTGTGTGTGTGTGTGTGTGCTGGCGTGTGCTGGCAGCTTAGCTGCATTTGCCTTTTTCGACAAAGCAAAAAAGCGCATAGCATGCGGCCCACCATTTGTGCAGTTGCTGCATTACTTTTGACAGATTGATGTTGCTACGACTCTATACAGCAATTGGCCAATGTGATTGATTTGATAAGTTTTCTCACACAATATATCACTGTCAGTTTTCACAGCACTGTGTTAAAAGCTTTGAAAGTACCTGAAAGTTTCACGTTATTGAACTATACATATTTATGTATTAATTTTTACTTATTCGAAAAATGTTTAACTAAAGACAAATAGAAATTTAAAAGATATATCTTAATATTACATAGCGAGCAAAATCTATTCGAGCATAGACAGCGTTCGGTCCGTTTGAACGTCCCTTTTACAGGGTATTTTGTGATCCACTAACATTTATATTTACACAAGCCGCTTGTGCCTATCCACAATTTTGCTGTTAGTTTGTTTGTTTTCATTTTTGTTACATTTCTAAATAAGCTTAAATTTATATTTATGATTTTCGGTGTACACGGCCATTGTCACATGTTACCTATCTATCTCTGTGCCTTTCTCTCTCTCCCTCTCGCCTGCTCTCCCTCTCTCTTCCTCTCTCTACCACTGTGTCGCACACCCAGTAGGTGGCAGTATTCATATCTCTTACTGCTTAATGGATTTTACAGCATGTACCTCAAATTTGGCTTTACTATGTGCATTTATTTTTAACCGGAACGAACGAAAAATATAGCAAAATTTAATTAAAAATTGTACAATTCAAGTGCCAATGTGTATGTGCGAGTGTGTGTGTGTGTGAGTGTGTGCAGCAACCTTGAAACAACATTCACTTGGCAAACACAAACATACTCACACACACCGACACGCAGGCACACACACGAACACAACCACAGATTGGCAAACAGCTTCGGCGATGCCTTTGGCACTTGATTCATAAGCCAACGTCGTATTAATTTCACTCATATGGCAAAATAACCTTGAATTCTGATTAGGAAGCAATTTAAATTTATCTATCAGTCATTTTGCCTGCCGCGCTGCTCTTTGCGCTGGCCGCTTTGTTGACTTTATTGAGTTATTATTGAGTTGGCATTATTAAAACTTAATTGTGCTGCTAAAAAGCCATTTATCGCCCTCTGCTTCGCAGAAACAACCGACCGACTCCTACTCCCCTCCCACCCCCACCCACCGTCGCCTGTGAGTTACCACGTGCCACCTGGCACCGTGTGCAATTTGTAAATCATTAGCGCAACAATTGCAAATGACTTGGCCCAAGTGTCGTCAACGTCAACGACGTCTTGACTGCGCGCTGCCTGCTTGGGCAAGACGGGGCGTATGAGTAATGACTGCGCAACAGCTGAGCACATTGTGTGTGCACATAAGTGATTATACCTTAAACCGACTGACTGTCTACCCACGCTCCACACAGCTCTGCGTTCAGTGCACAAAACAATTGCTAAATGGACATTTCTAGCTTGGCAAGAGCTTTTCGAAGATTTGTGTAGGATTTGCTAGCATTAGACATTTAATATCCGTCTATGTAAACTTTGCTCTTTACATGTCTCGCCGGAGAGTTGAGCCTTAAACCATCTCAGTCAAAGACTGAAATTGAGAAATCCTTTTTCGACGCTCCACTCCAAGCAATTGCATTATGCGTGTTATTTGGCCAAAGTAGCCGACACAAAGTGAAAAGTCATACATAAAACGAAGTTCACTGTTTGCTTAGCTCCGAATTTATGTGTTTGAAAATTGAGCGTAAAGCTGTCAAATGCATTGAAATAAAACCCAAAACTAAAAACTCTCCGCAAAAAAAAACAAATCCCAAACCAAAAAGCCAAGTCTCAGCGGAAACGCATAGCAAAAACTAGCAGACGAGCTACTTGCAGCAGCAGTGCGCAACAATTCGTCTGCGTCACTCTCAGGAGTGGCACCCACTACAACAACAACAATAACAACAAAAACCAACAAAACAAAAGTCAGTGAAGCGCAGTACATGTACATGTGAGTGTTTGTGCGGTTGTGTGGTTGTATATATGCGTTTGGGAGAAACGAACTCATAAATTTATCATAATTGCAAAAGGCAGAAAAATGTGACTGAAATATAAACAACAACAAGAAAAACAACAAGAGTAGCCGCAGCAAGAACCACATTAACTGCAAAATGCATTGCAAATGAAAAAGTCGTAAAGAAAAAATGCAATAAAAATAATTTGCCATAACAGTCGACAACAGCAGCACCAGCAGCAAAAAAAAGGAAATAAATAATATATATTAATAAGCAGAAAGTAGGCATTCCACCGTTGTCCCATCATCACAATAAACATAACTAAAATGCCGCTGCGCATAATTTATGAATTGCAATTTCCATTTGCGCAACATTCGAGGCTTGCGGCATCTGAATCATTCATTCAGCTCCTCTGCTCTCGTTTTATTGGAAAATTCTTTGCTAGTTTTTCTTTTATTTTCACAAAAAAAAATACAAAAACAAAAAAAAAAACAAATCTGTGCCAAGTGCAAACGAGCAGCGGTTTTCATGTTCAAGGTGACAAAAAATTGTGTAGAGACCGGCGGACACTCGAGCCAAATGCCGCATCATTTGGCCTGGTTTCGGTCATTTTTGCGGTAATGTGTTTTTTTTTTGTCATTTTATTTCTTTTTATAATTTTGCTGTCGTTTTTGGCTCGCTGCGATCGGGTTAGCTTGTGTCTAAGATATTTTTGCCTTGAATGGGTTTTGTTATAGCAACTTTTCAGATTCTCTAACTAACTTTACTTACTTGTTAAAGGAACAGCGTGATATCAAGCCTTAAAATAACGATATGCCTTAATAAAATGTCAGCTTATCAAAATGTTAGTTTATTGAGATAGCCAGATATGAATTGCTATTAATATTCAGAACTGTTTCGCAAGTTTTCTGTTTCGCAACTATTTTTGGAACTGGACAAAGTTTAAGGTATATACCTCATTTACTTTACCCGATAAATCTATCGATTATTTTGATGCGATACGCAGTCTGGCAAAAGTTGCCAACAGCCTTTAAGTTTTGCCAGCTGCCAGTCATCGGTGCCTTTGGCAATCGGCCCAAACTGACACACTTGGCCGAGCCCCTGCCGGACAGTTTGCTTTCCTTATCTGAATCTTTATCGTCTCTCTGTTTTGTTTTTGGCCATTTACACTAAGCATTCGGTGTTGTATGTACCATTTGCTTGGCTTGAACAGCATGCAAATTACAAATGTCACTCTGATTGCAATGAATTTCAATTCACTTGCGGCGGCTGCAGATCCCGACAGTGCCGCCGCCGCTTTACACTCAGCCACAGGCGAATCCAATGTCGTTTGCGGTAAATTGAAAATGCTTGCGAAATTTTTCGATTTTCATTTTATTTTATTTCATTTGAGTTTGGTTTTTTTTTTTGTGGTCAAATGTTTGCTGCTGTTGCCAACTATGCCACGAGCCGGCTCTGACATACTTTTGCCAAAAAGTTGCAAAGTTGCAAATGTGGCAAGTGCGGCAAATGTGGCAATGTAGCAAATTGTCAGCGTAACATTTCGATTTCATTTGCATTGGAACGCAAACTTTTCCAAGCAGACGAAAACTTTACAATCTGCCAAGATGAGACCTCAATTAGATCATGTTAAAAGACACACCACACACTCGCACAAACACACACACACTCACACACAGCAGAGACAACACACAACTGTACCCGGCGAATTGGCCCAGTTTCACTTTTGCACAAACAAAATGGCGGCCAGTGCAACTGTTGTCGTGGCTGTACTTTTTCGCCAGTGTATGAGGGCGCACTGCCAATGCAACTGTGTCACAGTTTTGTAGGTTATGCACACACACACACGCATGCACACAGATATCCAAAGACACACACACAGGCACACACTCACTGCCACTGCACACTGTTGCAGCCTTTAGCTGCACCGGCCGGCCGGCAAACGAATGTTAAGCAATGAAATGCATTTCCCTCATACTGACACGCTCGCACTCAAACATGCACTCGACACGGCTCTCTCTCTCTCCCTCTCTCTCTCTCTTGCCCTCTCTTACAGTATCTGGCTCTTGGTCTTGCTATCTCTCTCATGTTCTCTCTGTCTATCTCTCCCGTTGCCGTACTCCCCACCAGCCTGTCGCTGCCGTCGCCATCTTTGCGGCCATGCGCAAAAGCTCACTTCCGTTCAACTCGCCGCACTTTTCACACGCCGCAGCGAGGGGCGTTGCGGCGTAAGGGAAATTACGGCACGTGTTTGCACACAGATGCAAAAATATGTGCAATTTGTCGCTGCCAACTTTGACGCCAGCGTCGCTGACGTCGTCAAGGGAAAATTTCAACGTTTTATTTTATTTATTTGCGGCGCTTTTTACATGCATTGTTAGAGAATAACTTAAAATACGGCGAAAGGGTTCGTAAGGGGCTTAAATCAGAACATAGAAAGTAAAATGAATATTAACTAATTTAAAAACAAATTTAATTTATCTCAGTCTTGGCCAACCAATAATTTATATGCAAAATTCTGGCTGGAAGTCCGCTTAACCGAATGACAAATTCATAAAAAGCGCTTTTAAGATTCTATTCCACTCAAGAAGAGTGTATTTATTATGTTTTGAATAAACAATCTCTTGTTGATAAATCAATGCTAATAGCGACACATGTATTTCTATCACATGCTTAAATAGCCATATATTTGGCCAAACATTTCCGAAAACATTGCTCATAAATTCAGCGATCTACGAATGCAACCAATTTAGTTAGTTTTTTTTTTCTTTTTATTGTTGACGTGTGTATTTGTGTGTGTGTGTGCGTGTGCTTGTTTAGGTATTTGCCGCGTAATTGTGAACAGAGTGAACAATTTGCAATGCGTCGCCGAGGCGAAACTTGGAAATGTTTTGCGCTCGATTCACTTTTCATGGCTAATTAATTTTCGTATTGCGCAAAATTAATTAATACTAATGCTAATGCGAATGCCATGAATATGCAAAGCAAACATTTAATTGCACATACATATGTATGCATATATATGCGTGTGTGTATTTGTATGTGTGTATGTATATGTATGTATTATTTATAAGTAGCTGTATGCACATCAAAATTTATTGTTGGCGTCGGCGCAACTCGCCATAATTAAAAGCCAAACAAGCTGCGTCGACGGGCAACGCCAGCAGCAGCAGTAGCAGTGGCAGAGAAGCAGTAGCAGTAGCAGTAGAAGCAGCAGCAGCAGCGACCAGGTGATTTCATTAGCAACTTTTGCTTTTGTCTTTCGGAAGCGGCAGCGTCTGCGGCTTTGGCATCGACTTGACTGTTAATTATAAGCTACGATATTTTATTTCAAATTGAGGCAGAAATTAAGCTGAACGCTCGCGCACGGGTCGTATGCGCGATATGATGGCCGATAAGCAACAGCGTTCCGCTTTAAAACAATGAAATATATATTCGTATCGCGCAAACACCAGACACATACGCACACACACACACACACAAACGCGTCCACTTACATCACTCAATGCAATTGGGTTTGGCAAACAAATAGTTTGTTTTTGTTTTGCAATGATTATTCAAGCAGTCGGGCAAATTGCAGCCGCAGATAAACAAATGAAGTGGCCAGAAATGAACGGGCGACACGTGTCATGGAAAACTTTTGTCTCTAAATGCGCAACAAGCGCAGCGTGGGCCGCGGCACCAACTGCGACCGCGACTGCAACTGCGAGTCGTCGTTGTCGTTGTCGTTGACATTTGCATTTTGTGGGCATGCCAGGCAGCGGGGTCTAGTTGGGTGGTGTAGTGTGTGGGCGGTGCGGCTTAATTAAAGCGCAACACAAGCGCATCGGCACGCCTCAGAGCGCAATGTCTAATGGTGCCATCTATAGAGCGAGGGCATTACTTGAAATGCCTGGCCTGCATCTGCTGTTGCTATCGCTGCTGCTGCTGCTGCTGCTGGCTCCTCTTGTCTTCGCTGTTTGCTGGGGCAGCCCAACAATTGTTGACAAATGTGTGACAGCCGCTGAAGCGATACCGACGCTGACGTCGCTGTGGGCGGGAAGACGCAAAAATGCATTAAATATTTAAATGCCGCCAAAGTCAAGGTACGAAGCTCAGCGAGGGCGAGAGGCTGTTACTGTGGCTTCGCTGAATGCAGCACAAAGATCGCAAATGCAGAACAGGTGCTGCCATCAGTTGTCCAACTTGGTCACAAACTACTTGAGCCAATAATAAATTAATGAGCATTTGCAGCAGGTGCAAGTTCTATGTGATAATTTAATATGGATGAACTGCTCTACTTTTTTTGCAATTTGAAATTGCAATTTAGAAATCGAAAAACAAATATAACAGCAATTAACAGGGAAAGAATCTTTGTGTAATACGATATCTAACGAATTATGAAAGTCTAGCTTCATTAAATACCTTTAAATCCAGAACAAAAATATATTTACTCTTTGTAATTTCTACAATAATTTCATTATTGTAACAGATTCAATTATGCCCACTAATTAAATGCAATTTCAATAAACAATTCGCTTCAAACATATCATATGGCTTTATTTGCTTATACATAATGCTGCTGTATTCGCTCATTCACAGAAAATGTAAATTTTCAAATAAATTATGTATTGTTTAGTGGCTGGCAAAGTATTCAAACGCTTTTGTATGCGCCTTTGCACAGAAGCCAAAACTAATTAATTTTCCACCTAAGCAAAAAACATGACAAGAAAATACAGCATTTTGGCCAGAGGAAGCTGAGGAAATTATGAAATGTCAGCAGCCATGTCAAAGCAACAACAACAACTAGTTAGTAAACAACAAAAAACAAAAAGAAAAAATGACAACAATAATGAGTGCTGCACATGACGTCAGCAGCAACAAATTAAAATAAATGTTATATATACTTAAGTGGGGGCTCTTGCCAAGGGTTTGGCCGGAACAAAGTTTTGCATAAAACAAAGCGAATGATTAAAATCGCGGCCAAAGCAACAGCAGCAAAAAAGAAGAAGATACACACACACACAAGCACATACACAGTGAGACTCGTGTACATTAGTTGGCAGTGCATAGAGAAAATTTTTGCAGATGTATTCAAGGTCAGGCAGCAAAGTCAGCGCTGGCGTCGCAGTTGCCGCTGGCGTTGCCGCTGCCGCCGCCGTCGCCGTCGCCCACACACACGTCACCGCCGTCACTGCTTCGGCAGCAAAAATCAATATGGCAACACTTTTAAGGGTTGCGGCGAATTCGCCCAAGCTTAATGGCAAACCTTTCCCTTTGCAACGACGTCAGCCGCTTAGTGGTTCAGTGGGTCGCATGCAACATCCACAGCAACAACAACAACAACAGCAACAGCGACAACAACAACAACAAATGCAACTGTTGTTCGGTTTTCCCGCGCAATTTTTGCTCTCTGCGGCGCACTGCGCATGCCTGAACTATCAAGAGCTAATCTCTGCACCGCATAGGGCTAACCGCCCCTTGCTCGTGCCCGCTGGCAGTCATAACATTACGCGTTTTTTAATGGAGCCTGGATTTAATTATAGCTGCCAGCTCAGCACTGAATTTGTGGTTTGGGTTCGAGTTCGGGTTCTGGCTTCTGTAGGGTTTCTGCTTCTGCTGCTGCGTTCGCCTCTCAATTAAGTCCAGCCAATTACACAGACCCACACACACTTAACGTCAGCGGCAAAGGGCACAACTGCACATTTCGGGGGGCGTTTTTGAAAAAGTAATCGATAATACTTCAAGGTTAGCTTCCCAGTCGCCAGTTGCCAGTTGCCAAATGCTAGTTGCCGTGCTTTGATATTTTCTTAAACAACTGAAACTGATTGCAGCTTGGGGGTTCATCGAGAAAATCCAAAATTGGCAGCTGTCAATTCTAAGCGAAATTCGCAAAAGTTCGGTTAGCAATTGGTAACTAAAACTTTGGCACGAAAGTTGTTAAGAGAAATTCACGCAGGAAATTCCGGAGCAGTTACTTTGACAGCAACTTGCAGTCAATAGGGTTGTCGAGTGTGTGCAATGCGGCGTATGCGCAATATTTCATTGCGTATGCAACTTTTTTGTTTTTTATGTTATTGGTCTCGCCCATGAATAATTAATATATTAATTGCTTGCTATTAATTCGCTTATTAAATTGTCATTTATTTTTAAGTCTACTTTTCATGCTTTATCTTTACAGGTGAGTAACTTGACACATTGCGTTTAATTGGCCGCTCTGAACTGGCTTTTGGTCTGTGAGTATTGCGATTATTTTGTATATGAGGCAGTTTAATGAGATTTATCACTGTTGGTATTCGGTGTACAATTATTTCCGTGTGGGCTTGAACACCTTGACAGGTACAAGCCAATGCTTAACGTGTACGCAAGTACTCTTAGTTATATGTAAATGGCTCAGAATCAATGCAGCTGAGCTTGAAAGTGAATTTATTTGTGCGAGTGTCCGTGCTGGTTGTTGACTGTTTAGAAAGGTTGTTTCGTATCAACCGAAATCTGAATTCTTTTCCAAAGCCGTAAAGTTTGTTAATAATAATGTTACATAAAGAAAAAACCAAAAATTAAAAAAAAAAAGATACTCGTATTTCAGCGGCAAACATTTTCATGACACTTAAATTTGTCTAGACGTCAATTATTTGCATTCATTTGTTGCCTGTCTTTATTTCTATCATTTTTCGCTTGGTTGCTTTGGTGACCAGAACATGTTTCATTTAACGGCTAATGCTCTTAACGAAATTGAAAGCTCACTTGGATACAATTTTTAAATATATATTCGTGGGAGCAATGCATTAGATTCACATCCAAATTTGATGCATAAATGCGAAGTATTAGTTGACCAAGGGATTACCAAATTGTAAGCCTAAAAACCAACACTTTGCAGAGTATTTCGTTGTCGCAATGCGTTCGAATATAAATCCTTATTTATTCTGCTAGCTATGCTGCATTTATTCAATTCATAAATTACAATTTCAAAAGCGTACAATCTGCTAAAATACAGTGCTGTTGCATAAATCAATGTGAAAAATATTGCAAATCACAAAACAGAACAGAAAATGAAAAAGGAAAAAAAATTGATGACGCGCTGTTCCGATTCCGGTTTACCGTACCGCGCCGTATTTGAATGTATTTTTGTGCCGGACTTTTACGCATTGACAGAAGCTTTTGGGCCAATTAATTGCAAGCATAAATCACATTTTTCTAGTTGGTAACATTTTGTTGCCAGCAAAGCAAAAAATATATTTGTCGAATTTTATTGCATGGTCAACAAAGTGAAAACAACGTGATATCATAGCTTCTAGTTGCCAAATTTTTACCAATCAAATGCAATTCCTATTTCCACTTTAATATAGTTTAATTTATTGTTGTACTAGTTCTTATCAATGTGCGTCACCGAATTATTGCATTTTCCAAACCGCAATAAAGCAAACGGCAATACGCAGCTCGTTATAAAAAAATGAAGAGAGAGTTCCTGGAATGGCAAGCCAAATATGAGGGGCCAATTAATTAGTAATGAGAGACGTAGCGAATTGTCCGGCAATTTGTTAACATGTTGACCCCCAGCGCCTGTAGATCCACCCACAGCCGACAATTTGCGAAAGACGCGCATTTTGTTGATTATTTTGCTTGCATTTTATTTGCTATTTTCCTGACATTTTCATTATTTTGATTCAGTTGCCTTCTCGCTAATAAGTCACAGATACTCGCGAGCAGCACAGATACAGATACATTCACAGATACATATGTACATACGTGTTTATAGGCGCACACACCTACAGCAAAAACCGCTGGCCACTTGGCCTTGGAATAGGTTGATTGCATTCTAGCGGTCAATGCCGTCGCCCGCGTCGACGTCTCTGCTGGCGAAGGTGGCGGCGGCGACGGCGACTAACAACAACGAAAATTGAAAACGATCGCCGCAATCTCTCACTCGCACCTTGGCTGTTATCCCGCTCTCACTCTGCTCTCTCTCTCTCTCTTTCTGTCTCTCACAGAAGCTCTACCTGTCTCACTCGGTCTTAAGATCCCGTTGCGCTGCAAAGACTGTCGAATTCGTATATCCGCACGTACTTGTATTTAGTATATTAGTATACGTATTTGTATCTGAACCTGCTGATGTATCTGCATCTGTATTTGTTTATTGTATTTTATTTATTGTTTGTTTTTGCAATGACAAAATCAAAAAGCCAACAAACAACTTACTGTTGTTGTGGTTCTTGTCGTTGTTGTTGTCGTCGCTGATACTCACACATTTTAAAAGCCACAGCAGCAGCAACTATTTATAAAATGCGCTTTCAGCTACCGCGCCAAATGTATCTCTGTATATGTATCTGTATCTGTAGCTGTAGCTATATGTGTGTACGTATCTGTATCTGCGCTTGTACATTGCCCGTGCGCAACTTGCAATGCCGGAAAGCAATAATAACAACAACAACAACAACAGCAGCAAGACGTCGTATAACTTGTGACGCTGGCTGACAATGACGACAATTCGTGCCCTATACGAAGTATCTTTTGGATACTTGCAAATTTCATACCTGAAATTTGAATCGCATTTGCATAGCAAGTGTCCGTCGCAACGCTCTACACTAGTATAATACAGACCCAACCCGACCAGACCAGTCCAGTCCAGTCCAACCACAGATCTGTTCACAGGCCCCCCCGTGAATTTCTTTAACGGAATCCTTTCGGATTGCGCCCCGGCATTATGCGGCGCCCACACATAAATAATTCAAATATATATATGTATATATATATATATATATATATACATATATTTGATATATACTATACCTTTTTTGTTTGTGCTGTTTTAGAACTTTTAGTATAACCAGGGCGGAGTGCATTCAACCGTTCCGAACGGTTTATTCGGTTCATTCGCTTTTTTAGCGTTCATTCGCTTTTGGCAAATATTTGCATTTTGAAATAACTACGCGCAAGTATTATTAACCGCAATTTTCAAGTGCCGCCGTTCATGGCATACGAATTGTTTTGTTTATTTAAATACTTTATTATAGAATCTTGTGTATTATTTTAGCCTTCTCGCTTTTTAACCGCCAATGTCATTTATTTTGCGCTGCCTTTTTTATGCTCCGGCTGCATTCGCTCATTTTATTTATTTAGCTCTATGCATTGTTTATATTTCCTGTTTTCCCATTGTTGTTATTTCTCTACCCATCCACCGAGCTGCTAAACGAGCGTCATCAGCATATTTTGAGAATCGTTTAACATATAAGCATCTAATGGATTAGCAATCCAGCTTGATAACTTGCCATTGAAACCACTTAGCCAAAGCGTTTATATGTTTTATTCCCAAATATGACTCAGCTCTAGCAAATCGTTAGCTTTGATAAATCGTGTCTCAAGATCACGTCATCATCAACCGCTCTCAACAGCTTAGAATTCCCTCACTGAGCTCTACCGTTGGTGCTCTAATACTCATGAATAGATCGGATTTCATGTGTCACATGATACCAATTGTTGTTTTGCCTAGGCTGCAATTTATAGAAATCGCCTTGATTTATAACACTGCGTTTGCAGCTGGCTTGTCATATCTTTTGACCGATAAACTTATTTATTTTTGGGGGAAACTGGTTGCCGACTGCGTTGCGTGCTCTAACCTTGACGCCCAGACCAATCGGTCAAATCACGAACACATGTATATACATATATATATATGTATATATATACATAAACCGCCGCGCACTTGCTAAGGCACCTTCGCTTAGATATTTATAAATGTTTTGTTGGCTGTGTTGACCTTGCAAGTTGGCTTGCATGACTTTCAGTAAAAACAATTCATTTCAAATGTAGCTCATTGAAGTAGCCAAAAAGAGTTTCAGCCAGGCACTTAGACAGAGCCGCGCAGTCCGATTTCGAGTTGGCAACCTGTTCTCTTGGCCACTTCCTGCTCTGCATGTGGGCGCAACTTGTGTTGCTTTGGCTTATTAATTTTTTTTTTTCGCATGATGAATGACTGCAGCAGCTATAAATATAGACACACACATACCACAAACACACATACACACACACACAGCAATCAACATCATGAAATAAGCTAAGCATAACAAATGCGTCGAAATATTTGCGACAGGTTGCAACAGCAACAAAGTAACATGAACAGCACACAACACACAAAACAAAAAGACACAACAAAAAAGTAAATAAATAAAAAACAAATTGTTTAAAATTATATAAAAGCACAGCGCGAAAACATCGACAAATGTCGAGTCAGTCAATATACATGGCCTTGAAGATTTCACCGCAGCCAACAAAAAAAGCAAAAATTATAAAATAAAAGTAAAAATAAAAAAAAAATACACACAATGAGAAGGGGGGAAAAAAAAACAATAATGAAACTAATTTGCCAAAATACAACAACAAAATAAAAAAATGAGAATGCATAAAAAGCGCAAAAATGATTGGCGGGGTCTCTATTAAAACACCTGAAATCATTAGCTGGCAATTTGCATTGTGCCAAAGTCGCAACAAAATGCAAAAGATAAGAACAATTTGTTAAACTTTAAAGTTGTTGGCTCATAACAATTCGAAACAGCAGCCAAATGAATTTGTCAACAACTTTTTCTATGACGAAAACCTTTGCATTAGCCACAATTTATCAGCCACTAGATTTGTTTTTTATTATTAACTTTTTATTTCTTCTATAGTTTAGCTATATTTTCTTAGATACACAGTTTGTTAGCCTGCTCGGCTAGTCACAGTTTGGCCAATTGATTAATGGTAGTCAAGAGGTTAATGGGCATTACATGCGGGCATTTAGTTGCTTGTTGTTGTTGTTGATGTTATTTTCGCTGCTGACGCTGCTGCTACTGCACGCTAGATGGCGTGTCACGTTCATTTCTTTTGACATTTTATTTGTTATTCAATCTTTTTGACAACTGCAGCAATGTGTGTCCGTCTGACTTGCTGTCTGCCACCTGCCACCACTGGTCTCTTGTAGCACAGTAGCCGCCACGAATTGTGCCACATTCTCAGCGTGTATGTGTGCAAAAGGCCGCTGACAGTTGTTGCTCATTATATACATATGTTTGTATATATGTCATTATGTTGCAAGTGCCTCTGTGCATCATGCGTTTTCACAGCCATTTATGGTCTCTCATGTAACACAATTTTTTTTTTTTTTTGATTATAATATTTTATCTGTTATTGTCGAGATTTTCTTTTTAGTCAATACTCGGTTCTAACATTTTGAATCATTATCGTTGTTCTCTCTCTATCTCTCGCTCACTCTCTCGCTCGCTCGCCAGCTCTATCTCACTCTTGTTCTCTCTCTTTGTACGTGTGCATTTAACTTTTGTTCAAACTTTGCACTACATTTGGCCAGCGTTTCATAAACTGCACAAATACAACGGGAATTTCCCGTGCTTGGTAATTGCTATATAGACGTGGCTATAGCCCGCTGCCGAGTTGGCTGACTGACTAACTGACTGCTGTTTTATAACAACAACAACAACAGCAGCAACAATATGTTCGCAAGCTTTATCATCATTACACGGAACTTTTCAGAGTTTGCTTTGGCGTCAAGCTGTCTGAGTCGAACGAACGTTGAGTGGCTTTCCACTCGCATGTATCATGTTCACATTCATTTTAGCGCACTTGCATTAAGAGCCACAGCAATAGCAGCTCTAACTGAAACACACACACATACACACACACAGACACATACAGATAAATACACATATAGTATTTTCATATACATTCGATACCATAAGCCATAATTACTTTAACTACTCTGCGCTTTTCGCTTTGTCTGTTTCAACAGGATTTTTGTTAGCACTTGTTAGCGGCCGATAACTAAGAATAATTGGTTTATCATCTGAATCAAAAGGCCCCCAGTTGCAGCCTCTCTCGTTGCACATTCCCTTCAATTAGTGCAGCTTTCGTGCTGCAAGCGGTGCATTCCGCTCATATATCAACTTAATAAGTAGTCAAAGTAATTGCCAAGTGACATTCATCAGCGTCTATGTGTGTGTGTGTGTGCGGTGTGGGTGCGTGTGTCGCTGTATTAGTTTTCGTTTGACACATTGCGTGCAATTTGCACTTTAAAGGTGCAAATTATAGCTCACTTTTGACCGCATAAAATATTCACAAAGCAAATATCGGTCGGGATATAATTATCTATACAATATATATATATGGGAATATAGGCACAAACTGTTGACTAAACTTATAAATATCTCTGACTGTCATGGCCTTCGGCTAGTATTGCTACACTAGCCTGGAACTGTGGCCAGGATTGGCAAACGGACTGGGTCAACTGAAGCTGAACATATATATGCAGGTATATAAAACTGTAGGAGGATCATATAATGAAAATTATTATTCTGTGTAGAAGTTTTTCAATTTCAATAACACTCAAGTACGATCCATTATTGTTTAGAGATCTTCTTATTCACTTTTAAAGATCTCCATTTTTTACCATTCTTGAGTCTCTCCTCACTTTATACACATCTATTAAGCATCTAACCATTCGATTCAGCTATCTTTATATATCAATTGCATATTTTTGGGCTGTATGCGCTTTACAGGGCATTTGTCGTTCGATAAATCGTTGTCATGTAATGGCAAGAGTCGAGCTGGTCATTGGTCTAAAATGTCAGCTGCGACACGTAAAAGTGATTTAAATGTTTCTTTGACAGGTCTGAAATGGGTCGCAGGTTGTTGTCGCTGGTAATTGCGTTTTGTGGTTAATTAAATGACCGAGCTGGGAAAGTTGCAGCTGAGTTGGTTAGGAATCGGTGCTTTGTGCTCGTTAAGTTTGCAAATCAGCTGGCATAAAGCAATTCACCTATGCAGTTCATTTGCTGGGCTCATCATCAGAGCTAGTTCAACAGGATATCATCACGGACACACACACACATGCAAGTTTTATGCCCTCATCTATAACGAACCCAATTTCCGCCTTTTGTGCGGCCCCCTCGCAATCTGCTTGGTTTTATGGGAAAGGGGAAAAACACAGCCGGCAATTTCACAACGCTGAGTAACGCAGAACAACGTTCAGAGCCCGCTCGCCCGGCTGCCGAGTTAGCCGCTCGGTCGCTGCACTCCGCTGCTTATCGCATGGCCCAAAGGCTCGCGTCAATTGAACTCGAGCTGGTCGCTGGCAAATTGCTGGAAACCCAATCGGCGAGTCGCAAATCAAAATGAATGGAAAGAAAGAAATACGGCAAGAAAGCCAGTACGCTCTTGACCAACATTTGAAGCAGCTGCCGGGCACAGCAGAAGCAGCGCAACAGCATATTTCACCAGCAAAACTGTGAGTCCCCATTATACGATGTGGAGTCCAGAGTTGAAATGCCGCTGCAACAGCTGTTGGGTTAAGGTGAGTGGGGCGAAGTGGCGGTGGGGGTTGGGAGTGGGGTATGCAATAGCGAATTTCTAGATGACAGATATGCAATTATACTCGTATTAAAGTTCCTGAAAGCTAAGCAAAATGCCACTGCACGGAAACGGATATCCAAGAGTGCCAAGAGCGCCAACAACCAAAGCGATTCCATAAAGAGTAGGGTGTGTGAGTGTGTGCTGACAAAGTGAAAAGGGATGTCAAAAGCGCGCCCTGCTGACATTTTATCCATTCGTTGTTGGCTCTCGACAAACTCTACTTATTTCTATAGACACGGTTTACCCCGCAGCGAGCACAAACCGAAAGCCAAAGCCATAGCGATTTCCATAGAAAAATGACATTTTTGCTTTTGTCTTTCCTTTTTTTTTTTGGCTCAAAGCAGGTGCCTAAAAAATTACATAAAAAACACGACCTCTTAAAGCTGCTGTGCTGTTTAAAATATCAACAGAAAAACGGGCCGAGCTGATGGAAATAGCTGCAACTATGGGCGTGCCAGCGCCCACTGGCAAAAGCTAAATGGGCTGGAAATGTGGGCAGTTCCAGGGCTCAACCCCTAAACCTTTAGTGGCAACAATTCAGCTGAAAACTTGCCAAGCTTTCTGCTTTGGGCTTTCAATATAGTATTATAAAAGTAAAAATAATATATTGCAATTCTCAACTGGTTAATGACAGCTATTCGCTGGCTGCTGCCGCCTCGTTGATTTGCGCATTGTGACAGCGATTCAATATGGCATTTCGCCAGTCAATTCTAACGAGCCGTGACATTGATGTTGAATTCGAATGTGCTGCTGTTGGAATCAGTGTATCATTTGTTGTTATGTGTCATGATTATGCAATATTCGTGGCACAATTATCGCTGGCATTTGCATAAATAGACGGCCCCGACAGCTCAGTGAGTAGCAATTTTCCAGCCAAATGGGGATCTAAAAAAAAAAGGCGAGCACAGCCAGTGAAAGAAATGCCAAGAAATGCAACAAACAAACCAACAAACGAACAGACAGTCTGAGGAAGTCAAGAGCCGACCAAAGGCAAACAAACAGTGGGTCCAACCGAGAGTTACGAGCCAACAGGAAGCTGAGCTGCAGGGTGCCCCCGCTGCAGCAGCTGTCCGGCGTATGGAATTGGCACCGGCCAAAACGTTGCGCGTGCGCCGCGGCCAGTGACAGACGCATAAAGGGACGGCGGGACTGATTTAGAGTGGACCCGTGGACCGACTGGACCGAGTGGACCGATTCGGGCCGAGCAGAACCGGTCGCTGCTCGCCTGACGGCCTGCCGGCTGCCTGCTGCCGGCTGCTGGCTGCTGCAGTGACAGCTGTTGATTGATGAATCCTACAGTAATGCCCCCGAGTGGCAGCTCCGACCGCGCTGCAGCCTGGGGGGGGAGACTTAGGGTCCGCTGTCAAACCCATCAAGTGGGTCTGCAGTCTCTGCGCTTTTTACTATCTTCTTTTTTGTTTTTATTGTTTTTGCCACAAGATGAGGCGAAAATGTGGCTCGCTGTGATCGTTAACTAAAGTCTCTTCTTTGATGATGACGCAAGCCTCATTGGCTGGACGCGGCTTTATGGTTGCGCTTCAGCAATAAACACTTCTAATTGTAATTAATGAGGCGATTGTTTAGTTTTTATGTGTTGATTTTTCTGATTTACTGCCCAGTAGCAGCGGCCCTTGCAGCCGATGTGTGCATCCTACGGTCAACCCAGTCTGTTCCACTAAGCAAATGGAGCATTGAACTTCAGCTACGAGCTGAGCAGCTTATTAAATAAAGTTAAAACTTATTTGAGAACTAACCGAGTATATCTTATAAATTACATGCAACTGTTGCCGTTTCTGTTGGATAGTGTATTTGTTGGTACTAGCCAGTTACTCAGCTTCTCTTCATGTTTGACTGTGCCTTTTGCCAGCAGATTGAACGGTAAGACAAAGTTTTAACCACAAAATGAAATGGCCAATAAGTTGCTCGGCTTGGCTCGGCTCGGCTCGAGTGCAGAGCGCAGAGAGCTCTGCCATCCTTTGGCCAGGTTCCTATTCCGCTGACTTGTTGCTGTGCATTGAACTTGATTGCCATTTGCTGCCGCTGTCCATGCCCTTTTATATATCCAACTCCCATGCTTCATGCACCATGCTCCATGCCACAACGTGGCTATGTCTGTCTGGCCAGGCTATGCCTGGCCTGGTCTGGTCTGGTCTATGCTATCGTCGCAAATTTATCTTAAATGCTGCGTTTAGTTTCTGTTTTTCTTTGCGCGCTCTCTCTCTCTTTTTCTCTCTGTCTCTTGTCTCTCGTATTGGCAAACACTTTTCGGGCTGCAGAAATTAATGGCTCCAGGGCGCGCCTAATGATCCAGTTGAAGCCTCGACGTTGACTCCAAATGAAAATGTGAGCTGTGGCGGCTTTTATTTGCCCTAGCCATGCCATGGATGCAAACTCTTGCCAACAAAAATCACAATAATTGCATTGCTCACACGCCAGCTCAATGGTATGCGGGGGCGGGGTGTTCAGCAGGCCATAAGTGTTGCTGCTGTTGTTGTTGCTGCTGTTGTTGTTCTTGACACGGCGCTTTGCATGTTGTATGCTCATGTGTTGAGCTCATAAATTGAGCGTTGCAAAAAAAGGTCAAGCACTGAACATGTTTCCAAATTGTTAACAGAAGCCAAATAATTGTCTACTATTTTGTTTACAGGGTGGGTAGTACCAGGGGGTTGCACAAGGCATAAGCAAACCAAAGCCACTTCATTTGATACAAACACGAACGAATTTGAAAACATAAACCCAAGCGTATCCATAAAATAAATATGTTTGCCTATGGTATTTAAATAAATGATAGGAAAATATTTAATTTGTGTTCATATTTCAAATGAACCAAAAAATTATATTGAGTAAAGCAAAAAGTGTTATTTAAATCAAAATGAAACAAAAAAAAAACAAAAAGATTATCTTTCAAGTGATTGATGAAAATATTTTTAGCAAATATTTATATTACGTGGTATTTCTATATTTGCTAGGAGTAAAATTTTGTGTAAATAAATTTTATTGGTATTTATCATAGCTAAAACCTATGATTAAACTATGGATTTGGATATTTTCTGGAATTGCCACAAAAGGTTCAAAAAACATTTTGGCAGAAAATCAATATTAAAATGCTTTCAACAACATGTAAACTTTAAAAAGCCCAGTTCAACAATTAAAAGTATGTATGTAAACATATATACCAATTATTCCAAAGTCAAGCCAAAGCATTTTAGATTTTCGCCAGCTTAATTTAGAAAAGTCTTTCTCCAAATATGGCCACAAAAAGTGAGCAACTATTGGTGGGCACTTGGGCAACCGGTGCGAACACTAACTGACTTTATTCATGTCTGTCTTTGTTATGGCTGCTATTTTGTGTTGTCTTGACTCTTTTGTCAACATTAACATACGTAAGTGTCAGTGTCAGCCGCATGTTGCTACTGTGAGCCAGTTGACGACGTCTTGAAGGAGGCGGCGCGGCAGCAACATCGTTGGCTTGGAATCGCATGTGCCCAACTGTGGAGCTACCGTGGATCGCAAACGAGTTGGCTGAAAGTCGCTGCCGGTGAAGTGAAGTGCAGGCCAAGAGTGCAATTGATTTATCGTGACAATGGGCGCTCTGCGAGGCTGCTATCGATGTGTAAATTTAAATTTCGTGTCTCATAAAACTGGACAATGGAGCAGCAGCAGCAGCAGCAGCATCACAGAGCTCGTAGCAATCGTTTGGCAGCTTAAAGCGGGACCAATTGTAAATGAGACCAAAGTCGGTACATGATAATAATTGATTGTCCATTCGGCAGCAACTGTCAGCAACATGTTGCAGCAACTGCAACAGCAACAGCAGCAACAGCTACATCTACAGCAGAGGCGTCAACATAAAGTGAATGCCCTCAGTGACGTCATGCGCGCACTTCCAGTTTCTCGCCTTGCTGCAATTATCAGCCAGTGCCAATCCGCGTCGAGAGAGTCGGGAATGGCGAGCAAAATACAAAATCCAGAAGAAATATGAATAGCAAAACAAAATGCATGAAATCAAAACAAAGCGAACGAGCCAGCGCAGAGAAAAAAAAAGAAAAAACGTATATAAAAAACCCGAGTGGAACGAACTCTGCTGCACTCTAAGCACAAGAGCAACTGCAGCAGCAGCAGCAGCAGCAGCAACTGTGGGAAAGGCAATGTGCCGGGTGTTGAAGTGGAACGCAGAGCAAATGGGAAGCAAACAGAGTACAGTGAACGGCGAATGATAATAATGATGACGAAGACGATGATGATGATGATGATAGTGGCGAGGCAGAAGGAGGATGACTAAATGCAACAAGCAGCGACTTTGGACTTGCAGTCGGCGCTCGCATGTGCTAGTAAATCCAGTTGATGAGCAAGTCCACGGCAAGTGGCAGCAACAGCAGCAGCACTAGCCACAACAATATTGCTGGAATTATCAACAACAACATCGCTTGTTGTGTGTGTGTGTGTGCGTGTGTGTGGAAGTGGCACAAAAAGCAGCTGGCAAGAGGCTTGGCAATTGCCATCGTCGCCGTCGTCGTCGACGTCGCAAGTTGTTGTTGTTGCTGCTGCTGCCGCACAAACATGTTGCTCACTGGCTCCGCGACATGATTCTGAGGCGCAGATATAAAAACCGAAAAACAACAGCAGCAGCAGCAGCGGCAGCAACAAGGCGGCGACCACGACAACATCGAGGATGGGCACGGGTAAAACAAAAACAATGTTGGGCTAGGTTCAGTTTAGGATGCCGCTTACCAGACAGAACCTGAAAAGCGTCATTATTATCATCTGGTTTTGGTTTGGTTCTGCGCAAATTCTACCTTTCAATCGCAACAACAACAACAATCACAACAATTGTCTATAGTTCAGATTTTCTTTTGTATTTATTTCGATGCAACTTCCAGAGTTTTCGAAACTATTCAACAACAAATTAAAAGCTTAACTAAAACTAGCAAATAACACACTTTATATTTGCAAGTATTTATATAATATATTTATCTAACATTTCTTTTCTCTTCTTATATTTCAGGTGAGTTGTTAACACGCATTCAAAGCGTTGTAGTACGTATAAGCTCTAGATGGGTAAGTTGTAGTTATAGTCAGAGAAGAAACGGCCAAGAAATTGCCAGACGGGTCTTAAACAAAGCTACTGCCGTTTACCTGGCTTTGGACTTAGACAGGAAACCAGGACTTTACTCTAGACCGCCGCCAGCTGTTAGTGGCACGATCAAAGCAGCAGGCGGCCGACACATTAGTACCGGCAACAACAACAACAGCCACTTAATGTTTAACAAGAACAAAGCCGCATTACGCATTTTTAATTACCAACTTCGATGGCAGACAGCAAGAGCGGCAGCAACAATACAAAAAGGAAGAATTGCCTTGGCGGCAATTAAAAAATTAAGCAAAAATTTGCACAAATGACTGCAACAGCGCGAAGGCTGCTGCTGCAGATGGGTGCGTTTTGGGGCGGCAACGTCTTCAGTTTGGCGAGCTTTGCAATGTCAACGATGCGACGCTGCGGTGGCAATGTATTTCCTGCCAAACAACAACAACAGCAACAGCAAAAAAACAAACAAAAAATAAAAAAAAACAAGAGCCGAGCCCCAGACGGGGGCCGAGCAGCGCTGTAATTTATGCGCCTCTTGAACGCGCTTGCCAATTTCTTGTTCTGGGGTTTTTATTTTTTGTTGTTTTTATTTTTTGCTTCATTCCGAGAAACAGCTCCCTGACAGGCCGCCCCTACACGCCCCCACCCTAATCCCTGCATCCGCATGAGCGTGCGCCCCCGCCAACATTGAAGATTTCTTTATTACTTGGGCACGTTCGTTGACGGTGCAGTTCGCTTGGGGTCGAGGCCGGTCATTAATATCCACGCATGGAGTTCAGCGCATCGACCCCTGCTTGCCCCCCACGCAATCCCTACACGCACACGCACACACACACACATGGACACACACTTCCAATCAGAATCAGCTGTATGCATAATGTTTGCTGATTCAGTGCTGAGGATCCGCTTCGCCACTTGGGCCACTTGTCCAGGTCAGTGCTGTGCCTGTCTCTCTCTCTCTCTCTCCCGCACTCTCCCGCTCTCTCTCTCTCTTTCTCTCTCTGTCGCTCTCTCAGTCATACGTGAGCTGCATTGCCAAGCAATAGTTAGTCAGAGGCTGCATTGCTTCTGTCGCCGCACGACTTATCAATGTTGCTGCTGCTGTTGTTGTTGCTCTTGTGATGCGACAACAATCACGAATGCACCATGATAATGATGTGGCCCAAATGCTGATAATGATGTTTGTTGTTGATCACACACAATGGCCCACAGTCGCGCTCATAAGTATATGCACACACGTACATGCAAACATATATGAATATATGTGGGTGTCTCAAAAGGTTCATAAAACATCATTAAATATTATTTTATAAAATATTTTCTATATAATATTTTTCAAAATTTTTCTGAATTTAATTTAATTGTTATTTAAATATTTCATATATAAAGCTCTTGCATTCATTTGGCGCAAGTGTTTGAGCAACCCTCGCTGCAATTTATGCGCAACTCTGTTTGTGTTGCGGCAGATCCATAGTCCCTCTGGAGTACAAAGCTCCCAGTCTATGCCAGGTCAGGTGCCGTTGCCGTATAGAAGCTGCTGTTGACTGCTGCGACTTGCTGTTGCTGCGGCTGTTGTCGTTGTTGTTGTCGTTGTTGCTGTTGTTATTTTGGTTGTCTTCGGCCCGGCCGGCCGGCCGGCATTATATCTCATTACAGGGATCAGCATAAACAAGCAGTGAGCATGCTGCAGCAATAACAGCAACAACAAAGGGGCAAGCAACGATCAAGCGATACATTTAGACAGCATGCATGCCCCATAGAGCAGGCGGCGCAGCTTACAGCTTACAGCTTACAGCGAAAGAGTGAGAGAGACGGAGCAAGAAAGAGCGAGCGACAGAGCAAGCGCGTGGCTTCTCTGCGTACTGGAGGCAGTTGAACTCTGTTTGCAGCGCGTGAAGGTGGACATGACGAACTCAGATGCTAACCCGGTCCCGGTCCGTGTCCAAGCGAGCAAAATTGAATTAGTTGTTGCCGCTGCTGTTGTTGTTGCTGTTGTTGAGGCAGGGCAGTGCCAGGCCTGCAGCTTCAACTGGGAACTGGGCTGCCTTTCATGCATCGCGATGCGTCATCATAATCATGTTCGTTCTGCGCAAAAAAGAACACGACAAAGCACACACACTCGCACTAACACTCGCACACACACACACACATGCATGCTTCGAGCTGATTCCCCACTGAACGTGAAGCTGATCGATGCGCCTTGTTCAGGCGTTTTAATGATGCGTCAGAATATTGTTTACGCATCATTTTACATGTCGGCAAATGAGGACCACAGCCTCAAGGCAGCTGCTTCTCTAGCTTAGCTGGTAACTGACCAAGCCACACACACACACACGCTCACACACACTCACGTGCACATACATACATATATGCATGAGTGTAGCTTTAGACCGCGGGCCATACCGTAAGAAGATATTGCTGCTGCTGCGATCCAAACTATGAAATTATGAAATATTCTACTCTGGAAGGCCGTTCCCCGACTCAACTTTATCGTGATGTGTACATTAAAGCACGAATTCCCCAACGGTTACAATGCTAAAAGCTATTGTGTGTCTGTGTTAGTGTGTGAGGCTAACTGAAATTTGATTGAATTCTTAGTTTGCTTAAGGCAACTGAAAATTCAAGTCTTCATTCACCTGCCAAAATACGAATTGTATTCAGTTTAAATTTCCATTTATTTTATATTTTTATACTATTTTTTCGTTTTGCTTTATATTGAACCAAACAATGCCATAAATTTACAGCATCATAGGCCAAAAACTGTCTGATATATGAATTGCGGAATTGCATTTCAAAACATTCTTTTTTCTTGGCCATCCAATTGGCAATTGCATTTTTTATCGTTTAATTTATGCAGTCAAATGAATTTCATGGCGCATATTGTATATTGTGAATGCAATGCCCCGCCTCGACCACCCCCCCCCCCCTCCGCTCCCCTACACCCAACCGCCCGCATAGTTCATATCCTTGTGTCTGTTAAAATATTTACACATGCTCACAGTTTATGGCATTGGCTGCCAAAAATGCCAGTAGCGCCCAGTGCATGCCTGGGCATGGCCCCCAAACATGGATGCAAAGTAAATTTCAATAGAGTTTTTATGCATAAAATGTCCACCCTACTGCACACAGTGTTGCCAACGTGCGGCAAAAGGGTTGCCATGGCGCCTCGACTGAACTGCAGTTTGTTTTAGCTTGTTTACAATTCTTAAGCCCCCGTTCGCTTGGCCGTTTTGTGTTTTGTGCTTATTCGGCTTTTATGCTTAAGCTTGGGGCCGGCGCCTTTTCAGGCTTCTGCTGGCGTGTTGTCGCAAAAGTTGTCATAGCTGTGTCCTGCCCAGCCGCCCCCCGTTGTAACCCGTCTCCCGCTGTTGGCAAAGTCAAGTGCACAGAGAACTGCCATGTCCACCTCTCTCTCTCTCTCTCTCTCTCTCTCTTTCTCTCTCAGTCTCTCTGTGTGTGTGTTGTGGGGCGACATGCAATGGCAGCGCTTAGGTGCAGGTATTGCTTATATTCCTTTGCACCGGTTGCGAGTTCAACGACACACAGGATAAGCAACAACAACAGCCAGGCCTACCACAACAACTGCAACAACAACCGGCACAAACATTGCCAGCAACAACACGAAACGTAAACGTTGCAAAAAGGCTTAAGCAAGAGGCAAAACTAAGCTCAATTCGAAAACAAAGCCACGGCGACCAGCAGAAGCATTGCAAATGGAGGCAAAAGCTGGGGCTCGAGCAGCAGCAAGGAGCTGGTGCCTCAATGCGGGTGGAGGGACGCGCACCTACCTCTGTCAGCCTGCACGTACGACTGCCTGCAACAGCCTAACAACAACGAAATCAAAAAACCTGTGTGCCACACCAGCGTTGGGGCAAGGGCATATTTCATGCCCTTGCCAGAGGATACTCCAATTTTGTCACGGAATGTGTTATACAATATATTCTTGATCAGCATTAATAGCTGGAATCATCCAGATCAGATAAAATCCGAAACATTGTTCGAAACAAAATCAAGTTCCAAAAGTTCTCCTAACATTTACCTCAACAATTCCGAGCTTCCCCAATTCCCCAATCAGATCTGCAAATCCGTTTTATATATTGTTTAGCCTTTAAATGCATTTCATTGTTTATAAGGGTATTTGGGGTTCGGCGTGCGGAAGATAACCGTAAATTTCTAGTTTTTTTTTTCTTTTCGCTTTTTTTGGCTTTTACTGTGTTGCATACGTGAAAAGCACGAGCTGTGCCCCATCTCTGGCAAAGCGTTGCTCGACATGAGCCTGGCATGCTACGTCCGCCCACCTACCCTAAACGCCCCCCAGCCCCCGCCCCTCGCAACCAGCCACGTGCATTTATTGTGCTCTATGTGCTGTGCAGTATCCTGTTGGCTGGCCTGGCACACGTTTTCAGCGCATATGTTCGAGTTTTGGAGTGAAGTGGATAGATTTCAGGCAACAACAGTTGGGACCCCTGCTTGTTTTACTTTTGTTGTTTCAGGTGCGCTTTGATGCACTGGCTCTGCTAATTATGAAGGCGCCCCATAGCTCCTTAAGCTCTCCGTGTGTCTGTCCCCTTGCAAGTAAATATGAAATATGAAAATTGAATAAAGCCCAGGTGACATTTCATAATGAAATTTTAATAAAAATATTCTCCTTTGAAGCACAATAGAGCGGTGCCCAGTACCTGGATATTAAGGTATCATAGTAGGGGCCCAATGAAATTGCATTTTACAATCGATGGAGGCAAAAACGTAGTCGAGTAGAATTCAAGCAAAAAGAAATGTCCACAATGAAGGGCTGTAAATAATATATATTGAGTCGACCATTAGCTTGAAAGACGTGGCATTTGCTATGCGCTTTGAAATTTCCCTAACAAAACAATTACAAAAGGTTAAAGAAGTACAAGAGTCGATCATGGGCAGGAGCATGGGGCATGGGGCATCGGGCATGGGCAGGAGCAGGGGCAGAGACAGGGTAGGCTGTTGGCAAGCAACAGCATAAACCGGAAATCCTTTCGAGCTCGCATATGGCACGCAAAAACCAAAGGCACTGTTGGGTGGCTCGGCTCGACTCGGGTCGGTCGCTAGTTGTCGGCGCTATGGAAAATTGCCGCTTTTAATATTAGCTTTTATTTGCAATTGTTGCTGTTGCTGGCTTTGTAATAATTCCGTGCGCATGTAATAGGAGCCAGGTGCCAGTGCGACGAGTCGCCTACATGATATTTATATTCCCCATTGCTGCAATCATTTCGGGCTGCAATCGCCCTCCCGCTCCCACTGTACGCTGTTGTTGTCATCTGCCACAATTTGAAGGCTGTTATTAACCGACATCGCTCGATACGGCTTTTCAAATTTTAATGGCATGACATAAAGCAATGTGCAGTCAATTTATCCATACACTGCTCGAGACCACTTTATTTGTAAAGTCGTATTTCCACAATTTATTTGCTGAGTGTGACCGTTTTAATGACATATTAGACCAGGCAAACACGGCCCTAATACACAAACTATTTCCCCTAATGCATTTCACAAAAACCGGCAACGTGCTTATGGCACACTAAGATAACGTTGCGCTTGTATTGGTGAGCTTTCAAAAGCTCCACTTAAACATTCTACTACAGACAAAAGCTTTTGTGCCTGTGAGTCATGTACGTGTGAAAGGTGCAACAACTTGCAAAAAGAAAAGAACCCTAATCAGGGCATATCGAGTCGAGTGCATTGCATGCTTATCAGATATTGACACTCTCTTTCAATATTGCGCTATAATGTTCGGCATTAAAATATAAGTAGTATACATATCATATATATGTGTGATACAACTTTATTTTTAGATAGCTGCGCAATGATTATAATTTGTATTCCTCTTTGTAAACAAATGCGTCAGAAGGCCATCAAATACAGCTCATTAGTCGAAACAACATGCCCCCGAAAACACCACAACTTTACAAAATAAAATCTATACAACTGGGGGCTGTCATATTGGCGCGATATGGAACCCTAAAATGGGTGCTACCTCAGACTTATTGGCAGCAACAGTTAACTGAAACAGTTGGTAAACAGTAAACCGTAAACAGTTTCTTTATACTTTGGTCGCAGTGTCTTGCTTGCTTTTTCTTATTTTATGATGCAAATCTTATCAGCGCGATACGCCATAAAATAGATGTTTTTATTCAGTGCCCGGACTACTGGCACCTTCCAAAAGCGAAAAGCACACTTGACAAAACGATTTCATATGTGAATATATATATGAATATATATATAAATATATATGTATATATTTATAGCTATATACTCAATGCTTAAGAGTGTAAGTGAGTTCATTGTCATCAAGGTCGTGTGAATGCGACTGCGACTTGTCAGTTAAGTTTAAAAACACACACACACACACACACACACACACATGCACACAGATTATAGCTTGATATTTGGAACTGCAACGTGCCCGGCCTTGAGATAGAGGCTCGTGCTGACTGATAAGACAAGCACCTAAAACTTGCAACGTCCCGGAATCAGACTATTGCTCATAATATTTGCCAGACAAAGCGAATTATATTAATTTCCGAGTTCAATGAACTTTGCGGCGGTGCAGATTGCATTATAGTTAACTGCGTTAACACGCTAATTAAATTTAGTTTAATTAAATTATAAACACAGCCTGGCAATGCAACTGAAAACGAGTTGTTATCGTTGTTGTTGCTGCTGTTGTCAAAAGTCAATGCACCGACAGCTAAGGAAATAAATTTTAACAGCAGCGAGAGAGAGAGAGAGAGAGAGAGAGTGAGCTGAGAGTGGCGAGCGAAAATTAAATTGAAGTCAAAAAACAGCGACAACAACAACTGAGATCAATGTTCGTCATACAACGCGCTCAACCAACCCTGCGGGGTCATATACAGATCCACTTCCAATGCCCAGTCGCAAACCCCTGCCGATCTATGAGCAATCGCTGCCAAGTTTCATTGACTCGCATATCGAAAAAATAAATAAAGAACAACTGAAATGCTTAGGCAAAAACCGCAATAAAATTAACATGGTTGAAAGGTATCGTATCGTATCGTATCGAATCGAATCGGGCCGTGCCGGGCTTGGGTTCGGGTTCGGGTTCGGGTTCGGGTTCGCTGTCCAAAGATTATTTACAAGCCGCTTCTTAGTCACGTTTTTGAGACAAGTGTAGCACGAGTGCCAGTTGCTTGAACCCGACAGAGAAATCAAAATCAAACGGCGCTAATATGTCAATTACCATCGCAAATGACGCATGGTATGTCATTAAATCAGAACCAACGGAATTTCCTTAAAGCGGAGGACGGCAGCGGACTAACAACTCATTGTGCGCCAGTTTATGCGCAACCGAATGACCTAAGCCGTTAGCCACATTGACCTTCAAAGTCTAGACGCATTTGACAATTTTCCATACCTAACTACATATATCAAACAACGCACAACACGCACAGACACAGGCACACACACACACACACATATACACAAATATTGTGAAAAGCAGCTCATTGAGTTTATTCAACTTGCGGCGCGGCGAACTGCGAACTGTGCGCCGTGGCAGGCGTGGCCCAGTCCCTGGGCCAATAGCTAGGACATTGGCACAGTCTACGCACCGATTGGTAAAACGGCGCACCAGAGATAAACATAGACAGTACGCGAAGGGGGAAATGTGTGTGGGTGCATTTCGAGCCCTGATGAAATTTACTGCCATTTTTAAAGCACACTTTTCCAGCAGCCGAAAAACGGCACAAACTTTCTGGTAAGCGGCAATTAGTAAGCCAGATAAGCGAAGAAGCATTAAAAAAGAACCTGGCTCTTACAGAAGACTATTTTCAAAATGATAAAATTACAATTTACGTAGCTGCGGTTCTTGGTTCCAAACATGCGCTTTACTTAGTAATTACCTAGTAGTTAAATATTTAAAACGGACTTTCGACAACATAAATATTAAAGTGCAACATTTACGATTCGAATTAGTAAAATGCTTTGCTTTAACTAATGTCTGCCAGCTTTAGTTAGCATAGTTTAGCTTTAATCATTAATATTAATTAATTAATCATTAATTATTAAGCAGCGCTTGAAAGCGTACTTTTCCCTTGGCAGACCGTGCAATCCTTTTACAATTGTTAGCCATTGCCCCAGCTAATGTCTATCCTACTTATCTAGGTACTGCAATTACTATTTGGTTTTTTTTTATTATGAAACATTTAACTTTTTGTGCTGCGATGCGTGCCAACGACACAGTAAAATGCCAAAAGGCAGCCAAACAAGTCCAAAGCGCAAAATATCCTTGAAACGGGGCATTCGCACGCACACGCATACAAACCGACTTTGGCTGCCAAAAACGCAGACGACGCCAACGCAACTCTCGCCTGCTTCAAAGCCATAAAATCCCCACGACAATGACAACAACAGCAACAACAACAGGCATTATAAACGCAACGTTAAGAAAACGTGGCCAAAGGATGGATGGTAAAAGGTAGTGTGGATGGGGGGAAGTAGCAGCTGAAGCTGTCCAAGGGAATGGGGCAACAATAAATGCGTGAGCCTCTCGAGCAATGACTTCTTATTCGCAGCCCGCCTGCTGCCTGCTCCTCCACCTCTTCCTCCTCCTCCTGTTGCTCGTGGCAAATAAGTATCTCTTACGGTGTCGACCGGCAAGCCACCCGAATCAGAAGCAGCCTCTAAGCGCCCAGTGTCAATGGCATTCAAGCTGTGCCGAGAGCCCAAGACCGAGCCGTGCAAAAGGTTATTGGACCATCATCATTATCATCAGCAGCATCATCATTGTTGCCGTCGTTGGCGTATATGTTGCCGCGGTGTGTGCCACATTTTTAGCCTACTTTGCGGCGCTGGATGCCCGCTGAATGGGTTTCGGCTTTTTGGCTGCGTGCACTTGTGTGTGTGTGTGTGTGTGTGTGTGTGTGTGTGGAGTAAGTATTTTTAGAGGTCAATTATCTTAGCACACGCTTTGTCCAAACAGCCATCCATCCATCAAGTCTGACAGCCGCACGCTGTGACGCCCACAAATATGCAACACACTCTGCTGCTCCTTTTAATGATGACTAATTTCGCGCAGTGCAATCGCAAAATGTCTTTAATAACAATTAAAACACAAAAGAAAACTTAACTAACGTAATGAAAAGGGAGAAAAATACTTTAATCAAAAGTCGAAGCCTGTCATGTCATTCAACTTTTGATTAATTGCGCCTACATGACAAATTACTGGCTGCTGTTGCACGCGTCCAGCTCCCCGCTAAATTGTTTTTCTTGTTGTTTTTTTTTTTTTTTTTTGTGGGGTTTTTTAATTTGTCCCAAGCGTCGTTTTTGCTAATTAGCCAAAAATTTATTGTCGACTCATGAGAGCTTGAGATTTAGCCTGGCAGACTTTCTCGCTATCTCTCTTGCACTCTCTTTCCTGTCGGTTTCTGTGTGTCTTATCTCTCACACTTCGTTGTCGTTTCAGTCATTCATTTATAATATTAAAAGAGTCAATTAAAAGGTTTTTCCACGAAGCGCAAACTACCAAAAATGGAAAAACCAAAGTGCTGCAAAGTCGCGTCATGCAATGCCTAGCTGCAGAACCCTGTTGCGGGCTATACAGGGTGTCCGTAATTGCGCACAATTAACATGGCAATTAGACGAAATGCAAAACAAGTCGCTGAGAAATCATGTCAATGTCTGGCTTTTGCTATAAATGAGCGTCGACATGAAATGTCAAAAGAAATATTCAAACATCTAGATGCGAACAAGAGAAAGCATGCCAAGCCAGAGACTGCTCGACTGACAGTTACCCTCTATAAAGCGACGCTATATCTTTAAGCTTGAAAGTCAGGCTGCCAGGCAGAAGGAGGCAGTCTCTGTTGAGCGCCACGATTATAGGGTAATAAAATAAAAAGCCAAGAACTAGCGATACGAATCGCAGTTGTATGCATATTTATAGGCACAATTCCAATTGGTTTGCGCACGAAAGTCGGCAAACTATTTGACCCCGACATGGTAAACTTGGAAATGGGCACACGAGGCTATCTCTCTGCCACATGCGACATGCAACACAAACACCAAGGTAAGGGGATGTTTTCCTCTATCTGCCTCCAGTCGCGCAGTTTGTGCCAGTTTATGACATCGCGGCGCGAATGTGTCAAGCCAAATTGCCAATGCCAAGCTGAGCGGGGGTAGGGGAAGAAAACATCCAAAACAAATCGAATTCATGGCGAATCAAAAGAAAAAATCGATTTGATTGCCTAAAAACAATCAAAGTGTAGGCCACAAAGGCATACGTATGTATATGTATCTAGTAGATCGTCAGATACACGCGGAAATCGTTTAAAGTTTATGCAAATTGTTGTTAACCAATTTCCTTAACTTGTTTGTCTTTGCAGGTGAGTGCTTGCCACACAGCATTGCCACATTGCTCGACATCCCGACTCTACCAAATGCCCAATGCAGTAAGTAAACCTAACGTCTATTTGAATCCAACTTTGTGCCTAGTCTTTTAAGTCTCCTTGTCTGGGCCGCAATTGAAGCGAAATCAAAATTGCAAATAACACTTTAAAGCCAAGCCAACAACAGCTCTGGCAACAAACATTTAACGCCAAAGGCTAAACAACAACAACAACAGCAGCAGCAACAACAACAACAGCGGCAACAACAATAATAACAACAGCAAATGCCTTTTCGGTGTCTACACTTCAGCTTGTGGGGGGCGTGGCCTCAACGCCCACCTTGCCATAACAAAGTTAGCCATAAAAATCCGTAGCTCGACTAACGAAAATCGCCCATTGAGCAAAAAGCCAATTTGATTCGATGTTTTTTTGTTTTTTCTTCTTTTTTTTTTTGTAGTTGTTAGTTTTGGGTTCCAGGTTGTGCATACGCCGCGTCGGCCCGGATTCAGGCTATCCGGACCCGTGATTACGAAGTTATTCAAATGAAATATTTGTGCTGGCCCATTACATCATCGGGCCGGACTACTGCATTTTTTGCCTGTTGTTGCTTTTGCGTTGATTGCGCACACACAACAAAAAAAAAGTGCGGAAATTTCTTTAGCCGAAAACTGGAAAATTTATGAAAATTATTGTGGCCAACGAGTCGAGCTTTTCCCCTATTCATTTATTCACTTTCGCTTGTCGTCGGCGATGGCCGAAATTATTTCGCCTGAATCAGCTGGCCCATGGCTATCTTGGTATCTTATTATTTTGGCCTTTACGCTATTCTTTCTAGCTGGCTATGACAGCATTTTTTGTGTTGCTCAACTTATTTGCATTTTATCTGTTTTCTGTCTTTCAAATAACAATTGTCATTCCATCAATGCAAATGTGGTCCGTTGTCAAATTGAATGCCATTTTTATTCGCTTGAATTCGACTCGCTTTCAGATAAATTGTCAAAGTTTAAAAATGAATAAATGACACAAATGTTTATTTCTTTGAAAACACATAAAAGCTTAAAGTTGACTAAACTTTAAGCATTATTTTAATCAAAGCTTTAATTTGATTTTATGCAAGTTTCCATTTATATTCGTACATCCCGCCCTAATGTGCTTTTATTATCTTTAAGTTGACTAAATCGAAAGCTTTATTTTTGTTAAAGCTTTAATGTGCTTTCAATTTTCTTCAAATTTGTACTTTCCATTTATATTCCCACTCTACTGAGCTTTTACCATTTCCATTGACACTCATACGATTTATTAGACTTAAGCCTTAATACGCTTTCATCTGCTTAAATATAGAAAACTCTTTAACTATTTCCTGTCCAAAAATAAAACCATTTAATGGTAACTTGCACTCGAGAAACGTATATAGCAAGTTACTTTACTTGGCTCCCCAAATCCACGATATTATCGTTTCGGTATCGTATTACGAATTATGATTTTGCCGTCTGTCGAAAACCGCAAGTAAAAGAAATTAATTAAGAAAGACCACGTATTAAATTACAAACAAAACAAACCACAAAAACAGCGGGTGGCTAAGTAAACGATGGACTTGACGAAGGGACAAACTAGCAGATCTGAAGTCAAAGCAAAATTGCTGCCAAGCAGTGGAAAAGATTATTAAAATGATTTAAGCTGGTTAAATGCTTTGTGTTCCCTATGCCAATTGTTTCGAGAAAACGGAACAGACGCCAATTTCGAGCATTGTTTGCTTTTCGCTTGAACTCCTTTTGGGGCTGAAGTTTTCCCGTTTGCCTGCTCTGCCGTATTGTTTAGAGTCAATAATTGAGTTGTGGGCTGCCTGCCGGGCGGCGGGTATCACAGCTAGAAAAAATTCTAATTAAAAATCTTCCGGTATTTGGCATTTTATCTAAACAGGAAGAGCTGCCGCAAACAGTTGAAGGCAGTAACAGACTCCGCTCCGCAGACTCCGCAGATGAAGCCAAGCGTATGCGGGGGAAAAACAAATAATGAAAAGCCAACACGAAAATGGGCAAAGATGGCGACACTTTCGCTGAAGCAGAATCCTGCCGGCTGCTGCTGCGACTGCTGCTGCTGCCTGCATAAAAATAATGAAAACCCTGCAAATTGGGTCAGCAAAGTAGAAATTAAAAAAAAGAAAAGTAAAGAAAAAGCAAGAAAAACGAGATGAAAACTTTAAGCATGGCCTGTTATCATTTGCAATTAAACGCGTCGACACTTGCCGGGCAAAAAGTTCGCAAGAGCACAAAAAACAGAAAACCAAAATTTAGAGTGCAAAGTTTTAGCAAAGCAGCAAAAAATATTTAATTCAATGCTAACAAATTGGTTGGTTAGCGGCAGCTGCTGCTGCAGACGAGCGGCACAAGGCCGGCCAGGGCGTGGCAAGGCGGGACGAGGCGGGTTTTGCGGCGCGAAGCGACGCGACGCCACTTGGCTGCGAGCTTATGGCATCAGAATTGCAAGTGGCGTGGAATTTAAGAAATTGAATATTTAAATCCCAGTCTAAATCCAAAGTAGCGGCAAATTGAAAAGGGTTGGGCACCCTCCGGGCCACGCAGGCCCCAAGAAATATGCAAAGATAAAAAAAACAGGAAAAAAACCAAAGTATAAGTATAAGTATAAGAGTATACATAGAAGATGGGACTGAAAATTATGTACAATGCACGCAAAATTGTAGCTTTAGTAAAATTTGTTTTTCCAAAAGTGAAAACTGCTTTGGAATTTTTTCCACAAATATTCTCGTTATTTGTTGTCTTATTTTTATTTATATATTTTCTTTCATTTTAGTTACGTGCGAACTGAAATTGAATTTCGTATGTGCGTGAGTGTGTGTGTGTGTGTGTGTGTGTGCATGTGT
This sequence comes from Drosophila montana, assembly GCF_035044405.1. NCBI lineage: Eukaryota > Metazoa > Arthropoda > Insecta > Diptera > Drosophilidae > Drosophila > Drosophila montana. The sequence goes on along the minus strand of NW_026998620.1, from coordinate 11,300,375 downwards.
GCGTGTGAAGTTAAAGCGGGTGTCATAACGATATGTTTTATGCTTTTGATATGGCTTTGTTTATGCAACTGTTGCAAGTTTGCAGACGATTTCCATTTGACTTTACAAACTCTTGCAACATTTGCATTGGCAGTTCAAAATGTGAATATACTTGAAAACTACGCATATTGCTTTTAGATTAGTTTGAACAAGGAATGTGAAAGTTTGGCATTAATTTTCCTTTGGTATGCTAACAACCATATGTATATATATATATATATGTGTATATGTATTTAACTATATAAATGAAGCATATATTTAATGTACTTCAAAGGTTTGGTGTGCGAATTTTGAACCGCATCCTTGGCAAAGCTCAAAACGTCTAATTTGCAGGCCATAAGCGGCTTACAGTCGTTGGCTTGAGGGCACATCAAATAGCATTTCAAATACACACAAACGGAACACAAACCCGCACACACACATGCATACACAGACACACACACACACACACACAGGTGCAGTTTTAAAGCCATAGAGTGCTCGTACTGTAGGTTCTGAGGTGCTCTATAAACCGCTTTTAGCGCCCGCTTGTAATCCCCCCAAAATAGCGCCAGCATCGAGCTCTACCAATATTTGACGTCCTCGTGGCCATGCCCAGCGCAGCTTTGAGTTCATCTATAAATGCCCGAAAGATGATGTATTCCATTTCGTTTTTTTTTTTCACATTTTCCATGGTCTCTGGGCTGGTCCCCGCACAAGTTGATTATTTTTTGACCATTGCCGTTGACATTTTTTGCCACTTTGCCGCGCAGCTTTTTAGTTTCCGTTTTGCCTTTTATTATTTCTCTCTCTCTTTTTTGTCCATGTATTTGGCTCAGTTTTTGGGAATTATTTTGTGGCCATTTTTACTCTGCGTTGTGGCAGACACGTGTCGCATGTGCCTCGTACATCAAGTTCCCTTCTGTCAGTTTATGTGTGCTGCTCTTTAAAGCTAAATTGAAATTTGTCCCGTGGGCCGGAGGGGGGTCTAAAAAAAGGGGATCAGGCACTCACAAACATTTACCGGAGCATTTGCAAAGAGTTGTAGGCATACTTAAGGGTTAGAGTAGAAGTTTGAGAGCTCAAAGTGCTTTATTGAAAATTCTAGTCTAAATTTGCCTTCAAATTTGTTAATTACTGTAGTGCCCCAAAAAGTGTGCTTCAATAATTGAAAGTACCGAGAACATGATAACCGGAACATTGAGCAAGATGGTTAAAAAGATGCCAGCTAAAGCAAAGGCAAAAGCGCATAAGTAAACGGAGAGCACTGAAGAGTACATAAATACGTCAGCTACTGTACATATGCCAAACAGACACATATATACATGTGTATGCTGTGTGTCCGTGTGTGTGTGCCCTCTATATAGTTTCGTTTGACGCTTGACCTGGTTTCCTTACGATTGCATACACTGTGCAAAAACGGAAAGACCTTGCGCTGCTCTATGATAAGTAAACGCATCTTGCCCCAATGTACAGTTACTGCAATATGTATGCGCTCGCCTAGTTGAGTTAGGCCTTGATGCAGTCGCCGCCGCCGCTGCTGCTGCTGTTTGGTACAGTCTGTGGCAAGGTCGTCCCAGGCGCAAAGCCTTGTGCCATATCAATGTGCAGCAAAAAAAAATGGGCAAGTGGCAAGTGGCAAGGAATGTGCATATTTTTCGTCAATATTGTGTGGCAGAAGTGACCTAGTTACGGTTGTGCCCCGGCTGCTTGGCCGCTTCGGTTGCATTCTGGGTCAACATGCGGGTCAAACACGAGCGCAGCAACAGCTCGCAGGCAGCTGCCCCTAAAAGACTGACCCCCAGTCAGAGCTTAATTGAAATAGATGAGCTGTCGTCGGTCTGCTCCCCCCACACAAAAACACTCACAGACACACACACACGCACATATTTATATAGTTTAGTTATTTTGGTACAGTTATGCTCAGCAGTCGTTGGCCATGGCTATCTGTTAGCTGAGTCCTCAGAACAGTCGCTTATGCTGCTCGTGGCTCGCTGCTGTCACAATTTTATATTTATTATAAGCCAATTACTTGCTTCCGAGACCCAGTGGGGTCTTTAAAGCGCTATCAAAACCGCAAACGAGCTGCCGCCCCGTTGGCCACTGTGTGCGCATTGATTAACCCAGGACACCAGCATAGGGCGTCTATGGGCCATACACTGGATACAGTTGACGGAGCACAGGACCCAATTCAAGCTCCATTTAGCAATTACCGCAGCAATAAAAGTCAACGGCAAATGCAGGCCTCGCACATGGCGCGCACACTCACACAACCACACACAAATTTTATTATCAGCCCAAAAATTTACGTGTGTCAAATAATAATTTCGCCTTGCCTTATCTCTCGTTAACCCTTTTTTAGTTGAAAGTGTTGACAAAAATTTACATTTCACAATTTACGCAAATTTTTATGTCATAATTGGATTTCAGCCATTGTTGGCTGCGCCTCCCCTCGCTCTTTATTGCACGAGATGTGACAATGGCGTTGATAATCAGACCAGTTTTCGGTCTGGAGCTGAGGCTCTTAACTTGTGCCTCTGGCTGGTCCATTAACTTGCTTGCGGGTGCAAAGTGTGTATGGAGGGGGATTGGGTAGGTTGGCCAAGGATATGGCGCTTGCCACGTTTCAGCCTGCTTGTAATTCGAGCCTTTTTCACTGATAAGCCATTTTATGTGCATGTGGCTTGAGCACGGTTGAGGGCTGCGTCGTGCCGTTGTGTTGCGGTAAATAGAGCCCTGCCGGATATTGTTGTCGCACACACACACACGCACACACAGCCGAAGACATTTGCCTGCCACTGTGCTGGACACAGGTGCTGTACTTTTTAATATTTAATTTGCCAACTTCAGGCAGCACACAGCCTTTTCATTTTTGTCCAGCCTTAAAGTTGTACAGTGAAAAAGCATATACTAAGTATATATGCATTTAAATATAGAAATGTGTACCTGATCAATTTGCTTGCAAATATCAATAGAATCCATTTGCAATACAAATTCAAACATTTACATAACATAAATTGCCAGGCTTCTTGTCAAATTTTTAGCAGGCACATTGTAAATATTTATAACATGTCGCAGTTGTGTTTTATGGCAAAGAAAATGCGCTGCGAAGTGTTGCCTACTTTCAGGCTGCGGCAAAAATTCCTCGCTTGAAATTGTTCTGAGCCTGGAGCTCTTTCTCTCGCTCTCTCTAAAAAATCCAATTTGTGCTCTGCAATTCTATTGCAATTTCTTACATTTACGCGGAAATTGAACATTTAAACTGAAGCGGAAAATTGAAGCTGAACGCGTTTCATTTGAAATGTGCTTTTCGTAACAATTTGAAGCAATCACGAGTTTTGCGCATAAATTTTGTATATTCATATGTATGTATTGAAAGTATGAATGTGTGTGTGTGTGTGCGGCAACCCTTAAGCTGATTTCGAACAATTTTTGTCATGTCAAGTCAGTGGGTTTTGTGCTTTTGTCTGTCCAGAATTTGTTTGTCTCACACATACATGCTCGTATGCTTCTGTTCGCAAATTGACGCCATTTTCATTGTCTTGTTTTCACACACACACACACAGACACACACACACGCGGTCACACACTCATATGAAATCAACAACATGAATGAACACTCAACTCAGCTTCCATGTCGTTTTTGCGACATGCTCAATCATGTTGCCTGCCCCTTGCCCCTTCTTCAGCGCCTACCCAACTCACTCCCTGCGCTCAGAAATGACAATTTCGCGTGCGATTGTCACATCAGTTATGTATGCATATATGATATCTACATATGTATTAGTACGCATATATTTATATATGTAAATATGTGTGTGCACATTGTGTACACATTTCTGTCAGTTTGTCACTGTCGGCCGCGTCGCGTGTTTATTTATACGCAATCAAATTAAGTTTGAAGCGAGCTTCCAAACGAGGGCGACAAATTGAGGTAATCATGTTTTCCATGTGTGAGCCGAGCTGAAAATCAAATAATCACACAATACACAACCACGCACACACACACTCAAACTTTACAGGGAAGTTAACTATTTAAACAGTAAATTTTAACCGCAAATTTTGTAGCCCAAAGCGCTTTTGCTTGCGGCAATTATTTAACCTGTAAACCAACGCCTCCAAAGCAAACAAAATGCTGTTGAAAGCGCAACCCGTGCTGCTACTGTGTGCCACCCCTGTGTGCCACAGCGATGATGCTTGCCTCTTATCATCGGAGATGACCCAATTCGAGTTGTTGCTATTGTTGTTGTTGCCTGTTGGCGCTGCGATAAGGCTTTAAGAGCCAACCGCAAGCCACATGCAAATTACCCAGGCCCGACAACTCGACAGGCCCAGTTACAGCTGTCAAAATGTAGCATAATCAATTGCATTTGCAGATACTATATACTTCTATATATATATATATATATGTATATATCTAAATAGGCGTAGGCATAGCGGGAATACGTTGCCCATGGCATCAGAGTTGTCCTGGCAATGCAAATTATATGCTCAAACCAGCGGAAATTGCCATCAGGCGCTTAAGCAGCTTTAATGGTGCGCATAAAATTGCCAGCTGGCCCGGGGATAATAAGGACTACATATTTCGTTGCCTACTTTTGTGCGCTTTGCTGACTTTCAAGTCGCGTTTGTCCCAAGGTGGGCGTTGAAGTGTATAAACCTCGCCGTGAGTGCAATTCGCATGTTGTTGTCAAGAAAAAAAATAATAATAATCCTTATTAGGCAGCGAGGCAGGGGCGGAGCGAGTTTAAGCTAGCTGCCTATCAAATTGGCAACTAGGGGAAAGAAGTGCTCAAGTCGCAAGCACACAGGAAATATGAATGGCCTTTGGGGCATTGCACACACGCTTTCTATTTTGTGGCAGGATCAGCAGCAGCAGCAGCAACAGTAAAACTGATGCTGACTTCCCTAACACACAAACACACACACATACACTCGAACTGTGCTATTTATAGGCAGTCATTTGGCCGCCTCTGCACAAAAGTCAATAATTTATGCTTCCGCTTCCACGTGGCTCCAGTGCTCCACATGAGGCACACAGCCCCAACAGCAGCAGCAGCAGCTGCGCCAGCGGCAGCGGCAGCCGCCGTTAATGCGCTTCCACTGACCCAATTCGTGTGCTGCAAATCAAAACAAACATAGTTCCAGGCGCGCTCTTCTTCTTCGAGCCTGGCCGCTCTCTGAATCTCTCTCTAAGAGAGTTGCTGATGGCTTCTCGTGCTCTTTGACCAGATATATCCATGCGCGCGCACTCTGTTTGGCAGGTTTCTCTGGCACTGTTATTGGCCCGGCCGCTCTTTTTGGCCCAGTTTTTTGCAAGTTAACAGACGCTTTTCATTTGGGGCAGGGGCAGCAGCAGGCACAGGGCCAACCCCCAGTTAAATATGCTTACCTATATACACACACACACACACACACACACATATCTATACATATATTTGTGCTTGTTTGTGGATTTCGTCGAGGCGCTCGCATTGCTATATACAGTTGACCCAATTCCGTGCTTGTCCTTCCCACAGCTGTTCCGTTTTCTGTTTGCCATTGCCTCGTCGCTTCGACTCTTTTTGGGTGTGGGGTTGTTTATGTTTGCGGCCAAAAATGGAAAGCGAACACAGAAAAAGAACTTGTTATTTATACAAGGCACGTAAATGTGAGTCTGTCGATGTGTATGCATGTGTGTGTGTGAGTGTGTGTGTGCGGGGTTGGTTACTTTATGCTGTCAAGCAAATGTTCATTGATTGTGAAAGCTAGAGGAAATTACATATAAAGCAACAACGAATCGCTGATAGCGCAGTTTCACGAATTTCATTACTTGTAAAAAGAATTTTAATGAAATTCATTGCAGTCAAGCGTTTCAATAACTGCCAACATCAATAATCACAGAACTCACAAAAGCGCGCACTAGTATTAGTGAGCTTTATGTTGCTGCCGTAGCAAATCGTTTGAGCTTTGCTCAAATTTAACATAGGTGTGCTCTGTGCATGTGAAAGCTCAGTGTATCTCAGTACATTTGTGCAAACAGGCAACTTGCCGATTAAAGCAGATTAAACCAGTTCACTCAACGCACCCAAAGCACGTGTATATATATAATGTATACATATATATGCTATATATGGCACTATAACCTTATGCCGCATTGATGGCGCAGGCACGCCTGTTACTGGCGCCGGGCAAATGGCAACAACAGCGTGTAACCAGGATAAGGCAGCCGTAACGATGCCACTCAGCTAGCAGCTCCAGAAAACACACATACACGCACACAAAAGAATACACGTAGCTGGAGTCAGCCCCAAGCGAAACGGGAATGCCAGATGGATTTCCTTTAGCTCTTCCTCCTCTTTGGCTCTCTCCTTCTCTGCAACTTCAGACTGCCTTAAACAAGATTTGTATTATTCCTGGCATTTCCGCACACTCACGTTGCCTATTTACGCGCTGGTCCAGGCGCCAAATCAGGACACAGTGCGGTAGGCGGCATGCGGCATGCGGCACAGAGCGGCCATTGTGTGCCACCGTTTAGGGGATGCTTGTGCCCTAGAGGGCGGGGGCAGGCAACGGCAAATGCTAACTGAAACTTCAGTTGTTTTCTTTCATTAGTAGACAGACGACTGTTGGCCCCCGTCCACTGCAGCTCATTAGACAACGCAACATAATTAACGCACGCACACATAAAGAGAGAGAGAGGGAGAGAGAGAGAGAGAGCGAGAGAGGAGAAGAGATGAATACAGACTCCATCATTTACTGAGCTTATGCAACACGGCAGGTGGCAACTGCTCGCGTGTACGCGGATTGTTGCCTTGGCTATTGGCTTGCCCAGAAATTGATAAGCCAAAATGATTTTCGACTTTGTTGGCGCATTAATTAAAAATAATTAAAGGCAGTAGAAGGAACAGCAGCAGCAGCAGCCGCAGCGGCGGCATTTGACGCCGTCTGCTGTAAATTGCGTATACTCCGCTTTGTCTGTTCGTGAACTTAATCAAAGTTTTTGCCAAATTCAATTCCTGTTCTTTGTTGTTGCTAATTTCGACGCACACACACACACGCACACTCATCCAGAAGTATACTCATAATATAGAATAAATACTTTTATATTTATATGCCAGCCACACGCTGACGAAACTCGAAAACTTAAGAACTGCCACTGCACAGCACAGCAGCTGCCACAAATGGCAACAATTGTTGAACGCACACACACACACACACACACACATGTGTGCACGTTAATATTTATGAGCAGGATATGCGCCATATCCTGCGCTCCGTTCGCTGGCCGCAAACGAATTATGGCGCCCACTAATTGCGCTGAGTTAAAACGAAAAATGTGTAGACCCGCTGGCAGGCTCCAGGCAGTTAATGTTCCACACACCCACACACACACACACAGCTCTATTAAAGTCTGTGTATGCATGTGTGTGTGTATGTGTGTATGTTAACAATTTACGTCATTTATGTAGCTGAAGTTATTTATGTTTATGATTACGTTGCGGTTAGCAGCTTTCGCTTCGCTTTCGCTTCGCTTTCGCTTTGTGCCACTCGGCCAGGAAGAACGCACGGATGTTGCTCTTGTTGTTTTCCGTGCTCCTGGGATTGCTTTAGAGCTCAATAGTAGACATTTCAGAGCTCTGGAAGGCATCATTAGACGCTGTGAGTTATGGTTGCTCTACGCAACAATAGTTGCAAAACTAAAAGCAAAACACTGAAAATAGCTGCCTAATTAAATTATTGAATGCGAGCTCTTAATAAAAGGCAGCATTCAAAATTAACGCGGCTTAACATTTAAATTAATAATAACATAACAATTATTAGGTACATGTACATAAATAAGTAAAAGGTGCCCGGTTAAGGGTTCGCTAGCCACCCCTTTTGATGTGAGTAGAAAACTGACAGCGAAATTCCTACATTATCCTAGCAGCTAATAAATAATGGAGTCTGAAAATCATGACTGCAAACCTTTTGCCCATCCCCAGTTGACTAATCCAATAGATTAAGTTTTGGTTCCACTTCTGTTAACCCAAGTTTGCTTCGACAAACTTCTTTCAATTTTTAATTTATTAAAATTTTTAAATTTCTTATTTAACTAAAAGTTAAAACGCCAAAATCACAAATCGATTCGTTTCAAAATGGGCTCACAGCCTTGCTCGTATATTTAGCTAAACGCTAGAAATAAACAACCTTTTCTGTTGCTAAATAAAGCACTTCATTGGCCAAACAAATTGTTAATCACTTGACAAGCAAAATTTAATTTTCAATTTGTGCAGCATTGCACACAGCACACAAGGACAAAACTTTGCCACAACATACAGTCACAAGGACGCAATCAAAAATACGAAACACCAAAAACTGAAAAATAAAATCACAGAAAGCCAGCCGTTGAACTGGGTCAACAGCGCTGCCAGCGTCCTAACCTTCAGCATAAAGCGCAGCATAATTGCAGTCGCACGGCCGCTAAATAATGCAGAGCTCTCTTTGAGCGAAAGTGAGAAGCGTGTCAAGGCGAGCGAGGGGCGGCGGTCGGTGAGCGGAAAGCGGAGAGCGGTGAGCGGCGAGGCATGAGTCTGGGCGAGACCAAGGTGACCCAGTAAATGGGCGCGCGCTTGGAAAATTGGGACAGGCGCTCGGCAAGGGCAAGGCGGGCGGACGGGCCGTGTTATCAGTGCAGCGTGTGCAGAGTGCAGCCGGAATGGAAGCGGAGCTCATTCGGCATCCTCGTGCGCGGCATCGTTTGATGCTCGTGTGCGCATCCTGTCAAAACCGGGCAGCCACCAGCCAGCGAACGCAGCCACACAGCCACGCAGCCAGTTGCATTGTCCGCACCAACACAGTCGCATTTAGCACCGGCCCGGCACCGGTTCACTGGTGCTCCTGCTCCTGCTCCTGCTCGTGCTCCTCCAGCTGAAGTTGCTCGCCATGCACGCAACGGCTTTGAACTACTACGTGGAGCGCAGTGACTACGAGTCGTATGGCGAGCGTGGCGCCAGTGAAAGTGAAGCCAGCCCGGGCTGCCGATCCTCTGCATCCTCGCGCGCCGGCACACCGCCCACTCACGCCCATTTTCAACGACAAGTACGCAGAATTAGCTCATCAGTTTATATACTTATTATAATTAGCGATAACTTGGATATCAGTTGGAAAAGTTGTCTAATCCGAAATGTTATTGTTCTTGTATTTGCAGTTGAAAAAATTCCGTTGTACCTGGAAAGGATGCGGCATTGTGGAGCCCACACAACTGAAAATTGAACGACACGTGCGGGACAAACATTTGGGGTAAGTGCTAGCAAACAGCAGTGGTTTCAAGAGCCCCCAAAGGGTGCTCCAAGAGGTGGCAGCGGCCAAAAGCGAACTACAATCAAGAGCAGCAAGTGGCAGGGCCTTGACTTAGTGCAACCGACAACGACAACAACAACAACAAGCACAATGCAGCGCGCGTCACAATTGATGCACAGTGGTTAGGAATAGCACAAGAAATGCAGCTTGGGTATAAATCGATAGAAGTCTTCCGAATGGTAAACATAAATCTAAAAGCTTCTGGGCCTGAAAAAACAGTGATTTAAGCAACGAAAGTGTTTCACATTTATACACAAATTTCGAATGATTTCCCACCCTTTCCACAATTCTTAGTATGAACTGAAAGTTTTTGCTTTTCTTTTGATATCTTCTAACATCTTTTAGCTATGAGTCAATTTATTGAATTACACGGAAAATATTTCGAGAGAATTTAATTTTTATAACATTTTGCTTAAAGCTCGAAGAAATTTTCTTATCTAAATTTGCCACCATTTGCATGCAAATTAAATTCCACGTTCAGTCCACTGTGCAAGCCGCTTCGAGCTGTTTAAAATAGAACACTTGTGTACACATGCATGTGTGTGTGTGCGCGTGTGTGCAGTAACCAGGTCACACACATACACGCGCGCGCACGCACGCACACACACATTTTGGGTTGACTTACCGCACCTGCATTGCAAGTGGCGCAAACGGCATAGGCGTGCGGGGAGGCGTGGCACTTATTGGGGCTTGTTGGGGGCGACAGCGCTGCACTTTTGAGGCCAAGGTCCGAGGCGCGGGCCGCTAAGCGTTGACATTTGCGAATGTTAAATGCTGTTTCCTATATAAATTGCTTGGGCAGCGAGGGGCGATCCACAAAAAAAAAAAGATCAAATAAAAGGCTGTTTTTTAGGTTCTGTTTTCAAATTTGTTTTTTTTTTTCTGCATAGATGCATGGGTATGTACTTATATAGAATTATAGTTTATACTTGTATTCAGTTGCATGTATTGTATATGTGTTGGTGGTGTTGTTGTGGTAGTTGAGTTTATTGTTGTTGTTGGCAAACGAACAGCTCTAGAGCTACACTAAAAAGTACAATGCACATACTTGACTGTATGTATGTATATATAAATGTGTATAATTTATGCTTTTATATGCTATATATGTATGCACTATTATATGTATATGTTCATAATGTCAACTATGCGCTTGGCAGGCTGGTAGCGACGTAGGAGCTATTGTTCTTTCCATATAAGTAGAACTAGGTGAGAATTGCAAAACAAAATATAAAAAAGGGGGGGGACAAAAATGGAGGAAAACAAGGAAATTAAATTGAAATGTATAATCTCTCAGCGCGACTAATTCATATAAATATACTAATAACTATAACTTAATGGCTATAATCTATGAGCAAATCGTTATGACTTCAAAACTAAGCATAACCATTGATTTTCCGTTTTACAATTGAAACTAGGTTCTTCATTTTCGTTGAGGTACATGAAATAATTGAAATACAATACAATGATATATACTTAAAATAATATAATATAACATACATAGATACAGGTTTAATTATTGAGTTGGTGTTTTGTTTTATTTTGTTTCGTTTCGTTTTTGTTCAAAGCTTGTTTTGTTTTTTTAAATTTTCTTGAAAACTGCAATTGGCATTACCTAGAAACTTCCTGAAGCTGCAGTTAATCTACGTGGATTATTATAGTATATATATATATATAAGATACTCGTATTACATAACACATATACGTTAAAAACTCTAAATGCTATGGGGGGGGCTAAAATTATCCTTATCGATTATATGCTGCTGTTCTAAACAACTACATACGTTAGTCTGCCTTGATTGTTTATCTATGCGATATTTAAAGATCTCATCGATTCTCGTTTTGCTTATTGGTATTACCGATTGATGTACAAAATATCTACAACATATGCCTAGGCGGGGATTGAACAATTTTCGAGTACTTAAAATCAAAAACTCATAACTTTTGGTGCATACAAAACAATTCACAATCTCTTTCAAAATATAAATAGAATAAAAAATTATATAAAAATAAGAGAAAAAAAAGACGTAAACTTTGGACAGAATTAAATAACAAAAGAAGCGTAAAACAAAAACACTAATAGATAATTGTGCTAATTTAGTTTCAATTCATATTTTTAGCCAAATAGATTGCGCCAGCAAGTTGTAGTATTTGCCTTCTTCAACAAACTTTATCGCTTGTTCCTAGTGCGGATGCATGAGTCCATGGGTAATGTCCATGCCGCCATCACCCATACCATTAACAGTCAGGGCGCCATTTAGCATGCTATTAGCTGCAAGAGAGTGCAGTAGGAATAAGAAAAACACAAATTATGGGGATTAGCATTTGGACAACCTACAATTTCGACTGCCCTGCGTGTCCATCTGCGTCCAGTACTGTTCCGATGGACTCTGCGTATTAGTCCCCGGCGGTGCTTGGACCGGCGCCCCCGTGTACCGAAAATACGGATTCTTCAGATCGAGTGTATTGCTGGATGATATCAAGGTGCCCTCGATGTGCAGATCTATGGTCACATCATACGACTGCCGCCGATTGGCTTCCAACAGCACGCGCCCCGTCAACGTCTGCCCTTGTTTGATGAAAATTGGCATGGGTAGCAGACAACGCACCTGATACCAGTGCGTCAGTGGCGCTGTGGGTGAAGTGGACAGCCAAACATTCTGGCTGCTACCACTGAATTCTACATCAAACCAAAAAGCCAGACCGTGGCAGATGCCTGTCTGCAATATGTGAAACTCGAGCGGAATGTCTAAGTAAAATTATTTTTGTTAATCGACTATAAATTGAGAAATCGATCAATTATTTTACCAATGACATGTAAATCATCTTCCTTGTCGTTGAGAAAGTCACACACATGCCGCACCGACTTAGCCATGCAAATGCGTATATCAAAGGTGTCCACAATCGGCTGACGGAAGTACTCCTTCATGCCCTCCTTGTGCAGGGTAGTCAGATCGACGCCATGAAAGGCCGATTGATACCAAAAGTTGGCCTTGTTGTACTGCTCAGAGTAGAGCGACTCATCCGAAAACGGCGCAATGTGCAGATCTCCATGAGTGGGATACATTTTGCCGTGCGGCTTCAGCCATTTACGCGCGTGCAGATACGTTTCCAGCATGCGCTCGTTGTACAGCATATAGCCCATGGGCTCGGATATGATAACATCTACTTTTTCGGGCAGCTCGATTTCCTCAATCTTTCCGGGTATCACTGAGATCTTATGCTGCACATTATTTGACTCAACCAGCTGCTGTGCATATTGAGCCATATTAGACGCCTCAATGGCATACACCTTGGCAGCGCCAGCCTGCACGGCAAAGAAAGACAGTATTCCCGAACCAGCACCTACATCCAGCACAATTTTATCCTGTAAAATTGTAATTAAATCAAATTAACCAAGGTATTAGAAATTTCGATTTCACTCAAAAATTTGCGTTTACCTGAAAATCTATGGAGTTGCCTAAGATGGCCCGCTGATAGGTGCTCGTCCTGACATAGTCCTGCATCATGTTTTGCTGCTGACTGAGGTAGCCATAGAATTGGAAGTACTGCGATGCGGACGACTCTTCGGTGCGCTGCGAGAATACAGACTTTGGTCGCAGATGCTTCACATTCTCTACAACCTTGCGGAAGAGCTGCTGATCCTTATCGCTGCCAAAGCGCAGCACGAGATTGTCCGATTCCAGTGACACAGCATAGCAGCGCCGGCCCAGCTGTGCCGCATCCGTGTCTGCTGATATCATGTACTCTTTAAGCACATGACCCTGATCGTTGTCTGAAAAAAACGAGAAAAATAGGGTCAATGCCATGCGGCAGTTAAGGTCTAGATGTGGAGCTCACCGAGCATTATCCGCAGCAACACGCCTTGGGAATCATAGCTACAGCTTAACGTACAGCTACTCTTGTATATGCTGTTAAATTCGAGCTTCTGCTCGTCGGAAATTGCGCTTATTACAACGCCCGAGAATTGGCAGTTGCTAAGTGGGCAGAGGGCCGCGGCGACGCTATTGACGCATTTATTATTCTGCTCAATGGCGACGCGGCTGCTGCTGCTGGTGGACATTTTGTTGTGTTCTGTGGCTGGCTACTGAGTGTGGGATTAGGAATAGGGTGATAATCACAATACTTTTCGTTATAATTGACAATGTAGGCTGTGAGATGCACGCGGACGCAAAGCACACACATATAAGTACACACGCACACACACACACGCAAAGAGAGACAGACACAGACGCACGCGAGACTCTTGCGACGCGCAAATTTTTTTTCTGTCGCCGACGACAGAAATGCAAAAATTTTCCACAGCAACTTTATGTGCGGCGAGCTCTAGAAATGCGTGTGCTGTACACTATTTATGTTGTTGGCAAATAAATATCAATTTGTGGCGCGTTCTGTCTTGCTGGTATCGCAAAAATCGATCGATTTTTGTTGATTTCGTATTGATTTGACACAGAACGTGCGTATTTTTTGCGAACGTTGCTACAACCCTGCAGCTGTGTGACTAGCGATTGCAAGTGAATGGCTGCGGCGTTGCCAGTAGGTGTGCGACAGCGTTGCCACTTTCGATGCCACCAGCTTGCAACGTCGCAGTCATTCACGAGCTAGTTGCTTTAGAGATGGTCAATTGTTAACCGCAGTGGCACTCGTAAGCGTGACTATCAAATAGTTGCGAAACATAACAGCGAACTAAATAAAGCAATAAATTATTTAATTAAATTTATTTTTTAAACATGCTTTGACTAGATACTGGTAACAAATTTTTTTTGATAGTCTGTTTGCGCAAAAAGTTAGTTAACTGAGTCTCGCTAGACACATGACTGCGACTTTAATGCTCATCTCTAGCCCGTTTGGCAAATGAGGCACACCAGATGTTGCCATAGCAATTGGCGCCCAATATCAATTAAAAACAACACAATTTCAATACACGATAATGAATTAATCAATGAAAATGTTTTTGCGTTTACAGTAAAAAAGCCAGACGCTCTGGCGATAACGATTCCTGCAGTGATAATGAGCACGAAGAGGAATTTTATTACACAGAAGACGATGACGATGACGAGTTGGTCAAAACGCCTAGTCCTGCATCTCCACCCACGCTCAGCCACCGGGACATGGCACGTCCGCCGCACGAGGATCCAGAATACCAAAGACAGATCGTTGGCAACTTCAAGTAAGTAGATCTATCCAATATATACAACGATCTATTACTATGACTACAATCCAAATTTATTATTGATACAGACAAGGACGTGCTATGAATAACTATCACCACCTAACGCATCAGCAGGCACAGCTACATCACAGCAGCAGCAATGGTCACATCACAAACACCCAGCACCAGCAACTGCAGAGCAACAACACGAGCTGCATACCGACTTCGCCGCTGGCGCATCACAATTACACTTGGCCATCCACCGGTGCGATCACAGTAAGCGCATCCTCTACGAACACCCACCAGGCGCACCACAGCAGCAGCAGCAGCAGCAGTGGCAGCGGCACCGGCACCGGCGCCGGCAGCAGCTCGGCGACACTCAACAAACAGGCACGCGCATCGTCGTCGCGTCCGTCCCACTCGACAGCGCCATATCCATCGCCGACTTACGTCCATCATCATCATCACAATTACAGCAATAGCAGCATTGGCAGCGCTGTCAGCAGCAGCAATAGCAGCAACAGCAGCAGTAGCAACAGCAGTCCGGTCATACACAGCAATAGCAGTGCCAACAACATGTTGCAGCAATTGTCGCAGCAGAATGTCACGGTTACGGCGCACCACAGCCACAACAACAGTGGGGTCACCCAAGCGCAGCAGCAACAGCAACAACACCACCTGTCTGGCGTGACAATCACGGCCAACTACCATCCGCCGCAACAGCAGCAGCAGCAGCATCAACAGCAGCACTTGCGCGGCCAGCAACAGACAACTGCCAGCAACAATTTGGTTGCCAATTCCGGCCAGCACATGCCACTGCAACATGTGGCCGTGCAGCAGGCGGTGAGCGCGGCCAGGAATACACCAAACTCACCGAACCGACGTACGCGCGGCGAGAACAAGAAATGCCGCAAGGTCTACGGCATGGAGCGACGCGATCAATGGTGCACTCAGTGCCGATGGAAGAAGGCTTGCAGTCGCTTTGGTGACTGAAAGCGACAGAAATCGTCGACGGAGGCAGCAGCCCATGCGTCGGCGACACTGCGGCAAGTAGCAACATCAACAGCAACATCAGCAGCAGCAGCAGTTGCTGCTAAAATGACAACAACTGTGGTGCGATTGGCGGCCGAGGTGGCGGCGGGCAAACAGCTGCCTGCCTCGCTCACTATCAAAACCAATAAACGCTATGGCATACACCACATACAACCACAGACCAGCAACAGCATCAGCAGCAATAGCAACCACATTCACAGCAGCAGCAGCAGCATCACCAACACCATCACCAATAATATCAATAGATTGCCGCGCATTAAGAGCGTTGCCACTTCGGTGATTGTATCGCCCGCTGTCGTAGTGGCCAGGCCAATGCGCACACCCTCGCCCACCACCAGCAGCAGCAATGATGAAGGAGTTGCCAACGACAATGCCGATGTACAGATGGAAGAGGTTGCTGCTGCCAATGGGCTGCTGGCTTGGAGCCGGGCTGCCGCTGCGGGCCAGCAGCAGCAGAAACAGCAGCAGACAATGCTGCTCCAGGTCTAAGTTGTTGCCGTGTCATCCGTATTGCTGTTGTTTTTGCAAAGAAAGAGTTCGCCGCTAAGAAAAAAAAAACAAACAAAAAAAAAAACAAACAAACAACAAATTAATGAAAATTAATATATAAATGGTCTCTTCTTATTTACTCTGCATTGAATTGTGCAAACCTTAAACGTAACGGTATCTCTTTGTTGTTGTGCTTGTGTTGCCAACTGCCGTGCAAATGTTGCTAACATTTGCGCTGGGCAACATTTGCAATAAACAATAATAATAATTATTATTATGCATAAATATACATAAAAATACATACATATTTATTTTAAAACCTGATTTTGTTAATTCTTATGTTAAAAACAAAACAAAACAAAAAAAAAAAAACAAAAACAAACAGTGGCAAAGATTTTTCGCTGCGCTTCGTTTGGCCAGCAATTTTTATATACATGTAAAACCGCAAAAAAAAAAAAGGAACACCACAAGCATATAAATATAAATATGTATACAAAAAATGCAAAAGGAAAAACATATTACAAAAAAAAGAAAACAAAAAGCAAACAAATCTTAAACAAATATACATCTGATTTTTTTAGTTTGTAAGACTCTAGTAAATTTTTTCTTAGTATTAGTGCAATTTTTGTTCTTCTTCTTGCTCCCAAAATATTCAAAAGAAAGTAAATAAAACAACAAAAAAATGCAAATCAAAATATAAAAATAACCGAACTATGCATAAACATATAAATATTTAAAGCGTTACATCAACATATTAATCAAAGAATTCAAGAACATACAAGCATATAAATAGTGAAATTATTTGTGTATAATTAAAATTCAAAACAGTTTAACCAATTGTATGTGTGTGTTAAATCGCTAAGAATTAAGTATTAAGCAACTTCATGCATAAAACAAACAAAAAATTAAAAAATGCAATACATACACGTACTCATAGATGCAAAGGAAAATTAAGGATAAAGGATGGACATTGCGTAGCAAATTTTAAATGCTTTGTATTCTATCAGTTAAAATCGAAAGCGAAAGTGCATAACGTAAAAAGCTGGTAAAATATTATATTTAACTTAAGATCACACATACATGTATACCATCTATAGAACAATTATCCCTGAACCCAGCCCAAAAACAAGAAAACAAGAAATATAAACAAAACACAAAAGCAATCCATGCTACTGTAACATATACCATATAATGCAACTTTAATTTAAATGTAGTGCAATTTTTAAAACAAACAAAACGAAATGCAATAGGCAGAAAAAATGAAAAACAAAATAAAATAAACAAACAGACAGAGAGAGACAGATGAACAGTTGAGCAGGTCAGCGGATAGACAGACACAAAAAAAGCAGGATAAAAAATATGAAAATTGATTTTGGAGCCAAGAAGAATAAATTTATTTTTGAAAAATGTTCAAATTTTATTTTTGTTATTAAGCTGATTAATTTCAAATGATTCTAAAAGCCTATTAATTAATTTGTAAAGAACCTACGACTAAAAACTAATATTTAGAACTTTAACTGTTCGCGTTGTGCGACTATTGTGAATTGTTCAAATTACGGTATCAACAATGATGTCACAAATAACCCAACAACGGGCTATGTGAAATGCAAAGAGAGCAACTGAAGTAAGAAAGAGAAACGATAGTGAGAGAGATAAAGAGTGGAAATCGAGAGAAAAAAAAAACACAAGGAATTCTTAACCAAATTGGAAGTACAAACTACAATCTAGAATATGTATAAACTATATAAAAAGAAAAAAAAAAACAAAAACAAAAACAAAAACAAACAAACACATGATATATGAATACGCATATATTTTTCGAATTAAGCGCAGTAGCCAACGGGCTCAGTTGACGGGAAACATTAAATGCAATGGAAGAAAATGCGATAAATTGAGCTTAAGAGCAGCAACAGCTTTAAAAAAAAAAACAACCACAAATTTTTGAGAAAAATATGTAAAAACATATTAAAAAAAAAGAAAATGAAAATGAAAATTTTAATAACACGCAGGCGCGCACATTTCGTTGAAATTGTTTTGCCGTGATTTGAATGAAATTCATAATGGTGGCCATTGTTTATTTTGGAATGCGACAAAGTTTAACAATTTCTTTAAGCAAGCAACATTTTTACAATTGTATTTCGTTTTTATTAATCATAAGTTAATAATAACAACACACAACGTTTATAATTACACCTATATTTACACACATATACATATAGAAGAACAACAAAAACAAGATGGAGCAAAAGTTTAATAAATCTTTAGACATATTTGAATACAATTATTATGATTACGTTAGTTATCATCATCAATTATTGTTTCTCTTGCTAATTCTCGTAAACCAACAAACACTCACACAGAGACACTGACACTGACACTGACACACACACACACACACACACACACACACACACTCTCACACACACACGTACGCCTTCGATCTTTTTCGTTGCGTTCTGGAAATTATTTAAATATAAGTGATATTTTTAAAAATTATCCATTATTGTATAATTATTTCTAATGCATACAAACATACATATATCATATACTATTTTATGTTAATGATTATTATTATTATGAAAAGAACGCAAGAAATGCAAATTCTATCAAGAGGATCCTCAGAATGTTGTACAGAGCGCAGATCAAGCAACAAAACAAACAAATGGCACAATTGTTATTTAACCGAAAACCGATAGAAGAAGAAAAAATAAAATAAAAAACATTGGAATAAAAAGTTAAATTGTGCAAGTACGAGTATGTAAAATAGCAGGAAATCGAGGTCTCGATATCATTATTTGACAAATTATAATATCGAGAAAACAAAAACCAAGATGAATGCAATTTGTTAATGCAAATGACCACAAATCACCACAGCAACAACAACAAACAACAAACAGCAAACAACAAATAAACAAACATCAAGAAAACAACCGTTTTATTAAAAATATACAATTGTTATTTATAATTAAAAAACCAAACAACAAACGACTTTGTTTTTATTTGATTTCCTGTTTTTCAATTTCGATTTCAGTTTGATTTCAATATGATTTTACTTGACTTTGTCGTACATCTAAAACGGTTTCCGAATGGTATATCCACATAAACAGATCCTACAGAACCAGAAAAAACACACACATCAATATATTGTGTAAAGGTAGATCTCTGTTGAAAGCATTTCTCTAACTGACATGGTTTCTCCAAGAGGTCTCAGATATTGACTAGAAAACAATGAAATCTATGTTTGTATTTCTTATATGTAGACATGGAGATCCTATACAATCTGAATAGATATTCCCAATCTTTTCGTTTCTGTATGATTTTCATTCAATTTGATTTCAGATCGTTCAAAGTAAAAATTGCAATGTAAATCAGATGAATTAACATGAATATAAATGTAATCGGTCATATTTGCCAATATAAATATATATATATATATATATGTGTGTGTGTGTATGTACGTATAAGCAAAGGTTTTAGCCACAAGAATATCTAGATTGATACTTATGATATTTCCTCTGATATTTACTGTATTGTCGTTATTGATGTGTTAACGTTAATAATATTAACATTAAGCGGTCAAGTCACGAACTCTGATCTGAGGTCACGAGGTCAACTGTAAAAGTGTCCGAGTATTTACAATTAGCTATCTCATCTGGCAGCTAAGAGTCGTATCCATTTCGGCTCAGCAGCTGCTAGTACAGCGCGGTATGTTGCATCCACTAAACGATAACTAAGTAAACACATACATACAAGTAAATTAATATAAAGAGTAAACATACATATAGCCACATACTATATACATATACAATACATTACATAATTATATGTAGATCTGGAACTAAGCGCGATCTGTCCGTTTTCTTAACGACAGCGACAGCGACAGCGACTTGACTTGAATTGAATTGAATTAAATTGAATTGGTGTTGTTATCTTTAAGTATTTATGGCATATTTATGATAAGCATAACTATATACTATATAGAGTTGTCTGTGCACTCGATGAATCTCTCTGGCCTGGTCGGGCATATGTGCTTATATTTGTGCATCTATTTGTGCGTATGCCTGTGTGTGCGGGTGGGTGTAATTGGATTTTCTAATTGGAGAGCAAAATTAGTTTTAACATAAAAATTGCATTCAAAATAAGGCTGATTTATTTGACTTGTTCGTTTTTTACTCGTATATAGAGTTATTATAGTGAGAGAAACACACACACACACATACACACACACACACACACACACCACCCACACACCAAACCACAAACACACACAAGCACACGCTTGACAGTGTGTCATATCAACAATTTTTGAACCAGGTCCAGAGAAGATTAAATGAATAGAAATTCCATTTAAAATTAAGTAAAATTTTTACAAAATGCTCGCACATTGAATTAGTTTAGTGTATCAAGCAAAAGACTTGCGCATTATTTAATCGGCTGCATTCATTAAGAATCACCAGATCATAAAATACCATAGATATAAGGGCATGAGAGGTATGATATGCAGTGTACGTGAGACAATCCCCATTGTTGAGGGGATCCCGGGCAAGACAACTGCTCAACACTGCCAACAACAGCACATACATTCCCGCATGCCCATTATTTATACGTACATCAGGCATCTGACATCAGACATCAGACATCTGACATCAGACATCAGGCTCATACATTGATTCAACTCTTCAAGTTCACAGTAAACTCGTACTTATATTGATAAAGCAATAAGCTGTTTATACAATCACATGCATGTACGTATGTATGTACATCTGTTGTGTAGGCAATATGCAAGATGATGAAAACTTTGGTATTGGGAGTACATACATACATCTCATCACTAGACAGACGCACTCATTCTTATAAACTGACTGAAACTTCAAACCAAATTAATTGAGAACTAAACAAAGAAAACAAAAAACTAAAGTAAAAAGAATACTAAATAAAAGAACAAATTTTAAACTAATAATTATATAGGCCACATCATTTTACAATGGCTCTTAGGATGGGCGCGCCTGTTGCCATTGGTGCGGGCGACGCCGCTTAATTTAAGTGACACGTAAAATAATTAAATAATTTCAATAATAGTTTTTAAATAAGTTTTTCTACCCAAAAGTTGTTGTAACTTTTTTACGATTTAAATTTTACGATAATTGGCATATGCATTTTTTGTAATAATTCAATGAAAGCGCGTTCAGTGCCAGAATTACGACTTATGATTTACTCATACGAGCGATTTATATATACTTATATATATGTATATAGAGCTTTGACATAATTTATAATACATATGTATTTATATTGCTCTTAACTAAGTTGCATGAATTGGCAAAGCACAAAAAAAAAATGAAATGAAATGAAATGAAAGAAAACCACAAGATGTCTTCAAAATTGGCTAAAGAAATAACCTTACTTTCAAAAGACTTTTCGCTCGGGCAGTTATTTGGAAAGAAAAACGTCCAGCAAAAACAAAAAATAATTAATAAAATGACAAATTTGAATACATGTATAATTTGCGCATTGGTTAACAAAAAAAAAAAACTTGTACTGAGCGTGCGTCAAAAAATCGTATATATAATTAAATAACATTTACACTGATCATTTAATTAAGTTTACAAAGTGAATCAAGACAAGTAATGTGCTACTTTAAACGTTTTTAAGATTTAGACTCTAAACGACTCTATTAACATTTAACTTTGTTATCACTGGGCTTCTTAAGAGCTTACTTATAAGCACTACAAAAGAGCTTACCTACAATCACATGCTCTATAACCTTTCTATATATATATATATATATATATATATGCATATATACATACATATACATATATATAACTCTCATGTGTTATGTGTCAAACCCTGTCCGCGACTCAAAGCTCATCAATTCATTCATTCGCCCCATACATGCATACATACACACATAGATACATAGATACATAAGAAAAACTATACTCATACACATGTAATATGCATTATTAATATCTCGAGTAGCTCGTAAACTATGATTAATAGTTTGTACTATATCCATAATTGTTGTTGTGTCTTCATCCGATATCCTTAAGGATCATACCATGTTAAAGCAGCGTATGAAACACACAAACGCACACACGCACACACACACACACACACACACACACACATACACACACTCGAAATGAAAGATTTTGTTATGTTTATGTTTATGTTGTTTTGTTCTACTTGATATGTATTATCTATGAATACGAACATTTTGTTGAGATCTTTGCCGTCGAGCAGAAGAGTTTACACTATATATATATATATATATATATATATAGCTCTATGCATTATGTTAATGAAACGATTCTTAATTCCGCTTTGATAAACAACAAACTAGTTGAACTGGTTGTCACAATGTGCACGAGCATTTATGTTAATGCTAATGCTAATAATAATATTCTAATTGTCAAAAAACAAAACAAAACAAACACCACATTACAAGGTACAAATAAGGCACACAGTGTGAAAGCCCCCTTAGACGGGCCCGGGCTGGGGTCTGACCCTGAGGCGCAGGAGGAGCAGGTGAAATATCAGACACAGATACAACCAACCAACCAACCAACCAACACACATACACACACACACACACATACACACACACACACACATACTTATAAAGTTGAATTTAGCATAACTAAGTTTTCATTACGAATAAAATTTAAAGTGAAATTATAAAAAAACGAAGAAAAAGAAGAACAAAGCAAACAGATTAACCAAGCAACTTAAATGTCGTGTAAATTCATGTTAAACGTACATAAATAGGTAAATACATACATAAAATAACATAAACATTATAATAGTAAAGTAATATGCAGTAAATATACATACATATATACGATATAAACCATATACTACTACATACATAAATACATACTCAAAGACGTGTAACTAAAATTATGAATAGAAAAAAAAGCTTGGATACAGTTGAAGTTGAGCTACTTTCAGACCGATTACAGCCAGAAATTATTTATGGAATCTTAATATTGATATACTATGTACTAGTGATTGAATGTGAAATGCTTAAATATATATACATACATACATAATTCGATATTGATACCGATAGCTGCAGATATATACATACATAGTATTTACATACAAGTGGAACCAACAGAATTCAAATATTTGTGAGCCCAGACCCATTTGCATCTAAACTTTTTAACCAACCAAAACAAAAGAGCAGTAAAAATGTTTAACAATATTATATTGAACATTTTACGTGAGAATCGTGTACCTACAAAGCAAGGAAACAAAACAAAGTGAACAGAAGAGTAAAGAAAATTATATACATTCTATATTTTTTGCAAAGTCAACTTGTAAAAATGGAAAACAAAAATTTAAACTAACTAGAGCCAGCAAGTAAAACCAGACATTTTTAAAGGAAACAGACTATAACAACATTTTTTAATTGAGAATACATACCAAAAAGTGAAACTCTCGAACTACAAAATATTTGCATATACGAGTAAATCTTTTATATGTACATATATACATATATTTTGCGTCTTAATATACAGCTGACAACGTATTTATATATTTACACTCAACAAGGACACACACACACACACACACACACACACACCTATCGTCACACACAAGATTTACCTGTCGACATATGATACAACAGATACAACAGAATACATATAGAAATATATATTAAAAACAAAAGAATACAGGAAACAAATTCACAAATTGCAACTCGGTTCGCTTTTTTGCTTCATAGAACTCTGATTTAATGCTAAGTTCGATAGAAACGATCATAATTGTGTGTACTAGACATTGACATTGACGATTCGAATACATTTCTCATGCCTATATAAAGGAGCACATTTCGTGCCATCTATATCTAAATGTATCTTCATAAATGTATAAATGTATCAATCCACAATCCCACTTAAAATAAAAAATGAAAAAAATAAGGAACATTCACTTTCACTCCGTGTGCATCCATCAAACTAATCATAATTGTCATGATATCATTGGCAAAATGCATACTAACGTATTTTAGGCAGATGAAATAGAGAAACTACACGAAAATATATATATTAAACTTCTTCAAAATCATTTAAATGTTAAATGTATATGTTAATTTTAAACAATAAACCAAAATATACAAAAAACAAAAAAAAAATGTGAAGAATTTGGAAAACAAAGATATTTAAAAAACAAGTACATAGATAAGAAAACCAAACGAAATGAAAATTCTATGATATAATAAAATAAAAACAAGAGAAAAATGATACTTTAAATATTGAGTGAAATTTGGTTTTTATTTGTGTGATTGGGTGGACTCTTCAGGCATAGTTATTAAAGTAAAAAATCTTTTCATAAAAGGGCGTTGCAGCTGAGATTCACATTTAAATTGTAAGAATGGCGCCATTATTGATTAACCTTAAATTAATCGATATATCGTTATACTTCGTGCTAGTTTTGTAGCACTCAGCTTTGTCCTGCATGATACATTCACAGTGTGGCAACTCCAAGCACTTGGCCCTGAGAATTTTTACATCAACCAAACAACAATATTCGTAGAACGCAAATAAAATAAAAATACTGACACGAAAATTACTTTCATATTTCGCTAGATTGCCATCTTATACTTTGAGTGCAAACACACGCAAAATGAGTGACAGCGAGGAGAATGACAGCCAAAGCGAGCACAACAAAATCGGGCTGCCCACAAAGCCGTCGACGTCGAAGTCGAAGTCGACGTCAACAGCAACAGAACCAGAAACTGATTCCGACAGCCAAAGCGATGAAGGTTTTATAGATTTCCAAGTAATTGTTGAATTTGTTGTCAGATAATTCATTTTCAGACAATGGCACAATGGATATGATTCGTCGGTTTTTTTCACAGACTTTTAACTTGGCATCAGGCACCCTTGCAGACAACGAAGGCATAACTGTGGATAAGGTGAGCTTTATCCATTCTATATGCAGATTACTTATGAACCAATTAAGGTAATACCGGAACTGACCTTTGAGGGTCTCTCGTCACACTGGCGCGAACATGGGTTCAAGAACATTGTGACTATGGTGGGTGCTGGTATCTCCACGTGTGAGTTGTTATTTTTTAGAAGTCTTGGTTGAAGGTGTTAATTACTTGACATATACATAATAAAAATTCCACAGCTGCTGGTATTCCGGACTTTCGCTCACCTGGCTCTGGCCTGTACAACAACCTGAAGAAGTACAAGTTGCCGCACCCAACAGCTATTTTTGACGTGGACTACTTCCAAAAGAATCCAACTCCATTCTTTGCACTGGCCAAGGAACTCTATCCGGGCTCGTTTGAGCCAACTCCGGCGCATTACTTTGTGCGCCTGTTGCACGAGAAGGGTCTGCTCCAGCGCCACTATACGCAGAACATCGATACACTGGACCGCTTGGCCGGTTTGCCTGAGAACAAGATAATTGAGGCTCATGGCAGCTTTTATACAAACCATTGTCTCAAATGCAAGCATGAGTACGATATGGCTTGGATGAAGAAGAAGATATTCGCAGATGAGCTACCCAGCTGCGAGGAGTGCAATGGGCTTGTAAAGCCGGACATAGTATTTTTCGGCGAAAACTTGCCTGCTAACTTCTACAACAGCCCTGAGGAGGATTTCAAGGAATGCGATTTGCTTATTATCATGGGCACTTCGCTAGAGGTGCAGCCCTTTGCTTCGCTCATCCATCGCGCTGGTCCGCGTTGCATTCGCTTGTTGATTAACCGTGATGCTGTTGGACGCGCTAGCTTTGCGCCCTGGATGGATCCCAGCGGAAAAGCGCTGCTCTATGGCAAGCCTAAGAATACGCGCGATGTGGCTTTTCTCGGCGACTGCGATGCTGGCGTCTGGGAATTAGTCGAAGCACTTGGCTGGGAAGAGGAACTGCAGCAGCTGATCAGCGATGGACAAAAGGATATGGAGGAGGAGGACAACAAATCTGGCTCGGATGAGGATAAGCCACAGACTTCGGTAAAGGATTGTGCCAAAAAATAGACAACGTAATGAGGCTAAATTCAACTAGTTTAACTATTTCATTACATTAGATATGGCAGATGTTAAGTGTTAAATAGGAAACTTGTTTCGAGTGCAATATTGTGTATGTATATAATTGCATAACTAGTGTGTGGGGAATGGAAAAGAATGGAATACGTATTAAGCATATTTAAATATATATTTATGTGTGTTTATCAACTGAAACTGGGCATGTGCTTCATTCGTTTTTAATTATTCAAGCGCCATTAGCGTCGCTGTTCGACATCGACCACAAAATCTGTTTTCCGTTCGGGCCAAACTTTCCGGCCTGGGCAGCCAAACCGCCAGCAAAGGTTAACTTCTCATCTCAGCCTGCTAATTGGGACCGCACATACACCCACGAACACACAAGCAAAGAGTCAGCATTGGCAACAATCACACCCACATGCACTCGTTGGCTCTGTTTGGCCCGTTGCATCAAGTTAATGACACACAATCTGTCCCAGTGCCAACCACACAAATGTATTCGGTTTCCGGCTCCGGTTGGGGCTTGCAATCGAAGCTTCTGCAATGAATTGGCCAATAGAATGTAGGTAGCTGGCAGCTGGGCTCCCGCTTTAATGGGAGCCACTCCTGTGCACTAATTAAAACCAAGCAGGGATCCAGAATAATCGAGCACTACGAGTAGTGCTGCCACTAAATCAATCGGGGGCAATGGCAACATGTCAACTTTTCCTCCACGCTGTTTTGCGGCCAAATGTGCAAATACATTAAGTAATCAGATGCAGCAGCAAGAGCAACTGCAGCGAGAACGGAAAGCACATCGGAAATGTTGATAGCCGCAATTTGTTGCAGTGGCAGCTGCATCGCATCCCTGCCGGGTTATTAAGCTAATGGATTCTCTTAACGGCTTTCCAAGTCGTGTCAGTCCAAGTGACAAAATCGTCGACTCTGATCTTATGCCCTATCGATACATTCCCCATATTTGCCTATCAATTGACCCAAATGACTTAACTTGGCGTAAGTTTTCTCAAGTTTCAACTACGTCTCAGTGTGTGCGTAAGTGTGTGCAATGTGTGCACACAATTCTGTTTCGGCATACTATTAAATGCATTCCGCACACGCACACACAATTGATGACGCTTGAGTCAATGCACAGTGTAGCGAAAACTATTTGCGTGGACTTACATATTGTATATAAGTATAACTACTTTTTAAGTGGATCGCAGTCCATTGAATTTAAATAAATAACTTTAACTAAGGTATTGATCGTTTCTGACGAATCGAAGACGTAGCCACACTCTCCAAAATTTGCACTTGCGCCGAATGACTAGAGGTGACTGGTACGTCGGAAACTCAACCTTGCATCCCAGAATGGCGACTAAAGACAGCCAAGTCGGAGCATTCTCCAACCGGTACAACAAACGCTTGCTGCGACACTGCCACCGGTAAGAGACCTCATGGGGAGGTGTGCAGTTAGGAGGCTCAAGCGAAGATCGTTTAAGGAACCTTCTCCAAATACGGACAGAGAACCTCTAGAGTCCCCCGACAGAACACGTGACGAGCACGAAAACTCAATCAGGCTTGGCGAAACATCATCCAAGCTTACTGTGTTGTTATAAAAATGTATGCTATTTTGAGAAAATACATCTTAATTGGTTTTTCACTTGTTAATGAGAATATAAAATATAAAATATATTCGAATAATTCTAACTTATGGAAGACAAATTATTCTAACAATATAATGAAATGGAAAATAGAAAATAAAAGAAATCTTAAAATGCGTAACAGATGTTATCTGTGATTTCTGCTATAAGTAATATTTTAGTGACTGTTAAGGAATTCAATAGTTTTATAGAAATCAATAAAAAAATCTTCAGAAGTCAATAATAAAATTCTTAAAGCATAAAGGTTTAGAAATACTTTTGCAATGCATTGTCGTTCTTAAATGAGAATCCCAAATTTTGAAATAATTCGAACTGTTGATAAACATATTTTCTTTCACAAAATAATATAATAGCTAAAATTGTATCTGTTATATCTGATATCTGCTATATTATCGACATTTCTAAACATTTCCAATTCCGAAAAATGCACAATTCTGGACTCTTTAGATTACTGTGTCCACTGTTCTATAATAAGTTTATTGTATTAAATTATATCTTGTTGTATGTGTGTGTGCTTATATTGTCAAAAAGCTTGTTTACAATTGATTTAGACCCACAATGCGTTATTAGTTGTGTGTGAGTGTGCTTGCTGCTTCACATTTGCAATCAAAACGCGGGTAGCCCCCTGGCCAGCCCCTCTGCCAACTACAAGCCAGTTCATCAATGGCACCGCAACATGGGGTTTGGGGCCTGTTTGTTGCGTTCCTCGGTGTCATCAGCGACAGCTGTGCGCGCATTTTGATATTGAATTCTTGACATGATTGCAGGGCCACAGCTTGTTGTGCCCGCCATTTAAATGAACATATCGTAGTTACACACACTCGGGTTAGCATTTTAAAATCGCAGCTACACATAGCTCATGCGTGCCGTGCGCTAATAAACTGTTGAAAGGGTGGGCCAGGGGCCAATTGTTTGCGCAAATAGATATCTATAAGTATAGATAAATATATAATATGTGAGAGGGTTCTACATATTTATAGGCATTATTCTAAAATGGGCGGTAAAATGTTGTCATCGCTGCGTAAACGAAATCTTTATGAATATTTTATTATTGCTTTAATAAAAAAAAAGAAAAAAAAGGGAGTAGAAATGAAAAGGAATAGCAGCAGCACCCCAGACGAGCAAATGGCAAGAGAGCAGCGTTCTGAAAAGCAATTTGTGTCAATAAATATATATGTATACAAATGTGTGTGTGAGCGTGTGTGTGACCGTTTAGCATTTCACATGTGTTGGTGTTTCATATTTGTTGTTGCTTGATATTTGGTATAATATCAGCATCAACTACAACAACAACAACAACAACAACAACATACATCCACAGCAGCCACAACATAATCGTCATAATCATTTTATGCGCATATTTTGTAGCATACTTTTGTGGTCATAAATTTTTATTTACGTCGCCCGCAATGCTCCAAGTGTCATATATACTGAGGGTTGTGTGCATGCGTGATTGTGTGTGTGCGTGTGTGTGTGTGTGTGGATTTGCTGCTGCTTTGTATAGAGAAATTAAAGTGTGATAAGCTTGGTTTATTTTCATGCCTCGTGTTTTACAAGCACCTTAAAATGTCCTGCAACACATGAAGAAATGCATGAGTGTGGCGTGTTTATGTTGTGTGTGTGGGTGTGTAGTACAGCATACAATCGAATCAAGCGGCCAACAAATTCAGAATTTTAATCGCTGTTTTTCGATATTGACAGTTGTCAGTTCGTCCATTTCTGTGTGTATGTGTCTGCGGGTGTCAGCCTATTTGTGGGCGTGTTTAGGGCGTGTTTAGGGCTTTAGCCACACTAGCAAATTGGCGGTTTTGTTGGCTACAAATGAGCAGTGCGGCTTATGCGGTGGCCTAAAATAAATTCTGCTTGCGGCTATTTGATGAACAATTGTTATATGAATTGTGTTTGCGAAATAAAACAATTAAAAGATCAGCGGGTTAGCCGGATTTTAGGCAACCCGTCACCAAAAACTAGCTGACCCCCACTCAAATAAAAATCAAAAAAAAAAATCTGGCCATTAATTAACTGAGCGCAGTAGTGAAGTGTAACGAATTGGAAAACCAAATAATTCCCATTGATTTTGTTCGTTTCAATCACGTTTGACACAACCACATAAACAGACACACACACACACACACACACGGACAGACTCGCACTGAACGCGCACTCGTAGGCACCCACAGCGACCGCATGTGCATTGATTTGCTGCGGAAAATCTCTGACAGCGATGGAAACTAGCTGCATTGGACGCACTAGTCCATTGATTGCCAAAGCCAATCGGATATGAATAAATGAACGCCAGTTTTGTGTGTCACCAGAGCTCTGATCCCAAACAAGAGCCGATGTCCACAGGTTTATTTGATCTCGTTCGGCGTGGCAGGGGGCAGGTTTGGTGGCGAGGGTGTGGCACAGCACGCAATGCAATTGGTTGCATTTAATTGTTGCACAGCGTGCACGGCTGGAACAAAAGGATTTACGCTTTGTACTCAACAATGAGTTTGAAAAAAGATTTCTAAATTAAAAACGGGTCAAATAAAACAGACATCACGAAATAGACTCTGCATAGACCGAAGGTTATAGAAATCGTTTTCAATACCTTTAATTTGTTTTTCATTTCAATTTAGCTGCTCGCTGATGAGTTTTTAGCAGAAATATACTTTTTTTTTTTAAAAAATGGTTTTTTCACATCGACCCAAATATGATTAAATTCATAGCAATCAATGTGTATAAAACCTGACCGACTGCTTTTAAGGTAGAATGTGTGGATTTTAATATTTCTGCTGATTTTCCTGATATAACTTTACCTTTGCTATAAAGCAATTGATGTCCGATCTTGGAAATCCATTCTTTTCGATTTGCAAATCGATTAAAAGTGATTCATGATCATGGGTTGACGATTTTTCCCTTGCCAATTGCCGTGATACATATTTTAATTTAACTTGGATATAAAGTAAATAAGTTCCAATCTAGGAATGATATAATTTTCCACTCGTGAAACGATTAGATGTGAATGAACTAAAAAATAGCATATTTCAGAATTTCTCCAGAATTGTGATAAAAATGGGATGAATATTTAGCATATAATATTACAAATCCCAAGCCAAAGTATTGAACTAAAATATTCGAAGATAGACTCCATTCCCGAGTTGCAGTAAATTTAATTTTAAAATAATGTTGATTTCAGTTATCGCTAAAATTGCCAATTTTTAAAAGTTTGGTCAATATTATAAATTTAATTATACTCTTGTAAAAGATAAAATAATTTTGTCATGAAACTTGTAACGCATAGAAGAAGACATCTACGACCCCATAAAGTATATGTAATCGAGATCAGCATTAACAGGCGAGTTGATATAATCATGTCTGCCTGTCTGGTTATATGAGAACTAGTTCCTTTAATTTTAAAGATATTGTCTTGAAACTTTGCATCGGGCCACTATAACATAAAACTGCCATGGGAACCATCTATCGAAAAGTATGATTTGGTATGGAAACCAAAGACGGGATTTATTAGTTGCATTAGGATCCTTGTATATATGCACATCCTGATAGCTTCCATAGGAATGAACGATCGGGAAAAAGGTTCTTATATGGTAAAATATTCTGTTTTCCAAGATATTTTCATCAAATTTATCACATATCTGCAAAAGGGAAATGTCTAAAGGGGTGTTAAATGCTTGGCGTGCCGAAGATCTTCCAAATTTCTCGCTTGAGTACAAAATGCGTGTTCCGATCTGTACAAATAATTATTCGGAGATCGGACATTGTTTACAAAAAATAATACAATTTTAAAATTTATATTCATACATATATATTTATATACATGTTCACTTAACTAATTTTAAATGGGGTTTAATTTAAGTATATTGTTTTTTTTTTCCGACGGGTGGAAAAATCCGGACAATACCCGCTAGTATTTAATATTTATAGCTTGAGGTAAGTTATGACATGACTTGATAAATAAAATAAATAATACACGTGCGCAAAGTAAATTACAGAATATCAGGATTTTAGAGTTTCAAAAAAAAAAGGAATTTAAATAAATAATAGTTGTTGCATTTATATATATTAATCAGCTCGGCGCTCATCGGAACATGTAGAAAAAGCGATTTGCAAAAACAATTATCAATATTTAATTTGTTGGTGGTTTTGCAATTGCAGTGCAAATGTAAATAATATATGAAAATGTGGTTTAGACAGATAATACCTATGCACATACCAAAAAACACATTGCTTTGGGCAGCTAAAAAAGGAACAACAAAATGAATGCAACTTTGTTGTCAAACTATTTAATAGTGAATATGTAACTTTTGCTTTTCTCTATTTAATATTTTAAATGTTCAGTTGCAAAACGGAAATTGTTCTTGTTGGTTTTCATTTTGTTATTTTTTCTAGTTTTGTGATTTTTGTGCACGTATCAGCGATAAGTCAGCCATTTAATGCTTGACAACATTAAAATTAAAAGCATTTAATTAATGAAATAATTTAGCAAACAGAAAACCATTTCGAACGCCGAAAAGGTAGCAGCCAGTGTCTTGCAACACGAAACATTTCCTTCGTTTTGGCCACGTTTAACTTCAATTTGGTGCTGCATAGTTAACGGCAGGATGTGAGCGTCTTGCATCGCCTCCTTTTGCTCGCCTTATCGCCGTGTCGACATTGGTAATTTAGAGGTAGGCAGAGAGAGGGAGAGAGGGCCGACTAAGAGAGAGCTAGGCAGACATTGGGTAGTTAGAGGAAACAGCATTACAAATGCCTGCCAGCTAGCACGAGCATTTTGTATTGCATTTTCGAT
This sequence comes from Drosophila montana, assembly GCF_035044405.1. Taxonomy (NCBI): domain Eukaryota; kingdom Metazoa; phylum Arthropoda; class Insecta; order Diptera; family Drosophilidae; genus Drosophila; species Drosophila montana. The sequence continues at coordinate 11,267,912 of NW_026998620.1, read as the reverse complement.
TTGCACTTTACACGCTTTCATTACACTTCGTTTCCGGTGCAAAACACTTGACCGCTCCCAAAGCCCGCAGGGCCATTGCATTGTTAGTATTTAAGCTGCTGCTGCTGTTGGTGCTTCAACTTGCAACTTCAGCTGAATTGCACACTTGAGCGACTGGCGATTATCAACAATATCCAAATGCCACATTTCGTTGCCAGTCCAGAATGCCAGAATGTCCAACTGAGACTGTGTCATAATCACCAAAATTATGTTGCATTTCATGAGCGTCACGTTCAAAGCTTAGCGTCAAGACTTCAAGTAGCAGCCTCCGCCCCTTTTGCTCCGGGGAACGACATCAGCTAGCGAACTGCATTGCATTGATGCTTTAAGCTGCAATTTCGTTAAAAACAAAATTTCCAATCGATTTTGCTGGTTTATCGCCAAGTTTATTTTCCTTTTGCTGTTGTTTCTGTTGTTGTTTGGCTTGCTTCCACTTCTTGTTGCAGCTATGTTTGCTGCGTATTTCAAGTCGTTGCACCGTGGTTACAAACAAGGCTGCAAGCCTCCGAAAAAAATAATCAGTGATATGGCTTACGGTTTGAATCGGCTTCCTGCTTTCTGGTGCGGTTTGTGAACTTATTTTTTCACATTAATGAGGCAAGGTTTTAGCTCAAAGCCAGATTTGTCATATTATTTTTTAACTGCTTCTCAAAACAATTCAATTTTTAATTTATATATGCCCGTTCTATTGAAAATATTGCAAGCTGTACATATTTTTTTGCGGGCTGAAGTTGATCTCTACTCAAATTTGGCATCTACCAAAGATGTTTAGATAAATCCAATGGCACCAAGCTATTTATGCTATTGGACTGAGCCTCCCTCAAAATTTGTATGTTGAACCGAACTAAGTTTGGAAAAGGTGTTTCGGCTCGAGTTTCTGTTCAGCTGTATTTTGAGCAACTAAAATAAGATTAAAGCTAAAATAGAATTTTGCGCTCGAACCGGCTCGGCTCAAACCTGGTTTGCAGCTCGGATACAGATTCATAAAGAGGCCAGTTATTTTAGCACATATAAACCCTAGTCATATAGCGACATAAATGACATACTTTTCAATTCGACTTAAACCAGTGTGGTACTTATGCACATGTATGTGTGTGGCATATTCCTTTAGCAGAACTTACGGAAATGAAATGTGTTTCTATTTTAGTTTTATTTCTCTGTGTGTACATTTACACGCTCGAGTGTTTGCATCCGAACCACAAAATGCGAGCAACTACAAAACCAGCGAAAAAACTACAAACAAAAATACAGCACTCAAATACCCGTAATACTCAAGTCTATTTACAAATCATGGCAAAAATGCAATTTGCAATGTCCAAAAAAAGGTGAAGTGAACAAATTCTCTCAGCTGCAGTCGGACAGTCAAGTAAATATGACGTACGGCTTCAGTTGGCAAATATTTGCGCATATTACGTATACGACCCGCTGCTACAGAAATTGCTTCATATGTGCGTCCCTCTGGTTGCCCAACCGCTGCTTCTCATCATTTGCGCAGCCAATTTGCATAATTGTGGGGGAAATATTGTAACAAAATGCTTAGGCCTTGCAATTTATTTTGTTTTATGTATACTGCAGAGGATTCATGATGTCCTTTCAAGGACAAACGGCAATACGTGCCGTTGGCTGTGCGAAAATTTGACGTGCCAGCTAATTAAAATGTAAATACTGTCGCATTTCTATGCATTGCTTTGTTTTGTCCGTGTGTGTGTGTGTGAGTGTGTGTGGTCTTTTGCATTATGTGTCTGCAGTTATGCATATGTCATGCGATATCTGTCACATTGTATAAATCTTCCTCTGAGCGTGATGGACTGCGATTGTTTTGAATAATTTTGCAATGATGTGTCAGTTATTGGTACGAATGAAAAATATGTCAGAAAGTTAATAAAACTCACCAGGCTGCTGACTGGAAAGCCTTCCAAGTTTCTTATTATGAGTGGCAACAAAATACATTGATGTAGTTCTCGGTAGATTAGCTGTCAAAGTGACCCAGTCATTCAGTAAACCGACCAACGAGCGTCTGGATGTGAAGTACAGGTCAGGTATTCTCTAAGCCGAACATTTTTTCAAAAGATTTTGACAGTTTTTCAGTAGCCTTGACCTATTTATAGCGTGTGCTTACTTTGCTGGCCTTCGCCAGGATTTTTAGGGGTCAACCTCAAACTTATCCGTATTAAATGAATGTATACATATGACAGTAAAGAACACATGCAAAGCACACAAAGTGCCATCAAGTCAGCAGATACTCTGGGTATATCAATCGAACTAATAAAAATGTATTTAATGGAACATGAAACAAACTTCCAATCTATTAAAGTCTTGGTCTTCTTTAAGCGAAAAGAAAGAAAGAACCGCAACGGGGTTTTATGTAAAGCAAAGACGAGAAAAAAAATGTGAACAAGTACAGCACAGGGCAAATGAAAAGGGTTGTCAGCGGCAGTCTATAGCAGCTACACCCTTTAGGCCATATGTTGCAGCAGCCAGAATCCAGTCTGTGGTCGGTTTGTTGGCCAGCCTGCGGCGCTTTGAAGGCCACATGCGAATGCTACTCGATATTGGCGTGTGCGAGGTGTGTAAATTCGTTGACCAGAGCTCACCCTTCACATATGTTCACATCAATTTATACACGCTAGCTAACAGTTGCAAATGAATGTTGCCTATTTAGAGCAAATAACTAATTTAGTCGGCAGACGCTTGGCACAGTGCATACTTAATTTTTCAAATTTTTTTTTTTTTTTTGGTTTGTTCCCGGCTCTTGGCCGCAACATTTTTGGTCTGCCGCACGCCAGTCCGTATCTGGCATTGCCATCTCCAGCCTCAGTCCAGCGCATTTACTCCTTAATTGCCGTGCCCCTGTATAGTGATATGGGAATGGTAACATCTAAATGTGTGTGTGAGTGTGTGTGCGTGTGCGAGTGTGCCTTCCCAGCAGGTTACATATGCAATAATATAGCCGCCTGCTGTGCAGCCAAATGGCCAATGCGACTTCTCGACCAACTAACAGCCTCTCTTAAGCTCCGCTTCCATGCTGGAGCTTTTTTTTTTGCGTGTGTAAATCCTCTAAGCTGTTCTGGCGTTGCGAATAGCCACACGCATAGGGAGCAACCTACTCACACATATACACGCACACGTTTACCGAGCAATTGAATTGTTTCAATTGGTACTCCGTCTGGGCTCTGCTTCAGATCTCGACCCTCACACGGTTTGGTTATCCACATTCTTAATGAAAATCAATGTGTTAACTGCTCGCGTTATGTGGGGGGCATGTAAGCCACTTGTCCGTCTTGCAGTCGGCAGTTTTGATGTGGTTGTCTCCGGCTTGCTTGTTTGGTTGGCTTATTAAAATAAAATAACTTGAGAGAAATTCTGTTGCAATGCTCAGTTTGGTCTGCAATTGCTCTGTAGTTTACCTAAAACAAGCTGGAAAAATATTTAAATAAATCTTTTTATAACTAAAATAATAATAATAATAACAATAGTAATAATTGTAATAATAATTATAATAATAATAATAATAATAATTATAATAATAATAATAATAATAATAATAATAATAATAATAATAATAATAATAATAATATTAATAATAATAATATTAATAATAATAATAATAATAATAATAATAATAATAATAATAATAATAATAATAATAATAATAATAATAATAATAATAATAATAATAATAATAATAATAATAATAATAATAATAATAATAATAATAATAATAATAATAATAATAATAATAATAATAATAATAATAATAATAATAATAATAATAATAATAATAATAATAATAATAATAATAATAATAATAATAATAACAATGATAATATTGACTGTCTTAACAATTAGAATATTAATATTATCTTTTGTTTTCCTTTTTTATCTAAGTAAATCAAATTCTTTCCACACACAGTTCTCTAGCTTCTACATAAATGTTTCGAACAGAGCACACGTGTCTTCTAGAGCACATTGTTCGCATTCAAACTATTTGTGTTATACTTACTATATGCCATTTAATGCTTAAACTTTTAATTTAACTCCCCGGAACTGTTCACTTTTAATCTCTCTGTAACTTCCGCAAGAATAATTCAATGTGTTTATGTACTATTTCGATAATAAGTCAAATTGCTAGTTAGACATAAGCAAATATTCGTGCCATAAAAGATGTAATACAGGTCTGCTCATATTTAATCTGTAAACAACTTATGTGGGCCAACACAACACAACATGGGGCCATTTGATGCAAGCACTTCCGGTTAATTTGAGTGCGGCTTCAGAGCTCGAACCCTTGCCTATTTATTGGCATTGTTTGTTGGCTGGAAGGCCTAACTAAACAATATTGATATGAGCTGCGCTGCGTTGTGTATCTTTAATTAAGCTAATGCCAATGCAAACATGGCCTAAGGTAAATGAACGCCAGTTTAGCTTCGAGTGTCATTAAATTCAATTTGCCAGCCAATTATTGGTCAGCAATTTGCAGAGATGCGACTATATATAAGACCACACTACTGCAGACCTGCCCTAAAGCGCCTCAAGATGTTGCTGGTTCAGCAGTTAGTTCACCTGACCGCGCTAATCCAGATTATTGGTAAACTTGTGCCACAGTTCGCTGACTGTTTAACTTTCTGCATCTTTGAATCTGCCGCAGTGAGCCAATATTTTTCGCCACTCTCCTCGCTGCTGATCGTTCACAACAGCACGCATGCAACGCAGCTGCAGTTGGCGTACCTGGATGCACTGCAACTGGCCCTGCGTAATCTCAGCCGGCCGCTGTTGCTGCAGTGGATTGACGTAGCCGAGCTACCCGATGACGAGTCCCAGCCGGATGCCATTGAATGGCAAGTCCTGCGCGCCGTTAACGCCAGCTCGACTGAGGTGCGTTCAATGAACTTAATTGTTACCTCACAGTGGAAATGCCATACGCTTTATATTGCTAGGGTTTTATCACAGTGCTGCCGCAGACGGCGCGCTTTCTACATGCACGTTACTTTGCCACGCGCAATGCCAACGTAAGGCTCAAGGATAAACTGTATTTGTTTTTGTGTGAGCATGAAGATCCCAGGGATTTCTTAAGCATGGATATATTGCAATGTAAGTGAAAAAGCTAATCAAGAGATCTTAAATTAATTCAAGTTATCTAACCAAAGTCAATTTAAAGCTGAACTTAGCTCGTGCCCTTTGCTAATAGTAGATGTAATTTCTATATATTAATTCTCGCTTGGAGCTTTATTGTGATTCCAGGGCTCTAATACCGTATTATTAGTAAGTTGTAGTAAAGTAAACTTTCATAAGAGACTAAGTAGTATTTTTCTGTCTTGCTCGGTCTAAGTTATTTGCTACAATTCGTCAACATAAGTTCCCCATATTTAGTCCAGATTAAACTCGACGTCTCAAGACATATTTGACAAAGATGTTTTAAAATTAGTTTGAAGTTCATTGAATTAGGAACCAAAAGTTGGAATTAACGTTTTCCATCTGCTTAAATTTCGTACTAAGAAACTTAAGCCGAAAAAAAAACTTTCGCTCAAACAAACTTTTATCCGCATTTTCTATGCAAGAGGGAGTTCTGCGAAAAGTGAAAAGATCCGTGGAAATGAGTTTGAATCTGAAATGTCACATACCAAATCTTTCAACCACATTTCCACGTAGGAGTAATAGATTATTCGAAAAGTGTGTCAAATTAATTTGAATAAAGATCTTTGATAAGTTAGAGGCCGATCGGAAAGAAAGTTTTATTAAATCTTTTTTAATTTGTTCACATTTGCGATTAGAATTTTCAAAAATCCCGACTCAGTTTACATAATGTTACTATGATAAAATGTAAGCTTCATGTGCTGTGACTTAATCAGCCATCAGTCAGTCGGTTGGGACAAATAGTTTTATATATAGAAATTAGACTTTAAAAACTATGAAACACCATTCCGTGATCTTTTTAGCAACGTGAAAAAGGTCAGATGTAAAGTTATCTTCCAATTTTTTTTATCGCTCTACGCTAATCGTTTTTGGCTTAGTTTAATCTCCGAATGGAACATTTAAATTTTTGCAGCAATTGTGAAAATTGCTGTCTTTTTATTTAGTCGGAAATCAAAGGTGGACATGACGGAGATTCCCTTGGGGCAGTGACAAAAGAAGTCAAACTCGAAACTTTGTCACACACACACACACACACACACACACACACACACAGCCGCACACAAACGTGGCAAAAACAGCCACGGGGCGCATCAGTTGATCAAACTTTCAACTTTGGCACTGGCCAATAATTTCCACGCTTGACGGCGCCTTCTTCAATTGTAAACTTTTTTGTTGTTATTGGCTGGAACTTAATTTGGCTGTTGTCCTTTTGGCTTGTTCTACAATGTTCCCATGTTGTAATGCGCTTTAGTCTACCCACACCATCTGATGGTGCGGCCAGAAGAGAAGGCAAATAAAGGATGTGGCAGAGCAGACGTAGGTGGATTTGTTGGCGGCAATGGCGGGTGTGGCGGGGGCGGCTTGCCACACCCATACCGCGACATCAATTTGGAGCTGTGGACACAAAAGTTTGTCGGTGCCAGTGGAAATTCGGATGCTATATTTTTGGACGCATTCTTGCCGAACGAAACTTTTGCCAACCGAGCCGAACTTTATCCAAACAAGCTGCTCAATCTGCAGCGGCGCACGCTTCGCCTCGGCTCCATTACTTATGTGCCATACACAGTTACTAATTATGTGGTAAGTAATTGCCGGTTAAGTTTATATTTATCGTGGTTGCTGCCGCCAGTCTCTTGCTTATTCCCATTGTTGTTGTTCTTATTGTTCTTGTTGTTGTTGTCGGCACGCCCAAAAGCGCACACAAATGTCGTAGAGATTTGCACGCCGGCATTAAGCAAAGCCAATTGGTCGTCCTCACCAGCCTCGCTCACCACATTGTCCACATCGTTGTGTCCTTGTCGCATTAGGGCCCTGTGCGAAATGGTCATGAATAAATGCCCGGCGGCTGCTCCTCCCCCTTCCCGCTTACCCCCTATCTAAACAATGCTGATCCGAGCGGGTGCTGTGTCTGTGTGTGTTCCGTTTGCTCGGTATGCTGATAGAAAGTTATTTCCTGTTGTGGAATACGATTTCGGTAACTAAAACTTTAACCATTTAATTTTATTGTATATTTCTCTTAGTATGTGAGTCGCAGCTTGTCAGTATTTTTTATGAATTGTCCGGTGGGGAGCATCTCATAGCGCCATAAATCTATTACTAGGCTTAACGTAATCCAGATGATTTTTAATGCAAATATACTCCAGAATTTATTCCATAAATAAGAGTTCATATTGTTTAAAGTTCTGCTGATTTCATTACAAAAGAGAAAACAGAAAATTGTATTTAATTTAAATTGGATCAATTTAAATTGGCTGTTCTTTCTTTATGTATTATTCTAGTTAATACATATTATTATAACATATTTTTATAATTTTTCTTCACAATTTGACCACTGTGCAAACTAACACAAACAAAACAGTTTGTAAAAATTCTTTGTTGTCACTTGCTGAAAGTTTTGTTCGCACTCAATTGCTTGCCTTAAGGACATTCGCACATTTGTAAACACACTCATACCAACAACAGCAGTAAGTGACATACACACACACAAACACACACATGGCCGCAAGCATGTGCATGTGGTTTTGTTTATGGCCGGCTTTAGCACAACATTGATTTAAATTACGTGTTTCCATTTAATTGGCGCCGAGTGTCGATGTCCATGTGTGTGGGCGTGGCATACACTGTGCCCGACCATTACGAGGCCATTTAGTAAATTAGAAGAGACACTTGAATGGCCAACAATGGGCGCCAATTAGGCGCTGCTGCTCCCAAACTTAATAAACTCCCTCAACTTAACAGGCAGCTGGTGTCGGCAATGAGGATCCAATTAACCCGCATAAGGCCAATCGTACAATTGCCTATGACGGCTCCGAGGCAAACATTATGAGGACCTTCTGTGAGGTGCACAACTGTCATCTGCGCGTTGAGGCCTGTAAGACTAGAGTATATAATCGTTAATATCTCATGCAATACCCAAATGCTGGCCTTACAAGCTTAAAGCCTCAAGTGAGCTTTATTGCATTAACGAAATGCAATAAATATCACTTGAAGCTCACATTAAGTTGTAAGCCTGTTTTAATATATATTTCATTAATGTGAACCCTGCAGGGGGTATATAGAGGGTAGGACACGGCCCCATAAAGAATGTATATTGCTGATCAGTATCAACAGAAGGGTAGATAAAAACCATGTCCGCCTGTCCGCATTCTGCTTATCCTTTTATTTGGAGAGTAGATTCCCAGTCTTATAATTATTGTGCATCTTTTGCAGGGTCGATTTACTATATTATACGATCTTTCTTGCATGAACAGCTTTTATTTTTCAGGTTTTTCCCCTACTTTTGACATATGGGCAAAATCTTATCGATATCATATAGCTTTATACCAAGAATCAGTCGATACATCACATATATATATATTCGCTGACTAAACTTAACGGGTTTTACCCTACTCCTAACATACGAGAGAGATATTATTGACAACGGACTTCTATAAAATATAGCTATAGCTAGAATTGGTCGGAACATGATATAGATTTAATTGGTCGAAATTAGGCGTTGTATATAAGAATTTGCAGGCTACATGCCAACAAGAGTATTTAATCTTCGGATTGTTAAAGATAGCCGTTCTTTTTTTTCTGATTCTTTTTGCCATTCACAGATGGCGCTGATAACTGGGGCAGCATCTATGACAATGAAACCGCCGACGGCATGCTGGGCGATATTTATAAGCAGCGCGTGGAATTGGCCATTGGCTGTATATACAATTGGTACAATGGCATTACGGAGACCTCTCATACCATAGCTCGATCTGCGGTGACCATCCTGGGACCCGCTCCAGTGTGAGGCTTCCACAACTCGAAGGTTTTTCTTAACAATAGTTACATCTTTATCCAATCTGTAGACCCTTGCAAGCCTGGTTTACCGACATTATGCCCTTCAATGGCGGCACTTGGCTCCTGTTGATTTCTACGATTTTCCTCTGCAGCCTGGTTTTGTATATACTGAGGTACTCGAACTACTTGTTGGCGCAGCGCTCACGACAGAGACAATTTGTGCATTCAGAAAATGTGGAAAAGTCGGCTCTAGATATATATGCACTCTTCATTCAGCAGCCATCGGCGCCCTTGACGTGCGTTTTCTCATTCGTTCAGCCTTTGAATATTTGCTAGTTTCTTTGAATTAATTTTAGCTTTGATCGCTTTGCTACACGCTTCTTTCTGGCCACACTGCTGTGTGCGACTATCACACTGGAGAACATTTACAGTGGGCAACTAAAGTCGCTGCTCACAGTGCCTCTATATGGCGCACCTGTGGACACGATTGGGAAGTGGGCGCAGGCGCAGTGGAAGTGGGCGGCTCCCTCGATTGTCTGGCTGCACACGGTGGAAAAATCGCATTTGCTTACGGAACAGATACTGGCGGATAACTTTGAGGTGCGCGACTATAGCTACTTGTACAATGCGAGCTTTCAACCCAACTATGGACTGGGCATCGAGCGTTTGGCCTCCGGCGCCTTCAATTTCGGCAACTATGTGACACGTGAGGCCGTGGAGAATCGCATTGTGGGTGATCTTCCTTTGACTTGGAGAAATTGATGAGTATTTCCTTGTCTTTTACCAGGTGCTGCACGATGATCTTTACTTTGACTGGACGCGCGCTGTGTCTATACGTGGCTGGACGCTGATGCTACAGCTGAACAGGCACATACGCGCCTGTCAGGAGTCAGGTCTCTATGTGCACTGGGAGTTGGAGGTAGCTAATTAATAATCGCTCACAGCTCAGAGTTAACCTTTTTGCCACTGCAGAACGTTGACAAGTATTTGGATAAGAAAACTGGCCAGATACTCTTCAATCAGGCCAACGGCTATGTGCCCAAAAAGGCGCCCAAGCCACTTGTTGTGGATGACATTTCCGCTGCACTGTTTGTGCTGGCCTTTGGATACACCATTGCAGGCTGTGTACTTTTCCTGGAGCGTCTGCATCAACGGCTGCTGCACTTGCCACACCGGCGCAACTAATTTGCGGTTAACTGTTGGGCCTGTGCCGGAGCTGGTCACTGATTGTTTGCCTGGCGGCACACACGTGTTGTACACACATCAAATTGTACTCACGCACACACACACACACACACACACACACGCTAAAGCCGCACATCCTCCCTCGCCCAGAACCAAGCGAAAATTTGATAGCCAGACTGCAGGTCAATTTGGTTGAATGCATCTCTCTGCCCCAAAGACTGGCGACTACTGCAGCAGCAGCAGCATCAGCTAAGTGGCACGGGGATAGCTGAGAGAGCGGAGCGGTTGCTCACAAATCCGCAGGCAGGCGTAATCGGGTTGCTTATGCTGTTTTAGTGCGCCACGTTTGCGGATATGCAAACTGAAAATGACTTTTGCCGGAGACTTAGCTGCCTGGTAATTGGAAAACCGTTTAGAGCAACACGCCCACACACACACACACACACATACATACATATATACACACACGCACACTTGTGCGACTTGAATTTCGACCAGTTGCAATGTAGCAACTGCTCCTGGCAATTAGGCACGTTTTAATGATGCACTTAATTACCGCTAGGGAAATTATTCATTATCTCTAATTTGTAGCGGTTTTGATAGCACTTGCGTGTCAGAAAGGCAGGTTGAGGGCTGCCAGCTGCCACTTGCTACTTTCCACCTGTCGCCTGCCAACTGCCATATGCCACCTTAGCAATCAAGGTAAATTTCATAAGTCTACAGCTAAAGGCTGTCAGCGTCTCATCATTTTGCATCCTTGCCACGCTCGTTAGCGATTCGTTTGAGCCAGGCCAAGCAAATGCCAAGCACGACAGCAGCAATTGCTTGATTAGTTGCGACTAAGGCATACCCTGTTCTTATAGGCTTGAATATATGATATGAATATCTAGTAAATGTTGCCTGCAACCATGGAAAAGTTGTTTGTTTATAGCCTGTGCGATGGCCAATGCTTGCTTATAGGGTATAGCTGGAGCAACAAGGTGCTTTACACAGTGCAAACATGGCGGCTGGGTCATTTCCGTTTCTGACCCTAGCTTCTGCATATTTCCGTTTTGTGCTTGGAATTTTTAAGTGAGTAACTCAACTGCGCTTAACTTGGCAACCATTGCTGTTGTTGCTGTTGCTGTTGCTGCTGCTGCTGCTGCTGCTGATTTGCGTCTGCTAATGCAGCTGTTTGTTTCCGTTTGTTAGCATTTACTTGTTTGCTGTTTGCTGTTGTTGCTCCTGTTGATGCTGTTTTGTGGCACGGCCAGGTTTTTGCAGTTGCGGCGACTGTTGCACAACTTTTTTTTACGACTTTTGAGAAAAGCATTTGACAGTTTAGACAGCTTTTCGGTTGGTCCAACTGCTGTTTACTGACAACAATATGCAGTTTTTTCTGCATGTTTTTTGGCCATGGCACGGCAGTCAAAGTGCCCGCTGAAGTGTCAACGAAATTTGTGACCAGACTGCGAGATTTGTGCTGCATTGTGTGCTCGCAGGAGCGTAATTTACAGATAGGAACAAAGACACAGTTCATAGCCGTGAGCTTGCACTTAATTAAATCGCTGGCCAAGAATATTTCGCGTGCAATCAGCGCAACGGGCAGCTGCTCAGATTTATGACGTTGCCAAGAGGCGATAATTGAAATTACATAAAGGATGCCACTGGGCGCTGTAAATGAAATAAATCTGTGCAAGGAATTCTTGGCAACTGGTGAAATTTAATCGTGCCACTGCGGCACGTGCAACTGCAGCCAGACGACAGCGGCGATAAAATATGAACTGCTCACTCGCAATTGCGAGTCGGGTCGATTGCGAGTAGATTTGTCGCCTCACTTCGGGCCTTAAATTGAATTAGCCCAACCAGCCAGTCCGACCGACGGCCTATTCGAAAGTATTATGAATTTTTAATGGTTCCATCTTTCAAATCGTTCGGGCAGTTGTTGAAAGCTGCTGCTGCTGCTGCTGCTGTTGCTGCTTTGTATGTCATCCACATCGATCCAATTAGATGCTGTACATTTTCTGCAAACATAATTGCCCGCCTTTCGTTAGGGCTCTGTCTCAGCCTCTGAGGTTGCCTACAACAACCTTTGGCCGCGACCGGGCTCATTATCACCATCAATGCAGCCTCCGTCGCGACAGTTTCTTTTTTATATTTTTAACGCGCCTGCAAATTTATAGCTCATAATTATTTTATTTTACAGTCTGCTGAAGTTCTCTGGCAACGACCCAAACGAGGCGACGGCGACGTCTTCCTACACTTTTAGCAGATGCTCTTAACGTCGAACCACTTAGAAAAGCTAAAATGGAACTTAAACAAAAATATTTCAAAAAACTGCGTACAATTAAAAAATGTATACAAATTCTATTCATTTAAAGTAAAATGCATTAAAATGCAATTACGAATTCCTAAGTTTTAGCATTTTTTTTTTACTAAAAAAGATGAGTTCTAAAAAGGGTTTATTAATATTTAAGCATCATATCCCTGAGGGATAATCGGTTAATTAATATCAAATTATAACGCCAGAAAAACTATATATCTTAGTTGCCAGCGCGAAAGCCCAATTTCCTTAGCTTTTTAATTGAATTAATAAGCTATTGCTCGGTTTTGTGGTTTGGTGGAAGCATGAAACTGTTGCAACTACTTATTACACTCAGAGCGAGTAGCTTTTAGCTTGGGGTAATGCTACTTAAAAAGTATTACACAAATGCTTTGCACTTGCCAAAGCCTCTGACATAGTTTTCAACTGTTTCCCTCGCTGTAGCTCTTTACTCCCAACCGCCCCTTTGCCAACAAGACATGTGTGTGGGAACAACGAAATGCATGCAGTTAACGCGGGGCGGTTGCACCAATCAGAACAAGAGGCACAGAACAGCCTTTCAGGTGGTAAGGGTAAGGGGACGTGCATTAGCATAATAAAAGCTGTAAGAAGGACTGTGCTCGACTGAGAGAAGCGCAGCAGGTAGTAGCAGCAGGCGATCAAGAGATCTTCTTAGAAAAGAGAATTTATTATATTAAAATTTATATTTTTTAAGGTAAATAAATTAAATTGGACTGCCCATAAGATCGTCTTCTTATGTTGCTTTTTGTTTGGCTGATCTTTTAGTTCGCCTCAGCAGCGCTTTATGCCTACTTACCATTATAGTGCGCGATTACAGGGTATAAAATGCAACGTTGCGGAGTGCGCAACTAGGCAAGTTTTTTAGCAGCTTTTGGTTGATTTTACAAGCATGCCACAAAAAACAACAGCAACAAAGAGCGCCCCGTGCGGCGGCAGCGGCTCAAAGCGGCATTAGTCGAGGGAACAATTAAGTGTGTGTGCGTGTGTGTGTGTAAGCGAGTGTGTGTGTGCGCGTGTGTGTGGTAGCAAAATGTGTGCACGCGTATTTGGGTAAATTGTTTTGCACTTAGCTAAAAGTTGGTCTCAAAATAAACAGAGTGTAAAAGCTGTTTTTAGTTATCTCCCGTGTTGTTTCACTTAGTGGGGATTCTCTCTCCCTCTCTTTTTCTCTCGCTCTCTTTTTTTAGGGGATTGTCGGTGCATCAAATCGAGGGCGGCCATTAATCAAAAAGCGTAGCAACTGAAGCTAGTATTAAACTGTCGTCAGGCAACAAAAATATTTATAGGCATTGCATAGACAGTCTTATAATTGAGGAATTACAATCTGAAAGGCATTCCAGTCTGTGTAGGCTTTCAGCCCGTTCTAAGCCGGCCCAAGCCAGTCGACTGACAGCAGCCGCAGACAAAGTCACAACATGCAAAAAACGTATATGTCTTAGAGCATTGCAAAAAAGAAAAAACGCCATTGGCAATAAAGCGAATGTAAATGGGCTCAGCATTGACTATCGAAGCTGCTGCCAGAAGACAAATTGCGCTTTCGTTGGTCTCTACTGTGGCCCTTCTGCATGGCTAAAAGCAGCTTCAAAATGAAACTGAGCTGATGCCGAGGCCGAGGCCTCTATTTTCCCTATTTTTACTTTGCCTTTGTGCTGGTGTAAAGAGTTGATCTATGAGAAGGAACTCAGACGAGATGAGCATAAAGCCCAGCCCTGCCGGAATGTGACTGACATTTCACATTCAAATGCTGTGACAAAAGCAAAAGCAAACACATAAAAACTGAAATCAATGATATTTTGAAGTAGAATATTGTATGCCCTATACTAGACCTACCAGGAATTATCGCCCCTTTGTCCTACCTGTGTACACAACAGATTACGCTATGTATCACGTTTTCTCCCCCGAACTTTGTCTGGCCCTAATAAAATCGTTGCTTCCAGGATACCTTCGGGAACTCACTGAACATTCCCTGCTATGAGCAGGGGCATAGCTTGCACCCCCCCGCCACCGTATTTTCATAAATAATATAGTAAATTAAGATTCTACTAATGAACTCTATTTTCTCTACTAACACCCTTCTTCTTAGCTGCAGGCTCTAATAGCGTCACCGACAAAATTAGCTGTGAAAAATTGCCGGACGGGCAAATAAAACACCTCAATCGGTCGGTGATGCTATTAGAAAATTATGTATTCTAATTATTAGGGTTTTAGCACTTAATTTTTATAATTTTTTTATTTATTTATTTAGTTTTTTATTTATTAAATGGTTGACAAAACCGAGTGTCTTCCTAATTATTCAATATAATTCAATTATAAAAATTAGGTGCTAAGAGCCTAATTAGAATACACAATTTTCTAATAGCATCACCGACTGATGGAGATGCTTTGATATATTGCATAATTAGGAAGACACTCGGTTTGGTCGACCATTTAATAAAGAAATAAATAAATAAATTAAATAATTGATAGGGTGCAATTCAAGAGTCTTCCATTAGTTGTGGGCTATGAGCCAGATATGAAACCCTGTTTAATATATTCTACGATTTATTGAAGTACTTTTAGAGATGAGAAAACTAGATGAAACAGCATGGTATATTATTATTCATATTTAATAAATATATTTTTATGATAATTATTATTTATTTAAAATAGCTTTGGCATCGGCTTAAACTGCCTGAAAGACTAGATGGCTCATTTGGACAGCTCATCAACTTGATATGTATTTCAAGGCTTCTTATTAAACGAGTTACAAATCCGACATGCTCAAGTAAACGAAGCCCATATTGAATATGGATTGCGAGTAAAGACAAGCAGGCGCCGCAGATGGTTGCGAATCAGCAGGAAAGTCGGCTCGCATCGCCACTTCTGTGATGGCATATAAATTTTGCGGTCTGTGGCCATAAATCAGCGTTTGGCTGTCAGCCGTTTGTCGCTGTAAATCGCAGTCGTGCCAAGTCTCTTGCTGCCCCCCAAGGTTGCTCTTTAACTGGTCATTAATTACAAATTATGTGCTGCTGCTGTTGGTGCTGCCTCTCAGCTGTCTAGTAAGTGTCGCCTGAACAAATTAATGCTGATGTTGGCGACGGCGATGACGACATGGTCGTTCAACGGGAGCAGCAGCAGCAGCAGTTGCAAACGGTCCTCATCATGTGAAGCTGGAGTGTGGCTTCATTAGGCGTCGTTGGCCAAGAAGCCAAGTGGCCGAGTGTGTTGCCCTCACGGCACTTGCAAGACGCATAAATAATTAATAGAACTGTAGAAAAATGCGCAACGCAGCAGCGCAGGGGGCAAGTTCAGGTTGTGTTAAATGACTTGCCTTTTGCCAGTGGCAAGGCAGCTGACTATCAACGCTCAACCACTTGGCACTCACAAGTTTGTGTATGCAAATATTTGGCCTCATCATCATGATACTTGCCGCAACGCACTCACATATTCCGTTTCAAATTCAGAAAAGTCATTAAATAATTTTCCACACTTGCACTTAACGTGTCCGGGGCCCTACTCATAAACAGGCCCGACTCTCTCGACTGTGTAGCGAGCAATTTGACTAGTGTTTTCATTGGCCTTCCCTGTGGCAACTACGCCGCCACTTTGTGTCGCCACTTGCCGCAGAAGGCAACTAAAATGAGTACAAATGAAGTGTGTAAATGGCTGGCATGGGCCAAATGGCAAAGCGATCAAATGTTAAATTTGTGCGGCGTATGCGGCGTATACTTAATGCGCGCAGTTTTCAGTTTGATGCAGACAGTTTTAATTGATTTCCAGCTCATTTCCAATGGCATTTTCAGTTTGCGGCTTAACAGTTGAAGTTTGTAGACACGTGATATTATTTACACAGCATGGGCGTGGATAATGTGAAAATGTGGCTAATAGAAATTCACAACTGCAGACAAGACCAACTGAAGTGGATAGGAAGCGTACTAAGCCGGAGCGGCAGCCACGACCGGCATTTCCGGCTGGATTGCGGCTTATTTGATTTTCATTAGGCATAACTCAATTTGAAACAAATAAAACGCGCTCAGCCGCAGATGAGCTACTTATACAACAAACGTAACAACAACAACAAGAACGTTGAAGCCAGTTCCTCACCGACTTACAGTCATGACGAATGAAACGAACGGAAACGGAGATGCCAGAGCCGACAGACGAAGGGGCCACAAGCCAAGCCGAGTTAAGCAAGTTACCGACCACCAAGTGCAGATGATGAAGCTAAACTACAAGTCGCACGAACAATAAGCAGCTCTGCGGCTGCGGAGGGTTTGCGAGAAAAGCAGCAGCAACAGCAGCAGCAGTAGCAGTACTTGGAATTGGGGTAAAATCAAGTAAAGGGCAACCTTTTGATTTCATTTCCTGTTAATATTGTCCGCACCAGAGCCCGCACAGACAGCCCGCCAGCCGGCCAGCCCAACAGGCAGCTTGGAATGGCAAGCATAAGCAACTTTGGCAGGCGATTAAGGTGATGCTGAGAAATGCCGCAGGAATTTCAATGGACTGCAGTTGCGGGGCAGCTGCTGCGGTACGGCTGCTGCGGTGCTGGCGGTAACATGGCAGCACCCCAGGGGATATCATTATATCGTCAGTTTGCCTATGCGTTCGTTGTGGACGCCAGCACCGCAGGGTGGGCAAAGTTTTCAGCCTTTCGACTTTCTAGCCCTTTGCGGCTGATGAAGTATTTATGAGCACGCATGCCTGTGTGTGTGTGTGTATGTCAGTTGCACTTGTGTGTGTGTCCATGCACATGCTTATAGCTTATTAAGAGAGACAGGCGACCAAATGAATTAGGCCAAATCGATTAGGTTTAATTTGTAACTAAATTGAGCAAAATAATCAAATACTTTTTTTAAAATTTATAATAATGAGTATTGATTGCTTGTTGTTAGCGAAACCCACCTGGTAAATAAATAATATAAATATGTACAAATTGTTTAAGAAATTTTAACTTTGAACCTTTCCAATATAATACATTTATAAGGCTAATTCTTATGAATAACTTGAATTGAATACTTTTATTCGCCATTTCTTTAGAAACACTTTTGTCGGTTGTGTAGTAAGTCACTTATCAAAAACCACACACACACACACACACAGGCATAAACCAAATTCCAACAGTCTTATTAAATATATTGCGAATTGCTTATAAACTTTGTGCTCATTGAGACGCGGCAAATCCTGAGGGACTCGGAGATCTTTACTATTTAGTTTGTGTGCAGTTTTCTTTTCTAGTCTTTTTTTTTGGCATCCTCATGGGCAATTTTCCATTTGCAGAGGCAAGAGAACTTTTGTTTGGTTTTCACTTGAGTTTTTCTTTACCTATTCAGCCACGTTTAGCTTCAGCTAAGTTTTCAATTTCATTATATTTGCTCATGCTGGTTGTTCCTCTTCTTGTTGTTGTTGTTGTGGTTTGCTGTTATTGTTTGAGGTAAAGATTTATGTATTGCGAGTATTTTCTGATATTATCAGCAAATATCAGGCATTTTTCAAGAGACTTGTAAGTTGTTTGGCATGGTTCCGGATTTATTCGGCAGCGAAAAGTTTAGCTTGTCTGCCCTTTTAATTAACCAACTGCAAAATTAACAAAAGCTCTGAGTTAAGTATCTTAAAGATACATCTGTTAAGTGCCTCAATTAAATCAAAACTGAAGGCCGCACTTCAACATTACATGCCATTTATTAAACGAAACACACCCTACCCAACCTCCTGCCCACATACACTCTCTCACATACACACACCCAGCGTTGAGTTGTGCCCGCAAAACCATAAAACAAAAGCCCGAACAAAAGCTAATTAAGTTTATGTCACCGGAAATTTGTTTCACCTCAAAAACCTCGAATTGTGTTGAGTTCGGAGCAGAGATAAAATGCACGTGGTCCCCGCTTGGATGTCACACAGAGCGAAACCGAGACGAAGACCAGCGTCAGCTGTGCGAGGGGTGTGGTGGAGGGGCAACGGAACAATCGAGTGAGCTGGGAAAACTCTGAAAAACTTTTCTACTCGAACTTGTACACACTCATTGGCAATTAATCTGCTCTCCACCAGCTAAGACAAAGGTAATGCGCTGCGGGTGCTGCATCGCTTGCCCCTATTACTCGTGCGTCGGTGTGTGTGTGTGTCGGTGTGTGTGTGTGTAGGGGGGGTGTGTCTGTTGCAATTTGGCTTGCATTTGAACAAAATTTGTTTGCCATTGTAGGCGACAATTTAATTTTCATGCGCAGCAGCGCGAGTGGCACTCAAAGTTGCCACAGGCGGCAAGGAGGAGGTGCGAGCTACGAGCTGCTAATGAATTGATTGGCTTAATTTGCAGCTGCTCAAGTTCAATGGGCATAACTTATTCGGGTGTCAACAAGAATTATTAGTTGGACCGCCAGCTAGTCCAAGAGATTGGCTTGCCAGCCGGCTGCCTCAGTTGATTAACGGCCCTTTGAGTGCCGGGGAGCAGCTTGGGCGACAGGCTTTATGGTATATTTTTATGGCCTTGCAAGCAACTTGGCAAAGTGCAGCGCGAACGGCAACTTATGGGCCATATAAACGATCTAAGGCAAACGATTGCTGGGACAACTTTTTGCACCTAGCCCCGCTGTCAGTTGCCCAGTCACAGCTGTCGTCTAAAGCGTCTTTAAAGTGGGCGTGGCTTAGCAGAAGAACACTTGACGCTCTATTGACGCCGGGGTCGTGTGACTGCTGTCAGCACTCGAGTGTGTACTTATGACGCGTTCTTTTCTTCTTTATTTTTTAGGTTTCCACTTTTTTCGGTCATAGTCGTTTTGAAACTTTGGCAACTTTTCTTTTGGGCGTGTTTGCACCTTGGCGGTTGTCGCCTGTCAACAACTCGAAATGTTTCCGTGCAATCGCTTTTTACAGCTTCCGAACAATTTGATTTGATTCCATTAAAAAAGTTGCTCTAGTGATTTCCTGTAAAAAGCAACCAGCGTTAAGCTGCAGCTCCAATATATGTGTATGTGTATGCCCCAGTCCCGGCCCCAACCGCTTGCTGCACGCGCCGCTGGGTTCCAAATAATTGTGACGTTGGCAGCGCTGTCAAGTGTTGCATACTTTTATGCGAGATCCTTAGAGTCATCGTTGACGTCGATGCATGTCATTTGCTGGCACCCTGACAAACTTTTGTGCGTGTGTGTGTGTGTGTGCGTGGGAGCTGATGTATTAGTTGCCCGCCATATTGAACGTCAGCGCGTAATGAAAACTTATAACTTTTGATGCGATGCAATTTCAATTGATGACACTTGACGACAACGGCAATTGCCGGCTTAATGCGGACAAATATGCCATCGAGCGAAAGGATGTTGCCAATGGCAAATAATCATGATGGAGCTGGGTAGCCGGGTAGAGCTTGTGATTGTCATAAAATGCTGTAGAGCGCAACTCTATGCATAGGTCGTTGTAATATGGATTGACTTGTCAAGCTGACACTTGACCTTTAAGAAATTGCACAGTTGCTCTAAGATGCTCTCTAAGCTGTTGCCTGTTTGCCTTAAGCACTTATAAAACAACAGCTATTCTGCTTCTGGCTTTTATGCAAATCACAAATTGGATTAACAACATTTCTGGCATCCGAATCCTTTTTGGGTTGGGCCACACTGTTAGTTATATTGTCATCATTCGTTTAAGCAATTTACATTTGACATCCGCCCGTTTCAAATTGCGGCGAATTGCAATATACATGCAGAGCTACGTGTTAGACTATAAGCTTCCCTTTAACAATCACATTGTTAAGTACTGTATTATTGACATTGAAAATTTGAATAAAATAACTACATTTTTGGACTTTGCATCCCTAACTCTCCCAGATTAAAAAAGTTATAAAAAGAAACTCGGCTGTGAATGCTGATCAAGAATATCAGGAATATCATTTTGCTTAGTATTTGTATATCTCCTTTTCGTAGCCATTTGACAGCTTGCTTGACTACAGGGTATTCAAATCTCTGGCAGCAGTTGCGACATTTTTTGGAGCAGCATATGAAAAGTTTGCGTTTGGCTTTGGCTCCCATGCTGCCGCATAAAATTTATGATGAATTTTCCCCTCGACGCATATTGCAGAACATTTTTGGGACCGTTACATGCCTATGCGTGCATGTGGACAAGTGTTTGCGCGCGCGTGTGTGTGTGTGTGTGTGAGTGTGTGTGTGAGTGTGTGTTGGGTGGAGGGTTTTACTCTACTCTGGGATTCGTTGCCATGAACTGCAACCACAGCTGAGCAGGGCAGCAGCTGTTCCAATGCGATGTCGCCCAACATTTTGCTATTTTTCGGTTTATGCGTGAAGTTCCATCATGCTTGCCGTTTATCCTTTGTCGTTGTTATTGTTGTTGTTGTTGTTGTTGTCGGTTAGTCGGTTGTTTGACCACATGACGTCCTCGTTCCCAATGCTGCAAGTGTCCCAAGTCCGTTGATGAGTTGTACAATTGAAATTGTTTAAGTGCTTTTTATGGAATTTGGAATATGAATTGCGATGATAGCTGCACATTTCCGAGTTTGACTTTTATTGGACACCTAACTAGGGTCGTTGTTAATTATTTAATTGCCAACCCAACGATCCAAAGTGAAAAGTCATAGTAATTTTTACCACGGTATTATGTCAGTTTTATATGAGTGTTATCTGCATTCCGATTAAAGCGCTTATACATATTTACTCATACAATATTATATTTGTCTACGATGAAATATCATATTTTACTACCAGCACGAAACGCATACGCGTCAAAGCATGTTTGGAATTAGTCCACTTAGTATTAGGCCATAAATCACATAAAAAGAATGTGCATCGACATGAGGGATAAATAAATATTTGGACACAGAAACAAACTTTCAGATAAATCGCAATTTGCAACTGATTGGCATGTAAATATAGTTAGCCTAGCTGCTGTGGCTATAGAATTGTCAGGGTAATCATGAAAAAGCCGCGTTATCAAAGAAATGGCGGCCACAGACTGTAATTGAGCGTGAACATATGATAAATAGATCTAATGGCCCATAATGACATCACTTAAAGCAGCACTTTGTTGTAGGAAGGCAAATGGAAATTTCAATTTGGATTTTGGTAAGATGCCTTCAATGGGCTTAATGCCTGCGCTTTTGCAATTAGCTTAACAACAAAATGGCCAAGTAAATTGTCAAAGAGCAAGTGAAATTGTTTACAAACCAATTACAAGCGAGAGCTAGACAATGGCAACAGATTCTAGATTTGAGATTTCCAACTGGCTGACCTTTGGCCCCGGCCCTGCAGCTGTGACGGTGGCAGCTGCGACAGCAAAATTAAGCAGAGCGCCAAAAATTGCGTTATCTTAATGAGTTTAAACGTTAATCAGGCTGTGGGCGGAACAGTTTGGGCGTTGGGCGCTAAAACGGTGGCGGCATCTGCGAACGGACAAGCGGAAGTGGTCCATGCCGCAGCGGAAATGGTGAAAAGTTTGTGGCAACTGTGTCACAGGTCGGTTCGAGGTCGTTGCGAGACGCTGCAGGCCCGAAAAACAACTTTTTGAACAACAAATTTTAGCTGGCAAAATAGCCGCGCCAACGAGTTGTAGCTGCCACAACGGAAGTTGAAGTCCGAGCGCCGCGGATACATATTAAATTAATAATTTGACCTCATCCAGCTGCAGCCCACTCAAGGCATAAGCCAAATTGCAAAACATCCGCTCGAGAAGATTTCTGTTTTCTGATTGCGGTAAGGACAATGCCAAAGCGTGCTCCGCATGACGGCAACGTTCCGGCCTTGTTGCACTAATGTTTCGGCCACAGCGTCTGGCGAGATAAACAATTAAAAACTTTCGCAATTTGCGGTAATTTCACTTCAACTAAGCGCCAGCAAGACCCACTTGCAATTATGATTATGTCATAATTAGGACAGGCAAGTGTTACTCGTACTTTCTTGCCAACTGAATAACCGACTGGACTGACTGAAAGACGGACAGACTGACAGACTGACTGACTGGTAGCTGTATTGACTTCGTTTTCACTGACCCTGCGGCTCATAACATTGTTATCAAATTCTTGTTATCTCTTGTTGACTGATTGAGGTAAGCTCGAATCGCATTGCACACGTTTCTGTTGATTTTGCACACGTTGAACTCTCTCATGTGCGTATTGAAAATTCAAGTGAGTGCAAAAATATTTCACTCGGCACTTGCCAAGCAGCTACTATAAATATGTTCAATGGAACTCCTACGAAGCAGTAAATTGACATAGAATCTACGTGTAGCACTTCACAGCTTTTAAAGAAAATTGGAAAATGGTTTGCAAGGGCTGTGGCACTAGTAAGTAAAACACATAAATATGAATTTCTATTTCCATATTGATTTCTATGATTTATTATCCCTTGCAGACTGCAAATGCACAGACACCAAGTGCGGTGACAACTGTTCCTGCAACCAGGACTGCAAATGTGTCTGCAAAACAGGCACCAAGGAACAATGCTGCAGCAGCAAGACCAAGGCAAAGTAAACAGATCTAGTGAAAATTAAACAAAAATGAAAACTCTTATACTTGTCTAAGTAAATGGATTAATAATATTTTGATTAATATTTACCGTGGAGTTTCACTTTATATCAATAGTCTTTCTAGTTAATTTAATCAGTTAATTAAAAGTATTTGGAGCTTATCGCGAATCTCGATGCTACGCATTGGATCCCACTTTCTACGTTTAGTTAAAGATCGCAGATATTCTACTACATTTTGACGGGAAACTAAAGGAAGAATTATTTTTGCATAGATCTGATTCTCTCCTTATGTATATAATATTGTGAAACCTGACACATGAGCAAAACTCGAGAAGAGGACGGAAAAGAGATATAAAAAGAGTTATCTTGCAATACAAGCCATGGCTTGAACAAACCACAAAAGTTTTGGCCTTTTAGGAACGTTCCTATCTTGACAAACGAATTTAAGTTTGTGATCTAAATTTACTTCTAGATTATTAACTCTTAATTATAGTTGACACCTTCAAGTGGTAAGCAGTTTAAAGTGTGTAAGGCGTTGTAATTGTAAAAGCTAGACACACTAAATTACGTATACACCTAGTAAGTTGTAAAATATCATACGCTGTAGGAAAATGGTATTGAAATCACAACTGTATCAATAGCAAAAAAATGTTGGTAGCTTGGTTTACGATATAAAACAACTCCCTGGCTTAAGGCTAGGTTCGTGAATTTTTAATTTTTAACTTATAATATATATATATATTTTTTTTAGCGGTGTTAAAATTAGTTTATTTACAGCTAATCTTCTGTTACTCTTGCTTAGCAACTTTTATCAGTTTTGGTGAGTTTTGGTTAATGATAGCTTAATTCAAATATTTACAATGTGTATGTTTATGTACATGTTTATTTTGCTTCATTAAAGGCGGCGTTTGGCCAGGTCTATAGGATATGCATTTTTAAGCCTCCTTCTTCTTCGCCTCCTTAACAGGTTCCTTGCCAGGACGTTAGGGTGGTTGCGGAGTTTAAATAGGTAGCTTGTTGCTTGATTGTTCATAACGTCTCCTCCCGTAGGAACCTTAAGGTCCTTTGCGATGTCTCGTGTGCGAATATACCATTCGGCTCCAGAGATTTTTCGCAAGGTCTTAGCCTGGATGATGCGAAATTTGTCTAGGTGCGTCTTCGCGGCAATTCCGTAAACCTGGAGCCCATATCGCCACGCAAGGCCTAGGATTACCTTATAGATAAGTACTTTGTTTCGGAGCGAGAGTTTGTTAGTTGGGTTAAGCAGCCAGCTCAGACTCATGATTTTGCTTTTCAAGTTGTTGGTAACCTCGGTGACATATTTTTTTAACGTAAGTCGGGTGTCGAGTGTGATCCCTAGGTATTTATGGTCACGCACCTGCTCTAAGAGCTCGCCATGGAGAAAAAGTCCGGGGCAGGAGTCCTTGCGCAGGGTGTGACTGACCGTGGCACATTTTTGAGGGTTCACCGAGATATTCCACCTACAAGCCCAGTTTTCGAAGAAATAAAATGTGGTTTGGTTAACTTTTCATCTGATTTTTTTTCGGCTCAAAATCGGTTTGCGGCCTTGATTTGAATAAATAATCTTTGCTACTATCGAATATTCAAGAAATGTTAATATGATAAAAATCCCAAAATTCCTAACCTTAGAGGGACACGATACTCTTCTCTAAAATATGTGTAATTACTTTACAAATTTAATTTGAAAGTGCACACTGCGCATATTTCCTGTCTGTTGGACAAACAGTATGTGGAGGTCTTAGTTGGAGTCGGAGTTGGTGGCTTGCAATGTCATATCTATTGTATAATAAGTTTCATTGAAATGCACAAAACCTTGTTGCTGTTATTTTTTTTTGTTTGCTGCAACTCTAGCTTATGTTGTACCATTTGGGCAATGAAAAACAACATGCCACACAAAATGATGACACTTGTTAGTGTTCAAAAGCAATTTGGCAACTTGAAGGAAGGCACTTTTTTGCAGGGAGTAAGTATACGCCGCGTTGGCCACAACAGTTGCTAGTGCACTGCCAGCCGAGGGTGAAGTGCTTAAACAATTAATTAACGCTGCTTGAGCTAAACATTTATGCAGGAAACAATGAGATACGGCTAGACAAAAAGACGCCAGCACACACAAAATGTGAAGCTTGCCGCAATGTGCTGCCCTCTCAATGCTTAAGCTGCAGTGGCAGTGGAGAGGGGACGGTAAGGGCTCCTCTGGGTGTGGCTCATTATGAGCTGCAGCTACTTTAGCCACAACAATGAACGGGAAACACTCCGCAACAGTTCCGCCGGGACTGTGTGTTGAGATGTCTGTGTTGCCTCTTTAAATTGTCTACACATTTCTAATTAGCAGGCTCCATCAGCCACGCCACTCGGCACCCTACGATGGGTTCTTTCCGGCGTTGTGGGGCACTTAATACTGTCGTTAAGCTTTCAGCATTTTGCAGTATTTGATTGGGCAGTGATTCCCAATCAATTAAGACTGATGGCTTATGGACTTTAGATGAGACGAGACGATTAAGCTTTGGTGTTTGTCTTGTTGACCAAGTGGCGAACAAACTAGCCGCAAACATTTGCAACACTCTCCAACCAAGTTTACTGCACAACACTAACAGAAAGTTTCCAACACTTTTTTGGCTGCCCAGCCCCACCCATACCATCCTTATACAGTTTAATGAGCATCCCTCGCATCCTCGCACAGTTTTACTTTACTTTGCGGCTGTTTGTTGTTGCTTTTGTTGTCTGGCTTATTGTTGTGGCACAGCTTTATTTTCTTGATGTTGCTGCTCCTGTTGTTATTCTTGTTGTTGTTGTTGTTGTTGTCTGTGGCACTCGTAACTTTGCCGCAAAATTGCTTGTTTCCGTTTCCGCCTTCTCGCCTCTTGACGGCCCTCGACCGACGCCCACTGACAGATGCCATTATGACCCACACTGGAGGCATAAGATTTTCTTGTTGGCTGCCAGCAAAAGTGGGCACTGCCAACAATTAAAGCCAATTATGTTGTGAAATGTAATTGTTTTAAGCAGATTTTTTTCTCGGCTGTCATGGCTGCCGTCACTTAGCTTTTGACTTTCTGCCGCAATTTTTTGGGGGCCACGCACTTTGTGGATTTGTTTCTATTTTTTTTTTTGGTTTTGTCTCTCGGGGCCTTCGGTGACATTTAAATCGACTAAATGGCATTGCTTAAACGCGATTTGCAATGGGTCCGTTTAAATAAATTGTCACAATTGAGTTTAATTAAAAACTTTTTAATGTGTGTGTGTGCAAATAGAATTTCCGTGTCTGTGTGTGCCGTAAAAACAATTAACGCATCCACATTGTATATATACTATATATATATATGTATATATGCATATATGCATATATCTATTTATGTATTCGTGCAGTTTGGTGAATTCAACAATTTCATTTCAGTTGCAGAACAAACAAAAAAGAAACATAGAAAATAGTGCACGAAATTGTCCCAGAGGACGAATGTGAACAATAAAATTTATCGTTGTAGTTGCAATTGTTGTATTTCTGTCTGCGTCGCCCACAATGTCGACCAGGACTTTTATTGTTGAGCCACATAATTAATTGTCGTAGTTTTTGGGTGTTAAATAATTAGAAAACAAGTTTTCAAGCCATTAATCACATTGAAGGGTTGATGCAGGCCACACAAAAAACAGAAAAAGAAATAACCTATGGACTGCTGTCCAATTTAATAGCTTGGGCTTTAAAGCAGCCGACACATAAGCACACACTCGCACACACACACACACACACACACACACACACACATACAGCCCACATTCACACAAATCAACACCTTTGGATGGCGCGGGGGGCACAAATTGTGGCAGACTGTTTGCTTGCTGCTGCATTAGTGAAGGTTGCCCCACACATGGCCCCTGGCCAGCTGTAAGTTGCTCCAAATCACAGAATAATCCCGTAATTTACATAAAATATAGTCATAGGCCAAAGGGCAGGGTATAACGAGGCATCACACACAAGCCAACAAACACACACCCTCTGCTAAGTTGTGTGTCTATTTCATTTGCTGCTGCCGCAACTTGCCCCGCTCAAACATCATTATGTCATAAATTGCTGTTGAATCCTTGATCATTTATTAAATTTGTCCTCATTTTGACTGTGTGGGTGTGTATCCTTGTGCTTGTGTGAGTATGCTTTGAGGGGTTAGCAAACAATATTAACAAGTCCGATTTGATATGCGCTGCGTGTGTTATACATAACAAAAGTTTTAACGACCTGACCAAAAGAAAAGCTCGACATTATTAGGTGATCCTGTTAATTATTAGGGGCTACTTTAAAGTGGGTTAAGGTTATGTGGTACTCTTCTAATGACTAATAGATATTTGCATGGTAACGCGCTTAAAAATGCTGCTAATGAAACGTCAATTATGTGCGCCTCTTTGGGGCAACGCACGTGACCGACTTGTCAACGCAAGAGGCATATCCAATTTAACCCTCAAATGACTGTCATTATAACAGGACCTGCGGCAACAACAATGCCAACGCCAACGCCAATAGCAACAACAATAACAATAACAACATCGTTGAGGGCAGCTCTCGTCGCTTTGCCACTGAGTTATTAGCGAAGCGTGATTGGCATAAATCAGTACAACGCGAGTAAGGAAAGACTGGAAAGGGGCTAGCTGACCTGGTGCATGCACCTGCACACCGACACATTTTGAACTTAACGCTACTTGGCGGTTCTTTTCCACTAAAATTTATGAGCGACAATGTCACTCTGGACTCGGCTACTGGTCTTCCTCTCTCTCTTTCTCCTTGCGCCTTGAGCTTATACCCGCTCGACATTGTTAGCCTGAATAAAGAAAGCTGAAGTGCGACAGTATTCGAATAGAAAATGACCTGTGCAGGAGATGATTATTTTGAATGCATGAAAAGTAATTTACGCCTTCGTGCTATTTATTTTCATAACATAAAATAATGTGATCTTGCATTTTATCATACCCTTTAATAGGGCTATATTTTTGTTGACAGATATCACGCAAAAAAATGTATAGCTGTATTTCCTGCTAATGACTCCTGATTCCCATAGCTTTAAAGTTTTTCAAGGATCCGTCGAGATCACGCAAAAGTATACTTTTTATAGTACCTGATATCTGTATCCGCTTGAAACTTACATTTACCCAAGAGATGATACCCCTTTTTACACATTTCATGTGTACAGGGTATTGCAATGAATAACTTAGGCACGCTTACATCTAGATAGATGTCGTTTATGTGGCATTTATGCTGAAAACGAAAGCATATTGATTTGCTGCTGGCATTTACATAACCGAAATGATATTTTGGAAGCCGCTTTGGCGCATTGCAGACATCCATGAGAGCGCCTCGCTTTGCATGCCATTAGAAAAAGAGCTGCAGTTTCGGGGTTGAGATCATTATGCAAATCCATTGTGATGGCGGCTAAGCATCTGCTTACCAGGCCAAATAAAATATGTAAGTAACGACCTGTTAATCATTTAGCCAAAGCATGAGCATTACAATTAACAAACAATGGCATATCAATCGCATTATACTTGGCCCACTCGGGTTGCATTGTGCTAAACTCGGTGAGTCGCTTTGTTGCACAAAGGATTTAATTAGTTTTTCTTTCATTTGTCCGGTTGCGCAGTGTAATTGCTTTTAACACTTTGGCTGTCTGAAGTGCAGCACTGGTCAAAAATGAAGCATTTTAATGGAAATGGAATTAGGAACATGGTGAATGGTGAATGGCGAATGACGAGCAAGTCCAAGTGGCGTTCATGTCATGCATGGCTCCTCTAATGAAATACTTCGTGTCGTGCGCCTGTCCACATTATTAACAGCTTCCGAACTTTTGAATTTACGAATTAAAAGCGAGAAAGAGAAAAAACGCGCGTTAAAGCGGCGGCATACACACACACACACACACACACACGTACAACTACACACATACAGGCACACACAAACAGCAGTAAAGATGTGAAAAGTGTATTTGTTTTCAGCGCAGTTGCAAGAATCGCAGCACAAAGGCAGCGCTGAAAAAGTATTTAATTTAAATTGTGGCTCAAAGGAACATTTTTGTCCTGGTAATGGCCACATAAGTAACTGCCATATAGAGCAACATTCCGAGTCGCCAAGTCAGAGTCAGAGTCAGATTCAGAGCTTGTGCAACAGCAACGTTTATTTATTTGTACTTTGTGAATGTGGTTGTGGATGTGCCACGCCCCATGCCATGACTGGACTCGTGTGGCCATGGCAATAAGCATGAAGCCAATTTATGCGTTGCTTTGCATTTTTTGTGACTGCGAAATATTTTTATTGGCATTTTATTGGCAATAGAATTAGCATATAAAAATATATTAAATAAGTGCTTTATAAGTTCAAAATTGTCGGATAATAGTTTTTAACGTTGATTTAAACCAAATTGGTCATCATAACCAAAGCATAAACTGCATATCAGTGAAATTTTAATCGTTTTAGTTTTGACAAAGATGTGGTATTTTTAATACTGTGATGTACAATTGGTATATGTGTGAAATATAGAAGTAATCAACTATGGCTGAATATCACTTTTAAATCACATTTATATTTGTAATATTGTGGATTGTAAGCAATTAAAAGAAAGGGCTTTTCATTCATCAAACCTTATCTTTTGCACGTCGAACGTTTAATACCCTTGCAGACATGGCTTGCAGATATGTGAGGAGAGTATCGATACTCGTAATTGCGAATCTTGATGATCTTTTGTATAAATATCTAATCAGAATATGTGTACATGGAGTCTACCAATAGAGCTTTATGATATAGTTGTCGATCTTGATAAGATTTGGCTAATATATAAGAAGAGTAGTATAACTAATAAAGAAGTATAACTAAGACGTTTGTTTAAGTTATCTTGAAAACTTAAACTTAATTTTTAGCTGATCGTTCCGATGGCTGCTACATAACATTGTGGTCCGATCCGACCAATGCCGACACATATACTGTCTGTAATGGAAACATCTAACAATGCAAAGTTTCATGACGCTAGTTTTAAAACTAAGAGACAACTTTGCATAGATACTGGCAGACGAACATGACTATATAGACTCGACTGATTATATTGACTAAAAAGATATATACTTTGTAAGTTCGGGGATGACTCTTTCAATGCGTTACATATTTCGTGACAATATTTGACTACTCTCCGCAAGTCTATATTCATTTCAGAAGCTGTTTGTGTGGAAATTTAAATTCCCTAAATATGAGAATTGAGCAGCTTTAAAAAAGAACAAAATGTGAATTCCAATCGAGTTTCAAGGCTGGCCTTAAAAGCCAGCTGATGCCTGTGTCGACTTTAACATTTGTAACTAGCTGAGCAATGGCCATAAATAAAAGCACATGAATAGCAATATATGATATACGTTTTGCCCTACAGTAGTACGTCAGTTAACTTATTTGTATATTTTATTTTCATGTTGTTTGTTGTTGTTGCGCTTGCTTGATTCGTTTGTGTTGGCTTTTTGCTTTGTTGTGTTCAGCTTTTAAGAGTTAATAAATCCTTTTAACTTATACCATATTTCAATGGCATTGCTTCTGTTGTTGCTGCTGGCTGGCATTTGGCATTTGGCTTGAACTGAGAGAATCGCTGGCAACCATGTGGATATCCTGTGCCGGCAACGCGCATCGCGCATCGCCCGCAAAAAGGTCGAGCTCGACGGGAAGCCAACCGAATGAAGGCAATTCCATTTATTGAACAGCATTATTCAAATGTGTGCACGGCCTGTTCTCGGAGCTTTTCTTCCCTGACAAACGGAAATATTATTAAGTTGTATTGTGCATTTGATTTGTTGTGTTGTGCAGTCAAATTTGTTGAGCATTTGTCGGCTTGATTCGAACGACTCGAGACAGCATCATTCATTACAGTTAGTTGCCATATTACGTGACTCTCCATTAAATAATCTATTTATTTCAATTCGCTGGCCAACAACTTGGACAGTTACCTCTGCCTCGGCCCATCTATTAACTGGCCGTTGTCATCTGTTTAGGCCTGCAACGAAATGCGTTATTCTAGAATTTTTGATTTGTTGTGGCAGCGCACATTTATATTCCTTTATGTATGTGTGTATTTCGTCGTGCGGCCTTTTAACAATTCATTTTTTATGAAGCTCGCAGCTGACTTACACTAAGCCCAGTCGCAGCCCCAATTCCATAGACAGGCGCTGGCCCACTTGGCGCTCTTTTGTTTGCCTGCTCCATGTATTTTTATTATTTATTATCCGTTTTAAATCCCAGCTAAAGATCATTATACACATCAGTGCGTCCGATTGTGAGAATCGCAGCTATCCTGATTTCTGATTTCTTGTTTTCGACGTTTGCGCCTCCCACACAGCAAAAACTCTAGCCCCGACCCTCACACTAAGCCCCACTCCAACCCTAATCCAAAAGAAGAGCACAAGGCTTGCCAGATTCTGTGTAGGTTGTCTGAGCAGCGGGCCGCCTGCAGATTTTGTACGGGGAGCGAGCTCCAAGCCGGAGCCGGCATGGAAAACGATTTAACTGAAAATTGAGGTTGAACTTAATCATAAATCAATGCTAATGATGCCAAAATGCTAGAAAATTTCCCAGGCATGCCATTTCGAGTGGATATCACTTGCCGCTCGAGTCGAGGATTTGCAGTGCTGGCATTTGCCAAGCGGCTGCCTTTTGCACCCGCCCCACCAACCATCCCCCAGGCCATCTAGCGCCAAATTTGCAGATGGCTGCTGTCATTTATTACAATAGCTTTGACTTTTGTTAGTATGTTGTCGTTGTTGGCCTTCCTCGCGATGACTTGACTTGACTATTGGATTTTTACTTGGCTTTACTTGCTCCGATCGGGAGGCAGTTGTTATTGTGATTAAATATATTATATATGTTAAAGAGGTGTCATGTTTGCTTAAAGTTTTTCTATTTGCGCAAAATGTGAGTCTTAGCGTAAATGCAACTACATAAAAGAGGTTGCGGGATATGCAAGAAAGGGAGCAAGAGGCATCTTCAGTTTCACTTGAACACTGCTTTAAATTCGTAAAGTCCCGTTGAAGAGAAATAGGATCTATTAAATAGATGTTTACAAAATCAAGAAATAGAGCTGCTCATAAATAAAGAAACTGCGTTTAAGAGTGTAAATATGAATTAATTGGCTTACCCGGTTTTGTCTATCTTTATATATAAAACTGCTTGTCCTCACTGACTGACTGATTGCTGATCAACGCACAGCCCAAACCGTAAAAGCTAGAAAGCTGAAATTTGCACTATAGTTATCTTATCGCGAAAAACGTTTGGATGACTCTTTTTTGTTTGCAATCCGATCGGTTCAAATTTAGTAGAGTTTTACACTTTTTGAAAAATGCATTCTTCCTCGGTGGAAATGGCGGTCAAATATTTGGTGGGTGACATTTCGCGCTCAAATCAATTTCCAAGGATCTATATGAAAAGTCATTTGCGACGCGTTTCACATTTCCTCAAAATCAAAGCTTCTTCAGTAGAAAGTGCGATTGATGGATTTTTTTTGGTGAAGTTTCAAGTTTTACCCGATTTGCTTCAAAAATAAGAAATTAATGAATACGTGCTTCAGCGAATTACGAAATTCCACCGCAACAGTCGTGAATTGGCGGAAAACGGTTGTATGACAGTTTTTTGTTTACGGTCGGTTTCAAGCTCATTTTTAGAGATCTTTGAGAGAATTTATTTTATACGTACCACGGGCAAGGCCGGGGTGTACCCGGTGGTAATATAATATAATTTTAATATAGTTTAAGCATTTAATTAAAATAGCAATCTAATATTTATAATGATAATTAAAGTCAGGTCAGAAAATTAAGATATAAATAATATGTAGTTATAGGCATATGAGATGAGTGCAAGTACCTGAAATAAATAATTTATGTATATATTAATTACCTCAGAGGCTACAATGTGCTCAATTAAAAGGACTGATTTTAGTTAATACATAATTAAACCAGCTGAAGCATCAGGCAAACATAAATCGCAAGTAGGTCATCAAAAAAACCTATGAGCCAAAAATAAATTGCATATTATCAAAGGCATCAACTTTGGGCCACAAATATGTGAGGTTTTAATGAAAATTCCAGAAAAATATATTAAAACTATTATTTTAATTTGATATTAATAGCTGTATTGAAAAATTAAAAGCTGAGTTATGTTAACAATCAAATGCACACTCAGTTCGTTTAAACAGTTAACGGAAGTATCGCAAATACCTGTGAGGTATGAAAAAAATGATCATAGCTGTACAATTTAATTATTCGATTTGAATAAAATGTATTATATGCAAATAGTTCGAGCCGTACGAAATGCAGGTTTGTGTTTGTGAATTGAATCGAAATAAATGTGTGAGGGGACCGAAACACACACGGATGCTCACTTATAAGTATGTAATATGTGTGTGTTATAAGTTATATGCTGCTGCTGGGCGCTCGGGCAGTTGGCTCGGAACCTCATCACGGCGAAGCGAGCAAGATTTAGCAATAGAAAATTGAGTTAGCCAGCAACAACAAAAACAACCACAATAATAACAACAACAACAACAACAGTAACGCACAGTAAATGTTTAAGTATGCAGAGGTGAGCACTGAAGGTGCGTCGAATTTGTGAAAATTGCCTTTTTACGAGCATATTAGCATGCGTGTAAGTGTGTGTGTGTGGGTGTGCGTATTAGCGTATTTGCATTTGCGCTAATGTGGGTGTATGTGCGTGTGTATGTATGCGTTGCCCACAGCGTTGGCGTCTGTCTTATGGCTAATGTGTCCCCAATGAATGCCTACGGTACCAAGGACGACCCTCGAACGGTCGCTGGCGCTTTCATGTGTTCTGCGTGGTGTGTTGTGTATTGTGTGTTGTGCGGCAGATAAATCAATTTACTTTCATTTTATTTGTGTGC
Organism: Drosophila montana; assembly: GCF_035044405.1. Taxonomy (NCBI): domain Eukaryota; kingdom Metazoa; phylum Arthropoda; class Insecta; order Diptera; family Drosophilidae; genus Drosophila; species Drosophila montana. Next base: position 11,234,099 of record NW_026998620.1, on the reverse strand, counting down.
ATAAATTTGTGCCTGCGTGTGTGCGTGCTGGTGTGTCGGAGCTTGTGTGCGGGCAAATAAGTAATAAACAAAGTGACGCCGACGTCGCGACGACGCATCCGGCAAAGGCGTCTGAAATGATTTCATAAAGCGCGTGCCGCGTTCCTCTCCTTTTATTGGTTCTTGTTTTTATACTCTGTATAAGAAAAATATTGTTGCCCAATATATTTGTAAATGACTATAGAAGAAAGGTCTGCTCTTATTGAGCTTCAATCTCGATCAACAAAACCAAAAGATTATACTTTTCCCTTCAACCTGCCTGAAATTCTGTAGGAGTTATATGTGTATAGAACGCATATAAGATTACGCAAGTCATTTTGTATTTTTCCAATTTAAAACAGCTTTTCTTAAAAGAAGAAAAGTTAAATTTTAAAAATTCAATTTATTTAAATGTACATGTCTGAAAGTTTTGAATATTTTCAAAATTGCACTCTGTGTGCTGGGTATCTTCTGGTCGAGCATTTGCATCGAGCTTCTTTAAAGTTAGCTCTGCTGACACCCAGCACACATTTAATGAAATTTCAATTTAGATGCGCCCGCAGCAATGCTTCAGCTTTATATACATATGTATTTGTATATTTGTACATACATATATTTGGTTTGGGCATGCTTTTTGTTGCTGCTGTTATTTGCATACGAGAGTATTTGCACATAATTATTCAATTTGCGAGTATTCAAACTGGCAGCTCGGGCAGCAGTTGGCGAATGCCTTTGTTTCATTTTTATATGTCAAGCCAGATTTAGCTGACGATTTGTTGTATGGCAGCTGCCCCGTGGCGCCCCATGGAAAGTAGGCAACGCTTTTGTGCCACCTGCATGTCTGCCACTGAATAATGACAACAGCTAGAAAAACATTTTCCAATTCATTGAATTTTACAGTTGCCACCGCCGATATCCCTGTTGCCATTGCTGTTGTTGTTGCCGCTGTTGCCTGGTGTTGATTTAGCTTTGCGTTCTGCTTGTGTGCCCCGCTGCTCTTTGAAGCCTTGGCCTCAATTGGATAAGAATGGCAGCCCATCCACACGCTGCCACATTTGCTCACATAGTCACGTGCCACGAGTGTGTGTGCGTGGGAGAGGCGTCAACAAATGTCTATACACGATTTGTCAAGTTGTCAAAAAATGCTCCAGCACAGTGGGCCAAGTGGCATCTTTGGCCATATGCTGTTGTTGCCTCACTGTAGACCTCGATTGCTGATTTGTTCGGGCGTAAAAATGAAATTAGATTGACATGTGATATATATGTATATAACTCCAAGCGAGTCGAGTGATTTTCCCGCCCGACGACTGTCAGCTGCCACTTCAAATTTGCGGCAGTCTGTCACGGCCGCACCTCGGGGATTGCCTCCTGCTCCATGCGCCGCCTGCCTACTTGAGGCACACTACGATTCGCGAGCCTGTGCATCAATATCGCAGCAACGCTTGACATGTTTTCGATTTCCCAGCAACACAAGCATTTCGCAGATAGAGATAAAATAACACAACACTAAAGCGATAAGTGTGCTAAAACACGAGAAACAATTTACAATTGACATGTAAATAAGCACATTGGGCGCGTCAGGGTAGGGGGCGTGCCATCGAGAAGGTTCCCAGCCCTCCAGCACATCAGGTGGTCGACATGGCAACTGCCTTGGGCCTAAGACCTGAATAGCAAAGTTCTGCAGGCTATTCGTTTCGTGTAGTTAAAGTTGCTCCCCTACTAATTGAGCGTTACCAGGACAATCGTTCAAAAGGCGACGTCGGCCACGTAATGAGGTGCTTCACTCTCTCCTTAAGCGAGGACCTCAACACGTTTTCGCACTCAAATGTTTATGCGCTCAAGCGCGTATTAAACCCATAAAATATTTAAACGCATCATCATGCACTTTGTCGCCACTTGCTCTCTCGCTCTACCTTTCACTCCTTCTTTCTTACTGTCTCTTTCTTTGACACTATTCTCGCATAAATTTGACCTTTACACAGTTTTTGGTACATCAATCTAGAGGCATGCCCCTTCGGTGAAATTCCATCAGCAAAGTGGCGCTCTCAAGTTTCGCCCTTTTTGTTTTGTTTTTTTTTTTTTTGCTGCTGTTTGCTGTTGTTTGCGGCGTTGGCTGTGGCATGACAAGGTCAGCATTCTCGCTACTAGCTTTTGTTTATGGACAGGCAGCTGTTGCAGTGATTGCACCGCCCATATCCACAGCGCACACCCTCTGGCTGCCGCTTGCAGCACGACAAGTTTCATTTTTCTTCATTTGAACAAGGCAACATCCTAGCGGACTGCCTTCTGGCTGTGATTTATCTGGCGCTGCCAAAATGTTGCACTTGCTGCTGCTACCTGCTGTAGCTTATAAATATTTTAAGTGCTTGCATTTTGGTGCACGTGTGCCGCATTATCATCATTGCTCCAGTCTCGAACACAGCCACAGCCTCAGCCTCATCCTGAGCCCGAGGAGCGAACGCGCTTTTAATATGCAACGAAATTTCACGGTGGGTGACTCCGGCGTCTTCGTAGCCTTTGTCAGCGCTTGCTCAGATTTTTTTTCCACTAAGACACATGGCAGCCATTAAAAGGAGCATGCAATAGCAGCGCCAAAGGATGCACATACACAAGTGCAGACAGACGTAGTGCAGATGCTTCTGCGCGTGAAAAAAGTGTTGCCTACCGTTTGGGGCTTTGTCAAAGGCATAGAACGCTTCAATTTGAATATTTAAAGCCTAGCACAAGTCTAATTAAAACAGATTACGCAACACATTTAAAGTGACATAAACAGCATATTGCACATACACATAAGTTTTCTTTATGGTTTAAGTAATTTAAAGGCAACAAACAAGCGCACACACACTTACACTTTTTAATATAGATACGTGCGGAATATTAACTAACGCACACACGTACAAACTAAATAAAATTCATGGCATATGTGCGTGCGTAATGTGTGTGTATGCGTGCAAGTGTGTGTGTGGTGTAAAGTGGCTTGCGTTGCATAGTGATAGTGTCTGGCTGATGGTTACAGCCGTAACAGCCACAAGCCTTGAAATAGCCTTTTTTTATGCTACTTGCTCGCCCTTACTCTTTTCTTTACTCTCTTTCTCACTCTGTCCTTTTCAAAATTCCTGAGCCGCTGCAGGCCAAATGAGATTTAAAGTATATGCAGAGCCACACACAATACACACACGCACACTCACACTTTATTTCTAGAAAAATTTTGGTGCACTTTGTGGGCCATACTTGGCCTTATTTTTCGGGATCTGGCTCTGCCTCGGTCGCTGCCACGCTGGTCTGACTCTTTAGCATATTCCCTCAGCATATTTTTATTTGTAGCATTTATAAGTGAATAAATGCGCGCATTTAAATGCCACTTCTTGCACACTCACATGATTCGGAAGTCATCGTCCAGCCAGCCAGCGTTAGGGTTTGGGCTTGGGTCTGGGTCTGGGTCTGCGTTTGGGGCTTATGTGTGTTGCTTCTCTAGCCTCATTACGTATGCAGTGGAAATTTTTTGTGCTCAGCATTTTATGCACGTCGTGCCAATTTATAAATCATTTTTGTTTGTCTGTTTGCATTTGTTTGTGCTCAACGTGGCCGACTACGTGGCGTATACGTAATACCCGGCATTGCATATGTCTAACAGGCTGCTGGCTGCCTGGTTCTATCTCCCTCGCTCCGCTTTCCCTAGCGCCTAAAATGCTTTATAATATGATTTATTTTAATCATTATGCTAAATGATTTTTTTGCTGCCTCATTTCTCATTGCTCGACTTCTGCATCAAGCAACAAAATAATTTTCTTTCTGCATATATATATAATGTATTCAGTATATTAATGCCAAACAGTCGGCCTCTCGCAGGCACATTAATAAGTTTAACATTGAAATCGTAGACGAGGATTCATTTCAACTTGATTTCGCAACAAAACACTTCAGATTCGTCTTGCTCATCAATTTTGGCCGGCTAAAAGCATTTTCTTGTCGCTATTATAGATTTTCGTGTCGCTTGATTATTGCATTGTTTTTCATTTTGTTATTCGTTGTGTTAGGCAACAACAGCAAATGAGACCAAAATGGTGCAGAGAGACTTGCTCGGCACAGCCGGAAAACCTTTTGAATACCAGGAAATCTTGGCCTCACGCCGGCAAACAAATGAGCCGCATATGGCGAGCAGTTGTACAGACAGATGGACACACTTTAACAGAACGGCACAGATCAAGGACACACTCAAATGCTCATAGGCAACACTTGTGCCGACACATCTGAATAGCTTTCAATCTATTTCTAATATTGACGTGCACAGGACAGACAGGACGCATAGCTGTCAGAGCTGGACAGTGGTTGGTGTATGAAGAAGAGCTGGCCAGAGTTGTGGTTGGATGGGGTGTGGGCCACCGAAAGTGGGCTTGTTGTCCGCTTGTTGCGCACTGAATTATTTATTAGGCATGGGTTCATGTTTCTACACAAGGTGTCATCTTGCTGGCGTACATGGGTCCTTATGTCTCTCATTTTTCTCATATTCCACTCGTTTGCCCGGTTGGTTGTCTGCTGTTCCGGCTGTAGATCTGTTTTCCGGCGTGATGGTCAACAAAATGCGACAAAGTGCCTGCATTTTTTATGAGCTCTCAAATGATGCACAAAACATGCTCCAACCCTCTGACTCTCCCAACCCAAATTGACTTAAAGTTGTCTTGCGTCTCGCTCTCTTAATTGGGCTAGAGATTTGCATAATATTTTTGCGAGCAGGGTGGGCAGCAAGAGCTCGTTTGACATAAATTTAATATGCTTGTAATTTTGAAATGAGACAGAGAGAGGAGGCCTTTCGTTTGGCAATTCCTCAATAGAGAATATTTTTAGAAATTCCCAAAGTTGCCAGCAAGAATGTTCAAAATTTGCACTCGAAGATTATATATCTCGCCAGGGTGTTGGCCTCCTTCTGATGCTGCTGCATCGGCTTCTTGGCACTGGAATGCAATCAATTTGCAAATTTTCGCTACTTTGCCGCGTTTGCAAATGTTCAAGTATTTGGCTCCTTAGCATTTTTTGTTGCTGTTACCGGTTTCCAAGCCCCCCTCACCTCTTAGTTTGCGATCTATTTTGTGTTGCTTTTTTTCGCTTCCTACACTTGAGCGCATCGAACGGCTGTCTGTCTATACTGTCTATATGTCCGGAGACCTGCCTAGCTTTGTTCAGGCAGTCAGCCAGTCCCATGGGACTATGCAAATGATGCATGGCTGGCTCTTGGCTCCTAGCTCCTGGGGTCTGCCTCTCAACTCCTGCCAGGATGCTTTGTTTGTTGCACTCGCCTATGTCTGGGTCGTGTTTTGGCCAAAGGTGCTGAGCTTGGCAAATGGCGTTGTAATATTCGTTGCAATTGAATATTGCACAACTCACACTTTTGGGCGTGGCCAGAGCCAAGTTATCAGCAATGGCCCACTGTTTATTGGCCAACAGTTGCATCTAATGAAATGAAGGCTCTACGATTCCTAACCTTAACATGCCCAGCAGCTGAGCCATGTCTTTCTCTCTCTCAGCATGTTTTTCTTAACCACCCATTGATTTTTATGCTTTTCTCTTACCATGTGTAAAATCGACAAATAATGGATGCCAATGCCGTTGCAGTTGCTGTTGCCTCTGCCGATGCAGACGCCTTGGCGAGTTCGCAATGCGCATTTGAATATCAATTGAATTGAATTCTTTGTGCTGCAGCGCATATTTTACAGTGCCAATGTGGTTGCATGGCAATATAGATTCCCTGTGTTATGCAAAGGAATTTCTAATGGATAAATGTGCCTCAGCGGGACAGGATACGCTTGCCATTCTCAACAACCAGCTAAAAGTGCTGCATACTTTCAGGCTGCCAAGTTGAATTTGCAATTAATAACATTTTGCAAGCCGATTTATTCTTTTTGTTAAGCCATAAAAAGTTAAGCCAATAAACAGCATCAAATACTTGGCACGCATATGGCCATTAATTGCCTCAACTCCCCCACACACTCATACATTAGTATTTGTATTAGTCTGGCATTTTATATTGTATATTTGAAATAAATTATTCTGCTCACTCATCAGCATTTTGCGCTGTTATAAACACGTTTTTAATTAAAATTGCAAAAACAGGCAAAACGTAGATGCGGCGATAAAAGCAAAAAAAAAAAAAACTCACACACACAAGCCGCTTTCTATTGTGTGTGTGTGTGTGTATGTAGAAAAAAGAAGAAAAATGTGATGGCAGCAACTTCAATTAACAGAAAATAAAAGGCAATTCCAAGCAGAACAAAGCACTGAGCAGTAGCAGCAGCAGCAGCATCAGCAGCAGCAGCAGCAACAGCAACAGAAACCAAACAAAGCAAACAGACAGACAAACGGACGAGCAGACAAAAGTTGCCATTACCGTTGCCCTGGAGATGGCGAGTGTTTGGTAGGGGCAGGGGGTGAAGGTAAGTAGCATGTGGCATGTGGCAGAGGCAGGCCGCAGTGAGCGCATGCAGAGAAAAGCGCAACAGTTTTAGTGATAAAAACGGCAAACACGTAATCATGGCAGGCAGATAAATGTGCGTGCGTCGCGGCCTCGTCCTCAACCTCAATACTTGCATAGCAACAATACGCACACACACACACACACACAAATGGCTGTGACATAAGCGCTGCCTATACAAACGACATCGACGCAACAATAAACTGCCAGCGAGAAAAATAAAATACAAATACTCGCCGTATTCATTGCGATTCATTAATTTGACATTCACGTACCACAGAAACCACACATTCACTCACACACACAGCCTCCCACATAAGCGAGTGGCATATTGTGCTGCGCGGATTGTTGGCGCTGTCACCCCTCAAATTTGTTTATATTTTTCACAGCATTTGTTGGCAATCGAGTAATTTGCTAAGTATTTGCCAAACAACACACTAAAAATGCGATTTAAATTTAACTTTGCCTATGCCCATTGTGAACCGGAAATTCTGGCGAAGCGCACAATGAGCTATATCATCGTATGTGTGTGTATGTGTGTTTTCATATCTGTAACACTTTAGCCTCTCACGTGCCAAATGAATTGGCTGCTTGTCAAGTTCTTTTAGCTGTTTCGCTTGGCCTGGTTGCTTGCGTCTTTCGTGCCATTGGAATTGTTCTCACGTCTAGACATAATTTCTTCAATCATTTATTACCTAATTAAGTGGAAGTATAAATGCCAAGCTCAGCCACCCAGCAGAGCTGGCAAAATGGGGCGTGCCAGGCCATTCAGGGTCGAATTGGCTACTGTTTTTCTGCTTCGCCCACTTCTCTGCCCCTCCCCTGGCTGGGCCAGCGCCTTTTGTGTGTTTGTGAATTAACTGGCAGCATTCCAATGATTGACCTTTCCCTTTGCTTTGGCCCCAACGTGTGTGTGCGCTTGTGTGTGTGTGTGTTGCTTGAGTGGGGCACTTGAGCTTAAGGCTCGCCTTGAGCATAGCAACTGCCTTTGTCTTCGGCTCATCTTTTGTTCCATCTTGGCCAAGTTGGCGCTTTGGAAGGCATTGTGTACATTTTGTGTTTTCTGTTGGCGTTGTTTGTGGCTGCTGTTGCTTTTGGTGTTGCTGTTGTATCTTTTCTTGCGGTTATTCTCAACAAAATGCCGCTTCATTTGTTCTCTTTTTTATTTTTTTTTTGTGTTGTTGTATTTTGGTGCTCTTCATTGTTCGGCCATTGTTCACGTTTGGCTTGGTTCAATTGTGTCACAGCTTTGATCGCTATATGGCTTTTTGGGGGTCAATAATGAAGTGCACGGCGAAAGGAGCTGAGAACTTGATAAAACTGAGGTGGAAATATCACTAGAGTAGATATCCACAGCTGGGAGAATGTATAAAATAGTCAACTAATAAATAAAAAGATTTACAGGGTATTACAATCTGCATTTGCTTTGTAGGAACTTCAAAGTGTTTTCCGTTTACATTTTGCCATTTACCACGCCCCGTTTTATTGGTACTTACTTTGACAGCGCCCAGTTGTGCATCATCGCCCAAACCATAATCAGCATTTTTCTGTTCCGTACTTTTTTATTATTTATTTATTTTCTTTTCTTTGTTTTGTTGTTTTACAATGCTTTTTTTCATTATTCATTATAAATGTGCCACGACCCTCTTATGCCTGGCTTTTGCTGCTGGTTGCTTCATGGACTTTTGCTTACATAGTTTTATGTAAAGCCCTCGACATAGTAATACATCTATCTCTTACTTAAGTACATACCATAGCATATTTCTCTATTTTCTATATTGTGTTCCGTTTAGTTTGCTGTCGCTAGGCTTAACTTGAATTCCTCAACTTATTTGATATTCCTCATGCATATTTTATGTTGTTTTCCCCATTTTTATTTATTTATTTATTTTTATTTTTTTTGCTATCATTTAACATAGGTTCCTGCTACATTTTCTATGTAGTTTCTCCCTTAACAGTATAGATCTAGTTGCAGTTTTCTTGACTATTCTTTTTTTTCATTTTTCTTTTCTTTTGTCTTTTTAACGGTACTTTACATTGTAGCTGCGCCTCGTGCTGTGCCGCCCCGAGAGCACAATGACAAAGTAAAAGGGACATAAACAAGAATCGAATGGTTAGAGCGGTTAGATTTACATATATGCAGATATCAGATGCTGCAATGCAGATTAGTTGCGTAAGTATTCCCGGCAAACTCCTTATACAATCGAAGAGGATTTTGGATAATATCTGGTCTACCATTGAGATTGCAGGTACTTACGATACTTATGCGAAAACGGTCTGACAACGGCTTTTACTTTTGGATTAATATCTCACTTTAAATTCGTCTAATATTAAGTAGCTACAAGCTGTTCTAAAAGCAGTTTCTCTCCATTAAAGGTCGCTTGCATTTTGGTGGCCTAGGGAACTATTCAAGTGCATTGCAATGCTCAATGCTCGAACATAAGTTGTGTATGTAATTTAGTACATAAGTGGTATATATATGCATGTATATATATTTAAGTATATTTGTATATTTATTTTGAGGACATAATTCTCTCATATGTATCGTAAAGTACTATATATACGTATTTATTCTTTTTCGTTTTTATTTTGCTGCTTTTAGGTATTTAATTTTTGCTATAATAGTGTCAACAGTGGTATAATTTGCAAGTTAATCGATAATCGTAATCATATGAATTACCCATTTTTGGTTGGCATAATTCTTTTTCTTTTGACTAGTATTCACTAACTGAAGCGTAGGCCAGGGTGCACCAATAGCGTTATAACGTATAGTATAATAGGTATACGAGTATATTTAGGTATATCAAGTTAGCATGTACTATGTATATATATATATATATATATATATATGAATATGTAACACATATCGTCATGTATATGCATTAAGGAAGACATTTTTTCATGATTGTGACCATTTCTTCAGCGCACTTTACACTCTACACTTGACACCATAACACTCATCAGACATGCGTGAATGCGAGTGTGTGCGTGTGTGTGTGTGGGTGTGTGTGAAGTTTGCTTAACACCTTTATCAAATGGTCAAGCTTAGGCTTAAAGTGTGTTGTTGTGTGTTTGTGGGAGTGTGAGCGTCACATAACGAAAATACTCAATTAATATTCATAGAATTTAAGCATTTCTTTATTCCTACATTTACAATATCTAGTAGTTCTTACATACCTTACTTAACGTGCAACTGAAGTTTGGTTCAATGTACAATTACTATCTTTTTACTGCTGTTGGTTAGATTGCAATATTTGTTTTTAATATTTTTATTCTTCTTTTTCTGTTATCCATAGTTTATGCTAGTTTGCTTTTCATACTTTTGTATATCGTTGTGTATATTTGTATGTACATATGTATATAGAGTTATGTACAAAGGGTTAGTTAATACGGCATTTTGTGTATATTTAGGTGTTCACTTTGATATGTACTGTTAGTATTTGATAAAACGTAGTATATTCTCAATTTATTTACAGCATTTTGGGGAAGAGCAAATCAGGGGCTGCACGATGTGAAACCTTTTAAAATGAAGACAGTTCAATCTACAGTAAGAAATCTAGAGGTCGAAAGAACATATTAAATGTTTAAAAAGAAATGCCGGAAAACCGCCATAATTTAAGTGCTCGTCCATGCAAATTATAATTGATAATGAAACCGTAATTATCTTCGCGCCTCGAACAGCTGGAAATTGTGTGAAAAACTTTGAAATAAATTAACAAATGTATTTCACATGGGCAAATATAATTATCAGAAGCGAAAGCAATATGTGTGCAGTAGATGTTCGCACCTCAAAAAATATAATAAAATTTTAATATGGCTCAAGCCATTCATTTTGTATACCCTTGCAGAAGATGCATCCCGCATGCTATCATGAAGTTTGGAGGATTGTCGAAAAAGTGATTTATAAAGATGTGATAATGAGAGTCCTCAAGAAATAAGGCAAATGAATATTTTGAATTAAATTTAAATATTATTTTAAAAAACATTTGAATGAAATAAAATCAAATATTTGAAAGGTGAAGCAGCAGAAGGGTATTTGAACTGCTGGTTGCCGCTGGCCACATTTTGTTCTTGTGTTTAATTGTGTCAACAATAAAACAATAATGGGGCATTTACTGTAAAAAAAAGTGCAATTAACTCTGGGCTGTGTGGTGTGGCGATGATAATGAATGTTGGATGTAAGTAAGTTAATATGCCTTTAATCGTATAAAACACTAGCTACGTGTATGCTCTCCATATACATATGTAAGAATATATGTAGATGTAAACCTTAAACACTTACCAAGTCTATTTACACGTTTTTTTTTTCAGATGTTTTTCATGATCATTATGTAAATATATTTACTTTAAACGCTATGGCTATGGCTATCTTTAGTAAATTGTAGATATTTTCCCATTATTTTAAGATAATTATTATGTAGACAGCAGTTTGTTTCCTTCACTTTTATGAGTATGTAAAGTTAATCTTTATCGTTAGTCGAATGGTGTATCAATTACTTAATGCCTCACATGTAGTGTAAGTTCGTATCAAAAAGTAAGACTGCATCTTCAAGTTAACAACAAAGCGCCCAAAATATCTGCTAGCCCCTAAAAGTATACAACACATTTTGCTAATTGTTTATATCATATATGTAGACGCTTAACACTATACTAACTCACATTTAATGCTGCTGAATATTCGAGTATAATGCTTGTATAGGTTTTTTCTGTAGCTACATTCACATCTAGATATCTCATACACACCCATTCTTGTTCCTATGTAGTATACTCTCTATATGTTTTATATATATATAATGTTTTATATATATATATTAGTGTAGTATCGTATTTGACCCCACCCCTTACACCAGCTTACAATTAAACCACTTGCAGTTAGTTAACGCTGCTGCTTCAACTGCCGTGTCATGTTGCGGCCGCTCGCCAGCTGGGCGCATTGCTCATACGGAGCGTGCCACGGACGGTTAGTGCCAACGAGAGCAACAGCAGGGAGAGCAGGCGGCTGGCTGCTGTCTGGCCACTGCGAGCCGCGCTCGTGCTTTCCGGCCAGACGACATCGACTTCGGACATTTTGAAAATGCTTAACAGTCGGTGGGATTGTAGCTCATTGTGCTCGGTGTTGATATGATGACTGATGGTCTTCAGTATCGCGGTGCATTCGTCCTGCAAGCGGCCAGATAAGCGATAATTGCGTAAGGTTGGGTGTATAAAGGGCTCGCTTACACCAGCAGCTGTTTATTAAAATAATAAAACTTGGACCTACCTTTTCACGGCGCAACAGCTCGATGTCCTTTAGCTTGCCATCATGCGGCAGCCGCGCAGCTATGATGATGTTCTCCTCGGTCATGTTGAACAGTGTCAATGTACAATGCGTCTGCGGCGGGAAAGAACAACAACGGCGAATCGCAATTAATACGCGAGTAAGTCAGAATGAAGGGCTTGAACTTTGCTGCTGTGCTCTCTTACCTGATTGTTGATGTAGGTTGTCACGTATTGTTGCAGGGCACGCACCGCATCCTGCACCCCCAGATTGGTGTGAGGTCGCAGCAGCGCCTCATCGGCGGCGCTGTAGCCCAGCAGCAAGAAGACGCCTCCTGCAAAAATATATAATGCCATAAATCTTTAGAAAATGCTTTATACATGATTTACACGACTGGAGCATGCAAAGCGCACGTAAGTGCAGCCCCAGTGAAAGAGAAAGATGGGGAGGGAGGGAGAAAGAGAGAGAGAGAGAGAGAGAATATCGCAGCATTGGACAACCTTTCAATGTGTCCGTCGTTTCAAAGAAGCAACAAAGTGCAGCTGGTTGGGCGTAAGAAAAGCGCAAGCTATGAGCTGCTCCTTAAATGCATTGTTAGCCTCATGCAAAACTGGAGCTACCGCCGAGGGTTCCCGCAGTGGCTGGAAAATGAAGCATACTTGTCAGCCACGCTCCTACAGTGCCTGTCGCGGGCGATAATCGTAAAGTGCTCAACAGGAAACAGAGATAGCACACACACACACACACACACAAATTTATACATAAGCGAAATGGAAGTGACGACGCATCAACTGAATTGTAACTGTAATGGAATAGGGGTGGGTACAGAAAACTAACCTGGCAGAATGTAATCCCCAAGCGGCGGCTTCATGCAGATGAAACGTCCCGAGTAGCAGAGGCAACGGCCGCGGAACGCCTGATAAGCCGGCGAGGCGTGACTGTAGAACGCCAGAGCGGTGCGGCAAGGTGCAAAGGGTACGCAGAGGGCGTGACAGGTGAGAGTTAGCGAGTCGCCGCAGCTGCACAGTTCGCTGCATTCAGCGTCGTCCAACGAGTAGATCTGTAAGTAAAGATGACGCCTTTGAAATCGGAGAAATTCATTGCTAACTCAATGGGTGTAATTAGCCAGGCATTATATAACGCATACGCCCCGTTGCAGCTGCCCTTAGCAACTAATTGCATTGCACTTGCTATTAAATTGATGCTGGCAGCACGTAGAAGCCCAAGTGAAAAGAAAAGTGGCTAACGTCCATTCCTGTTGTGGTTATTGTTGTTGTTTGTAAATGTTTTTATGTTGTTTTTTCGATGTTGTACATGTTATTGTTTTGTATGCGTTACCATTGCCATTTTCATGGCGTTGTTAAATGTGGTAATATCTTTTCGTTGAGCACGTGCCGACACGTAAGCCAGGCACACACTCACACACACACAGCTTGAACTTGTTGTGCTGCACGCTTGCGCTTGCAACAAAAAGTTGTTTCGCTTGTTTTGTTTGCCGACGCTTTGTGAACTTTTAGTTATGCAAATGCGTTTTAATAACACTTTCTGAACTTCCATTGTGTTAAAAAACATAAATAGAAAGTTAAAAAATTTCGCGGTCGTGCTGGAAAAAACTTGCGACACATTTTATTCAAATGAAAACATTTTAATTGCTGCAAATTGTTGACGATTTGTGGCAGTTACATAAACGTGTTTCGTTGCAGCTCACATTTATATAAAAGATTGATTTTTTTATTTTATTGTTATTTTTTTAACTTACCCGCTTGCTGCTGCCCTCGCGAATGAGTTGATCGCTTTGATGAGGTCGTTGCACCACACAGTTTCCTGCAACGAAAAAACCGCAATGTTACAAAAATCCTAAAAGGATATCCATTTATAAAATACAACAACAAATGATGACACAACTGTATACCTTTATAACGAGAGCTTAATCGAAAAATACTTGATAATTTTATAAGCATTTGCTATTGTCGACAGCGAAGCGAGCATATACCCTGCACACAAAACCTCTTGACTGTAAATATTTTTAAACAAATATTCGTCAATCCTTTTACACATTTGTCAATCTCATTCATATAAGGGTGGGCATGAATGTCAGGTGTGTGCTGACACGTGTGTTGCCGCAAATTTGCGCATGTGCTTCGAATGCTGACAGGGGGCTATCTGTTTTTGGCTGGAGAGTGTGTGTTAATTGCTATCCTGTAGGCAAGTGTTAAGCGTTGCTCAACAATAAAGACTAACGAGCTTGGGTCCAAGCACTTTTATTAACGCCTTGGGCATTCGCCTGGTTCGAAAATCATTTACAAAACTTTCTGAATAAATCAACTACAAAGCACCTGAAATCTTATTTACTTTTTTAATTATTAATACACTTTTGGCTCAAGTGGCATAAAATTAATATTTAAGAAAACAGTTTATTTTGCAGACAACTTTAATGTGGGTCTTTAAAATTGTTAAAAGCTGATGATCAAATGCCGACCCGCCCGCCGCACGATTCACATCAATTATAGATGAGACATGCAAACTGCACAACTCGGCGCTGTTCGGTGGCTAAACAACAACAATTCATGCAAAATGCACACGCAAATGTCCCAACGGTCTAAATAATTACAGCTCATACACACGGCCCGTATCTATCCATTTGTATACACATATGGACAGGTGTATATGTATATATATTATTTCGGCGACAGACGTGTGGCAAACAAACAAACTCATTTACATATTTAATGCAATTTGTAAACTGGTTTGCTCGTGAAGTGGACAATATGACGGAAGTATTAAATAAATGCGTAAAGAATGCCAGAACAAGAAAGTAAGGGTATTTTCGGCAAGCCGAAGAATAAATACCCTTGAAGACATGTGGTGTGACAGGCTTGTAGATATGTGAGGAGCATGAAGAAGCTGAAGAAATTGCCGTGATTAGTTATAACAGTTTGCTCAAGCTCTTAAACTCATTTATGTTAAGATCATGCTCATGTGATCAATAAATCTTAAAAAACAAAACAGGTTTTATACAAGGTCTCAATTAAGCTTCTAATGTTAACTACGATTAAGCCGATTCCGACTTTAGAACTACCTGAAAATCTAGACAGACCTAGGAAAAGCTTCATGACGATAGACGGACAGACGAACATGGCTATATTAACCCTGCTGTTGATACGGATCAAAAATATGTACTTTATGGACTCGAAGCGATGTCTCCTTCTATATTTTACACAGATTATGAAATTAAAATACCCTCTGCAAAATAATAAAAGCTTACAGAATGCCAAAAGCTGAAGATCAAAGCCTAGAAAGCTTGTAAGCGTATATAAATTTATATATATATACCTGCTAATTAACCACTGTTGTGGGTGGAATTTCACAAATTGCTGAAACACGTATTCATTAAGTTTTTATGTAGAGTTTTGGAAGTACGTTTGAAGTAAATCAATCAATGAAGTAATGGCAAATGCGGATCAAAGGTTTAATAAACGAAAGTTTATTCTTCAGCTTCAAGATTCTTACCGCAAGACTAACATGGGCGGAAACCGTGGATTCAAACACTTGGTTTTATATTCGATGCACTTTTAACATATTATTAAATAGATGTGGAGATCACGATGGGTAGATATAAATTTTCAACGGGCGTGTACTTAGTGGAAAGGTAATATCTAAAATTTTTAGTACAAAACGTTCCACGGGCAAGGCCGGGCAATACCCGCGAGTCTATTTATATACATTAGTGTGATATATAATACATTTAATCGGATATAGAATACACGCTCAATAATTATAGAAAGTATTTTAAAAATGTGCAACATATGTATAAATGCCATATCAGCCAAAAACAATCTCATTTCCGGTTGCTACGCACACACATACAAACGACATTCGCCTGCATATTATGCTGAATTTTAAATGGCACGCACTGTTTTATTTAAATACACAAGTATATAGAATTTGCACAGCATTGAGCTGCTTTTTCAATTAGCCACAGAACCACATTAACCACATCAATTATGTTGAGCATTTGAAAAACGGAAATGCGCAGCATTTTGTGCCAGTTGGGCGTGGTAGGTTGGTGGCAACTGCTGTTGCTGGTCCCTCGACACAGGCTAATTGTGATAAAGTGACAGAACTTGAAATGACAGCGCATTAAGCAAATCAGTGGAGCAGAATCTGGGCGGACGACAGGTAGAAAAACTTGTGAAAAGTGCGGATGAAAAATGTAACCGGAATTTAACCGGAAGCGTGGTTACATATCCAATAATACCGGCCCAATGGCTGGAGTGCAGTTATCACCACTCAGTAGCCTACTGTAATACGTATAATGGGGGCCATGCCCACATTTCCACATGCCCATACATGCCCATCGCACACGCGTAGGCAATACGCAAAGGGGACGCCCACATGCATTTACTTACTTGGCGGCTGCGTTGTTGTTGTGGTCGCCATTGTTGTGGTCGTTGTGGTTGTCGGCTCTGTGTGGCTGATGCTGTGCACCAGCTCTGTTGTTTCCATTTGGTCAACAAAAATTACCGGATCATCGAAATCTACGCCCTGCCTGCCAAGGCCAGCGTTTTGGGCATTTCCATTCTTCTTGCCCTGCCGCCGGTGGTCGCCCTTGCCATTTCCGTTGCCGTTGCTGTTGGCATTGCCATTGCCATGCCCGTGTCCATGTGCATGCCCCTTGCCGTGATTATTGTCGTGTTCATTGCCGCCATGATAATCGTCATTTCCGCCGTTTCCGCTGGCATCGTTTCCGCTGTGCAACGGCACCGAATCGGGCGGATCGAGATAATTGTGTTCCACCGATGCTGGCTCAGATTTCTCCTTTGCCTGTTTGGGTTGTTTCGTGCAATTGGGTTGTTATTTTTATTTTATTTATTTATTTTTATTTTTTTGTGTCGTTTTTTTTTTTCAATTTTGTTGCACAGTTATTCGTAATTTTTTATTTATTTGAATTTTTTTGTTGTGGTTTTGCGATTGTTGTTCACAATTGTTGTTGGTCGTATGGATAAAACATGAAAAGAAAATGTTTTAAAGGTTTTCAATGCGAACTCAAATATTTTTGTGCACTGCATTTAATCTTTTTGCCGCAGCAGCAGCAGCAGCAACTGCAGCAAATGCATCAGCAGAAGGGCAGAAATTGATTGCTTTGTCGGTTTGAATTCATACTCGATACTCCGATACTCGAACGCTGGGGTTATATTGTGCGCTTGGCTTTTCAACTCTGTGCAGCCACTGATTGAGTGCTGATTGGAAAACAGACGGATTGAAGGATAAGTGAATGAGGGGACGGGTGAAACGGACAGGCGACTGTTGTTGAAGCTTGTTAATCGGATTGGCTACCAGGCTGGCCCGGTGCGATTGACCACCGCCAGTCGCACAGTTGTTGCACCACAATTAGTTCCGTTAATGCTTTGACCCACTAACACGTGTACGGGATTAGCTGCAGGCATAGGGACAGCTACTCACCTTAAAGATATGCGTTGCCGGCTTTCTTGGCGTTTGCTTCGGCTGCAAGCTGGTCGTAGTTGTTGGTGTGGTCGGTGGTGGTGGCGGTGGTGGTGGTGGTGCGCGTGTCGTCGTCGTCGTGGTTGTCGTGGTAGTTGTTGTCGTTGTGGTTGTAGTTAGGAAGCCCAACTCAGCCAGCCGCTTCATATGAAAGTCCTTTTGTGCCTCAACTGTAACATGCATAAGTTTTTGTTTCGCTTTGCCAAAGCAATTATCTAGTCGTCCAGTTGTACTCACCCACGCAGGGATTCATCCAGAGCAGGCGACGCCAGCCGACGCACTGATAAAGATGCTGTGGATCTGTGCCCTGGCAGGCACATGTGGTGCGCAGCATGGTGCCCAGTATGCCAATCATTGCGGTGCGACAGCCACTGGGACGGCCGGCACACTTCTTGGTCACACTGTCCACGGCACAGGCCTGCTCATAATACTCCAGCTTGAGCCTGTGAATGTAAGGGTATAGAAAAAAAACGGAGCGTTAACATGTGTGTGCCGGCAGCAAGCTCATCAGTTAGCTGCAGTTAACGTCTGTCTATCTATCTGTCTGTTTGTCAGCCTGACTGTCTGTGAGTAAGTGTCCCGTTACCTGCAGTTACTGTAGCTTGCTTGAGTCTGAGATTGATGTCATGCCATTTATGCTGGAATTACACTTGGTATTCTGCTGCATTTCATGGTGCTGCAGTTGTTTCTACTACCACAAAGTGGCTACACAATTTATTGCATTAGGTTTACGACCTGGCTGTAAAATCTGAGCTGCTTTATGTGCCATGTGGCGTATGCGTAATATGCCAAACACTGCAGACAAGTGTAGACTACAATTGAGCCATTGGCATTTCAATCATTTCAATCAGCTGTAAGTTTGCCGTCAAGTTATAGACAAATAAGGTCTCTCAGCCATGCATTAAATCTCAACTTTCCATCCAGATATGTGCTGTCTTTGGGCTGCTGAATTGTAATTTCTAACATATACTTATTGCATAATTGACATCACTTGTTGCTGACTGACAGTTAATAATTATGATGATTATATAACTTATGCTTGACTTTGTTAAGCCTTAGCGCCCGGCTAAGTCGGCTTTTGGTTATGTAAATTGATGCATTACAACTGAAGAGTTACGGCACGTGGCGCACATTGAGGCAGCCATCTAAGAGTTAATGCAACAATTTTCCACCCGGCGACCATGCAGCCAAGCAAATGCACCACGCCCACCGCCCAACAATGTACAATGCACGTGCTTGAATACAACGCGTCGTATACGTAATAAGTCAACATAAGCACTCGAATAGCGAGACGCAGACTGCAGTTGACTACGCGCTTACACACAAACACACACACACTTGTATGTAGGCAGCGCAGCATACAAAATGAGCGTCATTAGTCCAATTTAGTTGTTTACTAAAGCAAGTGAGATTCACTTAAAAGGCAATTAATTTTCACAGCCACAGCCAGAGCCACGTTCGCTGCGGTTGTTCAGCTGTAACATGACAACAAACACACCCCCATGACACACACCCTCACACACACACACGTGATGCCTGCAAGCCATGGCTGCATCGTATTTATCACTTAACCTTGTGTTTGACACATTCGCGGCTTGGCTTGAAGTTTGCCAGCACCAGTGAAGTGGCCCAAAATGCAGCCTGACTGTGCGGTTCCTGGTGCCGTGTTTAATGAAAAACAGCGCACAAAATGGTAATTTAACGCCCGGTTTGACGGGGACGCGGATTTCGGCAAAAAAGCCGTACAACTTGAGCCGCTGCCTGCTGGCTTTGAGCCCGCTTCAGCTTTTGCCTGTTGTCAATTTAATGACTTTGTCAAAAATGTCATTAAACTTGTGGCTGCCTTTGGCCTGGCTAAGCACATGTAATTCAATAAGCACATTAAACTCAATTTTGTTTGTTTAATTAAATTGCAGCGGAAAAACGTTTCATACACAATCACACACACATACACACACACCCACGCACAGTTTAAAACAAGCTTCGGATTTACATGCGATGCGCATATTTCCGCTTCCGCTTAGCGAGCATTTGAATTATGGACACAACGCGTTGCCATAGGGAACTGCGATTACATATTTGACCCACCTGCATTCGCGATCCTCTTTGCAGCTGTCGGCAACCACATGGCACGCGGGCGGCGGATGGTAGTAAATGCCATTGGAGCTGGCTGGATTATTGTTATCGGGCGGCCTCTGTGCGCAGACGGGATGCAGTTTTTCCTGTGCAATCATGCACATGTCGGGCCGATTGCCGTTCTGCTGGCTCGGACTGTTGTTGTTGTTGTTGTTGCTGGTGGCTTTCCTGTAGGGGCAGAGCAGGTGAAGAAAGAGCACACAAGAATGTGCCGCTGTAGTTTCTGTTGCTATTGCTCTTGTAGCTGGACGGCAACTGCTGCCACTTACTTGCATAGACAAAAGGCAATGTCCAGATTCAAGTCCTCGTGCGGTCCTTTGTAGAAGGACTGCAATGATGTCATGCACGCATTGCGATTGCAGCGATGCAGCTCACAGTGAATCAACATTGGCTGCAGCGATGATGAGCAGGCTGGATCATCCCGGCAGGTATCCAGTGCTGTGTGGCAGGTACTCTGCATAGGTGGACAAAAAGAGAAGAATTTGCATTGTTGTGCACGGAAAATGTAAAAGGTGCTGCAACATATTCGGAGTATTTTGCATTTGCCCGTCCTCGGGGACAGCTGCACTGCAGCAAAATGATGCATAGCCCCGACCACGCCCACTGCATGTCGAACTTACCTGAAAGTGTTGCTTGATTATTTCCGTTGAGAGGTCAACTTCAACATCCTGACCACCTGCAGCAACAGACGTGCCCAAGTGACCATTGCATTTGCGTCGAGATAAAGTTGCATTTGCCGAACGAAATCACAAGTGTATTCAGAGCCGGCGTAACGTCGTTTGCCACAATTGTAACCGCAGTGATTGAAGAAGAATGATTTAAAGGATCCATTAGTTATCGCCTTAGTATAAAGCCAAACCATGTTGAAAATATTCAATTGCACTTGCAACCCTTAAGCAGTTTAAAAAGCTACACAGACTGCGTCCACCAACATGAACGAACCAAATGGACTGGACTGAGCCTTAATTGAAACGAGCTATTGCATGAATTTCGATAAATTTTTGAAATTTATGCATCAATTAATATTATTTCTTTTTTTGTGCCACTCGAAAAATGTTGCAGTATATGGCGGCATGCAACTAATTAATTTATTTTTGACCTTTTTTTTTGTGGGAGTTGCATATTTATTTATTGCATTTATAACTAACTAATTAAGATATGAATGTATAGCTCGAGCTTATCACAACAGCTTTGGCTTTATTCATAACTCAATTACGTCATGGGATTGATAGTAAATAATCCTAATTAGAAATGATTATCAACGCGCGTTCACTGCACAGCGGAGAGGGGGTGAGGGCTGCAGCGGGACTCATTCGCTTCATGTTGGGGGGCGGCAACAGCTGGTGCTGGTTATAGATTACATTTTAATTAACCAACTTGTTGTTGGATTTTGTTTCTATTCATTGCCGTGGTTAAGCACATTATGAACCGACACAGTTCCACCCATAAATAATCGAAATAATCGAATGATAAAAACGAAAAGCATAAATAACGAAATTAAAATCAAATGCATTTATATATATATGAATACATATATTTCAAATTTGTTGCCTACAACTTGAAAGGGGGTCGTTCAATTGGGAATCGATTCTCATTACTTTCAACTGCGGGGAGCAGGGGAGGAGCGTTGACTATTGTTTTTAGTGAGCAGCAGGGCTAAAGGTGCAGCGGGGCTGCGGGGACGTATCAAACACAACTAAATACTATATTTTATTTTACGTATATATATTTAATATTTCAATAAATTTGCCTTGGCCTTTTAAACTACAACCTACTCATAAAGAAAAATATTTCGATATCGCCAGGAGCAACGATATAATTACGATGACAGCCTGTGTGTGTGTGTGTGTGTGTGTTTGTGTGTTTTTGCTCTGACTTGGCAACACTTTTGTGCCCGGGGGGCACAGAGGTCAATGGAAATGTGGTTTAAATGAGAACTGACTGTAGTTTATACTGGCCACTAGCTATCAAAAGTTAGTTTTTTGTTGTATTTTAAAAATAAAGGCAAAAATCTTTCAATGCACGCAAAGCCAAATGATTTATTTGTAAATTTATATAAATTATTTTAAATGGTCACGAAACTAAAAATATGAAACGGAATTTTTCAAACGGAAACAAAAAGCTGAAATTAAATTTGAGCAGCTGCAATGCAAAATTATCAAATTTTATTTAAGGCTTCGAGTTTCGAATTTAACCTTCAAAATTCCAAAAGTTGAGTTGAGCTTAGTTTGTGTGTATTTTGATTTGTATGAAAGTTTTGATTTTGAAAATATTGGCATTTCTTTATGTTTATGTTGATTTTCATAGGATACCAAATTGGATGGCATGAGTGGATGGCTTAACTGCTTTTTTCTTAAGTACATACTTAATTCATGTTGTTTTGTTGGTGTTAAACGTGTTGTTGTTTGTT
This sequence comes from Drosophila montana, assembly GCF_035044405.1. Taxonomy (NCBI): domain Eukaryota; kingdom Metazoa; phylum Arthropoda; class Insecta; order Diptera; family Drosophilidae; genus Drosophila; species Drosophila montana. The sequence continues at coordinate 11,212,310 of NW_026998620.1, read as the reverse complement.
GATGTTGTTGCTATTGTTATTTAACTTGAACACGCAACATATGAAACATATTTGTAAAAAATTTGCATATGAACAAAATGTTTGAGTTAAAAAAAGGAATGTATGTAACGCATGTTGTTTGTACTTAGTAGTTGAATTATTTGTGATTGTAACTGTTATTGTTCTTGTTTCAAAAAACGGGTGCATCGAAGAATGTTTTTTAAAAAAGTGTGCTTGAATTAAATGTAACAAAAATTTATTTTCCGCTTTTAATTTGGGTTTTTAATGAATTTTGTTTAAAAGTTTAACAACTTTCGAGTTTTTCATTTAGTTAAGAACATGATAAATTTTTTAAAATTTAATAACAATTTGTACACGTCTTCCATCCTTCTTTTATTATATAAACAAAATGGCAAACAAAATTCATTATTAGAAATTTTCATACTGAAGTTAAAGCAAATTTTGTTTTGTTTCTTCTTAAAATTTTAGAAAATTTTCCAAAACATTTTAAAAACAAGTGGCAAGCTACAAAGGGAAATATTTAACTAAAAATAAATATATTTAAATATTGTATTAATTTTTAATTATATATAGTAATATGTATATATAGGAGTATGTAGGCAGTTTTTGTTGTTACTGTTTGATATTTATAAAAGTTGAGCAAATGCCAAAAATTATGCACAAAGCCAAGACGAGCTCGGGGCGCGCCTGTTTTAGTTTTTGTTTTATTTTTTAGTTTTCAACATAAATTAAAAGTTGAACAGTAAAAATTTGGTACTTAAAAATTTACCTGCAACGGGGTGTGTTAGTTACAGGGGACGACACAACACGCGCAAAACGTCAAAAATTTCATTATAAGAAATTAAAATATATAAAAAAGATAAACTCTATTTAAATAATTACGGGTGAAAACAAACATTAGCCGTGTGCCTAGGACCTTGTATCTTTTTTCCTTTCATATGTTTTTTGTTATTTTTATTTATTTCTAAACGGGTTGCTTAGCTTGTGGTCTGTTATTTATTAATTGATTACGTTCATGCTTATACATGTGCACATACTTTGATAGTAAACACCGCCATTTCCGTTTCCGTTGCCATTGCCATTGCCATGGCCGGCGTAGCCGTAGCCCGTATCAACGATATCGAATGGCGACTCATTTCCGGCGGCTGCCGATGCACCCGCTGCCATGTGGCGCTGATGGAAGCCGCTTATATTGAACGGATAGCTGAGCACGCCGTGCAGCGAGTTGGACACCGAGCCCGGATAATTAAAGCTGCTCGCCGAGCCGCCCGTCTCTATTAATGGCGTATCAATAAGCGCCAAATTATCATCGAAGATTCTCTGATGCAATTTCTCGTCCATGCCCAATATTCTTACTGGAATTTTAAGTAGCAAGAAGAGAGATGGTAGAATGGTTGTTGTAGTTGTACAGTAGCTGTTACTTATGTTGTTGTTGTTGATGTTTTAGATTCGAGTAGCTGTTGTTGTTATTATTATTATTACTGTAGTCGCTGCTACACGGAACTGGATAGGAGCTCAGCAACATTTGGCCATCCAATCAATTTGCATAATTTTTAATCAGTTTTGTATATTTTTTTTTTTTTAAGTTTTTTGGCGTAACTTTTTAGTTGTGTAATTTAAGAGAAAATTATAAATATATATGTATGTGTGTGCCCATTGAATAGTAGGGGCAAATACATTTTAGTCGTTTCTAAAAACTCAAATAGGAATAATTAAACAAAATGACAAGTTAAACTTTTAGAAAAACAAGAAAACTTTTCATTTACATGGACAGTTTGGAAAATTTGTGCTTTCTAAAGGTGCTGCTAGTAAAATATTTAAGTGTGTTTGTGTGTGAGTAAATATTTCTTAATTAATTAATCATATACATTTATACATAATATTTCTGTGCAGTTAATATGGAGAAACTTTTGAATGTAAGCAAAGAATTGGCATAAGTCAAATCATGGAAGGCTATGCAACAGTGACACCAGCCGAAAGCTTAAGCAACGGGAGTAAAGTTGCAGGAGCATAGTTCAAAGTTATAGCGTTTAAGATATTGCACACAAATATTGAGACTTAAGGCTTTAAAGTGCTTTAAAAGCCTTGCAGCAGCTTTTATTGTGGTAAACTGAAATAAAAAGCTGCTGTATTTAGAAATATGCAGTGCATCAGCAAAATAATACGGCAGTTATGAAGCTCATAAGCAAAGTTAGCTAAATGATTAAATTAAATATTTTGAAACTTAAACATGAATAAGTTCGTACAACATTTCACAAGGATTTCATGTGCCTAAAATGATCTAATACGCAAGCGCAACTTTAAGCAAGTGTCATTGATGTCATAAGGACAAAGCTTAGCCGATTTTCAGTTCGATTAAGCCAATTGCTTATTGTGTGGCTCGCCACGCATCAATTGCCATTGCAGGGTTGCCGTTTCCGCTATCAATGTCAATAGCAGGGCAGCAGAAGCACAAACCAAATGCTAAAAGAGACGTGCTGTGCGAGTGAGTGTGTGGGTGTGGGTGTATGTGTGTATGTTTGTGTCTAACTTTGTGTATCTTTCAAATGTCATGCGCTGTTAGAGCGAGCAAATGGTAAACGATTCAATGGAGAAGCTTTGCAACCACTGCAGCATTTGCTTATCTCGCCCAGCGCACGCCAAAGTGCGCTTCATTTGAGGCGCCTGCCTGGCTTTGGCAATGCTCAAAGGATGCGAGACACTCCGCGCTTAAGCTCTAGCAGCAGGGGCAGGAGCAGGAGCAGGAGTAAGAGCTGGAGCAGCAGGCAGACGGTCATTGCGGGGCGCTAAATGGCACGGATTTGCCATGAAGACTGCCGTGCGTTTGCCATGCTGCCTGCTGTCTGCGAAATGTATTTATGTTTGTCGCTTATTTTGTCGAGCAAATATTTGCACAACAAACTGCTGGGGAGCAACAGAATTGGCGGAATTCGAAGCGGAATCGGAATCGCAATCCTAACTGTCTGTAAAGCAGTGGAGGAGTGAGTGCCAGGCGGTTGTTGGGAGGGGTTGGGGCTGTATCAGCTGGAAATGAGATTAGCACTGTTTGTTAAGTGTTATCGCCCATGTAAGCAGTTGTCGACGAGTGGATCTGTCGCGCTCAGCGTCGTTCAATTGTTGCGTATACGCAATGTAGTCAGGCTCATCTACACGCGTTTTTAGTTGGCAGATGACGGAGCCTATTGCACATTAAAGATTAAAGCAAAATGGGGGAAAATATGTTTATTTAAAAATTGGCACATATTGGTTGATTTATGCAGAAATATGAATTGAAGACCAACAGCAACATACATGTGCTTTTGTACAAGCTCATAAACAACTGAAATAACTTTGAAAATGCGCTATAATTTCAAAATTACCCTAGTGCAGTGCATGCCTGCTGTATGCGCAAGTGTGTGTAAGTTTATAGCTCAAATCGGCGACTTCCATGTCCTAATTTGAATCTGGTGTGCACACACACAAGCACACAGGCAATAGAAGGCCAACCATTCGGAGCATGCGGCATGAAGGACCCTACAACAAAGCGGATTTTGCAATATTATGAAAATATTTATTGCACGCAAACAATACGCCACACCAACTAGCTGTTCAAGTTCTAAACTCAGCAGTGTCTGTGGGCTCAATTTGTTGTTGGCGCATTGCTCACAAATCGCTTTAATTGTTTTCACTTGTGCCTTATACAAATTTTAAAATTGTACGCAAAGCATTTTGTGATTTACCAATAGTTTTGTTATAATCATTAACAAAAAATTGATATGCTGAAAAATCAAAATTAACATCTAAATAGACGGCGTTTAGCCTGGAATCAGTTACAATTTTAACTGACATAATTACCAGTATCGATTATATAACTGATGTTATTGCTGTTTGCTGTGCTGCCACAGCGTGTGATTACAATTTGTTATTGCTGTTGCTGTCGCTCTTGTGTGAATCAACTGAAAATAATTCGAGTGCATATATATTTTTGTGAGTCGTTGCATGTGACATGCATAAATATTTGCTAATATTTGCGCACATTCACAACGCACGTATGCGTGTGTGTTTGTGTGTGTCCCACAGCTACATTGGAAAATGAAGTCACACTGAACACAATGAAAGCAGATTCAAATTTATAACCCCTGTCAGCAGATGACCAACAAATGCCGCAGCGCATGCAGAAACAAAAGGATCAGCATCGATGCTGATGATGATGACGATGACGATTATAATGATGTGGATGATAATGAAGATGATGGACGACCAATGACAATGGCTAGTGAATTTTGTGGCAATAAATACGAGCGAAGTGCACGAATTGCGTAACAATCAAAATGCCACACATTCAGTGCGAGGGGCAATCGATCGATTAACATAATGCGCATGCAGCAAGTGTGTATGTGTGTGTGTGTAAGATAGATAGAGAGTGTGAGGGAGAAAGAGAGAAAAAGCGGGAGCTAAGATGAAGCCGCATCAATATGCTGACTGTGGTGTGCGTGTGTGTCCTTTTGTGTATGTGTGTGTGAGTGTGTGTGTGTGTGGCTGAGAGCTGTAAATAAGCAGCAACTGAATATAATACACATAATGGATGCCAGTACAAACCAACGTACACCGTAAAGGGGCGTAGTGGGGTGTACTTCATATCAATAATGTACTTAGTTAAGTTTTCGGTAGAGATTCGGGAGGGGAAGGGTGCTTACGAGTTCAACGGGTACTTGGCGCTATGGCACAAAGCTAACAAACAAAATGCTTATTTATGGCACTTCAGTGCATTCTAAATGAACGTGTGTGCGTGTGTGTGAGCATGCGAGTGTGCGTGTGTGTGCATTACTTTAACTGCAAGTGATTGCAGTAACAGATAGCCATAACTATACTCCAATAGCGATGGCAAACGGCCGGGCGCACAAAGCTGCCAACGGACATGGGCAACTGCGAAACACAGGATGCAGGATACCGATTCTCTGGCCGCTATTTGCCGTTTCGTTTGTTTGCCCGCCGCTTGTTTGTCTAATACAGTATTAGTACTTGGTGCCACAAAAGGATGCGAGTGTGCAGAGCGCAAGAGATAGATAGCTAGATGGAGCAAGGCGCTGTGAGTTACTCTCAGCGAGTGCCTCTGGTGCAGTGGCTCAGTGGTTTAGTGGTGCAATGTGTGCTTGAATTGTCTAATGTGCTTTTACATTATCCTATCCTTACCCTTACTCTCTCTACTGCAAATTGAGAGCACCGCAAAGCCCAAATGGTCTAATTTATTACCTGAACCTGCTCACAGTACTACTCATAAATATTTTAACCGGTGAAACGCTCCAAGCAATTGAATTGTCAATAGAAAGTGTCTTTAAAATAAATAATCAAATCAATTTATGCAATCCAAAATTCATTCGAGATCAACAATATAAAACACTTTAATCAGAAATAGCAACAGTTGTTTACAGTAAACATTTTGCGAAAGTTTTAACTTAATTAAAACTTTTTAAGTGACTGTACCTACAAAATTAAAAGCTTAAAATATTTTATACTGAAATATGTAACTAAATAAACTAAAAGCACATACAAACGAGAAAGAAGTGCTATCTTCGGCACGCCGAAGATTTAATACCTTTGCAGACCCAACCTTTTCAAAATGCTCATAGTGCTTTGCCCGTATCTAAGAAGCACAGGGAAGCCGAGTATGGTTAATATATCTTGAAAAACAAAACAGGTTTCCATACAACAACTTAATTTTCGACCGATCGTTCCTATGGCAGCTATATGATATAGTAGCCCGATGTGAGGGAGCATAGTAAAACTAATAAATGCCGAGTTTGGTCAAGATATCTTGAAAAACAAAAAAAATTCCATACAACAGCATAATTTTCGACCGATCGTTCCTATGGCAGCTATATGATATAGTTGTCCGATCTTAATAGGATTTTGCATATATATGGGGAGCGTAGTAAAACTAATAAATACCGAGTTTGGTCAAGATATCTTGAAACACATAAAAATTTTCCATACAAAAACTTAATTTTCGACCGATCTTTCCTATGGCAGCTATATGATATAGTTGTCCGATCTTAATAGCGTAGTAAAACTAATAAATACCGAAAAAAAATAAAAATTTTCCATACAAAAACTTAATTTTCGACCGATCGTTTTTATGGCAGCTATATGATATCGTCGCCCGATCTTTTGCATATATATGGGGAGCTTAGTAAAACTAATAAGTACCGAGTTTGGTCAAGATATCTTGAAAAACATAAAAATTTTCCTCACAAAAACTTAATTTTCGACCGATCGTTCCTATGGCAGCTATATGATATAGTTGTCCGATCTTAATAGGATTTTGCATATATATGGGGAGCGTAGTAAAACTAATAAATACTGAGTTTAGTCAAGATAACTTTATAAACAAAAATGTTTTTCATACAATAACCTACTTTTCGACCGATCGTTCCTATGGCAGCTATATGATATAGTGGTCCGATCCAGCTGGTTTTGACATATGAACTGCGTGCAACAGAAAGAGGGAATTCCGCAAAGTTTCATAAAGATAGCTTCAAAACTGAGAGACTAGTTCGCATAAAAACAGACAGACGGACAGACGGACATGGCTATATAAACTCAGCTGTTGATACTGATCAAGAATATATATACTTTATGGGGTCGGAGATGTCTCCTTCTATGCGTTACACATTTCACCACAAAATTATAATACCCTCTGCAAGGGTATAAAAATATTACACAACAAATATAAAACTCTGATATTTAATGTTTACAATAAAATGATTGCAAAAATGTATTTAATTAGCCCTCTAAAAAGGATTGTGTACATTTTTATTATAATAACCTTTTTCTAAATGCTTTATTTTCAGTTTAAACAATTCTTATTGTTAAACACCTAAATGTGACAAAGAAGTGCAATATTATAATTTATTATATCAATTTACTTATTCGCCCAATAGATAGATTTTGCTTTAAGATGCAAGTGCATTATTAAAGAGTTGGATACCAAAAGAGGATAAAGAGGGCCCCATCAATTGAAGCCCATTTAATTGGAAGCTTAATTTAAGTGTATTTCATTTATTCAATAATGTCAATTATTTATTTACTTACCTCTCTCTTCCATGGTGTCGGCGGAGTGGGTGCGGTGGGTTATATCGCTACCGGCGACTAAATCGCCAAGATGTGCAGTTTTGTGCGTGCTGGTGCCAGTGCTAAATGAAGTTGCAAGTATTACGAAATTAAGTTTAAGTGCATATTACAACTAGACGAAATTGTTAGGTGTGCGTGTGCGTGTGTGTGTGGTGCGAAGTAAGCTAATTAGCTTGGGTCTGCATAGCACATACAATATGTGCAAATATGGTACTTTGAAGTCAAGTGCAAGTGCATGTGCATGTGCATCTCAAGTGCCTGATTGTTGCTTTGTTGTGCTGCATAAGGACATTTTGTAAAGGACATAGCTGCTGTTAATTCATATAGAAAATGATCTCATACTGACACAAATCGGCTTAAAGCATTACAAACTAGAGCCGGTTGACTTTTCACATCCGCTGCTGCCAAACGGCAATTGACAAAGCTGCTGGCATTATAAATTAATTTTTGGCCAGCCGCAAGGGATGCTCCGGCCTAACTCGCAAACACCATCTATGAAAGCTGTTTATGCTCAGTGCAGAAGGCATCGTTTGAATATTTATTAAGATGGCATGCATTAGGAGTCGATTAAGTATTTAAATGCCCAACTAGTGCCCACGGTACAGGCGGGCAGAGCTCGAAGTGGCCAGGTCTATATTTATTTGTTTGTTGCCCATTGTTGTTGTTGTTATTGTTGGGCTTATTCATTAGTCGACTACTGCTGTTAACCGGAAATTGTGGTATACCCAAGTGAGTCAATTATTTTAAAAGCTTTGCTGCATAAAGTTTTCAGCTGCAGCCGTTGCTGTGGTTAAAAGAGTTTTTGGTTGAGTTAATGAAAGGTTTGCCTTGCTAGACGTGGAAAGTGCTACACCAGGGTAATGCGATTCCCCATTCAGGCAGTCATATGTGAAAGTTTTTGCAAAGTTGCCGGCTTAAAGATGCCGACTTGAGCTCGGCCAGGCCGAATCATAAACGCTGCTGCATACTTAGGCGAACTCGAGGAGGATCCAATGGATCCAATAGTTCCCACGGTGGTCGACGGCTCCATGCCATGGGCATAGTAGGTGTGCGTGTGTGGCCGGGTGTGCGTGTGCTGATGCGGCCCAGGACCAGCATCAACTACCACCACAACATCGTCTACAACACTGCGCTCCATCTCATCTAGCGGCTGCTTCTTGTGGCCATGTCGCGTAGTGGTGGGCACTTCGACGACCACATCGTCGTCCTCGGAGGTGTGCGGACTGTGCGAGGCAAGCACCAACGGATTGTTAATGCCCCACGAGGGCGGGTGCAGATAATGCGGATAGTTGGAATAAATTTCAGCGCGTATGCGATCATCATAGTCATCATCATCCGAATCCTCATCATCTTCCGCCTGATCCTCTTCTCCCTCCTCGGCCAACTGGCGTTCCTGGTCCATGCTGTGCCCGTTGTTTGGCTCGTCATGGTACTGGTACTCGATGTTGTTCGACAAGAGCTCGGTGCCATTAAAGGCATGGCCGATGCGAGGTCCGTGCTTTTGTTTCTGCTTGCGCGTTGGCTTCGGCTTCGTTTTCGGCTTTGGTTTTAGCTTTGGCAAACCGTTGGGGAAAAATATTATTCTATCTGCAAAGAGCCAAAGAGCGGGAAAGAGCGGGGTGGAGGTTGGGCGCAGGCATGCGTGAGGTGCAAAAACAGTTTAGTGCCAAAAAGGTGCAAGTTCGCATCAGGTGTGTGTGGTGTGCGTAGTGGTGTGAGTAGCGTGAGTGTAGTGAGTGGTGCGGGTACGCTTATTTAATTAGTGCTATTAGTGCCTAGGGTGCATTTAATCCAAGGGTGCGGGGTTGCGGTGGTGCTGTTACTGGTGCTGGTGCAGCTGCTGGCGTGGTGTGGATGTGACCCAAAAGCGCCAGCTGAACGTGTACATGAATTAGCCCAAATAGAGTTGAACTCGAGCTTAAATTTGAAGTTGAGGTAACGTTTTAGTTTAGGTTGGTCGAAATTGTGAAGATAATGAATTTTGTTGGCTTAGCGAGGAAAAGCATTGACTAAGCTGAGAGTCTACCGAGTAGAGAAGTTATGTGTAACCTAAGCAAGTAGCCCCGCTAAACCTGTCCTAAGTTGTGTAAATAAATATAAAGATTTGTATACCATAAAGACAGAGGCGAGAGTTAGTAAGTACAGCAGCGATTACGCTTAAAATAAAAATAAGTTTTACAGTGACCAGCATTTGATAGCATTAGCTGATAGTTCTAAGGGGTGTTTTCTTTTTGTATCGTGGTGCAATCAATCAATCAATATTAATATCAATATAAGTCTATGTAAAGCACAGTAACAGAACCAGTTAGCGAGTGACATATCAAGTTCAATTGGCTGGCAGTTAAGTGAGGGTATTCGGGTAACGCTTACTGCTATGTATTATATAATACTTAGTTCGATATTACGATGCTTTGATAGTTGAATAGTGTGAGCGAAGAGAGGAATTTGTATGTATACATATATATAGAGAGATATAGAGAGAGAGAGATAGGAGAGAGCGAGGGAGATAGAGCGGTGACAGTTAACACGGCAGTTTAGGCTTACATATATATAGTATGCACGTATACGTGATTTTTACGATATTACTGAGCATTGCTAATACGTATAGTATAACCATATATTTTTGTACTGATATAGGCATATTGCTAAAAAGTTTTTTACTGATCGCATATCACGCAAATGTGGGTATCATTTTTGTTTTTACTAATTTATTTATAATTTTTTTATTGTTTTGGTTTGATGCAAAAGCGTGCGATTTTAGTTTCAGGTAATTTTTTCATTGGTTTTTAAATTACTTAAAATATTAGGCTAGTTTCAGTTTTTAGCGGTTCACAAAGTACCAAAAAAGTAAACAATAATAGTACGAAATGGAAATCTAAATTTAAATAAAAAGTTGACGGAACTTAAGAGAAATTCATTTGTGTTGAAAAACTTAAAACATATCATTAGATAGGTACTCATTATGATTTTAATTTTTTCTTGTTTTTTTTTTAACCATATATGTATATAAGAAAGATGTAATGTTTGAAGAGATTAAAGTAAAACGTTTTCCTTCGCATTTCAACGAATTTTTCAGCACTTAACGCGTTTTTGAGGATTTTGTGTTATTGTTGTAGCTGTTGTTGTACTTGTTGTTGTTGTTGTTGTTTTAGTATCAGCTGTTGCCTGAAAACTTACCCACACACGGATTGTGATTAACAATATTAAAAATACGATCACAGCGCTTTTTCATATGATTATTTGGGCAGATACAGCCGAACATGGGCGATAGGCGTAGATTAGTCCAGGCATCATGACAGGCATCCCTAAAATGAAAAGTTTTGCATTTAGTAAAGTTGTTTGGTTAATAACCGCTGCAGTAGCAGCAGCAACAAGAGCAGCAGCAGCAGCAGCGGCTAGCGCAACCCACAACCACCACAGCTAAGCTAATTGAATTCATATTATGCCCTACCGCCGACCCTCTGGAAAAAGAGAACTTTGCGAAATAAACCCCTAAGCTCGACCAAAGACTCGACTTCCGCTCGGCGCAGCAAACTTTAAAATTGGCAATTGCATCAAAAATGCATACATACAGCAGTTCAATTAATATTTTATTGGATGGTTGGCAGCAGTTGGCGGTTGACGGGGGGTTGATTGGGGGCTGTGCGTGTTGAAAGTTTAGACGGCGGCAGTAAAACTTACAGCGAGGCCAAAGACCGCGTCGAGACCGCCGCAAAAAGTCATTTCGAGTTATTAAAACATTCAGAACGTTTGTATTCGAGGGTATTGAGCCAGGCGCCATAAGGAAGTTGCGTCAGCAAGGATATGTGAAGGCTGCAGGAAGCAGCAAGAACTCAGCCAGCAGGAAATTTCATTTCGCTGCTGTTACTTAAAGTTGGGCGCCAAGGCTTTCTCTTCTTCTCTTTCGCTCTCTCTTTCTCTCTCGCTCTCTGTATACGTATGTCGAATATCGAAATTAAATGTTGCTTCTGCTGTTGCCGTTGCAAAGTTTTGTGGCAACAAGCTAGAATACTTAAGTCGAGTGGCATCAACAGCACCAAAATCAATTTTCTCATTAAACCAAACAATTTAATTGAATGATTTTTTTTTTCTTCACCAAGTTTACAGACTGCGATGGTGCACTTTTTGCGCTGTTGTTCTAATTAGCATTCGCTTCCCAATTTCCACCAATTTGCTAGCTCGACGAATGGAAGCGGCAAAGCAGCTGCTGTATAGCGAATATGGGGCGACGCTATTGCTTAGTATGCAAACTGAATAATCAATAATTATAATTGATACGGTGGACGATGCTGTATAGACTACAGTATTGCTGTATTGGTTGGAGTCCGGCTCTCCTCTCTTTCGGTTTCATTCTCTCTTTTAGGTATTTCTTATTAACCTGCTTATCTCTACTTAACAGAGATTCCCATTTTCATTAGTGCTATCCACTCACCTGTTTTCCATTTTGCACTTATTGTCGCGCACTTTGCAGTGCGTCTTGAAATCCTCAAAGAGCTTTAGGCATTTGCGTTCCTGCTGGCACACGGACAGCGCATGATTGCACGTGGGCAGAGCATCAATCGGATAGGGATCCTTTTCGGCTGTGGCAAGGATTAACGAAAGCAGCGAAACGGAAATTTGTGTTAGTCGGGGTAAATCAATTTAATACGGATAAAGTTTCAAGTGTAGCCTTTTGCAAGTGCTAATGGTCTGGTGGAAAGCCACAACGCATCCCTGTCTGGTGGCACTTACCTTTTTTGAGCACAAATCCGCAAGGATGATCGAACAGAAAATCCCGAAAATGATTGCAATCGGGATCCATGCCGGGCTCCTTGCACAGGCAGGTAGGACGAAAGAATTGAAACGCCTGCAACGTGCGAAGTGCCGCTTGGCATTTAGTTACCGTCACCGTGCTGCAGGACACTGCAAGGACAATAAAAGAAACAAGCTAGTTAAATAACAGTCAAGCGTAGCAGTGCGAGTAAGAGAGACAGTTATGTTTAATGATCTATAAATGGCAGCAGCGCTTAAGCTTTGACATTTCGCTGGACGTGTCCATGTCCGTATTGTCCTGTCCAATTTGGAATCGCTGCTCACATCGATTATCCAAGTTGTAGCCAGTTGACAGTTGTTATAAATGGCAGGCAAGCCAGCAAACAAGCGGCGGCCCAAACGGACAACTACAAACCAAACACATGTCATAATACCCAACGACAATAACAACAATAAACAACAACAACTACAACAACAAGAACTGTGGCAGCAACAATATGAATAATTGAGTCCCCAGCAAAATAGTCGATTTAAGCGGCCAATGAAGCGAGCAGCCAGCGTTTGCCCGTTGTAAGAGAGATCCGATAATATTTTATAACATAATAAATTATGTTTCATATATGACAGCTTATTCGAGCATATGACAACTACTGCTATGCACTCACTCACACACACTCACTCATTCGCACTCATTGCATGAGTGGGGCGGTGTGGGTGTCGAAAGAAACAAAAGGCCAACAAACATCTGTTGGCCATCCATTGTCCCTTTGACCATAAAACATAAGCCCTACTAATAAACTCGACTACGACTACACTTCAGACACACACACAGCACACACACACTCACATACATCGACACGACTGTGGCTGCCCATAAGCCGTTAAATCGCCAAAAAGCAAAGCAAACCAACTGCCGCAACGTCCGGACAATGGGCCAATGGTCAACATATGAGCTGGACGGCCCATTGCTCATGTCACTCATACGACCCGTTGGCCACTCCCGAACCCGGACATGATTATTTGCTACTCGAACATAAAGTTGCCTGCCTGGCCCCATGCCCAGTGGCAATTTGTAAGGGCCGGGCTGCTCTCAACGAACTACGCAACAAGTGACATTTTTCGCAGGCATTCATCATATTTATGACATGGCCAACACTTGAAACACCGCAATTGTTGTTGTTGGCCAACACACTGCAGTGTGTGCTACAGCCTCAATTAGAAGCCATTCGTAGCTTGAACAGCAAGTGAGGGGGGCATATTTTCCGACTTGACTAAACGAACTGCAGTTTTTAAGCTCTTGTTTGTTTTTTGTTTTTTGTGGCCACCTTTGATTCCGTGCATGTGTGTGAGGGACTATAAAAGCAGGCAAGTGGTTTTTATGCCTCGACGCCATCATCAACTGACGCCATTTGCAGTAACTGTTAACCTCGCATTATTTTTTTTTCGCCCTTTTACCGTTAACGCTAAGTCCTCAATTCGTTTTTATACGAAACGCGTTTCCGGTTGTTGAGTTGGTCGCTGAATTGGTTCAATGATTTCTTTGTTGTTGCCAATATGGCGAAAAAGCGAATATGCGCGTGTGTGTGTGTGTGTGGGTCGACCTTTTGGCTCGATTTTATTTGATTTTAGCTTGTTGTTTGTTTGCTTTCGCTATATATACACAAAATATACTTTTTTCGGCATTTTATTGCTGGCTGTTATTGCCATAAATTTGTGCACTAGATGAAATTTATGTGGCATTTATTTAGTTTGCCATCAAACGAATCTGATCACGTTATGCGGCCCCCAATGAGAACTCCGCTTTGTATAAAATATGACAGCATTTATTTGGACAGCTTCAGCATGCAATTAATTAAATTAAGTAAACTTTTGTCTTTGCGTTGGCGCCGCCTTTGTGTGTAACATTTTTTACAATATTGTTTGAGCGGCATAAGAGACGCCATACAATCCATGTCCTTTTGTCATATTAAACAGGCGTGCCTTGAGTAAAAGCGAGTGTATATCGTGTCTGTGGGTGTGGGCGTGGGTGGTTGTTTGCCTTGTGTGCAGCTGGCTGCTTGCTGATTTCATTGAACTATCGGCGACTGCACAAAGTGAACGCAAAAATCCGAACACAACCCACACATATGCACACCCACACACGCAAGCAGCTGCAGCTCGAGCCGTGCCACATGAGAAAAACGTCAAAAAGTATGCAACGAATGCAGCAGCTGGAAGCAGGACCAGCACCGCAACGCGCCGTTGCTTGTCAAAATATTTATTGCCGGCAGAGAGATAGAGAAATGAGCGAGCGACAGGGAGGAGACAACGATAGTGAGAGCCTGCTTTTAAAGGCTTCAATGCGGTCATGTCGCCGCATAAAAGCGGTAAGAGAAAAGGCAACAGAAACGCTGCATAAAATGCAATTATCATAAATATTCAGGCCGGCTTGGAGCGTGTTGGCTTAAAGTGTTTTCAGTCTGCTTTCACGTGTGCAATATATGTACATATTTTGAGGACATTTAAAGGACAATACGACAGCCATTAAACTCCCCCTACCCCACCTTCCAAACAAAATCCTGCCCAGCAACAACCAAAAAAGTAATTTCAGTTTTTAAATGAAAAAGTTGAAAGTGCGTTTTACGTTTGTTTTGCTGACGCCAAACGCCATATTGTTGGCTCCAAACACACACACACACACACACACACACACACACACACACACACACACGTGTCCAGAGAGCAAAAGCTCGTATGAGACATTTGCCATAAAAACAAATGCCAAATGATATTTGTTTGCTTCTTGTTTCGACTAAGAATTAGACATTGTACAGCGATTGCAATCGTAATTTTTTATTATCATGTATTCACGACTGAATTGCAATTGGCTATTGGCATTTGACATTTGGGATCACGACTGCAGCTACTCGATGATGCCAAGTGTGCGCGCCTTGCTCTGGAAGTCGGTGCGTTGCACATAGGCGCCGCTCATTGTGCGACGACCCGTGTAGGTGTGGCGGCCATGGAGCACGCGCCAATTGTCAAAGATGACAATGCTGCCAGGCAGCAGCTTGAGCTGCCACTGTTGCTCCTCGTCGCGCACCAGCTGCAGCAGCTGGCGCAGGCTGGCATAGAAGTTGGCCATCTCACGTTGGGGCAGCGTGTTGAAGACAGCGCGATCGTATACATTAAGGCGTAGCTGGAGCAGCGCGCCGGTAAGCGGATCGATGCGTATGATGGGCGCCGTGTGGCAATGATGTTCGCCCTGCTCGATGTATTCAGCTGGCACTGGCACGCGACACAGCAGTTCGTAGGCTTCGGGAAAGCGGCGACGCAGCTCGTGCACCACGTGCAGCCCATCAACAAAGAAGTTCTCGCCGCCTGTGCCGTCAGCGGCATGCTCGATGCAGTGCAGCGCCTGCAGCCCAGCTGCATCGCAAAAGTATGTGTTGTCCGTGTGTGAGCCCAAATAGAGTTGTGTGTATGCCGTGTCCGCATGGTCCCGCTTATCGCTGAATGTCCACATCTCGCCAAAGAAGGTCTTCATCAGCGGAAAGCAACGGCGGAGCGCCAGCTCAGTCATTGTGGGCGTGGCCGCCACGTCATCTATAAAGACGATGCCATAGCGCACCAGCGCGGCTATCAGCTGCTTGACCTGCTCATCGCTGGCCACCAGCGCCGGCAGTGCGAAGCGCAAATGCCGCTCGTTCTGTAGCACAATGCAGCGGTTCCAGGGCGTCAGCGCCGTGGACTTTGTTCGCCGGCTTATCAGCTGCTCAACCTGCGAGTCATAGATGAATGCCCAGTCGTAAGTCGAACGATGCCCATCGCTCCCTTGTTGGTGTGTAGACAAGCATAAGCAGGGCATCTGACTGGCTCCACAAATACTTACATTCCACCACGAACTGCTCCGTCGTCTGCCAGTTGTGCTTTAGCACGTGCACATCTACAGGCAAATCCAGAAGATCATAACGTCGCTGATTTGTCTCTGTGTTGAGACACTCCCCGCAGCGACAGTGATCCCGTAGCCAAAACTCATCAATCTCTAGGCTTTTGCCTGTCCTGGAATGCTTTAACTGCAACATCCAAATACTTGTGCTCAGAGACACTTGACTGATCCGCAGCGGAGTGAGTTGATCAACTGACAGCGCAACAGATTAGCGCGTGCCCACCGAATCGTATGTTCTTATCAATGTTGCGAGCGGCTTACACTTGAAAAAAAAAGTACTTTGAATTTTGTTGTGGAAAGAATGCCGTAGTTCAAAATGGTTAGATATCAACGCAAGCATCAACGTTCCCTGCATTTCCTAATATTATAGAGCAGTCCACAGGAGTGGGATTACCATAATATACAAGGGTTACTGAAGATCAATCCAAAAGTATTGTCGCTAAGCCCTTTCTTGCCTCTACAAATTACTATGAACAGAGTATTGCGTAGTCATTTGCACTGAGTGGAAGATTCTTAGTAGTTTCTACATATTCAACAGCAAATCTCTATCTTGAATCCCCGTCGAAGTAGCAGTGGAAATATATGCTATGACCCCAAGCTGAGTTTTCATGCTTCACTCATTGAACTGTGCTGAAACAGTTCAGAACTTAGATTTATTTGAGATAATTTCAGAAACTTCAAAAAATTTGTAGGTAAGTTATATGTAAAACTCTAAAAGTTAACGCATTTATGAATTTATTGCTACAACAGAATAGCAAAATGAAAGCCGCAATCACATCATGGGCCGATGAGGTGGAAGCAGACTATGTGGACGGACTGCCGCCATCCAAGGAGTATGTGGATGGTGACTACAAGCACGTTACCGAGTACAAGTTCAACGATGAGGGCAAGAAGATCAAAGTGGTGCGCAGCTTCAAGATCGAAAAGAAGATCGTCTCGAGGGCAGTCGCCAAGCGCCGCAATTGGGTTAAGTTTGGAGACTCGAAACTAGACAACCCGGGGCCCAATTCGTATACCACAAAGGTTGCCGATGAGATACTTATGAACTACATGGGCTCCAAGGACTTTGAGCACACACAAGATCCACTGGATGCCGGCAAGCCTATGGCCAAGTGCCGCATATGCAATGGAGAGCATTGGTCAGTTAAATGTCCTTACAAGGGTACCTCCATGGACATGGAGAGCAAGGCAATTGCGGCGGCCACTGCTGCTGTGGGCGACACCAATAAGACGGGCAAGTATGTGCCACCATTCCTGAAGGAGGGTGCTAAAGGACGCGAGCGCGACGATTCATCAGCAGTGCGCATTTCTAATCTATCCGAGTCGATGACAGAGGATGATCTCGAGGAGTTGGTCAAAAAGATTGGCCCATACACCAAGATGTATCTGGCGCGTGAGAAGAACTCTGGCTTGTGCAAAGGATTCGCCTATGTCCACTTCAAATATCGCAAGGACGCAGCCGAGGCAATCGAAATACTCAACGGTCATGGTTACGATCACTTGATCCTGAGCGTTGAGTGGTCCAAGCCGCAGAACTAGGCACAACTAATCTGATGCTCGGCCGCATTTGTGCTTTAGCTGGAAGTGCAAAGCTGCGAAGGAATTGAGGCAAACTTGAAACAAACTAAAAAGTTCTAGTAAATCCGTTAATGCCACGTTTTAAATGCGAATTTTTTACACATGACAGCACAAAGAAATTCCCACACACAAACACGCACACACACATACAACCGAATGGAAAAGCCACTTAAATAAAAGACAGACGTGTAGGAAAAGCTGGCGAAACACCACTAGACATTGGCTGACTGGAACATTAATAATTAAATTTAAGAAAAGAAGAGTCTTATGCACGGGCTCACAAGCCAGCTAAAAACTCCGCCCCTCTAGCCCCAGAACACGCCCCCTAACCCCAAAAGCGATGTGACCTTTGGACAGGCCTGGCCTCATGATGTTCGAGTTGGAGTAG
This sequence comes from Drosophila montana, assembly GCF_035044405.1. Taxonomy (NCBI): domain Eukaryota; kingdom Metazoa; phylum Arthropoda; class Insecta; order Diptera; family Drosophilidae; genus Drosophila; species Drosophila montana. The sequence goes on along the minus strand of NW_026998620.1, from coordinate 11,194,554 downwards.
TGCACGGCAAACTGAACTTAAATACACTTTTAAATGGCTCGGCGTTTGGCTTTGGAGTGGGGGCTGTGGGGGCGGATCAAAGCGAAACCCACATACATAAGAAATGTATACCTGCAGCTCCGAGCTTTGTTCTTGTATGTGTGTATGTGTGTAGTGGTGTAGGGGATGGCGACGAAAGCAAATTCTCAAACAAATTACTGAATAATTTATAAATTAACTTTTTCTTCGGCACGCTCGTTCATTCGCCTTTGTGCGCGACAACAATGGAGCAGGCATTCCAGGAGTTTGGGGCAAGCTGGCGCTGGGCATCTGCTGGCCGTTTGTTTGCTTTTTGCACCTCCCACTTTGGTCTACCTAAATGTGTGTGTGTGTGTGGCACGCACATTCACCCGCTGAGCAGCAACCACAATAGCAGTTGGCTGGGCGACTGGCGAGTGGGTCAGTTCTCAGGGGCATTTGAATATTCAAATGGTAATTCGTGGCACTCGTTGCTGTTGTTGCTGCTGTCGCTGTTATGTTGCGCTTTAAGCATATGACCGTTATTTACTGTTTTATTGCACGCGGGCGCACACAAAAATTGCTAAAATAATTACACAGTTGTCGGCACAGCAGACGGTCTGAGTGGGGGCAGGAGGAGAAGCAACAACCACGAAAAGCAACTAAATAAAATTAATCCTCAAATGGCCCCATACCCGCAACGAAGCCAAAATGCTCGAGGGTTGCCCCTCCAAAACGCTCCACCTGAAAAACCACAATTTATGCGCAGGTATTTGGCCTGCAGACCAATACAACTATTGCTAAAAAGTTGGCTATCGAAAAAAAACAAGGATTTAGCCATTAATTTGCTTAGCTCTCGAGCTTACCTGGTATGGGTCCGCAGACGCGGGGAATAATTTCCAAAATTGCCGAACATGAGGGATCCTCAAAGCATAATTGACGCGCCAAAATGCAATTCAATATCGCGATGGCGCCCTTAATGGTCGAACCTGAAAATGAAATTGAACATGATAAAGAAATTGAGCAAAAATTATAGATTTTATTGCAAATATTCATTCAATTTTTATGTGCTGACAAAATACCATTGAAGTGTTACTAAATTTATTTATTCATTTGTATACATGTTTCAAATGTCACTCTGTAAAACCAAATTAGTTTAACAATATTTCTACAAGGGACACAAACGCTATAATGGAATTGGATCCAGAGCTTGTGAAGGAGTTCGCAAGTCTTCAGGTCTCCACACGTGAGATAGGCGCCGAGGAGCTGGCCAACTTCGATGAGAATGCGCCGCTTAGGCCACGCAGCCAGGTTAAGCATCCATCATATAAACATGTGCCCCAATTTTTTTATGTGCCACCGCCGCCGGATGATAAGTTGCGATATCTGTTGCGCAGGGAGGCGCACTCACTGTTCCTGCAGCAGGAATCCGAGGAGCTGCTGGACAACGACGAGCTGAACGAGCTGTGGAGCAAGTTGGAGCAGCATGTCACCGAGACGACCGCCAAGAAGCAGCAGCTGATCAGCTACGATGACTACTGCAAGTTGCAGTTTGCGATTGGCAAGAAGTGCCGCAAGTATCTCACGGCCCGGCTCTTTGCCCAGCTGCTCAGTGATTCGCCTTATCTAGGCAGCGTGGAGATTATCTCCATTTTTAATTTTACCATACGTAAGGTGTTTCTAACCCAGTGTCGCATCGGACTCTCCTTTTACGATGAGGTCGGCCAGGGCTATTTGCGTGAGTTCGACATGGAGAACTACATTCTGGATTTAATACCAACGCTGAAGCAGATACGTGACAAAATGCAGCCCGCTTTTGAGAAGTTTTACGTGTGCACCGTGGTTAAGAGGTTTTACTTTTTTCTCGATCATTTGCGCACGGGTCGTATACGCATTACCGATATGCTCGCTTCGGGTCTCATCAACCAGCTAATGGAACTGCGCGACGAGCCAAACCCAACGGAATCGTCTAAGCCCACACAGCCTAACTGCTTTTCCATGCCCGCCGTGCTGGCGGTCTATGGTAGCTATCTGAACCTGGACTTGGATCATAACGGCTTACTAAGTAAACAGGAACTGGCTGGATATGGATCGGGTACGCTCACTTCAATATTTCTGGATCGCGTATTTGAGGAGTGCCATACTTACGATGGCGAAATGGACTATAAAACATTTTTGGACTTCGTTTTGGCCCTGGAGAATCGACAGGTGTGAGTTTAAGCACACTAAATGCTTTTAAATGTATGTTCAGCTTCATTCCAAGCTTTACTCTGAGCACCATTTGTTTGGCAAGCGGTCTAAGAAAATTTTTATTTGCTTTCAATCTTAGAAGCTTATTTACACTGATTCCCCAAGTTGTGTCCCATCGTGGATAAGTTTCTCGCTAATAGACTACCACGTTCTCTGCCGACACAGACTTCATCGGCAATGCACTATCTCTTCCGTATGCTGGACGTGCAGCACACTGGCTACCTGTCGATGCAGACACTGCACTACTTCTTCAAGGGTATAGAGGAGCAGTTGGTGGTGCTAAATGGTGAGCCAATCAGGTTTGAGGACTTTAACAATGAGATATTCGACATGGTTAAGCCTAAGGATCCGTGCAAGATAACACTGCAGGATCTGAACAACTGGTAGGCTGAGTATTATCTTGCTTTTATTTTTTTAACCCGTTTCGTTAAACGCATGCCCTTTCTGTGCAGCGGCCAGGCTGAGACTGTGGTGTCCATATTAATTGAATTTCATAAATTCTGGGCTTACGAGAACCGCGACGACAATCCGCAGCATGTTTAATGGGTACATGCCACATAACGACGGCGGCAGCCGAAGTAAATGCGCCAACAACATTAAGCGAAATTTAATTAAAATTCAGAGCAGACAAACAACGTCAGCATACATACTCCCACATAAGAGGCGTTCCCACTTATTGCCAGGCCCTGACTTTGACTACCAAATGCCCGTTCAGACTACCTAAAATTTATGTGCAACTTGTCCGATTTGCGACTCTGTTTCTGATTAGTATAGTAAAATATTGCCCTGTGATAGTGTCAGTGTTGTGTAATCATCTGAAGGACCCGGCTACATTATAACACTTTAAAAACTCAAACCTGCCGTCACTGTCAACACGGAAATGAACGCGTTGTGTTTAGTTCCTGTGAGGGTTATATTCAAATATTAGATAGCCTGAACCAACATCGAAACAAACATTATTTACATATATACATAACATACCTATTTCAGCTACAAATACAAATTGTTTGTGTATTGATTGTTAACTTTGTCGGCTAATGCATTGCGCCTATTAAATTGCCAGCACCCGTAAATATTTATTTAATTTGGTTGGCTTTAAAGTTGATATTTGTTGCATCTGCCGTAATCTAGTGCTGCAAGTGAGTGGCAACATGCGGTTGCTGCTACCACCATGTAGATTATAATAATTTTATGACTCTTGCCTGCTTGTAAGAGCGGGAATAATATAGAGTCTCTTTCTCTCTAGCCGGCGACGGTTTATAAAACATTCATTTCAATTTCATTTCATTACGTAGAAATAAACCAAGTCATTCAGCCAAACAGACAGGCTCGTAGCCTGGCAGCCAGGCAGCCTGGCAGGCAGGCAGAGAGTCAGACAGTTGAATAAAAAGTCGGGTTGGGCACAGTTGGTGCTTCGGTCGCTTGGCTGCTGTCCATCTCCATAGGATGTGCGAGCAGTGACCAGCAGCCCTTCGCTCGCCAGTACCCATCCGGCGGATGCTCAGTTAAAGTTGTAGCTACTCCTGCTGCCCCTGCTGCTACCGGGCGCTCATTAACGAAATGACCGTTTGCATATTGCAAGCAGCTCCAGCAGTTGGGCAACAGAAATAGTGGTTGGCGTTGGAGGAGGACGGAGGCAGGAGGCAAGCAAGAGAAACGCCTTCAAAAATTCAGGAATTGCATGCAACGGCAACAGAAGTTACCCTATTTGCAGGAAGTGGCCTACTGCCAGCGGTAACTGTAACAACAATGGCTGCTAACTGTAGCAGTGGCAGTTGCACTTGCAGTAGCAGCAACAGTGGCAAATGCCGCACAGTCAAAAGTTTTGTGGCAGTCGCGGCACTCGAATTGTTTGCGGAAATACAAATAAATAAAATGCCGAACGAAAATTGCTGCAACTAGCAACTGGCAACTTGCAACTTGCAACTTGCAGCTCGGGGGCAAAGTTGCCCAGTTGCCACGTGTGCGGGTGGCCTCTCGCCTCGGTGTGGTATGCCAAGTGTTTTATGGTTATTGGTCGCTTAGTAAGTAGTTCTGCATAGTCGTGCATCTGTCCTGCCCGGCCCCAGCCTGGCCCCAGCCTGGCCCGTTGACAGCCTAGAAATTATCAACGCCAGCTGACCAGCAAACACACAAATAGTCGCCGACGGCCCGATTACCGAGCCCCATGCGACCCATTCGAAATCACTTAAAAACACAAATCAAGCAAAAGTTGAAAACACACAATAACAATTGTTTCGGGACACACCATAAATTTGCATGCCAACTGCGCGGGGCCGTCTGTGGGGGCGGCGACGAGACACTCGCTGCCGGCTACATAGAGAAAAAAAGAAGAAGAAATAGGCACATAAATATACAAGGCCCTCTCCTCCACTCCGCTTCCAAAGCAGCGACCTGAGGACCAGCGACCAGCAACCAGAACAATTCGTTTCTGTCACAATCAGATTCGGATTGGGCACAAAAATTTCGAGTTCGTATTTCGTTTTTCGCGTTTCACATTCGCGTTTCGCGTTCGCATGTTGCCGCCATGTTTCATGAATTATTTTCCCAGCCAAAAACTTTTCCAAACTTTTCACTGCAAAAAAGACCGCGAGAGAGAGAAAGAGAGAGTGGAGAGCCAAGCGAAACAAAAGAAAATGATGGCAAACGCAAGACATTCACTGCCGGCTGTGCCTCGGCCTGGGTCTGTGGCCGCTTTGCTGCGCTTCTTTGCCTTGGTGCAGAGCGCAAGGCGCATATTTCGATTACCATTTTGCCTGCTCCCGTTACTCGATCGAACTGGAGGAGCTGAAAGGCAGCGCCAATGTTTCACATTTTCTGCAACTTAGCTCCTGCTGCTGCTTAAATTTCAATTGTGTGCCATGGGCGGCCGCTCGACTGGAGAGCACTCTGGTGCAGGCTTTAATAAATTATGGCCGCATGGCCACCATTGGGGACGAGGTGGGCGGGCGCAGTGGGCTTGTGTTACAGCCTTGTGCCTTGCCGTGCACTGGCCGGTGCCATTCACGTCACTTGGAAAAAGTTAATACAACAAATGCGCTTCTCAACAACAACAACATCAACAGCAACGACAACAACAATAACACTCAACGGGGCCAATAACAACGGCAGCAGCAGCAACAACAACGAATTACAACAATGCTGTAAAACGACCGCATTACGAGCTCGCGAATTGTTGGCGCTTCACATAGCCCGTAAGCTAAAAGAGTCCGGCACGGAGTTGGGTCTGCCAACCGCTGGCAATGGCAACAGCAACAGCAACAGCAACATCAGCAACAACGACAACAACAACAGAACAGCAACAACAACAGCAACAAAAGCATGGCCAAGAAATGGCAGCTTTACAACTTCCGCCAAGCGACTGCGGCTAGTAGACATGGACAAGAACATGGACGTTGAGGAGGTGGTTGTGGTGGAGAGGGAGGAGCAGGGGCACCAGTAGCTGGTAACTGGTAACTGTGAAATGTACGCTATAGTATTCCGCTTGCTTTTTTTGTTTGGGCGGTGAGCGGTGGAGTCATCTCATGTCATTCGGGATTATTTTGTGGGTTAAAAACTAATTTGCGGTCATGAAGTGGATTTGGTTGTTCGTGTGCGTCCTTTTCGCTGTTGCCTGCTGCCTACTGCCTGCTGGCTGCTCGCCGTTGGCTGCTCGCAGCTGCTGGCTGCTGTTGACATTGCGCCCGGTCCATAAATATGCAACAAAACTGGCAACTAGCTAGCTCCGCCTCATGTTTGCCCGGCCGCTGACAATTGGCCACATTGGCGAGTACTTCATTAGCATACCAAAGCCGGTTGGATTTAAGGCATTTGTTTCACACACACAAACACACACACAGTTTCAATTTGAAACTTATATTCTGGTTCAAGTTCAGCACAGGAAAACGCAATTAATATTTCTCCATAGTTCCATAGTTAAGCGGTTGCTGACCGGTTGAAAGTTCGTGACCAAATTGTTGCATTTGATTTAATTTATAGGCCATCATCTCGTACTGGCTGTTGTGTGCTGGCACTTAAATTTAAATAGTCTTACATAAAATGCCAACAGTAGCTCAACAACCTTCGACTCCATCCATCGACAAATACAGCAACAACAACGTAAAATTGTCGCCATGGGCATTTTTAATGTGGGATCCCTTGAATCAAGTGTTGGAGTTGCCATCGCACTTGGCACAAATCTGTTTTTTTCTGTGGAAGCCGGGGTAAGACGAGGACGAGGGTTGTTGTGCTGTGGATTATGGTCAATTAAGTGAAAATGTCAATATTGTTATTGTCGTCACGACTGTGGAAGCTGTTCTTGTTATGATTGTCCCTGTTATTGTGCTCCCTAATTTTATTGGTTTCAATACATGTTACTGAGAATTCTGAGAATTAGATATCGTACGATTTTATTATTCTATCGAATTGACCCTAAAACAAACTATGAAATCTGAAGTCTCTTGTCTGTGATATTGCACCACTTGTACCTTTTATTATTTACAATTTACTCGATTAAAACTCGGCAATGCAACGTCTTGATTTCTTTGACTGGCAACCAACTGAGTAATCGTACCGTTTTTCATTGACTACGTTTAACAAACTCCTAGTAAGACCCATAAGAATGCCTTCAAAAAGTTCCATGACATTCTGAAAACTATCATCTAATAAATTCATTAATCATCGAAACTATGTCAGCTAAAACTTATATAAAGCTTAAGAAAATGAGTAATTCGATTTTTTCTATAGAACTCTTGTAAACAGATTCCATGAAGGTGAACACAATGAGGGGAATATATTAAAAATAACCAGGCAACAACAGTCTGATGTTGTTTGCGGCAATTATCGAAAGCAAAACAAAATAAACACATCAATAAACAGAGTTCACAATGATTTGATTACATTATTATAAAACAATTTGCATTCGATAAAGGCCAAAGACAGCAGCAGACAAAGTCATAAAAGTCGCGCAATGAAAATTGAGCGAGTTTTTCACAGTCTCCCTGGAGTTCGTCTCGACTTGACTTGATGGGCCATTTTCGCTGGCTTTGAAAGCCACACAAAGAAAATATGCAAAATGCGCATAAATCTCCCAGTTTGATGGCTGAGAATGCGGGGACAGTCGGAAATCACAGAGACCCCATTCAGAGAGTCTGCCGAAATCGAAACGCGTTAGCGGGGAAACAATTTTCCGCCGAGGCAGCTGTCAGGGACGGAGCTGCGCATGCAGAATAAATGATTTTCTATTTGTTAAGTCAAAGTGAAATTCTTAGACTATGCGAGTGAGCGTGTGTGCTTGTAGGCTTGTAGGCTTGTAGGCTTTGAGTGTTGACATTTCTTTGAGCTGCCATCACTCACTGCAAACACAAACGAATCCGTAGAAAATGCTCGTATTCAGATGCAAAGACAACATTTGAGCATTTACATTTTCTCACTCGTCTGCCAAATGTTTTTGTTTTTGGTCACGCCCTCTCGCCCCATACCGTCTCATTTACGAGCCGCACATATCATAGGCGTGTCAGGCACTCCCGCACTTCCAGAAAGAGGTCAAAAGCCGGCACATATGTCAAGTGTTGGCAAAGAAGCGAACAGCATTTTGTGACCAGGCGACCCTGTGGCATGCAGCACGCCTTGCCCCTGGTCCTGTGCTTAGAAAATATAAATTTTTATTCTTATCTTTTGCATTCTTGCTCTCACTTTTCTTCCGTTTTTATACGATGCTGCTGCTTTATCCTTTTCCTCTTTTCTCCTTTTTGTTTTTTAACGTGTGTTTCGTTCATTGTTGTAAATTATTTATGCCTGCGTAAAATATTCAAAGCTCTGCGCACTGACGCGAAATGTGAAAGAGCAGGGCAAACGCACTACAACAACAACAACTAAGAAGCAACAACAAAAAGCAGTCCATGTTATTATTCATAACACAGCAGCATTAAAGTGTAAGGGAGTATGCGACAATTCCCACAGCCATTTGTCCAGCCTGCCGCCCGCCAGTGGGCCTGACTGGCTGGCAAGTCTGCATAAATCATTTACAAGCTACACGGGGCCAGAGTATACAAAATAAAAATACAAAACAAAATTCAACAACAACAACGAAATATATTTGACAATAATACCGAGCCATCTAATTCCGGACTTTGTTTACCGTTTCGATTTCCCGGACCCGTTTGGTGTGACAGCCAAAAAGGATTCGTTGCGTTCGCTGCCTGTTTATTTTGACAACTTTTCAGGGAGTTTTTAATTAATTAAAGTGCTTTTCTCGGCTTATTTTCAGGCACTTTGCACACCTTGCAATTAGGATTGCGACAGCGAATATTGAATTTGAATTTCGTTATCAGCCAGGCAACAGCTCCCAGCGCTGCTTTAATCTAATTTTCAGCTGACAGTTGGCTAAAAGTTGCCCAAGGACTTAAGCAACTGGGCTCCAGTTCCGCAATGCCAGCCAGACCCATAATAATATCAAGCGAAACAGGTCATTAGAGCAGGGCACACAGTAGTCCTTACAAAAACTTACATTACAAATTGAAAAATTCTACACGTGCGCAAAACCTTTCGCAACTGCAATGGCATCTGTTGAAAGTTAAAAGTCGACACCAAAGTCAGGTCTTTGTATTAACTTAACATTTTGACACCTGGCGAACAACACACCCACAACACACACACACAGACACACTTATGCTCACCCGCGCAAGTGTTGCCTCGTTCAAGAGTGTAGCCATACGGTTTTAAGTGGCAATCGGTTTTGGCTTGGGTTATCAAGCCAACCTCCGAAGAGGTAACCCCAGCTACGCCCACTCACAAACACACATACAACTACTCCCAACTGGCGTTTCTTGTAGCATTTCTCCGTTTTTTGTTCTGCAACAAAGGCAGCGAATGCCTCGCTTTTCTTTTACCGCTGCCAAAGGTGCTCACGTTGAATCCAACACCGAACATCCAAAGGCAACATTGAGTCGGCAGTCGGCATCATTATACTGCCTACTTCAAAAGAACGAAAGGGTAGATTGTCTCGGGCTTACATTGATTAGGGTACAAAAACTCAGATTGTTGTGAATCTGGATTATATACCTTTAAAGTTTTCCCATAAAGAAAGACACCAAAAATATTTATTATTGTCTATTATATTTCACTCTATCAGAGTTTAGAATCAATGAAATAATTTTTTTACTTCTTCCCATTCTATTATATTCTATACTGTTAAATTTTCGATAAATCTTTTAAAAATCATTCTATTTGGTGTCCCGCGATAAAAAAAAAACTGATAAATTTATGAACAAGGATTCCCTAATTGTCTACGTCAAAACTGTATATAATGCTGATAAACTGATTAAATTGATTACTATTCTGTAAGAATCAATAATATTTTTCTCGCTCTAGGTACAGCTGCACAAATATATAAATTATATTTCTGTTTAACAGTTCTACTATATTCTATTGTTATTTATTTTTCCAACGATGAAGATTATAAATGATATATGCTTACATCTCTATATTGGTTAATTGAAAGCTGTGTGTCTTCACAAAACTTAGCTCATTGGTTTTTCCAACACATATTCGCATATTCATATATATTCTACAAAAGGGATTACAGGGTATATCAACGTCCAATGCTCATTTATCAGTAGCTACTGTAGCCATCGCCTCCTTACAAGCGTTGGCTGCTTCGTGAGTGGCTGCCAGAGGCCTGGGGGATGGCGGGTGGCAAGTGGCTGAAAAATATTGTCGCGCATTTGTTCGCAGCTTACGAAAACATTTTTCTTAACACGCTCAGCCATTTTTTGCACGCTTCTTGTAGTTTTTCGCAACTTTTGTTTGCCGCCCGCTTTAAGCGACGCGTTTTTCTTGCTCAACTTCAATTTGGACCGCAGAGTGCACAATTTAAAGCATTTACGAGTGCAATTTGTCTGCAGCACCAAAGTCGCAGCCCACAGTCGCAGTCAACTCGAGTTGCAGTTGAGTTTACATATATACAGCTTTCTTTTCTAAGGCCCCGGTTACGTGTCCTGTGTCCTGTGTCCTATGCACTATGCAGGCTGCAGGTCGGACCGCCCGGCTGACTCTCTTACTGACTGGCTGACATTTTTCTTGGCGTAAATCTGGCAGCAGCAACTTTAGCTGCTTTTTGCAGCTCATTGAATTTCGTGTGCTTTTGTCTGCCATAGCCATAAAGGTATATGCACTAGCCCCAACACCAAGCACCCCGTCTCGTTGCTTTGGGCAACTTTCAAGCAACTAAGTGCCAAACAGAAACTATTTTGCAGCCTTTCCCTCTCATGACATGGGGCCGTCTGCAACCTGCGGGCTTTATCTGAAGTCAGGGAATGGTACTCTGGATGTGCCTGACTCTATTTGGAAAGCAGTGCCAAACACTTTGCATTTGCCGCTCGCAACGCTCGCCCCGCCCCCGTTTGCAGTTGCAGCTTGCTGGCGTTTATTGTCAATACGAAAGTTTTATACATTTTACCAACTTCTTTTTGTATCCATCCAGCTTGTGCGTAAAATGTGTTAGCGGAGGGTACGGTGTGTGGTTATACAAAAGTCGAAGTCATCTGCAGTTCATGCTACGCGTGTGGGCTTCACTTCGATTCCAGCAAGTTTTACAAAACGCTTTGGCGTTTAGTTGTGCTAAAGTTTCATGGAGTTGCTTTCGGTATTGACACGCCCACACGCTCAATCGCCTGAACGTGTGGCATGTAATTTATGGGCCGTTGCCACACACAACTTTGTATGCAGCGATAATCGCAGGTCAATTTCATAAACAAATAACGCAGCTGCTATCTGACCGTAAGTGCGACCCGTACTCCAGCTCACTTTGCATACGAGCACCGGCCATAATGAAGCCGTGGTAGACACTCCAACTGTAGCTTATCTTAATTATAGATCGATACACAGAGCTCTCGTGTCCAGAGGTGTCTGCCCATGTCTACCCTCGCCCAACCTGCTGCGTGTCAAAACTAATTCCTGCCGCTAAGCCTTGTCGCCCGCCTGGCTGTACCCGGCGCTGGGGCAGCAGTTGCTTGTGCTGTCATGAGCTGACATAATAATTTATACCGATTGACTACCCCCCTCTCCACCACGGAGGGCCCCACTCATTGAGTGACTGCGTCTCTAGCTGTCTGTCTCGTCTTGTCAGTGCACAGAGTATGACTCAATTTAAGCTTGCCAAGGCATTAGGCAAAATGTCAATGTCAACGAGTGTGAGTGTGTGTGTGTTTACTTGTAGATGTGTATCCGAACTGAGGCTCTGCCAGCTGTCATGGCAGTGCCAGAGATTTTTACCTTAAGGCAGTCCAATCTGCCGACAGTCCACAGCCAAGGGCCAACATCAGGTCCTTCTCTACCTCTCAATCAACCTTTCGGTCTTTCTCCCTCGCTCTCTATCCCCCTCTTTCTCTGTCTTCCATTTTCCATAATAATTTAGTGTAATTTCATGTTAATCAGAGCAAACATCTATAAGTACTGGGTATGAAAATTACAAATGGGGCCCAATGCATACTCAATTGATTTCCAAGCCACAAAATTAAATTCTGCTAAAGAGCTGCACTAACCCTACCGTCCACCTCCCTGTCACTCATTCAATGCATTTTGCATTTTATGGCCGCTCTAATTAGAGTCTGACAGCAGCCAGGAGAGGGGGCTAAAATGATATACCTAGCAGTGATGTGCTCTGGGTGGAGCAGTTCTCGTTTGTTGGTATTTGTGTGTGCGTGTGTCTGCGTGTGTCTGCGTTTAGCAGAGACAAGTTCAGACTGTTGCCAGATGTGTTGCATAGTTTGGTATTATGGCGGCTGAGAGACAAACACATCGACACCAAAACAAGGTGAATCCAAATGTATGCAGCAACAACCGACGAGCAAGTGGAACACAGAACACAAATGCCAACAGCTCCAACAATAACAACAACAAATACTACTATAAGAACAACAGGAGAAACAATCGAGGTGGCAAGTCAACAGTAACCAATAGTTTTATGGCCAGCGACAACGCAAGGGCTAAAGGCTAAAACACTGTGAGAAAAAGTGTGGCTGAGTGAAAAATATTCTGTTAGAGTGTTAAGTGTTCTGTATGTTTATGTGATTTTATTTATGACATCACATTCCCCTTAATATACTTATGTAAATTATTTGTAAAGTTTGTCAAACAATATTTTTGTGCTGCTAAAAGAGTTCTAACAGAAATAGTATATCTCTCTCTACAAAAATAAAATAAAAACAAAACTGATAAAATATTAAATAGAAAATAATTGTACTTCTTTAGGTAAATGCTTAAAATATTATTATTTTCATCGCCAATATAGGTTACCTAATTTTTCTCTGTGTGCAAGATTAAGTGGCTAAAATTGCCTGGAAACGCAACCAGCAAGAGGTCTCATTCCCTTGTGTGTGTGGTGTGTTTGCTTGCATGTGTGTGTGTGCGTACGGAATTCTTTACGAAAGCCCCATAGAAACAATGCTATAGTGCAAAAAAGTCATGTAAAGGTGCCTACTCTCTTTCTCTCGCTCTCTTGTTTTTGCTGCACCATTTTGTGGCAAGTGAAGCGAGGAATTGGCTTTACTCATACGCAACGTGTGCGCTGCGCTGATGAGTTGACCGATTGACCAAGGACCGTCGCTAACGTCATCATTGTGAATGTGGCGCCACTCGAAGCCAACGTGACACATATCCAATGGCATTGGCCCCACTTTAGGAGTTTATAAACACGCATCGCCTGCATGACAAGCCTTGAGCTGTTGTGCTTGAGGCTGACATGGTTTCTTTTTGCCTGTAAGCCAGTTTGTAATTGCTTTAACTGCACAGAAATAGACGGAGAGGGTAGCTCGCAACGTTTTGAGTTAGCTCAGACGAGGTCAGTCATACAAATTATTGTGTAAATGTATAGACATATCTACCTGGGCCATATAAAAGCTGACAAATCAATCATAATACTGGCACATCTGACTAAGGCGATTCAATCACCGCAAAGCAAACAATAGCCACAAGATAAACAATTAAATGAAATCCAAGCGAATTGCTTAAGGACAGCACCAGCACTCTGTCCGAGATAATGGCAGCCAAATCTCCAATGAGTTCCAATGCTTGTTCCCGTTGTTGTATGCTTGCCCAGCAGTTTCAAAGCCGCGCGCTCGCCCTAAAGCAGGCAATGAATTTTTTTTTGGTACTCAATAAACGACGACGTCGAAGCCAAAATGGCAATAAAAACGGCAATTGATAAGCGCAGGCCCGCCAAATAAGCAAACAATCAAGTGAACTGCGAACGGCCGGGACAACCAAAAGCCGAAACCGAAACCGAAACCCAGCCGGAGACTATGAAGGAGTGCACGAAGTGTGAGCCCGGGGGCCGGTGAGGGGTGAGCCAACAAGCAAACAGGCAAACAAACAATCAAACGATAAACGGATGCCAAGTGGCAAGGGGTGCACGGGCGGAGCAGGGGCAGGCCGAAAGCATTTCAACCTCAATTTGGCAAATTCTATTACGATAATAAGAGAATGACGGCGGGCGGGGAACAGCAACGCCGCCAAGTGGACGTGCATGGGTAGAGGGGCGCCACAGCAGCAAATAGCCGGAAAATGTTTTATGTCCCGGCAATAGCAACAGCAACAGCAACAGCAACAACAACGACAGAAGGCAGTTAAAAGCAAAACAATGCATTGGCCGCCACTTGAAGTGTATACAAAAATGAGTGAGATCCAATTTCAGTTCGATTGCTATCCAATTTCTGAGCAAATAAGTGAAAATGTTTTCATTCTCATGCCTCCGAGGCATGCAACAATGAATTTACTCTGAGCTGGTTAGTTGGTGAGCTAGTATGTGTGCGTGTGTGTTAAGCGTGTCAATAATTTGTCTAGAGCCCTGTCGCCTGACTACCCGAAGCCAAGTGTAAATAACAGGCAAGTCGACACAGAAATGAGCAAATATCAGCAAATAAAATGAATGAAGGCAGACTCAAAAGGATTGCGCTCCAGTGCCAGAGTGGCAGCTGCGGCAGTGGCAAGCCTTAGTCCTGCGCTAAGCAGCTTACCAGCTAAGCTCTATGTCTATCTGAATATCTCGCTCTGCCGCTAACTCTGCCTTTCCGTCTGTCTGTCGCCACAGACAATTGATGAAATCAAGTCGAAAGCATTTTCTGGTTTGCTTTTATTTTTGTTGTTCTTTTATTCGGTTTCTAAGCGTTAAGCATCTTTTGATTCTAAGCCCGATTAGGCGCATTAAAGTGGCGCTTATCCAAGCGGAAAAGGCAGCAACAATAAACAGCAACCAGCCGGGGCTATAAAACTGGCAGCGTCTGATTTTCCCTCTGCCAAGAGCCAAGCATAAAATGCAAATCTGCGATTTGGTTTGTTAAACATTTGCTTAACCACAAAAATGAAAGCCAAAATAAAAAAATAAAAAAGAGGAAAAACACAAAAAAGTAGCTCAAGCACAAGTCTCTTGCTGTTGTCACACAAGGGGAGTGACACAGTCACGACAGCAACAAGAACAACAACAACAACAACAGCAACAACAACAGCGGAAGAAAAACAAAAGCTGAAAAGCACATGGCACAGGGAAATATGCCAGATTATGAGACAAGGGCAACATATGCCAAGCAGCAAATATCTTGAGAGAGCAGCGGGGATGGCAAGAGAGAGGGCAGGCAGAGCTATTCGCTGCGGGGAGGAGAATACGCTGGCCAGCAAGTGAGTCCATATTTGGCAGGAGCTGGTGGGGAGCGGCAGAGCTAACGCAAATGAAGGCAAATTACGTTAAATAGAAAAGAAAACTTTTCCACTTTTTAACTTTGGCGTACGACTGGAAGTTGGCAAGCGGCAAGCGGCAACCAGCAAGTGGCAAGTGGCAAGCAACGTGCAGCGTTGCGCGGTTGTTGAACATTTTACAAACAATTTAAGCGTCGCATTAAATTATTGTTACGCTTACAGCTTAAACTTTAAGGCAGCTGCCAGTGCCAGGTCCAAATGTTTTCCATTTGCCGGCTGCCTTGACTTTTATGGCCCGATTCGCGTGCTCCTCCCCTCTCCCAGTAGCTTGCTCCATCTCTGTCTAACTCAGAGGCACGCGATAAGAGTGAAAAATGGTAAATTAAGCTAAAGAAAAGCGGCTACGGCTTGAAAACAAAACCAAAGATTGCTGTTGTTGTTGTTGCTGGAGTTGCTGCTGCTGCTGCTGCTGTTGCTGTTGTTACGACGTGCGTCAGACTAAATTAGAGCAAAAACTTAATTTGCCTTTTGGCTGCGCCCAAAAGTAGGCAACGGCAACGGCAAAAGCAACGCGAATGCCGAATCAAAAGGGAAAATGGCGCAAAATAACAATTATGTTTTAAGGCAATTGTATTGCTTTGTTTTCTTGTTTTCCGGCCAGATTATTGTTGTTCTTGTTGTTTTTCCTTTGCTTGTTTTTTATTTGTTATTTTTTGGTTTCTTACACTTGTAATTGAGAACGAAATAAGGTTAATTAGAGTAATGGCCACTTTGCTGCTCCGGCCTTTGCTCTCGCGCGCTAAGTCTGCTGCCACTTTAGCCGTCCATGAAGACATTTCAATTTTTGAAACAGAGCCAACAACGATTGTTGGTCAAGGCTGTTTTCTGGCCCTATAAGGTATGACTTTACAAAATGCTAGATGATTGCAGCACAAGGCACTTAAATAGTTATGTTATTTATGGCTAAAACTTTTAGCCAACTCAGTTAGTTAGCTTGTCGGCAGCTAACCGAAGCCCAGCTACTCATACGTTTGAGCAGACTTTGGTTCTCTCTAGAGTTGCTTCACGTATTTGGGCAAACACTTTTGAACTATCAAACACTTGAACCCATTTACTCCATTTGGCCAGGTCCAGGCATCAGGTCTGCCCGAAACACGTGCTTCTGATTCATGTTAAATGACTTTTAATTGGTTTTAGTGCATCATATCGTCAGAGCATTTGGCAGATTCCATGGTTGTTATTTTTGTTGTTGTTGTTTTTGTTGTTCTTGTCGTCAACGTGTTAGCTTGTTGTGCAATAGTTTGCATGGTAATTTGGCCCAAAAACTTTGTGCGCAGTAAGTTTTTTGTTTTTACCTATTACATATGTAACCACACCATTTATACATACACCCACACACACATCCATATAAAGAGTGAACCAAGCGCCTCTTCTTCTTTTTAGAAGCAACCCGTAAACTTTCCATACAATAATAATCACTTTGTGAAAGTTTTGCCTAAGCCGTCATAGCTACCAATTCGGTGACACCCAAACTTTGGCTCTGAGGCAGGAATTACTGTGTCCCCTCGTGAGGCTAAGGGCAAACTTTTTGCGGACTATCTGTCGACCAGCAGGCAGGCAGTTTGCAGGTCAGTTAACAGAAGTGACACGCCCACAAGAACTGTCACCCCTCTACCAAGACCAATTAATACATGTGCCGCAAAGTTGGCCGAGATTTTCACATACATATGTCGCCTGTCAAATGTTTGCGTTTATTATGTCATACCGGATCCGTGAAGCGACATGAGAATGTCACACCGCATAAATGGCTATATGAATGATTTAAACTAACATTTTGTATACCCTCGCTGTTGATGCCCTTACTAAGCTTATATAAATGTTATTGAGACAACGAGGATATAGTTTCAGGAAACCAGAGCTATACGAACATAACTAATGTGGTTTCTAAAAAAATTCAATAATATATAATACGTATTTCTTTTTTCCTGAATGTGAAATTTAATATTAAATAACTGTTATGTATAAAGTTAAATATAAATTTAACTGACATAAAATTGGTTAAAAAATCTAGGGCAATCCAGCTACAGGTTTAATAAATTTCATTTGTTGTACACGGCCACACGAATTGTAAAGTGCGCATTTGTTTATTTATTTTTTCTTTTGTTTTTTGATCTGCGCATGTTTAAAAATTTATATACAAATTTGATGTGCAAATTTAAATTAAATTTCTGTTGTGTACGCGCACACACACATGCACACGCGGCATGACTTTGCGACAATTGAAAAGCACACATACGCATATTCTACAAACACACACACACACACACACAAACACATATTCACAGCCATGCGGCTGGATTCATATAGCAAAAATAAAGCTACATATTTCATGGCAGACGGAAGCTCAAAAAACAAGCAACAAAAGCCGGCAAAAAAGGGTTGGCAACTACAACGCGAACATTTGGATGATGTGTAGACCTATTCAAAAGCAAAATGCAAAAAAAATATGTTATATAAACAACAAAAATAAAGCAACACGCAACTCGTTGTAGTTGTTTTTGACATTTTCATTTTGAGAATGGGTGTATGTGTGTGTGTGTGTGTGCGAATATATACGATTCTTGCCGAGCTTGTTGGCTACGCACACATGCCGAAGCGCTCATTACACACACCGATACACACACCGACTCACACACACACGCACACGTGGAGTATACGCTACTACTACAGAACGCACTCAATCATAAATGAACGCACACACACACACATACATAAAAAAAAACACACACACACACACACGCATGTGATAAGCCAGGCGAGTGGCATGTGACCTTCCGTTCAACATTTACACAAAAGGAAGTTGTTATTTCGGCATCCGGTTTAGCGGAATTGTTATTATTTATAAGCGTACACGAATCATATACAACAGATATGTGTGCGAATTCGTGTGTTTCTATATAGTATCAACTCGTTCACTTCAATTTCGTCAAAATCGCTTCCGGTTGATACCCTACACAAAATAATCTTAGCTGAGCACACAGACTGTGCTTGACTATTAGATATCAGACCTCATAATGCAAATTTTTCGATATTTTATACATAAATATAACACAAAAAATTTTGGAAGAATGGTTAGTTGAGCTTGCAATTAATTATTCCTGAATATCTTTGATCCAATTTGGTTAATAAAAGAGCAAGGTTTCGAATACTAGATATGGATATGGTAGATTAATATATAGGCATGTATTTTAGCCAATATTATTATTATATATCATAGATCATACATATATATACACAAGCCTTCAGAGTATTTCTTTGCCTTAAAGTGTATTGTAGTTTTGGATTTGGGTTAGCTAATTAACTATTAACTGAGCTCGTGTAATGTCACCCATGTGTGTCGTCAATCAATTTACACTCTACACATCTTATTGTTGTTGCATTTGATAAGAAAGCCGTTGCCCTTTTGGCCGGCTGTCCAAATGGCCAGGATTGACCGCAAACTAACTGCAGCACATTAATTTGTGTGGGTTATTATAAGCTTATTTGCGGATGCTGCACTTGCAGCAGTTGCTGCTGGCATTTATTAGTTTGCGAGGACAGCCCGGCGGATGGGAAGGGGCAGATGTCAGAATATTTGATTTAATTGTTGACCTGTCCAAATACTCAGCTGTCCGAGTGTCCAATAATTTATTTTTCAATTTAGTAATTGAGTGGCGGAACGTTAAAACTGTTTAAATGGCGTGTGCTTGTTTTATTTATTATTTTCACAACGTGTCTCTTTTGTTTTGGCTGTGTATGCAATTGTGAGAAAGTATTTTTTAATAAACATAATTTAAACATTGTTTTTCAATAATTGTATAACGCATCTGAAAGTGTGCTTTAATTAAAAGCACACTTAATACCAGACCACAAATTATAGAAATAATGAGTAATAAATTAGTTATGTTAATGCACACAAATGTATCACATGAAATGTTTTTGCTGAATTGGCTTAGTATTCCCATATTTGAAGAGAAAATAATTGCATGCTTCACAAAGATTACTTCGATGTGTCAACAAAGGAAAATATAAAACTATCGAGGGGAAAATGGGACAAAAATAGGATGCGACATGACTGCAAAAGTAAATGCTGCAAAATGTTTTTCCAGCTGCAAAGACACGCGACTCAAGTATAAATATGCAAAGCAGCTGCGCTGATTGCGCAACACGACGCGGCAAGCGGCAGGCGGCAGGCGGGTGCAGCCCAACAAGATGTCAACAAAAATCATCGACTCGCATGGCGCGGAAATGAAGCTGGAAACAAGCACCAGCAGCAGCATTGCCAAAATGAAGCAATGGGAAACTATCAGCTAACTCAGGAGATTTGCCACTAAAAGGCAGCACAGTCTGTGCAAAATTTGAATGTTACCACCAAGGTAAAGCCACTGTCGCATTGTGGGCAAACATTTTCAAAGATCACCGTGTTTGTGTTTTTATTAGCTAATTTATCCATATGTATATATAAATTGCTTCTGACTAACTATCTGACCAGAAATCTGTTAATCTGTTGCATTTGCTCTTTATTATTTTTTTAGCAACCGATTAGCTTTATCTTTATTTCCTTAAAGTTTTATGTAGCAAATCTGATCCACTATTGCAATATGAAAGAAAATGTCGAAAAGAGCTGTGAGAAAATAAGACGCTGGGGGAATTTCGCAAAGGGAATAGAAGTGAATTTTTAAGAATATCTTTGCAAATGTATTCGAAGGTGATCTGATGATAAAAACAACGTTTCTTTGAGCCGTTTTTCATAAATTTTCGACATTGCGGATCACCGATGTCAATCAGTCAGGACAAACAGTTTCTTGTATATAGATCCAGTATTTCCGCTAGTGTCTGGAAGAACTTAATTTTTTTACAGTAGAATAAGCTATTGCTCCACTGTGATTCGGCTGTTCGGAGTTCGTTCGTGGCTCAGGCAATAAAAATGCGCTCAAGTGTCGCCTGCTTAAACGAATTGTGTTCATTTCGGTTGTTGTTGTAGCTTGGCTGTTGCTGCTTTGTCATTACAAGAGAACCGTGCAATATTCAGCGACGAGAATGCAACACACCACACAACAGCAACAACAAGCACAGCAGCAGCAGCAGCAGCAGGGACAACAACTTATATAAAGTTGCGCGCACGAAACACTTCCGCAGGCGAAGAGCTTTCCGCTTCCGGTTGTGTGTGGCGCGGCGTGCTAGCTGCTGTTGGCTTCCTCTTCCTTCTGCCACAGCTGCAACTTTAAATATTAACAGCTAAGTGGCGTGTGTCGCGACTCGTAGGTGTGCGTGTTCGAGTGTGTGCATGTGAGTGTGTGTGTTAGAGCGCCGCTGCTTCGATTTTTCTTGCGCTTATCGCTGCCCGTCATCGACTGCGTGCAGCAACGAGAACAACCCGAACTCTAAGACCAGCCAGGTAAAGTCAAGCCCCTGCTCCTGTCCCTGCTTCTGCTCCTGCCTCTGTCGCTGTCGCAACCCGCTGCCGTGCCCCTGTCAAAGTGTCATTTAGATCGTAATGGTTTGATAGGAGCGAGCGCAAACACATTAAAACTCTTGCGTTACAACAGCAACAATCACTAGTATCGATATTTGGCATCGGCTCACATAAGCTACTCATAAGCTGATTGCCAGCCATTTGTCCTTTGGCTCAAATTCACTTAGTTATTGTGCATCGGCATTGTTGTGTGGGTGGGCGCCGCAAATCGCTGGCAATTAATTGAAATCAATAAAAGGCTCATTGAAGTCGAGTTACGTATACGCCGTGTGCCACTTAATGAACATGATTCAGCAATTATATAAATATGCTGCCTGCCCCCAGAGATCTTAAGCGAAAGTGGGAAATTAGGTTTAGAATTATCAAGAATGCGGTCGCTTACCTGCAAAGAATGAACTAAGCGTAAAAAATTGAGATAATTAATTGAATAAGGTATTCAAATTTGCGCCCCATCCGCGGATTTTTAATCGTTTGACAAGGCTCGTCAAAAAAAGAGAGAAAGAAAAAGAAAATAAAATCAAATGCCATACCAAGAGTTGGCAGCGCAACAATTTTTTAATTTTATGCCCAACGATTTTGCTGATTTGAGGCTGGTGAGCAAAGTGACTTTCTAATTAGTTTGGTTTGTCAAGCGAGCAACCCCAAGACGAAGATGACACACTTGACTCAATTTATTTACACACACAGACACAGACACATGTGTTCTTCGAAACTCATATCTGCCTTAGCTTTTGAATTTAAAGAATGCTTCAGAGAAACACACACGAAAATGTATGAAAGCAGAAAAATGTGAGGCCATAAAAATATGTTACAATGCTTCGTTGCTATATGAAAGAAATTATAAGGCTGTGTGTGTGTGTCTGTATGTGTGCTGTGTGTGATGGCAACGCGATGCCGCAATTTCCGCAATTAAATAAAAACGCAAACTTAAGCCGCGGGCGGCGAGTGGTGGAAAAATGAATGTCGAGTGTGTCGCTGTGGCGAAATATTTACATATGTTGTTGCTGGCTGCGGTTGCTGTTGCTCACACAAACACTCACACACTCGCACATACATACATACAGAAACACTCCTACGCAACGACACGCAACGCGTTGACGCTTTTTGATTTGAGCCTCAGCACCTGCCATTAAAGTTACCTATGCGTGTACGTGTGTGTGTGTGTGCGTGTGTGTGTGTATGTGGTGTTAGTTCATTTGAATATCATACACATGCGCCGGTGTAGACACACACACGCACACACATACACACGCATGTTAATAGCTATCAACACCGTTGGCCTCTGTTTATTTCTGGCGCGTATATTTAATATTTCTTGCTTCCTTTTTGCCATTTGAAGTTAACTTTTTGCCGTTTGTCTTGCTGGCACTGCCAAGGGCAGAGGCAAACAGCTAAGAAACGGATATTTTTGGCAGTCAAGAAAGTAAAGGCCCCGAGCAGCCGGGCCAAAAAATCAAATACGAGCACAAAACGAAACTTTGCTCATTTGCTGACTGCGTATCTCAGAAAGATACACGCGCTATGGTGTGTGCGTTGCTTTGTAGCTTTTGAAGCTGCCGCCGCTGTTGCTGGCAGTTAAAAGAAGTACAAATTACAAATATCAACAGCAGCAGCTATCTAAAGTAAACTCCTTGCCTTGCTGCTTGCCGCCTCAAAATATGCTTTTAATTTTATATGCATAACAAATTTATGCAAAGTGCGTGATGCGAGCGATCGCCAGGTGTCCCTACTGCATGTGTGTATGTGTGAGAGAGAGAGAGAGAGAGATGACAGCCTCATGAAATTATATAAAGATGCTTACTAGGTCGTTGATATGCCTCGTACCAAGAGGCGCAAAGAGGGTTGGACTATGCTTAGCCCGCTATTATATTAAAATTGCGACTACGTGCGGGTTAAATTTATGCCAGACTGTCAGTCCGGCAGGCAGACAGTCTGCCAGACAGCTGCGTACTGCTTAACTGGCGCCCTATGAAAAGTGAATTTTGATAGATGATGTGCTCCGGGCTCACATGTAGTACATAAATATGCTTTTGCCACACTTGAGCTCTTTAAAATGTTGACTCGTGATTTATTTGGCAATGCAAAATACGAAATCATTTAACAGTCGCCACTAGCTGAAATGGTTGCCGCTTTTTTTAATTAAACGAAACAAGTTTCAGCTTACGCCCCAATGCCAACCCCGGTGGGGGCGTGGAACGTGTTGATTGTATATGTGCCACAGCGCACTTTGGTGGCCAAATAAAAACCATAAATCCCTCAAAAATTGATGCTAAGCTCAGGACTTAAAACGAGACACACGCACACTGACACGCGCACATACACACACACACACATTTATATACATATAGGCAGACAGACACGTACGCATAAAGCACTTTTAAATGCGCTTAATGTGTCGCACAGCAGACGAAATCTGTGGCAGGAAGCTTTATACCGCCTTTATATGTGTTTGACCCAAAAGGAAAAAAAATATATATATATGTATATATATATATATATATATTTATATGGAAATAAAAACAAAACATAAGCCACTTAATTAGCAACCTTGACTTTCAGCACCGACACGTCGAGCTGCTGCCGTTCAATTTAAAGACTGCTTTGAAAATGGCAGCTAGCTTTAAAGTGCTCGCAACTGTGGCAAGCGGGTTAGTTACCAGCGGCGGTGCCACCCGCTGTTTGGTGGCAGGTTTTTGCCGTTCGCTTTGCTGGAATTTTGTGCAAATAAACACACACAATTTTTAATTTACTTTTTGCGCGCGCTTCGCCTTGCGTATTTTCTCATTTGAAGTGAAATCGAGACAGCTAGAGAACCGTAAGCAGCGGTTGCCCCACAATTCACGTGGTGCTGTGGTACGCAGCTTATGCCAGTGCCACTGACTGTGGCTACGACTGTGGCTACGACTGAGGTTGGCAGTCATTGCCATTGCTGCTTTTTGTTTTGTGCTGAATTTTTAATTTGCCTGGCAAACATCGCAAGAAAGTAGCAGCAGCAGCAGCAGTAACATAAGCCACGACTTGTGAGTTTGCGCTAAGTGTCTGCTTCTACCTTTTCTACATTTGATGAAGGTCAGGCCCATGTGATTCAGCAGCAGCAACAGCAGCATCAGCATCAGCCGAAGGTTAAGTGCTGAGCTCTTCTACTTGGCTGCCTTGTATCTTGGCTCGAGTGTCCTACAAATTGAAATATTACGTTGGGGTTGATGCTGCTGTTACTGCTGTGGCCGCAGCGGCATTGCTGTTGCATTTTTATTTTATTTTTTTCAAGAAAATGTTGCATGTTCGTATGGACACTCTTATGGCATAAAATTTACATTTTTTGCCGAGAAGCGCATTGAATTTAATTACAATTTTAACAGCTATAAACGCACGGTGCTCAACTATTGACACAGCATGAGAAAGTGGCATGCATTGAACGCATGGCCAACGGCACGTATACGCAATAACACGAAAGTGGTATACGCGCCGCACAAATATATGGCAACATTCAGTGGTGCAACAACCGTGTGGCAGCGGCTGCAAGAGAGCGAGGGTGGGAGCGAGTGCAGTAATACAGGCGCATGCTGGAAGAAATACTGACCCAGTTTGACTTTGGCTTCATAACTAATTCACGCACACACAAACACATGTGCACGCGCGGACCTGGGGCAGTACATAAAGCATTCTTGTTACACGGGCCTTCTGGCACCTGTGCGCGTTGTGTACACACACGGCCAGGACTCGCAGTGGCAGGTCAAGCCGGTTTGGTGTTGGTCTGGGTCATGTCGAGGGTCGAACGGGTGTTGCAACATAATTAAGCTGGAATAACATAAGAGCATTGTGCGCGGAGACTGTGTAAGCGTCTGTTTGAGTGTGTGTTAGTGTCTGAAAAGCTTAAATTGATGCGATTTAACCGTTCGAGCTAACGTGCACGTTCGCAACCAGCCACAGTAAAGCACTTAGAGATGGTTCGACTGCATATGAACAAAAATTGATAATGTCTGAACGAAAAGCACAAGTAAAAGTTGCCACAGATAAGTATGAAGAAAAAAACAAACAAAATTATATATAAGTTTATCATAACCCCTACCACTGTCCAACCATCAATTTTGCATAGGGCCGAGCGGAAAATGCAAACATAAAATGAAAATTTTATACTGATTAAAATCATGCAGACATATGTCATGCATAGTTCGGCTGTGACAAGAAGCTGATTGTGGACAGGCGGGGCAAGACTCGGGGTCAGAGGCTCCTTTTTCTTGGCCACTGAAGGAAATTCAAATTCAAATGCGAATACGACTACGAATCCAAGCAAGTTGTATGAATATGTGTGCAAACTCAATCTAAATGCTATAAACTGCAAGACGTACTCAACTCGTCGTCGTCGTCGTCGTCGTCGTCGTCTTCGAGCTTGTCATGTGACAGGAAAAAGGACTTAGCCGGACTACGTTGTTGTAGACTCTGCCATATGTCGATAAAAAGGCATACGGAAATTTTTATGTCCCTCAACGTCAACCTCATTGCAAATTGTTATGTGTGTCGCCCTCTTTCTCCCTCTCTCCCTCTGCAAGTGTGTGTGTGCGTGTGTGTGGTTGTGTGTGTGTAATGTAATTGGTGTATGTGAGTGTCCTTTGACTGCTTTTGCAGTTTAACCAGTCTTACCGGCAAACCAATCGATTTTGTAGTGGCTGTTCAACGTCTTCGGTCCGGGCATACAGTTCATACAGTTTTTTTTAATGACTAATTTTGCCAGCCAATTTAATTGGCCAATGTCTGTCGTCTGCCCTGGGCCCGATCAATCAATC
Organism: Drosophila montana; assembly: GCF_035044405.1. Classification (NCBI taxonomy): domain Eukaryota; kingdom Metazoa; phylum Arthropoda; class Insecta; order Diptera; family Drosophilidae; genus Drosophila; species Drosophila montana. The sequence goes on along the minus strand of NW_026998620.1, from coordinate 11,169,339 downwards.
AATCACATGCATTTCGAGCAGAGCACTTGCAAGCATTTTGCATTTTTGATGTCCATTTGCTATTTTTATAGCGACATCGGATCGAAGGGGTAGCAAAATGAACCCCAAACGTAACGTTACCTATCGAATCGATAGTTATGATTATTTAATAAACTCAATTATATAGCCAGCAACTGCCATTGCGTGTTACCTCCTGTCACTTTCTGTATCTATGTTCAAGTGTGTGTCTGTGCGTGTGTGTGTGTGTGTCTGTGTGCGACAGAGGTTATTGCGCTCAGAGTTTCTTTTGAATTGTAGGCAGTACTGAGACTCATTTAACTTGCAGGCAGCTGGCATTTTTAATTTGTTGCTAATTTGACATTTAAATCTATACGAAAGTTCTACGAAAGCCTATGAAAGTGGCCACTCAATACAATATTCGCAATTCCATTTCCGAATATTATTGTGCTATATTTTTATTTTTTAAATTTATTTTCAACAGCTTTTTTGCGTCTCAAAATTTTCTGCACTTCAACCAAACTTTTCACAGTTGCCATTTGGCTTGGATAAATGGATAGCATTGGCTGAGCAGAGAGAGAGGGTTAATTGGGAGGGTTACGAGCTGATTTCATGGCAATACAAAATCACTCTGCTCCACTGAAGTTGGCCAGTTATTATCGATGAATTTCGGGTTGCATTTTTAATTTGAATTTCGATGGTTGTTTGGCATCTTTTTTATTTTTTTTATTGAAGTCTCAATTGACATGAAAAGTTCGTTAGCTACTTCAAATTCATTTTAAATTCCGCAGTACAGCAGAAATTTTGCAGCAAGTGCAACAAACTCAATGGAGCACCATGTTTATTTACTGTGTCCTTGTGGCCAATTGGAAAAAAATGCTGTTGTTCGCTATATCTATTGCTGTTTACGGCACGTAGCAACGCTCAGCAAACATTTAAAACAAGTCAAGCTGCCGTGCAAGATAACAAACTTATTCACACACAGACACACTCATACACACCTCTGTGTCGTCAGTGCTAGCGCACACAATAAAATACAAAACAAAACCTCAATCCAAAGTGAATATAAATTGTTTTACAGCTGACGTTTGCTTTGCATTTCAAATAGTTCAGAGACTCTAAATCGACTCAGACAGACATGCAGGCAACGCTCAGCGTTCCCAACGGGCTGCAGGGGAGTGCCACGTATCCAATGCATGCCAAACCGCTTGCAGGCAATCGTGTCCCAGACCCGGTTGAGCGGCTGCCTCAGCACCCGTCAGCACAAAGTCCCGTCGATGGTCTGAAAGGTCATCGTGTTAATTGGAGCATAAGTGATGGCATCTGGCGCTATCTTCGTTCCAGCTAATACATAAGTATAGTTTCCACATGTGTGCGGGGAGTGTTTGTATGGCCAATGAAGCGTTAAGTATTGTTTACCAATACTGCACTCACTTAGACTGCAGCCAATATATTTTTAGATACACCATAATAGCAAAGGTTGGCTAAGACACAAGATGAAAGTGAGACCGAAACATGTGTCCATGGTTTAATATAACTCAAGTTGGGCATAGTCAACAGTTCCGTCAGTCATTAGTTAAAAATCTTACCAACTTGTCACAATAATTAAATCGCAATTAATTTCACATATTACTTTGTTGTTTATCATTCATATTTAGATATTGTCAGTCAAATCACAGCGCAATCACACAATTTAACATGCTGTCAACTTTGACAGTCACACTATTCATATCGATTAACGCACTAATAGCTACACTACATCTGCTCTGATTTAAGTTATAGTTGCTTGCTTACCTGAACGGCCAATTGTTAGATTCAGGTCTGTCTCCAAGGCGGTTGTGGCCGATGATAATGATTTGTCGGTGGGCAGGGCCGGCGGCGGCAATGGCAGAGGACCCACTGTCGAGGTGGTGGTCAAATCGCAGCATTCGCGCTCGGGAAATTCACTGCAGCGTGCCAGATGAAGGGCGCCGCCAAAGAGCGTGACCCAAACACTGAGACAGCACGAGAGGATTTTAAGATTTTTTATGCGAAAGCGGGTCATTTTGGTGTCGGGTCTCGCTTTGTTCTCCTGGACGGTGTTGGAGACGTAGGCGGTGTGCCCGACAGGTTGAGGAATTTAATATTTTTTGCTACACTTTGGATGTACTTTGTGTTCCTTTAATTATGTTGCTCTTAAATTCTTTTACACTTTGTAGACATTTATAATATGTAAATGTAAGTATTAGTGCATTTAACACTCCGTTGCTATAGGCGATGACATTTTTGTAGCTGTTCTCTTTGACTCGATATTAACAAAGTTGACTTAATCCAAAACTGAGCTGCTTTCATTAATAATTTTGTTTTGTTTTAGTCTGCACACTGCTTAACATAAAAACACTTTGTGTTACACCTGCTTTCAACTTTTTTTACTATGTTGTGTAATCAAGAATTGCCATAAAAGAGAGAAGCGTAAAAAATGAATATTTCAAGGTTTGCCTTCTGCTTTTGCATCAGATTTGACTTTAAGCATTGGCTAAATTTTTGAAAACGAAAATCTCTTGAAGTTGACAGGAGCCAGTAAGAGACAGGACGACGGCCAGCCAGACAGAGAGGCAGAGAGTCAGTCCAACTATGAACAGCATTTACAATTACTTTCGACAAAACTTCTATAGACAACAATAGACATAATGCAGCAATAACGACAACACCACAAATACTCGTATCCATAGGCGGCCTTAAAAACGGAAACACACACACACACCACGAGGCGCTAGAGACTGAATGTGGGAGAGATAGAAACGGGTGTGGAGGCGCAATGATGGAAGAGCCGCCCACAGCAAACACTGAATAACATAAAAAACTTTTTCATTTACAATTTGCTCACTGGGTCTATGGCAATGCAGCCAAAGTAGCAACAACAACAACAACAGCAGCAATAGCAACAACGACAGCAACAGCAGCAACAGCAACAGCAACAACGACAACGGCTAACAAGAAAATGTTGAAAAGTTTTAGTGAATGCGAAAAGTTGTTGCTGCTGTTGTTGTTGTTGTTGTTGCTGCTGTTTTAGCTGTCGCGACTTGCTGCGGTTTTTGCGTTGTGCCAAGCTTTTAAAATTGTTGCCATTGTTGTTGTCGGCCAGCTGACTGGGCACTGCAATTGGGAACTGCCGTCTGGCAACATGGCGTATGCGCAATATGCAACTCAATCAAATTAATTCCCCTTGCTGAGCTTTTTATCGAGCAAATCGCACGCAAATGTTGACAGAATCAATAAAAATATAATTTGCTGTGATTTGGCTCAAAGAGAAATGCAAACTCCCCCCACCCGCCGCTTACCCGCAATGCCAGTCCTCGACAATGCCCGCTCTCAGGCGCTAATGCACTCACAAGTGCCGGAAATCGTCAGTTTGGGTGCAGGCAGGGGCCGGGAAGCAAACACTTCTGTGCACAATCATGTAAACAAACAGGCGACAGCGGGTACAGACAGCAGGCAAATGCCGCATGCGTCTGCCAGAGCGTTAAAAAATTATTGCCAAACAACAACGACAACAACAACAAGAACAACAAGAACAACAAGAACAACAAGAACAACGTTGACAACAAACAGTGATGAACATACAGATACAGACATGTTGCAGTCAATCACCAGCGGGCGCGAGTGCACAGGCGACGAAAGTTGCCAGTCAACGAAGCGAACGTAGGCAAACACTGTGACACACAGATTCACACACACACACACACACACCTTAACACACATTACGTAGTTGGGAGGAAGGAAACTGCAAGGCGCGAAGGCGTTTTGTGCATTTCCCTTGTTGTTTCTGCTTGAAATGATTTTTTCACTGCTGCTGCCGCCTCTCTGTGCTGCCTCATGGAACGTAACGAGCCGCACACCACGCAATAACGTTTTTTTTTAGTTTTTTATTCTATTTTTTTTATTTTCTGCAGCGCGACGGCCGTTTGAGTTGTGCACGTTGTCAGAGTCGTTTGCTTTTGAGCCAAAAGTGTTGCCATAACGAGCGTAAAATGGCGGCAAAAGGACGATGAGGACGAGGACGCTGCCAAAGACAACAAGCGGCGTGTTCTAAAACAAACACAGCGCCATCTCGGTGTAAGTGTGTGTGCGTGTGTATTCGTGTGTGTATAAAAAAAATAACGAAGTAAAAATTGAAACTAAAATAAAGCCATGTTTGCCTCACAAATTGTTACGTGCGCCTGCCTCTGCCTCTGCCTCTGTCGCTAGCTGTGCCTGTGCCTGTGCCAGAGCCTGTGCCGTTGCCTGCTCAGCCTCCACCCTTGCCTCGGCTTTTGCCTCAAACTGAAAATGTATTTATTTAAACTTGCAAGTTGTTGCATAAGTTAATGCAACACTGCTGCACCTGAACTGAAAGTCATTGCCAGAGCCACTACTGGGGCCTCTGAGCCTGCCCGGCCTCTGGCTTGTGGCTGGCCAATTTGTTGGTAAAATTTTATAAACATATTAAAATATATGTATATATATAGTACGGCTTGAAAACTGGCCAACACATAAGCTAAACTCAGCTCAGCAGCTGTGCAAATAAGTGTGTCAATGGTCATGCTTTGAGTCTGGCCAGCTTAACAGGCCAACAATTCGAACTCCAGCTGTGCACCCAAATATTTCTATCTTGCTCTCTGTTTGTAGTCCAGTTGAGTGTGTCTGTGTGTTTGTGGATGTGTGGGGGGTGTGTGTGTGTAACTGACCAAACAAGCCAATAAATATACCACAAATTGTATGCAGCCAGTGTCAGTCGGAGAATTAGCACTGCATTCGACATTGTATTGACTTGGCCAAGTTTTTGGTGCAAAGATAAAATGCCAAGCCACATGCCATTCACAAGCTGGCCAAAATTCGATTTAAATTGAAATTCTTTAGCTGCAAATTTCGATACTACAAAAGACGCCAGACAAAGCAGACAAATCAGCTCTGCCACAATACCATACACACACAAACACACACACACACACACACATACAAAATCACATTCTCCATGCCACAGGCAGCTACTTAAGTGCATTTCTCACATAATTTACTGAGGTGTTTCATGTAGTTGTTCGCAGTTCTCGTTGGAAGATCTAATTAGGCGTCTGTCGGCGTCTCATAAAAGTTGCAGTCTCGTTGACTGACTGCCGACAGATTGCAACAGACTTGGGTAGCTCAGATTGCACAGACTTTTATGTAATTAACTGTGGCCGACTAAGGGGGGTGTCTCACCGAGCAACACCTATACGTTGTCCCTTATGAATATGCCTCGAGTAACATTTGTCTTCGCATTACAAATGCAATTTGACGAAACGCAATGACATTACAACAAACAATTATCAATAATAGTTTACATAATTTTATAACTGCAAGGCTTTCATTTTTTAAATATAATTAAAGCACACCAGAGCTATAGGAAATGCCACAATAGCAGTGCATAGGTATGGTTAATTCACCTGCTACTGTGCTTTAATTGAAGCTTTAATTTTAACAAATTATCATAATAACATTTTTCAGAGTGTTGACAAGTTTTTTCGTGGATCTCTATGAGTTTCAAACCTGAAGGTGAATGAAGTAAATCCTACAAGAAGCTTTCAGTTTAAGTGGAAAGTTGAAGAAGCTTGAATGCTTTTGTTTGAGTTTTAAGTTACATATAATTAATCTTACTAAAAGATTTTTAAAGCTGCCAAAGCTCTTTAATAAAAATAACTATTTTTTCCCAGACTATACAATTTGTCGTACCGGAAGCTTATGAGAGCTTTTGGAACAGTTCTTTTCAGTGTTCAACTGAAATCGAGATAAAAACAAATCTCGCAGTTTCATTTTACTTAAATTAAACTATTATTAATCATATGATAAAAGCTTTGATACAGATAGCTGCCTCAGCTAGCTGGCTTATTTGTTGATTTAAGCACATTTAACGATACTTTTCAAAAGCATTTAATTACATTTACAAACGTTAATGAATTCGTAATAAACTCGCAGTAACACAAACATTTGCGAGCGACGCCTTGGTGGGCGCCATCGGCTGACAATGTGCCCGGTAATGAGTTGCCGTCGCTGTTGCTATCATTTTCTGGCTTCGCATCGTCCCTGAAATTAAAGTGAATTGTGCGTACTTTTTGACAACAAGAAGAACAACAGCAGCAGCAGCAGGAAGAACACTGTACATGAGTAACTGGCAGACAGTTTTCTGGCTGTCTGTCAAGGGGTCGGAAGCTCTGTCTCATATATTATGCAGTGCGAGTTTTATTGTTTCTGAAAGTTGCAATGAGTCGGCTCATCTGATCGTTTCCCTACCCCCTCCCACTGCCAGCCTGTGGCCTTGTCCGACGGCTGTCAAGTGCTGGCAACCACCTGCCATTCTCAGACGTAGTATCTCTGCCTGTATGTCGCTTATTGCAACACATTCACCCTTACGTCAATGGAAATACACATCACAATTATAAAGCACGAAAAAAAAACATATCGCCACGCTGGCTTACATGGCGCATACGTAACCCGGAACTTGCTTAATTATTTGTGAAGCTTGTAGGAATGCGTGTGTGTGAGTATTTAAGAAAGCTTTAAAAAATGTAAGCTGTATGCAGTAGGCAAATTCTTGGTAAAAGTCGAAGCTGGCTTAAAGCTTTAAACATGCCTTGAAGAATTTTTGAAACAGCCGACTTTTCTTGACACCACGCAATGCTATTTTCGAGTGCGTTGCCATTTTATGGCCCAATTTTATAAATACCGAATGCAGACGCTATGATTAGACCGAGAGTATGAGTGTGTGTGTGTAAGAGAGTGTGGGAATAAAGGCAGCTGACATATAGAACAATCGATCGGCTTGTTAACTAAAAAACTATTTAAGTGGCGCAGCAGGCGGAGAGTCCACATAAGCACTCGAGTTGGAAACAGCAATAACCTTTTGGATTTTACAGTTTGAACTTTTCATTATCGATTCGGGTAAATGCCAAGAGGCACGGGCCAATTAATATGATTTCGAGCTGCGATTACGCAAATCGTTTTTGGGTTGCCCCTGAAAGTGTAATTGTGTGTGTGAGTGTAAGTGTGCCACGACTCTCGGTCGTATCATTAATAAATGTCGCAGTAAGGCGACCAGGTCAGACGAGCTCCAGCTCCAGCTCCTGCTGCAGTATGAGTAGCCCCTGTTCCAGGCTTGAAGGTTTTGCAGGTTGTAGCATAATCCAATCGACCGGGCATACACATACACACACACCCACACCCACACATACGGTCACTCTCTTGGGGCTTGGGTTGTACTGGGCATGGACATGGTTGGCATTAGGATAATGGATGATTACTGGCAAACGTGTGGCATGCGGCGGGGCGCCCATTTACATGCAGCAGCAACGTTAGTCAAAGTCATGTTTCGGTTTAGGGTTGCACCAAGCGTTGTGTTCGCACACACAAACACTCGTAAAGTCAATTTCATGTACAATTTTATTTGCATACGAGTACAAGGCACACACGGACACACACACGCTTAGATAGACAGCCGGCACTTAGATACACATTTCGGTTCGTCTTATTGCATGCCTTGCAATTTATTTGTCTGTTGCCCCGCCAAAAGAAAAATAGTTGCAAACATCACTGAATAAATTTTATGCATTGACATTCATTCGACCGCCCCGCCAGCCACCTCCTGCCGCTTCTCGTTTGTTGCCCCCATTGCCGAATATTGCAGCGAGGCAGACGTCAGGAGTTGCTGCGACAACTACATATCAAATTGACCCAGTTATGCATTGTTGCCACCCCTTACAGCGCGCACCCCGCGCCAATCAGTTGTCTGCTCTTGCGCTCATTTTTGCGGTGTGTCTGCTTGAAAATTTGGTCAATAATTTGTAGAGCTGCGCCACGAGCGTGCCGGGCGGGCCGCCCACTTCAGGCCCAGACCCGTCCATCAATCATGTTTTCGGTTCTTGTTCTTGCTGCTCTTGGTTATTTTCGTTGTCATTGTTGCTGTTGCTATTGCTGTTCGTGTTGTTTAACGTCTGCAATTGCATTGATTTTCAATTTTTTACCATGCATTATTTGTGTTTACAATTGGTTAACAGCATTTACTGGCGCACAGTTATTGTTTGTTTTCGCGCCAATATTTCAATAATTGCTTATTAAAATGCATGTGTTTCAATTTGCTGCTACTTTTTTTTATTATTTAACAATTAAAATAATTTAAAATGCAACTACGGTGAGCAGCCACATTAAAGACAGCTGGCTGGGAACAATTACTGTTTCCGCGCAAAAAAAAGAGATCACATATTAGCTCGAAGTTTGGCTAGAGCTTGAAATTGGCTGAGATAAAGGATATATGCATTTCCGTTCTTGAAGGAACAGATTTTCGCCTCCTTTGATGAGGTACATCGCATTACTGTTCCTTCTCATAGAATCTGGTATTTAAGGCATGTTTGTTATGTAATATGATGAGCAATTCGGAAGGCTAACAACTCCACGAACTCATCAGCGTCTATTTCTGACACACCCACACACACGAAAAGCTTTGTATGTAATCTCGTAAATTGTTGATAACATGCTGCGGCTAAACGATCTGGTGGGTGGGCTGGTTGGTCACCTGACAGGCAGTAAACGCTAATAAATAAGCTTCATATAACTCCATTGCAGAAGAGGCCAGGCATTAATAATGCAAATTGTGCACTGATATGTGAATAACTAGGCTGGTCCGCAATGCACTCGGTCAGTGCATTCTGTTGCGGAAGCAGGCAGGCGTCAGGTGTTTAAGCCATTTGCCATTTGTCAACTGATTGGGTCAACAAACTGCTCCACTTTGCTACACGAAATCAATTCATTCATAATTAAAGCAGGAGCACGCACAAACAAATAGGCAAGCAATTAGCATTGGAGTTAACAGACAACTGAAATCGCTTTTTAAATGAATGAAAATAAAATAAGGTAAATAATAAAAATAACTAAAAGTCCAGCGAAGCAGACAGTCTGACCAAGCAGACCGCATCAAAGCGGCTCATCGGTACGATGGTGCGTATGAGCGATATGTGAGCAGCTCCGGAAGCTGGAGAAGCTCCCCAAATGCCGTACAGTTTTTTATGCATGTTTCGTCTTGACACGATGCTGCATGCTTGTTGCCACATGCATACACACTGAGATGCGTACATACATGAATATATATATAAAGTAATTCAGTGTTGTTCCAATAAAGTGCTTCATAAATATTTATTGGATTATCGAACGTATCGGACGCACACGCTCATACAACAGCAGTGGAGAGAACAGTCGCCTGCTCCTGCTGTGCTATAGGTATCCGTCCTCGTACGGGTGCTTACCGGCTGTCCTGTCTGTCCTAACGCACCGAGTGCCATTGCCGTAATGAATATAAAGCAATGAACATTGCAATAAGCGCACGTATGAATAAATGAGTGCAGTATTGAATGGCGCTGGCCAAGAGGGCTGAGTAGATGTGGATAAAAGTAATGCCCATGTCTAAGCGACTGTCACTCCGAATCTACTCGCCATGAATGAATGAATATAGGTATGAATGAATGCATGGCTGCCACAAATCAACTAATAGCCAAAGTACATTCAAGAGACTGCGCTCCCATTCACACTGGCCCAGCTCATTGCCCTTTGCTAAAACTACAGACTCTTTGGCGAGCTCAACTAGACAGAATGCGGCAAAAGTGTTATGGCCAATTAATTAACTGAATAAATGGCGATCTGGAGCTAATTGGACTATCAATTAACTCGCCTGAGCTCCAATTATAGTATCAATAGCAAAAAATGTCAATGCAATCAACTTGTCTCTAATAATGAGCGTATTAAATGGATATTTAATTAAAGGTATTAAGGCGTTATTAAAACTCGTCAAAATCTCTCGCACAGTTACCAAATTCAGACATTTTCAATTTGACAGCAGTAGCAGTAGCTGCTAATATGAAATTGTATATATTATTTATTGCAACATTAACATTAACAATCAGAATGTGGATGCCACCTTGGGGCTTCATGGATATTTCGGGTATGGTCGCATAAATATTTTATGGCCTGTCCTTGTTTATATGTTTTGGTCCGTATTCATGTGTGTGTGTGTGGCAACTTCTTATTTTAAGTTCATTTACACATTTTACGAAAACATTGAAGCGTATAATTCGAAATGGGAACTGCTGCTGCTACAAAAGTCAAATAAAACTGATGGCAGCGGTGCAGCTCGAATCGAAACATACACATGCACACTCACACACGGGGACATACACGCTCCCAGTTACATGCACCCATACACATACGTGCCTAATGTATTCATAGAAAATGACAACTGACAGGAGAATCAGACAAATGGAAAATCTGACTTGGTGAGCTCTATTTTGCTTGCATTTTTGTTTCGTTTTGTTTTGTTTTTCCAGCGCTGCCAAACAATGAGACGATCACGAGACTGAAAAGGCGACATCGCGACAGTTGGACAGCTGGCGGTAAAAGATACAACACAAATCACACAAATATCGAATAAGTGACATTGGGTGCAGCTGACAAGGTAGCACGTGCTAAAATCGACACAACACGAAACGAAACGAAACTATTTTATGAGCACAGTTCGAATCCATTTAAGCAATTCAACACATCCTTTTTGATTTGCTTTAAAATGTACTACAGATAAACAAAGTCCCTGAGTTCTTGGCATAAATTATTTAAAGAATTTCTATTAATTCTCTAGCTTCGTTCAGATTGCAATGTCATGAGGTTTTTGCCTAAAACACTTTTTTAATTCAAATACTTCTTCGATAATCTCTCACGTTCAAAAATCTCAGAAGCGATCGGAACAGAATCGAATGAAAGACAACTCTTTTGAAAATTTCCTATTCGGGTTGCCTTTAAACTATGTCTGTCAGGGCATAAAGTGGTCGACAACCCGCACTTAATTTTCGTTTGGAAATCGAACTATACGAGCCTCAATTGTCTGCAGTTCATAAAGCATTCAGGGGCAAGGCACACACAAATTACAAGCGCACTATGTTCAGCATTATGCATAGTCAGCAACTTTTCAGCAACTTTGCTGTGCAAACTGTTGGCAAGGGGCTGCGGCAGCCCCTGCTACGTCCTGCCACTTGCTACCTGCCGGCTGCCTCCATTGTAAGTGATGCAAGCGACGATAAAAAAGGCAGCACCGAGCACCCAACACAATGCGCTTAGTGGCGTCAATATGGCCGCACAATTCATACATTGTAATATCGATTACGAAGCACTCGAACTCGAAACACGTTACCTACACAACTCACACACACTCACCCAAAATACACATACACAACTGTTACGAGGTAACTTCTACCTCTCCTGCAGCTCAACTCGGCCACTTGAGCCCAAATGCCGTGTGGCTTGTAGTTGGGCCACGCTGCGTATACGTATTAATAAAGTGCTGGTGCTGGTGGTGCACATAATTGCAGTCATGAAAAGCATTATAATACACACCCACCCTCACACACACACACACACAAACACACTCGCATAGCTTTATGGGGACATTGTATGGAGACCCGTTCGGCTGAGTACTCCACAAACCACAGTCTGGCCGCGCGCATTGATTGATTATATCATTGCCGATTGATCGCTCGAATAATTGCTGTTGATTTAATAATTTATTGCGGTCGCTATTATTTAAACTGTTTAACAAAGAAAGGGGGCAACTTTAAGCTGCAGCTGGCAGCAGGTTGCAATGACATCATTCGCTTTAAAGCAGCAATCGATCGGGCAAGGAACACGCGTTGTGTACCAAATGGCATTCATTTCAGGGCGACTTATCTACACATTGCTTTGTTAAATCTGCTTAGCAAGAAAAAATTGAGGTAGAAGAAAACAGTATGGGAAGTGGGGAGTCACAAAGCTGCATTAAACCTAACTAACAATCGCCCACGCTGGAGTAGGTGCAGCAGAAATGATTCATGATTCGCATGCAGCCAGACGGAGAAATGCAAAGTGAAAGGACCTTTATGCGCCGCGCTCAGCAACAAAAGCTGTGAAGGATATGGACGCTTTGCTCGAGCAGAAAAGCAAATATTGTTAGACTTGTGTTGGAAAATGCTCTAAAGGGAAAACAGCAAAAAAAAGCGCAGGTAACTAAGCAAAGTACTGCAAAACAACAGCAACAACAGAAAGGCAGAGGAAGAAACAGTTAAAGAACAGCGGCAAAAAATGTCAAGGTAAAACTAACATAAACTGGCACCGGGCGAGGCGTAGCAGCGGAAATGGAAATGGCAACGCCGAATGAACGTTTTATATATATAGAAACAAAAAAAAATAAATTAAATAGCTTCAACGAGTGACTTTGTGCCAGGCGTAGTGCAATAGTTTCCATTGATAAGCGAACTCAAATAAAAAAATAATAAAATAAAAACAAAAATAGAGAAACAGGTTCGCTTTAAATGGGCTTGTAATTAGAGTGTAAAAGAGCGACAGGCGCAAAGTTCGAATTGTCGTTCAAAAGTAATTAAAAAGTTCGCAGCACAGCAAAAAGAATGAGGCGACATTTCGCGATTGCGCGCACAACAAAGTTTATAACAGATTTCTCAAGTTTAGAGCAAGAGTTGAATGCATTTAAGCACTTATTTAATTTATCAGAGCGTCAAATGTTGAAATGCGCCCAACAAAGGCAAATGACTCCAGCCCTGCATTTGGTTCTGCCTATATTTGTGCTAGAGTAGTTTATGCCCAAAATCCACAAATTGTGACAACAGCTACACAACGACAAGAGCAAAGCCAACAACGAATTGTCTAAGCGGCTCACAAAACGAGTCCAGGACAAAATGTGACAGCGACAGTGACACACGAAGGGGGAAGCGACGGCAGCGTTGGCATGTGCAATGGAACGCAATATTTAGTGCTGCCATTTACCAGCAAAAAGCTGCCAGCCTATGTTTGTGTACAACACCCAATCAGTGTGTGTGTGTGTGTGTATGTATTTATTTTGGGCTGATGTGTCTGGGTAATCACGTCATTATCACGTGAAATTTCGGCATTAACGTAAATTTACGATTTGCACATGAGCACGAGCGCAAGTAAGAGCCGCAAAAAACAACAAAAAATATAAACAAAAAAAAAAGCGTAAAGTATAAAAATAAAAATATATGTGTATAAAACTACTAACGTGTAGTCAGAGTCTCAGTTTCAGACTCAGTTTCCGTCTAGCTGCCTGCCGGCAGCCTGGCTGCCTGCGACGCACATAAACTCACATTAAATGCGATTGCCAATTTATTTACTAAGTGAACGGCAACGTGGCAAGCCGAGGCGAGACGTGGCAAGGTGTTGCAGGTTGAGGGGCAGCCAGGTGGCAAAAGGTGGCCCCAAAAAAAAACAAAAAAATTTAAGAAGCGCACGCGGAACGAGCGGAACGAGCACAGCTGGTTTAAAACTTGGCTCAAATTTTAGAGCGGAAATAGTGCTGTTGTTTTTGTTCTTGCTGTGGCTGTTGTTGTTGGCTGGCAATAATTGAAGCAGCGCCCAAAAAGTTGTTGCAAAGGCTGTGCCACAAAACACACACACTTGCACACGCACACGCACACACATCCAGTTGAAGCGAATGTTGGCAAGTTTTATGCATACAATTAACGAGTGTGGCACACCTCCTATATAGGCAACTATATACTATAGAACGAATACAGTCCTTGGCTTAGCGCTCAGCTGTGCCGAAAGCAAGTGCTGTGCTGTGCCACATTAACCCATTAGGCTTAAACTGTAAGTAGCAGCAATCTTTGCCGTTGCCGGCGGGTAGTGCGGGTGCGGGTGGCTGCCTTTTCTTTTGCTTCACTGACTCGCTGGCTGACTCCTTGGCTGTGGTGTGTCGTTGTGTCTCATTTGTTGGCGTTGCGCTTTTCGCTTTGCTCTACAATTTTCCGACACATTTGCCAAATTAAATTATATGGCATATGCAGCACAAATCTGTGGCACTCGTTTGTGTTTTTTTTTTATTTTTCTTTTCTTCTTTTTTGGTTGTGTTTCTGGCTTAAGTCAAATGAAAATCACACTCGACTGACTCTGCTGACACTCAATGATTTACACGCTGTGCGCTGGCTGGCTTGTTTGTTGTTGATTCACTTGGCACTAGCTGCACGATCGTCCACGTTCACGCCTTGGACTTTAACGCACACACACACGGCTACACGAATTGGAGGACTGCCGATTGGGCATCGCCTGTGGCACGCACGGCGCTCCAATCAGTTTTTTGACGTCTAAGCCGGTTCCTAATTCATTTGCATTAATTGCGATCTAAGCAGACTCACATATGCTAGACGAGCAGTCGAGTATTCGTAATTCTATTCGCACGCGTACGTAGCCCGCTTGCCATTGGCCGCGCGTCCGTTCCACACGAGTCTTAGTCGCAAACTGTTTGTCCTTATGCCCATTGCCAGCACTTAAGGCTTCGTGTATGCTGCCACACGAGCGTTCATCGCACATCGGCAGTGTGTCGCTCGTGTCGGCACTTCGGCGTCAATTGCGGCCTCGTGCGTTTAAAAGAGAGCCTGTCGTATTTGGCGCCAAATTTGTTGTGTGTAGAGTTGCGAACAGCGGCTCTCAAACTGTATATGCCGCAAGAGACCGTAGATTGAAATATATATCACGATTATGTTGAGCATACTTAGCATACATTTCATTCAATAAATTCCCAGTGCATTGAGCTGCACTCGAATGCAATTCGATTCCTATTTCGATTCCAATCCCCGCATTATTTGAAATGCAATCAATTAAGAGGAGCTTCAGAAAATTGCAGAGCAAAATAGAAGTGAGCAGCAAGTGCACTAATTTGCTTTGCTCATGAATCAATTACAATTACGAGTCGTTGCTCTCGAATGTGTGTCAAGTGGTGCAATCAACAAATCCCTAACCTGCCCCACGAGGAGCTAACAACCCGCACTCACACTCACACACCCACACACACACACGCACAGGTGGCCAAGTGGAGACTATGCAACCGGAGTGAGAATAAAGCTAGCGAGAGAGCAAGAGAGAGAGAGAGCGGCACTGCAATTATTCGTTTTGTTTTGATATCCCATTCGCAGCTTATGCCGCAAAGTTACAAAAGCTTCTCTTGTTGGCCTAGGACTTTGGACTGCGAGCGAGTAAAGCTCGTAGCGGCCGCAGCGATGCGTGGCAATGTCCAATAAAAATTACGTATACGCCGCGACCGCCCGCAGCGTTCGACTTGTGCGGCACGAGCCTTGCGGTAATTGGCAAATATGTATGGGCCGAAGTATTGTTGCTGCTGCGCGCCTTTGGCGCTTGCCACCTTCCACGTGCAATCTGCACCCGTTTCATGCCCATCGGCAAGCTGCTCAAGTTTGAGCACCCGCGACCCATAAAACAATGAGTTCGAGCTTGCCTCCGGGCGAAGGGGGGTAGGGCCGCGTTTTAGTAATGGGCGCCGGCAAGGACTGAAGACTTGGACACTGGCATGCGGCATGTCAACGTGTCGCCAACGCAATAAATCCATAAAGCCCGGTCGCTGAACGCACGGCTGAGTCGCAAGAGCTGACCCAGCCAGTCACCCACAACCCACTCGGCTTTCATAATGACGCATAGTTGCACGTAGCAGGCGGATTTGCTTTTTGGGTGGCGCATGAGAGCACGCTATAATTATCGCACGAAATCAAAGTATTGCCTTGGCCACACCCCTCTTTGAATCGTGTCCATCCCCAACCCAAGAAGAGAGGCATACCACCGAATTTGGCATTAACGACTTCCTTTGCCCATTTGCGAATCTGCATTTAGCTACAATATCAGTTATTATTATTTTAATACAATAATAATAAAGACATAATTAGCTGGCTAACTGAGGCTTATGAATAAGTACTCACGGTATTTGGCCAGAGTTTCAAAGTAAAAGTTCCAGACTTACCTGCAAGAAAGCAATGAGAAAATTATTAAAATTAATAGCTTACAGTACAAAAACTATTTAATATGCTACAACACTGACGTTTCCGTTCACTTAAAAGGATCAATAAATACAATTTTATTACGATAGAACTAAAAATTAAAGCATGTGATCGTTCTTAATTTGAATTGTATTTCAAATTAAACGACAAGTCATTGATAAATTTAATAGAAGTTAATATCGAAAAATATCATTTATGTCTAGGGAATATAATTATGGTCGTACTTTACTAAAGATTTTGTAAAATTCAATTTAAGTAACTAAATTAAATAAAAAGTGCTTTTGATCAAAGTTCTTGTCAAAATACTAGAGGGGTGAATACAACCAAAATACCTGTGTTCATTACAACATATTTCGATGTCACACCCGATTTTAGGCAATAAAAGAATTGTAATTCAGAAAATCATATATGTAATTTATAAAATGTTTATTGAAAGCATTTTTATCTTTGCTATGAATTTACACTTAAGTTCGAGCAAATGTGCGCTCTCTTTCGTCGTAAGAATCTGTAAAATTAGTTAAATCCTGTTTATACGATACCCACTAAAACTGTGTTATAATTAAAAATCAAAATGACGACTGTATTTTAAGCTGGGCGACTTGAGGTCAATGTTGCTCATACGGTCCAGCAACAACAAGGTGTAAGCACCAAGAGTTTTGTCTGTATCGCTATTTCCAGAACCTCTCGGTTCGATCATCTGCCGACTTTGCTACTAACTCTAGGCTTCCGAGGTCGTGTGCTCAATCCAAAGCTTTAACTACATCAGAATTATGAGCGATAAAGAGGCGACAAGGCTTGCAACATTAAAGTCTACCCTTGTGTGCTTACGCCTGCGGCATACACTGTGTTTGCCAAGAAGCTCTTGATTACACTATACGGATAGTGTATAAAACGGCGACCTTAGTCAAAAATCATATATTGTCGCTCATTCAACGCCTATTCTTCCTACCATCATATTTTGTCCACATTTTTCTTACAATTAAGCAGGACTGATTTTCTACTCTAAATAGATATATCTTGATATCTTGCTTTAGATAATTATGTAGGCTACTACTATTCGAACCAGATATGCTCGATAGAAAACAATTGACGGCTAAATGAAAATGCGCTTCCGTTTTGGCGGCCAACTTCAAAGACACGCTAACAAAATAAGCCACACACACACACGCTCACGTACACACACAAGCCCAGTAGCTAAACAGCGGGAGCAGATGAATCAAAAGGAAGAAAACAGAAAACTTCAATCGATTGTGTGGGAAAATAAAACAAATTTTTGTAATAAACAAAAGTGAACGAAGTGAATGCAGAGACACGTTGCAAAATAGAAACAGACACTCCACGTGAAGCTTGAAGAGAAGCAATGTATACACACATACGCGCACACACATACACACTGGCGCGACTAAAACACACAACTGCAGACAACAGACTGCAAATTTACTTGCTTTGAAGTACAAAGCGTTTTCGTAGGTTTTGTGTGGTGCAGGTGGCACCAACGCCGCCCCATGGCAGTGCCAGGCAAACAGCTTCTGGAATTGAATTTGGAGCCAGGCTGTAACACACCATAGGACGCCAAGCCAGAGATGAATACGTGAGAATTGCTTATTTCGCGAAAATTAAAGAAAAAACATCATAACCAAGAAGCACACATACGCAGTGGCATAGACACGTAGCACATATATATATACAAATAGGCAGCTGCATATCTTGACGCTTGAAGCAGAAATCGCAACGCAACTGTGACAGTTGCAGGCACTTGAGCACCCACTTACCCAGCGCTCCAGTGGGCAGCGGTTTGTTGCCCTGCAGAAGGCGCATAATTAGAAGCAGCTAACAACCTGGCAGCCAACCAGGCTAGCCAGGCACTCGGAGGAGCGCGCGCAATTCCAGGAAGCAGCGACAACAATGCGTATCCATGTCAGCGTCAGTCAAGACAATTGCACTCAGTCACTCAGTCACCCAGTCACTTAGTCAAGTGAAGCAAAACTTTAAGTTTGCGAAGCCATCCGGTGCTCAGCTAATTGAGAGGTAGCCAACCAAAAGCCTAAGCCCCAACACAATGCCAATAGCCAGGCACATTCAAAACCTTTTCTTTCGGGTGATGCATCAAATTGTGTGTGTGGGTGAAAATGTTAATTTCCAGCAATAAACACACACAAGCACACGCGCACACTAGGCACCTGATGAAAAGGACATTGAAAGTAAATTGTGTGCACTTGGCCCAGGTACAAGTCGAGCGGCTCAAATGAACACCTTTCAATAAGGGCAACTCATCAGAAGCGTTGCTGGTCGGACTCAACCAGCTGAAAGCTAACATCGGCCAATTTCTTTTGGAGCCATGCAACGAATGGTTACGCTCAGAGGACACGCATAATGAAACGACGGTTAGTTGGCGTAAAAAGGGACGTACAACCCCTTACGAATACGCTATATTAACACATTGAAAGAAACGCACACACACACAGATGCCATGGGAAACGAAACCGGAAGCAGCCTAAGCTGAAAATTCATTTAAATAAAATTTTAATCGCATTGTTCAAGCAGCCCAGGCAAGTGAAATTGTTGCTAAAAAGGTTCAATTCACTGGGGGCCAAATGGGCTATTGAATAATTTTGATAGCCTAATGAGCCGCCGGTCTATTCAACTGGAAACATACGTGCGCAATTATGTGAAAAAAGTTTTTGGCAGGTCCCAACCCAATGGCACTTGCTTAAACTTGTTCTTAATAGCAGTGATTAACGATGATTTTGGTCAAAATAAAAGCTCAATCTTTTGAGCTTTAATACACTTCACCTTAATATCAGATATTAACGCTGACTTTGGTAAAAATAAAAGCGCAGGCTTATGAGCTTTAAAACACTTCACGTTAAGTTTAGCTGCCTTCAAATTTGTTTATTACTTTAAAAGTACATTAAAGCTTTGTAGATTTAGTAAGCTCGAAAGCTTGAATGATAGCTCTAAATATATAAGCTCAGCAAACTGGCATCTTGCTCTAACTATTAAAGCTCGTTTATAAGCTGAAAGCTCTGCCAACTTGTTTGAAATTGTAAGTATTCCACTCTTGCTCTAACTATTTAAACTTCTTTTTCAGAACTTTTAACCAGATCAATGCGCTTTATTAGCTAATATCATTCGTAAGCCATCGTTTGCGTTGGACAGTAAGGCTGTGTGCCGAGGTGTTCAATCTACAGCAGGCAAGTCGATGGGAACCGGTAAAAAAAAACTGTCATTTGTACCTTTAGACCACTTCACACACTCATCCGGGCACACACATACACTCACACTCTGGCATTCAGCTAGTCAGGCACTTGGGTCGGGTCTGTGGATCGCGCTTGGGGTAAATTACTTGACAGAACGCATGAATTGAAAACATTTGCCAACACCAAAAGCCGTCAGTTTCAGGCCAGGACGAGCCCAGGCCATGACAGAGCCACTGTAGCGTACATTACCAACACACTCACGCACACATACACACACCAGAGTTGGGCGTCTGTGCTGTCTAGTCGCATTGTCTGTAACTGTGACTGTGACGAAGTGCTGTCTGTGTGTGTGTGTGTGTGTGTGTGTGTGTGTTGTGTGTCTGTGTGTGTGTGTGTGTGTGTGTGTGTGCATGTGTGTCAGTGTTGTCTGCTTCCGTTCATAACTCGACTCGACTTGACTCGACTCTGCTCGGCTCGACTCTTGTCGCCTCAAGTTGACTTGACGGACGTGGCTTATTGTTTCATTTTGGGCTGCCGCCTGCGTTTATGACTGAAAACGCATACAATAGCAATTTATCATGACTTAATTGTGTGAATGTGTGTGTGTGTCCATGTGTGTGCGTGTGTATATCTGTGCAGTGTACTTGTCAGTGGCGTGTTAAGAAAACTTAGATGTACCTAGTTTGTTGCACGTTCAAGTTGGGGCCAATTCAGCTTTCGCTTTTCATTTGCCACTTGTCAGTCTGTCTCTGTCCTAGCCTATGTCTCGCTCCCTCTCCCTAAGCCTATTGCAATTTACTTGCAGCTGACAATTGACAAAAACTTGGATTGACACTTTCCATATTCTCTTGGCTCTATTTCACATTTTAGCGGCATATTTCATGCTAGCGGATAAAAAGCTATTAGAACTAAAAAAAAAAAGAACGCCAGCAAACGACAGCTGTCTTCAACTGCAGCCCCAGTGCATAAATCTTGTGCCTGAAATGTCAGCCCAGGCACAAGGACCCTGAAAGGGACAAGCGGGGCACAAAAAATAAAGGCGAAAGGGGCGCAAACTCGCGCTGTGATAAAATGTCGCCGCGTGCAGCTTTTATGTGGCACTGTAACTGTAGCGCTCTCCGCTTGGAACTGTCTGGCATTTCTTAAGCCCGCAGATTAACTCGGGCTCGTCGCGGGGTCTCCATCTGTCGGTGGTGCCTCGCGCGGTTTTTGGCCTCGTCAAGTCAAATTGCAAATTGCATATTCAAATGCGCGCGGCTTTTTCTAGTCAGCGGCTGTCTCTTGTACAAATAGCAAAGATTTGCGCATGCAGCGCAAAAATAAATGCAAATGGAAAATGGGCAAATGGGAAATGGCAAATGGAAAATACTTGACAGGCACAGCGCAAATGTTTTGGTCCTAAATTGAAATTAAATTCGCCTCGCTGTGCCCCTGGGCAACGCTACACACAATCATATCCAACTACTTACATGCCTCATATCTGAGATCTGACCCCAAAAATACAAATGCATGCACATGTCTGCTGCCGCAGCCCCGACCCAACCTCTTTGTTGCTATCCTCTTGGCTGCTAAGAAGGAAATGCGCCCAAAAAAAGAAAACAGGAAAGCCGACAGCCCAACATAGCCGAAAGCGGCCAACAAACAGAAGACACTAATGCTGATATGACTTCATCTTCAAAAGGCGACATGGCAGCTGCAGCAGTTGGTGGAGCAGATGGAGGCTGGGAGCTGGAAGCTGGGAGCAGCTGCAGGGGCAGCTTCAGCGATTGCACAATAAGTGGGCGCCATTTCGAGAGCTCGGTGTTTGGGTGGCTGCTGCATAGAGTGTACGCTAATGATTCTACTCATTTTCTTGCTCCCAGTCAATTTAATATTCTCAGCGCACCACCAACAACAGCAACCACGGCAGCGACAAGGATAACAACGTCGGCAAGCGAAGGAGGCTGGCTGTATGGCATGCAGTGGCAAAAGGCAATGCCAGTACCTATTTGAGTTCCAGTTTTCAGTGCGGATGCAGCTCGCCGAGTCAAGTCGAGTGGAGGCGAGTCGAGTCGTGTCGTGTCGACTCGTGGGCTGCCAGCCACTGAACCACTGATGACAACTTAAGAATGTCATTAAATTCTCATACAGCACACAAAAGCTGCATGTGCTTCATGGCGAAAGAATTGCCACGAGGATTTTAGGGACAATTTAAGTAGCATGGATTTAGAGACAGCATCAGCGACCGCAAACTACAACAAATTACAGCAGCAGCAACAACGTTGACAACATGAAGAAACATGAAGACGGGGCCCACTAACAACACGAACAACAACAATGGTAGCCAGGAGAACAAGAGCAACCACAAAAGTAGGATGCGGCATGTTGCATGTGGAATAGCAAGCAGTTGTCTCTCAGCCACTCTCTGCGGCTCTCCCCTATCGTGTCGTGTTTCGGGCCGAAAGTTAGCGAAAAACAAAAAAAAACCTACTTGCAACTGCAAAGTAAAAGCAAAAACACAAAAAGCCAGAAATTGCTTGTACCAAGCTGAGAAAAAGAAAAGAAATGTAAATAAAATAGAAAAAGAAAATGAAAATGAAAAGAAACGTATTGCTGCGGGATTCTTTCTTTTTTTTGCTTTCATTTGTGCGGCAACTTTTTCTAAGCGTATTCCTTACGACATGTGCAACGCATTCGCATTCAAAAAGTCTATTTCCCGTGCAATTGCAACAATGCTGTGCGGCCGTAATTGCGTGTGTCTGTCTGTGTGTAAGTATGTGTGTGTGTGTGTGTGTGTGTGGGAGGGTGTGACTGAGCATGTCCTGGCTTTGGCTTCTCCTACTTCTTCTGCTTCTGCTTCTTGTTCAGACTCGCCTTTGGGCGCAAAAGAAAACAAATGAGTGGCGGTTGCCGACTGCAAATGTGGAATGCATGAGGTTAGGTGCCCCACCCGACGAGGTGGCGGCTTATTTAGTATGCGAGTTTGTGGGCGACATCAACTTACCAAAACTACATACATATACATATAAGTAACAAACAATCACACACACATAGCTTTCTTCATCTATATAATTTTATACCCTGAACCCATTAAAAATGGGTAAAAGGGGTATAATGTATTTGTGCAAATGTATGTAACAGGCAGATGGATGCGTCTCCGACCGCATAAAGTATATATTCTTGATCAGCATCAATAGCCGAGTCGATCTAGCCATGTCAGTCTGTCTGTCCGTTCGTATGTAATTCGATAATCGATAGCTTGCCTCGTTTCCAAATAATCGATAAAAATCGATATCGAAATTTTGTTTTTTGAGCAAATCTCTTAAGTGACATGTATAATAGTTTTCTGAATAGTATATAGTTATCACTTATTTCCTAACGCCTCCCTGCTACCACCTCATAGTTATTAATCAAGTAAATAAACTAATTTGTATTTCCCACTAATTTAAGAACACAAATTGCGCTAGTAGCGCGAGCTGCATTTGCAGTTGGTAGAAGAGGGTTCAGTGTCTTGTCTTGTCTAGCTCACAGATTTTTCCATTCTGAATTTAATGAATTTGCATTTGAAAAGTTTCGTTAAGGTAGACAAAATTTTTTGAATGTAAATAGCTGATTTCATATTTAATGTCTTCTATTATCTATTATATCGAAGCATTCCAAAAGAAATGTAATATAATAATCTAAAATATAAAAAACAAAAATGATTAGAAATATATCGAAAAAGTGTTACCTTATACAATTGAAACAAAATTAAACGACTTTAAGGATTTTTTGAGCAAGATGGGTTTGTAAAAAAAAAAATGTTTCAAAACTATATTTTAATAAAGAAGTAAACTTTAATCTAGAGTTGAAACTGTTTTTACTCATGATTGTCGATTCAGTTTTATTGGATTAGGAGAGAGAAAATATAAGGAAAGATTAAGGGGCGTTAGATTAATTATCTTTAATTTTGATCGATAACTGCAAGAAATTGGCAGCAAATCATCTGTATATGATTTGTATACCAGGAAACAAAAGCATTTGCCGGAAACAAATTACAGTGTAAACAAACATATTGTGGATGTAGTCAAAGCGGCTCAAAGGATGTGGTTACAGTTGCGGTTGCAATGGAAGGACATTTCTTGGTAATTTCTATTTGCTTATGCGATAAGCATAAGTCGGCAATTGCAATCGCCCAACGCATGTCAAATGCAATATAAGCCAAGGGGTAGCTCCTATCACAGGACTGACACATATCGAACGCTTATTGACGACAGCCCACACAGTCAATGCGTGACAGCGGGCATTTATATTAGACATTAAAAGGAAACTGTGCAACGCATTTGATATGCTCAACATGTCGCACAGCAGGAGCTAAAGCCGTAGTTGCAGCTACAGCTGCTTGCAACAGCAGCAACAGAAGCGGAAGCTGGATATCTAACCGACGGCTGCCATTGTTGATTGCGCATAAAAATATTTATAAAATGCAGATTGCAAATGTAAAATGTGATGCATCCCGGAGAGCTTCAGATAATGCCATGTGGCTAGCTCCTGCTTCTGCCTCTGCTGCTGCTGCTGTTGAGTATTTGTAAACGTTTATTTATTTATGCATATTGATTAGTTGTGCGCAGAATGGACGTATCCAGTTGTTGGCCACGCCCAGGGGCCAACGATACATTCCGGTGTTGTTACCGCAGCAATTGCCAATGTAATTGAAGACACACACACACACACACACACACATGGACACAAACTTGAACAGGCACTGGCACAAGCTCTTAAAGATAAATGCCTCTATAGGCCCTGCGGCAACGGCGACGGCCTTGTTTTTGTTTTTCTGTTTTCCTGTTCGCACAGCGATTTTCATTTTATTTCGCAGCGAAATTTTTCTCTTTTTTTTTTTGTATTTCACACATGATTTCTGATTGCCAGCCTAATGCGCCAGACAACGACGACGACGGGCGAGGCTGAGTGAAAGCGAAAAGCTCGAGAAATACGAGAAACCAGATATACGAAAGTGAAAGCAGCGTAAAAAAAATTGCATGTAATGAATAAATTTGGAGTCAAGCAGGTGAGAGGCTGGGCGGGGCTTGGCAAACGCGGTGAAAATGAGCCTGGAAAAACGTGTAATGGAATTGCTGTTGCGTTGAATTTTTCAATTTCATTCAATTTAGAGTCAACGAAGCTGATGCCACCGCAAGCACACGCAGGAAATTTTAAAAGTGTTTGAGTGCTGCGGTCTGCTGGTGCATGGTGCGGCCAGGTGCTGGGGGCGTGGTGCCGCCTCAAAGTTTTAGCGGAAATGTAGCAATTTGTATGCTGGGCCTAAACGAATTTTAACGATATGTGAAATGATATTCGACTTGGGCACTGATCACAAATGTGCTCGTATTGTGGATGAGGTGTTCGGGCCACGCCTCCGCCTCCCTCCACAAACACACTACACACGCACACACGCACATATGCGTGTATCTATGTGTGTCTGCGGTTCTTTACGTAATTTCACCTTTCGGCAAATTGCCCGCCCGAAAGCTCATTAAAAAGTCAACGTATGGCGTTGAAGCTCTTAAACTTGTAATGCTATAAAGCAATGCGCTAAGGAGGCGGGGACTAGACGAGAGGAAGGCGCTGGGCTTGTGCACAAGGGGGAGACGTGACAGCAAATATGCACTGCCATTGCTGAATATGGCCAGCCAATTCACACAACACACTCTGGCAACGCTGCGTGACAGCCACAAACAAGCTGGCAGCTCAAATGGGCTTAAGACGAGCACAAGGACGAGCCCAGCATCGGGACGAATGCTGCGGCATGTTGCCCATGGACACAGGACCCACCATCACCCATCAGCACCCACCAGCAGCAGCAGCAGCAGCAGCAGCAGCAGCAGCAGCAGTGGGAGTGGGAGTGGCAGTGGCAGCGGGGGCAACTTTGTTTTTGCTTTGAGTTGTCGCCACAAACTGCAAAGTGTCAACAACTTGTAATCACCAGAGCAGGCTGGCTGGCTGGCTGGCTGGCAGGCAGCCGTAGGCGGTGCGGGTGGAGGCATCACCCAGCAGCCTACACTTGGTCACATTTTAACACCTGCTCGTTATCAACTTTTGCTGGCTGTACAAAAAACAAAAACCAGCTGCATGGTAAAAAAAAAAAACCAGTTGCAACACCAAAAACTTTCCTTTCCCACTATTCTATATATATATATATATATATATATATATATTATATGTATATCACTTTTTTTTTTTGGTTACTTGCTGGCTTTGGCCCAAAACCTGTCAGCCCTGTCCAGAATTATGTCAAAGTTTGCAGCACACGAAAAATGAGCAGAAACAGAAGGCCATGTAAAAACTGCATAAAACAAATGCCATAAAGTTGCAACAGAGAGTGTTGGGCGGTGTCTCATTAGTGTTGTCAGCTTTGCTTGCTGAAAGCCAAAAGTGGCAACTCTGTCATTGGCATGTGGTCTAGGCGGAAACACTGTTCACACCTACGTCCCCATAAGCTACAAATTTTAAAAATTTTACCTGTCCGTTGACAGAAAATGAAAGAAAAAGCAATCGAATATACATTCATATCTCTATTCGCATATTCAATCTGAAATATGTTTCAAATTCGGTAGTGGTAATGGGACATATTTGCATTAGCAGTATAGACAAAAACTTTGTTGAAACCCTTTAAATAAAATTGGGGAAGGTTGAATTTTTAGATTAAAACTTCAGTTGCCAATGAGAATTTTCTATTTTTTGCCGGGAAGATTTGCCGGGAATATTTGCCGGGAGCATTTGTTATTTTATATTAAACCTAGTCGTAGCTTAAATTAAAAGTATTTTTAAATAACACCGTATTATGCGAATCTCGCGAATTTGAGTAAGACTTACACCTTTCCATGCTGGGAAATCTAATGATCTTTCTCTCTGCTTATGCCCTTACCCTAATTTGCACTTACACTAATTTAATATATATCTACCTCTCTCTCAACTCTCTTTCCCTCTCCTGTTGCCTTTTTTCTGCTGCTTGTACTTCCAACCCACTCTATACTTCCTTCGTTCTTTCAGAGATGTGTGTTTGTAATCTATCTCCCTTTTAATATTGCGTTGGGTATTTATTTGTATGTAAATAGGAATATATTTTAAGCTCAGACCTGGCACCGGTTTTTTTCCAAGTATTTTTATATAATGATAACTGCTGTCTGCTGCATTTAAATTAAATGTGAATGCAGTAGTAGTCCATCTTTTCAGAATTAGTAGAAACCGTTCGGAAAGCATTTGTACTATTCGAGCCTCGAAATAATTTTACTTGCGCGAAATGTTCCCAAATTGACGCTAAAAGAAATTGTAAAATCAAGCGAAAATATTTTAAAGTGAGGAATGTGCGCCCTGGAATGGGGCATAGATAAATTAAGTTCGCTGCTGCCCCAGCCCTGCCACAACTCTGTCCTTGGTACAAACTGTAAACTGTAAAGTGAATGCTAAATAACGAAAACGAAATCGAATCGAATTTTATCTGTTTAGCATATTTGGCGGTGGCAGCAACAACAACAAGAACAACACAACAACGGCAACAAAAGGCGCAAACGACTGTCAAGGGATGCCCCAGCGAAAGGCATAAAACAATTTAGATTCAATGCGAAGGATATGCGCTTGGCTATAGCCAAGGATATGGCAAGGGATATACAATATACGAAAAGTGATATGCATACGCCATGGAGGCCGAAGCGGCGATAAATGTGCAAATTTCCTCAAGGCTCGACTGATTAAATGCCACTGAAAACATAAATTGCCACTGAAAACAACATTAGCCAAGGGAGCCACACACACACATACACACTCACACACACATATGCAGCCAGCAAACCGCCTTTGACCTTAATTTGAATAAACACTCAAACCTACTCGTACACGCAGAGATTAGGCGGCTGGCAAACTATATCGTGAATAGTGAATCGCGACTTAGTGGGCTTACGGGCTCGTGATGTGGCAGGAAGCAACCTCCCAAACAAATATTATTACCATATTGGCCGTTGCCTGGCTCAGCCCCAGTCCCAGCTCCAGCCCCTTTCCCGTTGCTATTGCCACTAATTACTTGGCACACAAAACGCAAATGTCGACTAAACAATACGTTACGCATACGCCGTGTGTTTCAGCTACGACTGCAGCCATCGACACGAAATGTCTTCATAATAAAATTATTAGAAAAATAGAAAATGCAAACGAAATTTACGAATAGCTTAAACACGCCCAGTGGCGAGCCAGCACCTGCCGCGACTACAATGACCCACCTCTGTTGTCTGCGTTGATTAATGGTCGAGCACTTCAGACCACTTCAGGAGTTGTCGTCAGGTCATGTCCTCAACGGTCAGACGTCAAACGTCGAACGCTTCATTCGCTGAAAGTCGAGACGACAGTGTCGAAAAGTGAGCAATCACTGCGAATGTGACGCGGCCGGCGACCAGCACGCAATTTACTTATTACCCATTAATGGCCAAACAACAAAAACAACAACTATAACGAGGACCAGGAGGACCACACCAGCTGGTTGACAATGTCAGAGAACGTGCTGGGCAATCGATCAAAGCCGCAATCCAGTGAATCGGGCCAAATCGGGCGTTTCATTAAACGCGGCTGAGAATGACAAATCATGTCGTTGACAATATTCGCCCAGGACAACAGTCAGCAATGACGCAAGGACATTGAAATAAAGCGTCGCCTGTCTGCCCGACTAAATCTCACTGACTGTCCAGTCGAGCGCCTGCCGGATGACGCAGCTGCTCTGAAGCGCAGTTAACCATATTTGAAATGCGTAGCTCCAGACGAATTTGAAGCCACAATCTCATGCATTGCCTAGCCAGCCAGGAATTGTTCAGGCACACGCAAATATAATTAAGCACAACGCAAACGCACAAGAAATAAAAACGACAGAAAACACAACACGCCAACCAAAGCCGCGGGCTTGCGGTCGACTTCCGGCGACCACAGACGACAACTGGGCGAAGGCGACATTTGTGGCTTGAGTCGAATGACATTGGGTTGAAGTTGTGTTCATAGATTAGATTAACCAGGACAAAGAAAATAAACTTTTTATATTGACTGAGCACTTTATGTCATTCAAAATGTTATAATTTAAGCCTTTTACCGTCTTTCATGCCTTTAGGCTAAGAATATATTCACAAGCTCCACAAAATATAGAAAAAGTTGGTCTCAAAGCTCCTGAAAGCTTTGAAACTTAATTAACAGCATGTAAAATATATGATTAAATAATAATGCTCGGCTCAGTGTCTTCCTATGAAGCCTATTTAAACCCTTTAAAGGGCTTTTATTACTTTGGATGCATTTTAAGCTTGGAAAAGTTTGTAGATTTGTTTAATAAGGGCATATAAATACAATCAACGAAATTCTAATGTTGGATTTGATTGTATATTTATCTTAAAGCTTTTTTAAAGTGACGTTTGTAATCAGAGCACAGTGTAAAAACTATTAGAAAGCTTTACAAAAAGTCACAAGATATTAACTTTGGTGCTATTAGGCTGGATTATAGTAACAGCTTTAGTTGAAGGATCAACAATTTGTGAAAATAACATAGCTTTAAATGCAGTACCCTCACTGATAAAAGCGTTTTGTTCCTAAGGCTTAAACTTAAGCATTTATCCAACTTGAAGCTAATGTCATTGATGTATACAACAGTTGCATTAGCAGCGTGGGCTTCAAATCGCGTGGGTTTCGTATATTATTCAAGTGCGGCCGCAATTGTCGCACAAACTGCCTTATGCACTTAAGTGCATTTTCAAATATTTCACTGTACAGCAATCGAAAGCGCCATAAAGAAATGCACAATTAAAAAATGTATGTGCCTCACCGAAATCAAGTCATAAATATCAATGGGTAAACAGAAGCCGAGCCGGCCGTAAAAAAACTCAAGGCATGTTACAGGGGAAGCTTGGATGAGGGCAACTCCTGGAAAAGCCGCCGCTGGGGTGCATTGAACTGCAGCGTTGGGTAGCGCGTGAGCCAGCTTGAAGAGCCAAAACACATTCCAGCATTGACCAGGCCAAGCCGAATGCTGCTTATCATTATATTTTATGAACTTTGCCGGCGCAATGTGTGCGAAATTGCTAAGCGGAGGCCTTCCCAAGTAGAGGCCCAAAGAAGCCGCCAAATTATGCGCGCGTTTTTCGCTGCGTAGGCTTTAAAGATGCCCGCAAAAAACAAAAAAAAACAGAAGGAGAGAGGCAGAAAAGACACAAGCTTCAAGTTTCCATGGGCCTCCCTTAAACTTGGTGGGTTGGGTTGGGAAGACTTGGGGCATACGAGCTTAAGCAAATTGCCATAATGAACCCTTTTTTCACCCTTTTGGCTTGCTCACCAGCTGGCTGGCTGGCTGGCCGACCGGCTGGCTGGCTGGCTTGACGCCTTGCCAATTTGATGTAGGCATGCCAGCTATACGCTTGCCAAGGAAACGTAGCTAGCAAGAACACACAAACATTAACTGTTGGTGGGCGTGGCAAGGGGTCCGGGTAGCGGCAGTGGGCCGCCTTGATGCGTTTGCCTTTTCGGCGTTAAAATGAAATCTATAAAAATAAGTGTGGCATGTTCTACGCCATTTCTCCTTTTTTTTTTTTGGTCGGTGCTCAAGCTGTTGTGGATCTCTTTGTGTGTGTGTGTGTGCGTGTGTGTGTTGGAGGTTAGCATTGGTTGCTTTTGGGGCCAACAGCCGTGGCTGCCTCGGCATTTAACCAGCTCACTTTTGGGTTATTAAATGATGAAGCAGTTTGCCGTTAATGACTGCCAAAATGGCAATGGCAACGGCAACGGCAACGCTCGCAGCGAGCCCTTTTTTTGGTCGAGACAAGCTCGGTCGATGGGGTCGGCCAGCACGGGTTCGGGTTTATTGAGCCTCTAAAACGTTGCCTGTTACCAGTTACCAGTTACCAGTTACCAGTTGCCAGTAAAGAGAGTTTCTGCCTTGGCCTCAACTTGTCTGCCATGTCAGTTTGTTTAATGAGGGTAAAATTAGCGCTGTCTCAAGCTTATTAGCCCCACTTGAGACTTTGGTTAATGCTACGCAGTTTATGGCGCGGCTTCTCTTTGATTCGGTCTCAATTTAAAGCGACTTAATTGTTTTGATTTATCACAGCCACCATTGGCCGCCTGCTCCTGCTTCTGCTGCTGCTGCTGCTGCTGCTTCAGCTATTGACTAACATAATGCTGAGCAATTGATTTTGCCCGCCTTTGATTAACATAAATGAAATGGATCAAGAGTGCCTCAAGGGATTGCCCGTCGTTGGACATTATTTGCATTCGATAAGCGCTGACAATCAATTTCTGCCACTTGACTCAACTTTGACTCGGACTCGACTCGATGCGACTCGGACTCGAACTCGACTCGACTCGACTCGATTCGCCACGACTTATGGCCCCTGTCAGGTAACGGGTCGTTGTGAATCAAGGTAATGACGTGCACTTTGATTTGCGTGTGTCATAAGGGTCACACATTTGCTTTACATTGCGCATACGCCCGGGCAGCCCGACACGCAAACAGCGAATGTGCTTAATTTCTTAGCATACCTTTTGGGGACGGCGAGGCGCAAGAAATCAAAAACAAACTAACAAACTTGAGGGTGGGGGGGCCACAACCCACTGGCAATTCTTTGGTGGCGCCACCACGCGCTTTATATGCAAATAAAGCTAAGGGCGAAGGCGCCACTTGACCACTTGGTGGCGACTTGCTGGAGCGTGCTGTGATTCCCACACGCGACTCCAACTGCGACTGCGACTGAGACTGAGAGTGAGACTGAGACCGCGACTCCTGGGGGTGTGTTTGAAAAGACTAAAAGTGGGTGGGCGAATGAGTGGGTGAGCGGTGAGCGGGGAACGGGTTTCTGCAGGGGTTTTCGCATGTGGTAATAATTCCATAAGGGCTTCTCGTATGTATATATGGCGCTTGATTGTTGTGGCAGGTGACTCGGTGACTGCGACTTTGTTGCTTTTGCTGCTTAATAAGAAACTTACGTCACGCAATATAATTAAGATAAACATAATTATAGTTTGCTGTTTGCTTTCGGTTATTTTTCCACCCTCGTGCGACTTTCTTTTCTAATTTTTAATGGAAGCGTTGTAAAAGTTATGTTGCTGACAATAATAACGTATTCCGAAGCAATAACTTATTCAAATGTGCCAATTTAATGGTTTTAATATCAAACATAAGGGTGGAAACTCTTAAAGTATTGCAGCCCTTGTATGATCATATATAGACACCAACTATGACAGACATAAACACATATATACATGTATATCTGAATCTACCCTGCATCATGCAATAAACAGTAATCCATCTATATTTGAATTTGCATTATACGTTAGCCGATTAGATAGCTCTATCGATAAGTCTTGATATATTATCGATAAGTTAGTATAACGTGGAGCAGCTTCGTTCAGTGTGGAGTCAATTTCCCTTAGCTAAGACACAACCCAAAGTAAAGTCTCGAAACTGGTAAGCTCGCGCAAAAAATACCCTTCGTTCAATTCGAGTATTCGTCAAGTATGTACACTGCGTTAAGTGAAGCTTTTGTAAATTGGCTTAGCATGGTCTGCAACTAAGACATTTGCTTTCTGCCTAAAAGCTCATATACTGAAAGCTATGGTTGAGACACTAGCTAAAGAAGCTGCAGTTGGTTCTTGTATAAATCAACGACACAGTTAAAGAGCCACTATGCTCACAGTGCACTCACAACCTACGCAATTAATTAAATTTCGAAATGAAATTGGTAAATGGAAAGTTTTTATATAAAAACCTCAAAAAACATGTCACAACCGTAAATACAATCAAATATCCATTTATCAGAGATTTCATTCAGTTTAATTGGCAAAAAATATTCACGCACAAACCGTTTAACAGGCAAATTTGATTAATTAATTGGTCGCTCGTTTTGTCCCAAGCATTTCGCATGCCGAATTTCAATTAAAGAACTTAATCATGCAAATGGGCAAGGCTTGCAAAAAAATCTGCACAGAAAACACAAACTCACCAAAATAAAAAATTCCAATAATCACGGTTATCGGCTTCAACATGTTGTCATCAGTTATGGCTCAAATGAAGCCCAGTATATATAGTAATTCCCTTCGCCTGCAAAAAGAAAGAGAATTGGAAGATAGGCGCAATGTTAATTAAATAAATTACCATTTTCAAAACACCAGCTGGCACTGGTTGCATAATATACAGCTGGAAAAAATGTTTAAAATTTGCATTTCTGCAATCAAATGGAAATCCATGATAAACAAACTGCATTTTCTTTTTTTCCTTCGGTCAATTTCAAATCATTTGTATGCCCAACCAATGTTTGTCATTTTGTGACAAAAACATAATAATGGAAAAATTATGCGCATTTTTATCAGTGCAAATTCTAAATAGTTGACTTGCACGAAGCACTTCGAAGCGCATTTTATGGCAACAGATCAAATGGCGATGCAACATTCAATACGAATATAAACACAGCGACTTGAGTGGCTCTTTAAATAATTTTTTAGATAAATCATAGATAAATATAAATGCCTTACAGACATATCTTCAATTGACTAGCAGTTACTCTGTACTAATTAATCAATTAATTATATTGTTTTCATGACTGCAAGCTCAACGAATATGAATTGCATTTCGGTTCACGGCTCGAACCATTGCCTCGCTTCAAGGTTCGATTCGTGAACCATATCCATAAAGTCAGGTTTGAGTTCGAGCTTTGCTTCCCCGCATTTTCTTAAATTTTTTATAATAATCCATTTTTTATATTTTGTGTTGAAAGAACTGAGTTAATTATATAAACGCAATGTCAAAAATTAAAAAATTTGTTTATAAAATTCTAAGCCATAAAAAACAAATAGTTTTTAGGCAAACCATTTTTAAAATATAAAACAAAACGATGTGCGGTTCAGGTTTTGGTTAGGCGGTTCATCATCAAACTTTTTCGGTTTAAGGTTCGGTTCATGGTAAACAAACAAAAAATTGGGTTTCGAATATCAATATATAATGGAAATTGGTTGCCAATTGTGGTCATTATTGCTTCCATATTTTAATTAATTAATAAATTTTGTTTAATATTAAATAGAAGCGGAAAAGAATAATGTTACTTTTTTATTATTTTCAAACTATTTTTGAAATAGAAATAAATATTTGTACAGAATTATGTGCCAAGGCAAAACTTTCAGTATCGCAACTGCGTAACGAGGCCGCGTATCTCTTTAAGGAATTAATGTAAACACAATTAAACTCGTGTCTACCATTTGGGATTATTATTTACGTGATTTCTTTATTGATTTACACATTGGCGGGGTATTTGGAAGGTATTTATGTATTTATGATAATTAATAAGCTTAACATATTGATTTAAATTCTTGAAATCATATTATCTATGCAAATGCTAATTAAAGCACTAAACCACTGAACCATAAGGGGGAAAACCAATGCTGAAATGGGATCCTCGCGAGTATCCATTTTGGCCATAATTAATGCACATTTTCCATTAGCGCCAATTGCAATTATCGTAATATTAAGATGCGAGGCACACGGCGGATGAGAATAATTTAATTAAAACAAGAAATAAGTTGTTTTTAGAGCTTACAAGATATAATACCCTTGCAGACATATACAATATAACATAGTGCGATATGTTTATAGTAGGGCATTTGATTAGTAATATTAGATATAAAGTCTAAAAATGATATAATTTGGCTCATATGTAAAATCATTCTTAAGTTCACAGATGCTAAATTTTCATAACATTTTTAAAGAGAATATAGTTATAATACCAATTTTTATTAAAACTTCTTAACTCTCTTCCAATCGGATAGTTCCTATGTAAGTATTATAATATTGAGTCCGATGTGCACCAAACATCGGTCACACTGTCGACTCTTGGACTATAACATGCTTTAAAGCCGTGCGTCCTTGGCTGCGTGAGTCTTCCACACAGCTGAGCACATTAATTCGGTTCAGGCCACCCCTTCAGCCGGCCGAATGAACTTGGTTATAATAACACCCAATTTATCTGGCCTTTTCGCACATTTACAACCAGCTCAACACAACTCCTTGACTCAACTCTTTTCTCTTGTTGCTCTGCTCGTTCTTTGCGCCTGGACAGCTTATTGTTGATGGAAAGCCAAGCAAACAGAGAAAAACCAGCTGAGGAAATCAAAAAAATTACCTTTTTATGTACAGACAACATGCAAGTGATTAAGAGGGTAACATTGGAGTCTCATAAATTTGCATATAATGCTCGTACAGCCAGAAGCCCTACACATTCTTTGGAGGCACAACAATGGGCTGCGTAGACAACACCCGCTTGAGCGCTGAGACTATAAGGACCTTAGCTCTAATAAGTAGCTTGCTTTTGTTGCTGTCCCAGACAATAATAAATAAGTTTTGCATAAATCTGTTGTTCTGGCAAGGACAACAGCAAAAACAAGAACAGCTGCCGCATGCCACAAGTGGAACAGAAGTCAAACCAAAAACAAAGAAAACACATACAGCTCGCAGGACATGAGGACAACAACTGCGACCTGTGCAGACAGGCGAGACAATTGAAGCGGCTGCAAGGTAAACCAATTTGGACACGGCTCGTAAATCAAATAGGACTACGCAATGGCACAATGGCACCAAAAAATTAAAAACAAAAATCTGATATGATCACAAACAAAATACCCTTACGCATATGGCCAAAAAGAGAATTTGTTTGAAAAATTAGGATTCCAAACTTGATACAGTATTTTTGTATGTGATATTCGATCAGCACATAAATATTCTGAAAATACATTTTAAGAAATTTGTGCAAATTGCAACTTGGGTTCCACAACAAATTCTTGTGCGAATATCTTTCTCGTAGCCCAAGAGCCCCATAAGAAATTAAAAAGTAACTTTACACTCAGAGACACACACACACACACACATACACAATTTTTTTGCTGTTACACACCGCTACACACATACTCACCAACACAAGCGCTGAACTGAGCTGCGCGCTCAACCTTATTGAATTATCACGCTCGGTTTGCGCTTTGGTTTGCCAAATTCAAATGAGCGCAAATTGATTTGAAATTGTCCTTGCATGAGTGCATAGCATGTGTGTGTGTGTGTGTGTGTGTGTGTTTAGGTTTATTCAGTCAAACCGAAATGCATTTATGGCACTGCGTAAATCAATTTGACTGTAAATGCTGCCTAATGCATAAACCATGTTAGCACACGTTAAAAACAAATTTAGACGAGCAGCAGCAACAACAACAGCAACAACAAAATATTTACAGAATCAATAAAATGATGTACCGGCCATCAAAATTCCCTGACTGATTTCTATATCGAAATAACAGCTCGTTTGTGGGTCGTCATCGTGGGGCCTCTGCCATCAGTAAGCCAGTTAACTATTTCGGTTCAATTTGCGGTTCTATTACCAAAAAACCATTGGCACATGCTCAGCTCTAGGCAAAACCAAGTTTAGCTGTCGAAAGTCAGTGACAGGACGAGGCCACAAGCCCATGAGGGCAAGTGTGTGTGTGTGTGTATGTGTGTGCCCGCTCGGACCACACGCATCCGTCGTTCGCTCACGTCGGCATGTCCATTTTTGGTTGGTTCCCCATATGCCCATTTAGTTTGGTTGGGTGAGGATCATGGACATGGATGCTTGGGGGCTGGGGGACAGAACTATTACGCCCGATGTCACACAGCCGCTACGTGAGAGTACACGCCCACTGGAATGCAGAAACCGTCAGCATAGATAAAAAGAACTATCTGTGCGGCAGGAAGACACCTTTTCCCACGATGCAACCTTTGGGTAGATGTAGTTGTAGATGCTGATGCTACAGCTTGTATATTAGGTATACAGACTACGTGCCACTCACCGAGCTGCTGCGTCGGCAAACTGGCTTCAACGTGGCCTGTCTGTTGTGCTTATGCCCTGGCGGAGACACGTATACGCGGAGTTGCCACTCGCATGGCTGGCAAATGAACCCAAGCATTTAAATTCAGCATTAATTGGATTAAGTCTGTAGTCGGTTTTCCGAAGGTGCACAGCACTTGACTTGGGTCTTGCATTTGGTTAACATAATTGCATAGTTACTTATTTAATTAACATCCAAATGCTGGCGAATAGTTCAATTTGATTGCTGGATTTTCCATATCATCGTAATTTTCGAATAAATGCCCGCTTCAGTTGATTAGCCTTGTCTCTTCAATAGTAAAACATTTGTAAAAACAACATTTTCGAATCAAATATGCCAGCTCAACAATGGTAACAGCTACAAGCCCTTCAATAGGGTTCGAGGTTCATAATAGAAGTGAGCGGCGGGAAATGGAATTCTTTGTGGCCCAATCTAGGCAAATCAAATGCGTACAATTTTCATTTAACCCAAAATCAAATATCGCAAAATGTTCAGCAGCAGAATAGCTCAAGCCAGAGTGCACGACTAAGCGATACTCTGTATAACAAGTTTTCGGAATAACTTGTGCTACAAAAGCTGCAACTTTTATCTAACTATAATTTTTTATACGGTTACGAAGAGATTTCAAAGCGTAAGCAAACATTTTAATATTTCATAATGTGCCAAAAACACATACAGGCCCTACTTAAATTTTCTTTAAGCAATTATTAATTTTTTTAATTTTATTATATGCAACTTTTAACTTTGCTATAATTGTAAGTTAAACATCTTTGTTTAAACATATTTAGTATATGCCAACTAGCTTCCACCTCTGACACAACATCAACATTGCCCAATTTGGCCACTTTTAATGAGTACAGGGTATATGAAACCGAGCCAAAAACTTTTATGAGTATTGTGGCGAAAATTAGCTTGGCCAAATACCAGCTAGCTGAAGTCACACACACGCACGCACACACACGGATATGTGTGTGTGTGACTGCTCTTCAAATAGCAGCACGTAAACAACAGGGCGTATGATGTGCTGCCCCCTGACCCCGCTCTGAGCAACCGTCAGAAAGTTTACAGCTTGTTGTTTTTTTTTTGCTCTATTTTTTTTTTTGTTCGGATGCTCTTTGGCACGCTCCGTTGCTGTGCTGATTCGATTAAAACGTCAACAGTGGCAACGGCAGCAGCAAAACAATTCACAGACGCCCCCAATTCGACTTTATTATCACAGCATATATGGGCGTGTGTGCGCTAGTGTGTGTGTGGGTGTGTGTGTCTGTATGTGTGTCTCGCCTTTGGCCTTGTCATATCCATCTCGATGGTTCACGAAGTTGTCACACCACATTTTATTTGATTTTTTTTTTGCCATCATTTGCTGAATATATGTTTTTGTCTTTCCATCGTTTTGCAACGCACTGTTAGGCCACCAACCGAAGCAGCCCTGCCCCTTCCTCGTAGGATCGTCTAACGGGGGCTTTGCATATATATGCCAGCCTTTTTGACATTTTGTTGCCGCCGCAGGGCAGAGGTTGTGGCAGGGCAGCACAATGCTCCCGTCCTGTCAAGTCGTTTGATCTTTTATTGCGTTTGTTTTACGAGCCGCCGTGAATCCCCTTTAAATTGCAAATTCTTTATGTTCGAATTTTCAGCTACCCCAACGCACGTCACCCCTAACAGCACCTAATCCATTCGTTCGTTTGCACGCACTTTATGTGGGCGCGCATGTGTGTGTGCCACACTTGCGTATGTGTCTGTGTGTGTGTGTGTGTGTGTTTTGTATTTATATTTATATTTATTAGTGCCTCCGCCTTTCTGTTTGCCCGCTTCTTTCGAAAAGTGAAAGGCATTATTTTCTCGACTGCTGGATTGCTTCACAGCTGCCACGCCCCTGTCATGCCGTCCGCCGCCCGGCTTTATGGGCATGCGTTCCCATTGAAGAGTTTGTCACTCTGACGGATGCGTGATAAAAGTTTATTGAATCGAAAACAATAAATATTTGATTTGATTCATTTCACAGCGCGACACTTCATTGTGTGCTCTCCGTCTGTGTGTCTGTGAGTCAGTGTATGTGTGTGTGTGTGTGTGCCACTCATAGATTTCAATTGATTTCGTGCCGTGTCCACTGAGGTAATTGAAAAATAAGTATTTTATAGGCTTCGGCTGAGCCATAAGCTTCTCAAAATAAATTGTTAATAAGCATAAGCTAATTTTAAACCAAAAGAAACAGATATATTTGGCACGCCATGGACATATACACCATAGAGCCTATATGATATAAAACACTCATAATGAAAAGCTTTTTTCAGCAGATTCCCAGTTTTCAAAACGATATCTTAACAAATAACAAAGTTTCTCATGCAGATGGGCGAGCATATATATTGTCTCGGCTTTTGAGCCTGATAAAGAATATATACACTTATCGGGATGGGATCTGCCTCTGCTATTCCGTACATATTTCGTAAAAAAAGAAAACTTTAATAATTCTCCTTCTTTTTATGGAAAAGAAACGCTGCACAAAAATATAAATAATACTATGTTTCCGATTTATACACTTGAAACGATCATTGTTAACTGATTTGAACAAAGCTAACAAACAAAGCTATATTATACAGACGTCTGATGCAAGGAAAATTTTGCTTATATGTTAAGAGCATATTAAAAGGATAACTCAAAAATTATTTAAAGAAATAATGAAAATCAACAAAACAAACTTATTTTGTTATTGATTGTTTCCGAAGCAGCTATACGATATAGTAGTCCGATCGAACCGACACGTGCAAGCTGCACCAAAAAAAAAAACCGACAAGTTTCCTTGAGACAGTTTTAAACCTGAGAAACTATTTTGCATAGAAACTGACAGAAGTGGATAAATCGACACGGGTTTTGATTCTGCTCGAGAATATACATAAGTATGTATTTTATGTGGTCAACTTATTATTATAATGAAAGATATTATAAAATATTTAAAAATTCCCCTTAAATTGTTGGCTCCGTTTTTCGGGGACCTTCTTAAATTACGCCATGTCATTAGCTTCATTTGCAGCTCATAAATGAGGCCCGGACAGGCCGAAGTAAAGGATGTGAAAATGCCGCAATGAAGAGGCTAAATCCCTGACATTCTGACGCCCATTACAACTGCAAATGAACCCGTAAACCCATTTAAGCAATGCCCGAAACACGAAAACTTCCGCGACAACTTTGTGGGCGAGCAAGCGTCCAGCCTTTCTGATTATTACTCAACACTTGAAAACTTTTTTTTTTCTTTGCCCTTTTTGCGGAAGGATGATGGTGGTTGTGGAGGGAAGTACGGGATGTGAGTTTAATTTGCCATGGCTTACTTGCCGCTGAGTTTTCAGGTGTTACGTATAGGGCATAAGGAGCAAGGATATCGGGCCTAGCAACAAAAACTGGTGGGCGCAACTTTGAATAACAGATAAAAATGTTACGTGCCTGGGCGCACGCTTCCTTCTATGTATTGCGCTTTCGGGTTGTTGCTGTTGTCAAGTTGAATGAAGAAATATTTCTGTTATCGCAGTAAAAAGATGTTTCGTGCTCTGCGTGTTTACCTTGCCATTGTTATTGTTGCTGTTGGATTCTTTTGACGGGCAGCGTCAAAGTAGCAATAGCTGAAATTTCGGGTTGAAAGCAACTAAGCAACAACCTTGGTGAATTCTGTAGCCACCGAATGCAGAAGCCTTGAACGCCTTGAAAGCAAATGAAATTTGTATTTTGTGCAGGATATGGCAAGAGCAAAAGCAGCTGCTAAAAAGAAAATGCAGGATAAAACCCCGTATAGATAGCACTGTGCGCATACAGACAGAGACCTTTACAAGCGGTGTGTCCAGCTCCGTTGCCGCCCACTCGAGCTATAAACAAAAGCACGTTGAGTGCTTCTGGTCGAGTCCTTCGCCTGATTTCCATGCGCATAGCCTTTGTGTTCTTTGCCCTTTGCCTGCTGTGCAAGGCAAGACACGGCCCGGACCGCTCCCGGTCTGCCCACAAGCCTTTGTGGCAACATCATCAACAAATCGTCAATAACACTTGACACTCGTTTCGGTTTCGGGCCCCTTGCCGCAGCGACCCCGCCTGCTCAACCGCTATGAACTTTCTAAGAAATTACTTTTTCGGTTGCAGATAAACGCTGTGCTCCCCGTTTGTCTGTCCGACTGACTGTCAATGTTGTCTGTGCTGCTGCTGCTGCTGCTGGCAACTCTGTTGCTCGGGCTTCCTCTTGCTGTGGCTGTGTCGCCTGTCAACTTGCCACACGCATTGAGCGCAACCATCCGGCCATTGAGGCAGCTGTCAGTAACTAAGGCAACGACTATGGTTAACCGAAACCTGACCTGAACAGCCAGGACCGTGAAGAGCCCAAGCAATGTCAACATCTTTGGCCTTGAGTAAATTGTGGGTGCTGCCCTTTAAAGTGGATAAGGCGAGCAAAAAAGCGATGTGCAATGGAAAAAAAAAAATTTTTAATAATCAGAATCCGAAGACGTACAAATTTTTGTCACTTTAATTATTTGCTGCTATGTTGAAGATTTTCCTTTGTTCATTTTTTTCCCCTCATTTTTATCTTTTGCCTTCCCGCCATTCTTTTGTTTGCTTTGCTGATTTCGTTTGTTGGTTGTTTTTCCTGTCGTTGGCAGCATTTCCATTCTACATTTTTCATTCGGGAAGAAGCAACAGTCAAAGAATGTTTGAAATTCTGAAAGCGTTTTTCACGTATTTTTTACTTTTATTAGTGTACGTGTTTGTTGGTGTGTGTGGGTGTGTGTGTGTGTGTGTGTGTGTGCTGAAATGAATGACTTGCTTGACTGGTTTTGTTTTTGAATTTCTATTGGAGCTGTGGCCTGGTCACATATTATCCTGCCAATGCCACAAGTATGTTAATGTCTGATGGCTCTCTTTCTGCTCCTGCTCCTCATTCTTATCCTGTCCCTAGACCTGTCTCTGGCTTTGTCTGCGTCTCGATAGTGACACTCATATCCGTGAAATGCAAATGTATGCGTGCCTCTTGAACATTATGAATAATTCCGGTTAAGATTCCATTTCAGACATTTGCCGTTTATTTTCATTCTCATTTCCATTGTCTGTATTCCGCATTCCACCTGCACATAAGTAGTTGTTGCTTGTTATGCGACTTATTTGGTTCGTCTTCTTGCTTTTTATTTTTGTTCCTGTTCTTTTCTTGTTGTACACACTTTCATTGCCATTGTAGTTCATTCTCGTTACTTGACATGAGCTTCCAGCATTTATTATGCAAAACGTGAAATAACACAAGCAGAGCAAACAGTCCTGACAGTCATGACAGTCCTGACAGTCCCGGCATTGGCAACCCCCACAGCCCCCACGCCCCTCCCACAACCTATGTGTGATTGAGCCAACTAACCCAGCGAAGAGCGGAATACATGCATTTTTCATTATTTCCGCAAAATTTTGAATGCTAATGAACGGATGCTGATAAAAGCCATTTGTGCACTTGACTGATGGCTGAGTGGGCCAATTTGACCCAGTTGTCTGACTCAATTTGTGAACCTTTGTGCAGCTCTTGAAAGCGTCAAATTAATGACCAGCCATTAAATCACACACACGCGAACACACACCTACACGCACACACACAATAAAATAAATGACAAAAACTAAATCCAATAGCGTGACCAATGCTCTATCAGCCACTTGCCAAGGCTGTCACACCATAGCAAACAATGATGGCATATGTGTGTATTAGGTGTATCCATAGTAAGATGATGATATATGGGCCACAGGTAACACCAGCCAACAGCATTTGGTGGATACTTTTATTTGTTAAGGTGTGAGTTAATGAGCTTGAATATTTAATTATACTCTTATGTTCTTTACGATACTTTTATTTTATAATTGCAGCCAAAAAGACAATTGAATTTAGACTGAAAAGTACTGTTGAAAAATTTCTCAGATAATAATTTAAATATAACAAATATGCGGTCTCTTCTTATGAGCATCAAGATTTAGACATAATATTTGGTGGTAGCCGTCTCCATATATAAAGGCTATCGCTTTCGAATACTTTTGATTTCGCTCTTCTTTTTATATTTATCTTTTTCCCTCAACTATTCATCTTTTCTCTTTTTTTTCACTCATTCGTACTTCCACACTTTTACCACAAAATTGTGGGCACAACTTAAAATCGTGAGAATCGCTAAGAGAGGCGATATTTACAAGAGATTAGCAATTTTGTTGTCGAGTGTAATGCTTGGCAAGGGGCGTGTTTAGGACCACTAACTGTACATGTAATATAATGGCAAGCGATGAATATTCGTGTGATTCATTTATCAGCATCATTACAATCATCAGAAGCAGTGTCCCTTTCGAGCCGGCCCAATGTATTGTGAATTACATTCTATCAAAGGACGCTTAATTATACTAAGTGACGCCAGAGCAGCGATGATGACGCTGATGGTCAACTAGACTACAATTAATAATAATGCCATACGCCCTATTGTTGCTTGAATATGTGTGTGGGTGTGCATGTGTGCGTCGAATGTCACATGGATAATTGAAAATTAATTATGTTGACATATTTGGAAAGTGATTGTTAAGATGGCGGCGCGTTGATGATGCCGCAACGTATAATTTTGAAATCATACCAAACAATTGCCCAAAACCCAAAAATGACCAAGCCAGCCGGTGAACTGGCCTAGCCCAACAGCAAATTGCCTGCCCAGTGGCGCTTTAATAGAGGCCTGTCATGTGGCCATTTGTTTGGACAGCGACGCCGTTGAAAGAAGTCAGTTCGGCTGGTTTCCTTTCCTATTTGGGCGTTTTTATTAAGCCAGCGCACGACAGAAAACATTTTGCTTTAATTAGCTGACGTTGCGGACATTGAATGCTTGTTTTGATCAATTCGATGGGCCCAGTGCGCCAGAGCTAATATTAACTCGAACATTATAGTTGAGCTATTTAAAACAAAGGATGCAGGATGCAAATGCTAAATTGCACAACAACACAAGTCGGAAGGATGCTGGCCAAATGCTGCAACCGCTTCGTCGTTTGTATGCGAGTGGACAAACATAAAGACGGAAATGTAAACGCACCAACTGCCAACTGGCAACTACAAGAGTTTCCAGCAGCAGCCGCAACAGCAACAAAGCAGCAAAAACAGCTTAAAACATTAAGACAAATGGCAGCAGTCGCTGCAGTAGGTAAAAAAGGACTAACTTTACACTTCGCTGCAGCCGACTGCACAATACTCTGCTCACAATGAAACGAACAGCTTTAAACAGTTCAATTTTCTTGGTCGGGTGACTCTAAGACTGTAATTATTACGACCGTAAATATTAGGAGATATCGATTTTTCCAAATCGCGAGGGCGGCTGTACACATGGCCGCAATATTTTTAGACAGGTCATAAATAGCCTATATAATTAGTTGACTTTAGACCTACAGCTGTGTGAAACAGGGACTTTACGTCCCATAGAATGCATATATATTCCAAAATAACTAGCTTAAAATGTAGCGAACAGCAATTGGACCAAAAGATGGACATGGCTCTGAACCAATATACCCTCTTTTACTTTTTGAACAGAGCATTAAAACTGCCATGGAATATGGAATAGGCGAATGCAAAATTCAAAATAATAATTTCTAAAGAGCAGAAGTTACGTTTGCATAAACAACGCCAGTTTTGTTCCCATTCTGTGCGCATACTAAAATTGTGCCTTATAAGACAAAACGCATTAAAGCCGCATTCTTCGAGCCTACAATGCAGCAGCCGCAAAAATATGAAAGGTATTAATAATAGAGGCAAATGTTACATTAAACATGAAAAATAAAAAAATATTGCCTACTTTTCAGCGGACATGGCTTAGGTGCTTTGCAAATACAGTTGCCAATATTATGGCAGCAACTTTAATTAAACTTATATGAATATTTACAATACAACTTTTTCTATAATTAAGTCTAACGTATAAAAATTAACAAAGATAGGGTGGTTATATAAATCGATTTGAGAGATCGAT
Source organism: Drosophila montana (assembly GCF_035044405.1). Lineage (NCBI taxonomy): Eukaryota > Metazoa > Arthropoda > Insecta > Diptera > Drosophilidae > Drosophila > Drosophila montana. Next base: position 11,125,410 of record NW_026998620.1, on the reverse strand, counting down.
TGGATGAGACCTCCGCAATCTTCTCCGCATTCGGACCTCTCAAATTCTACGTCTCTTTAGATGGCGCCTAGCCAGACGATTTGGATGATTTTCAAGCCGCGTAATATAATTCGAAGCCAGTATGTTTCTAACGACCCCGACTTTGTTCAGTTGCCAACATTTAAGAATTATACAAAATTTTATAAATTTAACAAATTACTGTGCAAAGCAGTCATTAAGTGCTCCAAACAGACAAACAAGTAATCAAGCGTTGCAAACAAAGATAGCAGAGAATAAATGAAAATGAAATAAAAATGAAAATGAAAAACAAGTCTTAATAACCCGTTTCATTTTAGCCGTCTCTTAAAGCACCGCATTTTGGCACAAACGCGCAAATGTCACGCAAACGTTGTTTTTAGTTCAGTGCAATGTGCTGGCATTTAAGCACACGGACAGCCCACGCTCACACAGACACACATATACCCATATACCCGTATTCGCAACGATACCCACTCGATCCGGATACGGATCCATGACGGTGACGCTATCAGGCGGAAGTGGCACATGTCACGCTCCACGCTGCCTGCTCATTCAATTGCGATGTGTTTGTGAATGCGAAAGACTAAAAAGAATTCACATCCTTTGGGCCATGGCGCGGCAATTATGGCTGCATAGTTTTCAATCCTGTGTGCGCGTGTAAGTGTAATGTAAGTGCAATTAACATTTATGACTACACAACAGCAACAGCAACAACAGCCACTACAACAACAACGACAACAACAACAATCAAGAGCACAGCTCTTTCTATAAATATTTAACAATAATTTACAGCTTCGACTTGAAGCTTTACGCATTATTTTCTGGGTGCGCTCGCATAGTAATAATTATGTGGGTTAAACTGTTCCCCAAAGGCAAGAGGCGTCATGTGTGCTCTACCAGAGGCAGTCAGGCAACCCACAAACACACACAGACACGCACATAAACAACCACATACGAGGATGAACCGTGCCAGTATTTTCTTTTTAAAGTGTAATTCCTCTTCGGTCCGGCTTCCTGACTATTGTATAGGCGCCGCCTGTCATTCACCGCGTCGCTGACTATCTGACGTCATCAGCAGATAGCATGTAAAAGGGTTAAGTGGCTCAGCTCCTCTTTATGTTCACTTTTCATTAGTAAATAAAAATCAATAAACGACAAAAGCGTAAGACAGCAAGAAAAGAAACTCTTAGGCCAAGTTCCATGCCAAGCTATGTCGAGCATTTATTATTTGACCCTATATAAACAGAGGAAATTTTCTATATTTATCTACTCCTGCTATGACAAGGAGAAAAAAAATACACGAGCGCCGAAGATTTAATACCCTTTTGCATATATGAGCATGAGATTAAGTTAAAAAACTCTTAGGCCAAGTTCCATGTCAAGCTATGTCGAGTATTTATTATTTGATCCTATATAAATAGAGAAAATGTTCTAAATTTTGTTGCTCCTGCTCCTGCTATGACAAGAAGAAAAAGTTATACATGAGCGCCGAAGATTTAATACCCTTTTGCATATATGAGCATGTGCTTAAGTTAATTGGAAGGCTAAGCGAGCATTATGTTTATAATAATCGATAATTATAAAGATGGTAAATTAAAGACATTAAAAAAAAACTAAAAGACTCTGCACAAGAGTTATGCACATACTAATGGCATTGAAAATAACTTTTTCAGTATGTTACCCATTTCGTGCTAGCATTATGTATGCCAATATAGCTATAAATACTATTTCGCCCACAACTCAAATGAAAGAAATATTTCATCAAATATCTTATTTATGTACATAATATATCATCAGCCGCAGGTTTGTTGCGTTTAGCCTTTAGCTCGACATCGTATTGCCAATTGTTCGTGCATGCCGCCAGATTATTATCCGCAGGTAAGGTCTTGGCAGAATAGGCTGTTAACATTGTTGTTATGTTTCATTTTGGCTGAACGACGACAAACTGAGGCCGTGGGCATAAAATAAATATATAATAACATTTCAATTGAAGACCGACTCAGTTTAACTGTTGATTTTCCCAATTTAATTTGCTGCATGGCCACGCTGTGTATGCGCAATATCATTTTGCAAAAAGCCAGAGAAATATTTGTCGCTGCGTTTGCAAATAGTTGCATTTCGTTGCACAACAACATTAATTAATTATGTTTTACAGCTGCGCCGACAGACGAACTGTGCCACGCCGCGTATACGCAACGCACACAAGCTGCGCGAGTTCATAAAACTGTACAAGGGCAATGCTAACGGGAGGATAGTCAAGTAGTTGCCATGTCCAGACTGGCCACGCCCACAAACAACCCACGCCTTCTAAGTAGAGTGCAAACATTGCGCATTTCTTTTGCGGCTGCGTTTTTTCCCCGACTCCCCTTGGGGTATTGCTTCAAGCCCGGAATTTCAACGCGCATAATGTGCCGCAATGCGGTTTTTCCCGAACGCTACCAGAAGTCGCGTCGAAGACAACGCCACGCCGCAGGACACACACACACACACGTGGAGGGAGAAGCTCAGATACATTTGGCTCAAGTGAAATTTTTAACTTTGTGTGCTAGTCACCAATACATGAAAAGGGGTTCGTGTGTGTGTGTGTATGGCATGTTGAGCTGAATTTTGAGCATAAACGGCATAAAATATGTGTGCAATAAAACACACGATTGAAATGCTCAAGTCAAAAACTTTGCGAAATGCCTTTAAGCGCCATTGGCTTGAGCCGGATTGTGGTTGGGTTTGTGTGATGTGTGTGGCCTCCATGGGCTTGATTTATGCCACATATTCGCATATGCTGCCTTGCTTAGTGTGTGTATTTAAGCCGCTCAATGGCTGCCATCGCCATTGAATCAAGCCGCCCGACCGGCTGCGTGCCTATGAATTGGCTCTTTTTTAAGCATAACCCGACTCTCAACGGCCGTCTCTTGGGCTTGTTTTCACATTTATTTCACTGAGTTTTGAAAAGCGTGTGTGCGGATTTTAGTTTAACCAAAGGCGTGTGAATTGAGCGAGAATTAGATGAGTTTTACAGGCTGTTTTGGCAAGAATTTCCTTTCAACTTATTTGTTTTGCCTGTCCAATTTTATGGTAAACAACATGACAGGCCTCAGCTGCCTGCATTGAAAATGCCATAAATGTGGGCCTTGGATATGCCACTTGTCTATGTATGCCTGCAAACATCACAACAATTTTGTATCCTGTACAAGCAACAACAATTGACGGGCGGCAGCAGGTAAAATGACATGCTTTCAGCTTCTAAAAGATTCACTTTTAAATGTAATGCACCCTCTAGGCAAATGGTTCCAATCCAATTTTAGCACACAATTACATGCATATCATATATGTAAGAACGTGGAATATTTGCCAGAAAATATACGTTCGTTATTTTTAAAGGACTCAAAAAAAATTTTTACGAAAATTTAATGCAAAAAAGTTGTTTGACCTATTTCACATAAACTTTTGAAGTGCTTGCTGGAGAGAAGAGCCAAAAAGGGGAAAACTATGAAAATTCAATAAGCTGAGCAAGCAAATTAATTAGAGTAAAATCAACATATAATTCGCTTATGAAGCTCTAATGATAACATCTGTTGCATAGTTTATCCAAATAAAATATTCTTTTTCCAGGTGAATCAAATATAATTTGATCCATTTGCAATTAAATTTTAATGTTTTATGCTGCAATTATATATAATTGATTTTAATATATGATACTAAGGTATTCTATTACCCATAACGCTTTTTTTAATTGCCTTTTAAGCATTTTACGTGGTTAAGGCATAATTCCAAGTACTTGAAAGCATAATTAACTTTTACTGTGCTGAGTGAATGCTATAGCATTGCACTTAGAGCTACAAGTTAAACAAACTGTCTGCTATTTTGGACTTTTAAGTCTCTCGATGAGACATCGAAAGCTAATTAAACATTTAAAGGGCTCTCAAGTTCAGTTTTACCGAGCAACTTTAATGACAGTTTAATGCCTTTCGAATTGGGTCAAAAGACGCTGTCAGAGAAATTAAGCGAAATGATTGAAGCTCTGATAGTCAGTAGCAAAGTTAATCAGCTGAGAACAATGTGCTCATAAGATACCAAGGAAAATGTGAAAAAAACAAAACTGAAAACATAAAATACAAACGTAAAAAGTCTCATTAACTTACTTGAAATTAATCAGCAACATTCACCACAGCGAAACTGCATGCGTTGTTTTTTTTTCATAGATCTCTGTAGATGTATGTGTATATGTATCTGTCTGAACACCTCTTAAGTGCACGTATATCGTTAACAGCTTAATTGCTTGGCCATTTCTACGGCGTTGACGTCATGATAGGTGGCTGAGCGTGCACGGCGCTGAGTTTCAGCCAGGAGGCTGCCCGATGTCTTCGTTTCAGCTTTTTTAAATGCTTTTGTGTGTGTTAATGTTTTCCTTTTTCTTTTCTTATTTTTTTTTTTTTTTTTTGTCTGTTTTATGCTTAGTTTTTCTTTTTATGTTGCAGCTAATCCGTTTGCGTGTACGCGGCTAAACTTCTGGGTCTTCTATAATGCCTCGTTCGGCTTGTGGCGAGCATGCGTGTGTTTTTCTTTATGCATATAAATTCATGGAGGCTTTTACTTAGCGTTTAAGCACTTGATCCGCTGTGCGACATAAAGATATTACATGACAAAGCGATTTGCCGCTAAGTATACACAAAACACATTTACACACCCGCACACCTAAATTCGCACATCTGCACACACACTTGCACTCGCGCAATTCACTCGGCGCAGCAGAAATTTCGCGTGAGTCGTTTTTACGACTAATTTCGATTCGCTTTCGGAATTTAATTATTTCGAAATAACCTTTGGTATTATAGTTGTTTAATTTGCATTTTGGTATTTCAGCTTACATATATATGTATATGTATATATTTATAAAAGGCTTAGTTGATGGAACAATTACACAAAACGTTATTGATATGTTTATTTATATTATTTGGTTATATTAAATTACTTATATGTTTATAATTAAAAATTCAGACTAAAATTGATATGTATCGTTACAAGTTAAGTTGGTATTAAATTATGCTTTAATTATGTGTTTTTTTTTATATTATTTTGGTTCACATGACACTTGCTCCGAAACTTCCAAATAATTGTGAATTGTTAATCTGCAATAAAGGAACAAAACAAAAGTATAAATTAATTAGCAAGGCACACAAAGCAAAGGAAAATATGAAAATTTGAAGTATATAAAACTTTGCCTTCTGCAACTTCTCTTCGCAGGCAGGCTTACGGCCCCCTATTTTTGTAGGCCCCCATTATCTGGCGGCGTCTGCAAAGTTTTTATCTGCCACTCAGGTGCACAACTAAAATTAAAGCCTTTGGCTGCACCGCCTACCACTCAGGCCTTTTCCACTGCGTGTTGTAATTACATCAGCGCCGAGATTTTTATTGCCACAGTCACACACAGGCACTCACACACACACTTACACACACACACACACACAACTCCCCACCACTATAAACATACAGAGTGGGTATATAATTAGAGCATAATTACGGACCGACTAAAACTCGAGTATCAAGAAAGAGTGGCAGAAAAAGAATTAGCTGCCAGAAGGGAAGCTTCAGTCGGTCATCTATTAACTATAATCAACGCCAAGGCAAGCGGAAATAGACAGATTTCCGGCTATTAAACATTCAGCTACGCGGCAAAAGCCGCCAGGACAGGATCTCAGGCGAGTACACTTAAAAAAAGGACAACCTCAATTGTATTAGAGAGTTCTTGTTAACATCTTAAAATGCTCTCAGCGCCAGAATCTGAATATTAGTCATAATTTAAGGTTATTAATTCAAATTTCCAAGTTGTCAAACTTTCTATTAAATATTTATACATATATTCTTTTTTATTAAGCTATCAAATTTATTGATCAAATTAAGCTCATCTATTTTTTGCAGTGTGTTCTTCTGTTGGGTACGGTAAATTGTGTGGTATAAATTGAAAAAAATGTTAATTAGCCGTAATTTGCCTGCAGCGTGTAGATACAGGGTAGGTGTGTGTGTGTGTGTGTGTGTGTGTGTGTGTGTATGCCTCCCTTGACATTGACACACACACGGACACACACACGCGCAGCAGGTGTTGCCAGCATGCTTAATTTAGTAATGAGCCCATTCTCCCCAATTGGAACCCCACCCCCCATTGGACATCTTGACAGTGAGCTCATATATTAGCATAAACAGTTCATTTATATTAAACTGAATTTCGCCGGTTGGTCCTGGGGTGTGGCAAACAAAATGCGTATATACACAGAGCTTATGCGTATGCATGACAACACAGTTCGATTAGCCGAAAGTACACAATACACATGCCTAATGGCTGAGCAATGGCGGCTATTAAACGTGGCTGTACCGAAAAATAAACAATTCCAAAACTAAACTCTTGCTGAGTATCGCACAAAAAGCTATCAAGTTTCTTGTTAGCAACAATTTACACATTTTGTGCGCCCACTGTCCCAGCCCTCCGCCCACAAAATATGAAAGAACAATATATTATTCGATTCAGTAGACTCCACTTGCCACAATATTTTCCTTGTTGTTGCGTTCATTTGCTTTTTGTAATATTTGGCACGCTTGAGCACGCGATATTGCAATTGATAAAACGCCGGGTATTCGATACTTCCTGTCACTCTGCTGCCCCTTGGCACTGGCAGCGGCAATGGCGGAAATAATAACCAATCCTCTGCACCCAATGAAAACAGAAAAAAGTCCCTTATTTTTGCCGTAGACCATGATTTCTTATATGTATGAAGAATACGTATATAGGTATTTGGGTATTTTGTATTTCTTTGTTCTGGCAAAATGATTAGCAACGACATGTTATTTTCCGATTGCTAATGTTGAGCAACAGCAGGCATTGATTTATTACAAGCTCCCTAAAATAAAAAAATAGGTAATGGGTCCTATTTTCTTTCGGCTTATGCCTAGAAATAGGCAAAGAAAATTCAATTCTGCCTGTTACTGTTAGTGGCCTGCTACAGTGACTACTGGTTTTTCTGTTAATAAAACTGTTAGTTATACTGTTATTCTGAATTTGTAGTAATAGGTAATGAGGCTGTCTCTGCTGTTAATGAAACTGTTTATCAAACTGTTAGTGTGCATTTTTAATAACTTATCAATAAACAATCAAATGTGCAAAACTTTTGGTGTGACTGTGATTATTACTGTTACTGTTACTGTTACTGTTACTGTTACTGTTACTGTTACTGTTACTGTTACTGTTACTGTTACTGTTACTGTTACTGTTACTGTTACTGTTACTGTTACTGTTACTGTTACTGTTACTGTTACTGTTACTGTTACTGTTACTGTTACTGTTACTGTTACTGTTACTGTTACTGTTACTGTTACTGTTACTGTTACTGTTACTGTTACTGTTACTGTTACTGTTACTGTTACTGTTACTGTTACTGTTACTGTTACTGTTACTGTTACTGTTACTGTACTGTTACTGTTACTGTACTGTTACTGTTACTGTTACTGTTACTGTTACTGTTACTGTTACTGTTACTGTACTGTTACTGTACTGTTACTGTTACTGTTACTGTTACTGTTACTGTTACTGTTCTGTTACTGTTACTGTTACTGTACTGTTACTGTTACTGTTACTGTTACTGTTACTGTTACTGTTACTGTTACTGTTACTGTTACTGTTACTGTTACTGTTACTGTTACTGTTACTGTTACTGTTACTGTTACTGTAATGTTACTGTTACTGTTACTGTTACTGTTACTGTTACTGTTACTGTTACTGTTACTGTTACTGTTACTGTTACTGTTACTGTTACTGTTACTGTTACTGTTACTGTACTGTTACTGTTACTGTTACTGTTACTGTTACTGTTACTGTACTGTTACTGTTACTGTTACTGTTACTGTTACTGTTACTGTTACTGTTACTGTTACTGTTACTGTTACTGTTACTGTTACTGTTACTGTTACTGTTACTGTTACTGTTACTGTTACTGTTACTGTACTGTTACTGTTACTGTTACTGTTACTGTACTGTTACTGTTACTGTTACTGTTACTGTTACTGTTACTGTTACTGTTACTGTTACTGTTACTGTTACTGTTACTGTTACTGTTACTGTTACTGTTACTGTTACTGTTACTGTTACTGTTACTGTTACTGTTACTGTTACTGTTACTGTTACTGTTACTGTTACTGTTACTGTTACTGTTACTGTTACTGTTACTGTTACTGTTACTGTTACTGTTACTGTTACTGTTACTGTTACTGTTACTGTTACTGTTACTGTTACTGTTACTGTTACTGTTACTGTTACTGTTACTGTTACTGTTACTGTTACTGTTACTGTTACTGTTACTGTTACTGTTACTGTTACTGTTACTGTAACTGTGTCTTTTTTGTAACTTGTTACTTTTGGAACAAATACATTACTTGGCTTTTATAAATCATAAAGAGCTACTGTTACTGTTACTTATAATTCATACTGCCCCTCCTATTGGCAGGGTCAAATATTCTTAACTTTGCTTACGGACGTTGCAATCCTAATTTATCTGATTTCAATTTAAAACTTAAATATTTTTGTAAATTGGCCATGGCTTAAAGCGAGTACATGCGGAAAATGCTTGAAAGCAGCCAAAAACAATAATATCACATGTATGTCCGGTACTGGGAAATATGATGCATGGGCATCACATACATAAATCATTTCTGCCTTTTGTACGTTCTAATGGAGTTTGACTTAGTTTTTGCCAATTTTTCAACGACCAAACCGAGAAAACGGCCCGCGGCTCCAATTGACATGGCCAGGCATCGCATGGCTTTGTTATTATTGAACAAAAAGACTGAGCAGAAACATTATGGAGCCGGGTCGAATATAGTAACGAAACAAGACAGAAACCGCAGCACCAGCAGCGGCAGCGCCAGTGGCACCAACAGCCAGGAACCGTGTCGTAAATTTTGATAAAATATCTGAAATTTAATTAAGGTTGGGCCGCTGCAGCTGCAACTGCTACTGCCCTTCAATCGGCCCAACATAAAGCCATGCAGCTGTTGGATAGTCGCTGTCGTTGGTATGCTCGCAGTCAGGTAATTTATATTGGGGTACACTGCGCTCGCCATGGCAGCCAACGTCATTGTCAGAGATTTCAGCAGGTAACCACACTAAATACATATCTATATAAATGTACACTGGGATATCACTTACACGGCCAGCGTTGGTGACAGTTGGCTGCGTGTCGCGACGGGGGGTACGCACATATATACGCATATCTCGGATATACCCAAACGCTCCGATAATGGCCAACTAGACTGACGTTTTTAGAGGACCGTCAGCAAAACGCGACGCGACGCGACGCGACGCGAGACGCGGGGGCTACGTATATAGGTGTCAGGGTTTTATTTGCGGCTGCTGCAGCACGTTGCAAGTGGCACGTTGTGAATATTGCAGCTGAACGTTAAATTTTGCGGTTTTAACACCAACTCCAGTCGGGCCGGAATGTCGACGTTAGTTTCGCGGTGTAGGATTCTACCGAACGGCCGCTGTGGCGAATGTAACGCCTGTCAGCGGCTAAAGCTGCGTGGGTCATTTTTGGTCTGAGAGAGAAAGAGAGTAAGAGCGGGACGAACACACACACACACACAGAAACACGAAAACACACATGCACATGCACACTTGTGCCGCTTAGTGCATGTCCTTGAATATTTCACAGAAAACTTTTGTTTTACGCCTTTGGCGGCAACTCAACAAAATTACGCCGAGTCGAGTTGGATTTGATAAATTCTGAACAGCTCACTGTGAATGGCTTAAATGTTATCCCTAATATCCGCGTGCTGCGCGTTCATTGCTGGACTGCGGCAAACTGACAAGCATGGCCAAAGCGTCGCTTGCTTTGACCTAACTCGTGCTGTGGCACGAAAACGAGCGGCACACGCAGTCCGGATAAAAATGCCAGAATGCCACACAGCGACTAACAAAGAGAGCAGCTCTTTAAAGAGAGTCCTTTTTGCTCTTTGCTTGTATTTGTCTTTTAGTGCGGGGGAAACTAATGGCACCCACTTCTAGGGCTCGAGCTGAGTACACACTTAAACCGCCTGCTTGTGTGCTGGCTGAAGCTGTGGCTGCGGCCCGAACTGTGAAATGGACATATCCTTGTTTTATTTTCTTTCTTTTTTTGTTTTTTTTTTTTTTGATTTACGGCGCGCTTAAGATTCAATTTGGCAGCTGCTGCACCCACACATGCCACTGCCGGCCATCAGCTGCACCGCCCCCACTCGAGCACCTTAGCGCATGCAAACCATTTGGCGCCAACAATTGGGTCAATTGGTCACGGCTGTCAAGGTCTTAAACTTTGGTATTTATGGCATGGCATTCATTGTAATTTTAACATTTTTTTCCTTTTTTTTAATTTGTTAAAAATTCATTCCAGCACTTGCTGCATGCTTTTGGCGACTCGCATGCGTGTGTTGCATGTGCCAGTAATTTCCGCCAGAGTCGCGTGTTTCCGTTTACAAGCCGCACACACGCAGAGGCCGCTCGGTGGCACTTAAGTATCTGTTGGCGCAGCCAAAGCCAGTGTCACCCCTCTCTAATAATATCCGCAATTTGACTGCCAACCAAAGGAATGCATTATAAATGCCTGCAACGTTGTTGGGGCAATCGCAGTCGTTGTCACAGCAGCAATCGTTGTATAGAATCCAATCTTTAGCTGTACTCCAAACATATTGGAATATTTTGAATACATTTTACGTGGGAGTTGTAAACTGCAAAAGAAAGACAATTTTGGGTAACAATAATAAAATGCATTCATTTTAGACAGCGAACTTAATATTTTAAAGATTTTTTGAGTTATTTTGACCCCAATGCCGAAGATAAACAAAATAATAGTTTTAATATTATTATAACTATTGTTAATTTTCTTATTATTTTTATCATTATTATTATATTTATTATTAGTATTATTCTGCTTAGAAGTAGGATTTATCTATTCATACAAAATTAAAAATTATGATCTACAAACGAAAATAATGCAGAGAAAACTAAACGAATTCTGACAACTCTCCTTAAGTTTTATTGTTCTATCGTAAACATACATATATAAATAAAGAATTAAAAAATATTGTATATAAAAAATACAAAATTCTACCATACATACGTCGTTGCTTCAATAAATCCAGATTTAAGTTAGTTTTGGCCAAAGAGCGTTATGGATGAACGATTAGGTTGCATCTCTGTTCTGTGGTGCTAAATGTTATTTATTATTTAACTTTTAGCAGCCGCAACTTTTCCTTTTTTTATGTTGGCAACATATTACGCCTGTCAATAAAACGAGCAACTCTCTTTTTTCACTTTCACTGCTGTGGTTGTAGTTGTTCTTGTTGCTGCTGCTGGGGGCCATAAATGGCTGACAGTAAATTAATTTACGTGCGTCACAAGTGTGCTTAATGGCTTCATTGTGGGCGTTGCGGGGCGTGGTTGTGCTATAAACTCAACAGCCGTTTGCCAAACAATTTACAAATCTCTAACTCTGTCATTTGTTGGTCCACTGAAAATACAAGCTCCGCTTTTTCACATCCTTTCGGCATGTGAAATGACTGTTTGCTCGCAGGCTGGCAACCAGAGCCGCTATACTTCATATGCTTTGACCATTTGTGCGCCACATCCCGCGTCCCCAGCTTCGCTGGCATTTTAATTGCATTCAGAGACAACGCCGCAGCTGAAACGGCGAGCGATGATTACTGACTGCCAACAGTCAAACAGTCAACCAGTCAAAAAGGATGGCAATTCAGCTAGAAAGCTGCACTCCCTTGCCCAGACTGACTGGCTGACTGACTGTGTGATTTGCTTAATCCGGAACGTTTGAGAGCGCTGCTAAAGAGCATGTTTTAAATATTTCAATGGCCAGCGGATCCGGCAATTGGCACAGACACACACAGACATATATGAATGCAAGTCCTCGCAATGACCATTAGGAGTACATTTTTTTTCTTTGACGTTGCGCTTTTGCCTCATTTTTTTCGCTCTAAGTGACTGTTGCCCCAAGTGCACGTACTTTTTTCTAACTGCCCCGCCAAGCCCCATTGACCTCGTTGAACCCAGCGCCTGGTTCGGCCAGACAATGCAGTTAAACTTTAATAAGCACAAGTGCAGCTGCACCGGCAGAGTCTGCCTCGAAGAAAAGATGTAGCACAGAATCGAAAGACAACATTTGGGCATATAAATAAATAATACGTTGCAGTGGATAAGAAATGCAATTGAAACAAGAAAAATTCTTCCAGCCACAATCTCCGACAGCACAACACTCTATTCCCAGTTGGTATTGCAAATTTCGAGTAAACACTCTACATGGAACTTATACACAACTTAAACAGAAATCAAGCGAATGCTACAAGGCATATTATTTTATTTAAATTTTTTATATTTTACGTTATTCTTTCGTTTAATGTTTTTACAATTTTTAATGTGGGAACTGTATTCCTTATTCGTTTCTTTCATTATCATATATTAGTTACATTTAAAGAGATGCTGCCTTACTAACTGACTAAGTAGTGCAACACAGCAATATGACTTATTCCTTTTATAAAATATGTATGAAAATAAGTAAGAACAGTCTAGTTGGAAGTGCCCGACTGGGAAATAGCCTGAGCACAGGGCCGAGCCACTGTTATAAGCATTCCGACTTTCTTCTGTGCACAGATGGGCAACCAAATGTACGGAAATACAGCTCGATGTCCTTATCAAAAATATATGTGCCTCACCGGGGCGAAAAGGCCACCTGTTTTGCCTGTTTCTTAAATTTACACTTGTTCATAATACCCTTTTTTAGCCATTTTGAATAGATACAGGGTATGATAAATGAGCTGTCCGCCTACCATTCACGTTGTTTATTTACACTATCGTCCAGTATTTACGCTTACGGAATATATGTCATATTATACAAAAGTCACGAAGAGCATCGATCATTATACCAAATATATCTTTCGTAAATTCTATAGTACTATTTTTATATTTTGCATTATGAATAATACAAGGTACTCATACTACATTTAAGGTAAGATGAAACTGTTATAGAATTTTTATTTTATAAATAGTCAACGTTCGGTATTAAGAGTAAGTTTTCAAGAATGCACACAAATAATAAAAATAAAAAATAAAAATCTGGTGCTGGGTTCAGTGACCAGTTCAGAGGTCAGCTACCCCTGAGCTGGACATCTGCTACACAGCTTGCTACAAATTGCTGTCACGTATTTCGTTTCCTCACATATGTTTCTATCACAATGTCGGCAAAGTTTTCAACTGACACAACTAAAGGCTCAGTTGTCTAATTTAATTGTATGCCCAGCTAAATAAAAATAGTTGAAAACGACGTGCCCAAGCATGTAGGTGTCCAATTCTAGACACTTAACGCAAAATATCTCACTCGAGGGGCAACCAGTGCAGTAAATTTCAAACTCACCTGTGTTTGATTTGACCTTTTAAATTTGTCGCCATGCTGGAAATTGTGTTCGCCCATGCAAGGCCACATCGATTGGGTCAACTAATTTTAGCTCATTACCAGCTTGCACCAAATTAAGTTGAAGTCAGTGAGCCACGAAGCCATACGAAAGAATTCAAAGATATAAACAAGGTATAAAGCAAATGAAATAATTTATATATAAAATTAGTAACCACATTTGTTTAGCTTTAACACAAACATAGTTTAGTTAAGATGAGCTTTTTGTGCAAATAAAGTTGAGTTTGAAAATGCTTTGAATTTTTGAAGAAGTAACACACAAAGGATTTTACACTTGACCGCATTCTGCACTTGTGTAGATGTTACTTCCACAGGCGTCATGCAATTTTCGTTGTATACCCTATAAAAAAATATACTCATCAAGTGATGCAAGCTCATGCAATGCAATAAGTTAACTAAATTGATTAATCAACTGCCAAATAATTGTATAAAGTAATATCTAAAATCTAAAATATCAAATGTGTCAAGAAAAATATGCATGAAGATGTTGTCCATATTCATATCCATGATTTTAACACAGTATATTGTGTACCAGAACATTTCAGGGTTTTTTACGAATGCACAAACATATATTTCCTGTATAAAAAAAAAGAGCTAGCTGTACACAGGGTATGTTATGAGCACTCAACAGTGCAAAAAGTCATCACGCATATGTGCATTGTTTTGCACAATTTAAAGAGCTAAAGCAATTTAATTAGAGTACAGAGCACTAGCCAAAGCAAGGGCTCTTTTCTTCACATAAGAACACATGCCATACCATGCATACCTTGCACACCTTTTGTTCGTTCAATTTGTGTTTCTACTCTGTGTACCCATTAAAAATGGGTAAGAATAGGTATACATGTTTCACAGAGACTAAGTGCTAGAGTCTAAATATTCGGAAGAAAAGTTTTCCTACTATGCGCGCGGATATCATCAATGACTGACTTTGTTTCCACACAGACATAGTTATAAGGGCATATCACTGAGCTCATATCACCCGCTCGCCAGAAATTGTAAAAAGTTGGTATACTGGGTATCTGCTAGCATTCCTCTTTTTGCTTTTTGTTTTGCTGTGCAGTTTAGCAACAGGAGCAGACAGTTCAACTGCCACCAAAATTAGTACACAATGAGCCAAGTGTTGGAGGTGAAAAAGCGGTCTCGAACTGCCGCCAAGCATCAGCAATAGGTCCCCAAAGTGAGCTCATTGAGCCAAGTGAAATTGGAATTTTTGCCGCTGTGCCAGCGACAGTCAGGGCTGGACAGCTGTCGGTGTTTGTCATTTCCGTTTCCACCTACGTAGCAGCGCTCGAGGATGTCTCAATTGACGTTTTAATTACGAATTGTTTTGGCGCTGCGTGCTGTCCTTATGCCCCAAGCGAACTCGCTTCTATTCAAGGCAAATTATTCAACGAACTTAAACAATAGCAAATGTCGAAGCCATCGATTATACTGCTCCGCAAATAGGTTAAGCGGTGGCAGCCCTTCGCTGTAGACAAATTTAATATTTGCCTTGGCAATTTGCCTAATTAGTTTGCGAGCATTTGGGTTACATATCTAACGGCAAGTTCAGGTGAGGCCAAAGCCTTTGCTACGCATTGTGTTGCATTAATGAGGCCGTTGCATTGAGTTGCTTATGCTGGGCAATGTACGAGCCCTCAAGGATTCAAGACTGCTAATGCGAGGGTGCAATAGTTGAGGGATCCAATCCTAACCATGTCTTATGCTATTCTTGCTGTAAGCTTTGTCATAGCTGTCGACTTAAAGACAAGCGATGGTAAGTCGTTCACCTAGGCGTATGCGCAATGCGACCGTTTTAAAGTAAACACATCAATAACAAATTAAACACCTGCGCCCGAGCTTGAATATAATCGTTTAATTGAAAGCTGAAAGTTTAATGCCCGGGGCTCTGCGATTGGCAACGCGCCAGGGGACCCAAAATAAAAAATTTAAAAGAAAAATGGAAAACCTGGCCCAGCAAATTGGCTCGCGGCTCGGCTGCATTTTGAGTGGCACTTTAAACGGCACCGAAATCAGCGAGGCTCTCGTTCTCTCTATCTCTTTCCCTCCGGCTATCTGTTTTGCGCCTCATACATTTCTGTGTTTTGCTTTTGCAATTTAAATAGTTACACCCCCAAACGCTCATCCCCCAAGCGGCTAGAACGGCTTGGCAGCCAACCAAGCTCTTCAACGGAATATGAAATTTGAATGCCACCGTCCGGTTCTTGCTGCGGCGTTGTTTGTGCTGCGATTTCGGTTCGCTTTGGAGCCAAGTGAATGAGCGTAAAAACTTTAATTAAAATGGAAACCTTACAATTGCATTGTGGCCATGGCGCTGCCCGTCGCGACTTTTTAATTTAATTAAAAATGCCGCTGCTCCAAAACAAGCAGACATGGGGCATCTGTCTTTAAGCTTCCAGGCGGACTCTTTAACAATTCAATTGAGACGTAATTCATCTCTTGCAGTTGGGTGGCTTTTTTTCAAAGAAAACAGAAACACAAACAAGCTAAGCAAACAGCCTGAAACTGATTGGCAAACTGTCCATGTAATCGGAGACACTAATGAAAATCAATAATACAGGCACACAATGGGCCACAGCGGGCGGGCCGAGGCTCTTAAAGTGACTTTCAAAACAAAAACAACAAAAGCCAAGTCGGTGCGAGCCATAAATAAAGCAAAGTATGGGCCAATGAGCCAAGGCACCTTCTGTGCCAGCTTAAGGCTGCCAAGCAACCGGCCTTCTTGTTGTTGTGCCGGCTGCTGTTCCTTTGTGGCTGCCTCAACAATGCTCCACCGTTGTCAGAGCGGGCTGTAAAGTAAGTACGAGAGAGAGGTAGGCCAATAAATGGCATAGAACATTAAATACAGTAAGCAGGTGCAGTCGAAGGCGTGTCCATGACAGACAACAAGCGGTTCAAAGGCTATGACAATGCCAGCAATTTAATTGGCTCGTTTCCTCTGGCCCGGACTTAAAGCCGTTGAAGCTGCCCCTAAAGCAGAGCTGGTAGCTTAAAGTTGGTTAGTACGGCTGGTGTATTAAATAATTGAGCATATGAAAATGTAGTCGAATAGAGTATTCCCCACACACACACACACACACACACACACACACACGCGCGCACACACAGCACACTTCGGCCAAAAGGAGCAGTGCTGACAGAATTTGTAGCATACTTTTATGTGCGCTGCTTGAACTTTTCAGCAAGTTATAAACAACATTAAATGTTTGATAAACAAAATAAATCAAGCCCAAAATGAAAACAACAAACACAGTGACAACCCTGCCACAGCAGTGCATTAAATTTGCCCAACAGCAACAACAACAACTGACAACACTTTGCAACTAGACGTTGCATCGTCCTGTAGCGCATATAATTTTACTTTTCCCACATGGCCCCCGCGGTACATTGTTTCACACCTTATGGCAACAACAAAAAAACCAAAATAAGGTGGCGTTAAAATGAAGCAGCTCGAATGACATGCAAACTTTTGGCCCAGCACAAAACATTTTTCCGGACAACCCGCCCCTGGCAGCCCAACGTGTGCACACATTGTGCGCATACACATGAGTAACTGGGTGTCAGTGTGTGTGTGGGTGTGTGTGTGTGCGTGTGTGTGGGTGCAAGTGCTGGCCATTAGCATTTGTCAAGTTGCCAATAAAATGCCTTTGAATGGACTAAATTGACTTTGGCATGACAAACAATTCTATGAACGTTGTCCTGCCGCTTCAGACTTGAATCGGGTATAAAAACATTTTAGTCGTATGACTTGCACTATCATATGTTATGTGTGAGTATTTGTAGCCATCAGTGAGTTAGCGAGTTACTAAGGGTCAATTGATAAACAGACAATAATTCCAAAAGCCACAAGGTGCGGCTTGTTTTAATACCTGCACCAGTGAGGGTATCTCTATTTTAACATAATGTGCATAGCAAGTCAGACTTTCTTTTTACACAAAAACCGAAAGTTAAAATAGTTTTAAAATAATCATTTATAAATTATTTTAATAATATTACACATAGAAAACTCTTGCATAATCACTTTATTTTATCTGCTAATGTTTATTTGAATAAGTTTAATCCTTTCTCTCAACCTGCAAAATTATTTGCTCCACCTTGTTCGGTTTGTATATTTCAGTTGAGCTACGCAAGGAATTTTAAAAGTCATGCTGAAAATGCTGATGAAAAAGAAAAGCTTTTATAAATATATCCTATTTAATTATATGGAAATGTGTAATAAATAAATTATATGCAATTGATATGCGACTACTTTTTAATGACAGCTACAAATGTAAAGTATAGCTATTAATGTGTGAAGAGGTTGGGCAATGTTATTTCGGTATTGTACAAATGCTTGTGAACATTATCGTTATTGTTTACACGAACATCAACCATAAATCCATACGGGAAACCAATTAAAGGTGGCGACCCACCCAAACCCACTTTGCGAGCATGTCCAAGTGTCTGTGATAAATGGCTGGCCATATTTTTACACTGCCAACAATTAGTGCAAACGAAATCAAATTTAAGCAGCGCTCGTCCAGCTCCACCAACTTTAGCAAATCATTGTGTAATTCACTCGAAATACAAACGAGTGAGTCCGAGCCTGAGAAGCGGGCAACGGGCCTGGCCAGCAGGCGGTCTCTGATATTAGAGTTGGTAAAAGGAATACATAATAATGATGTTTAGGCCGTCAGGCATGTTGGTGCCCTCACATAGTTGCCATTTTATTTATGACACTTGCACGTAACGCCCAGCAGCAACAAAGATAATAGCACACACCAACAGCAACATCAACACGAACACACACAAATTACACTAGCCCAACTGGTCTCCAGGGCACAACTTGCCAACAGGCGCACGGAGCATAAAGCGCTGAGACATGAAAGTAAAAGCAGATGCGGATGTGGATATGTAAATGGAAATGGTTGGCCCTGGACACTTCAGAGAAACCGCACCAGGCCAGGCCAAATAATTATCTTGGCGCATAATCTCGATCTGATGTTTTGGTAAAACCAGCAGGCAGCCATTCCGGGCCAGATCTTTTGCCTAGGACAAGGCTGGCTTTTGTCTTAATGCCACGAAAATCTCAGCCACACAATCTATATAAGCTTGGGTGTGTCTGTGTGCGTGGTCTGCGTGTGACTGCCAGCCGCATATTTACTTTGCCTTTAGTTGTAACAACATGAAAATTATGCTGATTATGAGATTGGCCTCTGACAGGCCTCTAGTTGAGGCCGACACGCCCACTGGGCGTTACGACAAAAATCGCAACTTCAGCGCTGTGCGTCGCGTATGCGAAAGTGTCAAGGTCCATGGAGCCTAATAAGCCTAATAAGCTTAATGTGCTTAATAGATTAATTAGGAGCCAGAAACACACGTAAACAAAAGTCGCCGCATAAATGGCACACAAATGAATAATTCGAATGGCAATGCATTCGCAGCTGAGCTACTGAGTGCCCATCAAGTCAACAAGCCGGCAAGCAGTGTGTGTGCGTGTGTATGCTCGCTGCACTCGAATGAAGACCACTTTTGAGGTGCTAAATTAGCGCACGCATTAAAAGAGCATTACTCATACGCAGCGTTGCCTACTTGAATGCATAAGCAGCGCACACGCTTTGCCACTCAAACTGAAAGGATTAAAAAACCCATCGATATACATATAAATATTTACATGTTTGCAGTTTATTTAAGCATGTACATTTAGAGCCAAAATCATATACAAATGTCCATAAATCCAAAACGTAAACTACATAAATTAGAATTTTGTATTTATACGAACGTTTTCGCATACGAAATGCGGGTCACGTGCGCGGCTTTATAACCACAACCAGGCGAACCTTTTGCTGATTACGACGTGACCAGCAAGCGAGCCATCAAAAAAATACATATATATATATATATATATATACCAGCATAACAGTTGTGTTTTGTGAAATTATTTTAAATTATATTTGATAATTGAATGAAACACACGAGCATAAAAATGATTTACTGCCATGTTTCGTATTTTTTTGAAATCAACAAAAGGATAACGGATTGTTGGCACGCTCTTGAGATATTATCCGCGCATGCGCCAATGCCCACAACTGAAGGCTGAGAGCAGGGAGCGGGGGTTGTGACAATTGACACGTGCCTTTGTTTACACAAAGTAATGAAATTTCAACAGCAAACAGCATCAACATTTGTACGCATTCTAGAGTGAGTAAGTGTGTGTGTTGCTTGTGTGTGTGGGTGGTGCCGGAAATTGGGCATAAATGCGACTAATTTCATTAAGCAACAATGCGGCCAATAAACCTATCCAAAGCATCAAAGTCCTATACAAACTTTGGACAGCAACAACAACTAAAGATTTCGAAATTCAATGCATATTAATGAGCTCTCCGATAATTGTATTGAAAACTCGTCTTTGAAAAGTAGGAGCCAACGCAGATATTGGCCATTAGCTGGCATCCTTATTCCCCTTACTATATCCCTGTGCACATAGCTATCGACCTTGCACATTTTTTCGTACCTCAACTCAAAATATATTTAGCGGGCTCTCGTGCATTTTTAGCTTATTTTTGTACATGGCAACATAAATTATAGACGCCCCCACGACAGTGGCATCCATTTATTTTGCTCATATTTTTGGTTGCCAGCCTTGAGTGCAGCAAATGCAAAATATCACGTCGAAACAAAGCAGCAAGAGATAACTCTGTGAGCCTTGCTGGCCAAAATATGCAGCAAAAATTTATGCTTCGCAGCAGCCGAGTCTCCGGCCCGGGCAAGGTCAACCGTTAAAGGCCAGCCACGCCAGGTTTAAAGCAATTGCAATTTTAGATTTCAAGTAATTAAATAGCAATTTGAAATGTATACAACGCCTTCGACGGAAGTGCGGGTAGACAATAACGTTTCATTGCCAAAGTTTTCACTGTAAAATACATACAAAATACTTTTAATCCCAATTTACATAAATATTTATGGTGATGGTGCTGAAATTTGCCGCCCCTTCTCCCGTCTCTCTCACACCATTGGCGCTAATGTGCCTTAATCTTTAATGAGCCAAGTTTCACCAGTCAGCCAGTCGCGGCTGTTGTTTGGTTCCAGGTTTTGGTTTCGGGATTGGATCTAGTTTTCCTTTGGTTTTCCTTATGCAGTACGTGTTGCCATTTGGCGAGTTGTTGTGCCGCTGGCACTGACTGAAACTTGGCATTGTAAACTACTTTCCGGGCACTTTGCAATGCTTGCTATCAACGGAATTTCGGCTGAAAGATACAGTTGCCAAGATCTAATTACAAAGATAAACTGTTATGCTCGCCGGCGTGTGTGTATGTGTGTGGCATTTAAATGTAAGAGCAATTGGCGTAAATGTATTGCCAACAGATGCTGAGAAAGGCATTGAAAAGTGTTTACACTAAATAAAGCCCAAGCTGAATGCCAATATAAAAGGATACCATATTCAATCTTGAAAATGCGCCAAAAGTACTTAGTGCGATTAAGGTGATGATACAGGCCGAAATTGCATAACAGGTAAGAACCACATTAAATTTCAAGACAACTTATTTACTCAAATGCATTCAACTTAGATTCAGGAGAAGCTAGGATAAAAAGTCAGTCCCGAAGCCAATTGTGTTACGTTTCGCAATGTTGAGACTGCTTACAGGGTATGCAATTTGAAATGTTATTATATTCCCTATCAAGCCTCAGGCACATTAATTTCAAGAATTTGGAAAGTGCAATAAACTATGATTTAGCTTGAATTTTAAAAGCTTAAAAAAGATAAAATTACTTTTTCACTTGACCCACCATTTTTATACTTACTTTACAACCAATTTCTCACTGTGTAGTTCAAGATTAATCTAACTCTCCACTGACATTTGCAGCCACGCTCCTTGGGACAAGACTATCGGCATTTTTTATAGCAGCACTAGTTAGTTATCTGAATTTTTTTATTTGCAATTCCCTGTCTCTATTTTCATTAGAGAAGTGCGCGTTGCACTTTGCTGACAGCAAAATCCACACCAAGCTAACGAAATACCAGAACTCCTGCTCCTGTACATTTTCGCTCGCAACCCCACGTGATGTGCTCGCTACTTATTTTAATTGCTCAACATTTATCACAACTCTTGTTTCGACTGCGTGAGTTTGTGATTGTGCGGCTGTGTGTGTACGGGAGTGGGTGTGTGTCCGTGTGTGTACACGAAGCATGCTTTTAGGGGCATTCGCATTGTTCGTAACTCTCGACTCGCAGCTTAATCGACTGATTTAGAAGTTTATTGCATTTCCCTTGCTCGGCCTGGCAAGGGAAATGGCGCCGGACACGAAGGTATTTAAACGCTGTGCAAACTGCGAACTGAGAACTGGGAGCTGCAACTCGGGTCTTTAGTCAGCCACTTTATTGTCTCGCTTCCTGGTCCCATCCCGATGCCAGTTTAAATGGACTTCCGTGCATAAAGGATATAATGTTCGCTGGCAAAATGAGCGCCGGGACATAAAAGCGCCAGTTAAAAATGTGCTTTAATTTATTGGCCTGCATTTAAATTACAAACAATTGCAACAGCTTTCAAGCTACTTTTGCCATGTTTTGTCGAGTTAAAAGCTCAGTTTTGTCATAAATATTTAACTTATTTTCGAAGCAGCGCACCCGCATCGTTCTCCCTGCTATCAGTGTGTGCACGAGTGCGTGTGTGTCTGTGCTTGTGTGTGCGTGTTTATTTGCCTGACACAGTGTCCTTGACCGTTGCGTAAATAATTATGCGGGCATAGCATTGTCCTTTGCCCTTTGTCATTGTCAACGCCCATGCAACGAGCATGCGACAATGAATTCAAACCGCAGAGATCCCCGATTTATGTCACAGACATCGCATATTAATGGCTGCTTATAGAAACGACAGCGCATAATGCTACAAATAATCCATACATACACTGACTGCAGAGGTGCATGACTAATTTACATATATTTTTGCGCATCCTAATGGCTCCCATAATAATAATTCCATATGCGCCGACTGCACATTAATTATTTTCAATTGAATTTGCCAAAGAAAGCCACATTTATTATTTATTATTTTCACAATTTATTATTTAATAAATAAATAAATAATTTAATTCTCTATATTACATTACTGTATGAAATCATTGTATACTGTACTAATGTTAAAATGTTATTCAGTCCGACACAATATAACTTATATAACAAGTCAAAAAGGCTATGAGAACTAGACAAGTCGATTTAGTAACGCCGAAGCTGTACATCCTTAGGTAAATAGCCAAAACGCGTACGCAAATACTCGAGCGAAAGAAACAGCAATACCGTGTGTGGTCCCAGGCGTGCAAACGCCGGAATGGAGCCCTTGAAAAATGCCATGGGTCCCTCCTGGGCAGTCTTGTAGAACACATCTGCCATGTTTGCGTATTCACCAGGACGCGCATTCATGCGACGCGTCTTGGCCACATCGATGGGCTGGGTAAGCGCTGTTGCCGCAATCGCCGATATTATCGATGCTAAGATGTACGTGTCCATTCGACTGGGAAAACCTGCGGCAACAAGAAAGTCCTTGCTCTGCTCATAGAAAGCAATTTGGCCAACGGTCATAAAAGCACCACGCGTCGCAGCAATGGAGGCGCCATTAAACAGATGTGAGCAGCCCTCTTCGCGACAGACTCGCGCAAGTCCGTCAATGGCGTGCTTGTAGCTGAAATTCAGAATATCAACAAACTACAACAAGTCTGACCCAACACCTGTGCTGTGGGCGTATATGAATTTGTTTACTTTCTTCGTTGCTCTTGCGGCAGCTTTACATCATTCTGCATACGCACGTTGAGCAAATCTGCTGGAGCACCGATAAATCCACCAGCGGCGCCCCCCGATGCGGCCAACAGGACTTTGCTCATCATCGAGGTGGTGTCTATCATGCTGGCACCAACGGTATAGAAACCAAAACGGGATAAAGTGTAGGTATATTGGCGTAGTAGAGAGGCTGAAATACCATTATACATTGCCCATACGCCCTGTTCACGTACAATTTTACGGGTAGTTTCCGCAAGAGATAATTTCTCCTTTTGCGTCTGGAGCAATACCTTCAGCAAGTCCAACGGATGCGTAACCATCGCTGCCATTGAACTGGCCACACCACCGAAATACCAACGCGTAATGCGACGCTGATCATACGACATATTTAATTTAAACAACTTATTTACAACTATTTACACAACTATAAAAAGGTCTTTCAAAATTACAACCTGTAAAAAAATAAATATGAATTTAATGTAAATGACGCAAATCGAAAAGCAATCTGACGTCATTGACCCAATGAAAAATTGCCACATTGTGTCCTTGCGTTCACTTGCGTGACGCCAGCTACTTGGCCCAGTGTAACAGGTGGGAATGTGCTAGCTAAAGGTATTAGCATGGAATTTTACCTGTATATATTTAGATGCTTATATGATATATGTGATATAAGTCGGAAAATTTACGCCATTGGAAAATTTTATGGAAGCATCTAAAAACTTTATTAAACACATTTTCATACAAATTTATTGTATACGTATTTTATAGATTAAGAATCTTAACAGAAAAAAATCTAAAACAAATAACTTTTCAGTCATTTTGCTTTTCATTATTCATTTTTAGAGTTCTACAAAACCATCCCCTGGCTGAAACCAAAACCTCCAATGTTGTACGCAATTATGAACTTCAGTTGATTACTTTATTTAATTTCAAACACTCAAATTTTCATTTAACACACGACTGCGCTATATTTTTGTATTGAACTAATGCCATCGTTATAAGTACAAAATCCTAAATGACGTAAAATGTATTTACGATAAGGATTCTTCTTGGACAGATGCTGTAGACATGACATAATTAGATCGTGTAGCTGCACAATAATTCAACACTTACTGGCTAAATTTGTTTATATTATTCAAGACAATAATTGATTAAGCGCCATCGTAGAAATTTTCCTTCACACTGAAGTATTCTTGAAACTAACATGCGATACTTACAAGTATGTGAATTTAAGTAATGACAGGGATTCCTCTTAAAAAAGTCCTGTGTAAATACTATTTAATACTTGCAGATTAGATTACCTATTAAACAATATCGCTTAGAATTTTTCTTTCTTAAATGTAGTACAGATTTGGATTATTCTTTGACATGTCCTGTAGGTGAAAAGGCATTATAAATCACTACAGTTAAACAGATATTATAATGACAACTTACACTATTTCGGAGCAGTGAGATGATAACCGCAAAAGCACCTAGACTACATAAATAGTTGGATATTTGAAGTTTCTGCTGATCGTCTAAAGTGTTTAGATACTTATAAGCGAGAAAGCCGAAATAAATCAAACACATATTAAAGAGAAGTATGACTATTGAACCCTTAATTAGAGAGCGCGAAGGAACGTAATTAGCGCGATTTTCTGGAAAGAAAAAGCTTTAGGTCGTGCCTAATACGCCCACATACACACTTACTTCTGGGCAAGGCCTGGAGTATTTGATGATTTCCTTGCTCGCAGGCATTTATCAAAGACGTCGATAATTTAGACATATTTCTTATAAAACTACAGCTTTTATTTTAAACTAAACATTTACAACAATGAATATTTTTTGAGAGAGAACTCAATGCACGCAATAATTCGATTAGCTTGTGCTCAGCTCAAGCAACTAAATGCCATATCATTTACACCTGATTTACCAAATAGAACCAGGTCCAACAACAAACCCCAGACGCGACCCCTCAAGAGGTCCTCTGATACAAAATACCGAACAAAGCGCTCGCGACACGCAACTGACGCAAGTGCCAAACGCAAAACACGCACATTTTGATTATGCTAATGATGCGTGTTGTTTTTAATGTTATTGTTGTTATTGTTGCTGTTGTTGGTGGTCAGTTCATAAATATTTTGACAGCCCACACAGAGCGGAAGCGGATGCGAAAGCCTGGCATGTCCTTCAGATGCCACAATATTTATACAAGTGCCCTTCTTTCAATTCCATATTTAACTCTGACAAATGCACAAAAAGACTATCGCATGCTTTTCTAGTGGGAATACAAGTCAAAATTGTTATTAGTAAGAATTAGTTAATTATGATGGGTTTTCATAAAAAACACTAGTGCGACAGCAATAAAATTGTTTTACTGCTGCGCAAGCCAAAAATATTTGATTGCTTTCAGATGGAAAAAGCCCTACAAAAATGTCAATCTAAATATGAAAAGTGCCAGCATTTCAAGTTTGTTATAAAACCTAAAGCCTATTAAAACAGAGATTTCAACTTTTCCTGCAAGCAAAACGCGCTCACACATTTTTTTTAGTATATACATATATATATTTTTTTTTGTTTTAGTTTGTCAACCGCAAAATGTTATTTAAAGTTTAGTGACAAAGCGAAGCGGAGAAATAGAGAACATTGTTATATTGAGTTGAAATTTCTGAAAATATTTAGTTTAAATAAACAAACTTTAAATTATTATTTTGCTGAACTTTACCATTCTGAAATGAAACTATTTTATAGACAAATGCATGCTTTAGGTTGAAGCCATTTTTTATTTAATCATGTGATGAACATTTCCAAAAATGTAAACACAATTGAAAAGCCAAATTATGTTTCAAGCCTACATGAACAATTTTGGATAACAGAAAATGCTGCCATTTCTTGTTTATTTGTTGCTGCAGCATTTCTCCTTGGGTCCAGACTTGCACACACAGTTGCAATCCTTATGGCAGGCACAATTGCTGCCACACTTTTGTGCCGTGCACTGGCAATCTGTACAAATGATGCTGGTCAGTATCCAAGTCGTATTATTTATTTAGAATATATATTAAACTTACTAGTTCCACAACCCTTGCAGCCCATTATTTTTTTTAATTGTCGATTTCAAAATGAAAAATGTTTAATTATTGCAAAGCTTTTCACTTGCTGTACTCAACTGTTGTTGCCTCTACTGAGCACCCATAATATATTTATAGTAATTCCAAAATCAATGTCGGGTGCAAAACAAAACAGGCAGGAAAGGGCCAGGCTTATCAGCAGTTCGTGCGCAAAGTGCGTAACTGCTCGCGCCTATCAGTTGTTGGCATTATGCAAACCAATTTTGCGCCCAACACCTGCCTCGCCTTAGCGTCCAGCACGATTGGCCGTGCTGCACACGGCGCACTTATCAGCTTATCAGTATGCGTTGCATATACAAATCGAAAAACCGGCGGGTGCGCCAACACGGCTGCCAGGCTGTAACGTGATTCAATATTTATATGTATGTATATAGTATGTTAACTCTATCCTGCAGGGGCTGCGAAAAAACAGTCAAGCAAGATATCCACAAAATCGCTTCAATTTGCCAAACAAATAAAACTTCAATCAATTTAATGGCAACATTTCGTTTTCTTTACAGTTTTCTAAAATGCCGGAAATTCGGAATGGCTAGCCAAATCGACTTTGAAGTAGAAAACTGCTTTACACGCTTTACAAATAGAATTTCGACAAAACTAATCAACATATTGCACAGGTTTTATTTTAAGCAAAAAGTGCTCCGGCGCTCGTTCCAAATAATTTAGAAAAATTTATTGCATACCTTGCGGCATGAAAGGGAAAATATTTGTATTAGTTGCGAGATATTGTAGAAATTTACTTACATACGTAAGCAGAGAATCGGACGGAATCATATGAAAACCTTTGCATACAAATTTTGCATTCTTTTGGGGATGCAATTTAAAGTACAATAATTCCAAGTAATCAAGAAAAATCTACTGCATACCTTGTGGCATGAGAGGAAAAACATTTGTATGGAACAAGTTTGGTTGCTAGATATTGTAGAAATTTACTTACATACGTAAGCAGAGAATTGGACAATAATCTTTATTAATGTCACCTCTAAGAGTTCTTAGTCGTTATTAGGAATTCTTAAGAGCACATTTTCCAGCCTACACTCTTTCCAATAACCTTCTCTTTCTGTAAGCATAAGAATAGAAAAGCATTATGCAATATCTTCTGAAAGAATCGCATTCTTATCCTTTGCAATACATAATATTTGCCGGCTCGAGTAATATAAACTTTGTTTATTTGCGACTGCACTCGCTGCGAGTGCACAAACAGCTCTAAAAATAGTCAATGGGCTAAAATGAATAAAATCCACTTGTTAGCATCACATAACAAAGAAGAAATTCTAAGGCACAATATGATACTGTGAATGAATACGAGCATAAACTAAACTAAATTGTGTCTCTGGTATTGGTTACTGCTGCGCTTGGGGTTGAACACTTTGATTGTCCTGGCGGTGCTAGCTCGGTTAGTCCTTTAGCTCGGCCGCCGTGTTAACGAATCCAGTTGTCTGTGTCAGATGCAGTTGTTTCTGTTCGGCCTCCACAGCCTTTTGCTCGGGCGACTTGGCCCACTCCTGTAGGTCGCCCGAGGCATAGAACCAGTAGATGACGCAGCCAACAAGATAAATGCCAGCCGATATAAAGAATACCAAGCGCCATTCATGACGGTCTCCGCTATCGCCCACAATGTAGCCCGTCAGCAGGGGACTGACAATGCCGGGAATGGTGGCAAACGTGTTGCCAATGCCCATCAGAACACTGGCGTGCTGTGGTGCAATATCCAAGTGATTGACACTGCAAGTGTTTCAAGAATTAAGGCGCTCCACAGCTGACAGCTGCATTTGTGGCAACTTACGCGAATCCTGACCAAGCAAAGGCGCCCAGGCCGACGGCAATTGTAATAAAAACAACCGACCAAGTGGGATCCATAATATAAGCCGTTAGCATCATGAAGACCGTTTGAGCCAAGAAAGCACCACAGTTGAAGTTTCGACGCACTTGGGTTGTAGTCCAGATGCCCTTCACTTGCAGCCAATCGGCCAGATAACCAGATATGGCCAGCAAAATGCCCATGGCCAGGTAGGGCACAGCCGATAAGAAGCCAGTTTTGCCCAGATCAAAGTTAAGCGTATCTTTAAGGAAAATAATAATATATAATACTTTCTAGATTGAGCTCCTACTAAACAGCTTACCCTTAAGAAAACTTGGCAGCTGTGTTAACAGCGTGTAGAAGCCCCAGTTCTCAGAGAAGTGTGATGCAATAATGGCATAGAAGGGCATTGATGTGAAGAACGCTTTCCAAGGGTGCTTGATCTTCTTGGCGCCCACATAGCCAATCGATTTCTGTATGTATTCACACTCCTCTTTCGAGCAGAAGCGATCCAGCTCTGGCCCAGCACGTACAAACAGCAACCACAGTATCAACCAGACCACACCAATTGCTCCAAATACGTAGAAAACGCTCGCCCAGCCGTAGCGTGCTGCCAACATACCAGACGATGGCATTGCAATCACCGTTCCAGCATAATTGCCTGCAAATGCAATTGATGCCATGCGAGAGCGTTCCAATGGCGGCGACCACCTAGCCCACACGGCATGAATGCCCGGAAATGTGACGCCTTCGAATACGCCCTCAATAATGCGCACAGCCAGGAACATTCCCAAACTGTGGTTAGCTGCCAATGGAGTGAGCAGGGTGAGGATGGCAGTTGTGCCGATGCCCAAGCCAAAAACCTGTCACATTAAGAGGGAAGGAAATAAGAGAAAAAGAATTTCAAGTACGTTCAATTTTAAAAATGAAATCAAATATATAATAATAATTGAAATATTATTACAAATTTAAATATAAAAAAATATACAAATCAAAGTTATTAGCCAATTTTTAAATTGAATTGTTAAATAAGGAATTAATTTGTTATCAAACTTACAAGATTGCCGCCAACTTTGGTGCCAATGTAGCCGCCTAGGAACTGTGTCAGAATATAGCCATAGAAGAAGGAGCTCAATATTAGGCCCTTCTGCTTGGGGTCCCAGGGAAAGTCCTGTTCGTAGGATATATTGCCATCGGCATCCACCACGGTGCGATTCTCGGTCATAGCCACAATGGCCACCGAAAGATTCACGCGCAGCGAGTAAACATTGAAGAAGCCAAAAAAGGCCAACAGAACCACAATGTAGCGCTGCTTGCGCCAGAATCTCCAGGTGAGTGGTTCACTCTCAACAAGTTCATTGCTGTTGAGCATGAATAGAAAGAGAGAAGTTGGCTGCTTATTATGAAGTACCATATGCAAATATTTGTTTGTCTGATAACGCTGCCGGACAAGGCCAAATCAGCAGGGAAGCCACTTTCGCTGGCCATTTATAAATTGTTACTGGTTTATTTGAATACAACATTTTTCGCTGTCTGCAGTTGCCAGTTGGGCCAGAACCAGTTTCTCAGCTATGCGCGGCATTAACAACTGGTTTGCTTTTGACCCATTTGGCTGCTGAAGCTGCAGAATTTCAAAATATTACATATGAACACAGTATACATGTCCTACATGGAAGTAGTTTGTTTTGCATTCAAGCAAGAAGAACATTTCCTTGACAAGTGTTCGACCATTGCTTATAACCATTGGCATAACACGGAACCGATTTGTGTTTTCTTGTTTTTTGTTTTAAAGTTTGGCCAGTTTTAGCTTTAAGTTGAGGCAGTCACATATTTGATTTCAACTTACTTGTTGTGATGCGGCTGATGGCCATTGTGCTTTTCGACTTTTGTTGACTCCAGATCTGTCATATTGCGTTCTGTGTGTATGGGGCGTATGATCAATCTATTCAGGCATTAAGAGCCTGCAAATAAATTAGATAAACACACAAAAAAGCAATTTAAATATATATACCAAATACACCGGCCACTGTCCAATATGCGTGCTGGCGTTTCATTAAAATCAAATTAAAATCAAGTTCCCCTTCCCTTTCATCTCTAGAGCAAGTTCAATAGAAAAATTGCACACAATACGAAGCGTGTCATAATTTTTTGCAATTTATTATTTCTTTGTTCGCGCCCTGCTATTTATAAACAAATCTACAACAATTTATTGTCTCCGGGCAGCATTGCGTGCCGGCTACAATTGGCATTGACATAGAACTTTAGCCAGGCCACGGGGCACGGCATTGATTCGCCAAGCATCTTAATCCGGATATACAAATGCATGGAGCTCACAAAAAAAAAAAAGATGTATTTTAAGCAATTGTCTCGCCTCATCGGCAATGCTCCTTGGATGATAACGCCTCTTAACTCAATTATCCATTTAACTTATTAAGCACATAGTTTTGCAAATTGTGCCATTTGAGGCACGCGAAATATAGTACAGAACACACACACGCACACGCATACAACAAAAGTCATCGCATCAAAAATTCGTAATTGTGGCGTAAGTGAGCCCAAGCACTTGGGCACAGCTCAGCGACCGGTTTTTGGGGGACTTTCACTTGATTTGCTTAGCATGAATATCAGCTATTCCCAGTGCATAGACCCCGGTCCACAGTCCCCAGTCCTCGGTCCCCAGTAACCATTCCCCAGATACGTGCTTTAAAACTGTTCACTTATTCGCACGTGTGTACAATTTTTCGGCAATCAGAGCCAAGAGCGACATTTATATTTAGAAGTATCATTAGATAAGAGATACTAACGATACGATAAGATATGCTCTTGTCAGCAATTTTTATTATTCTAATTCCCCTTTTAAATTAGCATTCAACTAATAAAGAACACACGCATTGCTTACTTCACATCTTGGGCATCTTTAAGGGAAAAACTATTTCAATGTCTCTGCAATCTATTTAGTGCCCGGCTTGAACTAGTTTAGCTCAAATCCTGTCAAATCCTGTAGGTATCAAATTGCAAGCCGGTTCATGGGCTTGAAGTGTGCATATATCGTAAAATTTCCTGTTTTCACTTTCTACTCAACCATCCAATTTTCTCTTTAAATAAATGCAATTTACTTTCATTTAGCAATAAGTACATCCCCAGATTTGGGCGCTCGGCTCAAACACACTATAATATAACCTACCGCACAATAAATTACAAATTAAAGCAATTTCCTGGTAGTTGAATTAACTAATCGAAATAATATCAAATTTTAGTGCTAATGCTGGACAGCATTAAATAAAGCAATTGCCTATGCTACAATAGGATTTATAAACTATTTGCTTAGATTTAGCAACAATGGGCCCAACAAAATGCCACAACAATGTAGATGAGTTATGACCTGTCACGATTAAGTTCCTATTAGCGCGTACTAATCTTAATTGTTAGTCTGATTAGCGTAAACATTAATGCAAACAACAACAATAACTGTTGAGCACAATGTAGCCAGTAAATATGAGCATATCTATTGTTATGATGATATTTGCGTTAACTGGCCTAAGATAAAGCCTAAGCAAATGCGGAGAAAATTACAATGATATTGTCGAATTTGAATGAATGACAAGTAAATTGAAATGCCAATAAGTGCTCGATGAGCTGACTAACAAAAACTACATAACAAAATTTAAATATGTAGTGTCCAAGTTGGGCTGAGTATGTAATAAATAAGGCAGTGACATTTATGAAGCAATTCGATAAATTTGCTTTGTTTGTTTCGTCATATGCACATGCGATTGAAAGTCAAAACACTTGTTCTACCCAGACAAATTAAAAGTTACAATTTAAAACAGCTGCCTGAATTTGTAGTTAATTTACAGCATTTCATGTGTTGCAGGCAAAAATAGCAGAAACTCTTTAATCAAAACTATCAAAGTGGCAGTTGTGCAAACAACAAAGCCGCACAAACTAACTCCAACAGCTTAACAAATGCATACAACTTTTAGATTGAAAATAGTTAAATTAAACACACACACATACACACTGGTGTGCACACTCACTCACATGCACATGCATATTTCAAGTAGCCGTTATACACAGAATGCCAGAAAACTTGAACGCACCACGAAACTTTGTTAAAGGCTCTTCAAACTCCTCAAGCTGATCTCTCCCTTTGCAGCTGATGTATCTGGGTGTAGCTCGGCGGTGTGATTTGTTGGATGCGTGGCCAGGTGTTTAGCCGCCGGTTGCTCGCAGCGCACTGAAACTGCAGCTTGTTGCCGGCGTCCAGCTGAACGCGACCGCAAAATGCTCGACCGGCTTAGGTACGCTCCGGAGACTCGGCGCTGAGCTCTGCTCTGATCTGCTCAGCTGATCGTGCGTTGCGTTCAGTTAACTTCAATTAAGGTACAACCGGACAGAGCGGTACAGAGCGCGTCTGGGTTTAAACCTTGACTGGAGATTAATCACATTGTGCGAGCAATTTGCTCTTTGCCTGGGTAATCGTGATGGTAATCGACATAAAGCTTATGGTTTGATTAGGCACAAAATGTGGGCGCTATAAAGATAGTAATCTAAAAAAAAAAAACAACGGAATTCACGCGCCGTTTTATTATTAAATTAAATATGCCAAGATTTAACTTTTTCCATTAGCTTTTATGAACTTCTTGCAAACGGTACGCATATGGGCTACAAACATTGATAGATAAGTACCTAAAGAAGACAAGAATTGTTATCACATTTGATAATATAATATAAACAAAATAATTTATCATCTGAGCAGTAGGCGGTAGGTAGTAGACCAAAAAAATAACCCATCATAGCTAACAATTATAAAAAAAAAACACTCAAAATCAAATTAAAAAACCAAACTTGCTTCATTTATTGTTAAATAAATGATTATATATGAAAAAAAAAGTCTGAGATTTATTGCATTCTAGTTGGTAACCCTTTTAAAATCTCGTAAAATATTTAGAGTATGCGTTATATATATTTTATTTATAAATATATTTTGGCAATAACAGAACACTAATTGCTAGTAGAAACGGGATGGCGCACATGTTTGTAAAAACCAGTTATAATTTTAACACATTCAAAATTAGTTTCATTCACACGTAACATATTTGTATGTGATTTATAAATAAACTTTTGCAAAAATGGCTAGCTGCAAGGGCATAAAACCATTTTGTACACCGTAAAATCGTGCCATGCAGGCAGGGCTTAAGTAAACGATGCGGGATGTACGCATTTTCATTGGGGCATAAGCATTTTTTGTATTCAAAACAAAAACATTTGGACCACAATATAAATAACGGGTAGTGCGAATTGGACAGCGTTGGACGTAATTGGTAATACAAATAAACAGCTCTAAAGTTAACCGGTTTCAGCCGGATTGATTTGTGCGACATCTTTCTGATTTATTATGAGCACATGTGTTAATTATATGAAACGTAATTTTAATTAAACTCTAATTGGCAGCACGACGCTGTTAATGTCAAGCGCTAACAGCAGAGCTGTTGCTGTAACAGCATCAAGCAGTGCGCATTAACAGACATGCTGTTAAATTGCATATACGCCATGTTATCCCTTATATTGAAAAATAAAACATTCAAACAGCAATAATTGTAATTAAAATAATTAAAAGAATACACATATATATTGCTATGTGTTAACACGTATGGGTATAATACAAAATTTTGCGTCATATCGCATACAATTGTGAGAGTCGCACGTGCTACCAAATAAATAAACAATGTGTTGTACTCAGAGCAAAGCGAAAGGCAATTCAATTTGCATTGACAGCCAGCAGCACGTGAGACAACAGCACAACACAGCAATGTAAACAAGCTGCCCAAATGGACACACTACATACACACAGCCCCAATACAGAAACAATATCAGATGATAGCGTAAAAAAGATATTGATTGATAAAATGCAGCTGTCATCAAATTGTTTGCAATTTGCAAGCGAGCCTCCAGCCAAATCGCAACATTTGCGCGCTGCTCCAGCTAATTGTTTTGGCCCCAAGCGTAAGGCAAACGGGACAACAACACATACGCCTTACAATAATATTTCACACCTCTGTGAATGCATGAATGTGCAATAGGCAGCTTCACTTTCAATGATACGCATGCTTTTCGTGTGTTTCGCATTAGCTAACGCTGTGCTTTAAATAGACTGCAAGTTTAATATGAAAAAAATCAAATAAAAAAAAGAAATGCTCATACCTTAAGTACATTATTGTCAGCAGTGTATACAAGAGATCTAAAAGGTCGGAACACAGAGATGCTTGCTCCTCTGTAACCAAAAATAGAACTATGACGTTTTTAATTGACATGAGGCCACAGCAGCCTTGGCACACGCAATCCGTAAAATATAAATGGTTAACAAATGTAGAAGAAATATAATTTTATATTTTCTCATCTATTTTTAAATGCTCTAATTAAATTGTTCCGGAAAATCTCGCACAAAATGCCGCCGGTATTGGAAATTGGGCTCAAAAGACCTCTATTAAATGCGCCATTTGTTGCAATGCTTTCGCGGTTGTTGCATGCCACAATGGCAGGTGTTGGCGTTGGTTTTACTTTGGCATTATTCGCATTTCTTGTCGTTGTGCTTCATTGTTTGTGGATTTATTCGCCTCAGTGGCAAAGGGCTGTCGCCCTCGACCGCTCTTTTGTTGTTTTAGCAATGGGGTGCTTCGTTTTGTTTTCAACAAATTGCATTTTAATTTTGCACCGTTGGCTTGTCTGTGGCTCAAAGTGAATGCAACTGAGTGCAAATAATTGCTCCTGAATGTACAACAAATAATGCCGAAAATGTAGTAAAGTAGTTTAAGAAGTTAAATTATTTGACTAGAAGGCATTTCGAATTCATTGTTTTCATTTAGTATTGAAATCGTGTTCCCAGGTACGCAATGCGAATTTGTCGTTTGACTCTGGCTACGTGAGCCTTTAATGGCATTTTATGCGCAACTTTGGGCAAACTTGAAGCGGTTGCAGGTCCTTTGATTTTAACTTGACAAAAGTTGCGCCAAGTTGAGCGCACATTACAAAAGCCTCAGCACGGGCACAGCTCGTGACTCGGTGTAAAAGTTTCCAGCTGCTCCGTTGACTCCTCCATCTCAGCTTACTCTTGCTTTTGTCCTGCCGCAGTGGTATTTGGTCGACCCAGTTGTTGGCCAACTACTTGAGATGCAGCAGCGACAGTCTCTTCAGCCAGCTGGACATTTGCATTGCATTTGGACAAACGTAAATCCCCGATGGGGGCCAAGGGACAGTGCAGCACGAATATTCAGCCCGTTGTCCTTGTGCTGCTCAAATATTAAAGCCGCTCAAATGCACAAGCCGGCACAAGTTCGCTAAATCGCAACGCCCATAAGTATGCAATGCCATGGTTAGAATTCAAAAGTGAAGGCAATCCCATCGAAAATTTGACTAGATCAGCCCCAATTGAGGCACACTTTAATTAACTAATTGCGGCTATTAAAAACGTACTTCGCCGCACGTGCCTTCAGTCACGCCTCAGGGAATTCGCGACAAGTGAAAGTGTGACACCGAAAGTGATGAAGTTCAAAGACAAAAAAAAACGGGAATTTTCAGGCAATTAGCGCTAAAAGCCTTTTGATGTTCAAAATGGCCAGGCACACACAAGCCTTACCCTATGTCAAGGATGCATTGGCCCCTTACAAAGCCGTTGCATATGTGAGCATAACTCAAAGCCTGGCAAATTCATTAAGCTTGAGATACGCAGCAACCGCAGTACGACGACAGCTGCATGGTTAATCATACGCCATGTTGCCGGGCTTTAAAAAATTCCACAGCAGCTGAAGCCAGAAAAGCCTTTTAGCACTAACAAGCAACTACAAGACACGGCACAATGACAAATATTGTGACAAAAGCGCTACACACATACACACTCGCACTATAGACGAAAAACAAAGAAAGCACGAACCACTCGCAGTGTAAATATAAAATTTTATAATAACAAAGCACGTCGCAGGTGCAATTAGTGTGCAAATAAGCGTTTATTTGCCTCAGACAAACAAAGACAGAGAATGAGACAGAGAACAAGAGCGAGAGAGAGAGAGAGAGAGATTGAGAGAAAGAGAGAGACAGGGAGAGAGGCAGTACCGAGGACATCTCATAGAAGATTTGACCTCGTTTATGTCAAGGTGTTTCAACTTTGCAAATGCCAGTCAACTTAATTGCTCAGCTGCTTTTACTGCATGGCTCAAATCAAAATTCAATTTAATCTGATATCAATTTTGGTCAGTGCTTGGGGAGCACATGCTAGAAAATTGCCAACATGTGGCTGGTGTGTTGCTGGGCGCTCATAAATCATTTTTATGTGCTATGGCAATACTTGATACTTTGATAACATTGATAAAGCTGCTGATCGTTGCCTGCACTTAGGTAAATCACATGCAACACATGCGACTGTACATTACTCAAGTGCCAGTCATTGAAATAGTTGCCCGGCATGTGTAAAGCAACACCGGCCCGGTTGGGGGCAAGCAAACAGCAAAGGCACCGCTGGGGACAGCTATTTGCCAACATGTAAAGTACACTGACATCGCCTGCAGCCGAACAACAGCTCCAACAGCAACTACAACAACAACTCCAACAGCAACAACAGCAAACAGAGCAAACGCTTTGGCAACGACAACTGTCAGCTCAAACTCAGCTATAGGACTCAATTGACTAGCATAGCAGGAAGGCAGCTAGCATACAGTTGTAGAAGTCTCATGTCTTCTAGCTCACCCAGTTGCCCTGGGCCACAAGCTGGCTGCTCGGGCTAACGCCCACTCTCTCTCTCTCTCTCTCACACTATCTCACCCTCTCTCTCAGTCGTGTCCCTCTATTTGTTTTGCTCCGCTGTCCACTGTGACAGTTGGCAGCTGCCTAAAAATTTGCACAGAAAATGCCAAGCCCTGGGATTTAGATGGCTATCGCTGCAATTTGGCCAGCCTGCCACTGTGCCAAATGGAAATTAATATGTATTTGTATACCCTGCACCTAAACAATGAGTTAAAGAGCATATCATATAACTGTGCATTGTCAGAAACTTAATGACATAATGGCATAACTTGGAGCACTCAATTTTTCCAGTCCGTCCAATATGTTGGATATTATTTTATGCAAGCGTATCCATTAATTTGATTGGCATGCTAAGGGGTATCTCCTCGTTGAGGGCTCTTAATTTTCTACCAACTTAGCTATGGGAAATTGATTACATTCACTGTCCAAGAATGCAAATTGGTTTTCAGTTTTTATCAGCTACCCCGGCGCTTCGTCATATTTGCAATGCTGGCAACCCTTATAAATACAAAAGTACATCGTAGCCAGCAGCAGTGGCAAAGTTTTCGTTCCCTTGGAAAACTGTGCTAAAATGTTATTAGCGCTTAATTAGAGCACAACTTTTGCTTTTGCCCAACACCCACGTTGCCCACAAAAACCAAAACCCAACCACAAAGGCAAAGGTGCGCCCCGAAGAACTTTTGCTGCAGCTTTGTGGTAAAGTTTTAATAATGTTCAGCTAAAATGAAATAATGCGTTTTGCCAGCAGACTACGAAAATTCAGGCCCTTGGGGGAGTGGAGGCACAGCTGCAACAGAAAACTTATATGGGAAGCAGCCCTTTTAAAGTACATCAACAAGGGCGCATGCAATGCGAGTGGTCAAGAGTGGCCATGAGAGCAGTTGCCAAGCTAAAAGTTGCTCTGAACCAATTCATTAAACATTCACCAAGTTGTCTCTGGCGTCAAAATGGGCCCCACAATGCAACGTGCCGCATCAAAGAGCCAGACAGACAGCCAAGCAGACAGAAAGAGACAGAGTAAGTGGGCCAGAAAGAGCTGCATATAGTATAAGGTTTTCTCATGGGCATATGCTGCCTGTGTCCAGCAATTGTCATGTGTCTGTGTTGCCCCTTTTTGTAGGATCTGATAGGGTCAACAAACTGTCGACCATTGCAAACGGGCCGTGCATGCTGTACGAGTGGTTTTATTGCAAGTTGCCCCTTGCCTGTTGCCAGTTGCAATTGCAGCTAAAGGAGACAGCATTCAATGCATATTTCAAGCTTACAGACAAACCCCGCCTCCGCCACAGACCAGCTAATGAAAAGCACAGGAAATTACGTTTGTGAAGAGAAATTTTGCAGCAATTGAGTGGCAATTCTAAGGTAATGTACAATACGTGCCACATAATCTAGTATCAATCATACGCACCGTTGAAGCGGGCATGCGGTAAATTAATATTAAAATTAAGCATCAGCTATAGCAGCTTCAGTACTGGCATTATTAATATTATAATATAGTCGGGCTGGGGGGAGTGGCTAAACCAGCTCATAAATGTTAAACGACAGCATCCGAATATTAAATTTGAGACATAAAAGAATGTGCTCACTTTGCTATACCCTGGAGTGTCCGCAATGTAAAAGTAGATATGTTTACACAATTTGCTTAAGTTAATAGCAGAAACAGGTCAAGTTTATGACTGCCATTTATAATTAATTCAACAATTCTGTTCTAGTTCTGTACAATAAAACTGATTTTCATTTTTTTGCTAGTTAAAGCTCCAAAACAGGGTTTCAAAAGTCTATTAATTATAGATTTTATTTATATTGAATTTAAAGTGCCTAAAAATGTCTGATAAGTATTTGGCTATTGCCAAATTATAAACATTAACAAACATAATTTTAATTTTATTAAAAAAGTGTATACATAAGGTATAAAATGTGTGGCTATTCGACCTCATGACTGTCAGCGTTTCGACACACTTGCAGTTAATGCTAATTAAATTGCTGAACTATAAAACATCGTATAACAAATATTCGCATATACTTTGTGCATATATTTGTATATATATGCGCACTGGTAAGTATATTTGACGCATGTGCATGATGTTACAGGCCGCCCATGCGACGGGCTATCAAAAATTTAATAAGCTGTCAGCACAAATGGCAACAGAAATAGAAACAGCAACAGCATTGACAGGAACTTGGTGCACATGCACGGGCCACATATGACAGGAATTTACGAGCACTTTATAAGGGCTGCCAGCCCAATAAATATACCAAATGTCAGCTCGCTGACATTGAGCCATAAAAGACACCAAAATGATGGCATTTTACTAAAACGTCCCGCTGTGTCGGTCCATAAAATGCACACACCATGCACTAAGGGGCAATGCAATCAATGCCTAATTAAATTTCATTATTTGCACAAAAATTGAAAATCGTACTGCGAAAATGGCAATAATACTAAATTCAATGTGACAAAGCATCTACTATATAAAACATACAATCGTACAAGCATTACATTAGCTTATTTATAGTGCTATATATTAAACTCGCTCGTTCAATTACTGATTTAGAATACCCTTTCCATCTGCCAGCAGGCGTTGTCAAGCGGCTTTCAGCTCAGCTAAAATTAGAAGCAACTTGTGTGTGTGTGTGCCAGATGTGGGCGTTGTATGCAAACAGCAGCATACACTGACACACACACACACACGCGCATGGTGCGCGTGAGTGGTGTTTAAAATTAATACGAGTATCTCTTTTGCCTTTACACTTCAATAAGTTTTCAATAAACACTTTGAAACTATTTTTATACCGTTTACACCTATGTGAATCAATATTTGTATATTTTTCCGGCTGTCTGTGTGTGTGTGTGTTTGTGTATGGATTTGTGTATCTGCTTTCAATGACAGCAATTTATCTTTTAACGCGCAATGATTTATTGATATCAGTTGGTTAAAGGAATAAAATGGATTTTATGTTTGGAAAATATGCACATAACTCAGATACACAAGAGTATTCCTATGTGCAAATGGCATGTTGTGGTGATATCTCTTCAGTTATCTGTAAAGTGTACTTATGTGAGTCTTAAAAATATTTACTTGAAGTATATACTTATGGGTGTTAATGTTCGGTTTATATATTTATACAAATTTCAAGTTTAAGCTGTAATCTGTCGTTTTGTTTATATACGCTTGCAGAAGGCATTATAGGTAATCTCCTGATCAGTTTCAGAAGCCAAGTTAAAAAGCCAGGTTCGCCTATATATTTCCAGTTCGGATACATATATATATAATACTAGTATAATAACATAATAATCTTATATAATAATAATAATAATAATAAATAATAATATATTTG
Organism: Drosophila montana; assembly: GCF_035044405.1. Classification (NCBI taxonomy): domain Eukaryota; kingdom Metazoa; phylum Arthropoda; class Insecta; order Diptera; family Drosophilidae; genus Drosophila; species Drosophila montana. The sequence continues at coordinate 11,085,105 of NW_026998620.1, read as the reverse complement.
TCATATTATTGCTGGCTTGGAAAAGGCCAGTCCCAAATTGAGCTATTGTTTGAATAATTTGCTGGCTTTTTAATATATCTTATTCAGATTTATCACAAATGGTCAAATGACCAAAATCTGATCAACATTGGAACATCACATTCTACATACTGCGAAATATTTTTACGAATTTCTAGATTGAATTTTGAAACAATAATTTATTATAACAAAATAATTTAATATATTATAATATTTATATTTAGTTATAATTTGTTAATAAATTAACCGACTATTTATAATGTACAATTTGCATATGGTTTCTTTTAAGGCTGTATTTCATTTTATCCGTGAACATCATATTGGGCAACATGCAGTTAGGTTACAAATGGGCAATAATATTTAACTAAGCAGTTGCTGGCATGCTAGATAAGCCAAGAGGCGTGCTTACCACATTGAATGCAGGCTTCTAGGCTGCAGTTAAGAGCGCACAAAATATCACGTATACGTCGCGTGCTCATTATCCGCTCTCTTAAGGCAGCGCGTTTGTGCAATTTATCCGCAACTGCGCAGTACAGAGTGCTGTCCTTAAGCGGCTGCGGATAGCTGCGAAGACACGTGTTTTTGTTTACCTTCGTCGCTGTTGTTTTGCCGCGTCAAGCAGCCTCCGAGTAACCCAGTTCAGTGCGTAGTACTGCAGCAATCGCCACCAATAGTGCGTGTGTGAGTGCATGTGTGCTTGACTACTTACAGCTGCTACAACTGCTACTGCTACTGCTACTGCCACAGCTATTGCTGTAGTGGGTTGTTCTCTGTGCGCTTTGTTGCTGTTATTTTGGATGCTTGTGGCGGGCTTGAAGTGTGCTCGTCTTACCTGCTGCCGGCATGACGATTCTGAAGTTCGTTTTGCACATTTGTGCTGAGTGGGCACTCGAGTTGTGCCAACTGCTGGCGCATAAGTGACACAGCAGGGCAACACAAAAAAAGAACACACTGCCACGACACTTGAGTGAATAATGTGCCTGTAACGGCATGGAAAAGAGCTGTGAAGTTTTTTAATGCGACTTTGATTACTGCAACTACTTTTTTCCTGTCCGGCTGACCAAGCTGGCCAAGCACACGGCAATTATGATTGACAGTCAACAATCGCTATAGCGAATGGCAAACTCCACGCTTTATCTGCATAACGTTTTAAAAATTGCACTACAACTTTTTAAAGTATTTTTTAGTTTACTTTATTTTAGCGCTCTACCACCAAAGGCGTCTTGAACTTGCAGAAAGCCTTAAACTTAATTATTTACAAAGGGCCACAAAACGTTTTTACTGCCAGCACAGCTGCAGCACGGAGAGAAACATAAAATTTATTAGCTGAAAAAAGAAGTTTTGGTAAACATTTTTGCAAAACTGAATTTAGCAACGAAAAATTATGACAAGTTTGCATGCATTATAGGTCTATGGCTGTCTCTATCTGAAGTGGAGCAGCTGCAGCTTAAATTACAGTAGTTACTATAGGTATAAGCTCGTAGTTGTTATTGTTTGTGTGTCTGGCAAGCGACAGTAACGAGCCGCAGGCTCATGCTGCCACACATATATAATCCGCACCTGTTCTATGTACCATAGTATAGTGTATCCATATTTTCATTATATACATATATAATTTGGCCGCATGTTTTGCCAGCTCGTGTTGCCCGCATTGTTGACACAATTCTTGGGTTTTCAGCTATGGCAGCAGGACCGGTCAGCCGCAGCTCTATTAATTTTTGTTAAAGTTTTTCTGGTTTAGTCGACGCCCCAGAGTATGCAACAGCAATTCTGCTTGGAGGCGTATGGATTAGTGGGGTGGCACAAAAGGCCGAGTTGGCCTTTGAATTTATATTTAACTTTTGCTGTGCAAATTTAATGAACGCTGCTGCTTAATTATTCCATTTCAGGCAAGTTTATTCCTACACGCGCGTTTTTATGCCGCAATTGAAATTTTTAATTGGCAAATGCGTGGGCGCGTCCACAATCCACTCACCGTCTCTGGAGTCAGTGGGGTGCGGGTGGAGGCCGCTGTGCGTCGTCTGGCAGCGCTTTGCGGCATTTTAATTACAAGCTCCGGACGCAAACGTGAAACGCTAATGAAATTAAAAAGTCCCTCAAATGGCCTTATAATAAAATAGAGTTGTTGTACATCTACAAAACGCCAAAGATTAAATATGACCGGCTTTTGGGGTTTATGGCAAAACGAGCACCAATCTACCTAATTTTGGCTCAATATTTAATATTAGAGCTACCTGTTAACTCGTACGTGCTGCGGTTGCATGCCAATAACATGTAATTAATTGGCATTTACGTTTTGGCTTTAATACAATTATTTGACCATAATTCTAATTAGTGGCATTTCACACATGCTCATTTAATTTTGTTTCCATGGCCACGCAATTGCCTAACTAGCTATTAACGTTTACTACTTGTATTCGGGCTCACGCTGCGTATACGCAATGTATGATATATTTCTTTGCATGTGAAATTTCAATACTTTTCGCATAGAGTAAAATGCCATAAATATTTTTGATTTAAATTACACACGAATTTCTTTTCAATTTATGGCAAACAAAGCCAATCACTCATATCTGTACACATATGTATATGGAAGAATGCAGGCTCGTATACCAACGTAACTGTCGGGACATTCGAATTTATTACTTTACATTTAATCCGTTTAAGCGAGGGCTAGTCAGAGAGTTCATAATTTCTTATTATTATAAATAATCTTCACACTAAGTACAAAGTTACATAAATACTGTTCATCAGCAGATAGTAACTTTGATTAATATACAAATATAAATACCTTAAATAACAAATAAGTTTGTTAGCTGTATATCAAAATACACATATCTTTACGATTCACCCTTCTATTTCTAAGCCCAGCGAGCGGTAAGCGTTCATAAAATATGCATACGTTTTAGATTTATTTTGTGTATGGCGATTATAATGCAAATTCAAGCACTTTTGACAGCAGTCCAAACATGTTTTCCGAATGAGTTTTTCTGTAGCCAACACAAAAACAGAATATTTATATGTTAAATCTATTTGCTGTTAGGACAACGCAATCACAATGGTTACCACAAAAATAAAAATAAAAAAAAATCATCATAAATAATAAAATCACAACTGACGAGCTGCGGATACGCTGTGGGTATCAAGTTTTATCCGCATCGGCATCCACATCCGCAGCCTCATCGGCATCGACATGGACGCTGGCTCCCTGGGCGCTTACCTAAATCATAACCCGACCAAAGCGTCCAATAAACCCAAACAAATTGACACTCCCGATGCTTGGGGAAATCAGCGACAGCGACAAACACGAAATGGCCGCACGCAGTCGTCGCAGCTCCATCAGAGGGATTAGCACGATATTGCAATATGACAAAGTGGCATTGTATGACATGGCATGGTATGGCAGTCTGGCATATTCTGCAATTATTTTTTATAAATCATGCGCAATGCAATCACAAACCAATTAGCATTAAAGTCGGCTAAAGGAATATGCCCAAATATTTGTACATTAGTGAAACCAAACTTTGCTATTTGTGAAATCAAATTTTCGTCCTAAATGTGGCAGCTCGTTTAATTTGAAAATTGTGCAACTGCCAAATCGATGTACGAAACGGGGAAACTTTTTCAGCACCTGCAATATGGCTATAGGCGCATTACGTATACGTGCCGTTGCACTGGATTGCCTGTCAGAGTTACCTTTCAATCCGCGCACTTCATTAGCGAAATGGCTAGCTTTAAGCAAATTTTATGCATGCTACCCACATTAGAGAACACGCTGTTTGTTGTCCTGAAAGGCAAATGCGTAGCTCCATTAATAATTCATGCAGCGAAATGAAAATGAAAAGCATGTACAAGTTGAAATAAAACAAGTCGTTTAGCCTCAGGTGAGACAATAAAGCATACAATTTTAATGAAGCTAACTCTTAAACAAAGCTGATCAATCAAGCTGAATAGGGACTATAAATGAGATACATAACTAAATATTTAAATTATTTTTATATATATTGTTTTTTTTTTTTTATGCATAGCCAAACTGCCCCAGCAAGGTACTCTGACTAGCTCAAGACCTTCCCAATTGTAGCCTTTAATCCTTTCTACCCCAAAAAACGCATGGCCTTCACAAAGAACTTAAGACTGATAGTCGCCTTGCTGGCAGACCACCACATAGGATGCCTCAGGCACGATAGACCATAGCGGTCCCCACTCCCCTTTTACTTTCCCATTATTGCTTTCATAATTACAATTTATTCGTATTCAATTTCTATTTCACTAGTTAAATACCTGACATATAATATAATGCCCTTGAGTAAATAAAAATCAATTGTCTGTCCTCGATGTTTACCTTAGCGAAAACACATTTCGTTTTACAACACTGCACTTCGCACATAAAAGCTGCAAAGTTCACTAACCACTCTTAAAGCGTATTTAAGTTGCGCTTAAATTGCTTCTGCCAGAGTTAGACCAAAGGGGATAATGCTGGGCATGGTCGGTGGTTGGTGAGTGTCAGTGGGTCAGTGGTGCGGCTCGATCATAAAGTTGCCAATGCAATGCAAACAAATTGAAAATTGCCAGTTACCAATTGCCAGTTGCCAGTTGCAATTATAAACGCGGCCATTTGCCAATAGATACGCCATCAGGTTTGTTGTTGTAATAGTTGTTGTTGCTGTTGTTGTTGTAGTTGGTGCTGCTGCTGTGCTTGTTGTTGTTGTTTTTGTTGTAGCTGCGTAAAAGTTTTTGCTTTCGCTGGCTAACTTGAGGGAACTTGCTACTAAAGCAGAGCACACCAAACTTTGCTAATAGCAGCAAACGTAACGAGTGTGTGTGTGTGTGTGCTGGTTGTATGTGTGTGGGTGTGTGTATGTGGGTGGATGTGTATATCTAAGCAATGCGTGTGTGTTGTTTGTGTGTGAGTTAGCACAGTCAACTCAATGAAGCCAAAACAAATATAGGAAAAAGTTTTCCAATTTTCGATTGCCAATTGTGCAAAAATTTTACGTGCAACTTGCTTGGGGAATACGAGAATACGAGAATGCGAGAAAACGAGAAAGTTTTGTGCCATTTCGATATGTGTATGCCCCAGCATTTTCCCGCTGCCCAACGCTCAGTTCATTTGACTGACAGGACGTCAGTCAACATTGCATTTAACCAAAATTAAAAGTAAAACTAATTATTGAAAATATGTAAAAAAAAATATAATTATAATTACCAGCAGCTAAAAGAAAAAATACTTTTTTATACCTCCATGAGTGAATTACATATCAACTGCCAAGCTTAATTCTGATAAATATATTTCATTTTTTCCGCTTTTAATACATATATTTTTTTGTTTTGTCAGTTTTTTATTCGTTTTCGTATTGTCGGTGCAGGCGCCGGCCTTAACTTTCGCTTTGACGGCAAACTTTTGCTTTTCATGCTACAACTAGCTGGCAGAAGTTTTGCTAACGTAGCGAAGCAAAGTTTTAGCACTTCAAGTGCAAGCGCCACTGCCACACGCTGGCCCGTTGCCTCTCTCTCTCTCTCTCTCTCCCTATGTTTCCGTCTTTTTCACACACAATACTTGCATAAAAGTTGGACCAAGTTTTCACTTGGCTCACATTTGATTTAGTCGCTGCCTTGATGTCCATTTTATTTTGCGACTGATTCTGCAATTATGAACGACCATGTGGCAGTTGGCAAATGCACTCAAGTTGGCTATAAAACAACTAAGGCAACTCATAATGCCCAAGCCGGGTATGCTCGACTAAAGTTGGCCTCTAAAAAGAATTTATAATATATGCTTATCGTTCTGTTGAATTCAATTGAACAGAGCAAAAAAAAAAAGTACATTGCAAAAAGTAAATTTATTATGCAACGCCATAATTTGGAAAAGAACTGTTGAGAAATTGCAAGCAATAATATTGTAGAACTTATCTACTCGTACATAGTTTATATACATACAATGCACTACAGCAAAATATATTTTTAAATATAGTACTTAAAGAATTTAAAAAAATTAAAAATTCTGAAAAGAATTTAAAATATTATTATAAAAAATAACAATATATTCTTAGTAGGGCTTTGAAAATTTTCATTACTTTACAAAATAACATTATTGTCCAAAAATTGAATAGTCTTTAAATAATATTTTCACATTTTCCGCCAATGATAACTTTTTTGATTGTCATTTAATAGCAGTAAAGCTTTCAGAATTCATTTTGATAATAAATATCCACAATAATTACAATATTTTGGAAACACATTTTTCATCCCTTTTTCCGATTGGTTACATGCGAGTTAAACATAAACTTAATCTGCTTTTGCATTAAGTTTATTTAGCATTTCTCACTCTATTGAAATCCGAAATTGATATGCTTGAATAAGCAGATGGACGATTACATAGATATAAAATGGGTACACATGTAAATTTCGTATCAGGTGAGAGATGCATTTTTTTGTCTGCTGGATGTACATATTTGACAGCTTTATCTATCTCTACAGCTACAGGGTATATATATACATATACAAGTAGTTATGCTCATGCTTGTACGAGTGATGTCTGCACTTTAAAGTTGCCATACATAAGTGTTTGTAATACGCTCGTTACATTTATTATGGAGTGCGCTGCTCGACTGCCGAACAATGCAGCTTTCGCCCGTTAGTTGTCTGGGTGGTAAATATAAGGATCACAGTTTTGGCCAGTAACTGCGCAGACTTTGCAGCTGGCATTTGAATGGGGGGCGCACATGACATTCGACACAATTCCCCGGCGCAGAGCACGTTGCCCATAGCAGACTTATCCGGGCAGCAGCAGCAGCACCAACAGAAGCCGGTGGCAACTATCTGTAACTGGAGGCGGGCTGCAGTAAATGCATATTTTATATTTTCATTTCATTGAAACCGACACGTAGCCACATTTACGGTGGTGTGTCTGTGGTGTTCACTATGTTTCCGGTTGTTGTTGTTGGTCTGCCACGCCGGCAATCGAGTAAAGTGTAAATTCGCATTGAAGTTGCCTGCCAGCTAATAAGATCCAATATCCAATGTATATGTCCTTTGACTGGCATAATACTGTTCAATTTTAATTAAGTTAGAGATTTCAACAGAAGCGACACTTGATTGCCGGCGGACAGTTTTTAATTGCATGTTGACATACTTTCGTTCAAGTTGATGATTTCCATATTGAAACTTTTCGAAGAGCAGCTCCAAAAACTCTGTCGCTCCTCTTAAATGCATTTTAACCAAAGTGCACATAACGTTCACCCGGCTCGCCTCCCCTGTAGACTTAAAATAAACGTTTATTTTCAGTAGCTGAACATTTAAGGCATATGCATACACATATATTAACACTTATATATATATATATATATATATATATATATATATATATAGAAGTATATGTATGGGAGTGGTGTGGTTTTTATGCCCACACGGCGGCTGTGCAATAAAATTGCACTAGTCGTGGCTTATCAAACGAGCAGCATTGAGTTTGCCTTATGATGCCCTCGAGAAGTCGCCAAAAAGTGTGCAGCTAAAGTTTATATTTACGCTTCGCCCGTCACTGAAATATTGCACTTTATATATCATCTGGGATATCTAGAGCATAAAAAAAGTAAATAAATAAAAACAAGCACATTCTATCGAGTGTTAGTATACCCTATGTGCTATGCTTCAACTTTAAGCTGGCTTTTAACTGAGTTTATATTTAGCTTTCATTAAATCAATGAAATATATCTGTTATTGCATTTAAGGAAGACCTCTAATGTAATAAATATATTGCAGAAATATATTTGCTTAATATTAAGTATTATTTCTGAATTAGAATACATTTACAAATTTTGATATTCAAAATTTTTAATGAGCTACCGTTATATTATAAAAAAAAAATTCACAAATAAAATTCTGTTTTCATTAGTTTTTCAAAGCCAAATGTCATAAATTTAATCAAACCTGATCTGATTTATTTTTTTCCCTTCTTAAATTTTTGATGCAAATGACGAAAATAAAAATTCAATTTGGTTTTAAGATGTCGCTCCAGAATAAGAGTATTGGACTATACATATAGAAATAGATACTATACCCTTTACTTTAGGCAACGAAATGAGCCGCTATTCGAACCAGGGCAAGTATCTTGCCAACTAGTTACATACAAAACACAAAAGAATGGCGCACACTTTTGACTGCCCTGCACTCCTTCCGTGCCTTGCTACCCCCATCTGTGCAGCCAGATCGTGCTTACCCATTCCGCATGGTGGTCGCATTTGTCTACACCGCAAAAGTGCCTCGGTCCGGGTTTGATATCTGCACGTTGCTGTTGCTCGATTTTTGCTGATTTGCTTTTTGCTAGCTTCTACGAGTATTTGGTTTATTGTTTAGACGACAAATTGCAAGGATTCCGTTTTGTTTCACTGCGCTGCATCCGTGTACGTGTCCTGTACGTCCAAAGTGCCTGATTAAACTCTGGTAGCCAGAGTTCGCTACCATTGTCAATTTGCGGAGTAAAAAAAGAATTCGATTTCTGTAACGATGACATACTATATCCCTTTCAAAGTCTACAGAATGCAAATGGGGTAAATTTTATATGTCATGGTAGTTAGCTCAGTTAGTTGACATGTTTGTTGAACGTGAGTCTTTCTCGCTCGGAATCAAAGCATTTTTAAAAATTATCCTTTTTTATAGTAAAGACTTGACAGTATGAGGGAGGGAGTGTGAGCGTGAGAGAGATAGAGTGAGGAGAGAGAGGCGAAATATGTTCTAAGAAATCTATAAATATAAATAAATTTACTATGCAGTATTTATGTATGTATTTGCGTATGCACTACAACTACTAAATATATGTTTGTATGTAGGTAAGTATGTTTGTATGTATGTATTATGTATGAATGCATGTTTATATAAAAGAATTTATTTATGTTTGCATGTAAATATGCATGGTTGTATTTATGTATACATTATGTATGCATTTATATATGTAAATGAATATATGCATATATTTTGTATGTTTATGTGCAAGACCACGTTTACCTTTAGATGCGCAGTAAATTTAAAAACAATTTAATTTAAAAAAAATTTAAAAATAATTTATTTAACTAATGCTCTACTACGCGATTCTCATTAAATCTCATAAGCTTCACTACAATTGGAGAAGGAGACGGCTTTGATATTGGGGGAGACAGCTTCAACTATAGAGAAGGCGGCGGCTTTAATATAAGAGGAGGCGGCTTCAGCAGTAAAGGAGGTGGCAGCTTAAGCAATGGAGGAGACGAAGGCTTTAATATTATAGGCTTCAACTATGGAGGAGGGTTTAGTTTCAGCAATGAAGGAGGAGGTGGATTGAGCAAAGGTGGCGGAGACTGCTTGAATATATATATCCTATTTAGATAATCTCAATGTCCGTTTTATGTTTTAGCTTGCACTCAGTTGTAGCAATGCAATTCGATTAGCTGGTATTTGATCACCTAATCAACAGCTGGTCAGAGCTAATTTACCACTTTATTTGCCTAAATTGTGCACCCAAGTCACGTTATTGTTGCCAGCCACATTAGTGGACTTGCAACTAATTCAATTTGTTTCCACTGAGCTGGCTGCTGCTGCCGTCGAGGGGCTTTTAATAAAGCTCAAGCTAATTTTAGAAAAATGTCCCAAATTAGTAAAGAAATTTTCAGATCGAAAAGTTAGACCTTAAGTGTTGCACTTAAGTAATAATGCTGAAGTCCGAAAACAAAAATTTTGAAAGTTTTTGGCACGTAATTTGCATAAGAGTTTGGTATGTGTTCAGTAAACTAAGTGCAAATATCTATATGAGCTTCATACGATGCACAAACAGTTGCCACATTTGCGCTGCATTAAAAACGCATTTTCATCTTCTTCGTCAGCAGGTTTAATAGTCTGTGCAACAATGTGCATGGCGCTTGCTTGCGGTCCTGAACACAGGAGCAAATTCAAAAGGAGGGGCCCAAATGTGTACAGTTTCAGACAGAGATGCTCATATATTTATTTACTATTACTATTACCAATTACAAAGATGTCAAATAATACAAACTTTTTGGGTTTCTCAAAGCTCATTACAGCAAGCCTTGAAAATTGTTTCTGGCCTAATTAAATTTAGATATCAGAAATTGCCCATAACTAAAAACACCCAAAAATGAAACAAAAACCGCAATCAGTGCACCAACTATCCCCTAATAAGTCACTAAGCAGTTGTCGCGAATCAAGTAAACGGAAGAGGATTATCCCAACCAGCTCCTTGTCCAATGGCAGCCGAAAGACAGAGAGCAAGGCCGGTAAGTACTTGTATCCACCAGTGCTCAACTGCTTAACAAGTAGAAGGTTGCAGAAATAAAACCAGCTGAGCTTCAGGCGACAGAAGTTCAGCCAATAGAGCCTCCACCCCCAAAACGATCATGCCGCAGAACTTCCCAAATTGCGAAGACGTCTTCGAACAACCCCAAAATCGATTTACCTGACCAGCAGCCGAGGAATAAATCTGGTAAGTACTTGTATTTATCTGTGTCCATATTGGATTAACCGAAAACTTTAGAACCTCAACCACCGAAGCTTTAATCGTCGAATGTTCTGCCATCAGATCCGCCACCGCTAAAACGATCATGTCGAATAAAATCGCACCCTACGAAGACATCATCAAACAACACTAAAAACCTTAAGAACGATGACAAAGACGATTCAACCTATCAGCTACCGGGGAATAAAGCCGGTAGGTAGTTTTTTCCGTCTTTGCCCGAATTGGTACCAACCGCCAGAGCTTTAATCCTCAGGAGGTCAGCCACTACAGCCTCCACCACTAAAAAGATCATACCGCAGAATAACGAAGAAGTCTTTAAACGAGACTCATAACCTTGGGAACGATAACAACCAAAAGAAAAAACACGTATCCAAAGGCGATTCAGCTGATCAACAGGCGGGGGATAAAGCCGGTAAGTACTAGAAGCTATCTTTGTCCGAATAAGTTCTAACCGGAAACTTTAGGACCTAAGCCGCCGAAGCTTCGATCGTCACATGTTCAGCCACTAGAACCGCCACCACCAAAACGATCATGTCGCAGAACTTCTCACCTTACGAAGACGTCGTCGACCAACACCAAGAGCCTTCAGAACGATGGCAATCAAAATAAAAAGTGCAAATCCAAAGACGATTCAACTGATCAGCTACCCGGGAAAAAAGTCGGTAGGTAGTATTATCAATCTTTGTCCGATTTAGTACCAACCGCCAGAGATTCCATCGTCAGTAGCTCAGCCACATCCTCCGCCACCAAAACGATCATGTCGCAGAACTGCGCACCTTACGAAGACGTCTTCGACCAACACCCAGAGCCTTCGTAACGATGATAGCGTAAAGACAAAGCATGAATGCAAAGCTGATCAGCAGCCGGGGAACAAAACCGGTAGGTACTTCTATTTATCTTTAACCAAATAAGTATCAACCGGCAACTTTAGAAGCTCCACCACCAAAACGATCATATCGCAGAATATCGCATCTTACGAAAAAGTCTTCTAACAACACTGAAAAGAAAAGGTACGAATCCAAAGACGATTCAGCTGATCATCAGCCAGAGAAAAAAGCCGGTAAGTACTTGCATCAATCTTCGTCCGAATGAGTACTCAGAGGAAGCTTCAGGACCTCAAGGACAGCATCAGTCGTTAGAAGTTCAAGCAGCAAAACAATCTAATCGAAAAACAGCGCAGCTTATGAAGACGTCTTCGTACGACACTAAAAGCCTTCATAACGATGAAAATAAAAAACAAAGGAGTGAGACCATAGACGTTTCAACTGCTCGTCAGTTGAGGAATAAGACCAGCAAGTACATGTATCTAGATTTGTGCGAATAATTATCAATGGGAAGATTTCAGGATCTCAACCGCCAGAGCATGAATCGTCAAAAGTGCAAGCCCCAGAAGTTCAAACACAAACAGGTTCATATCATAGATCATCGCAGCTGACGTCAACGTCTTCGTCCGATAGTAAAATCATTCAGAAGGATGATAACCAACAGAAAAGGTTTGATACAATAGAAGTTTCGACTGTCCACCAGTTGCGGGATTTAGCTGGTATATCTTCTATCTATTCTTGTCCGACTAAGTACCAACCGGAAATTTTAGGACCTCAACCACCAAGGCATCAGTCGCCAAAAGTTCATCCACCAGAAGTTCAAACACCAAATTGGGCATATCGCAAATCATCGCAGTTGACGTCGTCTTTACATGACAGTAAGAGCGCTCAGAAAGATGATAACCGAAAAAAAAGGCGTGAAACCTTAGACGTTTCAACAGCCCAGCAGCCGAGGAATAAGGCCGGTAAGTATATATATATGGCTTTGTGTGAATAAGTAATAACAGGAAGATTTCAGGATCTCAACAACTTGGAGTTCAGACGCCAGGAGCTAAATCACCGAAAGTTCAAACACCAAAACGCTTATATCGCAGATCATCGCAGTCGACGTCGACGTCGTTGTACGACACTAAAAGCGACCAAAAGGATGATAGCCAAAAAAAGAGGCGTGAAACCATAGACATTTCAACTGCTCAGCAGCCGTGTAATAACATTGGTAAGAACCTGATTTTACCTTAATCCGAGTAACTGCCAGATCTTTAATCTCTAGGAGCTCCCCAAAATCTTCCAAATCGCAGACCATCACAGTATACTCCGATGACGCTGTACAAGTCTCCAAACCTTCAAAACGATAACAACCGAAGCCAAAGCCACGAATCCGTAGACTTGTCAGCTGATCATCAGCCGGGAATGAATGCCGGTCAGTAACTGTTCTGTCTTTGCCAGACTAAGTAAAAACAGCGAAGGCTTTAATATCTAGGAATAAATCAAACGTCAAAACTTCCATCGCATGGACTTCAACCCAAAGTGCGCCCACATCGCAGAACATCGCAGTATACTCCCACTTCGTTATACGAGAACGAACGCTTTGAATACAATGACAACCGAAAGCAAAGGCGCGAATCCATAGACGTTTCCAATGTTCAACATTCGGGAAGTACTGCCGGTGAGTCCTATTTTTTCATTCGTCAGATTAAGTAACAACAAGAGGATTGCAGGACCCAAACCACCGGGGCTTCAGCCTCTAGGAGTTCAAACGCCAGTACTTCAACCCCTTACTCGTTCATATCGCAGACCATCGCTGTATCTGCCGACGTCACACCTTGGGGACCAAAACCTTCAAAACAGTGAAAGCCGCAAATCCATTGACAATTCCACTGTTAATCATCCGGAAAATATAGCCGGTGAGTGCTTGCGTCACCTTCGTGAGAATAAATTCCTGTTATGTGGATTCCAGGAACAGAATCGGAAGGGCTTCAACCAATAGGAGCTCAAATGCCAGGACTTCAAACACCAAGTCGCCCATGTCGCAGACTTTCGCAGTATACGCCGATGCCGCTGAATGAGGATCAAAACCCTCAAAACGATATCAACCAGCAGCAATGGCGTGAATCCAAAGACTTTACCAAGGTTCATCATCCGGAAACTATTGCCAGTGAGTATTTGTTCAATCTAACACAGAATAAGTCAAATAGGAATATGCAGGGCCGCAACCACCAAGTCTTCAAACTCTTGGAGCTCAAGCGCCATTACTTCAAGGTCCAACTCGTCCATATCGCAGATCATCGCTGTATTTGCCAACGTCACAGCTAGAGGATCAAAGCCCACAAAACAACAACACAAACAGCGAATCGATTGTCTATTCCACTATTAATCAGCCGGAAAATATAACCGGTGAGTACTTGTTTCACCTTAGCCAGAATAAATTCCACTAATTGAATTGCAGGAACCCAACCGCAAGGTCATCAACACCTAGGATCTCAAATGCTAGGACTTCAAACACCAATTCGCCCATGTCGCAGGCCTTCGCAGTATACGCCGACGCCGCTGTATAAGAATCAAGTTCTTCAAATCGATATCAACCATCAGGAAAAAAGTGGTTCCATAGACTTTTCCACTGCTCACCACCCGGAAAATATAGGCGGTAAGTTGTTGGCCTACCTTTGCCAGAATAAGGTGCAACATGAATATTGCAGTACCCAAACCGTTTCAATCTGTAGGAGTTCAGTCGGGGAATTCCGTCAGTCCAGGACCTCAACTTTCAGAACTTCAACCCCCAAAACTTCCATATCGCAGACCATCCCAGTTCACCCCGACGTCGCCATATGAGCCTAAAGGCTTTCGAAACGAGGACAATCGAAAGGAAAAGTGCGAACTAATCGACTTGACTGGTGCTCAACAGCCCGAAAATAAGACGGGTAAGTAATTTATCTACCTCACTCTGTAAATAAATAAAAAACAAAATTAAGGACCCGAACCACCGGGCCATCAAACACCGAGACGTCCATATCGCCCACAAATGCAGTCCGTATCGGCGTCGGATTTGCAGTCTAAATTTCTTCTATACATACGGGATTTGAGTTCAGAGATTGTCCACCACCAGGTCTTCGAGCATTTCTGCGCCTTCGGCAGTTTGCAACGCGTCTACGTACTGCAACGCACCGAGAACTACAATTACGCGCTAATAATCTTCACATCCGCAAAGTCCGTAGAACTAGCTGTGGCCGCTAATCCACACAAACTACGTAACAAACCCTATATTTGCCACAAGGCTGGACCCTGGAACCTTGGTTGCTTCAAAAGCGAGAGGCGTATATCTGACTTCAGCAATAGCAAAAGGTCCATCTTCAGAGATCGATTGACAATTAGGCTGCCTTATGGCGTTAATATTCATTGCTATATTTACCTATCAAACTCTAGCATGAATCAGTCTAACAACAGCACTGAGCAGGAAATGAGCAAGAGATCAGCCTTGCTGCCCCAAGTATCTGTAGACCTGTTACATCATCTACGCGAGCAGCAGGCACCACTGCAGCCTAGCATCAAGCAAGCACCTCTTGACCTTGATCCCGAAACGCTCTTCCCCAGCATGGGTGACAACTACAGTTTCCAGCGTCACAGTTATACGAATTTTGTGGCCTATCAAAAGCGACCTGGCCACTACGAAGCGGTGCCAACCAACGCCAAAGTTGGACTGACGGCCATCGCCTATGCAGATCTGAGAGATAAACGTGATTTAATATCATTTTTTTATCAGACCGACTAACTAAAATAAATAGCATTTGACAAAAGTTTAAGCTTGACTGCATATATAGAGTTGGTCAAGAAGTCCTACCCCTTGTAAATAGGTAGAAATACGGTTGTTATAGATGAGTGCAAATGTATCTAACAGAAAAAGAATAACACTCCCAACCTCATGAAGTATAAATATTTTTGATAGAAATAATCTCGTCTCGACTCTCTCTCTCTCTCTCTTTCTGTGGGTCTACTTAAAGTCATCGATATCAGAGAGAATAAGAAGCAGATGTGGAATATAGATTCTACTAAAAATAGCATATCTCTGATTAAATTTAAATTTAGTATTTAGATATTCGCAGCGAAAATACTCTTTTTTTTTATTATATGTTTATATTTTACGCTGGAATCGATCAGTGCCTTCTGATCTCTACCAAGCGAATAACTAAGGGAAGAATGTATAGTTACTAGTATGTAACCTATATGATATTAACAATGAAGTTTTTTACAATGATGGGGAAGGAGATGTTTAAATAATACGCCTCGTAGGTAGGTCGTCGGGGTGTATCCTTCGGATGCGCCTCTCTCTCTGATGGGGTCAGCCGGGACCCTGGCTGCTAAAGAAGTTTAACTAAGCTCCGACCTTTGTTAGACGGAGATCGCGTTCGCTAGCAAATACTCAGGTCAAATATATTTTAAATTTTAGATGCGTTTCCCTTTTTGGCCGTGGTTTTTACACATATCAAACTTTTATATTTTATTTGCTTAAGAAGTTCGTTGCCAAGCGAGCATTCCTAAAATTTTGGATACAATATTTTTGTAATGCAGCAATCAAATGGATTGGGCCCATTCGGTCTGCTCCGCTCCTGTGCTTATGTGGGGCTTATGTATTTGTGTAATGCTGATGGGGCTCGTTTGCCGTGCTGGCAAGTGAAACCATATAATTTGAGCATCATGTAGATGCACTTATCAGTGCGATGCTGCACTTGGCAAGCAAAGGCACTGCAATAGATAAACATCAGAAGGTAGTGGGAACTGCATTATACTGTGGCAAAAGCATTTCTGGGCACGAACGGTGCAGTATCAAGGCGTGTTGGAGCAAGTGCAGCATTCGATATGGCACTTGCATACTTATGGCATCATCTCCATTGCAGCATTGCTTATTAAAACAACCAATCGCTGCTCTTATGCTTTGTGGCCGCTGCACGCCCTAAGCGCGGGTATATCGTAAGTAGTGTGTGATTTTTGCAGTTAAGCCATTCACTTTGATTGCTTTTGGACAACGCGTCGTATGATTGTTTTTGCTGCACTTGCTGGGATTAGGGACTAGGGCGGCACTAAAGCACCGAAGCACTCAAGTGGAGCGTGCGAGTCGGATTGGACGTGGCAAAATTGATTTGTGCACGTGTGCAGTTAGCTAATGAGCCGAGCAGAGCATTGCCCCAGGGTACGCTATAGAACAACGCAGCTGCATACAGAACGCGTCACAAGACATTGCACAATTGCCGCTGAAATGGGAGCACTTGCAGCTAGAATCTGGTAGCTGACAGCTGAGAGCGTACACAGGACAACTGACAGGATGGCATCAGCTGTTTGCACGGTTCGCTTAATTAACAACATAACAATTTGAACATACACACATCCACACGAGCATGGCGGCAAGAGAAGTAAGCTTATTGTGAACATGTCACACCATTAGGCTTGTAACGCAAGGCTAATGACTAACTAGAAGACGACGGAGCTCCAAAGGAGGTAGTTTGATAGACAGACAGGAGATGAAGTTTCTAATAATTTAATTAAAAGATTTATTATGCTACAGCTTAGCTTGGAAAGCACTTGAAAGCTTAAAGCTTACAGCTTTATTTACTGAATATTTCTTGATTCATTTGCAGTTGACCCTTTTTCATTTGGTGCAGATTTTTTGGTTAAGAGCACAGCTTCTGGCAAGCTTAATTTTTGCAATTGAAAACAATTGATTTGACTTAAAGCCTTACAAATTATGATACTTTCAAAAAAATTATCTCAGATAAAATTCTACATAAAACTAATTCTGTAGCTTTATGGCTTGTTTTGGCAATGCTGATTTATACATTGAATGCAAATAACCCTATTAAAGCTTAATCGTTGTCAAATCGACTCTTTCTTTTAAATGTATTTTTCATATGGATTCCGGGACAATGCAGCTGCTGTCATTATGTCCTGATGGTCTGGGCTCGCCTTGGTCAACGTCAAACGGTGCAGTCGTGCATCACAAATTGCTGTCAACAAAGTTAGTCAGCCTGCGGCCAGTCAATACTGGGCTAGGCAGGACATCCGGTCCGCTAGTCGCTAGTGGACGCGCCCAGGATGTGCCGCTTAATGTGTTTGCCAAAGCCAAAGACATTCACGCAGTCATCAGACACATCCTTACATCCTAGCAAGTTTGTCTCTGTGTGTGTGTGTGTTTGTCATGGTTGGAAAGTGTTTTGGGAAATCAGCGACAAATCGAAAACGAAATGAGTTTCTGTTAAATGTTAAATCACCAGCGTAAGCATTGCTCTGATTACTCATTTGGGAGCGCTGAAATCGAAAATCAGAGAAACAAAATATCTCGATAATAGTTCCGCACTTGAAGCTGAACGGGGAAAAACTTAAAGAATTCTTCTATTAACAGCAACGAGCTACAAATTAAGAATAAATATTTAATGCAAAATGTTTGCAATTTTACAAGTCACAGCGTCGACTCATGCAAAATGCCAGTCCCAATGCTGCATGGGTCCGTAAAGGGATACCAAAGAGATTTACAAATTTGCCAAAATTGCTAAGATTTATAGTGGCCAAAAGCGAGTGGGTCTCACAGCGTTTACAGTGCGTGCTGTTTGGAAAAGTTTTTTGGCAACATTTCAGCGGAATTTTCCCTTATTTTGCCAACTGAACAGTGGAAATTAGCAGCTGCTGTGGCAGAAACAAAAGTAACTATGTGTATTTTTTTCCAAGGCTACCTGCTTAAAGTTGAAAACATATTTTGTTGTTGTGGCAGGCATCAGCTAATCTGTTAATTTATGTTAAAAAGTTCAGGAAGTTTTGAAGCGCTTAGCAAACAAAATGCAATAAACTATTAAGAATATTCAAACACTGCAAACAGATAGAGATGGACAGGGGGCGAAAGAGATAGAGACAGTGCAATAAACCGTTTACAGTTTTTGTGCATTTCATTAATTTATGTTTGTTTGTAAACTTAATGTATATATATGTGTGTGTGTGTCTCTGTGTGTGTTTGTTTTTCAGTGTTATTTGATTTCAACACTTGGCTGCAACAATAGAACAAACTTGAGCCAGCCAAAAGGCAAAAGTCACACGAAAAAGATAAACATGCTCAACAACCACCCAAACCACCCACCACCCACCAAGCCACCCAACCACCCAAATATCCACTCCTAGCAACTCATAGTCCCAGCTCCACGTCCCTGAAACGTGCTCAAGTCTAAAGTGGCTAACGAAAAGTTAAAATGTTCTTATGCATAAGTGATGCGACGTCACATTCTTTTCATGGACTTACTCGCTTGCTCTGACTTCGGCTTTCATGCTGGTCCTGGCTCTTGTCCTGTTCCTGGCGACAAAGCGCTCACGAACTGTCCGCATTGCAGTTGTTTCTTTCCATGCCCGTTTTCCTCCAGCCCCGTTCTTTTTTGGCTGCGGCATGAAAACTTAATGCCGTAATTAACTGTTTGCATTTGCGCTTAAAGGCCGCGACAGCAAATTAAACGGCTCGCATATCGCGTATACGCCGCGTGTGGCTTAAGCCGCAACTTCCACGACAACGAATCGCACTCGCAATCGCATGACCCACTTGGGGCAGCATCTCACGCGCCCTCTTGGACCCGGTCTCGCCATTTAAATTTGCGCTTAAAGCCAAACCAAACCAAAACGTAAAGTGAACCGTTAACTTTTCTCTCATTTTTTTTAACATTATCAACACAAATCGGAAGTGCCGTGACATAAACTTCCGCTGACTGCGCACAATCGAAAACAAAGCAAGGCGATCAACTGCATCGCTATTCGACCAGAATATACCCTAATAGAGGAGCTATAAGACTTAGGTGTTCACAAGTTTGTGTGTTGAAATAAGGCGTTATTATTTTTATTTTATCGTAAATTATTGGCCAAGAGGCCGAGAAGTACAATCCTTGCAACTTGTTTATCGCTTAACTTACACTTGCACCTGTATATATAATTCAAATATAGCATATATGTGCTAGGTTGTATATTTAAATTTATTATAATACAAGCATTTCCTGTCCGACTTTACCCGGCTAAAGTAGGTAAAATTCTTTACAACTGCGCCCTCTCCGACTCCATCACATCACATTCAATTCTTGGTTAAACAAATTCTTCGTTAATCTAATTCAAGCAATAATTTTCACTGATCTCAATGTTACATATATAGAAGAAATTACCCGGCGTCGCCTGGGTCAAATTTATAAAGTTGGCAATCCAATTGTTATACGATTATGGACACCACGCGTCTACACATTCACAAATTAATTTGTCTTCATATAAATTGCCTACATTTTTTTTATATATAAAAATAAAATAAATTAAATACCTTAACGCATATTTTCTAATTTCAAATTTGAAGAAAAATAAGTAATCTGTCTTCTCGGGAGCTCGAACCCTAAACATTTACATATTCATTTTCCTTCCTATAAATTGTCTGTATTCCATTGCACAAACAAAATATTTTCTAATTTAAACTTGGAAGTAAAAAGTATGCCGTCTTCTCGGAATCTTATTCTATTCTTAAGTGCACAAAAAAACCAAATTTCTGTTAAGATTTCTGTTTAAATTTATTAAACATAAACCAATATTTTCTTATTACGGTATTCTGTCTTTTCGGGGGCTCGAACTCTAAGCTTCATGCCCAGTGTGCAAACGCTGAGGCCTTTGCTAAACCTTGCTTTACACTTGTCTTTAGTTGCACATACATATTAGTAATATGTTGTAAAGCTTTATTTTATAATAATATGATACTTATTATGTATAGTTGATTTAGTAATAACATCATCCACATTCTAGAGTTTGAGCCCTGCAGTTACTTATTAAAAACTCACATGTTTTATGTTGCCCGTTTCTTTAGCTATTGCCAAACTGTGTTAACTTTTTGTGGCACATATCCGCGTGTCATAACGAGGCAACCAAATCGAGTGCCACTGGCATTTCGACTACCAACTGTACAGGAAATGGCTGTAAAAACGTTTGAGTTCGAATTTCCCTCCTCATACAAATTAACTTTGATGACTTTGCGCAAACAGCAAGTTACAGGCGCGATTTCATTTCCGCCGCTTTAACGCGATTAAAAACGCTGAAATTGAAATATTTTGCACAGTTTTGGGACAAGGTCTTGTTCACTCTCCATTCTGGCCAACTTAATGAAATTGTCAATTGCAATTAGTGCGCATAATGCACTTTTTGGATACAGCCATGTTTCATGCTTGCCCCCTCTAAATGTCTGTCAATCTGTCACGCAGTCAGTTCCCCCCAACTGGCAACTGGCAACTGGCAACTGGCAACTGGCAACTGGCGCACTTACATGCCCTAAGCAGTTGTATGCAAGTGTTCAAGGACTCGCCAGCAGCCTTAGCCGGGCTAGGCTACTCAAGTGTGCGGCACACTTGCTGCAGTTGCAGGTTTACAGACTGCGTCGTCTTAAGAGTCCTTTAAATGAGTGACGATACTTTAGTTTGGAAAATAAACACATATCGTGCCTTTATAATGGTTAAGTGTTTTGATTGGCTGCAAATTAAATACAAATATAAAGAACAATTTTCAATTGAAAATTTGTACCTTTAACTAAACCGTTAATCGAATTAGTTGGATAAAAAAACAGCTTAACCCAAGCCTGAACAATATTTTTCAAGCTTTAATGCTTAGATCTGTTTTTACAACTATTTTTAGATTTGTTACTGCTTTGAAAATAGACCCAGAAATAAATATACTTGATGAACTTTCAAGATAAAAAATATAATTGGCTCAATTGCTTTCTTCAATAATTATAATATATGATGAATTACGACTCGAACCAAAACCTGGATTTATAGATGTAAAAAACCTAGTTCCATCTGAAATTTGTGTATAGCTGGCACACATAATCTTAAGCCCACAACTCTCAGCTCAATCTTGACTACAAACAAGTTGAACAATAAGAAATTTAAATTGAATATTAAGTATAAAATTTATTAAATTTCATTTAACAACAATCAGTCGGAGATTTCAGTATTTAACTATATTGCGTATTTAGGTAAGGGGGGAGAGTTCACCCGGAGGTACTTTGGTCCATTATGTTGCCTGATGCGTGCATAGATTAGTTCGCACATTTATTTGCCCTGGCAGCACTTGGTGGGCGCTTTGCCGGCGCATTGGCATTGCTGGTTTCCGGCGCAGTTGCCGCCGCATTTGCCGGAAGTGCACTGGCAGTCTATAGGCAGGATTTCACTCATTAATATAATCGAATAATTGAACTATTTTATAAACGTTACTCACTATTTCCGCATCCTTTGCAAGGCATCTTTAGTTAATTTTTTATTTAGATCTTTATTAAACAACTTCTAAGCTCAGCAATTGCTGTTTGTTTTGTATTGCTAAAAACTTGTCCAACATCACTTTTTATACCCCTTCGGCAGGGAGCTGATAAGATATAAAAGCCGTGTGCAGCTGTGTTCGTAAGGCGTGCGCAAAACTTATTGCGCTGATAAAACGCCGGCTACGCAATTTTGCGCACGCCTTGATAAGCCAGCCAATGCTTATGCTTAATACTATTTAATTGATTACAATTTGTTAAGCTGCGCCCCCCGAATGGTGTGCAAAAGACCCTATAAAATCCCAGCGCTGCTGAGTCAGTGGCAAAGTCAGCGAGTAAACATCGTGCTAAACACACTTCTAAACAAAGTTCATATTAAAAATATATAAACAAAACATAAAATGGGTTGCAAGGCTTGTGGAACCAGTGAGTATAAATACAGACCGCACACCAGAGTTTGTACATTATAAATTCAATTGGTAACTTGCCACACAGACTGCCAGTGCTCGGCCACCAAGTGCGGCGACAACTGCGCCTGCAGTCAGCAATGCAACTGCGCCTGCAAGAATGGACCCAAGGACAAGTGCTGTGCCAACAAGAATTGATTGAATACAAATTATACAAAAATATAAATTAATATTCGGCTGCAGACTAATGAGAACAATAATAAACAAGAAAATAATACTTTAACTAGCTTGACTTTGTTATTTTTCCTTCTCTAAACCTATCTGTTAAATCGTAACCAATCGGACTACTTATGTCTGCAAATAGTTTGCTTAAAAGCAATTCGAAGCTTTATGTGTTCGAAGGTATTGAATATATGTTTAACAAGCTTAACTTTACTCATAACATATCAGCTTATTAATATAATCAATGTTATCAATACTTATTAGCAAAATGCTAACAATAGCAGACTAACAAGTTGCTCTCACAGTTAAAATCGGTTAAAACAAGTTTCCATTTAAATCACTTGTACGTTTTTAAAATATTCAAAGGTATTCGGCGTCCCAAATAAATTTGTTCTTGTTTTATTTAAAAAGTTAAAACGCAGAAAGCTTTCCTTAATATTGTCAACAACTTGCACCAAGAAAGTGCTCCAGCAAAACTCTTTTTAATAATGTTAAAAATCAAATCTTTATTGGCCATTTTGACAAGAATAGTTCTTTAGTTCTTTCAACTCATATATTGCTTACATTTAATAAAAAAAACTCCATTCATAGCAATTAAGGTGCACATTTTCAATCATTTTCCCCAATATCAGTGTGTCTCTGTGTGTATGCGTATATGCTATTTGTATGTATATTTGGGTGTGTGTGTGTGTGTGGGAATGTGCGCGCGACTTTTATATTAAAACGTAAAAAAATGTGTAATTAAGTTCAGTTTTCAAATTTTGTGTATATATATAGATATATATATATAGTATGTATATATTTATTGATTAAGTTGGATTACTTAAAAGTATTATAAAATTCTTACAGTTCACAATGAAAGCTTAGTTGTTTACACAAAAAAATAGTTATCATTTCATTTTTATCATCCTCCTCCTGCTCCTCCATCATCATCATCATCTCACTTTTGTTTATCCTCTTGTGCTTTTGTTTCCTTGGTGTGGACGACAGAAGCAGTAGTTACTTTTTTAACGCATTTTTAATGCAATGCACACTTTTTTCCTAACTCAAATCATATCAAATATACTACATCAATTGAAAGTTTGCATTTGCAACATGGAAGCCAATGAAAGGGGTTTATACATAAAGCAATTCATATATAGACAGATATATATATATATATATATATAGATATATAAATATATACGTACGTACATAATGTATAACTAAAATGAGCACAATTGAAGTACATTTGTGTCCCAGCTAAATAACTTAAAATAAATTTAAAATTAAAAATAAAACTCACAAATTTAGATTCAACAAATATCCGTAGTTACATAAAAAAAACTTAACTAAATCCAAGTAACTGCTCAACTTAAGCACTTAAAATTAATTCATTTAAATACAGACATTTGACAAAATTGACCAAGTCGTGTCTAAGCACGTATTACACACACATGCCAAATCTTGCATGCCACAATCTGTTATTTAAACCAAAATAGAAAATCTATAAGCATAAAAATTATTAAAATTTAATGACCTGGATCTGTGTGAGTGGTTTTGTGTGGGTGTCTGTGTGTGTGTGTGTTGAAGTGCTGCAATTTGCATGCATTGCTCTTGTCGTTTTGTTGATTCGTTTTTGGCGTTTTCACAAATGCTGCAAGAATAAATAAAATAGTTTTAAATACTGAAATCAAAATATGATGCTTACAACTAGTCGAAACAGGTAACCACATTTAACATTTAGATAAAATACATTTAAATATTCTTCTTTTTTGTTAGAGTTTTGTAGTAAGTTTTGTATAAGTATAACTAGATAAACATACATATAAATATCGCTGACTGTATCTGTGTAAATTCGTATCCGTTCCTCAGTTCAAAATCTTTTCCTAGTCTATCGCAGGCTAATGGATATAGTCGCCTTCTGAAACCAGCTTAGTTCACTCCAAACACAGTATCCCAGTATGAATTTTAAATACATACATAATACATATGCATATGTGTTAAAATCCATTTGACAATAAATTCGATTAGACGATTAACATTCAGTAAAATTGTCGAATAAAATTTGTATAAAATATTTTAAACATTTTTCATTTCATTATTATATCTTGTACTTGTTGATATAGTTATAACAGTTATAGTTTCGTGTGCGTGACCGTGTATGTATGCGTGTGTATATATATTTTTTTATATGTATATATATATTATACAGTAAGATAACAAAGGTAACGATAAATTCTGCTATAAATTTGAAATCACAACCAGAAATCTATTCTTTACTGTATCGAATATATATGCCGGATACCCAACAAATCTGTAAAAATATAACAACTAATAAATTAAATCTATACATACCAAAAATAAAACACATGCCACAATGATGCATTCCAAATGTGTAAAATTACATTTAGGTAAAACAGTTTTATAATTTAATGTCGAAGTGTCCGATTCGTTGTGAATTGTGGGAAGTTTGGTTGGTTACAGTAAACATCTAATGGACGTCGTTAAAAGCAGCAAATTCTTGCAAACATATATAGGATTCTTTTGTTTACGCGATTTAATTATACATTTTCGCATTTTTATATAAATTTTGTTTTTGCATATATATAAAAATGTATGTATGCTTTGAATAGGCTTATAGCCTATTATATACATCAAAGTTCTGCATCGTCTCAAAGTCCGCCATGGGAAAATCATTACCACTAAAATTGAAAGAAATATAAAAGAGTAGAAAAAAAAACAAAAATTAATAAAAAGAATAAAACAATATGCAAACAAGACGCTATTTTAAAATATATTTAGAATGTGTAAAATGATGTTAGTTGTGAATCAAATGAATAATGTATTTTAGTGAAAAGGAATATCTTGCAAAATGTATGTTAAACAAATGGTAATATCAACAATTGTCTGTTGGTGACCCTCATCTCATTTAATAGCCTTAACAACGCATTCAATATGCGTGCCAATTTAGTATTAACAACAATAACATCAATATAATTCGTGACGCTAACAACAATTACGAATAAACATAAAGAGTTTTATATGAAAGAAAAAGTGCATGCAATAAACTGGTATTTTTTTAATTCCAATAAAGACCCAAAAATGTAGCTTATTAAAAGCCATTTTTGCTTATTATAATTGTATTCATTGTTCTTGTGTTGTTCATTTGCGTTTACAAATGCATGATGGTGCTATTCTGCAAGCTGCGATTATATCAAAAGTTAGAATATAGAATTTCATTAGATATCAATTTCAGTGTATACATATACATATACATATATATATATATGTATAAACATATCTCATTTGCGGCTGCTGAAAAGCTTAAAAAGATGGCAATACTTTGAAGTGAGAACATTTAGGATAATACAACGAATAAGAATTATATATATTTGAATATATATAAATGTGAGATCTTAAAATTGAAACTGAGCGAGCGACCTGATAAGGTTGAGAAGTTAGTACAATGGGCAGCGACAGTGGGCATATCAAATGAATGTGACAAGTGTTGCAAGTGGCGAGTGGCGAGTGGCGTGAGTTTATGTTATGCAGAGGCTCGGGAGGGCGGTGCAATGATGTATTTTTTTTTATTTTTTGTTGAGCAGACAAAATGGACGCGCTGTTAAAACCGTGGCTGTTCAACAGACAAATTAACGACATATTTAGTTGCTGAAAATTGCGAAATAAGTTCATAGAACTGTCGTATTTTGCTTGTTTTTTTTTTTTTTTTTTTGTTTTTTTGCTGGGTGATATTGATGCGATTGCGATTTGTACATAAATATATAGATAGATATGTAGGTATCAAACAATACCTTTCGGTAAGAGGCACAACCCAAACTAGCCCTCAATTCGATTTCGTGTTTTAATATTGGACCGTTTGATTATAGGGCGATGGAACGGCATATGCTGATTTAGTGGGCATCATCCACTGTGCTTCATGCCCATTGGCGCACACATTAAATATGGTGTGACTTATCTGACCCAATATGGGATCGTCTGGTGCTGTATTGATGACATAATTCTCGAGCTCACGCGCCACAGAGCTATCATCTGAATCAGAATCATCCCTGTTATAGGATGTGGTTGCGACGCTCGATGGATTATAAAACATGATGCCACTAGGTGGAGAATAACTGGATAGGTACCACAACACAACAAATTAAAAACGATTAAAAGTAGAAAATGAAAATAAACAAAGAGTAGAGTAAGTTACAGAGTTTCTTTTTATCACTACTGCGTAGCACAATTGTTGTTTTTTTTTTTTATTGTTATTAATATTATGTATACTTAATAAACAAAAAGCCGAAAGAAAAATAAAACACAACAAAACAACATAAACAATAGACGCCAACAAATAATATTTTTTATTTAAATGGAACTTTTAAAACGTTTTTGGTACTGCTTTTTTTGGTTTTTTTTTAGTATCCCTCTCGATTTCAAAGTATTGCAATCTAATTAAACTCTTAAAAATTGGGTTTAAACCAAATAAAGCTTAATATAGAAAAGTTAAAATACAGTCGAGACTGCACGGAAACTGAAACCCAGCAAGCCAAATGCGAACTGAGGCTTTTTCTTTGGGTCTTCGGGTACTCAAAACTGAGTAAACAAGATCAACAGAAAAATAAATAAATAAATAATACAAAAAAACAAACATTGGGAAGAGGCGTTCAGAGACGCCTCTTGTTGGTAAGAGGTCGGCCATGCAAAACTTACTTTCCCATCGACATGCTATCCTGCGGCGGTGACTGCATTGGGTGATGGGGCGTGCCACTTATGGAGCCTGTATCCCCAGTGGTACGCACCTGCACGCGTATCGTGCTTGGCACATATCCATCGACACGGGGCGTTGGTTCTGTGCAGATAAAAAAGTCAAATATTAATATGTTGTGTGTGTGACAAAGGATACCCAAGTTGACTTCCTTGACAAAACAATTAGCATTATAATAATATTAACGTATATGTATATGTATGTAACAAAACATTGATCAAATAAATTCCAAGACAAATGAAATTAACTCTTCATTCTAGTTCTTTTGGGACTGCTTATTGTCAGCAAACAAAATCAACTTTTTAGGTACTCCAATCAGAACAATTCTTTTCGAATTTTATGGGCTTGCAGCCGTACCAGTACGCTGTGTATAAAAGTCGCCAAAAGCGAGATCGCGGTCCAACGGTTGTACGTTGATGTCGGTCGGATGCAGACAACGCAGCATTTCCAGATCGCGAATGCGATCGGCCAGATTGAGTATTTGGAAATCGCGTGCAGTCCAAGGTGATAACATTGTCACTGAGCCACATTCATTCACATAGGCAATGGTAACACCACCTAAGCAAAAGGAAAAACGGAAAAGCCATTACCAAGCCGTCTTAACATACTAAATTGTATTTACGAACCCAACTCGCTGTCAGAGAAGCGCAACAAAAAGGTGCCGATGCCAGTCACGGCCCGCAAGAGATCATCGTGTGCCTTTGCCTTGTTGATGAAGCCCGTAATGCGACCGGCTTTCCACATGGATAGCAAATGGTCTTTGGTCAGTTTCATAATGGCAAAGAACCATTCCCAGAAGGTGAACGTGCGATCCGGCAACGGTTCCTTACAAAATTGATTCCAGGAAATATACTCATTGCGCTCGCCGGCAATATTGTCACGCTGCAGCTTCTCGACTGGTTATAATAAAATATTTAATACACTGTCATTTATAAGCTTGCTTTCATAGAACTCACATAGAAACTCCAAATTCTCCGAGGTCAGGGCGCGTTGTGTGCAGGAGCCAAATTTGGTATTGAGTGCTACAGACAGTTGACACCAGGTGACACGATCAGTGACCACAAACGGATCACGAACAATATCTGCGAATGCATTGTCCCAGGTAATGGTGGCCCAAGATTGCGGCTCTTGATTGCCATGGACAATGACCACCACAGGCAGCGACAGTGTCCAGACGCGAATCTGATAATCATTTACTGTTGTGGTGGCATAGAAGAACAATGCAAATTTCTCATCCATGACGCTCTCGGTGCCCTTCTTCTCGGCGCGCTTGATCTTCTTCAGCTGCATATTTCTAAAGCTGGCGGAGAATACATGATTGCTCTCCTGATACTCCATGGTGCTGGAGCAGTTTTGTATCTCGCCCGACGATTGTCCAGCCAGGCTGCTATGGGTCACATCCATGTGTGTGCCACGGGTCACAAAACGCTGAGCCTGCAACTCTGCAAAGCCAATAAGAAAATTTAGAGGAGAAAATTGATAGGTACGTTACCAAGGTGCTTACCTGACATTATAATACACTCGACTGTGGGCGGATTCATTTGTATGCCTAGCTGGGAGCCGAGCAGCCAACGCACTGAGGCCGCAAAGCGTGTATTTGTCTTCATCACCTGCGGCGGCTGTTTATCCACAATAAAAGCGGAGCACACTAAATTCTTTTGTGCCACCTGAACTTGCTCTAGCATACAATTAAGTTCTGGATCATCGTTCATAAGCCGCACACAAATCGTCTCTTTTACAGCGGACAGCAGATGAATGACAAACGATTCCAACATCTCAAAGCAACGTTGTATATCATCCAGCATATTCTCGCTAAAATGTGCCCCATTGCCGGCGAGGGCCTGTTGGCGTCGCCAATTCTTTAGCTCCGTAATGACCATGTCCTGCAGCGACTCATAGTACAAAAAGCTGCGTCGCAGCCTGGCCACGAATGAGTTTTTCTCCTCAATTAAACGCTTGAACAGTGTCTCAGCATCGGGTGAATTGGGCGCGTTCAGCATATATCGATAGCTTTGCACCAAAACTTTGAGACTTTCGGTGCATCTGGAGAATTCATTCAAGCTGTGCATAATCTGATGATGTACCTCGTATAGTTCTACCTTGGGTGTGACCATAGGGCCGCCGGCCGTTGCATTTTCACCCATATTATTCATAATGCCGGTTGACATACCAGCAGCAACTGGGGATGATCCAGCAACGCCTAACAATTCACTAGCATCAACATAACCACCGTTCATGCCAACGACAGCGGCGGCAGCGGCTACTGCATTGTTCATATTATAGGTGTTCAGCGGCATCGATTGGCCCGCGGCGGCAACGGCAACACTCTTCTCGGCGGCTAGCTGCAATTCCTTTTGCAGGCCGCTGCGCAAATGCGTATAAAGCTCAAGTGCCGGTGTGCGTTGGATAAGCGCACAGAGCTCCACCAGGCGATACTTCAGCACCTGATCGCTGGCACGTGTCGATAAAAGTTTTTGCTGCAGATCCTCGATAAACTTGATCGCCACACGTTCTAATTGATTTGTTGAATTTGGCGTTATCTGCTCGGACCTGTGTGTGTATGAGAGAAAGAGAGAGTGAGAGTATTAGAAGAAAATGTTTGAATTGGTCTTAAACGAAGCTCCATTTAGGCGGTTCGGCAGTATTTGGTATTGTTACCCTAACCGCGGAACAGATCTGAGGCACTTACACCCAACTTCATCTTTTTCTTAACATTTTAAAGTGAAAAAGAAAATAGTATCTCTCTTATCGTCGACGAGCGATCTAAAACGTTCAATAACTTGAAATATTTTAGCACTAAGCGATTCTTGAAGCGAACCGTTAGCTAGGAAGTAGAAATTTGAAAGCCTTATTTGTAAATAGAGCCCATACCTATCATTGTGTCTTAGTTTAAATACCTCAGCTTTACCCACTGATCAAGCAAATAACGGCCACTCTGTGGAGACTCGGGACAACTACTCACATTATTCTGTCTTCGATCCAGGGCGCCAAGCAGAGGCGCAGGTCGTACAGACCCTTCTTATTGTAGTAAGCCGCCATGCGCTGCTCGCAGTCGGCATGGCTCGAGATGCGCTTCCACAGACTCATGCTGCTCATATGGTTTATTGGCTTGGATGAATATGTATGGGATGTTAGCGTGAGCGATGCAGCTGTTGCATATGCTGCAACCAGGATGCAATGACAGGGACACTGCTGACAGTATGTGCTTTTTGGCCCAGAGTGTTTGGATATATGATTCTGTGTTTGTTTTATTAATTTTTATTGTCTTATTTTGGTTTATTTTTCATGCAGTTTGGTTTTTTATTGATTTCTTTTTTTTTTAATGCATTTTTGCTTGGCTCTCTGGCTGCTTGGTGGTGACGGCGCCGATGACCTGGCCAAGGTCCAGCTGCTGACTTCCACAAGCGAATTGGAAGTTGGATTCGTCCATAAAATGCACACGCACAAACGGAAGGTTAGATATGAATGCTTATGGATAGAAAAACTATAAAAAAAATATATATATACATAAGCATATAAGTGGCAAGGATTATATGAGGGGAAAATTATATGTACATATAGATGTATGTGTGTGTGTGAATGTGTGTATCGATTTTTGTGTGAGTGTGTTTGTTAAAAATGCGAGTCCCTTATTCAAATTGTCTACACAAAGCCAAAATGACTGAATAGAGCTCTAGCTTGTTGACCACATGAGACATACACAAATAGAAATGAATTTAATTACCAAGCATTAAGCTAAATCGAAAACCATCTCTGATATTTTACATTAAATTGCACATGAAATTCACAATGCAGAAAATTAACTTATTTATGCTTGAATTATCTTTAACTATCTTTATTTATACAATAAGTTTGAAGTCAAAATGACAGTTTCAAAACTGGTGCATCGCAAGTTAAAAACATTTTAAATTGGGGATTTTCAAGTTTTAAATGTCACTCATTGAATATGCAACGATGCAGCTCATCTAACAATGGGGGTAGGCGGGATGTAAACGTAGGTAAATATATAACCCCCTACATAAGAAAACATATATAATATTTATAAACATAAAACGTATATGCAAACAATGCTGACGTATATTGTGCCCAGCTGTAATAGAGCGCGCCACAAGAGGCGCCATTGTGTGTGCGTTTGAGCCTGGTGTGTGGTTTATTGTAGGGGGCTTCGAGTGGAGGGATGCGATAGAGCCATGTGCTAACAAAACACAACTTTAATTACCATAACATAATGGCAAAAGGCAAACAAAGCAACAGAAACTCGCACGGCAGTGAGAAAATAAATAAATAAACAGAACTCGACCAGAAAGCAAGCAAATATCCGACGCACCCTTATGATATGGTGGCCAGATGGACTCCGGGACAGTTGGACAGGTGTAAAAATTAATTGCGCGTTGCAAATACAAGTTTTAACAGTCATTTAGAAATGATCATTTGCGATTATCAGTTCATTCCCGTTTCGTCGTGTGGGGGACACCAAAACGTGATCGGCGGAGAAACAAACAGTAGACGAGAACAACAAACAACAACAACAAGAACCCAAACAACAAGAACCCAAACAACAAGCCCCCGGTAAACCGAAGACCCCAACAAAAGCAACTCATGGCGAGACATTTGTTTGCTTTTGTGGTCGATACGCTAATTTTCGTAGTTCTCTAGAAAAAAGGGACAACGCGAACGCAGCGCACGTAGCAAACATGAATGGCCCGAGAAATGGCCAAACAAGCCAAACCAGTCTGACCAGGCTCAAAAAGAGAGCAGCCCGACGCAGTAACTAAAATTAGATAAAAATCAAAATACACACACAGACACTTATACAAGAAAACAAAAAGACACAATGAAATGCGGCAGGCTGTAGAGATGAGAGCTGACCGTGTCACGATCCAAGATTTAAGGGAAAGCATTTGATACCTGACGTCCAAACTCGCAGTAAACTATTTACATATATCTAATAAAAGAAAAAAAATAATAATATAAAACGATTCTAATTTTCAGATGTAACATTTTTTAAACAATCCCCATCTGGCTGTCTAATATAAGTTGTGTAATTATGATCGAAGTTAATTGGATACAGTTGACACTTCTCCTTTTATGGGTTTCATAACTAACGAAATTTAAAATGGATGAAAATGTAATGAAATTGTGATGCTTAACAAGTCTAACAAAAGAAACGTCTGTGTTTAAAACCTAAAAAAAACTTTTCTTTTTTTCCTCATCTCAAAACGAAGAAATTCAAAGTCTAGTCTATCGATAAAATTTCTGGATGATTATAATTTACAAGAAAGTTATGATTTCCGTGTTTGCACTCTCATAACCGGACACGCTCCCATCCCTATGCAGAGAGCGGTCGGAAACGACTTTTATTAAGCCCGAAAAAAAACAAAAGGACCTTTTTTTCTTTTTCTTCTCGAAACTAAGCATTTTCAAATCTAATCTGTTGATTTTGATATTTGGATATTTATAATTCCAGAAAGTTATGATTTTCCATGCTTGGCCGCGCTCATTTTCCAGACACGCTCCCATCCCTATCCAAAGAGGGGTCTAGCAAAAGGAACAACAGCCCAAAAACAGGTCAAGCCCGTGGCCTGTGTTACCTGTTGCAGACCAAAAACCTATCGGATGTGCGGCTCACTAACGAATTTACGGAGCCGGACAACTCCGCGGCGTAGGTAGCCCAACAGATAGATTGTGCAGGTTTTTGAACGATTCATGATTTGTTGTATTTGTTGGGTTACCCAGGCTGCCCTTTAACCAAGTGGTTAGTAGTTCAAGGCTGCTGCCGCTGCTCCACAATGCAAAACTCAGTGGAAATTGTTGTTTGTTTTCGCTGTACATAAATTTGGCACCATTTCTAGCAAAATGGCTGAAGCGCCTGTGACCTTGAACGAGACGCCCATGCAAATTGTAATATACGCATATGTATATTCCCTGGATTGGATAATGAGATAGCTAGAGAGAGAGAGAGAGAGAGAGAGAGAGAGAGAGAGAGAGATAGAGAGATAGAGAGAGAGATAGAGAGATAGAGAGAGAGAGAGAGAAAGAGAGAGAGGGAGAGAGGGTGGCAGAGGGAGAGAAAGCAACCACCCACCCACGCAACAAAAGGAAGAAACAGCGGCGGCATCTATCATTGTTTGTTTGCTCGATTGTTTATTCCATCGACGCGTTCTGTTTGGATGCGAACTTCACCTGCGTCACCTGAGATAAGCAGCGGCATATTCGCAGCTGACGTGTGTTTATAAATATCAATGCAGCGCTGTCGCCAGACAATTATTAAGAATTAAATGTATATATCTATAATTTATGCGTGAGTATAGAATGACAACGGCTGTGTATACCTACGAATCAATTTGTTTCAAACAATTGGAAATGTGCAAACAATTTAAACCAGAAAAGCAACGCGACTAAACTGCTTTCGAAACAAGAGCCCTGCTTTTATACAAATACACAGTCGATAAGTGTACGTAATATTTGGCAAAATGCAACTCAAGAGTTTTGATATGGTTAAATTTTTAAATAAAGCAACAACAAAATAAAGTATATTTACTACGAATTGCAAATTAGTCGGAAAATACCCTAGACAATACGCGCGTTCGCCCACTCGTGATAAGAGGCCAAGCAAAAAAGGTAAAAATAAACGTCGTAGGACCTATGAATCAATTGCCCTGAAAGATTTAGTCGATACGATAAGCTGCTTAACAGCTGGCTCTGCGGACGGGCTGGAGCTTATCAATCGAATTGTCAGAAATCATTTAGATAAGTACACAATTGTGAACTAGTTTTGGGAAAACTTGTTCAAATATTTTGATTGCTGCTGTTTCCATGAAAACGTCGAACATGAAAATTATGCAAATTCATATTTTGGTAAAATTAAATGGATGAAAACAAAAGCCACACACACAAAAAGCACAACCAAGGTAGTAGGCCAATGTTTAAAGCGTATAATTAACACAAGCAAAAGGCTGCTGCAAATTATAATTAAATGTGCATACTAATATAATACATGTGTATTTATTATTGTATATGTACCTATACTTTTGCCATGTTCTTTGATAAAACCGCTTTTAGCATTCGACCTATAAATGTGTATGCAAAGAACGAGCCAAGCGTGCGACTTAAAAACCCACAAAATAAAAAATTGTGCCGCTTTTTGTTGTTTACCTGCAATAAAAATATAAATTTAAAAAAAGCTGAGCGAAACGCAGAAACAAAGTTGCCAAAAATAGAGAGGGGAAGCATGAGACACAACACATTGCCGATAAAACGAAGCCAATAAAATGGAAAACAAACTATAATCTCAGAGATCCAACGAATACAATATACTCTCGATTGGAGAGGTAAACGAACATAAACGAAACATAATTGATCGAACTGTGGGAGTATGTAACTTAACAGTAAACAGTTGAGCTGTTAATATAACATATGTAAGCAACAGCAAATGTTATTGTGCAGCTGCTCAAAATGTGAAAAGGTTATGTGTTAAAAATGTATTGTGAAAATGAGCGAAAGTGTTTGTTGACTCAAATCCCAATAGATTTAACGTCACCCATTACTTTAATGCGATTGATCTAGTTATATTCTGATAAAAAAAAAATTGTACAATTTTATAAACAGTTCATAACAAAGCTGGGAAAGGGTATTTTATAAAAATAAAATAAAATACAGTCTCTATAACCGGTCGTATTAGGGAAACGGCGACTGCAAAATGGTCGATAGCGGCATATCATATGTCAATAGAACATATATTTTTTTATACGCGTGTGTGGGGCAAGAGGCGGACCGCGACGAGGCAAAGCCCCATCGGGGGGTCCAAGTGCAACACAGCGCAGTAGCATTAAACAAATAAGAGGGGAATATATTTATAAAGCGAAACGTTCATAAAGTATAAGTTACGCGTACGTAACCATTGCCCAGGCAACTGAATAAAGTCTTTAACGAAACAAAATGTTGTCTTGAATGGGTTAAAAACGTGTCTACGCTCTGTTTTTCATGCAAGGCAACGAATACATAAATTTGATAAAATTTCTCAACAACCGAGAAACTTGAATCTTCAATGTGCCCAAAAGATTAGCATTTGACGTACGTATTTAAAATCAGTTCCAAGGAATTAACAGTTCCTCTCATTTACGTAAATTATAAAATTCTTTTAGCCGACGCAATGGGTAAATATCAGCATTAACATTCAAATCGGTATTACTTCAGCTATGTAATCAAAAATATTTATTAACTTGCTAGGTCAATAAAATTTATTATGTATATTTATATTATTTCGCGGCCTTGGCCGTGCCAAAAGTTTTTCTACAAATATTTCGCTAACTTTTCGCTGGAAAAGCGTGTCTATTAATTTTGTAACATAATTTTAATGCAAGCTAAAGAAAAACGAAATTTGGTAAACTTGATCCCGCATTTTCCGGGAAGAAGTCATATTTAGTTCGTAATCATAGTCAAGTTAAATATATTTTGGAATATATAATATTTATGCACTATGCACCGACGACTAGATAACCCAAACTTTATAATACGGACTTTTATTGCTCATTTCCATGAAATTGATAAGGAAATAAACCGAGTTCGCTTAACCATTAAATTTATCAACTTATTTGCACAAGGTGCTGACATCTCATTAGAGTACTTACTTAAAATTGGGATCTTCCTAAAAACAAACATTCCTACACATGTTAATCTCTATATATAAAACTGTTTGTCCTGACTGACTGACTGACTGACTGACTGACTGACTGACTGACTGACTGACTGACGACTGACTGACTGATTGGTGATCAACGCACAGCCCAAACCGTAAGAGCTAGGAAGCTGAAATTTTCACTGTAGTTACCTTATGTGATGTAGGTGAACGTTAAGACGGGGTTTCAGGAAATTCCACCCGCAAGTGTGGCAAAATCGCGAAAAACGTTTGTATGTAACTTTTTTGTTTACCATCGGATCGGCCTCAAACTTATTTTCAAAGATCTTTGTTCAAATTCATTTGAGAGGTGTTTCGAAAAATACGTTCCTCCTTGGTGGAAATGGAGGTCAAAGATTTGGTGGGTGACGTTTCGCGCTCAAATTAATTTCCAGAGATCTATAAGAAAAATCATTTGATACGTGTTTCACACTTTTCGCAGAATTCAAACTTCTTCGGGGGGAATGCGACTTAAAGATTTTTTGTGCGAAGTTTTAAGTTGTGTCCGATTTGCTTCAAACTTATTTTCAAAGCTCGCAATAAGAACTTAATGAATACGTATTTCGACGATTTGGAAAATTCCACCCGCAACAGTGGTAAATTGGCGGAAAACGGTTGTATGAAAGTTTTTTGTTTACCATCCGATCGGCCCCAAACTAATTTTCAAAGATCTATATTCAAATTCATTTGAGGGTTTTTTCATACTTTTTGAAAAATCCATCCCTCCTTGGTGCAAATGGGGGTCGAAGATTTGGTGGATGACGTTTTGTGTTCAAATTTATTTCCAAAGATCTATAAGAAAAATCATTAGAGACGTGTTTCACATTTCTCGCAAAATCTAAACTCCTTCGGTGGAAAATCCATTTTTAAGATTTTTTTGGTGAATTTTAAGAGTTTTCCGATTTGCATAAAAGTTGTTTGATTCCCGTCCGATCAGTTTCAAAATCATTTTCAAAGCTTTTTTGATTTTATAACATACGTGCCACGGGCAAGGCCGGGTTATACCCGCTAGTAACACATATTTGAATATTGATAAGACTCACATGTGCTCGAAAAGAACAAGTTACTATTAAAGCAAAAGTAATACCCATTAAAAATTAATAGTTAAGTATGTATCTGGCAAATGCTTCCTGATCAGCAACAACTGACGCGACCATCTAGCCAGATATAAAGACGCCGACTGTATGGACATGATCGGAATATAGTGTCCTATTGCATACGCTATTTATTTTAAGTGCTCGATAACTTCAAAATCGATAAATATCTGGATTTTAGCAGATCTCGTAGATAGAAAAGCAAGAGACACCCAATTTTCTTTTAGGTATACCACGTTTAAAAGACATGTTTACGAACCTAAAGTTTCAAAACAATCGGACTATAAGCAAGAGTATATTTAAGAAAGAATTATCATCAGTGTGTATATATTATATAATTAAAGTCCCATGGAAATTCCGGCTAAGTGCAGGATATCTCCAAGTCGGGCAGCGTCGACTAAAACACTTTAGTAGCTACATTGCAGCTCTTTATGTTAACAAAACAATTTCTTTAACTTGCCGTAAATAAACGCCGGCAACTTCCGACTCTAGCTTAACTTCACTTAAAGCTCTTCGCAAAATAAAAGAGATTTCACTCTCTTTCCTTCTTTTTATTTTTCAAATGCCACGTGCTAAACAACCTTGAAAATTTTTGCAGCTCAAGAAAACTGGCGCAAAAATTCAACCTTGAAAAGCATGGGCAAAGAAAGTTGTTTTTGTTACAGTGAAAACTGCGAAACTGGTTTAGCGACTTTTGATTTTCATGCTCGTAAGTCAATTGACGTCTGTGGAAAACCCAACGAGCAATTTGAATAGCATTCAATTAAAAATGCTGACCACATCATCAACTATTAATGCACACATTCAACCATGTGTACTGGTATCTGTATCTATAACTGTGTCTGTATCTGTGCCTATGCCTGTGTCTGTATCTGTATCTGTATCTGTATCTGCAGCTGCAGCTGTATCTGTATCTATTTGTAGGCGGCAAACAAAAACTCAAATTGCTAAAAGCAACAAACATGAATCAAACAGCGAAAAGTGACTCGAAGAACGCAAAATATGAAATATGCCTCAATTGCATTTTTAGATTATGAATAATGCTGTGCGAAAACCTATGAGAGCTAGCTGCACTGCAGCTGATAAGGAACACGTTTTAGAACAGGGCTAGCCACACAGATAACGCGCACAAATGCAGGCGCTACGTAATAAAAAAATGAAGCATGGGAAAAATTCATCTGGCGTTGAACTTACAACGAAAAAGTGCGCCAAAACAAAAACATCTTACATATTGATATAAATGGAACGAGATCTGGAATTATGCAATTATAATTTGATGCAATTATATACTTGACCGGTAAACAGAATAAACTGTACTTGTCCGCACAAGAGAGCTTTCACTGTACATATAATTGTTTTACTTTACTTGTAATATCATTTTCACTATCTCCCGAGAGCAAATAGTTAATTATTGTTCAGACTTGAGCGATTATCTTTAAAGTATTAAGCTCTGATCTTACTGCCATCCCTTATATTTGCCCTAGTTGGTTCATATCTGAGATTGTAAAAAGTACCGCAAAATCTTGTTAGATAAACAAATTGCAATACCAGAATAATACGCAAGCACACATCTTGATTTTCTTTGTAGGGTTAGCTAAGCAAACAGAACCGCTTGCTAAACAAATAGAGCCAACGATATGGCGACGACGCCGCAGCCATAAGGCGAAAGATAAACAAATTTTTAACAAGATATAGATGTATATATATGCACAAGGTACGCGCAAATAAATAACTAAATATATGGATAGGAATTTGTTGTAGACAAAGAAACAGGAGCAAACAGCTAAGAGAAGTATTAAAGCATGTTACATTTGACGTCACGATTTCACTATACAAATATTTATTCAAATTTATATTTCAACGAAAAGTATCATTTATTGTCAGCCCTTACTAAGCACGATCTTTAGGTGCTTACATATATAAATGAAGTATATGTATATTCAAATATAGGTTATAACAGGCAGTGTTAAATGTATGTTATCGTGTCAGCAAAGCAAACTCATACTTGATATATAATATATTGAAATGTCGTACATATATACGTATATATGTATGTACAAAGTTTCTGTTCTTTGCTGTTGTTACTGCCCTTTGCTTTTTTGCTGTTTCAACATTTGTATTTTGCTTTCCTGTCTGCCTGCAAATCATTTTGTGTTATTTTTTCTACACCCAATCAAAGATATGGTATTATAAATTTGTTGTGCATTTCGCATCACGCAACAGCAAAACACGACATGAGTCAAATATGCCTTTTGTAGCACTGCTAAAAAAAAGTACAACAAATATTTGATTGTTAATGTTAAGGTTTGACATAACATAGTATAAAACTTTTAAACAGCGCCCTATTAAAAGTTCCGTTAATGATTTGCAACTTATATAGTTTATCTATAAAATTCTGTGAGAATCTACAAACACGATATCATATATTAAAACTTCAGTAATCAAACTTTATTTGTTAAATGTCATTAAGTAAAGGGTATAAAATATTTCGGTAAAGGCCAAGAAAAGTTTTCCTTACGTTTTCAATTTTTTATAAGCAATTCGTACACATACACATATGCTTATTCTGTGCCGTTTTTTTTTTGTGCTATTTATTATTGCGCTCATAAAAGTTTAATAAGTGCTTGTGCTTGTGTAAGTGAACTGTTGTGTGTGTGTTGCTTTCAATGTTTGCTGCAACGAAGTCTCCCAGCATCAAATGTCAAACCCGCCCACCAGTTACCCCACCACCAGCCGCATTTTTTTTTATTGGGTAATCAATTATCGTTGTTGTTGCTGTTGTTTTTCTCTTGAGATTTTTAGCCCGGGTACAGGCTAATATATATGATATTAGCAAACAATACCGCACGTAAGCGAAGCATCGATACTTGTATATGTATATGTACATCCCCATACAAATGCATATAATATTGAAAATGTATGCTCTTGTGTTTTATCAGTCCGGCGGCCCACACACTCGCACACATTCAAACATCTGGCAATTGTTTCTTTAAGTGTTTCATTTTCTGCATGATTTTACAGAGCAGCACAGCAGCAGCAGCAGTGATTGATTAAAAGTTCACGCACACATACACATACACATACACATGTATTCCCTCTTGATAAGCCCCATCTCACTCTTTTAACACATATTGCGTTGCAGTTTACTTGCCATAAAGGTGTAAAAATTACACAGCAAGAGAGAGAAAGCAAGTGAGAGGGCTGACTAACCTTATCGCAGCTTATCTGTGAGAAGGCATAGACGCGATTACGACCACAGCAGAAGCAATTGGTCGCAAACGTTAACGGACAGCGGCGTCATTGACACGAAGACGACGACGACAAGAAAAGTAATTTGTCCAAAATGGTAAATGGCAGCACACGGCCAGTGAGAGCATTCGTCTTCGTGTGCGCAACACATTGAACGAAAGAACGAACCAAGACCAGAAGAACAGAACAACCAGAAGATAATGTTGAGCGAGCAGAACGCGCGGTGTGACGCGACGACGACGTCGCTGTCTCGGCCAGAAAGCAAGAGTAGCAAATGTGATTGTGAGAGAGCGAGAAAGAGATGTGAGCTAATATATTCGCTGCTATTGCACTCGAAAATTCTTTTGCTTTTGTTTTTATGATTTTTCCTGGAATTAACAACGAAAGACGATGGCCGGCCACAGCGAGTGCAACTGCAACTGCGACGGAGACATGCGCAGCCAGCAAGAAAAACAATAAGAAACAGGAGCGCAACAAGCAACAACATTAACAGAACGTACAATAATGTCTGCCCAAGTGGCAACACATGATTT
Source organism: Drosophila montana (assembly GCF_035044405.1). Lineage (NCBI taxonomy): Eukaryota > Metazoa > Arthropoda > Insecta > Diptera > Drosophilidae > Drosophila > Drosophila montana. Next base: position 11,044,542 of record NW_026998620.1, on the reverse strand, counting down.
TGCATGGTCAGGCACACACACTGCACACACGTGTGTGAATACATACATAAATACATATGCACTTATACAAACATACATATAAGTGTAATGTTAAGTTGAAAATTTATTCAAATTTAAAGACTGAACCATTAAAAAACTTATAATAAATAGTAAAATAAAAATATGTATTTTCCTAGAATTTGGGCCAACGAATTCTCTTGCTACGAGGGGGAAAAGTGCAGCAGCAGCGTTGGCGGCAGCGGCTTTTGGCCCGCCCACGCACAGCCCCCGCCGACAGCATTTGCTTGTTGGTTTTGTGCACAGAGAACGTGCCCGTGTTTTGCTCTTTTCTTTATATTCTATTTACCTTTAATACATAAACAGCTCAGAATGTGTAAACACGTACGAGAATCGTATGCGTGTGTATATGTTGGTATTGGTAGCGACGGCCCCACAACATATATACGGGAACACTAATGCAGAGCAGCAAAGCACACACACACTTAAAAGACACGAGCAGACCGTTTCTTCTGTTTCTTGCTTTTAATATTTTGATATGTATTTGCCGTTTTATTTTTAAATCGTACACACACACATTTACACCACTACACGCACACTGTCACTGGAACACTACTCAACTTATGTTCTGTTTCAAGTCGGGTGCATGAGCTCTCAAAATTATACGTATTGAGCGGGCTACGAATTATAACTATTATCAAATAATATATGTTAGAAATATTAAATTTGTATTACTTTTGCAAAAGCCGCGAGGGCACACCACCAACGCGATTGGACGTACGAACATAAATGTAAAATGGACCTGTTAACGTCAATATCAAACTGATTTACTCAAAATGGCACTGTTAGCGCAACGAACAGCCGTGTGGCCAGACGGCCCGAATTCTGTTTACAGTTAGATATTAATTAAGTTGTATATTTTTGAATTATTAGGAGAGCTTGCATTTATAAGTAGTATTATTGAGTTATATAATGGCGTATATGTAGTTATTTTAATATTTATCTTTGTAGTATGCAAAGTTTGCAACCGCAAGTACGAAAGTAATAATGTGTTGCCCTGTTTTACTGAGTGTTGCTATAACAGGGCTTTCATATCTTTCGAATCAGGATCCAAAAGTCTGCTAGTATACATGTGCACTATTCATAAATACATAAAAGTTTTCGATTAACGTTATCAGATCTTCGGCGAGTTCTTTATCATTATCAATTTGGTTGTGACTTGCGCCCGCTAGACTAACACCATTGTTTTACGGCTATCGAATGTTCTTTAGTAGTTCACTGTGTATTCATTTTCAAGGAAATGCAATTAAAAGCTAATAAATTGATTTTTCGCAAATTGAAATTGCTAAAAGGCTTAAATGCCTGTATGGCAACTCTGTTCACCTGTTGTACGCCAGCCGCCCACAAGGGAGCGGCCATGACTACAATAAATCAATATTCTTTTATTTTACACTATTTAATTATACTGGCCCTTTTTTTCTATTTAGCGACACTCACCTGGTTGTAAGCAGAAGTCCACTTGATAGTTTTTATAATTGTTATATATGTATGTACATATATGTATGGAGCCTTTGCGAGGCTCTGGTAAAACGAAAAAAAAAACTCAAGTTTCACAACAAGTCCAGCATATATAGCACACGAATTATTTAGGAACAGTTAACGAAATATGACTTGCGCTTATACAAAATAATATAAATAAATAATAATTTGTTTTTGCGCACTATTTTTGCACAACTGAACGCGACTAGAGATGGTAGATATGACCAAACGGTGAAGAAGAACGTTATCGGTCTGAAGCTATCGTTGGCGTTGCCACCCTAAGAGGCTCACCAAATAATTTGGCGCCCCTTTTAAATGTTGGACACATGTATTTAAAACATTGTAAATTTATTTTTGCTAATAAAAAACACACTTACATATAATATATTAAAGTATTGGTTTCATGACTGAACATTGGTAAATTACGGAAATTGTATACAATATTTTAACAGCATTTGCTACTCCAAGCCAATTTCTAAATACATTCGACACTTGAGTAAAGTAAAAAGAGCTACAAAAGACAATTACACAATTATTTTAAGAGCTATAAAGTTTTATACATTAAACAGTTATTGTCCAGGTAATGTGCTTAAGTACAAATAAAGCATCAAAATCAATGCAATAGGAGCCTTAAATTTGAAACTTTATACAGATAGTTTTGTTGTTTCTATTTTTATTGTGTTTGTTTACTTTCAGCTTAAAGAAAATAATCGATTACATTGAAAAACAAAAGTAAGCGTTTGTGTATTCTTCATAACTCTCCCACATTTAACAACTAAAAATATCAATCAAATATATAACAATGCTGATGCTGCATAAGAATGCTGCACTAAATCCTTTCATGCTATCGAAACATTTAACTTAAGTGCGAAAGCAGTACATTTTCCTGTTTCTCATTCTGTTGGTGTGTGTGTGTGTGTGTGTGCTAATGAGTATGTGTGTTTTGGAGGCCAGTTGCTACTTCTCGACCCGACCACGCTTCAAGTGGGACAACTCAATAAGCCAAGCCTTGATCAAATCATACGTGGAGAAGCTAATGCCTACGGCAATGGGACCCTTGATCCAGTTCATACTCAGGCCCTTATAGAAGCCGTTTTTGACACCCTCCTCACTGTGGAAAGAGGAAATGTGAATTTAAGGATTTGAGCTATGACTAGGCGTGGCTAACATACCGGTAGATCTTAACAAGCGTCTCCAGTATCGTAGGAAACCGTTCAGGCGCATCTGCACTTACACGCATCGTCTGCATGCGCCGACGAACAATGTCCAGCGGATAGCTGGCCGTTTGTCCGGCCGCACCCGCCGCGGCGCCAAATGCCAGCGAAATGAGAGCATTCGGCTTTGTATTGCCAATAATTTCTGGTAGATTCAAACGATAATCGTTACAAAAGAACAGATGCACATAATCTAGAAGCAGCATTTACCATGATACTCGCGCTTGAGCGTTTCGTAGGTGAAGAAGGAGGTGCCCGCATAGGGTATAACACCCAACACTGTGGCCCAGTAGCCACGGAACAGCGTTCGTGGTCCCTCCTCGACCCAGATATTGGTAAACACTTGACGCAGTGTGCGATACCCCGTGTATCTGTCCGTGACCGCCATGCGAGCGCGCGCCAAATCCAAGGGATACGTCAACGATTGCGATGTTATGCCCGCCAGTGAGCCGGCCACGAAACGACGTCCCTTGGTGCTGTTCGGAGCGAAGGAAATGCACGTAAGTCAGATAAATAAAAGATCCGCTAATCAAATGCAAACTTACTTGGTTCCATTCTGATCGACGTGCAGGATACGCCGCCACTGCTCGTGGGATGTGAACTGAATGGCCGCGTAGGGCACGATGCGCGCCATCGTCGCCGAGTTGCCACGCCAAAGGGCGAGGACGCCCTCCTTGGCATAGGTCTGTTGCAGATAGTTGAGCGATGCCTTAAATGAAAATGGCACATCCTTGCGTATTTGGAAATTGATTTTCGTGCGATCCAGCGGGGCAATTGTTGTTTTGGCTAAAGCACCGGCCGCAGCGCCCGATATCAGACTGATGATCACCTCGTCCAGATTGTTGTGCACTGGAAAGGTAAGTAGAAATGGATAATACATGACTTTTATGCAATATTTGTTTGTGCAGGGTATATGCTAGTCGAACAAGCCCAAGCAAACGTATGTCGATTTACTTGTTTGTGAATCAATTAGAATTGTCTTGATTTTCTACTCAAATACACTTTCAATTTAATTCATTTTAGCGACTCGTTAAACTTGAAATTTTTCTTAAATTGAGAAATTTATAAATCGACTAGAGCTATGTCGGGCTGTCTAAGATAAATGTTAATCTTGTTTAAAAGTTTAGGAGTTATAACTGTTTATACCCTGTACAAAATGAAAAAGAGTACAATGAAATTGTGCAATTGTATGTAACAGGCAGGGGCAGATGGCAAGCAACTGCCATCCCATAAAGTATATAAATTCTTGATTAGCATCAACTATCGAGATGAGCTAGTCAGATCCTTCTGTCCATCTGCCCAGCTGAAGGACTGCATGCAATTCAGAGAGAGAGAGAGAGAGAGAGATACTTGAAATGTGAGTTCTATTGCAATTAATAATAATCGATTTTTTGTCTACTTTTATCTATTTCTATAGGTCGATAAGTATCGATATTTATCCTAGCGAGTTCTTGAGCATGTATCGTAGAGTATTAAAGCAAGAGACTTGCCCTTTGCCATGTTTGCTTTAAATTTATCGATAGTTGCTTATCGACTTTTAAATTATCGATCAAGCACATCTCGGACAGTATGGAAATTATTTTGTCGGACACTAAATCTGAACTTATTTAAGACTGAACATTCCAACAGGTGAAACCAAAGGGATTAGAAAATTAAGCGGCAGTATAGAGTATCTACTGGTCGTGGTGGGGCACTGTCGACATTTCTCTTACCATCTGCGGCCTTTGCGCTCTGATTGGTGGACGCCGCCGTCATTTGCGTTCCAGTTGCGCTCTTGTGGCCATCCTCGTCCTCCGCTGGAGCAGCTGTGTCGTCCGCTGCGGCCGCATTGTTGGCCGTGCCGGCGGCAACAGTGCTGGATAATTGACTACCTGTTGATGTAATGGACATGGCAATGTTGGGCTTCTCCAAAAGGCGGCTCATGGCAGACTGTCAGGGTTAAGGGGACAATTAATTTGGATTATAATTATAATTCCTGGTTAAATGCTTAAGAACTGATATTATCGGCTAATAAAGACCAACAATAGCTCATCAAGATATAAATTGCCAATTTTGGAGTTGCATTGAAGCTATTTTTGGTTTTAAAAAGAAAAAAGCCAGATGACTTGACGAAAGTGGAATTGTACTTTGCTTTGGACTTCTACCGTTTAAAGAGGCTTAGATAAAGAGTTTTGTGATTAGATTGGGGCTCATTAGCAGCGGGTTAAGTTTTGGCTTTAGCTCGTTTTTATTTATTTTATTTACAACAAAATTGTCAGACACACAAAAGGCGGCACACACGCCAGACTTAAATGTATTTATTTAATATGTACATATATAGAAAAGGAAAAATAGAAAAGCTGTTGTTGACACTGAATGTAAACAGCGAAGCAATAGCAACAAATTATCACCAAAAATTAATTTTAACAAGCGTGTGCTGCAATAGCACAGACACCTCCATATACATATATAGATACATACGTACGTACGTGTGCACATAAATAGATACACATTCAAATCCGCACATTTAGCACGCAAAGAGCCTCGTTTGACTTCCGCATTTGCGATTTTCAATTAAGTACCCAACAAGTGAATAGTTTTACCTTGAACAGGTTTTAGCATTAGGCATAAAAGACTATCTCTCGTGATAAGATAAGACGCGGATAACTGCGACCAGACCTAGTGATAAGCATGTAAGAGTTAATAAACTTGGAATATCATATTACATACTCCTAAGAAAGTGAACCATTGCGGTTTTTAGAGGGAATCCAAGTCAACAGATGTTTAAAGGTGTATCAAAATTTACATGGAATTATAATTACACATTCAAGTTTTCCTTTTAGTTTGATGATGATTTGATTGATTGATTGATTGATATGATTTTCACGTACTAAAAGCCGAGTAAATGGAGCTTGACGAGCTTTTCTTCTGTTATGTGCAACAAATAATATTTTTTTTTTTTTTTTTATATCTATTTCGAGACAGTAGTCACTCGCATAGAAGAAATATCCAGAGTTAATTCAAATATTTCAAACATTAATATTGAATAAATATAATGCATGTATTAAGTATTTACACACTTTAATTTCTGTTTTAAAGCAAGGTCGAAAAAGCATTTGATTGATGTTAGAAATTACTACTATACTTTAATTTTAATAATTGAAATAAATGTATTTTCAGGAAATTTTGAAAATTCTATACTTAGAACTTTGTATAAATAGAAAACAATTTCTCAAAAACAATCATTTTAAAAAAATTCTTATTTTTGAACAATTTGAGTTCTAGAAATCTCTAATATACGAGCACACACCAAAATTGTCCTGTACACCTGCAAATCAATTACGTCCCACTGTCTACTGGATGCTGCTGGGTGGCTGGTTAGGTGGTGGGAAAGGGAGGTGGGGGGATTTGCATTGCAACCGGCAGAACGAATGTAAACAAGTTCGTTAAACGTTATTTGTTGTTCGACGCAATGTCAAGGCTGTTGCTTATCCGTGCATAAGTGTGTGCATGCATATACACGTGCATGTGTGCGATTGAGTGCGTTTATAAATAGATTCACTCATATTAGGTTTGCCTAATAGGAAACATGTGGCAATAACAGCTTTGATTCTGATTGGAATGGACTTTGCACCCGGCTCAGTTTGCTGGCAAACGTATGCAAATGCGTATGCGTGATATATATATGTATGCAATAAAGTCGAATCATAGAAACACTTCGCCTTTTTACATTACTGCGTTTCAATTTATTACTCGCTTTTTACGTTATTTGGCAATTCAATGTAATGAAATTCTGATTGGGACTAGCTGGTCAGACAACAGAGCACAGAAAACAGCTGTTGCTTAACTGTGCTTCACTTTCAGCTCACTTGTGCGCCAAGTGTGCCAACCCCCGCAACCCACATTAACACATTACCACATCCAATTGGGTTACAATTCATGCGTTCTGTTTTGATTTTGTTCGCCTATTTATCACGTTTTCTGTTGCCCACAAGCACACACTCGCGCAAGCCTATTATATAATTTGCCAAATTTAGACAGCATTAAATTATGCTGCCAAGACAACAACGATAACACACCTTTGTTTTTGTTGTTAACACAGATTATATGCGTATTTGCTTCTGGCACGCAGCAACAACAGCAACAACGCAGTCGTTTTGCAGCGCACGCACATGCACTCACTAGCTGTGGCTGGCAATTCTGGGCGCCACGCTCATTTATTTTGCTTTAATTCACAACACGTAATTGTTATTATTTAATACATAATAATCATTTGCAGCGCGGCTTTGTCTTTCCGTCTATTCTGACCATTTGACAAAAACATCGAGAACTGTATGAGCACCAGGGCTGCAACGCTAGCGTAGTAACGAGCGTTGCCACATCGCTGAAATAGTGTTGCATTTGGCCTCTGGTAGCACAGCACTGCTGCAGCTAACTTCACGCGAGACGCACTTGGAGCAAAACAGCAAAGTATCAAAGCATAAAAATATATAAAAACAATGAATGTATCGAATTTAAATGACTTGCGATCCTATTCTCGACACTGGCTAACCGAATTCATCGAACAGTACCAGGAGGAGGAGTGTTTGTGGCAGCCAAAGCATCATGACTACAGCAATCACGCCGCCAGAAATAAAGCGTACGACAAACTGGTTGAAAAACTAAAAGAAGTTGAGCCAAATCCAGATCGCGCCATGGTCGTTAGGAAAATCAACTCACTGCGCTCGGCATTTCGGCGCGAGTTTCGCAAATCCAGCAGCAAAAGCGATTACGAGACGCGTCTCTGGTACTACGACAAGCTGCTCTTTATAGCCGATCACAAGCCCAAACGGCACTCGAACGAATTGGTTGGCAAGCCCAAGCGTGAGCTGCACATCAATTTCGATGACGAGGATTCCATGGATTTTGAGGAGGAATCGCATCATACGCCACAGTCACAGCACATTGAAACAATTGTGCCCAACACAAACGAAGAAGTCGAGGAGGTGGCCGCCACCAACAATGTGGTGGTCAGTAGTCAGGGCGCCACGCTAAGCACCATATCAGTGACGCCGGCGGATTGTGTGACATTGGTTAAGGATGAGTCACATCAGACACACAGTGAAGTAGCGGAGGCGCATCAGCGTCTAGTCGCACAAGCCACAGCCGCACAAAGTTCCCTGGCCGCTGCTGCGGCTGGCGGTCATGCGGTCAAGGTGCTAGAGATAACATCGCTGGACTCGAATTCGCAACGTGAGATACAACAGGTGAGTATTGGCACATGGCCACTAGCACAGATGGTATAGTAAAAGTTCTGCCTTGCAGGCTGTCAACTCGCTCGAGCACCACCAGCAGCAACTGCAGCATCTTCACCATCAGGCCAATGGACATGGACAGTCAGTGCCAACCATTCAGATTGGCCGCGACCATTACCAGCCGCTGTTTGGCAATGCTGCGACCACCGCGTATACCACAACCGCGCCCGCCACGTCGCATCGTCACGAGGATGAGTACGATGCCATTGGCGTGAATGTGGCCAGCAAATTGCGTTCTATTAATCACACGCAACGCATAATTGCTGAGAAGCTCATCAGCGATGTCCTCTTCAATGCGCAACTCGACAATCTCACAGTCAATTCCTCGTTGACGCAATAATTTATATTTTAAATTAGGTGTAGATGTGTATGTAAACGGAAACTCAAGCGTTCGTTTCATGCGGGCAGAGTTTATTTTACATAAGCAAATATGTATGTATTTACGTCGTCCGTTTATGTGTTAGTGTGTATATTACAGTTTAAAGTTTTTGTAGCTCTAATTAATGCATCACTTGAATGCAATAAATAGTTTTTAATTAGTTTAACAACACAGCATTTTGGACATGATCACTTGGTCGGGCTGTCGCTCGAGTTGCCCTTCTCCGGATCATCGCCAGTTAGTCTCCTCAACGCGTATTTGGCAAACTGCAAAGTTGTATTATATTTAAATATATATAACTTCACTTTAATCAATCAGTTTTTCGGCACGCACCGTAATTGGAGGCAAATCAATTTGTTCCTCAACGGTAACCAGTTTGCGGTTCTCTTGCAATATCTTCCATCCAAGGTGTACGGCAATCAGGGTGGGTATCATCACTACGGCGACTATGTTGCGCGAGAAAAACGATTGTTTTTGTGGTGCCGGCATCTTTATTAACAATTTATGACAGGATCACAATTATTGTTTTTGTTATTTAACATGTTTGTTTATAGCGATAACATCGATAATGTGCATGTTTTCGATTAATTTGCTTATGTGCTAAAAAATACCCACATTTTACCTAGAAGATGGCAACGCTGCTCGTTTGGCGCCAGAAATTGATGTTTTTAGCATACGTCATGTCAACAAGTCGGCAATTAAAATTAAAACTCCCAATATTGAATTGACTTGGCGAAGGTTGCATTTTGTGGCTTATAAGCAAGAGTAGGCATAAGCAAAATACTTTCATACTTGGGCTATGCTTACCTTCGCATAGCCGGGAGTTATTTTGTGAGCAAAATGTGCAAGGTCTAATGATTAATGCATCTAGTCTTTTATTTGCATAAACTTAAATGCAAAGCTTCGGAACCGGACGGCTCGTAGGAATTATCGGTCGAAAACGTATTAATTTCAATGATTAAAATCGTACAGCTTAGATGTTGAGTGTATTACAAGAATCGGTGTTTTTTCTAGCTAAATGTTGTTTACCTACAAAGTTACCTTTGACTTAATTGTTGCCAGCTGCTGCTGAGCGCATAGATTTTACCTGTGTATGAGTGGACAGCCAAGTGTCTTTGTTCCCAGCAATCCTCCCCTCTCTATCTCTCTCTCTTTCTCTTTCCCTCCCGCCTACATATAGCACACAGCATAGGACGCGTGAATAATGGGATTTGTGCGAGCAAAGTACGTTATATACAGCGAGGGGGCATTGCAGGGAGTTTGTCGTCGGCGTGTCTCAGCTGCCTTCTGTGAACTTTGCACACAACAACAACAAGAAGAAGAAGAGCAGCAATATCAATACAAATAAAAATAAACAAACAACCTGCTCAAGCGAGTAGCCAGCGTCACTTGCACTGCCTCCGTTGAGAGTTAGTTTCGGCAACACTCGCAACCTATTCACAACAAAGCAAGCGTAAAACAGTTATTGCGATTATTTACGAGTTTGTAAAAACGACACGAAACGAAACGGGAAAGAAAATTCCAGTTGTTTAAGAGAAGTTAGTTACGGGTTTTGTGTCTTGCTTTGCTGTCTTTGAGTGCTCCTTTCACGCTCTTTGTTGTTTTTTATTTCCATGTTCGTTTCCATTCGATCCCAATTGCCATTCCCATTTGTTCCACGTACCGGGCGCTATGCAACCCAGTGACGCGTGTGTTAAAATCGATAATCGCCTTTGTGCGCCTCCACCTGGAAAGTGTCCTGCTCGACGGGTAAGTGGACTAAGTGTTTGGATTTGTCGCATGGCTCAAAGCGCTTATTGTAACCTGCCTATTGTTGCTGTCTGGCTCTTTGGTTCGCTGTGGAGCATGTATGCCTGGATGCAGAAAGATACAGATGAACGCCATCCAGCCCACAATATTGACAATTAGGGCCAGCATTGCGCCATAGAATAGGATGATAACTATTTTCTCTCGTCGCGGACGGTCGGCCCATGGCACATGATCCCGTTGGAACTGTGTGGCAGTTGGACTTTCTTAAGAACTCTCTCGCTCTCTCTCTCCCTCTCTCTCTCTCTTTCTTTCTTACTCTCTTACCGGCATTTTAAGTCGGGCAGCAAGAGCGACTAGTAAATTGTCGCCCATTTCAAAAATTTCACATTTACAGAATAAAATTAGACACTAAATAAAAATATGAGGTTTATGTTTACACTGTTTGAAATTGCACGTTCTTTAGATACACAGATACTTCATATATTATACATGGTTATATGTTATTTCTCATCAAACTATTAAAGAGTTTTAATCTCTTTTATCTTTTTTCTGCTCTTAAATACATACATATACATCCAATAAAAGGTGTCAGACACTTGTTAAACTGAGAGTATAGGTCAGTCGAGATTTGGGAGCTATACATGTTATATAGTGTTCAAATCTGATCTTGAGTTCCATCTGTATAATTCTTATAACATTTTATAGAATTTCCAGGATTAAAGATCTCATTTTCATAAACAATCACAATGGATTTAAGTTTAATAAAATGTCATATTTATTAACATTCAGAGGATAGTTCCATTTTAAATGTTTGATAAATAAAGATAAGCTATGTACGTAGTCAGACTAGGATAGAAATAACCCAACTTTTGAGCTTTCCAAAGATAATGAGCAAAATTTCGGATTATTACGGAAATGATATAGGAGTATGATGTTGATTGCAAACCTCGTAGTTCTCGTAAGCAAACCTCTCGTTGCTTTAAAAACAGAAAGATAAAACGCAGACACACATGGATATAATGTCTCATCTATTGATACCGTGAATATCGTCCGCAAGGATAATAACAGAGCTCTGTGTCATTCCCAATGTTAAATGAGATTTGCAGTTATGTAGATAGGGTATATTTATAATATGATCACATTCTCAGAGCAGTTTTCACTGTATGATACGCTGCTCGCGAAGTGCGGCAATCCGATCAGATCCATAGCCCAGCAGTTGGCCCAGCACCTCGTCCGTGTGCTCGCCCAGCATTGGGGGCGCGGTGCGGGCATCGTTGCGTGCTTCACTGTAGACGACCGGAGGACCGACGACCTTAACGCTGCCGTCGCGCGCATGTGTCAGCTTTTTGACCAGTCCAATGGCCTGGATGTGCTCATCCTCGAACACCTCGCGTATGCTGTTGACGGGGCCCACCACAAAGCTGGCGCCCTCGAATTGATGCATCCAGTTTTTGGAGGTGTCTCGCGCCAGTATCTGGGCCAGCAGGCCGACCAGCTCTTCGCGATGCTGCACGCGATCCTGGTTGCTCTTGAACTTGGCATCCTGCGACACCTGCTCAATGTTCAGCCGGCGGCATAGCTCCACAAACTGGGCATCGCTGCCGGCGCCCAGGGTCAGGTAGCCGTCGACTGTCTTGAAGCTCTGGTAGGGCACAATGCTGGAGTGGGCGGTGCCCCAGCGCTGGGCCTCGGTGCCAGCATTCAAGTAGTTGCTGGCCACGTTGATGAGCAGCGAGCAGCACGTGGACAGCAGATCCACATCGATCTTTTGGCCGCGCTGGGTCCGCTCCCGTTGCAGCAGTGCGGCCAGAATGGCCCCGTGCGCATACAGACCCGTGGCCACGTCTGTAACCGCCACGCCCACCTTGCTGGGCGGCCCATCACGTTGGCCCGTAATATGCAACAGCCCGCCCATGGAGGAGGCTATCACATCGTAGCCCGGCCGCTTGGCATAGGGTCCCACAGAGCCATAACCACTGATGGTGCAGTAGATGAGCCGCGGATTCACTTGACGCAGCTGCTCATAGCCCAGACCGTAGCGTTCCAGTGTGCCGGGCACATAGTTCTCCACCAGCACATCACACTTCCCGGCCAGCTGATGCATCACCTCTCTGCCCCGCTTCATGTCAATGCAAACGCTCTGCTTGTTGCGATTTTGGGCCAGAAAATATGCCGCATCGCCGCTTTGCTCCAGAAACGGTGGCCCCCATTTGCGTGCCTCGTCCCCGAAATACGGACGCTCCACCTTGATGACCTCGGCGCCCAGGTCGGCCAGCACCATGGTGCAATAGGGACCGGCCACAATGCGCGTGAGATCCATTATGCGCACGCCGTGCAGCGGGTGACGCTCATCCACGGCAGACGCGTCAAGGTTAACATTGTTGTTGTTGTTATTATTATTGCTGTTCTCGCTGGCAGCGGCAAAGCTTCGCAAGCTTTGACGCGCAGCAGCGGCTGCGCGTGAGAGACGCAAACGTTGTAACCACATAGATAACTGCGGAGAGTAGCTGTTTATTTTCCAATCAATTGCTGTTTGCTTTTCTATTTACTATCACTTTTCTAGTTGTTGCTGCTGCTGCTTTTGTCGTTGTTGTTGCTTAGGGCTGCGCGCGTATTCTTAATGGAAAGTTTTCCAGACAACTGCTGATCAGCCACTGAACCAAGCACAGCAGACAAGTGAGAGCTTTCTTTGAACAGCGCCCACTATTTGCTCTTAGCGCAGCGCTCCCTCTCTCTCTCTCTCTCTCTCTTTTTAGATATGTTCTTGTGTATTATTGATATTCAAACATACGATAGCAACATGTTAATCGTTATCTATGGCATTAACTAAGCTTGGCATACATTTTATTAGCTCTCTTTCTCTCTCGTTCTCACTCTCTTAATCCGTAGGCAGAGTACATTGCCCTTTATTGCATGCTGCTGGAATGTTCCCCAGTTATTCCCAATAATACAATCAACTATTTTAATTTCTTCCGCTCCATTAGCATTAACCTTGGTGGTTTCCCGTTCTGCTCCAAAATAAATAAAACCTGCTTTGTGTTTTTTTCCCATCAAACTACGCTGGCTCCAAAGGGCACAAAGTCCTACACAACTCAAAATGAATGTTTTTTTTGCGTGATCCCAAGTTTAAAGACTGTAATTTGAACCTCTAGCCAGGCTGGGATTCTAGCACATCCCCCTAAGTACTTTAATTATATTTTGATGTTTATAAGCAACGCTCTTAATTAGCCGGCTTAAAACTGAGATCGCTAATGGTTGCGCAATTAAAAAACAATTTTTATCTCGTAGACAGCTAACTGACAAACATTTAAGTGTTTACAGAACAAAACAAAAACAAAAAATACCAAATTGCAATTAAAAAGGGCGTCAGGCATCAGCGCCCCATCATATTAGCCCCCAGAATCTAATACTCCCACCATATCAGTTATATATATATATATATAATGTATGTGTATGTGTGTGTTCATATTTCTGTTATTATTTGTTTATTTTCGTGAACGTTTTGTTTTCCAGACAGATAGAATAAATAAATAAACTGCATTTATTTTACTTATTTTCCCAATGATCTCAGTTTCAAATTCGCCTTTGTCCAGCTCTTGTGTACGTCATAGTAATTAGCTGACTTTGTTTTCGTTACATAATTAACTCGGTAATTTGTTGTAATCTGTGTAATTAGCAGTCCAAAGGAACAACTTTGCTCAGGTTCTTCGCACTTAAACAATAACAACAAAGTCAAATAAATCGGAGCTTGTAAGTTCGTGTAATTGCCGCTTAGCAGGAAACATTGCAAGCCATTAGCTCCATTGACGCAATAATCGATAAAGATATGGCTAAGACAGCAATAAGCCACACTCAGAGAAAAAATAGATCAACTTTGAACCAACCAATTTTTTAATATTTTTAAACTTTATTCAATACCGAAATAATAATATATTCAAATACAAAAGCAAAAGAAAAGAAAATCTAAATGCGTTTATTCAAGATATCTTGGATATGCCTAAGACTCAAAGAGGAAAACCAAAACCCAAGCATTTTTATTTTTTAGTTGTAACATAGAAAGTTAGTGTAGAAATCATAGACAACTCATACTTAACTTGAAGATATTAAAGATGCGCTTAAATTTCAAAGAACAAATCATAATGACCAACTCAATTCTCCGAGTGTATTTACAATGGGATTTACAAATGAACTTTAAAGCCGCGCCGAAGCATGTAACGAACTGAACTTAAGAGCAGCTGCGTATTTTAAGAGAGCGCCATTAAAATCCGAACCGGTTCGAGCTTTCGGCTCAGCGCTGAGCGAGCGTGAAGTTTGCAGCGAGCAGAGCTCGCTTAAATGTTATGCCCCACGCTGGCTGTTCATTTATTTACTTAGCGCGCGTCATTCGCAGCGGTTCGTTCGTCAAATCGCGGCTCGTTTTAAATTCGTTCCACTGGGCCAAGTTGCCAAGTGCAGTCACAGTTGCGATAGACACCCCTCCCCGGCCCGCCCCCACACACACATAAACAAGATATAGTGCAACAAAATGAAAGCCAGTGAAACGTTAAGCATGCGTTTGCAGCGCATACAAATTTGTTTAGAAAAATACAATCGCTGCAGCAACTAAATTGAATAATTCGGTTAGCACAAGATGCAGTCGCGCTCAAGAAAGTGTTGCCACCAGCTATTAGCCAACTGACCAAAAAAGTAGAGAAAAATAAAAATAAAAAAAGAAGTATTAAGCCATAGCCAGCTTCATAGCCAACATCGTGTTCGAGTTCGTGTCGTGTGTTGTGTTGTGCAAGCGCAAATCGCAGCAGCCGCTGCCGTTGCCGCTGCCGCGTAGACGACGACGACGCAGTCGGCGCCTCAGTCGCTGCAATTGCAGGCCAGCTGCATATTGCATATTGCACAATCCTGTCGCTTGTTGGCCAACCTGTTCGCTTGTATCTGTTGGCTACAGCTTTAATCAAATCAAATTAAATAAATACCCATATATATATTTATAGATAAATATATATATATATATATATATACATTTGATAATTTCACTTTGAAGCCGTTTAACGTCAAGCCGTCAAAATTGCTGTGCTACTGTGTTCCAGGATCCTGGGGTACATCATGCGGCGCTTCCTGCGCTCGGCCATGATTGTCTTCAGCTGGTTTGTGGTGCCCTACAGCCGCTACACCAACATCAAGGTGATGCGGCGCAAGCTGCCCCCCATACGCAGCCATCTGCTGGAGATACCTGCCGTCGACCTGGCCAAGCTGATTCGCAACAGAAAGGTAAGTCCCACTATTACAGCTTACATTGGTCACTTGACCAAAACCACTTGCTCATAAGAAAACAGAAAAAATAAAAATAAAATAAACCTCAATCGAACGCACCTCAAATTGGCGAAATCTTGCAAAATATCTCCATACAGCTTGACAGTCGGGCAGGGGGGCGGTGGCTGGGCATTCAGTCTACAATCTACAGTCCACTTAATGCACGCGCCAAGTCAACGACAACAAAGGCCACTCACAACGCTTGCCACATCTATTAGATACTTTGTGGCAAAGTTAAGGCAATCTGCTGTTGATGACCACTCGCTGTAGCCAAGTGGACGCCCATTAGCAGGCTGTGTCGCAGGTGTTGACTGTGCTCACCTTTAACACAAAGACATTGCATTAAAATCCCAACTCTTAAATTGTCAAAACATAAAGTTTATTTGGGGTTCAAAAACCCTAGACTTCAATGGGGCTAAGCTGTCCTAAAGTTATAAAATATTTATTTAAATTTCATATATGAAAATATGAAAAATGTTGTGGCATGATCTACATTTGAACAAAATTATATTTAAATTAAATAGAATTGAAAAACAAAATACAGATTTTGATTGATATTTACAACATAAAACAAACAATATTCAATTTAATTTTGTATTGACCCCGATTCTCTTTTAGGTTTAATAAATTTTTGATTTTAAATTTTACAAAGTTTGGCTTTACAAACGTCATATTTGAACTGAATATTATATGTATAAAAAAAGAGAATTAAAAGATGTAAATATAATAGAATATTTGTTCTTCAAACACTTTCGTGTTTATTGTCTTATCTTAATGAGTTTTATTGTGCTTTAAGCTGACATTCAAACTTTTGTAGCAGGTATCAAAAACAAGGCTATATCTACCTCTAAACGTGATTTTGTTGAAGGAAATAACAAATCTTGATACATGTATATTATATACATGATATAAGAAAAAACCTTGCCGGATTGCGGGTATTTCCAGTCCTTACCCGGGGCAAATTTTGTGCCTACATTTTAGATATAACTTGTTTACCTTTTCCTATTCCTATTTAAATCTTCCAGTACTATCTTGAATATAACGTCTAGAGCTATATTTGGCATAGATATTTGAAAATAAGTTGGAAAGACATCCTATGAAGAAAAAATACGTCCGTTCATTAAACCTTTGACCCGCATCAAATAAATATTCTCAAAGTACTTTGAAAATTAATTTGAAGCCGATCGGATGATAAATAAAGAAGTTGCATACATTCGTTTTTTCGCGACTTTTCCACATCTTCGGGTGGAATTTCCCAAAAGCCCGTCTTAGCGTGCACCTCCATCACAAAAGGTAGCTAAAGTGAAAAATTCAGCTTCCTAGCTCTTATGATATGGGCTGTGCCTCAATCACCAATCAGTCAGTCAATCAGTCATTCAGTTAGTGAATCAGTCAGTCAGTCAGTCAAGGCAAACAGTTTTATATAGGAGAGCCTAGATAACAAATCTGGATGAAATTTAGTCGGAAATGCCTTCTTTAGCATGTGACCATTCCTTATTTCCCTTCCCATTCCCTTCCTCAATGAGATCAGTATCTGTTATAATCATTTTTTAAATAATATAATTAAAATATATCTTTAACTTAAAAACATAACTCATATTCCTTGAAGTTACTTAGGAGCAAAAATATAAAAGGAATTTCAAGTATATCGACATGCTTCGATGGCTGCAAATTTGGTTACTTTTTATATGCATTTCATAAAAAAAATTGCCATTACACTTTTTGGCCCGCGTCAGGTGTGTGCAAATCCTAATTGCAATTCGTGAATAGCCAAAGGTATAAACCGTAAATAACTCATCCCAATTTGAATTGAAACAAAGCATTTTATTGTACGTATGCATATGGGGCCGTTGTCAGTTTCAAAATCAGGCTGTGGAAATGCCAGTACGGCAAATCGGTTAGCTAACCGCGGCCTAGAGAGGTTGCTTGTCTGTTTGGCTTGGCCATATGTCGGCCATATCAATAACATCTGGTAACTGCCTCAAATTACACAGAGACACACACGGTCGAGAGTCAGGCGAGATGACGAATCCACTAAAAAAAAAGAGTATCTGCGAAATATGCTCAGAAATAATTGCCAGCTCTGGTCTGGTTATGTTTGTTGTTGCACTTATTGTTGTTGTTGTTGTTGGTGTTGTTATTATTGTTGCTGTTGCTTGGGCTGCTTTAGCCTGGTTTGCTGTGCTCTGTAAGATTCATTGCGTTCGTTGGTCCACATCCACACAGAGCGCACTTAAGGTCATGACTTGACAGAGCTTATCGAGCCAGCACACACACACACACACACACACACAGACACGCACACACACACACACACACATGTTTATATATTGCGTATTTCTTTTGGTTTAAGTTTATCGTAATTGTTTATAAAGCGTGCTGTTTGTTTATATTTTAGTGCACGTTCATATAACGTTCAAGTTTCTTTTGGTTTATGCGAGCAATGTGCACTAAAATCATTATTTTAATTATGATTTTTATTATGTTCGGCTTTTATTTGCGTTTTCATTGTCGGTGCTTAAACAGTTTCTTCATTTTATTTACGCAAATTTTGTAAACAATTATTATTTTATTTTTTTAGTTCGTTTATATTTTCCTTTTTTTTTTCCAAACCAGTTGGGCTCTGCTCCGCTATCAGCTGTGCGTGTCTCTGTTCGCATTCGAGACCGGGTCATCGTCAGAGACAACTGCGACAACATTTTGTTTAATTGCTACTCAAATTGAGATTTATTTAAACAATAAGTGGAAGGGGCAGTGCAAGTGCTGTGCTATAGATATAACATATCTACATATACATATGTACACCCGCAAAAACAGACACTCAAGAAATGAGCAAAAATCGTATTCATGTATAGAGTGTTTATTTTGTATTATTAAAAGTAAAAATAGCTAATTCAAACCATGTATCAATCAATAGCAACCATATCAATTTCATCAGTCCAGCCTCAAGCTGTCAATCATCATTGTAACTAAACCGAAGAAGAATTTTTCCCACTTGCTGCTCACGTACACGCCACACGGACACGCGTTGAAAGCACATCGCAAGACCCACCAGTTGCATTGCACTAATACACGTACATAAACCAACACACACACACACACACTTAGCTAAGCACTGCGAGGTATTGCCCTAGTCGAATGACCAGCTGGTGCTTAAACTTGCTTTTTTATCTCGGTTTTCTTTTTTGTTATACCCTTGCAGAGGGTATTATAATTTTGTCGTGAAATGTGTAACGCATAGAAGGAGACATCTCCGACCCCATAAAGTATATATATTCTTGATCAGTATCAACAGCCGAGTTGATATAGCCATGTCCGTCTGTCCGTCTGTCCGTCTGTCCGTCTGTCTGTTTCTATGCGAACTAGTCTCTCAGTTTTAAAGCTATCTTTATGAAACTTTGCAGAAGTCCCTCTTTTTGTTGCACGCAGTTCATATGTCAGAACCAGCTGGATCGGACCACTATATCATATAGCTGCCATAGGAACGATCGGTCGAAAAGTAGGTTCTTGTATGAAAAACATTTTTGTTTATAAAGTAATCTTGACTAAACTTGGTATTTATTAGTTTTACTACGCTCCCCATATATATGCAAAATCCTATTAAGATCGGACAACTATATCATATAGCTGCCATAGGAACGATCGGTCGAAAATTAAGTTTTTGTATGGAAAATTTTTATGTTTTTCAAGATATCTTGACCAAACTCGGTATTTATTAGTTTTACTACGCTCCCCATATATATGCAAAATCCTATTAAGATCGGACAACTATATCATATAGCTGCCATAGGAAAGATCGGTCGAAAATTAAGTTTTTGTATGGAAAATTTTTATGTGTTTCAAGATATCTTGACCAAACTCGGTATTTATTAGTTTTACTACGCTCCCCATATATATGCAAAATCCTATTAAGATCGGACAACTATATCATATAGCTGCCATAGGAACGATCGGTCGAAAATTATGCTGTTGTATGGAATTTTTTTTGTTTTTCAAGATATCTTGACCAAACTCGGCATTTATTAGTTTTACTATGCTCCCTCCACTTTTGCAAAATCTTATTCACATCGGGCTACTATATCATATAGCTGCCATAGGAACGATCGGTCGAAAATTAAGTTGTTGTACGGAAACCTGTTTTGTTTTTCATGATATCTTAACCATACTCGGCATTAACTATTTTCCCTGTGCTTCTTAGATACGGGCATTTTGCTTAGATAAGCATTTTGAAAAGGTTGGGTCTGCAAGGGTATTAAATCTTCGGTGTGCCGAAGATAGCACTTCTTTCTCGTTTGTCTTTCCCTTTGACTTAAGCAAGAAATATCTGAATCTGTGTCTCTGTGTCGCGATTACATTGCATGTTTTCTTTTGGCTTTATCAACAATTACAACAAGCAACAAGTAGTTGGGCATGTCAATTGACGCACAAAAGTCTGAGACTGTGACTAACTAGCTGTCGATAATTATAAGAAACTTAAATATATAGAGAGATTTTTGTACTGTACCTTCCATGTCTGACACAATTCGAGCTCTGACGGGGCAAGCAGACAATCTGAGCTACCAAATATATAGTTACTTAAAATATATAAATTCACTTGTACTATCAAAAAAGGTGAGTTTCTATATTTGACAAACCTATATAATATATGATAGATCCAATTGTTTGCTTATAAAGCATAGTAAAATTCCTCTAGAAAGGCTGAAAAAATTGTAAAAAGCATTGCATAAAACTTGGAAGACTGAGGTTGAACCCTGGCGGGGTTTAATTTAATCGTTGAATTTGGTTATACAATTTCAATATCTTGAATATTTATATAATATAATATTTTGTAGTTCCGATTGTCTGCTAACAAAAGACAGACAGACATATATATCTCATATATGTATATCCCAATTTAAATAGATTTACAAGACTTTAAGGAATACAACTTATATAGAACCAAAGTATTTCCGGTCTTATAAAAAAGGTATATGTATTTCATATAAAGGGTATCAGCTGTTTCGTCTCACTCGGCTCACATATTTTCCACTTTTGAGTGGTGTCCGAACCCGTTTGCTTTTCGTCAACGGGTTGACCCACTGTTGAACAGTTTTCTGCCTTCACTGGGTCTTCAGGCAACACACTCACCTTTACATTCATGTAGCTGGTGTGTATTTGCTTGTAACTGATTTATGCACAACGCAGGTTTTTACAAAACCCCACGCATGTTGCACCCCGCCACGCCTTCTTCGCTCCTTCACACGTCTTGCCACACTAGCTGGGTGCATAAAAAGTTTGCGTTCGAGTTGCGGCCGCATCTGATTTATTATTACGCTGGAAGTCATTGAAAAAGTCAAGTAGCCTTAATTTTAATAATGTACGTATCTGCTCGTTTATGTACATAGTGTTGTGTATTAATGTATTAGCACCTGGGCGTGTACTACGTACTATGTACTGTACTTAAGCTTACATAGTTAAAGCATTTCAATTCTCAATGTAACTTTAGCCAGCAGGCATAGAAATTTTACAGGCAACTGTCAAAATGTCATCTTCAATTAGAATGCAATCGAATGTATATGTTTATATGTTAATTTAAACAGTCCAAATTTCACTTTACTTCATTTAAAATACGTTTGCGGCTTAAAAGTATATCCATTGAATTATTGATATATTGGAAGCTCTACTGTATCTTTTGTCTAGATTTTAAAAATCCTTATAAGGAGTAAATTACATTGCAACAGAAACGATCGCTCGAAATTTAAGTACTATGGAAAACGTTTTTGTCTATTAAGATATCTCTTTTTATTTTTTTATTCATATAATAAAGGATCGACCTTCTGACTGTCAGCAAACATAAAATTGTCGTCAAAGAGCTTATAGTCTAGAAAAAATAAAAACAAATAGATTTATTAACCAGTGCTAACTGCGTCCAAAAAAATTTCTTATAATTATAATTCAAATAAACTATAATAATTATAATTAAAAAATAGGATTAAGGAAAAACAAATACATTATACAAATACATACGTTTCAAATAACGTGTTCGGCACGATTGAGGGTATTTTATTTGCCGTGCCCGGCCCGGCACATTTAGAGGCTTTCATTAAAAATATTCATTTAGTTTGCCCAAGAATGTCTGGCTTTATAGAATGCGCCCTCCTTCCCTCTGCCCAATCGTCAATTGAAAATCCGCATATTACTCATACGCCATGTCGCACGCAGCGGCATTCTTTCCCCCGTCTCTCGGCGAACACAATACAATTGGCATGAATGTGGATTTTTTTTTATTGATTTTAATTTAACGTAAATTGCTTTTGTGTCGACGCTAGGTTCTCACAAGCAATTAAGCGACAAGAATGGAACAATAAGACATTTATAAATAAGTACAAAATAAGTTTTGATGTGTAGAAAATGCGGAAATGATCAAAAGACTTTGTTTTCTTACTTTCATCCCATTGCAGATTAAAAGCGAAGAAGTGGTTGAGGCCTACATCGAACGCTGTCGACAGGTACATAAAATCAAAGCTGATTTATCACTCGGTATCGGGTTTAATAATTGTGTGTTTATATATATTCGAAATGATCCACAGGTAAATCCGCTGATCAATGCGATTGTGCAGGATCGCTTCGAGGAGGCGCTGGAGGAGGCGCGCGAGATAGACAATGTGATTGCCATGGGCATCAATAGCGTCGAGTCCATGGAGGAGCACACACCGCTGCTGGGCATACCGGTGACGGTGAAGGAGAGCATTGCCGTCAAGGGTTTGACCAATCAGGCGGGTCGTGTCTTTAAGACGCCGCAAATAGCCAAGTCGGATGCGCCCGTCGTGGAGCAGATCAAACGCTGCGGCGGCATCATATTGCTGGTGTCGAACACACCGGAGCTGTGCCTGCTCTGGGAGACGTACAACAATGTGACGGGCCAGACAAAGAATCCGTACGACTTGAAGCGCACACCGGGCGGCTCCTCGGGCGGCGAGGCGGCGCTGCTGGCGAGCGGCGCCTCGCTGCTGGGCCTCACCTCGGACATTGGCGGCTCGTCGCGTTTGCCGGCCATGTTCAGTGGCATTTGGGGTCACAAGCCCACGCCGTACGCGGTCTCGTTTCGCGGCCATCATCCGACCAGCGATTTTCCCAAATGGGGCGACTTCTTTACCATTGCGCCCATGACACGCTATGCCAAGGACTTGCCGCTGCTGCTCAAGTGCATGAGTGATCCGACTGGGCCGAAATTGACGCTGGACAAGGAGATCAGTGCGAATGGCATACGTTTCTTTTTCATGGACAACGACGGGCCCTCGGGCATGATGCGTCCGCTCAGCCGGGATCTGCATGCGGCCATCAATCGTGTGGCCAGCGACTTCAATGCGAAGCGCGTCAATATACGCAAAATGAAATGGTCGCTGGACATCTCGCTGTCGGCCATGCTGACCATGAAGAACATCGAGACCATTTACCACAAGACGGAGGAGGGCGAACAGCCAAAGACCGTGTGCAAGGAGACGGTCAAGTATTTCTTCGGCTGCTCGGACAGCATATTGCCCTCGGTCATCTTCGGTCACCTGCAGAATTTCATGAAGATAATACCCAATTCGCGGCACAAGCATCTGGCCAGCATCATCGAAGCGCTCAAGACTGAATTCAAGGAGCTGCTCGGCACAGATGGCGTTTTCCTCTATCCCACATTTCCCAATACCGCCCACCAGCATTATCAGATCTATCACAAGCTGCTCGAGCCCATGTATATGGCTATATTCAATACGCTGGGCCTGCCCGTTACCAACTGTATGATTGGCCTGGATCGACGCAATCTGCCCATGGGCATACAGGTGGTCGCCAATCCGGGCCAGGATCATCTCTGTCTGGCCGTGGCACGCGAAATGGAGCGTCGTTATGGCGGCTGGGTGCGTCCGCCCTCGGAGGATAGCCACACTTACGCGCAGTCCAGTGGCAAGCGGGGCTGAGCCCGTCTTTCATTTAGTGAATTATTTCATTCGTCATTCGTCATGCACATACATATTTTTGATTCCATCTAGTTATCCCATAGTTAACTATGTGACATTTTGTTGAAATCCCAAAGAAAATTATAGAAAATTTGGCGTACTTTTTACACTTTTCATTTGGAGCTTTCTTTCCTTCATTTATATTCTTTTCACACATCACACATTTAAGTTCACATATTAAATTATTGCTTTTGTATTTGTCCAAATTATTGTTGTATTTACTCTAAATCATATTGTATGTATATATGTATATGTATGTATTAATATACATATATTCTTGTAGATCTTAAGTGTTAGGTTTTTATGGCCGCAACTGGCAGTTTAGATGATAACTATCCATAATTTGTGTATTGTATATTCTTTTTAGCAACTGTTTCGTATTGTAAAATCACAGTGAAATATGTGAATATTCATTGGGATTGATTGGATACCTGAACAAAATTTGTACCAGAAACGATAAATATATATTTATATATATTTTCGCATTGAGCCAAATTGTGGAATAAACAAATTATAATATCAGGCAAATGTGTTTTTTAAGAACTTCTCTTGCGCAAGCCTCGCAACAGGTTGGCCTCCAGTTCACGGCAGACTCTCTGTCAAGCCAGGCCGTGGGGCTGGGAGGGGAGGGGAGGGGGCCCAAACTAGGCGCTGTTATGGGCTAATAACGAACATAATAAGCTACAACAGACAAACAAAGCAAAACTGGCTAATA
The DNA here is from genome assembly GCF_035044405.1 of Drosophila montana. NCBI lineage: Eukaryota > Metazoa > Arthropoda > Insecta > Diptera > Drosophilidae > Drosophila > Drosophila montana. The sequence continues at coordinate 11,020,387 of NW_026998620.1, read as the reverse complement.
AGCAGCTACTGGCAGAGTCGCAAAACAAATGGTTCCACCTGGCTGAACCCCCAGCACAGAACATTAAAAAAAAAGAGTTTGGTTTGTGTATGCATGTATGTGCACATATACATATATGTACATACATATGTATATAGACACACATACACATGCACAGCTTAAGTGCATGCAGCACCTGCCCCTGGGCAACCAAGGCGAATCACTAGCTCTTTTGCCGCCGGATCTTAATCGCCCAGCAGTCGCTGCTTTTAAGTGTTGTCATTTTATTGGCCTGGCTAACTAGCCGGGCAGCCGCCCGTTGGCGTAGCCAAGCACACAGTTAGATTTTTCGACTATTTCATTTTTGTTTTTATTTTTGGTGGCTTTTGGAGTAGCTCAAGGTTTTGACAATATGGCTTGCGCAATTGCGCTGGCGGCCTGGCTCTAAGTTTTCAGACAGAACGTGTTATTTGGCCAAAAATTGGAGGTAAGTTAAATTCTGGCCAAAGAATGTGGCGGCCAGTTTTTTTAGCATGGCCAGAAACTATCATGAACTGCAGCCCGCAATTAACACGCGCAGTAAATTTTTGACTGTTTTAATTAGCATTATGGACTCTACCATAGCCAAGTTCTGTTGCTGGCCGAAGAGGGCTAAAATGAAAATTTGTAAGCCAAGTATTTTTAGCTACCTGTCGAGAGACGGTCAAAAGAAAAATAGAGAGCGAACTCAGCCGAGCATCGCTGACTGGAAAGCAACTAGCAGCCGAAAGAGCGAGAGCGGGAGAGAGCGAAGAGAACATGTAACTATGGTAACCGTGCAACCGCGCACGGTTGCCACATGTGGTACGATATACATATGTACCAAAAAGGTTCATTTGGTTACCAGCATTTACTCTTTTCATTGAGCATTGAGTATTTTACAAAGCCAGATTTAAAGAAAACGCAGCTTTTTATACGTATTTCTACCAATTTACTTTTTACTTAAATTTGGTACATTTTCTTGTAATTTTTGTTTGAAAATATTTTTAAGTGACAACCATGGCCATATGTGGTACAATTTAACCAAATCTTGTACTTTCTCTCACGTTTCGTACCTGGAACTTTTTTGAAATTTTAATTTTAGAACTCTTTGGTCTTGTGTTAAATTTTGCACATACATATATGTTGCATAAATTAAAATTTAAGTCTTTTTAATTTTCCCAAATACCCATGGCTGAAAATCCACGAGTTAAGTACCAAATATTTTCAACTATGCCTTTCTTCTACAAAAAAGGTACTTCTTAATGAAATTAGGTACATCTTAAGGTACAAAATTTTGTTTTAAAGTAGCAACCGTGCATGTAACAGTAGAAAAATGCTGAGCGTAACAAATTGAATTCTCATTGAGTAGCCATCAAATTAAGCCGTTATCAATGCTGCACACACACATTCACATACATACAAGGTGTGCAGAGAGCGTGAGAGTGAGCGCACAGCGCTGACCATTCCAGTAGTCAGCAACATTCCAGTTGTCAGCAGCATTCCAGTCACTTAAAATGGCTGTCTTCAGTCTGCAGCCAAGCCTATCCCAATTCTGGCCGCTGTGCACCTCGTTCATTACAAATTCGACTCAAGCAGCGTGCGGTTGTGTCTGCGCATAAGATCTGACTTTAGACTTCTAAATAGATGCACATACATACATAGTTAGGCTGTACTATTGATAATGTTTTTTTTTGGTCTCTTTTATTCTGCACATTTGAGGTGACAAATTGATTTCATATTTGTTTACCGTGATCTATGCAGATAGATTAAAACTGTGTCGATTACCGTGTTAAATCAACTAAATATCAAGTGTGATCTTAACTCCGTAAGACTCAGACACGTGTTTGCTATTCAGCAGACGCATTTCGATTTGGCCAATGCCACGTGTAGGCCAATACTATTTTTAATTAAGTTACATATTATAGATTAGATTAAGTTCCTTATAAATTAACCAATTCTGGATGATTTTAAAATTACTAATCTTCAAAATTGTTAAAAACCTATTCGTTCTAACCTATTTAAATAGTGATGTTGATGAAGGCATTGTGCACAGGTGTATTTATCAGATTCCATTTTCTAGACTTTGGTTTGCACAAAATTCCATTTTTAAGATAAGATTTCGGTAGTCTTGAGGCATCTAGTCTTCGGCAGTTCAAAGACAGACAAATTTAATTTTCATACCTAGTCTTATGAAAGCATTCGTATAATTTAAAGAACCCTTGAACAATTGAATATCAAAACAAATTACTTATACATATTTTAGACATGATTTCTATAGCGTCAGCGCATAAAGTAACCTACAATTAAACTCCAGATTCTTTATAAGTATTTAATACATGATGCTGAAGCTATTTACATTACTCGAAATGCATATTAAAAACAGATCGCGTACAGCATTTAACTGGGCCATAAGAATCGACTTATTTCATACTTATAAAGGCGAGCGCAAGAAACTTAACAGTTACAAATTTCATACGATGAAAAACTAAAAAACCAAACGTGTGTTTAAAAAAACGGAACATGTGATGGCGGATGATGTGCGGCTCAGACTACTTCTCTTTCAGGGCTTGGGATTTGCGTGGCTTGGGCTCTGGCGGATCGATGAGGTTGCCATGACGCACAACATCGATATGGCCCAGACGTATCATTTTCTCCTCCCAAATCGAAATGTTTTTTCTGCAAGGCAAATGGGCGTTAATGAAAGCTATTTTGATAGATTGGAGTTGGGTAGTGTACACACTTGTACTGGTCCAGTTCCTTGCGTGATTCGCGCAGATAGACTGCTTTCTCTTCGTCCGAGAGGCGAGTCCATTTGGCGGTTGTCTTTTGGTGCCACTCGCGGTACGTTTGATTTGGTGTTTGTGGCGTATTCGTGCGCTCGCTGGCCACAAAACGCAGAAAGGCGGAGGCCGGCTTCTTGGGGCGTCCCAGTTCCTTGACACGTTTGCGCAGCTGTTTCCGCTCTTTGGCATCGTTGATGTCCTGTTTCATCTGCTTGATTTCGGCGCGCTGCTGGTCGGTGAGCGTGGCATCATATTTGGTGCGCTGCTCCAGGTAGAGCTCCTGATCCTTTTTGTACTCTGACTGCAAGCGCTCCTTCAGCTTGGGATCGACATCCACCCAGCTCTTGGACAGTTGGCGCACAACCTCGATTGTGGCTATCTTTGGATCCTTTTCCAGCATTTTGGGTCGCATTTCGCGCATGAAGCGAAAGTATGGCGTCAGCGGCTTCTTTGGCCTGGGCGGCAGGCCAATCTTCTCCTCCAGCGACTTGGAGCGCAGTGCCGAGCTATTGCTAAGGCTGGCGGCGGCCAATGGTCTGTTTGTGTTTGGCGTAGGTGTGAAATTTTTGTTGATTTGATTTGTATGTGCAGTGTCTGAGTTTTTGGCTACAACTTGCCTGACTTTGTTAATTAGCGACCCGATGAGCGAGCCCCGCGACAGCAGCGTCGATGTGTAAATCATTTTCAATTGGTTTTGTCTTTAATAGCTTTCATAAAAGTTAATACTTTTAGTTTTTTCAGAGGTTTTGCATTAATAACTTGTTGAATTTACAATCTGAATAAGTTTACGTAAAAAATGCGGCGTTTTTCTAGAGTTGCTTTGATTTCTCAGCTGTCAAGTTATCGTTGAAGCTATCGATAGTATCGTTTACAATTAAGAGAAAACACTATCGCCATATATTAAAACATGTTAGATTTGTTTACCACAAATAATAATAGATATATTAATCTACTTACCTATTTGTGGTATGGCTTATAATTATAGAGAATGTCTAAAATAATTATTTTTTATTTTTATATATAATACCTAAGGCAAAATATAATCAATTCCATTAGAGACCCTTATTCCATAACTGTATCACGTTTGAAACGATTTGGCCATTTTGGCCATTGAGTAGACTTTTCTTACTGATATGGCACTTACATTTTTTTAGATAGACATCTTTTCAATACATTTCTATTTCGTTTTTGAATTATAAAACCAAAAATTGTATTTTCTTATCGATAGATAGCTGGTATTAAATGATACTAACATGGTTGTGTAGGTGGCGCCAGTTGCATTTGCAGGCCTGGGCGTTAGGTGCATAGAGGCAGCCATGGCAGTAGAAGTGGAAGCAGGACGACTACAGTTACGCGCGTAAATTTGAATCATATTAAATGGGATTTAATTGAAGCTAATTGAAACGTTCAAGCGCAATTGTTTTAAAAGCCCGATAACTATGGCTATAAGGATAATGTTTTAGTTGTTAGCACTGCATTTTTGTTTATAGGCCGCAAAATGTTATCTGCTGCTTAAGAGTATTATTATATGCATATTTATGCAATTTTGAGGCGTTTGCTCAGTTTGATAAACCGGATATTAAAATCTTGTATGCTCTAGTGCGCACTTGTTGCAATTGTGTTTGCGGTTGCTTGACAATTTGTCGCTGGCAATTGTTGCATACAGTCCGTTGTTGTGATTATTTGTTGCTCGCTTTTGGCCAATTTACTTATTGGCTTACTCCACATAGAGGTTGTCGCACCAAAATTTCCTCGACAAATGTGTGCAACAAATCTATTTCGACGATCATTTTCCCAACCGACCTGATCTCAATTTTATGGGAATGCACAAAGATACATGAATATATGTTTATATATGGACATATTTGTAGCTTTTTCCTGACTTCCGTCAAGTGCGCTTTGCACAGCCAGGTTGATTCGGCCAACTCCCAGCCGCATTATGTAACTATTTTGCGAATGGCTGTTTTACTTCTTCTGGTCGACGATTTTTGGTTGGCCCTCGTTGCGCATACGCCCCGTGTGCCGAGGCGCGACTGCAATGGGCGACTGGGAATGTACGTGTGTGTGTGTGTGTGTCGATTGTGCAAGCGGCTGACACAAATTCTTTGACGCCGCTGGCCAATGTTGCAATTTGACTTGTTTGGCTATTTCGCGCAAAAACCCAACACAGGCCAAAAGAAAAAAATGAAAAATAACTAGTTTCGTGTCCAGTTCGATTTGCTGAGGCAATTATCAAATGCGGCGGCTGCATTTAAATTTTGCCCATGCGTCGCTTTATTTATTTATTTTTTGCTACCGTTTCCTTAGTGAATGTGGACGTGCTTTGGGTCGGGGTCTGGCAATGACAACGACTGCGACAATGGCAACGACAACGACAACGACAACAAACCGTTTGAACAGCCGGCAACATTTGTTAGCTCGAATCAAATGCTCTTGAGCAAAAGGCACAGCAGAAATCAAGCGACGAACGGCCAAAAGGCAGGCAATAAAATTGAACAATAAATACACAAAAACAACAGAAACGACAACAAATACATTGTGCGCTTCAAACTTTCTTTTTATGCGCCACTTTTAGCTGCCGTTTCTTTGGCCAAACATTCGTCGTCTCTGGGCCACGTTTAGTAAGACGCTTCATTGATTTTTAGCTGCGACGCCAGCGTCGCTGCCTTTGACCATAATTGTTGCAATTTAACGACGTCGACGCCGACGCCGACGCCGACGCCAATGCGGATGAGGTAACCGCCAGCGTCTATAACTGTGCCTGCCTTCTAGACCCAAATAGAGTGGACCCAAACAGCGGCAGTCGTTGATGGAGTTTTAGTGCCTGCATTTGTTGCTGTTGTTTTGTTTGGCTTTGTTTGATTTGGCATTTTGTTTGGCCATTTGCATACCAATTAAAGCCCAGTGCAAATGAAATCAATATTCAAACAAAGCGATTTGTCTGCTGCAATTTGCGCAAGAGACTTTGGCATGCAGCGACGCTTTCGCTTTCGCGGCGCCGCTCCCGACTTCTCGTTGTGTTGCACGCAATTAGCATAAATGCAGTCAAGTGCTTATATAACAGAAGGTACTCTGATCCAGATTTAACACGCCATCATATGGTGGTGGTCAATCAATATTTGTGAGTCACAGCATGCTATTTTCTAATTTCGCCTGATCTCCACGGCCGCGGCCCGGCACGTTGACGGAAATGTGTGAATTAAGCATGCACATTATCGGAGAAAAGTTTTCACCAGCATACAAAATTGTTGTTAAATGAATTAACGTATAAAGTTCATTGCGGTACAATTTCACTCGAAAACTTACAGGCACAACAACAAGTCATGTTTGGGCCAACGCTTGATAAGCGGCTCAAGAGTTCATCAAAGTTCAGTTTAGTTCATCATTAGCTGCTGCTCTTGTAGCTGTTGTTGTTGCTGTTACTAATTTGACACTAAGTCCATGGTTGTTTGTACACATTATGTGGCCCTAAAGAGCTTTAACTGCCATTGCCCACAGCCATATAACGGTGCTGAGCTCTGCTCCTAATGAAGTGGCATAAACTGTCCATTGTCAAATGCAGGCACAGTGGGCGTCTGTGTATTGCCAGCAGCTACCGGAATTTGAGGTGTGTTTAATGCATGCAACAAGTTCAGAGAAACTATCATTAATTAAGTATTTTGATTAATTAACTGGCAGCCATTTGTCTAAATTATTGAGTTTGAGTTCGTTGCCTAAGTCTTTAGTTTTGTCTGCATATTGTATGCCTGCCTGACATTTGAGGCATCTCGAGAATTTGTTGCTTTAATTGAGCGCTTAAAACATTTGCTGCTGCTTTTACCACACGGCCCAGCCAAGTTCGTTGCCTTTGCAACCCAGCTGCAGCGCAGGTTTGGATCAACTACTTATGAGCCGTAGCTGAAATTACGTACATTTTAACAGCTGGCTAGCGCTCCCACTCTGTGCAGCTGTCTCTCTCTCTCTCTCTCTCTCTTGCTGGCTTTGCTCTCTCTACGTTTCGTCTACTTTTTGGCAGCTCTTGCGTGCAGTGCGCGCCTCGCCTGCTTTCAGTTTCGTTTTTAACTTCGGCGCGTTAGGCAGCAGCTGCGCCAAAAAATTAAGTTAAAAGTAAATAAAAATAATAATAATAAATAAACGTGTATTACGCGCGCCTTATAAGTTAAGTTATAAACCCAATTACGTGATTTGCCTGTCCCTGTTGCCGTTGCCGCTGCCTTCACGCTGCCTTCACGCTGCCTTCACGCTGCCTTCACGCTGCCTTCACGCCGTTGAGCATCGTCGTCGTCGTCGTTGACTTCGTAATCATCCGGCTTGTTTTGTCTTCGTCCGCGTCAACGCCTCGTGCCCAAGACAGCTGTTTGAGCCGCTGCTGTCAGAAGTAGTTAGGCAATAGAAACGTAAACGGCAACAAGAGCAGCAACAACAAGCTTCGTTTGCATATAAAGTTCGTCGCCTAAGTCTTTTGTTTCTTTCTGCACTCTGCAAACGCGCGCGAATCTCAGCATAATAAACGAAACAAAAGTGTGTATAGATAAAGATTGAAATAAAGACGATCAAAGCAGAGGCAAAAACCAGTTGTGCAACTATTTCTAGTAGCACTCGCCACCAGCGCCACCAGCAGCCATTGACAAAGAGCCGGCTCCGACTCCTTAAACGCGCGTGCAGCCAGCAGAGAGCCAGCATCCATAATGGCGCCCAAGAAAGAGGCAACCTTGAGCCAGCAGCAACAACACCAGCAACAGCAGCAACATCCACAGCAGCAGCAGCCGGCCATGGATTTTGAAAGGATAAAACGACATTTCAGCTGGTCGGATCCGAGTGCCATGTGAGTCATAAGTAGTTAATAGTGCTCACTAGGTGCTGTTGTGTTTTCTGCTCTTAATCTCAAGGGTCATCTTAATGGCCAAACCCAACAAGTTACAACAACAGCAGCAAGGCAAAAAATCCCAAAACGGAACTCAATGCTAAACCAATTTAATTGCCAGGCGAAGCAGCACACAAAGTAAATCCACATTAAGAAAATATGACATGACTAACAAATGGAATCTACTCTCAGGCCTGCTGGTCTCTTGCTTTGGCCCAGTCTTTTGTTTATCTCTGGCAGAGGCAACAACAAAAGCGGTTGACTTTGAGCACGTGCTCGACTCAAGAATCGAATGTTAATTTCTCGGTTTGTTGATTTCCAACTCGTTTCCGACTTAATCAATTGCCCATTGCTGTTGTCTTTCGAAAATCGTACAAATATTGTGCAAAATAAACATAAAACAATAGACATAATTGAGACACAATTCTGTAGTTAGCAGAAATAATCGAATTGCAAATGAAACTTTAAGACTGTGCTGCTTTTAAAAGCGGCATACCAGACTATTCCTTGGAATATATGAATAAATAAATATACATTTTAAAATTAACAATAATTGCGAAGGTAAGGTTTGAGTCTCGCTTTATTTAACAGTACGATTCTCGCTTAAGAGCCACAACTAAGACACAGCACTCCCCTGCGCTGCGAGTGGAAGTAAAGGACTATAATTTATTAATATTATGAACAATAGATTTAAATTTCTTTGTGCTGTATGTTTTACCAGAGGATTCCAGTACTTAAAAAAAAAAGATGATGCAACACATAATTCACTCCATAAGACATTTATGCATTTATGTGGGTTGTCAATTTTGCATAGTTAATAAAATGATTATTTTTTGATTTCATGCGAATGTTTTTGTTTATTTTAAATAGAATTAAGATTATTTTTCCGTTTAGCTGCCAATTTAGACTATTACATTTGATTTTTAGTTTGATATACGATTAAGATTTGGGATTCTAGTGTTTTCTCGAAGCTAGATTGTTCTCTTTATATATCTGACATCTTGGTCTGCGAAAAAGTAAGGTTATCCTCGGCGCGCCAAAGATTTAATACCCTCATAGTGATTGCGCTTTTGCAGATATGCAAAATGCCCTAGTGTAGCTCGAAAATGCTTTAAAAACAGAAAATGTTCCTTTTTTCTTAGAATATGATCCTACTATTTCACCGATATTTCCTATAGCAGCTATATGATATTGTTATCCGATGTTGATAATATTTTGCAATGTTTTGGGTATAAAAAAGGATTTCAGACAAGAACCTACTGTTTTATTTGCATCGATCGTTCCTATGGCAGGCATGTGATATAGTGATCCGATCCGGCCGTTTCCGACATATATACTGTCCGCAACAGAAAGACGGACCTATGCAAAGTTTCAAGACGATAGACATGGCTATATCAACTCGGATGTTGATATTTTTATAGAATATACACACACATTAAGATTTCGGAGATGTTACCTTCTATGAGTACCATATTTCATGACAAAATTAAAATACCCTCTACAAGGGTATACAAATAAAATAAAATATTATAGTTAATAAAAGTGATGAAAGGCAGATTTAATTCTTAGCTTAATGTGTAAATTCATATAAAAAAGGTGTAAGTATATAAAAAAATGTAATAAATAAAGCACATAAATATAATGAATGTTATATTTATATATCATTTTATCATATCATCAAGAGATTGTGATTTAAGAAGAGAAAATACCAGACTGTTGTACATAGCACTGCGAACCTGATCTAATTGTGCCTTTGCTGACACACTTAGCTGCAGATCCAGGTACTTTTATAAAGAGTTTCTCTGCTTTAGCTGCGCTTAAAAACGTGGCTAAGTCGATCTCAAGTGCAGCGCAAATAAGTGATTAGTATGAGTTGTTCGTCTGATGTCATCAGTTAATCTGCTGCGTTCACACCTTTCGATGCCGATAATTGACGCTGACGTGCAATACGGCCAATAAGCCAATACAGTGTACAAAAGTTTTGGTATTTTCCAAACTTCATTTACTTATTCAATTTGATGTTCTAATTGGTTGCGGCGGGGGACTCACCGGGCATGCAGCGCGGTTGCACTGAGGCAATGTCCTCGTGCAACTTAATGCATGCATTTCGCAATTTGTTTCTTATGCGATGTCTGCAAAAAAAAAAAGATAATAACTGAATAAAAACAATTTTGTACACGTCATGCTATTTAAGCTTCGCGTTTTAATTGCACTTAGGCTAAGCAACAAAAAGTGACGGTGAAATTTGCAATTATATAAATACAAGTTACAAGTGCGAGCATTTGTATACTTATTCACCATATATATATATATATGTGTACACATATGTGATCATGTATGTGGCAACAACTGCTTTAGCGAGTGCTTTAACGCACGACTTGAGCCACAAGCTGGCGAGCCTTTAAATAGAACCCAGGGCCGTCTGCCTGAATTCGAGTGTTAGACATTTTAATTTGTCTAATTGCAAATTTCAATAATTTCACTGCGCCGCGCTAATCACAATAAATAACAATAAATAATGAGGCTTTTATGCACACCGAACAACCATTATTAACATGAGCGCATGAGCGCCGCATCCGGCAGCCACAAAAATGTGTGAAAAAAAACCAGTGTGTGCTCTAGTCGACTATTGAATACCCTAAGCCTGCTTCTACCAACAGCAAATACAGCCAAATAAAGCCATAAAGCACGTAAGAGGGCTCGACTAGGTGATACCCTGAATTTTCTTTTACCTACAGAAAATGCCATAAAATTAAAGATGCTTTATCTGTATACACTACTCTAGATTTCAAATATCAAATTTGGAGACTCTAGCTCTTAAAACCTAAGAGAAAAAACAGGTTCTCTTTATCGATTCCTATCGAATACTTGAAAACCGGGGCAACTTATCGATTATCAAGTCTTTAGCTCTAATAAGTTCTGAGATTGACGCGTTCATGCTTATGGACAGACAGACGGACAGGCGGACGGACAGACAGACGGACACGGCCAGATCGACTCGGCTATTGATGCTGATCAAGAATATATATACTTTATGGTGTCGGAGCTTCCTTCTGCCTGTGACATACATTTGCGTAAAACCAATATACCCTTTAACCCATTCCTATTGGGTTCAGGGTATAAATAACACTTGACCACTTGATTCAATACAATTGCGGCGACTGGCCAAGTCGGGCACAGATATTTATGCAAAATAGGCTCACTAATAAATTTGCCATTAATATAGTTTTTTTGTTAACGCATGACATAACAAAACTATATCAACATTTGATGAGAGAGCCTAAAATAACTGGGAACTGGCTTACAACATTTTTGGATTGACTGTAGGTCGGGGCTATGGCCGCTTTATCGATTGCGGCGTGTGTTTTAACGGCTTTTATTGTTGTTTGATTTTGTGTGTTTTAGGCGGCAGTCATTAGACGATTGTCAACAAAACACGGCCTCATTTCCGCATAAACCAGTTAACCGGCGGCTGCATTGGGAAATCATTTCGGCTCGTCCGATAAGTTGGACTCGTCTATTAACAACCCAGAGACACACACAGACATGGCGTGCTCCTAATTATTGCGCTTGTTCGACTTTGTTTTTGTTGATGCTGCTGTAGCATGCGGGTCACGCCCCCGCAGACACAAATGCACTTAAAACTGTTTTTATTTTTGCGCGCGCCTCAATGTCAGTTCTAATTGCCAGGCAATTAAAATACCAAAATCATTATATGACAGGGTGTACAATATGGGACTTACAATCTCTTAATGATAACTGCTAACTACGTTGCAGCTGATGCGCATATAGTATATCTACTTTTTGTATGTGCATCATGGATACATTTGCAAATTTCATTTAAGTTTTCATTTAAGTTTAGCGCTCAACAAATCAAGCAGGTTGTCATAGCAATTAGCTTTAGCGCGGCTGCTGTTGTACGAAAGCTTTGCTGTAGCTTGCAGGCAACAAACAACAGATGGCGCTGTGGCTTCTGAGAGTTTTAAGCTTGGCAAAGCTCTGCTGTTAACTTGACTCAACTAAAGTTCGACTTTAATTCAACACACACTCACACGCACACACAAACAGCAGCATATAGTGGCATTTGATCTGCCTATATGCTATATAAATGTGTGAGTGCGTGTGTGTGTGTGCTTGTGTGCTTGTGCGTTAACGCCACTCGGCTTTAATGGGCTCCAAAGATCGCAGTCGACAAGTGATATTAAAGCAAATTACATTAATCTGCTAACAACAACAATATGAGAGTAAAAACAAAAATAAACATTAAAAATAGCACTGAAAACGTTTATTGCGCCTTTCCACAACAGAACATTTGAGAACATTTTAGCTACCATTTTCTGGAAATTAAAAGTGGCCAATATGTACATTTTGGCCCGGGGGCCATTAGGCCTCCGCGAGACACACACATTTGTTGCCTTTTAGGGCCATAGAAATTAGTAGGAAATGAGCCCCAGCAAATTGAACGGCCATTGACCAGGTAGTCTAACCCTCAGCGTACGCACCTGTCGCAATTCTCGTAAATATGTGATTTACGTTGCTAACAACCTTTGTACACCTTTAGGCTAAGCTTTGGATTGTGTACTTGTATTATCGGGAACACTAAATGAACTCAATCACGTAGCCTTCTCAAGAATTTCTTATGTCATTCTTTACAAGCCTGTCACAATAAAAGGTGCACCGTTTCTTTTGCATGCAAAGGATGAACAATGGGGAAGGTTTCTCTTTTGTCTTTTTTAAGGTTCCATATAATCATGGCCAAGAAAATGTAACACGTAAAAACTCTTCAAAATTTGGGCGTGAATCAAGTTTAATATATTTGTTTTAATTAAAATTAGCACCTTATTTCAGATAAGTTCTAATGATATAATTAGATATTGACACTTATTGTTTATTCGTTATCTATTAGTCGTAAACAATTCTTAAGATTATTGGCGCAAATGAAGCTTGCACTTGATGTCAGATAATTTTTAAATGATATAAATATATATTGATAAAAATTTAATCTATTAAACTTGAGTCTGATTCGCACTTCATTTCAGATCATTTCTATGCGACATAAATAGATATAGATGCGATTATACCGCTCTAGTTTTGAATCGAGTGTCAATACAATCGTGATTATTGATCCATTGATCATATTTTCGTTCCCAAAATTACGTCAAAAGTTTCTCTTCTTTATGGCACATTTTTGGCCACATTTTCATGTACTTTCACTGAGTGCAAGAAGCCCAAGTATTGTCTTAGATCCAACCCCTAACCGCACCCTCCTCCGCCTCCCGCACTATTTTGCGTCTTTTAGCGTTTATTTACTTGTGGCATTAACGGCAATTTGCTTGGTACGCTAATTGGCTTAAAGGTGTTTGAAAAAAAATAAAAGAGGCGCTTGCACAAGGCGCTCAATCAACTATGTTTTATTTAACAATTTTGGCAACGCCAACAAAACCCGGACTCAAATGCCGCGCATTGTGCGCCAAAGTTTTCCCTCGCCCAATTACTAAAGCCAGTGGCCGAAATGTTGAGCGCATTGTGACTACGCTCCACTAGCTCCACATTTGGGTCTCTGGCTTGGCCGCTCGGCTGGCTGTGTGGCGATGTCTTTTGCTCATTTGCCAGTCGAATTTTACAGAAGACCTTGACACATTTGGGGCGTGTGTGTTCGTGTGAAGTCGAACCTTTGGCCCAGTCGCGACGAGTTTGGTTTGGGCTAGCGCCAAGTTAAGCTCGGATTTCAAATGGACCGAGCCAGAGATAAAAAGGCAGATATAGCTAACTCCAACAAATTATTGCAATTTCCTTAGTGCGCGTGTGGCTTTAATGCGACAGACGCAAATTGAAATAAATTAAGCTGCTTGCGTCTGCCGCTCTTTTGCATTTGGCTGGCTGGCTTAAAGCGCTGCAGCGGCAGCAGAAACTCAACTCGGGCTATGCTTCAAGAATTGCATAATATTTGGCAAGCAACAACAGCTGCCACAACAGGCAAGAAATCACAGCAGCAACAACAACTAGCACAACCGGACCGGAGAGCGCAGCTCGCATGCTAGAGATGGGCTTCAAGTCGTGTTTGAGCTTTCAGTCTGCAGTGATCCCAAGCTCATTGCAAAGTTCATGTTAATTTGCAGGTTTTTTGATTTGACATAAAGTTCAACAGTGTGTTTAATTTATTATAAATATGCAATATGCAATTCCAAACACTGCTCAAATTGACAGGCAAATAAACTGGCTGGTAACTTTTAACTAGCAGCTAAGTTATAAGACTGAAATATTGATTGCGGCACAATCACAAGCTTTATATTTGCTAAAAGCTTTTCGGTCAGAGAGCGCCGCTCGCATGCTAGCGATGAGCGTCAAGTCGTGCTTCAGCTATCAGTCTTGCAGGGAACTCAAGCTCATTGCAAAGTTCCTGATAATTTGCAGGTTCGTTGATTTGACATAAAGTTATTCAATTCGTCCACTTCAAATTGCAAACACTGCTCAAATTGGCAGGCGGATAAACTACCTGGTAACTTTTATCTAGCAGCTAAGTTATAAGACTGAGATAATATAACTATTTGCAATGTTCACGCCATGTCGTGTGGACTCAAGCCATATTTGTTGGCCCAATCGCAAGCTTTATAGCCACTAAAAGCTTTTTGGCCAACTGCTGGCAAATTCAATAATAAAAAAAAAATGCGAACGCAAAAGGCATAAAAGAAGAAATAGGTGATTAGGACACAGCGAGAAAACGAGTTTCAAAGCGAAAGGGAAAACTTATCGCAAATGAAATTGCGTTAAGCGCTTTATGAGCCGACTTTAGATTGAAATTGCCGCCTTAAATGCAATTAATTTGGCGCTGCTGCCAAGTTGCCATGTTGCCGCTGCTGATGCTGCAGCAGTTGCACAGTTTGAGATTGAGACAGCTTCCCAGCGTCTTCCTCAACGTATTTATGTTTCGCCCGTTCTCCCCACTCTCCCTCTCTCTCTCTCTCTCTCTGACGCGACCTTGTGCTCGTTTTATTTACAGCACTCGCAACGAAACTGAAATGAAATTGTTTACATGAATGAATGGGCATGGTCTTGGCCAGTTCGTCTCTCCGGCGGTCTGGCCATAAATTCGATGAAGTAAACAAAAAAAAATGTACATTTGAAAAGCTCGTAAAGTCAAATGCTGAAACAGTTGCAAGCAGAGCGGAGCCTGCGTTGAGTTGTTGTTAAATTGATGCCATGGGCAAAAACCAAAATATTGTCAACCAAATTTCTTTTAACTGTTTGCCATTTACGTTGTCTCTCGCCGTTGTTGTTGTTGCTGCTGTTGTTTCTTCTGCCTTTTTTTCTGTAAGTTGTTGCACTGTCCAGCGGCGAAGTCAACAAACTTGTTCAAGGCGCAGTCGCAACCGTCGCTGCATGACTTGCCAGAAAAGCTTAAGAGGCAGACAAACAGACGGACAGACAAACAGACAGTCAGACAGACAGAAAACAAAGAAAAAACTGAAATTGAGTCGAAGAGTTAGAAAATTGCAAACTTTTCGTGTAGCTCGCTTCGCTGGAAATTGCTTGGCCAATTGCAATTCGGCTGCCAAAACTATAAACAAATTGTGTTGGTTGCTGTATCTCATATTCTTTTTTTGTTAAGTATATTATGTTTTTCATGTAGTTGGCCAACATGTAAGGACTCCTGCCCCAGCTCATCCCTCATTTAACATCAGCTCTTCACTATATTATTGAATTTATTTATTAGAAATGTATTTGCTGTTCAAAAATTGGCTTCCTTGCTTTGATTTGAAGGCAATTAAACATTTTCTTAATAATATTTTGTGCGTAAGAAAAGCAATTTAAGTTATCTATTAAGATCATAAAAATATTTATTTAATTTATAAATAAATATAAATGGTTTTCGAATTAATTTTGATGTTGTCTATTTTTTTGTATATATAGTCTGTCTTTTTTTATTATTTTGTTTTTAAATATGTATAGTCTGTCTATTTATTTTATATATATATATATATAAAATATTTGTAGGTTTTTAATTTTTAATTTTGATATTCTAATGAATTAAATACTTAAATTGACACTCGTCAATTAATAAAAAATATATAATGTGTTTAAAGTTAATTTTTTGATACTTTTAAAACTACAGTCTTTAACTATCAAGTAATTTTCGTATAATCTGAAAAGGTATTAGCTAATACAATACTTTTTTTTGGTGTTGATTAAATATTGCATTATATTTTCGTAATTGCGGCCACAGACGGCATAAACATATTTAAATCTTTGATTAGAGCTTGAACTATTTCTGTATAGAAGCGTGAACGAGTCGCTTCCTAGAGTTAGGGTATCTCAGCGTCGTTGTGGCACACAATTAATGTATGCTCGGGCTTAACGTGTGGGTGTTTCAGCTTAATTTAAACTAAAGCAAAGTTTACGAAAGTCGAGCTATGTAAAAGGCAAAAAGCAACGTTTCCCAGCCAGGTCCATGTTGCCATGTTGAAGGTTTTTACAAGAGACTGAAGAGTGCTGCAGCATTTTGGGAGGAGGGGGAAGTGGGGCTCGAACGCAGCTTCAACTGCACAAATTGAAACAATATACGAGCTGGCACAAAATACAAGCTATGTGCCAATGCAAATTAGCTTTAGACTAAGTTAATGCTCGAGCCGGCTATGGAAATCGGAGTAGGCCGCTGTGATTCATGAATCTGGGCATTACAAAATCTGCCAGCGATGATGGAGTGCTGGCAGGCCGGGCCCGGCCAGGCTGGAAATCACATTGCAGGGCTCATTAGCACGCTGACAGCTGAGAAATTGATGTCAAGTGCGCTGCAAACGACTTACGCAGTTTTGTTTATGTTTATTGTGTGGGTATATGTTTTGTGAATTACATTTTTATTTGACAGCAATTACTGGGCCAGCGCAACGAGGATGTTTACAGCAAATAAGTTGCACACAAAACTCTATTAAAGCGACATAAAAAAAAAACAGATGTTGCACGCGGCGTATGCGTAATGCGTGCAGGAAGAGCACAAAAATGGCGTCTGCCTCTAAATATTGATATATTCAGCTTGATAAGCATTTATGACTTGCGCTTTTAATATCAGCTAATATATATATATATATAAATTAAATTGTATATAAACGTTAAGCCTTGCCATTTAATTGCCGCCTTAAAAGAAACCCATGTGTAAAAAATGCTCATGTTTTTTTTAGTTCAGAGCCAAACTTTTTGCACAGTCGCCTGTTCGATTTGCGGTTGGACATAGAAAAAATAAAAAAAAAATAAAAATCAAAAATGTCAATTTCAATTTCATGCGCGCTTTGTTACAACATTCAATTTGATGGCACATTTGGCCAACAAACACCCACTGTGATGGGCAGTTGGGCATTTTCAATGTCAGCGTTGCGCAAATGTCGCCCGGCAGGTTTATTTATGTGCAGGCGACAGCATGGGGCATTTTGATATAGTCACTTAATTTGTTACACAAAAGAGACTTAAAAGCTGGGTGCAATAGATTATCTGATTTGTTGTAATATATATCAGACAATAAATGTGATTAAACGTATACTTATTATATTTTAAAATATGGTGCCAATAATCTCTAAAATATATATGTGTATTTATAGCTGTGATACAGTTTTTTCCGAATTATAATTGTTAATAATATAATAATATAATTTTTATGATAATTGTTAATAAAAATAACTAAATGCAACTGCGATAAGTTAATATCGAGACAAAAATAATTTGTTTTTAGTAAGACCAACCTTGAATAAATGCTCTTAGTCAAAGCTTTACCTTACAAAATAGAGAAAATAAGCACCCACATTTTTTTAATAATAATATTACGATTGATAAATTGTTCAATAAAACTGTTTAAAAATGTGCTTTACTCATAAAGCATGTCTCTCACATATAAATGTTAAAGCTCACACATAACTGTTACTTTATGAACATTTCCCTCAACAAGTTTGACTGGAAGAGCATTTCAACTTCGCCACGCTTCACATGGCTGTTGCTCTTTCTTGTTATTCGTATTTGTCTTCTTCGTCTCTTTCACATGTCTATCCGAGTTGGAACGCCCTAAGTGAGGCCCTCAAACTGTTAACATATGCATGACATTGAAATTGTGCAATACACAGTTTCAAATTGATGTTGTTGCTGCGCTGCTGCTGCTGTTGTTGTTGTTGTTGTTGTTTGTTTTGTTATTGATTTTGCGGTTTATCTATGCGACGTCTGCACGCCCGTCCATCATTCGTCAATTCTCGAGTCGATTCTTTGCCACTTTAATTATTACAATTAAAGCATTAAATATTGCCTTGACCACGCGCAAAAAATGCCAAACTCGTTGACGTGTCTTTGACTGCGGCTGTGACTTCTTAATGCGCACGCATATTTGGCATTAAGAGCAAATTAAACAAATTATAAGTTATTATTGCTATTTCGCTATTGTTTTTAATGTTTTCCATAGCCATGTTTTCGGCCATTTGCTCGAGTCAGTTGTGAATTTAAATGCGCTTACTTACGTCTTTCCGGCTTCATTTTGAGCCTGTTGCCAGAGACAGAATCTGGCTGCTATTTCAACAGGTGATGCAATTTGCGGAGAGCGTGTGAATGGTGAGCGGCTGTTACTGTAGCTGTTGCAATTCTGGTTGCTCACAAGAAGAAGACGAAGCCGCGCATTGTTTTATGCACAGCGCGTAAAGCGACGGCCTGAAGGTCGCCAACTTACATAAGCGCGGCGCGACGTCAACGTCACAACAACGACGTCGAAAAACCCAACTGCAGCGGCAAGGCGAGAAGCCCTTTTGTGCTGTGCCCTTAAAGCGTGCACGCATGCTGAATGCTTTGAAGGTGAACGAGCTGCTGCTACTTCTGCCGCTGCGCAAAGGAGCAACAAACGAAGCCAACAAACTTTTCAGCGAAAGACGCTCAAAAAGCGCCAGACGACACGCGCTCTTTCCACAAAGCACAGCTGAATTTGAGTGTTTCTTTGAGCGCTTTTGGCGGCGCTGCTCGCACAGGTGCTTTGACTGCTGTGTGTGTGGTTTAGCTTTCAGTTGTATTTCTAGCAGCAGCGAGACAGCAACACACTCTCGTACATTAGTGCAGCAGCCGTAGCGCACTCGCCCTCTCTCTGTCTCTCTCTCTCTCACTCACTTACTCATCCACTCACTGTTAATCTCTCTCGCTGACAAAGTGTAAAGTGCAAAGCTGGCAGCGAAGTTGACGTCGACGTCGACGTCGTAGAGCATCAGCGCAGCTCAGCTCTCAGCTTGGGCAACGACTTGAAGTCAGTCTTAGTCGCAGCTTAAAGCGAAACACACGCGTCTACGAACTCGCTCCTCCGCCCTGCCATACGCCGCGACAACTAGTGACAACTTTAAGAGCGATAACGATAACAAAGTGCTGATAAAAATAAATATTAAAATCAACACATTCATGTGCATATAGCTAGATTCAAGTTTGTGTCCTAAGTCTTCTGTTGTGTGAGAGCAATCAACAGCCAATTAGTGGATTACAACAACAAGAAGAACAACACACACGCCTAGCAACAGCTTGTGCAAATATTTGCACTGTTGACGACACTTAACGACTCTTTCCTACACACACATACACACACACCAACACACACGGAGCAGCGGACAGGAAACGTCTTAAGAACGCACTGTAAGTGTAAATTTGCTAAATCAACAATTGCGAGCTTTAGGATTTGGAGTTTGACGAGTTTGGCACCTCAAGTGCTATATGTTGCAGGAAATCATTGCGCAAACATCATTAGCCCAGCTCAGGCACAACAACTGACATATGAGTATAAAGTATAATAATAGAAATGTTAATAATACCATAAATATTCTCTGTAAAACAAATGTCCGCCGCTTTGTTGTCTCTTCGAGTCAACAATTACTTTGTGCGGCTTTGTCAGGCCCTCCATCATTGTCCACATCATCAAAAAAACAAAAATAAGCAGAAAAAAAATAACAAGAAAACATACTCGGCAACGTGACTGTAGCACCGCCACGCCCCCTCTTCAAGCTCCTGCTACGGCTATGGCTACTGTTTATTTAAAATGTGCAAACGCTCGTCAGCCCCAACGTTGCGCATACAAATGGACAGCTTTTTGCCGCTGCCCAAGCCAAAACGCTGTTAGAATATTCGCAATTATATCCGAGTCCGAGATGGGATTAGGATTGGCACTTACATTTGCTTCATATGGGGCTCTAATGGATTATGATTTTGGTGAAATATTTATAAACTAAAAGCTTATATGTGCTTTTATTTAAATATTTTGTATTTCGATTGGGTTTCAATAGTTGTTGTTAATAATTCTTCTTTATTTAAAAATAATAAAGTTCAAGCTTAGAACTATCTTTAATTTTGAATATTTTGTAATAAGAATTCTAGATTGAAGATCTATGAGTATAAGATCAATATATATGTACGCGAAATATATGATAAAAATAATCACTTAATTAAATCAAAGTATGATATTTATTTTCAATCCTTATGAGCTTTTAATTTAAACCGATTTTTTGTAAAACAGATTCCAGATTTAAATATTTTGATAAACAGATCTTACATTTTATGTGTTTTGGAGCTAATTCAATACAAATATTTAAAGCTTTAAATGAGCTTTAAAGATTTCCTTACTTAATTTTAGGCTAGATATAGATTTTCAATGCATATAGTTAGTCTGGCATATCATTAAGTACATTCATTAGACGCTTAAATACAAGCACATGGAAAGTTCAAAGTTGTTTTCAATGATTGCTGTTTAGTGATTTAGTCTGGCTGTGAGCACCGTTAAATATCGTTAATCCATATTCGATATTTTAATTGATTTCTAACTAAAGACCAGTTAACACTCAATGCATGTACATATTTATTTAACTAATGATATAGTGATTAAATGCTTCAATGCAGTTATCATTATTAAATAAAGATCAATGCATTACCGAACACTGGCTGGAAATCAGCTCAGCGCTGAGCCGAGTTTCCAGGTCGTTTCTAATTGGCTATAATTAACAACTATGGCGACGATGACTGCACTGGGCAAGAGGTCAACGGCAATTTGCACGAGCAACGGGGAGGCCGGCATTGCAGCTAAAAGATACGCTCCACGCTCCTCCGTGAGCCCGACTATAAGTCGCTTGACGTATGTCTCTGCCGTGTTGCTAACAATTTGTGAGCAAAGTTCAGTGTAAATGGGTGTTATGACTTTTCGCATATACAGTACACACACATACACGCACACACAAGCTAATGGAATATACATATATGTGTACAGATACTGGTACAGATCGAGCAGTAGGCAACAGTAATCACGTTAATATCATCGTGCTTGTCTCTTGAAATAAATATTCAACTGCATTCATTGTCGCATTTTGTGCACCCAACGACCTTCCTCGAGGGAGGCCCTGAAAATTTGTTGTCAAGGTTTTCTTTCCACATTCGCTCTGTGCATTTCCGAACTGTGCACCGCTGAAAAGCTTCAACTTGAACTGGTATTTTCGGCTTGGGTTTTTTCTTCTTCTTCTTCTTCTTCTGCTTGTCTTTTTTTTTTTTTTTAATTTTAATTTTTCTTCGCTGCTGTTTCTTTTGGTCTTTGTTGTGTCTTTATCACGCGCGCGCGGCACGGTTCAAGGGAGCATTCATAAAACTAGTATAATGCAAATCGGGTGTATCTGAATCTAGATGATTTCTTTTGTTGCTTTGCGGCATTTTATTAAAATCCAAGGTAATTGTCATATTTTATAAAGCAAAAAACAAAAGGTGTTATGCAAAACACATAGTTCTAGTTGTTTCGATTAAGCGTTTATTAAACCAATTACACACGCTTGGCAGTTGGCTTTCATAATCGTCTAGATGTAGATAGCTGCATCTATAATGAGCGCTTTACATTGTTTCTGGCTGAAAGCAAAACTGGTAGCTTGGCCATCTAACGACAGCCTCTAATGGTTCAATTAAAAGCGCGTTGTCGTTGCCTGCTGATCGCTTGTAATTTGAAAGCCTGTCACTTGGGCTTGAACTGCAGCCCCTAATGAGCAGGCACCCGATGACATGGCAGCAAAATATTGGTTGTTTTAATGCCATTGAACTGTCCGCATAATAGGTGTACGCTGATATATCAATCAATAATGAAATAAACAACCTTTAAAGAGTTGTGCACTGTCTTTTTTCTCAGTACATTAATTATTTAATTGTACATTTCATGACCACGTGTAACAGTTGCTGTCGTTCTCGTGTACTTTGAAATTAAATAGTTTTTTCTTGTTTCTTGTCTTTTCATTCAGTATTTACTTATGCAACGGCAAATGGTTATTAAGTAAATTAATTATTAATTGTGGCAATTGTACAATCTCTTTCAACGAAGCAGTAGCAATTGTGTTATTAAATCAAAGCAAGCCATAGACTGGTTTAACGCTTGCTCGACTCTGCCACTTGCAGTTCTCTGAGTGCTGCTAAACAAACAAAAAAGTCGTCTAAAATATCGTTTAGGCCAGCTGAAAGCAAGCCAGTCGGTGAGCTTGATTGCCAAATTCTTGGCCATTAGTCGCTACCAAGAGATTATCTAAGGATGGCAATAAACAGCTGATGTTGTTGTTGTTGTTGTTTCTTGTGCGGGTGTGCGGGTGTGCGGGTGTGCTAAGAAAACATCTATAGACAGGCCACATAACCAGTTGCCACAACAACAGCTACTAAACTCAGGTACGAGTAAATTAAGCTCAACTGGTTTGCAAGTTGCAGCAACAAGCAAAAACCATAGCCGCAGCCGAAGAAGTGGCAAGCGTTGCAGACACAAAACTGTGTCGCACACAGCTGCACACACACAAACATAAAAACACACACACACACACACTCGCACAGCTCAAGACGTGCCTGAAATTATGTCATCGGAAAAACAAGCAAATTGAAAATGAAAACGCCATGGAAAACCTGTCGAGTCCCACTGAGAGCGAAAGTCTTGTTCGGCTGCTCAGGCGCATATGGCCAAGGCAGTTCTAAGAGCACTTGGCCATAACCACAGGCCAGCATACCCTGCCTGCCTTTAAGGCCACTTTAATGACTGTCACATGCCTAGCCCAGCGGCTATTTACTTGTTTTTTTCTTTCCTTAATTTTTAATGTCACGCACGCAGAACATGCGTCAGTTAAATTATTGAGCTGTTCGACCATTTGAATTATTTGGGCAGCAAAATTCATTAAAATCCATTTGGGATTTTCCGGTATGCACACATATCGTTCGAAGTTTGGCAATTGCCTCGTTGAAAACTAAAATACACAATGAAAATTGAAAACTGAAAATAATATAGTATATATCTATGTATTTATTGGGTGTGTGTGTGTGCACTGGCCATTTATAAAACAGGCAACAGCTACGAATGCCCGCCTGCTTGTTATTGCTCAATGTTTGGCAATTGCATTTTAATACCCTAACCGAGGGTAGTACTAATTCGATGTAATCTTATGTAACGCAAGCGCATGTTTTGAAAATTTTTTATTATTGAGCTTTTTTTAAATTGTCTATTCTGCAAGGATTGAGTGCTTTAAATCTGTGAAATTTTTTCAACATTTTTGCGTGCATACAAATGTTTTTTGATTTTTCCAAATGTCATTTACTTTATTCTTATTACTTTGTTATTACTTTGTTAGGATAAGTAGTATATGGGGTCGAGTGCCTTTTTAAATAGTCCTAAGCAATGCCTTAAAGCGGTTTAAATATCTGTTTGTTAATTATGTAATGACAATTTTATTTTTCCAATTAAAGCTCGCTTTCCATTAAAAAGAAATTGTAGAAAATAGAATTAAAACAGAAATGACAATGTTTAAATCGTTTTTTACTGCAGTAGAAGAAAAACCGAAAAATAGGTGTAAGGTTAAAATAAAATTAAAAAAAATTAACCTAATAAATAGAGCTTATACTGTTTTTAACTGCAATAAAATAAATTGACAAAAAAAATGTGAAGGCGAAAATTTGATTTTAAATGAAGAAATAAAATGTTTAGTGAGTATTTTAAAGTTTACCTTTATTAACAAATTTGTGGCATTAAAGTGTATTTATGTTTCGTTAAACTGAAAATAGCAGACATTCATATCATTTCTTGCTTGTTTTAAAGTAGTTTTTATATTTTTCTAGCTGCAACCAGTTAAGTCTATTGAATTAAATGTGTGTGCGTGCATGTGTGTGTGTGAGTGTGTATGGCCAGTTGAAATGACCAAAATGCACGTTGTTGTGGTTTGTTTATTTGTGCCGCAGATTCATTGAACCCAATTGTGGCCACTTGATGTTTTTGTTGTTGTTGGCCACTTGTGCAAGTGCGTCATGCGTCAAAGTGCAGCAAAAAGTGCGACTACGTCGTTTAAAATTTTGAAATACTGTATTTAACAAATATCATTTAAGCATTCGCTGACGCATAAATAAAAACTTTCCGTTTGCATTCAATGCGGAAAACAATTCTCGTTGCACTCGTTGCCAACAACTTCGCTCAGGCTGGAAACAAAAGCCAACGGCTGCCTAAGAATTATTTGTGTGACATTAGTCAAGTGTTTACTGACAAATTTGCAAAATATACAACAAAAGGCGTCAATGTTAAATGCGTTTGTCACAATTGATGTTATTTTTTAGTTATTGTTGTGTTGTTGTGGGTAGCGGCTTTTGGACTTCGTTTTGATATGCATTTCAATTGTGCGATTATTGCCATAGCGCTGGTCATGTTAATGATCGTAAGCTATAGTCATGATTCAATGTACTAGCATGACTTAGCATTAACGGTAGACGAAAAAAATAAAAGCTCAACCGCAAAGCCTGTTCCTTGTATAACAAATTTTGAGCCAGAAGCCGATGTGATAAGGTCGCGTTTTAAATGCGCTTCTCTGTGGTTTAGATTATAGTTTTATATAGATAAACTAGCTGTTTAACTAGGAAAATTATCGGCTTAAGACCAAGCTTAACCGTTCGGTTAAGTTTACGCACTAAGCTTTACATAAATATGAACCCAAGTCTCAATTCGCAGCATGCTTCGCTATCTTTTGTAGAATTTCAAATGAAATGGTAAAGTTTATTATATTTATTTACGTGCATTTGCAGTTTTGTTAACAAGTATTCAATTATTCAAATGAAATGATTCATTCATAGATTTTCTTAAATGTTGTCGGCACAAAAAAAAATGTTGCAATTATATTTTCAAATATTCAAAGCAATTTTTTTATCATATTTTTCGACTGTTATTTGGGCTACAAATTCGGCTTAAGTTACGATCTGCTTTGTCAGAAAACAATGGTTATTCGCGGTTCGAACCGGCAAGGTAGGCATGGTTGTTTCAAATTCCATGACCATTTTCTAATTAAGAGTATACAAACAGTGGAAGTGCCTGCATTTTATTCATCATGTGTCATTTTGTTCGTTTCGTGTTGATGCGTTGTTGTGATGCAAGCAAGAAAGTGCCCTTACAGCTCGTCAAACTCCAGATACAGACTCATGCATAAATGAAACAATAATTTATGCTCTTAACATGATCATTGTCTATATATTTATTTATGTACATTTCAGCAATGTGGGCATAAAACGTCAAACTACACTTGAACATTGCGAAAGATTGGCCGCAACGCACAGTTACGAGTTACGTTTAGGTTATTGTGTGTGCGTCTTTTTTTGGTTGGGGTAAAAGGCAGTGTAACTAGCATTTAAATAGCTAAACAAAAGCCAAATAAAGCTAAACATAATCAAAGCAAACACCCACCGCAGGCGGCGCAACAACAAACACACAACAAAATGCTGATATCAACGTAAGTAAAAGTACAAAAAATGTGAAAACAAATAACTAAAATAACAATAACAGCTACAACAACAAGCAAAAATTGTTAATTGCAATCAAAATGTGAAGCCCACAAAATAAAGCAAAAACAAAAGCAACAAACTCAATTTTTGACCCACTGATGTTGACCCAGTTGAAGTTGGGTTTTTTAATCAAAAAACAACTCGATTGCTCGACGCGCAGGCTTCCTTTGCACCTCGTCAATCAGTCAGTCAGTCGGTCCGTCAGTCAGTCAGTCAATCAGTCAGTCACTTAGTCTTCCTGCTGTTGCTTTTGCACTTTGTCGCCCCATAAATATTGCATAATCTGTGCAGCTCTTGCTCTGTGAGATCTCTCGCCTATAGCTTGTGATTTGACTTTTCCTACGCTTCGCCCTTCGCGCAGCTTTTTGTGCGCATGTGTGCGCATGTGTGTGTGTGTGTATCTTTGTATCTGTCTTTTGCATATTTGCGCGCTGCGTCAAGCGAAAAGTCCGACCGCATTTTTGCGCAGGGCGAACAAGTTTGTAATTGTGTCAAATACTCATACTCGATGGCCCATTGCATAATGCGGCCATATCAATGTCTCATTTGTCAGCATCTTCATGCGATTTTGCCTGCTTCAATTTATTGATATATTGATATGAAAAATTAATAGTCAATGCGACTTCCGTTGAAAACAATATTTGAGCAGAACCTAATCATTTAAATGCCGCACGCTAAAATAAAATACGGATATTAAAAGTCGACAAGCAAAATGAGCTTTCAATAGGCATGCGACTAGCAGATACCCTGTGCTGTTTACTCAGTTAATGTATCTGTTGGTCGAATATCTTTCGACTCTTGCTGAGTTACGTACAGTTCCTGTTTTCATTGTTTGTCTCCAAATTTGCATATTTGAATGGAAATTTCTGAAGTGTCTTGTTGTTATCTTGGAATTCCCCGACGTGCGCAGGCTAAGAATATATATATTATATGTACGTATATACATTCCTTGAGGCTTGAGCATTTTAATTTATATGCCCATCATGCAACGCATTCAGGCGTGACGACCGCCCAGCTCCGAGCGAGTGAGAGAGAGAGAGAGCGGGAGTAAGCGAAAGAGAGACAGAGCTACGACTGAGAGGCATCTTAAAAGCGTCTGGACTTGTTTAGATTGCGTGCCTCGCATTAATTTGATTACATATGATTAGATAGCTCAATCATTCTCAACCAGTCGCTGTTGTTGCCGCAAATGCAATTGCAGCTAAGGCTTATGTAAGTGCATTATGGCTGATTGTCGAAATAAGTAAAATAAATTCATCACTCGCCTGGCATAACACGTTTCCTGGCTGCTGACTCAGTGCTCTGACTCGGCGATTTACCAATAGAGTTCCACAAAATAGCTTACCAGAAGATTGTCAAGTGTTGCCTGGCTGGGAGATGAGCTCATTAGCACGTGGGTGTGGGGACCTTTTGACCATTCTATAATTAAAAACTGTCAGCGCGAGAGTTATTCAACTGCTGGCACATTTTATTTGGCATAGAGTCTAAAGAGTTTTTATCGTTTTTAGCTGCACACAAATTTTGTTTAAATGACATTTCTAGAAATTGCTCAGATAGTAAACATTACGTAATTTATTTATTTGTATATTTCAAGAAATAGATTTAGTGAACGCCTTCGCACGCATGCGCCCACAAAAAAGTTTATTTTATTGGCTAATCTTATGACATTTCTCACGGCATGTTTTGTAATTTTATTTTGTCACCCGAAAGCAACACAAATAACCATGCATATTTTGTTAATTGGCGTGTGTGTGTGTGTATGCAGCTTAATAGCGCTCTAATAGCTAATTAAATTATCAATAAGCATGCACAAATAGCAACAACAAACAAAAAAACGCTCAAATTTCCAGCCATAAATGTCAAGCGCACCCAAAAAACTAAAAAAAAAATGAAAAAAAAATGTTGGCCTGTTGTCATTATAAAAAACTACTTGGCCTGACCTTGTCCATTGTTGACTGTGCACACACACACACATACACACACACAGTGCACACGTATAAAAGCACACAGAAATTTACGCAATTTACGCACACACATTTGTTGCCTCTGACTAACTCAATAATAGACAAACACACACACACACACAAAACGCAAATCGAAAGACTCAAGCAACGAACTTGAAATAGATTTCGTCAACGACTTGCTGCTTGTTAGTTGTGTTAGTTGTTGTTGATGCTGCTGTTGCAGCGTGACATTCCTGAAATGCGTTTCATTTACAGAATTAATTTGTCCAGAGATTAAACAGTTGCCCCGCCCGGCCGCAATATGTAAATATTATTATCCGATAGGCTTTGCTTTTGAGGATGTTTGCCTGGCACTCACCGCAGCCATCAGCTATTGGGCAATCACAGTCAGTCGCCCATTCTCTTATTCGCAGCTCTCAGCTTATACGAAATGCAAACATTTTGCTGTCTGATTGGCTGCTTAAAATATTTATTTATATGCTGGCATAGTAGGTAGTCGCAATCGATTAGCCAAAAAGCAAGCGAAGATATATTTTTTTATCGAGATATTCACGTTGACGCTGGCGGCGTTCAGTCAATGACCTTGAACTAATTTCCCATCATATTCGATATGCCTTAAATACATTTATTTATTTATATATTTTGGTTATGACTTGCATTTTATTAATGACTTAAAAGCCCGAACTTTTAATAGGTGTAAATTTTATGAAGAGCATGTTAGTCTGTTTGCGTGTGTTTGTCAGCCAATTAGTCACACTATTTGCCAAAGAAATTCATCAACATGGCCCACGGTGCAGCTAACCTTGACCCAAATGAGGCACTCTCTGCTGCCGTTATATGGTCTCAGTGCAGTTTTAGGCATGCGCCGGCCGCTGCGCTAACTCAATTAAGCAGTTGGCAGCGTATTTGCATTGCAATTGCACAATCGACGCGTCAAATGAAAATGCAAATACAAATGCGAATGCATTTTGCATAAGTATGGATACATGTATTTGCCTAGCGGCTGACCAACTGCTGCTGTCGCTGTTGGGCAATCAAGCAGACCAGACCAGACCAGGCTAAGCGAGTGCGGCTTTAACCACTCGGAGGCATTCACTTGCACGCCAAAGTTTGTTGGCAGAAAAAAGAAACGTTGAGTAAGACTCTTCTCTGCACAGCATGGTGTGTGTGTGTGTGTATGTCTCTATGTGTATGTATGTGTGTGTGTGTGTGTGTGTGTGTGTGTGTGACTACCAAATGGCTTGGTCAAACTATGCATTGAAAAGAAAAGTGTTGCCAAGCTGCTTTTGTTGTCGGCCTCATAAGTCGTTTGCGTTATGTTTTTGCAATGTGATGCTGACATAGTTTATATACCGTGTACGCAAAAAATTACTCAGATTGGGTATGATAAGCATATGCTTGCTAATCTTGAAAATTATAAAAGCTGTGGAAGTTAAATTTTTCTTGTATTTTATTTATTTATTTTTTTAATATTATCAAGTTTTGCCAATACTAAGGATATTACAAATGTTAACATATGTATTCTTATGTGCCATATAAAAATCGAGCTTATTCCAAAATTGATTAAAGTCTCTATATATTAGATAAATGTTAAATGTCATCTGATTTATCGATATAACTGATTTATACGTATATAAAATAAATTTCATGTCATATGTAAAAAAGATGCTATCAGTAGAGGGTATCGCTTAGTCCAGCATTCTCGAGCACAGCATAATCGCTGGTTATGTGTATTAATGATAGTCAACCGGCTGCACATGAGAGTGGGTCAACAGGAAATGGTTAAAGCTGTGCACGATTCTTAAACGATTGACTTAGGCAACAAAGTTGATGTGACTCTTTTTTACTTTTGTATACATATCTTATCTGTGCTTTAGTTACTGTTTATCAGCGTTGTCATTGGCCATGTTTATTAACATACTGGTTTTTTATTTACAGTGTCTCCACAGACTCCGTCATGACGGCCACAAACAACGATGGTGGCACACAGCCGAATCCGGTGACCGTTTGGGGTGCGCCCGCGGCGGGGCCGAGGAACACACAGGCGGCCGTATCAGTGCGACACGCCTTTAAGGCCTATGGCAAGAAGAAGAACGCCAATCAAGTGTTGAACAATTTGAATATGACAGTGCCCAAGGGCACAATGTAAGTACAAAGACACCAATACCCTTCATATGGACAGATCTGTCAGCGCGCAGCCAATGCTAATCAAGATTTCAACGAAAAAAGTGAAATGTTGACAGCTGGCAACAAATTGGAAACGGCGAAAGTAATTCACACATATCACTTAATACGACATCAATATCTGCTTTAGTTACTAAGTATATTTGGTATATGGATATATGCCATACAGAACCACATTCAATGCTAAATTCGTTTTTAATTCGAATTTCCTTGTAGCAGGTTTACGATTGCACAACAAGCGCGTATTTTCCGTGTGGCCTAATCAAAGGTCAACTGATTGCTCGCCAACTTTAATAGCCGCAATTAACTATGCTTCTACAAGTGTGTGTGTGTGTGTGTGTGTGTGTGTGTGAGAGTGTGTGTGCGATCTAAATACAAGCGTAACTAGTTTTGAGCGTCTTGTAATTGAAACAACATTTTTGCATTGTAAATTGATGCTGCGGCAAATTAAACGTGTTTACCGCGTATGTGCTCGTTGTGGCCTAGGGTTGTCAGAGCTGTTAAAAAAAAACAGAAAGAAACAGATGATTTAGCATCAGCTTATGCAAGACTCAATGCCGCAGCCGCAGACTTCTTTGTTAATTAGCCATTAAAAGTGCCTGAAAGCTTGGTCTAAGGGCATGCAAAATTCAAGCAATTCATATTAATTATTCACATTTAAAAGACACGCGCATGCTTTACAGCCGCACAAAATTGGCCAAAAAACTATTAATATGCCAAAATTGATTTACGTGCTTACCCGCTCTCTCTCTCTCTCCCTCTCTTGCTCTCTATTTGCCAGATTTTTTGGCAAACATTTAACGGCCATAAAATTCAAATCGCAAATTGTTTTTATGATTTTTAGCTTTGGCATTGGCATGACTGTTGGCCCGGCATTCTTATAGCCACAATTGATTGCGCAAACCAAAACAAACTAAAAAAAAAAATATATGAATTTCCTAACTGCATTCAATTCTGTGCTTGACCCAGTATTTAAATGTAATCCACATGCTATAACAGTTATATTTTAATATAAACTAGCTTGATCAAATTCGGCTTGACCTAGGTCAGGTTGGCAGTCAATGAACCCCAGAGCTGAAGCTTAATGGTCTTTTTACTATTTTTCTGTTTTTTTTTTGTTTTTTGGGTCGTGTCAAAGTCGCTGCGTTAATTAAAAGCTGAGACGCCGACATTTTCGTGGACGCACACAAAATGCGATTCGTTAAATGCTGCAGCATGTTAATTATAATAATAAATCCAATAACAAGCCGAAACGTGCGACCTACGTGCCGCAAAAATATTGTCAAGGGCCGCAAGCTGAAAGACCAAAAAACCAGATGATAGACGACAGACGCGTTCTCCATAACGCAGCGATAACAACAATAATATTAATTGTAATGATCGTGTTGTTATTGTTATTGTTGTTGATGATTATGGGTCTGGCAAAGAAGGTGGAGTCGGATTGCGGCATTTGTTAGCCGACTGCGAAAAACATGTCTCCGTTTTCAAGGTGAACATTTCGAAATAATTCAACTTGAACTGCTGAAATTAACATTGACATCGCCGTTGACACGGCACGAATAGCCTCACACACCCATACACACACACCTGCACTGACTTATAGGTATAGCTTATATATAGGTATGTGCGCGTCGGCACTTATTTCTCGATTTATCTAATTATTGTGCCGAGCTCGCATAAAAAGCGTTTTGCCAGCGGCCAAAAGAGCGTGCGCTTTCATGCTTGGCCAACAGCTAGAAAATAAAAACAAAATCATTTTGAACGTTGCAGTTTGCTTCATTCTCAGTTTGTGGGCGTGGCACAAATATGCTTGGCGTCAGCTTTCAGAGAGATTTTTGTTCTAACTATAAAGCTGCGGCAGATGTGCATGTGTATATTTAGCAAATAACCGAGGGCATAAGTGGGCGTGGCAAAACGTAACTTTATTTTATAATATCGAAAATATTTTGGTGGTAATAACATAGTTGAAGTGATTCGATGTAGGGCTTGAACTAATGTACCCTCTTTAGGTTTCCTTCTTTAACCTGATTGTTCACCATCCTGAAACCAATTTGGTTTGAACTTTGGTTCAATGCAATGTTGCCCAATTTAAAATTAACGTAATCATAAGAAAACGTTGTTCACAGTTCGGCCTATCATTTTTTTTGACTAAGCCCGTTAGAGGAGAAATTAAATATATTCCATATATGGAGATAAGAAATACATTTACGCCTGCTTTGCGAAGTTTTGTCCGCAAATATCTTAGCTATCGTACTTATACGGAAATATAAAAATATGACTACCAAGTCGAATCACGAAAATGTGGCTAGCATTCATTAAACTATATACAGACAGTCGGACTATTCATCAAACCAATATGCCCGTTTTACTCTCTGGGTACACGGTGCTAATCCTTTTTCACCTCTCAACAAACTCTTCCATCCACCCCCAGCTATGGCCTGCTGGGTGCCTCCGGCTGTGGCAAGACCACTCTGCTCTCCTGCATTGTGGGTCGCCGCCGTATGGATGCAGGCGAGATCTTTGTGCTGGGCGGCAAGCCGGGCACACGCGGCTCGGGCGTGCCCGGCAAGCGAGTGGGCTATATGCCGCAGGAGATAGCGCTGTATGCCGAATTCTCTATAAAAGAGACCATGATGTACTTTGGCTGGATCTTTGGCATGGAGACCAAGGAGATATTGGAGCGCTTGCAGTTTCTGCTCAACTTTCTCGATCTGCCTTCGGAGAAGCGTCTCGTGAAGAATCTGAGCGGTGGCCAGCAGCGACGCGTCAGCTTTGCTGTGGCTCTCATGCATGATCCGGAACTGTTGATTCTGGATGAGCCGACGGTGGGCGTGGATCCGCTGCTGCGCCAGAGCATCTGGAATCACTTGGTGCACATCACCAAGGCGGGCCAAAAGACGGTGATCATAACCACCCATTATATCGAAGAGGCGCGCCAGGCGCACACGGTAATTGGTACCCGAAGAGGCCAATCCACATGCGAAACTTAATGTGATGATTACTTTCAGATTGGTCTGATGCGTTCTGGCCACTTGCTGGCCGAGGAATCGCCCAGTGTGCTGCTGTCCATGTACAAGTGCATTAACCTCGAGGAGGTCTTTCTCAAGCTGTCGCGCATCCAGAGCCAAAAGGGCGATGTGACCCATGTGAATTTCAGGTGAGGATTGATTCTGTGCTCTGCATGCTGCACGTAGTTAATATGTAACTGAAACCCGTAACCGTCACTCATCTAATCTATGTATCTCTTGATTCCATTTGACCTGACACTCGCATGCTTGCAATCTATGTACCACCAACCATCTCTGTGTCTCTCTCTCTCTGTGTGTCTGTGTGTTTGTTTGTGTTGATATCGATGACAGTAACAACATCTCGTTGCATGCCATGGCCTTTGGCAGCAAGATGGATAAGC
This sequence comes from Drosophila montana, assembly GCF_035044405.1. Taxonomy (NCBI): domain Eukaryota; kingdom Metazoa; phylum Arthropoda; class Insecta; order Diptera; family Drosophilidae; genus Drosophila; species Drosophila montana. The sequence goes on along the minus strand of NW_026998620.1, from coordinate 10,987,381 downwards.
CCAGCTCCAGTCAGGAGGGCGGCGTCGTGGGTCTGAATTTCCATCAGAGCAAGGAGGTGCTGATCAACGATAGCAATGGCTCCATTTACACGGTTTGTTTGGCTCACTCTGACGCCTTCAATTTGCCCGCTAACAAGCTCTTGACTTTTCTACAGCTGAACCAGGAGCCCTACAGCCCACCGCCTTCGAAGCGTCAGAACAATCCCAACGATGAGGAGAGCTGCCAGGATTGCTTTGCGAATCTGTGCAAGGTCACCTCCAAGGGCAAGATACGCGCTCTGCTGACCAAGAATATGCTGCGCATGTGGCGCAACGTGGGCGTCATGCTGTTCATCTTTGCGCTGCCCGTGATGCAGGTTATACTCTTCTGTTTGGCCATTGGACGCGATCCACAGGGCCTCAATTTGGCCATTGTCAACAACGAAATGAACAACACGGTGGGTGCACGGATCCAGAGTTTTTCTTTAAATATTAGTTGGTTTTCTTATCTGATGTTACACCCATTTCCAACCATTTTCTCAGTGAAAATTATTTCGAATGACCGTTTTCCGCCCGTTCCACACAAATGTGTTCCGCCCGATTACCGAATTTAGAACTGAATTCTTGAAAATCAATTAATAACGTATATTATAATTTATCGTAATTTATTTCAAACCCATACGTAAATTTAAATAAATCTCATGCAAGTCCCACATTTTTACCGAGAGGGAATGAAAAAGCAATGCATCTTTTAAAATTATTTTTATGCAGATCGGATAAAAAACAAAGTTTCACTCATTTTCCACCTCAACGAGATGCTCGGTCTTAGTCCTTACTTATATAATAAAAGTTAACTGCTGTCAGAAATGCAGCTTCCAACCCTTGCCGTCAGTCAGTTAGTCAGTCAGTCAATCAGTCAGTCAGTCAGTCAGTTAATCAGTCCCTCTATTTATGAACATAAATAGATACCAGCTACTGCTTTGCTAATTAAACTTAATTACCCAACGCAGGATACCTGCTTCTGGGAGGATGGCTGTCACTTTGCCAATCTGGGTTGTCGCTACTTGAATCATTTGAACACCAGCGTGGTGAAGAGGTATTATACGGACATAGAGGACGCCAAGGCGGCGGTGCGACGGGGCGAGGCTTGGGGCGCTGTGTACATAACGGAGAACTTTACGGATGCGTTTACGGCGCGCGCTGCCTTGGGCCGGGACTCAGACGACGAGACCATTGAGCAGTCCGAGGTGAAGGTGTGGCTGGACATGTCCAATCAGCAAATCGGCGTCATGCTCAATCGTGACATACAGCTGGCCTATCGTGACTTTGCCATGGGCCTGCTCGGCCAGTGCGGCAACAATCCAAAGTTGGGCGATGTGCCCATACAGTTCAGGGATCCCATTTATGGCACAATGAATCCATCCTTTACCGATTTCGTTGCACCTGGCGTGATATTGACGTAAGTGCCAAATTGCATGATCATATGAATATTAATTGTAATTCCATGACATTATTGTTTAATTTGACATGTATATATATATGTATTTTATAGCATTGTCTTCTTCTTGGCTGTGGCATTGACGTCATCCGCGCTGATCATCGAACGCACTGAGGTGGGCAAATCGAATAACAAGAATAAGAACAACATCTCAACATGGTTGCCATTGCTTATATACTCTTCCCTTAGGGCCTGCTGGACCGCTCTTGGGTTGCCGGCGTCTCACCGGGCGAGATTCTCTTCTCACATGTCATCACCCAGTTTGTGGTCATGTGCGGTCAGACAACGTTAGTGCTCATCTTCATGCTGGTCGTCTTTGGCGTGACCAACAACGGTGAACTGTTCTGGGTGATTGTTTTGACGCTGCTCCAAGGCATGTGCGGCATGTGCTTTGGATTCCTTATCTCCTCCATTTGCGAACTGGAACGCAATGCCATACAGCTGGCGCTGGGCTCCTTCTATCCCACGTTGCTGCTGTCCGGCGTTATTTGGCCCATTGAGGGCATGCCTGTGGTGCTGAGGTAAGCTAAATCTGCTCTAATCCTCTCAAGCATTTGCTCTAAACGCTCCATTCCGCCCATCTAGATACATCTCGCTGTGCCTGCCGCTGACGCTGGCCACATCGTCTCTGCGCTCCATATTGACGCGCGGCTGGGCGATATACGAGTCGGATGTGTACATTGGCTATGTGAGCACGCTGTCCTGGATTTTGGGCTTTCTGGTGCTGACGATGCTGGTGCTGCGCTCCAAGCGCGGCTAGAGTGCGCCTGGCGCGGGGGTCTTAAGTTTTAGAAAAACTAATTTTAAATGCGTCAAACTCAATTAGTTTGCGTTTAGACTAGGCCGCGTTTAGTAGTCATCCCCTGTCTGCCCCTCCTCCCCTATGCCCCCTACACACACACTTAACGCACCTCTTAAAAATCCTGAAAATTAGCGTGTTTCCAGCTCTTTGCTTTACTTGCTGTCTTATTCACTATTCAATCTGCCTAAAGGTCATAAATTATTTAAGCACACATGCAACTTCTTCTTCTTTTACTATGTTTCATTCCTTGCAAACTTTTCCTTAATTTAAGTTGTGCACATTTTTCGTAGTTTAATTCATAAGGTTTAGGTACATAAATAAATTGTTGTAAATATTTAGAATCTGCAACGTTATCACAAAGCAAATTCAACAATGGAAATCCCAATAGCTAGTGACGTCTTGGAGCGTCGAATATTTTCGCAAACCCCTTTCAGAAACTTATTTTCTTACAAAAACCAAATAGAAAAAAACAAAAAAAAAAACGGGCAAAAAGCACACAACTAATTTTATATATTTTCAATGGACTGTGATTGTACTTTTTTTTTGTTTTAATATTGCACGCAAATTCAACTTGGGCGTGAACCCTAAGAAATATACATAAACAGAAAACAAGCGAAACAAGAAAAAATATCAAACAAAAAAAAATTAATATTGGTGGGGTTTGTTAGTAACATTAAGTAGCTTAAAACATTTTTGTATGGGTTTAAGTTTTTTAAGTTAAAACGTAATTAAATACATTAATGTTAACTATACTACTTATTTGATAATATAAATGTTATATATTTCTGTGGAAATGTTATGCTAGCGGCATAAATATTTCTCATCGAACAAAGCAACAAACAAACGAACAAAACAAAATACTTATTATTTAAGCAACATTAATTATGTGAACGCAATTATGTATAAATAATAAAATTGAATAAAATCCAAACTTAAAAGCCATTTATTTCGTAAAACTTAAGAAAAAGCCAAAGCAGTTAGTAATTTCAAATTTGAATTGGCGCTTAGTTCTGCAGCAGTCGTTACACAGCACTGTCATTGCTGCGTGAGTTGGCAGCACCGCGTTTTAGTGCTGCCCAGCGCGCGCATTGAACATATGTTCGCTGCGCTCTCAGTAGCAAGAAGAAGTATCATAACAAAGAAAATTTCGCAACTCAAGTTCAATTTAACGTTGGATATAAACAAAATGTGATAAATACATAATCAATAAAATCACATTTAACACAACAAAATGGACAAGTCCAGCGCCTATGAGAAATTCACTGGCCATGTGGACCAACTGCGTAACACAGAATGCAGGTTAGCATTTGTTTGTGTTTTTTTTTTTCTACACTGGGGCTGCAACAGACCGGCAACAGTTTGTTATTGCGCAAAGGAAAAAAGTGCCTGCAAATTGCATTATCATTCGGCATTTAAAGCATTTTATGCTGATATTGATCAAACAACATAAGTTGTTGCTGCAATTGCTCAACAACAGCCAGCACATCGGGTTGCACATTCGCAGTGACGTCATCAAATACCTTTACAATAAGCGGGTTACAGTGGGCACTCTACACAGTGAACAATGATAACAGGCAGATCTTTTAATGGCTTATATTCTCTGATTCTGTTAGGTTCTTTGTCAGAGAGTTGGTTGCTCCAGGCTTAAGCTTATAGGAACTCGGTCAAGGAAACGAACAACAATAAATTTATATAGATTGTGGATATCTGATCTATAAACATCTGAAGTGGGCATATTCTTGATCATTCCTGACAGCTGTGGCGATATAGCCATGCTCTTCTGTCCGTCAATCTATGTTTGTATGTAAACTAATATTTCAGTTATAATGAAACCTTGCCCATATGGCAGATCGGATTACATTACCGCATAGCTGTCGCAGAAAAAACTGGTTCGAAGTTGAGTTTTTATACGAGATCTTAATCAAACCTGTCGAGTTTTGCTCTGTTCCACGCAAGCTCATCCGAATCGGGTAACCATATCATATAGTTCTTATAGGAACTAAAGTTGATGTTGAGTTTATGTATGTTTTTCTGTGTATGTAAAAAGACATAAAAAAAAGTTACTTTATTTGCTGCACATTTCCTGCCTATTGTCCGCAGGCTCAAAGTAGGCAATCATCAATAGAAAATCCCTTCTTCATCATGCCACCCGTCCAAATATATTGTACGCATTATTAACTCCACAATATGGTAAACTCATTTTAGCCAAAAGCAAAAGATTGCCTGCTTCCAGCAGATTGCCGAGTGCATCATGTCGGCGGCTTTGGCCGGTCACATCAATTATGCCGCGCACTGTGGCACAGCCACCAATGTGTTGTTGCTCTTTTGCGAGGATTTCGATTCGGTGGTGCGCATGAGCGCCGAGGAGAACCTAAACAAAATCTTTCGTGCCTTGGAAAAGACGCGAGTCAGTCGCATCTTGATGGACTTATATGGTGAAATCAAGCGGAACGGTAATCAGCGGTAAGTTGGGCCATATAAATATTTTAAGCTTCCATAACTAATTAAACTTCTGTACGCTTTCCAGATCGCTACGCATTTGCCTGAATCTGTTTTCGTACTATGCGCCGCAAATCAAGGAGAAGCACATCAAATGGTATGCTGTGCGCCTGCTGCAATGCATGTCCATCATGTCGCAGCGCAAGGAGACTCTACTCCAGGAGACACTAAGCGATTTTGTCAAGCATTTTGGACGTTACGTGCAGCAGGGTCTCAACGATAGCGAAACGTGCAAATTGCTTGAGGTAAAACAGCGTAAAAATGGAAGATGGTTATAGTTAGCTAGAGTAAGGCTAGAGCTGTTTAAATAGATATATAACTAAAGAGTTATACATTAATTATAAATCCTTATTATTAGTATAAGTGAATTTACGGTGAAGACAATGTTATGTTATTCGAACTAGCCTGGGATTCGAACCTGGATTCTACCATATAATTTAGTTTGTTTTAAGGGAAGGAGAACATTAGTATCTGCTTTTTAATATGTTTAGAAGATAATTTTATGCGTCAGAAGTCAGTTAAATATTAACTTATTGTCGATTTTAAAACCTCTTATAAAAGTAATTGTATTTTAAGTCAATGTGCCTAGAGTCTAAAGCTCTAATCAACTAAATTAGCCGAGTTTGCAAGCATTTGTATATCAGAGGATTCCGGTTGTCTGTCTCAATTGCTTGCCCGACTCCCTATTGGCCGGAACGTGCCGCGCTATATGTCGATTTGTTGATTCACATCTTTCAATTTCTTTGATTGCAGACATTCCTTGGCAACATCAGCTCGGATTGCGCGGTGAAGCGTCGCTGCTCGGCACAAAATTGCATCAGTTTGATTGAGCATGCGCGCAATAGAAGCCTTATGGCCAGGCATGGACTGAGCAAAGTGATTGGTAAGCCAACAAATGCCGGATATGAAGTGTGCACGTGCACGTCTCTATATAGTATATATATACATATATATCTTTATCATAAAAAAATACCAAGTGTATCAATTGTTAATGCAGCTGTCGGCTGTGGCATTTATTTGTGCGAATATTTAGAATTGCTTTTTGTTCTCAATTGTTGTTTGTTTTCTAAACTAATCCGTGTGCCAAATGTTGTTGCAATCACAGTTGTTGTTGTTGTTTACAATTTGACGCATTTACGGAATGCAAACAGAAAAAATCGCTTTAGTTTCATCAATAATGAAAACTGTGCTTAAAAAGCGTGTAACGGCTTTAACGCGCCAAATGCCAAGTGCCACATACCTATAGACATATTCACATATATGTAAATATATGTGTGTGCGTTTGAAATATTTTTTAATATTCTAAAAAGCCACAAATCCATTGAAAATACCATTTCAAAATATACAACCCAGCGCATTGTGGACTTTGCGGGGCTTGGGGCTTAGGTTTGAGTTTGAGTTTAGGTTTGGGTTTGGGTTTGGGTTTGGGTGCTGCCCGTTGAGGACTATACAAACTAACTGTAAATGCAATCACAGTCAGTCAGAGCATTTTCTATGGTGTTTATTTGTCTGTCTGCCGTGTGTGTGTGTGCGCGCGGGCGCGTGTGTGTGCGTGTGTGCCTGGGTGAGTGCGCGCGGCAGCCACAGCTAAAACTAAAATGTCAGTTGATATAAATTATATTTCTATATTGCAGTTGGTTACCTCTCGCATGCGCTGCATAGCCAAGTATACCTATACGTAATGCATATATGTGCGGATATTTTTTTACGAATTTGTTTCGATTTTAGACAACGGAAACGAGGCAGTTTTTATTTAGCTATTTTCTGTCTGGTAACTGCAGCAATAACTGCACTGCCAACAAAAATCATACCAAATGCGAGCAACAACTACACACGAAAGAGGGAGAAGTGCATTGTATAAATTTCGAATAACAAAAAGCAAAAATACGTAAAATAAGTTTTAATTTTTGCAGCACAAATCATTTTTTATTGAATTTTCATAGAACGCTTTATTGGCAAACATGCCGTAAAGGTAAATGCGCAGCATTTTTATATTTAGGAATAGATTGCAATTTTAACTGGCGCATTTCAAGTGCATAAGTATTTGAGTTGATTTAAAAATCGCATTCAAAACTTTATACAATTACACACACAATTTGTTTACATTTAACAATTTATATTTGAATTTGGTGCCCAAAAAAAAAAAAAAAACAAAACCATAAATTTCGAATTCAGTTTTACGGTCAGAAGGTAAATTTATGCATCTAATGCCAACTGTATGTGGAATGCCATCTTTCTGGGCTGGGCTGCATTGCGCTTTTCAGCTTTTTAGTTGTTTACCTTCAAATCAACTCCTTCAACTTCTGGCCTGTGTGGCTGTGTCAACTTCCAGCCACTGCTCGGCAAGTGCATGCCACAATGGCTGGTGGCAACAACAGCAACAACAGCAACAATCACAACAACAACAACAACAACAAAAACCACAACTACTCAGTGCACAGTCTGCCGCCTCTTTTTATGGCAGCCATCAGTGTAGCACTTGCAACACACTGACGTCCCACCCCCTTTCCAAGCCCCTTTCATACGCCGCAGTCTTGTGTCTTGCGCCTTGGCATGCCCCAACAAACACTCGGTAGGAGTAAGGTCCTTAACGCTATTGCTCCTGCTGCACCTTCTGCTCCCGCTGCTCCCGCTGCTTCTGCTGTTTGTCTGTTTGTTTGAGGCTGTAAGGCAGGCAAAATGAAATTTATGCACTTGGACACTTCCCTGTAATAATTCATGCGAAATTGAATCAGATATTCATTCCTGTGCAGCTTTAAAAGGATAATCAACTTTATAAACAGCCAGCAAACAACAGCAGCTCCAAATTTATGCAGACGGCAGTTGTCGCGGCGACTCGTTGCAAAACAAAAGTGACCAAATTGTACATAAACAGCCAAGTAAACAATTTGACCAAGTTAACAAGTTATCCAAGTTCCATTTATTTTCTTTTAGGAACACTTATAATTTGATTGTAGTTTAATGATATGATGTATGGGCAAAAAGCACAACCCGCAGTTGCTTCTATTTCTTTTAAGTATTAATTATTGACATAATGGGTTTTGCATTCGCTTAAATAAATAGGAGTACGGTTTTTCAGCGATACATACTACAAAACTCAGTGCCAAAAGGAAATAATAAAGCATAGAAGCGTACGGAAGAGGCATAGAACGGCATCTTCTTCAACATTAGGTGTATAGATCAAGAATTAAGTATATCCATGCCTGTCGCTATGAACAAAGCGATTTTGGACAGTATAAAAGCTAAACATCACAGGTCACAAACTATCAACAGTAATTTAAAAAAGATTGCCTTTCTATGCGATTTTCATAAATTCAAAGAAATCTTCTAAGCTCTATCTTTTTATCTCTCATTCTTAATCTCAGTCATTCTATCTCTTACCCATTGGTAATCTCTTTGTCTTTCCTCTCTCTCTCTCAGACACACTTTGCTTTACTTGCTCTGACCTACTCTCTCTTTCTCTACCCGCTCTTTTTCTATCTATCTCTCTGTTTCTCTCAATTGCTGCTTTTCTCTCTCTTTTCCTGACACTCTTACTTTCTAGTTTTCGCTACGAATTCTCTCCTGGCCTTTCTATTTCTACCTCGTTTACTGTGTGTCCTTAAGTATTCATTTGTTTCCGCTTACTCTTATTTGCACTTAAAAATATCGCCTTTCTATGCAATTTCCATTCTCTTAAATAATCGCAAAACCCAACTATTTGTATGTTCTACTATTGGTGTGAAAGTAGCTCATCGCATGAAACAGCTAACGAATTTTTTAAAATGCTATTTAAAGGTACTTTAATTTAAATAAAAAACTTATTTCAAATAGAATTAAAAGTAGAAGGTCAAAAAAATATAATAATATTCTAACAAACGTAACATCTTTAATATTTTATAAGCTTGAGTGCTGCTCATTTCTGTGCCATTTTATATAATTCATGCAATCCATTGTCGAAATTGTCGCAACGTTGGGAATGTGGCAGCTCTTAAATGAGTGGCAGGTAGGCAGGCAGCTTCTGCAAAAGTGCCACTCAATCAAGTTGAATATTTCAGGCGTCAACTGATAAAAATGTGGCATGAAAAACTTTTCCCAGCTAGACAGGCATTGCAAGGCGCATTTCATATTAATTTGTGAGATTAAACAAACCGCGCTTTATCAGGCATTAATTGAGTGCCCTAAACGTGCCTCAAGCAGCTGAGTTCATCTTAACTCTGGCCTAAGTTCTTTGCGGGTTATGGGCGCAATTAATTGATACACACATGGAACATGGGCAACAAGTTTTATGCTGCTGCCCAAAGTCAATTGGATGGGGTCATATAAAAGTTGCTCCGGCACGGCGAAAAGTGTTTTTCAATTTTGCGGGAAACCCAAAGGAAAACGGCAAACTAATTGAGTAACAAAGTTGCAACATGGCATTTTGTGATTGGTGGCGTATACGTAATAAAAAGAGAGAGCAAACAAGCATTCAGCGCAGCCTATGTGCGCGCGTATTTGTGTGTGTGTGTGCGTGTGTGTGTGTGTGTGTGTGTGAATGCGGGAATGTGTGTGTCGACGCAAAGTCTATAAATATAAGATGAAAACTTTCCAATGAGATAAATTTAATTGGTGGCAATTTGTTGCAAGGCGTATGAGGGCGAAAGAGTGCGAAAAAGTTTCCAAAGAAATATGAACTGCAATTGGCCAAAGGTATGTGGGAGTTTGTGTGTGTGGGAGTGTGTGTGTGGGAGTGTGTGCACTGCACAGTTTGAGTTTGCGTTTTTAATTTGTGGCAGCAGCAACCATAAGTTTGGCGCCCGAACAAAAGGCATTAACCAAAAGTTGTCTATAGCTATTTATATAGAGTAACCTGATTACTTTTACTCACCTGCTTTCACCTCTTCCCTGCCAGAAATGCTGCTGATGGATCAACAGACGAGCTGCGTGCTGGGCGCCTTGGGTTTGCTGCGGCTGCTGATGCCGCAGCTTATACGCGGCTACTCATCGGATTACCAGGATGATGGCGACTCCGTGGCGGATGCCGGACAGCAGCAGCAACAACAACTGGCAGCTGCGTCTGATTGCCGGCAAATTATTGAAATTTATGATTATTGTTTGCACCTGCTGAGCACGCAGCACACAGCGAATCACGCCATCATAAATGCCGCACTGGAGGTCATCAATGGCATACTCCAGGCGCTACAGGATGGCCCACCAGCTGCGACACAGGCGGCGGGGCTGGCAGGCGTTGGCGGACTGGCGCAAAGTTTGCGCCAACTGCTGTGCAATCAACAACTGGAGCACAATGAGTATTTGCGGCGAAGGAAATCATTAAAAAATCAAATATTCCAATTGAAAAATTACGAAGTGGGTACAAGTCAACAGGAGCAGGCAGCCGGCGGTACGGCAAGGCAAATGCAAATGGCAAAGAATTCGAATGCCAAACTGCAGCAGCAAAAGTGTCAACAGCAACAACAACAACAACAGGAGCAACTGCAGATTGGCATCAACTTGCTGCAAGTCGTGGGAATTAATGCCACGGCTGATGATGCTGACACCGAGGAAGATGCTGCTGCAAGTTCCGCTGCTGATGAAGGTAAAGTAAATAATGCAGAATCTAGTTGGGCGTGTGTGTGTGTGTGAGTGTGTGCAGTCATGTGCGACTGTTACATGCCGACAGACTGACAAGCAGACAGACCGAAAGACAGACAGACTGACAGACAAGCAAACAGATAGACCGCACCGAAATCAAGAAAAGTGAGCAATGCCACTGTCACATAGAGTCTTCCTCCCCCCCCCCCCCCTGCGTTGCACCGCACCGCCAGGCCCACACAATGCACATATGAAAATTATTAGTGCATGCTTTTAGGCGGCGGCGCATGCAAAATGAGGTCAACGCGAAATTTGCATTCGCCGCTGCCAGCGACAGCAACAACTGTTTACACAAATTGTGAAGCTAAACCCAATGCGAATTCCCTTCACCTCCCCGCAGTCAAAAAAACATCGCGACATCAAATTAGAAATGCTGCACGAAGCATTAGCGAATGCGTGGCAAGCAACGCATCAGATGAGGAGGAACTCCACCAGCAGGCCCTTGATGATAACGACGATGATGGTGACGATGACATGGAGCTGCTTAGTGCCATTGCGGATGATGAGTACGATGATGGCTTCACAACGCTTTCGCAACTAAATGAGGCACAACCGACTGTGTCAGCGGTATTGAAAATGCCAAATATAACAGCTGCAGCGGCATCAGCAACAACACCAGCTGTGCATGTGGATGTGGATGTGGATGTGGATGTTGCATCAATGCCTAAACCTCAGGCCGTGCAGCATCAATCGTCGCTGCAGAATCTGCTTGCCAGCGATGACAGATCCCAGCATTTGAGTGACATCGACAATGAATCCTTCAACAGCATCGATTTCGATGCGGAAATAACAATTGCTGGCGTCAGAGAGCAACAGACAGCAGCAACAGCAACATCAACAACAACAGCAACAACAACAAACGAGTCAGCAGAGTCAATGCCAGATGCAACAGCAATTGGCACATTCTTCAACAATTTGTTGTCCCATTCAAATGCAGGTGAGTTGTTCATGCCAATACATAACTTTATTGTGTTTTGATACCTCTTAAATTAATAAGTTTGAAGGGTGTATTAACTATGGATGGAAAGTTTAGCTAAAATGTTAATGTTTTTTTAGGGATGTAAAATAGCTGTCCTCTGATCATTTATAAGGGATTTAAAAATTATTTGTGAAACGTAAATATTAGAATTATAAATTATTAGGTATTGCCTTCTCATGGATAAAGGGATTTTCTCTATATTCTAACCATTTTTTAATCCTTTGAATTAGATTTACAAGGATACAAAAGATAAAAAAAAAATAAGTAATGAATGGGAATTGTTAAGAAAACTTTTTATAAATTGTATTTAACGGTTTTAGGTGCAGATTTGATTTAAAGAATCTTTAGTAAAATCTTTAAATAGCGTTTATGAATTATATGCAAATTCTAGATCTCAATTAAACAAAATACGTATTTCATAGTTGAGCATAGATTTCATATGCCTTCCACACATAGATTTCATTATTGTACTTGAAAACGCAAATAGCGGGCGTTTGGAAAACAGTTTTCATTTGATGTTATTGGATTTCGCGGTCTGCCGTTTTTTGTTTTCCATTTCGCCGCATTTATTTACAATATTTGTGCATGGCAATCAAATTATTTGCATAATTGTGGCAGAGTGTGGGCACGGAGAGGGCGAGATGAAGAGAGAGAGAGAGAGAGAGAGAGAGAGAGAAGGAGAGCCAGGGATCGAATGAGAGTGAGACAGTTATAGAGGCCCGGAGAGGCAGACAACAAGTTGGCTACTAAATTTGCATGTTGCCTTTTGCCAATTGCACTTGCAATTTAATGAAGCGTAATTGTTGTTGTTGTGCACTATGTTGCCTGCTCCCTGTGGAGTCAACAACAACAACAACAGCAGCAACTAAATTAAATTAGGCAATGCTCGAACGAGTTACTGCCAGCGCAGAGCAGCATACATAGATGCAGATGGTAAAGAGATAGTGTGGGTGAGGCAAGGCGAGGCAGGGCGAGGCGTGGCGAGGCGCAAGTTGCATGCATCATTTGTCGCTTCAGTGGCTGCGCGTCGCTTGCAACTTTTTGTTGCTTTTGTGTCTCGTCTGTTGACATGACAACAGCAGCAACAACAACAACACAAAAGTCAATAGCATTAGCAAACAATGTTTGCCATTTGCCATTCGAGAATTGAATTCATTTCGATGGAGAAAACGGCAAAGTTGTTCAAACTTATAAACAGTTGATGAATGCATATTTGAATGCATGCGTTCATTCGCTAATGGCAGCACGTCTCGATTTGTTAGTAACAACAAGTTCTTTGTATCTCTGTGTGTGCCTGTGTGTTTGTGTGCGTACTGCGCCTGCAGGTGTAGTCAACAAAAGATTTTGCCATGAACCCCAAAAAAAAAGATACAAAAATGAAGAGATACGGTAGGCGGCTGTGTCCTCTCTTATGTGTGTGTGCGTGCGTGTGTGTGCGGGCGTGTGTGTGCGTGTGGGTGGTGTGTGTGCGTGTTAATAAGCAGTGGAAATGCTGTGCACAGAGCCGGAAGCACTAATTAAACGAATGAGTTGTATGTGCGTGCGAGAGAGTGCGCTATATGTAATGCGCTATGAGAGAAAGAGCTCGCAATATGAGTGTTAAAAAGAGCAGAAAGGAGAGAAAAAAGATGTAAAAAGAAAGCTTAAGCAACTACTTGACGTAAATGTTGGGCTTAAATTCGTCGTCTCTTTCTCCGACTGTCTGTCTGTTTGATAGTCTGTTTGTCCGTGTGTGGGCTGCGGATTAAGCTTGAAACATGGCAATGCATTTACCGCGAACAATCCTATGCGAGGACAAGCCCTTCCCCATCTCCCACCCTTGTCGGTCCCTTCACTGCCCTGTTTTAGTTACGCGAATGCTGCTGCCACTTGGCCAAAGCATCACACTGCAAGTTGGCAACAAAGTGGTTAAGACAAATGGGTTACGTGATAAAATGCGGTTACTCAAATTGCATGTATGCAAGCTTACATCTTATGTCACTGTGTGTGTGTGTGTGCTTGTGTGAGTGTGTATGTGTGTGTGTGTGTGTGTGCCTGTTTGTGGGTGTTTTAGTTTATTTAGCATTGCCAACCAGCCAGCCAGCCAGCCAGAATTGCGAGCTAGGCCAGAGGATCTAGCGTTCATTTAGCTGCTTTTGCTTTTGCATTGTTTGTTGTTGTTGTTGTTGTTGTCACGCTTGCTGCTGTTGGTTTTTGTTGCGCACTTATGCGCTATCAGCCTTTTTACGCTGCCGCCTTCACCCCCTCTTGCTAGTTATTGTTGTTGACTTTTTTCTATATATACATATGTATATCAGCCGCCGCCAATCTTCATCCGCAGCCAAAGAGCGTCACCAAATCCTGCAATTTGTATGCCCTAACAGTTGTCCAGATCATCATGTTTATCCCATTTTGTTTGGATGAAGATCTGGTTAATGCATACAAATAAAACTTACAAGTTGTTTGTTCAGGGTTCAATTTTTGACAAACAAATCACTTTTCTCACGTTGAGGCTTTAATTAATTTTTCTTGTTTATTGTTTACTATTTGTACAGAAGAAATAGTTGTTAATATTATTACATTATGTTACTTGTCACATTTTTATAACATTTACAAATCCTGTATTTAAATTGTTTCAATAATTAATATTAGTTAATTTTTTACATTGTGCTGGAAATAGTTAATTTCCTAGACAAATTCGCCTCACAAGTGTATCCAAACTTCATTATATTGCAAGTTTTTTTCCTGTTTTCATAAACAATTTTTTTTTGTTTTCGGTTACTTTGCATATGCTGCTGTGGGTAGTAGGCGAGTCTTTTGGCTGGTTATGTGTCACCCATAAAGTGGCAGCCCACATTTCCCTCACATTTCTGCACACAGTTCCACTTCTTCTTCTTGCGCGTTTTTCGTGACTGCCACGTTTCCTACGCGGTTTTCGCTATCCTCTGCCTTTTTTTGTGCTTTTCTTTCTAGGGAGTTTTTTTCTCATCTATTTTTTCCGAGTATGTGTACTCATATGTACGCCCGCTAGTTTTATTTGTCATTTTGCTGTTGTTGCTCTTATTTTTAACGTGATTTTAAATAACAAAACTGTGCAAAAAGTTCTCGGGGCTGCTGCTGCTGTTTTATAACCGTTTCAATTTGTGGCACTCAACTTTTTGGTGGGCGTAACGCCCCGCCCTTCACTGCTTAAGTAAAACTATTAAAGCATAAAATGCAGCAGACAATACAAAAGAATCACATACATGTAGAGCACATGCATGCAAGTATTTTGGGGTATATCTCGGGGGCAACTCATAAAAACTGAAGCCAACTCAGCGCATGGAGTATTGCAAGTGCCGTTGGTTAGTTCTTGGTTAACTTTATGGACGCAATGAGCCCGCTAATTGGCTGCCTATAAAACTCAAAATTATTTCCCTGATTTAGCTTTGGTTTAAGTGCGATTATGAGCTTAGCTTTATATAATATGAAAATTAAGACTTGTGGATGTTGTAATAGAACTTCTATTTGCATCTAAAAAGACTTGCAATTTTGAGATTGCGTCAACTTTGGGTTAGCTTAAATCTTTTAAAGCTTATAAATTTTACGTAATTACATAAAGCTATTCTTGAAGACCAATTAAAAGAAGGACTCTGAAGAGCCGCCATCAATATCCTTACGCTCAACCAAGCTACAATTCAGGCTGTCTGGGGTCCTTGTCCAAGCCGCCAACAAAGTAGCGAATGAGCTCGCAGATTCCTTCTTACTTGGTCCAGAGCATATACACAAAATTCATGGTGGCATCTCATTGCCAGAATCAGAAGGTGTACTTCTGGGACCCTAACAAGGGATTCAGTCAAACTTTGCTGCTCATCATTTCGCTCGTTAGAATATAAGACCTAAAACCTATACCTAGATGACTTTAGATAGGTCGTCGCCTACCTTCATCAAATGAGCAAATATTGTCTCCATCAAATTTTGAAATTGATCTTTTCATTCGCTAAAAAAGTCCGCATAGACTTCTAGTTAGCTAACATTTTATTCCTTATTCTCCATGAACTTGTCCCCTCTTGTAAGTCTTCTTCTGGTATAGGCATCTTCCTGCTTTAGTTTAAAAATGGTCCAATTATCTTATCTTATCGTGCTCCATTAAGGAACCTAATCCCCTGATCCGCGCGGGAGTAACTTATAAATGGTAATTCCTCATAAAATGTAAATTAGATAAACTTCGTTTTTATTCTTACTCTAGTACAAACAATCCTTGTCTTATCCTAGCATAAACTGCATATTATTTCACTTTCCACCTCCAGCCAGATCTTAAACGGAAGTTTCTGTTCTTCCGTTTGGCAATGTTGCTCCAATTTTAACAGCGCGTTGCATGCGGTTGGTACATCCATTAGAAAATGCTACAACAACGACAACAACAATAGCAACAGCGACTAACAGATACAGCAACTAACAGATACAGCAGCTAAATAAAAACAATTTTTTAAGCCAACTTAAGTGCGGTTGCGGTCAACGGTGGCAGCCTTGGCAGTCTCTCTCTTTCTTTCTCCTTTCTCTCTCTCTCTCCTCTCTCTTTTTTCTCGTTTAACTTATGTGTACTATAAAATTTGAGTTTTCAATTAATTTCCAATAGCAATAGCTGCAGCTAAGGATAAGAATGTGCGGCACAAGTTGACTGCATAGGAAAAAAGAGTCGAAGTACTTAGTATGCTCTTACTGAGAATGCACAATTAGCAGATACCCTGTTTATTTGTTATTCTATTTTGATATGATTCTCTGATTCAAGTGAATAACATACATATTAGCAAACCCTTTGTAGATTTTAAATCAAGGTTCAAGGAACAATTTACTTAAGTACCTATAAAACGATGCATAAAGGGTATTAGCAGCAGCTCAAGTGAATAGTTTTAAAGCTTTCAGACGGACCAAGTTCGGGCGGGGTGAGAGAGGATTTCATGTTTATTGCCATCTCGTGTTTAGAAAGTTTACAAACATTTTCCGTTTTGTTGCATTCTTAAAAGCCCCAATAGCCACGACGGCCGCGATAGACAAATGTGCCTGGTAATTGGCTACAAGTTCGGGTCGGTCCGAGAAATGGGTAGTGCCGGAGGAGAGCAGGGGTGTGGGCTAGCGAGTTGAGGTAAGCTGGTAGGGGGGCAAACTACAATTAGCTTGAGCCAACTTCGGGCTCGGCTTTAGTGTCAGGCCAAGTTATCTGGCAAAGTTTCGACTGCTCAACTGAGTTGCTTTTTGTCTTGCAGCCTCGGAGTCGGTCAGTAAGCTCTTTCGTCAATCAAGCGGCCCCAAATCCACGCCAACCAAGTCGACGCCAACCACTGATAAATCGGATGCAGCATCGACGGCTTCACTGACGCTCTCGTTGAGCTCGTTGGCCAGCAGCAGTGCGACTGGGCTGCAGGAGCATCAGCTTTCAATAACAGAGACGCCCACGCCCTTGGAGGAGACTACAGCTTCGGCCAGTGGCTCGTACACGGCATCCACGGCTCTGCTGATGGATGTGCCATCATCTGCTGCAGCAGCAGAAGCAACAGCAGAGTCTGAACTGGAGCCGCAGCTGCGTCGCACGCCCAATGGTAAGTCAGCAGCTGTCCACGTGCAGCAACTAATTAGATTCTTTATCCTGCTAGCTAATCCCTTTCTGGCGGAGAGCTCACCGCTGAAGCAAACGATATCGGGTCGTGCGCTAATCAGCGTGAAAATTGGCAGCACTCTAGAGCAATCCCTTGTCTACTACACTTCACGGCTGCTCGCCGCGCGTTTCCTGCTGACCGGCCAGGCGTCCGGTCTGCACCCGGACAATGTCAGTCGAGTGTCCATCAAGAGCCTGTCGCTGGCCGTGATGGCGCAATGTGTGCGCCTGGCTCCACGTGTTCTGCAACTGCCACTGGAGATCAGCGAGCAGGAGCTGCAGCTGCTCGAGCAGGTCAGCGCCAGCAGCACCCAAGTTTCCAGTCCGCAGAGCAGCACCAACTCGCAGCGAAGCACGGAACTGGACCAGTTGGCTGGTCAATCAATGACGGGTTCGCTGTTAGAATCAAGCATTGACAATGCGGATAATCAGTTGCTCCTTGATATCAAGGATGATCACTTTGGGCCCAGCACCTGTCCCGCCTATCTGCAGCAATCGCCCACGCTGAGTCGCAGCGCAGATGCCGCGCTGCTGCAATGCCAACTGGAGGCGAGACGCCCGTCAAATCTACGGCAGACAAGTGTGCCCGATAGTCAGCTATCCAGATCGGAAATCATAGGTAGCGCGTATCGCGCCACAGTTGCTTCTGAGGATGCGCCGCCATTGGCGCTGCCACCGCTGCCGCCCAAGCGCACCAAATCTATGCGCAGTCGCACCGGTTGCATCACAACAATTGCAACGCCCTCGCCTTTGACGACACCAAAGGCAACCGCTGGCGGTCAAGCTCTGTCGGATGTGCTGCTTTATCACGGGCACTGTGATCCCATGTTGCGCGGCGGAGTTCAGCAAATTGTGGGCAACTTTGTGCAGGCATCCAGTGCCGGTCGCAGCCTACAGCTGCAGCCTGGACTCGGGCTGTCGCATCTGCTGGCCATTTTGCTAAAGGTATGCGAGCTTTACAGTACACTGGCAACAATAGTGTTGCATAGCCACGAGCGTTCTTTGAGAACTTTGAGTGTGTGTGTGTGTGTGTGCGTGTTTGTG
This sequence comes from Drosophila montana, assembly GCF_035044405.1. NCBI lineage: Eukaryota > Metazoa > Arthropoda > Insecta > Diptera > Drosophilidae > Drosophila > Drosophila montana. Next base: position 10,969,353 of record NW_026998620.1, on the reverse strand, counting down.
CGAGTGGCTTATCTGACACGACTTAATGTGGCAAACTATGCTCTACATCCATTTATCTATTCATATATACTCGTATCTCTGCCCATTGCTTGAAACATGCACCTGCCGCTGCCCCACGTGGCAACCTTATGCATAACGCATACGCCGCGTTGTTTGCCCTGCCGTTTGGTTCTCTCCTTCCACATTCTATAAATATGCGCCTCCACCTTTTCGCTGTACGTTCTTTTTTTCTATGTTAAACCAACAAGCTAACATATTTTAACACATGCAGGCGAGCACACACGGCCCACACACACACACACACGCACACACATAGACACGTGTCCGTATCAATGGCTGCTGCTGCAAGCTTTTGAATATTTTGCAGCACTCGCTGGCGTTTGCCTTTGCCTTTGCCGTTGCCGTTGCAGTTGCAGTTGCAGCTAAGCCGGCGGCATTTTGTGTCGGGTTGTTTTTCATTTGAAAATAAGAAAGAAAATTCTTATCGCTTTCGCAATGTGCAAGTGCAAATGCCCCTAAGGGTAGCAGCGCATCCGCTGCCAAAGCCACTCCCACACACACACACACCCACATACACACACACAGACGCAGCCAAATGGAGAATGTGCGCATAACTTGCACATTGATTTCTCTCTTGAGAATTGTTAGGTACACAAATAGTATGTGGCCAGGCAGTTGGATTGGGTTAAGTCCGAGTGGGAGTTCTTCTTATTGAATTCAATAATTTAGTGGCCAGCCGAAAATTTAAATTGCACTTGGCCCGCCCAAAAGCGCAATTTGATTATGCAATGTTGTTATGCAACGAGTTGAAAAGCGGCGCGAACGTGCCAACTGAAAATCACATTAGATGCCTGCCCCATATAATGCCAGCAAATCCGTCTCAATGGCACTTGCCACATACACATACATGCACATACATATATCTATACAGTATGCAGAGTGAGATCTTCCCTAGAGTAGGGCAACTGTGATAACAATAGCCCTTTGGCAGTGCTCGCTTCGCTCCGGCGAGGAAGAGCTTGTTAAGATTCGTTAAAAATGCACACACTCGTACACCCACACACACATCTGCTTGTGCAAAACTTTTTGCTTGTGCAAACAATAAAACACAAATTCGCTTAGCAGCGCAAACTGAGCCAGAGCTCCAGCGTCTGGACTGTGCTCGGTCTGTTCTTGAGGCCAAGTATGAAGAAATTTAGTCAAAAAAAAAAAAAAACATTTTCCTTGCTTTTGCACATTTGCAGGGCTTTGAGGACGAGATACACACAGTGGTCATACAAGCGTTGAATGCATTCGATAAGATATTTCCGCATGTGGTGTCCAAATATTTGACAGGGCCGCCATGTCATTATCATGCTCATCAGAAGCGACAGCAGTTGCAGCAGCAGCAGCAGCAGCCAAGTGGACAACAAAAGGGTCCCGGCCAGGCCCAAACATTTGGCCAACAAACTTTTCCAAAGAATCTGGATAATGCCTTAAGCAGTCAGCAGCAGCAGCAGCAGGAGCAAGAGCAGCAACAATGGCACTCTAACGATGACAACTCGAGGGCAGGCGAGGCCAGGATATGTGCCAGGTCGTCAGCCACAGATAATGATGAGCTGCTAGCTGCTCTTTTGAATGATTTTCAATTGCAATCGAAGCGCTTGCAGCAGCATAGCAACAACAACAACAACAACAGCAACAAACAATATAATGAGCCTGGCCCCTGCTGTGTGTTTGCCATTTCACCGAAATTGCTCTTGAACAAACTTCGATTGTGTCGTCACAATAAATACTGGTTGGTCCAGAATAAATATGCCGAAGTTATTTCCAATTTAAATTACGTACTGCTGCGCTCCTACTACGCAAATTTCGACAGTGCCTTTGACAACAATAATAACAACGACAACAACAACAGCAACAACGACTCTAAGTTGGAGCCAAAGGATCATGGGCCAGCTACGCCTGACGCCTGCAACTGGAACACGGCCGCTTGTAACAAGGACATTGTCTGCACATATGAGGTAAGCAGTCAAATCGCCTTATTACCCAAAAAAAAAAAAGTAAACACCTGAAGCAAATCTCTCTGGCTAAACCAGAGGCTGCGGGCTTGTTTATTGTGTAGATTATTTTTGTTTTGTATACCCTTGTAGAAGGTACTATAATTTTGTCATGAAATGTGTCACGCATAGTTTCATAGGTTCTTCATTCTGTTTCAGACAGTTTATGTGTCAGAATCGTCAGGATCAGATTACTATAACATATAGCTGCCAGGGGGATGATTGAAAATTAAATTATTTTATGATCATCTCTTTTGTTTTTCAAGATACCTTAAACAAACTTGCCATAAATCTTAGAAAAACATTTTTGTGTGGAAAATATATTCTATCTTTCAATTTATCTTCTCCAAGCTCAGTAATTACGAGTTTTATTAATCTCTCAGGTCTGCACAGCCATATCCAAAGCGGACCACTATATTACATATTCCAAAAAGCTTGCGTATAAAAGCATATCTAAGCCACTCGTCTACATGAGTATTAAATCTTCGGTGTGCCTAAGGTAGTGTTTTCCTTTTTCTTTTTGGTTCCGCATTCCTGGCAACTGGCTGCAAAAGCAATTGAAGTGCGCCAACCAATCCCCACGCCGACCTCTCCACCCGTCCGGGCGTGGCCAACATCCTCTTATTGAACTTTTGTGCATTGAAGTGTGGCTCTTTGTGCATCTCTGCAGACTGCCCCCAATACGATCCGATCCGTCTGACAGTTTGTTTTGCTTTTGGGGGTTTTCGCAAAGTATTTATAAACATGCATATACATATACACACATGTATACTATATACACTCTGTATTTGTTGATTTATTATTTTGACAAAGCCAAGCAATTTGCTAAATGGTAAAAAGGGACGTACTACGTACGTGTACACACACTGAAGACTTAGCAAACAATTGTGCGCTGCGAGTGGGGCAGCAACGACTGTTGCCACATGCACTGATGAAAGAGGAAATGACACTTCTCGGGCGTATGAAAAGTCTTTGATTGAATATCCTTTGCTTTGAGTGAAAAGCTTTACAATAAATTAAAATCAATTTAATTGAAACTTAATACTGATGATTATAAGGTTATTTTTATTAATTTATTGTAAAGCTTTTCACATTAAATTATTTGAATTTGTACAAGATCGAAACGAGCTCAGATTTAAATAAGTACAAGTATTTAAACAGATTCTAGGGTTGTTTAGCCTTGTCGAGAACACAGTTCAGTCAGAGGATACTACTTTCTTAGCTTTGTAAAAAAATGAATTTTCCTAAGGAATAACATATTTTAGATTGAAAGTCATTTAACAATAGTTTGAAGTTTACAAATAAATTTTTTTTTTTTTTTTTTATTTTAAGATTTTTGGAGGCGGATACATTTTGATTTTTACTTGTGAGATTGAAATCTTTTTTAAATCTTTTAAATATTCTTCTATTAGTATAGTATATAGTTAATTTGTCGTGCAAATATATCAAACAGTTTCAAATATATATTTATCAACAATGTAGAAAAAAGACTATAGGCTTAACAGCTTAACCATTTTTTTTTAACTGTGTAGCAATTTTCATTAGAAATTTCATTTTTGTTCTGAGTTTGGTGACTAGATTAATCCAACAACAAAGTTCGATAAATTTCAAAATAAAAAGCTAGATTTTGTGATATAAAACGCCGAAAAACTCATTTTATATTTTTGTATTTTTAATTAGTTATCAGTATTCAAATTAATATAATGTGTCACATTTAGGCTAATTCAGTTGAAGCTTTTTTTACTAAAAAAAGTATGTTAAATTCTAATGTAATTCTTATGTTAATTCCAAATTAATGGTAACTACTTTTCTTGACCAAAACGTTTATCGAGAAGAGGAAATTTCATGAGGATTCAAAGAACAAATTGTTGATTAAAGTATGTTAAAATGAAAATATGATAACTTGAGTCCGATTTTGATAGGAATAATATTTAAAATGTTACTCGTTTATTAGACCCCATCTAAAAAAAGCGCCTCGCATTGTGGCCAACTTTGTTGGCAACATATTTGACTACATTTTCAAGCAATAGTTGCTTTGGTGGCGCTAGCAGATAGGTCTGAATCAGCGCAACTGGCGATTAAGATGAAACAAGTTGCCGCAAAGCTAGCCATAAATGCGAAAGTTCAAAGAGTGGTTGCCGAGATGCAACCGCAAAATTCATCTGCAGATGGTTTGGTTCAGGTTTGTAACAGGAAACGGCTTTATATAAAACTTGGCGCTGGTTTTTGATTTACAACCTGCAGTCAACTAACTCGGAAATGCTTTTCGATCCCTGCAGGCTCAATTCCTGGACGAACTTCTGCAGCTGCTGGGCGACGATGATGCGCGTGTAAGGGAGCATGCCGCCCACTGTCTTTGCCGCTTTATAATGCAAACAGCGCGCCAACAGGAGCCACCGAGCACAGCGGCAGCAACAACTACATCGACAACAGCAGCAACTAGAGTTGAGGAAGGCAACATGAATGCTGAAACTCAACAAACTAATTTCAATTTGCTTTGGGATTTTTTCGACTATCGCATATTTGGCAGCATGTCCGTGACGTTGCGTAATTTATTCCGGGCTAGCTCAACGATTGCCCCGCCAATGGCAGCCCTGGATGCTGTGGAGCACGGTCACGGGCCGTATGCTGCCACCGCAGAAGCTGTTATTGGTGTTGGTGGCACCACAATTGCGATGGGTGGTGTTGTAGGTGCAGCCGCTGCGGCGTCGGCCTACTTTGATGGCAGTTACGGTGTCGGCATCGCTGACGGCCATGTTTTTGCCATTGGATTTGAACGTCAAATTGCGCAAGAGGAAAAAGTTTTGGCAAAACTTTTGTATCGCATGACAAATAAATTGATGACGCTCAATGATAAAAATTTGCAGGTAAATATTTGTCTGGCTACCGGTCGAGAAGTTCTATCAAATAGAAACGTAACCTTATATCTGTTCTCCATCCATTCGACAGTTTGGCATAATTAACGCGCTGCGGTTGCTACTAAAGCACTTCAATTTTGTTGACTATCAACAGGCCTGGACGGAATTCAATTTTATTGAGATTTGCATGAGCTACGCCTATTACAACAGTGCAACAGCTGGCGACTTGAATTGTCAGAACGATTTGATTGATGTGATGGCCAAATTAATAGCAGGTAAGTGCCAGGCCCGTACAGACGCTGAGCAACCCTTAAGCCAGAGTTTGGTCTGCTCTCAATTTGGAAACTCATTTTCCATCCATCCATAAGCCCACATATGTTTCAATTATCAGTTACCCCAAAATGCAACTATCAACTGCAAAATCTATCTATAGATACAAAGATACATATGTATCCCAAGCCTTACACATAGATTTTCATTCATACACGTTTGCTTAAATGAGATCTCAGTTTGTGTGGGCTTCGTAACTTTAATGTTACTTGGAATTGATTTAATGTTTATTAAAATCAAACAAAAAAAATTATATAATTCAAAATTTGTTTATAATTGTATTGCATTGTACTAAATGCCATAGAAATAGCCATATAAATCATTTTAATTAATTGTTTGTCATTAAATGAATTTACATAAATATATTTGTGCTGCCTTTGGTGCTTGGATGTGCAACAATACTTTTATTTGCATTTTTTTCTGCCGTTTTGCTTTGTTTTAATTGTAATTTTAATGAAGCAAAAGCACAAATTAGCATAAATATTTTTAATTTTCTATCAGCATAATAATTCAATTTGAGACCAACTTTTTTGTACAAACTGAAGTAATTAAAAAAGCGAGTTGTACTGCTACTGCAAGAGATGAGGGACTATCAAATACTCTACACTACAAACGCTTGACAATGTTTGTGTTAAACAGTTTAACTAGTTAAACTAATTAGTGCTGAGATAGATGAAATAATCGCTCTTTCATCAATATAAATATATTTTACTTTATTGTCTGCCCCCGCTCTTAGCTAAATCTCCTTTAGTTAAATAAAATATACTAGTATAAATCATTTTTGACTGTACACTCGCATAAGTATATGGCTTATTATATACGCCTATTTGTTTAATTTATAATGGGTTTTGTGTATTTATTTCAAATTGAAATTCAATGCAACTAACTAACTGCACACTCATTGCCAAATCAAGCATTCAGCGCGGCAATTGTTAAACATTTAAGTATTTGATATCAACTTGGTTGCGTGTAATTAAATAATTTTTAACAGTTCCATTAGCAAAACTCGCCCTCCCAGAAGAGGCAACAACAATAATAGGCAGAAACAACAATAATGACAACCGAAGCGAATCGCGCGCTAATAAACATTTTAATTCAATTTACCAAATTGCATAAACCAAAAAACCAAACTTCAACTTAATTTCATTATTGGCATTTACACGACGCCCAACCACGCCCATTATCAAACTGTTGTCGCTGTCAGCAACAGAGTTAGAGTTTAATTTTTATTATTCACTTTTTTTACGTATTTATTTATTTTTTTATTTATTTTTATTTTTTACATTGATTACCAGCCGCGTATTTGCAATGCGCTAATGCAATCTACCATAATCAAAAAGTAATTAAATTATTAATAAACCATTAAATGTAAAATAGTTTTCGTGCCACTCGCATCATGTGGCACGCGGCCCTTACCCCTGCCAGTCTTCCTCTTTACCGCAGCCATTGCAATTTGCATTTGTGCATTTTTGCATAAGCAAATAATTTAATTTTGAAGCCGTGAGCGCTTTCGCACCTCCAACTATGGCCCAACCATGTAACATATAAATATTTATACATCCATGTATGCACGTATGCATGTGTGTGTGTGTGTGTGTGTGTGTGTGCGTGTTCATGCATCCGAGCATCGATTTCAAAACAAAATCGCCAAATGTTTTACGGCTTTTTGGCGAGTGTTTTGCGATAAGTTTTGACAGTATGCAAATCATATTGTTGGCATGTGAGAACCAACAAAAACATGCACGAGTGCTTTAGGCTGGCGTGTCCGACCGTGAAATGCTCTAAAGTCATATCTTGCTCTGCTATAAATACGTATATATAAATATATGCAAAATCAAAACCACTGAAAAACGTATATTATTATTATTATTAATTTTGTACTCTCAATTTATAGGAAATACAAGAAAATAGGCATATTTGTAAAGTAAACTTGTTCTACAGAAGAATTGATCTGCTCTTACAGTATGAGAGTGCGAATATGTGCCATATAAGGTTCAGCTGATATCATAATATAGTATACTTGAAGCCACTTGCTGGCTGTTGGGCATGCTGTTATTTTAGTATTTACATATATTTAATGTACACAATTTAATTTTGACAACTTAAAGAGTCGCAAGCCCATTCGTCAAACCCCCCACTTCACACACTCATTTTATTTAAACGCAAATTTTAATACCCCGCATTATGAGCGAAATGAATATGCAGTCGTTTTCAGTGAGCCACGAGCTCATTTGCGGACCGTTCAATTAAAAACAGAATATTCCGGATTGGCTGTCTATAAATGCCTGACTGATAGCCCAAGTGTATATCAAATTGACAACAACAGACTGCCGTGTCATGTCTCCGTTGAGGTGCGCACTGCCGCGGGCTCGTGGCATTAATAAAAATAATATTACGCATACGCACAGTGCGACAGTGGTGCATAATTGCCATGTATTTATTTATTGTTAATACTCACTCTCCCTCGCTCTCTTTCCGTGCAAACATGTTTAAAGACTACTTCAAGTTTATTACTTTAATTTTCCGTACTGTGCCTCGCCAATTCTTTGGGTTGCATGCCGCATAGCCCTTGCTACTTGGCTCCAGAGCAGTTGCGCCATAATCGAACTGTGGCGCGCCGATGCCATGAATATGCGCCCACATAAATAAATATAAATTAGTAACGGAACTGTGGCATCGTCTCATTATGTACAATTTTCAATTAATTAGTTAATGTAATGCGAACTCCAGCCTGTGCTATCCCGCCGTCCCCCTCATCTCACCCACTGTAGCTCCTGGCCTGGCACCGCATTGTCGTTTGGCTGGCAGCTCTGGGAGGGAGGTTGTTGTTTTAAATGGCTCCCCAAACACTTAATTTTTATAAATATTTATGCGAATACAATTTAATTTATTTGTACAACAACAAAAAAAAAACAAAAAAAAGGCATAATAATAAAATTTTTTGTATGCTTGCATCTTCTTTGCGCACACAAATAAAAATTTATTTAGTATTTGCTGGCGTTGCATTGTTGACACATAAATTGAAATGTTGCACACACACACACACGCGTGCACGCACGTTTAATGAATTCATATAAATCATTGCGTACTTTGAAGCGTTTTCCGCTTGTTACCTATGCAATTTTTGCTTTAATTTCACATTATTTGTTTGCTTTCGATATTTATATAGTCATGTGGGATATCTCTTCTCTTTTTATTTTTTGCTCATCGCGTATAGTTCATTTTTCCCCAATGCAAATCCATTAAATGGATTTTTAATTTTCCGAGCTGCAATTACTCGGCATTTGTATAATTTTAAGCATCAGTTGGCATTTTAACACAATTAGCTGGTGCTGCGTACATTGCTTAATTTGTCATTAATATGCTGCAAATACTTACCGCACACCGTACTCTGCTCTTCCGCTCTCCCATCTAGGTGGCATGTTAAGCTCGGGCGAGGCACCACCCACAGCCCAGCTGGACTTTCTGCTGCGTCACTGCGTCAAGCTGCTCAACATTTACTATCATCTGGTGGGCAATCAGCGTCCAGTGCAGCCGAGCGGCAGCGGCAGCAGCATCAGCATCAGCGGTGGCAGCAACAACACCAAGCCTTCCAAGACCGTCAAGAGTGAGCTCTTCACGCTGGGCGGCAGTGGCAGGGAGACGCTAGCGGCACTGCAGGCGATGGGTTACTTTGCCAGCGATTACGTTTACATGAAACTTTACAACATTTTAAGAGGTGCTAATGACAGCTACAAGGTAAGTCAAAGCCGCAGGTGAAGACAGCTATGGACTGTACGGGTGAGGGGGCGTGGCGCCATTAAGTCGCGGCTGGTGCGCTGAAATGGCAAAAGTTCTTGGGGCACGTGCACCGAGATTTGCCAATTCTTCTTCAAGTTTGCAGTCGCGGCTCCAATTGCACGTTGCACGTACAACGCAATGCGCCGTTTTATATGCAACACTTTCGGGCAGTGCTGCCTTGCAATGAGTTGTAAAAAAATGCAACCAGCGACGAAATGCTGGCAACGTACTCGACTCTTGACTTCAACTTTGTGACTTGACTTGCCACACAGCTAAACTTGCCCCAACTTGGGGCGTGGCCAATAAAAGCCAACGCTTTTAGCTTGGCTTTTAGCCGCTCATTCGGTAACCCACTCTTGTCTCTGCTTGCAGATAACCATAAATCACGAAGCTGGCGGCTTATTAATTTGCCTGCTGAAGAGCTGCCTCAACGCGCTGAGCCTGTGCCTGGAGGCATCGACGCCTTCGCCACCGCCACCGCCGCCGGCGCCTGCGACCGCAACGCTTGCAACTGCAAACGCGTCAGCTCTGAAATTAATTGAAGAAATACTACAGTATTTGACCAAGCTAATAAATTATGCGCCCGGCGAGTGCGTTGCATGTCTGCGGCAACTGCTGAAATATTTATTTGGCCAAAATTATGCAAGCCAAGAGCAGAGGCAGCCCCATGGATACCATGCCACATTTGTGCGTCCCTACTTTGTGGCCAAGCGCTCTGCCAGTGCCAGTGCCAGTGGCGACTTTACATTGTTGGGCTCAACAACAGCAGCAACAACAACGCCAGCAGAAGCGACGGCAACAACACAACAACTAATTGCATCGCAGTCTGCTCTAGGCGCGCTTTTTGTGCGGGGCATGCAGCCGAACGCACCGCCGGCGGGTGACTGCGTCCGGCTTATAAAGCTGTTCGAGCCGCTGGTCATCTACTGTTTGACGGTGAGTTTGCTAATTAATTTTAGTAGTTGCCAATTTGTTTGATTAAAAATGCGCAGACACAAAAGCCACCTGCCACAGGTGCGGACGCATGCACACCCTCCAGTGTCCATGTTGTACGCATTCATATTTTATTTATGGCAAACATTTGCGTAGCACTCGTATTCATGCATTCTCAACCCATCCCACCCACACCCCGCCCCCATCTCGACAGCTCTTCATGAAGTGCAATGCGTTGATACAGGCGCCCATATTGAAGCTACTATCGCAGCTGCTGGACCTGAATGTTACCTACAGCATACTGGACTCAAAGAGCGTTATTTTTGAGCAAATACTAAACAATTTGGACCTAATTGAAAGTGGCATCGACAGGTGAGTGCACTTTAGTGCCTGCATAGTTGGAGTATGCAATTAATGCGTTGCCGTTGCATAAAACGAGCTCTAATCATATTATAAATGCAAAGTATACGGCTTGTTTTTCGAGAGTGTTATTCGTATATCAGCGTATAATCTTTGTTAAATGTAATTTAAGTTTGTGTTAGCCGGTTATTTTTAAAAAATTGAAAGATTTTGTCTGATTACATATTATAGGGTTTATTATATCATGAGCTAGAATATATTCTGAAAGTAATTTAAGTTTGTATAATGCCATCTACTGAATCTATTGGGCAAAAAATTAATATTTGATGCGGTTAATTGGTTAACACTTTTTCATTTAAATAATGTGATTTAATAAGTTGTATAAAAATTTATATAAACTTAAATGAATTGCCCTAAAGTCTGCTCCGTTTTCTGTTTTCTCTCTAAGTTTTTTTTTCAACGAGGTTCACTACCGTCAACAAATTGAAAATGAATAACAGGCAGAAGAAACCTGTCAGTCTGTCCGCGTGTATGTTTAAACATCTCTATCTCAGATATTATAATAAGAAGAGAAAGCCAATTATGTAAGAAAGCATACAAAAGTCTGGAATATATAACTTTTTAGATATATTAAAGACAATATTATTTCTAACCTGTCCAAGAAACAGATTGATCGGGCTCAACCCAGTACGTTTTCATTCTGCGACTTTGTAGGATTCCTTCAAAGCCTCAATATAATTTGCATATTTATTTCAATGAAGTTCCCATGGTTTATTGCGTTTTGGTTCTTTTTCACAGAAATGCGCCCATCATAGTGCCAGTGATGCTTAAGTTTCTTATGCAGCTGACACACAAGAGCGATCGCCAGCTTATAACCATACCGAAGATCATAAGCATAACCAACAATTTGTTGGCCAATGGCGCTGTGCGAGATGTGGCGCTGCTGGCGCTGAAAACGCTCAGCTACGAGCTATTCTTTATGCACAGTCCGCTTGACGAGGCGCTGGAGGAGGATGCGTCGGCCCAGCAGCAGCGGCGTGGCAGCTGCCAGAGTCCGCTGACTGCTGTGCCGACGCAGGACACAAAGGAGGCGCTGCTGGCACAACGACGCGAACTGGACACACAAAAGGAAGTTGTGCTGGGCATGCTGGAGAAGTTCATTGATGCACGGGCCGTGCAACAATTGTTGGCACTATTGCTGCTGTACGAGCGCAGCTTGCAACATTTGGATGCGCCCAAATATCTAAGCGCACAGGATGCGAATGTACTTTATGGAATGGTCTGTCGCTCGCTTGCCACCGGACAGCTGCGACTGCACACATTCGGTGATCTGCGGCTGCTGGAAAGCTGCTTTCGCAACAATGGCAACTATGTCCTGGCCGACAGCAAGGAATTTCTGCAATTGCTACAGCTCTTCATTGAACAGGTGAGCCATAAGCCCCAGAATTCACATGCGGTAAGTAAATGAATTTCGTATGAATGAAGCGCATTCACACAGACAGCAGCAGTTACATTGAATATTTCATGGAATAGGCTCCTTATAACTTTGCGGTTATATTTGCTACTGCTCATAAATATGCGTCTGACTAATGCCTGTTTTAAGTACATGCAACTTACGTATGCAGCGTCAAATCTCTTGAAATATTGATTAACACGACCATTGAGCATTGACAAAATTGTGTTGCCTCGCTGTTGCAAGCAATATATTGACACTTTCCATGGCACTCAATTGAATTTGTGCTCGAAATCCATTAAATGGCATAATTGAAATAATGACATTTATCAATAGTGCCACACACATACACACACACACACACAGACTGCTAATGCTACGAATTGAGTGTTATCATCTTTCATTCGATTCAGTTGAAACGACAATAACAAAACATGGCATTTAATTTTCGCTTATTGGCATTAAATTTCCGTTTATTCTCGCATTGCCGAGTTGAAAGACAGCTCGGTATGTCTTTGGTTCCCGTCTATTAATTTTGCCTACAGCTGCCAATTGTTACCACAGTTATCCATTACTCAAGCAGAAATATGGGGTAGAATAGACAGCATATGAATTGAATAATTGACGTACAAATTAAATGAAGTGTCTCATTATTTGAACAATTATGAGTGAGTTTATTATTATTATTTTAAGTATATGATATGGCCTTTGGCTATATTCAAACATAAGCCTCGTACTCGAACAAGTAGCTTGGCTTTTCCATTGACTAAATGACTCAATCATCTACCCAGCACTGCGTATAGGATAGTATTTTATATTCTTTCTGCATAATTAATAACAGAGTAAAAATCAAAAATATTATAAGCAAAGGAGTAGTGGCATTATGATCTTAACATAGTCATCAAATATAGGGGCTAATATAGAGTATTCCATAGTCGCGAAGCAATTGTTGTTATTTCGCGTACAGTTCATGTAACTTAATCTGTGCAAAGTATGAATTTCTTAAAATCCGATAAATGCGACTAATGTAGACACTAACAGGAAGTAACGGCGAAGCTTGAATTCCCTTGCAGACATATAATATACGTGAGCTATTTTTGAAGCCTAGAATTATTTCTATCAAGAACTCAGTTTCCAACCGATTGTTCAAAGAGGAGCTATATGATACGGAAGCTCGATGTTGATTGGACTTTTCTGATATGCTAGGAGTACTGTGAAGCTCACAAATTAAAGACTGGGTTATGATATGATGAACACATATTGATTCCATATCGATTGACTGTATGCTTTTGGACACATCTGCCTCTATGTGTTTCATACATTGTGAACAAATTGTAAGACTTGCTGCAAGCGTTTCACATATCACAGGGATATGTAATAGATATGTTATAGAAACTAGATTATTATCATTATTTTAAGGCATTCACTTGGAAGATTTCCCTAAAAACAAGCTGTGGCCAAAGTATTAAATTCCTTTTATTTTAAATTTAAATGGAAGTGGTTTCTATTCTGTGTATTTATTTCACTTGTTTGCCACACGGTGTTGCACGTAAAGTAGGCACGGCAAATGGTTCATTTAACACTCGTGCATCAGTTGGCCTTGTGGGGCCTGCGGCTGGGCCTGAAGGGGGGGCGTGTTGGCTTGTGGGTTCATCAGCGATTTGTCACTTACCTCCCTACCCCTTTCACCTGTCCGACAATGCGCCTGCTTATTTGCATTTACATGCACACGAATGCATTTTGCAGCTCTTTGCGGCGCATATATGTATATATTTATATATACATGTGTGTTTTTTTATTTTTGTCCCTTGCAGTTGTTGTTGCATGTGGCGCCGTAGTTAATGTGGCACATGTCGTATACGTGACATTTTTAATACCTACGCTTCAACGCCGCACATTTTCAACTATTAATGCGCATTTAAGCTACACATGCATTAACTGTCGCCCTGCCGAGCTATCAGGCCAGTCGGACCCCCGGCCACTGGCAGAGTTTCAGTCGAAGCAACGGCCAGACTGTTATGCTGCTCGCAAACCAACTTAATTACACACCTAGTGCATGTGTATGTGTGTGCGTGTGTGTAAACACTCACTTGCATATGAAGCGAACTGCTTGTCCGGCCAGAGTCTCGGCTCATATCCTGTTGATACATCGGCATGCATCACGTGTCTAACGTTCAGAACTAAATCGTTTACTTTAACGGCGGCTTTCTAGCCAGCCAGACTACTTATAAATATTCCACGTTTCTCCATGTTGGCATTGGCTACATTTCGCTTAATTAAAATTGAAATTAAACAGCATGGCTTAACAACTTGAATCAATTATAGTTTTTTTAATTTGACGAGAAAGTAAACCAAAACAGTTAAAAAAGAACGGGTAAGAGAGCTCGAGTTGTTAATGAACGACTAGAAAATGCCCTGTACGCAATGCAGTAATTCTTTACGCACATGCACAAAAAGAAAATTATACGAGTACCAAAATGCCACATTTAAAATATTTATATGTACATTTTATTTAACTATTATCGTTTTGCAGAAAACTTTAAAAGAATATAGCCTTGATATGCATATGGCAGAGTTACATCAACAACTTGAGGTCTAGAGCTTTGATAGTTTTATAGTGTCAGAGATCTATCCGTTCACATAGTCGGATGAACATGACTAGGTCGACTCGGCTGTTAGAGCTGACTAAGTAAATATTTAATTAACGAAGTCGGTAATGGTTTTTTTGGTCTGTTACATTCATGTTCACAACTCAATTAAACCTAATTTGTATCCTTCTTGTAACCAGAACAGAGTATATATCAGGAATGCCTTATGTGAATTTTTAGTAGAAGTTACCCTTCACCAAGGTTCAAATTACCTGAAAAGAATGGCAGTTTTTAGTTGTTTGTCAATTTAAGCGGAAATTTTAACATTATGAAACCTTTTGAAATAAGAATGCAGAGCTGAGCAGCAAATATTATACGTTGATATACTTTAGATCAGTCTATGTTAAAGTGTGCTAAAGGTCTACTGTTGGGTGACACAGGGCACATATTTAAGATTCATATATGGTACTCTATAAATTAACTTAAGTTATTAAAGTCATACGCAGATATTTTGATATTGATTTCATTGATTTTTTTTTTAAGATGTGGTAAATTAAAGTATTTATTTGATATAATTATTTTTAATTTATATACATTGAAGTATTTATTAAATGGATCAGAGGTTCTTCAATTTATTTCGTCTAGCACCCGCTTTCAGACATCAATAACTTTCTGGAATCCCTTAAATTGTCTGCAGATCTTCACTCAATAAAAGTTTTCTTTTGTTGCTTCTCAACTCCAGAGCTCAGTTTTCTCACTCTTATTCGATTGGTTTTTTCTTTGCTTTGTCTTAGCCTTTTAATTATGATAGCTGATATCAGCGCAGATTTTTCTTTCAAACAATTTGTGAGACAGCGATTTGCTATTAGCGACTTATGTATCAGCCAGGATTCAGGAAATTGCATGGCATTAACAGGCAACGGAATGCTTCGCATGTCGCTTTGGCCAAATGCTAATTTCCGCTGCTTCTTGGCCATTAAGGGCTTACTTTGTAGTCTCTAATTAGGACCTGAGCTTGATTGCAACTCAATTAACGCGAGCAATTGGCGGTTGCATTGACTAAAGTCATGTCGGCGATGAGCTTGCAACGTGGAATACTTAAAAAACACCATGCCTTTGTATGCGATTATAGTATATAATTAACGCTCTTTGCCTATCAAATACACTTTTTTTTATGAATACAGGGTATTAATATCTAGCCGCCCACGCACTTTTTGCCAGCCAGGTGGGCATGAGTAATTAAGTCGGGCAATGAGCGCATAAGTCAATGCACGAATGGCTGAGCAACAGCCTTTTGTGTATATATGTGAGTGTTGGAAAAACTTTATACCATCAACATTTTAATTGAAATTGAAAATGCGCCGCAACTTAAATAACATTTTGCGTGTAAACATTAAAAATGCAAGCAAGAGGCGTTTCACAAAATAAAAAAATGCTTATTTGGAAATTAAACGCTGGCAGGCAGCGTGTGGCAAATTTAATTGCATTGCATGCATACTACCAGTGTGCGTGTGTATGCGTGTGTGTGAGTGTGTGCATGGGAGTATCCTTTCTAATTACTGCCGGAAAATATGTTGATGTTGTCGCTGGCAACTTTGTTACTGCAATTTATGCAAAGTTTCACACTTTGTCGCACTGGCGACCAAAACGTAGGAGTCATCCTCAAAACTAACATTTATCCCAACACTCTCTGTCTCCCTTCTCTGCACTCTACTCTCTCGCCTGCAGGAAGTTGGCAACTTTGGTGATTTAGCACTGGCAATGATAATGCTGGCAAATGTAATCCTGAAAACCGAAGAAATTTATCTGGTGAATCACATAAAACTTTATCTGAAAAATAATCCAACGGCCGAGCGACGGCTGCAGGCCGCAGCAGCAGCCGCAGCCGCAGCCACTGTCACATCAACAACAGCATCAGCCCCAGAATCAAGCACACTCCACTGGCAGGATGAAGCACCTTCGACATCTTCGGCAGCTGCTGCTGCTAGAGCCACCGCTGCAGCTGCCGCCGCCTCCAACCGAAGCGCCGCGCGACCCACCATCAGCGAAATTAACTACTTTGCCAAAGTTTTGAGCGAGAAGCTGCTCGGCTGCCTGGATGCGCTGCTGGCTCTGGGCTCTGGCTCAACCCAGGCCGGCCACGCCTACTGCCAACTGGCCGGGCGGTTCGTTAACGCGCTGCACAATGTTTGCTGTCGCTCACGGCATAAGGATGCGTTGCAATCAGTTTTTCGCTTGGTTCTGGCCGAATCTGAATTTCTCTGTAAATACTACAATTTACTCCTGATGAGTGCCGAGGACGGCGATGCCCTGGAGCCCGTTTTGCTGGCCTGCCTGCAGCTGCTGTTGTCCATGCGTCTGCTGGAGCCGATGGTGCTGCTGGGGCAGGCAGCGGAGCTGCCGTTAAAATGGAGCCTGCAGCGTGCAATGCTCCATGAAGTTTGCCAGGAAAGTGTGGTAAGTAGTGGGTAGGCGGCGGGGCTGTAGGGCGGCACAGCTGGTCGCACATTAGTTTAATTTGAATTTGGCAGCTGATTTGGCCACTGGCTGTGCCGCCGACACCAAACAGTGAGAGTCTGGCCAGCTGACAGTTGCCGTGCTCGTAATTTTGCGGTTCGCCGCGTCGGGTTTGGTTTTTGGTTTCCGGTTTACGGATTCCGGTTGAAACTACGCGCTACTCACACACCGCGATAATTTAAATTGTTGCCCAATGGCCTGGCTTAAAGATGCGCTCAGTACTGCGCATAATTTTAATTGATTGCCACTCGAACATGCGCCAGTTGTCGGCTAATGGCTGCGCCCAGGCCCGCAGAGGGAAATTGTTTGGGTGGGCTATACGCAAATCACAACCAACTAATTGCAGGCAATAGATTGGAGTCCGCAACAAGTGCGCCGCCTGTGCGCTGGCAAGTATCTGAATTTCCTAATTGCTGACCACTTGGAATTCCTTAGCGAGCTCTGCCAAGTGCGTCCCGAGTGCGGCTCATTACTGCTGGCGGCGCTGCTACGCCATTCGCACAACTTGAACAAAGTAAGATGAAATTTAGTATTTTTGCATTACAATGCGGCGCCTGGCGCCTTTGTTTGTGGCATCCTTTCTTTTCATTTTTACTTTTCCCTGCAGCACTCGATACGCAGCATCTTGCGTCTGCTATGCTGCATTTGCGTGCCGCAGCAGCAGGACAATGCGGCGCTCACATTGCAGGCGCTACAGCTGCTCAGTCGACTCCATCAGCTGCACGACGGCCAGCGGGCACTGCAGCTGCCCATGGAGCGCCTGGCACGAAGACTGGCCGCCCAGAGTAGTCCGGCCACCAGGAGCAGCATCTATGAGCGACTCCTGCAAGGCGAACTGGCCGGAGACGAGGACCAGGACGAGCTGCGCACCATGCTGTGAGTAATGGGCCCAATTACGCACTGAGTGCTGTGACTCTTGACAACTATTTAAATCAATTTGGCGCTACACTCAAAGAAAAATAAAGACTACCCTCTATCGATTGGCTGCCTGCAACCAACTCAAGAGAATATTCCAATTTTCCTATCCTAGTAAAAATGACAGTTGAAAAGCAAATCGATTTTGGGGGAAAAGCCACAAATGGGATAAATGTAAAATTGCCAACTAAATTCTTTTTGGGGTAATCTCCCCTTCACGCAAAAGCAATTGGCAGGAAAATTATAGAAAAATTTGATAGAAAATTCTAAATATTTTCCGCAAGTGTATTTGCAGATCGTTGTGTTTTGTTGAATGCCAAAATTTTCATGTTTTATATTTTCATTTCATGGCAGGCTGAAGGACCTGGAGTGCCCGCAGGACAATAGCGCAGCTGCACCGCCGCGCATAATTGATGAGAGCTGGCTCTTTGGCCAGGTAAGTGGTTCCGCTAATTTACGAGCCCCTTCGCGCCCTGCTCGCTGCTGCCTGCTCAACCATTTGCCGTTTTCTTTGTGCCTCCACAGCTAATCAAATTTGCCACACAGCACGCGGAGGCGCCGCAACAGCAACAGCAGCTGATGCGACTGCTGCTCGAGATTCAGTCGGAGGCCAAGCTGCAGCGTCTGCTGCGCAGCCTGGGTCCTGTGCAGGAGGCGCGACTGCTGCGGCATGCACTCGATGGCGCTCTGTCGTCCATGGTAGCCGCCTTCAGGCAGAAGTGCATCCAGCATGCGCCACACATTAACTATATGCAGTTGCCGCCGCTGGCGCGTGTTGCCTGTGCGTCGCTTATGACGCGGCTGGCCCAGACGCAGCATCTGGCAGTGGACAGTGCGGAGCAATTGGATGTGGCTCGGGCATTGAGCACGCTGCTGGTGTCCATACGGAGCCTGGAGCAAGCGGCGCTTATTTACATCGATGCCAAGCACATCGAGAAGTTTGTGGTCGAACATTTGCTGCGCCCGGAGCAGCTGCCCGCACTGCTCGCATATGCGCGCCGCTTGGCCAGCGCCGCCGTCCAACTGCTACAAGCTGGCAGAGATCCAAATGATGGACTGGGCGCACTGCTGGGCTGCCTGGATGAGCTGCTGCGGCAGCCACGCATCTGGTGGGCACTCAATGCCAGCAGTGATGAATTACGTGTGGAGCTGCTGCAAGTACCGGTGCATGCCGCTTGCCACATGCTGCAGGACACGGTTTTCTATCAGCGACATCGCCTGCAGAGCGCCCAGCCGCCAGCGCAGGCAATTTTCTTAGCCAAATTGATTGAAACGCAAATTGATATCGGTTGCTTGCTGCCGGCCAACGAATTGGTTTACCTGCCGTTTGCCGGCCATGAGTTGGCGCCGCTTCAAGTGCCGCTGGTATGTGACATTGCACATTTAACATGCCGACTTGCTGGCTGCAGCTGCCTTAAATCATTTGCCATATTTTGCAGCCCCTTATCGCATCCATTGGCACCTCGCTGCTGCGCTTACATCAGCTTTATGCCTACGCAGTGACGCCCTACGAGCTCGTCCAACAGCAGCAGCAGCAGCTGCCACCGTCGACGACAGCCAGGGTCGATGGCAAACTGCCCCCCATACCTGTGGATAGCCTCAGTGATGTGGATGTGCTGCGTCAGTTCGTCAAGCGGTAAGTGTAGCTGGCAATTTCTGCTGCTAATTAAGTTAACTTATAGTGCTGCTGCCTGTTGCTGATTGCTGGTTGCTTGGGCCACTTAAGTTATGATACGTTTGAAGACGACTTTCAGCTGCTGTCCCCATGGCTGACCATGGCTGAGCAGCTATCTTTGCCACACACAGCAGCAAACATTACAATTATTGTATTTACAACAACGACAATTGTTTCTGACAATGCTCTGACAGAGCTCTGACGCGAGCTTGGCAGCAACATGCAGCGTTGACGACAATCTGAGATGAGGATAAGGACAGCAGTGGCTAAACCGCAACCGGAAACAGCAGCATCCTGTATTAGATGCAGTTTGCATGTGTGTGTGTTCGTGTGTATTGGTGTGTGTTTGTGTCTGTAAGTTGTCATTGTCATCACAGTGCTTATGTCCGTTGTCTGCGTCTGTCTTTATGTCTTGGACTGAGCGTTGCTTGTTTGCCTCGTCCTTGTTGACTGACAGCTTCCACTTCGCTGCTGCGGCTGCTGCTGCTGTTGCTGCTGCTTCTGTTCGTGTCATTGTTTCCATGCCAGTCGTCATCATTACGCTGTCAGTGCTTGAATTGTCATCAGCCAGAAATTTTGGGCGTATTACTCTGTGTGTGTGTGCGCCTGACCAGCCTAAAAGTTGCAAACATTCCAGCTTTGCCCTTAAAGCGCCATACGCGCATTCCATTTTTCGTAGCTTGGCAAAAGCGCAAACATCAAAACCACATCAGCGGCAATGGCATCAGCAACAGCACCAGCACCACCCAGCCTCGCAGCACAACAGAAGCCGCACAACAAGCGCCCAGCTCGCGGCAACGACAAAATCCCCCAAAGGGCTGACAGAGCGGAACATCAACAGCTCTATTAGATGAAGCTGTGACGACGATGACGACGACGACGACGAGGTGGGTGATGCTGTGACAGCCAGAGGCTTAGCAGGGCAGGGCATGGCAGGGCTAGCATGCGCGTATAGACAAGCACTTTAGACTCGAAGGCGAACGCTGCGGGCTGGGATTTCAGTTAATAAAAGCGGGGGGGAGGAGAGTGTTGGGGCAAACTGAAAGATATAACAGCAGCAACAGCAGCGCAACGGAGGCAGTCAGCGATATAAACAAATTATGAGCAGCAAAGTGAGATAAATGCATGTGTGCGTGTCAGCGAAACAGAGAGCGACCAAGACATAGAGAGTGGGAGAGGGAGCGTGAAGGAGGCGAGCATTAACTGCGCGAAAGGGCGCCTCATGTGAGGATTCAGTTCGCTGCTGTCTCACATAGTTGCTAATTGCGCACAAACCACTGAACCCAGCCAGCAACAGCAGCAACGAATAACAATTTTAGCCATGTTTTGTCAAACAGCAAATGGGCGCAATACTGGGCGTGGCACTGGCATCGATACATATTTGAGAAATAACCAAGAAAGTTGGTCGCTTGGGGCGTAACAAAGCTAATCAATGGCTAATTGAGATTTGAGGGCTTCTAAATATTTGAAGAGCTCAACTAATTGAATTAAATTTGCAGGCTTTTGCTGGCAGCATACCAATTTCAATTTGCGTGTATATGTACGTTTATGTGTGTTTATTAGAAATATTTTTGCAATTTATTTATTATGCAACACGCACAGCAACTAACGCACATTCTTACAACATATATTTGCCACAGGCTCTCCATATTTGGTTATACCACACGCCAGCAGTTCGAGGAATATTTTATGACCTTTCTGCTGCTGATCAACAAGGAGTACGATGAGCATATGGTCGATCAGCAGGAACAGTTCCAGATTAAACAGGTCTGCCTGCTGGCCATCATGGAGCTGCTAACAACATATAAAACTTTTCCCATTGCCGGCCATGGCAACAGCCAGTTCTATCATACCACACGCTGGCAGCGCATCAATTGTGACAGCATTAGGTGAGTGTGAATAAGTGTGTGTGCGTGTGTGTGCCGACAAACTGTGAACATTTTGTTGGAAAAACTGCAAATGATGAAAACTCAAATTAATATTCGGCAAGTGAGCCCCAAAGTTTTAAATGCGTATATGACAAAAAAAAAAAAAATAAACATAAATTAGAAGCGGCCATCAAAAGTTGTTGTTGGCCATAACACTTGTGTTGTGTTGCGTTGTGTTGCCAGGACCAAAAACCCGGCCCATCCCTACCATTACATATGCCCAGTACCCTGACGCATATTATTTTTTAGCAATTACCAAAACTCTGCAAGTTTAAAAGCACAACTAATTTGTTAACATGCAATCCCTAAAACAATTTGGCCAACAACTTCTAGTTTTTTTTTATTTATTTTTTACTGATGGAAAGGCTATTGTAAAAGCTAAAACTTAAATCTATGTATATGTTTTTCATGCATATTTTTAATGGGTTTTTCGAGTTTGCAAAATAGTTGATAACTATGATATAACAAAACAATGCATATATATATTATTCTTTAACTTTATAAAAAGGTTGACATCCTCTAAGGCTGGCTAAAAAAAAAACGGTCTGTCTTCGTGCACATACCGTGTATACAGTTTAATAGACCCCGCTGTGACTTTTTAATTAAAAATTGTAACAACAACAAAAAGAACGCTCCAAAACAAACAAATACAGCTGAATATCGAACTTTTTGATACCCTGCTACCCCTATTTTGTTAACTAAATTCATTTTATTATATGATATATAATGATTGAAAAGAAAGCTGCAAGCGAAGTTTGAACAGAACCTGAACTGATACAATTTTTCAAATAGTTTGGTTTCGGCAAATTTTTAATTATATTGCAACATGTTTTCTTTTTTCACATTGATTATACGATTAAAATACTTACTCAAATTAGGTTCAAGAGCCTAAACTTAGGAGCTGAGAATTAAACCACCGAGAATTGGCCCAGTTTGTAGTTTCGCTAAGATAAATAAATATTGGTTATGTTTATTAAATAACGTTAAGTAAAATGTGGGCTGAAAGCATTAACTATGTAGACATTAAATTTTAGCAATCAATATAAATTTTAAAATGAATTCATTTCTATTATTTTTTTTTATATTTTTTTCATACAGAAACATAACACTCTTGAGTGCTTAACAGCTGGGTATTATTATTATTATTCTTATGAGTATTATTATTATTATAAATATTATATTTATTATTATTATTATTATTATTATTATTATTATAAATATTATTTTTATTATTATTATTATAAATATTATTATTATTAATATTAAAAATGTATTATTTTCACAACTACGATTTTTCTACGTTCCTAGACAAGAACTTCCAGTGTACCCCTTGTCAGGTCATGTTTCATACCAAAATTTGTACAAGCACTCAAGCGTTTGTTTTGTTTTTTGCACATATACATTTTAAAAATAATGTAAAAAGTTAAAAAGTTGCAAGAATTTTATTTTTTCTGAGGTTTGTTCTCTCTGTAAAATTAAGTTGCCTGCGGTGGCAACAGCTAAAAATCAGCAAAGGCGAAATTGTTGCAATGGCCGCAGGTCAAAAAAACAACATATGACTCGACTAGTTGGCAGGCAATTGTTTACTTTTAATTTAGTACAGGTGTACGTGCGTGTGCGTGCGTGTGTGTGTTGCTGCAGTTAAATTTGTGTTTAATTGTGTGCAACATTTTTATGATGTCGACACGCATGCAACTTGCGCATTTCCCATGAGTTCGTCAATTTCCATTTTTCTTTATCGCACTTTTCATTTGACAGCCTGAAGAAACTACACAAGGTGCAGCTGCTTGTTGATGCCACGTGCAACGTCTTCTACCTGGCCAATCTGGAGCGGCACCCGAGGACAGACAATGTGATTGGCACACGCAACTTTGCGGCCAATCAATGCGATCTTAATTTCAGTTGGGCTCTAATGGAGGCATACGCCCAGATGCCTCCATATGGTGGAGAAACAGCGGCCGATGAGGCAGATGGGGCAAGCAGCGAACTGGGCATACGGCGGCAGTCGACATGCAACAACATGACTGACACCAACTGGCGCAACTATCGACATTATGTGCAGCTGTCCGGCATCGACTTTCGCAGCAGCACGCAGCTGGTCTTTGACGTGCTGCAGCAGATGATCGAGGTAAGTTCGAGGTTGCGAATGCACCTATTCCAACTGTTGCTGCATAAATGTCCGTCACATGCACCTCAAATGCAGCATAATTTCATTAGGCCAGACAGACTAATGCCAATCCGTTTGACTGAGCCCTTGGGCCGGGCATTTGGCTAGAATTGAAACGGTTTGGCTTGTCAGTTGGCTAATTGGAAATGTCTAAATGGCATGTTAACTTTTGTCCATAGCTTAATCATGTTCTGGTGCTGCCGAATCTGGTCAAATTCTGCGAAATCTGCGAGAGTCGTGATCAAATCAAGTGGATTAAGGAGCGCACACTGCGACTGCAGGACCAAGTTGCCATGGACGATACCATATCGCATGAGGTGGGTGCCGAGAAAAAACAAAAAGAACAAAAAAAAAAGATACCCACCACGCGCTTTAAAGTATATGACTATTCATAATACCCTTGCAGAGAGTGTAACAAATTTTACACGTAACGTGTAATGTAACGCAGAATACATATATTTTAAGTATTTATATACCATATATATTGTCTTGGTCAGAACATCTTTTCCTATTTTCTTTTCACCGAACTCAGTAACTCTCCTAACCTTTCAATATTGTCGACATCTGAAGAGTATATCAAATAGCTACCAAACAAAGAATCTGTGTCAAATTGAGATCCTAAATAAGAAACTTATTTGTAATTCAAGATATCTAGATCAAAGTTGGAAATTTTACAATTTACACTAGTCCTCAGATAAAAGCTCTATGTATCATAAGAGTTTTCTTATAAAACCAGATCTAGCTAATGAAATAGATTTCACATCTATTATATGTCTGCAAGGGTATTGAATGTTCGGCGCACCCAATTTGCAATTGTATACGCTTTCTACTTCTTCTTCTACTTGTTTTTATTGCAGCACATAATCTACTTACTGTGCCGCACGCAGGCCCTTCTGATACCCAGCCACGGTGAACTGCAGCATTTGGCCGCGCTGATTGGGAACGTCTATTTGAAGAGCTCGCATTGCTTCATACGCATTGCTGCCCTCCAGGGTCTGCTCTGTCTGCTCGAATGCTGCAGCCGAACCAACACGGCGATGGGCAAGCTCAGTGATGAGCTAACATTGCTGCGTGACTTAATTGTTGGCTACATCAATCGTCATGGCATCATTGATGAGAGGTAATACACACAAGCACACAATCTGTTTTGGCCAAATCTCAAGCACTATGTAATGTTGCATGGTAACCAGCTGGCATTAGACAACAGTTACTGCCTGCTTTCCTTGTTGCCACATCTTGGCTCATGCCACAGACAACAACAACAACACCAGAAATTGCAACAACAACAAATTTCCGAGGCAACTGCTGACTCTACGCTGATTTACGCTGTGCATTTGTTGGTCTGTTGCCAGAGCTATGGCCAAAGTTCGTATTTTGCATTACGAACAGTTTTTGGCTGCGACTGACTTTGCGGATCTACCTGGCTGACTGCCTTTTGTGGCGTTATCAAAAAGTTTTCAAGGACTGCGACGATGGCAGCGCTGCACTTCCTTGCGATGGCAAAAGTCGAAGTTCTAATAACTCGACGTGGCTTCCAATAAAGTTGCTGTCTGGCTGTCGATAGATTTTACCAGCTCAAGCGGAATGGCTGATCGATGACACTGCCGGGGCTGCTACTTTTGCTGCTGCTCCTGCTGCTGTTGCTGTAATTATTGGCATTGCAGCTGCTGCTGGCAAGTTTTGGCTTAGCTACATGCTGTGTGGCTCTTGATGAAATTTCATATACCAGCACTTCAGTTGCTTTGCTGCACACAAGTTGTTGCTTGCTGCTAGCCAAAAATGTTGCACAAGTTTCGTTTTTTCTTTTTTTTTTGTGTTCCTGGAAACCTTGAAAATGTTGAAGCTTCAGCCGAGAGGTGAAATGCCCAAAACAGTTCTGAAAATTATTAAATTAGAATTTAGGCGGAATTTGCTCATACGCAGCGTACGACCAATAACCAAACAGGCCAAACGCAATTTGGCAGCAGCCACAGCAACAACAACATTAACAACAACAACATCAATTAGCGGGCTTTAGGGCAGTGGCAAACTAATCAGCGCACAGACAGCAGCTTTATAGACCATGGCCAAAAGCCAAAGCTTGCACCGGCCTAATTATTTTGTAATTTTACGCGCAACTCGCGTAGTTTGTAGAGCTGCAGGCTTAGAACATGAACGCCCGCATATTGGCAGCTGGCCATTGAGTAGAGCGCACATTGGCCATCAAAAACTTCTAATTAATTTAGAGAAAAAGCAACAGCAGCAACAACAATAAGAACAGCACATGTTGCCAACGGGTCAGCGGTCAACGGTCAGAGTTAATATTACTGTCAAAGTTTTTGCATTGATTGCAGCGTCGCGCGTTTGTGCACTGAGTCGCTTTCAGGCACAAAAATAACTAGTAGTTGAGTTAAACTTTTACATATTACCTTTTCTTTTCATTTTATTTTTGCATTTGCAGCCCCCTGCAGTTCAGCGATGCGCATACCAAACTGGTCTGGACGCTCAATTACAGCCTGATCGAGTGGACATCGAAATTTGTGCCGCAATGCCATTTGCTGTCGAATACAATTATTGCGGCCAATAATTTCCTGAAGAAGACACAGAATGAGGAACTCTATCTGTGCGTGCTGCATGTGAGTAGAACTTGTCACACACATACATTCGCTCACAGCCACACACCCACACAGCCAGACTGTTGCCAGTGCTGCGCCTGTCAATCGCCTCTATTGATGGCCCTAAACGCTCAGCCCATTGCCCCTACCAAATCTGGTGGCCGACTTCAACTCAGACAGCGTCCACGTCGCGCTTAATTGGTTTTTTGATTGACAATTTTCAAGAGGCAGCGAACCAGGCAGCCAGTTGCAATGGGATGACAAAAATATAAAAAACAAAAGTGCATTAGGGGGGAGTGCTCGACTAGGAGAATGCCCTGAACCTTCTTCTACCAAAAAGACAGGAACTCACGCCGCGGCAAGGTTACCTTGATTTGAATTAAACCTGATCTGCGCGAGCCATAGAATTATATATTATATTAACTATATATAATTATACCCTTTTTTGCCCATTTTCAATGAGCGCAGGGTATAATTAAAAAAAACAGTATCGATCACATTAACTGATGCATCGCTTATATGCGAATTGTGTTGATTTCATGTGTTTACGTAGATTAATATATGTTTACTTAGACGCCCTTACATATTAGATACATACCCGCCTGCATCATACGAACAAACTAATTGCTGTCGCCTCATAAGCGGAGGTTTTATTAAATAACTTCACTGTTTCGTATTCAACCTTGTTGAACATGATTTGCAGTAAATCTCATTGTGCCAGAAAAGGCAACCTCTTTGAAAATGTCAAGCTATATGATGCAGAAGTCTAATCCGGTCGGTTCCGACAGCAGAAAGATGCATCTGTGCAAAGTTCTGGATGATAGCTAGACTCCTTCTATGCGTGACACACTACATGACAAGCTTATAATACCCTTTAGAAGGGTATAAAAAAATATCGACGCTCTCATAACTGGCAGACGCTGAAAAAATGTGAAAGCAACAACAAAATGTTTATTGGCTCAAAACGGAGCGTCAAAATAGCACAAGTCGCACACATGTCGGGCCCTTCACACACCAGTGGGTAAGTTTGGGTGCGTGTGTGCGTGTGTGCGTGTGTGCGTGTGTGGGTGTGTCCTGTACACAGTCCAACGTAATGAAATTGTTGCTCAAACATTGTGCTCACATCGCTTATATGAATATGATGCTCTAGCAGAGACAACATCAATAACAAATTCCTCAGTCGTTGCGCATAATTTGGCCATTTAATAAAGGACTAGTTGAGATTTTAATTGCCTTTGGTAACATGAAGTTGGCAGGGGTATGTCAGTGGATAGACATGTTGCATGCACCGACTGCCCCAGTAATTAACAAACAGAAATGCAGCAAAGTCTGCTCAACTATCAACTGCTATCTAGTAAAACTGCATAAATAATTACAAAGCGAGTTCTAAGATAGCATTTCATTTTTGTTTGTTTTCAGTATTATGATTTATTCACGTTTCTGACCACTTCGAACAGTCAACCTGGGTTTTCACATTCATTTTCGTTCGAGCCTTGGTTCATTCTTTTTATTTTTACCAAATATATAATTCGTTTTTTTAAATATTAAAAATTTTATTTATCAATATTGTTGGACTAATATATTGATGGATTGATAGAATGACAAATTGTTGGATTGATTGATTAATATATCGAAGGTGCGATGTATTGAATTGATCTAATGATTATATTCATTTATTGATGTATTGATATTGATGGATTAAGATATCGAAGCAACCATATTTTGATAGATTGACAGACTGATATATTGGCTAATTTATATAAATTCTATATACTGATGTATATTGATTGATTTCAAATACAAGGATCTAAATATTGATGAACTAACATATAAATTGATTGATTAATATATTGATGGTTTGCTGATTAATATATTGATGGTGCAAAATTGATATTTTGATAGATTCATATACTGATGGGGTGATACATTGACTGATTGATATGTTAATGGATTGATTATACGATTAGTTGATATATTTTTTGTCTAAATATTGATATACTGCTATTTATTTATTTGTGGATCGAAATTATATTAATTGATTGATATATTGATGGCTTAACATGTTGATTGGATGGATACATATATTGTTTCGTTTGATTTTTTTTTATTTTTGATTTTTGTCAGAAACTAAATAATTTTGCAGCAATAATTTTATTTGAGATTGGATACGGCACAGAAATTTCTCAACGAATTTAAATGGAATTAAAATCGCAAAGCCAAGTGAAGTTCAGAAATGTACTTAATATTAATGCAAATCAATTTAAACATAAAAACTTTAATTGAAATTGAAGTTGATATAGACACGCACTGTTCCCAGTCACAAATATATACCACTTTTTTATACCCTAGAGGATACGTAACGCTTCTGTTCGCTGCATACTTCCTGCCTTGGGACATTTTTTGCTGGAGCCCAAATTAAATTCAACTTTTGAAGCAATTTATGAAATTTGCACGCAATTCAATTGTTTCATTGTTATATTGTTGTTTTTGTCGCTACTTGCGCTTTGATGGTGCACAACTCGCCAGAGAGGGGGAAGAGAGCGAGAGAGATGCGGAACTAATAGCAAGAGTGCCGGTTCGGCGGGTGGCTAGTTGGTTTGGGCGCGCAGCGACAACAGCGGCCAATAACAATAACAATTTGCCACTCAATTAGCGTGGCCATTACTGAAAAATCCACTTAAGTATGCAATGATAAAAATTCAAAAGCGAATTGTCCGCCCCCAAATGTTGTATCTCTATGAGCCGAACAATTCGGTGCCTTTTCTTGCATACCATTCTATCTATATATAAATTCCTTTTTTTTTTTTTTGTATGTATACACAGTCTGTAAATTTTGATTTTTTCATTTATAACAAAACATATTTACATATCTATATATATTTATCTTTTTGCCTTGGCCAGGGTCTCGAGCGCATCGTGGTGAATAGCGGCTGTGCAAGTGCAGCGCCTACCGCAGCTGAAGCCACGGGAAGTGTTGCGGGTGGTGGAGTTGGCGATGCTGGACCTGGAACTGGAGCTGGAGCTGGAGCTGTGGTCACACCGCAGTTGCGACATAAAATTGAAAAACTTGCGCTCGAATTGCTGAAAATGGAAAATGAGAAATTTTCAATTCCAGCATTGAAATTGCTTTTGTCCTGCATGTATGTGGGTAAGTACTGGCAGAGAAATCGAAAAGAAACAGGAAGCGGCAGCAACAACACTTATAAAGGCAAACAATACAAGAAAAATATGTGCGTGGGGCATAAGAAGACAGTTGAAAATATTTTGTAATTTTATTTAATGTCGCAACAGCCGCAAAAAACCAATTATTGTCGCTGTTGTTGTCAGAGCATCAACCAGAGACTTGCAAGGCGGGGCAGGGCGGGGCAAGGCCAATGTGGTGCAGGTCTCTAGCGGCTATCAAGCTGAATCGATTGTGGCTTCAATTTGAGCTGCTTTAAGCAAGAGTCCAAAGGAAATGACTGAATCATATGCATTAAATTTGTTTACACTCTCTCATTGAGTTTCAGGTTTACCGCTTGAGTGTTCCGCTGGCCAAAAGTCAATGTGCCGTGTGTCCATTTTATTTTGCTGACCCTGGCCAACAGTTTGTTGTTTCTGCCGCCCATTTTGGCCATGACCGAATGTGTGTGTGTGTGTGTGTGCGTGTAAGCTCATGCTTGGGTAATTGCTGTCAATACTTGTGGAATACTTTGCTGGCCAGCTGCCCTTGCTGGTCAGTTGGCCAGTTGGCCAGTTGGCTGGCAGGACAACAATTATTTCTCTTGTTGCCGTTATTAGCGCAATTTTCGGCCAATTATTAGCGTTGAGAAGTGTTTGACACTTCAACACATGCAGTGCAATGCATTACCCCTTTTAAAATGTAAGAATGGGTATAATATATTTGCGCAAATCAATATTGCAGACAGCAGAAGTCAGCAAACATGAGGTATGCATGACCGGATCTGTCTGTCTGAACGTCTTCATCTGGAAGCCTTCGAAAACGCCGCCCATCAGTTTACGTATAGTGCTCACCAATCAAATTAATTTCAAATCATCAATAACTCCCCGTGTTCCCCAGAATTAATAAATATCTATATTCAGCTCTTTTTCGTCTTTAACAACTGGCTATATGGTATCTGCAAGTCAAGCACTCTCAACCTTTGCACTCTCTTTTAAAATTCTGAAATGTTAGCCAAGGGGATCTCTTGGGGCACAGTTCAAATATTGTTCGTGTTCTTATTTACTAAGCAGGACTCCCCTACCCGACCGTGCATTTGGCGTTTCATTAGCGAACACATATCTTTCCACAAAAACAACAATAATGTTTATATCGACTCGATCTGCAGGCATAGTTCTCTTCCTTTTTGGGAATGGTTGACATTGACTTTGTAATAGGCGCAGTTGTTGCCTTAAAGCTTGTGTCTCTGGCCAATTGGCTTAGCTGGAAACCATTTAGTAGCGGTTACTTTAACTGGCTTAGGATAGAGCTTGCTCGCCCGCACACCCCGCCCCTAACATATTGGCTGCCCCTACTCTGCTTTGTTTTTGGCTCTGTATTTTGCTTGCTGGCACTTTATTCAACTTTAAACTTGAAGTTTAGCTTTGCAGCCCGAGAGAGTAAATGTGTGCAGCAGCTTTTGGCCAAAACAATGGCGGCAATGTGCATAAATATGGCACAGGATGCGAGCCTGGATGCGCTGGCCAACGCCATACGGGAGTACGCATCTAGATGTATTTTTCTTGCACTTTGTCAGACGCGATGCGCCATTCGATTTCGGGTCCTTGGCAAATGCGCACAGCATGCAAATCCTTTGAAAAATGTCAATGTTTGCGCTGGCTGCGTACTACGCCCCCTTTCCAGACCCCAAACGAGCAGTTTGCCAGCAAATGGCGTTGTTTAGGCTCTCGCAGACAAAGTGCAGTAAAGCGGAAGTTGGCCATTGCGTTGGCACGCGCTTTTTGCCCGTTCGTTAGCCTGGTTTATTAAAGTGTTTGGCGGCGCAAGAAGCAAAAAAACAAAAAAAAAAAACGAATAAACAAAGGCTGAAGACCAAAACGCACGCCCACAATAACAGAAAAAATAGGCGCCTCTACGCCGAGCAATACGCAATAATAAATATTTGCGGCTATATTGGGCGTCCTTTAAGGGCCAGGACAACGCTACAAAACTTACTTTTTTTCGATGCAATGTTTTTGTCATTGTCTGTTGTTGATTTTTTTGTTCGTCTTTCTTAAACGAATTTTACAGTTTGTTAGTTTTTTTTGTTGTTGTTTCAACATGGCTAACGGCATTTGTGGCGCGCGTAATTGTGGCCAACAGCAGCAGCAGCAACAGCAGTCCTGCCCCGACCTAGGCCAACAGCAGCCAGCAACAATGTTAAGCTGCTAAGAGCAAAAGGCCAAAGTTGGCGCTGGCCAGGCGCGCTCATTGTAAATAATTCGCGCACGCGAAAGCCAAATGCAGCCACACGTGAGGCAGCCGAAGCTTAGTGCTGCCACACACACACACACACACACACAGACACACACACTCACACAGCGACATGCCACACACAGCTGCAACAACAACAACAACAACTACTTTTGTCAAAAGTTTGCCAACAGCAAAACCGACAACATTTCTCACCTCTGCAGTAAAAGCTTTGCACATTAATTTGCCAAGCTTCTAATACAACCCAAACCTGGCAGAGGCAGCTCATTACCAAAATTATTCCCATGAAAGAACTGAAAAATGTGCACTCAATCACATAAGTGTATTATCGATAGGGCTTTCCATTTTTTGTAGCCCTTACTAAATGGGTATTTCAACGTATCGAGAACTCTTCGAAATTTCATTTGGAATTAGCATTTAATAATCTGTCTGTAATCTCAATGAGCGTCGCATGCCCTGTAGAAGTGCTAAAGCGGGTATATAGATCACATTCAAATTGCCAACTCAGATTTTATAGAATATAGATGCTGCTTGTCCATGTCCATTCTATCCGTAGAAAAGCGTGGATATTGGAGTATATTTTATTTTATTTATTTACAATATTATATGACATAATTAATTATCAATCAGATCATAATTTTCAGCTTTTAGAAAACATTTTTTGTTTTAATGCATTTTAAATATAAATCGTAAACTATTTTTGTTTGTAGGCTTCTTAAGAAAAATAATATTCGAATTTTTTTTTAAAGTCAGGTGGAAAAAACTTAGGTTTCTTTTGTATACAACCTGTGAGCTACTTAATGCTAGCACCGCACTTTGTAGCCTATTACAGAGTAATACTATTTTTAGTTGAACGTACTCCACTTGCAGTTCTGAGACCTGTTTGAATGAATCTACATATAGAACTTTACTCTTTCGCTCTGCAGCTCGTAAACAAACAAATAAACTTTGGTAAACAGCAACGATTACAAAAACGAATCCAGACACGCACACACTTTCACACACACACACACAGCCATCCTTACACACCTATACAGAGTGTATATTGAGGAGGAGACGCGTCAAGTTGTCTGGCTGTTTGGCTGGATAGGTTTGCGAATGGAGCGGGTTGCTCTGGGCCGAAAGAGCAAGAGCAAAAATCCATAAAATTTAAAATGTAAATTTATGTGTGTCCTGCAGGAAGTGTGAGCATTGATGTTGCTCCTTGCCGCGAGCCTGATAAATAATGGTCAATAGCTGTGTGTGTGTGTGTGGATGTTAATTGTAAAGTTGTAGCTTGTCACACGTTCTATATTTTAATATCGGATCCCATTGTCTTGCAGGTTCGTCGACTCAACTGGAAAACACGGAGCTATCAAATGGAATTGTGCAGGATGATCCGGAGATAATCGCGCTGCAAAGCGATAAAGTCGATATACTTTTGCATTGTATTAAATCATCGAGTCGAGACGCCGCCTGGATTTATGGACAAGTACTGTGCCAAATTATACGTGATTTAGTGCCGCCAAATGAAATATTGACGAAGGTCATAAAGGAGTTCCTGGCCATAAATCAGCCGCATGGCGATGTTATTGCCACGATTGTGTATCAGGTGAGTAGCAGCCAAATCTGCTGGCCAACTGCTCAGTGGGTCTGCTGGTCAGCTCCAGAGCTGGCAAAGGTAAAGACGTCGTCACCTCTTCTTGCCCAGCAGCAGCAGCAGCAGCTACTCGTGCGTGTCTCTGTGTGTATTTGTGTGTGTGTGTGTGTGTGTGTGATTGTGTGAGTTTCAGGTCGTCCATTTTGGTTGCTTTGGGTAGCTTTATGGGCCTCTGCTGCTGTGGCTGTGGCTTGAGACTGGTGCGAAGCAAATGCACCGCTAATATCTGGCCTGACCAGCAGGCGAAAGGGTAAAATAGTTGCCTTCAGTTGTTAGTTGCCGGCTCTGCTGTGTCTCGGTGTGTGTGTGTGTGTGTGTGTGCTTGGAATTTGTTGGCAGCTTGAAAATTAATGGAATTCATGGCTACAGCTTGGCCCCTGACCAGACCAAAACGTACGCAACTATGTGGGTCAGTGCGAAGCAACCAATGTGGTGCCATAACATTTTTTTCATTAGATTCAAGGTTGCCCAGTGGGCGTGAGTCCAGCTCTGCCCGTCCGTCCGTCCGTCCGTCCGTCCGTGTGTGTGTGCATGAAAATTAATAAAAAGGCAAAGACTAGCAGCATTGTACTTACTGCCTAGGCAGGAGCAACAGCAGCCACCTGGCTTAAAGCGCAAATTGCACTGTCATTTGGGGCGAGTTAACTAACTGAGGCAAGCAGCGGAATTTCATTAGCCCAGCCTTGCCACAAAATATGTGCTGCACGCCCTTTTGTTTGCCCACTTTGTTGCACTCAGTTTCGAGTCTTGTAATCAAACATTTCTGTTGCTTTTTGCCTTTTTTTTTGGCTAACGCTTTCACTACAAACAAGTAAAAGTGGTCAGTTCGGGAGTCGCCGACTAAGAGATACCCTAAAAGCACCACCAAGCAGATTTTATCATCCTAAAGACGTCCCTTAGTCTCGCCATATGCAAAATGTATTGTTAAATAACTTTGGTGTTTATTGTCCGATCTTTATGGAATGTCCAACGCATAAATATGTCATACGAATGTGTGTAAATACCAAAGTCCATGACTTTACCTGTATAAATGAGTTTTTGGAGAAGGAATCCAAATTCTGGATACAAGAAACTGATTTAAAACCAATTTCATCTACTTCATCGGGCACAAGAGGGAGCTAAGTTAAAGTATTCAAGTCTGGGTCTGTTATAGTCTCTGAGATCGACGCGTTAAAACAGATGATCGGATTTGAATAGACTTAATGGAGAAGCCATCAGAAGCCCACACGTAACATAATCCTGCACATAACAATGATACCCTCATATTAAGTGTATTAGCAAATTCCACTAAAGTATTTTTTGTTATACTTCTTTGTTCCGTTTCGTGTCTACGTGCTTTTTCAGGTGTTTCGCTCGGCTATCGACTCATCGTTCCTGCAAATGCTGCAGGACTGGCTGATCTGTACGCTGCCAACATTTTTGGACCAGCCGGAGCTGCAAGGTGTCTGGGGTCTGAGCGTCATCTTTTTATCCGCTTCCATAAATCTGCATTTGATTAAACTATTTCCGCTGGTGGTCGGCATTGGTGCCGCATCCGCCAGCGGCAACGTCTCGACTGCCGCCTGCGCGGCAATGGCACCACGGAAATTGGGTCAACACGAAATTGCATTGTTCGTGACAGCTGCACAAGATTTTCATGCGAAATTGAGTGCCGAGCAGAAGTTGCGCTTTCGCGAGGCCTTCAGGAACTACGAGCAGAGTCAGGTCTATGCGTCCATGTTGCAGCGCCTCTGATAGCGTTAAAATCTGAATAGAGCACCCAAGGATTTCGCAACGGTTTTGGCAAAAAAAAAAAACAAAATAATCGAAAAAAAAAACATCTTGCGCCCAGGACAAGCGCAAGCGTGAATAACTAATTGCTCTGCTCGGCTCGGCTCGACGCTGGCGCTTGCAAAGTTCAGACGGATGTCCTCCAACTCCTTGTCGTCCTACTCGAGCCAGGCGAAAGTTCTTTAATAGTTTGCGAATTCAAAATTAATTTATGGTTTACATTATGTGTAACTAATATTTAAATTATTGCCACCCCGCCCATTCCCCCCTCCCTTCACTCTCTATCTAACGCTCGCTCGAAACTTTAACGAGCCGCAATTAATTCCTGAGTCGCTACTCTCTGCCGCCATTTAGAAAATTGTGTTCTTGTCGGTTATTCGCGAAAGTTTTTTCATTTATGTATTGGCTTGTTCTGGCTGAGCGGGGAGCGCATGCAGTCGTTAGTATGCCGCTTAATCAATTGCTAGTTAATTAAATTACAAATTCCATAATTCCATAAGTCTTAATTGGCGTGCACCCCAAAAATTGTAACCAGCGATCAACTTATATTCCAATTGTAACTCAAATGTATTGTTCAAAGTCTTAAAAACACGTTTATATAATAAAATTCAAGCTTATTATGATGTTGTTATTTGGGATTATTCTGGATTCTTACCCATGCTTTATTCGGGTATATGCTGAGAGTTTGTTAAGGCTCCTCTCAGTAAGGACTTTTTAAGCAACATTTTTTGCAATTTAAACTGTGCTGCAAATATTTTTTGAACTTTTGCACTTTTACCTTTAGATGTTGCTACTGCTGCCTGTTCTTTTTCTTCTTATGGGGCATGTAACACAGTATTTTTGAGCTGCAGCTAAGCGCATTAAAATTGACAAAATGCCACTCAAAAAGTATCGTAAAACTTGTTGGCTGCAAAAAAAAAGAATGTTTTGCAAGGCAACGACTTACAGCTACACTGCCATATTGAGCATCTTGATTTTGTTTTAAAAAAAACAGCGTATACTGCGCCTTAAAATCAATCTGCAGCCCGTTTGGAATCTATGTTGGATGTCGCTAAATAAATGTTAGGCATGAGAAACAAATGCCTGAAGATGTGCCTAATCTGAGAGACAACTATTTTAATATAATTTTCATTTTTAAAGATACGAATCGTCAACGATTTTACAGTTTTTAACGACGCGGGCCAATATACATGTACCCTAGCTAATATGCCCCCATGACAGGTATTGTGAATTGTAGAGTACGAATAGAAAGATTTTCCGCCATTTTGTGACTTACAGAAGTTGCACAAACACTGCCAAGCCAACCCGTTGGCTGTATTTGAGAGCAAAAATTGACAGATCAACTTTTTTGCTGCATGCGTATATGTGTTGTGCGTGTGTGTGTTTGTGCGTTAGTATGTGTGCGTGTGCAAACCGGAAATTTGCCAGTTGAGCGCAAATCGAAAAAGCAACGCTTCAAAATTAAGTGTAAAGTTGTTGCACATCGTTCATTTTTTTTTTTGTGCGCCTTATGCAATCGAGCACAACATATTCAAGGTAGGCGGGTGTGGGTGTGTGTTAAGACAATGTCCTTTGCTGCGATTATGCGACACGCCAAAAGGCAATTTGGCTGTCGCTTTGGCCATAAACTGCAACATTTCGGCTATCAGCATTTGGTTACGGTTCATTTGGCCAAATAGCCATAACGGCGGGTACAGGCACAGATTGTCGCTGCCAGTTCGCCCGCTGCCCGTTGCCCATTGGCCGCTGCCAATTGATGTGGCACAGCGAGCAATGTGCCACAGCAACTGAATCAGGTGTGCGAGAGACGCCATGACCTGCGCCTTCGTGCAGCTGCCGTTCGTGTTTCAATGCCAGCGTTGCGCTCTCTTCGTCGCTGTTAACTGTAGCCATTGCGAAATTCACCACTTTTCGGAGTTGCGCTCTTTCTGAAAGGCCGCTCTTAAAGCTACGAACGCTCTTCCAAACGCTCTCTCTCACTCTCGCGCTCTCTGCTGCTCTTGCTGTTATGACTAGGTCAGTAGTGCGACTGTTTCATGCCGTTTCGTTTCAGCTGCTTTGTATGCAGGCCAGCACAAAGATATGCTACAATTTCTGAATGTTCATCACACGCACACACACACACACGTGCACAGGAACGACACTGTTACACTTACAGTTATGATTATGATTATTGTTATGATGATAACATTGTTGCCATTGTTGTTGCTGGTGCTATTGTCGTAGTAGTTGTTGTTGTTGTTAGCGGTATTCTCAACACCGTTATTGTTTAGCTATTTGCTTGGGCGCTACAATGACTTAAGACCACAGCCAGTGTGTCCACTGTAGCGTGCGCTGTAATGGCGCCAATAGTTGTGGCTCATTGAACAGACATACACTCAGACACACTCACACACACACAGACTGTCACTTTACGCACAGTCATAATATTATCTATTGAACAACACCTGCTTTTCGCTTACCTGCAACAGCTTTGAGCAACTAATTTGAAATTTTAATTACATTGGCAGCGGCGATGAAGTGTCGCTTGTCAGCGACTGATACGCCTTAATTACGCCACCTTGGCGAGACAACAGCTCAACCTTAGCGACACCCCCGTCCACGCCCACATCACGTGTAAAGTCAACGCCCCAAATTGTGGCCTTACACTGGACGCGCGCACGCTTATTAAAACTGAATTAATTATGCAAAACTGCGAACAGCTCGATTTCCCTTTTCCCAAAAAACCGGAGCCAATACACGAAACACAAGACGAACGCTGCATAATTAATTCAGCTCCTTGTCCGGCGGCCCGCAAATGCAATCAAAACGCCTGCACAACTTGCCAAAATGCGGACCAAGTCGAATCCAAAACTTAAAGCTGGCCAGAAATGCGATCTTACGCTTAGGCTGTGCCTCTACGAGTGTTGCCGGAGAGTTTCAGCTGCAGCGTTGCCAGCCGCATCAATGCCTATCAATAAGTGCATGAATGACTGAATAAACGAATGGACACGCATAAGCTTGCCAGATTGCTGCGATTTCAAATTCAAATATGCGACAACTGCTGTGTGCGCTCTCTTCGTGCGGGTGGGAACGCCTTGTCCCCCGACAAGTATTTCAATTTCGCGTTTTCCACATCACTTCATAGACAATTAGGCGCCAGCAGCGCGCATTTTCAGAACACTTTGCAATAGTTTTGAGTTACTTTGAGTTATTGGAAATGCTGCATCTTACAAAGAAATAAAATAATATTGGATTTCTTGTTTATTTCATTTATTGTTTACATTGAATTAGCAAAAAGCTGCGCAATTAACAGTTTTGTTTACATTTGGCAACGCCCCACTGCACACGACTGCGCGTGGCCCATAACAAGCGTTAACTCGTAGGGAGTTCGATTTGCCTATATATAGTACATCTATACCTAAGTCTAAATACATATACAACTGGATGATTCAAATAGCTATCGCGATTTGAAATGCGCGCTTTATTTTGATCAGAGTTTTACTTTGTTGCTGTGCTGGAAACTTCGGTCCTTTCATTTTGGGCATCGGACGTTAATTAACGGCACATGCTCAGCCCCATAATCGGCCGCATTTAGCCGGTTGGCCGCGTTCCAGCGTCCGCGAGGCAATCAATCTGCCACCTTCTCCCACTCCCCCTGCTGTTGCCAGTCGGTCAATCACAATTCGATACATACTACATATTATTGGGGCTGTCGCCGATTTTTGGTTGTCGTCGCATTGGCGCTTACATGCCCGTCGTGGAGGTCCTGCCGCAGGACGTCTTGCGCGGCGGCGGCAAATCAGATGTGTAATTGTGGTAGCGATTCGAGCAGTTAATGGCCTACGGAGAAATGAAAGATGAAATGCGAGAAATGTGTCGGGCATAAGTTAATGCTAAAAATACATAAAATAACGACGAGTAAATTGTGCCAGGTCCGGGGGCCCCAAAATGTTTGATTAATGATACGTCCTGGATGCACGCTGCCTTGGCAATTCCCCTATCAAACCTGCTGCCCCACACAATGGACTGTGGCTTTGCATTTGAATGATTAGATTTGATTCAATATTCAATTATTTAACTGGTTTGAGGTGTTGAAATGCGCACAGTTTATCTGTGGGTCCATACCCGCCCCTATCGGCACAGTCCCTTCTATTCCGTTGGGCGTTTGCATATAAATGATTTATGAATTTGCGCTCTGATTGAACCGTCCGAAATTGTTGATTAGTGCGCCGTCATAGAACAACAACAACAATAGCAAAAAGCAACAATGAGAACAACAACAACAACAACAACAATCGCACAGACTCTGGAATTTCAATGCAGTCGCTCAAGGGAAATAAGTTACGGTTTTTGGGCCCCATCAATCGATGGAACCATACACAAATACATGTGTGTGTCTGAGTGTGCATCTACCTGTATTTGCATTTTGATTATGGCGCATACTAAGTAACGGAATGCATGCACAGCATTTACTGCAAAATTATCGAATAATTGCGCTGCCAAATGCTTTATCCCATATCTCTTTGCATTAATATTAATTATACAACTGTTTTAAAAAAATACATTGGTCTGATGTAGCCTAAGCATAATGCACAGATCACACACACAGGCACAACACAGAGCGCAGTGGCTGTTGGGCACGACGTAGGAGTCGTTTAGGAACCATCGATTATTTTGGTCGGAGACGTCGCGGATGTGGCTGGAAAACCTGCTTTAGCTCGGCCGAATTAAAAGTTCTTGGAAAATAAACAATTTTTTTAGTTTCATCTGGTAAGGCTTACAATAAAACAAAACATTAAAATTCGAAACTTCTTTTTAAACTATTACTCGAATAAATTAAATTCGATTTTCTATTTAAATGCTTTTTTGGACTCTTACGAATCATAACTATTGATTGGCTTTAAAAATAATAATGTACTAAAGTTTGACCAAACTTGGCAAATATTTTGAAAAATAGACTTTATGCTGAAGGCAGCAATATTTGAGTAATATATCTTTTGGAACTTGCCCGGATCAGCGTCTCAGAAAGAGGAGTTTTGGCCATGCGTGAATCGGCAATCAGTTGGCCAATTATTTACTCGGTGCAAACAGTTCGCATATATAGATTAAATCAGAATTCATTCTATTATGGTAATAAGAGGAAAATGTAAATACATTTCTGACTAAAAACATTTAAAATAAATTGTAAATAGTTCATGCCTATTTTTCATTACATTATTTTATATTAATATGTGATTATCAGCACAGGTAAATATCAATAAAGTAAACGTTAATTAAAAGAATAAAGTAAATACAGCATGACGGTGAATGTGTACAAATAAATTTGAGTTCATATTTAATCTGGGACAATTGAATTAAATCGGTTTTTGGCCAAAATCGATGGGAGACTCCACACTCCACATCCTAAAACAAAAAAACATTGACACACTTTTGACTAATTGCATAATGGACGAGCTGTCAGCCGAGCAATTAGCCAATTTGATAGGCTAATAGGTGCGTTCAATACCTGTCTGGACAAGGATTTAAAGCTACAAAAAGTGATAACAAAAAATGGAAAACAAAAATAAAACCACATGCGCCTCGCACAATAAACCAACACAATAGCCGGCGCCAACGCAGCAATTTAATTAATGTAATTAATCTAATTTAATGACTTGACAAACACATCAATTAGCGCCGCGCGAGGGACGCAGGTCGCATGGAGAACGGCCAGGCTCAATTTATATGCAAAGTGCCGAAGCAGGACTTTGCGCAAAGTGGAAAAAAACTGCGCCAACAGCAGCAACAGCAACAGCAACAACAACAGCAAAAACATTCAAAACAAAACAAATTAAAATATTAAAATTAGGCCACAAAATGATTGAAAGGAAATGCTACAGACGGCTTTGGCATCGATGGCAGCAACTCGACTCCAGACACCCACTCTATAGTCAATGGGTCTGCCGCACCGACTGTCTGTCCCTAAAGTAATTAAAAGTAAGTAAAGCATAGTGTACCCCACCTCCGCCCACCTCCGAGTGCCCACGGAATGCCACGAATTCGGTTTTATTTTGATTTTTTCCCTACGTTTTGTACTTATGTAAATGGCCACCGAGCAAAGGAATTAATGTGCGCAGCAAGTGAGTTGAATTGGAATGAGCCGAGGTGGCCGGCACATAAAGTGTATTCCCGGGTCCGGCAGAGTCCTGCGGGGCGTGGACACGTGGGCTTGTTGTTGGTGTCAACGAACCTATTGCGATTTGCATAAAATGCTATAATAACTAAATGCTACAGCTTGTGCTGCTCCCAAGCCAGCGCCAATTTGATGCAATGTGCGTACTATTTAAAATTCCATATTTCAACATTTTCGCTGTGTAAGATAATGCCAAACATTCATCTCGCACAATTGCCAAAAATAGAAATTCTTTCCAATGCGAACCGATTTGATTGAATTTGATTGCCTGGGCTGTTTGGCTCGTTTCATAATTTTGCTGTAAAATTTTGGTATTTATAACGCAATTGTTGGGCGCGTCCACGTCCCACGCGGCGTATGCTCGTTTTTCGCACTTAACTCATTAAGGCAGCCGCCTACCGCTGGCAAATGTTTGGGCATTGCGCGCGTTTTTCTAATATTATTTTATGTGATTTTTTTTCCCCTGTCTGACTGTTGGCAGCGTAAATAATTTAATTGAATTATCGATGGAAACATTTGAAAGAACTAAAAGCACATTTGAGATCAAATCAAATACCTGACGTTTTTACAGCTGCATGG
This sequence comes from Drosophila montana, assembly GCF_035044405.1. Taxonomy (NCBI): domain Eukaryota; kingdom Metazoa; phylum Arthropoda; class Insecta; order Diptera; family Drosophilidae; genus Drosophila; species Drosophila montana. The sequence goes on along the minus strand of NW_026998620.1, from coordinate 10,927,661 downwards.
AAAATAACGCCAAGAAAATACTTTTAAAATCTGTATAAATCCACAAATTGGGTCGAGGGCAGCCACTTAAAAAAGCCATATGAAAAATGCATGGCAAAGAGAACGAAAAAAAAAAGAGAAGAGCCAAACAATTCAATTGGCAACAAGCAAAGCATTGACCCAGCACTCACGGCACAACACGACGGGAAGAGCTTAACAATAGCTTGGCTGGTTTGGCAATCCAGGTCTGTGCACTCACCTTGTAGAAGGCCTTGCGAAAATTGTCTGAGAGAAAGGCGTAGAGCAGCGGATTGATGCAGGAGCTGGTGTACGCCATGGTATGGGCCACTATCTGCAGTATGACATTAAACATGCTGTTTATTTCATACATGTCCAGCGCCTTCAGCAGTAGTATTAGCTGCGAACACAAAGGGAATGAACGATTGGAAAATCTTAATTAAGCTAAAGTGTAAAAACTCACCTGCACGGGCAGCCAGAGCGAGGCGAAGGCAATGACCACAACAACCACCAGACGGGTGACCCGTTTGCGACCACGCTGCGACTCCTTGGACATGCGCACGCCTGTGCCCTGATGCCAGAGGCGCATTATCATGCGCACATACAATCCACTGATGACCATCAGGGGCAGCAGATACGAGCTTATGAAGAAGCTCACCTGAAAGGTGCTCAGATCAAGGACATCGTTGTCTATGAAGCGGCACATGGCGTAGGTGACGTTCGTCTGGTTATCATAGTCGACCTGTCCAAAACAAACGTACATTTGTATATGCAAATATATATAACTACAGTATTACGCATACGTCATGTGGGCTGACATTTTCATGGCTTTGACGTTCATAAATAAGCCAAATAACAGGAGGAGAGAGTGTATGAAAAGCAAAACACGTGCAAATAGCTGGCATAACTAAAACGCACTATCTGCGAGCCCTGGACACTGTCTGTGACAGGCGAATAACATATTTGCCTCTTCACATGACGCACTCACTATTTGGGCACCCGCCGCCATTCACCGCACCTGACTCAGGTCTGCTCAGCTGGGTCATAAACTACTGTCGTAAAAAAAATATTCACCAGGCCAGCTTTTTGTTTACAATTTTGTTTACAGCACAGTCGCAGCGCATTGATAATATAAAATACTATTAAAAACTCTACAGAAATGCATACCAAGAACGATTATTTATGGCCCCTCTTGTTGTTGTTGTTGTTGTTGTTACAAGCAGCTAAACAATGCCCCAAAATGTTGGCCAAGGAGATTTGTGCCAATTGATTTGCCCTCAGGCTAAAGCAGCGCAGTAGAAAGTTACATATGTGTTTAATTAGTTGTATTTAAATGGTATTTTCATGTTCTTAACTCAACAACAACAAGAGCAACGGCAACAAGTTGGCTCTGTTGTGATTTTTAATGCGATTTTGTTGTTAAGTGTGTCAAAAATCTCTTTATCCATAAACAAAAAAGCAGACAAAGAACTGACCCAACTCAAGTGGCTCTGCGATAAGGCATAAACAGCTGTCAATCAATGCCGTAATAGATCATCTATATTTAATGTTCATATTACGACGGGCATATGCGCCGCAATTCGCGGCCCCTATTCTTTATAGGGTATAGGCGGCAAATAGATATTGATGCACAGCGGCTGGTATGCTGCTCGCATCTGTTATTGTTATTGTTATTATTTTCCTTTTCTTTTTTTTTTGGTTTTTTGTTGTAGACAATAGATAACAGTATGTAATATGAATATAATTAATAGCTAACTGTTAATTAACATGTTGATCAAACATGAGTTAATTATGCCATTTTATCGCACGTTTTGCTTTTGTTTGCATGCACATGTGAGAGTGTGGTGAGTGTGTGTGTGTGTTTGTTATCGACACACACTCACACACACACATAAATATTCAATTTGGGCTGCTATTTGGCCAGCTTAATCCTCGGGCCAAGCAAAACAAACAAACAACAAAAGCGACGCAGCCAAAAGTCCGGGCGTGAAAAAAGGAGCGTGAAATACCATTTAATAAAATATCAAGTTACAATAACAACACAACAACAAAAACAAATACAACGAATGCACAGCAAATGGTCCATTTCATTGATAAAGACGCCAACGGCGATAAGATACGTTTAATTACGGGCGACTATTTGATTATGAATAGGCCTCAACCACACTCATGGGTGCGAAAAACAAAATGAACCCAACCTCACACACACTCCCGTATACACACACTCTCTCTCTCCCTGGAAAATGTATCTGTAAGTAGAAATGTAGCCAACAGTATGGGAATTGCGTTGTATTTTTGCTAATGCACTTCGTTGAAGTATTAAAGGAAAGCCATTAAGAGGTCGCAGTTGACCCAGACATTTCCAGCTAATAAGCTGATTAGGATTTTCCGAACATTATTCAAATTAACGCTTGCTAAATGTACACAAATGGCTCTGGTCTGAAGTACTTAAATAACCTAAGCATATAACTACGCGATGAAAGAGCAGCTTTTGATTCTGCTTGCAATGTTGCCCCATTCGAATTTTATAAACATTTAACTTTCTTTCTGATTATTTTACATTTATGCTGAAATTATAGCTGCAAACAGTGCCAAATAGAATGCTGAAATTGTGTGTAGTCCATTAAATACTAATGTGGCTTAAACAGCTGAGTTGAGTCACGGGATTATAATTGATCCAGATAGAACTGGCTTGTATTGGTGATAAACATATAAACGTATAGGTAAATAAATAGAAAATATTTATATATTTACACAAAGTTGGTCAATACGATCTCGAAACTTAAACTTTTCTAATTTAAATAATAATATTTATGTTTGTACCTAATACCGCATCTGCTTTAAATAATCATCAGCATTTTCTTTAAACTTGTTTCGCTTAATTTTTTCCAAAATAATTATTATATTTAAGTGCCATTGGCAGGAAATTGCGAATTAATTAAAAAGAAATAATTGAAGACATTTAAAATAAATATAAATTCGATTCATTTGATTGCTAGCCCACAAAAGTTTTACTCCATCCATTGGCTAAACAAAGAAATTTCCACGTCTAGATGTGTCTATTGTTGTTTGTTTGGCGGCGCTTATTAAACAATTAACTTGTTGTTCGCACTCAGGGCATTGATCATAAAAACATTATCGCCTTTATGGCAAATGGATAAATGATGGCAAGGCGAGCATTAAATGCGCACTCTACCCAGAAACCAGAACTCAGCATCAAGGTCATATCGCCAGAGACTTATCATACGCAGCGTATGCCCAGCCTGTAGCCTGTTGCCTGTCTGTCTGTTTGTGTGTCTGTGATCAATGATCCATTAGATTTTGGGGCAACTGAATAAGCAGAATAAGAAATCAAACTGCAAATTGTAAATAGATGTAGCGCATATGAATTGGAGATGGTATTGGCCATATGACCGGCAACTGTTTCGCTCGTGTGTGTTCTGTATCAGGTCTATAATTAAAATTTATGCATTTCAAATAGCAAATTAGTAACAAAAACAGAACAGGCGCCCGCATCTAGAGAATTCTGAATATAAACACGTAAATGTGAAAAGAAAGAATAAACTTAAATAAAAACAAAAAACAATAACAAAATAAAAACGTGGGCAGGCAGGTAAAGGCCAAAGCCAGATCCACAACAAAAGTGTTTTTGCCCACTGACGTGGAGCAGCAGCTCGAGACATCTAACGAGGTGCCGATGATGCGAAGCAATAAATTTTAGCTGGCCTCCGTTATTCGCAGCACATTCGGGCACAGCAGGCAACAGCCCTGAGGCTGGACGGAACACACACACACTTACCACCACATCATGCGCAAAGGTGACCGGCATGGAGACAGTCAGCACCACCGTCCAGAGCGTAAATATGGCTATCTTTGTGATATGCTCGGTGCGCAGCATGCGAGAGCGTATGGGATGAACGACGGCCAAGAAGCGATCGATGGACATCAGGACGAGCGTATAGATGGAAGCATAAGCGGTAACCACTATCAAATACTGGACACTGCGGCACCACATCTTGCCAAAGGGCCAATGCTGGGTCACATAGTCGATTGCCGTGAACGGTACGCAGAAGATGACGAACAGCAGATCGGCTGCGGCTAGGTTGACAATCAGCAGATTTGTTGTGGAGTGCATGTTCTTGTTCAGCAGCACCACCAGTATGACCAACAGGTTGCCAAAGAAACCCGAGATGGCAATGATGCCAAAAAAGATTGGCACCAGCCAGCGCACAGTGGCCCGTATGGCCTCCGCCTCGGCGTAGAATGAGGATAGAGTTGAATTGTCTAAGTTGCTGCTCGCTGTGGTCAGCTCCAGCTGCGACTCCAGCCAGCTGCTGTTGCTGGGCATGGCCACGGTTATGTTGCTTAGGTTCATGCTGTGGCGCTTTCTGTCTACAGTTTTCTATTGATTTTTAATTGCCCCAACGCTCATTACATTTCCTTTTTTGGTTGCCGCACACAATACGCGGGTGAAACATTTTCCTTTCTTATAATTTTATTTAATTTTGCTTTTTGCTTTTTCAATTTGGCAGTCGCCTTTGTCGCGACAGTTTTTCCGTTGTATTTTCACGGTTCGTCGGGTTCAAATAACAAATTTCCAATTAAACGATTTTGGCCAAGCAGCAGTTGACAATGACCAGCACGATAGAATCGAAGAATGTTTATATATATTTTTCTTTTATTTTTTCTTCTTTTTTTTTATTTCAATTATCATGCACAATAATCCGCAGGGAACAACAGCGGCGACATTGTCCGAGCGAAGCAAACAGCACCAGCTTAATTCGCGGACTACCACACGTAGCTGTCCCCAAAGACAATTTGGAGCCACACCAATGCACACACACCAGCACACACACACGCAGCAGCAGCAGCAGCACAATAATGGCTAACGGTAATTGTAAGAAGGTAAGACAACAAGAAAACGTCAGCAAGTGCCCACGGTACGTTTTGGCCCCCCCTTTAAGGACGCCAGCGGCGACGCAGCTTAACCGTGTCACGCCCTAGCTAAACGCTATGCCTTTGTGGCAGCTGCACCCACACACTATAAATTGCTTATGATGTCTTCGGAAATTTGTTATTGACAAATCGACAGCGTCAATTTTGGTGGCGCAACTCGCGCAGCTGCCACACCAAATTGTGCTTCACAGCACGACAAAAAATATGATTAGAATGTTGTTGATGTTCGCGAAATTATATTCATTTTTTGTATTTTTATTTTTATATTTTGGATAAATCCCAAAATTCAAACTGCACGCGTTCGTTACCAGCGCACAACTGATGCCAGTGCCGCAAAAGATTCGCAGTCGACAACGGCGGCGGCAGCAGTAATAACAACAGCTGTATCTGTGTGTTTGTGTGTGTGCGTGTGTGGCTGTGTAGTATATGGCTGCCAGCGCCCTGGCCGCCGCTTGCTCCGCCCAACAGCCAATTCCTGGCCAGCGTTAACTGTTTATTTAGCTAGCTGGGCGGCCGCGCAAACAGCTGGCAACAATAGCCGGCCACAGCCAAACGCTCGGCAACATATTGTTTTTCGTGTATGGTCACCACGGTGACAGCTTCAGCTACTGCTGCCACAGCCGCTGCCGCTGCCGCTGTCGCTGCCTGTGTTGCGCAGCTGGATATCGACGCTGCCAACTGCGCTCCATGGTGCTTAACTTCACTGATTAACTGAAGCGTCCGAAGGCAGAAAAAAAAGAGGAAAAATGAAAATAAAATAAACACAAATTCCGTCAGACAATGGCACGCGCTACGTTTTCCACTCGGCCGCCTGCCTCCGCCCACTTTTGTTGTCCGGGGTCGCTTATCTCAACGATTTTATCGCGCACCTTTGGAGCGCTGCGGCGCACCGCAGAATGTAGCCAAGCTGGAGCCGAACAGCTGCTGCTGTCGCTGACTGGGTTAAGCCAAGCACCGACAGCCCATTTACATGCCTATCATGGCCAGAGACGGGCGACTGGGCCATTCACCTGTCATTGCCAGCTTGACGAGTTGGCGTCAGCGGCGACGCCGAAGCTGGCGCTGACAATGACGCAGACGCAGCATCGCAGCTGCGGCTTAATTGTCGCACAGCATTTGCGTTGACGGCAGCGGCCACGCCTCAATGGGCCGCCCGTGGGAGTGGGCAACAACAATTTGGCCAGATTAAACACGAATTAAGCATCGCCTGAAAAAGCAGAACATCAGCAAAATAAAATAAAAAAAAAACGCACAAGAAAATAAACAAAATGAACAGGATTCTAAAAGAGCAAAAGTTATAACCATGTATATTTAATGCGCAGCACAGAGCATTTAATGAAGTCTTTAATCTTTAATGCCTGCCAAAAAATAAAAACGAAATACCAAATGTACTTTCTCACAACTTAGCTGACTAAACATCACATACAAAGTCGGAATTCAATAGAGAAGGCCGTCAAATAAAATTTGCGCCAAAACTAGGAAAGGTTCATAGCCGTCGATTAAATTAAATATACATTTATTTTACAAAAAATGCTGCATATCTTAAGGCGCGGCAAATTCATTTAAATGTTAGCGAAACGAATTTTATTTTTGCATAAATTTCACAGACATTTTTTATTTTTTTGCAGCACTCCAAGCTCTAAGCTCTATGTACAAGGATTTTATAATCTTACCAATTTGATAACTGAAAACTTAACAAATTCAATTATTTCATGGTCCAAATCAACTTTAAGATTTGATCGATTTCATCAGCGTTCAGAATTCAGAATTAACAGCAACTCAAATACCATATATTTTCGTCGTTCTGATATTATGTTTGTTATGCTAAAATGAAAAGCGTGCTTTTCTAAATAAATTAGCATCTGAATAAATGACAACCAAACAACACACACGCAACACACACATACACCCACTCAACGCACACACAGGGTACAGATTTTTGAAACGCATAACATTTACTGCCAGGCCCACGTTTGGCCCATTTCTAGCCGTTATTAAAAGTTAAGCAAACAGTTTGGCTGTGCCAAAACTTTCGATGTGATTGAAATGTTTGTAAACTAGGTACAACAAGAGAACACACGCACATATATATTAAATACACACACACACACACATACGTACGCTCGCACGCACACACAAATATTAAAAATGCGTTGCAATGTTGTCGGGTCGGGTTATTTCATTTTTTAGCATAATCATGTGCGAGGCCTGAGATATATGGCCTGAAATGGTAGTCTAGCGTTAATAACAAAGCAACAATGGGCACAGCACTGAAATTACTTATCGAAAATGTGTCAGAATCAAAATAAAAATTTGGGATCAAAATAATATTCGAGAATATGTATATTCACAAAGAAATCTACAAGATAAAGTTTTATAAAGTGTACTATTTAAAATGAGTCTCAAGTTATATTTATGTAAATAAATTACCATGCCGCCCACGGTTAACTGTCTGGCTGGTTAGTTCTATTATCATTCCACAGACACTTGATGCCCGAAATGATGGATTATCGCCTTTCCCGTGCTATCGTAATATTTTCATATTATATTATTTTTAGTCTACATCCATTATGTGTGCCGTTGTGAGACGGTAAACGGGTTTGGCAAACTTTTTGTGGACCAACAGAATTAATAAATGTAAATCGGCAGGAAACTGTCCAGAAAGCGGGCAAATCCTTAAACCGTACTAACAGCCGCATTAATCGGCATTTCTCGGAAAAAGGGTTCACAGTTGTGCACAGCTTTTGCTATTTAATCATTCAAATTGACTTTCTTGCCTGATGGCCGTTAATTTTGAAATCCCTTTTAAAATACGCTACTCTGCTTATCCGGTTTTCCTTTCATGCCTGGCCTGTAACTTTGTTTTCCGCTTGCGGCTTATAAGTTTATAGCCTCTGCTCGGTCCAGTTTCCTCCTCCCCCCTCCCTCTCATTTTTCACGAATTCTTCTTTTGTTTTTCGCGCTGGCTCACTTAGAACGCGCTGAGTTTGCATTTGGCTTTCCTTTTAGCATTCTCCACCTACTTTTTTTTAAGTTTTTAATCAAGATGTTTTAAATGCGGTTCGCCGCTGAATGATGGATTTTTTCTCGCTCGTTCTCTCTTATTTTTATTTTTCATATTATTAGTTTTTTTTTTACTTCTGGCTTTGCTCTGCGCTAAGTAAACAGAAAGTTAGCGGTGTGTTTGGCAACGAATTATGCAGATAATAAAATGAGTCTTCAAATGTATAATCAAGTTGTGAACGGCCAACCCTTTGCTGTTGTCCAGTGGCCAGCACAAATTATCCCCGTGCTTGCTGGCCATAATTAAGGTCCGTCCTTGGCTGGAGTCCGTTCAATGGAAGCGCAACTTTTTTATAAGCAATATAAGCCCGGGGTAAAAACATGTCAAGGACTGCGGCCATTGAGTCGTCATTTAAGCGAATGCTTAGAAAAGATTGCCATAAAATCGTTTCAACAATTAGCTGGCCATCATTTCTAGTGCTTCAAAATGTTGCTATTTTCGTTTTTATTTTTATTGCTGCCACAGCAACAGCAAGTGCCACAAATGCCATTTACCGACCACAGGTGCGCCGTGCGGCACACAATGAAATGCCTCAAACAATGGTCCATCATAGCTATAACCGGAGAGAAACTAAAAATAAACTAAAATAAACCAAACTTAACTAAACTAAATGCTGCTTCCGCACGGACAAACAGCTGCAACTTGTTAGACTTCTCCGCTAGTTTTATTTGTTTGCCCTATACATTTGTTTAGTTGGGTATAATATACTGGCGAGTCTCGCGAAAAGCAACCGGAAACTGAAATTTCATAAATCAAAGAAAACTTCGAATGTACTTAATAAAGGTTTTTGGGGGTTGTAAATTTGATTATTTTTATTTTAAGCAGTTGAAAGATTGCTAAGATTGTTAAAACAACTTTATAAGGGAGTTTCGGGGATTTTAAATTTAATTATTTTAATTTTGATTCAAAGCTATCAGTTAACAATACCATCTAATTATTAATTTATTTTTACTACATGTCCTTTGATATTTATCAAATAATTATAAATTTAGAAAAGTGAAAAATGTGCTTTTCCCCGCTTTGCGTAATAACAAATTGAATATTGCCTAAGCTACATCTATTGTCATTCCATTGGTGTGACTTTTTTGAAATCAGTTGAGATTTAAAAAAGCAATAAGAAAAATATCACACTAACACCAAAAATAATATAAGAAAAAGACAATTTAAGGATTTTAAAAAGCTCTTAAGAAACCTTGCCTAAGAAAATTTAAAAAAAAAATTTCATTTCAATTCTAGGGGACCCAAATCTATCATAAAATATCAAACTCGGTTGAAAATAATTGAATTATTTTTTAAATCTATCAAAATATATTGGATTCATCAAATGTGTTTGCCAATAATTGAATTCTATTGCCTAGTCAAATTTTTTGCATTTGTATCTTTATATTATAAATCGTTTTTAAATATTATATATATTATATATTATATTAAATCGTTTGCTAATTTATTTCTTTTCTTTAATCGCTTGTTATACAAACAATAACAACTTAGATCTAAATAACAATTTAGGAACTATATAACAGTTACGTAGTACATAAAATATAGTAAATAAATAATAAAAAATCTAATTTACATATTATGACATACAACTTCCAGGGCATATCAAAGCCTGGCAATGAAGAAATTGTTGTTTTTATAAAATGCCATGAAAAATATGATTTTACGCGCTGCTTGGCAGTTGTCGCCGCCAACGCCAACGCTGGCAGCGCCTGTTGCCGTGATACCATAAAATAAATGTTGCTGCCCCGCTGCAATTGCTGGCGGCGCAAAGTTGCCGTCATATTGTCAACTTCAACCGTTGCGTTCTGTTCTGTTCTGTTGTGTTGAGTTGTGTTGTGTTGCTACCGAGCAACAAAATTAACTTTTACGCTTTATTACCGCAAAGATGGCCAAAGAAAACAATGCTCGTACCGCAAATTGTCCGGCTATTCGGCTGTCTGCAAATCTCACTGCATTTTGCATTCTTTGGATTGTATTGTGCTGGTGCCGCCGCTTTTTAGTCGTACGCATCCGGAGGCCATCAAAGTTGCCGGAAGCTCGTCGGCCAGTCATCAACTCAATTACATTTGCGACCCGCGCGGCGACTTTGATGTTGCCAAGCGCCCCTCTGCCCGGCGACAACAACAATTGCAGACGCGACGCATTGTTGACTGATGGCATAGACATCTAAACAAGAAGCACAATAAGCGCGCCGTTGTTGTCTTTTATCCGTCTGCAGCTCCAGCCACAGCTCCTGTTCCTGTTTCAGCTTCTGCTCCTTCCCCACCTTCATTGTGTGCTGTCGCGTGTGACGGATGCGACAGGAAGCGCACAATGTCTTGATAGCAAAGCGTAGACTCCACAAAAACGCAATCCGCAGCATTCACTACACCTCAGTCTCTCTCTCCCTCTCTCTCTCTTTCTTTTTCTGAGTGTGTGTGTGTGTGCTTCCATTATTTAGTGCTTCCTCTGGCGATAATCTATGGCGACTGCAGCAACGGAAATATTTCACAGAGATTAGCACAGCAAGCCAACATTTTGATTAGTTGCCAGCGAGCGACCAACTACTCAATCTGTAGGTCATTAGCAGGCTTACGCTTGTATCTGCGTTTCCAATGCAAATTGAAATGATTGGGAAACTGCATGGGGACGGCAAGCGCTCAGCACCAGCTGATCCTCAAGCGGATTATCCAGGCAGAGATGCGTCTGAGCATGCTGTAGCTGTGTGCCAGTCCGCAACCAATGCTGTCCCGCCTGGCCATTGCGACAGGTTTCCAACCTCAACTGCGGCTGCTCCACTGTGAATTCAACTCCTAAACATAGCTGCTGTTCGGTACTCAGTTGTCCAGTGTCGTGATGCAAATGCCACTGCGTGACTCCCAGGTGATGGCAACTGGTGAACTGCAGCTGCAGCCTGGCCTTAGTTTCTGCCACATGCAGACAGCGACCCGCATTACGTAAGGTGCCCAATGCGCTGAGGCTCGCGTGCTGCAACCTGTCACAAAATAGCCGACAGACAGCAACAGGTGAGAATTGATTTGACATAGCTACCGATATCAAATGGTCTCAATACTCGAATATAATCGAATTGTTTATAACACAAATGACGCTTAGTCAATGAAATGGAATTCAGAAGTCTGCTTCAATGGGGAAGACTCACCTAAGTTCTGGACTCACATGCCGCATATACCAATCAAATGTATGGCACTGCCGTTCAGCCTTTATCAGTGCCGGATCGTAGGGTTGGACTGGGTGGAGATTCAATGGAATTTGCTTGGCCGCCGGTTTGAGAGCGTAGAACAAATATTTGTACTCGTCCAGCCAGGACTCGGCTATGATTTTTGAGTTGCTGCGGGATAGAGAAGTTGGAGGAGGCGCGGCCAGTATGTAAGCATTCGCATTGCGTGCTGGGAATGTTTATATTAAAAGGTACCACGGCACGCAAGCGTCTGGCTGAAATAAATTGAAAAATACCAAAGGCGAGCTTTTCACACCTAAACCGGTCACCCAAACAGCAGCCCGAAACAAAACAACAACAAAAAAGCCAGTCTGATGTGCTCGACTACAAGATACCCTGAAGCAAGCGCCGAACTACTTCAATCAACAATCTAGCTGATTTCTATACACAAAAACAAACGGCGCTTGCTGCGCATCTTACGCTGTGGCTGTGCGACACTCTGGGAAATGTATTCTTGACTCGGTGTTCAGAGATCTTTGTGAAATTTTCAAGGCATAAATATGGCATTTAAATGTGTGCTTTTAATATACGTGGCCTATTAAGTTTGGGGAGAATGTGATATGTTCTTAATCTGTCTTTTATATTCAAGAGCTGTTTTTGAGCTCGATAAAATTACAAAATTATAATATTTGTAATATTCTTATGAGATCGGAAATGCTTCCTTCTGTCTGTTACATACATTTGCACAAAAAACCTGATGCCCCTTTTATTCATTTACAATGGACTCAGGGTATAAAAAGAGCAAACCTTCCCCTGGTCACTTCAACTTACCGCAAATATGTCGCCTGGGTGCTGTCCAGCTGGTCCTCGTCGAACTGAGGCGGAAACTCAAAGGCATGGCGCATTCGAAAAATATGTCCGATTCGACTGCAGGGCACGATCTCAATTTGTCCGCCGCAAAGCCACAATTTAATGGCAAGCTCAATGGACTCGCCGCCCCAAATCTACAGACAAGGGAAAACCCCAAATGGGAATGCGATTTTTCTCTGTAATTTCTCGTTTTCTCTCTCTCTCTCTGTGTCTCTACTTTGCCTTTTCGCTGTGCGACACAAAGTTGTGTGTCATTGCTTGACATAAGCAATTAGCACACTTGCCACAAGCACTAGTTAATTAGGCGCGCTTACCTCCAGGTGTGGATTGAAGCCGTGCAGCTGGTGGAACCATTCGCGTGAGATCATCAGTGTGCCACCCGCAAAGGTGGGACTGCTATATGGGCGCTCCGGCAGCTCCTCCACAGCCAGCACTCGGGGCAGCCAGTGGAAATGCAGGCTCCAATCGAAACCACCTTTCAGCAGCTCATTCCCGGCCAGATAGCTCAAGGTCTCGGGTTCAATGGGATCCAGCACTGGGCTGACCGCAAGCATTGAGTTCAACGACAGCCTGTCCAGCAGGGGTTCCAGCCAGCCATTGTTGACCTCACAATGACTATCGAGAAACAGCAAGTAGTGGCCACTTGCCACACGAGCGCCCTCGTTGCGTGACCAAATTAGGCCCATGCGGCGCAGATTGCGCCTGAAGATAAGTGTGGGGCGCCTCCGTGTGGCGTAAACAAGAGTCATGACCCGTTCAAGACTCTCCAGCAAACTGACTAAAAATTAAGAGCTATATCAAAACGATTGCTAATATTATGACCCTTACCAAAGGCTCACCATCCTCGCTGCAGTCGTCTATGATGATGAGCTCGTGTAGATAGTCTTCCGGGGTACGGCTGACCAGCGTCAGGATCGTTCGCAGCAGCATGGAACGCGCCTCATTATAAAAACTTATCACAACGCTGAGCTGGGCAGCTGCCGCATGAGGCAGCGCGTAGCGGCGAGCGTTGCAACTGTGCGGCAAATAGAAACAAAACACTTTTAAATGAAATCAAGTTTAACTGCACTAGTTGATGGTAACCGACTAGCAGATACCCTGCACCAAACTGCCAATTAGCATTCGTCATTATTTAAATACAATAATAGACAGCATGAGCTGTGTTAGAAACTAATTAAAGATATGCTAAAAAAATCGAGGTTGACAATCGATATTTATCGATTGCGAGTGAAGAGACCATAGCCATCGATAATTTGAAATAAAATGGATCATGGTGAATAGAGAACGCAGTCGGCAGCAGAGACATAGTGATAACTCTCTTAACGGACATTCCTATTAGGCAGCCAACTCCCTCATTTGTGATTCAGGTAATACCCATGCCAGAAATGTCTGCTGCCCGTGACAAACGAGAGCGCAAAACCTATATACCCTATCTTAATTATACTCAATGGGTGTAAGGTATATTTTAAATGCAACCTGGTTGTACCAACCTCTCATGCCGCGTCGCTGGCAGTGCACGCACTGCTGGCAAATTGTCACTCAGCTGGCGATTGTATTGAAAATAATCATCCGGCTGATCGGGCGTATGCGCAATAAACTCACGCCATTTAAATTGATGCCAGCTCAGTTGTTGCTGCTGCAAGATCAACTGGAAAACACACGTCAAAGCTGTTTTCCATTTTAACAATTGCTTAACACTCACTTGACTGCTCGGGTATTCATCGAGTAGGCCAAAACGCAGCAACACAACCACAAACTGCAGGCCCAAAAATGCCAAGATGCAGACGAGGCAACAGCGCAGCCGGCGGCGCAGGCTGCCCGACATCGCAGCGTACTGACTGTGTTGGCCCCATGCTGCCAGCAAATGCGCAAACCCATAACGCTTCACGCTCGGTCAGTGAATGCGCGTTGTAATCGAGTTTCTAGACAAATAAATATCAGCTGCAAAGTGATATATCAGGTGGTTTGTTATTTTATTTACCAAAAATTATGTCGTCATAAAAAGCTGAAAATTGAAAACTAAAAACTGGCCTCGCACATGTCTCTATCCCTCTATTTCTCCTTTGTCTCTCTCTCTCTCTGTCCCTCTCTCTGTTGCTCTCTGCCTTTCTCTCTCTCTCCCTCACTCTCTTTCGCTCTTGTCCACTATCTAACTGCCTGTCAAAACTTGTTACTGATAAATCGCTCGATAAGTTTGGCAAATATTTGTCTGCAGCTCGCAAGGTGTTAATTGCACCACATGAAATCTATATATTACCTGTCATGCGTGTCATTTTAGTGGGTGTATATATATATACAGTTCACACACACAGACATACATATATATATACCGCATATAAATAAATATTTTATCTGTAATCATTTGTAATCAATGCCAAGTAAACGCCGTTTGCGTTTTCAGTTACAAAAAAACATTAAGGCTTTCTCTAACTTAGTTTAAGACAGAGAAGGATTTGAAAAAAAACCTATTAATAAAAAAACAACAGGAATGTTAGTAATAAGTATTATTTTGTGATTATTGTAACTTAAAAAAAACCTACATCATTAAAGAATATTTAGCATGTGTATGGGCGAAATTTTTGTAAATATTTACAATATGTGAAATGTATATGTATTGTATATATGAATGTATGTATGTATGTATGTATTAAATATGTATACGAATGCCAAAATCTGCCAGGCAGACCAACTTGACCATTCGTCTCGGGAGAAAAATATTATCAATATTATTATTAAGTTGAATTTAATTATTATTAGCTAAAAGTAAATTGTTCTTATGGCTTTGGCTGCAGGGTGCAGTATAAAATGTTTAATTAATTGCTTTAGACGTTTTACACTCAGCGATAAATGCTAACATATTAAAGCACAAATTTGTAAAAATTGTTTTCGCTTTAAATAATATTTTAATATTTAATTTAAAAATCGCTGAATATTGCTATTTATGTTCACCCTAACAATATTCGAAAATTATATCTAGTCTTAAGCGAAGTTTTAAGCGTTATCTTATAAGATATCAATGATAGTTTAAGCCCTTTAACAAGGGAATTAGTCCGATTAAGCTGAAAATAAATGATTGGTAAACGCTTATCATGGTTTTTACCAAAACTTTAGCCAATATATATCAATTTAGTATGCGCTTTGGCCATAACTCGAACTTCAAATAATATTGCGTTCTATATGTGGATGTTGATTACAAACATATTTCACATTCAAAGATATGAGTATACATGACCCTTAGCCTTTCGCTCTTTGATGTGATTTAATTTGAAATTGTTAAGCAAAGCGGAAGTAACTCATTCACTTAGCAACAAAATCAGATGCTACACACAAACAAACCTCCCCCCTCCCTGCACACACACACACACACACACACACACACACAAACTAAATTGGAGTGTTACTTCCGCATTGCATTAGAGTACAGATGCTACGAGTTGTAGCTGCCGTCCAGTTGCTGATTGACTTACGTGTGCCTCGTTTTAGTTTTCGGATTGTCGTTGTAAATTTGTTGCCCAGGTTTTACGTGCAGCGGAAATGCATTTCCCCAGTCACGTACCCAATGCCAGACCCGGGCCAGACAACTCCGCAGACCAAGTCCAGCTGTTGTTGTTCTTGTTATTTCTGTCCACAGGTTAACTAAGAAATATAACCGAATGGCGCAACTGCGACGGCCAAAGATTCAGATTCAAGTTTTTCTCGCTGCATTTTTTCCTATTTGTTTTTTTAGTTTTCTCTGGTGTTTCCTTGTTTACTCGGCACGCCAATTTATTAGACGGCGCGTGATCCATGTTTGCGTCCATGCTCCATAGATTAAAGTGCTTTTTAATGAATGCAGCAGCTACGAGATCTAATTGTATGCAGCGTCGCGTGCCCAGCTTCATAATTAAATAGACTATGCTCAGGGGCGGAGGGCGTGGGATCTGCGTAGGATGGCGGCAAATTCAATATTCAATATGTTTTCAATTTGCCATTGTTGGCAAATGGGCGTGGCAATCGCATCAAAGGCAAAGGCGAACGCAAATGCCGTGAAGCAAATAAAAATAAAACGAAATTATGTCAATAAATGAATTATAAGGCGCACGCACAACGCGGCGTATACGCAATCCCCAAGCTCAAGCAAGTCAAAGCTTGAAACAGACGACAGAGCGCTTAATGGCCATGTAAGTGTGTGTCTGTCTGTGTGCATGTGCATGTGTGAGTGTGAGTGTGAGTGTGAGTGTGTCTCTCGCCATGATTATTATTATATTGCCACTTACACATGCGTGCGCCGCAGTGTGTGTTATGATAATGTTAACAGCCGAGCTTCTAAAATTTTATTAGCAGTCGACTTATGGAACTTTGAAAATAATAACAACAGCAGCGAAAGTGTTTCTCTGTCGTCTCTTTCTCACGCTTCCCACATGAAACAATTCCAGGCTCCTGCCTTTGGGCCATAAAGAATATTGAGGAAATTGCTTTCTTTGCACTCAAGGCTCAGCATTCGGCCAGGCCAAGCCTTGCCGCGACAGGCCGCACTCATTTCGAAATTGTTGCGTATTATCGTAAAATTTTACACAAACACACACAGTCCCACACAGATACATGGGACGTGCAAATACATACAAATGCGTTTGCGTTTTTTTCGACGATTTACTTTGCTTTGTTTTCACTTTGCGGCCCGCCGCATTTTTTTCGTTTGCGAATATTTTCATTGAGGTTTCTTTTTTGGGCATATTTGCCGAGCACAAACGCGCTTAGTTCGAAATACACATGCAAATATGTTTGAAAATATGTGAAAAACAAATTAGTTGGCAGCGGAATTTTTATGCTCTGTGGTTGCGTCTCTTACAATTTTAAATATTCAGTCCAAATTATTTGATTAATTTGAGTGTGCGCCAAGCAACAGTCCAAACAATCAGCTGCAAATTTCGTTAAAATTTGAAGTTCTTAGAAATAAACAGAAAGAAACAAAAAATCGAACAAAAAGAAAAATATAATAAAAATAAAAATAAGGAAAAGCGTATAATTTGAATGATTTCCCATTTGCAGTGGGCACAGAAAAGAAGCATTTTAATGATGTTTACACAGTTTTCATGTGCCATTCCATTTACGGGCATCCATGTCTGTTTTTCCGGCAAACGTATTATGTGCTTTATTTCGATTGACTAGAACTTTTCACTATGCCCGACGGAGTACTTTAGTTGATGACATTATCGCTACAATACAAAAGGTTTCTTTTTGCCATCCACAACGTAGTCCTTGTTGCTGTTGTTGTTGCTGTTGTTGTCGTTGATGTTGCTGCCACTTCATTTCTGAGTTTACAAAGTTTTTTGTTGATGAAACAAACGCCGTGAGCCAGCAGACCGGCAGCACAGAGAGAGAGAGAGAGACAGAGAGAGAGGGAGACAGGGAGAGAGATAGAGACAGAGAGACAGTCAGTCGGTCCATTGAATGCCTCTGACATCATTCATGACATTAAATGAAACCAGCAAATGTGAGAGTATCTTAATGCCTAAACGTGCCCCGCCCATCAAATATTTCTTTGCCAAGCCCTAATTTAACAGCACATTTTTGATTAATTTAATTGAACATTTCACAGTTAACAATATTTCATATTTATTTAATCTAAATGTATCAAACGAAATCAAATCAAATGTTAAAACATTTTTACAACACGCTTTCCTCCAGATTAGATTCTAAGACATTATTGATCGTCGCACCTATATAGATTTTCTTCTTCAGCAGATTTACATAGACATCCGCCGAGCTAATGTTGGGGCAGTTGTGGCCTAAGATGTTCATGCCACAGAAGCTGCCCCTCCATACGTAGGGCAGCCCAAAGGTTTTCTCGCATTTTTTGGTAATTTTTGAGTTTTCCAAACAGTCAACCCCAGCGGTGACCACCATGCCGTTGGGATCGTTGATGATTTCCCTGCACTGATCGCTTGCTATTATTGACGCAACTTTCTTCTTCGGCGAGGCTTGAAACTTATCCCAACTCCACTGGTCTACTTTCTCCGATGACGGCACGGGGTTCGTGCAAATAGGCGGCTCTTTGACAAACTGTGTTCCCAGCGGGTTCTGTAGATTTAATAGCGTCAGCAGGTCCGCAGTTTTTGCCATTGTGAAATCTTGGGTATCCGTTTTATCGACCACATTGTGTATTGAGCCATCGCTCAATTTCACAACGACTTCTGTCCCCAGTTTATCGTTCATGCACGTTTTGACCGTGAGCACGGCCTGGTTACTCACCACAAGACCGGTGCAAAATAATTTGTCCTTAACCAGAATACGCGCCACATAACCACTCAATTCTCCAAAATTATCCGTCTCTACAGCCTTGACAATTTTGCTCTTTTTGCGATTACTAGCGGAATGCTGGCTGCCCAGGTGGCTCGGATAGTAACCAAAATGGGGCTCCCAACCGCCCGATCCATAAAGCCTTCGAAGCTTTTTTGACTTTCTGAAAATCTTTTCTTGAGCCACAATGGGACTGGCGATTGCCAACAGCAGCACAAAACTCAACAATGTAGACAACAGCATTGCAGGGATGGATCGGATATCTGAGTAGATAACAGTTCCAAATGTTTCAGATTGCACTCCTGCAGAGTATCTTTATGTGGATCTCAACCTTGAATAAGCAAAAGCCACAATGTCAGAGAAGTCAAGAGTTTTCTTCGTAAGTATTTCATTTCAAGTTAACTTTGTTTCATTCGTTATACCTGAGCTATGGCCTAATGTGTGATATCGAATTGATTTATCAGGCACATTTAGCTTGTTATTACCTCTCAATCTAAAATCAAAGTGACTTCAGTTCGTTTTAATAGAACAGCTTAAACTGTTAGCGAATTGTAACGCGCTGAGCGACGAGAAACAGCAAACAGAGAAAACCGATGGTTTTTCCATTATTAAAATTCTTTTAAATCCTCAAAAATTAAAGTGTTAAAATAATTTAAACATTTCAAAAATTATTGTATTATATTCTTTCGCATATTCGACCAATAAGAATTTGTAAATATGCGATATAAATTATATTCCACTGGCTCAGAGTATGGCGTCCTCTAGGTCGCTAGCGACAATGTTTGAAATGCTGCTGTTTTTCACTTCGGCTTCATTCATGACGGCGGCGTACAGATCGACGCTAAACTTCTTGGGACAATTGTGACCCAGCAAGTTGACGCCGCAGATCCTGTTCTCGTAAATCAAGGGACTGCCAAATGTCTTCTGACATTTTTCCGTGTGCTTCTCGTTCTTAACACAGATCATCCCATTGGTCACAATGTTGCCGTCCGTATCATTCAATTGCTGCCGACAATCAGCCAGGGGCAGCACCTGGGAAAGTTGATTTTGCACCACACGACGGGTGTGACTGTATGTGGGCAGCTCCACATACATATTAGCCAGCAGACTGCTTAAACAGAGCTGTGATGTAATCCTTACATTTGGCACGGGTACCGTTAGAATCACCAAGGTTATTACCGAATCCTCGTCCTTAATGGGAGACACGTCTATGTTTCGGCTGAACAACCCGATGGTCTGATCCGTTGAGGTCTTGACGGTATAATTCTGTCCTTGTGCACCTTGGAAGCAGGTGCCAGCTGTTATGGCTGTTTGCTCGGTCAAAAGTGTTCCAATGCAAATGAATTTGTCGCCATTGTATATGCGCACCAGTAGATCATGCAGCCGTACTGGTTCACCATTTCCGATCATATCTACCATCGGCTCTTCCGTACCTGACCTAAGCATAATTCGCTTTTCCGCCGGATAAGTGGGACGCGGTAGTCGTTTATAGTCCGATTGAACTTTGCTTCTATGCTGTGGCCTGTAATCGGACAGCATATACCGATGATAATGGAATTTGGCATTCGCTATGTTGAGCTTGAGAACGACAAGGATTGATAACGATAATAGCCACAGAGAAACTGTTGCCATTGTGAAAGGTCTATTTTTAACTGTCAACAACGTAATTAGTTTATATATTTCTACCTCTTAACAGCAATTCGTTACACATATTTCCGTCATGGTTCAGCATTCGTTTTAGCTTATCTATTTATGTAACAAAATAAAATCCATTTATTTGACAGCGTAAACTTTTTCAATTAAATATTTACGTTCTCGTTAACTCTGTAAGGATTGAATAAATTTAATTAAATATAATCAAGAATAGTGGATGCCTTTGGTCAGACAAATATCAGATTTTTGATACAAAATCCGATTGTTGCCATAAATATAGTTTTTTACATTAAAAGCAAAATAAAAATCGTATTTGCTGAGTTTTGTAAGAAGCTCGAAATAGTTTTTTATATTAATTTAATTTTATATTAAAACTCAAATTTGTAAGCGATCGTTATGCGGATTATGACAAGTATAATAGACCGATGTTGATAATATTTTGCCCATTTATTAAGAAGTATAGTAAAGTATTTTAATGACAAGTTTCATACAGAGAGTTTTTAAAGTGGATACGGCTTTATGGACTCGACTGTTGGACTCATCTGGAATATATACACTACATGGGCACGAAAATGTCTCCATCGATGTATTAAACATTCCGTAAATAATTATGTTACCCTGAACGACGAGTAGTAGTAATCAATTTAACTGTGGTTGTCTCTGGCTTCAGCTGTGTCCTTCTCGTTGTTATCGATTCATTGAAGGGACCCGTGCCTGTTAAGGCTCTAAGTAGATCCGTTGCCTTCTGTATAAATGGTATGGTATGCGGTATGGCATAGTAAATATCGACTATATGATGTCCCTCCAACTCATCGCAATGCTCGCCATAAATATTGACGCCGGCCAACTGGCTGTCAACGATCAGCGGATCGCCGGCGCGTGTGCTACAGCCTCCAGTCTTTATATTCCTCACACAGAAGAACTCTTTGTCAAAGGGAATAGCAATTTTGCCGCTCTGCTCAAAGGAGCTCTTACATTCCTCGAAATCTACCACCTTGGTTTTAAACAGGGTAATCTCTTGGGTCTTAGAGTCCACAAAGGACATATTCACAGTACTGCCCATTTTTGGCATTTGTTCAAAGAGCTTTATATAGCGACTCTTCCGATCCATCTTCTTTTTCAAACCCAGAAGCGCAATATCGTGGACATTTCCGTTCCCATGTTTGCTGGTGGGCAAATAAAACGCCCTGACATTGGAGACCTTCCGCTTAGGTCTACCGAATTTATGCCCCGGCAACACAGACATCTGCCTGGCCTTGTATTCGCGCGTCGGCTCATTCTCGTTGTTCAGGAAACAGCGGGACGAGGTGATGACCATGCGGTGGGAGATAAGAGCGCCGGCACAAAAAACCGAACCCTTGTATAGTATGTGCACATAGTAGCTTTTATGCACGTTGGGATCAAATGTTGGCAATCCGAAACTGCGTGCTACTTGTCCTTTACGATCGCGTTCAGCTAAGATATCACGATTATAGTCAACGTGCATATTTTGATTGTGCCCTCGATTGTAATAGGAAGGCCGATGGGATGTCTCAATATATCGCTTTAGCCACACACCAACCGCAATCTGCACACTCAGCAGTAATAACAGAAGCACAAATTCGCCTTTATTCCGTTGCATTTTAATTGGTACTGATTGTGAAACTGAACCTGGAGCTTATCAAGTGCTACGGTAAATATCCATTTAGCAGCCATGACCAAAGTCGTGCTTCAGCAAAACATTTTTATTTAGTCACGAATTAAAATATTAGTTATGACATTTGTTATAAATGTACGTACATATGTATTTATGTTTTTATGTATGAATGTTTCTTTGTATGTATGCCTGTATGTGTGTATGTGTGTATGTATGAATGTGTATATATAAATGTATGTACATACATATGTATGTATATATGAATGAACATATGTATGTATGTATGTATGTATACATACATACGGATGCATAAATATATATGTATGCATGTATGAATGTATATGTATATACGTAATCATGCATGAATGTGTATGTATGTATACATGTATATATGTATGTATGTATGTATGTCCGATTGTGTATGTATATTTGTGTTCGTGTGTATGTAAGTGTGTATGTATGCATGAATTTATGCATTTATGTATGTATGGGCGTATGCACAGAGAGAGAATGTGTGAATGAGAAAACGAGAATGTGTGAATGTGTGTTAATTTGTTTGTACATATTCAAGACCAAGTTTACTCCAGCTGCGCTGCACAATAAAAAAAAAGTGTTCTTAACTAATGCCTTACTATGCGATTCTCATAAATTCAAGAGGAGGAGACGGGTTAAACTATGGAGTGAACGGTAGCTTGAGCAATAGAAGAGACGGCAGATTCACCTATGGATCCGGCGACGTTTTTTGGCCATAAAAATAACTGGTTCATATTATTAACAAAGTAGGTCTTATTATATTTATCAACTTGTACAAGCGTATGCAGGCATGTTTGTTTGTATGTATTTCAATATGTGTATAATTTGAGCTGAGATGAAAATGAAGAAGAAACGTATTTATAAATATTGCCCAACTACGCGATGCTTAGCAACTCAAGGGAGGTTGAGCAAACAAGCTGCATTATTAAGCTAATAAACATTATTTCTGATTTTCTGTTCTTTCAGTTTTGGATTTATATAACAGTTCGTAACCCGCCTACTAATAGATGACGATAAGATAATCGTGCGTGTGAATTTACAGGTGGGTACATCATTTTCACTGTATTTACTTTATGTGATGAGGGTGCAGCCTAAACGGGATTCTGAAAAAATCCACCAGTAAGTGTGGAAAACTCGCGAAAAACTCTTGTATCGAACTTTCTTTGCTTATCATCGTACCGGCTTCAAACTCATTTTTAGAAGTTTTCTTTAACATTTATTTGATACGCTTTTCGCAATATCCACCGCTATTTGTTGAAAAAAAAAATGGGTTAAAGATTTATATAGCGAAAGATTTTCACCACAAGACTTACATGGGCGGAAGGCGTTGTTTCCAATTTATGGATATTTATTCGATGGACTTTAAACATACTTTCAAATAGAAGTGGACTTCAAGATAGAACAGGCAGAATTTAATTGCCCATGGTTGCAATAGTAATATCTACAGTATTTATTACAAAACTTGCCACGGGCAAGGCCGGGTATTATACGCTAGTATTTTTATATATGTACAAGGTTTTATAACAAACAAAAACGGACGACAGGATTAACAGTAACAATATTAACGAACCTTATGAAAGTTAATATTACTCTAATTCTAATGTGAATAAACATTAAAAGTAAAAACAAGTCGTAATCGTTTGTTTAACTATTTTTACTATCAATATCACGCTGAAAGCTGCAATAGAAACAATATTTGATTTGATGCTAATTGGCTTACCCGGCAAGTCATCAATTTCGTCCCTTTCACTATGTGGTTATACAGGCAGATGGTTCGTTTTAAATATAGAAAAAAAAAAAAACTAAGCACCAATGACTGGCATTTAGCTGGCTGAATCCAAAGAGGCTGCAATGTGCGGAAGCTGCAAAAGAACTATTTAACGAAGTATATGGATAATTAATTTACGTTGATTAAAGTTGCCAGCCACAGTACAGATGGCAAAGGAGGCTTGGTTGTCAGTGAAGTGAAGCATCTTGCCCAGACAGCCGGAAATTGAGGTGTTTGTAATGTGTGCACGGGCACAGACAAGGAACTGGGGACCAGGACAGGCATAGGTATTACCAACTGCCGGCGACTGTGTCTAATTGATGGGCAGCATTCAAAGCCGTTTTTATGCAAATGCAAATGCTGCATACGCTTTAAAGTTGGAAGCCAACTGACTGACGAGCTGCCTCGGCTCGGGCACACTCATCAATTATTTAGAATATGTTACACTTGGTACATAACTTCACAGACATATGCTTACAAGGCTGTAAGTCGAGTCAGCCTCGACGTCAGCTCTCCGGCCGTAATTGCCGGTCATTATGCTTAAGGGATAAGGCACTTCAAGACCTGGGCACAGAAAAAAGGTATATGCATACATATATATTTGTTGAAACTGGAGCCACGCACCAGCCGCCTACACCTGCAACAGGAATTAAGTTTGAATTTAATTGGAAAATGCAGTACGGGGCTATACCCTGTGTTAAACAGCTATTTTTCGTTTTTTAATCTTTTCAGCATATAGAGATATCATATATATCACAACATTCACCGAGGAACTTATGTACAGCTAAGCCCAAAAACTCCATTTTTTCCATTCTGTATATATGCAATATTGATACCCGGCGAATGATTCGGTTCACGGTTGGAACCAGCTCCTTGATTAAAGGTTCGATTCACATCCCGAAGACTAGGCTTCAATTACATATTAATTTACAATATTATATATCATATATATCACACATCATATATATCACAACATTCACCGAGTCCTAGTTGCCATCGACTAAAATATAGCGAAGCTGCTTATGTAAAGCTAAGCCCAAGATCAAGTTTGAGCTCATTTTTTTCTATTCGGCATATTTGCAATTTGGATACCCGGCGAATTATTTGCTTCACGGTTAACAAACCAGCTCCTTGACTTAAGGTTCGACTCACATCCCCAAGGCCAGGCTTCACGTACATTTTTATTTACAATTGCTTCGTCCACACGTTGAATAAATGCAAATGTCTCAAGTAAATGTTTTAGGCTATTTAGTTTATACTTTGGCTAAAGAATAAGTTAATAGTAAAATTAAATTGGATTTCTGGTTTCGAACCAGTTCTGTCTTAGACCAGTTTGTAGTCGTGGTTACGAAAAGAGTGTTGGTTAATTCGATATCCCTTCCGATAACGGTATTCTTGACATTATATGGAAGGATGAACAGACACCTGGAAAGGTCTAGGTTAACTGCGAACAAGTCGCTGGAAGACATTATGACATTGATCTTCGTATTCCATATTTAGTAGAAATCAGCAGCGGAAAAGTAATTTCTTCGAACTTCCATTAAACAAAAGAAAACTGTTATTTTTAGCTTGGATTAAAAAAAAATTTTCGGATAATTCAAATAGTTGATGTATTCTAGGAATATTACCAAAACAAGAAGCTATAAAAAATTTATTTTAAAACGTATGTTATATATGGTAAATGTTCTTTTATTCCTTCTTGCTTTGCTTTATTCACTTTTGATATTTTCTAAGCAAATTGTTGGCAACATATGCATCATATCGGATGATTAGTTGTGTGCATCCATTTGCTCGGGTAATATATACCCTGTTCGACACATTTTATATATAGAATAGATACACCTGATATGATCGCTGATTACCATATTAATTACATTTGCTTAAGTATATTATACCCTTTTTTGTACATTTTGTGGCTATATGATATACGAATTTTCTTTCTACATCCCATTTAGTTTCAAGAAAAGTCTGTGGACATCCTATAGAATCGCAAACTTGTTTTCAGCATGCAGTTGCTGCAGTATATTATACCCCACGTTAGCCACCCAATGCGTACAGGGTGCACAAAAAGGCCAAAACGCTGTGTATATATGCCTTACACGTGTTTTAGGTCCTCACTTGACGCATCGCGCTAAAATTTATGCGTACGTGCTCAGCTGAAAAACGTTGCCGACGACAACCCCGGGTCATTTATTATTAGCTGTGAAATGCGTGCCCGGATCGGGGCAATGGGCAATGGGCAACGGGCCTGCCTGCCTGCGTTTTTACGGCCTGCCTGGGATTTAACTTTCGGGTTGGCCAAGAAAAAGCAAAGCTGCCCAATATATAACAATTTTATTTGCATGCTTTAAAAGGCTGCCGACGGAAGGTGTGGAAATTAAATTGACACCTAAGGATTTCATTATGTTGACTTGAAAATTGAATCTAACAGCTGTATGTGAAAGTTGAAATTATGCGTATTGACTATGCAAATAATTTGAAATTGCAATTAATTATTAAAATTGATGCTACGAAATGTGTGCAGTTAAATTTAAGTTTTCGTATTTGATGAGTGTCATAGACACACACACGGGCTGGATTTTCTGTGCTACAGTCGACTGAAAATTAAATGTCACTCATACGCCATGTATGCCTGGTAAAAACGTAAATACTTGGCAAGCTGCTGCTGTTGCTGCTGTTGCTGCTGCTGCTGCTGCTGGCTGCTTTACAGCTCATTATGCAACATGACGCAATCTGCAAAAAAATAAAAAAATACAAGATGTGGGCGCGGCAGCATAGCATTATGTGTGCCGTCTTCTGCAAAAGGACAAATTCAATTTTGCCATCAAAAGTAAAATGCTTTAAAATGTTAACAGCAGAAAAATCAAAGCCAGTTGCATGCAGCTCAGTTACAGGTTTTGCTGCAGGGTCAGTTTTCAGTGTCTGCCCTGTGTGTGTGTGTGTGTGTGTATGTGTGTGTTTGGCGGCCTGTTTGTGCATTTGTCTTAAGCTGTTTGGACATGCATCCAAAGAGAGACCGAGAGCGGACTACAATGAGCGCTAACTGCTGCAGGCAGCGGCATCTTCTTTGATTGCACCACTCGAGTGTGCCCGTGCCTTTGCCTGCCCCCGCCCCTGCCCCTGCTCCTGCCCCGGCACCTTGCTGCTGCCACTGCCACTGCCCCGGCGAGGGTTGTCTCTACTCAAATACAGTTCGTTGCACATTTGAACATGCCCTCAGAAAATAAATGCAAATTTAGCCATAGCAAACACCCATACCATGATGCCAGCTTCCACACACACACACACCTACACACACACACAAACACACAGCCACACATACGTTGGCAATGGAAACGCGCTGCTCCTTTTGTTGCCGCTGCACATTTGCTGAACGCTTTTGCAACGTTGTCGCTGGCATTCTCTTAGCTTTCTCTCTTTCTCTTATATTCTCAATATATTATTTGTATAAATTTTCGATTTTCTGCTTCAACAGTCTGTCTGCCGCTGCAGCTCGCTCGCATCTCTTCACTTTATTTATTTCTCGAGAATTCAGTTAGTTTCCTTTTTCCTGTTTTTTTTTTTTCCTCAAAACTATTTTTGCTGCTTTTTTTCTCGCACATGCTTTGTTGATGCTGTTGCTATGGTTGTTGTTTGTCCTACTCTTTATAAGCATTATAGGTAAAGGATTCAAGATACTCACAGACACACACACGTACACACTCCTACACATTTGGTATTGACTCGAGTGCATTGTCTTTTCTTAACTATTTTCATGTGTTCGGGACTTTGATGCCCTTGTTTGTTGTGCAGCTTTAACAACAGCAAAAAAAACGTGAGGTAGTTTTTTCTGGGCCCTTTGAAATTTGATTGGACCCACCTGAAAGCTAAATCTGGGCACATAATGAGCAACTGCTGAGGGAAACAAACACGGAACTCGCTTTGCATGTTACTCTATGTCAAAGTAAAATTCAATGCCCAAAGTTAAGACTGCTTTAATTTACTTTTTATTTTCACATTATGTTAGCTCATTAAGTTTTATTGCATTTTCATAGTTCTAGCCACGCCACAGGCACACACACACACACACATTTATACATATATATACTTATATACATATACATACATATATGTATATATATCACCGAGGCAGCTTTGCTGTCTTGGCATCTGCTCTTAAACGTTGACTGCTGCCTGGCGGCTGTTGCTACTTAATGGCTAATTAGAAGTATAATTTACACCTTAATGACTCTACAACAATGCCCTAGCTGTATTGGGCCTGACTGCTCTTCTAGCTCAGCACACACTCACAAGCGCACACACACTCCGTAAGTTCTCATGAACAAGCCGCAGCTCCTGTCTTACCTGCAGCCTTACACCTTATACACATATAAAACCTGCTGCCAAAGACGGCTTTTCTATTGCACGAGTATTGCTTTATGTGAAAATCAGCGTCCATTAATAAAGACAGCCAGCAAAATGTTACCCATACGCCATGAATGCGCGCTAAGCATTAATCACAGCGGCGATATGCATATAGAGTATAGAGGATATAATATGTGTGTGTGTGTGTGTGCCTAGTTACATACCGTAGCGTATTAATTTCATCGCAATGCCTTTTTCAGTATGAAAATTTATATGTGCCATTTTAGACAGTTTGATTTATTGCCACGAATAAAGTGATTCCAGCTATTTACTTTGCTTTGGCTCTTAGCACTTTAATAGGTATTTTTCTTCGACCATTGAGACTTTTGAAATATACTGAACACGCTTGGCTTCTAGCCATATGATTAGATCAACTCGTCATAAACAAGAAAGAACCACAATCTAGGGACACACACACCGAAGATTAAATGGACTTCCATGTAAGCTTTATAAGCCATATGATATGCCAGTTCGTTTTGTCATTTTGTTTTGCAGATTTGTATAATTAGAATAGAGATCGAATATGACTTTATATTTACCAGTTTTTGAGTTTGGTAAAGATATCATAAATAACAGAAAAGTTTCCCATACATTAGTTTAGTTTGCAAACGATATTTCCTATATAATATATATAATTTGGCCACATGAAAGGCTTATGAATAACCTCGTTAGTTCCAGGCTTGGTCAAGATATTTTGAACCGTTCGGTTCCGATTTTTTTACGGCGTGAAACATAAAGATGGCCCTTGCTTTACAACTGAGAGTCTGGTTTGCATAAAAGAAGTCCTTCTGACAGTGCTGTATCGACTCAGTGCTGTATGACTGATCAACTTTATGTCACCTTGTCACCTTTAATGCGTAACACATTTTGTGCCAAAATTACAAGAATATCAAATTGTACAGTACGCCAATTTGACTTAATAATCAGACGAGCAACAACAATGCAATATGCAACACGAATTTTGTGAGCTATGGCAACACTGGCTGAATGAGTGAAGTTGCATGCAAACGGAATATTTTGTCACGCACACAAAATCATGCAGAGCGTCAAATTGTTGTCACCTGCTTAGTTATCCGACTATTCGGTGCCTGGCACACACCTGATCCGGAGAGAGCTGGCAGTTGGCAATACAATTTGAAAATCGCCATGCAACGGCTTTAAATTGTGTGACATTTATTTTAATTTAATAAACTGGCAGCTTGCATTAACAAAGCTAGCAATTTGCCAAATGGCAGCTGTGGAAAACTTGCCACACAAGTCAACTTCGCGTGACACATTGCGTATACGTAACGTGTGCTTTGTGCGCTGATGTCAATCAACAATCGGTTTTCATATAAGAAAAACAATTTAAAGGGCACTTGGCTCACAAAATGCCATAAACTTTAAGTGGTCCCAGAGCTGGCAGAGCCCACAATTTCCGATTAAAGATCAATTACTCCTGCCGGCAGGACATTTAAAGCGTCTGCATTTAAAGGCATAAATCCATTTAAAGCCATCAAATCGAAACTGCACCCCAAAATAAAACGCTAGAAACGTGCTAGTTGCCAGCTTTCAATTCTTTTTTATTTATGGTCGCTAAAAATTCAAAATGTACAGCTATATAAACGCCCAAACGCACCGCGACAAGGACAATCGTCAAGGCATTAGGAAAAAAGTAAAAAAAGAAGCGAAAAATATTACAACATTTTAATAGCGAAAATGAAGATTTATTGCCCGCAACGACAACACGACCAAAATGTGCCACAAAAACTGAAGCTCAACTAAAAAGCGCGCTCTAACAACGACCAACAACAACAACAATATGCCATGCAAATGCAATTTTGCTAGCCACCAAAATACCCTGTAAAATAGGAAACAAATATTTTCACTTAACATGGCTCGGTTCACGAAACTCGCTTTCCAATCATATTATTATTAATAATATTACTAATAATAATACAAAAATAATTATTATAATATTAATAATAAATTCTAAAATAAAATAATATTAAAATTAACAACAATTATAATAAAATTAACAAATATAATACAACAAATTTTTAGCAAAAAAAAATATATATAAAAATATTAAATATTTAAATTTAATGTTTAAATCAGTTTGGTTCAAGCTGATAGTTAAGGATCTTACAACTCAAAAAAGTAACTTTCTTAGTAAAACATTATTTTTACGTATGATTCAGATTTATGTGTAGGTGTTTATTTGGGCAATTAGTTCGAGTCTTGGCTGAAAAAACATAGAGTTTCATGCTGCAATCGTTTAATTGGAAGTGCGCTATCTATTTAATTGCAATAATTTATTATTTTTTTTGTTGTATACCAGCTCATGTAACCCACTTAACCTGCAATTGCAGGGTGTGGCAACAACAATTGACGCGTCAGGAGCACAAAAATGTGCAAAGTGTAAAAATCGTTGCCACGTCACGTCAGCCGGATGATAGGCCAGTCAGCCAGCCAACCAGCCAGCGAGTGGGCGGTTAACAATGGGAGTGACCAGCTCGAGGCTTTGGCTCGCTTATCGGCCCGATTGTGTCCATTGTTGTTGTTGCCGTTGTTGCTTGTAGTTGTTGGTGTTGTTGTTGCGGAACCTAGCGCACGTCGCAGTTTGTTAGCCGCATGCCAAACTGGTCAAAAGCGTTGGCGTTGGCGTTAGCGTTGGCATCGGCTTCTGGTTCTGCTTTGGCATCGGCATCGGCATCGTCATTGACTGCCTTATTGTTTGCTCGCCCACTTGCCCTACACCGAACTGGGCGTGTCCAATCAAAATATGCAAATGTTTTATCCGTAAAACGTCGCTTTGATGGAATTTCAGCACATTTTGTTCCCGCTGTTCCCGCTGTTGCTGTTGTTGTTGTTGTTTCTGTTTTTTGTTGTTTGGTTTGGCTGGGTTTGGGTTTTGTTTTGGTTGTTTGGGTTCTTCTTTTTTATCGTCCCGCCAAGTGTGGAGTTGCCGTTGTCGCCGTTGCTTCGTCCAAATTAGCAGTAGTTGCCTGGTCAGGCTCACGTCAATCAGCGCGAGGTTGTAAGCTAAGGCTGGGAGTTTTTTTATTTTTTTTTTTTAAATTGGAGCTGTTCCCCTGATTTATATGCATATATTTTGCGTGTGGTTTGCGCCATTTTATGACGCTTTAATTTAATGCTGTCAACATTTGCGCGTCATTTTTGGTCAACCATTTTGTTTTCTTCCTGCATAGTCATTGTTCGCAATTGGGGCGTGGCAGCTGCCAGAAAAACCTCATTGTGTGAAGCGTAATGGGCTAAATTAATAAAAGTCGGGGGTTTCTTTTAGCATATCATTAGCTTGGGAGAGTTGTGAGTGTAAGGCAAACAACCCGGTTTCAAGTTATGCCTTGAGCCCGGAGTTCGGATTAAAATAAGATTTGTATTGAACCCTAAATAGCCCTTGGGCAGCTCTAAAGAAACTGAATCTGAAGCTGAACCAAACCCTATTAATAGACAAAAAACTTGTGCTTGTCTTTTACAAAATTTCGAAGTATTCGTGCTTAATTTAATTTCTTTTATAAGACTAATAGAAGAAAAAGTATTGGGTATGTGGTTTTTATGATATTTGAAAATGAATTTAAAGTCCATCATATTAATAACCAAAACTTTGAATCAATGTCTTCCGCCCGCTTTAGTCTTGTGGTGAGAACTCTCGTTCGGACCACCTTTCATCCACGTTTCCCAGCCAAGAGGACTGGACTTTGCACGATTCTTGGAAAATGATTGGTAAACAGCTAAGCTACTATTTACCGACAATCGAATTCCTTAAATCGCTGAAAAATGTATTCATTAGGACTTTAATTAGTTTATATGTCGCACATAAAATATATGCATATGCAGAAATGTATGTATTGATCTTCCACTTGAGGTAGTATAATTTTATTAATAGAGTAATAAAACAATAAAATAAAAACAACACCTAACAATAAGAGCAGTGTACACTGCCAAATTTTATAATACTCAGTCGATCGAGTTTAATTTATATTTTATTAACAAGAGTATTTTTAGATATTAATATAAATTTTGAAATATAAATATACACTGCATAGACTTTAATCAAAATTATTATATGAAATTTAAATGCATATTAATTAATTATAATTACCAACTTAAACAAACAACTTTTTTGGTTGAGAGCAAAGTTTCGGTGTCACCTCATTAAAGCTACAGTAAAGCCAACATAGGAACGGACATATACGTTTGGCATAAATGCAATTTATAATGACAGCTACAACGTACAACTAAAAAATCAACAAAATAAAACAAAACAAAACAAAGGGGAGTACACAGCAAAACCAAACAACAGCAGACTCGGCTTACAATTATGGCCAAAAGTTGGCCGTCGACCCTAAATATAATCAGCTATATATATATATGTTATAAGCGTATGTGTGTAGTTGTTTATAGAACCGAACGACGTCTGTTTATTTTAATTAAAATTGCAGACCATTCAAGTGCCTGTTGTTGTTGTTATGCTCGCATTTTATGCTTTTTTAGTACATAATTTATAATCAATTTTCAAATAAATTACAAACAAAAGTATTTAGCTTAAGCCCAGCTGCGCACAGTGGACAAAAGCTGTACATTTATTTATAAAATTTAATGAATCATAGACAAGTTCTAAGTAGAAATCAAGTTACTTGTTTAGCATGTAGGAAAAAATGGGAATTTAAAAAAATCAAAAAAATCCATAATCATCCTTAAACAAAGATTAAATCATATTTTATCTAAAAGAAAGTTGTATCTAGCTTTTCTAGCTCGGTAAAAACAGTTTCATTTATATGAAATAGAATAAGAATAATCTTTATACCTCTATCTTTGGGCAATCGATGTTAGACCAAATTATGAACATTAACTTTTCATTTAGCCCATTCTTTATAAATGGAGGTCGGGGCTTACGTTTTTACGGTCTTTGGCCGTAATGCGGCGGCATTCTGGCAGCCAAAACAATGCATTACCGGGATAATAATGCAATAATTGTGTAAGCCATTTAAGCTTGATAAGCACACACGCACACACACACAAACACACGCACACACAAACGCACACACACACAGAGGCGCACACGTACGCACAGCTATTAGCAGTGAAAACAAAAAATTCAACATGGCTGTCGCTGATCCACAACTTTTAGCCAGGCGTGTCTGCGTGTGTGTGTGTGTGTGTGTGTGTGTATGCAAAGTGTTGTGACTGCGATATGTGGTTGGCTTTGATATTGGTTTTCCATGTCTGTGGCATTGCCCAACAGCCGGACTTGCCTAGCTAAGCCACGTCACACTACAACACAAATAGAAACGGAAAAGCTTTCGTGGCGGTGCATCTATTTGCCCAGCACTCAGGTGGATTGAATGCAGACCACGGGCAGTCGGGGCAACCATGCAAAGCTCAAGTGTCAAATTGCAATAAACTAAAGCCTCAAAAGTTGCAACAGCGTCCTGCTGCTCTCCAATATTAACTCTTACTTAAAAATGTACACAATTCGCGTGGTTGCCAATTAAGCTAAAGTGTGGTGCTTAGCGCTCCAGCTTGCAGCTCGAGGTTCTCAGTTCGCAGTTCGCAGCTCAAACCCTGCACACTGAAACTTCAAAACTGTAGCTAGATAGATAAACAGTTGGCTAAGTTGTTGCCTTCTATTCCCGCCCCTAGTATGGCCCACACAGGCGCAAATATTGATTGTCTAACAAAAAGAAAGGAGCAAAAAGAAGAACTTTCATGCAAGGGTAGGAAAAAAAAACCCCAACCGCCTACAGCAGAAGCCGCACCACCACCGCCTAAACCCCGACCACAGGCAAAGCAGTCAGTAAACCAGCAGCAGCTCGCACAACGTTGAGTCAATTTTCACTCAAGTCGACGTTAGTTAAAAAGTTAGCAAAGCCAAAAAAAACTAAAAAAATAAAAAAAAAAAAGGAAAAACAACAGGCCGAAACGTAAATTTTTATATAGCTGCGCGGCGAGCAGAGTGCAAAAAGGTTTCGAGTGCAAAATAAAGTTACTTTGGCAATGCGATGCATCAAACCGCAAAACAAGATAATTTCAACGGTAAATAAATCACAGCTACCACCAGGGGCAACCAGAAGGGTGGCAAGCTAGCTGTTGAGTTAGTGCAACTCCCAAAAGTAGGCAACGAACTCTGAGTGCCTCAGCGCCGCAGACGTAACTGAAGCCAAAGTGGCGGCATTAACACCTCGTGTGCGCATTGTTAAAGGCTTATTAGATGCACACACACACAAACAGCACATACAATGCACACACACACATACACATAAAACATGCACATACACACACAAACACACTTTCAGTGTGCGCCGCAGCGTTGCATTTGCATTGTTGCCCGAGTTTTCTGCTGCCGGATTGAACAGCATTCACATTCACAGTGGCTGCTTTTATGTTTGGACGCCAGAGGATTAACGTAACTGGAATTTGTCAGAATTTACAGTCACTCAGCATTGTATGTTGCCCCGACTGTGGCAGGCTTACGAACGCTTCTCGCTTCTACATGAAACGATTTGATCTGAGTTGCAGCTTTGATCCGTGTTGCACTTTTGCCAACTTTTTTAAGAATTCAAAGTTGGAATTTTATCAAAAATATCGACCTTTTTAAATTAAAAGTTTGCAAGAGTTTTGAGCAAAAAGAAACACATTAAAGACCCTTGCGTACAGTTAGAATAATAAGACAGAATTTGCTTATCGAATAATATTAAGAATAAATAAATATAAATAACACTTTAGTTCTAAATATTCGTAAATTACGTATACAAATTCCTGAAAGCTCAAGAAAGAACTCGATAAGTTTACATAATTTAAAAAAGCTTGCACTGAATATATATATTTTTGGAATTAACACTCTTGAAATAAGCATAAAATGCTTTCAATTTGAACAAAATATATCTTAATCGTCGTACTATGCTTGAGTCTTGTATTTACTTAATTGGACATCAAAAAAATGATTACCTTTATATATAGAGAGAGAAGAAATTTTGTTAGGGTTTTTTTTTTGAATCCGAGCTTGATTTGAGTTTTAGCACATTGACTTTTTCTCTAATTTTCTATTTAAATAACTCTTAGCTTGAGTAAATTTGGCTAAGCTACAATCAGACAGGACTGTATAGACTATACGCTTTGATCAAACTTTATCTAACATATGGAAAATCTTCTGGAAGTGTATAAGTAGCCAGGCTGACAACTGAGGTGTAAGCCATTCTCCGCAGCCATGCCCGATTGCCAAGCTTTTGGGGATAATAAATAAAATGGCCTTGTAACCAAGGTGTCAGTTGCTGCTGCTCCACCAACCACCCACCACCCACGACCCACCCCCTCTTTCCACACGCCAAGCTAGAGCAGTAGAAGCTTAAATAAGCTAAATCCAAACTTTAAGTAGGTAGCACCGTAAGTCGCTGCAGCTGCTGCAGTTTTCCGTGTGCGGGGAAGGCAGAGGGGGGCGGGGCCCCTAGCCTAATACCACCACACGTACTCCCACTCGTACTCCGACGCGGACTCGTTATATTTCGTATTTCTTTGGGCCCCTTGCCGCTTCCCGGGTTTCCTATTGGATTCGTACAAAAAGCGAGCCAAACTTTTCCATTATTTTTATCTGCTTCACATTTTCAAGTAGCAAAAACTTTGATGCTGCATGAAAAAAAAAAACCAAAAAAAGCGAGCAAAAAAAAAGAAAAACCCAACAAAAATTAAGTAACAATTTTTGCATGCCAAGCAAAAGTTGATTTTCATATAGCCCAAACAAGCCCCACCCGAACAACCCACCCACATTTCCAGCCCTACTCTAATCGTTATTGTTGTTGCGGTTGTTGTTCCGACTGTTGTTGCTGTTGCGCTCGACTCCGCCCACTGAACAGCCCCCCAGCTGATATCCTTGGCATTTTATTTAGTTTGTTATTTGTTCATACTTAAGTGTGTCGGCTGCATTGGTTTTATTGGCAAACTTGTCGCCTGTCGTCTTCCAATCGAAACCAGTCAGCAATGCCCAGGACAATACTGAGTACGTTCACACACACAGCATACAGCACACCTACACACAACCACACACCCACACACCCGCACAACCCCACTAACGAAAGTAAGTTGTTGAGCAGATTAGGTTTTTGTAGTGTTCGGCTAGCATTGTCTTTAAGTTTTTGTTGTCTTCGTCCTTTATGGTCTGCCAGGCTCCCCAGTGACCCTGTAAACTTCAAATTGCTACAACTGACAAAGCTCCAACACACACACAAACACACTCAAACACACACATAACCAGTTTCGGCCCACGGTCAGGTGGGTGCCAAAATGCGAATATTGCCCTTTCTCAACAAACCGAACCAAGTTAATGTTTTTTGGTTGTTTTTCAATGTCGACTGCCTGCGGCTAGGCAGGAAATAAATTTTACATTGCCTTGGCAAATTTGGTAAGCTCTCAAGTGAGTTGGCTCTGAGTGGCGGATACAATTATAGTATGTGTAGTCAAATGAATCGATCTCGGTAACATGAGAAAATATTTTATAGCCCAAGGTGCAAGACTAATGCAAAACTCTTGAAACATACTTTAAAAATATAGTCGTGAATGAATATTTAGGTCATTTGCACTCATTCTAATATTTATTACATCAAATTTTATATAATATTTATAATATGCCAAAACCAGTGTGTAAAAACGAGCTTAATAACCCGCTAATTAAACCGCATTAATTATTTTTTACATTATTTATTATTCTCGTTTAATTTGTTTCAATTCGCGTTTCTCCATTCGCTTTTATATGGAGGAGATCAACTTACTTTCAGCCCACAATTTATTAGACTATAATTTAGTCAAGTTATTTTAAGCATTTATTGACGATTAAGGCAAGTTTCAGTCTGTCTCGTCTGGCATACTTAGATCGATAATTTTGCTTTAGGATACCTGCCCAGATGCTTCAAATATATTTAAAGCTATATTCTTAGTAGTATCCTTAGCTATATCCTTTAGTATGCGCACAGATTTTATTGTCAAATCTAAGTTTGAAACTGAATTTAATTAACAATCAATTTTATAACTAATGGAGTTAAGAAAACAAGCAGCTCAGGAGCTGTCTCAAATACCCAGCTTTGTGTATGTATGTACTTTAGTACAGTACAGGGTATCTTCCAGTCAAATACTACCGACAAATGCACTCTTATGTGTACTATCGATTTTTGATCTAAGCTGCTTTGCAGTAAAAAAAAAACGTAATTTCCACTATTAACAATTAAAAATTTAATATAGTCTTGAGCTAGAACAACATTTTTGAATATAATTTATGCCCAAGCTTAAACAGAATTAAACTATTTCAAGCTAAACTAAATTATTCAGAAATTGTAGATTTTCTTGAGCTATAAATACATTTTAGAATATAATATATTTAAGGTGCCCAAGATAAGACTTGAGTAAACGCATATTACATGTATATATTAGCAACCTTTCAGAGCAAGTCGAAACATGCTCGACAAATATGATGTTGTATGTTTAACTCATGTAGAAATGTAATTCCATACTTTTCCATTTGCTTAGACCGGGTAAATACATTTCCATATAGGCTGCATGGTCTGATGCATCTCTAAAGAGCACGTCTAAATATACATACATATATTCCTCAAATGCGTTTTAATATGAGATTGCGTAGAGAGCGAAGGGCCAGCTCGTTAAGCACTTGCATCACATTTCTCAGTACACGGCCATTGAAAGCGTATTTGGTGGCACATTCAGCTTAGAATTTCAACAAAATGTTAATTTAATTAAAATATGAATGCGATATTTTCGATGCTGCTGCCCCGGAGCATGGAGTTATGGGCGGGTTGGGTCTTTATGAATGACGCTCAAAACCGACGCGACTCAACTAAACAAATTCATTTATCGTGCACCAACTGGAAGGTCTGTGTGTGTGCATGGATTTTGGGACACAGCTAAAAAAATGGGCACCCACATCGCGCTTGTTTTCATTGAATGGACCCAGTGCATGGACGTGCATGGACATGGCTAGTGCCACATGTTGATTTTGCCAACGGAAATTATATGGTTAATGCAATGCAATGGCCAACAAGCACATTTGCTGGCACACATCGCATACATGACTGCATAAATAAACCGAAATGCGAAGAAAACAACATCATAAAACTCGAGCCTGGGACAAACAAGCCAAATGTGTGTCGGTCGCGTTTTCGAAACCCCAAAAATTTGCCAGCTCCGGCAATATTGAGCAGGAAGCACGGCTACACGTAGGTGTTGTGTCTGTGCATATGTATGTGTGTGTGTGTGTGTGTGTGGCTTGTGGCCGATAGCAGCGAAATTTAAAATTATTAAAAACCAAATGTGCAACCGCATTATGAACATGCAGCAAGGCAGCTACCAAATGTAATGAACCAACTGACGGCACGGCTTTTGGTCAGTAAATGCGAATATTCACATGCAAGGAACACGTTCCGGCAGGAAGCGTGACCCAGCAATTTGACAAATGGCCCTCAACATAAACGAAATTATGCTTTTCAGCAAAAGATTTTCGCTAACAATTCAGCTGAAACGTACAACTGCAAGCGAATTGAAGCGAACTAGTCTAGGAACCGAATTTTGAACCGAAAAAACCAAATCCAACCCTAAGTCCGAAAGAAAAGGGGTTTTATTAAAAAAAGACTCATTTTCAAATAATATAACTATTTTACCCACTAAGCCACTTGTCACCCTTGCTATACCCTTGTAGAGAGTATTATAGTTTTGTTATGAAATATGTAACGCTTAGAAGGAGACATCTCCGACCCCATAAAGTATGCAACAGTCTCTCTATATAGCTAGTCTCTCAGTTTGAAATATCGTATTGAAATTTTGATCGGGCTACTATATCATATAAATGCCACAGGATAGATCGAACGAAAATTAAGTATAACCTTTTTTTTCTTTGAGATATCTTGACCAAACTCGACTAAACTACAAGTTTCACTATGCTCCCTACATATATGCAAAATTTCATCAACATCGGTCTATATATCATGTAGCTGCCTTAGGAACGATCGACAGTATGGCAAAATATTCCATTTTCCAAGATATTTTCATCAATCATCAACTCAGCTTTCAAGAACTTCACGGTGCAAAAGGGAAATGTCAACAAGGGTATTAAATCTTCGGCGTGCCGAAGATATTCTTCTTTCTTGTTTTATTTCAATTTACTCCCAGTAAGTAAGGAAGCTGCATATGTCTGAACCCTAATTTAGTGGCCGAAAACGCCCGACAAGGAGATACCTTGAAGCCAGCGACAAGCTGATGTTAAGAACATTATAAATTAAATTTAATGTTATATATGGATAATGCATTTTTCAATAACCTCGTTGTTTAAAATCATGATTGTGCGCTTACCAAAGACTCTAAGCAAGTTGTATAATGCATTTAAATCTATGATAATGGATATTATGAAGTTGGAAGGAAATATCGAAGAAAAAAGTTTTAAGTTCGGTCTTCTCGTAGTGCAGGGTCTTTCAAAAATCTAGCCTGAGTAGTTTCCAAAATTAACACATTCACGGAAGATCTTGACCTGATCGACTCTGCTAATCGTCCTTATCAAGAATATATATACTCGAAACATTTGCAAAAGAAAACATTATTTATCAGACCTGAAATGTATTTAAGCTGCCTTAAAAGAGAATTTGCAAAACTATATATTTGCATATATACTTAATACATGTATACTTAATTAAAAATAGAGGTGAAATGTGATGAAGGGACCGAGCCAAAACCCGATTGCAAGAATGTGTTGAGGTTGACCCAGCAAACAGCGAGCCAGCAACTATTTCTTCTCAGATTTTTCTTGTCAACGTGTCGCCAAATGCATAATGCACAAAATTTTGCTAAACTACTTGTTAATGAAACCAAGTATGCAAAGGGTTTTTTTCATGAAATCTGCGTGGCCAGCAGTAAAGTGCTGAAAGCAAGAAACTCCAAAGCAACTTCATCATAAATTGAATTTTTTGTGTGTGGCTGCTAAGACGAAATGCCAAGAGTTGACATTAAGCAGAGCGCAGACAAAGACAGCGACAACCACGACGAGCGGGCGAATGAAAATGACAGCGC
The DNA here is from genome assembly GCF_035044405.1 of Drosophila montana. NCBI lineage: Eukaryota > Metazoa > Arthropoda > Insecta > Diptera > Drosophilidae > Drosophila > Drosophila montana. Next base: position 10,887,784 of record NW_026998620.1, on the reverse strand, counting down.
CATCGTGGGCATCATGAGCATCAAGTGAAATGCAACCGAGGGCTTCGGATTCAGTGCACGTGTCACTCGGCGTGCACGGAGAGAGAGACAGCCTGAGACAGCGACCACAGCACTGTCAGCACAGTTGCTCCTTCGGCTTCAGATGCTCCCCGGTGCTATTGGAGTGGTCATTACAATGCACTGCAGCAGTTGTTGATGGGCGGGCTGAATATGAAGACCCCCCATCCGCCCCACAATGTTTGAGTAGTCTAGAAAGAGCTGGAATACTTACTGTAACTGTATATTGCATTCCCGACTGCCTTTTGCTGCGCATTTGTAACTGAGCTTTTGGTAAATTGATCCAATTTATGCTTATTTTATGGCAAATTACGAATGAAAAACGAAGGCGACTGCTGCTGCTGCTGTTGCCACTGCCACGGCCACTGGGACTGCCACTGCCACTTGGAGCAGGGCTGTGGCCCACACCAGAGACAACGTCAACGCAGCAAACCGCGTGCCTTGCCCAATTAAAGTGACATGAAAAATAACTCGTATAATGCGCAATAAGCAATGGCTAGCAAAAATGAAGAACAAAGATTCGTTTCTTTCAATTTAATGACTCCAAACCGAAATTCAACGAAACTATCTTTATATAGGGTGCAAATCAATAATATAAATAAATAATTTATGGCAAAACTAAGGACAATATAAGGACCAAGTCGATAATATAAATGTATTAATTATATCAAAATCAAACTTATTTCAACAAAAAATACTATATTTATCTAAGAAATTCTGATATTTATCTAAGGAGTCACCCAAGGCTGTTTGGGCAGCCAAATTTTGAAATGTTCCATTCGAAGTCTTATCGATTTCTTAGATACAAAATTTAGAAAAACAAAATTCGTTTTAATAATTTTTCATTTATCATCAGATAAAATCGTACTGAATTTTATAATATAAAAAATATGTTTTTATTTTCATATTTATCTACCCATTAAATTTTGACATTTAGATATCGTACTACATTAAAGCAGATTTTTAGGATTTAACTAATATACAACTCAAGAATAATTTAATTGCATCATGTGTTAATTATTTAAAAAAAAAAAATTGATTTGAAAACTTCTCCAACCATATTATACATTTTATACATCAGAATATTATACATCAGAAGGTTAAAACTGTCACAGCTTGGTCACAACTTATATTGGGAAACTATTAAAGTCTATCAAATACATTTTTTGTTCATTTTCTCGTAAAACACATTTAATTTCTTCAAATTAATTCCTCAATTTGTTTATTCGGCTTACAATTGACCAAAAAATCCAATAAACGTTCAATTATAAAATCTATTCAAATAACTTGTTTCTCTCTATTTTAAGCAGTTTACAATCTAAACTCCTATCTCAAAGGCAACTACCATCAGACGTTCTTTTCATCTGGATGCCTGTTTGCACACATCACAGCTGCTTGCAATAAAAGATCTTCCGCCACTTGCCCCTTACCCTCAAAGTTTTTCCTGCTAACTTTCTTTTATTGGCTTCTAAATGCAGAGCCAAATCCGTTATACAAATTGCCATATTGTTGCACAGCTATTGTTGTACTACTTCTGACAACAGTTGGCATAGTAAATACATATGTATTTCTATATGTATGTGCATGCGTGTGTGTGTGTGTGTGTTAGTTGACTGCAACAATTGTTGCATTGTTTTCGTATAATAAAATTAAACTTATGCACTTGCCTGCAACGCTTTCTCTCTAGAGAAAAATGGGTGTGCATTTGTTAAGTGGCAAAAGATTGAAATGAAACCAAACACAGACACAGACACGCACACAAACACACACTCACAACCACAACACACACACATGCATATACTCAGCGAACAGACGTTGTGACGTGCAGCTTATTGGTTGCCTGTGTGTAAGTGAAATGGAATGGAATGAATCGCTTCGTCCTTCGTATTTATTCTTTGTGTAACTATGTGTGTGTGTGTGTGTGCTTGCGTGTGTAAGTGAGGTTTACCATACGCAAGATAAAGGGGCGCCAGAGCAATTTGCTCGAGGTCAGTTTCACTGCAATTTCGTTGATAACTTATGTCATTCAACAAATGAAGTTGACATGCGAACTCGACGCATTTCCATTTCCTCAGCTTTCCCTTAACCAATTCCCTACCCGCACCCAACTCTTTCACCCCATGGAATGCTGCTGTGCACTTTGGCTTGCATTTAATTTTGGAAATAACTTTGACCATATTAAATGGGCCACTTACATATGACACGCCATGTAGTTTACAGTTGAGCCAAGTTCCATGACTGCCATGGCTTTAAACTTGCCACTCCCCTCACCAACACCAACACCAGCCCAACCTCATATTCTTGCTCAAAACACTCGCCTGTCAATTACCTAATTGAAAATCTAGAAATCCAAAGATGCTGCCCATGTCAGTCTTGGCTCTGGGCTCCATGAGCCCTGTGTGCACTGCATACGATTATAAGTTTCAATTCGAGCCATGCACTCCTTTGTGGAGGGGCTGTAGCCGAGCAGCCTTTGCCATTTCAATTTAGTCTTTGACATTCTGCCGCTGTGTCAAATGCAAATTGAAAAATCATCGGACGAGACTGCAGCGGCATCAGTGTAACGGGCAAACGAAATCAACAACAGGCAACGTTGCCATTTGACTGCCGGAAGCGTTTTGCTGCCGTCCAAACTAATATTGAGACAGCGTGCAGCAAACTGTTTCCGGCAGGCGTCAACAGCAGCAGCAGCAGCAGCAGCATCAACAGAAGCAGCATCAACAGCAGTAAAGGGGGGGCAACTGTGGAGGCAACATTGCCTATTCCTCATGCTGACTGCCTTAAGCGGCTCCAAGCGCCGCATTTTTTGGCACGCAAAGCCGAACAAGTTTTCGGCAGCGGCTGCTCTAACGCTTTGCGTGGTTGTTGTTGTTGATGCCAAAAGTTGCTTGTTAAACAGCGGAAACGGAAATGCCAACAGTCGCACAAAGGCACAAGGCGAGCGCCAGAGAGCGCGAGCTGGAGAGAGAGGGAGCGTGAGCCAGACGGGGTTGGAGCGACTGTGGGGCAGGGTGCAGTGCTTCAGATGTGTAAATCAAACTAATTGAATGTTTTTGCCGAAGCAGCGCACAGCCGCTGGCAGGCGCATGGCTATGCCACACGTCGCGCGTAAAAAAAGCGAATGCGCCAACTGACAAGAAATTCAATTCCATTTGTGCTTCATACGGGTTGCAGCTAAACACTTGCATTACTTTGATGTTGCACTTTTGATTTGAATTTTTTTTTGAATGTCACAACCATATCTTTCCTTAAATGTTACACCGCACTCTAATAGGCATATAAGCCACGCTCATAATTTGGATTATTAATACTTATTTATCAACACTGAACTGGAGTTTAACAACACAATCGGATGCATGCCCCGTGGCTGACAATAAACTCTTACTCCGCTAGTAGGCATGTTGTAGTAGCCTGTAGTAATGCGTGCATTTAACTAATTAAGTTGCATTTCCTTTGACTTGCAACAAAATGCCGCCGGCAAAGGATTTTGATTTGTTTTACCTAGCATAGGACTGCAAACTGGACTTCTAATTAGCGGAACATTTTAATAGAAATAGCTGTAAATGCGTGCCCAATGTGGGTAACTCAGGTTTTAAAAAATACGATCAAAGAGCATGGCAAAAAATGAGCTTTTGAAGTGACCGGGGCTGGCAAAACAGACTGCAGTATTATGCCAAGTATTACCTACGCGTACTAGCAATTTCTCACTGCTTCATTCAAAAGGGACTTTGTTGGGACATTTTCATTGCGTGCAGTGTGACCAGCACAATCAACTTTTACTACTAACAAGGATTATGTGCAATCCGATAAATCGAACAATCGATCGCTTAAATGGCGGCAAACCGATTGCAAAATATCAGTGTCTTAACTTTACGTTGTCTACTTTTTGAATTAAATGGTATGACTGCATTTTCTGCAATCAAAGTGGCAATAATGCGTCATCGAGATTAAAATTACTTAAAATTTACCGGGAGTTTCAGCTGAAATCCCCAAGTTAAACGAAGTTTCCAAATGCCACGTAAATAATCAAAAGAATTCGATTGGCTTTTACCGTTTTTGCTGCTACACCTTGGCGCCAATCTTGTCTATGGCAGCAAATTGCCGTTAATTTAATGAGCATTTTGGCCATAAAATCAGTTGAAGCGGCTCAATTGCTGCGGCGGCTCTGCACCTGCTGCCAGCACAATTTATTTGACTGTTAATTAGAAATTTAAATTATGCGCTTAGCCTTTGGCCCTCAAGCCAGGGCTAGAGCCCCATTCTCAGCGTTCAATTGGCGCTGCACAAAATTAATTGCAGGCGGGCCAAGTCACCGCCCCCTGGTCCTGACCCTTAGCGCATCGTTTGCTCCATTGCAAATGCGAAATAATTTATAATTTGGCACAATTACGCCACAGCCACAGGCGCGCGCATGCAACTCCTTGCACCCAAAGGAGCGTTCGGGAACAGCTCGATTGGAGCTTGGGCCTGGCTATATGGGTCATTTGATTTTCAATTGCATTTTATTGATTTTCCACGACCACTTTACACCAGCTTACACAGTGCGCGAGTAGCAAAAGGCAATAAACTTTCACTTATTTTGTCGCCCTTGCCAAATGAGCGGACGGCAACCGAGGCGGACAACGACATTGGCCAGTGTTCCAGTGGTAAACACATTCCTCATAGATAAAACATTTGGCATGCTGCCCGTCCAGACGCTCGCGACAGGGCATTTCAAGTGGGTTTGGCTTGAAGCGAATTTTTTTGTTATTCTTGGTTTTTTTCTATACCCTGAACCCAATGAAATAGTGTAAAGGGGTTCTCTGCAAATGTATTTTACAGGCAGAAGGAAAAATACGACGGGCTATTTCACTAAATGTAAAGCTCAATTATTTTTTTTTATACATCCATAGTCCATAGCGTGGATCTAATTATTATATTAGAAGCAGAGACTGTTGGCAACTCGATGCTGGATATAGGGTATATTCTAGTCAGTCACTCCCGATTAGTGCACTCCTGTTTTTTTTACATTTCTACAGTTTGCACGTCCATTGTTTTCCCAGAAATTGGGTCGACTGACTCTGAACACGCCCCCTATGATGAGTACGAATGTTGATGATGAGCGGCTTGCCAGAGCTAGCCAGAGTCTGTTATTGTTTCAGCTCCTGTGCATGTAATTTCCTGTGTGTTGCATGTGCAGCAGAGCCCAAACAGTCCTTAAAAAGTTGCTGTTGTTGCTGTTGCTGCTGTTGCTGATGTTGTTGTTGTAACACTGATTACTGTCGCTTGTTAGAGCGTTTGGCTCTGCGGTTTTTTCTCTCATTTACATGAATACGTACATATCCCAGTGTGTGTAAGTGTGTACATGTATACGTGTGTGTGGCTAAGTTGTGGCCTTCTCCTCCGCATCGCATCTCCTGAAGTTCCACTCTTTGGCACATTTGCCAAAACATACATTTTTAGCTTAATTTACAACTTGTTAGCTGCCAGCAAAACATTCCCCCAGCTAACGAAAACAAGGCGCATGTATAAACAAATCAAACTTGATGCCAAAGTTCTGGCCATGATCCCCTCCATGTTGCTTCAAATTTGCAATAATGAGCAACGCTCGAGGGCCATAAACTGCTAACAAGGGCAACAAGTTGAGCCCAAGCCAAAACCAGAGAGCGTAACTGAAAAATCAGCTTTAAGCAACCGCTTTTCGCATGCCTAGCTCAGCTCTAGTTTTATGCTTGACGTTTGCACCCTTTACCAAGAAGTCGCTATACTATGTAGAGGATGCACTTGGAAACTGAAGGTACTACATGCATAAATTAAAAAATGAAAATCAGCTAAATATCTATATAAATTACGGTAATGCACATTAGCAATGGAAACATTTAAGGTACCCAATTTTATTATGACCTGAACGGATTCATTAGCCTATAATTCGTCGACAACTAAATCCAATGTTAAAAAAACATGTCATAAAATTTTGACTAAGCTAATTTTTGTTGAATATTGATTTTGCAGTTTCTGGCAAAGCGCAAACAAATAGTTTGAATATGGAAATGAAAATACAAAAACTATAAACTAAATTATTTAATTTAAAGAGAGTTTCGGAAAACCAAGTTCAAAAGCCAAGTCTTAAGGCGAGCCGTTGATTCAACACTTAAACAATCCATAGACAAGTTTAGTTTTGGGTTTTCAGCCTTGGTTTTAGTCATTATGCAGTTCTAGTTAGAAGCCAATTTTTATGCCGGACAAGTGTATGAAATGCTCGAGTCTATTTTGTTCTTGACCATTTTCAATTTAATTTTATAGCCAATGGCTGGCAAAACAAAAGCTAAGCGGCAACAGCATTTAAAATGCGTAGCGAGAATGTTTATGCAGTCAACTGAATAAAAGGCGTAAAAATGTCGAAGCTGTCCCGGATGCGAGACCAGAATGCCTGGATGAGCGGGTGAGCGGGGTGTTGGCAAAACATTCACTGGCTTTTCTTTGGCTCTTTGGTACAGCTGAAGGATGCGACTTGCGACTCGCTCTTCATTTATTTCATGCTCCATTGCATTACGAGATGTGTCAAATCAAACGCAACAAACCACAAGGGTGACCCAAGAGAAATGAAAAAACAGGAAGGGGAAACGAAGGGCGGCCAAAGCCAATGTTGACCCATATGCCAGACAGAGGCCCGACTTGGCCAGCGCCTTTGCGCCTTGTTTACTTTGCGCATTGCGCGTTGTTTTTATTCAATTACCAGTAGAAAATTCTGTCATTTGGTTCAGTTTTCCAGTAGCTGCAATTGGTTCTGTTTGCTTTGTTATTCGAGATTAAATTTTAAATTGCTTGGAAGCAATAAAAAGTTTCTCAAGTGTAAGTAAATGCCTTTAATGCTACTTACTATGCCAGCCACTGACTTTTGTTGGGCAGTGTTAATTGTTTTGGGTCAAACTTTTTGGCCTTCAGTTCGGGCGCAGTTCACAATTCAGCCAGCTGCCCAGCTGTATGAGCTTTCGTGGCGTTAGTTCAGTGCAAACACACAATGAGCACTCATATGTATGTACAGTCACACACACACGCACATACCCACACACAAGCTCGCACACACACGCTCATTCACTCAAACACATAAATCAATTGGCTTTGGCTAAAACGTTTGAAATTGATTTCGAGTTCTTTGGGCCATTGTTTTTATATGCAACAAAAGGGACAATTTTTTATTTCCAACACAACAACAAGGCCATAGCACTTACACACACGGACTCGCACACACACACACATACACACACACATACACACACCCACAATGCGTGTGTCGGCCCAATGCATGTAAATTGGCCGCATTGTTTATGAGCTTTGGTCTGGCCGGAGCTTGTATTGCCTTTTGTCTTGGTCCAGCCAATGGCCTATGCCACTCCCCTGAGCCACTCCCCTTGCCTTTGGCCTTGGCCATTGATTGTCAATTCAGTTTAAGTGCCGCACATAAATTCAACAAATGAGCAAAGGCGCCGCTTAATTTAATGTAGTGAAATATTTCTGAAATTTCTTTAACTCAGTTACTTTTATTGATTAGTTCAACTTAAGTTTTATTGCTTATTAAAGTGTTAGTTAAATTGCAGATATAAATTAATCAGGCAATCTATTCAATGCAGCAAAAGCAATCGAGGATCGTAAAATAAATAATAAAAAAAAAAATTTTAATAAAAATAATAATAATAATAATATAATAATAATAGTTATAATAATAATAATAATAATAGTTATAATAATAATAATAATAATAATAATAGTTATAATAATAATAAAAATAATAATAATATTATAATAATAGTTATAATAATAATAATAATAATAGTTATAATAATAATAATAATAATAGTTATAATAATAATAATAATAATAGTTATAATAATAATAATAATAATAGTTATAATAATAATAATAATAATAAATTACATTTGGAAAACAGTTAAAACTTTGGATCGATTAGTGACAGTGACTTTCAAACTGCGACTTTGGCAAATAATTAGTTTTGCGAGTTGTGTAGCCGCAATAAATTTGGCTCGATCCTAAGATGAGGTCTTCAATATATATAGTCAATTTTCCCGCCTCTAGCGAGCGCAAGCCAACAATTTGAACACTATACATTCCATTTTGCAAGTCTCTAGCTTCAAGCAAGACAAACATTGCAAAAACCAATATCATTTTTTTACACAGTGTATAAAAAAAGAGATCCCCTATCCTTAACACGCCCAATCATCCACTTAGAGCCTAGCCAATTGCTCGAAACTCTGCTGTTTATTTGCGCAGCATCTGTTTGGTCATTAGACATGACACATTCTCGACACGCAGCTAAGGCCGGCAAACAGTCTGGCCCACTATTCGGCTCACAGACCGGCTTCCTGCTCAGCCAAGTGTTTATGTTTTCAATTTGCCAGGCAAAACATTTTGATTACGCATACGCAGCCGTGCTGGAAAATCAAACGTTTGCTGCTTTGACAAGCGGATCAAATGGGACATAAACAAAAGTCAGTCGAACTGATTTAAATTCTGTTGGCTTTCAGCAGCATTTGGTCATCAAAACAAGCCCCAGGACTCGCAGCGTAGGCTCAACACACCATTCGATATTATTGCTAATTATGTGTTATGCTGAATTATGTGTAGACCACGATGGTTAGGTGGGCGAAACAGTTTATAAATTCAAATGACACAACCTGACAAGCAGAGAATTAAAACCGCATACGATATTGTTTAAAGGCTTTAACGATTAAACTGTCAGCGCGCCTAAGAGAAACAAGTCAAACTTATACATATCATGTGAAAATCATATCAAACTTAAAATGCACAAATTGAATACGGCCCCAAACCCGTCACAAAATATTTCAATCTAAAACGGTGCAAAACAAATCAATCACCATAAGCAAACGGGACGCGCCTCGTGCTGAACGCTGTGTGCCACAAAAAGTGAAACAAACCAGTTTTTATTTCTCTAACAATTTTCAGTTAAATAAATTTAAGCTAGAGCGTCAAAACATGCAAAAAAAAAACAAAAACTCTATTTTTTATGTGTTATAAATACGACAGAAAAAAATTAAGTAAGAGATCTCCAATAAGATGAGCCCGACTAGACAATACCCTAAGCCCTGCGCCGAGCAAGCATTACAAATATTCCATCTAGGTATATACAAAAACACATGCATACACACACACGCACACATTGTGACTCATTCACTTTGGTCCACACAACAAGAAACAACAACAAGGAATTTTCTATTAATTGGTGTCGGTGCCTATAGTCAGATCCTTAGCAAATAGATTTTATTTTACTTGAAGGGAATGGAGAAGGTATAAAAAAAGTATGTTTCAAAATCAGCTTTTATTGATATAAAAAAAGAGCAGATATCGAAACAAATGATGGGCTCATGTATTAGGAGAAGATATACATATACGTATGTTTAAGAATCATGTTTTTAGCTATTGTAGTTTCTGAGATCGACGCTTTCACACAAACGAACAGACGGGCAGACAGACAAATGGACATGATATGTTCGACATGGGTACGGGAGCTCCTGCTTTCTGTTACATACCTTTGCACAAAAACATTATACCCTTTTTACCCATTTTGAGTGGGCTCGGCGTATAGAAAATCCGCGCAGATACAACCGACAACCGACAAGCAACCCCCTTAATCAGCATGACAGCAAAAAGGTGTTACCCCTGGCTTGAAATTTACACCACCAACAGCAGCAGCAAGGGCTGGGCAAGGGAAACGGGCAACGGGCAGCAGCAGCACCGTTGACGGTAAAATGTATACAGTTCGTCATGAAAAATGCACATGTCCTCACAGCTAGGACGAATCGCTAGCAAACAACAAAAACAAACACATATAGAACATAAATAAATTAAAATGTACAACGAAATACAAAAAAAAATAAAATAAATAACAAAACATTGAATTGAAGAAGTTTTTTGCAAGCGACGCAACGAATTTTCAAATGCCCTTTGCTTTATTGAAGTGTGATTAGCGAGGAAACGGAATTATTCGTAGTTTAACATTAACATTATTAACGAGCTTTAAATTTTTAGTTTAATTAAAATAATAGCTGTGCAGCTGAAATTCCTGATAAACACTTTCCAACATTCGCGTCCACGCGTATTCCGAATTTCCCATTGTAGCGCAGTTTGACAGCAGCTTTTTTACTTTCTGATTGTGAACCACCAGAGCACCAGCACCAGAAAATTAAAATGCAGCGAAGCCTGTCGAAAAATGTGGCTAGCGCGGAGGACAACAAAATTTATGTACATAGAAATTAATATTAATAAAAAAATAAACTTGTTTGTTGTCGCTGCTAACACTGCACGTTGATTGCCGCAGCCAAGTTGCCTTCTGCCTTCCCCCCTCATCAACCAGCTGTAGTTCAATAGATGCTGCCACACTCCCGACTGTCACATTAAAATAAATATGTCAGAATTCAAAAACTCGGATTTCAACTGAAATAAAAATATAAATAAATACTGACAAAACTATATAACAAAATGTTGTTCGGGGCTCAATGTTATTCCCAATTTAATTCTAGCGGCAATCTACAGTAGAGCCTCGTTAGCTGAAACATTGCAAATTTGAAGTACTAATTACTCATTATAATAATTATAATTATATATATATATATATTTATATATATATATATATATATATATATTAGTGGGAATAGTTTTTAAACCAGCCTTGAACTAAGTTTTCCATATCCATAGTTTGAAGCCTTGATCCGTCGAATCAGACCCAGTTGTAAATCAAATTAATTTATTATCGAACTACAACAAATGCAGTATTATTGACATTCTCACAAATCAGCTATGGCCTTTCGATGTGAGTCCTCACTGTACTACAAACATTTATTTGTTTGACAATTTTTATTGCCTACTCTCAGGCTGTTATTGGCGCGCGCCGCTTCACAAAAGTTTAAAAAATAATACAACAAAAAATGCAAAAGGCGTTAAAATCGTTTAGACCAACTTTTTGCCTGACGTGACACAGCCAAAGGGGGAGGTCACTTGTGCGGCCTACATATTTTTTTATAAATTTCGAGCAGACAGAAGGCAATCGAATAGGTGGCATAAACAATACAAACAGCCAAAGCAACAACAATGCATACAACTGGCAGAGGTCGTGCCAACTGCTTTGGGTATTAAATAAAAGTTTTCCACTTAAGGTTTATAAAAAGTTGTAGCCCACACGCTCAGCACAAGGGAGGCAGGGTGACAACGGCCGCATTCACACCTACAACAGAAATCGGTGCGAACCGGAAACGGAAACGGCGGTCGAAAAATGATGAATGCCTCGCAGCCCGCAAACACCCATTCCCAACAAAATGGCGAAAAACTCCCAAAACACTTCACATCTCAGTGGACATCTGGCATTGCCATTATAAGCTCGCACTTCGCCCGAAGATTTGGCGCAATAAAACGCCAACTCAACGCAACGAAATGTTCCCATAACCATTTAAGCCAGCACCAAAGTTTGCCGTCCCGTTCAATTGAAGCTTTTCGGGGAAATTCCAAAAATACGAATAATAATGTAAATGCCAACAAATTGTTTCAAGCTTGTTTAGCTTCTATTTGGAAAGAAAAAGGTCTTCAACATTGCCATTTAGCACCTGTGCGAATGAAAATGAGCAACCAGATCGTCGACGGGATTTTAGTCAATACAACCGCTAATTGCATGCAAATGTCACGCGTTAATTGAGTTGCAATCAAGTACAGGGCTTAATTAGCGTCCACAAAGTAAACCCTTAATGACCAAGAAGCAGCGGAAATTACCACTTGACCAACGCGACATACGAAGCGTTCCGTTGCCTGTCAATGCCATACAAATTGCATGGCTCCATTTACGTCCTGGCTGATACACAAGTCGCTAAACGGAAATTGCAGTGTCACGAAATGTTTGAATGCAAAAATTCGTCTCGACTGCCAGTTACGATAATTGCAAGGCCAAGAAAAGGGAAACTGAAAAAAGTTCAAAGCAAAACCCAAGACCTTAAAGGCAGAAGAAGGCAACCTTGAGATCAACGCATTATAAACAGAGGATCCTTTTATTGATTATATTATTGAATACTTATTTTATTGTATATATAATAAATTACATTTACTTCTTTATATTAACATTTTTTTAATATTATTCATTTATTACTTATTATTAATTATTATTACATAAATCTGCTCAGCTCAAATTTGTTTTTACACATTTTAGTTATAATTTTCTAACCATTTCCACCCAAAGCAGACACTTGACACAAGTTAATTATTTTATAAAAAATATCAAACGAAATCCTAACTATCCACCCGTTTTCCACTGAACTGCGAGACACGTTTCAAACAATTTAAATCGGATTCACGCATTTTGCACGCTTGCGCAATGGTTTTATCAAGAAACAATCACAAAACGTATCTATTGTGAACATTTGTAGCTCTTACGGCTTGAACTGTGCATTGTTCATCAATCAGTCAATCACTCAATCACAGATAAGATATTTATTTAAATGCTCAGCATGCATACAACTAACAACTAACTGTGCCTTAGATGAACCGTTCAGGGTCCTCTGTGATGATGATAACAAGCATTATATCATTATATATACCCTACTGTGTTCAAAGTATTTTTACAGGGTAGAATTGCAAATCGTTGTCTAGAATTATCTAATACGATTTTAATTAGTAAATGATATTTTAAGCTGTCAAGTGGCAGCCACTGAGAAAAACTAATTGTCATTCGAGCATTATCTGCTGCCTGTCCTGGCAGAGTGCTCAAAAGTGCACAGACACACACACACAGACGCACATTCAGAAGGACATTTGTGCTCGCATGTACTCGCAGCTCACACACCCTTTAAATGTGAGTCGGTTTGGCACGTGCCACCGCGACCTACCACGTCGCACTTACCGCCCCGTTGACTTTTCATAGATTTAGGAGTACATTTTTCTTCGCTGCGCCAGATAATCGCATCACTTTGCTCTCGAGCACAGCACACACACACACACACATACTACGTGCCACATGCTGATGCGCCTGCTGCTACGGCCCTTATGACTTATGTGCCACAGCGTGGGCCATGGGCATATTTAACGCGGCAGCGTAAAACGAGTCTTATTTATATTTAAGCAGCCCCCAACCCAGTTGGCTATGTTAATTTAGAAATTATATTTGATAAAAAAAATAACATACAGCTAAATAACATAAATAATAGCATGTAAGTAGTTTGGCGACACCAGGCAATCAATCAAATTGGTCCGTGTCCTGGGTCAGCGCTTATTAGCCTTGCCGCTGCTTGAGCCTGTCTGGCAGCAAACTAATTTAATAAGCCAAAAAACAAATCAAATTACCTGTCAATTTAATTTTGTATAGGCACATAAATAATAATGGAACACAGCGAAGCCAACAGGGCAAATAGGCTCTGGGTTCAAGGACTACGCTGAACTAAAATGCCTGCTCAGGCTTAAGCTTTATTTTTAATACGGTCACTGCTCATTTTATATGTATGTATATACGTGTTTGACCCCACTGTCTGGTTAATGCATTCATATTTCAAAGATCAGACACATTTGACTCTTGCAAGTTCTTAAATACAATAAACAAACTAACAGATACAATGCATAATGCAGTAAATACTCGTTCCAAAGGCAATTTCCTTGGCTTCAAGAATGTCCTGTTCCCGTCGAAGTCTTTGCACAGCCTCTTGCACTCCTCCCACCCTAAACAGCTAACGCTAATTGCAAAGGATATGTGAGTATCAAGCGCAAGCTAATGAAACCGCAGTCAGTTTTAATTGAACTTTGAATAGCTAAAGACGCACAAAGAAGTGCATACTATAAACTATGCGTAATTGTATACTAATGCAATCAATTAAAGTTAGGCGTAGTGCACACGTACTCAAGACAATATTCGCGAGCGCGTTTTCCTTTGATATTATTAAAACGCCCCGCTGTTCACATTTAGTATACACAGCAAGAATCTTGCAAATGTACATAAAGCGGGTTGAGGCTGGGGCTGGGGCTGGGCGTGGGCGTAGGCGTGGGCGTGGGTCGGGGCTGACTGGATGCTTTGCTGATGAGTTCAATCAAGTTGTAAGCATGATTTCACATTGTATTGGATGCGCCGCAGCGTTCTCAGTAATTCAATACACAATCAACAGCATTTTAGACTTCATTTGCAGCGATGGGCGGCAGTAAAGCAACATAAAAAATATAAAATAAGAAGAAAAGAGGAGCAAAAAAAGGCCAAATCAAATCATAAAAAATAATATGCCGCGCAAGGGCGCAACAGGATTTCCTTTTCTGCATGTGTCTGTGCGGCGGAGTCTTGTCACAGCAGGCATCAAGAAAATCAACAAGCTTTTACCTTTGGCATGCAAAAGAGAATGAGAACAGGAAGTATGTCTGCCCGCTCTTCCCATCACCACCCCCCTCCAACCTCTCCAACCCACTACCTATATGTTTCATTCCTCCGCAACTGCAAATTGATGCAATTTATGAAAACTTTTGTGCACTCAATTGCGAGTAAACGAGTACACAAGGCACTGTCATTTTTATGCACTTCTTGTGCCAAAACAATTTCTCTATATTTGCCCCGCCACAATCCCCTCTCACCAGTTTGCGCCTGAATTCATTCAAGAGCTCGCGTTTTCGTCCTTTTACTTTGCCGGCATTTGGCATTTGTGCATTGTGCGGCAAATTAAGCGCATTGCCAGTGACTTCATTTTCATTTAAGTATATATATACTTATATTTATGTATAGTACACAAAATAAAAAGGCTTCAAATTTCATTTGCCATTTGGCAATCATTTTAAAGCTGCCACTCAACACGAAAAGCAATTCCCCGGCCTAATGACTGCCATTTGTAGCCGAAAAATGAAATGTGCACCAGACCTGAAGGTGTTTATTTATTTTTATTACACTCTTACAGAAGACACCCGCGCGTGTCTGTAATTACAAAGCAAGGCATTTAAAAAAGCTACCCAAAAATTATGGCATTAAAAAAAATATAAGTGCAGCTCGAGAAAATGTTTGCAACGCGAACTTCAGATTTAGCAAGATGGAAAGGAACATTGTGAATTTATTTATATTTTACACATTTCAGTATTTGCTTATTGTCAATTTGCTAATGTACTTTAATAATATCTTGTTGCTTTATGTAAATAGGTTCTTGCATTGAAAATGTTCTGCCAGATATGTTTTAGCAGGGAATTTGATCGTTGCTGTGCTGAAGATAGTTATTTGCGGTAAACTAAGTCCAAAAAACAGAAATTCTTTCAATAATATATTTACATTTACAAAAACACATTTCTCATATCTCACTGCATACTACTACAGTTCGTACTTACAGCAACAGCTAACAGTTTCAATCTTATCCCAGCAGTCAGTGGGCTGTAACATGGCGTTAGCCATAACATAACAGCGCAGCACATTGCGCTGTCTGTTTATGTTAGTCAACAGAACAGAGACCCCTGCATCGTCCCTTTTCGAACATTGCCCCGCTTGTGGGAGGGGTAGCTAACAGCATGTTATGAACAAGCGAGCTCTGTTATTTTCACTTGCTGGCTGTTAATTTTAGCAGCGATGTTAGCGCGCAGAGGCATGATACAAGTAGGTTTATTTTACTGGTTGGAAAAGTTAACTTTTGCCGTCTTGCTGTTCACATTGGCTATTAGCAGATGACTGTTATCGGCTGGCTGAGTGCTGTTCATGTGGGCTGTTAAGTACTGGCTAATACTTTGGCAGAAACAATACGTTTTAACTATTTTTAAATGTTTTATTTAAAATTATTAATATTATGGATACGCTTACACACACACACATATACTTGGCATATATGCCAAGTGTACAGCACAGACAAAGGCAACAGAAGGATTTTCTCATATGCCGGTTGCCGGCTTACCAGTCGCCGGCTGAGTTGTCTGAGGTCTGGCCAAAAGTTTTCTTAACTTTTCATCAAGCTAATAAAGCGTGCGCCATTTTGTGCCTCAAAGTGGATACCGAACGGCACCAAATCAATGCGCCCTTGGTACCAAATCGTATATCTGCTGTGTGGGTGTGTGTGTGTGTGTGTATGTGTTTGTGTTTGTGTTTGTGGTAATGTGTATGTTTGCAGTTGTGCTGCTGCGGCTAATGAATAGAAATGTCGTCCTTCAAAACTTTTTGGCTGCCAGCCGTAGAAGCTGCCTCTCAATTTGTGTCCCTTCGCTGCGCTGCGCTTTATGGGTTAATGAAAAGCTGATTTCACTTCCATATTTCAAACACACACACACACACACAGACAACACGCACACTCTCACAAAAGTTAGCTTTGAGTTTTAGCTTTTGGAGATTTGCGACTCACTTAGAATGCAAAACTTAAATGCGTGCCATATGAAACGTTAATTGTCTGCACCAGGCTAAGACTGCTGCCTGGTGCCTTGTGCCTTGTGGCTGGTGGTTGAGTTGGGTGGTTGGTTGCTGGATGGGGATTTGCCTGCTTTTGGTTAAAGGCCTTTCGTGTTTGTGTACCTTTGGGAAACAGTTGTGAACTGGTGTAATCAATGCAAAGAAACCGACTTTGTTGAAGAACCAACTTTTTAGCAGATTAAATTGCTACTCTTTATACCCTGAACGCATTGAAAATTGGGCGGAAAGAGACTTCTCCGATCCTATCCTATGTGTATGCATATTCTTTATAAGTATTAACAGGCTAGTCGCTCCGGACCATGTCCTATTGCTGTGTTCCGTCCTTATAAAAATGTTATGGCTTATGTACACATACATATACATATAAATATACATACATATGTGACATATATTCCAGTCGGGCGATCCCCTTACTCGCTTTGAATATAACTTGTATGATTCTCTGTGAATGCTTTTACATGCTTTCGTTGTAAATTATTTTTCAATAAAATTCCTCGTATTCACCAATGATTTTATCAGAAGCTTTATTAAATGAAAGCGAATAAATGAATGACCCTTAACCGTTTTGTATGTATTTAGGGTTTCCGATTTTTCAAAGACGCATACAGAATTTTTTTTTATTTTTATCTCTCTTTCCCTATTTTCTCTCCCTCTCCCTGTTTTCTTATGGCTACTTTAATATTTATTCCTAGTGCATCTGCAAGGCAAATAATTTTTCTTTCATTCATAAAATTTGACATTAGCATATTGCATTTCCACTACGTTAATGTGACAAAATGACAAATGAATTGGAGGGCGGTTTCTATCAAACGGCCACACACCCCGCACCACCCTGCCCGTTACCACTAAAATGCATTTTATGCGTTTCGCGGAAAATGCATTTGCAATTTTTTTTTATGTGGCTGCTGTTGTTGACACAGGCGTGGGCGTTGGCGTTGGCGTTGGCGTGGGCGTGGGCGTGGTCGCAGTGGCAAAAAGTAAAAACATTTTGACAAACGTTTACAAACTCGCCAAAGCGACAAAAATAACAACAACAACTATTCAGAAGCAACGGAGCAACTTTGAAATTGATAAATTGATTTATGCACTGAGCAAAAAATAAAAAGAAATAAAAACGTCGTCAGTTGACTGTGTGAAATATATGCAAAAATCTTTTATATATGCCATGAAAAATGAAAAATGATGCAAGACGAGCAACTAAAAAAAATTTGTAGCTTTTCAACGAGCTGCTTTAGACTCTTAACAACCACAAGATGTGCATGTAAAAACAAATCTCTTTCAAATGTTCAAATATTCATCCAAATGCCGATGACCCTAAAAAATCAACAATATTCTATAGAATATAGAATACCAAAATTCTACCCAATAATAATGTGTACTCGCTTTGAAGTCATCCTTTTATCTCCGTGAAATACATTTAAGGAAACCAAAAACTGACTGATTGACTGACTGACTAAATGACTGACTGAAATCCACCCTCAAGTTTAGAAAACCATGAAAAGCGTTTAATAAAACTTTTTGTTTACCATCCGATCGGCCTCAAACTCATTTTCAAATATCTTTGTTTAAATTCATTTGAGGGGTGTTTCACACTTTTTGCAAATCAATTATCACTTGGTGAAATTGGTGGTCAAACATTTTGTGGGTGAAGTTCCAGGTTGAACTTCATTTCTAAAAATCTTTTTGAAAATTCATTTAAGACATGTTTTACACTTTTCGCAGAATCCAATCTAGTGGAAAATACGGATCAAAGATTTTTTGGGCGTAGTTTAAAGTTTTGTCCGCAACTGTGCTTAATTGGCGGAAACGGTTGAATGAAAGTTTTTTATTTAACATCCGATCGTCTTCAAACTTATTTCGGAAGACCTTACTTTAAATTCATCTGATAGGTGTCTCACACTTTCGGTAATTAACGCGGGTCTAAAGTTGATTGGAGAAGTTCTAAGTTCGTGCGATCAGACTCAAACTTATTTTCAAAGCACAACATAACATTTTCCAGCGATTTTGGAAATTTCATCCGCAGCTTTAGGAATTCAAGTTATTTGTTTATGATACGATTCAATTTCAAAGTATGCTTGTATGTATGTATGTTAGTATGTATGTGAGTATATATGTGTATATGTTTATATGTTTTGTATGTATGTACGTATGTATGTATGCATGTTTGTGTGTTTTTATGTGTGTATGCAGGTATGCATTATGTAGTTTTAATGCATGTATGTATCTGCCTATGTGTACATACATGTGTGGGAATGTATGTTTGCAAGAATGCATTATGTATGCATGCGTGTATGTATGTATATAGTAAAATGTGTTTGTATGAATATATATGTATATGTATTTAAGAATTTATGAATGCTTGCATGCACATATGACAGACCACGTTTACCGCTAGTTGCGCTGAAAATAAAAAAAAAGTTTTACTTACGAATGCCCTACTACGCGATTCTCAAATATTTAAGTAATTCACATAGGCTTCAGTTCAAGTAAAAGAGGAGGCGACCTTAATATTGGAGGAAGTGGTTTCTACTTTGGAGAAGGAGACGGCGGTTTCAATATCGGAGGAGGCGGTGGCTATAGCTTTGGCCGAGCAGACGGCATCAATTTAAATGGGGCCATTGAAAAAACTGGTACGTATTATTAACATAGGTTGGTCTTATTATATGTATCATCTTTAAGAATCCGATGCATGCATGTTTGTTTGTATGTATTTCAATACATGCAAGCATCTATGTATTTAAATATGTGTGTACGTTAAGCTGAGATGAAAATGAACAAGAATCGTATCTATGAATATTGCTCGACTAAGCGATGCTAACTAATTCAAGTGAGGTTGAGCAAACAAGCTGCATTATCAAGCTAATCAATATATCAAATATATAAATATCAATATATCATTATCTCAATATGTCAATAATTCAATATATCATTAATACACTATTATACCAATACATCAGTACATTATAAGTCAATACATTAATATATAGATTTTATACCACTTGCGGGAGGAGTTCCTCAAAACCTCATCTAAACGTACACATCCATCACATAGGGTACCTACAGTACAGTACTACAGTTTTCTATACAAAAACTCATTTACCGACCGATTCTTCATGTAGAGCTATATTTTACAGAAGCATGGTAGAACTCGTAAATACCAAGCTTGGTTGAAATATCTTTAACTTTATTTTAGACCGATTATTCCTATGACAGGTATATTATTTAGTGCTGAAAAGCTGAGAGATTAGTTAGCATAGAAACAGACATATGGCTATATCGACCAGGCTGTTGATCCGACCAAGGATATATATAGGGTTCCAAGATGTCTCCTTCTATGCGTCACATAACTTGTAACAGAAATATAATACCCTCTACAAGGGTGTACAACTATAAATATAGGAAGAAATCTAGCAAATATTTACAAAAATATATATAAAAAAGATTAATTTATTTTTCGGCAAACACAAAACCTTTAAGCTCATGATATTTAAGCTGTTGACAAAATGGAGAGTATTAAATAAATATGAATACAGGCATAAATAAAACAAATTGATAAACATATAAATCAAAACATAAATACTAAAACCAAAATAAAAAGCACTAACGATTTAAGCTATTGATAAGGCATAGAGCTCAGAGTTCGTGGCACTTACACGTTTCAACATTTCTTGCATCTGATTGAGTTTTGGATAACCGTATGAGGCATGACCCACGCCCACGCACGTAGCTGGCAACTGCCGGGACACAAACAAAAAAATGGCAATGTCAAACAATATTTCCGTTATAATTTCAATTTTTGCAAAGGGCACAGGGAAAGTTGTGGCTGTTCTACGCGCAAGTATGCTAAGGATATAGAGCCGTTTTTTGAGTTTTCTGTGTTTGTGTGTCTTGTGTGTTTAGTGCACTGGCACATTTAAGCCGTATAGACAAATAATTCAATATGGTAAACAAGTCACGTGCCTGGTGTGTTATTGCTTTTTGTTGGCTTTGATTTTGTGTAGACAACGACGAGGACAATAGCAGACAGCACAAACAGGCAACCAGCTCTAAATGGGGAGGCGCTAATGTCACGCCCACACGGCCACACCATAGACGACGCCGACGCTGACGCCCACTTATGCTAGAGAATTCACGTATGTTTCAGCAGCAATCATTATAAACTTAATTAAAATATCGGCAAGCCATAATAAATAACAACGCCTGGGTGGCAGGCAACGGCATTTGCCTTTAAGTCTTTAACAAACATGTCACCGCGCACTTGTACATATTTAAATTTCCACCTGCCATCGGATAGCATCCACCTGCTCAACCACATAACAAATTCCGTACATTTTTAAGCTCTTGCCAGGGGTGGCTCAATAATAATAATACAAATATTTATTTGTCATAAGAAATTTAAGTTCAATATGCGGGACAGCAAAACATTTAAACTTATGCTGGGGATAAGGATACAATCAATCTTATAGATAAAAAACCAAGATTCGATGCAAGTCGTATTTGTGGATGTCCATTAATATGACTTAAAGGCAAGCTCTAAACTCAAAAAGTATGAAAACAAAATAATTTCTAATATAGTTCAACTGCCAAAGACCAATATTGACAATATAGGTGAGTAACCTTTTTATTAAAAATACTAATATTAAGACACTAAGAAACTGTCAAAAAATACTTTTAAACATGCAACTTTATTTTAAAGAAAAAATCAACATATAGCGATTATTTGAAAAAGCAGGAAGCATTCATATATACGGACGGACAGACGGACAGGCAGAAGAACATGGCAAGATCGAACCGGTTATTGATGCTGATCAAGAATATATATACTTATGATTGGAGATTCTTCCTTTTCCCTGTTACATTCATTTTCACAAAAACAATTTACTCCTTTTACCCATTTGTATTGGGTTCAGGGTATAAAAATACAATTTGGGCTCAAACCGGTTCAGTTCATAAGCCCAGCCCAGGTTTCTAGGCTTTAATAAAACGTTGACAAAGATAATAGAGTAAAGTAGCACTATTTTGCTAACGCATTAAGTTGCCCTCGTAATACATGTATTTACATATAAACAGCGGAGTCCGTTCATCCACACATAGGTAACAATCACAGGTAACTGCTACATGTGTAAATATTTACAAAACGCGCCAAAAACGTTGGCAAACAGACGCCAGGCGCCTTCACCTGTACCGTTGCTCATCATCATTGCAGTTGTTGTTGTTGTTGTTGTTGTGTAACTGTAACTCGCTCGTTGCCATTTCCCTCACACACACACACATACGCAAATACATGCCACATGTCTGTGCAAAGTTATTTATGCCATTCGATATTTCTGTGGTTGTTGTTGCTGCTGCTGCTGTTGCCAATGCCTCACATCTACCTACACCCCGACCCCCTCCCCTCCACACACAGCACACACACACTCACTGTTTCTTTTTATTATTATTATGCTGTCATTTCTGTTGTCGCGACATTGTCAGCAACATTGTTGTTGCCTTTGTACTCCAACCCCTTCACACCCGCTGCTGCTACTGTTTGCTGCACGAGTTGTGTCGGGGCAGGGCGGGGCGGGGCGGATTGTCCACATGAAAGGGTTCAACTACTTCGTGTATGACACATGCCATAATAATTTTATGCTTTTCAAATTGCTTAACCCTAAATATTTCATTAATATGGCAAATAGCTCGACAGATTTTCCCATAAACATATGTATATAGTACGTTAAACGATGTTTGTAGCATTTGGGTTCAATTCATATTTGTTCCCCACATAAATCAATTTAATTTGGGCACTTACATGTGCTTTAGTAGGTCCCATAAAAATATGTGGCTACAGTGAAAAGGTTTCTTATATAGTTCTCTACGAATTCCTTTCGATCTGAATTTTTGTTATTATTATAAAATAAAGTATTTAACTAAAAACCTACCAAGGACATGACCAAGTGCTAACACTACACAAGAGCGCGGAGCTCGGAGCTATTTAATAATTTTTGAGAATCTGGGGCAATTATAATGATAATTATTATTACTATATCCTTCCCAATTTTTTTCAAATTTTCCGATCTGATCCCGCATATACCTCATATTATGCGTTTACATTAAGAGACAAACGTTTAACACTCTGTAAAAATGCAGCCACAAGAGCATACTCGGCTGTTAACGATTAATACTTTCTTGTTGTCTCTCACTCTCTCTGGTTTTCAAGCTCAACTGCGCGCCAATATTTTTTTTTTAACGAAACTCAGCGACTACAAATATACTTATTTATACTGTTGTTAAATCTACCTTTAAGGCCGGTGAATGCTTAGACGACTGGTATACTGCAGTTTCCAATCACACAGAGCACAAACTAATACCATTTAACACACTGTAAGTAAGTTAACTTCGCTAGAAAACGATTTTATACACACGCACAGAGAACACGAACGATCGACGCCAGAAGCCTGCACAAACTAAATTGTGTCATAAGCACTAATACATTAACAACCAAAAAGCACGCAACTTGTATAACTCTTACTCTCACACCACTCACGACTAAGGTAACGGGGTAAAATACGTTACGACCAATGACGTGAGCGCAGTGCACATATGAATTACCTCTCCCGCTCACCCACAACTCTCGTTCTCTGTTGTAGCTGATCTGAAAAAACAACGGAATCTTAATCATTTGATTAAATGTGTCAACAGTGGATGCATTATTAAAAATTAATAATAAGATATAAGCAATTGTTATAGTTAGATAATCATCTGACACGATCACAATTTCACTCTCCAAGAAAATGCTCTCCGCCAGTTTTCGACCGATTGTTCTTATAGTTTCCCAATATTGATATAATTTTGATCAAGGGCTAAAAACGTAGTGAAGCTGTTCATATTATTAATTATATTTTCGATCCTTACAAAATAAGGTCTTAGAGAAAACACGTCGCTCTTGCTCATGCGTAAAGTTATACCCTGTAATTATGAAATACATTTAAGAAAGGTATATAACAGTTGTTACTGTGTATTATATATTATTACATATCGCAATTGAATGAATTATATTTAAAGTAAATTTTTTTTTTTATTTCAATTGAAGAAAGACAAAAACACAAAGCCCACCCAGTGCGACCGTTGCCACAACATTCTATGGATGGTCAGTCTGAAATGAGCTGTAGCCGAGCGTATATATATATATATATATATATATTCGTTTTTGTTTAGGAATCGTTTGAACTGTTAAGTCGTGCGCCCTATTAGCCACCCAGAGGCTCAGGCACAGGCAAAGCCACATTGCCACCATGCCCACCCTACGCCACCCTGAGGCACGCAAAAACCACCCCAACCGGAGGCAAAACGTTTAAGTGCTTCGCTTGCCTTTGATATGTGTCCATTTGAACGGAGCACGGGCGGGCGGGTGATGCAATAACAGGGCGAACCACGAGTAAAATATACAAAGAATACCCTCAAGGGAATGCAATCTGCAGTCCACACAGTTTGGTAGGAACTGATAAACGCTCACAGTTTGACAAACAGTATGAGAGAAGCACAGTGGAACTGAACAGTTTTTTTACTACAAATATATATGAATTTTATTGTTTTGTTTTTTATTGTAATTGGTGTTAAGCGTAGAAATAATAAATGTGTTGGTGGTAAATCATAATATACCTATATATATATAGTCCTGTCACACATGTGCATTTCTATATATATACATATGTCTGCTTGCGTAGTTCTATGTACATTGATGCTTAGCTCTATATAGAAGATTGCTTATGGTCTATTACTAAAATAAACATAGCGTCGTATCTATCTTAAATTTTTAAGGACTATACTCAAGATAATCCGAATCATTGCCTTTTACTCTGGCAAAGCGGACGTGGTCGCAAACCCTAGCTTAATTAAGACACAGGAGATCGTTGAAACGTTGACGACGGCCTAACAGCCGTCGTGCGATCATGTCAAATGAGGCGTGGCCGCCGTAGCTTGTGAGCCAGCGGCTGGCTTGCCGGAGAAGAATCGATTGCCTGGCTGCGAAGTAAACAGCAGTGTATCCACCGATGGTAACATTTGATTCGAGTGCACCAACAGGGGCATATTCACCACCGAAACCGTGGTGGGCCCAGAACCGATGGTGCCACCTCCAGTGCTCGTGCAACTGGCCAATTTGCCTTGCGCATTCAGTGTAAAGGCAGGCAGATAGTAGTTGGTGGTGCGACCAGTGCTCACATGCATTGATGTCGAGCAGGTTGTGCTGCTGGTGGAGACCGCTGCCAATTCCATGGATGCGGGCGAAGAGAACGGTGATGATTCGAGCGAGGGACAGGCTAAACGATTGCCATTGGTCGGCTTATGAGGCACTGTAAGAGCAAGAATGGCACATTAATATATAATTTTTATAGAATTTTCAATTAAAGGACTTACAGAAATCGTCGTCAGGTAACAGTTCATCGGGTAATTCGTTTTTTATTTGAAAGTGCAGGGCGGCGGCTGCCTCAGAGGAGATGGCATTGTCAGAGGTTCCCATGTCTGTGCTGACCTGACCGGGCGCATCATATAGACCGCACTCTTCCATCTCCAGCGCCTGCTCCATAATTAGCTCTTCAGCTGATGTCAAGCTGAGGCCGTGCAGATCCAGAAATGGCCCCTGTGTCTGCAACGGCTCCTTCTTAATCTGCGGCACTGCTACGGTCACTGCTGTGCCTAGCGGTGGCTTTTGTTGCAACTGCTTGGGTGCCAGCTGTTTGCGTTCGCGCTTGGCTTTCAATTGCTTGGAAGGTGCGGACGAAGTTGATGGCGACGGTGGCGGCAGCTGTGCCATCGCAGCAGTTGACAGCTTTCGGTCCGGCGGCGGATGCACCTGCTGCAGTGCCGTGCCCGCTGGCAATGTGATGCCCAAAGCGGCCAGGGTAGCTTGTTGCGGTTGCTTCTTTTTGCGTGTCTGCTTCACCCCTGTTGCGGATGCGTTGCTAACTGGCGCCTTGGCTGCCTCGCTGCTGGGCTGAGCTTCTGCATCAGCTTTTCCCAGTGGATCCTCTGCAGTCGCTGATGCAGCTGCTGCTGCGGCGGCGGCGGCAGCTGCTTTCTGCGCCTTGGTTGTCGTAGATTTCTTGGAGCAGTAGGAGGGAATGTTCTCGAGGTGCTCACCAGTCTTGTGATCCACTTTGTGGCGACGTCGCGTATGCTTCAGCCAGTTGGGAAAGTTGGTAAAGTCACGTGGACAATAGTTGCACTTAAAGGGCCGCATGCCTGTATGAATGTTCGAGTGCTGCTTCAGTTTCGAGTTGCTAATGAAGCTCTTGTCGCACACGGTGCAGGCAAATGGACGCTGCTCCAGATGCACCAAGTTGTGCACCTTTAGGCAGCGTTCGGTTTTGTACATTTTGCCGCATTTCTCGCAACGATAGGAACGCGTCTGAGCATGATATTTCTGATGGCGCTGCAGATGCGAGCGCTCCTGAAATCGTTTCTGGCATTCGGGGCATTCGTACGGCTTCTCTGAAGAATGAATGCGCGCATGATGCGTCAGATTGATCTTTTGCACAAACTTCTGGCCACAGATATCGCACTGGTACTTCTTGTTGTCGCTGTGTATCTTGCGATGCATCCACATGCTGCCCAGTTTTAAGCTGTAAATTTGAAAATGTTCTCATTGAAGTTTTCTCAAATGATTGACTGATGTTTTGGACTTACCATTTGCCGCAGTCGGGGCATTTTTTCCAGGTATCCTTACGACCCTCACTGCGATGCGTCTTCAGGTGCTTCTTGAGGCCCGCCAGCAGCTCGAACTCACGCTGACATTCGGTGCAATTGTAGGTAATACGCAAACGGTGCGCAGCTGCCTTGTGTGTGCTCACCAGCTGCTGATTATCCAACACCAGGCCATTGCAGTCTAGGCACTTGTAGAGTGGAGGCGGGGGCGCTTCCACCTCCAATTTCGCACTGTGCTCCAGAGGCGTTGCTGGTGGCGGCATTTCGGTCGGCTGCTGTTGTTGAAACATGGTAAACGAATGGGGCATGTGTTCCGTCTCACAAATCTCCACTTTGGTCAACATCTGTGTTTTTGTGGCCTGCATTGGTGCGGTTTTCTCCACGGCCGGCTCTTCCTTGAATACCTGCAAGCGCAGCGCTGTGGCCGCTGGCAGCCGGGTCTTCCGCTGTGGCTGCTGTGGCTGACCCGGCTGCACCTGCATTTGGTCAGGTGACGGCACCTTCACTGGCGTTGTTGTTATCTTTTTAAAGGGCGAATTGGTGAACGCATTTGGCGGCTCCGGCCGCAAAAACGTAACATTAAACTCCGAATTGGTATTGTCATTGGCGCTGCCATTTGATAGGTTCGCCACGTTGGCTACACTGGGACTTGCACTGGGACTGGGAGCGGTCAGCTCATCGCGGCCAACGTCGGCAGACAAGTTGATCTCGGTGTTGTTCTGGGCGCTCTCGTCTAACACACGCCAAAAGTCCGTTGAGGAGAGGCTGTTGCCGTTGATGAAGCTCGCAGAGCTGATTGTCACGCAAGCGGACAGATCAATGTCCAGTGACTCGTCCTTAATGCTCGATATGGAGTCAAAATTATTAATGCGCAGCAGGGAGCTGAGTATCTCATCGTGGGCTGCTTTGGTGGGTGTGCTTGCATTAGCCGCATAGTCGCCGCCATATAATTTAGGCGGCAATTTTTTGCTTGGCGCCTCTTCTTTCATTCTCTTTGCTTTTCCTTTACACTCCATTCGCAACTGCGACACGTAAAGGTTATGCGGTCGGCGTTTCTTAATTTCTAGCGCTGACGTCGGTCAATTTCATATACTGGTTTATTGTTTGCAGTCACAGCACTATTAATTTGCACATTTCGGTTGGTTTTGTACGATAAAACGATTAAATATTGAACAAAAACACCAAAAATATTGTGAAATGCGCTTTGTTTTTGTCACGCTATGAATTCTCAAGTCGCCATTTTGACAAACAGTGTTGTAAGATGCGACGCCTTTGCGGCTAAGGGTTGCACACGCGATATTTATCGATAGCCTGCTCTTATATAAAACATGAAGCATTTTTTCTTAAATCGCTACAGCCTCACTGTTGTTGTTACAAGTTTTATAATAGTGTGACCACATTGCGTGTGCCACAAATACAAAAATGGCGTCTGAACAAGACGAAAACGTTGTGATAGAAAATTCAGGTAAAATAAGAGGAAAAACATGCAATTTTATTGATTGCAGTGCGCTGTGAAGTATAAATCATATTGCCTTTTTGTTATTTAGTGCTCAGCGTAAATATTTCAGCAGCTGTAAAGCATTTTTATGTTGAAAAAACGTGAACATCACGCGGTGCATTCGTAAAAACCCACCACATTGTGCAGAGCCCTGCTTACGCATACATATGTACATTAATACAATTTATGTACAGATACGTGGTTATTTTAGCATAAGTGTTTTAAAAATTTATTCTACACTTTTTAGCGCGGCGCACACGCTCCGGTAGACCGGTGGCAACCACATCAGCGCCATCGCGCACGACGCGTCGCACATCCAAGCGGCAAGCGCAGGTCAGTATCTCACCTACACATACACATACGTATGGTTGCCCACGCAACTTTCTGTACGGTTTGTATTTGATGAAAAAAATGCATCTTCATGCGGATGTGGCGTTGTTCCATCCGCAAATGATGGCTTCCACGTGATTCTCTGCAAGGGCCAACTGAACAATCAAACCAGAAGAAGAGTTCGAGAGGCAGCCAATGCAAACTGATTGGACGACAGATTTATCTAAAAATAGTTTTTCTCTTCCAGTTAAGCGATCACGAGGAGGAAAACGAAGTTAATAATCAGCCAGCTATGGTGCAGGCCGATGAGGAGGAACTAGAGCACGCTACAACAGAAGCACCAGTTACTGCTGTCATTGAGGAGATTCAATATGATGAGCTTGCGCAACTGCAGCAAAATCTAGACGATGATGTGGAAATGTTGGCCACAACCGAAACAACCACCGGCGTGGATGAGAAGAGCTCTTCATTTCCCTTTGGTGCCGTTGTCGAACAGCATTCAGAAACCAGCGATGAAGTTAGAGAGAGTCGAACCGAAGAAGGTGTGGATACCTCGCTTTTGGCCTCCTTGGTCGGCGATAATGCCAACAGTTTGCCCTCTGTGGGCGGCAATGATGAGAGCGAGACCAACACAAAAAAAACTAACTTTGAGTCAAATGTGTCAGATGAACTGCAGCCAGCTGATGGCAAACACAACTCATCTGAAGATTCCAGTTCGCATCATGCCATAGCCGAGAGCTTAGGCGATGAAATTGACCATGATATGGACACAAGCAATGCGACAATTGTAAACACGGAAATAATTTCAGAAGATGAACTACCGCCACCTACCAAACCGGAGATCAATGATGCCGAAGAGGTCTCCGATGAGGAGCTTCCAGCTCCACAGCGTGCAGAGCTGCCCGCCGATGCCGAGGTCATATCCGAAGATGAATTACCCACCCACAACAACAACAACAATAACGAGTCAAAGGGAAGCGGGAAGCGTAAAGCAGGCAGAGATGCGAATGACACACAGGACAAAATTGATGACGAGCCGCAGCAAAGCAACAGCGAAACGAATACAAAAGTCAAACAAACTGAACAATATAATCCCGGCAGTCCAACCTCAGAGAGTAACGATGCGCCGCCCTCAGAGAAGCGACCGAGAGTTGATGAAGGTGGGAGAAATCATAATGAAAGGAAAAAACCTTTTTTAAATCTAAATTTCTCAAACAGATGCTGAGCACAAAGATAAGGAAAAGGAAAAGGATAGCCAAAAAAAGGATAAAGAGCGTGATAAAGACAAAGAAAAGGAAAAGGACAAAGAGAAGGAGAAGGAAAAAGATAAAGAGAAGGAAAAAGATAAAGAACGGAAAAAGTTGCCAGATCTTGATAAATATTGGCGTGTCGTCAAAGACGACGCATCCGACTTTACAGGCTGGACATATTTGCTTCAATACGTGGACAGCGAGGTTGGCACACACTTATACTCATCTTTATACTCATTAATATACTTGTAATTCGGTTAACTCTAATTTTAGTCCGATGCTGAGGCGGCGCGCGATGCCTACGACACATTCCTGTCGCATTATCCCTACTGTTATGGCTATTGGCGCAAGTATGCGGACTATGAGAAGCGCAAGGGCATCAAGGCCAACTGTTATAAGGTGAGTACCCCACACAATTCAATGCAATTAAACAACTTTGCGATTCTTTGTTTTATGCTTACTATTACGATTACAACAATTGATATTCCATATTTGTTATAATGCAATTTATTATAACTGAATAAAAAAAATCTACATTCAATAAAAGCAACGATTACCAAAACAAAACAAACTAAATTGCAGAAAGAATAAAACAAACAAGATAATATAGAACACAACTGATCCATCTCCTTTAGTCAGAGGTCAGTGTCAGGGTCAGTCTCAGCATATGACAAGAGCCCGATTGGCCAATCCACTGGTTATGCTGTAATGTGTACACAGTACACGCTCAATATAATGATCCGAAAGGTGTCTTATCTTATCATTTCTTGAAAATGCGTAAATTATGGTCTTGAATACATTTGCTAAATGTTAATCGGAGTCGCCCTATTGAAACTAACATTATGAAAAGCATTGACTATAAAAATGCTTGATTTCACAGGTGATTTTGATTTCAAAAAGCCCTGCTTTAAAATGAAAAATTTATAGAATTTATAAATATAATACGTCATATTTAAACTATGGCGAATATTATAAAACAAATTTTGTTTCTATTGATTCATAAAATTAAATACATTAACATAATACATATGATTTAAAACTGTATTTTAATTGTTAATATATTCAATAATTTGAAAATTGTATACTAAATTTAATTCATAATGTTGTAGGACAAATTAAAGAGATATCTAACTGGGAGTGTCGAACTAAGAGATACCCTTAGCTGAGATGTCGCTACAGATTTTTGATCAATTTTAAACTCTGGAATTTTCCGATTTAGAGCTAACACTCCAAAAACCAAATATATTAATTTAAAAAACTTTTAGTACTCCCTTGACCTTCGCATTGCCCGGATAACCTTTGGATTACTCAATCGTAGGCCTGGGATCTTAATGGTCGTCCTTTTTTGTGCGTGTCTTTTACATCATTTTCATGTTGTCTATGTGTGTTTACTTAGTTGTTACTTTAGATAGAAAAGCTCACTATTGTTTTAACACATCACTTACGATTGTCGGTCTAGTTTTACTAGTAATATTGTGGGTCATACGAAATGGACGCAGTTACACATCAAATTCGATGTATTCCACAACGTACGTTGTTTTAGAAAAATAAAAGTAAACCCAACCCCACGCATTCGACTAGTTAGTCGCCTGTTCGTTTATCAACTTCTCTGCTCTACTTCGCACGTTATCGTTATCGTTATCGTTATCACCATACAACTCCTTCAACTCCTACAACACGTTCTCTCGTGAAGCCGTAAGTAAGTACAAATGGCGTTTAAATGAAATTTTTAAGTCTCACTGTGCAAAAAAAAAAAATTTAAAATACATTTTACAAAAACGTGTGTAATATTTTGTGTGTGTCTATATTACTTATGTATTTATGTATTGTTAATTAGGCATATTTAAGCTTCTTAAGTTAGCATCTAAGGCACACCACCAACTACAATTACAACAACAAGAAAATCCGAGTTAGATTTTAAGTGTTAAGTCCGGAACCTGTTCAAGTATTTTTCAAATCTTTGTAAACATTTCTATTTCTTCTCTACGTTCAACAATCAAAAACCTGAAACCGTTTCAAAAAACAAAAAAAAAAACGTTTAAAAAAAAAAATACAAAAATCAAAAACGTAGGTATTTGAGCGCGGTCTGGAAGCAATACCCTTGTCGGTGGATCTGTGGATACATTATTTGATGCACATCAAGTCGCATCATGGCGACGAGGAACAATTTATTCGCAGCCAATACGAACGAGCTGTGCAGGCGTGCGGCCTGGAGTTCCGCTCGGACAAGCTCTGGGATGCGTACATACGCTGGGAGAACGAATCCAAGCGTTATCAGCGCGTCGTGCAGATCTACGATCGTCTGCTCACCATACCCACCCAGGGCTACAATGGCCACTTTGACAAGTAAGTGTTTAGGCAGATTTTTTTCAATTTTAAATATACTATAATCTGTGTCCCTTTGCAGCTTTCAGGATATCATAAATCAACACGCAATAACTGCCACACTTAGCAACGAGGAGCTGTTGCGCTTGCGCAAAGAATGGCACGAACGCCAGCTAAGCAAATCTTCCAAGTCATCGTCCAAAAGTCGCCGCGACAGCGCCAGTTCAAAGGATTCGAAAGTTGAGCGCGAACGTGATCGCGATCGCGATGTGAAGCATAAGGAAGCGACTGGTGGTAAGTCACCCAAAGATACTAGTGAAACGCCTGATGAATCAGCAACTACAACCGATCTGACCGTAAGCGAGTCATCATCCGCGGTCGCGTCGAAGACGGCGCCCATAGATTTCAGTGATCTCAGCACGCTTAGCGAGGAGGAGATAACTGCCATTAAGGACAAGGCCATATCGGCGCGCCGCAAGCTGCATAAACTGACCGTCAGTGCGGTCACTGCACGCTGGTCCTTCGAAGAGGGCATCAAGCGGCCGTATTTCCATGTAAAGCCACTGGAACGTGCCCAGCTCAAAAATTGGAAAGATTATCTTGACTTTGAGATCGAAAAGGGCGATCGGGAACGCATTTTGGTACTCTTTGAACGTTGTCTCATCGCCTGCGCTTTATACGATGAGTTTTGGCTGAAGATGCTGCGCTATCTGGAGTCACTGAATGACCAAAGTCAAAATATATTAAATATCACGCGCGATGTCTATCGGCGCGCTTGTCGCATCCATCATCCAGAGAAGCCGAGTCTGCATTTAATGTGGGCCGCTTTCGAGGAGTGCCAGCTGAATTTTGATGGCGCCGCCGAAGTGCTGGAGCGCATAGAGCAGCGTTGTCCTAATCTCTTACAGATTGCCTATCGCCGCATCAACGTGGAGCGACGTCGCGGCTCCCTAGACAAGGCCCGTGAGCTATACAAGCATTACATAGAGCACAGCAAAAACAAAGCCATTGCCGGCAGCTTGGCCATCAAATATGCCCGATTTCTGAACAAGATCTGCAATGATCTAGATGCTGGCCTGGCTGCACTGCAGCAGGCGTTAGAGCGCGATCCTGCCAACACACGCGTTGCCCTACAAATGATTGATTTGTGCTTGCAGCGGCCACAAGTTGTGGAGCAGGAGGTCGTACAGATTATGGACAAGTTTATGGCACGCGCTGATATTGAGCCAGATCAGAAGGTTCTTTTTGCTCAGCGCAAGGTCGAGTTTCTTGAGGATTTCGGCAGCACTGCCAAGGGATTGCAGGATGCGCAACGCGCGCTACAACTGGCACTGAGCAAGGCCAGCGAAGCGAAGAAAAGGTACGACTGGACTGACCATTAACTAAAAAGAAACTAACTTTTTCTTTCCTTATCCCTCCCCAGCAATGACAGCAGTCCCAGTCGCAAGAACTCAACAAACGCCAAGGAAAACGCTGCTGCCTCCAGTGGTTCATCTGCCGCACCAGCTGCGTACAACAATGGGGGCTCGACGGCAGCCAATGCCAACTACAACTACAATTCTGTTAACTCGGGCGCCTATTATGCACAGCAGAGCGGCGGCGCCTATCCGCCGCAGCAGCAGCAATCCTACGACTCCTACTACAATCAATGGGGTGGTGGTTATGGTTCTGGTGGTGGCGCCAGTGCCGGGGGTGCCGGCTACAATTATGGCCAGTGGAGCGGCTATGGCAACTACTACTAAGACAGTCTAGCAGTCGGTCATTCCCCGCATCCGCACAGCTTTTCGTAGTGTCAGCGTAAGCTCCGTTAAACTAGTGTAAAGATATTTGTAATTTTATAATTGATTCTTAAAATACATAATTAAAAGAATATGTAGCATCTAAGTGCTTAAATACATATGTGAATATTATGTGCAACAGCCACGCCCACAAGAAACCTCACAAAACCAATACAAATTCAAATTCTATACAATATTAATAAAGGATATTAATTTAATCGGTTCACTCTAATTGCTTTTGGTTTTACAATTTATTGGCAATTATTATTACTATTGTTGTTCTCGAGTAAATAGTAAACGTGTCTGGAGC
Source organism: Drosophila montana (assembly GCF_035044405.1). Lineage (NCBI taxonomy): Eukaryota > Metazoa > Arthropoda > Insecta > Diptera > Drosophilidae > Drosophila > Drosophila montana. Next base: position 10,854,159 of record NW_026998620.1, on the reverse strand, counting down.
TAAAAATAAAACAAATTTACAGATTTGCAGCAGGTTGTGGCGCTCTTAGAGGCATGGTCGATACCAAGCCACCTCGCCACCATTGCATCCAGTCACTAGTAGTGGTTCCCGTGGACTAAACTTGGCACACAGCACTACATCCTGATGCTCAATAATGTTGGCCAATTCCACCAGCTGTCGTGGATTATGCTTCACCTGGTCCAGCATCAGCTGACTGGGATAGTCGCTGCAGTCAGCCTGGTAGCCAAGCAGACGTACACCGTTGGCATAAGGCGAGCAAATGATGCGGCCATCGGCTGAAAAGCCCGGCTCCTTGATAAAGCCAGGCTTGTTGTTCGTCTCGGAGGCATAGTAGAGCAGCTTTTTGGCATTCACCAATATGGTATGTGGAGCATTCTCGCCCGACGATGCCACTGCAGCGGCCGAGATGTTGCTGAGCGGTCGCATACGCAAAGGTATGCCAAGCTCAAGGCTGGTGGTGGTCTCGTTGCTGCTGCTGCCGCTACCACTGCTACTGCTACTACTGCTGCTACTGCTGCTGCTGCTACTACTGCTGCGACTGCCAGGTGTCTCTGTGGTTGCAGCATCTGTTGGCTCCCCTCCCGCAGCAACGCGGGTACGCGCCGCACCACTCAGCAGGCGACTGGCCAACGAGGAACGCAGTGGCAACACCCCGCTACTAATGGCGTACACAAAATTATATCCGCTGACATGATTGGTTGAGTTTCGTGCACGACTTTGGCGTATGGCGCGCTCCTGTACTGTCACCTCAGCCGCCCAGATGTCCGGTATGAAGCTATCGGAGCGCGCACTGACCAACGACATGGTACCATTCACTCTGCGTGGATAAAAGATGCGGCGTACTTGAGACCGTGCATGTGAACGCTGATCCGACTCATCTTGGTCTGTTTCACTGGCCTGTGGCAATAGTGTGCGCTTCTTCTTTGTCAAGGGCTCGTCCTCGTCATCGTTTTCGTCATCTATCGGTTCGGGCTCCTCGTTAATATCATGTATGCACGTCCATTCGCTCTGTTCATCGCAGCTAACATTACGCGTCAGCATGCAGCGGCATTGCGGATGTATCTGCAACGCCATAATCATTTCCGCATCGTTTTGCTCGGGAAAATCGGTAACGAGCTCCACGCGATTCTTTTTCTGGTGCCTTGAAAATACATGATCGTATTTAGCTGCCTGAGGTATATACTGATCGCCCAGCTGCATAAGTCTATAGATGCCAGGCTATTAAGGGTACACATAGTTGCCAGTTAGCACAGCTTGAGATGTTAAACGAGTGGTCACTCACCCTAAATCCACACAGATCCTTGTGTAATGTGGTCAGATCCAAGTGATGCACGATCATAATGTAACCGCTGCTGGTGCACAAGACAAGCTTATCGCCTGCTGGTGAGATGCGACAGCGCATCAGACCACTGGCATGAAAGACACGTTGTGAGATTAGGCCCTGCTCTGTTTGCGATTTGATGTCCCATGTAAATATGCTGCCATCAAAGCCAGAGGTAACCAGCAGGTTGTCCTTTGAGGAGTACTCAATGTTTTTCACCCAATTCGAATGACCGTGCAGGACGCGCAGTTTTTCCTTCATATTGCGCAGATCCCATAAGGCCACTGTGAAGTCATCCGAGCCAGTGGCAAACAGACGATCATCATAAAATCTATAAAAAAAAATTATAGCAACCGCTGCTGAAAACGATAATCAAAGCCAAGGAAACTCACTTAATGCAATTGACACTGTCTGTGTGCGCATCTGGTATTTTGAAGATTTCCTTTTGTGTGATTGCATCAAAAACCAGGACGCACTTGCGCTCTGTGGCCGCAACAACTATGTTGCCATCGGCATTAAACTCCAAATTAAATATGGCACCAGTGTCCTGTCCGGCCGTGCCAGGTTTACAATTGGAATGGTAACTGTTAAACATGCCCATCGAGCTGTAAATGCGACGCATCAATAAGTTCTCATCGCCCGTGTGCTTATGCTGATGTAGCCAGCAACTCTCTCGCCGACTCAGATACTGATCCATGGTGTTATTCTGTGCACAATCCGTATATCTCGTTGCCCCTTTAAGAGATCTGATGGCTTGTGTATACAAAATTTTTACGACAGAGTAGAGATGTCAATATCGGTAAATATGTTACCGGTGACTGCGAAACATCGAATCACATTCAGTTCAATTTGATTTTGCGCACAATTTAATTAAAACCAATTGCATTTTATAAATAATTTATTAACAAAATTTCCCCCCCTAACAAAGGCCAGTTTGATTACATTTATAAGTTCTGTACGGTTTCAGATTAACATAAACATGTGACAGCCCTGACCCTGATTATGAATGGTTTAAATATCGACATTGTTGCAACTGGCAAATTTAATTTAAATGCATGAATGGATTTAATAATTAGCAAGAAACATATCGCACTTACCGCACAATTCAAATTGTTAAATAAACTTAAATTAAAACATAAAGAAATTTATTTTCTGCAACTTTGCATCTAATATCTATAATTTTGCTGATCGTTTTCAGGCATTCTAATCAACTGGCAATATGCTTGTTCTAGGTATCTCATTTGTTTTTAAATTTTTAAAGCTTATACTAACAGCTTTAACAATATCTCTTATTACCACTGAATTATTAATATCCTCAATCTTTTTCCCTGCTGTCACTGCAGCCCTGGCAAGAGTGACCGTACTTGTGCCACAAATCATTGGTTGGCCACACTTGTTTCGGTGGGTAATAAACAAAAAAATGAACACTTTTGCTGCAAGTTAAACAATAAATATGTAGCATAAGCACTTAAACAGAAAGTAAAATAAACCGCGATATCAATATGGAGCGCTTCGCTTTCAAGATTGATGCGGCCCTCAAGGCGAACTTGTACAAGATCTGTCGTCTGTGCGGCATCGATAATCCGTCCAAGGTGCCAATACTACCCAATGAAAGCGATGTTATAGACCTGGACGAGCCCAGTTTGAGCCAAAAAGTCTTCGAACTGATTGGATTTGTGGTAAGGCACATATATCAATTAAAGGGGCGTGGCGTGGTTTAGAAAATAACACCCCATTTGCAGGTGACACAGGACGATAAAATGCCGCAGACAATGTGCAGCCTATGCGTAGATAAAATCAATGATTTTTACGAGTTTCGAGAAATGTGTTTCGCGACAAACAATCAAACGCGGAAGCTACTGGGCCTCAAAGATGTGGATTCACAAAAAGTAAACAGTACCACCAGTTCATAATCATACCGAACTATCACCGAATTATGTCCCATTCACAGATTTTGGATGTCAAGCCGATATTTAAAACTGAGCCTCTAACAGTCGCTACTCCTGCGAAGCGTGGGCGTAAACGTAAAACGGAGGACCCTGCCTTAGCAGCTCCCAGCACCAGCGCAAAGTCCACCACGATGAATATTGCTTTGGATGCCGTCAAAAATGAGCCATTCAACTGGCGCAAGAAGCTGCGCCTGCAGCACCAACAGCTGGCTCCGGGCAAAACTGAAGTGTAAGCTTCTTATGGGAACCACATAAATCCTAATCTAAAAAAAATGTATTATTTTCATTTGCAGCAAGGAAGAGCCCACAGAGGTTGTCAAATTTACCATGCCCGCCAAAAAAGCCCGTAAGGCAAGTTGCAGCGTGTGCGGCGAACGCTTTAAGAACAAGGAGCTGGTCGAGGAGCACAAGGCGACAACACATGTGCCCACAGTATTGCGCTACACTTGTACTGCCTGCAATCAAAGTCACCACAGTCTCAGCGATATCAAAGCTCATCAGCTCTGGCATAAGCTTTCCAAGACGCCATACCAGTGTCCACTGTGCGATGCAAGCGTTGCAAGTAACTATGCCTACACGCGACATCTGCGGGAGCACACATTGCCCACGCCCATCGAATTGCTGGTGCTTGACCGCGAGTGCCCACTATGCAGGAAAACGTTTTTAACAAATTACTTTTATAATACACATCCTTGTGCCCGGCGCACACGCCAATGTGGTGGCTGCAGTCGTCTGCTCAACAGTGAAATCGCCTATATGCGCCACGCACCGCACTGTGCTAAGATCTATTTAAATCACTCCAAGCATATAATGCCCGAGGCAGCTGACAATGAAGCGCAGATGCGCATTAAGAATGAAAACGATGTGGAGGCCGATGACAATGCTCACTCGTCCATCGAATACACGCAGGCGGGAGACATGCAGCCAGTGGTCGTACTCGAACGCTTAGCATCCCCGCTATTGCGTGCCTCGTCTGTGTCCAACTCGCTGGGCCGAAGTAGCGATCGTGTGTCATCTAAAAAGTATTTGAAACGCGTCGATCAGCTGCTAAAAAATACAATGAGCACGCTCGTTAGTATTAAACATGAGCCGGAGGTGCATATCGATGACACCGGGCCGCCGCTTGCATTCGAGCAGCCCGAAAGCGAGCCAGATGAAGATCCACCTGCCTGTGATGATTTCCACGCAAATGCAGGCTACGATGACAGCGATGAGGATGCGGCCAGTGGCAGTGCCAATGCAGCAGGAATTGCACCAAGTGTGTCTGTAAAGCAGGAGCCTTTTGATGAGTCCTATGAGAAGCAGCCAATGTCCAGCAGCGATGGCGTGCAAATCAAACAAGAGCCGCTCAAGCTGAAACTGAAGATAACCAAGAATCATGGGCAGCTTAATTCATCTATCGTAGATGATGATGACAACGAGGTGCTGTCAAAGAGTGCCAAAAAGAAAAAGAAACGAAAGCACAAGGAGCGTAATAAGGAGTCCGAAATTGGCGACAAAGCGACGCAACCGGCTACAGCACCCGATGAATCTCCAACCGAAGAAACAGTAGAAGCTGCAGGCAGCGCAATCGTGTCCATTAAGCACGAGCGTTTCGATGACAACTATGCAGGTGATTGTGTGCCACAGGTCGAGTACGAACCGCAGGCCACTGTTATGACTAGCATACCTATGCTCCAGCTAGGGGGTAGCTACAGTGAATTAAACCAACAGACGCCAACAGCGGTAGCAGAGCTGGAAGATGTAAAACCGAATCGCTTAGAGCTAGATCGTATAATGCAAATAACGCATATAGCCAGCGGTGTGGTCATGGCAGAGGAGGCAATGCCGCCAGAGAGCGCCGTGGAAGCAGTGCCCAACGAAGGTCATGTGGAGAAACCAACAAAGCCTGCCAAAAAAACTTTAACCAAGTCCACAGCACGTAAAAGCACCGGCGGTGGCGTGCCACGTGAGGTTGCATCTACTTCAAATCTAACGTCAGCTGAACTGCAACTACCACAAATTGTGGCAGTGGAAAGTGGTGCATCGGTACCCTTTAATGCGGCTGCCATCAAGCCGGAGCCGTTGAACCGTGGCTATGCGGATGAGCAGGAATGGACTGAGCAAGGCGAAACAGAAGTAGAAGAGCTGGGGGCCGAAAAATCAAATGAGATCAATCACAATGAGAAAATAGACGAAGAGTCGGCCTATATAAACAGTCTAGATCTAAGTAATGTGATTATTAAGCAGGAGAAGGATTTGCATATCTCCGATGTCGATATTAATGGCAGCGAAGCTGGCAACATACATTACAATGGGATGCACGAGAGTGAGGACAGCGACGAGGATGATGATGACGATGCGAGCGCTTCGTCTGCAGATGAAGCTGAGGAGGAAAACATGGACACGTACGAGGAACCGGAGGAGCGCATTTATCGTGAAATTGAGCTGCCGCCATTGGAGGAGGAAAGTCCAATTATGAACCCGGCTCCAGAAGCGCAAAATGCGTCGGAAATATTGCCCGTGGAGCCGCATTCAGATATGATGACAATAGAGCCGCAGCCAGAAACGTTGTCAATGGAGACAGAGGGTGTGGTGCACTCGGAAATATTGCCAGTGGAGCCGAGATCGGAAATGATTTCAGAAGAGGCACAGATTGTGGTGCAGGAGCCAACAACCAGCGCATTAGAGAATCGAAATCTTGCAGAGACGCAAAGCAAGTCAGAAACTGCCCAAATGGAGCCACAGGATATGACACATGAGTTAGAGCCTGCCCTAGCGTCAGAGCACAATGTTGTGGAGCTGCAAGATGAATCTGAAGTGCCACAATTGGCTCCAGAGAGTGCAGATACGGAGCCGCAACAGGAACCAGCCAGTGCAGCACTTTTTAATTTTGTAATCACCAGCGTTTGCAGTCAGGCAGAGGAACAGTCGGAACAGCCATTGGAAGGTAACAACGACGCGATCGTCGACAACAGCCCGGAGCTATCTGAGCCAGAAGCCACGGAGAAAAACACATGTCCAGTTGTGACGCTTAGTGCGCCAAAGGATAATGAAACGCTGGCGCAGCCTTTCTTTGCCAGCTCATCGAACTACACTTGCGCTGAGGAGCAACAGAATGTGCTGAACCATGAACTGTCTGCTAGTGTTCAAATGCAGCAGGTGAATGAGTCGAATACAGAAGCATCAGCCACAAGAGCCTGCATTGAGGCGCTCGCTGAAGACGAGGGCAGCGCCAACGAAGAGACTGAGAACCGCATCAATGAGCAACAGCAGCAGCAGCAGCAGCAGTTGGAGCAAGTACAGCAGGAGCAGGAGCAGCTGCAACCACCGCAGCAGCCGCGGTTGGCAGTCAACGATGATTCGAATATCAATGAAATAGCTGAAAATAATAATAATGCCAACATTGAAAGGGAGCTCAATGACGATGCGAATGTGGCTCAGGAAAACCCTATACCATAAGCTAGATAATAAATCCTAACTAAGTTAAGCATAAACATACGTTCACATTTATAGAGGCCATAAATCGACCCACTTTGTACATACTGAATCCTTAACCTAAACGCATAATACTCGTATTATGTATATATATAAATATATACTTTACCAAAATTCGAATAAAATAATGCATATAAAGCGGCAATTAGTTTAAGTTAGATATACACAACTTTATTTACGTAAATTACATAAATTAATGGCTTATATAATACAATAGAATATATATGTATGTAAAACTATATATATATATAGAAATACATGTACGTAGATGTACTTATTTAAATACACAAATCGCACAAAACTCTTTTTCGACTCGTTGACACACACATACAGATTAACGATTCATTAATACAACATGACCATCGACCTCTCAAGTGTTCAAAAAAATTATTCTAATTTCAACACACATGTGTATTGTTTAAAGAAATGACTACAAAAATTTGCATTTAATGCACTTTAACTAAAAGCATTAATACTTGGAATCAGTTTAGTTAATAGTTCGAAGTTCCCTTAGTTTTGGGTTCAAAAAAACAACTGGGGATTACTTTCTTTCAAAGAAGATTAGGAAGCCTTATGGTCTGGTTATATTGGGTATTATACACCATTATTATAATTTTGTTACTTATTCAAACAATTTTGCTAATTATTGAATTTTTTATAGTTTTGAGCAAAACATTTAATAGAAAATGTTAAAAATTTGCAATTTCGATTAGTCAGTTAAGGGTCGCAATTGCAAAATTTTAATTTTTTGAATTACAACTTTATGTTTATTAGTATTGTTATTAAATTGAATAAAACACACATATTCATTCACATTTAGTTATTAGTTATAATTGTTGATTTTGAAAAAACCTCAGTTCGCGCATTTGTCTAGGCTTACGCATGGGTCAAGTTTTATAAAACAACTCCAAATGGGCCGCGACTAACTAGTTTAGTTAAGCACATTTTCAGAAAATATATCTTAGGTCTTATATACAGACTTTTGCTTCGGGTTGTGTTTGTGTTTTGACAGGGGCATATTTATAGTTTTTTTTTTTTTTTTTTTTTTTTGGCACATCTCTGAACAAGTTAAGCACATACAGATATAGATTGTAGGTTTATTGTTGTGGATACATATACATATGTATGTACATAAATATTGTTGTTTTGGTTTTAATTTTAAGTCATTTTTGATTATGAATTTCTTTTCTTTTTGAGCAATTGAAAGGAAATACATGCATATGTGAATTTGTAGTGAAGAAAATCATTCTTATGCAATCATAATTATTTTCGTTACTTTTTCTTTAGTTTTTTAACTTGTGTTAATAAATTTTCGTTTTTTTGTTGTTAAACAGTTTTTAGAAAAATTAAATTAAAGAGGTATGAAAAATTCACTAAACAGTATTTACAGTGATTTATCTGGAGATAAATCAAAATGCCAAAGCACAAATTAAATTATTGCTTATATTTGGAATAATGTGTTTGCCAACAATCATCTCTAATGGCCGCCTAGTTGTTAATCTATTCGGACCAATCGTTGTCCGAGGATGTGCTACTCTCCTCGTCGTCTGAATGCATGACTGTGCCACGTGCCGCAAGTGCACGACGCAGAGCATCGGCCAGGGCATCGGTAGCACCAGCGCTACCATCACTGATCCGCTGTTCAGGTAGTTTACGTTCAGTCACTGGCTTCAAGGTATAGCCTTCACGTATCTGACCCAATAGATTGTTGCGCGGATCAGCACTGGTGCCGCTTGTAGCTACTGGCTCCACCGGCTGCAACGGCAATTATGGTTATTATGATTCCTCAAATTCCTCAAAATAGATTCGTGTAGCACTTACCTTAAGCGGTTTGCCCTTGCGTATGGCATCCATAAGCGCATTGCGCGTGTCCACTTCGGGTGCAATTTTGCTGGCCTGAGACGTTGGTTGCGTTGACGCAATAATCGGCACTTCCGGCACGGCCATGGGTGGTGGTGGCGGTGGTGGAGGTGGAGGTGGCGCAGCCGCTGGAGGTGGTGGCGGTGGTGGGGGCGGCTGTAAGGCGATGCGTTTAGTTTCGAGATTTTGAATACATTTTCAATCATAACTTACCGCTGCTGCGGGTGGGCAAACCGTTTGTGGTGGCGGTGGCGGCGGAGCCGCATTAATGGGTGGCGGTCTGCTGGGTGGCGGTGGCGCGCGTGCTGCACCCGGTGCCGTCGTTGGCAATGGTGGCGGCGGCTGTCGCACCGGTGGAGGCGGCGGCGCGGATCTTTGGTTGCCATTCTGTGACTGCAAAAAAAATTCAATTTAGTTATAATTGGAATACAAATGTGCTGATAGTGAGTGTCACATACATGATGAGGATGATGACGACTCGGTACCGGTGGCGGCATATGCTGCGTTGGCTCCGTGGGCGATTCAATCTCCTCCTGCTTGACCGAGGCCAGCACATTATTGCTCTGTATAAAGTCATAAATGAAGGCGCGTGTGTCTCGGTCGTTTAGCTGGGACTCGGAGACGCCAGCCTTGGCAAAGAACTTGTTAAGCATCTCATCGCTCTCATTGCCAGTCAAATCGAAGCCCTTGTTCGCATCCCAGCCCACATGGCTGATATGCACAAAATTCGTCGGTTGGCTAATATCCGCTTTGGTCACCTTGCGTTTCTTATCCTTGCCCGCCGAGCCGCTCAGCCCAAAGTTGCTCGACAAGAAGTTTTTGGTTGGTGGCTGCGCGGGCGCTGGTGTCAGCGTTACCGAGTTGATTTTATTGTTGCGCAGCTGCACGGCACCGCTATCTACTGCCGTCGTCGTTGTCGTCGTCATCGGGCTCTTGCCTATAATGGAAGGCGGACGCGCTGGCTCTCGTGACACAGGCGGCGTTGGCGCATGGGGAGCTTGTTGCGACTTTTGCCTATTACGCTTCTCCAGACGCTTGCGGTTCCGGGTTTCTATTGTGGCGTCCAAGACGCGAAAGAACGAATCGCACTCATCCTCCGATATAAAGTTTAAGCCCACGTTGCCGTCCTAGAGGCGAGTAGAAGATAAGTTTTTGCAATTTCTTGGCTTGTTCAACCACTTACGCTGCCCTCAAAGGTGAGCAGAAAGGGACGCGATTTCACAATCTGCATGCCATCGTATATCTCATGCTCCCAAATCAGTTCGTTTTTGATCAGGCAGTAGGCGCGCAAAAAATAGGATCGTATGGCGCTATCCTTGACAAAGCAAACGACGCCCGTGTGCTTTTTCTTCCAGTGCGAGTGCGCGTTGCCCTCCGTCTTGTAGATCTGCACAACGGCAGTATTTAAGGTCTGTAAAGATGTAGCAATAGATTAGCATTTGATCGGTTACCAAATATTAAGGCAGTCCCTAATCCCACAAAAAAAAAAAACCTATTATCTAATCGTGGCAGCCGCACCTTCAGTTTGCGCCTCATTTGAATGCAGCGGCCAAAGACTGTGAACCGTCGCGATTGAGTTGAGAAACTCATCTGACTTTCAGTTTCGCGCTCTGGCACTTGGCTTGTCGTAGGCCAGGTCTTTGGCCATACGCTGCTTATTTGAATACCGATTAGCCACATTCACTACACTATCAACATTCACATTAGCATATTATTCGAGTTGGCTGGCTGCTGCCTGCCTGCAACTGCAAAGCTGCATACGCTTGGGATGCCCAGCACGTAGGGCCACAAATTGATAGCCGCCATGGACTCCATTGGAGTCGGGGGAAGCTAGTTTTGTGCGGACTTGCACAATGCGCACTGCGTTATTCTGTCTGTGCGCAACGGAAATGATATTTGTGGTGATTTAAGACTGCGTTTTTCTTCATTTTATTACTATTTGGCAGCGCAGGAAATGCTGGCGACAACCGCAACGCCAAGGGCCACATAACTGCCGCAATTAAAATCCTTGCCAAAAGTGCCTATACAAATTTGTATAAAAACAAGCTTGAGCGGCGCCAGTGTACCGCATCATCAGTGAATCAATCGCCAAGAAAACTTTCAACAGTTTCTAAAAACCAAACAAAAGATCTTAAATATAATGCGGATGAGAAGATAATGGAAAGCATGTTAAAAAACCTTTGCCTCACAAGGTGATTTCTATTTGTTTATTATGCCATTTTAGCTCTGCTAAAGAAAATATCTGCATTTGCAATAGTTGTTTATTTAAGTTATAAACAAAAATTTATATTGTTAAGGTGTTTGCTGGAGAAAAAATTCAGAGAAAATATCAAATTCAAGCCCAAAGTTCATTATGTTGAATGGCATATTATTTTAATGAGCTGATGTTAAGAACGGACGCACTGTTACATCTGCATGTTATGTTAATAAGAAGTTAGTTTAGAGGGCTGTTAAATATCGCCGTTCAGTTTGTGTTCTTAAAAGCTTTGAATATTCCTATAAATAAATATATAAGTCTGGAAAGTACAGTTTTCTCTTTTATGCATAAAGAGTAATGCCATTCAAACTTAGTGCCTTTGGCATCTGCTTATAATCTTATAATCCACTCTGAAACCGAAGAGTTCTAGTTTGCAAGCGGCTTAAAATTTGTAGCTTCTAGTAACTCACATATAATGTTAATTGTCTGTTTAAAGCTGGTTTCTATGTTAAATGGCTGTTACAAACTGAAACAACGCGAACTCCATTCTGTTAAATACAATAAAATGAGGATACCCATTGATTTAACACGATCTTCCTCCTATGCTATACATAAGTTATAATCCGATATATAATTATAAATTGATTAATTTTTTCATGTTAATAAAATACCTAAGGAAATTGAATTTAATCTAAAATATAGGCCACGGCCATGGCCACAACACTTGACATTTGGCCAAAAATGGTCGGCCCTGACTGAGCCGTGCATGACTCCAATTGATTGCACTTATCCCATGGGCAGTGGCGTTACGAATGTTTATACTAGGTGTCAGTTATAGAAAAAGTGCAGCTAAATGTGATGTAATATGGGTTACATTAGCAGCTAATGGCAGCTCATTTGAGCTGAACAACAACTGTCTTTCTCTTTACCTCTCTCTCTTTAACCCTCTCTATCCCGCTCTGACCTCTGCTGGCTTAAGATGAGAGAGATGTTGACGTTGATGTGTTGCCCACGCGGCGCAAAGTGCGAAATTGTGAACATATTTGAATTTTTATTGATGTTTAAGCGCAGCTGTAAATGTGTGTGTGTGTGTGAGTGTGTTTAAGTGTGTGTGTGTGGACATAAGTAGCATTGTAAAATGATGTCTTGCCTTCTATGTGCATACTACATGAGACAAGCTTGTTGCTGTTGTTGTTGTTGTTGTTGCCAAAGCATAAAAATCGATGGCAACAACAGCGACAATAACAAAAATAACTGGCTGTCACAGCGCAGCTTTGCTAAGTCGCTGGGGTGTGTGAGTGTGTGTGTGTGAGGAGGGCAAGGGAGCAATGGAGCGCATTAAAAGCCCAGCTATAACAACAACAATAACGAGAGCAGCGGCGTCTGCAAAACGGCAATAGCAACAACGAAAACAGACAAAAGACAAAACAGCAATTAGAAAGTCCAGTTGCCACAGTTGGCCAACGTACAGAAATATGCGTGGAATAAGTTTATACAAAATAAATGCAAACAATCGAGCGACAAATGGCCTGCCACAACAACAACAACAATTACAAAAGCTGCATCAACAACAGACTGTGAGGTAACTCTGCTCGGCCTTAACGTTATCACACACGCTGACGTCGCAGTAGCAGTCGACGTCGACGCCCGCTGCAACTGCAGCTGTGTCATTAACCACAAACAGCTTTTAAAGGGGCGAGATGTGAGCGTGTTCTGCAACTAATATAGCACTGATATTATTTTATACACGGCACCCTCTATATGCGTTGTGAGGGGGAGGGGTTTGCTAAATGAGACGAAATTAACAGGTTGCCACCTTAAAACACAGACATATACATATACACTATTCCAGAATGGAATATTATATAAATATGTCCGATCCGTTGTACATATATATTTCAAGACAAATAGCACACAGAAGATCGTACATTTTAGTACAAAAGTATAATATGCTGGCAATTTTAGGAAAAATCAGAGTTCTCTAGTCTTCTCGACAAGGAATTGGTCTCCACAATAAAAATGTTTAAATATTATTAAAATCAAAATTTGGAAAATTCATTCCTTAATAAATTTTCTGTTTTGTAAAACCATTATAATGCTCTAGAATTGAGTAAAGGGTATTAGCGAGTACCACTTTTTCAGCAAGAGAAAATCTACTTGTTTTCAGCCTCTTTTCTCAAACCTAAGCCAAAGTTTTAGGTCTTGTTTAATCTCTCCTTCGTAACAGGGTATCCGTCAGTTGGTTACTCTTCCACTAAGCCAGATCTAGTTTTTTTTCAGAGCGCAAAGCAAAAGTTCAAAAGCATTTTAAATGTTTGTCAATGGAAAGTCGAAAATTAGCAAAGCGTGAATTACAATTAAAAACAGAAACAACAACTTTTACATATCGTGTGAGCATTTTAATTAAATACATGGCTAGCCAGATGTGGATCGCATCATATTTAGAGTGTAGTGAAAAATTGCTGTGTTTGGCTACCATGTTTCAAAGCGTTCTTTAAGGCCCCAAGTTTGCTATCTGTGATTGTTTTTGGCATTGGTTATGGAACATTTCAGATGTATGGTTGCGATAAGATAAGTCTGGCCAGTATTTGTTCTATAATAGAATTTATCAATTGCAAAAGCTTATCAACTTTTTGAATACTTTAAGAATGTGTGCTTGTTTTTTTTTTCTCCTTCCTTCAATGTTTTTGGGTGCGAATAGAAAAAAAAAAAAACAGCTTTGTAAATATGTCGAGAAAATTCGTTGGGCGATTCATTGTAGACTTAAGTCCCAACCAATTGCTGATAGCGGCCCTCATAGGTGTACATAAATTCAGGGATATCTATTTTATGAATTGCAAATTCGATGAACAACGCTGTTGACCCATCTAATGTTACCAAGGTTGCTTTGGCTCATTTAATTGACACAGCGCATATGATCATTAGGTGTTACTTGAGCTTCTGCCTCCCCGCAGGAAATGCTTCATTAAGCTGAACATAAAATTACATACAGCTTCGATATAGTTAACTACAGAGCTGCCAAAACGACAGGGCAGATCTTTAGAATGATTTGAACAATATAAATATATATTGTTGCAATACATAATCATATCTCATAATGTATAAAGGAATAAAGGAAATTTGTTTGAGTTATCTTGAGTATCAAGAGATTTTCATATAAGCTTGCGATCGATAGTAAGTCTGCTTTATAATGTAGTCCAATTATTTAAATAGTTTATGGGGTCGCATATAGTTAAAAAAAAAAATTCTTGAAAAAGCTCAAAAACCAGAAAAAGTCCTTACAACTTTTAATATTCTCAAAGTAGTTGAAATTTGTATATCTGTTGTTAACGCTTTTAGTTCGCATTTAGTCTGATTTCGAAGAAAATAAAACGGAGTTTGTCATAACGAAGATGCACTGTAGTTACATATGCATGTGTGTGTGTGTGTGTGTGTGTCTGTACATTGTGACGCACTAAAATGCAGAAAAAACGACTTTATCGCCAACGCTTGTCGAAAGTGTTTTACGTATTTGCCACATTAATCACACGGAATTAATCATATACATAATGTATAAATAAGCTATATGTATCCATGTGCATATTTATTGAATGACTTACCTGACACTTTCGTCCCAGTAGCCTAAAGACCGCATCGTTCTCATCCTGGGTCAGCTGTGTGCTGGACGCATTGTTTTTGGGTCGCGGCAGCCCGGCTGCCTGTTGACCCTCCTGTGACCTCATGCTGCTCGTACTAATCATTTATGCGGCGGCGCAACGGCTGTGCTGTGTAACGTATATTATGAATACATTTATTAAAAAACAACTCACACAAAAACGCCAAAATGAGACAAATGTATTAATTGAATAAGCACAAACACAGTGAGGCCCAAATAAAACAAATCACAGTTATAGCGAAAATTTGGTCAACTGGATTTATGGTTTCGTTGTTTATTTATTTTGTTTTTTAATTATGAATAAAAGATGCAGCAGCAGCAGCAGCGACCGCAAGCGCTAACAGAGACTCGAGACTATTGTAATATTGGGGCGCTGGCAGCGGCTGAGCCAGAGGCAGCGGCAGCGGCAGTTAACGCCAAAGTTGAGTCATAGTTGGCCCAGTCGGTTGGCCAGCTGCGTACAAAACGTGGGCAAAGGCGCTGGCGCTGTCGCTGACACTAGCTTTAGCTTGGGCCTGGCTAAATGCGCTCTGGCTGTTATCTTTGGCAACTGATTAGCTATGAATGTATCTACAATTGTGTGTACGTGTGTGAGCGCGTTGGGAGTTATTTAACAAATACACAAGGTGTTCACTTCTGGCCTGCAATAAAACGCGACGCTGCGCAGCTAACTGAAGATGTCAATGACAATATCGATGACAGCAGCAGCAGCACAGACAACAACAACAACACCTGTCTGCTCCAGGTGGGGTGGCAATGTAAATAGACGCTTGAAAATCTGCCAGACAGCAGCACAAGCACTGTTCACTCCCTCGTTTGTCAAGGTCTTTTAGCGTGGCTGCATATTGCGCACAATAATAATTATTGATTTTTTTATTTTATTTTTTCACATATTTTGTTTGTTTGTCACTTTGGCTCACTCGTTGCTGTTGCTGCTTTTCGCTGCCTTAGGATAGCTTGTTTTTTTTATTTTAATAAAAATCTTAAAATACCAGCACAGTGTGACCGCAAACTGAAAATAGAAAATTGCTTAAGAGTTGCCTGCGCTTCGATAAAACCGATTTTATATTCAAACTATCGTTATCGATAATACAGTGCACAGGGCTGCCAGGCCGCGAATTGAAAAACCCGCACGAGCATTGCCGTTAATTTAAACCAAGTTTTATGTGTTCTTTTTTAAATATCTATTTAATCTACTTTTTTCACGCGCATCTATATACTTTAATGTGAATGCAATTGTCTTCACGGAAATTACTTCGTCCGATAGGAATACCTAGTGAACTGTAAAATGTAAAACATGACCGCTAAAAAGCCCGTTCCAAGACTATCTCCAAATGCAGTCAAGAATGGTATGGCCGAGGTATCCGGATCGATTTTACAGTGCCAGAGCGTATGCACCAGCAAGTGTGCGGTCCATAAAAGGATAAGCAATTGCAATAAGCTTGCTAAAACAAAGGCGGCAGCAAACACTATGTGTATGTTTGATTTTAGCGTGAAAATGTAGTCGGCCAGATAAACTTGTATTAAATTACAGGGTAGCGAAATGGCAATGACTATGCGGGAAACACGCGAATATATTGTGCCATAGCAAAGTACACGATGTGGCGACTCACAGATCCGAGTGCCTTCCGGCAATCTGCCAAGCGTTCTGCTGCGCTGGTGGAGCAAGGAGCTCATGTTGTTCGCCTGAACGGATCCCAGGTTGCCGCCGCTCCCATTGATAATAGGAGAGAAGACGGCAAATCCCCGATATTGTTCCGCTGATGAGCCGAGCACAAATCCGCTAAACTCGCTAATGCACAGTGCCCCAATCACAGATATCCAGCCGTAGATCAGCACCGGTCGCGTATAGACATTATGCCACACCAGAAGGATCATTAATGGTAGCAGTACCGCCACGTACGATCCAACAATCAGTATGTTAACCCAACTGGAGTTCTTATCCGTCTCATACAGAAATGCGGCCGTGAATGACAGCAAGCTAACGGACGTCACATCCCCAATGGAGGCCACAATGGGCGTGGCCATATAATCGGGATTGAAGCGATACCGCTGCGAGAACAATATAATCAGCAGCAGCACCGTGTCCAGTATTATGCAGGATGTAGATGCCGTGATAATAGCTGAAGCTGCCAGCGTCGATAGATTCTGAACCATGAGCGTACGCCCAATAATGGATTTGAGCACCACCGTAAAGATGACCAGGAACAGTGAGCACACTATGGCCTGAACCTGAACCACAGCCAAATTGCCAATAACTATTTTGCGTATATCGGATTTGTGGCGCATGTTGCCCACGGCGGATTGGGTGCACAGCCGTGCCGCCACGCACATGTCCAGATTGCCCTTGAGGCCGCACAATCCGGGTACCAGGACAAACAGCTCGTTCATCTCCTTGTAAACGGTCCAATTTCCCACCTTGCCCAGCATTACGCCAGCCGTGATGGTGCCCATGCTGGCCAAGATAAACGGTATAAGTATCTGGCCAAGAGTCGCGTACCAGGGTTCCCTATACACATAATCGGCATCCTCTTCTGTGGGTCCTCTGTGCAAATCGGGTGAATCAGCCCCAAGAGCTGGAATTTCAGTTGGCAAACTTATCGGGCGACCGATTCCTGACAGAAGCATTTGCCTTAAATTTCACCTAAAAACTAAAATTAAATTGAAAATTCTAAAGTTTCTCTCAGAGCACTTGAAATCCAGAGCTTATATTGAATGATATTATTTAAATTCACATATTTATATATAAAACTGTCCTAACTGACTGACGACGGACTGCTTGACTGACTGATTGATGAGCAAGGCAGCTGAACTTTTATGTAGGTAACTTTTGCAATGAAGAAGCTGGCTAAGACGGGCTTTTCGAGAGGGGGGGGGGGGGGGGCATTCCACCTGGGTGAAAATGGTGGTCAAAGGTTTGGCGGGCGATGTTTGGGGTTCAAATGGTAAACAAAAATGTTTCATACAAACTTTTTCGCGATTTTTCCACATAACATAAGGTAACTACAGTGAAAATTTTAGCTTCCTAGCTCTAACGACTTGGGCTGTGCGTTGTTCACCAATCAGTCAATAAGTCAGTCAGTCAGGACAAACAGTTTTCTATATAGAGTTGTATCAAAGACAATATAAACACTATAGTTAGTAATTAGGGTAATGTATCATTTAAATAAAGCATGCATTTCATGGATAAAGCAGAAGTACTTTGCTTCGATCGTAAGTTCAAAACTTTTCGCTCAATGTACTTCGAAAACGAAGCGACGCAAAGCACTATCGCCCAGCTTTGCTGAAGGCAGGCTGGTGACTAACTTCGTTGCTCGGGTCAGCATCAGCAAGCCGCGACTTCGGCATTCGTTTGTCTGGCTTTTGGAGAACGAATAGCCAGTCGGCAGGCATGTCGTGCGAAAACTCAAACGCCAGATGAAACGCCAGGCATGAAATTTTTCGCCGCATGCAAATGTATGGGCGTTACTCATCTTAGTGTTTAGATTGTCTTTGGTTGTATTAATAGAAGTATAATAGTAAAGGTCCAATAAAAATGTTTATGCCACGACACTTAGGCGACTCTATGACTATGAGAATTTAACTACGTTAATTAGCCTCAGTCTTCTACTACTTCCGATCTTTATGAAATTTTCAGGACCTCAATATGGTTTAAAAGAGACTCTTTCTTTAAAACTGAGATTTTCTCCCAATTTCGGAGATAATGGGGAATATGGAGAATATCATGTACCAATATTGGTATTTGTTGATATTATGAATATGAGAGAGGAGATATTGACAACAATTAAATGCGTTTAATATCGGAAAAAATATATATATAATAAAATTCATGAGTTCCTTTTACCTGTTACATAAATTTAGGAACCTGTAAAAAATGGTAAATAAGTTTTATGGAAAATTTCAATCAATTGTTATTGTTGAAAAACATTTCGTTTTTATTAATATATATTATTAGAAATTTAAATCGGCTTAAATCAAAGCTAACTAAAAATCGAAATACAAATACGCTTATCAAATAAAGATTTGTAAAATTATTATAATTAAAAAGCAGTGACTACAAATGTGTTACAATAATCATTCTCAAAATAATATTTGGTTTGCAGAAAGGAAGCCGACGGCTAATACGCTCACTATGTGTATAAAATTATTATTTTTTTTTTTTTTTTTTTTTGATTAATTTTGGCCTATTTCAAAGAGAAGCCCCAACATACATAGACCTTATATGCCTGCTATAAATAATATTGATAAATATTACAACTTTAAATATCGTATTATATGATATATGTTTCGTAGGTATATAGGATATATGCTCTATATAGGTTGTACACATCTGAAAAGGCCCGAAGGAATATCTAATTTATTATTTTAATGCAATACATTTGGCTACACACGAACTTGGAGCTGTTTCAACGCGTTTTAGGCTCTTCGTTTCTGACTGTGAATTGGATTAGATATAGTTTCTAGGCTTAACAAATCTAGCTACCCGCTAAATGAAGTAGTATAGGAGATATATATATATATATATATATTATATATATATGTATATCAAGACTATATAGGTTTGTAAGATATATAATTATATATAATAAACATTCCTTGATTTCGTTTATCTGCTATTCACACGAAAATGCAAGACGGGATTCGCTTTGTGCGTTCGGTTCTATTTGCGCGCACCTCCAATGGGCAGCCGGGATCGGGCGGCAGCTGCTGTTCCGGCCGCTTGACTTACCGTGCCAGCATCTGGCGGCGTATTGTCGAATGTGGAGCTGCGCAGCACCATAGGACGCGCCGCTGTGCCGTTCAGCGTATTGGAAGATTTCGTTTGCTGCGTCTTCAGATTGGTTGTTTGCTTGGTCTTCGTTTTGGTTTTGGCCTCGTCTACACGCTTCCAAATGTTGGCTATGCGACTTTGCGCTTGATTAATCTTAACCGCCGCCGCCGCGGCAGACGCTGCACTGCCGCCATTTAAATTGGAATTGCTGCGCGAGGGCGGCGTTGTGCTTGACACCCGCGATGCTTGCGCGGCTACGCGTGAGGCGGCGGCCGCCTTGGCGCTGGCCAGGCGTATATTGGTATTGGCACGTTGCTGGGTTGGCAGCACACGAGGCGCTGCTTTGGCTTTGGCTAAGACGCGCTTGGGTGAAGCAGCTGTTGTTGTTGTTGTTGTTGCTGCTGTGGCACGCTTTGTGGGCAGCTTGGAGGCGCGCTGCGTGGGACTCACTGCCTCCACAATCGGCACCTGTGCGTCCATATTTGTGGGCTCATCCTTGACAAAAGTGCCCTGGCGTTCCAGACGCGTGGCTGCAGGAGGCGGAGTTGTCTTCTTTTTGGCCGGCAGCCGTGTGCCACCGGGTAAGGCATTGCGCTTGGCTATGGTCGGCGAGAGCGTCTTTGTCTTGTTCTTGGCAGCAGCGGCAGCGGCGGCGGCGGCGGCGGCTGCGCTGCTATTGCGCTGACTTTGCATGCTGTAGGGCGAGATGTAGGCGGGCTTCTTGCGTCCACGCACCACCTTGACAGCCGCGGCCGGATCCAGAGCAGGCGGCGGCGTCGCTCTTTTGAGCGTTAGCGGCTTGGGTTGTGCCGCTGCCACTGGCGGAGACTGGCCGCGACCATGACAGGATTCCGTTTCCGAGTTCTGATCGCCCTCACAACTAGGCGGATCATCCACCGCAGAGGGCGTCTCCTCCTCCGGCTGGCTGGGCTGGCCAATGTTGATGTCTGTGATGTAGGTGAACCGCTGCATCATGGCGCGCATGGAGGACAGCTGCTCGCTGGCGCAATCATCCTGCAGCAGCAGAAGCTGGCGCGGACACTCGATGAGCTGGGTCTTGTAGCGATCGGCACTGCCGCGTCGCCTTCCATTGAGACGTGGAGATGGTGTCGCTGGCGCTGCTGACGACTGCAGAGACTCCTCAATCTCAATTTGCAATGTTTCATTCGCCTCCGCGGCGTCTAGAGCGCTGCTCGTGATGGTGTACGTCTTGTAGCGATCCTTGGCCAGGCGACGCTTTTGCTTGGGCGTAAGTGTGCGACGATTTGGCGAGGGCGTCGAGCTCTGTTTGGGCGTAGACTCCGCAGAGCTAAAGTCCTCGTTCATGGTCGCATCCTCCTCGTCATCGTAGTCACAGCAGCTTTGGAGCACGGTCAATGTGAGCGTTTGATCGTCACAAGCAGCCGTCTCGTAGTTGGAAACCGATATGGTTGTAGCCATGCTGCAGTCCTGATCCGCATCGGCCACCTCGGACTGTATGCTGTCTACGCTGATCATGGAGTCCAGCAGCTCATCCATAAGCGATGGCGGCTTAATGTTATCCAGCAGATTACAGCTGGAGTTCACGCTCTCAGCGCTGCCCGCCAGCTGACCAAGCGCACGCCTGGCCACCAGACCAGCTGGAAATGCCTTGCGCGCAAATCTGGGTGATTTGCTGGGCATAGCCAGACGCAACGAGCTGGGCTGCGTGTTGCAGGCAGAGTTCAGCGATTCCATGCCAGAAGGCGGGCGCACATTGTCCAAATCCAGGCTGCCATTGATACTGAACGTTAACTGTGCTGTGCTGTCATCATGGTTGATGCCATCGTCATGGTCAGACGCCTGCAGCTGCTGCAGATTCTCGGCCAGAGCGCGCGCCTCGAACGCAATCATTGTGGAGTTGGTCATCATGGAGGCGCTGGTGCCATTGAACAGGAGCAATCGCTGCTGCTGCTCGCAGCTGTGCACTGCAGCGCTCAGCACTTGACCGCCCAGCTGGAAGTTCAGGCCAGAAGATAGACTCTGCTGCTGCTGCTCAATTAGGGTCTCGGTTAGAGTGTGGCTTTCCAGGGAGTTGGGCTGCGTCTGCGTCAAGCCCGCTGCAGCTGCCTCGCCGTTAACCAAACCCAATGAGCTCGGCATATGCGTCTCATTGGTGGGCGTAATCTCGGCGAAGTCATGTAAATCCGGTGCCTGTGTGGCATCCGCATCAGCATCATCATCCAGGCTGAGCGAGCCCAGCACTGGCGCCGTTTGGCTAATGCTGGGAAAGGATACATCATTGGGACAGGTGTGCTCGTTCCAGGTGTTGTTACTCTGACTGTGACTGTGACTATGATTGTTGCTCTGACTGTGACTGTGACTGTGATTGCCCGTGCGCAATTGCTCCGCGGAAGTCACAAACTCTAGTGTGAGCCGCTCGACAGACTTGAGCATTAAATCGGGATCCTTATGCTTGTCCGAGCTGCAGCTGGCATTGGTTCGTTGCCTGCTGGCATCCGTTATTTCATCGAGCCGGACTGTGGTGTCCAGTATAAACGACTGATTTGACTCGTCGCTGGAGCGGTCCGCATCGTTCTCCGGCAGCCTAGACCCAATAACGGTCATGTGAACGATCGTGTTCGCGATCTCTGGACTTGGAGCTGGACTTTTTGCTGCGTCTGTGTCGGTGTCGATGCCGCGGTTGGGCAGGCTGCTCTGTTTGGCCAATTGGCTGCTGTGTTGGATTGATATTGCGTGCGATTTCTGCTCTACGTCTGGAGCTGCTGTGCTGTTGGCACTTGCTGATGTAGTAGCTGCCATTGGGTGACACGGTTCCAATGCAGCTGCAGACGTAGCTTGCGCGTTTTTTGGCACGGCATTGATTTTCTTCGATATGCCCGTATTGATGCACTCCAGCAGCAGCTTCTCATCCTTGCGCTCACGCTCCCGTTCCCGCTGATGCTGGTGATGGTGATGATGATGCTGACGCTGGCGCTTCGGTTGCACCGGCAACTGCACGGGCAGCGAATCGAACTGCTTGAGATTGGGATTGGACTGTGCCGAGGAGCTGCTCAGCTGCTGCAATTGCTGCAGCTGCTGGGATTTGCCCGGCTCTTTGGACTTGTACATGCCATTCAATATGCACAGCTCAAATAGCGACTTCGACTGATTGTCATTCGAGTCGCTGGAATCCACCGAGCTGTAGGATTCCTGTTGCACCGTCTTGCGCGCACTAATCGCCGAATTCAGCGAGCACGCCGAGGTGGCTGCATTGATGGCTATGGGCTGCGTTGAGGAGCACAGCGAACTGGACCGCTTGCTGCTCGTTGCGCTCGTGCTGAAGCCAAGATTCGACTTGGGTCTATTGCAGCCGGCGGCAATAGCCTGTGGAAGCGTAACGAAAAATGCAATTATTTCATGTACATACTATGTGAACCTGCTGCACTTACTTGACTCAGCAAATTGGTATCATCCTCGGAGTCTATGGACAGAGAGCTCAGCGAATCATCCTGCCAATGCGGCGGACGCCTGGTATTCTCTTTTTGGGGCGCCACGGCTGCCGCCTGGCTGCCCGGTTTTGCCGCAGCCGCGTCGGCAATGCTGTAAACAACATAGATCTTTAGATATACATATATGCTCGGGTAAAAGAAATCGTATTTCCTTTTGATTTTGATATATAAAACTATCTTTCAATGCGATCGGATAACAACAAAAACTTTTCAAGGTCTTTCAAAGATCATTTAACCATTTTCCACCCGTATGCGTAGATTAACATTAAACGGTTAAGCATGAATTTATTAATTTTAAATGAATAAAAAAATAAACCCAGAGTCCTCTGGATATTCCACAAAGTAAAGAAAAAGGCCGTAAGTAAATTTTACATAGCGAAAAGAATGGAATATACAAAATGTTTTGACAATATTTACCGACCTTGTTATCAGTCTAAATTGTTTCCAATAAATGTGCTTGGTTTAAAAACTTAGGCCAAAGAACAAAAAACAGACTTTCACCCATTTTTCACGGTGAAATACAGCTGCAATAAAAACTATTTAAAAATGACTTGCTTACCCAGCTGTTTCCTTTAGCTGCACCGCAGGTCCGACGAGACTAGAGCCCACAGTCAGATTGGACAAACCGGAGACGACAGAGAAATTGCAGGGACTATCCTCCACCAGATATTTGCTCATCTCATCGCTGACGGGCAAATAGGGGGGCAGGATATTGCCGCCTCTGCGCAGCATGGCAATGGGATCCGCATTCAAGGCCGCAACTGGAACAGGATTGTGTTTCTGCATGCCATCTCGGATGCACTGCTGCAGCACTGCCGCAGCGCCACCGCCGCCACCGCAATCGGAGGCATTGGAAGAGACATCGTCGGAGAGATTGAGCGAGCAGCGTTGCGGCTGCGTTTCGGCTGTCGAGCTAATGGATATTGCAGAGAGATTGGTATTGCTGCCCACCTTGGAGAGCAGCGCGGGCGTGTCCTCGGTACAATAGCTGCGCGTGGTCTCTTCGCCAGTGGCTGCTGCTGCCGTTGCTGTTGTTTCACTTGCAGCAGCTCCAGCTCCAGCTGCAGCTGCGCTCACTACCGCAGCCCGCTGCATGCCCATATTGATGCAGCTGGCCAACAGCAGCTCATCCTCCTTGTCCACATCGTTGTCCTCAACATCAACCACGCATATGGGCTTATCGTCATCCGCAATGCTCAGATTGCTCAGGCTGGTAGCGCCAGAGAACTGTGCGGGCGTATGCTCCACATTGAATTTGCTCAGATCATCCTCGAAGACGCTGCGCAGGGGTCGCTGACCGGCCCCGCCAGATGGCAGGACAACACTAGCGCCAGCCATGCTGCTGCGCCTGGGCGATTGCGGCATGCTTTGCGTGGGCGAGTCGGGCAGCTCTGAGGGTGAGATGACACCGCTGGCCAGACGACTAAAATCGCTGACCACCGAACTCTTGTCATCACAATTGGCCACATCCACATCCAGTGAGTCCATGGAGCTGCGCCGTGAGAACATTAACGGCGTCTCCAGGGCCGAATTGGGCTTGGCCGGTATTGGTTCCTCCTGCAGCTGCTGCTGCTGCTGCAGCTCCGGTTGCGCTTGCTGTTCCTCCAGCTTGACGGGCTTGGCTGCTTTCGATGCAGATTTTCCCGGTTCGTCTAGGCTGCTGAGCGAATCGTAGCGACTAAAGTAGCCCGGCGTGCCCTCCTCGCAGTAATTGATTGGCTTCTCGGGCGTATAGGAGCCGGATGCCACAGCAGAGGATAGCTTTGCGGATGATTGTTTGATGGGCGCTTGCGGTGTCGCCGCCTCATTCTCCGCCCCGCTTGATGGCTTGATGGTGGCTTCGGCAGGCGGCGATTTTTCCGATTCCGCTTCCGCTTTGGTCGCCTGTCGCAAATCCGTGACAGATGCCGCATTCGATATGACATAGGGCGTATCCTCGGTCTGATAACACTTGACACTGTCATCCAGAATGAGCAGTATCTCCTGCCCCTCGCCCGTTGCTGCTTTGACGGCCGGCGTACAGCTCGTGGTTGACTTTAAATCGGCCTCCAGTTGATTCTCCGCATAGCGCAGACTGAAATCTGTGGGCTGATCCAAATCCGTCTCCTGATATGTTGTTGTCTTGGTGCTATTGGCGGCACCTTCGCTATATTTGGCAGAATAATCAATGGGCTGTTCCTCCGTGGCCTCCGTATCGTGCTCCAGCTCCAGCTCAAAGTTGCCCTGTCGCTGTGCGGCATCGGAGCGCATCAAGTGCTCATAGGCCGTGTCCGACTTGGCCGAATAGACAGAGTCACGGCTCTCGCTCTTGGTCAGTAGGGCGGAGCGCGACAAGCGTGTGGGAGCTGGATGGCGACGCGTCTTGCTGGCGCTAATACTGCTGCCGGTGTTGCTCTCCAGGTTGTCACAGGTCTCGGCATGCCGTTCGCCCAGCTCCTGCTGCAGGGCCTTTTGCTTGCGCGCCTTCAGCGTGGGCAGCTGCTTGAGGCCCATGGAGCGAGCAATCGGATCTAACTGATCCTGATTCTGTACAGCGGGCCGAAAATTCAGAAGATTCTTCAGCGCCGAGGAGCTGCCCTCCGAGATCATGGTATGCTTGGAGTGTATCAACGAGCGCAGCATCGGCACCGCGCCATTGTCCCACAAAAACTTCTGATCCTCCGGACAGCGTGCTGATAGATTCCATAATGTACCGCACGAGTTGCTCACCACCGTCAGGCTCTCCGATTTGAGCTGCTGGAGCAGTATGGCCAGGCAATTGTGCTGGCGCAAGATCTGGCGATAGGGCTCACAGACGGCTATGTGACTGGAGACATTGCGCAGAATGCCGCCAGCATTCTCGATAATCTTGAGGGTCTTGCTCGGTCCCTCATAGCTGAGCATGCCGACCAGAAAGGCGAGTGCGCCCTCAACCGCACAGAACTCCGCCTTGTTGGTGCTGCAGTGCGCCGAAAGATTCCACAATGCCGAGAGTATGGCCTTTAGTGTATTCTCGCTCTTGTTGCGCATGGCAGCCTTGGCCAGTGCGGTCACGGTTCCAATCTCATTGAGCACCGCCTTCATGTTGCTGTCGGCGCGCCACGAGAGATTGCGCAGCACACTGGCCGTCACCTGGAGCAGATCGTCGGGTCCGCTTGTGTCCAACTGGGCGACCAGCGCCTCCATAAACTGCTTCTGGCCACAGAGCAGCGCCTTATTGTTTTCATCGCCAAATGTTAGATTGGTGAGTGCCATCAGCGCATAACGGCGCAGCGAATTGCAGCACTGATCCTCCGGCTTTGGTCCGTGCACAGCATGATCCAAATGCACCAGATTGGGTATTACCTGCAGTGCGCCCAGTTCGCACATCGCATGACGATGCTCCTCATCGAAGCTGACCTTCATCAGGGACGAAATGGCCGCCAGGGGATGACGATCGGAGTCATCGGCTATGGCCTCGCCGCCGCTCTGCAGCAGCGTCTTGAGGAAACTGCAATAGTCCACAATCTGATCGAGCAGGCGTAGCACTTTCGCCTCACGCCTGCCCGCTTTCTCGTCCGGATGACTGTGCACCACATTGTGCAGCGCGAGGCTGGCGCATTTTCGCACCTCCTGCTCATTGTCCGGCGCATGCATCATCTGCACCAGCAGCGGCATGCAGCCGGAGCGACGCAGCGTTGCACAGCTCTGACTATTTCCGGAGAGCTCGAGAAACTTTTTGGACATTTCCAAGGGATCATTGGAGCCCAGCATTGAGAGCAGCGAGTAGACACACTCGACCTTGGCGCCGAGCGTGGCATCTACTTCGCTTGTGCTCGTCCAGGCGGCACCTTTCGGCAGACGCGGCAACGGGGGCGGCGTCGCATCCGCATCCAGAAATCTAGAGAGCGTATACGAGGGCTCCTTGGTGCGTGAAACGCGACTTGCGGCGCTTGTTCCAGTTGATGCGGCTGATGTAGTTGCTCCTCCAGCTGGTGAGCCCAGACGCTGCGCTGGGAGCAGTTCCTGCTGCTGCTGCTGCTGCGCCGACTGCCGCTCAAAATTGCGATCCAGGCTGCGATGCTCGCGCAGCTCCTGCGCCAGCATATAGTCGGGCGGTATCGGATTCTCGTCCAGAAAGTGCTTGGCTGGCTTCTTGGCGCTGCCGGCTGCGCCGCTGCTTTGCGTAAAATGCAGCGTATTGTCGTCCTGGGTGAACTCTTTCTTGGTATAGCCACTAGCGGCCAGCTCATAGTCACTGATCTCGCCATCACGCTCGAATTTCTTATCCATTTTCAGCTGCTCCCCAGCGGCGGCTCTATAGCCATAGCTGTCCTCGTAATCTGGCGGCACTGCGGCATCATAGTCCAAGAAATGGGGCTTACGATCGGGAACCGCATCCACATCCACTTCCACATCGGCATCGGCATCGGCATCGACATCCACGTCCACATCCACATCGGTGTCGTCTAGGCAAACGCCAGCCATGCCCAGAACAATGCTGTCCTGACCGCCGACATCCTCCAGGTCTGGCGTCAGCGTTGGCTGCAACATGACCGCAGCTCAACTGGATTTGGTTTGGTTTTTAGAGCCAAGTATGCCAGAGAGTCAATGCGCCATGCCCTGCAATTACGAGTGAGAGGCGTTGGTTATAAATTGCAAGATGAGTTGGCTGATCAGCTGGGCGTCGAGTCGGCGCACTTCTATTTATATCTACAAATACATATATATATAGTATATACTCTGCCCACCACCAGTTGGCCAAGTTGGGCCCTTGAGCGAGACGCTAGCAAATGCAGCAGCAGTCGACGTTTCAGAATATCAGGTGTAAAGTCAAGTCTGCGGTCTATAACTGGTAATAAACGGCTACAACTTTGAGCTCAAATGTGCATCGGCAACCAAATACCCTTAACTCAATGAGATTAATTAATGCAATAATGAATGCAGCGCAATAAAACTGGTTTTTTGTAATACCCTTCGAACTTTTGAGATAAATGTAATTTCCGCCACAGTAAGTCCCCAAAATAACAATTATAAGAAAAGCTGCCCCGTTCCTTTTAAAACGCGCATCGTCCTTCTAGGCGATTCTCATGACTTAAAGCGATACTGATAAGATTTTGATATCGTTTGTAGTAGTATTTATAACTAAAAAAGCAGCTTCTCCCTTCCACTGACTCTCACACACTTAACTTATTTTTCTTTTGTTCTCTCAACTATTGTTCACTCGAACTTTACTAAACTTACAAGTATAACATCAAGAGCTGTCGGCATTACTTAACTTTTTGAAAATCGCAAAGAAAGGCAGAGCATTATCTCAAGATAACGGAATATGTTGCATTTATATCTATTAGTCAATTACCAAACGGATCATTAGTTTGATATACCCTCTGAAGATGTTACCTTGTACTACTAATACAATCATTATGATCATGATTAGCTCGCGCTGCATGTATTTTTTTTTAGAAAGTTAGCGGATCAACGTCGTCTTTGCGGAATTTCCAGTGCATGAAAAAGATACAGATGCGTTTTCAGCTGCTTAATTTCATTGTTGTTGTTGTTGTTGTTGTTGTTGCTGCTGCTGTTATATTTTTCATTTGAGCTGCCGCTGAGTTATGCGCTGTGCAATTGGGAACTGCATTTCTTATGGCAGCGGCGCATGCGCCGTATAATTGGATATGTGCGTATACACATGCATATACATATGTATATATATATATATAATATATGAAAAAGTGTGTGTGTTTTGATCTATGACATGGTTAAGTTGAATATTCTCACAAATGAACAGCAGTCTGTGAATTGGGACAATCCTACAAATCAAATGCTTTAGGCTCCAATTGGCAAACTCAACAGAATCGAATTTGCAGTGCTCCAATTGGATATCAGCTGAATTGCATGGCATGAAATACCTAGAAAATTATACACATTTAAATTCACATTTTAAAAAAATCCATTTAAATTGCTACTTAGAAATAAATAAAGTATTTCTATTTCAAATATAGAAGATACATAAATTAACTGAAATTAAGAATGCCAGAATTGAAATTAACCTCAAGTTAGAAGGTGATTCTAAATTATAGGTGCGATTGCCACTGTGAATGAAATAATATGCCAATAAGAACTGCCAGAAATTTGGCAATAATTTATCGACAAAAGCCTGAAAAATACGTAGGTATATTTTCCAACGACTACTTAGGCCCAAAGTGCTTACTCAATCCATGTGCACCCCTTTCTGAAATATAATACGCAGCTATACAAATTCGGAGCAGTCTGATAAGCAACAGTCTCTGATTAGTTGGCTGGGTATGATAAATGGAGCACATTCCCATACGTAATGCATGTGCACATTACGTACGTACATAGCCGGCATTTTAGCATGCCGAATGAATCAACAGTTCATCAATTAGTCAAAGCCCATACAAGTGTACATAGTTATACATACTTGCATACATATGTATATATATGTATGTACTATATTTGCACTTATTGTTGGCAAGTATCAGAAAGAATTCGTATGCGTCACTTGTCTAGTCCGGCGCCTCTTCTGTCGCCGCAACTCCCGCTGTCTTGCATGTCATTAACCGACCAGCTACATATACATACATATATACATTCATATACACACATGCAGACCACAAAAGGAAGAGACGTTTTGGCTTGGCACACATTTTGCATACCGAAAATCCAAACAGCAGAACTATCGCCGATGTAGTACACGATTGAAGATTGAGAAATGAGATGGGCAGGCAACAGACATTAAAGAGATATAATGGAAGTATGCGCGAAAAGACCAACACGAAACCAAAGATCTCGTAAGCAAGCTGAACATTAAATGCCCTTGCCAATTATACAAAATGATTTAAACATATTTATCCGAATGATAATCCTTGATTATAAAATACAAAATGTCACGTACATTTAATTATATTGTGAGCATATATTTATTAACGCTATATGCTATCGAAAAATTAAAAAGTAAAAATATTTTTTTATGCTAAAAAAAATTCTAATTCTGGGTTCACAACGCCCTTTGTATTAAAAACATGACAAATATATTTTTGGAAAATGTCTATATCTAAATTACGAAACAACTAATAAATATAGAAGGTTGAGAATATGTGAACAAGATATAATTCATATATTCGTTTGTTTACATGTTTTCTTGGTTTGATTTTGTTTGGCAAATTAGAATCAAGTCTAGTATTAATGCGTTTTATTTTGTGAGGGCCCACTGGATCACTAAAACAACTGCATGTAAAAACTCATAATCGACAATGCCTCCTTCAAGACGTTACACGTTTGAAGACAATGCTAAAGTACCCTTTGTAGCATAATAAAAGTACGCGCCCGTTCCCATAAATATGAACGTACGTATATGTATGTATGTATGCGCATGCCAGTATGTATGTAGGTATGCGTTATTTTAATGAACGTCGTTCGCCTTTGCTGTTGTTGTTTTCTTTTAATTTTCGTCTTGTCCAGTTTTCTTTTTGCAAGCAGAGATCATGATTATGTAAATGGAAGCAAAGTAAAAGGGAAACTAAATACTTTAACTATGCAAGTAGTTTATCTATTTTGTGACTCCGTCATTCCACCAAAACAATAAAAATACAACAGCGACAGTCGAAACCCCCAGAGCATGCATAATAAATAAATACATGAACATACATATGTATATGTACATACGCATACACATGCACACATTTAACAGTTAATTTGCGAATGCAACCACAATGCGAATGCAGACAGACAAAGTGATTAATTATGGTCAATAAGAGCGGGAAAAATTACTAAATAGAAATGAAAACTTATCAATTAGCTGCGCCACATTCACTTAACAGCACCTACAATAATAACAACAACAACAACGACTTTACAGCGGTACGCACACGACCAAAGTAGCTGATAAAGGAGCCTGCAGCTTGAAAAGACAATACAAATGCACAGGCACACACCCACACACGGCGCAGCCGCTTGCACACCCTCAATCACGCACACGTACACGCGCGCCAATTGGATTTTATTGATTTTTCCTGTAAAAGGAAATATGAAGGCAAACAAAAATCGCTAAAAACTTGAAAACTTGTCGAACTCTTCATTCGCTTTAATGATATACTTATAATTAAGGTTGCCATAAAAGCGACAAAGCGTCTAAAACATTTAGTGTTTAAAATTTTCTTGTAGGTTTTGTCACATACATAAAAAGAAGATTTTATTGAGTCTCCCACACAGCGACAAGTTTCGTGCATACCTTGACCAAAAGTTCTTAGTGGCTCGTAACAGCTGCTGCCTTGATTAGACACATTTCATGCTTTATCTTAAATGTTTACTTTGAGCGATTGCACTTATTTATAATTCTTACACATTTCGCGATAAAACAAATAATAGCGCACGTATATTTTTTGCTTTACAACCGTCCGTACTCAGCGGTTATCCGTGGCACAGCCAAATCTTATTGATGATGAACTAGTGATGGTCTATACAAAACGATTATAACTTAACATTTTGTCGAGCTGTTATTGACGGCGAACACTTGAGACAAAAAATACCAAAGGCTGGCTCGGATTTTAAATTTAACAGTTGCTCAAAATCACAGTTTGCAGCAAAATAACAACGTTAAAAATACTTTTCGATTAATGCTTTTTATTAATACGATTGTTTTTAAAACAACGCACATTTTAAAGAAACCCCAGAGATGTTGTAAGTCATTATAAAGTAATGAGCTACTTTGCATAAACTAAAGTTGCCGGTAAACCTTTGGAGTTAGAGTCATTTCTTAGAGTAAATGGTTATTGCTATAAAATAAAATATATAATTCTAATATATTATCGACAAATTGCATTAATATATCAAATAAGACCAAATAGCGCACAAACAAGACAAAGAAAAATATATCAAAATTGTTACATCGTTATCGTAACTCGATAAACGGTGGCGGCTAGTCGATATTTCTATATAAAACAGCAAACACAAAATAGATTAAATTGCAAATCATTTGTAATTTTTTTTCGTGTTCGCAAATCTCCCACAGTGACAGTATGGAACAAATGGACGTTGATGTTGACCTAACCGCCAAGCCGAGCACATCATCCTCAGCGGCAGCAACTTCGGCCGCTGGTGATGCTGCCAGCAACAAACAACAGCAAATCAAAGGCAATATTATGGCTGCGTCTGGTACAATTGCGTCGGTAACAATTTCATTGCATCCATTGGTCATAATGAATATATCGGAGCATTGGACTCGCTTCCGGGCACAGCACGGCGAGTCGCGACAAGTATATGGTGCACTGATAGGCAAACAAAAGGGCCGCAATATCGAGGTAATGAATTCGTTTGAGCTCAAAACCGACGAAATTGCGGAGGAGACAATCATCAACAAGGACTATTATAACAAGAAGGAGCAGCAGTACAAGCAGGTTAGTTTGTTTAACTTAATCCAAATAGTGGCCAGTTCATAAGTACTTGTGGTTTGCAGGTGTTCAGCGATCTGGACTTCATTGGCTGGTATACAACGGGTGACAGTCCCACTGCGAGCGACATAAAGATTCAAAAACAAATAGCCGAGATTAATGAATGTCCCATCATGCTGCAGTTGAACCCATTGCCACGCAGCGTAGACCAGTTGCCTGTTAAGCTATTCGAATCGTTAATCGATCTAGTCGACGGCGAGGCCACCATGCTATTTGTTCCGCTAACCTATACACTAGCCACCGAGGAGGCCGAACGCATTGGCGTGGATCATGTGGCACGCATGACCACAAACGAATCTGGCGAAAAGAGTGTGGTCGCTGAGCATTTGGTTGCCCAGGACAGCGCCATTAAAATGTTAAATACGCGCATTAAAATCGTTTTACAATACATCAAAGATGTGGAGGCGGGCAAGCTAAAGGCGAACCAGGAAATATTGCGTGAGGCGTATGCCTTGTGCCATCGTCTGCCCATAATGCAGGTGCCCGCCTTCCAGGAGGAGCTCTACACACAATGCAACGATGTCGGCCTGATCAGCTATTTGGGCACGCTGACCAAGGGCTGCAACGATATGCATCAGTTTGTTAACAAATTTAATATGCTTTACGATCGCCAGGGCTCATCGCGGCGCATGCGTGGCCTCTATCCCTAAGCGGACATGTGGAGAGATATTTATTTTATATATATTCTGAATTGCTGCCGATTAAAAGAAAAACACCACAATGTCATACCTTTTCTATTTCCTAGTATTGTTCACCAAATGTGTAACGCTTAGAAGACAGCTACGTTACCACAAAGTATATATACTCTTGAATCATATAAATAGTCAGATCGATATAGGTGACAAATCTCTCAGTTTTAAACTTAAATGCTGTTCCTCATCAAGATATTTTAATCAAACTCACAAATTACGAACCTCTAAGTAATCTCTTATCAGAACGATTTTCTAAGCAATTACAAGAGATAAATCTCATCAAAATCTTACCATTATATAGTAAAATCCCATATGGGAACACTCGCTAGAAAATTGAAGATCGCCAGCCAGAATACAACTTTGTTCTGTTGATAATTCGATTTTTTATTATTGTTTGCAAACTACACACAGTTGGAACTAAGCAGGGGAAACCACATACGTATGCATATCACTTTCTCATCTTACTCATCCTTCATGGAGCTTCAAGCTACTTAAATTCAATTCAATGTGTCCTAAACACTTAAATACATAAAGTTAATGCGGTGGGCCATTCTCTAATGATTATAATCGTCCAATTTAATGTTGGCAGCGTATTGCTGCAAAAACTCCACTTCCAGCGGATGCATCTCCTTGGCGGGTATGATCAGTGAGTGCAATGGGCCGCCCAGATCGGTGGCACGCATACCATGCAGCGTGCTAACAACAATCTGTTGGGTATCCTGGCCGACACGTGCCAGGCCCACGCACAACGACTGCTCATTTAGCACTGTATTCCGCTCCAGAGCATCCTTCTTCTCAACAATGGTCAGCAGCTGTTGTGCGGCTTCGGCGACGCTCATAAAACGCGGGGGCATGTACTCCTTGCGTTTGCGCATCAGCGACTCGAGGGTGGGCTCCTTAACCTTAATGTCCAGCAGACAGAGCGTGTGCATATTGTGCAGGCGATTCAG
The DNA here is from genome assembly GCF_035044405.1 of Drosophila montana. Lineage (NCBI taxonomy): Eukaryota > Metazoa > Arthropoda > Insecta > Diptera > Drosophilidae > Drosophila > Drosophila montana. The sequence goes on along the minus strand of NW_026998620.1, from coordinate 10,820,368 downwards.
CTTAATCTTATCGTAAAAGCTATCCGGCTTCCAAGTCTCATCCCAATACGGTATGGAGACAGTTTCACCGAATTTGTACAGCTGCAGGCCACAACAGCCAATGGCATTCATAATGGACGCATTATGTATAACCTTATAGGGTATGTTCTTCTCCTTGGCGCGCAAAATGAAATCTGTGTGCGTTGTGGCGCCAAAAGGGTCGCCCACAACGAGCAGGGCGACGTCCGCCTCACCAGCGCCAGCCAAAATCTCATCGGCACCCTGTTCCACCAGGTCACGGTCAGCCAGCAGCAAGGGACGTCCATAGAACTCTTGCTAAACAAAAAAAAAAAACAACAATGTAAAACCGAATATTAATCGCATATATATACAGATTTAATATTTACGCCTCACGCACAGTTGTCCCTACTCACCATATCCTCAAGGCTGCAGCCCAGAATTGAGGTATACATTTCCAGGTACACACGACTACATTGCTTGACAATTTCAAGGCCTTTCACTGTGATATCCTTGATATCGCCCAGACCGAGTCCAATTAGATAGAACATTCTGTCTTGTTATTTGTGCGCAATTAACAATTGTTTACCTTGTGTGTATTTTTTTTTTGCAAATATATAAATGTGTAAATATATTTAAGCGCTATGGATGGAAACCGACACGTGCCCGTTATATTAGATTTGCACCTCGCTTGTTGCTTCTTCACGCGCGGACGACGCGATTGCACTAACATCTGATTTACAGTGTTGCCATGTGCGTCATTTTCCAATTTGATTTAAGGGCGCTTCGGAAAGATGTACTTATATAAGCTGGTCACACTAGCGCTGGGATTAAATTGAATAAAATATTAACAATTTATAATAAAAACAGTAGTTATTTTTGTTGATGCACATTTTTATTAATGTACACACACTTTTGGCACTTTTGTGTGTATGCTCTACTCGTATTGTTCTAGCAGTTCTAGCCCTCGTTAACATTAAAGCACTCAAATAAATACTAAAAATAATGTTTGAATTTGCGTACTATATTTTTCAACATTGGCTATCTATCGTTATCGAATCAGCCGATTTATTGCTGTATATTCCACGTGCGGCTGCAGCTTTAAAATTTGTCTCATCCTATTCTAGTGTTTGTTTATTAAATAATAGTAAACGTCAAGATGCCGCCGGTAAGGAAACCCAAACCCTATAAGATGCAGAAACAAGTGACACCGTCCAAGTCGCCGGACCAAAGTAAAACCGTAATTTCCGGCCAGGTGAGTTAAAGACTCCAGATAACGGTGCCTAAACTATATGCGCCACCATTTTTGCAGTTGAAAAAGAAACTGAACCACGCCAAGCCACAGCCAAAGGCGCACCAGGAGCGCGGTGTGGTGTTTATCAAACATTTACCACATGGCTTCTTTGAGCAGCAATTGCGTCAGTATTTCAAACAATTCGGACATGTAACGCGTGTGCGCCTCGCGCGTTCCGAGCGCACCGGCGGTAGCAAAGGATTCGCATTTGTTGAGTTCGAATATCCGGAGGTGGCGAAAGTAGCGGCAGATACCATGGACAACTACCTGATGTTTCAGAAAGTGGTAAAGGCCTCGTATATACCGCCCGAGCAGCAAAAATTTAATTACTTCAAGAAAACGGTGAAAAAAGTCACAAATAAGGTAAGCAACAGATGAAGATTGAATATAAATTGTATCTAATACTATGGTTTCTAGGCTGGCAAAGAGATTTATGTTTCGGATGTAACCAAAGCTACGCAGCGCAGTGTCAAGAAACAAAACGATTGGAACGAAAGTGCCTGCCAGAAAAGAACTGTTTCGGGCATCAAAAAGCTAAAGAATATGCAAGAGAAATATAAGCATTTGGGACTTGATTTTTCCAATTTCATAGTCGAACCTGTTAAGAAATCAAAGTTGACGGAACAGAAATCTAAGGCATCAAAAAGCAGCAAACAGAAAGTACCGGAAAAAGAGCTGGAACTGGCAGATCTGCTGGGCAACACCATCAACGAAGACTCGGATGATGAGGACTATGTTGATGCAAGTGACGATGATACTGATGAGCTGAACAGCGCTGAAGATGATAGCGAGGACGCTGAAGATGATGACGATGAAGAGGTGGAGCAAGAACTGCAGCCAAAACCAGCAGCTAAAAAGTCGCAGAAGAAAATCACTAGCGCTGAGCGCCAGTCTGAGCTGCTCAAACGCAAACCCGGCACGGGTGGTGTGCAGAAAAAGAAGAACGCTGCAGCGTCCAAAGTGACCAAAAAGGCGGCCACGAAAACGCTGCAACTGGCCGCGGCCAAGCAGTTGGCCAAGCCGCTGCAAAAGAAGGTTGGCAAGAAGCTGAAGTAACTATAGTACATTTACCATAACAGTTAAGTAAACAAAACGTTGTATAAAAAATATTTGTTTTTTTTTTTTAATTTCAACTAATGCGCTTTTGTGGAGCCGGATAACTCAAGCTTGATACGCTTGCATTTCATGCGACGATTTTGGAACCAAACCTTCACCTGGCGCTCGGTCAGCTCCAAAGCGACGGCAATTTCGTAGCGACGCAGCCGGGTTAAGTAATTGGAGTAGCAAAATTCAGCCTCCAGTTGCTTGAGTTGGGTTTTCGTAAACGCAGTGCGTTCCTTGCGCTGAGCGATGTGTGCGGTGGCGATGGGCTGCGTTGGAGTCGTGGATGTGGTTACGCTACCTGTCGATTGCAGGGCGTGGCAATCATTAGGCGCAGTATTGCTCCAGATCCTTTTCCCATAATCCTCATAGCTGGATGCATTGCTCTGCTCATAATTGTAATTATACTCCGCATAGCCGTCGTAGTTGGGCCAACCTTTTGTATCATTTACGTAGAAAGCGGACGGATCCGTGTCGCTGGCGCTGCAGTTCTTCATTGGAGTTCCTTATGGACGCACACTCTAATTAATACTGAACGCTCGGCCACATGAAGATGCCTCTTAAAACGATTTTTCTGCTAGACGCTGATTGGCTCGCACTCTCCGCAGCCGATTGGCTCAATCTGTTTTTCCAGTTAAATGTAAATGATGTGCCGCTGATATGATAATTGTGCGCAACATCTGGACACACAACTCCCCACACCCGCCGGCTCGACCAACCAGCCGTAACGTCGCGTGCTCTGCTTTGCCTTTGAGCGCTTGTGACACCCACAAACTATGTTGTTGTTTTTCTAAGACTCGGATGACCAGCCCGCTGATCTCAAAACAAAACAAAGAAATCTGACTAGAAACGGAAGTAGCTGCAGCGCGCATGTGTGTGGTTCTAGGTCTACAAACAAACATGAGTCAAGTGCTTTGTGCGCTTTGAAGAACTCTAAAATTTTAATATCGCTCGTAAAAGTCGATCGTCAGTTGGGGATTTATATAGTAGATGACTGACTGTCAATTGCACGCGCTTTTTAATTTTCGCGCATCATTTGGTTAGGCTACGGCGCGGATATCCACATCCTCAACTTTACACACTGGCCGCAACTTGTCTATTAGTTTGCGTTCAAGCTGATGTCATCATTATTCTGCAAATTTCAAAATGAATAATAAAAAGCTAAAATTTTTTTTAAATTATAATTTGGTTGATAAAATAATAATCTCGGCACTTAGTGACATTTTTAAATTTTAAACTCGCAACACAACCGCCAAACAACACACAACATCTGGCAACGCCATTTTGAGGCTGGACTCTTTATTTATTGCTCTTTAAATACTGAGAAAAATAAATTAATACCAGTTCTTGAATGTCAATTTTTGATTTGCCTCTATTAATTAGTGACAAAATCAAGAAATAATTTAGTATGGCTTATTGCTATACCTATTTAAAATGTAATATTTTTTCGACCCTTTTTAATTCGTGTCTGCTGACATGCGATAATATGAAAATGCTCCCATGTATAAAAAATCGAATGAGTACACCATTCGATATGCACTCTCATACCTAGGTGAATATAAACGAATGCGGCTATTAAACATCGATAAACTGAAACAACAACAGAAAGGCGTCCGTGGTGTTCGGTTCGCGAGTCGCGCATCCGCATCAGCTTTTTTTTCCAAAATTAATTAATTAAATTAATGCAAAGTAAGTTACTGCTTATGTTAATAGCACAAAATAATGTACAAACGCGCGCCGCAATGGCAAATTAAACTACAAACGGCAGAAGTGGCAGCAGAGCAGCAGCGACTGCGGCGAAGTGCTGAAAGGAGAGAGAGAAAAAATCTCTAAAAAAAAAACACCGAAAATCTTTAACGAGTTTTTGTGTTTGCAGATGCGGCAGCTGAAAAATTGCGTTAAAAGAAAGCTGCGCTATAGCCTGGCCACCAATTGAATTGTTAAATATGATCAACAAACTAGCAGTCAATTTTTAAGTTGTACTTGTGTGTGTGTGTGTGTGTGTGTGTTTCTGTCTGTGTTTTGGTGCGTGCATATGTGTGCGTTTATGCCTGCGTGTAAGTGAAATAAAAGCAATTGTAAATGAGTGCGCAAAGAAGTTGTGAAGTGGCGGCAGCGACAGCCAAGCCCAAAACTTCAGTCAAGCATTACGAGAGAGAAGAACGCTACAAATATTAAAACAAAGTGCAAATGACGAGAGCGCCAAACACATTGGCAAATTAAATACAAGTCAAAAAAGAAATAAGCAACGGTCAGCAGTTCCAGGTGTTCAGCAAATTGCAGCAGCAACAACAACAAAAACAGCAGCAACACACACTCACACCCGCACAGGGAGCGGCAGCAGCCACAGCAGTGGGCGACAACGTCAGCGTCGCGCAATGACCGAGGAATTGAAAGTGGTGCTGCGCCGCAGTCGCAGTGAGCAGCATTCCGGTTTCGGGTTTTCGTTGCTCGGCACAACTGGACCGCCGCATGTCATCTACGACATTGTTGAGAATTCGCCGGCCGCCGATTGTGGTGCGGTAAGTAATCCTCGCATATGTACACACTCTTTCCTCTGCTATGCCAGTATTTGTAAGAATACCACACATTGTGAACTATGCTAAAGGCTGCACCCTATCTCCTTCTACCGCAAACTCTCTTATCCTACTTGGCGTTGCTGTATTCTCATTTGAGACTGCCCTATGACTTCATCAACCACCAAGGTAGCATAACGGACTCAAGTAGTGAATATGCCGTGCACCACCCCCTTTTTGTCGCATTTGCCGCTGTTGATAAGCGCATTTTTTACGTTTGATGATTTTGTGAGTGTGAATGTGTGTGAGTGTGAAAAGCACTCAATTTTGGAGGCAAAAAGCTGCCAGAAGTCGCGGAACGCGAACCGCGACCTCGACGCAGTCATCGGCGTTGCCCATCTTCAATAACGCCCACTGTGATGTCATCGTGTCACTTGCCATTTTATTGGGGGCGCTGGCACTGACTAGCCGGGCGCAGTGACAGCTCCACAGTGTATACCACACACTCACACAGAACTACCGCTATGTATCAATTTTCGTTTGGGTTTCGCGTCTATTTACTTTTGTTATTGAAATTCCCATGAATTGCCCATTTGCTCATTTCGATTTCAATTTAATAAAAAAAAATAAAAAGAAAATATAAACATACATGATTGTGTGTCTGGGCGTGTGCACAGCCAGTAAAAAATAAAATGCGAGAATTGGCAATTCATTTTCCTATATTTATTTAAGTTTCCATTTCCATTTTAATAAATCTACAAGGCAATAAATCATTTGCATTGTAGAATCGTGACGCAAAAGATGTGCCTGAAAAATACTATTGCATAATAAATTAAGAATTAGTTAGTATTTTATATTCTTGAGAGAATCTTCTCCCTATGATAAGCGAGCTATTAATACTTATGCGGTTAATCAACAGTTTCGTTGTTGAAAACGAAAAATTAATTCTGTTAGATGATATCTTTGAAGTATCTTTTATCTTGGGGCTGCGCAGCGCAACTTTTTCTTATCAAATGAGTTATTCTTAGCTTAATTACTTTTCGACCTGGATTCTTACAAAAAAACGTATGATTTTAATTTTGCTTTGCGCATCAGATTTTGCATAATAAAACAATAGCAATCACTTTCGATTTTTTATAAAGGGTTTTTCTCACAGGATATTTGTTTTTTATGATCTCTATGAGTCGAAGGTCAACAATGCATTAGTATGTGGTACAGGGGTCGCTCGAAAAATATAACTAACGTTTTATAGTACTATACTATACTACATTTTAAACAAATTCATGAATATATATTTATAAATGAAAAAAATACGCTATATTAAAACCAAATAAAATAGACAATTTACATAGGGTTTTCAAAATCGATGTTAAATGAAATATTCTATACAAGTTCTGGAAGTTTTAATATCATACGCACATATGCCCATAAGTGTAATGACTTCCTTATATTAGAAATTTACGCACAGAATATAAAAAAATATATATATGTTATTAAAATATATGTATGCCTCATTTTAATTCCCTCAATAGGCTATTACTAAAGATTTGTGTTGAAAATCCCAAACACAAATCGGAAATGATTCGTTGGGGATATGTCCACGTACCGGGAGTTGTATTAGACGGAGCCGAACGTGTCACACATTTTAAATGCAACTTCAAATGCACAAAGTTCGTTAAAACAGTTTGGTTTTCAAAAGAAATGCAAAGTAATCGAACAATCACAACAACAGCAGAAAACAACAACAACAACAAGCAGAAAGCGCAGCTATAAAAAGCAAAGCAAAGACAAAATTATAAAAATAAGTCGCACTCACACACAGACACGATACGAACAGAAACACAGACGTGTACACAGTGTATAGTTATCAGACTTAGCAAATGTAAAAAGAAAATAAAAACAGAAAACAATAAGACAAACAAGCAACATGATGTTTGTACACGATTATTATTATTGCTTTTGACTTTTCGAGCGCGTCTTTTTGGTTATTAAAAATAACTTTATTCGAACGACTAAAACAACAAGAGAAAAGTGTGAAAGAGTTAAGGAACACAGACACAAAGAGTCGAGTGCAAAAAACGTGTTTTGAATTTTAAATTAAAATATTAAGTAATTTGACAAATGATTAAGAGAAAAATAAATGTTCGTATAAAAAAAGTTGTCAGCCAGTCGCAGCAACAGTGCCAATGACAGCAACAACAACATAAACAGCCGCAACGTGGCCTGCAGTCTGCTGACAGCGTCGACGTCGACGCTAACAGAGCAACCAACTCGCCGACTTCGTTGCCGGCGTTGTAATCACACTCACACATTCGCATACGCATACATACACACACATACACACGCATCGGCACGCACTTTTTCAATTTGTTATTATCGCTTTCGCTTACAACTTGTTGTTGCTTTCAGAGGGGATGCTATTGCTGTTGTTGTTTTTATTTTTGTCGTCTCTCTCGCTTGACGTCTTTACGTTTGTTGCCTTTTGCTATGTCTTTGTCTGTTGCTGTTGTTATGGGTGCGCAACATTTTTTCAATGGGTTGTGAATCTCATACAATTCTCACACTATGTGTATGTGTACATGTAAATGTGTAAGCATGCACTTGTATAAAGTCAATGTACATATATATATGAGCTATCTGCTGGATCGTGATTTAAGCGATAGTTTAATGTTAAATTAAAACGATTTCTATTTGTATTCTCAGTGAGAGACTATGTAAGAAGCTTTTTAAATAACAGGAGTTGTGACCATATTAAAATGTGGAAATATTTACATATGTATGTGTTTGTGAAAACTGAGATTGAGAGGGTTGTAAAAAACATCGCACTTATTTAATTGTGTCTTTAAGCGGGATAATATGCAAATGTTTAATACTTATACCTGCCGTAGAGGATATTTTCTTAGTTTTGTTGCAAACATATTAGTCCCAGAATTTACAAGTTAGGTAAGAACTTATATTACAAATTACATGAAAATGTACCAGTTGTTGTACATAAATTCTAAACGTGCCTGTAAGTTTCTGCACGCATCCCCTTTATGTCTATTGCATTCTATTTAGTTTATTGTTATTATTGTTAGTTGGCAGTTATGATGCGCTTTCTTTGCGTATTGCTTGTTTTTGTTTGTATACAATTTGATACGACAACGAACGACAAATTTGTATTAATTGCATTAAATACAGAAAACTGAAGAACTGGTCATCTGTTTGCCATATCAAATGTTGTTTACATTAAAGTGATTTTGTTTTCTATAAACACTCGCACCTGCATGTGCATAAATATGTATATACATATTAGTTTCATTTTAATACCAACTTATGTGCACACATACATAGGTTTATACGTAAATACAAACACGCATACAGAGTCGTCATTAATCAAATTCTGGGTTCTTCTACATTTTGGTGAATTTGTTTCTGCTCTTAGCTAAATTGCTTTTTAATTTCTACCTACGAGCTGTCTGTGGCTTAAAACGAGACCAGTTTAAGAACGAGAACAGTTCACATTTCAATTACATATGCACATGGCTATGTATGTGCATGCGTGTGTGTGTGTGTGTGTGTGCGCGCTCATTCTAAACTGGTCCAAAAGACGCATTAACAGCTTTAATCATCAACATTTGCCGCTGAACGCACATGGTTGCATATTTTTGTGGCCACAATCTTCCCCACCCACTTCCTTGCCCAGCCCCTTTTCACGATTGTCTGTCATCTTTTGTATGTACATATGTATGCGTCTGCCCCTCGGTCTTGCAAAATTCTAACGCTAAGCTTAATTAGACTTTAACTGGAAGTGACTAACGACTTTTGTTATTGTGATGTCTGAAAAGAAATTAATTGCCGCAGACAGGCGGGCAAACAAAAGGAACAAAAGAAAACCACAAGGCTATATTGATTTTTTTTTATCTAAGTGCAACTTTTACACACAAACACACACATACATTTAAGCACGGTTTGGTCAGCATTGCGAACTGTCGTGTTAGTTGCAATGGGCGTCTTTTATATATATAGTAAATACATATCATCCCACATTAAGAAAATTGTCATCAAATATAAAATTAAGCTAAGTTTGCTACAGAAACAACAAATTTTAACAAACTGTCGTTTGTGGGTTCAACGTGCGTAGCACACGAGTTGGTGGGTAGGTCACGACACGGTACGACAAAAGCAACGTGCACGCGACATTTTGCCATTTCGATAAATGTCAACGGTCCGCGTATGAACAAGAGAGTTTGTCGTTTCTCAGTTTTCTTTGGTTGGGTTGGAAGTCAAAAGTGCACACACTAAAGTAAATTCGCTTTAATTGAATTACAAAAGTAGAAAAAAAATGCGCGCGTTTATTAAGTTAGTTTTTAATGGTAGCTCAACGGGTGAAGTAGACTAAAGTGTGAGGTAAGCTGAGTGGGGGGTGGCCTTTGGAGAGGTTGTTGGCGGCGTTGAGCGCACGCTGCGGTTCGTTGCACGCCACGGCACAGCGAACAGCGCAACAACAACAATAACAACAAGCATTTACGAAATAATAAGTTAGAACAATGAGTGCATAAGGCACTCGGCTAGCAAAAAGCAGCCGAAGAAAGCGCAGTGTGCAATAAACTTTGCGCTAAATCTGAGCATTCTATTAAAAATGTGTTTGTTTGTGTGCGTTCAAGCGGCGCAAAAGACGCTACCAAACACTAACTACATATACATACATATGTTTGTTTGTATATAATGCACTTAATGTACATACATATGTATGTATAAATGGCTGCACTTTGTCTGACGGTGTTGCCACTTGGCTGCAAATTGAGTGGCAGCACTTGTAGTTGTCATCCGTCTTGAGTTCTTTTCACGTGCATGTGTGTATCTATGTTATTGTTGTCTCTTGTTTTCTTTGTTCGCACTCCCTCTGCTTGCCACTTTAAGAATGCTCAATTAGACGCAAAGTGGCCAACGAGCCGGCCGGCTACCTACCTGATTGGCGTAGTCGACTGGATTATCCCCCCACCTCTAGTGCCCTGGTTAGCTATTTGGGCATGTACATATGTGCAGTGCAGTCGCGAATTTGTATGCGAACGCAAATCAATAGCAAAACGGGCACCAAAAATAAACTTGTTTTTTCTTCTTCTTGCTTTGTTTAAAAACATTTTTCTGGGTGGTTTGCTCGTGCTGTAGTTTACGCTTTGCACAAATGCAAAAACAGGTCACATTTCGCGGCCGTTTGAGGAAGGGGTTACAATTCGTGCTAATTCCTCAGCCTCGGCTGTTATTTTTAGTTTTATTTCTGCGTCTCACACTAAAATAGGCAAAAAGTTAAGCAGCTGTGAAATTGTCGTTAAAATTGAAAGCCAACTCAAATGCTTTGTATGTACATGAGAATGCACAGTTAGAAAAAAACTTGTTCTAGAGCATAGCGATGCGGTTTATTTAAATAACGAATTACGGTAATGGTTTTTTATATCTTTAAATTTGCATATTTACTAAGTTCACTGGAGCGCTCAACGCGTTAATAACTCAATTCCAATATTCGCAAACAGTTTTGTGTGAAAAAGAAATGTCCACATACAATCGCGCCAGAATTAATATCATGCTAAGGGGGGAAACCGACACTCAAATTGACATAATTAAGCACACCGAAAGCGGTGCCATAACTCCATTAGTGACTTCCGTTCTTTTACCGGTTGCACAACTCCTACACACCTATGAACGGATAGTGTATTAATAAAGTGAACTTTGTAGTGTTTATTTGCTTTCATTTAAAATGAAAGGGAGCACACAATAGACAGAGAGTTCGGATTGCTGGCAAGGCCGTTCAAATACAAGTGGTAAACATTTTGAATGATTGCGAATAAGCGACTGCGCGATGCTGCTGTTATCGAATTAGGTAGATATACGCTGAAGCAAAATAGAGTAAAAAAATATAATATATGTATAAGCAGCGTATTTAAATGAAACGTCACAGCAGACTGACAAACTGACAGATATAGACTGCTGTGCTTGACAAGCATGATGATAAATAACAGACAGCTCTGTGACATTGCAGTGGTCACTCTATTCACAATGGTTCACGCTATGAGCACAAGTGAAAGAGAAAGGAGACGCCGATGTTGCTGTGTCGCATGGCAACACTGCAAAACAATAGCAAGCGAAAAACAAGCACGTTCAAACGAAGTGGCAAAGCTATTAGTCTAATAACAGTTTAAAATTGACTGAACAGCAGGTATCCAGCTCGTAGCCCACTTAAACACAGCGTAGCCCTGTTTGTGTTTGCTTACCTTTTGTAGATAGTACGCCACTCTATGGCTGATTGGGGCAGGTGGAATTGCCAGCACTCGCAAGTCGATTTTACGCCTATGTAAAGCCCTGTTTTTGTTTTTAAACCTATCATTGATTTTCTATAAATTTCATGTCTCTTTTTCAAACGACTGACTGAGTGACGCGTAGAAAGTGCTTATTTATTTTTTCTGTTAGAGATGAGTACGTGTCAGTTTTTCATCTAACACATAGGTATATGCACTAAATGTTACCGTATAGTTATTTCAAGAACCTCCCGCTTTTATCACTATAAGACTTTGCTGTCAATATTGAACTAAGATACATATTGAACAGGTCACTAAACATTTTTTCCTATTTTCTATTTGATATATTATTTTAAAATAATCAGAATATGCGAATTTAATTCGTCTTTCGTGTTTGGTAAAAATATAATCAATAATTATTTTAATTTTGCCGGTTTTTCCCAAAGAAACCTTAAACCTTACTATTTGAAATTTCTATTGACATGAGCACGTTTTAGGTCGTATGTGTTCGTGTCACGACATTAAGCACGACGCCCGTTCAACTCTATTTGCAGCCACTGTTAGCCGCCCCAATGCCTTCGCATAACGGTGAAGGCAATGCTCGTGCCGCACTGCTTCGTACTTGACTAGGTCAACGCCATGTCGCCAACGTCGTCATGGATGGCATTGCGCTGACACTAATACAATCAAATCATTGGCTTGTTTACCTGCATACCTGGCTGCCAGCCTACCAGGTTGTGATTGGGTGGGCGTACAGTTGTTGCGATTGTTAATTGATATTGCTGGCACAATAAACTGATTTGAAATCAACAAAAAAGCATCATTGAATATGAGTTCAAGAAAAGACAAGTGCCATTAAACAAAGCAGCCGAAATAAATATTAATATATCTATAATATTAATCCAATGCTTTTGACACTAATTGGGGCATTAAGTGTTTATGTGGAAGTAGATAAGACAAACTAGGCGTGAATATTTAATCGATTCAAGGCGCCGTAACTCTAGACGTTATCAGTGCTTATGGCGATTAAATTTGATTTAAACGCGTTTGCTATATAGCCTTTAGATACTAAAAATACCAACAATTATGAACAACTTATTTATTAATGTTTTATTGATTGCGATTGAAGAACTTTTCAATTGGTTTAATTGCTGAATGCCAGCCGCTGACTTGTGATTGCATATGTATGTATATTCTCTTACGAGAGCAGCACTTACATACATGTGCTCACGACTCTCTTAAGCCAATTGAACACGCCTAGTCAACAACAAACTAGGTATTTAGTTTAGGGTTACACGATTACACGGAGTAGACATCATCGATAAAAACGTGACTTACCGCAAGAAAGAAAATGAAGAAGGTTGAGCGTCGTGAAATCAAATCAATTTGCAAACAAATTATACGTAAACATACAAACATATGTGCATGCATGCATATCTCAATTTTAGCGAAAGATCCAGCGATCTATGAGAAAGTGAAGAGCTGGCTAACGGCAACAATATGTGTGTGTGTTGTGTGCTGCCAAGTTACAAAGCAAAAAACTCCAAACAATTTATTAGTCTTATTGGCGCATTTTACTTATTCATAAATGTTTAATTACACAAAATTACAAACGATGAGATTTTTAACGCAACGCACACAAACTCTTATCAGTGGTATGCAAATGTGTGTATGTGTATGTGTTAGTAAGCAAGTCACAGAGGGCCTTCTCAACACTAAATTTGCATTAGGTATGTTGGCCATTAATTTATCTCTTTGTTTGTTGGAGTTTTGCTTATTTCCCCAAAAATTACGTAAATGTACACACAGACACACATGCACATGCACATGTGTATGTCTGTTTCCCGCAAACCAAGGGACTTGAATTTAATTTTTTATCAGCATTTCAATGACGTTGCCTTTTATAGCAGCGCGCTGCATTCACTCTCTTCATCGCAGCGCTTGCTGACTGCGCTCTCTATGCTGTGCAGACCAGACGCAGGCAAGAGCTTCGTGCAACTCTGCGCTCATATGTCGACTATTGTGAATGAAACGTGCATATACCGCATAAATTAGTGCAATTTTTAAGTTTATTTACTTGCATCGCTGCGAGCCAAATACTTTTTTAAGAAGGCAGATAAAAAAAGCGAAAGTGTCGCACATTACACGCGTATGCATAAATTATAAAATCGACTACAAATAAAGGCACTTGCGCGCTATTAATTATGCAATAAAAGCAACTTCTCGTTTGCATTTAGCTTGAGGAGCGATGTGCTCTAATTTTCGTTTTTGGAATAAGTGGCTCATATCTTAAGCAGCATGTTTAATAAGTTTATGGAATAAACTATGTGCCTTGCCTTGACTAAAGAAGTGCGTACCGCCCTGGTGAACAATTTTTTGACGTCAGAACAGTCGAATAAGGCGCCAATGCCGATTCGCTTGTTCTCGTTGTTGTTGACACGCTGATGCGAAGCAAAATAAGAATTAAAAATAGTTTAGAAGCGCCGACAAGTTGGACTGATGGGGGATGTACATATATCCGCGTGTACCGTCGCTTCCGAGCAATCAAAAAAAATAGAAACGAAAATCAATAATACAATTGGAGTCCCATTTCGGCTCGCTTCTAATCGGGAAACTATCAAAATGTTGCCAAATTTCCGTAAATATTTTTTTTAACATTTTTGTTTTTTTCTACTTTGCAGGTAGAAGCGGGTGATGTTATATTGAAGGTCAATGGCATCGATGTGCATCGTCACACCACAAAAGAAGGTAAGTGAAGTTTTATCTATAGCTATCTATTTTATTAATCTTAAATTTAATTTCAGTGCTTAAATGTTTGCGCCTATCGGAGAACTTAGTAACCTTGGAACTGAAACGAGGCAAGTGACAAGCACAAAAATAGCTCCACAATTATTTCACATCTTTTTTTTGACAGATCCCAAGCTCAAGGCGCGCATTAAAGAACAGTTGGCTAATACGCAGAGTCCGCATTACGTGGACATTGAATCTCCCGTCAATATCTACGATTACAGTAGCAGCCCGAACGCTGCCTCTCCCAAGCATCAGCGCCAGCATCAGAAGGGCGGAACCACGCCCACCAATTCTGGTTCGCCAGCGTTGCGTTATAAGTCGCCTACGCATTTGCCATCGCTACGTCAGAATTCGCCAACTACAACAGCGATAACGTCAATTGCCGCAGCGTCCACTACAACCTCAATTCACACGCACAGCCGCAACTCTTCCGCCAGCTCGACCAAGATTCAAATGGTGGAATCCACCACAATTACGACGAGCATTAGCAACAGTAACATTGCCACATCACCCACTGCAGCTGTCAGCGGCGCTACCTCGCCCACATTTCGCCCTTCACGCATTCCACAGGCTCTGAAAGCCGCCGCCCAAAAGCCAGTGCCACAAGTGCAGTCGCCGCAGCATAAGCGACCACGTCCCTCCCAAATACCAACGAAAGCAGCTAACGGCAACGGCTTGCAGCCGCTACAGCACTCGAACAGTTACAGCGGGAGTCCAGCCGTTTCCCGGCAACGCCACACGGAACGCGAGCCAGAGCCGGAACCGAATTCGGCACCGCCGCAGCCGGCAAAGGCGCCACGCTTTGAGGCTTATATGATGACCGGTGATTTAATATTGAATCTATCAAGAACTCCCCAATCCAGCAATTTGCTAACGGCTCAAGCCAAGAAGGTAATGCCCAAGGGCAAACCAGAATTTATCCCGGCAAATGGTTCTCGACATAAAGCCCTCCTCATCCACATCTAATAACATTTTGCATTTGTTTTTAGGTGGACAGTCTGCGGGATTTTCCGAAACGCAATCTGGCGAATGCACGTGCCAATGGCGCCTTAGCACCGCGTGCCTCCGGCGAGTCTTCGCCCACATCTTCTTCATCGGTGGATTCGCCAACTAATACGGCTAGCTCGGATTCCATTAAGCGCGAGGCTAGGCTTCAGCGGGGCCAGCAGCAACAGCAGCAGCAACAACAACAACAACAACAGCAGCAGCAGCAACGCGACAGCATCAACAACAGCTACAATCGTCGCGATTCGCTGACCAACGACACTTTGTTAATGTGCGAGGAACTGGAGTGCGATGAGGATGCCACTACGGACTATGGGGACAATAAACGCCAGCAGCAACGTCAGCAGCAGCAGCCACAACAACAGCGCTATCGACAGCAGCAGCAACAGCAACAACAACAACAACAGCGCTATGAGTACTACCAAAACGAAGATGAGCTGGAGGCGGATCAGGATGAACGCGAAGAAGATCAAACACATTACGACATTACAAACATCGAAACGTACCAGAGTGGTTTGGGTCGCGGTGACGAGGACGACAGCGATCGCCAGTGTTTGGTTGATGAAGATGATGATGATGATTATGATGAGGAGGATAACGATGCCGGCGATGAGGAATACTCTACAAATTCACTAGGCTCCGGTTCCGGTTCAACCAAGCAGCGTATGCGTATGCTCAAACAGCGTAGCGTGATGCGGCAACAACAGCAACAGCGTAATCGCGATGCCGTTGATTGTGCTGCACGTGTGACCGCCGGCTATTCCGCATCCACATCCAACTCATCTGGCACGGTTAAAAGCGAGGCGGTTTTGGGCCTGGGTCAGGATGAGACCTCCTTCTCAGTACCAACATCGCCAATTTCGCTGTCGGCGCCTCTAATTGATAAGGAGACGGCCAGCTCGGTGCCCACCAGCCCGGAGCCCAGCTCCCTGGCGGCCGAGTCGAATAATGCTGCCGCTGGCGTTGGGGCCGTTGTGGTGCGTCGCCACAATGGTCACGTGGTGCGCAAGTGTGACGCTGCAGGCTTTCGCACCAGCAAGTCTGAGGATCATCTGCAGCAGGTACAGCGCGAGGGCATTGCGGCTGTGATACCAATCGATATTGATGAGGATGTGAATAGCTCATTAAATACGCTGCTGGATACGCGTCACGATTCAGAAGATTCGCAGGTAAGCGTTGGATTAATGGACCTTGAGTTAGCCCAAGCTAAAAATTGTAAATAGCTATAGGGAGGCCTTATATGCAGGCCTAAATATAGCCGAAAATACAACATATAGACAGAGATAGCTGAGAACTTCCAGCCCCAGAACACGCACAGTGTCATATTGCCTGTAGTATATACTCTTTTAAAGTGATTTTGTAGTGTAATGACTGTTGTGTATAGTTGCTATGGTTGCTATGGTTGGTTTCCTTAATATACTTGGAAATAATTGATCTAACCACGTAGTACTGTTCGAATCTATCATAATATATTTAGTATATACAATCCGCTGTATTTTGCATACACAGTAATCCATTATACAAAATGTTCTCTATAACTGTGCAGTCACTTTACTTACTCTCGTTACTTGTCACTCTTTACTATTTACTCGTTACTCGTTACGATTTACTTTCCAACTCCACAAAAATTAACAACTTCTATCTTGTTTATCTTACTCTTACTTGTGTTTCTTCTTTCTTTCCTTCCTTTCGTTTTCTCTGTTGATTCGTATTTTACCTAAACTTTTTCTATAAATGCTCAAATTCTTGAAAAAAAAAAAAAATTACGCGCTTTCCAGTCAACGACAACATCAACAACTGCATCAACGATTAAGAACAACTCGTCGGCGCTGAACAACAACGAAAGTGAGCCGTGCAACAACAATAACAATAACAATGAGAGCAACGAATTGTCACCAACACCGACAACAACAACAACAACAACAACAGCTACAACAAGCAGCGGCTGCAGCAACAAATTAAACTATATTTTGCTCAAAAAGGTTGCCATTTATTAAGCATGGCATGCTCTGAATTAATGTGACTTAATGCGTTTATCATTTGCAAATTTTTTATGTTTTGTTGAATGCACTTGTGCGAAACGTTTGTATGTAGACAAAACTAACGCTTACCGACACACAGATACTCTTTCACATACACACAAACGGCTACACTTGGCAATTATTGAGGGTCCTCTCAGATTGGGCAACGGCATATGGAAATTAAACAAATCGACTATAATATGCATAAACTATATACATTTTTAGTTTAAAGAAGCATACCAATTGACCTCTTACTAATCAGTGCTCTTTCAATGCAGGCATCGAATCGCGACCGCATCGTTTGGACTTACAATGCGCCACTGCAGCCGCATCAGTTGCAGCAGTTGCAGCAGCAACAACAACAGCAGCAGCAACAACAACAACAGCAGCAGCAGCAGCAATACTACGGTCAGCAATCGCATTCAAATTCACATTCAAGCTCCATTAGCTCATCGCCACAGCATTCGGCAGCCGGCAGTCCGGCCTCGCCCACGTCGGTGTCCTCGTCCGTTATGTCCTCGTCAGGCTCGAAAAGCGCACAACAGCAGCTACAGCAAAATCAGCTACAGCAACAGCAGCAGCGGGAACAGCCATCTGTTTTTGTGCCGGGTCTGTTGGGCTGCCCTCATGGTGGTGGTGCTAATGGTGCTAATGGTGGTGGTGGTTTTGGCAACGATCAGAGCGTCTCAGAGGCCATTTCAAATATCTCTAGTCCCGACTATCAAGACGACGATAACTTATTAAGTTCTCGCGATATTTTAGGCGGCATGGTACTTAGCGATCCCAGCGACTCGGACTCCACCATACTCGTCTCGGACGCGGCAGCCCAGCAGCGTCAGCAACAGCAGCAGCTGAAGCAACAGTTGCGCGCCCAGCAACAGCAGCGGGAACGTGAACGTGATCCGTCCGAGCACAAGCTGGTCATTCAGGTGCGCGGCATGGATAATAGCAACACCAGCAGCGCAACACGTTCTGAAGAGGATGGCACCACACTAACAGAGGAGCCGCTTACAGCGATTGGGGCGCGTGATGGCTCGCCGCCCGTTTCGGATGATGGCAGCGATGTCGAGTCACTGCACTCGTATCACTACTCGCCCAAAGCCGTGGACATGCCCTCGGCCATACGCCTGGCCAAAAGACTGTATGGTCTCGATGGTTTCAAGAAGAGCGACGTGTCGCGGCATCTTAGCAAAAAGTGAGTTGCTCTTTTGATATTCATTTGGGGGCCAAACGTAATGTCCATTCTGTTTGCAGCAACGACTTTAGCCGCGCTGTAGCTGATGAGTATTTGAAGCATTTCAATTTTGAAAAGAAATCTTTGGATCTGGCGCTGCGTGAATTTCTGCAACAATTCTCGCTGTCTGGCGAGACCCAGGAGCGTGAACGCGTGCTGGTACATTTCTCGAAACGTTTCCTGGACTGCAATCCCGGCACATTTAACTCACAGGATGCAGTGCACACTCTGACATGCGCCATTATGCTGCTCAACACAGATCTGCATGGGCAAAACATGAATCGCAAGATGAGCTGTGCCGAATTCGTTGACAATTTGGCCGATCTCAACGATGGCGAAAACTTTCCAAAGGATGTGCTCAAGTATTTGTATCAGGCCATCAAAACCAAACCACTGGAATGGGCTCTGTAAGCAAATGAATCAATTATTTAGCAGCTTATCCCAATTAAAGCTTCGCTCTGCTTTTAGCGATGATGAGACCGGGGAGCAGCAGCAACAGCAGCGCACCAATAACAGTACCGCACTGACTGGCGTCAGTCAGAATCCTTTCCTGGATGCACCTGAATCGGCCACGGCGGTGGAGTACAAAAAGGGCTATGTGATGCGCAAATGCTGCTACGATACTAGTTTCAAGAAGAGTGCGTTTACAATTAAATCCCAATCTAAAAAATATCAAGTTAAATTTGATTTTTTTAATAGCACCGTTTGGCAAACGCTCTTGGAAAATGTTTTTTATAACGCTGCGCGATCTTGTTTTATATCTGCACAAGGACGAGCACGGCTTTCGCAAAAGCCAAGTAAGTTGACAGTGGGTGTAGTCAGTTTCATCTCAACTTAACCCTTTCGTCCTTTTCCTTTCCAGATGTCCGACAATTTGCATAATGCGATACGCATACATCACGCACTGGCCACCATGGCCAACGACTACACTAAAAAGCAACATGTGTTCCGGCTGCAAACAGCCGATCAGGCCGAGTATCTGTTTCAGACCAGCGACTCAAAGGAGCTGCACTCCTGGGTAGAGACCATTAACTATGTGTGCGCAGCGTTTTCGGCGCCGCCTCTAGAAGGCGGCGTGGGTAGTCAAAAGCGTTTCCAGCGTCCGCTGTTGCCCAGTGCACAAACAAAACTGTTGATGGTGGGTGTAACGTTTCTACTTTATATATTTATTTAATTATTCGTCAATTATAAAATATCCAGAAGGAACAGCTTGACTCGCATGAGTTACAAGTGACCCAATTAAAGCATGAACTGAAGGAGCATCAAAAGGCGCCCGTGCCCAGCAAAGGTTTACCGCTTCAGAACCACAAGGAGAAGGAGGCGTACTTGCAATATGAGGTGAGTCCTGACGGGTACAAGTTTAGCCTAGTTATCAACTAATGTATTTATTTATCAGCTCCGTCGCTACGAGGCTTATGTTAACATTTTAACCGCCAAACTGCTCACCGATCAGCAGCCATTGGAGCTGCAATGTCAGCAGGCAGCAGCGCCAACGCTTGAGGAGGACGCGGACACATTCCCTGTGGGCACAGGCAGCATGCCAACAACGCCGCAAAGTATTAATACTCAACAGCAGCCGCAGCAGTCAACCAACAGCAGGTATAGTCAACAACAGCGCGCCAGGAACTCCTCCTCTAGCGGCAATGCCCAGCAGGACATTGGCTGACGCGTAATGGGAGTTTTCTCAGCTTGTGTGGTTTAATGCCCTTTTTTAATAAGTTATATTCTTGTTTATTTTGTGTGTTTTTTATTTTACTTGTTTTCTGTGTTGTTACTCTCTTCAGCTTGTGTTGCTTTGTTAATTGTTGTGTTTGTCGGCTAGTCCTCTAACTAACTCAACAAACATTTATGTAAATACAAACCGTCCTATGTTTTAAAAGTTTTGTTGTTACGCTTTGCACTATTCGTGTGTCCAAGGCGTATGACCCTATCAATATTATAATAATCAGACCATGCAGAAAGCTTTAATCACAAATTATATCAAAACAAAAGCCTAACAATAATTAATTATATTCTAAATTGATGCGCGTAGGCATTTAAAACTGTAAGAAGCCTTATCTAATTAGTTAATATACCAATTTGTTTGCTTTTGTATTAAAGTTTGTTTTTTAAAGCCACACAATTTAATGTGAAAACTCGTGAACTTTATTAGGAGTATAAGAAAGAAAAGTTTCGGCTAGTATAATAGATAACTATAACAGAAATAAGATTTTGTAGCACTCGTAGCTAACAAAAGTTTTTGGCGTTCTTCAAAAATTTTAGATGAAAAAGAAATAAAACCAAAAAAAAACACTAATGTGGTTCAAATGTAGCAACGTTTACTGTTTATACCTTGCCTAAACGCATTCTAAATATACATCTAAATCGGTAAAGTCGTTTATAAAGCGAATACATTTTAATGTAACTAGTTGTAGAATGACAATTCAATTAATTTAAATAGAGCTCTTTGAGACGTATGCGCGCGCACACACACAAACACTCACACAGACACACTTACACCCTAATGTTGCTGTTTGAAAAAAAATGTAATTTTGGCCTAGCTGTTAGACAAACATAATTCACACACTCTCATATACATACACAACTACTGATTTATACTATATACATATAAGAGTCATGCTAACCATGTGGACAACTCATATGCAAATGCTGCTTGTTTTCAGCATATTCCCTGTTCTGTTGCGTTATGTTTCATATCAAGCAAGCAAAATGGCAAAAACCAAAAAGAAGAATTCTTAAATTTTTACAGATGGTTCGATGGCACCTGCTGTTGTCTGGCGCCCTGGCGGCAATTGCTCTCCTATTTCAAAAGCTAAATATAAGAATGCAATTTTTGTCACATTTTTTGATTAGCGAAGAACAACAACAAAACCCACAGCAGCAATCACAAGCAACAATTGCACATTGGAGCCAACAACAACAAGAACAACAATAAAACAACTCCAGCAAAAACTGCAAGAACAAGCAATCTATAGAGATTCAGATCTTAATAATGGCTCGCCCCAAATGTGAGCAAGTCAAATGCAAAATTTAAATGTTTTAACATTATTGTAAACTGTCCAGTTTGTATAGCTTGGCTGTATATATACATATATATATATATATCATATATATTATCTGATTATATTTCTGTTTATTTCTATTTGAACTATGCATATATTTAACTTTTTTTAAACTTGTATATAATTTGTATTAATATCAAATTTGATTTTCACTTGCAGAAAAGAGAAGAAAAAGAAATAATAACGCATTTTCGTTTTGCTATTGATTTTCATCATTTAACTATACACAAAAAACACTTTGGCAATTGGTAAGTGCCGCAACCATTAAAATAAAATAGAAAAAGTATTCAAAATTCTTTAATTTATGCTTATTTCTCTGTTTAATGCAGCCAATGTCTATGATAAAATACTCCAATTGCCACAACACAAAACACCACACACACAACTCGCACACCAATGCATCACTCACATGGAGGGGGACTAGATGATGACTAGATGACGATGAGCAAGGGATTGGGGGAGGGGGGATTAGAGACTAACTAAAAAAACACTCGCGCTTTGCGGCTGTGCCGTGCGGCGCCCAAAACAGTCTGCCAATAATACAGAATTTATGTACATTTATTAAGCTACATAAAACATGATAATGACTTTTTGTAATCGCAAGTTGTTAAGGGTCTTTGGATCCTATACACAAAACGCTCGTTCAACAGAGTACTAAAAAGATCGAAAAAACATTTACAGCCCAATTATTTGGCCTTATTACATGAAATTTAACCCACGTCGGGCATATAATCTAATATATAGCATATTAACTATATATCGCATAATGATTGCAGGCACTTTTGCTCAGAGCTTAACCCTGACAGTCAAGTGCTAACCCCTAGTTTTCACATAAATTGTTAATTGAAGTCTTAAAGAAGCCGCTAGCGCTCCTAACATTACCTTTGTTCTATTATTTGGCAATGGACTCTGCTGAACGGCATTTTGTGCTGTACCCCGTATACACTGCTTATTCACATCAAGAATACTTATTATTTAAAAAAAAAAAAAAAAACAAAAGAAACTTACATCATTACCTATGCTATCATTATAAATGATAAAAATAAATTATTAAAACACTTTCTCTATGCAATAACCTCAATAACAACAACAGCGAATTATGTCGGAAGGGTTATACATTATCATATATATAATTTGCTCGATTGCGATAAGTATGTTTCTCCAATATTTTGTACGGTTGCAAATACATATATAAATATATTTATTTATACGACAACAATTGGTTGATTACGCGACAAGTCCACGTAGTTAGAATATGAAATTAAAAGAATCGAGAATGAATCACACATAAGAATTAAAAATAAAACGAAATACAATAACTTTGACTACATACGTATGTGTATTTTTTAATATATATTATATTGTGTAATTATGTAAATGTTAACTGTATAACAATTGTTTATAATTATTTTTAACAATTCTATTGAAACGGCAATAAATTGAAATATGAAATAAAATATATGAAAAAATGAATACCCATAACTAATGCTGCTTATGAAGAATATGTATATATTTTATTTAATCACTGCGCAGAAACAAACCCCATTTGTAACCCAAATTTGTAGCAAGTGAAAAAATTGTTTTCGTTAAATGAAGGCGCTTGATGAGACAATTAAGTGCTAATTATATAGATATACATATTATTTAGACATACAAGAACGCATGGTTAAGTGAACAACCATTTACAAAAAAAGATTTATTAAAAACTTAAAAAAAACTGCGCCAAATTGGTTTGGTTTTTACTCGGTTTTCAATGTAAAGGATGTGTCCGTCTCTTGCAGCATGTTTTCCAGACGCAAGCCCAACTGCCGTCGCTGCATGTCAACCTTCAGCACGGAGGCAATTATGCGATCCCCAATGCTAAGATCACAATTATTCATATGGCTTTTGTGTATGAGACCATCACGTTCCACACCAATGTCCACGAAGGCGCCAAAGTGCGTTACATTGGTGACTGCGCCTAGTGAAGAGTTAAAGCAGCAAAGAGTTATTATTTGTAAGTTATATTCTTTTTTATTTTGGATGTAATAACTCACCTGTGACCACATCACCGATGCTGAGCTCATCCAGACGGGTAAGACCCTGCTTGAATAACGGCCGTTTGTCCAGATCGGCGCGGTAATCCTGCAGCAGCTCGCGCTGAAGGGCAAACAGCACAAACTTTAACTGAAAGCAGCAAGCGGAATTAGAGGACGATCATTAATGGTATAGGTACAACTATGCTTACCCGTTCCATGTGCAGCTTGTGCTGCTCGGCCAGCTGTTCGAGATTGTGCTGCGACTTGCTGAACTCCTTGATGCGCTGCATAAAGCTAGCCTTGCCAATGTCCGAGAGTTTTAACTCACATTCCTGTATAATGCTGTAAGACCAACGAAATTTTTATAGTTTTCAATTTCGTACATGTTGAATAGAGGAACATTTTCAATTTCTTGATAAATATGTCGCCCAAAATGAAGGTCAGTGAGCTCAAGAAGCTATACGTAGAGCGTTGGAGTTATCCGCCGGCACAGAAGTTGCCCAAGATTCGTTTTATTGCTTGTGGCAAAAATCCCAATTATGGGATCCCGAAGACTAATATGCCGTGCTGGAAGTCTCCAATGGGCATGACAGCGGATGCACGTTACGGCCCCTGTTGGGATTATCCACCAGAACGTTACAGGCGTCGTCCATTGCCGCCGCCATGTCGCGGTGCCACTATTCCGGCTAACTTCCTTATGCCAAGTTTTGATCACTGTCAGACTATTTACACACGTTGCGATTACCGCCTGGAGCAGTGTGTGCATCAGCAGATACTGCTCATTGAGCAACTATTTGCGAATCTAGAGGGTCAGCTGGCAGATGCCAAGACGCTGCAAATAGAGATGGCCAAACAAATGCGCTATCAATCCATACGCCGTCGCCTACTGATTGGATCTGCTTGTGGCATAAAGATCTATCCGGAGTACCTAAGCCAGATGGCAGAAACACGCGCGCTTTGCGAATTTCAAAAGGCCCATAATGCTATCAAACAATCCAAGTAAACTATGTTATACATTCAAAATGCCATTAGCCCTTCTTTGCATCTTGCAGCGCTGAGCTGGCTGCTGCTGTTTTGGTCATACGTGACGCCATGCCTGAGCTGCGGAAGCGTTTGGACAAGCTGGACCGCACGGTGGACAGTCCGTATCTTATAAATCTGGAAACGGTGCTGCAAACTATACAAGATCTCTACGATTACTTTTTTGAGGTGGTGCGCAAGTACAAGACTTGGGCACAGCTAATCGATGCCGCCCAAGAGCACTCCATCGAAGACTATTTGGCCCTGCTGCGCAGTGAACGCGACTTCGAGAGCTTTAAACGCGCTGGTACCGAACACTGCACCTGCAAGCGTTGCCGAAACAAAAATCCACTGGAGCCGTATCTGCCCTGCTGGTGTCAGGGATGCGATCGTCGCAATAAAGATGTTAAGCTGGTGCTGCGTCACTCAGAAATTAAGGCTCAACTGGATTCGAGCGATAGTGGACAAATGGAGAAGCAAAGTGACACCTCAGTACTGCAGGCCGAGTTAGACAAGTTGAATGAGGATTTAAGTTAGTTTTAAAAATTTGGAAATGTGCCGAAATTACGCATTTTCCTTTCTTTTTTTCTGGCGAAATAAAATATATTTTGTGTAACTTACGCTTCCGCCAATTTGTAGCTTTCCGGATGCACCCAGGTGCAGTCGAGCGGATTAGTTATCTTTCCACCTACACTAAGCGGTTCAATGCGAACGAAACCGGCGCATTGAACAAAAGTCTTCTCTCCTATGCTGCGTACAGCGAGTAGATCCTTGCGCGACTGAAACGGACCCTTTTGGTTGCGATATTCAATGATTTTCTCGGCTTTCTTCTCAGAGAGACCAGCAATGTGTCTGCATTATAAAATTATTGCTATACATGTAGATTATTGGGGTCTATGTTACCTACTTTAGCACACTGAGGCTGGCTGTGTTTAGATCCACGCCCACATAGCTCACACACTCGGAGACAACATCGTTCAGTGTTTCTGTAAGCGTTTTCTCGTTCACGTCGTGCTGATACATACCAACGCCCAAGTGGCGTGGCTCAATCTTCACGTACTCACTGAGCGGATCATTCAGGCGACGTGCAATGGACACTAAAAAGATTTTAGATTATGATTTGGTCTTTCAAGTGGTTGACATTTTGTGCACTACAAACCTGCGCTAATTTCATTCATATCCATCTTGGGAAACTCTTTGCTAGCCACATCGCTGCAAGAGTAAATGGAGGCGCCATTCTCGTTTACAATACTATAGCGAATGCTGCGACTGTCCAAAATGCCTGCCTGGAACAGAGATGTCAGCCACATCTCTGTGTCACGGCAGGCAGTGCCGTTTCCTAGAGCAATGACGCCACAACTATAATATATCAAAAGACAATTTAATAATAAATGACATAATTATACGAAGTAATCGAATTACTTGTATTTGCTTAGAAGCTGTACCAGCTTTTTTTCGGCTTCCGTTCGATTGGCATGTCGTCCATGCGGGTAAACGACTCCTGTTTCCAGCACATCGGCTGTCTCTGATATAAGCGCCAATTTGCAGCCATTTATGTAGCCTGGATCAATGCCCAATATCCGTTCACCTTTCAACGGCGACATCAACAACAGTTGCTTTAAATTTTTCCCAAAAACTTCAATGGCTGCCCGGGTAGCCTTTTCCTTAAGTTCGGCCCGCACCTGACGGCAGAGCAGCGGTTGCACTAGCAAGAGGTTTTCTTATTACAATTGTTGCTTGATGTTGTTCTGTAGCTTACATTTCTTTGTGTAGCACTCTTCCAGTGCACGAGTGAATACCTCCTTACGCAAAGGATACTGTAGACCTTCGGACATGTACTCTTGCGATATAAAACGCATGAGCTCATTCTTTAAATAATCGCTAGTCTCCACTTTTACTGAGAGGAATTTATGTTTTTCGCCTCGATTAATGGCCAGGGTTTGATGTGGCTTAATTGTCTTTATATCGCATTGAAAATTAAAATAGTTCTCGAATTTGGAACTGTCCAGCTTCTTGTCCGCAATGCCACTAGAAGCAGGTTTACTGCTAGCCGCCGCCTTTGAGGCTGTCGTCTTTTTAGCTTTGCTGCACTTGAGCACAATACGCTGCACGTTTTGTCTGGAAATTAAAAATTAAGATTTTAGCGGGTATGTAGATATGTCCAGCTCTTGTTCTGTTCTTACAGCCGACGTAGTTCCTCCAGAATCCTTGTGTTCTTGCTTATGTTGTGTATAATAATGTTGCATATTCCCGCCATTACCAGCTCTTCTGTGGCCAAGTCCTTGTTGGTCGGGTCAACAACCGAGAACAGCTGCACTTTTGGCGCTGTTCCAAACAGTAAGGCATCAGCATAATGTTGTAGTCCCAAAGCCTTGGCACGCTCTGCCAAGGTGCCCTTGCTAGCCGGTTTATAAGGTGCATACAAAAATTCAAGTTCTTCATTGGTCTTAGCGCACAGCAGCTCCTCACGTATTTCAGTATTGATCACATTCTCGCGCTCTAGCTGATTGACGATGTTCTCTGCCTTCTTCCGCAGATCCACAATCTCAGTGTAAGTGTTTCGTATGTCACGCAATCGATCTGGTGTTATATGATCCACCAAATCTCGTCGATAGCTAACAATGGACACATAAATACCATGATATAAATATCAAGAAATACTATTTTTTAAATATACCGGCATATAAATGGAATGGTATTCTCATTCTCGAAAAGCTGAACAATGTTGCGTGCTGCTGTGGGTTGGATTTGTTCTGTCTCGGCTAAGAGTTCATGTATGTTCCAAACTTTGCGTCGCTCCCAGAATGAGCTGCGACCTGTAGAGGTACTAGAAGTTACTGGAGTTAGGCTTCGTGCGCCTCCATCTAGCTCTGATGCTATTGATAAAGGGTGTTCGACGGCTGCTTCGTTCACATCGTTGCTTTGATTGGGAATTGCATTTTCTTTGTCCTTTTTCGCGCGCTTTTTCTTTGCAGGTGCGTCGTCTTTGCAAACACTGCTTGCGGGTTCGGTTTTACGTTTTCTTGTATCCCTAATGTTGATATAAATTTGTAATTTATATTGTTTATCAAATGTTGTTTAAATATGCAAAGGCTTACGAGCCAGATGCTACTACTGCTGCTGCCCGATCTATAAAACGACGTCGTGTCTCTGTTGGCCTGTATTCATCGTTCTCTTCAGCTCCAGCGGGATCATCTTCCGAGTCGGATATCTCAACAATTACCGATTTTTTAGCTGCCAGACGGCGCGGTCTTGAAGACATGTTAGCTGGTCATAGAAAGAAATCAACAAGCGAGTTAGTTTTGTTGCTGAGCACATTTGCAGTTATCGTTACACGAAATACCCATGTGCTCAAGTATTAGACGGTATTTGATTGCTAACATTGGCATCGATACCATTCTTTTGCAAATTTGCTGTTATGAATATAGATGTACTCATATTTAAACAGTTGCGCGTTACAGATGTCTGGCCGACAACAGTTTCATGCATATCCGTTAAGTTGGTGTGGGAAGTTTACATATTTAAGGAATTCAATATATTTTATTAGGGACACATGGATATCATTAAGTAAGTACAACATTGTTGTTGATCTGGGTCCGCTGCAAAATGCCTACAATATATAAAATACAACTTGTCAATAAGAAGGCGGGTCATTATGTGGGCATTTACTAAATTATTATCCACTAAAGCTTAGATAAATCGCAATATTTAAAATCTCAATTCGCGTCATCCAAGTGCTGCGAAAGGAGCAATCGGTGATTTGGAGCATGGAGAATGTGTTGACGGTCACGTTTTAGATACTCAGATACTTCAGCACAACGTCACTTCTTAATACAGAAAAGTAACAAGTGTGAAAACTGTCACGCGGCGCAGAAAATGTAATTGATGTAGAGCGTATTTTCGACATTACTTTTTAAGACTTAGAGCCGCAAACATTTCTAAACGGAAAATTTAAATTTGTGTTTTAACATAATTTGCTTTGTAAAAAAATAATTTGACCGGTGTAAACTCTTGGACGCTGCGGCATGGCAAACCAAGTGAATTGGGCTGATGCTAATCTAGTCAAAAGTCTTAACGAACAGAATCGTTATATTTATGACATGGAGAATGACATTCAGGAAATGCAACAATATTACGAAAATGAGGTGGAGCAGTCCAAGTACAATGAAGAAGTCCTGAAGGTAAGTCAGCATTTCTGGGTGTTTTGTTATCGAGAGCTAACATCAATTGCTTTCAGTGTCGCTGCAATGAGCTCCAACAACAAGTGCAGACCCTCCAGCCGGCGCTGCAGCGTGCCGACCAGATGCAAACGGAGATCGATGTTTTACGCAATGAGCTGCGAAAACGTGACTTGGCTTTAAATGCCTACGATTGCCAGTACCAGCAGCTAATGGTAAGCATTGTTAATCAGAGGGATATTCGATTTTTTTGTCATTGTGCCTCTGTATCCTTCCCAAGTATAAAACTAAAATGTTCAAGAAATCTGGGTATCGTTTCCTAGATGAACTGATAGAAAGTTGCAGTGATAGTTGTTTCAAGAACACCGGATTAGAGGATGAAGGCGATGTGACATGTTAACGCCGTGTCCCTTCTGTAGTTGAATTAGAAAAAAAAAATTATAAGTGCATAAAATATATAAGTTTTAAAAGCATAAAGGGGATGAGAGGAAAGTCGTTAGGGTTCGTCTGGATTGTTGACGGCTTAAGCACATGTATATTTCTCCCTGTCACTTTTCCAAGCCCTGGCATTCAGTTTCAATCCACAACTACTTATAATGATTTTCCTCTCTTATACCTTGTTTTATATTTCACACACATTATAGACCGTCGTCTGTGAAATCAACCAAAAGTATGGAAATCACCGCGGTGACAGTCCCTCATTTAATATTCCAGACTTTCCAGATGTTGGAGATGATCTGATCTTGTACACGAGTGCCACCATAAAACTCATCGTGAAAGACATGACCAAAGAAGAAGAAGATTGCTTCGAGCAAATCAACGAGGATAAGTACTTTGGAGGTCAGAATATCAACAATATAGAAGACTGCATACATGAGATGAATCGCCTGCGGAATTTGCTAAGGCAAAAGGATAAACAGTTAGGGAATTTGATAGAGGAGAATGTGTACATGTGGGAATCTGCTGTCGAAAGCAAAAGGCGACTCAACCAATTGAATCGGAGAGTGTGTGAACTTCATAGTGCCACAAAGTATATGGAGGAGGGTACGAGCGAGAGCATTGGATTAATACAGGATATTGACGATGCTGCCAGGGGGAACGATAACTTTATGGACAAGGTCAACATAAAAGGAGCTGAGCCTCAAGTACTCACGCATTCAAAGAAACAGCATTATTGTAAATCTACGGAATTAAAACATTTGGATAGTTAGCTTTCCAGCTACTCTTATCTTATCATGCTGCGTACATCGGATTAGAACCTTGCGCGACTGGAACGCACCTTTTTGTGTGCGATGCTCATTGATCTTGGCCTACTCGGCGAGACGGACAATATGTCTGCATGATCAAATTGTTACTTATAGATCCCAATGATCCAATCCCACATCGATCAGCTGTTCTCATTCGTTGGGCTGATACATGCCCTACACTCAAATAACGTGGCTTAATCTTCATTGGGGTGCTGTGTGCCGACAAATATTAATATTAAATCACTAGCGGTACACAAATACACGCGATCTTTGGAGCTATTGGGTCATCTTTGCAGGCACTGCTTTCATGTTTGATTCTATGTTTCTTGTCAATGCATATTGTTTATTAATTGTTATTTAAATAAACAAAATTCTTATGCCCTAGATGCTGTCGCAATTCTTAAAGCAATGTCGTGTTTCATTGTTCACCTGAACTTTAACAGAAGTCGGATAGTTAACTATTGTAGTACTATGGGCATATTTGACAGAAATTTAAAGAAATTCACAGGCGAGCAATATTGGATAAAATTCTTTTATTCAATTGCAGTTTTCGTTATACAAAACTAATGCAATAGCAGACACCGTATTAATTGGTAAAATTAGCATCGATACCAGTCATATTTGCTGTTATCGATATTAATGTACTAACAGCTGTAACAGCTTCACGCAACAGCTGGGCGGCAAAAGTTTCATGTCTGCCCATTAAGGTGGTTTGGGATATTAATCAATTAAAATAATGCAATATAGTTTATTAAGTGCTCAATTAATTTTATACATTTGCAGTTTTCGTTATACGAAAACTCATGCAATAGTCGATACCGTATTTTATTGGAAACATTGGAATCGATACCATTCTTTTGCATCTTTGCTGTTATCGATATTGATGTACTCATATATAAGAAACAGCTGCACGTAACAGTTATCTAGGCGGCAAAAGTTTCATGTCTGCCCGTTAAGTTAATGTGGGATATTTATCAATTAAAATAATGCAATATAGTTTATTAAGTGCTCAATTAAGGTGCTATAGGTTGCTATTGCGGCAGCAAGCACATTTTATCAACCGTTGCTACAGTGATGATATCAGAAACATTGGTATTTTGGCACACATTGACGCAGGTACTAAAGCGTTGCAATGATTATAAAATGTATCATTAAAATCGTATACTGTTTAATTTGTAGGCAAAACCACAACAACGGAACGCATGCTTTTCTATGCAGGGAAGACTCGATCTTTGGGTGAGGTGCATCGCGGCAATACGGTTACAGATTACCTTACACAAGAGCGCGAGCGAGGCATCACTATTTGCAGCTCAGCAGTTACATTTGCCTGGAATGGTAAGCGGTGCGTGTCCAGAAAAACAATGTTGTAACTATGCTTCTAACACGGCTTTTACTTAGTATTAATCTGCTAGACACGCCCGGACATATTGATTTCACGATGGAGGTGGAGCAGTCTCTATATGCTGTGGACGGCGTAGTTGTTGTCTTAGACGGCTCGGCTGGCGTGGAAGCTCAAACAGTTACCGTGTGGACACAGGCAGACAAGCACAGGCTGCCGCGGCTTGTTTTCGTTAATAAAATGGATCGTTCAGATGCTATTTTTGACAAATGCATTGACGATTTAAAGGCGAAGCTAGATGCTAAGCCCATTTGCACGCAGCTCCCGGCGAAGAACGTTGACGGACAGTTAGGTGAGCTCGATGGAAAGACTAAAGATAGCAATTTAATTTGTTCAAATGCAATATCTTACAGGCATATATGATGTAATTACATTGGAGCAGTTGACTTGGCAACAGAACGATTTTGGTCGAACTTATAGTATTGCTAAACTAGAATCATCTTTTGAAATTCGTGAATTGCATGAAAAACGCAATGAACTAATCGATCAGTTATCCGGAGTCGACGACGAGCTAGCTGAGGTTGTCATTAGCACTGAGAGTTTTGACAAAGTCAGCAATGAGTTAATTGTTCAAGCCCTGCGGCGCGCCACATGCCAGCAGAAGGTTGTGCCCGTGCTGCTGGGCTCTGCTTATAAAAATATTGGCATACAACGTTTAATGGATGCCGTAAATGCTTATTTGCCAACACCAAAGGAACGCAATCAGATATATAACTGTTTTGGGTAAGTACCCAATAGTTAGTTTTCAACCACCACAGTGTTACCTAATTGCAGAGATGATCTTGCGGGTAAGGTTTTTAAAATTGTCCACGACAAGCAGCGTGGACCTCTTACTCTGGTACGCATGCTGCGCGGCGAGTTGAAGCGTGGAATGCGTGTGCTCTCTTCCCGTGGACAAGCGGAGGTTATAGCGAAAATCTATGAGCCACTGGCTGATGAATACCGAGAGGTGAGCTCCGTCCGAGCAGGTGATGTGGCCATATGTGCGGGCCTTAAGGTAAGTCTTATATATATAATTGACTTACGATGGACAGCATCTTCTACAGTCAACAGTTACTGGTGATCTGCTTACATCCAGTCATACGTCCCTGAAGAATGCACAGAAACGTCTGGTTCAGAGTCGTGAGGCGGCAGCTCCACAGTATGATGAGGACGAGTTGGATGTTAACCATGAGCTGTTTTCAATTGAGCCCAAAATTCCTGATGCTGTCTACTTTTGCTCCATCGAGCCGCCCAGCTTATCAACGCAAACAGCCATGGAACAAGCGCTCAAACAACTACAGCGTGAAGATCCCAGTCTGCGGGTAAGCTACGATACAGTTACTGGGCAAACTGTGCTTGGCGGCATGGGTGAATTACACATGGACATCATCAAATCGCGTCTGCTAAGTGAGTACAAAATTGATGTTGATCTGGGTCAGCTACAAATTGCCTACAAGGAGACTATCGAAACGCCGGCCATAACAACTTTAAGTGTGGAAAAAGATATTGCGGGCAGTAAGCAAAATGTAAATATAACGCTACAACTTGCCAATAATCAGAACGAGCTGTTCAGGTATGTCCTCGCTGTGGGTCATTATGTGGGCATTCACTAAATTATTATCCTCTAAAGCTTAGATAAATCGCCAGAGAACGTTCAAAATCTCAATGCACTGCGTCCTCGCGTCCTTCAAGTGCTGCGAAAAGGAGCAATCGGTGCTTTGGAGCGGGGACCACGTGTTGGCGGTCAAGTTGTAGATACTCAAATACGTCTGCACAATGTCACTGTGGGACGGGGCACTGCCGATTCATTTGTCATGGCGGCGGCGGCACAGTGCGTGCAAAAGGTATGTCCTAATTCAATTTTGTTTTTATTACGTTTCATTTGATTTGATTGCTGCAGCTGCTGTGTATAAGCGGCACACGGCTTCTGGAGCCTATCATGGCCATGCAAATTGTGGCGCCCAATGAACGTATATCTGGGATTATAGCGGATCTCTCTAGGCGGCGAGCGCTCATAAAAGACGTAATGCCTAAGGGAGATAGGAATAAGGTAAGTTTATGCGATTAATTAATTGTAATCAGTAGTTTATCTTTTTTTAGCTTATTTTGGTGAATGCTCCCTTGGCCGAGCTTTCCGGATATTCCAGTGCACTACGAACCATTAGCTCTGGCACGGCCAGCATGACAATGCAACCCTGTGGTTTTTCGGAAATGAACGCCGCGGATGAGTCGTTAGCTGTACGCCGGGCCCAGGGATTAGATTAACATAATTCTGCACCATTTATTGTCTAGTTTTATTTAATGTAGATCACAGTAAGCTGGGTTGGGAGGCTTACAAGTTCTTAGTACATTACTAAATAGTATAGTACAAAAGAAAATGTGAAAATTATCGCACGTGGAATATTATAAAATTTGGTGATAAAATTTATGTCGTTCGTATTTTCGGTTAAACTCTTTAAACGGTCCATACATAGACATTACAAAATCAACTGAAAGTTTTCTTCTATTTAAGCTGTAAACTACCGGTGCAAGCTCTTGGACGCTGCGGCATGGCATACTCTACGCAGAAAGTGTTCTTTCATGTGCCGTTTATGAACGAGACGCTTGAATTTTATTGCCAAGACCCATGTGTCAAGCTAAAAAGTTATCCGTCTACAATCGATGATCGCTCGTGGGCAGCCAGTGACGATAAAAAGTCTCGTTTTGTGTCCGATCTTGTAGGTTGCAATACACCGTCGATCCGGCGCAAGGATGAAAGTGGCGGAAATCAAAAGCCCGGTCCGGCAGGCCAAGACTATCCACAGCAGCAGAACGGTTATGGAGGTCCAGAACAGGGACAGAACCAGCGAGGTTATGACGGCCAAGGACAGGACCAGGGCGGTGATGGAGGTCAAGGACAGGACCAGGGCGGTTATGGCGGTCAAGAACAGGACCAAGGGGGCTATGGCGGTCCAGAACAAGACGGCCGGGGACAGGGCGGATGGAGTGGTTGAGACTTAAGTCAAGGGGCGGACGGTGTGGGGCGGTCGGCGAGACTCAAAAATAGGCTTGATGGTGATCAGGGTTCGGTCTGGGTTAAGGTCAGGGAAATATGATTACTGATATCCATACCTTAAAGTCCGGGTGGTTGGTGTGGAGGGGGTCCATTCCAGGGACTGAAAGGCCGTGACGGCGCAGAATCAGGAGTGTCAAGGCCCCAGCGACTGGAGGAAGACCGAGTAATAGTCAATGCGCCTCAGAAGAGCCAGGGCAAAAACACCAGGATCTAGGCGTACTAAGCTAAGAGGTCCGCGTCGGAGTCGAAGCCCAGGACGACGAAGTTGAGATGAAGTATACGACTTAAAGGCATGTATAGATTGACAGCATCGCGATTGGTCCAGAAAAAAGGACCAAGTCGAGTCTTAACGAACAGGCCTGTTATATTTGTGACATGGAGAATGGCATTCAGGAAATGCAGGATTTGCAAACACATTGGGGAAGTCCTAAAGGTAAGCCGGCAAGTATTTGTCTTTTTTTTCACAAGCTAACAGCAACTACTTTCAGTGTCGCTGCAACAAGTGCTCACCCAATCGGGACTGCAGTGCACAGACCTTATGCAAATGAAAATCGATGTTTTATGCAACGAGTTGCGAAAACTTTACTACGCTTTTAATGCCTAAGGTTCCCAGTGCCAGCAGCTAATGATTTGATTTTTATGTGTCGATGCATGCCAAAGCATAAAACTGAGCGTTTAAGAAATCTGATAGTTGCAGTGATAGTTGTTTCAAGGACACTGAGATGGAGGATGATGGAGATATAACATGTTAATGCCGTGCCAAAAATGATTTTATGTCCAGCCCAAAAGACGTTTAATACTTTTAAATCTCTAGTTGAATATAAAAAAATTATAAGTGCACAAATATGAATTAGTGTACGGGATGAGAGGAAAGTCGTTCGGCTGCGTCTCTGGATTGCTATCGGTTTAAGCACACGACTATTTCTTAAGCTCTCTAATGATTCTCCACTTATCCCTTGTTTTATATTCCGCACACAATTTACTTATTTAAAACTGTCATCCGAACCAAAAGCACGGAAGCCTTTTATATGTGTGCCATCGTGTGATTTGGTGGGAGGAGAATAGTGCATCTGCGAAGCTCCTCTGAAGAGCATTAAGTGCCTCAACCATTTGGATCAGAAGGTACTATATGGGGTAGAATATTTTAATTATACAGAATATAGCGATGTTGCTAGGAAGCGACTGCTTAACGGACAAAACCAACAGCATGAAAGCGGCAAAATTAAGCGCAATGGAAAACGGGTGAAGTAACGGGGACTTGAGGCGGAATATGTGTAGGAGCAATGAAACAGCATTGGGCATTAAAGGATGCGCCTACGGATGCAGCAAAGAGGTGAGTAAGCCACAGGGAAGACTTGTAACAGACTAAAAAATTAAAAATTACAAGGTTCCATATAGACATAGGAAATATAACGACCTGTAAAAATAGTTAATAAATGAATGTACGTATTTTGTGTTCTACTTATTTGGAAGAAAATGAAAAAAGTAAATACAGCCCGGTGAAGGCGCGACTTGACTTGTAGAATAACTAAGAATGTAATGTAGTTATTATTGAATGTAACTATCCCTCTCCCTCTGAATAACCCACAAAATTTGTAAAATCACATATTGAAATGGTCAACAAATGTCACTAAATTGATCTGGATTCCATGAATGGAGGACTAACGATTTACAATGTAGATGCATGATTTTGTCCAGAAGGAAGCTTCTCCGTAAACGGTGTATGGAATACAGCTGTATGCGCCTCCATCTAGCTCTGAAGCTATCGACAAGGGACTTCTACGCTGTCATTGTTGTGCTTTTTAGCGCCTTTTCTTCGCCACTGCGCCAGTGCGTCGTCTTAACAGGAACTACTTTTTGGGTCGGTTATATTATTTCTTCTGCTATTATAGTTGATATGAATTGTATTTGTAAATAATTATGAAAGTGCAAGTGCAAGTGCTCGCTTGCAGCTTCTAGTGAAAAGATGGAGATTGAGCTTGTCAATAATTGGAGCGAGCTCTTCGTGTGTATCCCGAATTTGTCATTATGTGAGCATTCACTAAATTATTATCGACTAATGCTTCGATAAATCGCTGGAGAACGTGCAATGCACGTCTCAATGCACTGCGTCTTCGCGTCCTTCAAGTGCTGCGCAAAGGAGCAATCGAAGCTTTGGAGCATGGACCACGCTCGTTGTAGATACTCAGCTACATTTGCGCATTGTCACTGTGGAACGTGGCACTCCTGATACATTTCTTATTTACGTTAGCTGGGTTTTTGCGATGTACGGCGGACGGAAAACACTGGCGTGATTGCTGTCTATGTCTATTTAACATGTATCACAGTAAGCTGGGTACTAACTGAGTACCTGTATGTTTCATACAATTTCTTAGTACAATACAGAATAATACAGTACAGTAACAAATGTGAAAATTGTCGCACGTGGAATATTAGAAAATTTGGTGATACAATTGATGTCGGACGTATTTTCGATACTTCTTTTTAAACTGTCCAGCCATAAACATTTCAAAAGAAAAAATTGAAATTTGTGTTCTAAAATAATTCGCTTTGTAAACTCGACCGGTGCAAGCTCTTGGACGCTGCGGCATGGCGTTCTCTACGCAGAAAGAGTTTTTCCATGTGCCGTTTATGAACGAGACGCTTGAGTTTGATTGCCAGGACGCTTGTGTTAAGTTAAAAAGCTATCCATCAACATTCGATGATCGCTCGTGGGCAGCCGATGAGGACAAAAAGTCACGTTTCGTGTCCGATCTGGTAGCTTGCAATACACCGTTAGTTTTGCGCCAAGATGACGGTAGTGGTGGCCCCGGCGGTGGCGCACCTGGTGGCAGAGCGGGTTATGGGCCTGGCGGCAGAGCTGCCAGTGGACCTGGAGGCAGAGGTCGCACCGGACCTGATTATGATGGGCCAACTGGCGGCAAAGCGGGAAAACCTGGTCAGAAAGGGCAGGACTATGGTAGAGGACCTACGGGTAAGCGAGGACAGGGGCCCGGAGGCTACGGGGATCCAGGACAGCAAGGACCAGGTGGTCGGGGTGGTCCAGGACAGGGCCCAGGTCGTTATGGTGGTCCCAGAGAAGATGGGCAGGGTCCAGGTCCCGGCCAGAGGGGACAGGCTGGTCGACGTGGTTCTAGCGTTCCTGGACAGGGTGGTGATCGGGCCGCGTACGGAGGACCGGAAAGAGGTCCTGGTCAGGGTCCAGGGGGTCGAGGCGTCGCTGGACCAGGTCAGGCTGGCTATGGAGGTCCGGGGCAAGGAGGCCAAGGGCCTGGCGGTCGGGGCGGAACTGGACCGGGCCAGGCCGGCTATGGTGGTCCGGGTCAACAGGGACAGGGGCCAGGAGGTCGAGGCGGACCTGGACCAGGGCAAGAGGGCCAGGGGCCAGGCGGTCGTGGGGGAACTGCACCAGGTCAGGCCGGATATGGAGCTCCAGGTCCAGGCCAGGCCGGCTATGGTGGTCCGGGTCAACAAGGCCAGGGGCAAGGAGGTCCAGGTCAACAGGGACAGGGGCCAGGTAGACCGAGTCAACAGGGACAAGGGCCAGGTGATCGAGGAGCAGCAGGGCCAGGACAGGCCGGCTATGGTGGACCGGGTCAGGGGCCAGGCGGCCGAGGCGGAAGTGGGCCAGGCCAAGCTGGCTATGGAGGACCGGGTCAACAGGGCCAGGGGCCAGGCGATCGAGGAGCAGCTGGACCAGGCCAGGCTGGTTTTGCAGGTCCGGGTCAACAGGGCCAGGGGCCAGGTGGTCCGGGTCAGCAGGGTCAGGGACCAGGTGGTCGAGGAGCAGCTGCCCCAGGACAAGCCGGATATGGAGGTCCAGGACAAGAGGGCCAGGGGCCAGGCAGTCCTGGCGGGGCTGGGCCAGGTCAGGCTGGCTATGGTCAAGCGGGCCAGGGGCCAGGTGGTCAGGGACCTGCTCCTGGTCAGGCCGGGTATGGAGGCCCGGGTCAGCAAGGCCCAGGGCCAGGTGGTCCGGGACAACAAGGCCAAGGACCAGGTGCTCCGGGTCAACAGGGCCTGGAGCCAGGCGGTCGAGGCGGAGCTGGGCCAGGTCAAGCAGGCTATGGAGGTCCGGGCCAACAGGGACAAGGGCCAGGTGGTCCGGGTCAACAGGGCCAGGGGCCAGGTGGTCCGGGTCAACAGGGCCAAGGGCCAGGTGGCTATGGACAAGACGGTCAGGGTCCAGGCGGTCGGGGAGGTCCTGCTACAGGTCAGGCCGGATATGGTGGTCCGGGTCAACAGGGCCAAGGGCCAGGTGGACCGGGTCAACAGGGCCAAGGGCCAGGTGGTCCGGGTCAACAGGGCCAAGGGCCAGGTGGTCCGGGTCAACAAGGCCTGGGACCAGGTGGTCGAGGCGGAGCTGAGCCAGAACAAGAGGGCCAGGGCCCAGGAGGTCGAGGAGGTGCTGGTCCTGGTCAGCCCGGCTATGGAGGTCCTGGACAACAAGGCCAAGGCCCAGGAGGTCCAGGTCAACAGGGCCAGGGGCCAGGTGGTCGAGGAGTAGCTGGGCCAGCCCAAGCCGGTTATGGAGGTCCAGGACAAGAGGGACAAGGTCGAGGCGGACCTGGGCCAGGCCAGGCCGGCTTTGGAGGACCGGGTCAACAAGGCCAGGGGCCAGGAGGTGCGGGTCAACAAGGCCAGGGGCCAGGTGGTCCTGGTCAACAAGGCCAGGGGCCAGGTGGTCCTGGTCAACAAGGCCAGGGGCCAGGTGGTCCTGGTCAACAAGGCCAGGGGCCAGGTGGTCCGGGTCAACAAGGCCAGGGGCCAGATGGTCGAGGGGGAGCTGGACCAGGTCAGGCAGGTTATGGAGGTCCTGGACAACAGGGCCAGGGGCCAGGTGGTCAAGCTGGAGCTGGGCCGGGCCAAGCAGGCTATGCTGGTCCGGGACAAGAAGGACAGGGTCCAGGTGGTCGTGGAGGTCCTGGGCCAGGGCAGGCCGGCTATGGAGCTCCTGGACAACAAGGTCAGGGGCCAGGAGGTCTGGGTCAGCAAGGCCAGGGGCCAGGAGGTCCGGGTCAACAAAGCCAGGGCCCAGGTGGTCGAGGTGGAGCTGGACCAGGTCAGGCAGGTTATGGAGGTCCTGGTCAACAGGGTCAGGGGCCAGGTGGTCAAGTTGGAGCTGGGCCGGGCCAAGCAGGCTATGCTGGTCCGGGACAAGAAGGACAGGGTCCAGGTGGTCGAGGAGGTCCTGGGCCAGGGCAGGCCGGCTATGGAGGTCCTGGACAACAAGGCCAAGGGCCAGGAGGTCCGAGTCAACAGGGCCAGGGGCCAGGAGGTGCGGGTCAACAAGGCCAGGGGCCAGCTGGTCGGGGCGGTCCTGGACAGGGTCAGGCCGGCTATGGAGGCCCAGGACAAGAAAGCCAGGGGCCAGGCAGTCCGGGTCAACAGGGGCAGGGGCCAGGTGGTCGAGGAGTAGCTGGCCCAGGTCAAGCCGGTTATGGAGGTCCAGGACAAGAGGGACAGGGTCGAGTACCTGGGCCTGGACAGGCCGGATATGGAGGTCCAGGTCAACAGGGTCAGGGTCCGGGTCAACAGGGTCAAGGGCCAGGTGGTCCAGGTCAACAGGGCCAGGGGCCAGGCGGCACAGGCGGAGCTGGGCCAGGACAGACCGGCTTTGGAGGTCCGGGACAGCAGGCCCAGGGGCCAGGTGGTCGCGGTGGACCTGCACCCGGCCAAGCCGGCTATGGTGGTCCGGGACAACAGGGTCCGGGTCAACAGGGTCAAGGGCCAGGTGGTCCGGGTCAGCAGGGCCAGGGGCCAGGCGGCACAGGCGGAGCTGGGCCAGGACAGACCGGCTTTGGAGGTCCGGGACAGCAGGCCCAGGGGCCAGGTGGTCGAGGAGCACCTGTTCCGGGCCAAGCCGGCTATGGTGGTCCGGGACAAGAGAGCCAGGGGCCAGGTGGTCGAGGAGGACCTGGTCCAGGCCAGGCTGGATATGGAGGTCCGGGTCAAGAGGACAAGGGTCCAGGCGGTCGAGGCGCACCTGGACCAGGACAAGCCGGATATCAAGGTCCAGGACAAGAAGGCCAGGGTCCAGGCGGTCGAGGCGGCCCTGGGCCAGGACAAGCCGGCTATGTTGGTCCAGGAAAAGAGGGCCAGGGTCCAGGCGGTCGAGTCGGACCTATGCCAGGACAAGCCGGATATGGGGGTCCAGAACAAGACGGTCGAGGTGGAGTTGGTCCAGGCCAGGCCGGTTATGTTGGTCCCGGAAAAGAGGCGCAAGGTCCTGGCGGTCGAGGCGGACCTGGGCCAGGACAAGCCGGATATGGAGGTCCGGGACAAGAGGGCCAAGGACCAGGCGGTCGGGGCGGACCTAGGCCAGGACAAGAAGGCCAGGGTCCAGGTGGTCGAGGCGGACCTGTGCCAGGCCAGGCAGGCTATGGTGGTCCAGGACAAGAGGGTCCAGGCGGTCCTGGTCCAGGACAAGCCGGATATCAAGGTCCAGGACAAGAGGGCCAGGGTCCAGGTGGTCGAGGTGGACCTGGGCCAGGACAAGCCGGATATGTTGGTCCCGGAAAAGACGGCCAGGGTCCAGGCGGTCGAGGCGGACCTGGGCCAGGTCAGGCCGGCTATGGTGGTCCAGGCCAAGAAGGGCAAGGGCCAGGGCCAGGTGGTCGAGGCGAACCTATGCCAGGACAAGCCGGATATGGAGGTCCTGGAAAAGAAGGCCAAGGTCCAGGAGGTCGAGGTGGACCTGGGGCAGGACAAGCCGGATATGGAGGTCCGGGACAAGAGGGCCAGGGTCCAGGCGGTCGAGGTGGACCTGGGCCAGGACAAGCCGGATATAGAGGTCCAGGACAAGAAGGCCTGGGTCCAGGCGGTCGAGGTGGACCTGGGCCAGGACAAGCCGGATATGGAGGTCCAGGACAAGAGGGCCAGGGTCCAGGCGGTCGAGGCGGACCTGGGCCAGGACAAGCCGGATATAGAGGTCCAGGCCAAGAAGGCCAGGGTCCAGGCGATCGAGGTGGACCTGGGCCAGGACAAGCTGGATATGCAGGTCCGGGACAAGAGGGCCAGGGTCCAGGCGGTCGAGGCGGACCTGGGCCAGGACAAGCTGGATATGGAGGACCAGGACAAGAGGGCCAGGGTCCAGGTGGTCGAGGTGGACCTGGGCCAGGACAAGCCGGATATGTTGGTCCTGGAAAAGACGGCCAGGGTCCAGGCGGTCGAGGCGGACCTGGGCCAGGTCAGGCCGGCTATGGTGGTCCAGGTCAAGAAGGGCAAGGGCCAGGGCCAGGTGGTCGAGGCGAACCTATGCCAGGACAAGCCGGATATGGAGGTCCTGGAAAAGAAGGCCAAGGTCCAGGAGGTCGAGGCGGACCTGGGCCAGGACAACCCGGTTATGGTGGTCCAGGACAAGAAGGCCAGGGTCCAGGCGGTCGAGGTGGACCTGGGCCAGGACAAGCCGGATATGGAGGTCCGGGACAAGAGGGCCCGGGTCCAGGCGGTCGAGGCGGACCTGGGCCAGGACAAGCCGGATATAGAGGTCCAGGACAAGAAGGCCAGGGTCCAGGCGGTCGAGGTGGACCTGGGCCAGGACAAGCCGGATATGGAGGTCCGGGACAAGAGGGCCAGGGTCCAGGCGGTCGAGGCGGACCTGGGCCAGGACAAGCCGGATATAGAGGTCCAGGACAAGAAGGCCAGGGTCCAGGCGGTCGAGGTGGACCTGGGCCAGGACAAGCCGGATATGCAGGTCCGGGACAAGAGGGCCAGGGTCCAGGCGGTCGAGGCGGACCTGGGCCAGGACAAGCTGGATATGGAGGACCAGGACAAGAGGGCCAGGGTCCAGGTGGTCGAGGTGGACCTGGGCCAGGACAAGCCGGATATGTTGGTCCCGGAAAAGACGGCCAGGGTCCAGGCGGTCGAGGCGGACCTGGGCCAGGTCAGGCCGGCTATGGTGGTCCAGGTCAAGAAGGGCAAGGGCCAGGGCCAGGTGGTCGAGGCGAACCTATGCCAGGACAAGCCGGATATGGAGGTCCTGGAAAAGAAGGCCAAGGTCCAGGAGGTCGAGGCGGACCTGGGCCAGGACAACCCGGTTATGGTGGTCCAGGACAAGAAGGCCAGGGTCCAGGCGGTCGAGGTGGACCTGGGCCAGGACAAGCCGGATATGGAGGTCCGGGACAAGAGGGCCAGGGTCCAGGCGGTCGAGGCGGACCTGGGCCAGGACAAGCCGGATATAGAGGTCCAGGACAAGAAGGCCAGGGTCCAGGCGGTCGAGGTGGACCTGGGCCAGGACAAGCCGGATATGGAGGTCCGGGACAAGAGGGCCAGGGTCCAGGCGGTCGAGGCGGACCTGGGCCAGGACAAGCCGGATATAGAGGTCCAGGACAAGAAGGCCAGGGTCCAGGAGGTCGAGGCGGACCTGGTCCAGGACAAGCCGGTTATGGTGGTCCGGGTCAGCAAGGACAGGGCCCAGGTGGTAGAGGTGGACTTGGTCCAGGACAAGAGGGCCAGGGTCCAGGCGGTCGAGGTGGACCTGGGCCAGGACAAGCTGGATATGTTGGTCCCGGAAAAGACGGCCAGGGTCCAGACGGTCGAGGCGGACCTGGGCCAGGTCAGGCCGGCTATGGTGGTCCAGGACAAGAAGGGATGGGGCCAGGTGGTCGAGGAGAACCTGTGCCAGGGCAAGCAGGCTATGGAGGTCTCGGAAAAGATGGGCTGGGTCCTGGAGGCCGAGGCGGACCTGGGCCAGGACAAGCCGGTTATGGGGGTCCGGGACAACAGGGCCAGGGGCCAGGTGGTAGAGGCGGACCTATGCCAGGACAAGCCGGCTATGGTGGTCCCGGAAAAGAGGGCCAGGGTCCAGGTCGCGGTGGACCTGGGCCAGGTCAGGCCGGCTATGGTGCTCCAGGACAAGAAGGGCAAGGGCCAGGCAGTAGAGGCGGACCCATGCCAGGACAACCCGGCTATGGAGGTCCTGGAAAAGAAGGCCAGGGTCGAGGCGGACCTATGCCAGGACAAGCCGGATATGGAGGTCCTGGACAAGAAGGCCAGGGTCCAGGAGGCCGACCTATGCCAGGACAAGCCGGTCCAGGACAAGGTCCAGGAACTCGAGGCGGACTAGGTCCGGGCCAGGCTGGTTATGTTGGTCCCGGAAAAGAGGGCCAGGGTCCAGGTCGAGGTGGACCTGGGCTAGGCCAGGCCGGATATGGTGCTCCAGGACAAGAAGGGCAAGGGCCAGGCGGTAGAGGCGGACTAATGCCAGGACAACCCGGCTATGGAGGTCCTGGAAAAGAAGGCCAGGGTCCAGGAGACCGATCAGGACCAATGCCAGGCCAAGCCGGATATAGAGGTATAGGACAAGAGGGCCAGGGTCCAGGCGGACGAGGCGGACCTGGGCCAGGACAAGAAGGGCAAGGGCCAGGCGGTAGAGGCGGACTAATGCCAGGACAACCAGGCTATGGAGGTCCTGGAAAAGAAGCGCAGGGTCGTGGCGGACCTATGCCAGGGCAAGCCGGATATGGTGGTCCGGGTCAGCAGGCACAGGGGCCGGGTGGTCGAGGCGGACCTATGCCAGGACAAACAGGATATGGAGGTCCAGGACAAGAGGGCATGGGTCCAGGCGTTCGACGTGGAGTTGGACCAGGCCAGGCCGGATATGGCGGTCCAGGACAAGGAATGGGTCCAGGCGGACGAGGTGGAGTTGGCCCAGGCCAGGCTGGATATGGAGGTCCAGGACAAGAAGGGATGGGTCCCGGAAGTCGCGTTGGCGCTGGACCAGGGCAGGCCGGATATGGTGGTCCAGGACAAGATATGGGTCCAGGCGGACGAGGTGGAGTTGGGCCAGGCCAGGCTGGATATGGAGGTCCAGGACAAGATGGAATGGGTCCCGGTGGTCGAGGCCCAGCTGGACCAGGTCAAGCTGGATATGGCGGTCCAGGACAAGGGATGGGTCCAGATGGTCGAGGTGGATTTGGGCCAGGCCAAGCCGGCTATGGCCAGGATGGATATGGAGTTCCGGGACAAGAAGGAATGGGTCCAGGAGGTCGCGGTGGCGCTGGGCCAGGTCAGGCCGGCTATGGTGGTCCGGGTCAGCAGGGTCAAGGACCAGGCGGCATTGGTGTCACTGGACAAGACAGCGGTCGTGGTAGCTACCCAGGTAGTGGTCGTGACGGTTACGGCGGTCCCGATGGACAAGGGGGGCCCGGAGGTTATGGTGGTCCCGGAGGACAGGGACCTGGAGATTTCGGTGGATCTGGTGGACGGGTTCCTGGGGGACCTGGGGGACCTGGAGATTTTGGTGGATCTGGTGGACGGGGCTCTGGGGGACCTGGAGATTTTGGTGGAAGGGGTCCTGGGGGACCTGGAGGTCCTGGAGGTCCTGGAGGTCCTGGAGGTCCTGCAGCACGCTCTGGAGAGCCTGGTGGAAAACTAGTGGTGGGCGACAGTCTTATTAACGCTGCGGACGACAC
Source organism: Drosophila montana (assembly GCF_035044405.1). Lineage (NCBI taxonomy): Eukaryota > Metazoa > Arthropoda > Insecta > Diptera > Drosophilidae > Drosophila > Drosophila montana. The sequence goes on along the minus strand of NW_026998620.1, from coordinate 10,775,759 downwards.
CATTGAAAACATGAAGAAGGTAATGATTGACAACAAATTACTCGACAAAGATCTGGCCGAGACCCGAGATTGCGTGTGCGGCACTAAAACAGGAAATGCTGAACTCCAACGAATAATGGAACAGCGCTACGACCCCGAAATGAGCAAGGTGTTTCAGAATAAAATTCAAGACTTGTCAGACGCTAGAAAGATCGACAAGAACGATGAGAGGGATCTCAGACACATCCATAAATCCGTCGATGATATGAATAAATCCCATGATATTCTAGAATCGGAAAATGCAAACCTAAGACGACTTCTGGAAAAACAGTCCAGGCGTATATCGATGGACAGCATTAGGATTGATCCAGAAAAAAGCAACGATGTCAATTATTTACAAAATAAGATCGACAATATGGGTAAGGAGTTGGCAATACTGCGTCAGGCTGAGGACGAATTTATAAGAGCGGGGGGAGTCACGGAAGGCGGTTATAGTGGTCCTGGTGGACAAGGGCCTAGCGGTCTCGGTGGACCTGACATGGATGTTGACACACTTCAAACCATGTTGGCTGAGCGTGAAGCACTACGCGCAAAGATTAAAAAACTAGGCTCGCTCGATAATAAGGTTAAAGGTTCGAAGAAGAAGGTATGCCTAGCAGAATGCGCCTCTGCTGATCTAGTCAATAGTCTTAACGAACAGAATCGTTATATTTGTGACATGGAGAATGACATTCAGGAAATGCAGCAATACTATGAAACTGAGGTAGAGCAGTCCAAGTACAATGAAGAAGTCCTGAAGGTAAGTCAGCATTTCTGGGTGTTTTGTTATCGAGAGCTAACATCAATTGCTTTCAGTGTCGCTGCAATGACCTTCAACAACAAGTGGTGACCCTCCAACCGGCACTGCAGCGTGCGGACCTTATGCAAATGGAGATCGACGTTTTACGCAATGAGCTGCGAAAACGTGACTTGGCTTTGAATGCCTACGATTGCCAATACCAGCAGCTCATGGTAAGCATTTTTAATCAGAGGCTATTTAAAATTTTATGTGTCTCTATGTATCCCAAAGCATAAAACTAAAGCGTTCAAGAAATCTGGGTATCGTTACCTAGACGAATTGATAGAAAGTTGCAGTGATAGTTGTTTCAAGGAAACTGGGAAAGAGGATGATGGAGATATAACATGTTAATGCCGTGCCAAAAATGATTTTATGTCCTGCCCAAAAGACCTTTCATGATTTTAAATCTGTAGTTAAAATTTTAAAATTATAAGTGCACAGATATCAAATAGCTATAAAGCATGAACGGGGTGAGAGGAAAGTCGTTAGGGTACGTCTCTGGATTGCTAGCGGCTTAAGCACATGTATATTCTCCCTTCCTCTTTCTCAAGCCCTCTTTAAAAAGTTTCAATCCACAACTACTTTTAATGATTTTCCTCTCTAATCCCTTGTTTTATATTTCACACACATTCTGCTCATTCTAGACCGTCATCTGTGAGCTGAACCAAAAGTACGGAAATCAGCGTGGTGACTGTCCCTCATTTGATTTACCAGACTGTCCCGATGTAGGCGATGATCTAGCCTTTTACACGAGCGCCACTTTGGAACTTATCATGGACGAAATGAGCAAACAGGTTGATTGCTTTAAACATATGAACGAGGATAAGTATTCCGGCGGTCAGAATATCAACAATATAGAAGACTGCATGAACGAGCTAGATCGCCTGCGTAATTTGTTAAATGAAAAGGACGGCCAGTTGGGCGATTTGATAGAAGAGAACCAGTGCATGTGCGAAGGAGCTCTGCAGAGCAACAAGCGACTTAACCAATTGGATAAAAAGGTTCGTCAACTTGATAATGACACAAAGTATATGGAGGAGGGTATGCGCGAGAGCATTGGATTAATACAGGATATTGGTGATGTTGCCAGGGAAAACGATAGGTTGAAGGATAAAGTTAACAACTTGAAAGAAGCTGAACTTCAAGCATTGACGGATGATTTAAAGAAACAGCTTGAGGATTGCATGAAGAGTAAACAGCTTTGCGAAGAACTAAATAAAAGTTATAGAGAAGCCATACAGGACCTTGGAGGGGATCTTGACGCTATTGATAAAGAAGTCAAAGAGAGAGTGGATCAAAAAAGAAAGGCAGAAGAAGCTGAAAAAGCAGCCGAAGAAGCTGTAAAAGCAGCCAAAGAAGCTGAAAAAGCAGCCGAAGAAGAAGCTCAAAAAGCTGCCGAAGAAGTTAAAAAAGAAGCCGAAGCACCTGAATTGAAAGAAGAACCAAAATTGTACGAGAAAGTTATGACGCCGACAGGAATAGTGGAAAGATTGACAGAAAAACCGGACGGGATGGCCGTGCAGAAACCAACTGAACAGCCAGATTCTAGAGCTAAGCCTGGTGCTGGTGATACAGTAGAGCTTCAACCAAGTGGCAAGGCCATAGATACAGCAGCCGATCAATCAGGTGCAAAGGCACAGGATACAATAGTCGGTCAACCAGGTGCAGAGCCACAGGATACAACAAGCGGGCAACCAGGTGTAAAGCCTCAAGATACAGCAGCCGTTCAACCTGGTGCAAAGCCTCAAGATACAGCCGGCGCTCAACCTGGGGCAAAGCCTCAAGATACAGCCGGCGCTCAACCGGGTGCTAAGCCCCAAGATACAGCCGGCGCTCAACCGGGTGCTAAGCCTCAAGATACACTCGCCGCTCAACCGGGTGCTAAGCCTCAAGATACAGCCGCCGCTCAACCGGGTGCTAAGCCTCAAGATACAGCCGCCGCTCAACCGGGTGCTAAGCCTCAAGATACAGCCGCCGCTCAACCGGGTGCTAAGCCTCAAGATACAGCCGCCGCTCAACCGGGTGCTAAGCCTCAAGATACAGCCGCCGCTCAACCGGGTGCTAAGCCTCAAGATACAGCCGCCGCTCAACCGGGTGCTAAGCCTCAAGATACAGCCGCCGCTCAACCGGGTGCTAAGCCTCAAGATACAGCCGCCGCTCAACCGGGTGCTAAGCCTCAAGATACAGCCGCCGCTCAACCGGGTGCTAAGCCTCAAGATACAGCCGCCGCTCAACCGGGTGCCAAGCCTCAAGATACAGCCGCCGCTCAACCGGGTGCTAAGCCTCAAGATACAGCCGCCGCTCAACCGGGTGCTAAGCCTCAAGATACAGCCGCCGCTCAACCGGGTGCTAAGCCTCAAGATACAGCCGCCGCTCAACCGGGTGCCAAGCCTCAAGATACGGCAGCCGCTCAACCGGGTGCTAAGCCTCAGGATACGGCAGCCGCTCAACCGGGTGTGAAGCCTCAGGATACGGCAGCCGCTCAACCGGGTGCTAAGCCTCAAGATTCAGCAGCCGCTCAGCCGGGTGCTAAGCCTAAAGATACGGCAGCCGCTCAACCGGGTGCTAAGCCTCAGGATTCGGGAGCCGCTCAGCCGGGTGCTAAGCCTCAGGATACGGCAGCCGCTCAACCGGGTGCTAAGCCTCAAGAGACGGCAGCTAGTAAACCAGGTGCAAAGCCCCAAGATACAACAGCCGGTCCACCAGGTTCGAAGCCCCAAGATACAACAGCAGGTCAACCAGGTGCTAAGACTGCCGACAAGCCCGGGGCAGCCGGAAAACCTGGAGATAAACCTGCAGCAGCCGGAAAACCTGGAGATAAGCTAGCCGACAAGTCAGAAGCAGCTGCTCAACCGGCTGCTGCTTCTGGCGACAAAGCTGGAGCAGCTGGGAAAGCTGGGCCTAAACCTGGCGACAAGCCCGGAAAAGCCGCACTGCCGACTACTGCAGATGAAGATAAGGCTGGACAGCTTGATGCTGGGCCTGGAGATAAGGCTGGAGCAGCTGGACAGCCTGATGCGGGACCTGGAGATAAGGCCGATGGTGCGGCTGGACAACCTAGCGATAAGCCCGGAAGAGCCGGCGGCCCAGCTGGTCAACCTAGTGATAAGCCCGGAAGAGCCGGCGGCCCAGCTGGTCAACCTAGTGATAAGCCCGGAAGAGCCGGCGGCCCAGCTGGTCAACCAGGAGCAACAGCTGGTGATAAGGCCGGTGCTAAGTCTGGCGAAGGAGCGGGTAGGCAACCAGGTGCTAAAGCCGGAGGTGGTCCCGGAGCAGCAGAAGCTAAGGCCGGTGCTGCTGGAGGAGGAGCAGGACAGGCACCAAAAGGTCTTGCCCAAAAGCCAGGCTTGCGTGGACCAGGCAGAGATACATACGGCGAAGATGACGGAACAGGTGGTGCGAAACGCGGAGCTGGGCGCGGCAGAAAAAGTCAAAAACTAGATGACACCACTGAAGAGCAGTTCGATGAGTTTGTAAAAAATACTGTAAAAACATTATCTGCCGGCGAGATTGATGGTGTTGGTTTGGAAAGGGAGTTGCGCAAGATTTTGGATATGTTTATCGATGAGTGCGGATTCTGTTTCTGCAAGTGCAACATTCCGAAGAGCCGCTTCTATGCTATATGTCATAAACTCTACCATCATGGGCTGCACACCCTAGACTTCAAAGATCTGGCCTACATGCATAAGCGTATCTTTGCTGCGGCAGAAAACATTCTGCCTGGATGTCTTTTCAATATGATTATGAAAGATATACTGGCCACTAATCCACAGAGCCTAACCCAGACGACCCCTTCAACTACCGTACCCGAAAAACAGTGCTGCACGTGCAAGAGCTCACTCTGTTGCGATGACACTGAGGAAAAACTTATGATAAAGGGTTCGTGTCAACATTTTTTTTTTAATTATAAATATAGTCATTTAAACTTTCGTTTTTAGTAATGCGCCTTGAGAACGACATTGAGAATGCCAAATTGTGCTTGAAGAATTTGAAAAATATTCCATCGAATCTCTCCATACATGATTACCGTATTGAAGCTGGCGATTGTCCGGCAAAGTAAGTACCAAAAAATAAATTATATTTTTGCAAAATTTTCAAATTGATTTTACACGAATTACAGGGACCGTGTCCTACGTTCGGCGCGTGGAGGAAACTCCATTACCATATACAAAGAAATTAAGCAGGCCCGACGTGTTAAGGTGATTTTTTTTAACGTATAACACGGTATTGCAAAATCTTCTAAGCTCTATGTTCTTTTTATTTCAGAAGGGATTTACTACAAACAATTAAATATTGCTTTATGTTTTTGTGTTTTTCGTGTTGGGTTGGATTCAAGTAATATGTCCGATTTACGTTTCTGATATTGTGATCCAACCATATAAAATTCATTGTCAATTTAAATATTAAATTATTAATCGTTAAATTTGAGTGTTTAACTAATGTGTACTCGATGTCATGTTGAATACTCAGTATCGATAGTAGTATCGCTAGTTGGCAACAGTTATCGATTAATGATTGTATAAGCATTCAGTAAGTGCTTTGCAGAGTTTTTAGAATAACAAATTTGAATTAACCATGGAAAAACTAGTCTGTGCCAGCATGAAGATCGTTCAGATGCAGGTAACCTTTAGGAAAATATGTAGGCGCCTCTTAACTACAATACAGAGTTTTGTTTTTATTGAAATTACAGATGCCTCAGTTGGCGTCAGCGGGAATGCGTTTGTTGTGTCCAGGCTTACAGAATGCACTCCAAGTGCAGCAAGTGCGACATCGACAGACTAAGCACTGGAAGCCTGAGTTTAAGCGCTTGCGTAGGCAAAAATTTATAAAAATTGAGCTGCCCAACTTGCGTGAGAAGCCGCAAGATATAAACAAGGAGGAAATGCGTAGCCGTATGAAAGAACGTGGTGTATTGCCACCGCGTCCGTGGATGGAACGTCCGTTTCACATAAGCTGCACGGGTGGCATATTTGAGGCATATGTACCGCCAGAGGGGGATGGCAAAAAGTCAATAATTTCCTCTACGGGGGCTAAGCAAAAACTTGAATTTCTTGAAAAGAAATCAAAAAGTCTTATGGCTGTACGAAAGATACGCTCGTATGAGGAGAACTTTAGCAGTGATGACTTTGGTGTACAGGCCCAGGAAATCTATATAGCAGCGCATACGCATATGGCGGCTAAGGAAAAGTATAAGATTCGTGAATTTGTTAGCGAACGCTGCTATCCGGAAATGATGCACAATGTCAAGGATAAGACAATACATTGGCGTTTTCTGCAATCGCTGGAGCCGCCCCGTGTGGTACATGCGCGCGTCACTGAAGTTATAACTAAGGAGAATCAGTTTGCGCAGGTCACAGTTCGTTTTCACACCCAACAAATGCTGGCTATATACGATCGCTTTGGTCGCCTAATGCACGGCAGTGAGATTCTTACCAAGGATGTGCTGGAGTATGTTGTCTTTGAGAAACACATTTCCAATGAGTACGGCAAATGGCGGTTGCACGACAAAATCATTCCCGATTGGCTGCCAGCAAAGCAGCCAGCTCCCATTACGTATCGCATTACAGACGAAATTGTCGAGGAAGCGCGCAACGAGCTTAGCAGTGGTGAGCAGACAAAGCAGCTGGACTCTGGTGGCAATCAGCTAACGGATATTAATATGGGCGGCTCTCAAACCACGGCATCAATACAGCCGCCTACGCACGGTCCTAAACCGACACCCGCCATTTGATTGTACTTTCTGTGGGCTGCCTGGCGGCTCAAAAGATTAAACGTTGATGTCCAACAGCGTTAAGGAGACGCGATATGCTAGGCTAAGGCAAAAAACACGAAACCTCTAAATACATTTTTATTTTTAAAGTTAGACAACTTATTTATTTACTCATCATCATTTTCATTTTCGAAATCTTGCATATTGTATTTGTTGCTCGGGTTCAAGCAGTAATTCATACAGCTGCTTTGACTATGAAAGAGATTTGCATTGCCGCCACAGCCGCTCCAGTCAAACTCTCTGCAACGGTCGCGTACGAAGTCATAATACCATTTCCACTGGTGCCCTTTACAATCACCATATTGGGCATCTAGCGTGCAAACGTCTGAAATTTCTGGATAAATATTACTACTAACATATTTTTTGTTTGCAATTTCGTTACCTTTTCGTAGCTTAGTGGCTTTATTTAGTTTGAAAGCTGTCGCCAGGCTCAGTAACAGGCACAGAAGGACACTGAGCTGCATGATAATCCTCATTCTGTTTAGCTTTGAATGAGAAATTCTACAAGCAACAGGTCTTTATATATGAGAGAGTAGGGAAATAAAAATATAATTAAAATGTGTTTTGAAATATTATGCAGTGGTCGCGGTCGGTCCGCTATTCGTTATTTTTAATTATTTGAGTTATTTGAGGCTTTTTTAAATATTATAATAATATTATATATTAGGCCCTATGTTTGAATGACGATTTCGATTGACATAGTAACCAGTACTATTTAAAATATATTTTGATAATTGATAAACGAAGAAAAATTTATGCACAAATGTATGGGATTCTGTATAATACAGCCTATTTCGTATTTGAAATTGGACAGAGTTTTACAACCAGATGTTTTTAACAATATTTACACAAATATGTGTGTGTAAGCAAAAATGTAATTAGTTAAAAACTTATGGCAATATAGGTATATATAGGCATTTATTTACTCAGTTAAACTTAAGATTAGGTGCAGCTAATTATAAATACACACGATCACTTCGTGGAGCAGTTGTGGACTGCTACGTTCGTCATGGTTCCTTCTGATGGGACACTTTAAAAATACAATACAAGTGTAAATAAATATATATAAAAGTATGTACAAAGATCAGACAGAAGATCGATAAGTGGGCTTAGGATTAAACAAAGCTGCTGCTGGGCTCATCGAGGTAGGCACAACGTGTACTCGCCTGCTCCAGCGATTTGCGTGCCATCTCCAGTGGCAATTTGCCGGCAAAAGACAAAGTGTTGGCCGTGATTGTGGGCGACGTTGTCGTCGTCGTCGACGCCGTTTTTGTGGATGTGAGCTTTGCAGGCGAGAATTTGTTGCTGTTGTTGCCATTGGGCGGGGTATTTGCCACGCCCCAATTTGATGGCTTAATAGGCAACACCTTTGGCTTGGGCGGCAACGGTGGCGGCGCTTTGGCAAATTCCTGTAGCTCCTGCTGTTCAATGGGCGTTGACATCGCCGGTAACTCTGTCTCCTGCTCCAGATCCACCTTCATGGGCGACTGCGGCTGTTGACCGCGTGTAATAGAATGCCGCGGCGCTGGCTGTGGCGCATCCACCGGGGTGTTGCTGGTCTTATTAACTGGACTCAAATTGGCGCGCACCTTGCGCAGCTTGGAGGCAGCCGCATTGAGATTCTCTTTGTTTTTGAGAAAGTCGGGCAAATCAAAGTTGATCTCTGTGCCGCGCTGATCCTCCAGGCGCGCCAATTGCGCACGCTTTAGGCCCTCGAGTAGTTCATCTGCAAACAGAGGTTTTAATGTGAATAACAGGCAGGAACCGGCTTGACGTGTGGCTTCTCACCCTGATGCTCCGCTACTCGCTCCGTTGACTGCAGTTTGACGCCCGCCTTTAGCTTTGCTATGATGGGTTTTTTTGGATCTAAATTTGGTACTGCAGCTGGGCCTGCCTCCTCGGAATGTTGACTGCTTGTGGATTTCTTTTTGAGCTTGGGCAGCTTGCTGCCTGGAATGTTGCTATTATCGCGATGTTGGCGTCGCATACGCTCAAATAGCGAGGAGGAGCTCTCCGAGGGTGCTTCATTTGATTTCATGGAGCACAGATCGCTTGGTTTGTGCGGCGTTGACGCTGACGCCGCCGCTACGGCAACTGCCTTGCTCTGCAGCAGCTCATTAAACATCTTGTTGGTGAGCTCATCCAGCTGGCCCTGCGTGGAATCTGGCGCAAGCGTGGGCAGCGGCTTCATTGGTTTGCTATGCTTCGGCGGCATGCTACTGCCGCCGCCTTGCTGAAAATCCGGCTGGATCAGTGCTATCTGCAGCCGTTGGCCATCTGCCACAGTGACAGGCTGCATCAAATCAAGCGGCGCCTGAGTGTCGCGCAGCAGGACCTGCACCCTTTCCATTTGATAGTTGTATTTGTTTAGAATGGGCCGGATAACCTCATGTAGCTGCTTCTTGGGCTTGCTTTTGACCGATATGACCTTGGGATCGGGCAAATCTAGTTTGAAGGCTACTCGACGCTCGATTAGCACCTCTTTGCCGGCCAGCATTTGTGAGGACTGCTGCGTATCTATGGACTTGTTGCTGCCCTGGAACACAACATCATAGTAGGGATAGACCAGGTTACGTTTCTCCAACAGACGCTCCACCAGCTGACCCACCGTCTCACCGGGACGTGTCTGCACAATAGTTGTGGCGCCATCGGTGAGTATGACACGACACAAGGAGCACACGCTGTCTGCGCTGGCACCCTGTCCGGGCTGTCCCGCATCGAAGGACGACAACGAGGAGCGGGAACTATGCAGATCGCTCACCGAGCCACCAGCCAGCAGCGCCAGCAATGGTGGTGGTGGCGGAGCTAATCCTGGTGCTTGTGGCGGTGGCATCAGCGTCTGCTGCAGATCGGCCATCAGTTCGCTGCGATCGCGGGATTTGCTGCGCGTCTTGCGATGCCAGGGCAATAGACTTTTACGTCGCCGATCCTCGGCATTGCTTGCAGATTTTTTGAGCTGGAAAAGCCAATGAATCAATAGGAATGTCCCAAAGCACACACAATGACTCGCTACTCACCTTGGGCGAGGCCACTACGTGAAAATTTGTCTTCAGCAGCTCATCCAGATCGGCGCCCGTGTAGGGTAGCGGCTGTTGCTTCTGCTCCGCCTCCACGCAGCTCTTGTACAGGTCGGAGCGTATGAAGCGCTGATAGCTATCGAATTTCATCAGGTTAAAAATTTGCTTTTGTGCCGCCGCAAAGATGTCCGAGGCGCCGCTGGCCAGTTTCTCATCGCTAAGATTGCGCGCCTGCGAGTCCACGTTGACCGGATCGCTGCTGCTGTTGGCCAAATGTTTGCCAAAGATTTCTCGTGCCACCGTCACGCGCTCCGGCTCCGATTCCAAGCATTTGTAGCGCTCGCAGGCAGTCCAAAAGTAGATGTTCTCCGCCGAGAATTCCTTTTTGAGAAATTCCGCAAAGGTCTGCATGCCGGCGGCATCTTGCAGCATGCGCTCAAAGGATGTGCCCCAACAACTGGGGCCCCCTTGCTCCGGCTGTGACGCTAGCTCCAGCGTTGATTCACCAACGCCGCCAGCGGCAGCTTTGACCATTACGCTGGATGGCGGCGCCGGTGTTGTGAGTATTTGCGGCACTTGAAAGATCGCCAACTGCTGCGACTGTTGCTTGGCCGGCTTGAGCTCGTCCAGCATGAGCGTCTTGATGTACACATCGTTGTCGGAGGCATTCATGGAGGCAGTGCGTCGCACTAATGGACTGCTGCCAGACCCTGATTTGGCCACCTTGTCGGCGCGCGACGTGCGAAACGATGATTGACCCCAGGCGCGACGAAAGGGCGACGCATTGGTGGGCAGTGCGCGGTTCTGGAAAAAACAAAAGCACAATAAGAATAGATTGTCACAATAAGAGAACTACTATGTTATGAGAAGATATCGTAGTAATAGGGCAGAATGTGATAGCCACTTTAAGATCATCTTTAGCTCTTATTTCCACATTTTTCAGATAGAAAACGTTTTTTAATGCTTCTAATTAAATTGGATTGAAGTCATTTTCTTAAATATTGATAAATAAATAGATATCAATGCCTGAACAAGACTGATCTATTATTAAAATACCATATTTTACAGTATAACATAGAATAAATAACAGTTACCTCAGGAAAGATTAATATAAGAGGCAGAAAAATACAACTTGATGTGCATTTTCATAAATAACCTCAACTTTTATTAAAAGAACTTGATTGAACTATGCTTCCTACATAAATGTCATATCGGCATCTTAAAAACCAAAATAATTGTAAATAATAAAAAACTCAATTTTGAAACGATTCCTACCGTAGGATTCAAAACAAAACAAAATCTGTTGCTTAGCTGTAAAATACCCTATATAGAGCATAATTAGAATCTGACAATCGCTTCAAAGTGTTTCTTCTAATGGGTATTCCAGGCACACTGTATATGAAGACGAGTGCTCGGAATAGCTTTCTGCAACTATTCTCATTACAACTTGATTTTGACCAATGCGCAGCGCTCTTTAAAGTGTATGAGTTCATTTTCATGGGCAATTTACAAGTACAAATTGAGGGAATGTGGAAATGAGGGACGCACTGGCCGATCACGTCTGTCATTATCACGGCCAAGCCCTAAACAGACGACACGATAAACTTTTGAACTTTTTAGTTTTATTTATTTATTTTTTGTTATGTGTAGAAGTTGAGGCTTCAATTTGTTTACGTGTGTGTGTGTGGGTTTGTGTGTGTGACGCATGCAACAGTTGCAACAGCCATTGGCAACTATTGATTGTCTCCCCCTGGCTGCCACTCCTCTCGCCCACAATTCTAATTGTGTGAACAAATTGTAAAGCCATCCTTTAGGCATATGTAGTGAGCGTGTGTGTGTGTGTTTGTGTGTGTACACACACATATTGTGATGAGTGTCGTTTCTGGGACTGCCTGCCTGTCCGATCCATTTGCTGCACTTTGCTGATAATCACTTTTGTCAGACAAACTCGAAGCTGTTGCCGCAGCTATTTATACATAATTTTCATTATACATATATTTGTTTGTATTTATGTCTGTGTCTGCGGTTTGTATGCCCACCCGGTTCCCATAGAAATGGGCGTAAATTGTAATACAACAAAGTGGTGCAAACATCTGTAACTAACTACTAACTAGGCCCAAATCATCTACGTCTTCTAAGCTGTAGATACGTTTCGTTACAGTGAAATCTCGACTGATGAACTGCGCTTCTTTAGTCGGCCAATTTGACTTCCCAATCTTTTTTTTCTTACTTTTCTAAAAACTTTTTCTCTTTTGTCCACCTAAATACATTATTATTGTTGTACAAAATCTATTTCCAAACCAAAAAACAAACAAGTTTTATATGAAATATAATTAAAGACATCTTGATACAATTGACAATTTGTGTTCTTAAACACAATCGAATAGTTTCAAAATATCCATTAATAGATCATTAACTTTTACAGAAATATGTAGAAAACGAGAAAGAAGGAAAAACAAAGAAGTTCTCAATACAACATCTTAATTTTCGACCGATCGTTCCTATGGCAGCTATATGATATAGTAGTCCGATGTAAATAAGATTTTGCATAAATGGAGGGAGCATAGTAAAACTAATAAATGCCGAGGTTGGTCACGATATCTTGATAAACAAATATGTTTTCCATACAACAACTTAATTTTCGACCGATCATTCCTATGGCAGCTATATGATATAGTTGTCCGATGTTGATAGGATTTTTCATATATATAAGGAGCATAGTAAAACTAATAAATGCCGAGTTTGATCAAGAAATCTTGTTAAACAAAAATGTTTTTCATACAAGAACCTACTTTTCGACCGATCATTCCTCTGGCAGCTATATGATATAGTGGTCCGATCCAGCTGGTTTTGACATATGTACTGAGTGCAACAGAAAGAGGTACTTCTGCAAAGTTTCATAAAGATAGCTTTAAAACTGAGAGACGAGTTCGTATAGAAACAAACAGACGGACAGCCGGACAGACGGACATGGCTATATCGACTCGGCTGTTGATACTGATCATGGATATATATACTTTATGCTGTCGGAGATGTCTTCTTCTATGCGTTACACATTTCACGACAAAATTATAATACCCTCTGCAAGGGTATAATAATGATTGAATGTTTTTCTTATTTTTTGTTATTTCTTCTACATCTATTTAAAGCAAACCTCGAAAAAAATAGAATTGAAACGGAAGGTGAACACTCAAGAGAACTTTCACTGTATAAGTATCTGAAATACATATATCTGATGTTTATGCTTAAGAATATATGCATATATTGTGTAACACTTTAGAAAAACCACAAATGAAAATCTATTCCTATCTATATATATTTAAATATCTTCTCTTTCTAATCAAAACCATGATAATTGTTAAAAAAGTCACAGTTAAATTAACGAAAATTCTAATATTTACTGGTATTTGGGTTTTACTTTAGTTGGCTACAGGGTAACTTCTAGTCGAACACACTCCCTTGTTCACATATATATACATATACGCATATTTGTGCATTTCCCACAGTGTCTCGTTTAATGATGCTTTTGTTGCGAGAGATTAATGAATTCTGTTTCTAAGCTCAAGTTTGGCATCGACGTATCACAACCAACAAAATTTGTCTACCTAAATAGATATATATATATATATAGCATCTTTTATGTATGTGAGAGAAATTTGAAACATTTCCGGTTGGCAGACTCGAACGTAAGAGGGCAAAGCCAATTTTCATTAATAGAAACCAATTGGTTCGGCTCGTGTGAGATGACTTCGGGATTGAACAATTGCCGGTCACGCCACAAACATCACACAAATGAAAGCTGTTCAGAGATGTTGCATATACATATGTATATGCCCAGAGAATTTCAAATGGAGCACCACGACATTATCAATAGTTTAAATTCCATATTAATCTGTGTTTAAATTTCTATATCAGCTTCTTATCAATTTGGGAGTGCATTGAGATATTTTCGAATTAAATAAGATATATGCATATTTTTACGCCAAATTCGAAACACTCGACAATTTTTGTGTTCACTTAAAACAATTAAAACACAAGTGTTTTAACCTTGAGAGGCAATTAATTGCACCTTGGTGGCTATTATTAAGCAGGCAGAAACATTTCCAGATCCCATTCAGTATTGATCAATTTCATTTATTTTTTTATGATAACTCAGAAAAATCTTAGCTTAAACCTTTTAAAAGTCAATTACTTTTTTCCATAGATTACAAATACATAGGGTATATATAAAAACAAATATTAGATATCTATTTTAATTGAATTAATTAAGATTGATAGGAAAATTTGAAGCCCTATAGAAATTGCCTTCACGTCATGAATACGGGCTACACTGATTTATTCACTTGAAACGGTACTTGGATCAAGAATCCAATTAACTTAACTTAACTTAATTACATTTGAAGATTTTTGTTGTTGGTGTGTAAGTCCAGAATGCGAATACTTGTTTTAAGTTTGTTTCTACCTTACCAAAGGTTTAAACGTATTTAATTCGAGTGGAAGGCACACATGAAATAAACATGTTTTGAAAGTTCGCAAATATTAAATTTCGAAAATGTTCAGAATTTCTGTAATTGAAGTAAAATAAAACTTCGCGACCGCAGTAAATACAATTCTATTCGACTTCTTGATGTACTTGAGTTTTTTTCATGTACGACTTGATATTAAAAAGGCTGAACGAATTTTTGGGACGTGTTCTTATTTTACATAAAAAAAAACCCCAACGAATTTTCACAAAGTGACGCAATAAGCTTAAAGTGCATACAAAAGATAAAAATTTTAACAATAAGCTCTTTGGCTTATCGCATGAGTTCATGCACAGAAATATATATTTGTGTATATGCATAGAAATTGGGTCAGAAAGAAGAGCAGAATGTGGCGACCCCCAGCTAAATGCACAACTTCAGTCTGGGGCAGAGGGGGCAAGGGGCAGCACAAAGCAGACAGCAGCGGGGTCAAATGTGCTGGGGCCGCAACAAAACAAGTGAGGCAGCGATACGAGCAACAGACAGAGAGAGCGAGAGAGAGAGAGAAAGAGAGAGAAGGAGAGCCAGTTGAAAAGAGAAATAAGAAGTGAGCAAACATAAATCAGCGTTGATTGCCAAACAATTGCAACAATGGGGCAAGAGTGGGACTCGGGTAAATTGTGGGCTGGGGGGAGGTGTTGCATGTTGCTATTGTGGCGGCAACATTTTGCGGCAATCGGCAGCGAGTGACGCGCCGTAGTAAGTAGGAAATAAGCAATTTGCCAAAGTAAATAATTAAAATAAATAAATGACACAAGCGACGCGCTCAAAATCAAATGGGAAATTGAAAAATTAGCGAAGCAAAACGAAAGCCAAAGCTGGACAACAATTCAAATTGCCACACACAACACAGACACAGTCGGGCAGGTTGTTGCCAGCGCACAGTGAGGCAACAATGCCACGCCTCAAGCCCCTCTTCGTTCAGTTTTTATTTTGCATGCCTGAGTGGACACTGAACATGGACAATTTTTTGTTGTTCCGGTGACCGCCACAGTTACACGACTGCTGCCTCTTTATATTAAAGTCATCAACGGCAGCGCTGCAACCGCAGCTGCCCCTGCCACAAACTGTGGCATGGAAGTCATTGCGCTGAGTTTGCATTTGAAGCCGATGATGTCTCGATGCGAAAGCCGCAAACGGAAAAGCAGGCAATATAAAAAAAAATACAATAAAAATAAACAAAATCCCACGAGTAAATTAACTTGAATGGCTTTAGCTCCGGTTACCTCCCCAGCTGTAATCTTGTCTATAGCTTAATCGTCAGGCGGCAGCGTTAAAGCATGAGCTAATGCGATGGCAAAGGAATACGATCCATATACAACAAGTATATAACTCAATACACCGAAAGAAAAACGTGGTAAAGTTTCAAATTTAAGCAAGTTTAAAAGGTGCAGTTTTGTGAGCGTTGGATTTTTTTTTTTGGTCTTCTTGAAAAATATATATGTATATATATTTTATATATACATATATATAAATCCCACTTGATTTGAATCTGTGTTCTGAGATTCGTCCGGCGGGCGCAAATTCACCGAGTTTATCCTTAAATTGCGAAAAGAGGAGGGAACGAGAAGGAGAGCGTCATATTAAAATAGTAATTGTAGCCAATTTAAGTCTAAGATTGATTTTAATATTGTTAGCCTTAGTGTTGTGAATAAATCAAAATTATGCTCAGTTTGGTTAGTAAATTAAAAACATAAATAAAGTCAAGCACAATTTTTGTACAGTGTACTTGGCTGGCGCTTAAAACGTGAAACCTTTGGTAATTGGAGCTGGCTCCTGGCAGGCAAAATGCCGTGCAAAAATTCTTGACGGTCTGTTGAACTGCTCGTGAAATTGAGATTGTAAATGGTCTACGCTTTTGTTCGGCTGTTTCCTGGCTAAATAACTATTTAAATGATTCATCATAATTAAGTTTTTCAGTTACGAGCTACTTAAAAGCTGGCAAATCAAAAAAGCCGCTTACATCTAAAATTTGCTAACACACAAAACCCAGACTTCGAAGCGCACTTTAAGATATATGGCGTACTTTTTGGCGGATGGGTAGAAAATGCACAGATATCAACTTAATTCAGAGACAAACAAATAAATGCTCAACAGCCATAATATACATACATAAATATCCATAAATATATATGTATGTATGTACCATATGCAATATATTAAACATTTGTAAGATATGCGTCTGTTAATTCCCAGAAACGCGACACAGTTTCTCTGAATTGCTGATAAATCATGAGTCCACAAATAAAGCAGCGATTAGAATTTCGAATATCTTATCTCAAATTGGGCCCATTGTCAATTGCAATTGTCGAACAAAGAGGTTGAGAAAGGGGGTGGGTGGAGAGTAAGTAGGGATGGACGACTTTCAGTTACTTTATGCTAAGAAGAGAGCATACTCAGACATACATATATACATACATATAAACTGGTCGTTACGCATGCTAATGACAAAAACTAACTAACCATAGTTGGAAGTTGACGCTGTGAAACATACCCGCAGTCGCAGTTGCAGTTGCAGTCGCAGTCGCAGTTGCGTGCTTTGTTTTCGGTTTCAATTGTTTTTTTTTTTTTTTATTATTTTAAGTATTCCCAAGGCGTGTCATCGCTTTGCGAAATTTTCGCTGCTCTTCTTGTGTGTGTGTGTATGCTGGCTGTGTGGGTGAGAAAGCGCAAACGTGCCGCTTTTGCCAACAAAACACAAATCTAACTGAGCACTTTTGCTTCACTTTCAGTTGTTATTTGTTATTCTGTTGTTATTGCTCTTTGGCATTGGCTATTAAATTACTTTTTAGTGGATGTTATCACAAACTTCTCTTCTCCCGCTCCCGCTCTCGCACGTTGCTACACTACCGAGTTTCGAATCTCTGACTCGCAGCCCCAACGTGTATAAAGTAACTGACTTCGGCTGTGTTGTGCTCAGCCAGCTGCTGATCAGACGTACGCACAAATACATATATACATGTATGTACATACGTTGTGCATTTGAATGTTGTATCCAACCAAATCCAACAAAGCAAAAATGTCAGCGAACACACAGCACACAAGTTGCAAGTGGGCGCTGGTTGAAACGATCCAGAAATTGTTTTGAAATGCTGGGAGCTTGGGAGATTTTATGGGTGGCCACACCAGTGTCGTCGCTGCTAAAACCCTGAATGCAGAATCGCAGAAATTTATATTCAAACATAAAGGTTGGCTGCAGTTTGAACAAACGCTAGGTTCGATCAATCGTGACTGTCTCGCTGGAGCTTACCTACTTGTTCGATCTAACTCGCACGTTCGCTCTTTTATTTCGAATTTCGAACTCGACGTGCAGCTGCCTTTGTGTGCGAGTTATTGCTTACTCATATTGCTATTGTTGCTGTTTTTTCTTTTTTGCTTTCTGCTATGCATGTGTGTATACATACATATGTATTATTACATTTAAGCTCTTTGTTTTTGCTGCGTTGTGTTTGCCTATTTACCTGACACCGGCTGCTCTTTTCGCTTTTGTTGTCTCGTTTGTTGCTTATGAATGAAATTCTTGTATGTATGTTTGTTGTGGGTGTGTGCTCGCTCTCTGTCGCTCTTGCACTCGTGTTGCCTCAGTGGATTGGGCAGCTGGTCGGCTAATTAAACGTTTATATCGTACATTGCCAATTAATTTTGTTGCCAAGGCATTTTGTTTGTTTGTTTTCTTTTTTTGCTTTTATCAATTAATAGCATATTTTTGTTGATTCTAAAAGCCGCTGCCCATATAAGTATGCAGCAGAAATTTTAATGAACTAGCTAAACACACATGGAAATATGCTGCAAGTAAATAAATTGTGCTAAAAATAACCAAAAGCGGCGCAAATAAATTAAAGCGCCCATTTGCGATGCCAAATAAACAAAGAGCCTAGACAATTGAAATAATTAAAATGCCAAGCAATTACAGCAACAACGGGGAGCTAAAATGCGGGCCAGTGTCTACCGACCGCTGCGTATTTAGCTTATAAATTAAGTTATTTTGCAAAGCGAAAGATTAAGAGGTGGCGGCGGGGGCGGGAGCGGTGCGGTTCACGCGTGGCGTTTAACACATGACCCTACGAAATACTCAAGTTGCCCTGATCGACCAGCTGCAAATGGACCAACATAAATTAATTGTTATTTATGATTTGTTTAGTTTTGTTCAGTTTAGTTAGCAGAAAATTTGCTTTAATGTGCGCTAGCGTGCTGCGCGCCAGACTTTTAGATCGTTAAGAATTTTATACACATTTTTCTTTTTGTTTTTTTTTGGTATTTTTTTTTTCCTTTTTAGCAATTGCACACGCTGGCATTAAATTAAATATCCGGCAGGCGGCTGCCCGTTGGTTCTATTGTTGTTGTTGTTGTTGTTGTTGATTTACGTTAATTTTATGGATTCCAATGCGGGTCATCTGCGTTCCGGCGTTATTTAAAGCGGAAGAAGCATGTACATATGTATGTATGTTCATACACATGTAAAATTGTATATACATAAGTAAATATGAAATATAGATTGTCGTATGTATGTAAACGAAGTTTGTGGGCATTATATGGTCATTCCCTTTGCTTGTGTGCGTACATAATTTATTTTTATTGATAAATGATTCATATTTCTGAATACTCTATTCACGTGGGCGCTGCCTCGGCAGCAATTGAAGAGAATTAAGAAAACACAACAACGTTTTAATGGAAAGTGAAAATGGGCAATGCGTCGTCCATGCAAATTCAACAATTAGAAAGTCATTATGGCAATCCATAAAAATACAATTGTCAATTCAATTCAAATATGTACAAATAATAAAAAGTGTGAAATATGAATAAATTGTACGCTTTTGTGTAGCTATTCAATTTATTTTACTTATAGCTCTTCAACCAGCTCAGACGTCAGTTCCGGAAGATGAATCGATTTATGAATAAGTTTTAGCATTAGCATGATAATACGCTGGGAAAGATAATTATTTGAATAAACGTCTTTATTGTAAAAGTAACTTGTTCAAGTGTCAATAACTTCATTATGAAAGCAAAGTTGTGCCTCCAAAAAATAAAATAAATAAAAATAGTCTGAATTTAGATGCTATACTAACAATTCTTTAGCTTTTCATTTCAAATATGGACAAACAAAAATGAAATTATTTTTTAATAGAACAACTATAAAAATATTTTCAGAAAATACTATACAAAAATTATTTAGTCAAATATATATTAATATTAATAGTGAAAGTAATCTTGAGAAAATTATGTATACATTGTATATACATTGAATAATTAATAATAAATTAAATTGAGCTGTTATAAATTTAACCGGTTAACGTACATGCGAGTTGCTAGAAATTCAAATTCGCCAGAAATTTGAGTTTTAAGACATTGTTTTTATTGTTTTTCCGCTTATAAACATTCTTTAACATTTGATTTAAGGAAAAAAAATTTATATTTTTAAGAAATGTTTTCAGTTTTTTAAATAGGCATTTAATATGCAGAATTTGTTATATACAAAAATGATTTGAACAAAGAAGTGACATTATATATAACTATTGTATCTCCCCAGTAAGTTGTATAAAATCCCTTCAAATCGGACGTCTATAACTCGAACTACTTGCTATTTTCCTATGTGTCCATTAATTAAAATCCATTAATTTAAATCTTTTAAATCATTTCGATTGCATATTTCAACACGAATTTCTATTAAAGTCTTCAGTCAACACATTTTGATTGATCTCATGTAGAGAAACAACAAGCAAACTTTTAAAATAGCAATTAAAAATCAATTCGAGCCGTTGGCACGCGATAAACCTTTAAACAATTTGATGGTACGGCACACGAGTATTTACAAACAGGTTGGCTTTTATTGGGATACATCAACTATAGGTAAATGGTGTACACGTATTTAAGGCTAATCTAGGTTATGTGCTACTAAATCGATCAAAACTGATGGCCAAGTGAACAGGCAAAGACGGCCAGAAATTGCCATTGCCATATGTGTGTGAACTGTTGAACTGATATAGGGTGGATGGCGGGGGAGGGGGTTTAAATAGAAATGATTGAAGCTGACTCGAGCGTAAATAAACAAGAGTTCCTAATGTGAGGCTTAAACGTAAACAAATGTGCTTATGATCTAATGGAAAACAGCTGGATGACCCAAAGCGAGCGTCTCCTGCCGTGGAAAATGAGGGGATCGAGTGATTGTTTTCAAAAGTGACTCACGCGCATCACATTGCTGACATCGCCGAGGGGCTGCAACGTCGTCGTTGTCGTCTTCGTCATCATCGGCGGCGGCTTGGTGAAGTCCAGCTGCTGCATGGCATCCGGATCGCTGAGCGAACGCCGCAACGTTGTGATGGAGGCGCGTTTGGCATGGAAGGAGCCGCGCAGAAAGCGCGCAAATTCGCTGGCCGCAGTTTTGCCCGCCTTGCAGACGCCACGCGGCGGCGTCACCTTGAAGCTGGGCAAGAGTGGGGCATGCATCTCGAAGCTGGAGTCTGGCGATATGTTGCGGCTGTTGCTGCTACAGCTGCCCGACTGTGAAGTCAAATTGGAGCTGGCCGAACTGATGCCGTCGTCATGTTCCTCATCCTCATCGGAGCCGCTGCCCGTGCCGCTGCCTGGCAGTGGCATGCAGCCCAGATGCTGCTGTTGCTCCTCCTCCAGCTGCTTGCTGGCGCTGATACGCAGCAGGACAGGCGAACCGGCACGACTGGCATCCGTATCGACTTCACTGAGCTTTCGACTGTCACTGCGCCGCTTGGTCGCCGAGCTGAAGAACTGCAGCACACGCGACGCACTGCGGCAGCTGCGTCGCTCGGCCTGCACGCGTGCCAGTGCCATCGGTGGCGGCATCAAGTCCTCAGCTTCAGCAGATTTGCGTGTGTGCTGCTGCTGCTCCTGCTGGTGCTCCTCCAGCTCCTGCACAGGCTCTATGTAGATGTGCGGCGAGGCGCTCCGTCTGCCACTGGCGCTGCGATAAATCTCTTTGGCCTTGCGGCATAAAAACGGCGATATGCATTTAGCTTTGGGCGTGGAGGCCACAGACTGACGCGCTTCGAACTCCTGTACAAAGCGTGTCAGCTGCTCCCGATCCAGTTCGGTGAGGCACCGATGACGCTGTCGGCCGTTGGGCGTGCCCGTCATCAGGCTGGGGCTCTGCAAGATGTGCTTGACCTCGAAGCTAGCATCGAAGCAGCTGCCGGAATCGTTCAGCTGACCCAGAGATTGCACGAAGCGCTCCACCATGTTGCAGATGCTGCTCGAATTGTTGTTGTTTGTTAAAATTGTGTCTTTGGTTTGTGTTTTAGCAGTGTTCACTGTAGCGCTGTTGCTCATGACTCGCGCTAAAGAATTGGGGAAATAAACTGTTTTTTGATATTTTTTTTCTTATTGCAAATTAAAACGCAAAGTTCTGGACGGCAGTTTAACCAGAAAAAGGGGGGCGTGCGTTTAGCTTGGCTGTTCGCGTTTAACTGAATTTTCCAGCGCAAATGCCACGGCAAAGGTAAACTCACGAGTGCCACACACACACACGCACACACGCGCACAGCTACACATATCGATACATGCCAAATGCGGGAAAAGCCATTTTCGCGCTGGAGAATTAAAATGTGCGTTTGTATTTGGCACAGCTGTGGCAAAGGGGCAAAGGGGGGGGGGGGGGGGGGATTCGGCGCCCATGTCTGACGCACTGGAGACGACACAGATGTGCCCGAGCATGTGGCTGGAGCTGATGCGGCCAATTGACGCTGACAATGACGTCTTCAAGTTGCGTTCCAAGTACTTTTTGCAATTTCTATATTATCCGACAAAGGTGGTTTTTCTTTTTTATGGATTTCTGCTTTCTTTTTACCTGGCGCGCATGCGAAATGAGTTGGCCAAGTTTTTGTTTTCATTATAACTTATATTGAGCTACCAACTATAGAAATTGACAATGCGTCACCTAAAAACGCTTGAGCAGTGGGTTTACCTAAAACCAAGGCGGATATATGCAAATATTTTTGGTTTGCCAATTTCAATGCGCAATTTCATGAAATAAGCCAACTAAATTAAACGCAGTTTTCGGACATTAATTGGGTTTCAAATGGAAAATATTACGCTGAGTCGTAAATAAGGTAAGTGTTGCCTTAATGGCTGACACTGAGATACCCTGTATTATGTTCAGAGATGGAAAGGTCGTAGGCCGACCTTAATTAAGATTGGTAGAAATGGCGATTACTAGCCAAGCTTTTCCCCTGTCAAAGAATATAGAAATAAACCCTCAGACATTCTTATTATTTATTTTTTTGTGTACCTTTAACCGTCTGCGCAACATACCCTTTTGTAGTTGGTAATTACAGGGCATAAGCAACACTAATTATTGCAGCAGCGATATATTTATGTGCATTCCAAAAGATCATAAATTGATCGTGTGCCATAGTATATGGAAAATACCTTAAAAAGTTGAGATAGAGAAAATAGGGTAAACAAGTTGGAGGAGGCTAAATCGTGACTAGGCCCTAATGCAAGTTGAATAAATTTGTGGCTGAAAAACAAACAAACCAGACCAAATTGATTAAAATACTCAACTTTGACTAGTGACAGGGGCTTAAAGGGGGGCTCTCTAATAGTTAAGATAGGTTCTTAAAAGGAAAAAGGTAATGCTCTGCATAAATTATTGATACACCCACTATTTCTATTAAAGCAATCTGCTCACACAGAATTATAGATGCCATCAAGCGACAAAAGCCGCGCCATTGTGTTGTGCCTATAGAGTGAAGAGTATTATCCAGTGATCATTGTATAATTAACAACAGCGATCGCTAAAAAGCCACGACGCCTGGTGAATAAGTCAGCTATATATATGTACATATACATATATACAAGAGACTGCTCCCAGCTAAAGTTGACTAGCCTACACTCAGAGAAAATCCAGCACAAGCCTTGAAACTTTATCAAAGATATATCCCTAGAGATAAATTTAATCTTATTCCGAGTATGCAAATTCTTGTTGTAAGTATTTTGTAATGAACTAATTTTTTTTGAATTTTTCAAATTTTAACTTCAAAATTGATTTTACTCGAAATTCAAGAATACAATGCATGAACATTTCTCTCGGTGTAGATA
Source organism: Drosophila montana (assembly GCF_035044405.1). NCBI lineage: Eukaryota > Metazoa > Arthropoda > Insecta > Diptera > Drosophilidae > Drosophila > Drosophila montana. The sequence goes on along the minus strand of NW_026998620.1, from coordinate 10,752,563 downwards.
CCCCCTGCATGTCTGTAGAGCTCTACGTTCTTGCCTTTGATGCAGTCAGGCAGGCGGCCAGGCAAACAAAGATCAAAGCTTTGCCTTTGCATTGGCTGTGACATCATTTAACAGTCATTCCATAATCACAATAATACTTGAAAGATATCTATGATCGCGGCATTATAATACAAGTTGTGTAATTTGTGGCCTGCAATTCCCTAGATGATGATTGCAATCAAAAAAGCCTTCCATGGAATGCCACAATGTAAGCATGTTGCTGGCTATTTTTGGCAGATTATACGGAAATGTGCTACACTGAAGATTTAGGTGGAATCTATAGCTGAATATCGTATTATTGGCGCCGATTTTGAATGGGCCATATTAATCAGAGAACGGGAGAGCAGCAGCTGGCACGAACAAGCCCCAAAATTCCGGTTAAACTGCAAACGTGCGAATACTTTGCTTTTTAATTGTACGATTATGTTTTGTTTATATCTTTTATAAAGAGTTCTAGGTAAAGTTTATAAAAAAACACACACAAACCCATACACTAACGCATAAATCAAATTTGTCTAGCGGGAAAATACACAGACGCGTCAGAGGTCAAATATTTCCAAACACTCAAATTCTCAACTTGTTTTCGGGGGGAATTTTTTTTAACGCGCGCGTTTTGTGTGCGTTTCGTGCGCGATTTTTGAATGACGTTGTTTCACTTTGGCGGCGATTTTGCGATTATTTACGCAAAATAACCTCCGGGCAATTACATGAAATATTTTTGGAGCATAACCCCGTGTGTGCCTGTGTGTGTGTGCGTGTGTGTGATGTGTGCACAGTTTATAAACTGGAAAATATTTGCATGTGCTTTTGTTATTGTTATTATTATTTTTTTCTTTACTTTTCGCGTTTTATTTTTAGCGCACAAAACAAGCCACAAGGCTCAAATTTAGAAATGCGTTTCTTAACGCCACATACACAAAATCGAAGAGGCGGGGGGGACTGCGCCGGCGAATCAGCCGTAATTAGCACGGCTGAAATATTAATTTGTATGGCTCTTGGTGAACTTAATAACACATTTCTTTATATATTTTTCTGATCGATTCATTAAGTTAATGAATAATTTTCTCTGGTTTTTTTGTTCATGCGTTGCGTACGAGCTGTGCTCAAAGACTGACTCACGCGTTTTGAGCGCTGTTAACGTTTCGCCGTTGTTAACTTGGCTCAGTAACGACGGCATCTACAACAACAACAACAACAACAAGCAGCGACAGCAGCAGCGGCAGCTGTTGAGCGGCGCAGTGGAAAAAGAGCGCGTGCGCGCGTTTTATTTATTTTTTTATTGTTGGTTGAAGGGGAGTATTTCTGTTGTTGTTGTTATTGTTGCTGTTGTTGTTGTGTTTGCTGCTGCCACCACCACGCCAGTTAGTCACTGGCACCTGATATCGAGGGTACAATGCCAGAGTCAGGTGTTTTTGCTGTGCCGCTCGCTGCGCTCTCTGTCAGCTTTGTAATTTAATTCCATAATTTGTAGAGAGTGTAGCTAAAGGGCATATCAACTTTTTACAGGGTATATATTGCAACGGTATATATGAAAGGTGTAGAAATATAATTATTTGTCTTAAAAATAATTTTTTTAAATTAAATAAAGATATTTTCTTAAAGACTACATTACAGCGCCTTTTTCGAGCTGTTATTTAACAGTGTGTGCTCTATTTAACAGTATGTTAAGTAACGCATGTTTTCTATATACTAATATTAAAAGTGGAATTTTAATAAGCAGTATATGAAACATTTATTGAAAGAGCTCTACAAATTCGAATACAGTTGATAATTTACATTTTCTGGAAAACTTTCGTATCTCAAATGAAAAATTGATATATGTAACTGTTATATGATATCTTCGGGCGAATTGTATCGTTTCTTAAAATTATTTATTAAAAAGTGTTAAAAAAGCAACAATTTAGAATCTTCTCGTATTAAAGCATTTATTCTAAACTATTTTACAAGTAGATAGACTTAGTCTGTCCTCTTTTCCTTTTTGTACAATCTTTGCATCAGGAATTGTGATTCTTATTTCTGAAAATCCTCCTTATCGAGGGAATGTGAAATTATATGATAACATGTATATGTAGCATAATGTAATTATGATTTTAAAAGGTAAAATAAGTTGATACGTTCATACAACATTATAAAAACTAATAACAAACAAAGGGGTGTGTATGTAAACCTAGTTTTAGGTTAGACGTATAATCGATCAGTCGTATTTGATCGACACATTAAATGGACATTAAACATAAACCCCGATACCTCTTTATTGATGCAGTTGGCTTAGACATTCTTTCATTGACTTAACTATATGAGATCTGAGAGCTTGTTGGTTAATATTTGTTTTTAGCATATTTAGCAGAGCTTTGTGTATTGTCACTTGCGAATTGTTTACAGGGGACTCGGGTATATCAATTGGTGGGCTACGTGCCTGCTATATGTTAAATGTGTTTGTTATTAAGAATCATTTCTGACGCAGTTGATACAATTATTGTTATTGTTATTGTTAATGTTTTTGGGTTTGTTGTACTGTTTTACTGTTTCTATTTGAAGAAACAGACTTTGCTGTTGTTATTCGATTCGATGGTCTAAATTTAAATAAATTATTAATACAATATTTGTGCTTGGCCTCTGGCTGCGCCGTATACCTGATAAGCGGGCTAATCAGAAGTGGCGTCTGTTTAGCACCAAAAAGCTTGCGAATTACAAATATATATGTGTTCGTATATAGATAAAAGAACATAATGCATAACATTCGTGTCATATCGGCAATAGATAACCGCAGCATATTATACTACGTGCATAATCACATGCAACATTGCAGCACATTGCAATGGCTTGCCCACGTCAGCTGGCAAATACGTTATGAAATGCTGTCGGCAATTGGTGGTAAGGTCATTTGGTGGCTTACCGTGCCCTCAAGTCAAGCTATAAGCCCGAGACGCACCTGAAGTCAAACGATTTGCAGCGAGCTGCGCATTTCCCATGACGTTTCGCTGGCCATTCGAGCGTGCAGGAAGGAAGCAAAGAAACTGCGGCAAGTGCCTTTCCTTGCCAGCTGACAATGCTGCTGCTGCGCTGCTGTCGCTTGCTTCCTTTTGTGGCACGAGGGTTGTTTTTCAGACACCTGCAACAGCAACGGCATGTGCCTTGTTGCTTGCACATTGCCGCCAAAAAGGTCGTGCTCAGGTCTGGGGCAACCTGTTAGAGTCGGGTCTCTGGCGGATTGCGTGCCGCTCTAAGCGCTCTGAAAACCTTGAACATTTTCATACATATAAATATGTACACTGAGCAAAATCAAAAGTCAGACAAGCTAAAAGTAAAGCATGAAACTCGATAAAAGACTCAAATGCTGTACTCAATTTAAGAAGTGTTAAAGTTGCATTGAGTTAAGCTAGTTACTTATTCAAGTTTGTAAGTTTGTCTTTTAATTCAAGTCAATCTTTGTCTATATAAGAGCAAAATGTACTTTACAAAAATGTGAAACAACTTTTTACTCTTAGTGAACATATGAATACATAAATGCTGCAGTTTTGCGGTTTTTTATTTTACAATAATGATGCAGTCTAGCCACATGCAAATACTTTAAATAATAAAGTTTTACCGATTATAATGAGTAGCATTATAATATTAATAAAGTGTGCTCAGTCTTTTCTAGTTAGTAAAAGTTTTTAGTCAAAATAAAAACAGATCATGGTATATACATATGTATGTAGAAACATTCACGCAAAAGTTGTCCGCAACTTACATATTTTCAGACGAGAATTAATTAATGATTAAATATGATTCTTTCTGTATTGTTCTTACTATTTAACACGCAATTACTGGCGTCATAATGACGTAACTAACAATGTATAAACCCACTTTAAAATGTTTATATTATATATTTATTAAATAATTTCTAATTTTTGTTGTACAGAATAAAAACAACATTTTTATTCTTATTATTTACGCCTTAATTTTTCATTTATTTGATTTAATTTTGAATTTCAAATATGAGAACTTTGATATTCGTTGCCGGATTTGAACCGGCGACCTGCCACTTGTAAATCCGACGCTCAGTCACCGAAACTTTCAGCTACTCTCGCAGTCTGAACTTTTTCATATTTATATATTTGATGGATGTATATCTGGAAGGGTATTTCACATTCGGCAATTGAAGGACAATATTTACTCTTCTTCTTTACATTGATTTATATTTTGTGGATAAGGTTGGGCAATGCTTCATCGCACAGAGCTCACTATTTGACAGACTGAGTACTAGCTACAATTATCTATATGTATTTAGGTATTTGTAATGAATAACAGTAATCAACGTGAGGTAAGGCAGGTGTCTGTACTAGAAAGACTAAAAGCAAACATGCGCCACGCAAACTAAACACGAATTGAGTAATCAGAAAATGATATCGCTGACTCCTCCGTTGGGGTTGATGGGGACAAATAGTGCAAGGGGTGGGCAAAAGTCAGGCAACCATAAAAAGGTAGCTAAGTGTGTCGACTCGGCAACATGAAATACATTTCGTGTTCTAATTTCAGTTGACAATGTGCATGGGAATATGTGTATATAGCATTTACCACATGTACATACATATATGTACATGTATTTGGTTTATAATTACAATTCTAACCGGTTGGTCAGTTGGCATCAGGCATGAGGTCATGACATTTAGAAAGGTCAGCGGAGCACCAGTTGAAACAGTTGTAGGACCAAGCTGCTATATCAGCTTGCATTTGATATATTCTAGAATAGCTGAAAGTCATTTCGCTTACCGGATGCTCCTCCGAGTGTAGCCCACAAACGAGTTCTCGAAATGACATTTTTGCATTGAGTTGGCGTTGAAAACAGTCGAAGTGAGGTTCTTAACTTTGTTCGAATGTTTATTTTTTGTAATTTTATCTTTTTTGTGGGCACTTAACGATAATTTATTATTATATGCACATTTTTTTTTTATAAAGTTCGCTGAGCTCTTGAACCTCTGTTGAACTTTTTATGGCACAATTCTTGTTTTGAATATTTTTCAATATTTCGCGCTTTACAAAAACGACGATTACGCGCGTTTTCTTGTTTTTTAATAAATTAAAAATAAAATAAGTCGCGAATAAACCGACGAGCGAAAGTGAAAACACAGCGTTATACAAATAAAATATAACAAAACGCGTTGGGCCAAACCAAAAATCAAACTAAATCAATCGAAATCCCAGCGGGCACCAAGTCGTGGGGGGTAGCGGGGGGGGAAGTTGAACGCCGAACGCCGAGCGCCAATGCAAAGGTCAGCAGACTTCGTCGTCAAATGGCGAGTTGTGTGTATTTTTTTCCATTAATTGCTTTAGATTGAATTAAGCTCAGCAGCGACAACGACGTCAACGTCGCAGTTGACGTCGCAGTTAGCTTTCGATAGAGCCTGAGCTGGCGCGCATGACGTCACTGGCGATTTATTTTTAGTGGCCAACCCAGGTCGGCGATTTCCGTTCCTTATCAATATGTGACGCGAGCGCCGATTACAGGAATGCGACGCGCAGCGAAGCGGCAGCAGAGGCTGCTGCAGCGAACAACGGAACGTACTAACTACACCTATTGCAAAAGCGTCGCGCCGACTACTGAATAACAGCAGCAGCAGCAGCATTAGCACTCGCCGGTATCCGAAGTCCCAAACCCCAAACCCAACCCCAACCCAAACCAAGTTCCATTTCTGACAAAGAAAAATCACACAACACCAGGCCAAAATATTCATGTGTTTGTGCTGGGGTAGCTTATCGTGGGGACCGCAGCGTGTGTGTAAAAGAGAGCGAGGGGAAGAGAGCGGGAGCGGCAGTGAGAGCGATAGCTAGCGGCGCGATAAGCTTAACAAGCTCAGGTAACACAACCCACCACTGTCCAGGTAAACAAAGCTATCTAAAACCAGTGCCGGTTCCAAGGCAAAACATTTGCATAAATCGCCCAAAATAATAATTACAAAATTTTTCGAAAAAATATATTATATCAAATGCAAAGATATACGTTTTTTCTAAAACTTAAGAAGGGAATGTTTGCTAAAATCCTGACTATGTGATACACTAATACGGATTTTACACTCACAAAAAAACGAGCCACATGCTGCACAGTGGAGAAACAGACTTCAAATAATTCGCATATGCGTTAAAAAGGAATTCATCAAAAGAAAACAAATGTATTTAGATGTGTGTAAATGCGTTCAATTTTGAAGGAAATATTCTATAAAGAGCCTATATATCCAAATTGGGTATATCTAGCTACTATAATCATTTAGTAATGCTCAAAAACCAGGGCTATTGAAAATTAACCCTATTTACCTACCCTCTCTAGTTTCTAGTTTCTGAGATACAGATCGATTCGTATCGTATTTCCACTAAGGAATATAATATTTAGATGGGAGATACCTGATACATAACTTATGATCAACTAGATGATTGACAAGTCAAGACCCTTCCGCGAGAAAATCAAAATTTTAAATAAAAATTGAATGAATTCAGAATCCTTAAAATTCTAAAAGCTATCAACAAAACGTAAGCCACTTAAGAATCTGTTTATATTATTAAATTATAACAAATAAATTATAGAGGATATATATTATCTACACCATATAAACAAATAAAAATATATATATATAAAAATCTGCTTGCACTCACCCCCAGATCCGGTTCACTGTTGGTAGCTTCTAGTAGGCAATGTGTGGATGAAGATGATGGTGGATCCGTAATCGGATTAATTGCATTGTGTAAGTTCTGCAGACTGGTCCAGGTGTCCATGGGCTGATCGACGCAGGCCAGACCAGGTGACTGGATGCTATCGATGGCCTCAAAGCCCAGCGATTGTCGCGAACGCGGCTTGCCAAAGACTTGGGCGCTAAGTTTGGATGGAGTTGGCTCTGGGGCTGTCGCAGCTGTGGCCATTGGCTGTATAGAGCGTCGCGTCTTGCGGGGCACGCATGCTGGATGCACAAACGTGTGCGGTTCATCCAGCGAGGGTGCGGTGGAATGCAGTGAAATATCATCCATGGAGGCGACAGCAGCAAGCACAGGCGATTCATCCACAAAGAGATTCAGAACATCATCGCAGGAGCGCGTGGCCGTGAGGTTTGTAGCCGGACTCTTGATCAGATTGAAGCTGGCCAGTAAATTGGGGCGACGCAATGAACAGGACGCAGACGGTGACTTGCGATCGGGATCTGGCATGGCGCGCACAGTCAGGCGATTATCGGGCACGCCCACAATGCCCAATGGACGCGCTGCAGCAGGGGCCATGGGCGCAAGGCCAAGAGCAGCCGCCGCCGGTGCGCCGGCAAAGTCCACAACCAAAATGCGATCAGATATGTTGGTGCAGTCATTGTTGAAGCCAATGCCCGAATCCGAGTTAGAGGTGGTTGTTGATATCTCGCTGTGATTGGACGGCTGCGGTGAGTGGGCAGCAGCGGCGGCACCAGCCTCGTAATCCTGCGGCTGTTGGTTGCGGCTGGCAGGGGGTAGGATGCGCATGGTGTACATACTGCGTATGAGATTCACCACATACTCCGAGTTATTGGGAAACTCCAGGCACAGATTTGAAATGGGATCCCTGGTGCATTGCAAGCGATATTCATGGGCGCGCGCCAAATGCTGTCCATGCTCAATTAGCTTAGTATCAATGACAAAGACATGACAGCTGTGCGATATACTAATGTGGCCACCGCTGGCATTGGACTTGTCCTCCAGTTCATATTCCTCATCAATTTGCGTGTTGTGCACGGCGCTGGTGACCAGGCCAAAGAAACGATTCTCGCTCTCGGACGAGGAGCTGACGTAGTTGAGCCGCGCCGATGCATATGTGGCCAGTGTGCCGCCGCCTGCACTCTGCAGGCGAAGAGAGTCCGGCGTGATGCACATGAGCACAATGGTGGGCTGTCGTTTCTCCTGGCGCAGCTTGCGTATGCAGGAGCGCACCGTTTGCAGCTTGGAGCTGTGCGAAATCTGTTTTGGCATCTCAATGGTGCCCAGATAGCCAACAATGACACGGTATTCCAGAGCAGCGCTGCCAACGGCGCGCACCATGGCGCTAACATTGGCCACATCCGCAACCTTGCCAAGACTGGCCAATGGCGCATCCTCCAGCACCGGACGCAGCGTGGCATGATCCGGTAGGGCAGCTATCACCACAGGCGCCACAGCTTCAGCAGCCTCAGGGGGCTTCTTTTGTGGGGAGTTGCGCAGACGGTGCATCTTGGATTTGTGATGCAGGAAACGCGGCTTGTTGCGTACACCCGGTCCCAAGCTGGCCGCCAGCAGTTGGCCGCGCGCACTGCGCTGTATCAGCAACGTGGCATTGGCATTCTCCTCGTCCGAACTGTCCGAATAATAGTTTTCCGCAATCTGCATGCGTATGCTGCCGAATGAATTGCCAATTAGCTGCACCACTGTCTCATGCGGCAGCTTGGACACATTGAGGCCGTTCACCGAGATGAGAAAGTCACCGGCGCGCAAACCCGCCTGCTCGGCGGGCGAATTACTGATGATGCAGGACAAGCGGCATGGCTGCTGCCCGGATATGGTAAAGCCAAAGCCATTATAGCCACGACGCACCTCCACGGTACGTGTGCCGTAGTTGGGACGCTTTTTGCGACGCCGCTGTTGTGGCTGCTGCTGTGGCGGCGGTTGTTGCGACTGCGAGGAGGCGACCGTTGCTGGCACTACCGCGTTTGCCGTGCTCATTATGGGCAATGGCGGATGATGGTGATGCATGGCGCTTACTGCAAGCGTTTAATGATAAACTTATATATGGTAAAAATAAATCAACTCCAGTTTAGATCGAACGCACCTTTTTCATTGATGGTCTGTGCTGTGGCCGCCGCTCTGTGGAATGCGGTTTGTGCTGAATGGCCAGCAGCTCAGGCTGGGGCTGGCCTCTAGCCACGGTTTGTATGTAACAATGTAACCCACACTAATACAACAGCAAATGGTGTACGCAGCAATCAAATGTATCTTGTTACACGCAACACAATTAAATTGCTTTCATGCCATAAATAATAGTTAAAAACAATTGGCCCGACACACACATATATTTTGTTCAACGCCTGAGCACACTTCCGCTTTCAATTTGTAAAAGCAAACAATTTAAATAAAACTCTTAAACTGCGCAAGCGTAGCCAGGTAAAAACACTTTGATATCACAAAAAAATAAAAGCATCGATACCAAATAAAAATGCTAACGACAGCCCTGATTTCGGAACTGCGGTCACACTAACAGCTGCTAGAAATATGGTCAGCCAGACACTAGCAGTGTTGACATGCGTCTGGTCACCCTAAATCATAGCAATGCCAATAATATACATTATTGTTTTATTTTGCCCGCCTTTATTAGCTTTCCCAACGCGATGAAAAAGTTAAAAAATAAAAAAAATACTGAACGGTGTTGGTTGGACTGGTGTCGGCTATGCGCCAATGACGATGCGTCCATTAATGTGCGTCAAAAAGATGTATACATGCGTATTATAAGCAAGTGTTTTGATATCGAGGTGAGTAACTGGAGTAAAACAATAATGCGTGATTATTCACTTAGTTCCTTCTACAGATAGGTCTCGAAGAGCCGCAATTGGGTGGCATGCTGTGCAGCGAGTGCTACGCCTTGATAGGCGACTTGCTGAACTTCGCTGAAAATGTCAATAAGGTGCAGCCCATCTTTGAGCTGTTGCGCCACACCGAGCCCAACGAGCAAGTGGATGTGTGTGCTCTGCGCCAACAATATGGTCTACAGGATAAAAGCTCACAAGATCATAGCTACAAAACGGAACCAGAAGAGTTAGAGGAATTGAGCAGTCGTGAAGACAGCTTAGATGGCGACAGTGAAATATTTTATCAAGATGTTGATAGTGATCCTCAACATGATTTGACCATATCGCCAATTCCGGCAAGAAGAAAACGTGGACGTCCTAAGGGCTCAAGAAAGCTGCAACACGATGAAGCTGCAGAATCAAATGAGCACCAAGAAACTTTAGAAAATTTCAAAATTGAAGCTTCCGTGGATTTCCACGAGGATCGATCAAGCAGCCATGAAGAGGGCGTTGAGCAAGAACTGGTACAAAATCACATTTGGCTTGAAGATTATTCCATGGAAGAGAATAAGACTACTCTGAATAGTGATATAAAAAGAAAGCGTGGTCGACCCAAACAATCTGTTAAAACTGAGGTACTCGACGAATGGGAGGTATCAGAAGAGGACCTCGACTTTTTAACGCCAACTTTCAAAAGAAAATCTACCGACGAGCCCAATCAATTGATTGCCAAGGATCAGAGCGCAGATAGAGATGAACTCTTCAATCCTAATGAATCCGCACAAAGTACTAGTAAAAGAAAACGTGGACGTCCTAGAAAGCATGAAAGTATTATCTTGCATGACAAAAGCGATTCGAAATGTAAAAATGTCGCACTAGCCAGACTTTTGCTCGCATCTCCAGTGCCCGAAGCTGAAACGGAAGCAGCAGGATCTGTGAGGAATAGTAATCTTACCGAAAATCAAATCAGGAAAAATCCAGTCACCTGCAATGTCTGCCACAAAGAGCTATCATCGGAGAATGGACTTAAGTATCATATAGAGCGCGTGCATATGAAAAAGAAGCCCTTCGTCTGTGATGTCTGCGGTAAACGTGTCCGAACAGTTTCAGAGCTTAAAGAGCACATGCTTGTACATACCGAGGATCGGCCCTTTGTGTGTCCATTGTGCAATGCGGCCTTTAAAAATAGAAAGCGTCTCAATGTAAGTGCCAGATTATTAGTAATTGTCAAATATGGTATTTATAAGGAATAAGCTTCAAGGACGCTGAATTTTCACCGTAGTTACCTTTGGTTTTAGGAAAATATTAATGATAAACAATCATGTAAAACTTCTATTTCAGATGCATTATCATAATCCTATTGAAAATGCGTTGAAGATGTGTATGTGGAAATTGATAGCTACGACTCAGATAATTCTAGCTTTTAATATACATATGTTCTTAATTAACAGATACATAGCCAAACACACGGCGAGCCCAGTTACGAGTGTGAGATCTGCGGCAAGAAATTGCAGACGCGTGCCATTTGGAATAAGCATAAAAGTGTTCACACTAACGAGCGCCGATTCAAATGCAGTATTTGCGGTACCGCGACAAAAAATTCAACAGCTCTAAAGATTCACCTGTTGAGTCACACCGGATTGCGGCCATATACGTGCAAGTACTGCAACAAGGACTTTGCCAGCGGTGCCAATTGCAGGGATCACAAAATAAGGAAACATCCTATAGAATATGAGGAAGATGATGATAAATCGTGCCGTATACAAAGTGTGCCCACGTTGGATGAGTTGCGTGCCTTGTAAGTAATTACTTATTCCATGTACTTAAGATATATTTAAAAGCATATGAATTCCCCTTCAGAGCTGCGGGCATGGAGAAAGGTGAGCGGCTGCGTAAACCCAAAACTATGAAAATTGAATAAAAGCACGAATCGTTTTAAAATTTGATATTTTGCATTTTCAATTAAACACACACCAATAAATACCAAAGCCCATACAATTTGGTATTTATGTGGTCACTCTAATTCAGTGTTTACCTATTTCTTGTAACCAAAACATGTCCAGAATACAAACAAATTGTTTATGAGAATTAAACCAAGCTAAAAGACCCTTTTTAACCCGCCTCGCAATGGCGGAACACTATGAGGCTGCAATTGGCGATAGCCACTGGCTAAATTGGTGTCGCCTCTGCGCCAAGGACGATGCACGGGGCAACGTCAAAATTTACACAAGTGCCAATGAGAACACTTGGAACAGTATCCTGGTGATGGCCATTAGGAAATATTTCGATGTACATGTAAGTTGCCGGAAAATGTATTTCGTGTAACTAATCCCACACTTTCAAACCAGATGCAACTGGAGGACGCGCTTGGCGGTGTGCTCTGCAAAGAGTGCTATACATTAGTTAGCGAGCTAATTGACTTTGCCGAACATGTCACCAAAGTTCAGGCCATCTTTGAGGTATTGCGGCTCTCCGAGCCCAATAAACAACTCGATATGGAAGCGCTCCGGCAGCAGTATGGACTTCGTGAAGGCGACTGGACGCACATAATCAAACCGGTTTCGGAATTGGAGAACAATGCAGCCAAGCAAATGAGCGCTGATGTAAAGACAATATCCGCAGAGCTACCAAATCGGAAGTTTGTAGATTTAGACGCTGGCTTGGACGGTGAGCTGCCAAAGCGGGAGTTTGTAGATTTGGGCGCTGGCTTGGACTCCGAGGTAACAAAACCGCTGCAAAACGACGAAGAAATGATTGTCAGTCACTTGCCCATTGAAGAAATTGAAGGTCATGATAATCCCATCAAACCGCGAACTCGACGAAAAATGTCAAAATTACCCAAAACTGATTCGCCCGAAAAAACAGCAAAGAAAAGAAAAGTGAAATATAAAGACGAGCCAAAGGCAGAAAAGAGCGGCAGTAAGGCTGGGAATGTCCAACGAGTTCTACCTGAAGATATTGAAAAGGACTCTTTAAGCCTCGATGCTAATTTGGAGCATCTGCCAGAAGTAGCTTCTCTCCATACCGTTAAGCCTGAGGAGGAATGCCTTGATAATTTAACCAACAGCGATAGGGAGGATGTTGAATCGGAAAATGAAAATTCAGATATTCCCTCAAAGCGCAGTAACATGAAGTGCAAATGGTGCGGTAAAATGTATCACAATCCAGCCTCATATCAAAAGCATCTAAGAGTTGTTTGTCGCAAAGTCGAACAGCGGCCAAGGATGGATAAGAACACATTCTGTGAGCTCTGCAACAAAACGCTGTCTTCGCCTGCAGCACTAAGGTTGCACAAGGAGGGCATGCACGAAAATGCCAAGCCCTATGTGTGTGACCACTGCGGCAAGCAGCTGAAGACCATAACGGCACTCAACGAACACAAGCTGGTTCATACGGAGGATCGTCCGTTTAACTGTTCGATATGCAAGGCTGGCTTCAAGAATAGAGCTCGACTGAAGGTGCACTATCAAATACACGAGGAGCCCAGCTATGTGTGTAACATTTGTGGCAAAAAGCTACAGACTCGCCGCACATGGAACATGCACAAACTGGTGCACAGTGAGGAGCGAAAATTCAAGTGTGATGTTTGCGGTGCGCTCTTCAAACGCTCCAAAACACTCAAGTCGCACCTGCTTAGCCACACGGGACTGCGTCCCTACGTCTGCAAATACTGCGGCCAAACATTTGCCTGTAATGCAAACTGTCGCGCTCACAAGCTAAAGAAGCATCCGCAGGAGCTCAAAAAGGAGGAGGGCGAGGCCATGTCCTCGCGTCTTAGTGTACCCACCCTGGAGGAGCTACGTGTCATGTAAGTCCTTAAACATATGTAGCTATGAAGACAGGCGAACAATAAATCTAAATTCTCTGTATAGGTCAAAAAAATTACCCAAACTGGAACCGGATACATCTAACTAATGTTCGTACTGCAATTGAACAATTCTATGAAATTATGAACTTATATATACATATTTTACCAGTACTTATTTAATAAGACATAATATAACATTATAAGTTATTGCCGGTATTGTTTAAAACAAATATGTTTATTTGATCCGCCCAATTGTGACTGCAATGAAAATTATCATAAGTTTTGAGATTATTAGTTATATAAAATATATATCAAATTAAAAAAATAAATTTCATTTTGCATTTCGATAACAAAAACGGCATCCGATAACAATTCTAGATGTGCGTTAAATTAGCGGCGGTGACTTAGGTCGATTTTTGGTACTTGCTACCTTTTTGGTACGTATTATCACTAACCAAATAACATATAGACTGGTCAAACCGTATATTTGGTGGTAACAATTGTTTTTTTTTGCGGCTGGTCCAAACTCGCCTTCGTTTTTGTTCGGGTTCGAGACACGCCCGCATGCTCTCACAGCAAGAGAGTAAGAATACATATGGCCTGTGTCGTGGAACGGCAACGCTGTCTTTTTACTCGCTCACTCTACAGGAAACTGCTTTGGCTTACTCTCATCCATATGATTTGTGCGATAGAACGGCATCGCTGTTTTTTATCTCGCTCCCACTACAGGAAACTGCTTTGGCTTACTCTCAGTGCTCTTTCAATTTGTCTATGTACCGTTTAAATGTTTGTGTGTGTATGTGTCCGCACAAGCAAAAATGCCCACAAATTCAATTTTTGACAAAAGTCGGTGGCATTTCTTCCCTTTTGAGGGGACGAGTAATATGATATAATGAAAGGGTTTGCCAAGTCGATGCGAAATTCTTTCATTTCAGCTCGTTCTTGTTCGAAAGCGTACCTAAGCGCTGGCATGTGTGCATTTAAAAGTTTTTGGACTTGCTATTCACGCATCCTTGCGTATTTTGTATATGAATAGAAGCATTTATGCGCATGTGTGCCTGTTGGTCCCTGCCTGCCTGTCCGATGCAAATTTGACAATATTTTTGGATTTCTGAATTTCGAGCTCTGCACACACACACAGAGACACAAATGTGTGTGAATGGGCTGATCATGGGCGCAAAATTTAAAAATATCATTATTGGCAGGCGTTTGACGCGCGCCCTTCTTTCTATGATTTAGGGTTTGAATTGATGAATGAATATGATAAGTCAATAAAATCATTAATACACATTCTTAGTCTCGAACCCGAACAAAAAACGAAGGCGAGTTTGGACCAGCCGCAAAAAAAAACGATTGTCACCACCAAATATACGGTTTGACCAGTCTATATGTTATTTGCTTAGTGGTATTATCCCTGAATTAAGATATATAGAGAATGGCGGAAACCTAATTTTTCAACGCCTTGGTACACCCATATTATAAACTAAAATTCCAAAACAAATGAATGTAGACAGTAAATAATTCAATTTTTTCCAATTCTGCATTTAAATTTATTTGGTTTTGATCTTAAAAACATAAAAAAATGCATTTAAAAGTGACCGATTCCTTTTCCGATACCAAGTACCAAAAATCGACGCTAAGTCACCGCAGCTAATTTGACGCACATTTTAAAACAAGTTAGGCGCGCATTGCATTGCACAATCGATAAGACTGCTTGTTATCGGCCGCAAAACAGCTGTTCAAATCACGCTTGACAGCACTGCAATAGTGGACTTGGCAACCCTGCATGATAACACTCCAACAAGAAGTGAGAGCTGCAATTTGTTAACTAAAAACAAACAAATATAAAGAAGCGCACTGTTTTGGGCAGAAATAACGCGCAAATGCAAGCAAAATGGGTAATCAATTGGTTGGCATTGCACCATCGCAGATCTATGCAGTGGAACACTACTTTTCTGGACAGTTTGGCAATGAAATCATTTTCGACCTGAAGTGAGTACATATTTAACAGCTGCTTATTACACATAAGTGTATATAAGCATATATGTGTACATATGACGTCTTATCCACCCACAGTATGGGGAGTACGCGTTTCTTTAAAGTGGCGAAAGCTAAAACCGATGAAGGTTTGATAGTTGTCAAGGTATTTGTCAAACATGATCCAACTTTGCCTCTGGAGGATCACAAGGAACGCTTGGAGAGCATCAAGAAAACCCTATCGCTTGCAAATGCTGTTAACTGTTTGCCCTTTCAGCGCGTGGAGGTTAGTCCACAACTAAATTTTTCCGTCACAGTGTTAATGCGATCTTTGACTTTACTTAACAGCTCATCGACAAAGCAGCCTACATAATGCGAGAGTATGTCAAGCACAGTCTGTACGATCGCGTGTCCACTCGACCTTTTCTTACTGTGCTAGAGAAGAAGTGGATTACCTTTCAGATTTTGTGCGCTTTAAACCAGTGTCACAAGCAAAAAATCTGTCATGGTGATATAAAGCTTGAGAACATTCTGATCACCTCTTGGAATTGGATCCTGTTGTCGGACTTTGCTTCATTTAAGCCCACATATCTACCAGAAGACAATCCAGCAGATTATACCTATTTCTTTGACACGAGCAGACGTCGCACTTGCTATATCGCTCCAGAGCGTTTCGTGAAGACGCTGTCGTCTGAAGATGATCCCTATAATGCAAATATGTCCGTTATTCACTCGGACTCCATAATACGTGTTCCGACTTCATATGCTGGCAACACTTTGCAGCCTGCTATGGATATATTCTCCGCTGGGTGAGTTAACATATACAACACATCCACAACATAAATGTATTAATAGTTTTTCCATTCACAGCTGTGCCTTGCTAGAGCTCTGGTCGGAGGGTACTGCTCCATTTGAGCTCTCCCAACTGCTCGCCTATCGGCAGGGTGAGCGAGAGCTCGTCGAGAAACATTTGGCTGGTATTGAGAACGAACGACTGCGCAACTTACTGGCATCCATGATTGACATTAATTCAATAAAGCGCAAGAGCGCAGAGGATTATTTAGATCAGGAGCGCGGCAAACTATTTCCAGAATACTTTTACTCATTTCTGCAGTCATATTTGCAAATGTTCTCATCGACACCAATCAAGTCGCCTGATGACAAAATACAATGTCTGCACAAGGACATTGGTCACTGCATTAAGGTGCTGACACAAGCACAGGACGTAACACCCAGTGAAGAAGACGAACAGATACAAGAGAAAAGGGATCCTCTTAAGTACGAGCGGCTGCCGCCAGATCAGGATGGTCTTATACTTATTATAACAGTAGTCACATCTTGCATCAGAGGTCTTAAACAGTCCAACACAAAAATTGCTGCGTTGCAGCTACTGCAAAAGTTATCGAAGTATACCACATCT
The DNA here is from genome assembly GCF_035044405.1 of Drosophila montana. NCBI lineage: Eukaryota > Metazoa > Arthropoda > Insecta > Diptera > Drosophilidae > Drosophila > Drosophila montana. Next base: position 10,735,795 of record NW_026998620.1, on the reverse strand, counting down.
GAGACCATACTGGATCGTATATTACCATATATTGTATGTTACATTTTAATTATCAAATATTTCATTTAACTAATTTTCTTTGCCTTCAGCTGAATTTGGCACAAAAGTCGACAGCCAAGGTACAGGTTCAGGCTATTGAAACGTTGACCGCCTGCCTGAGCATGGTCAAGGACATTCCTCGCAGCGATGCCAATGTATTTCCGGAATACATACTGCCCTACATTACCGACTTGGCCAGCGAATCGAGTGCTGTTATTGTGCGCGTGGCCTTTGCTCGCAATATTGCAGCGCTTTCCAAGAGTGCTGTTTACTTTCTGGAGGAGACGCAGCGCAATGCACCAAACGAAATGCCCACGCCACGTTATGAGGCAGAGCTTAATGCTCTGCATGATATTGTGCGTCAGGCGGTGCTCAGTTTGTTGACAGACACGCAGCCCATTGTCAAACAGACGCTGATGGAGTCAGGTATCTGCGATTTGTGCGCGTTCTTTGGGAAGGAGAAAGCGAACGACGTGATACTCTCGCACATAATGACATTCCTCAATGACGATGATAAGAATTTGCGCGGCGCTTTTTATGACAACATTGCTGGTGTTGCCGGTTACGTGGGCTGGCAAGCATCGGATATACTGGTTCCCCTTTTGCAGCAAGGCTTCACAGATCGCGAGGAGTTTGTCATTGCAAAGGCCATACGTGCGGTGACAATTCTGATCGAGTTGGGACACATAAGAAAACCCACCGTAACTGAAATTGTAAATGAAACCGCCTGCTATTTGTGTCATCCAAATTTGTGGGTGCGTCATGAAATTTGCGGCATGATTGCCACGACAGCACGCAATCTGAGTGCTATCGATGTGCAGTGTAAGATTATGCCGGCCATTGGAAAATTCTTGAAGGCGCCGCTAATACAAGTGGACAAACCGCACATTCTGCTTGATTGTCTGCTGCCGCCCATACCCAGACAGGTCTTTGACAGCGTGCTGCGCTTCCAGGACGTTCAGTGTTTTGTAAGCGCCCTCGAGGACCGTGCGTGCTTACGCAACAACACACGACACTGCGTCCAGCCTCAGTATGATGACATAAGCAGACAGATTTATTTCGAGGACATTAAGTCTTTTGTAGGTAATCTTGGGGATCGCGCGCGCTGGAGAAGTGGTACACGGAACAGTGGCCAGCCACAGTCTGATGACATAGGTCAGGCGCTGCTCAATGTAAGTGCTTTGGTAATTTTGGTTGTTCCAAGTGAACCACTCACATTTCCAAAACACTACAGCTCTTTCGACGACTTATCTCGGAGGGATTGACGGAGACTATTGAGATGCAATTGTTGGCCATGAAACCTTTTTTGATATCCCTTAAGCACAAGGCGCAACAAGATCTGGATGATGCCAGCTGTGCCAATGGACGAATTGTGGTCAGTCGCAAGCAGGTGGGCTGCCATGAATATCCCCTGGCGGAAAAGGCTACTAAATTGACCCAGGACAATAGTAAGATTTAAACTTAGTGCCATATCGACTTTCAGTTGTGATGAAAATAGTCTACACCTAGGAACTACAGATGCCCATGCTCCAGCACTAGTTTCACCCGCGTCCGATGTGGCTGTTACTCCACATATAACTGCTGGCCCTTCCGGCAGTCCCGCCTCCGGCGCTATGTTACTGGGCGTGCCGCACACAACAGTGAGCACTGCCACTTCATTGGGTGAATATACCATGCCGGATCGCAACTATTCGCTGGATCGCTCTTCGGAGTGTTGCAAGGACTTGGAGTCGCTGACCCTTAAGATCAAGCGTCGCTATAATGTGCTGGCTCTCTCCCAACGCTGCAATTATGATAAGCTGGTCACGCCGTATCCATCCAATTGGCGCCTCAATGGTACTCTAGTGGCGCATCTGCATGAACATTCCGAGTCGGTAATTAAGCTAGCGCCTTTGCGTCCCGACGGTTCACTGTTTGCCAGCGGCAGCATCGATGGCACAGTTAGATTGTGGGATTGCAGCAAGCTAAACGGCAATCAGGGCATCAATAAATCTCGCCAGGTATATTCTGCTCATACGCCCATTTATGCGCTGGCCGCATGCGATGCTGGACAGTCACTAGCGGTGGGTGGCAAGGATGGCAGTCTATTAATAATGCGCATCGATCGCAATTCCACCAAGATGACCCTACAGCAAGCCTTAGATCAGAAGTAAAATTTACCAATCTTTGATTCTACATTTGATCTAATTGATTTTTCCTCTTTTTGTAGTGAATATAACGATGGACCTGTTGTGGATATGCATGCGTATGATCAGGCGGCTCAGAGTGTTATTGTCTATGCAACACTTTATGGCGGCATTGTGGCCTGGGATACGCGCATGCAGCATAGCGCCTGGCGTTTGCAGAACGAGTTGCGTCATGGTGTCATCACCACCATTTGTGCGGATCCAACGGGTTCTTGGCTGGCAACGGGCACCAGCGGTGGCAAGCATATCTGCTGGGACTTGCGTTTCCGACTGCCCATAACCGAGATAAAGCATCCGGCGGACTCGTGGATAAGAAAAGTGGCCTGCCATCCAACTGAGCCATCATATCTGATCTCCGCCTCGCAGTCCAATAATGAAGTATCTGTATGGAACATTGAGACGGGTCAGCGACAAACTGTGCTTTGGGCCAGCCCAGCGCCCGTTCTGACTAATACCAGTCTCAATGATCCAGCAACAACCTGTGGTATTTTAAGCGGTGTGGTCGACGGTTCACCATTCATTTTGACAGGTAGTTCGGATCAGCGTATCAGGTACTGGGACATAGGATCGCCAAAGAACTCGGCATTGAAAGTGCCTGCGGCAAATGATAATTTGGCCAATGTGTCCTTTAACTATAGGTACGTACTTATATGGTCGATATGCATTTAATTTTTCTGCCAAACCCTTCTTATATATATGACTTTTTTTAGCGCTCGTCTTATCGACGGCAGCCAAGTTATTGAAGAACTAATCATTCCTAAAAACGGTACAGGCGACTCGCAACAGATGCGTACTTCAATTGAGGAAAGTCCCAGATCGGGACCGGATATGCCCAAAGCAAGCCATCATGATGCCATCACTGACTTGCTCATGTGCAAAGATAAGGGACAAATTTATATAGCGTCGGCTTCGCGTGACGGTGTTATCAAGCTCTGGAAGTAGTAACTTATTTTAACTCTTTTATCTGTGATTAGTCTAATTAAACTACAATATAACTTATACATACCCGCATTTTAGATTCCCACATCGCACGTTAAAATTCAAATTCTTTGTTGCACCGTGGTGCATCTTTGCATTAATTTGCGGCGCTGCCAGACCGTTAAAAATTAAAATGGCCTCTTACAACCAAACTACGCACTAAGCGACTTCAGCGTGTTGGCAACGGTAAATTATTGCAGACATAATGACAACCCTATAAACAGACGCCGCGGCCAACTTCACTTTTTTTTGACATCTGCAGCTGGCGCTGTTTTTCGCTTTTGTATCTTTGCAAGCGCCGTTATGAGCAGAGCGGCCAAGCGCCATAAGTCCAAGTGAAAAGTGAGTTTGTGAGGCAACGACGCTATAGTATACAAAAAGAATAAACAAAAATCAAGTATATCTCACAACTAAACAACTCAGCAAATACAAAATATCACAACGGAGCGCGCAAATAAGTCAAAGTACCAATACCGAAATACAAAATATACAATCGCGCACGCAGTCGCTGTGTAGCAGGACAACGCGAGGTTCGACAAAAAAAAACAACAACAACAACACAACCAGCGCACACATAGAAGCATTTCAAAATGGCGCCAATTAAAGGTACTACTCGTACTGCTGCAAGCAACCAGGCGGCCATAAACGCACTTTTGCCCATGGCAGGCGTTCGAGGCAAGGGACTGAGCCGTCGGGCGGCCAACAGTGGCATTGATCCAAATGCAGAGAATATGCAGACGCGCGGCAAACGCAAGGCCGATAATAGCCCCATCAAGAATGATAAGATCAAGCGCTCGGCGCTGGGTAATTTGACCAACAATGTTAAGATCATGACGCTGCATCCAAGCGACGAGGACTCCAAGCAGCAGCTGCCCAAAAAGCCGACGGCACAGCAACTTCAGGCGCTTCTGGATGCAAAGACTATTGACAATCTAAATGTTTTAGCCGCAGTCACTGCTCCACTCCCTGCCGCTATGCCCAACAAAATAATGACGCGCGCCTCAACCAAGACAGAGGACTCGGTGGAAAACTGCCACAAAGTGCTGGACAAGTTCGAGGAGGCGTTAGCGCGTCAAAAGACACGCAAGCCACCAGTGGCAGCAAAAAAGCCAGCCACAGTGCTAGTTGAGCCAAAAGTTGCACCCATGCAGGCGCCTGTTGTCCAAAAATTGGCTGCACCGCCTCCGCCGGCTGCCGTCAAGCCGGTGCGTCGCATATCAAATGACTTTAATAAGACTGAGGAGAGCCTCTATATGTCCGCCCTGGAGGACATCTCCAGCTGCGAATCCATGCGCTTGTCTGGCAATTTTGAGGCAGCGCGACGCCTCTCTGCTAAACTGCAACTAAAGACTGAACAGCCAAAGGCAGCACCGACGCAGCAATCGGTGCATATGGCAGCAGCCGCAGCTGCTATGGTGACGCCTGTGCGCCCCGTGCCCGATGATGTGGAGGACTTTGATCGCAAGAACTGGGATGATCCCTTCCAGGTGTCCCACTATGCCATGGACATATTTAATTATTTGAAATTGCGCGAGCCAGAGTTTCCCATTCACGATTATATGCCAAAGCAGGTACATTTGACCACCTGGATGCGAACGCTACTGGTCGACTGGATGGTCGAGGTGCAGGAGACCTTTGAGTTAAATCATGAAACACTATATTTGGCTGTAAAAATTGTCGATCTCTATTTGTGCCGCGAGGTTATTAACAAGGAAAAACTGCAGCTGCTGGGCGCTGCTGCCTTCTTCATTGCATGCAAGTACGATGAACGCCAGCCGCCGCTAATTGAGGACTTTCTGTACATATGCGATGGCGCCTACAATCACGACGAACTGGTCAAAATGGAAATGGAAACGCTGCGAACTATCAACTACGATCTCGGCATACCGCTATCCTACCGCTTCTTGCGCCGCTATGCTCGATGTGCCAAGGTGCAAATGCCCACGCTTACTTTGGCGCGTTACATTCTGGAGCTGTCGCTTATGGACTATGCCACCATTGGTTTTAGTGACTCGCAAATGGCCTCGGCCGCTCTCTTCATGGCACTGCGCATGCATGGCGGTGCCGCGAATCTGCACAAACAGACCTGGACCTCAACGCTGGCCTACTACACAGGGTATCAACTTTCACAGTTTGCGGAGCTTGTGCCGGTGCTGAACGCAGGACTGCATAGGAAACCACGCGCCACCATCAAGACGATACGGAACAAGTACTCGCATAAGATATTCCATGAGGTGGCCAAGGTGCCGCTGCTTAGCAACGTGGAGCTATTCCAAAGCAATCTCGATCTGAACGATAGTAACTTGTGCACCTGAGCCATACAATTGGGGGCCTTGCACTGTTGTAACGCCAATTAGCCAAATTGATAATGAGCAACAACTGTTACGCTTCACTAGACATTAAGACGCTTCAACCCATAACACCTCTAAAGATGCCTATCAGTCCAAATTGCAACCAACCTTAACCAAGATATTCATATATTTTTATTTAATTTTTTCGATTTATTTTGTACTTTTTGCGTGTTTCTAATGATGTTTTATTATTGGTTTACATTTATGACTTTTTCTATAAATTTTATGTTCAGCATTCAGATTGTTTCCAATTATGTTTATTGTTTACTCTTCTTTCATAAAAAAAAGGCAATTAAGCAGGGTAGCCAGCACAACTGTCACCCAACCCGACCACAAGCACTAACCATTTACATATATATATATATTTAAATGTATACTATTTATAATCAGAAATTACCCTTAATAAATTCTACACATATTTTAAGCATTTGCAACGCCAATGCCGTTTGATGATGTTGGACACCAAAGCTGACATGGATTATACGTTTAAACATTTTATGCTACAATTCTACAGATTTATAAAAGCGTAGTAGTATTAACACCTAACCGACGGCAGATGCTCTAATCAGCTGGCCACTTACCATTTATGTATGTAATTTTGTAGTTGTTGTTTTTGTTACCAATCATGACTTATTATACATTGTATGTAACGGGAAAATTAATATTCCATTGTCTAAATAACTAGTTATGTATGTATTCGTATTCCATGTTATCTATATATGTATGTATGTATGCATGTATGCTGCCAAGTCAAGAAAACCAATAAACAATCTTAATGTCCGTTCAAGAAAGTACATTTATATCAAATTGGGGGAATGTGCAAGAGTTTAAGGTAAGTGCTTGGCATATAAATCTATATACATACATTATATTTCTGTATGTATTCACAGAACACCAACTATTTGGGACAGCTCTAGTTTCAATTGATTTTGTTCAGGTGAGTCTATTTCCCATGTGACACACACATTCACATGCACATCAATAATCTATGTATTTGATTTCAGGCTCTGGTTTTTTTTTTGGCGCGCCCGTCTTCACATTTTAGCGCCAAATTATTTTGGGTTTTGCTTGGCAGGCGGCGCATGCGCCGCAAGACATCAGCAGCGATGCCTGTTCCCGTTCCCGTAATCGTCTTTGTCCAACAAATCACTGCATACATAACCGATTTCTACCGCTGCAGTTGAACCTTTAAAAGGGCAGGCAGTCAGAAGCAGCAGCAGCCGTCGCCTGTCTGTCTGTCTGTCTGTCTGTCTCCTTGACGTTTTCTACCACCTTTCCTTGTCGGTCGCCGGCCGCCTGTCGTCCGTCGTCTGTCCTCCCATTGTGCGCTTGTGCTTCATTTTTTTTTGGCTGCCAGCGCTGCCTGCAGCCAGGTAGTTTTATATCCATTGTGTGTTTCCTCAACGAAATTATGAGGCAACTGAAATGCATGTTACTTTTTCCGGTTCGCAAGGTAGGGTGCGTTATGTACGTACAGGACAAAGATGTTGATGTCGTCCTCTGCTGCTGCTGCTGCTGTTGCTCAAGGTGCAACCGGGGTATATGGCTAATTACTTTGGTTGGGTATGTGCAAAAAAATCAAGTTTATTAAAGTACACACGGTCGAGCAGCTGCTGCTCCTAGACCTGACGCGGTAAGGTTAGCTTACACCTAACTTATGACCATACTCTTAATGTTATTTTTGTATTTTTTAGTAACCTGGCCTATTGAAGGCGCCATTATAGCCGCCACCAAAGCCGCTGCCATAGCCCTGGGAACCGTAATTGTTAAGCACATCGAATGGTCCCTTGTGCAAACCATCCTCTGTGTACTCGGTTTTCAATTTGAAGCTATGATCCCAACGATCACGTTGCCCTGGTGCTGCATGTGGTGCATAGTTATGCTGGTTCTGGTAGCTGATAGGTGGCGCTCCCGGGTGTGTCACAACAGGAACATTTGCTGGAACGCCTGGCCCATAGTTTGGATAGAGTGGAAATGGTGCTGTAGGTGGATAAGATGGATATTGTGGCAAATATTGGCCTGGATAGGGGTAGCCAGGCTGTACGGGCTGATAGCCAGGTTGGTGAGTTCCAAAACTTGGATAAACGCCTGGAGGATTGCCTCCAGAATGCACGGCTGCTTGCGGATTTGTATTATGCGGATATCCAGGGGGAAACGGTGCTGGCAGCTGTGCTTGTCCCGGAATTGGTTGCTGACATCCGTTTGGTACTGAATTTGGAGCAGCGCCTGGTGTAAGACGTCCGCATACAGCTGGTGAGCTTTGAGGAGCTGGATAGATGCCGGACTGGGGTTGTTCAGCGGTGGGTAGTGCGGGATAATTTGGATATCCAAGAGGCTGTTGCTGTGGAATGCCCGCAGCAATACCATACGGCCCAGCGCGAGCATCAAAGGTGCCGACACCACTGCCGCCGCTCTCGTGAGCGGACGGTGCGTCAATGTCAACGGAATCACTTTGTTGCTGCCTTAGATCCGGATACAGTTGCGAGTTGAGATGCGCCCGCTCATGGTGACGATTGCTGGTGATGCCGCCTTTGAAAGTGGAGGCCAAGTTAAATTCGGTATTGGAATCCTCATTGCTTTCATCTCGCGAATATTGCGACCCGTGAGTCAGGCCAGCGGTCAGGGCTAATAGCAGCTCGACATAGACAATGCTCCAGCGCATGATGAAGCTTCCGATGGAACTGGACCCTAACAGCGCATACTTCGCATATTTAAAGTTAGTGCGATGTGCGCTTAGCTGAGTTTGTGCCTGACGGGGTTATCGTTCATGTCATGTTCTAGACTGAGACGTTTTGAGTTTCATTGAAAAGTAAATAATAATGGCATTAGATGTTTGCAAAACCGAAGCGCTAATTCTCTGTTCAATTCTTAGAAATATTTACAAAACAAATATGCTGCGGAGCGTTTTTATATGTAATACCTTAAAAAAAAAACAGATTATAGATTATAGAACTTAAGTTCATTAATCAAATTTATAGACGTCACAATCTTATGTTTTAACGAGACAATACACTAGGGTTAGGGTTTTCCCATGTTTTGTGGGTGAGCACATAGTTTGGTTCGCTAAACCTTGACTTTGTTTTGCAGAAACGAGAATGCGTAGCCCTGATACGCGCACCTAGTTCTCCGTCCGTCTCCATCCGATTGGCCTATTAATGATAAGATCATCAGCATTGTTGAAGGTTGATCATTGAGTAAACACATACATATATATGTTCGATTATCAGCATGCTATATAAACCCGATTCTCGTGAAGGAAGAGTATCATATTCATTTTTAACACTCACAGAGATGCAACTCAACATAGGATTCTGCTTCCTGTCGCTGGCATTTCTGCTGGCTGCACAGGCCAAACCCACCTTTGATAAGATGGCTGAGGTGCTGCTTGGAGTACTGGACGATAGCCCGCATTACGCAAGAGGGGGACCCTATGGACCATTACCACCATCAGCACCGCTTATACATGAGGGCTACGATCATGGCTATGATTACTATTATGGCGGCGGGGGTGGACATGTCCATGGCAATGGTGTGGTTGTTGGCAGTCCCTATTCCCAGGCACCGCCACAGCCTGCATACGGGTACTATCCAAGACCTGTGCATGGTCCAGCAAAGGGCTACTATCCGGAACCGCAGTATCCACATGGCTATGCACCCACAGCGCCTACTTATGGACAAGGCTATGGCAGGTCGGGCCCAATAGGACCCGGAGTTGGCGGCTACAAGCAACACGGTTATTAAAATCCATTTGCATTTGATACATATTTTAGAAATTACTTAAGATTATAAGAATGTTTTTTATCCATAATTTATTTAAATGACTGCCAACTTCTCAATCTATATGTTGTTATTTCTGACCATGTTGAACATGGTCACAGCTTAGAGAGCTTCAGCCCCGTGATCGAGAATCACAAAGCTGAGATTGTTTCCTGTACCTTTTGAAAACGGGAAAAAATTGATTTACAAAAGTTGGGCAAACGAGCATCTCCGACTCCGTAAATTATAGCATCAAGAGTCGAGCTGACCTATTGGGGACTCCAGAGACTTTCACTTTGTAGATGAAATCGATAAATATCGGCCTCGATTCTTACCTCGTAGATTACGAGAGCAAGAGTCAAGGTATACATATTCCTATCCAGGAATGGAAAACATCGCATCAGTATTATAAGTAATACGAATATTATCAGCTCAAGTTCAGCACATACATAATTTTTATACATATTGCCCTCTTCTTATATACATATGTATTTATCTGTTGTTTGTCAGCTCACAGAACCTGTTTATATAGCTCATAGCCCCTAGGCATACGAAAACGAACTTGAGTTCGAGCCGAATCTCAGAGAGAACTGAGCTTTGCCATTGTTCAATTTTATTTGTGTTTATTAAATTGCACATTCCCTATAAATATTAATGTATAATTATTATCTCTACTTAGTATAAACTAACATACTGAAAGACCTAACAGATCGTGAAGCTCATTTTCTTCTACGCACATCGATTGGTTCCGCTTGAAGTTCCAGGCTGGGAGCGTGCACGTAATGTAACGAATTGGGGAAGACAATGTCTCGTAACCGGGATTGCTCAATCGATCTAGATGATGGCGTTGGTGTTGTTAGCGGCCCCAGCGGTGGATGATTTGTGCCCACAATAAGCATGTCACCAGGATTTGGAGGGGGAGTAGGCGAAATTACAAGAGGCGGTGGATTTTTGCCAACTATCAGTGTATTGTGGGTGGGTTGTGTGGCTGGCGCAGGGGCAGTGGGGCTTGGCGTCGTTGTTGACGGCGTGTTAATTGGTGAATTGGAATTGCTATTGACAGGTAACTGGCCATTGTCGTTCGTTGGAGGCAGTTGGAATGGAACATTTCCATCCACCCAACTGGGGCGCGATGAATCGTAGTTATCTTCCCAACCAGGCTGTGAAGATCCGTCGTTATCTCCCCATCCAGAGGGTGGAGTTCCGTTTCCGTCTTCCCAGCCAGGTGGGGGATTTCCATTTCCATTTCCAGCTCCCCAGCCAGGTGGTGGGGGACCGTTTCTATCTCTCCAACCGGGTGGAACTCCATTTCCCCAGCCTCCGCCACCACCCCATCCGGGTGGAGGTCGCCTTCCGCCTCCATCACTCCAGCCACCCCATTCAGGAGGATTTGGTCTGCCGCCTCCCCAGTTACCCCAACCAGGAGGTGGTTGCCTGCCACCACCGTTCCAACCGCCGCCACCATTCCAGCCGTCGCCACCATTCCAGCCGTCGCCGCCATGTCTATTCATTTGGCCTGGTGGCGTACGCCTCCTGCCGCCGTGATGTGGCCTGCCATTCAATCCTTGTTGAAGTAACTGGGCTACAGCGGTAATGGCGCCGGCGGATGCCACTGCACCACCAGCTGATGCCGCTGATCTCGCTATTGAAAATTGGCAACTACACGTGCGGATTAGGAGTAGAAGGCACGTTACCAAGGCCGTTAGCATATTTATTCGTATTCGCGTCATGATCACGTCGGATTGAATCGAGCTTGAGCGCCCATGCGCTAAGAGCAGCCAGTTCTAACTGAGGGGAAAGTTTTTGGCGTTAGGCGATAAGAGAGGCAGACGTTTCGGATTTGTATTCAAAACCTGTCCTCGGTTTGTTTGTCTGCTGTTTGCGACTTGTGCTAATCAATGCATGATGAGAGATCGCGAGAGCCACAAAAGATTCGCTCTCTAACGGAGCGTATTATGTGTTCATCAAAATTGTAAACAAAAAGTCCAAAAAGCTTGAGAGGAAATAAGATGAAGGCAGCCGTTGACCGACGGCCGCCGACTCATGGATCCGCTTGAGCGGCTTCTTCCCGCGCAGTGCGTTAATCACGCACGTGCTCCGCATGTCAATATGCTTGATCCATCTGTTAACGTCCAAGTAATTCACAGTCATGCATTAAATTGTTGCTGGATGGATTGACATTAGCATTATGGCAGCAGATCTCTAGCGATCCAGGTGGCTAAATATCTAGACAGACGCTGAAATAAAACCATTAAAAGCATAATGTGTCATCGCTATCCCGACTATTCCATTCGCAGGGTATAAATAGAAGGGAACTGCGTAGATATATGGCCAGAACACAAACGATCCGCACAGAACCAGAACCAGAACCAGAGACAGACAACATGAGAGTTCCTAGCATAATGTTCCTCTCCTTGCTGCTGGGCAATTGCCTGGACTTGGGAAACGCTCTGTTTTTCAAGGCACTAAAAGGACTGAAGGGAAACGCTGGTTCAGCCTATCCAGGCTACAACTATGGCTATGGTGGTCATGCGGCAAACTATGGCCATAACTATAATGGCGGATATAGTGGATATGGCGGTTATGATGGTTACGATGGCTATGGCTATGGCTATGGGTATCCACAGCAGCCGTACAGGACAAGAAATCGACAGCGCACTGGACGCACCTACTCAGATATTGCTAATGTCTTACGGCCGGATCCCTATCTAGGACTAGGCGCGGGTCGTTATCTACCGCGTGCTCCATATTCCCCTCTGTGGGGCTAGCATCTATAGTGAACATTTGTGTAATATTAACAAGTTAGGGCAAATAAATCAGTGAAAGTTTTGTTTTCAAATAATTCAAGTTCAACTGCATCTTATTGCGTGTTTTGTATGTGAAACTTTTTAAATTAAAGCTATTTTTAATTAGCTTTGCAATAACATTTGTTATCAGACTAAACATATGTATGCATATATATGTACATATATACCACATCGCTCGGCGCTACGTGACTGAAATGCGACTAGGTCGCTTAGGGATGGGAGTGTCACGTAAATGTCACGCGAATCACGCTCTTGAAAACAAATCTAGTTGATTTTAATGTCGAATACGGATTTTATAGTACTAACCAGTTAACAATTTGTATGTACTTCTTTTATTATTAGTGTAAATTGACCTGTGACCAGTTGAAAGAACTTTTTATTTGTAATGTGGAAAAGGGACAGGGGGCTACGAGTTGTTTTTAAGACGGGTTTTAATTTATATAATGCGCACATCTGCCATAAGTAGAAGTGTATACGATTTTATTAACATTACTGAATAATTTTTTTTAATTAATATATGCGACACACACTCATGTCGAAGTTACCCTAAGTATAAATCAAACTGGCATTTAATAAGGCAAAAAAATTAAATTTAATAAATACAATTTATATATATTTATATGCATTATATGTATATGTCTACGTATGCACAGTCAATCTCATAATATATGTTTAAGCGATTGTCTTTTATATATTTACGTCCAAGTTCCCTACAACTAGATGTGAGCGAGTATTCTAGATTGTTGATATGCCTATACAGATTAAAATGTGCATCGGAAGCTGTAAGTAAGTATTGTTGTTATAGAAGTTAACATGGGATTTGTCGGCCGACTGTTTTTGCATTTGCTTATGTTGTTTTTGTTACATCAATACCTGATCGATAGGTAGAACATAGAATATGGTGATTCTTCTTGGTACTTACTGGGCATATAAAAAGGTTCTACCTTATGACTATAAAGTGTAGTTTTACCCGAAGGCTTCTCACTCGCTCTATTGGCCTGGTTCTGGAAATTCAACCTGAAATTTCCAGAAATTGACGAAAAACTAAACGCACCTACTCAGATATAGCTAGAGTTCTATGACCGGATCCCTATTAAGGACTAGGCGCGGTTCGTTATCTACTTCACCCTATTCTGCCCTGTGGGGCTAACAAATTCTAAAGCTAATCATAGGAAAATTATATGTTTGAATATATTAAAGTAATGTCAATTGGTACACAAAATACTGTTGCTAGTTTTTATGAAAAGTCTTTTAACTAAATCTAAATTAACTTCAATATATCTGCATATCCGTAACATGTCTCCAGTTTAGACAATTCTATTGTTAGCGTTGAAAGAGAAATTCGCTTGAGATTTTATATTATCTTTATAAGATATTAAATTGTTAAAACAAACCCTTTTTTTTAAACTTTTTTTGTAAATATAATATCTAAGAGCAGTTGAGATTTTATATTATCTTTATAAGATATTCATTTTAAAAGCAAATCCTTTTTTTAAAACCTTTTTCAAAATGTATATAATATTAATACACTTTTTTAAAGATCAGTTAAGGGCCATAATCAATATATCACTACATCCAGATTCTAGCATGGGACTCGATACCGGATCCTCATTGTTCCCTTTTCTCGACAATGATCACATACGCAACTAGTCTGGCAATCTTCAGGCACAAATATTATATTTTATAGTTTAGCTGGTATATAAAATAAGCCCTTGAGTGTAAACTGATTCAAAGACTGGGTTGCACTTACATAAGGCATACACTTGTGAGAAAATACAAGTAAATAAGATTTAATTACCATTACTGAGTCATTTATCTGCTAAGATATGCGGCACACTCATATAGGAGTTCCCCTAAGTCCATAATAAAATTGTCATTACAGGAAAGAAAAAAACCAAATTTCATTGCAATTCTTATAAGTTTATATAACAATACGCAATTGTTTCCCGCCATTTGCGACATACCATATACTAATGAACAACTGGCGCACCTACGTCATTAGCAAGTCGTATTACACTTGTTAATTACTATTTAAATTGTCATAGTTATGTTATGCTGCGCCCGATCATTCACACTGCTTTTCCAACTGAGTGTTGAAAGTGTGTAGTCAGTTGTGAGTGAAAACATGATTGTGTAAAATAAAACAGCTTAAGATTAACATCGGAAGTTGTGTGAGTGGTAGAAGTCAACATGGAATTAGTCGTATTTGTATTACCATAGAAATGCTAATGTTGTTATTGTTAAATCGAAACCTGATCGATAAGCAGGAAACAGAATGCATTGATTTCTCTGGCCACTTACTGACTTTTGTCGTATAAAAGGCTTCTGCGTGGCGGCATTGAAGTGCAGTTCTCAATAGCAAACTCTAGAAACAAAATGTCTCCGTTGCAAGGAAAACTCTTGCTGATAGCTCTATTCGCTTGGATCACGATGTTATCCCTGGCCTTAGCCCGGCCTGCAAATTCATATTCGGAAATAGCGCGTGTCGTTAATCCCAATCCATATGCTTCAATCGGCTCCCGTAATTATCCAGGACAGCCCTATTGGCCAGGAGGACGTTAATGATAGATTACATTCTAGTTTATTAATGCATATGTTTAAGACGCTTTAACTAAGATGCTTTTATTGACTATATTGTTTGTTTTATTTGAAAATTAAATTAATCTCTTCTCTTCATATCATAGAGACCTGGTTACAGCTATTTTCTATTCAAGTTTGTCCGATTTCAGCTGTCTCTTTAAACATCGTTTATTATACTCCTTTTAGTTAACCGCAAATATCGTATGATTGCAAGACAGGTTTTTGTTCGATACATAAAAGATATATGTACCTTAAGTGCGAGCACATGTGATTCAATTAGCATTGACTCAGTCTGGTATAGAGATATGTATGCAGCTTAGCTTCGCAGTCGCCTAGGAGTTCCCCTCTGGCTATTCTTAAGATCTTTATATGTATGAATATGGGTAGATATATTATTCAATGCAATCTGAAATGTATATATTTCAACATATTGTACGACTATTAGCGCACCCACAAAACGTCATTAGTTGTCATTTAGCAGTTGTTAATTACTTTTAAAGTAGCCAAAATTTAACTAGCCAAATCATTCACTGAGCTATAAAAATTGACAGCTGAAAGCTTAGATCGCTTTGAATTTATATATATACATATATCTATTTTGTTCTGAGTCAAAACGTGATTACTGGTACCTAAAGCCTGACCGGTCGCAAAGTGAATGACATTTTGATGGCATTACGAGATGTTTCAGGTGAAGATCCCACGTCGCAGTCTGAGAGAAGAGGAGGTTGACAATGGCGCTACGTGCGCAGCATGCGTCGCGTGGCACTGAAATTGCTTAAAGTGTTGTTGCTGTTGTCACACCAAAACCTGATCGATCAGGCAGCAGAATTTCAAGACAATTCTGACCACTTACTGGGCACAGAGTCATATAAAAGGGATCGACGCGACGACATCGAAGCGCAGTTCTCAATAGCGATCCCTAGAAACAGAATGTCTTCCCTGCAAGGAAAGGGTTTATTGCTCGCTCTACTGGCCTGGTTCACACTGCTTGCCGTGGCTTTGGGCTGGCCGGCCTATGGATATCGCACGGAGCGCAACGGACGCAGTTATACGGATATAGCTCGGGTCGTTAATCCCAATCAGTATGCTTTTGTGGGCAGCCGTAACTATCCGGGTCAGCCATTTTGGCCGGCAGGCCGCTAAAAGTAAACGCCAGTTTATTTGATAAATACTTAAGCTTACAAGATATTAAGTCAGTTTTAATACATGTAAATACATTTTTTCAGTTTTCTTATAATTTAAAGTTACTTTTTATTAGCCATTGCGCATAAAAGTATGCAATAGTTTTTGCGTACATGATTGAGCTTGCTATTTTCATTTCATTAAACTTATTTATATATAAATGTATTTAATAAATCATTGGATTTTATTTAATTTTTAATTATGTAGTTTTATGTTTTTAAATAAACTATAACTGTTCAAGGCAACCTGAGTTTTGAGTAAAAGTTTTCAACGAAACCTGCCATAAGTAGTTGGCAACGCTGGCTTGGTGTTTGCTGTGAATGCCTAAAAGTATGCTGCACGTTTTTCCATAATTACTGTAGGAGTTTTTGTAGCCAGCCGCTAAGACAATTAAAACCCAAGTTAATGACAAACTTGCATTAAGGCCTCGACGCGTGGCCACGCCCAGTTTGGTCGCGGCAGTAGCTACTCAATCGCACGTCAAAGGCTCTCAGTTGGCGGACAACAAGTTCAGGGACAGGACAGGCATAGCGCGAATAGCTCGCATCATCGTTAAAATTGTGCGCTCCAATGGTTAATATTGAATCAACATCCAATGCCATCTGGTGGATTAAAAATCCGAGTGCAGCGAAAGCGGGTGGCGGCGCTGGGCGCAAGGCGTCGCTTGGGTCGCGCTTTTGTCTGGATATGGTTGAATTACTGCGCAATATATCCTTGCAGGGCTATAGCAAACTATTGGCATCGGAATTAACGTTGGCGGAGAGGTAAGCGACAGAGGAAAAAGCAGCTCGATGCTGCTTTTGCTACACTGACGTTACGTTGCTCATACGCAACGTGGACCCCATAGAAAATGTGAAGCTATGCTTCGGGTCTTTTGTCTTTCCGCCCCGCTCTCCAGGCGCTGCCGTCATCGTCAACGTCTCGTTGCATCTCGTTCCGCTGTAGCATTGCATTAATTTTTTTTTTTGCTTTCACATTTTTCATTTCCGTTTTCGTATTTGCCTCAAAACGCGCTCATGGCCGTGCGCTTTGTGCGTTTATCTTGGGCTCGTTTGTTTGCAGATTAATTTGGCTGCTGGTGCACACGACCACGTTCATTTCAATGGTGGCTGTGCTCTTGCTCACCTGGGAGCAATTTATTGCACAATACTTTGTCATCAATCTGAAGGATCCACTTTATCCTGTTGAAAATGTGCCATTTCCGGCTGTGTCAATATGCTCCAACAATCGCATTTCCATGCGGGCCGCGACCAGATACGCTCTCGAGCTGTAAGTAGCCTTAATCCCATCGACCCCTTTCTGGTCTTCACACACTGACATTCTCGAGCAGGCAAAGAAATGATCCATCCCCACGTGAATTGAAGTACTACTTGGACATGCTGAAGTATTTACGCAAATTATATATACCCGGCGACCGGGACTCAGACGTCGATGATTATGTTAATTTTCAAGCGTTTTTGGATATATTCGGCACCTGGAACAACGAAACCTTCTTCGATACGCGGCGTATTATGAGAATGGTGAGCTTGTCTTAACAATCTGCGAAAACTGGCTAGGCCATATCATATGTTTTCCAGTTAGCGCCCAATTGCAGGGATTATATAATGAAATGCAGTCTGCGGAATGTGGATATACCTTGCTTTAGCGATTCCGCTTTTCAGAGCAGTCTGACCAAATATGGACCCTGCTGCACTTTTAATGGCAAGAACAGGTAAGCCATGTTGACCTCTTATATTACACACTTTGATTAATCATTATATTGACTTAATCATTATGCAGACTCAAGAGACGCGATTTTAAGAATCGCTTTGCTGATTCAGCTTTGGGCCTTACAGTCGTGCTCAATTCGAGTCATGCGGATTATTTGGCGCCCATTTTGAATACAAATGGTTACGTGGTCATAATCCATGACGCGGACAATTATGCATCGATATCATCGTCAAATGCATTGGAAATGTTTCCAGGACAAAGGCAGGAAAGTTTTCTGAAGATTTTTGCGCGCGTTATAGATACCGATAAGAATTTACACTCCTTTTCCCCATTTAATGTAAGCTGTTGCGATTAGTTTCTAAATTGATTTTTATAATATTTTCTTCTATTCTAGCGTCGCTGTTATTTCCATAGCGAGTCGAATATGCGAATGATGAACTCCGTCTATACGTTTCCCAACTGCATTACCAGATGTCGCATACGCAGCATCATAGCGTTGTGCAACTGCCTGCCCTTCCAGTTGCCACTGGAGCTGGTGGAGAACTTGGAAGGCGTTGTCTATTGTACGCTTAGCCATGTTACGTGCCTCGGCCAGTATCAATGTAAGTTCTTGACTCTAGTCAAGTAATCTCTTCACATATTTCGAGAATTATTTTGCAGTTAAATGGAATAATGTGCTAACTGAGAGACTGAGAATTCCGGGTCTGGAGCGCGAAATAGAGGAAGCACTTTACTGTCCACAGTGTCTGCCTTCATGCAACGATGTCCAGTACAGGGTATCTATGAGTGAGCTACCCATTGATACCTATCTGGCCAACCTAAAACCTGATGAATATAATGACACACTGCTAGGCTCCGATTTATCCGTACTGCGAGTCTTTTTTGGACAGCCGCATGCTCAGCTCTACATGAGATTATTGAACAACGAGTGGTTCGAGATATTCAGTAAGTATTTGTGAATACAATAATACCTCTTATTTTTTATCCATATGTATTTGTTTGTCTATCAGGCACCATTGGAAATATTTTGTCGATATTTATGGGATTTTCATTGGTGGCCATTTTTGAGGCGCTTTTCTTTTTCTGCAAGTACATTTACATGGGCTGCTGTCGTATAATAGATCTTAGCAGAGCTAACAGCAAGGCAAAGATGTTGAATGCACGAAAGTTACATATATGCCCATAGGAAAAAGGGAGGAGCTGAAGAAAAAAGAGACAAGTATTGGGAAAAATGCGTGGAAAATTATGTTTGTAATTATTGAATGTAATCCATAAATACTGGAAATACAAAAGTTCTTATATCTATATTCAAATAAAGCAAAATTAAATTGTAATTGTTTAAAGCCACAGCAGCACAATGTTAAAATAAACAGAAATACTTGAAATATAAAAGTTCGTATATCTATATTCACAATCAACACGTGGCTTCATTTGCCTACTTCATAATCCAGGCCACGAGGCATATTTGGGGAGGGTGCTGATGTTTTTTTTTAGACTGCCAGCAAGCCCAAGCTAAATCAAAAAGGACATGACCTGCTTCTGTCCTTGCTGCTACCTAATGACATTATGATGATTATGATGATGAGGATGATGATGGCGATGATGATGATGACGACGATGATGATGTTGCTGTTTCCGTTGGCTGACATTTAATGCGCATTTAACTAATTTCATTTTAAATTGTTGACAATTAAGGAAAATTGCCAAGACGAATCGAGAGCCTGGCTGAATAAACAGGCAACGGAGTGGGATTGGGACCAATGCTGAACACCGCGTGCCATGTCGCAGTTAATTTGTTGGCAATAAGTTGAAACACGAGGCCTAATTACAACAACAAGCACGACATGACTGCAAAATTTTCATTAAAACGAGCTGGCATCCAACAGCCACCCATCCCGCTGCCAGGGACAATGCCAGGCAGGACATTTGTTGGAGAGCGCCTACAAAAAGGCGCGCACCGCGTAGACAGCCGCAACAGTTGCAATCCACAAACGGTTGAGTGAGTGCCAAACATGACAACAAATACGGAACGGGCAACGCGATTGCCACCCCAACGATTGGTGGTCGGACGCGCCGCCTGGTGGATACCCAACCCAAGGATTCACCCACCTGCGTCAGTCGCGCAAATGGCGGCTATTCGCGAAGAGGAACCAGCTACGCGAAAACTGTCGTTTCCCGCGGCGTTAAAGGATTTGCTGCAAAACCTGTCATTTCATTGTTATGGCAAATTAGTCGAGCACGGTCGTCGCATTCAGGAGCGGTAAGCGGCACGGCCAAGGCTTAAAAGCCTTCGTTCCTCCCCGCTCGACGGTCCTTTCAATTAGCAAACTCTGCCGCAGATTCTTTTGGCTTATTTGCCACATAACTGCGCTGACCGTCCTAATTGCATTCGTATGGGGCACGTATAAGGACGCAACGGATGAGCTGGTGACCACCCTATACAATCCATTATATCCCGTATGCCAAGTCGCCCTGCCCGCCGTCACAGTTTGCACCCAGAATCGCATATCCAAGCGTGCCGTCTGGCATTACGCACAGGAGCTGTGAGTTAAGTCTGGTTGTGGCAAGCCCCTTACTAGGTATGCCTTCTCATTATCCATTCCAGCAGCGGCAAGGATCCCAAGCAGCGAAATGCCAGCTACTTCTATGGTGAGCTTCGTGCCTTTGGCATGTTGTACAGTCCCGAGGAATTGGGCGACTATGAGCGCGTGCTACGCTTTCAGGGCTTTTTGGATTCGGTCGATACTAGGCCCTACGAACTGTTCTTCAATACAAACAAACGTATGCGCATCCTGACACCCAATTGCAGCGACATCTTTGTATCGTGTCGTTTCGCCGGCCGATCCTTCGATTGCCTGCAGGAATTCCGTGAAACGCTCTCGATCTATGGATTTTGTTGCACTTTCAATTCCGATGGAGAGTATGCAAATCCAAACATCGAATGCTGTGGGTTGGGTATATATTGTTGGCTTTTCGCAGGTTTCTCAAGGGTCACACGTATCATCAGCGCTTTTATGGATACGATATGGGTCTGGTGCTTACACTCAAATCTAAACAGGACGATAATTTTTATAAGATGCATAATCTAGACGGCTTTTCGGTAATACCTACACTATGTTCTTTATTTTGGTAGATTATACAAATGTGGCAAAATAGCAAAAATAAAAGAAAGGTCACAAATAAAATTAAGATTCTAGCTTATAGCAGCCAATACAAAATCTTAGCTATTTCATTTAACTATTATTCTCTAAGCAGATTGCCATCTACGAGCCGATGAACTATCCGGATCCTCAATCTGGGGGCGTTGCCATACGTTATGTGCAGACGGGTCGTCGCACTCATCTGCCCGTGCGGCCCAAGATCTTGGAGACTGTGCCGGAAGCCCGACACATGAGTCCCGCTGTGGTGCGTATCATAACCAGATGTCAATCATTGTCCAATCAATCAATAAACGTGTCTATAGCGTAAATGTCGCTTCTGGGATGAGACTCCGCACAACTTCACCAGCCGGTATACCTTCAGCAAATGCATCTCCGCCTGCCGCGCCCGCAGCATGTATAATTTGTGTGAGTGCCTGCCCTTTCAGTTACCCAAGCAATACATTGGAGACGCCACGGGAGGCGTCTTCTGCACGCTCCAGCACATGGAGTGCCTCAGGCGCTACAAGTGTGAGTGGGCAGTGGCTGTGGCTGTGACAGTTGTTGAAGTCGATAGAGTTTTTGGTATTATTTCAGTCAAATGGCTGAATGTCATCACCAGTCGCGCCAATGTGCCCGGCCTCGAGCATGAGCTGGAGGATGCCCTCTACTGTCCCGACTGTCTGCCCTCCTGCACTGAGACGCGCTACAATGTTCGTGGCGCCGGAGCTCTGGCCCTCAACAGTCTGCATAGACCTATGACGTAAGCAGCAAGTATTGGCAAAAAAAAATAAGTGAAGAGGCGAATTTGCGTCATTTCATTTTAAAATCAATTTTCACACGTTCTCTGAATTCCACTTTCGAAAAAATATTTTACTCAAATTCATACTTTTAGGCTTGTCTGATAATTCGATGAGATATTTGCTATTATCGAATAATCCTTGATAGTTTCAGCTTCAGACAAACGAAAATATTCAAAGTAATGACGTTAAATTTTATGGTTCCCACAACTCCACAGTTCCTTCAGTTTCCATTACTGAAGTTTCGTGATTGAAAAAGGCTTTTTGTTTTAATTTTGGCTTGGTTCATCTCTGTGCATGCTACCCTGATGGGGTAACGTTTACCCTGCGTCAGTCACTATCAATAAGTTTAATTTTGCAGCAACAACAGCAGGAGGCACAGCAATGGCAGCAGCAGGGGCATGGCCAATAACAGTTATGGCCATGACAGCTCCGAGTTGGCCGATGTGCGTATTTACTTTGCCGAAACGCACATTCAATACTTTCGGCAGATTATTAAAAACGACTGGTATGAGATCTTCAGTGAGTCTGCTGCATATTACACTTTTGCATAAATATACATATACCTACTATACACGTATATATGGATATGAATGCGACTTCATGCTACTTCATTTCCAGGTACAATTGGCAACATCTGCGGCATCATAGCGGGCTTCTCATTGATTGGCATCTGCGAGCTGTTATTTTTCCTAGCCAAACAATTATGGCATGCATACAAAGCAGAACTGAAGTCGGAGCTCTGCTGTGCCCATGCCCATTCTCATAGTCGAGCCCGATCCCGGACTCGTCGGGCTAATGGCCGTGCAACGGCAACTCAGCAGCAGGAGCAGCCCCAGCAGAACCGGCAGCCAATGGAGCTCCTCATACTGCCGTAATTGAGCGAAAGGCCGTGCCAATTTTAAAGCTCACTGACTTTTATACAGTTCTCTCAACGCATTTATGGAGTAGTGTACCTTGTGTGTGTGTGTTTGTGTGTGTGCGTGTGTGTGAGTGTGTGTGCGTGTGTGTATATTGCTGTTGACCTGCGTAACAAATGTTAATTATCGCGCACTGAGCAGCTGCCAGCTGATTGTAGGCCGGCAGCACAGCTCAAGTGCACTTACTTTGCATTGTCACATAAAAATAAACAGCACCAGGAGACACTCAAACCAACTTAGAAAGCCAGGCACAGAGGCTGGGGCGGGTACAAAAAGGTCCAGACGGTAAAATTAGCGCCAACCATCTTGGACATTTGCCCACTGGCTGGCCGGCAGTTGGCAGTCGAAACAGTCGAAACAGTTATGGACCACAAAGTCCGGGAGTTGCCCAAACATTGAGAGCCCGTTTATCCTTGGCACATGGCCCGGCTGGCACTTACAATCAAAATAAATTTTTATTTGCCATAGTTTGTGCAGAGATTGACAAAATGAGTAAACAAATGAAATGCAATCTGTACATATGTTCAGTTTCTCAAATGGCAGGGGACCACTTGGTTTTATTGTGTTTCAATATTTACCTAGTACTATTTTATCATATTAAATTGTTCGGTTCAATGATGAGCAATATTGTATTGATTAAAACTGATGATAAAATATGGTATATCATTTATTTGTTTATTTATTATGAACTTCTGGCTAAAATGTTTAATATAGTAAGTTTTCTCCGTTAATTTAAGCAGCTGAGGCAAAAGACTTCATGGAATTTCAGTGCGTTTCATCTTGATGAAATTTTTGTGTGAGTTTTGACTTTGCAATTTATTTGCACATTCATTCGAAGGGCGTCTATACCTAGTATAAACCCATGCTCGCGCATATGTACATGTAAATTCTCGGCGCAGTTTCTGAAAATGGAAATGATTTCCGTTGAATTTGTAAGGGAGTTGGTTGGTTTGTTTGTTTGTTTTGCCATGCATACAACTGCCTAAAAATTGCAAAAAATTTAAATGAACGCACTCGAGCAGCGTACCAAACGTTATTCCTAGATACGTAGCATTGTGCCAACAAAGCAACCAAGGTAAATACACGAAAGCGAGAAAATGTATTAAAAAACAAGAAGCAGAGAATAAGAGGAAAACTCGACTGGCTTCTATGAGAGGCGAACAGTTTTTCCACTCGTGTAGCGTATTATCGCACAATACAATATGTATATTGGATTATTTCGTTTGCGCGAGCTCCCCAGGCTCCGACATGACGGCCTGGACTACCTGATGCCATTGCCGGCCGCATCCTCACACACACACACACACATGCGAATAGAGGAAGCGCCACAGATTCGCTTGGGTAACTGACTGCTGGCAACTGGCGTCTATCTGGGGGCTGGCATATCGCTATCAGTTGTTCTAGCTGCTTTTATAGCACTTCCATATACAGAGCCTGTAATGTGCAGGCAAATTTTAAAATATTTTCTTTGATTTCTGCAAATCCATGTTGTTCATAAAGTTTTTAATTGAATTTTCGACGGGGCTTCTGTAAGATTGCTGTAAAACAAAAATGTTAACAGCTCTCTGATGTGGTTTCCCACAAATGTAGCTTAAACTAACTAATTACCTTTTTTACATACAAAATACAATATTATATAAGCTTAAATTTGCAAATACAAATCAATGAAATGTAAATATTTGGCCAAAATGCAGATAAATTTGTGAAAATTTAAAACCAAGCATAAGTTTTCAAATCAAACAGACTACGCACATAACGAATTCCCTTTAGTACAATCTTTTGGTTAAAAGGAACTCCCAAGATTTGCCCCCTAACTGGCATAATAAATAAAGCTTAGCCTCTTTTATCTTGTCCCCTCATAGGGTTATTCGTCATACTAAGAACAGCCACAGCCTTAGACCCAAGCTTCGCCGCATTTATGTATGTATATGTGCCCAACCCCCAAGTTTGGGGGACTTAAAGCACTTTGTTTCCAGTCGCGTTTAACAACTCTGTTTTTTTAGGAGCTCTGCTTGGTGTTGAAAAACGAGAATTGTCGCCTGTTTTGGGGCGGCATCAAGTTTTTGCCCGCTTAAGTTTTCAATTTTGCTGCTGCTGCTGGCGTTAAGAGAAGTGTTGAATTATTAAAATCTACGTTGTGTGTGAGTAAGCGAGAGGGCAATAGTGGGCAAAAGAAAGAGAGAGTGCGCCTAAATTGCACGTTTGAAGGAATTTGCTTTTGTCTGTGTGTATGTATTTGTTTTTCGTCTGCCTCTTGTCTGAGCTCTTGCCGCGTTTTCATGAATAAACACGCAAACAAATTACTGTACTTGACAAACAAAAGCTCGTGCGCACACCTGTGAATGCTGCGTACACCTGTGAATGGTGTTTTTGTTACATTTTTGGCTGTTCAGACAATGAAAACTGGGTTAAGATTTTAATGGCCAAGTTGCAGCCGCATTAAATTTTACTACAATTTCATGGGGTTTGTAAAATTTTAATTTTCTCTCTGTATAAAAATATTTGTCCTGCATGAATGACTGATTGCTGATTACACACGCAAGTGTGAAAAAAGCGAGTATAACGTTTATATGAAACTGATTTTTTTACTATCCGATCGGTTTCAAGCTCATTTCAAAGATTTTTGTGCAAATACGTATGAGACGTGCTCTACACGTCTCCCAAAATCCGACCCTTTTTGAGGACAAATACGGGTTAAAGGTGTCCTTCAAGTTTCATAACACAGGTCTAAAATGGACGAACGACTTTGATTCCAAATTTTAGTTAAATTTGTCTATAAATGATTATATTGCTTCACTAATTTTTGTGCCAAAGTCGTGTTTGAAAATATTTGACACACGTTCATCTCTATTTCTGAGTAACAGACAGACTCATGTACGTATATACATACATATGTATCTACTTGAATATTGTAATATAATCCTATTCAACATTGATCGCAACACGCGTCATTGCATTTATAAGCATTGCTAATGCCCAGCTTGGTAGCTCCACTCGTTTCCCCATACCATACCAAACTCAATCAAGTGCGCCCAGGCGTAGTGAAGGCGTTCTATTTGGCGTGCATTGCACCCACATCTAAACAAATCCAAATATGGAACCAGACCCGAAAAACTGAATGCGTAGCTGTCAAAAAGTATATACATACATACATGTATGTTTATGAAATGTTTTTGCTGCGTCTAGGAGTCTAGACATCAATCAACACCTTGGCCAAGTTGATTGACAGGCGAAACGACAGCATGCAAAATAAATCTGTCATTTGCATGTTGAGTTTCGTTTGAAATCAATATGAATTTAGTACTTGAGAGCCATTCGCTGTTCTGGTTATTATTATTGCTACCAAAGTCAATTTGTCAAAAACAGGCCGCACCCCAAAAAAACTCAGATCATTCAAAGGCTCTTTCATTTCATTTCAGTTTAGGCTGCGAGTTCATAAAGGAAAATCCGTCAATGTTTTTATTGGGGTTTTCATGTTTGTATTGTGGCTTAAAAACAGATTTTTCTCACCCGCTGTACCACTTATGAAAACATAAATATTTACGTGGTTTTGTATGAAAAAACCACATATTTAATTAATACAAAATAAATGATTGGGAAATAAATTACGTGAATAAATTCGGCTCTCGGGCGCAGCAGACGTGAAATTGTTATTTGAGTATAATAAAAATATTTGTTAATGGTTGCGGATTTCCCAACCCTCGGGCTTGAGCCATTTGTCACGCCCTCCAGCTGTAGGCAGACAATTTATTTAAATGATTCAATCATATTTGCATACATCTGCAAGTCTTACATTTACGCAGTGTACGTTCGAAATCCTTTCACTCTGATTCTTGAAAGCTTTTTCATACCCTCGATCCATTGAAAATGTTTAAAAAGGGTGTACCGTTTTTTTTGGAAATGTATGTAACGAGCAGAAGAAAGCAAGTCCCACTTTAAAATTACATGTATTCTTGATAAGGACAACGAGCTGAGTCAATCTCCGCCTGTGCCCCTCGAGAGCTAGAGAATTTAAATTTAAAATATACATTCACGTATTCCATACGTAGTACGAGTTTATCATATGTTGTGGTCGGTTCATTTCGATATTATCGATATCGAAAATTATTAGAGCTAGATAGATCAAACTTGTTGGTTTGGTTTCCGTATAGTATATTGAGATTAAATATACATCAATTTTCTTATACCTGTCACTATTCTGCCAAAATGAAAAACAATTAGTATTTTACTGATTTATGCCCTTAAAATTTCATGAAGATCGGACAACAAATACCTATGCTGCGCAACAAGCGGCATGTGTGTGTGTGTGTGTGGATGTGCTTTCTTATATATGTTTGCTTAGAAGGAATATATAATGTTTGAAATGGGAGCTTGTTGCTGGGTTAAGGCTATCTGCTAGTCGGGCATTCCCGACTGGAGCAGTCTTACTTATTTTAATGTTGTTAAGCTTATTATTACAACTTTAATGACATCGGCGTTTTATAGACATATTCTTTTTGCGGCTGTACTGTAGTTGAAATAAGTTGTCAGTCATTTGAATACCCTGTAAACCTCAAGTAATTGCTTTGTATGTTGCTTCTTCTGTAAATAATTTGTCATAATATGTTATAATCGCATTCATAGGCAAGCATATCTTTTATACAGTATAGTTTATATAAACGTAAACGATGCTCTAAACCTCTGTCGGGATATCTTCCGGTCGAGCACTCTCTACTTGGATGCTCAACCCGGCGCTCCATTGTGTTTTTATTTCACTCGCTTAACAAAAAAACAATTCAACGAAAAACACAAGCTCTTTTTAAAATGCGAAATTCAATTGAAACGCGCATATCTTAATAACCATTAAGTTCTCAGTGCGCCCAGCTCAGCTCCGATTCTGGGGCATTAAGGATATGGCGGGTCGAGCAGGCTGGCCTGGTTGAGTTCTTGGTGAAAATTGCTGTTTATGTTTTACATGTTGCCTGTAATTTCGCTGGGAAAATGGAGGAAATATCCTGCAGCTGATTTTTAATTACGAAAACACAAAAAAAATATATATACAAGAGAAGAAAGGAAGTTGTTGCGACTTCATGTATGTAAACACAAACACAATCACGCGCAAGTGTGCACGCCCACACACACACACACACACACACGACTGACTTGCTAGACCTCAATAAAGCCGTCTGGGCTGCCTATGTGTGCGTGTGTGCTTGGCAGCAGATTTCAATTTTTGTGTGTTAATTACATTGCCAGCATAAGTTCAGGACCCCCGTACAGCCGCCTGCGCCTTACCTCGTTGCCATTGCATGGGCGTGGCACATGGCAGAACGCCCACTTTTTTGGGCAGTCGTTGTGCTTGTGTTAAGCATTTTGGCGCTTGTGAATGTTTAATTATCAAAAATTTGCACTTGATCCTTGTTCGTTCTTTCTTTTTGGGCACATTTGTATGTGTATGTGTGTGTGGCTTATGGTAATTGCATAGTTCTATAGCTGTGCGGCAGTGTGTGTGTGTGTGTGTGTGTGTGTTACTAATGTTTTACAAGTACTCGTTATTTACTTTCGGCTTATCCGGCCATGGGACACGGTCCTGGTCGAAGGTAATGCTTGTGGGACAAGGGGGGGGGGGGGGGGGGGTTTGTAGCTGCTTTGTGCCCGAAAATTTGATTTGTTTCTGCTGAGTTTTTTTTGCATAATTCAAGCGAGTTCCATTGGGCTAAGCTAGTTGGCCTCTTGTCTATTTACTTATTAATGTCTAACAATGTACTAAGAACAACAAGCAAATTATTTATAATTACAACTGAACCAGCGGCAGGAGATAAAGGTGATAAAGAAGAAGAACAGCATAACAAAGTCACGGCGCACATTTTTCATTTTAACGGTTTTGTGAGTGGGCGCCACAACAACAACAACAATAACAACAGCAATGACAATGCCTTTAAAACAGCAAAATGCCGTTAAACCGGCAAAAAGGAAATAATGTACAACAAGGAGTATTCCGGACTGTCTGCCGGATTCCTGTTTCTGGTTTCTCTTATTATCCCGTTGTCGCCCAACAAATAAACAAACACATACACACACAAAGACATACTGTCCTGTATAAGACCAACACCAACAAGAACAGCATTAAATTAAATACATAAATCATCTTTTTGTATGTGCCGACAGGGCGTTCACATCCTGGCAAAGAGGCGCGAAGAGGAACGCGCCAAGTCTCGCAAGAAGAAAAAATTCGGGGAAAAAAAAAACAAAACAATGTAAATAGGGAACACTTTTTTGTTGTAATTATAAATGTCTACCAGGCAGCGTCGGCGACACAGTCCCCAGACATTGTTTATCATTTTACCGGGGTAATGCTCTGTCGTTGTAACACAACTTCCAAACTCCTGGCCTTAAACTTGACCCTAAGCTGGTGCTAAAAATAATACACTTGCACAAACTTGTTGATTAAAAGCCTGGGACGTTGTAAAGGAGTTTTTGTGACTAGCCCTGGCTGGAGTATTTAGTACAACAAACATTCTTGATCGATTAACGTTCAGTATTAACTATGAAATTCAATTCTGCTTCAAATAATAAATTAACGATAACGTTGCACTTAATATAGCTGTAAAAAGTTAAAAGTTTAATGGAATTGATAAGATATTAAAATAAAGCTTAAGATAAAGATGAAGCTCAAGATGAAGATATAAAAGTTTCAAAAATGGTTTTTATGTTACAACTGAAATGTGAATGTGACATATGATACCTTCCTTTTGCACTACAGTACAGTATAGGGTATTAGAACAAGTTGAGCTACTTGCAGATAAATTAACCTACGTTTGTATCTGAGACAGCTAATTGCTGTTTGACATGTATTGCATAAGATTGAATTTGCATGTGCTCATGTGCGAACAGTTTTATTCCTCTGAATAAATCAGAAAATGCGTTTAAATTTATTGAAATAATATATTCGCGTTTTATAATGTCAGCTTTGAGAGCATATTAATGGAATAACGGCACTGATTAAAATGGACTAAAAGTCACTTCTTGTTGGACAGACCCATTCACCCTTTATCATTATAATTAATTGTTAATGACGTATATGTAATTAACATGTTCGGAGTTTTTTTTATCTGCCTGTTGTTTGTGATTTTAATTTATGCGCCAGATTTAAAATCAATTTCGCATTATTTGCTAAATCAAGCGTAAATGCGATAAATGAATAGTTAAAATAAATCAACGAGCTTTGTGTCAATTGTGTGTACACACAATTGAAACCTGTTTTAAAATTAGCTTTTTTTTTTTAGCCAGCTGCCTGTGGGTTGGCATTAAATATTAAAGCGAATATCCTGTTGGCCTTTGTAAAGGATTTTCTATTATCCATGAGAGAGAAATCAAAGTTTGAACTGAGGGCGTGCATAAATAAATTTACAAATCGGTTTAGCCTAAGGCTTTGGGCTGGCTATACATCTCTTTTGGTGGGTTGTTTGTTTTTTACGAGCTCAGATTGTTAATGCAAAAGTTACTCAGGTCTCGCAAAATAAGGTGGATGATAAAAAAAGGGTGTTGAAATTAATTCCCCACGTAAGCCGTTCGACACCTTTTTAAATATATATGTATATTTCTTGCAGTTTTATTTTGTTGAACAAATTTTTGATGATTTGCTGCTGAGTTTTAGGGCCCAGTTGTCATTTTTAATTGGTGCATATTTAATATGCCCTGCCTTTGCTCGCTTCGCTCATTACTTGTCTGACTTTTATGCCCTTTTCATGACGTGATTGTTGCCCCTTTGCAGCTCCATCAAAATTTTCCTGCCGCGTTGCATATTTTAGCTGAATGTTTGCTTTTCCTTGCTTAATGTTTGTTATACATTTTCACAATGTCCATTACGGAGGCCTGCACATAATTTCTATGCGAGTTGTTGTAAAAAGTGCATAAAATAAATGTGCACCGAAAACCCACAATTTAACTGAGCAGTAAGAGGGCCACGCTCAAGTGTGCTTGAAAACATTGATACCCTGTACTAGTTTGGCAACTTAACTAATATGTAAAACATTAACTAGCTTATACAGAAGAAGAACGACTTTCAGTCTAGATATAGTTCGCATCTAGCTTCGCTTTATTTCCTACTCTAAAGAAAACAGTTCAGCTTCTTAAATCTTTAAACAAAACAGGAATAATAACTATTTTTTTAACAGGTAGTTAATGCTTAAGTTTTTTCTTTTTTTTTTTTTTGTTGGTACATTGGGAAACAGTTGAATATCAATCCAAATCGGTTTGTAGCCTTGATAAATGTGTACCAGAAGGCTTTAGTACAAATTTGCATAAGTTTAACATACCCTCAATTTTCAACCATTTTATGGTTACAGGGTATACAAATAATAATTGGCATTGGCAACGCAATGGTCGGCAGTGAAGGGTCACCAACATTCGTTGGGTTCGTTTGTTCGTTCGTCGGCTGCGCTTTTCTGCGTCATTTTAAACGATGATACTTAAGTTTCCATTAAAGCACTTGCCGCGACCATCAATTCAATAACTGCCCGGGTACGTTGGACCGTCAGACCTTTGGACTGCCGGAGTGCGTAGTTCCCTGCTGGCAGAGCCACTGGAAGTCAAGCATGCGCTGCGGTTTTTCTCAACCCAACAGCGTTTGTTGCTATGGAAAGTGGGCGTTCGTGGGCGGGCAGGTCAAATATTTACAGCGCGCAGCTTCTGCTACAAACTGTATTTTATTGTATGGCACTCGTATGTATTTATATTGAAAATTCACAAAATGGGTGGAAACTATTGCAAATGGTTTTAAAAGCCGTACAACAAATTGAAAGCGAGTTTTGTTTGTTTCGTAAAAAGAACATAAACTAATAAAAAAAATGTTTTGAAAACTAATTAATGACTATTTTTAATCTGTTCAATCTCTTTGTAAGTTCATTTTAATATCCAGCCCTGGCAGATACTACATACAATATATATTGACTGTATGCACCGCTACGTTACACACATGTAAATCGAGTGGTGCTGCGAAAACATTGAGCACCGCACAATTTCATTAATGGGACTTTTTTTCAGTTAAGCGTCGCAGGGCGTAAATATTTGCACTTTAAACTGAAATCAGTACGTAAAGGCCAGGGCTTAATGCATTCCGCTGTTGGCGCTGGCCTAAAAAAGCAATGCGTCAAGGCAGCAAAAACAAATGGAAATAAATGAATGGTAGGATTGAGAAATCAGTCGAGAATACTCGACTAGTGGATATCCTATTTACATTAATTTTAAGTATCTGAAATCGACGCTTTCTCACAGACAGTCAGAATGTATACTCGTTGTTTAAAGCGACATTTTATACACCCTTCAACGTGATTGCGATGGGCACAGGGTATTCAAATAAAAGCGAAAGCAAAAACAAAAACAAGTTTCCGGCTGAGATAACGCACTCAGCACACACTCGTTCCACGTTCCAAGTCCGATTGAGAATACTTGAAATAATTATATAATTTTGCTGGCCGCACATATTTATGAGGCCTAGGGGTAAGGCGAGAAGCCACTGCGCGTCTCGTGGTAGACTATAATTCCAGGACTTATATGGCCCCAAGCTGATGTGAAAATGATAAGTTGTGGCTGGGGCAGGCTTAATAATAATGATAATGTGTCATAAGGTAATTATTCAGTTGCACAAGGGTTCTGTGGCCATCAAGGGCGGGGGGTGTGGTCATAAATAAATATCCTGCAGTTATTTGGAGTGTGTGTTGACAGCGAAATTGATTGCAATTAATGGGCACTCTACGGCAAAGGAGTAAGGGGAGGCGGATCAGCAGCAGCAGAAGCAGCAGCAGCAGCAGCAGCAGTAGCAGTAGGCAGGAACGGGAGCTGAATGCAGTTGCCGTCAGGGACGTGGCAGCTGCACTGAGAGATTTGTATGGCGTTTAATGTGCATCCGCTTTCTATGCAGCTGCTGCAGCTGAAGTACGTCTGTTTGCGCCCGATTGCACCGGCTCAAAAGATGTTGACTGGCAAAGCAAACAGAAACCGAAACTGCACCTCAGTTGAGGCTAAGATGCTCCTTGGCATGGTTTATCAATTAGGCAAATTAGTTGGTGAATGTGCCAAGGTTTAACCACTTCAAGTATCTTACTTTTCGAGCAGCTAAATGCGCCTAATGAAGAGTTCAACTTAAAGCCAAACAACAGTACATTTAGAAATCAATTAGCTCTCGCTTGAAGCCAACCCGGCTGAACCAAAGACCCAATGGCAGCCACTGTAAGCCAATTTGACTATGTCAATATACTTACTTTATACAGCCAGCACTCAGCACACACACACAAAGGATAAAAAAGACATGAGCGTATGCCAGGCGAGAGAGCATTCGAGGCATGTAAATATTCAAATCAAAAGCGCAATTGAATGTGCGAGTAAATGTCATCGTATCTTGCATTCAAATCTTTGATTGCCAGCTATTCAAAAAAGCGAGTTTATTGCACTACACTTGGCACTCAGCCAGAAGGCGACGGAGCCAGCACAGAAACCCGAACTCAATTCAACCGTTCCTTTGGCCCCGGCTTTACCTGATTCTGGTGACACTCAGACACAGTGCTGGGAATTGACACAGAATAGCCGCCAAATGCCAAGGCACAAAGCGAAATGAGGAAGTGTTTAAAAAAAGAATATAAAAAAAAGGAGAAGAGTCAACCCGGACAGAATACTAGTTACTATTGCATATAAATAGGGTAGTAGTAGTAGTCGTGGTACCTTACCCAGGTAACAGGAAGTTGGCAAAGTCAACGTCGACCATGGCCAAAGTGGCATTGATCTTAGCATTAAGCGCTCGTATTGCTTGGCCTAAGGTTGAGGTTGAGGTTGAGGTGTTCGCCTGCGGGTCACTCATAATATGCCAACTTTATAAAGTGGGTTTTGAGTTGCGGTTCTTGCTTTCAACTTGCCACACACTTGAAATTGTAGCTTTGTGCGAATCGTTGGGCGAGTGCTTACTTAGATTTGACTAAATTTCAAGTGGTGCTTAGTAAATGGTCCGTTCACTGAATTCTCTAGTGGCTCTTCGAGAGCTGTACTTAAGGGAAACTATTTGATGAAGTAGCAAACTGATAGCGTATTTCAACAATTTTCATTACTTGATATCGGGACAGGTCTAGTGTTCTGATAATATTATTACATACAACTCGAAATCATATCGGTAATGTCTACTCTGCTTTTACTTGTCTAATTAGAATAACATTTTTAATTTGATAAATATTTATTGCTTAGATTAAGATACATACTTTAAGTAACTGTGCAAGTCGCTTGGCTTTTCGGTGAGTGATATATATTTATGATATGACAAATTTGTTATTGTCTGACAATTTCCTGACACACGACGATTGAACGTGCTTTTTGAGATTGTGTCAATATTATTAAAGAATATTACAAACAAACTTGAAAATACATTTATTTTGCTCCTCCTTAATTTCATGTCTTGTTAAAAATGACCTAACTTAGTATTACAATTGAAATTATATTTCTATCTTGCTGGAAATTATTAATACGTTAGTTAAACCTTCTGCTAGCTTTGGAAGGAGAATACGAATCAAATAGGGGCGTGCCAGTGTATAGTTAAATAGTTGAACTCCTATGATTAGGTACACCAAAGGCACCACTTGGCTCATAATTTCTCACTAAGCTTACTCTAAGGTCCAAAAAGCAGCATTTGGGTCTTTTCTGTTTAGTAAGGGCGAGGCTCTTTACTGTTTGCTCAGTCAATTAGCACCACATTGCGTATGATTGATTTAGAGGCATTTATTGCAACTGAGTGCTGGGACAAGGTCTGATTGTTAATTGACGATCGCCGCTGTTGCAGTTGGATTTGTTTAATTTACACAACCAATAGCTAATAAATAATTGAGCAACATTGCATATGCTTAATGTGCGCATGTGTGTGTGTGTGTGTGTGTGACATTGTATAAATTAAACGCCTAACCAACAACAGCAGTCAGCACATAATTTGCATCGGTGCGCGGTCGTTTAATAATAGGCACAACTATTTAAATTTCATCAGAATTCATTATTAATTAATGTGCTTGGCAAATTAATTAAATAGCCACTAAATGTTGGTCCGTTCGCCATTTTGTCACAATAATTGTGGTTAGTTAGGCGGCGGGCAATTAAAATGCACGTTTCATCAAATTACAAACTTTGCAAGTGCATTTTGATTGACAATTTGTGTTCGCAATTTTTGATTGACAAACTGATGAAATGACAAAATGCCAGCACAAAATGTTAAGCCCCAAAAGCATTTCGTGCACTTTTTATACCCGCGATTACACATGCCATGGGGAAATTAAAAGCCAACTCTGCCACAGTAAAAGTAATATTGCTCGAGTTTTGCACGGTTATTAAGGAACTGTAAGGGTAGCTGGCTGACTGCTGGGCGTAACGCCATGGTGCCACATAACCTCAAACAAGAGTGCGGGAGGCTTTTGTCTAAGTGAGGAGAAGTGCTTAGCTCTCGGCTTCTGACAAGACGCCTGTTGTTAAACACGTACACGTACGATGCTGGGAACACACACACGCCCAACTTATCTATCAAGATGTCTTATTTGTGTGCGTTTGCGTGTGTGTGTGTGTGAGGGGATGTGTGTGCTTGCTGTTTGCGCGTTCCACTTGAGGTGTCTTTAAATGCGTCGAGATCTTTATGGAGTTGCTTTTGTGCCAGCTTAGCTGGCATAAGCGTCTCTGCAGATGTATCTGTATCTGCGGCTTCAGCCGCGCATCTGCTTTAAATGTTAGGTATGCCAGTTTTCTGTTAGAGTTTGCTGGCCTTAAAGTAAACTTACAGCTCAAGCTCAGATCAGGTTCTGGTTCAGTTTTCATATTTTTAACCGAAATTCTAAAATAAATAAATAAAAAATATTCCCGTCTTAAATAATAGAAGAGTATATTATACCTAGTAATGTAATTTTTTGCAAAAAAGGGTATCTTCAAGTCACCGTCCACAAGAAGTATTGAATTTTTCCTGGTTTTATATATGTATTTATACATTTATGCTAATCGAGCTGGTGCGTTGTAATGCCGCTACTTTAACTCTTTGGCTTTTAAAGGCAACGGCAACGGCAACGCAGCTGGCAAGCCCTTTTTAGTCCCAGTCCCAGACGCAGTTGCAATCGTAATCCTGCTTACTAGAGAGGGGCAAAAATATTATAGGCACACACACACACGCTCACACACATTCGTATCATTGCGGTGCGTGCGTATGTGTGTGTATTTGTATTTTATGCTACATTTTCGCAGCGTCCTTTCATAACAGCGCCTTGTCGGCAGCGTTCACAATGCGCTTTGTGTTCGACTTGTTTAAAAAACTATTTTACATTTAAGCGCGAAATTCCACACTATGAATGAATTTTTCATGAGCAGAACAGAGCAGAACAGAGCGGAGCGGAGCGGAGCAGTCAGCCAACCAAACAGTCAGGCAGACAGGCACTTGACTTGCCCAGCCAGATCTGCAGTACGCCCCTTCTTCTGACTATATGTTTTCCTTCTTTTTTTTTTTTAAAGTATATTTTTCGAGCAGCTAAGGAAGGCAAAAGCTGATACCGACAATGGAGGACGGCATCACCGCAGTGCCCATCATTATCAACAGGGAGTCGGGAGTTGGAAGTTGGTTTTGTGGCAGGCGTAGCTGATGGGGCGTTCCCTTTGGTCAGTTGCATGGCATTTTAATTGAATTGATTATTTTAGTGGTTGGGTGTGATGTTGTTTGCTGTTTGTACATCGGCACCAGGCAGTTCAGTTCAGGTAATGCTGATAATGATTTGTTTTGAACTCCACTAACTTGTCTAGCTACTCGACAACTCGCCCGCAGCTGAAATGTTTTATCTACTGTAATTTAACCCAAATTCCATGGCTTCAAATTGCATTTGGAGCAAAAGAGTGCAACAGGCAATAAAAGCGGCACAGGCCGGCTTCAACTCGGTCGGGGCTCGGTCCGAATCTTAGTCTTCAGACCAGACGAATTACGCTCGAGGGCAGCTATGTAAATTGTTTGTAATTTGGCTCTGGTTTTGGTATTCTATGCCGGCCAGCATAGTGGGCGGTTTATGGAGTGCTTTTGGCATTTGAACAAAATGATTATTGATCACTTAATAAGAAATTTTCATACAATGGCGCCACAGACTGTAAGACCCAACAAATGGTTCTTTGTGCGCTTGTGGCTCGTCTCCCTTTTGTGCTTGGCTGCGACTGCGACTGCGACTGTGTCTGTTCTTGACAAAAAACCAATTTTAATGAGCTGCACACGGTACGCTGCACTTTAATGCAAAATAAATAGAACTGCAAATTGGCAGCACCAAGCGGCGGAACGGGGGGAGCAGAGCAAATGTATCTATTACACAGCAAAGCATGTTCTTCGCATTTCCAATTCCTGTACAGAATGAT
The DNA here is from genome assembly GCF_035044405.1 of Drosophila montana. Lineage (NCBI taxonomy): Eukaryota > Metazoa > Arthropoda > Insecta > Diptera > Drosophilidae > Drosophila > Drosophila montana. The sequence continues at coordinate 10,698,976 of NW_026998620.1, read as the reverse complement.
TTAAGTAAATTATTATGCCATTTCCTTTGCAAATTGAAAACATCACATAATGGACAACGTTTTGACTACCAAGCAGAGCAAGCACGAATGTATCTTTGTATCTGCCACACAATGATAACAACAGTAAGCAATATAGATAGAGATAGTTTCGCTTTGATAAAATATGCTTCTCTCACCGCTGACTGGCTGACTGAATGCCTGTCACTGACAACTTGAGACAAGATAATTTGCTACTTGAAGTACGAGAAGTACAAGCGGCTCATTCAATCTGTTAGAACGTGTATCTTCAAGATGCTTTGGTAAGGCTGCGGCTCTTGGAAAGCGCAAGTAAAATAGTCGAGTGGGGCTTGGCCTGTCTTGAAATTATGTTTGGGAATGGTAATCAAAAAATATCAATTCATCGATAAATAATAAACTGGCAAATGAATTAATGATTTGGCAATTTATTTTTTTTTATTATTACCCGCACTCTAATGCCGACTTGGCCTTAATTGCAAAGCAGAAAACGTGACTTTAGCTGATTTAATTCAATTTATTTTGCGACTTATCTTGATTTTTGCTCTGTCAATTTGTCTGCCAAAAAGAAATTGAATAGTTGCCAATGGCAATACAAAATATAATTTCCCATATGAAATCAATGATAGAAATGAGCGCAGCAGGGAACTCTTTATCAAGGAATCCAGATATAGCCAACATATAGTAGCGAAGCTGTGAATGCATCCGCTGTGCACAGCTGGATATTATTTGCTTACTGGTCTATGGAGCGCTTTAGTTTAACCTTTAAGGCTTTGCAGCAAAGTGTGACCCATATGGCGCTCGGTATAGCCTATGGACATATCAAAAGTGAAACGCAGCCAGCCTGGCAATTTTAGAATTTACCTTCAAATGCAGCCGATAGACATCTTTGTGCAGTGCAAATAGGCATATGCAAAAGTATCTTTTAGTTTGTCACTGCCGCTGCAGATTGTCATTTGGCGATAAGCGTTAGTGCTGCAGGCGCTACGAAATGAAATCGAGATACATTTGTAGCCGCTCTGACCCAGTTCCTTTATTATACCCTGAAACCATTGTAGATGGCTAATAAGGGTATAATGGTTATTAGCAAATGCATGTAACAGGCAGAGGGAAACAACTCCCATCCCATAAGGTATATATAATCTTGGTCAGCATCAAAAGCCGAGTCGATCTAGCCATGTCCGTATGTCTGTCCCTCTGTCCGACAGTCTGTCTGACTGTCTGTCTGTATGCACGAGCGCGTCGATCTCAGAACCTACAAAGGCAAGAGACTTGACCTTTTGAAGGTAGCTTCTTCTGGTACTAAACTTGCCCTGATGCCAAAAAATCGATAACAATTGATATCGATATCAGTCAAATATGACATGTAATTTTAAAAATAATTTATATATAGAGAGTAAGTATCTTTCATTTGATGGCTGCCGCCACAATTATTGCTAGTATATAGCATTGGCGGATGAAGACAGTTCAGGGTTTCCCTTAGTCGGGCACTCCCGACTCCAGCAATCTTACTTGTTTTATGAATAGCATTTACACGGACGACGGCTAATGAAAGCAAAAACTACAAACGCAATAATTTAGATAAGTTGTATATATGTCTATCTAAGTATATGTGTATTTGTAGTCATGTGTGCGGTCATGTGGCGCCTTTTGTATGAATTGACTCATCAGCTTTTTAGCTGGTACTCCAATGTACTTTTTAGCCAGTACCTTATATCGTGTTTGCCCCCTTCTTTCTCTTCCTCTCTCTCTTTCTCTTAGGGTGTAAGTACTTTTATCGTCTGCCATTGAAATTGCAGTATTTCAATTGAGGCTCATAAATTTTTATTGTCTGACATTTTGTTTATTTATTCAAGCATTAGAGCGTGTTTATTTTTAAATGGACTGACTAACTTTCGCACTCCGTCAGCCGAGTTAGGAAGAAAGCATTGGCAACCCTCAATTGCAGTGCCCACTGTACTCGCCCCTCTCTCTCTCTCTGACTATCTCTCACCCTCTTGCTTGTGCTGGCAATTAAACGACATTTGCCAGACGCCAAGACAAACAATGACAATTACAATTGCTAAAATGTAATAAATATCTGGCGAGTTGTTGTTGTTGTTGCCTTTGTTGCTCCTGTGTGGAATTGTGAGTGTAAATTGTGGGTGGTCTGCCGCAGGGGCACCGTCCTCCAGTGTGCTATTAATTTCTGCAAATTTTATTGTTGCACCAGCGCGTGCCATAAACTTTATAAAACACTTAATATAACTCAAATTTGGGCAGCTGGTGGCCATAGCAATAGGTCGAATTTGGCTGGGCTAAATGCAGCTGGCTGTGGCAGATATAGATATTGATGTGAAAATCAAATCAATTTTCGCCCTAACTTAAGTCGTTTTGCATTAAAATGTTCCTATCATTTTATACATTTATCATTATACAAATTATTTGGTATTTATTTCGCAATATATTAATTATGCACCGGGATTTTGAAGGCAATTTATATGACAGCCCCAAAGCCACATGCCTCAGAAGTACTTATTTAGTATATTAAAATTGAATATATTTATTTTTATTTATGATGATTTTTATATAAATGATTTATATTAAGATTTATTACTGTTAATGTACTTTCAGCTGTTTGTTAAGGAATTCAAGTTATACATTTTTTAGCAGGTATACATTTAATTAATGTGCTAATTAAACTACCAGTAAGTTTTACACTATCGTCCTCCTCTGCGATTCTCATGAATGCAAGTAAGATCTACTGGTAATATATTATATATATATTTATAAAGTCGATATATGTTGCAACCCTTTCCATCGATCACAGTGAAATATTTAAGTTATTCTGTTTTATTTCTAGTAATATTTATAATGTTTAGTGTAATATTTTGAAACTGAATTTAAAAATTTCGAAAAGTTTTTGTGCTAACTCAAGCAGTATCTTCTAATTAGATGCTCGACATACATACATTTACTTTGTAGAGTATATATCTTCTCTATACGAAGACGTGTATTTTATGCTAGGAATTTATATTGAGAAATGTCACAATAAATTTCTGCTCCAGAAAATACGAAAAGTCAAATTGCGAACGAAATGACGTGCCAGGAACTGGCATATTATATCATACCCCAGCCGAGCTTCGCATGAGGCGGAGGGTTGCATTTGGAGTAAAAGTAAAATCAAAATCTACTCGTAAATGTTTTGCTCGCAATACTATATAACAAATATCCGTTGCATGCTCGTGGGGTTGGAGCTGAGGGAATAAGTTGAAGTACTTGTCCATTGGGAGCAACTGGGTTGAAAATGACACACCATGAAATTACATTTATGCCTGCAGTGCAAATATTTTACAGTTATGAACATGGTTAGCACATGTCGCTTTCCGCCGGCTACCCAGTCCCTAGAGTGTGTGTGTATCTCTGTGTGTGTCTGTGTGTGTTGATGTGTGTCTAATACAGTTGAAAATATGGCCGAAGCCGTCGACGACGGCCTGTCTCAATGGGTCGCAGCTTGTGCGTTTATGAATTGAGGTCTCAATGTAGTCAAATGTCACTGTGCCACTTGAAGCAATTGCAAAATGTGTTGCAAATATTTATATAGTAATATACACATATGCACTGCCAGGCAGGTGGCAGTAGACTTGTTGCCAGTTATATTACTCATACGCAGTGTGTTTGATTAAATTAGCAAGAAATGTTCCGAGCTGTCGTTGTGGTAGTCACTTATAGTATTTCTTGGCAAGTGCCAGAAATGACGACGTCTGTTTAATTATTAAATTTGCAAATAACATCCTGCAGTATAAGCATGTATTTGTATGGAGCAGTGCAAAAAGTTATACAAATGTTCTGGTAAATATCTGTGTCACTTGCAGAGGCTGCTTGTGCATAATTAAAGAAAATATGTATCTGCAACATGCACATATGTACATATGACTTGGTAGGGGCTCAAGCAGACGCTGGCTTAATTAAAAACAAAAAAAAGGCAAAAGAAGCAGCAGCAGCGGACAGTTTGTCTGTGGAAATTGCAACGAAATTCTATCGTATTGCAAATTGTTTCCGCCTGTAACCAGAGCTGCCTGTTGTGGCCCGAGCCCAGCCAAGCGGCCAAGCGACAGACGAACCGACGGGCAAACAGGGCGGGACAGCGGGACATCGGGTCAGACATGAACTTGCAACACCTCATTTAAGCGCCTTTGTATTGCAAATTTTTGCAGGTATTAAATTACAATTTGCCACTGTTTGTTGTTGTTCCTGCTGCTGATGTGACGCGACGCGACGCAGCAACAAAAAGTCAAACAATCGCATGACAGTAAACGAGAAATGAAGCCCAGCCCTGAAACACAATGCGCTCCAAATAAACAAACAGATAAGATAATATGCCTGGCAGGGAGTTTGGGTCTGGGATTGGCTGCAAATTGAAATGTATCTACAAGTGAACGTCAATGGCATGCAGTTGGAGAACATTAATCGTACTTTGGATGAGCGAAAAGAAAGAGCAATAATTAAGTGCTCAGCGAAAAAAAAAAAACAAATAATGTATAAAATCTTAAGTAAAAGCAAAGAAAATTGAACGCTAATGAGTTTCAAGTAGCTATTACTTTGTTTTTAAGATATTAAGCTACTCAAAATTCTGGCACTGCCAGACGTCAGGTCTGAGCCAAGTGAATGTGCACTTAAAAATTGAAAGCTCATATTACATTTTCTTGCAAAACAAGCAAGAATATATTCCTCGAAAGCTGAGATACTTAATATTTATGCTGAAATCTAAAAAAATGTTTGGTGACTTTGGTAACTAGGTGCCTCACCAAAAGCCCCTCTTCTGCCTCTTTCACAACCCAGTTATGGTAACACCTTTTTTTTTTATCAAAAATATAAATGCAATTATTTGCAATTCCATATCAATGGCAAAGTTACCCAAGTAATTTCTGTATAAAAACACGTTTAATGAATCAGGGGAAAAATGAAGATATTACATTGCATGTTCGACTGGGCCAATTGATATGTGGCTGAGAACCAACCAAATGCTAAACGGAAATGACGAAAACAGTTAAGACAACGCCAGAGTTTGGCCAAAATGCACATGCAGAAACATTTAAGCAGAAATGTGAATGAGAATGAAAATGCAATGAATTTTAGTCGAAAAAATATGCAAAGGCTGAAAATTGTTTGCCAGCCAGACTGCAGCATGTTGGCTTAAAGCCTGCTAAGCCGAACGAACAGTCAGCATCATGACCAGGCTCTCAGTGAAACGAATCGAGTTTATACAAAATGCAAATTTTTGCCAGTGCATTTTCTTTTGTTTTCGCTTGCTGCTTGCTGTTTGCTGCAACTTCCGCATTGTTGATCATGAATAAAAATTTAAGTTCTTATTGTTGTCGAGTGGTCCGGGGCACGTGGGTCGTATCCAGCACCGAGTCGCATAAACTGAAGTTGTTCGAGTTCCTGATGTCGTTGATGTTGCTGATGTAGCTGACATCGCCCACGCCCAATGCCACAAAGTAAAAAAAAAAAGGTAAAATGTAAAACTAAAGAGTGCGCTCCATTGATTTAGTTTAGGCCTGGACTGAGGGGTCACACACAGTGCATGACTGGCGCAAATCTTTTTGGCCAGTAATCGTAGCTAGAATACTTTCTAACTGCCGCCCATTAATCTAGCGCCTGGTTGCCGCTACAAGTGTCCGGCCGTATGACTAAATTAATTTTTGTTCTGGTAGCCACGAACAAGGCAGCAACTTGTAGGTTCTGTCGTGATTTATAGTGCACTCATTTAGAAAGTTGCTCAACAAGCAGCTGCCTTGCCGCATGCAACATGCTGCCCATTGCCCATTGCCCGTTGCCCGTTTCCCGGAGCCTACTGGCAGCTGCCTGCTGGAGAACAGTTCCTTGTTACAGTTTAGTCGTGCCTGTCGCCGTTTGTGCCTGGTTGGTTAGCTGGTTGGCTGCAACAGTTGCCCGCTTGCATTTTGGGCTTTGTCCTCTCGGGCTTGTGGCTTTGGGCCATTTCGAGCTGCTTGTTCGATTTAATGAATGACATTTACAGCGCTGGCGTTTGATTGAGTTGTTTTGACTGGCCATGATGGCCAATTGACGGTTGCCAACTGCAAGTTGTTAACTGAAAATTGCCCCTGCCTCCCTGTCGATGCTTGCATTCCCAGAATTTCGTATTAAGTGGCTCGCATCAGGTTTCCGTTGCCTCCACCTGCTTGGCCAATCATAAATTTTGATTTTTTTTATCGACCGATGCCCTGTGGTCTTCTTCTTATCACAGCACATAAATAATGCGATGCGCTTGAACGTTTTATATCAGTTTAAAGAGCCACCTCCGATGTTTATGACAATATTTTGGCACTCACAATATCTGACATTTATTGGCAACTGTCCAACACAACAACAACTACAACATATATACAATACGACTATATGTCTCAACATAAATATACATATACCATACGACTATATGTGTCAACATAAATATATATATGTATATATTTTATGAGCTCAAAGGAGAAGCGACATTTTATGACCCTGTTGTCGCCTGCAAAGGCCACAAAACTTCTGGGATCACATATTACAAATGTAAGTGAAAAGCTCCAACTACTTTGCAGTTGCTTTTCAAATCGTATTAAATTTGAAGCCACATTAGATGCAGACCACAGTTACTCGTTAATGGAAAAGGGATAAGCGAGCTTGGGAATTCTTTTAAGAAGGTTCCAACATATAATATCAACAATGATATGGGAAGACTTGTCGATTTTTTGTAAGTTACAGAAAAATACAGATTCGTAAGAGAACAAAAGTGGTAATTAAAAATGGTTGTGATTGTGATTCAGAGAAATGAAGAGAAATATCTTAGGACAGGCCAAGCTTGGTGAGCTAAAAGTATTACAATACTCATACATTACTGAACGAATTTAAAAGTCTTCGCAAAGAAACCATTCTAAAATGACCTGGGCGGTCGGTCAATTAGCTAAAGAGTCCTCAACACAATTCAAATGAACTGGACTTTAACTAATTCGCCACATTAAATTTCAAAGAAAATTCCGAAAGAACATTTAATCACTTTCTTGAAAGAAAGCATAATGCTTTGTTTGTAGCAAACCTTTTTTGTATACCATAAAATAGAGGCAATGAATGGTGTTAGGCTCCAGAGTCCTTGAAGCAAATAAATTGAGTTGTAAGCCAGCCTTTGTCTTAACCCATTCACGTGGCTTTGAGTGTCAGCTATCATAATGAAATATTGCCAGGACTGACAACAGATAAAGGTGGGTATTTCGTTGCTTTATGACAAGCGACAGACAAAGCGAGACACTTTTTGTGGCACAGAGAATGTGGCACAGCATGGATATGACTGCCATGCAGGCTCAAAGCAAATGGCGGTGGGCAATGCGTTTCATCAAGCTGATGCAGGAAAAATCGGCACCCAAGTGTGGGAAATTGAAACGTTGCAAAGGATGCAATAGACAGCGTTTCATCCTGCTGTTGTCATTCTGCTGGCCACGTTTATTGCTTGGGCTTTTTTGTTTTTGTGGTGCCATATTGGACACATGTGAAATGCTTTTGTGCTGGCAGCGAAAAGCAACCAGAAACTGACCCAGTTCAACAAAGTGCTCTTGCTGGCAACCAATAACCAATAAATGCAGGAGTGGCAAGTCGATGGGACTGTCGAGTGTTGCACGTTTGCAGACTGATTTGTAGTAACTTTCAAATTGGATAATTACTAAATACTTGCTTATTTTATTGTAATGGCCGAGACGATAAATGTAATAGCCGTCATTAGAGGCAGCAGCTTCCGTGCTACGTATGAGACAGCTGAAAACAAGTTGGGGGCAAGCTGCAGCTTGCACCAGCCGCAGCCCCAACTCCAGCACCAGTCGCAGCAGTGTCTTGTATTGCTTTGCATGCTGCCACTCATTAATGCTGCGCCCCCGGGGCGCATCGACCAAATTGCAGTTACGTGTGGAGCGCATCGTCAGGGCCCGGTCCTTGGGTCCAGCCTGGCACCCAACGTGGCCCGCTCGTACACTTTAATAGCTTCGATTGCAATCTGTAAAATTGAATTGAAATCAATTGGCAGCGCTTGTAGCGACATCAACATGGGGGCAAAGCGAGCGCAATTGACTGATTGATAAACTGGCAGCGGGGCCATTGACATATTTGCCATAAACAATTTGACATGGGGCCGCTTAGTAGTTGTCACTCAGCTGCGATGTTGCCATATATATATTTCAGCATTGATTGATGACACACCTTAGATGTTTGCCTGTCTCAGCTATGCACTGCTATATGACAGTATGTTTATGAGCTGCCAGTTAGCTGGACATGCACCGGAAATTAGCTTTATTAAGTTAAAAGGCTGGCACTGCAAACTTTACCCGAGTACTTGCCCAAAATTGTGGCTTATTGAAAAAGTTTAGTTTTTCTATATTTCTTCTTTTTTTTTTTGTTTGTGTCCTGACAGACAAGTGTAAGACAAACTTTGTCTCAAAGGCAGACAGTTTTGGGCTGCTTGGCCTCAAAGTCATGTGCACAATTTTTGTTGAAGTTCAGCACTTGACTTCAACTTTGGAGACAAGTGCCACGCCTCAAAGCTGAACAGTCACTTGACGCAAATTGCCGGGGCTTTAAACTTAATTTCGGTTCGCATTCATTAAGCAGCAGGCCAGCGGGTCGCATGATTAATATTAAAGCTTTGTGCTGACTTCCGAGGCGTTGTTCCACTTTTCATTTGTTGTAAGTCTCATTAATGTGTGCGGTGCGTAATGAGTCTAGGCTGTTCCAGTTTTGCTCGCAAACCAAATTATTTTACACACAGTTCTCAACTGCTTCATTACACAGCGCAATTCAAACTTTGCACACTCAACATATATGCGTGGGTTGTGGGTGGGTGGGTGTATGTGCATGTGCATGTGCATGTGCGTGTGTGTGTGTGTGTGAGCCACCCACTTGATTTGCCCACTTGACTTCTTCTTGAATTGAAATGCAGCATGTGCATGCGGGCTGAGAAATGCCAGCACACACTTCACACCGCCACTTATTTTGCTAGTATTGCTGGATATATTTCATTCCACACGTGCCACACGGTGCGGAGTGCTGCGGACATGGGCCACACTACAGCTATAGATAGTCTTGGCCAATACCCCTACACAGCCGTACGTTCTTATCGCTCTTTGTACATTGATTTACAAAAAAAGAAAAATGTACCTGCTGACAGCATTTATTTATGTATGGACCTACTGATACCTATTTGAGGCTATGCCTCGCCTTGCCCCGCCTCGCTCCGTCAGGCTGCCTACGTGATGCTTGACAACTGTTGCCATTAACAGCTGGCCGGGAACAGCCACAACAGCGATCCACAATTTGCCACTTGCTCGTGTGCTTAATGCGTCTCCATGGTGTCATTGTGCGTGTGCTCCTTGTACTGCTGTTGTTCTCCTTGTTGATGTTGCTCTTGTTCCGTTGGCTGACAAAGTTTTTGCCATAAATCCAGGAGCGAAAACAACTTTGAAATTTGAGTGTGATTCGGTTTTGTGGTCTAGAAGCAGATTGAAATTATTGAAGAGCCTTTTTTGGTTTTAGCTGTGTTTCAACTAAAATTAAACGCACTTTTTAACAGAAATGTGTTCTCTAGATAACATTTGTATTTACATTTTTTGCATTCGAGAAAAGAATATTTCTTAGAAATTCCCTGCTGACTCCTTTAGCTATGAAATATTGATTTCAAATCGAAAGCTTTTTCTTTATTTCTTATTGATAAAGTATATATCGAGTTCAAATACAACTGTAAACATGTTTTTATTTTAGCTTAAAGCTGATTTGCTTTGATTGAAGTATATTTTTCAGAGCAGCTGTGGCGTTAATGTGGCCCTAAACTCAAAGTAAATACGCTTAACTGAGTCTGACAATGGCTGCTGATGCGGCTGCGTGTTCCCTTAGATAAATAGACCCCAAAAGTGCACGTTCATAGACAAAAGTTTTCCACAATTTTATTTTATTTTATTATTTCTCTTTTTGTATTTTGACGCAAATGCAAACAAACAATACTCTCAGCAGACTAATTATTTTAGCTGCTCCAATCCCAGTCCCAGACGCAAACTCATGCCCAAGCCAAGGCGAGTCGGAGAAACTAATCAAAATATTTTCGCAACTTTCCATTATGAAGTGAAAAGTTGAAGACGCGACGCAGACGTCTACGTTTGCATTTGCATTTGCATGAACAATGAAAAGCAAATATTTTGCCGCTATTGACATTCATCTACATAAGGAGCAGCGGGCAAGGGACAGGGAGCAGAGGAATCCGTCTGCAGTTTCTGTGCCCCCCACGTCCGCCAAGCCCGGACATCATTCAATTAAGACAAATTATGAGCACCAGCTCGCATTTCAATAGCCTTCATTGAGGCATCAAGTGGCAGCTGACTGTGGCCTGACAATTTTTTTTTACTAAGGTCCACCAGATGCAATCGAGAGCCCGGATCCTGTGCGGGTGCCAATCTGTGCGGGTCCTTGAGCTTAGCTTTTTCCGCGGAAATCATTGCAAGGTTGGCACAATTTCAAGATAAGCAAAAAATAAAATAAAACACATATTTGAACTGAAGTCGTCGCCGTTGCCGTTTCTCAAGAATTTTATAGCTTGCAGACGCTCTCTACATGTCTCCTGTCCGGCTGTCCGGCCGTCTGTCCGACTTTATGTCTGGCTGTCCGTCGGTCTTCCTGCTGATTTATGAATTTAATTAAAAGCAGCAGTACGACAATAATGTTTGCGGGTGCTCCAGCTACAAAGGCCGCGCTTTGTGAAATATTTTCGGGAGACGCGCGCTTAAAATGTATTTATGATGGAAATTGTACTATACTCCTACAAGTTAAAGAGAAGGGCACCAAGCAAGTCTTAGAAACCTGCTGTCTGTTCTACTCGCAGTTTGAGTTATGCGGCCACGTGTTTGTATTTAATTAGCATCTGGCATTACTGTATTATCCGAGTTGCTGGAGGCAATACGCTTTGTTATTTGGACATATTAAAAATGCGCCTGAAGCAATTATTTTTGCTGCGCTATGCCATTGTGCAGCAACAACAATAAGCGGGCCTGAGAAGTTGCCAGGGATACGGCTGCAGCTACAATGCAAACCGCAAGTATCTTATTTTGGAGCGTCTTTCAGCTGCTGCTGTTGCTGCTGATGCTGCTGATGCTGCTACTGCAGCCCACATAATCAAGACAACGCTAAAAGCTACACGATGAAACCTACCACCCTCTCCCGCCCCCTTTGCATTTATACTCCCCCCTAACATGCAGCTTCTTTGCCTTTGTCTGTGCGCTTCTGGCGTGCCATGTTTATCTTTTAACTAATTTTTTTCATGTTGCCTGCGCTCGCATAGTAGTTAACTTTGTTGTGTCTGAGCAATGTGTGTGTGCGTGTGTGTGTGCCCGTTGATGTTTAATTTCTTTAGTGGAAGTAATGGCCGAGTTGCCAAGTTGCATGCTGCAAAAGTTTTGCTTGCTCTGTTAGGGCACCCAAAGCGACAGCCGCCCCAAAAAATATTCTCAAGAGCTGCTGCATTTGCTTTATAAAATGCGACTGGAAGACTGGCTACCAGTTCCAGAATCATTCACAAAGGGAAAGTTCAACAATCAAAGGAAGTAACTCACTTTAAAGTGTGTAATGTGCAAGAAAAAAATACTTAACTGCTCTTTTTTGTGGGAAACAGGCAAGTGCTACTTATTAAAAACTCTAACAAAATACAGTCTCATTCAGTATTCTAAAGAATTTAATTGATTTGTTGCGCTTTTCACTTGTATTTCATAACCATATTTTATATAAAAAATGTTATTTTTTAAATATTTCTGATATTCCGCATATCTTGTTTTTATATAAATTAAATGGCTTGTAAATCAATCATAGCCCTCATAAATTAAAGAGCACTCACTGTCGCGCATAGCTGTTAAGTTGTTTGTGCAGCCTCTCTCTGCGCTTCTCATCAACAGTCGGTCTGTGGCAGTAAATGATTTGCGCTTAAGCGTATCCGTGCGGTTGTCTGGGCGCACTTGGTGCGATAACCGCAGCAGGTTGATGCTGTACTTGATTATCATCTGGCATTGGCTGCGGCGTCTGTGGCTGGCGTGGCCGCGACTGTAGAGTCAATGGCGGCATTTGGTGGCGCCGTCTTTTGGCGCTGGCCTCGCGCTGTTGCATTTAGTATATCGATATCGTGTCTAATTAAAGCACAGCTCAAGCCAATAAGCAGCTGAATCATGCTTTAAGGTTGCTTAACGTTAAGCACCACTGCTCATAAAATTGTAAGTGGGTTAATGTGGTTCAAGTTGCATACTTTGGCAAAGGAAAGAAACCGAAACTGAACATTATATATATCAAACACAGTGGTTTCCTCAAGCCATAAATAACGGATGAGCACAGCATTCGAGATATGCCGCAGCACTGCATAAGCCAGTCGAGGCACATGGATGTTAAGATAATGTCACGCCGCCTTTGGACTTGGCCGATAAGATCAGCAGCTAGCTAGGCAAGCGTTGACGTCGCGGCCAAACGGGGCACACCCCCGCCATATATCTATGACAAATGTAGCAGTCGAGTGGGGCCAGCGATAAGAAGATACTAATTAATAACCGGGGGCCCAGCGATTGGCGCTGCTGTCACATGGCTACCTGTACAGGCATTTGCCAAATTAAATGGCCAGTCAAATAGATTGGACTTAGGGCCGCAGGCACAGCCACAACAACTACAACAACTACAACAACGACAACAACAACATCCGCAACCAGTTGCACTTACAAGTTGTTTTCATTAATTATGAGCGCGGCGCCCAGTTGCAGCTTCATTGGAAAAACGTGCAAAACGTTTTGGCTTTGGGCGGTTTAGCCAAGTGAATGATTCGTATCTCTGGCAACATGAGGCGCCACTAAACGGGCCAAGCTGTTGACGTTGCTGTTGCTGCTGCCGTTGTTGCATGCACCTAATCGACGGGCGCCATCATCAGCATCAGCATCAACATCAACATCATGATCATCATGATCGTGAACATGATCATGATCGTGGGTCAAGGCAAGCGACCACAGCGTCCCTAGGAGCTGGCAAGGTGCTTGGCATTAACGCATTGCGTTCCACGTTCGACATTCTATTAAATTAGCTGCAAAGCCCCCTCCTTATTTGGTACTGTAATTTCGTATGCACGCCCACTTGGCCTAAACCTACGGCTGCTACTGTGCGGCCAAGTTTTGTTTGCAATTTGTTAATAGGTTGTGCAGCATGCAGCATGTTAATACCTGAATTGAACAAGGCAGCGGTTATGTGGGGGACAGAAGACAGAGGCAGCTGGCACAGCGACGCTTCCTCGCTGGCTCATTAGGCATGCAGCTTAGCTGGACGACTATCAACTGGTCTGGTCTGGTCCCGCTTGGCAACTTAATCCAAACGGACGTGCATTAAATTTGCACATGGATATTGCCAAATTAGCCCTTTTGGCCAGTTATTTAAGGCATCGATTAGTCATAAAGAGAGCCCGCCTAAGCTATTGATTGCATGCGGGGCTAGTCGCCGACTTGAGCTCATTCGCACGCCTCGGCCAAATGGACGACGGTTGTACTTGACTTCTGAACCAGCGCCCACAGAGCGTGACTGGACTGGTACCAAACCCAACGCCACGCTCAAAATTGGCTAACCAAAAACTAACAACAATAAGCATTGTGGTTGTTGGTCTCGTTGTTGTTGTTGTTGTTGCTGGCGTTGCTTGTTCTGGTTACTTGTGCTTGTTTAGATAGGCAATCTCTTGAACGCCACTTGAAATAGAATTTTCCCACCATCTAAAAATAAAACCCAACATGCCATTGTCAACACACTCAGCTCGACTTGGGCAACACTCTGCAGAATATTCCGGATTTATCTAAAAAATAACTACATGCAAGCTATGCTATCTCTAATTCCAATTTCAGTTAAATTAAATCAATATAAGAAATAATTCCCTGAGCAAAGCATAAGCTGAAAACTAACATAATTTCTACTTGTATTGAAGGCACAATATACCCTGTACTTTTAGGCATGTGGTTTAATTATAGGAATGCATTAACTACAGTTTTCTTTGTCTAGTCTTATCTGTTTACATATATTTATACTTATACTTCTGATTTATACAAAAATTTTTTGCTGGTGGTCGGCACTTTTTTTCATGCTTCAAAAGCTGGGGACATGTGGGAGAATGGGCCCAGCACTTAACTGCAAATTATACAGCAGTCCGGAGGAGGGGCTGGGCCAACAATAATAATAAATGAAAATGTCTGTAATTCTCATGTGCGGACTGGCCGGAGAAAAAAAAACCCACAAGATGAAAAAGATGAGGCAGCAATGCGAAATAAAAAACGAAACTGAACTTGAGCACTTGCTTATTATGCAGCCCATACCCAAGGAGGGAGAAGCGGCAGGCAGAAGGTGGCCCAATATTTCTCACAGCTGCGGGAGTCGGAAGCTAAGCCAGGCAAATAGACGGCGTGTAAACGAACTCGCTCGGTGCGGAACGGAGGGGGGCGGGGCGAGATGTACCCATTGAAGGGGTCTAAGTGCAGCATGTTGACCCATTATTGGCTGATGCAGCCATCAATAAAAATGTTTCTGTTGAGAGTTCATATTTGGGTCTTAATAAACGGGTGCAGTTTAATAAATACACAACAAACAGCTGTTGGCAGTTGTCGCAGGCATCTATCATGCTGCAGGGCTTAACTAGGTGACATGGGAACATCCGCTGCGCAAATGAGGGGTGTTTCACCTGGACTCAAGTCGTGCAGCTCGACAGGCATTGGCATCGAGCAGCCCTCGCCATGCCACTCGCTGTGGGGTTCAATAAACTTGCCGGGCCGCAAAAGTTTTGTGCAGCAGACGCAAAAAAAAAAACTGTGCTGAAAGCCCAAAGTGCTGCTGCCCCATCAAAAGGCAGGCAGCAAGCAATCGAGGGGGGCGGGCGGGAGGAAAGGTAGCAGTCTGTCGCTGTGGGCCTGCGATACACTTCATTTTGACAGATTACATCTCATTATGTACACCTCGCGGTCAGATGCAGTGCAGCGGAGTGGCAGGCAGCAAAACGAGTTGTCTGCCTCTTACAGTTTTGCAGGAACTGCAACCGTTGCAAGATTGATGGCCAGATATTGGCTTTGCATAACAAATTTTGCCTTTTGGTCCAAGCCAGCGACGATGACGTCCAAGCGACTGCATTGACTTATGAGCACTTCAAATTAATTCTCAACTGAAGATCAGGCAGCCCAGAAAAAGGCAAGAGCTCGCTAGCGCTTGACCAAGATGCGCTCTACTTCAACACATTCGTACCCACATATATACATATATGTATTTATATATAACCCTTTTTTTGATCGACAGTGATTGACTGGAAGCTACTCTCTACCCAAATATTAAATTCAATTTATTTTGTTAGTTTTTTAAATTTAGTTTTTTTTTAAATTTATTAAAATTAAAATATTTTAAGATAACAGTATTTGTAGTCTTATTATAATGTTTTTATAACTTAATTCAATAAATGTTGCATAAAGTACAAAAATGAAACAAACCGGATATAAAAAAAAACTTTCGGAAAGACATAACCCATTTTGAATCCCTTTGGTTAAGCTTTTACTAAGTAAATAACATTTATATGAATTTTCGAGAATTCTTAATTCGTCGGCCCTTACAGCTCACATCGCGTATTAGTACAGGGTATGCAAATAATTCGCCATGCTGCGGCCAGTGCGCAATAAAATGCGCAACTTTTGCACATTGTTTATGGCAAGTTGAATTGAAGTTCATTTATAAGGCAATTTAAAAACAATTTACGTGTTGCCTGTGCCGTTAATTTATCAAGTAGCCGAGCCGCTAGTTTAAAATAATTCTCCCCCCAGCAAGGCAGAGCAGAAGGTGCCGGGAGGGGGGGGGGGGGGTGCTGCCAACTGTTTTTTCAACACACTCATCATAGGCAATTAATTAAAAATTGAGCAGCAGCCATGGTAGAGCAGTGGCATCCACTGGTGGAGCCACTCCAAGTGCCGTGCGCCAGTGTTTGGGGAGGCGGGCTGGCATTATGATTTTTTCATTGATACAAATAGAGCAGCGATTCTCCCCTCTCTCACACTCTCGCGCATGGGGGAACAGTTTTTGTGTGTGTGTGTGTGCAACTTGTTGCCGCAGCCTGTTTCGAGTGGCATTATTTTTATTGCCTCCGCCTGGCTAATAAGCACAAATTTATCAGCTCCGTACGTGCGTGGGGCTTAAGTCCGAGGTGTTGAGTGTGCAGCAGTCTGCCAGCTTGTGGATTGAGCCCCAACCCACCGTGATCCAGAAGTCGTTGCCACAGCTCGAGTATACAAATTGTATTTAATATAAAATCCATAAATACGAACACTTAACGACTATATGACACATCAACTTTAGGTATTATAGACTAGACTACTTAAACGCCAGAGACAAAACTGTTATATTTCAACACGATTTGTGGCATCATCACAGCACAGTTCCGCCTGCTCCTGAGTTGGCGTATTTGAACTTTGAGCATTGCATTCCCCACGGTAACCGGTCAGAGGCAGTAGACCAGCGTCCAGAAGAGCGCATTGAATATGAGGAATGCGAGGGGAAAGACGAAGCGCATCTTGCGATCGATCCACAGCGACACCTCCTTGGGCGTCATTGTCGCAAATGTTTGCGCCGGCTTCTCGTTCGGCGTCTCAGTCAGCGTCGCTGTGGAGCCGGAACTTATGCTGGTATTAGACTCCTCCAAGCTTATCGCTGAGTTCTCTCTGCTCAGGCCATCGCCTATGATGATGGGCGTCTCGATGGTGATGACTGTGTTGTTCGGATTGCTCCCACATACCTTGTTGCAGCTGCTCATTGTGCTTGTGCTGCGATTGAAGCTGCGCGGATTGCGCTTCAGCTTGGGCACAAAGGTGGAGCGCACAATATATTTCGTGGTGCGCTTCTTCAGCTCCAGATTATTATTGCGTCGCCAAATTGTGTTTACGAAAGCGAACTCCATGAGGCTGCCAAAGATGAAGACGGTGCAGACAAGGAACCAAACCTCCGACATGGTTACATAGCTGACCTTCGATAGGCTGTTCTCCTGCGACAGCGAGAGCGTGATGAACGAGAGCAAAGTCGAGCAGCCTAGCATGGAGCGTGCCGGAGTTTGATCTGCCTGCAGCCAGAAGGATACCCACGAGATGGCCACTATCATCATGGAGGGCACAAAATAGTCTATAACATAGTAGCCAACCTCACGGCTGAGCAGCACACTGAAGCTCAGCGCACTGTAGTTACCCATCAGAGCGCCATGTGACATGGTATAGGCGTCTGAGATGGTGATGGACTCATTGGTCACCCAACCGTACAGATCGTATTCCGTCAGCTGGAGCTGAGAGTGAAAGCTCACAGGATTTGTGGGCTCCCAGTGCAGCTGCAGCATCGAAGTGTTGTACATCCAGCTCTCCAGTATTGTGGTGCATTTCTGGTCGTCAAACGGAAACTTTTGGAAGTTCATCCAGCAGTACAACGTGGCCTGTATACGCGTCGAGAGGAGCACCGTGCCATCTGGATAAATTGTGGTCAGCTGATCCTTTTCGTTGGTGCCCAGCACATTGGAGCTCTGCTCGTTCGCCAGAAAGACGTGCGGTACCCAAAGCATATTCCGCAGCCTGGCATCACCCACAATGGGCTGCTCGCGGCTTGGCGCATAGTTGGCAAAGGCCAAGCGGGAGTCGTTGTAGCGCAGCTGCAGCAATCCCTGCAGCATGAACTGCAAGTCGTTCGAGTCCAGATCCTTCAGCGCATAGATATAAAAGCGCGCGTTCACTGAAAGGGGCACAATATCGCCGGTAGCATTGACCGTTATGGGCGGCTCCAGGCGATCGTATCGACAGTTGCTGGTGAGGCGGGTGATTAGCTCCGTTTGGCTCAAAGAGTCCGCGTTCAACAGTGAGGGGCAGCTGCTGTCGGTCAGGTTGAGCGTAACGTTAAAGTTGGGGCTGGCATCAACGGAGGTATACGAACCATTGCCGACTGCGAAAGAGTAATTTGAGATAAAAAATGTTATATGAATTAGCTAGATTCATTCTATTACAGAACCGATTTCATATCAGTAGGTATTTTCCGAATATATATTTGGAGGCTATTGAAGTTTCTTTTTGGCTATAGCTTGTAAAAGATTTTTTTTAAGCAAAACTTTTATTTTCCATTGGGTTCATAGTCATGTTTTGGCATTTAGATAAGGAGAAAAAAGAGCTTGTACCTAGTCACAAAACATTTGATTTTATATATATTTTTCAACACTTCAGGCATCCTGCGCCTTGATTGATTCACAAAACCAGAAGAAACATAAAAAATTTATTACTAAAATTTATTGCAAGCGTATAGTAATTAAATCAAATTTTCCAATCAATATTTATTGTATGACAATCGAGAAATTGTACTCTTCGTTTAGTTGAGACTTTAAATTTTTACCGAGTCTGATGAATAATACAAAAATATTTATTTTTCCGTTCCGTATAAAAACTCTGTTGCTAAATTAATATTCATAAAATTTGGTGTTTCTTGTTCATATATAGAATTCCATTCACATATAGTATTGTATCAAAGGATCTTTATTGTTTCAAGCTTTGGATACGTCTCACACACACACAAAAAGCGAGAAATAAAACTAACCCAACTGCAGCTGTTGTTGGCTTAGTTCCGTATTCAGGCTGGCTGTTGCCACAAATCCAATTGAAAATAATCCCAAAAGAGCCGAAAGGATATCCATAATTTAGAATCGCGAACTTCACGAACGCTCACTTTATTTTTTTTTAGATATGCGTTTTCACGGCCAGTCGCTGGGCCTTCGCACTGACAACTATTTCGCGACAAGTTCGTGGACGTACGCCGTACGCTTCTGGCTAATAGATATTACTAAGTTATTATATTAATAGTGAGGCGCTTTTAATACTTGTACAGGCAATTTCGCCAGTTGTTATCTAGAGAGCACATAAATCGCCACTGTAGGCGGCAGGCTCTAGGTTGGGGCTTTTCTGCCACTTGCCGTTGGGCGCTGGGGCTAATTGTTGTTATCTGGGCCAGAACTGAATGCGAATTGTTTGCCCATGTCTGAATTTTGATTAAGTGGCCAACGCCACTGTCAGCCGGTGTCAGTGTTTAAACTTTTTGCTTTTATTTATAAGCAACACGATATTTATGTCGTATTTCATTTTTGTTTTTGTTTTTGTTTTTCATTCTTTCTTTTTAATGGGCGTACAATTGTTGCCTTATAATTGATGATGGCCCGTTTGTCAGCCTTTATTGAGCGCCAGTTTATTTTTGGCAAACACTTTTCGCGATTGTTTAGCAATTCGATTAAAACCCAAAAACTAAATTTAGTCGCTGTGATTAGGGTTTTTTCGGACATTAATGTATTTCTAGGAAAGTTCAAATGTATTGGTGTTGAGAAATTAAAGAACAAAATGTGGAAAGAACTAAATATATTGAAAAGCTTCCTAGGTTTTAATTGCCTTTCAAATATTTTTTGATCAAAAATATTTAAATATATTTAAAATAATTTAAATCTCTATTCATTTAAAAAATATAATTTAGTGAGCATAATTAAAAATAAATAATTTCAGAAAATACAAACTTAATTTTTGATACAAATCTATACAAATAAATTAAATTTCTATTATTCCTTAAACCTCATTTTATAGATTTCTCTTGGATTTTCCGACAGTGGGATGTCCTATAAATAAACAAATAACTAAAACCCCGCCCAGGACCTGCCCTGCTTCCCAACTCAGAAACTTTTCGACACGTGCCACGGTAGCTGTAGCTCGTAGATCAATAGGAAATCAAGCATTAACTGCGAAGTTTCGGTGGCAAATGCGTTCGTGTCTGGCTATAAGTAGGCATAACACATCACGTTTGCGTCTATTTGTCTAACAAAAACAATTACTTTTGCGTCGAGATGCGTCAAAGACTGAGTACTCAAAACTTAACCTGCTTTGCAATGAAACTGGGCGTGAAAATGACGCTGATTAGATTAGACATATTTTTAGCTCACGGTCACAAGGCAGCTTTTCGTGTGCTTCCTCTCAAATCAGTTGACATTTCTCACAAATGCAAATTCTGCCCAACTATTTAAGCACCTTTGATGGGGTATTCAGGTATTCTTTTGTTTTTTTTTTTGGGCAGGATTCGCGCGAGCGTATTTCATTTAAGCCATCAGGAACATGAAAGCAGCTCGCCTAACTAAGCCGATTTAAAAGCGCATTTGAATTCAAATGCCGTAAAATGAAATAAAAACTGAAAACTAAAAACCATCACAATTCCCACCGATGTCGAGCCAAAATGGCACAAAAACTGTCTGCAAAGTTTGCGCTTGAAGTTTTTAGTTTTTCGGGCAATGCAAAAATTATAATCCCTTAAATGGCAATCGGGTAGGCCAAGCCATACCCCTTTACCGTCCAGTTAAGCAAATGTTGTCTATGCATTAAGCGTGTGGGAATTGTAAAATGTTTTCTAATTATGCTCTATACGTTGTCTCGAGGTATGTGTAAAATGGACTCTTCTGCTCTTTGAGAATCAAAGTGAAATGGGTGAGCTTCAAGTTTAATTTTTTTAGGTCTATGTGATAGGTTTTATCGTTGTTTTCTAAGAGATAGAGCGAAAGAAGTTGGACTTCGAAACTTTTAGTAATTCTTAGCGTAGAGAATAGTAATATGTCTAAAAAATATTATCTCTTCAGCTTAATGATAATGACATTTAAGAATTATTGGCCTATATGTTGTTCTAGATTTTCTTAACTCTAATAATAATCTATTCTGACAGAATGGACATACATTTATTTGTAAATATTGTCATAATTATTATTATTATCATTATTATGGCACTCGAAAATATCTAAGTAATGTTAACTTTATATCAGAAGTAGCATTGACTAATACCTGACCTACACTAAATCCCTACACTATTCGAGGACTCGAACTCGAATACTCATTATTTTACATGGACAAGCCATCAAGCGCGAACTGAATTTACATAAAGCACAATTCAGTTTTGGAGAGAATGCACTTTTCAAATTGTGTCCGCTATAATTCACAACTAGTTAAAGCGTTGCTTTGGTGTAGTTTCAGCTACAAGGCATACTTCTGTTATTGGTTAGGAGGCTTACTGGAATCTACCACCCAAGCCGAAGCTGTTATCAACTCGAGCTGCAATTTTTTGACCAGCTTGTGACAGGGTATGCCATAGACAAACATTTTCCTCTTTGCATTGCCTTGAAAAGCGATGCAGTGAGTAATGACAGCTGGAAAAATGGTTGTAGGAAGCCGCACCAATTAAGCCTGTCCAGACGTGCAGCAGACGCAAGTTCAAGGCAGAGACGTTGACAGAGGCCCATAAATCACTCACTTAGCTGGCCGGCTGGCCGGTTGGCTGGCTGGCTGTCAGGACTTGTATCCTTTGTCCTGGCATTCCGTTTGCTGCTTTTTGTGTGAGTGTGTGTGTTGGTGTGTTTGTCATGCATTTGCACTATTGCTCACTCATTTGACTTTTTCCACGCGTTTTTGATTAAGCATACTTTTTTAAACTATTTACATTTTTGTTTCCTTTTTTTGTTTTTATCATTGCCAAAGCGGAAGCTGCAATCGCCATTTTCCATTTTCTCCACTTGATATTTTGTTGTTTTCTTTGTTTTTTACGTGATCCTGGTGTGTTCCATTATTGTTTCCTTTGATTTATACTCGGTTTCAAGTGATTTCCGCCAGCATTCAACACTTTATGTTTGCCTTTCGGTTTTGGCCAGCGACATTTTAACCAAAACTCTTAAGTGCGAGCATTTGTCATTTGACTTTTGCCGGGGTCTTTTTTATTGCTGCTGGTGCTACCGCGGTTTCGGTTTCGTTTACGGATATTTGTGTTGCTTTTGGCCGTGGCTGCGGCTGTGGCTGTGGCTTTGGCTTTGGCTTTGATTTGCGGTGCTTAATCGTTGGCGTCGTCTGCGGTTCGCTCTTTTGGTTTCTGTATGCAGATTCGTAAATGCTTTCGCCCGTGCAGCTCATAAATTCTTTGCAACTTTTATTTTTCGCTCCTTTATGTTTTTTTTTTTTGAAGGGGAGTTCTGCGCGTAATTGAAAGCAGCAGGGTGGCTACTGTGGCTTACTGGGCAGCTCCACCATTTGAAGCTCACCGAATTTATGGCAGTTCAATGTGCAGCTACGGGCCGAAAATACCATATAACCATCGCCTGCCAGCGAGCTATTGATTAAAGTGTTCGCTGGTGGCTTACCCAAGCCGTGGCCCGGGGCTACAGTGAATGCCTTGTAATCTGTCAAAATTAGCAGACTTCTGCAGCAAACGGAAGTGCGGGCAAAAAACTCCAAACTTAAACAGGTTATTTAATGCTACACTTTCGGTCCAATCTAAAGGGCTAAACTCGGGTTCATTGTCCTCAATCGCGTTGCGGGCGTGGTTTTTGACTTTGAACTCACTTTTTTCTTTCATTTTCTTGTGCCAACTTGCTGCAATTTGTAGTTTCAATTTGATTGTACGCACGATTTTTATATATACCCTGCAAAAAAAAAGAGGCTGTCAGCTGGGCTGCCTACACTATAAGTGATAAATATATATGCTAATACAGCTAATTTTGTCTAGCACAGCTTTTTGTGCAACTGACCCAGCCGATCTCGGGGCCAGACTTATTCGATATACATATATTATATAATATCTAGAACATAATCGCAGCAATAAAATGAATTCAATCATATTTCTTATGTTTTTAGATCATTTTCAGGCCTTATCAAAGGGTAACTCCAAGTCGGACAGTGTTAAATTGTTTTGTATGGTTTCTCTGGGACTTTCAGACATATTAATGTGAGGCAAGTAAGCCAAAGACGATTGAATTGATGCATGGAAAGCGCACAACGATTGCGGTAATTACGTATGTAAGTATGCAGTGTAATATCTTGGGTACCGCACATCATCGTATCATAATCATCAGCTTGAATGACGACTGTGTGTACAGGGACTGTATGAAATTGAAAGTTTTGCCGCTCACCATAATGGACTTTCACATGGCGCGGACAAATTATAAAGGCGCGACGATGCCGTTGACATTATCTGCGAGTTGTCAGTTGGATCCACAGCTCAGCTGTAATTGATCATGGGAGCTCTTGGCTCAAATATTTGCGCCCAAGACAAACAGAAATTGAAACCGGGCCCAGAATATCACATCGATGTATCTCTAAGCTGCACAAATAAAAAGCAGACGGACCAAAAAAAAAAAAAAAAATAAAACACAAATTCGTATTAAGCGATCAATAATCATTGTAAATACGCCGATGTGACGCCACC
This sequence comes from Drosophila montana, assembly GCF_035044405.1. Classification (NCBI taxonomy): domain Eukaryota; kingdom Metazoa; phylum Arthropoda; class Insecta; order Diptera; family Drosophilidae; genus Drosophila; species Drosophila montana. The sequence continues at coordinate 10,675,636 of NW_026998620.1, read as the reverse complement.
GGCGATAAGCTAGAAATATTAACGCATAAGCAGGCGAGAAGCAGTCAAAAAGGCCAAGCCTGGGCCTGGACCTGGGCCTGGGTTTGGGTCTGGGACTGGGTCTGGGTTTGGGCATGGACATGGGCCTGGCATCGGGTCTGTTGTTGTGCCTGGCGCGACGTAGATAAACAATAGAAAAGCATAGAGAACGGGTCAGCATTGAGAGCTAAATGCTTGCGGCTGCCTTGGGTTTTGGCCTGGCTCAGACTCCGACTCAGACTCAGACTCTGGCTGGGCAACGATACAAAGTAAGCGAGCGCATTGAATGCAAAAATACCAAAAAAACGATGCTGGACACTCAATGATGATGATGATGAGCATAGCAAATACAAATTATGGTTGAAAAGCGCAACGTAAATACTGCAATCATTTTAATAGACCAAAAACGGCGGCGCATAAACCATAAACCAAACGCCAGGCCCCCCCTCGATACAAGCCAAGGTTCTATGAGAAATTGGAGGCGTTCATGCGAAGACTGCCAAAGTGCAAGACTGCGGCTGGAGAGCCGAAAAAAAAAGAGTTCTGAAGACCTGGCAGATGCGAAGCGAGTTGCATTCACAACATTGGCAACAACGGCACGCGAACAGCGAAAATTGCAGTCGATGATGCGGTTTTATTACACAAGTTTAGCTCGGAAATTAGCGTAGATAAATTTCTAGCTGGAATTCCTTTCCCTCTGTGCTGGACGATGACCAATGCTCGATAGTGGGCTGGGCGCAAACGGCACGCAAACTTTCCAGCCTCTTTTCATCCATTTGGGCATTCCAAAGCGTTTCGCGCTTTAGTGGCGTCTTCTGATCCACAATCATGGCAAATTATATTGAAAATTCTCTAATTCTGTTTGCTGCTACTCAAATGCCGGGCATCAATAGGCATCAACTATAACCAGGAATTTTTGAATCGGGCTGATTCTCCCCTTTTTTTTCTCCACACAGACAGACAGCTAGCAGCACACTTAAGACAATTAGACATCTTCAGGCATCAGTTACTTAGCAATGCCTCGCAAGCGGCCCATGATATAAAACAGATGCTAATGCTACAGTACGTACTCAACTCCCCCGTCAACCCTCTGAGTTAGCCCTCTGGCTGCTGCCGCTGCTATTTCTTCTGCTCTTGGTGGTGTCTTTTTCATGTGGATGGCAATTCGATGCGTTTATTTTTGTGGTCGTTGCCATCGCCGGCTCTGTCATGGTCTCTCTTTCTCTCTCACTTGGTTTGGCGCTTTCGGCGCATGCGCATGCGCTCTCAAAGTCTACACAATTTTACAGTTTGTTTTGCTCGACGTATTCGTAACACGTGCAATGCATTTTGAACGAAGCTAGCAAGAAGGAAATGATTGCATGTCAGGTAAAGAGAAGTAATGTAGTTGAATTTGGATTATATTATTAAATGTTGAGAATATTGTTTTCTTTCGGGTGTATCGCACGAAAACAGTTTAGCATATGCGGTGCATTAAAATTTTTGGTAATATTTATGTGCATTTGCAAATATTTCGATTATTATAACGGTTTTATCACGGCTTTCACTATGCATACTGATCGACTTGGAGACCGGCTTTCAGCTCCACGTGCCGCTTGGTTTTAATTCTGTTTCTCTTTTATTCGCTCTCCACGCTCTCACTGAACTGCCGGCACTGAAAAAGTCTACAAAGCTGGCGCCAAAAACTCGCCGCCAACACCATCCACAGACCATCACATGCGTTCCACACGGAGCCCATTGTGCTGCAGCTCCAAGCGAACGACCCAAGCAGTTGCTGTTGAAACGTCGTCGCGAACGCACGCTTGGAGCGCATCTAACGCGTAGCTAATTCGGCAAACAGTCGCGTGTCTCTTCGTTTCGAATTCGGTTTTGGTGTCGGTTTCGGTTTCGTTTTCGGTGCGGTTCGATCGTGTTTGGCTGCAATTGAGGCGCTTTTCTCGGCAATTGCATTCGGCAATCGTTTTGATTGATGAACTCAACTGAACTGAACCCAGTTGTCCACTCGGACTCGTTCAGTGCAGTCGGTGAATCGCGCGTGTTGTCAATCTTGATGGGCGGCCACAGGCTTCACTCTGTAACCGTTGACAATTCAAATCGAAAACTCAAATCAAAATCCAAATACTACTAAAAATCAAAAGTATCCGGTGTGCAATCAAATTTTTTGTGTGCTATCCAATTTGTTCTTATTACCGTCGCGTTGTGACGCTTTCGCTTTCGGTCATTTTGTGTCCCGGGGTTTTATAGCGGTCCCTGCAGGCGCTTCCTTCTAATAACCCTCCAGTCAACAACGGCCAAAAAAACAAACAAAAAGACAAATACAAATATATTGATACAAATATATACATATATATACACGCATATAAAACAAGTTCAATTCGCATTTCAAAATGTTTATCGAGTTCGCGTTGTCGTACGCCACCAGCCCCCGCTTATGGCCAACCCCCAGCTCAGACCCAGCGTCGTCGTGTGCTTTGCCTTCATAAATTATACAAGCGCATTTCTGTGAACGACTTGCAAATAAATAAGCATTTACGCTTTTATTATTGTGCCGAAGTGTGTGTGCACTCGCGGGTGTGTGTGCGTGTGTGTGTGTGAGAGAGTCTCGCTTGTTCTGCAGAAATCGGTCCCATGCGGCGCAAAGTTGCCCAAACGCAAACCCAACCGAAAGCAACAACAACAAAAGGCAAAGCGAGCAGCTGCCAGTGCTTATAAGTAATATCATCTTTAGCATACAATCATATTTGGTCTCTCGTTCGGTCTTGATTTGTGTGTGCCGATAGCGACGCGATCTGTGAATCTGTAAATCTGTGAATATCATCATAAGATACAAGCACAAATATACTTTAGGTAAGCATTGGTCGTATTACGCATACGCACATTGAACTTTAGCTTTAAGTTCAAATTTATAAAAGCCGAGTGCGTTGACTTGATGCGCACATACAGACACTCGTACACGTTTGTGCAACCTATTATAAGCGCTTGAGTTGCTTGCAACGTCATTCGACGTTATGCAAATACATAAGCAGCAGTAGCAGCAGCAGCAGCAGAGGCAGCAGCCACATCCCGAGGCCCTCGCATCCTTTTGCCCCGTTGTCATCATCAGTGAGCTGCATAATTGGACCAACTGGCAAATGGCTCTATAAGTATGTGTGTGTGCGTGTGTAGCCGTGTCCATGTGTGCCCCATTAGTGTTTGTGCTGGGTGTCTCTAACTGCCTCTAATGAATAAATAAGTGCCACTAATAGTTTTCGCACTTCCTGCTGCCATGCAACAGCGGCCACCGATAGACCGCAATGGGAGCCACCTCATCAAATTGCAGTTGAGTGCAAATCTTGACAAACAAAGCCAACAACAGCATCGCTTACATGTTGACAATATTTAATTAAGAAGCAGCAACAGTCAAGGCTGCAACAACAACGACAACATAATTGTTGAGTCAATTTGGTGGCTTTTTTTATGCCCTTGCGTAGGGTACTAAAAATTGATCACAAAATCTGTAACGCATTTCAGCATATATATGTATATATTCTTTATCAGTATATATGTATATACATATATATATAGTATATAGTAAAGAGTCGTACTGTCTTTGTCTGTCTATGTGACGTCCTGTGTCTATGCGAACTAGTCCTTCAGTTGTGCAGCTCAATCTATGCAATCCGTTTGTTTGCTGTGGACATGTCGGATTCCGCCGAATCAGGCTACTTTACAGTTGACATTGGAACAATCAGTCGGAAAATGTGTTTTTGTATGAACAACTGCGAGCTTAAGTGTGATGCATACCAAATCCTTTCCATACCAGATGTGCATATAACCTCTAAAAAAACTGGTATACAAATATATCCTTAGAGAACTCAAAAATAACATAGAGCCACCAAAGCAAAAATCTTTTAAAAATAAGATATCTCTACTGAATTCAAAAATTAAGATATAATATGTAGTAGCACTAGCAAAAATCTGTTAAAGTGATTATATCTTTACAGAACTCAAAAATAATGAGTTTCACTATGTTCCTCACGGAGAAGCTTCGGACTACTATAGATCTATATAGCTGCATAGGAAAATGTTTTTGTTTTTCAAGATTTTGCCTGAACTCAGCAACAAACAAATAAATACAACATACCTTTCAGAAGCGAAAAACTTTTTTTTTTAGAATATTTTTACCAAACCTACCATGTAGTCAATTTCCGCACATTTGCTTTAAGTCTGCAAGGGTATTTAATCTCCGACGTCCAATTTATGTTTGTGTTTTTTTTTTCTTTTTTTTACTTTGCTGCCACAAAATTCTGTGGGCCGTGGCAAACAAGTCAATTGGCTGTCGCGACGGTCGCCGTCAACGTTGTTGTCGTAATAATTTTATTTGCCATTCCCACACAAACTGTGGAGCAAAAACTTTATGAATATACCCATAGCATGTTTCTAAGCATGTTTCGGTATTTTTTTTTCTCCTTTTTTTTATAAACATTTATTTTGCATTTTTATAGTGCAACTTTGTCACATTTATCGCCGCTGACTGCAGCGCTCGGAACATTTCCTCTCACAACTATTTCGCTGGGCGGATGTGTCTGCTCCTCATCTCGAGATACCTGCGACCATCTTCGAGATAAACATCTCTGCCAGACGGAGACAGCGCTGCGATGACTTGCGCAAGTGAAAAATAAAATAAGAAAAAATAAAATGGCTAATAGATATAATTGTAATAAAAATACAAGTGCCCGGGCATTACATTTTCCATAGAATTTTCTGACCGGCAGCAGCAACTTCCTCATTTGCTTATCTGTTGGGTTGGGCAATGGCCCTGCGCCTGATTTCCCTGACGCAGACTCATCAACTTTTAATTAGTTGTAATTTGTAAATTCAACGTCAAGCGCAAACCACGAACGCACCGACCGAAAGGGGGCCAGTGATAGGGGGCGAGGCAACCTCTTTGATGCTGCCGCAACTGCCGCGACTGCTGCTGATGATGATGTTGCCGCTTTGTTGCCACACTGACAGATTGCTGATAAAGACGCCCCGACCCCAACCCCGCCCACCGCTTCGCACGCTAAACAAACGCTAAGCATAACCGTCTAATCGGGTAAGCTGTCGCGGCTGGCTTTGGTTTTTGGCTTTTGGGTTTCCGCATCCATCAAACAGCTGTCAGCGGGGGCGGCCTAAAGGATTGCCCTCAGCTTGACAATTAAATTGCGTTAAAACGTTTGAGCATTTGTTTGCACAGTGACCCCAGATAAATCGTTAACACCAGGCAATTGATATTTCCACAAGGTTCAAATACGTTTGAAGTTATCAATCTGAAGAGTTGCTATTCCATAAAATCCATTTGACTTATGACACTTTTAGCTGTTTGTCCAGGGTGACGATTATTTAAATGCATATTTATGGTATCACGATGTGGTTGACATTTACTTGCTTAAAAGATATTCAAGTCGAGAATTTATTTATAGATTGTCAATTTTATTTGTAAATTTGTGGATAATTAAGCCTGGGTATTATCCAGTATGAAGCTTAAAAAAATGTTTATTTTTTAAAAATAATTTTAGTCTTTAGTTAATTCTAATTTCTAGTTTACTAGAGAGGATCTTAATATACTTCCCTTGCGAGCTGAATTAAGACTTAATATGGATGAGCTTATGTTGAAGTTTACCACTTTCCAAGTGCCATCAAATATAATTATATGATATTTAAATAAACAGTCAATTTAATGACTTATAGTTATTTTCACCCAACTAGCCAGAGAGCCATCAAACTTTGAGTTTTAAGTGCTCGCATCCGGTCCTTTAATTAGCAACTTAAACTAGGCAAATATAATAAACATATTTTGTGCTAAATAAAAACTTTACGAACTAATTTTATGGCTGTTGCAAATTTATAAAAATTGTTTGACTTTTTATTACCCTTACGCAAAAACAAGAACAAATCTCGTGTGACACAGAAGCTGGCCTTAAAGCAACAACAACAACAACAACAAGAACTAACAACTAACTAACAGCAAAAACAAGCTCTATAAATCCGAAGCCAGGGCACTTAATTAATTTCTGCAGAAATAGAAAAAAAAAATAGTAGGTAAAACTTTAAGAACAAAGGACCAAAGTTGTTCAGGTCCTAGCCTAGTTGCAAGTTAATTTCCAATTTGACGCAACGGCAGCAGCAAAAAACACTAATGTCATACATAGAAACAACAACAATAAGAACAACAACAACAAGAACAACGAGAACGAAATCAGTGCATGGCCCGCACCCCGTTCGATGGCCACTGCAACAGTAAAACTAACTGCAAACTTGCAGCAGTAAAAAAAAGAGGCAGCAAAATAATAAAAAACGACAGCAGCGAGAACAACTGGCTAAAAAGAGGAAGCAGCAGTAATGCTTGCACCAGTTTCCCAGCAGTTGAAACAGTTACCTGGGCGCTAAACAAAAACACAAAAGCACCACCAACAACAACAACAACAGCAACTAAAAGACACTGCACACTAACCAAGTGAACCGAGATGCGGAGATGTCGAGCTCTGGAGCTGCCAAGAAGGCAGCCAGGCGGAGGCTGCTTTAGAAAGTAGCCAAGAAAAGCCAAAGCCAAAGTTAAAGCTAAAACTGAAGCCGAAGCTGAAGCTGAAAGAGAAGCAGAAGCTGAAACTGTGGACAAAACCCGTTGCCTTCATCAACAACGTCGCCTTTGCGTGATGCAATTGCCAGCAACGCGCCAAAAGATTGAAAGCAACGACACAGCAGCCACGTAACTAGAACACTTGACGATGTTGTGTGTCAACGTGAGTGTGTGTTTGAGTGTGTGTGTGTGTGTGATGCAACAGCAGCAGCAACTGCTGCAACTGCTGCAACTGCTGCTGATGCGCTTTTACCTAGCCCCGCAACAATTTCCAATTAAAGCAGCTGCTGCTGCTGTTGTTGTTGCTGCTTCTGGTGCTTGCGCAATCATACGGCAACTTCTGGATGCATCATCCCGGGCATTGGCAATGTCTTATGTAAGCAACTGCGATAGGAAGCCATCGGTAATGGCCTTAAAATACACACTTTATGCCCAGGCAGCGTCTCCAATTAGAGTTTAGTTAATTGCAGCGCGCCAAAGTTGCTCATTAGATTTCTTAGAGGGCCACGCTGGGACGGGTAGCTGCTTGCCCTCCAAATGCCGCCGCCGCGCCCAGTCGGAAGCTAACGGTAACCCGGCCCACTCCAACATAAGGTTACTGCCCCAACGTCAACGGCCAAAACTAATTGATCATTAAGTCTATTTCCGCACCAAGTTGGCAATGGCAAAAGTTGAGGTTGAATTTTCAAAGTAAGTCATAAAGCGCTAGCGTTTTTATGACAACAACTAGAACAACAGGCATGTTGCACGCAACACCAGCAGCGACAACAACAACAACAACAACAACCAGAAGAACAGAAACAACTATCGAAACGCGATGACGCTGCCTAAATGATGACGTTGCCTTGAACCGAACTGGGTGGGGCATACTGCGCACATCAGGGAACAGACGAAATATCTAGTACATTTTGAAGTTTTATGGCTACAGAGAATGGGCGTGATGGAAGGGAATGGAAATAGATAACAACAACAACAACGAAAGTCATAAAAGCAAATGCGCTGCATAACAGAAACTCGATGGAGAAAAAAAGAACTGGGTAAAATCGATTTGTATTTCTTTGTAATGCGGCCTGATGAAGATTCCAATGAAGTTTTAAGAGAAAGAGAGAGAGAGAGAGAGAGGTACGAAATCTGAAACAAAAGGCGCAACGAATCGTTGCAGTTGATCAGGGCTAAAGAAATGTTGATGGATAATTCAAGCAGACAAAGTGAAAGGGACGTTGCACGGCTGTCTAAGATGTTATTCAGAGTTATATCGCAGGCAATCTAGAAAATCATGAGTGAGAGTTGCGATAATATGGTGTGGCATATTAGGAAAATACAACAGATATAGAAGCTGCCATTCCTTGTACTATTCAGTTATATACAGGTATATCGCAGGCAGTCTAGAAAATCATGAGTTAGACTTGAGATAATGTAATTTGGTGGAATAAGAAGGCCCTCCTTCTTTTTATTCTCCAGTTATTCAGAGGTATATCGAAGGCAATCTAGAAAATCAAAAAAATCATGATCATACTAAGAATTTACAACAGATATAGAAGTTCTCTCTTTTTGTAAGAGTGCTCTAGGGTGACTGACTAAGAGATATCTTTGTTACCTTGGGTCCACTCTAAAGATATCATTTATATTTGTGCTAATAGCATAAATCAAAGGAAGTGCGAGAGGTTGTCCGACAAATTAAATACTTCGTGTACGGCTTCTCCAAGATATTGTTAAGAATTAGATTGGGTTGGAAATAGATGATTATCAAGAAAAGATACAGACGCATAGAAGAACATATTTCGATTGTATTTTTAGACCTACAGTCCTGCCTGTTACATATTTGCACAGCATCAATATACCCTTTCTCTTACTCATTTTTAACGGGCACAGGGTATAAGCAGCAGTTGCGATTAAGCGCAGTGAAAGAACATAAGAAACGACTTTGAATTAAGATAAAAGAACGGTAAAGAGCTTAAATACATAAAGAACAAATGACGAGTTAAGATTAAAGAACAGTGAAAGAGCTTTAAATCCGTAAAGAACAAATGCTGAGAACTCTTTTAGCTATTGACAGAAACAACTTTCGAAGAGCCGCTGCCACTGACCCACTGCCCACATGCAAATGATGTGCGCCTGCTGTGTGTGCATGTGTGCATGTGTGTGTGCGTATGTGTGTGCGTGTGCGAGTGTATCTATGTGTTTTGATAGACAGGAGCTGATGAGCTGCAGAGAACTGGTAAGCTGTGGGGCACTTGTGTGCAGTTGCAGTAGTTGCCTGTCTTTCATGTGCAGGCACAGTCAGTGCGTTGGCGTTGACTGCAGTCCGTCTGCTTGCAGTCAGTTTTTCTTCTTGCAGCTAGTTTTTCTGGCCTTTTTTGGGCAGCTCCCATATTTCTTTTTGGCCGTGGCTAAAAATAAAACAAGCATTCGACTCATTTTTTAAGCTTGTTCGGTTGTTGTTGTTGCTGTTGTTGGTCCATTCTTTTGTTTACTCGTAGCTGAGCCTAAACACATTTTGGTTTTGTTTTCTGTCTTGTTTCTTTTTTTCTATTTTTTTTTTTATTTTTTGGTTAGTTGCAGAAGAACTTGCTACTTTGGCTGGCTGCTGTGCGGCTGTTATGGGGCAGCAAGAATAAGCGATCTTAATTTACGTTAGCTCGTTAACTTGAATTACCGTTAGGCAGACCAGTCAAAGCTCTTTCACTCTCAGGCGCAAGTAGGCATTGCTTTGGGTCTGTTCTTGGTTCTGGTCTACTTTGTGGCTGCAACCTTTTTTGGGCATTTACAACGCCTCTGCGCCATTGTGGCTGCTTGGAGGGCGCGTGAAAATGCCATTGTTACCCCCATGTTATGCACAAAAAAAAGATACATTTGTATCTGTGAGTGTGTGTGTGTGTGTAGTGTATCTGAGCGCGGTAATCAACATTTTGTGGTCAACACGGGTGCGCTGAAATGGAAAAGAAAGGAACAAAAATAAAAGAAATGCCATTGGTTTTCGCATGCTTTATTGCCAATTGGAAAGTTAGCTGACCACGACCACGACCACGACCACGAAGCAGCGCCCAGAGAACCCATTCATGCACCGGTCTCTGGTGCTAGAATGCTTTATGCGCCATTGTCTGTGTTAACTGTAATTGGCAAAAGACGCAAATGCAGATGCCAATGCAAAAAGAAAAAAAAAAAATAGAAGTCAAAGTAAGCAGCAGCGAGTGTGCGCTATGCATAACAATAAATATGGCTAAAACGAAACGCCGTTAAGTAATAAATTGTGGCTGAGGGAAAATTGATTTAATAACTGCCGCATGAATAACTTCGACCAACTGGCACATCATTAAATACTTCTGGCTAATTGCATTCTTCCGCGTTCGCACAGCCACGACCTGATCGAATGCAGCGACGGCTAATCGAATCAAACTTAATCAAAGCAACTAACTAACTGGCCAAGTGGCTTAGACTAACTAACGAGCCATCATGCGATCGATGCGCTCCGCAGATTCATCAAATGCTCAAATGGCTCGATTGAATGCCAACGCCATAAGTTTCGAATCAGTTGCAATACTCATAGTTTGTCTATTTAATGAGCAGCAGAAAGGGAAGAATGCGGGGTAAAGGGGGTAGCTGGTGGCGGGTGGCGGGTGGTGGGGCAGAGACCACCATCAAGTCAACTACGTCAAGTCAATCAATTAGGCATTTCAACACATGTTGTTTACAGTTCTAATTCTAGACGCGTTTCATTTAAATGCCTCGTTGTCTGCGATGCAGCAAATGCAGCTGAAAAGGTGGGGAATCGGGAATGGGTATGGAACTTCTTGGTGCTGCTTCTGCTGTTGCTGGGCGTGAATTATTTTTAAATAGGACATCGTGCACAACGCTTAATGATTTCCTGTTAAATTATGCGGCATTGACTTTTAACTATGTAAATGGAAAAGTTTTGTTCTTTTTGTGCGTTCTTTTTTGGATTTTTATGGTCTTCTGTACAAGTGAATATTGGTATTGGGACAGCGTGTGATCGTAAATTGTACGGTTTTGTGTAACAAAAATGCTTTAGAAATGTAAAAGTCAAATGTTAAATGCCTGCGCATAAATCAGTAAGCCTCAAACTACACAGATCCCACGTGACTCTCGGTGTTTGATGAGCTCAAGCAGATGACTTGCTGAAACTCTCGATGTATTTAGTTGCTGTTCAACCCAATTGCGGCAACATACTAACCCACAAAACTCCAACAAACTAGGGCTACATTGCGTTTGTTCGATTCGCCAGGTCGACCAACAAAAAGAAACAAAAAATATGATTTTAATACCAATCAATAATTTCTCAGCTACTCAAAAAGTCATTATGTTATATTTGACTGAAATTCCACTAATAGCTCAGAGAGACTGTTGCTAATCTCAGACCAGTTTTTTGAATACATACACACACACTCACACAGGCACACATAATCGTAGCTAAAAATTGCTTTTGCCACTTTCGCTTGCGGCGCAACGGATAAGAAATTAAAAGTGTAAACCTGCTAATTTTGGGTAGCTCCAAACTTGCCCAACTCAAGTAGCCATTGGACTCTTCGCTTTGAAATATCAATTAGCAGCAATGGATGTGGATATATATATATATATGTATACATCTGTGTATACATAAAAACCGGCCGAGAACAAGTCGAGCCTTATGATTAATGATGTGGCACAGCGAGGTCAAACTAAGCAAACATTGACAGTACATCAAATGGACTCGACTGTCAGTCTATCCGTCTATGGTGAGGGGTGGGGCGGACCATCTGGCAGCCAGTTGCCCGATGTCCGTTGCCAGTTACCAGTTATCTGTGCGCCAGATTTGATTAATAGGCCCTGACCACCCACAAGCAGCCAGTCGCAGTTTATAATTGTTACGAGCCACACGGAAAACAGCAACAAGCACATAAAAAACACATGCAAAAAGAAAGAAAAATTAAATTAAACAAAAGTTATGACTAAGTGAAATTGAAAACATTTGTCTAGACAAGTCTATTAAAACTTCTAAGGGAATTTCTAAGCTGAATAAAAACTTGGCTGCAATTGAAACGTTTGCTGTGTTTGCTTTTTACCTTGTCAGTCTTTGAAAACTGACCCATTGTTAAATTGACTCTCTTGTGTCTGTTTCTTCATACATATTTCTGAGTTAGCAATACCTTTAAAATATTGTGCAGATAACGTTTTGCTAATTTTTTAATTGTGTGTAGCTTGTACACTTGAATAATATATGCCATTGACTGCGTTGCCGACATTATTGTTTCCATAATCAATATTAATTAAAATGTAGCTAACTTAACGTACAAGAGTTGCCACCATTGCTCACAACTTAAACATTTCGTCAACTGCTGGTCAAATAACTTTGACAGGAACCTGTGTAAAAAACTCATAGAATATGGGAAAACAAGTGCAAATTTTATTTCTAGTCAGAAAAAGGGTTGCAGACCTTACTAGAAAGTCATAATACATGCTACAAATAATTAATGTCTAACATTACAGCTAGAGTTGCAACAATTGCTCACAACTTTAACATTTCGTTAACTTCTGGTCAAGTAAGTTGGACAGGAACATGTGTAAAAGCTCAAACGGCATGCAAAGAAAATGTAACTTTCTTTTCTAGTCAGATATTACTAGAAAGTCGTAATATCTACTATAAATAAATAATATCTATCATTACAGCTGATTGTGAAGCAACCCAACAGCTGCTAGAGTTATGAGCAAAATGACCATTTGCTAATGAATATAAATCGCACAATTATTTTTAGGCACGAAGATTTCATTTCAAAATTTATGATAACACATTTGTCAGATCGTTTTATGCCCGCTCAGAACTTTTGTTCGCCCCGGGAGCGGGGTCTCTCTCGCAAAACATCCACAACTGACCTGAATTTCGTTAGCGCTCGTGCCGCCAAACGCTTAACCTTGACACCAGCGGCGATTCGGGCTTGAATTTGGGTTTAAGCTTGGGTTTGAGTTTAGGTTTTGGCTGGGCAACCGAGACTCTGATGTCCGAGTCGCCTACACCGTTAAAGTCAAAAGTGAGGCACGTCTGTCAGACGGTCGGTTGGCCATTCGGTGCGGGTTGCCGTTAGTTTTTTAAGTCATAAAAACTTGGTTTTTTTCTGTTTTTTTTTTCGCTTTGTTTTTATACGCTCAGACAATTGCGTGGCATGACTCAAGCGAAATAAATTGCAAAATCTTTCGCAGCGCTTATGAAAAGTGCGGCTATTTTTTATTATTTTTCTCTCTCAACCCGCGTCTCTGTCTGCCTCGTTTTGTTTGTTGGCTTTTCGCAGTATAATTTTTATAGTTTTCTGTGTCTGACAACGTGCAGTTATTTTTATTAGACGCGGCCTTTGTGCCAATAGAAAAATGTTCTTTATAGAGAAATGTCAGCGTAGAAGAAGCATAAGAACAAGAAGAAGAAGCAGCAGCGACGCAAAGTCTAAATATTTAATAAGCTGTATAGAATTAGGCACTAAGTCTAAGTGGGAGTTGGAACAATTACAGTTCGAGTCGCATATGGCACATAAATTGTGAGTCAATTACTTGGGTTGGTTGGATTCGCAGCAGGCAGGCTGTTTAAAAATGTATGTCAATTGGTCAATTTCCGCTTTGGTCCCGTATCGACTTTAGGCCAATTAAATGTCATTAACCTGCAGACCACTTACTGCAGCCATTAAGCAAAGAAAATCGTATTAAATATTTATAATGCTCCATGTGCTCCCGACTCACAGTCGACCCTCTTAACAGTCCACGGGATATTTTAATTGGCTAAATGGCATAAGGCGAATGCGGCTGGCATAAATGCAGACAATGCACAGAAATTAGTTAAATTATAACACAATATCCGCTGGCGATTGACAGTTCAATCAACTCGCTGTGCAAATTGCAAATTGCATAGCTGTCCGCTGTCCGCTGCCCACTGCCCGCTGCAAGCTGTAATAGAAATTGCAAATCAAATATTACGTATACGCCTGGCGGTACCAAATATCATGTTCGCTGCCACCAGCTAGCCCATTGTTGTGTCAGCGCGTTAACCGAAAGCCAAAAAAGTAAAGCAACAAAATAAAAAATAAAAAGCAAACAACATGCCAAAGGCGACGTTGAAATGCGACAGCGGCAGCAACACCTTTGGAGTGGCAATTTGTTGGAGCTGCCGCTTGCCGCATGCAGCTTGCAGCTAGCAGCTTGGGGCTTGGGGCTTGGGGCTTGTTGCCTGCCCCTCGGCTTGGCGACACAGCCAAGCTAAGCACTCAAAATGTCATACAAATGTTGTTGTTATTGTTTTTATTGTTGTCCCAACTGGAAACCCGTTGTGCTCCAAGTATGACTCAAGCAATCAATTGGCGGCAGCAGCAGCAGCAGCAACTCCTACTTGCGTGCGAAATCAGCAATCGAGCATCTCAAGAATGACTTAACAGCGCGAAATACAACAACAACAACAACAACAACAATTGAAAGCAGCTAATAGCTGGCATGCCCTGTCAGCTTTTTAACACCTTTTAGACGCGTTTGCATTACAGTTCCGGCCAACTCGGCATATGCTCGCACTCGCACACCATATAAATATGTATATAGAAATATATTTCATATGAGCTATCGTTTGGGAAAGAGTGTCAAATGCATCCATTGAGTGAACAATTTGTAATTTGTTTCGCATATTTGAGCTCTCCTTCTCGTTTTACCTCTCGCTTACTTTTGCACAATTTTCATTTGCATTGCGCAAAATTGCGAAAATTGCATACACGACGCTGCAAATTTGTTGCCAATTTTCGATGGCCATAAATTGTAGCAAACTGTCGTTTGCATAAAATTCCAGCAACAACTACAACATCGATACAAAAAAAAAAAAACAACTCGCAATTGTAGTCAAAAACAACACCAAATGCTAACTGATCTAACAGCCAGACAGAGGGACAAACTGCAAAACGTCAATTTTCAATATGTACATCGTGTGCGCATAAATTTCAACAGCTCCAAATTTGATGGAAAATTGATATATGCACATGTACAAGCACATACATTCATGTGTTTACGTAGCTATGAACACATTCTTATAAATACTCTACCATTGATAAATAAACAAAACTCAAATGTTGGCAATTTATTAAAAGGAAGCAAAAATATAACCGAACTACATTTATTTAATAAAAATATATTTTACAGAAAAGCAAAATGTATGCTTTATACTTTAAGATATGCTCAGTAGATTGCACCTATGTTATACTAATCTGATTAAGGGCATAACAAATGTTGCCGAATTCAGAAATTTAATAAAATCAGGAATTTATTTTGGCCCTTACCTGACCAAAGGTTGTTCTGATTTTCTAGTTTTATTTTTGATTCAACTGAACCCTTCCATGTTTAATGGGAAATTCAAATCTGTTTTTTTCAACAGAAAAGCAGAAGAAAAATGATATATTTCACATTCATAACTATGTATAATATATGCATATATAAATAGTGTCAAAACAGACCACAACAGTAAGTTTTACACTTAATAACAAAAATATGAAAAAAAATTGTAAAATTCGATTAAAATTGTATAAATTTTTAAATGAATAATAATAATATGGTGTGGCAACCATATTTTATTTGCTATAACATGCAGTTAATCCAATCAAAATGTTCATTGTCATTTATGCCATTTGTACAAGATATTTTCCAATTATTTATATTAGATACCGCACAGATTAATAAATCAAGCGACACAAGGTTCGAACACTTAACATCCAACAATAATATCGAATAAAATAGCCCCAAACGTGGCGCTTTTAATTAGACATACAAAATAAATTAAATGAACAACTGAGACACACAAAAAAAGGTTGTACATATATAATTGCTACAGCAGCCAAAATGCTAAATTTGTTTATTTTTTTTTGTGTACCGCTTCCACAATTTATTAGCAAACCGAAAAATTGATTGATCTGCCCCAGAGCGGGTCCATGTCTATGCCCCCTAGAGACTGGCTGTCGGTGTGGAGAGCCCGTCTATCAGTCGACTCGTTGGGGTTCAATCAAAATTTGTAATGAACAAGCCGGAAAAAATTAAACACACAGAAATATTCTACAGCGCGTTGTTGTTTGTTAGTTGTTTGCGTTGCTTATGTTGTTGTAGTTGTTGTTGTTGTGGTTGTTGGTGTTGGGTGTTTCATTATGCTGCTGTTGCGGCCGTTGCCGCACTTTGGACTGCCTTTACATTTTAATGATACAATTTAAAATCAACGCAGACTCATGATTTTGCATATTTCGAGCATTAAACTTGTGGGTTCGTGGGTCGCGGCGGCTGCTGCTGTTCTGATTCCATTTCTGCTGGCTGGGCGCATAATTCAGGCACGGTTTTCAGTTGTTTTCCCTCTTGTTTTTTTTTTTTTACAGCAATCAATGGCCGAGAACCAAGCAGCCGCCTGCTGTGATTTGACCAAAACTGACGGCCCGTCTTAGCCTGGCCTGCTGGTTGTTCGCCCGGCTGCCAAAGCTATCAAATAAATAATCGCGAGACCCGCAGCGTGTGCGAAAAAAATAAAATAAAAGAAACTTTGCTTCTAATGCGGCTGATGGGTGTGCCACCCCATCTAAAGCACTGAATAGATACGAGAAAAATGCTGAGGGGGAAACGCAACATTTTAGCTAAACGGCGCGCATTACTTTTAATTAAAAGCAACCAACGCCAGCAACTGCACATGACTTGAACTTGAACTCACATAACGAGCGAGTGAGCGACCTCAAGACCCGAAAGCCATCAGCCAAGACCCAGACCCAGACCGCGACAGAGGGAGATAGACAGAGACAGAGGCAGGGCCAGGGACAGAGACAGAGACAGAAACAGCGACCAAGAGCACGACCACCACTGTGTCTAATTCCAGGTCCAAGCCGCACATGATTACCCATAAGCTGACAACGCTCGTTCCACAGTTCGTTGCACAGAGCGTCACAGTTTGACTTTAATCAGTTTGCCACAGCAGCAACAACAACAACAGCAACAACAACAACTGAAGCCCCACCGAGCGAACAAGCTGACATTTGATGTTAATTTGCAGCGAGTGACATTGCGCATACGCAACGTTGTCTGTCTGCCGCTTAATTACATCAAAACCAAACTTGTAGCCAGATTATTTACAAGCCATGAGCAATAAGCCATAAAAATTCAATTAGTCATGCATTAATTAGCTACATTAAAACATATCATGTAGGTGTGAATAAACTTTATTTAAAATCAAACATGTGGGACGCGTAATACCCTGTAGCCCAGTCAGAAATTATATGAAATACAAGGAGGAGCGTGGGGAGTTTTAATTCTATGAGACGAGAGATTGAGCCTCAGATTAATTATTATTATTATAAAAAAGTTTGAAACTGGAACTGTAGATGGTTAAAGTTCGTATCCAACACTGAAACTAACCTCGTAAGGCAAACTTGTTATTGACAAGCGATTAAATAAATACTTATAAATAGAAATTGTAACTTGTCTGATTGGCATTAATTTGCAAGAGTATACATATCTGTGCATAATCTTAAAATTCGTAGACTTATCTATTGAATATGCCTAATTAATTGATTGTGCGTCTGCTGCTTAGCACTTTGCCTCGGGTGCCAGCCAGTCGGCCCACGCCCAATTCCAGCAAATAATTAGCATAAAGCACGTGCGCCGTCAGCTTGTGCGCGCCTTCCTCATTTGTATGCCCAACTTGAGCTGGGGCAGCCCACCGCTACCAGTTCGGCAGCTGTCTGGGCCTGGCACTGAAGTTGGAGCTGGGTGGCTACCTGTTGGCAAAACATTCAGCACAGGTGCGTTTGGAAAACGCCCCCCAGAACGTAGAGGGGTGCACTCAAACTGAATCGCAGTTGCTTTATGGAAATTTCGCATGCAATCGCTGGCTTAGACCTTGCAGACAGTTGTGCATTTCATTTCATTTGGCTGCATTTCATTTCAGTTCTGCTGTTCTACTGATTTATGCCCAGGGGCCAAAGCATGAATCACAGTGCAACTGAAATGATAATGTATGTGCGTTGGAGTTAACTTTCAATAGCTATCAGCTAGCTAATACCCTGTAAATATGTATAACAAAGTGTGAAGGCACAATACTATTGGAGAGATTGTACCAAACCGGGATATTCAGGCTGTAGGCCGATCAAGAAAATTCAAATCTGGATATATCTTCTTTTTTTTTTTTATAGCCCCTATGTAAACGGTGAGATCAGAACTCCGAGTCCATAATATATATATTGTGTTTTTATAAATAACACAGGGTATTTATAAGTCGACATCTCTGAGTAAAATAGCTTTTTTTTAAACTAAACTAAACCCTTCTAAATCATCCACATTGCCTAAATTTGTTTGCAATATACTGCTCTATACTGCGCTTCTAAGCCTCAACTTAATACACTGGTATTGTCTGTTAATAAAAAATTGTATGGATAGGTTCTTATGCTACACAAATCATACACTTTATCTTATACCATAAAAATATTGTATATCTAAACTGTGCAGTTTATGGCTGACATATTTAGTGCAAAATCTCTAGAGAAATAAATTTGTATCTACCTGCAGCGCCCTGAAAGTGCAGCATACCAGTGCACTGCACTGATCCTGTTGTTGTTGTTGTTATTATTACCTCTATCCTGGCTAACTGGAGCAGTATTTTTTCCACTTTTCTTGCGGTCTGCGCATTTCACGCTTAGCCAAATTGCCAACTTGACCGGCACAAAAGCAAATCACGAAAATGCCGCTGCCTGCATAGCTGTCTATGTAGGCGTATGTGTGCTAGTGTGTGTGTTGGTGTGTGTGTGTGCGAGTGTGTGTGCTCATAACATTTTATTTAATGCACATTTCGTTCACAATTTGTTGTTAATGAATGCAGGCGCAATGCTTGGCTTGCTGCCTGCCTGCATGCCGGACCGACCGACCGCCCGTCTGCCTGGCTAGCTGTTAGTTGCCACAGATTTGCAGCAAATTGCGCCCACAAATGAGGTCAGGCAGCCGCACAATGCGCGCCCCGTTACTTACAGCTGCCTCACGTGTTGACTTGTGAAAGTAAACGCCCCCAGCCGCCCGTTCGCGCACTCCCTCTCTCACCCTCACTCTCTTGCAATTTCGTGTGAGCTTGCAACTAACCTTCACATAAATTATTCCCATGAAAAGCTGCAGCCATTGGAGCCGCTGGAGCTGGCAGTTTAAGACATCGTGATAAGCTGCAAGATATTTATCTGGCTAGCAAATTACATGAGGCAACGCCTAGGCAAGTGCCGCAAGTAAAACCAGCTCAAAAGAGAGCCAGAGAGAAAGGAAAAGAGAGCGGGGACATGCGAACGTGTAGCATGCAGAACGCGGCATGCGGCATGCGGCATGCAGCATGTTAAAGAAATGAGGTGTCGAAACTATTGTTAGGCATTGCACATACCCAACACTCATACGCCCCGTGCGACGTGCGCTGCAATTAAAAGAAAAGCTTTTGTATAACTATCCGGAATACTGTTTGCCGTTCCCAGAAGGAGACAGTGACAGGGACAGAGCTTTAGAATCCCAGCTAAAGAATTGTAAAGTGACTGTAAAAAATAAACAAAATATTATAAAATATCAGTTCAGTTTGAGGTCTGTCTTTCAGTTTCATAGTTGGCACTTAACGAGCTAATGAGGCGCACATCATTTTATTTTAATTGGCAAAACACACACACACAGATATGTATATATATATAATATATATATTTATTCTGATATTTACCTATAATAATTCATTGTGCGCTGTTATTGAACCAAGCCCATATTTTTATGTGTACTCTATGCATAGGCCCTGCTGCCAAGAATCTACGTGTAGCAGCAATCATTTCGATAACACTTGAATACGAAATGAGGGTCATTAATTTTATAACAAACTATGTTGGCCCGGCCGGGGCACACTTGAAGCTGCCTAGGAGTCAGAGTCAGCGCGATGTCAGAGTCGGAGTTACCGTCAGAGTCGCCGTCAACGTTGCCATCGCTGTTATTTTTTTTTTAGTCGTCTTTCGGCTAGGCTTAGCTGGCTGCCAATGTCGGGCACACGGCAGTCAGTTGGCCAGTGCGTCAGTCAGTCGGACTGTCAGTCAATCATAACCCGTTTCAGCTGCTACGAGTACAAATCAAACTCGTTATCGTTCCAAAAAGATCTATGCGACCAATAAAATATACAGCGTGCAGAGCTCAGTCCAGGCCAGACGCCTACCTTGCCATTGGCTTCCCTGGCTGCCCCGGCTGACTTGGCTACTTGGCTACTTGGTACAAAAAATATATAAAAAAATTGTCAAGCTCTACGTGTTTGGCCATCAAAATGCTGCACGCCTCATCAGGCAGCAGGCAGCAGTCAGCCGTCAGCAGACATCAGAGAACTTGGCCCGATGGAAGCATTTTAATTGCAGCGCGCCTGCAAATGTCGTTTACATTTGAACTTCGAGCCAAGTCGTGGCCGCAGCTTTTTGGGTCATGTCTGGCTAATCAGCGTCAGCTAGGCAGTTGTCACGCCCACGGAAATTTATCAGCCTCAGACTTAGCTACAGCTTTAGATGCCGCTTTTATTAAACATATTTTCCGCAATGCCAGCCAGCCAGGCAGTTAGGCAGGCAAGCAGTTAGGCAGCTAGGGAAACGTGAGCTTATGGTTTATGGCGACTTAATAAGCTTGGCCAGCTAACAGCCTGTTGCCATGTTGCTGAGTTGCCTGTTGTCCCGGCCACGACTCTGCCAGCCAGCCGTGTCGACGTCAAATAATGGCGCTGCCTGGGATCGCAGCTGCGCCACCACCAGCAGCAGCAGCAGCAGCAGCAGCAGCGGCGGCAGCAGCAGCGGCACATTAGCCGCAGCACCTAAGCAGTGGCCCGGGCTGGAGCTCGGGTGGACTGCGGCATGATAAACAACCGAAGCGTTTTAAACGGCTTCATTAATCTTATTCAGCGCTCCGCTGCGCTTGTCTATTAAAGCTTGTAATGCCAAGTCGCAGTTACTGCGTGCCAGATCCTGGAGTAGCTGATTCCGCTGCCGCCTCTGCTGCTGATGAGCAGCTGCGGCAAGCGCAATCAGCAGCAGCGCCCAGGTTGAAATGTACTAACTGTCAGCTTCACGTCATTCCGGCATTTTATGAGCTGCTGCCGCTGCTGTCACTGCCAATGTCAGGGCCAACTCCGGGTCCAGGGCCGGAGGCAGCTGCTCAGCTATGCTGTTACTCTGACTGTCATTGTCAGCGGCGATCCAAGCTCAGCTAGAGATGGCAGCATCTTTGACTAGACTGAAGCCTATAACTCATATGGCAAATGATGAGAAATTACTTATACACCCTGCAAAAAGTAATATATGCTAATAGCGAAAAATCGGCATATATTTCAGCACAGCATCTGCAGCTAAGTCTATCCAACCATGCTTAACGAGCATGTGAGCTTATATTCTGCAAATATAACTCCCTCAGCCTACACATAATGATTCGCTGATATAGCAAACGTTCGAATGTCAAAAACTACTAAAACGTAATTCTTCGTTTTATGGAAATTGCTTTTTTGAAAATACATTTATTTATGGCCGTGACTAATTAAATTTATTTCTCAACCCAGACAGACAATGTTTATGACTAAAAATACAAATAGCTGCCATATTTTATGGCGGTCACATAAAAGGAAAAACTAAATATTTCACGTGACCATCTCTAATCTCTATTTAATTACCCCAAAGAGCTGCCAAGTCTGCCCGGAGTTAAACTTACGCTGAGGAAAATACACAAAAACAGCAAAGAGTTAAGTGTGATTTGCGTGACAGGATTAGCTGTCACGTGTCCATCTTTAGGGAAAACCTTTGTCACGTGCTCCTCACATGATTTGTGGCTTGTTGTTTGCGTTTTGACGAATTTGCAACGGGGCAGCGCAGCAACATTCACTTCTCCCTTTTCGCCAGTTGTATCCCTTTGGTATGCCGCCTCATCAGACTGGGCATGACAATTTCTTAGCTCAATGCCTTATCATTTCATAATGAATTTGTTTTGTCAGCTAATAAATTATGAACATCACGCTCCACCGTTTGCCCACAAGCTCGCTCCCAGCACACACACACACACACACACACACACACACATTGCATAGAACGGAGCTCATCATAATCAGCATTCGCATCCGCATCGGCATCATCGTCATCATCATCATCAGCAGCATTGGTAAATGTTGTCCCTAGCCTGGTATGCTGTTCGCCTGAGTTTATCGTGCGGCTCGTTGATTTAGTGGCCCGCAGTTTGTTTAGTTATTAGCCTTTTTGCCCTTTGCGCAGAACAAATTGCATTTTGATTTATGTGCGCTGAATTAGTTTATCTGAAAAAAAACACAGAGAAACACAGAGAAACACGAGAGACACGCGACAGGCAGGAAACGAGACGACAAGCAACAACTGCCGCCGCCCACATCAAAAGCCACACACACAAGAGGAAATGACACCCATGCTTAGAGCTAACGTTTGTATATACCAACTGCTGGCCACATCAAAGGGCATTCAAAAACCAAATCGGTAATTAAGTAAAACGCATAAACCGCAAAGTGAGCTGGTCGATTATTTACACTCCAGACTGCCAACAGCAGCAGCAGCAGCAGGCCAAGTTTCAGTGAGTGTGTCAAGCCCTCCAACTGGCTGACTGACTGACGCGCATTTCCTTTCAAACTGCAGCAGCAGCAACAACAACAACAGCCACATTGAACCACTGCAAAGTGTATTAAATAACCGCAAGCGAAAGCTTAACTCAAACACAGCGGCCAAAACGACGACAGGGCCAACAACTTGAGAGCGCGCCACAAATAAACAAATTGTAATTGAGTCTTCAACCAATTGCCAGGCCGGCGCACAGGAAAAGCAATCGTCAACCAACTGACTCCAGCTCAAGCTATGTCTCGGCACAGTTCATTAATGCGGCGGCTTAGCCATTGAACCAACCGACCTGACCTGGCCAAGCGCCAGTCCAGTAAATATTTGAGCGCCCCCGGAAAAGGTAAAGAGCGGCCTCTCAATATTTTTGATCCACATTTTGTTGCAGGCATTTTGGTTTGCTTTGCTGTTGGCCAGTTGCTCATTAGGGCTTAGTTTGCGCTGCGCCACTGGGCCGGGTTCTAGCCGGGCGGTGGCCGACTGCAGCAGCAAATTAATGCAATGCAAATTTTCGTGGCAAAATGTTGCTGACATTGTCTGCTGACCCGATTCCCCATAGACACCTATTTGCAGCATGGCGTACCTTTGCGTGGCATACTAAAATCTGTCGCCGATGGTAATACGCGATATTGAGGCAACTAACCGGCAACAGTCTGTTGCACATTGGCCGCTGTTGAGGTACAGTTAAGACAAAGTGACTTACTTTGCATTTGAAAATCGTTTTCAATTGCATTTATAATTTATGTTTTATACTGGAGTATATAGAATTCATATGACTTGCCAACTGGCAATCAAAACGTTTGTGGCAGTTGCCGAACATCAACAATAGTAGCCAACTAACAGCCTTTGACAACTCTGGACTTTCAATTAAAGCCTTTTTAAGCCTTCAAGCCTGATTAACTTTGAAAGCGCAGCACATAAAAGCCTCCTTACCCCGCACACCAGCCGTCTCTGCTTAAGCCGTTTGAAATACAGTTTTGGCATCGCAAAAAAATGGAATTTTCCAGTTGGATTTGTGCAGGCTGCATTAAAAGCAGCCAAAGCGGCTGATGCCATGTGATACGGAAAAGAGTTTTTCCAGGCTTTAGCTGCACTCTGTCAATTATATCAGCAGTTGCCAAACCTAATCCATGTGTGCTCTTTCATACTGCTCACTCTTTAAAATTCTAGCATAGGTTGTTTTTTTCAATAAAAAGCTACAAATTGGAGTGCCAAAAGAGGAAGGTAAAGATCACATACATATAATCTGGATATGAATATGAATGTTAAATAATATCAAAAACAATATCAACTCTCTGTCGACCTTTTTTAATGATGCAAATAAGTTAAAAATGTTTAGAGGTCAATGCTAACATACATGGAAATATCTTCTATATAATTAATTGTTAAACATATTTCACTTAGTTATTTGGACTTCCATGTCATGTTTTCTTATTTATGAGCAGTCAATATGATAATCCAACAAATATCTTTCATTCTTTCCATCAGGTCAAGAATCTGTCCCACATATCTATACGTTTATCTCATATCCATTATCCAATCCATGTTTAAATACGTTGCACTTTGGTATCAGATACATGTAATTGTTAATTGTGAACATTAATTATAATAATTATATCAAGAAAAGCTCAACTCTCCTCTCATCACTTGATTAATTATGCAAATTAAGTTGAGAATTTGTCCCACATTTTCGACGCGCCTTTAGTTCAGTGAACTGAGAATGAGAGAAATGGGTCACAGAACCTGTTGTGGCCCCAGCGAAATATGAGAGCCCATTCGGATCGATTGAAACTGCTGTCGACAACATTTAAATAACATGCTTATTAATGTGCAAATGAGACACAGGTTGAACCCGCATCTGACACTTTTGACGCATTCATTGATTTGGTCAAATGGTTTATGCTCATTTAATGGGGGAGCATGAAGCAGCTAATGGCCACGAGGGAGAGAGTGTGGCACGAAGCAGAGGAGTGAAACATTTTGTGGCATAAATTTTATGAGCAACGGCGCGCACTGGCGGCTGTTGACCAGGAGATAAAAGCCCTATTGCCCTCGACCATAAATACATATAATGCAGCATAAGGAAATGTGTGAAATTCAATGCAAAACGATGTGTGAGCAGGCCATAAAATGACGACATTAAAAGCGGCTCAGCATATTTGTGCTCCACCGCTAATTGAAGTCATATCGCATATTAAGCATACGCCTAGTGGTCCAAATGGCTTCAAATATATGCGTACGCAGTGCGTTAGGGGCTCATTCAAGGGTGAAGGGGGGGAGGGAGAATAGTGAGGGACATGCGCAGGAGGCGCAGGCAAATAAGTAAATTGGATTTACCCCAACACACACAGAGTGCGGCAACTTTGCCTGATTGCCATGTGATATTGGACTGGGACTTAGAGCTGGGAACTGAGACGCTGAGCTGCACCTTCAGCTGTTGCCTTTTGCCTATTTCAGCTACTTTTACAGCTCAGCTGACAATGTTGCCAATGTTGTACGGTAATTTTACATAAAAGCACATAAAGTGCAATGTTTGATCGTAAAACTTTTTTACGACATTTTTCCTGTACGCATATATAAAAATGCCGTCAGCCAGTGGCAGTTTACCAAGCAGCTCCTCTCTCTCTCTCTCTTTGCCTTTCTTCCTGCTCGCCTCTGTTGCTGCTCCTCTGAGTATTTGGCTTTATCTGTTGTGCGTTATATTATTTTTTTTTTTTCGGTAGGGAGTAGGCGTCATTAAAATTGTTTGCTCATATAAAATTTGTAACACGTGTGCGAAGACGTCGAAAAAAACGATGCCCATACTTCTCTTTCCCGAGGCAAAGAAAATTTATGCTTTCCGGCTAGGCGGGGCGCAATATCTGCTTTATTGTTTGGCGGCAAGTGAAACACTTTGGAGAATTACCCAACAGCAGGTTCATTGTGCGTTTTGGGCTCTAAATGTCAATCGAAAGCAGCTCCTGGGCACTGCGAAAAAGTTGCCACTGGCAATTTAAGAAAAATGACTTTTGTGTGCTGCAATTGCAATTGCAGCTTCCGTTACCTTGAGCTAGTCCCGGTTTTAAAAAGAAACAGCACACAACATTTAAGCACTCATAATGTTAATGACATGCACAGAAGCCAGCAACAACAAGAAGAAGAAAACGCCCACGCTTTCAACTGCTTTTGCCAGCATAATAGCCCAAGCCTGGGACTAAGGCTCTGTCTTAGCCATTGTATCCACAAAATGCAAATGCAAATGCTAAAGCAACTGCTAATGCAGCTGTATATGCAACTGTGCCATTTCAGTCCAGGTATGTTACTTTCAACTCTGCTGTCCCATCATCATCAGCTGAGTCATTAAAAATAAAGTAATTTTCACGCATGTGCCATGCCAAATAGAAAATAAAATGCATTTTCCGCAACAAGACGAATGAGCTGATTCTATTTTACAGTTTCACATGCTGCCAAGCACCCTTTGCCCACGCCCCTGCGCCCAACCTACTAAAGCAGCAAAAAAAAAAGATTTTCTATAAAAATGCACGTAATGCAAGTCACAAACTTGCAGCGGGGGCAGCAACGTTGATGGCTGTTGCCTTCCTTGCCACAGCATCACACAGAAGGTCATAAGCGCGAGTGCGTGACTATGAAATGCCCTGGAAAATATGCCAATTACACAAATAACTAATTGTTAAGTTCTTTCATTGAATATCCGAGTGATATAGAAGATAAGAGTGTGTCTCACACGACTATGAAACGGCCTAAAAGAAGAATTAGGGCATCGTGTTAAGTTCTTCCCTTAACA
This sequence comes from Drosophila montana, assembly GCF_035044405.1. Taxonomy (NCBI): domain Eukaryota; kingdom Metazoa; phylum Arthropoda; class Insecta; order Diptera; family Drosophilidae; genus Drosophila; species Drosophila montana. The sequence goes on along the minus strand of NW_026998620.1, from coordinate 10,649,601 downwards.
ATATATAAAAGGAATGCACATATCTATTCCATCAAAAATTATGAATATTTTTAGCTAAGCTAATTTTATTGGCAATTTTAATGAAAATTTAGAACATATTCGACACTGTCTCTAAAAGTGCTAGTCACGCCTACAACGCTCAATATGAAATGTCCGTGGGCAAGCCGTCGTTTGCAGGCCATGAAAAAACCAACGACAAGCTGGCAGCCTGGCAACCTGGCAGCCTGGTAGTCACACCCCCTCACAGACGTAGGGGCAAGTCAAGTTGTCCTAGACGTGGCTGCCGTCGCGTCAGCCGCGGCAACTGCGGCGCACTTTAAGCGAATTTCATTTGTCTGCAGCGTCAACCACTTGACAATCACTCACGTGGCCCAGCCCCAGCCCCAGACCCAGGCCAGACCAGCCAGCAGCTTCCTGCATCCAGCAGCACCAAAGGCAGCAGCAGCAGAGGCTGCAGTACCCCCGTAACTCCCTTGAGCTGTCTGGCCCGAGCGGCTGGTTGTACTGATGTTGTTGTTGTTGTTGTTGGCTTGGTTGGTGTTAACAAGTTCCCATGTAGCCGCTTAAATATTAACGCACACACTTACACACATACAGACATATATACACACATGTCGCTGCTGTCGTCAACGACGTCGACAACTGTAAATAAATACTCATAGAGCACACGGCACAAGATCTTGTGTGTCATTGCACTCGACGCTTGTTGGTTGCTGCCGGTAAATTCCCTAGAGACAGAAAGAGAGAGAGAGCGAGGGCGAGAGTGAGAGGGCATGTCTCAGCCTGGTCAAGACACAAGCCAAATAAGTAAAATATTTGCCTGGAAACCGCTACAAATCATTAAAATCATCGAAATGCCAACTGGATATAATTAACTGCAACTCAATTCCCACCATGTGGCTGGTGTGGCTGCTAGGCAGCAAAGAGGGGTGCGAGGAGAAGGCTCTGACATACTCAATGTCATGCCAAAGCGAACGCGTCAATGCAATTAGAGCCAGCTCGGGCAGTCGTCCTGGCTCATTACGTGCCAAAAAAAAAAAAAAAAAGTGGAGAAGAAATTGCTTGGCAGGCACAAGTGGGCGCCAAGGCACGCCGTCGACCGTGTTAATTGCTGCAAATGCCCGAGGTATGCAACCTGCCGCCTGCTGTTGCTGCTCCCGCCCTTCCATACACCTCTTTTGTGCGGCACACTCGCATATGATATTGCCTTTGTGGCAGCAATTGTTGCTGTTGTTGTTGCTGCAAAATTTATGCTCGCCTGTGGCCGCCAGCCGACTGCTGCTGTAGCTGTGGCTGTGGCTATGTGCACCAGACACACGAACACACACTGGACACATGTGTGTAAATGCTTGAACATAATTGTTCCGGGCATAAGGAAATATAGCGGCATTCGGCGTATTAAATTATTTTATTGACGCATATCTGGTGGCTGACTGGGCATTTCTTCAATTTGGCAATAAACTCTTTAATGTTTTATTAAATTGTGTGTACGATTCTGAGAACTTAATTATGTTGCTTGCCATTGGTTGGGATCTGTCTTCTGAAAATCGAACATCATTAGCTCTCAGTTATTTAAGAAGAAGTCTAACCAAATAAATCCCAAAGCTCATTTCATTTTCCAGCTCATTTGAGTGCCAATGCCACAGCTCAGCTTCATAGTCAAATCTAGAAAGAGCAAAAAATAAAAGTGAAATGTGGAAAAAAGTAAGAGAAAAAGGTAAATCACTGCTCGACAAAATGTGTCAGAGAGCCTCCCCTCAAAACTCAGGCAGCAGCCCATTTAATCATCATTTAGCCGGTATGAGGGATGTGGGATGTGGCGCTCGCCGAGCAATCCTTCTGCCTTTTACAGCACACAGTTTACCTTTAGCCATTTGCACTTTTCGATGCTTTCACGTTTTTCATCATCATTACCAGCAGTCTCCACGCAAACAACAACAACAACATAAACAACAGCAACAGCACAGACCGCCATTTGCGCCAAAAGTAATAAATAATTTCGTTTAGCCCGGCAACAGACCAAAAGAACTGGAGCACTGAGACGCCAGCTACGCAGCAGCTTCCTGTAGCTAGCTGGAGGAGGATGAATGCATGAATGTATGGGCATGTGCTAAAAGTTTGTTTGCTTTACTTTTCGGTGTTACTTCCGCAAACATCAAATGTGGCCCCACATTTAGGTGGGTTGGGCGGAACGGAGGCGTGGCATTCATTGAAATATGACAAAATGCTGTTTGAGACATTTTCAGTTATTGATACGCCCGTCAGCAAGCAGCAAAAAAATAAAAAGAGAAAATGGGATGCAGTCAGGCAAGGAGTCGACCTTATGACTGTACCATAAATATGTGCCTGTGTGTGTGTATTTGTGTCTGGGTACTTATTAATAATAAATCCAAACGCTAGTGCGAGAGACTGTAGTATAATCCGCCTGAAATTGAAAGCAAAGTTTGGGTTTTGCTGCTTGCCTGATAAATAGACAGATTTCGCAATGGTTCGGTCGATCAGGCCGCAATGTTCGCTTTGGCCGTTCTGGTTGGCCAATGCCACACACGCACTTTATCACAAATCAAGCCAACTTTTTCTTGGTGTGCCCAAAAAATCACGCCCCACACACACACACATATATACCCGCACCGCCCCCTGAACACTTTGCTCACTGGTGATAAATTTGAAGGCAAAAGAAATTATGAGGGTGTCGTCGCTGGCTGCTCCTGATGATGTCCTGTTGTGCATAAGACCAGGCCTAAAGATATGACGCTATAAATATGCCGAAGCTATAAATTTTCTTAGTGCCTTGTTAGGCGGAGGGATGACGGATAGAGGGTGGGGTGTACCCGCTCAAAAACCGATCAATGTCATATTTATCACATGTCTTCAACTTTTGGGCTTAGCTTTAGTGGTTGCTGTGGCTAACGCATCGATTTGTGAGCTATAAATATTTTTATGGTATATATTGGGTATATTTCTCTGCAGTATATTTAAAATTTCAATACGCATAAATAACTGAGCATTAAAGTATGCACAATTTGTAAAAATATTGTCATAAAAACGCGATTCACAAATGAAAATTGTAATTTCCGCTGTGCGGCTGCAAGTGCCGCGCTGTGGCATGTTGCTACTTCTCGTTGTTGTTGTCGTTGTTGTTGTTGCGGGTGGTGCACGCAGCGTCTCTGTTGTGAAGTTGAACGAACTGCCGTTTGTCCGCGTTTGAATGCAATTAAAATTGCATGCAGCACCATTCATAGTGACTGTCATTCACATAAATATATATATATGCCTCATGAAAAAAACATGCATACACTTATAAATTTTAATTGAGGCATGTTGCCGCTGTTGCTATGCTCCCGTTGACAGAGTGACCAAGTTAAAGACACTTGTCTGACACATGTCAGTTTGTCTGACAGTCAGTCAACCGACTTTCCATTAATTAGGCATCATATTTCATTAGCGTAATGAGCGCCTTGAGTGTGAGCGCCGCCTGTGAAATGTGCCAGCTGTGCGCGCTTGAATACAACAACTCTATCAGCGGGCAACGGCAACGGCAACGGCAGAGGCAGAGGCAACGGCAACTATTGAAATCCTAAGCAAAGGCCATGCAAATCTCATAGCCGCAACTATCATCAGCAAAAGCTAAGCCGTACCTCGCCGCTCTATGCAAAGCAAGAGACCTCCAGCTGAAGCTCTTCTCCAGCTTGCAGTTGGCTGTCATGTGAAATGTGTGAAATGTTAACATGACTTGCTGCCTCTTGCCGCTCTTCTTTTTTATGTGCTTGTTGCCCCTTTCGCCGTTGCTTTTCATTATGCGAAATGTACACTAATTATTTTGTAGTTGCAACAGACGCTGCCACAAAAGGCTGTCAGCTAGATTTGAAGCCGCCTCAAAGCGCAACATAGCATAAATCTCAAAAGGAGCAACATTTGTATGGTCGAATTTTTACAAACAGATCTGAAAAAATTATTTGTTAGTCTGTTTTCTTACAATTTTCACTAAGTGCAAAATCGGGCAAATCACATAGCTTTCGGTTGTCATTAGTTAATATTTATACAACACTTTGTTCCCACAGAATATATATAAACTGTTCATATTAAAAATCACTGCAGAGTTAATAAATACAATATAAGAGTAGTCCCACAGTCCCCAAAACCAGCTTGAGAACTTTAACTTAAGCACATAGAGATATTATCAGGCGTCAGTTTATATATTATATATATAAATAAGGCCACCTAGGAGATTGCCAGCTTAAACAAACCTTAAATCTTTAATGGTAATAATGAAATTTTTTTTTAATATTTTCTTTATTTAAGCTTATGTATATATTGCCTTTATAATGGTTGAGTTATGTAAATCTAAATTAAATTAACATCATATTTCGAATATTAAATGTGTTCTTATATACCAGCGGCTTAATTTAGTTGCAATCCCCAAAATTGCCAAGAGCTTAAAGCACAAGCGCATTTGCTGCTGGCGCTGCTTCATTTTCTATGTATACTATAAGTATCTCTAATGACATAATCTGCTTTTAGGCAACAGTAAAGATGAGCGAGGGGGGGGGGGTCAGGAGTAACACTCACAGAAGCGACCTTTAACTAATCCGCTTAAGTGACTTTGTTGCTGTTTTTGTTTTTGTTGCTGTTGCTGCTATTGTTGTTGTTGTTGTAGCTGCCTCGTGCATATTAAACTTATCGCTGGCAACAACCGCAATTATAAAATTATAATGATAATACTCGACTGGGGAGCGGCGACTGCTGACAGTTGGTTTGTCATTGCCAGTCCTGTGGTTTCTGTCGTTGTAGTTGCTGCTGTTGCTGATGATGTTGCCGCGATCTGCGGCATAGATAAGTGCCAACAGCTTTAACACAAGCCAAAGCCAAAAAGAGTTATTAAAACAAGACTCCTGCGCCAGTTGCTTGCGTTGACATGCCAGTGGCTCAGCTCAGCGGTTCCTCTTCTATCTAAAGGTGTATCTCAAAGCAAAACCCGTTTACAGCTGGCTAATTGCAGCCAGCATACAGCGACTCGAATGATAGAATGATAGCAAACACATAACAACTATTTATTAATTATGTGCACAGTTTAATTGCCACTTTCTATACAACTCACAGTCACACTTACTATATCTGTATATTTATCTCCATCTTTACTTGCAGCTCTTGTGGCTCTCACGCGAAAAATGCTGACAATATTGTATGACGACGCGGCGCATACGCAATTTGCTTAAATTTCAAAGAGGTGACAAAAACAAACAAAGAAACGGCCACAATATGAATTGCCTGTGCCGACCTTCGCGAATAATGTCCGTGCGCATTAACTTGCTGGATGAAACCGACTTTATACACGAAATCAAGGTAAGTGGGTGCCACAAATGACACCCTTTGGTGTCAACATTAGCCACATAAGCAGCGTCAAGTACGGCAAATGACAACGACACGAATATCCGAAAACTACACACACGCGCAAACTCTGCTGCTCCGCTGCTTCACATGGCCTGTGATTTATGTCAATTGACAAAAAGTGTTGCATACTTTGCACGTGCTTGCCATATGCTAACCGTCATATGGCTCAACCTCAACCCCAACCCAACCCTTGGCGCCCATCGCCTGGCACCCTCATCAATATTTAGTGCAGAGCCTGAGCCGCAGCCTGTGACTTGGCAAACATGCAAAGTGTCATCATTCACACGTCGCCTGCTGCTGCTGTTGCTGCCACACTGCCAGAGACTGTGGTTGCCATGCCCCCTGCTTTAAAACTGCGCACGTTTGCCAAATTAAATGGGTCGTCAGCGACGACAAGAACTAAGAGATGAGAGCTCCGAGCTGCCTCATCGTTGTCGCCTTTTGTCTGTCTATGTCGCTTGGAAAATTCTGCTGATGCTGCACGCCATCTCATAGTTGGCATCATTGTGCGGACAAATCAAATAAATAGTTGTTATTTTCTCATGTGTATGCGTGTGTGCGGGTGTGTTTGTGTGTGTGTGTGTGTGGCATGGTTTTTGGGCTCCGATTTCAGCAAAGCTTTGCAAAATTTCATTCAAGCATGCAGCATAAATAACTATATAAAATGCCCAAGAAATCACAAACGTTGCCCATGGCCATTGGCTGAGGCATAAATTTGACGCTGTCTTATAATTAAAAATATTTGTTGATTACAAGTCCAGCCGCAAATGCGGGCTATTTGTACAAACAGAAATCAGATAAAGACAAATTGAGAGCATAGTATTAAAATAACATAAAATTAAATATCAAATAAAAGTAGACAAAACAAAAAACGACTGACATGAATTGTGGTTACAAAATACTAAAAGTTATCTGCTTTAATTAAATTTTGCAAAAATAATTTAAGTCCCTGTTTCATTACAGCAAACAATATTTTTAAGGGACTGCCCAAATATTTTTGTAAAATCATTAAAGAACTGCTTTTATATAGTTTCTGAAATGTATTACAACTGAAGAAAAACCCTAGAAACTGTAGGTATTGACTATATTTTCATAGGCTTTTTGAGATGCAGTCAAAGACCAGGCCACCTATAAGAAAATGTGTAAGGGTATGCCACTATATTGTTTTTAATTTTTAATGAATTATCTTCTTTTTAATGAAATAACCTTTTGTCAATTCCCAACCAAGTGCTCTGTGCCACCTCAGATAAGTGGAACACAATGTGACATGATAAGCATACTTATACATATATCTTATGCAAATGCATGTCATCAAGGTTGCCTGTGGGGTCTGGGACATAATGAGCAGTGTGACTTGAGAGGCCTGCCGGTTAATTATATGCCTGCAGATACACCAGTCTCGGCCTGAGCATAAAGATACTTACGTGTATCTGCATAATCAGAGCGGTTGATCGGTGAGGCGCCCACGGCATAGTGTTCCAGTTCAGTCCTGATTGATCGAGCAGGCCAATGGAACGACAGGCTAGTTAGCAATTCTTGGAACTGACTAATGACACTTGGCGTCGCGTTGAGCTGCCAAGTTGCATGTTGCATGCTTAAAGTTTTTACTGAATCTGCTGCTGCGGCTGCTTCAACTGCTTCAACTGTTGCTGCTACAGAATTGAAGCACGTAAACGTTAATAATCGCAGCTCATCAACAAGACATTTATAATAATTTTACAACCACATGCACTTGCCAGCCTCAACAAGTCTTAAATACAATCCACCACAAGTAGATCCACAATCCACCGCAGTAAGCCACCAAATCGACTGAAAACAAGCGGCTCTAAGCTACTCAAAGCGACTTTGCCTAGGCCCCCTACTCACCCCCTAACTAACTGGCTGGCTGGCTGGCTGCCTGGCTGCCTGCCTGTTGGCTAGCATAAATTGCGCATTAGACATGTGTTACGATTCAGGCGTTGTGTTGTGGGCGTGTCCCACAATTTGACAATGGCAACCTGGGCGGACAACCACTGGCAGTCGTCGCTATCGTCGTCGTTGTCGTTGTCGGCGCAGCGCGGCGCGGCGCACGCCTCGGGTCATTATTAATGAGTTTAAACTGGCAACAGGGACAGAAATTGCAAATAGGGGGGGTGGGGGCCAGTGGCGGGGCACACATTTGTCTCTGGCCTGCACTCGGGCAACTTATCGCATGTAATTATTGGCCGAGAGGCTCACGTACCATGTCAGCCGCATGATTGATAAAAGGCTCGCCGACAAAATACCAAAAAATCAACCATGAATGAAATTACGCGGCACAAAGTGCTGCGGCTTGACGAGATATGCAAAGCAGTGAAAAAAAATAGCTGCCATTTTAATTAGTAAAGACCCAACTATTAGATACTCTACAAAATTGTATAGAGTAGTTGGATGCCAGTCTTTGTAAAGTTTTGAAACGCCTTTAGATCTTAAAAACTGTATCAACTGTTAACTAGTTCAGCTTTAAGGAATGCTTAAAAAAAGTCATTGATTTGTATCTTCATTGGATTTTGTTATATACCCCTTAAAGTGCTGTTGGTTGGGGTATGGAAATGCGTGTGGCCGGCTTGTTGTAACGTAATTTTATTTACGCGTGCACTTGTCCCAGCTGTCTGTCAATGTGGCAACTATGTCGACTGCTGCTGCAGCTGCGGCGTTGTTGTCTGCGCCGCGTTTGACGGCTGCCGATGGCACTAAGAGCACGCACTTAAAGTCGCCATTGCACGACTGCAGTTGTGTTAATGAAACGGTGGAGAGCAGGGGGCAGTTACTGTTGCGGCAGCCAGTAGCTTGCGGTTGACTCGTTTTGCATTTCATTGCGACGAACTGGTAAACTGCTGTTGCTGCTTTTATCAGACTAACAGCAACAACAACAACAAGATACAGATACAGATAGGCACATCCGCGACATCAGTCAATGTTGTGCGACTGCCTCGACAACGTGTCGTAATCGATATTTCATTGCCATGACGAGCAGAGCGCACGTTGCGTATGATTGATTTTTGCTATGTGTGCAAGATGAGAAGGCTACAAACAAAAAAAAACAAACACACACACACACACACACACACATGTACACATAAATGGGATAACTACGACTGTGGCCATGATTCAAAAAACATGTCTACAGATATCGAATACCTTAATTTATGATGTATGTAGCAACCGTTGGAAATGATGTCGATGTCGATGTTGCATGTAAACATAAACCATTAGAGTGCTCGCAGTCTGTTTCTTGCCTCATCATTTTTAATTAATCGGACATTTTTGCTTGCTATTCAGCTGACTCGGAATGTTGTTAGGAAGAGATACACAGAAATGAATTAAAATTGATTTAAACATCCAACTTTATAACATAACATATAAGTTTTATAAAAGTACAGAATCCAGAGAAACCGCAATAATTCAGCTTGTCTAACAAATTCCTAGCAACATTATTTTGTTTTGTTTGGCACACAATTGAAATTTAACCGAAAGGAATAATAAACCTAAAGCCATGACAATGGCTAAGTAATGGAGCTGCCCAGCCGCGGTGCGGCTTTAAAGCTCAGCTCCCAAAAACCTGGCAAAACTGTGACAAATGGTTTCTGACGACTTCATGCCAAGACATGCCGCTCGTAGAGCAGTCCAGACAACATTTCTTGGGGCCATATAAGCGCAGGCTGCGCGCGCACATTTCGGTCATTTATCATGCTTACATGCTAATGACATCTGGCCAGGGCCCAGAAGAAACAATTCGCGGCCCAAGCCGCATAACTTCAAGTGCTCGCGCCGAGTCGCTGTTTGTTGTTATATAAGGTTATATATAATTATATTTTAACGGTTAAAAATGAAACACTCAGAGCATTGTGGTTGTGTGTGTGCTGTGTGGGTTTCTGTTTGGCTAGCGCTTAATTCTGTCAATACAGGCTGCTCGCCGCATGGCCTTTTCAGAATTTATGTAAATCATTCAACACACTTTAAACTGGCCACAATGACAAAGCCGAAATGGACAGAAATGATTTCTTCAAGTATTTCACGAGCAAACACTTCAGCACAAGGCAGCTCGCTGCAGCGGGTAGACAAAATGGTATCTGTGAGATACGTACGTATCTAGATACACTTGTGTTTGTGTGTGTGTATGTATGTATATACTGTTTTGACCACGGCATAGACTTTATGCCTCGGGGGACATTTAATTAGACTGGCTTCATTCCAAGCGTTCACACGCCAAGCTGGCCAAATAAACCTGCAGTTTATGGCCAACATAATTAAGTTAAAAGCTTTTTTACAGCTCGGCCTGCGCGCTTTTAAATTGATAATGAAAATAAGGAAAACCCATGAAGCGTACTTAATAGCTAAATAAATGCTGCCAGCTAGATTTTTGCCACACCCACACCTGTAAAAGAGCTTAAAGACAACATTTCCCTGGTAAATGGTAAATGAAAATCGGCCGTTTTCCTAATGACAGTTCATTGATTTAGCCTGTCAACTGATATTGAAAAAGGGTAGAAATCGCAAAAAAGGTAAAAACAGTTTGATATAAGAACGAATTTTAAATTCCCTTAATTTTTTATACCTAACACCTTCTACCAAACCTGTAATTTTGATCGATTATGATATCGAAAAGCTTCCTGCAAGTTCCATCAATAGACTTGATTTGTTAGTAAAATAAATGCCTCAAAAGAGACTCGTTTATTATAGTCGGCCATATACCCTTTTTGGCAAGTGTATAAAAAGGGTGCAATTAATAAAAAGGTTGAGCCCGAAAGTTGAACCTTTTTACCTTTTGGCAAAACTCAGCGCAGTATCTTTTGGGGTTTGGGAGTAATTACTTTATCTGTTGCTAAAGTTGCGCTTTGGTTGCTAATAGGATTATCTAACAGACAAAATAAAAAAGTAAAATACAGAACTGGCTGGCTAAAAAGCCTCGGCATGAATTTTGTGGCAGTCGCTGGGGTTTTTTGCAGCTGTCAGAACCATAACTCAGTGTCATGTCGGTTTGTTGGTTACGAGTCTTTGTATTTGAATACATATAGTACGTAGTCAGATACGAGTATCTGCGTGGCTGGCCGCAAAGCCTCCAGACAAGACAAAAAGCAATTGTTCGATGGGGGCCGTGGCCGGCAACAGAATCGAAATAGATTTGCAAACAATTTGCAACAATTCAATCAAAAAACTTTAAACGCAAATACAGAGAAATACGACGGATAGAAAGACAAACAGCCAGCTTGAAGGAGCAGAAGCAGCAGCGGGGACAGCAGCGGGGGCACATGACGGCCATCAGATAACTCACTCACTTGGTGGTCTGATCGGGTCGGGTTTGAGCTGTGCTAAGCTGTGCTGTGTATGGTCTGGTCTCCAGCATGGACTGGACCAGACGAGACCAATAAAGACCACTTCTAGACTTTTTGCGCCCTATGTCTCTGTCGGTATCTCTGTGTGCCGTTTGTTTATCCAAGCGTTTGAATGGCGCACAAGCCAACAAGTAAAACGCCAAAGAAATTCAAGGTGAGTCCGCGCCATGGACCCATGTTTTTTTTCTTCTCTCTATTCTTCTTTTGATGTGCGAGGATAAGCGCAAAATATTTGCCAACCAGCCAGCGAGTCAAACAATGATATCCAACATTTCTGCTGTCTGCTGCGTCTCTGCACTCGCAACGTTTTGCGTGTGGAAAATGCAAGTGATGCAGGTGAGATGCCGCCAGTCGAGGCGTTGACGGCGTCTCGACAGCAGCGGAAGTTGTAGCTCTTGCTTTCCATGCCGGAAAGCAGCCGACAAGTTGAACAGTTGTACAGTTGCATGTGCAATATTTCACAGAACAAACAGCAAACGGGCTGGCCAGACACAAAGATACATAGGTAGCTCTGCACACACAGATACACACACACATGTGCACATTGATTGCCCGAACCACAAATGAGCTGAGGCTGTGGCAGCTTTCTCAGTGCCAAAGCCAAAAAGATGCGCAAAATGTCAACGGGGCCAACGAACAGCAACCGACGACCGACAACTGACAACCAACAACTGACAACCAACAACTGACATAGCCTAGAAAGCAAAAAGTGCCGCTAGAGAATGGACGAATGAGTGTGCTCTTAACTCATATTGCATTCGTATGGCATATGTGTGTACTATTGCAAGCTGAACTGATGCTAAGGCCATCCGCATGCTGCATTGTCAGGCAATGTGCCTGGCGTGGCATGCGAAGTAAAACTCCCGTAAGCAGACAGCAAGCCTCTAAGATCTGAAAGCGTAAAAAATAACTAGAAGGCAAATGGGAAACTGAAACTTAGTTGCCCTTGAAAAAAAGTTGAAAAAATAGTATTTAGCAAGCGCAGATAGTTAGTGAAGGAGAGGCCAGGTAAAAATATGTTTCTTTAAAATATTGTCCAAGAATTATTTGCAAATTGGCAACACCGCCTATCTAAATTATAATCAATTATTTATTAGCTGCACAAACTGCCTGGTAAATTTGAAAAGCTTAATTGGAAAACAACAATAAACTCGAGCTAAGATTGCAGGAATTGCCAACTTTAACAGGAATATAAGCTAACTTGTCTTGTCTACACTCTAATGGAATAAGAAAAAAGTATTTCGAATGCATTGCAAGGTGGCAACACTGCATTTCTAATTTCTAATCAAATATTTATCAGCCGGACAAATTTCAAATAGTAAACTATCACGAGAAAAATAAAAGCAAAGATAGCTTTTAAGAGATTTGCAACAATAAGAATAAATAAAAAAAGAATATTAGACACATGATGTTACCAAGTAGACGACTGCGCATGAGTTGCCCCATTTCAATAAGAGTATGCAAAATGTTGAGGCATCTCTCGACAGCGGGAACAAACCGACAAACAGTAAGCCGAGACGAACCTTGACTGAGCTGCAGGAATTACGCAAATCTCGTTTGTTGAATGTGTTTTCAGTTAGGTGAAGATGCGCCAGCATCAACGTTTCAGCCTCGATTGGTATGTGCCGTGGGGCAAGGCGGGGCGTGGCGGTGCCCGGAGCCGAGGCGGCATGGACATAAATCTGTTTTAAGCATTTTGGCTCCGGCTTGTTTTGTGCATAACGTTGACGATGTCGACGACTGCGACACGATGTAGCTGCCATTGGTCTTCCTCTTCCTCTTCTCTCTTCTACTTGTCGCCGTTTTGTCTCTGACATTGCAAGCGACTGCGTTGCTTTTTTTATATTTTCATTTTTGCTTTTGCTTTGGCTTTGTTTGCTCGCAGCAGCTTAAAACTCATAATGCCGTTATAAACACAAACGAATGTGTGTGTGTGTGTGTCGTTGTCAAAGGTCAGCGCACGTTTAAGCCAAGCAGCGCAATTAAACGCACAATGCATTTGGGGAAGACTGCGAAAGCGGCTAAAGATACAAACACACAGATGCAGCTACATGGATTCAGATACAGCTACATTTTCAGAGCTCAGATTTCAGCTTAATATTAGAGCTGTAACGAGCTATTTTTTTTTTTTTTTGGTATGGATTCGAGCTGTCAGACCGAAGCAAATAAGCTGCAGCGAATGGCAAATTGTGCACAAAGTTGCGCTGGATGAAAATCCGCGGCTGCACATGGAGAACGTAAACTATGTGTTAATTATGTTAAATTCAAAGATGTTGCACTTCAGTGCCCAGATTGAAATTCATATTGTGATTCAGTTTTTCACGCAATTCCGTAGTCGTGGAAAAGTGGGTTAGTCACGTAGCCAAAGTTTTTGCGGCAATGGCGTTGATTAAGTTACCCAAAAGACGCTGCTGGGATTTAGGCGGGTTGGTTGGAGGAGTTGCAGAAAGTGTCGCCTCCGTTGCCTTCAGATAGCAGGCAGCACGAATCGAGTGGTGTGTGGCAAATTCGAGACACACACGTGCATGTGGTGTATTTTCTTGTTTTCCACTTGCCGCTCACTAATTAAGTTGCATGGCAAAAGTTCTTTGCCGACAGCTGACAAGAAAAGTGCTTGGTAAAAATACAGACAACTTCAGTATGTGGGGCATTTGGAGTGGTCGTTCAATGTGAACCACTGGAGATGAGTGGGTGTGGCTAAAAATGTAAGCTCATTAAGTGGGTTTTCCTGCTGGCTATGGCAATGGCGTTGAATTTGCCATCAGTCGCAAACAGCTACTCCAGAAACATCAAAGTAAGCATAATTTGATTAAGACATTTAAGCCAAAGACCTAATCATCATTAGCATCAACATAATCATCGCCCTGGCTGATGGCTCATCTAAAAATCACCACTCTTGGCAGCCTTTGATGCCCCAGACTTGTATACATCATTGATTCTCAGCAAGGCGAACGTAATTTATTGAACCCGGCAACCAAGTGACTTACGGGCCAGAACCAATAACCAGAGACAAGGGTGGGCTCCGCCCTGCCTGGCAGCCTTTCTGCCTGCCAGACAGCTTGGCCAAACATTTTGGGACCTAAATGCACAAGTTTTTCCGGACTTGCGCCGAGTTTGTGATTAATTGCTAGCCATTGCGGCCTTTACATGTTACGTTGATTTTAAGCCATAAGTTTGTTAAAGGCTTTTAGGCATGCATGAAGCGTAGTTCATTAGGATCGGAGCGAATGGTCTATATTAGTTTCAAGTTGGTTTTTGGTATTGATGGGCCTTAAAGGATGGTTAAGGGACTCAAAGTTTGCTATAAAAACATTTGGACTGTAAGGTATATATACACTGAGTGTATTAAAAATTACTTTAGGGATTTCATTTCGTTCCTAAAATGTAGAGGTCTCTAGAAGTACGGTAGACATTAGAAGCCTGGGAGTCGAGTGACATCAAGTCTACACTCTCCTCCTCTCTCTCTCTGAAGTATATTAAAAAATTTTAGGCAAAACATCTAAGATGTACAAAGAAGATACAAAATTCAATTCAATTATATATTGATCCATACAAAATCACTTTATCATGATTTGGAAATGAACTTACATGGTTTTATGAAATTTAAATGATTAATTTATTGCACACAAAATATAAGCCACATTCTCCTTAAGAGTTTATATTGTGTATACTCATAAATATCATAAATACTAAAATGGGATTTCAAAACGAAGTCTTAAGCTAGAGGCAAGTGCTCGAGCTTACGTTAAGCAAACAGCATATTAAATTTAAATCGTTGCTGACGTACACATTAGCTCATAAAGCATTTTTATTTTAAAAGGTGGCAAGCTATTACAAGAGATTACATTGGTATATTAAGTATTCTATTTACGAGAAAGAGTTGGCAACTTTTCGTAGCTATGGAAACTCACTTTCCAAGTAAATGGCAGCCAACCATTTCACGAACACTCATGAAGCTTATGCATTTTTAAAATGCACTTTTCTACTTATGTCCTTACGTAAAAGCACTGACAACAATGCAGCAACAGGCAGCAGAAGGCAGGCAACGGGCGACAGCAGTTGCAAGTTGCAAGTTGAAAGCAAGAACAAGGACATGTCTCGCTGCTGTTGTAGTTGAACATTTTACGAGTCATTGTTTAATGTGCTCGCCTGTGCAATGTCCTGTCTTACACGTACTCTCGTATCTCTAATGCAATTTTACAGGACATGCCATTATGAGATTAGCAGCTGTCATTGTCAATGTGTCATCTGTGTGCTTCGGTTATCCTCGTTATGGCCGTCATTCATTTGACAATTAGTTTCTGAGTATTATCAACAAAATGTATATGGTTTATGGCAACAATGGGATTTTATACAAGAGGTCAACTACTGCTTGGGCTTTAAAATTGCTGGGCGTGCTGTCATATACAGATTATCGCCAAGCAAGCGTATTTTCTTGGGCTCTCAATTCCCAAATGACAGCTTACAATCGTATTCAGCAGTTCATTTTTGTGTAGCCTCAGATCTGTTGAGTTTGCTTGTCCTTTTGCTGGTCAGCAAAAGGTTTAACATAAATTCAAAGGGCGCTGCCAATGGTAGACACGGCTTCGGCTTGTTCACACTTGGCAGCCATTAAGTTTATGACGCAACAACAATAAAACATTCCCAACACAAAAAGGATGCATGCAGGATGCGAGCATCTCACTGGCCACCAGGGGATGTTTGGTGAAGCCAAAAATACTATAAATAAAACATGGCAGCGGTCGACATACCTAGCCCGCCCCACGCCCCGCCTACCGCATACAGGCAAAACAAAAAATCGCAGCAAAAAAATGTAGCTGCCCCAGAAGTCAGAGAGGGACCTGATGGAGATCTGGAGTGCCCTGGTAGTGTCTGGTCAGCGCCAAAAATCAAGCATGCTGAGCGCCAGCTGCGGCAGACAATGAAGAAGCAGCCATGTGGCATGTGGAATGCGTGTGTCTGTGTGGCATTTTGTGGTTAACAATGGTGCGCCTCCTGGCCCATAGTTTGGCTGCTTTGCGGTTGCAGCTGTGCCCGAACGAATGGGCCCGAACGCCCTTAGGGAATCAACTCAATTTATTATTGGCGCCAGTCGAAAGCCAAAAACAAAAATTGGCTTTTTAAAGCGTTTGCTGCCCGCACACGAATTAAATTAAATCAACAACAACAACAACAAAAAATGTTTCGATGGCCAACAACTGTTGAAAGGAAGGGGGCGCAGTCTGGGCCGCTGTCTGGGCCAAGGCGTGGCATTTAGCGCACATTTTTTTATCAACAAAAAATAAAGGCGCAATTTTCCAATTGAATAATTGTCGCCGGCAAGTTTTCACTTTTGTTGGCCGGACGCAGCCAAGCAGGAAGATAGCAGCAAGGGCAGAACGGAACAGCAGGACGCAGAACGACAGGACGAAGGCAACTGGGCAATGGCTGTGGCCATTCAATGGCTCAACAGTTTGTCAGTGTTTCAGTGTTTCAAGGTTTTGAGTGCTTGCTTTGCCATTGAATAGATATTGCCAGCGCCTTGCCTGGCCAACGTTTTCTTTGCTCCATCTCTCTCTCTTTCTCTATCACTCTCTCTCCCTTTTGCTATCAGCGGCTTCTCTTTATCTCTATGCTGCAACACAGCCTTTTAACAACGATTTTCTTGTCTATTTTCAGGATGATTTGCCGGGCCAAGCGCTGCTGGATGTCGTTTTTGCCAGGCTCAATTTAATCGAGACTTCATACTTTGGCATACGCTATATAGACGATGAGAATCAAACGGTAAGTGGCGGCAGGGTTGGCGTCCTGGGCACAGGATATGGCAACTGACTGGCGTATCCTGCTCCTCCTGTGCCATTGCCGTTCCTGTTGCTGTGCAAACATATTGGTTTTTGAAATTCATTTTCGTTTTCATTGAAATTCATTGAGGCGCATTGAGGGGCGTCAAGAAAGGAAAACAAAAAGTCGAGCTCGGCCAAACTCTTTGAGCCTTTGACGCAGCCGGCGAGACGCCCACGCCTGCAGGCCAAATTATATAATTTCGCTTTCAGACAGGCCAGCCGGCAAGGGGCGCGCGTCGCCTTGGCCTTTCATTGAAATTCACTTTTATGCCACTTGCCACACGCACATTAGTGCCTGCGTGTGCTCCGTGTGCGCCTGCTTTTATGTGAGTCCATAAAAACGGCCACATGGGCTCACCTGTCAACGCCAACAAGCTGGCGCACACACTTATACGTCGTGTGTGTGTGTGTGTGTGTGTGTGTTCGCCATTTTATCATTTTGAAATTTATTTTTCTATTTCCTTTCTTTGGGCCGTTTTACAGCACTGGCTGGATCCAGCGTCACGCATCTCTCGCCAACTGAAACCCAAATCGGATCCATATGATTTGTATTTCGGTGTCAAATTCTATGCCGCCGATCCATGCAAGTTGCTCGAGGAAATTACGAGGTAAGATTAATCATCATATTAAACAAATTAAACTCAAAGTGCATTAATTTTGTTGTTTTTAATTGAACTTCATAAAATGCATTAAGTGAATTACTCAGCTCGGTTTCATTTTTCGCATTATTTAAGACTTTAACAATTAAATTTTTCGCATTTTATTAAACGAATTCAATTTATTAATTGCCACACACTCACAATTCAATAACCAACAAATTAAACGAGTTGACGGCCAGAGGACCCTCTACAGAGGGCAGACAACTAATGGATGGTGAAATAATGTTTTTAATGCATTTATGCACAGTATGCATATCAAGCAAAATAAATTGGAAAGAATGCTTAATACCACAATGATATGCTAGGATATACCCTCCACTACATTAGTAGATAATTTAAATATTTAAGTAATTTTCTATACAAATAATAGGTTCTGGCAAAGGTTTTGGAATTATTACTTACTCATGTTGAGCTTTTGGAGATACAGATATGGTATATTATAGACCTATCATTAATAAGGCATATTATAATAAATCCAAGCATAGATAACTCTTGACAGATCAAGGATATATGCATATAGCGCATACATTCTTCAGTGGCAAATATATGTAGTCCTGTCTGTTGCATATATGTACAAACAATTTGTATACCCTATTCGAGGCCTTTTATATCAAGAGGGTATAAAAATGGCAATCGTCACGGTGCGGGAAATTGCGAAAGCTCCAAAGGATAATTGGGCTGGCAGCCAGTATGGTCTACAGCACTCTTATGTGTCGTGCTTTAGCTATGCAGTTAGCTGCATTCATCAAGCATTTGGTGTGTGCAAATATTTGCGCTTAATACGACGACACGTAGCCGCCATAATCGTCACCAAGTGCGGGTGGCGACTGGACGCCAGGGAGACTGTTTGAGTGCAATAAGAGTTGGGGCAGCGGGTGGGGCGGAAATGTTGCGGATGCCAATCGCTGGCCAAACATCATCAAAACTCGCGCGGGCGGACTGCCAACGGCTGCGCTAATATTGGCGCATATAAATCCAGTGAAATGCAGTTAAATGCACTGAAATGAAATGCACTTATAACGCAGCAGCAGTTGGCTATATCGCTGAATATTACTGAAGTGCAGAGAGAGAGACCATTTTGTTATTTTAGCTATACAAAGTCTGCGGCACACAATAAACGGCAATTGACTTTGACGGCATGTTGCATGTGGCACATTGTGCTTCAAGTGCCACCGATATGCTTTAGGATAAAGGATACTTAAAATGAGTTTGTTCACAATATTGATACATATGATATAATGCAGCAAAGCACAGGATTGATAGATATCAGAATGGATTACTTACTAAGTAAACAACCCATCAACTCCAACTTGCTGCAAATATGTTGTGGAAATATGTGACAACCTCTTCAATGTTGTTGTCCTTGTTACAATAGCTGCAGTGGGGCATATTAAGGTTCTCATAAGGTATGTGACAGATAGAAGAATGGAGATTTGTCCAGCAATAGTTACTTCTATCATAGTTATAATTATTTCGATCAAGCCATAGTGGTCTGTCTGTCTCTTTTTAAAAAATATACTATCTAAACTAGAAATATTTCAAATCTATAAAAAGTTGTATTATGCTATTTCAAATCCTTTTATTTATGTAAACCAAAATGTATAACATTCAGTTCATATTCCATTTCCTTTTATGTATGTAAACCAAAGTGTATAAAATTCTGTTTGGATACTTCTGCCTTTAGCAGGGTATTGCCTAGTCGAACACTCTGGCTTGTTGTTTATTTGTTAAATGATTTTGTCGGCCAAAGCAAACAGTTTGTTTGGGAGTTGCGTTTTGTGTGTGTTTAGGCCAAACATCAAAGTCGTATCCAAATAATTTTATGCGGCGAATTGTTTACGAACTTGTTAGCTGCCTCCACAGATCGTTGCTGCTGTTACTGTGCTCATGGAGACAAATAATTAAATTTGTTCACTTTTATTTATTTGACAGATATCAACTTTTTTTGCAAGTCAAACAGGATGTGCTACAGGGCCGTCTGCCCGTGGCCTTTGAGCTGGCCGCCGAGCTGGGCGCCTTTGTGGTGCAATGTAAGTAAAACCAGAGTCAAACTGCAGGCGTTAGCTAAAAGTGAATCTTTCATCTCTTCAGCCGAATTGGGTGACTATGATCAGCGACGCCATTCAAAGGGCTACGTCTCGGAGTTTCGCCTGCTGCCCAACCAGAGCAGCGAGCTGGAAACCCGCGTTTCGGAGCTGCATCAACAGCTGAAGGGCATGTCGCCATCCAGCGCGGAGCTGAACTATTTGGACAAAGTCAAATGGCATGACATGTATGGCGTTGACTTGCATCCCGTGCTGGTAAGAACACATATGTTGTGCCCATTCCGCCCTTCATCCCCTTTTAGAACCAAACAGCAACCACAGCATGGAGCTTGGTTCACTGCCTCGGCTGCCCTGCAAGCAGCCAGCCATAAAAGGGGTCAGGGCGAATGCAAAGTTTAATTTCATTTCATGGCAAATATTATAAATCATTTGCTCACACACATTTCTGGGGACCAACGCAATGATTACCCCACGCCCCCACAACCCCATGGTAGACACGGCTGGTCTGTCTCCAGTCCAGACTAACCCGATATCCACCACCCCCCTCAATCCGTCCGTCCGTCGTTTCGTATGTCGTAGCCGCTTTTGTGCTGCGTAAGTTGGCACTTCATTTGCATTTTTTATTGCCCTTTACTTTGATATCAAACCTCAATAAATCACCAGCTGTGTTTGTATACGCACCATGAATGTGTGTATGTGTGGGGGGGTGTGTGTGAGAGCGGGGAATGGGGCAACGCTGTAAACCCTTGTACTCCACATGCCTGTGGTATGTGTGTTCCCGTCTACTTCTGTTTGTTTATAGACACAAATCATTGACTATCGCGGCGCCAGTTGCCAGCCAAGACTGCTCGCCTCTCCGTTCAGTCCTGTTTGCGGCGCCTTGCGCTCCCTTAGCTTTTTAATTTAATTAACAGCTAAAATTACATTTATTTTCTTTTTTTGTGTTTTTTGCTTTATGTGCAGGGCGGGCCGAGTGGGTTAACACGGACGGGCCATAAGGCGTCGCACAACTGCTAATAGGCCAGGCTGGCCAAAACTTTTCTCTCTTGTTAACACATTTTTTGGCAATAGCCAAAAACTTTGAGCTTAAACAAAGGCTCTCCTTTGTTCCCCAAAAAGTCTCTAACTCTCACTTCAGCTCGAACTTAGCTCATTCTCGATTCTATTTTCTTTTTGTTTTCCAGGGCGAAGACAGTGTCGAGTACTTTCTGGGCCTGACGCCTAGCGGGATTGTCGTGCTGCGCAACAAGACGACGGTGGCTCATTACTATTGGCCGCGCATTGCCAAAGTTTATTATAAAGGACGCTATTTTATGCTCAGGATAAGCGATAAAAATGTAAATTTACGAAAGACGACGACGACGACGACGAAGAAGGCGACAACGAAGTATTTGCTCCTAACCATAAATATTTCGCTGTCGAGTGCTTCTTACAATTTGCTGTTCGTTTTCTATTGTTCGCTTCAAGTTTTTAATGTTCCTTGTAGAAAGGGTATCATCTGACATTTTGTTCGACCTAAAGTTTGTCGGGGCATCTCTCGAAAGTGTTACTTTTCAGAAGACAGTGAGGTTGAATTCTCACAGAGCTTAAGCTTGTGATTTTATATAAAGATCGCAAAAAGAAAGGCTTCAAATGTAGTTGTAGAATTGAACTTTAATGCCAGTAACTAAATACTTCTTGCAGTAAGAAAAGATTTTATAGTATATTTTATTTAATTTCAATAAGATTAATAGCCAACAATGTTAAATGTTCACCGGCAAGAATTTAGATATTCAAATACTTGGTACATATTCAAGATGTGCTCTTATTAAATATATTTTTTATTCTCTAAATATTAAGTTTATGAAAAGTATTGGAATATTCTGTTTAAAATAAGTATTTTTTTGCCTCGCAGTGTATTCAAGTTTCAGTGCAGGAAAAACATTGTCTTTTTACAAGCATTTCGCAGTGTTGCCATTTTTTTTCGTTGTGTGACAACTTTTTGGCTGTCAACGTCCTCAAGTGGCAGAAGCTGAAGCACTCGTTAGACAACAAGTAGCTGGTAGCTGGTTGCTGATAGCAGATAGCTCTTGCTCTCAGCTCCTTGGCAGTTTTTCTAACTTGAACACTTTTTGGTGCTAACGCTTTGATAATCAAAAAACTTTTCCGCAGTTGACGCACACAAAAGCGAAACTTTACCATTTTCCATCTCTTTTTTGTCGGTGATATTTTTTGGCCAAGAATTCACACTTTACATTGGCAAGAGGAAAGTTTGCCGCGGCCCAGAATTCAGCCGGGCATTCATTCACTCAATTTGCCTTTACTTGGCAACTGCATCTTTTGTCGGTACACGTCTTCGTCTCCGCCCTCGTCATCGTCCTCGTCATCGTCCTCGTCATCGTCGTAGTCATCGTCGTGACTTGACTTAGTGCTTATCACACTTGCGCTGTTCTATCCTTGCCTTCTTCACAGAATGAGCTCAGCACTTATGGCTTCGAAACTCCACGCAAATCGGCGTGCAAACATTTGTGGAGATGCTGCGTGGAGCATCATGCGTTCTTTAGACAGGTGCGCGTTGCGCCGTTGCCCAATTCCCAGTCACACGCAGCGGATTTGTTTCAACTGGGCTCCCGCTTCAGACACAGGTGAGTACGAGTACCTCCCCACAGCTGGCACCAGCTCCAAGAGGTGCTTCAAGTGTGCAGCCAAATCTGCCGGAAGTATAACCACATTCGAGTGGGTGATGGCTGTGTTTGTGTGCGAATGCTTTTTGGCATTGAAATAATGTTATTAAACGCAGGCTGGAGCCATAACCAAGATGCACAGCTTGTGCGCTTTTGTCCAATTTATTAGCCAATTTGCAGCGTTCCAAAAAGTGCAGCCAATTAAAATGTAACCAAGCACTCCAAATCCTATTGCGAATGGGCAGCTCGTGTGATTAGATCATTAAAGGCAAGCACAATTCAGTGCTGGGCTAAATAAACTAGTTCACCAATGGAATGAACTACACCCTTACCGGATTTGTTAAGAATTCGGGTTCATGTAGTTCATTTGAACTGGTTCAGCAGAAGTCGTGGCATCTCTAATACAGGCAACCACATGGCTGCACACACATAGATCAAGTTTACACCAACTCGACTGCCCAGCTAATTGGAAGTCCAATAAAAATGTCGGATCTGCAGGCAGTCCGACAAACTCAAGTCGAGCGCAAAGCCCACTAATGACTTTCTGTGAAATGCCTCCAAGCTTTAGCCGGAGCTGGAGTCGGTGTCGGAGCCAAAGCCGAAGCCGAAGCCAGAAACTCAGCCTGAGCCGCCGGCAAATGCAAGGCAATTGTGCATGACGAATGTGGCAGGGACTTAGGTCTGGCCCCCGTTTTGACCATGTCCAGGTTCATGTTTATGACAGCCATTTGCGGTGACTGCGGCTGGGTCATTTGCTGGGCGAAACTTTCTTGCACTTGGCCGCTACGAACTTGGTCCAAATCGAGTTCACGTGGCTAAGCGTTACACAGCGAAACTATTTGCCCGCCAGGGTGGTTGGCCAAAAGTTTTGGGGCGCCGGCTCTGGCGCACTTTTTACGAGCGCTCGGCAGGCTCGTCAGGCTCGACCAGCGTTTTTAATTTGTGAAACAAACGAAAGTTTTTTACAACCTTTTTATGGTTCACTGTTCATTATTACCAACCATGAGCATCTTGTACTATTATTGTTTTTATTTTTCTGTTGCTTATTTTTGTTAATATTTTCTGGACGCCTTCATGCCTACTTTTATGTTGCCCAACAATCGCATGTCTGACCCAACCCAACCAACCCACAACCAAAGTCGTACGGACAAGCAAATGGAGAAGGATGCACTTGCCGCCGGACGCGCGCCGCCCGCCTTTACGCGCGTACCCTCCAAGCGCCAGCCCCGACGCGTGATTGATGACTTTTTTAACAGCAACGGCGGAGGTGGAGTTGGAGGCGGCGGCGGCGGCGTCGGCGTCAGCGTCGGCAACATCCTCATTGGCAACCGCCCTCTGCCGCAGCCGTTGCCGCTGCAGAGCTTGGCCAACAGCAATGCGAACGCCAACGCCAAGTGAGTACTCCAAATATCCATCATTTGTTTTCATTTCATGCACAAAAGTTTTGATTTACCCAACGTCAGTTCTCTATTTGTCGGTATGTATATATGCATATATATTTTTTATACACTTCCTTTGGCGCAGTGGTCCTTTTTTGGAAAAAGTCTTTTTTCGGTCATAATTTTGTAGAGCCGCGCCGGCCGGAAGTGCTCTCATGTTGCTCGCTGCAGCATCTTCCTTTGATCTGTTTTTAATTTTCAGCATATCAGTTTTTTTTTTTGGGGCTTTCTCCATTTGGGTAGCTGTCTGCAGCAGCAGCCCCAAAATAAGCAACAGCTCCCTTAGGGGGAAATACATATGCAGTTTCCCATGTTGGCATAGTGAAACTGTCGCCCTCTCTCTCTGTCGCTCTCTCTTTATCTCTTTCTATTGTATCAGTTGATTTAAAAAAAAAATAGAGAGAAAACAATGCAGAAAACACTTCATCATGCCGCATGTGTGTGCGTGTGAGGAGTTGTGTTTGACAGGCCGCCGCCTTCGCATTGTTCTAGTGAATGTTATTGTTGCTGCGATGTCCTTATTCAAGTGCTCCTGTGGCATGTGTTTTTGTGCTGCCCTTTTTTCGATTTCGTGCTCAAAATCCATTTAGTTGCCATTTGATGGCAGTTACATTGTCTAGACGCAACATTTATTAAATGTTTTATGGTTCTGAACATCAAATTATATATGGACAAATAAAAATCGGCCATTAGAAAAGCGTTGGCGTTGGCACAAGCGGAAATGCTGCCAACATGTTGTATCAAGACGAGCGAGAGTTTAATGGAAATTGAGTCATACATCGAAAGATCGAAGATTTATAGGTGGGGAAGGCAAATTTTGGGAGTAGTAAACAGCAGCTTTCGATATGTGTTATTAACGTAAGGAATTTTATATAAAAAGTCAGCGATTACTAATCCTTACAAGGAGATTAAACTTGGTCACAACATCAAACATTGTACTTTTAATATTTACAGAGGTTGGGTTCTCATGATTCATTAATCTTAATTTCAATTATGAGAAATCAGCTTCGAGACTCATGAAAATAGGATAAATGGAAGAATTTTCTTACTAATTAAAAAAATATTTTCTGGAAAGGACCCCAGTTGTCTATCTCGAACATGAAATAGGTTTTATATTAAATATTATATTATTTTATTTCATATAAAAAATTTTTAGTTTTATATGAAAACTGCTTAAAACAAATACTTTTTTAGCTATAGCTGCTTTTTATTTTACCGCAAAAGACTCAATTGAGAAACTTTTCGTGCAATATCTCAATAAATCATAGAGTGTATTCCTCGAGATGTTTGCAGTATTTTACGATCAGTGGCTTTTAAATCTCATCATTAACTTGAGCAGTGGCAATGCCGCATTGACCCCATCAATGTCGTCGGCGCAGAAACCACTATCTATGCATAAATTATCCAAGATGGTAATAGAGCTCAGGGACTGTGGCAGCGCACAAATGTAATCGCTGGCGCAACAATTCCTAGGAACACAAGACAGAACAGATCACAGCCGAACTGAACCGAACAGAATAGAACTGAGCTGGGAAGAGCAAATAGCTCACGTCGTTTATCATTTGCAAACAAAGAAGCCAAACGTCAGGCGGGTGCAGTGGCAGCCAGGACAGGCCAATCAAGTTGCCCACACCATGGCAAGCGGGACATAAATCACAAGGCGCGACCGGAGCGATGGCACGTCCGGGGAGTCCACTTCCAAGTGCATGTCCATGTCCATGTCTGTTGCGATGGGGAGCTCGAAATGATTGCCCGCTGATTGCCAGTGCGGCAATTACTCAATTTTACACACGCGCATTATTTGTCTGTGTCGATCTCGCTGGCTGGCGGCTAGCTGGCTGGCTGAGGGCGGTCCTCCTGGCTTGGCCCGATCCTCAGACAGGGGCCGTTCAAGCGACAGCCTAAATGCCGCGATGCTGCAGACTTTAATCAACGTTTATGTTAAACAATTTAAATTTATGGCAAAATAATGCGAGAGCGTTGCAATTGCTGACTGATCTCAACCCCCCTCTCTCTCTCTTTCTTTCTCTCTCCACACAATGCCCCACTCCGTGTATTTGCAGCAACTACGACAGTCCCTACCGCTCCACGTATAGCATACCCACTAGCCTGGGCGTGCGTCCCAGCCAGTCCTCGCAGCAGAACAACAACTCCAGCAGCTACAACAACAATGGCAGCAATTTGCAGACACCTGACTCGCCGCGCAGCACGCGCAGCGCTCCCTGGCCAAGATCCCAGCAGCGTTCGCTCTTTGGCCACAATCCCTCAAGCCCGCGCTCTGTGCGTTCGGTGAGCACCACAGGCGGTGGGCTGCATCATCACCACAGTCATAGCCACGGCCATGGTACAAGTCATCATCATCATCATCATCAGCAGTCGTCATCGTCGTCGCATCATCAGCATCGGCAGCAGCGCGCCAGCTCCTCATCCGCCTCGCAACAGCAGCAGCGATATCGCTCCAGCTCCGTAGAGAGTCATTCATCAAACGATTCGCGCTCCACGCGCCGGTAAGTGCAACTGTCTCCACACACACACAGTGCATCCTCTCGAGACTCACCTCCTCGACCTTTTGTAGACACAAGCAACGCCATCGTCGCACCTCGGACAATGAGAGCGAGCTGTCACGTGGTTCGGGTCGCTCTGGTCGTTCGCATCATCGCAAGCACCGTCGCTCGCATCGGCATCGACGCGACTCGGCTGGTGGCTCAGATCATGACAGCACCAGGGGACGCAGTTACTCAGGCCATCGCAGCTCCTCGATGCGCAGCGGCAGCGCTGAGTTGATTGACTCCACCACGCAGTGGCGTGAGGTGCAACGGCGGCAGGCGGAGGCAAGCCTGGGCCAGAGCTCCGTGCAGCAGGCGTCCGTGTCCAAGAGCAGCATGGTGGCTCGCAGTCTGCACAGCAACGATAGCCACTCGGACACGCACTCGCATCACAAGTCCCGTCGGCATCGCAAGAACAAGTAAGTTAACTGGCTGGGCTCGGGTCTGTTCACAGCTCTAACTCGGTTCTCCAACAGATCTCCCTCGGAGTCGCGTAGTCGCATGTGGAACAGCGAGCTGGCCAAGCATTTGCAGTTCGATCTGGTGGACACCGAGGGCATGTCGGAGCAACAGTTGCGCGAGATACCCTACACCGTGGTGGAGACGACCTCAAAGCGCTCCAACTCCAATCTCAAGATACACAAGAGCAACAGCAAGAGCAGCGTGGGCGCTAAGAGTACCGGGTCGGGTAATACCATCACGAATGGCAGCGGCCCGGCCAGCGCTGGGCAGGCCAAGAATCGCGTAGATCGGATTAGAGGGTGAGTTAAGCCATAGGATTCTAGGACTGCTTCAGGCAGTTTCTCATAATGCTGATTTGTAGACTCTACTACCAAAGCTCTCATCCGCATGATAGCAATGTCGGCGGCGTGGGCGGTGGCGGAGGCGGCGGTGCACCCAAGAACGGCTCCATATGCTCGGCCAGCACGATCTCCTCGCGTGAATGCGAGCGCAACAATGGGCATGGTCTAGTGCGGTAAGTCACGAGCTTTTCCGGATCAAGATCTTTCTTCGATAATGGTCCAACTCTGCCATGTTTTATCTTCTACAGCATGATGTCCAGCATGAGCATGGGCGACTTTATCTCACCCACGGGCTCCAATCTGAGCCCCTTGGAGAACTCAGCGTTACGCGTTTCGCACGAGCACACGGATTCAGGTCTTGGTGCTGACCAGGATTACGCCTACTCTTCGGAACGGTAATTATCTAGACACAAAGGGAGCTAACTCTATTTTTGCGAAACTAACCAACATTGGTCTATGTTTCTTATCTTTCTAACAGATCCAGCGATAGCACACGCTATGGCACCAATAAATCCTCTGGCGCCTCCAGTGGCAGTCATCGCAAGTCCGTTGGCAGCGCCGGCGGTGGTGGTGGTGGTGGCAACAATGGTGGCTACAACAGCCTCATGCAACAGACTGTGAGTAATCAGCAACAGCAGCAACGCTCATTATTCGCACAACAGCAACGCCAACAGAAGCCCAATTACAAATACGCTTCCTCCTCGTCCACTAACCCGAATCACAATCCAAACTTAAACCTGGCGCCGGTGCATAGCGCATCCGCCTCAGCTACTAACTCAACGCCGCCGACAAGTTCGGCCGGTGGCAGCGGCAGCGGCAACGCCAGCAGCAGTAGCAACATCGGCGCCGGCAATCGCCTGCTTAACTACACGACCTTTGAGAACAATCAGTACAAGTTCAGTCTGAACAATGCGCTGGGCAAGGGTCCAGGCGGTGCCGGCGGCGGTGTTGCGAGCAGCAGCAGCAGCAATCTTACGGGTAATATGGTGTCAGCTAGTGGTGGTGGTGGTGGTGCTTTCAGCAGGCAGCGCAGTTTTGTAGAGTGGCCCAACAATCCAGCTGCTCCGTACTATTACCAAGGGCCATCCTCCAGTGCGGCGCAGGTCAAGCGGCGCGATGCCAAATCGGATATTGGCGTGCCTACGCGTCGTTTATCCGGTCAAAGTCTGACTAAGACGCAGCTGCTCACGGGCGGGGCAGCTGGTGGTAGCTCTCAGCTGGCCAACGCCAGCTGCTATCCCATGCACTATGCCAGCAGCAGTGTCTCCAGTGCTGGCTACAATCGTGCGCCGGGCCAGCGCGTGGCTGGCGCATCGCACGTTGGTGGTTTTGGTCTGCAGCCGGCCAAATCAGATCTTTTCTTGTCCTATATACATGGCGGCGAATACGAGCGTCCCTACATCTACAACTACAAGATGCCACAGATGCCGCCAGGCATGGCCAACAACAGCACTGGCTCCGGCACCTGCTCCGGCTCCGTCTCCGGCACCGGTTCAGGCACTGGCTCGCCCAAGCAACTGGCCAGCGCGTATCACATTTCGGGCGCACAGACAGCGGATCCGCCGCCACCGCCGCCGCCTTTGTACGGCGGCTCGGCGCCCGCCAACGATGTCATGTACTATCAGTTTGACAAAGGCGTCGCCGTCATGCCCGCACAGCAGCCGCCCATTGTACAGCAGCCCAAGGCGGCAGCAGCAGCGGGCGCTGGCGGTGGCGGTGCCAGTGGGCCATTAGTGTATCTGCAGCATGGACAGAATGTCGCGCCATCGAATGTCACCTCAACGCAGCAAACTGTGAGTAAGCCTTAGGCTCTGCCCCGTTCCCCATGTAACGCATGTTGCGTCAACCTGTCGCATGTGTCGTTGTTCTTCTTGTTGTTGTTTGTTTTTTTGTTCTTTGTCTTGCCGCATCCTTGTTTGTGTTGCATGTTCCCCACTCTCTGTCTGTGTACTTAGCTGCTTAAGTTCAAGTTTTGTTTTGTTTTCGTTTTTATTTTGTTTCTAGTTTTCAGTTGCCGCCTTTTAATTGAATTCGTATGTTATTCGCACTATCTTAAGCACTTCGTTTTTTATGTACTTAGCTGCGACTGCAACGGCTACTGCATCGGCTTCTGCATCGGCGAGTGGCAGGCCAATGATGTCAGTCGTTGCCACACACTCATAACGTATACTTAATTTTCAACTTTTGCTTATATGTATGTATATATGGAGTACATATGTGTTTATATGGATACATACATCTCTTTTTTCGTACTCTCCTCTATTTTCGTCTAATAAGTAACTGAAGCTTTTATGTTGATTATTTTGTAAGACCCATTGTAAACAGTGTGCGGCGCTCTGGCCAAAAGGACTCCTGTCCTGGCCTGAGTTACATGCACACTTATCTTGGCATGCACACACTTGTGTCTGTATGTATGTGTGTGTGTGTATCTGTGCTCGTTTGTTTGAGTTATCAAAAGCGACGCGCTGTCTGCAAATAAACTTGCCGCTATCTGCGTTTTGTGTCTGGCGCATAGACTGGAATTTAATTAACTTAAATAGACTGCGCGAAAATAAATACACCCACATATAAATATTCAAGCCAAGTATCTTAAAGATTCACATGATTGCAGCGTAATGTATTTTGAAATAACTTTACACACAATTTCATATATCACTAGGGAACAGTGAAGTTTTTATGATTTGTATGGTGTACAGGGTAATTGGAATGGATATTTACAACACCATTGGGGCTTAGTCTAGTCCGTCTGTCAACCCCATTCAGGTATATAGATTCTTGATTACGATGGCAAGCTGCTATGTATTGAAGAGGGTTTTGTATTTGGGGCAGAAAAGACATTCCAAATTCTAATATTTAAATAATGTGAGTAGCTTAGGCATATAGAAGTTGGGTTTTACAATTCATATAGTAAGAAATCAGGATGGCCTAAAATTGAATCTTTTATATACCACATATAATTGCCTAACGTCAAACACATGTTGGCATATTTGTTAAATTGTCAAATTATTATATAGTCTGTCATTGCGAAATGTACTTGCTTGCAAGGAAAGGAAATGATAGGATTAATATATTAAGTATGTTAAAGCTAGACTTAAAAATAATCTATCAAAGGATCCCTTACACATGCATTTTTTGGCTCAATTTCACACACCACTAATTAAGAACAGAACTATGCCAACTAATTTTCGCCTAGCAAACAAACAAATTGCTTGAACAGCAAAAGATATTTAAGGCCAAGGAAATACACGAGCCAAGACAATGGGAGAGGCGGAAGGCAATAAAGCAGCATAAATAATAAGCAACTATTTGCGCTACATTATCCAAGTTTATGGAACAGCAAATGCGAGAGGCAAGGCGGGGCTGCCCAGGCAAATAATTTCAAGTCAAGTTGATGGCACAAAATTCGCAGCTACCACAGCAAGAATACTTACAATTCTTAAATAAATTCTGTGAGAGTGTAGCTCGACCCGCTTACACACATACGCCACATATGTGTGTGTATGTGTGTGTGTGTGTGTGTGTATGTGTGCGCGCGCGTGTGTATTTATGTGTGTCGCAAATGTCCTTCATAGCAAAAACAGACACTACATAGAAACATTCTCGAAATGTTTGGCATAATTTTGCTATAAAATAAATTTTGCAAAATTGTTTTTCCCTAAGCTGGAGGCAGCTTAGTAAAGCGAAGACAGCGTCTGGCAGCAGCAAAAGCAGCATCAGCAACAACAACAACAACAACGACAGCAACGGCCAAAGGACATCAAATAAAACAAGCAAATCAAAAATTATGACAGCACAGCAAGGAGCGAGTCAGGAACTCAAAGGGCCACTGACAGAGCGATAGAGATAGCAATAAAGACAGACCAACGCACTGCAAAACGATACGGAGAACTCTCCGTAGAACCCAAAAGGCAAACGATAGGCGTGGGCGTAGGTGTGGGCGTGGCTGGCATGTGGCATGTCCTTGCCAAAGCAGTTAAGTCAATAAATTTACTGATTTAATGTGCCAAAAGTTTCGATTGTTGTTGTTGCTGTTGCTGCTGCTGTTGTCTCCTGGCCAGTACGCACTTCACGCTGCCCCTGAAGAGTTGTGTAAGTGCCTGCAGTTGTTATTGCTATTGTTGGTATTGTTTTCTATTGTTGTTGTTCTTTGTCGCCCTAAGGCGACGCACACTACAACACTAACAAATGTTAGATTAACACAATTGGTAAACAATAAAAGCGACAACTTATGGCCAGGCTTATTGAGCTTAAAGCCGTTTTTCGTAAATGGCCTTTTAAACAAATAGTCAGGCATAGTATCAAAAAGCTTAACATTTAACTAAACACAATTAGAAAATACATGCAATAATTGAATATAATTCAGTTTCATATTTCAATTCAATAAGTTTCAATTACAATTACAAATGTCATATGCAATGAAAATTGTTATACGAAACTTAACTGAAAATTGCAATGAAAATTCCACTGGGCACAAACAATTTATATAAACAATTTATATAATATTACAATATCAAATTGACGCACTCTCCAATTAAATAAATAATTATTAATGTTGAGTAAAAGTTTAAACATTTTTGATGAGCCAAACTCCAACAAATGAATGCAAAATATTTCAATTTAAGCACATGCCACGACTTGTTAGTATTTCATATATTATTACTTTCAGTTCCTATTTGCGAAAGTTTTATATAAACAAAAAGCAGACATGGTTACAAATTTTATTTATATTTCTGTCTGTTGTTGACTAACTTTTTGCCAGTCCTCCAAAAATGTAAAACCATTAGAACTCCATCAATTTAAGCCATATAGAAGGTTTACTATTGTTTTTATTTATTGTTATTTATAAAAAAAAACTTTAGGTAAAACAAGGGGAAATATTTTTTGCTTTTTTTTTTAATAGAAATGTAAAACAAATAAAAATATTTTTGCATTGGCAATTGATTTATGAGCAGAAAACAATTTACGACTCAAATAGTGCGGAAAATGCTGTAAAAAAGTTTATTTAACAATTGGGTTTTTTATTTATTTGCTCCGCACACCGGATGATTTAATTATAAAGTATTCAGACAATAGACGTCGGGAAATATTTTTTTAAAATTTATTTTAGCCTTTTTTTGTATGGCTCTAAGCTGGTCTTTTGTCTCTTCGCAGTGGACATCTGTCGCTTTAAATATTTATGTGCATTTTTATTTGAAACAAAAACATGTTCAATATTTTTTACGCCGTTGCATGAAAAATGCTGAAAAATACCCTATGAACAAATGGTAAAAAATAGAGCTCAGGGAGCGTACGTAATTATTATCTAGACGAGTATGTTGACACGCCTGTTGGCAGTTGGCCCTGACAGTTGCCAGACGGTTCGGTGGCAGTCGCTGACATTGAAAGAGTCCTTTTTAGAGGGTGCTGCTAATTGCGGGGGGCGTTTTATAGCCGCCAACGTTTTGCCAGGCAATTTGATGCATTTGCGTTTGGGCCAAAGAGCCAATGTACATGTGTGTACTAAGAGACTGTGCCTAATTAACACACGAATGCACACACATAAAGCTACAAACACACAGACACACACTAGCTGACAGAAGCACACCCATAAAAGTGGAAGAAAATTAATTAAATTTCAACAGGCAACAAGAAGCAAGGAATGCCTAGCTCAGCCGAACCTCCTCCCACAGTCCTGTTGATTTAAGCAATCCCGTACGTGTTTCCATTAGGCTGCAATTCAAGCTTGATTATTGATGGAGTGGGTGGGGCTTGGCACTCGCCTCCAATAAGTTATCTCTAAAGGCAACAAATACAATTTTCAAGTTGAATGCAATTTTAATTAATAGCAAATCAAACAAACTTCAATCAAATGCCCAAAATAAACTTTGCCAGACACAAGAAAAGTTTTAGTTGGCTGCAAAACAGCATAAGCCGACAGCACATACAAAAGACCAGTGGCTCAAGTGTTTGTATCCACAAGATAAAGATACTTAGCTATATGCTAACTCAAGATCCCTTTGCGTGTGCACCTTTATGTTTTCATTTACAAATGAATATGTATGTGTCTGTCTATCTACCCGACTGACAAAGTATGGGAACATAATGTTTGCCTTCACACATTCACAAAGCTGTGTGTGTGTGTGTGTGTGTGTGTGTGAACTCAATCATAATAACAGCAAATGTGCTACAACAAACATGTCTTTGGCTAAATTGAATGAGCTTTTAAGTGTATTGAGATTGAGACACAGACACAAAGAAATAACAGAACAGATGTGAAACTAAATATATATAGAAAGATGGAAAGATATTTCAATTACGAAATTAATGCAGCTGAATTATGTTGATATCAATTTAAAAAGTCCTTTTGATATGCCACTAAATGAATTGAATATAAATCACATCTGATTGATATCTTAAATACGCTTGAAATGATACGGCATGTTATCAACACAAAATTACCTGTGATAATAGTTGATTCCTTAAATTTAATTTGTAAGAAAAATTCCTTTTGTTAGCCAATTGCCAGCATTTTGGTTGGTTAAATAGCATCTACGGCAACTTTTTGGAATTTAAACGAGGTCTACAGTTAAACTTTGCGGTAGGTGGTTAACTTAAAGTTCCACAGCCAGAACAACAACAACAACAGCAATAATCATTGAACAATCGTCACTCAGATCCATGGCAGTGCAAACAATCGTAAACCACAGAGCGCAAGTCCTGTGGCATGAGCACAATATGCACTCCAACTCCTACGCTGGCTGCTACCTGATTTTGGTCAGGTGTTTAGCCGGCGGTCACTTTATGAACGCAACCAGGCGAGCTTTTGTTAAGCCCCATCCACGGGTATTTGGCATGTGCCATTGTGTTGTTCACATTGTTGTTTGGTTTTGCGGTTTGTTGTCCTTGTTTTTGTTGTTGTTGTTATTGTTGTCGTGAGTATTTTACGCTGGATTTGAATGTGTGTAATTAAAATTTGCTCGCCTGTAGCTATAATAATAAATTTACGAGCATACATCGCCAGCTTTTGTAGCTGATTTTTAAACTGCATTTCACAAAGTACACGTACAAATAACTTTTTTGATTTGTGATATGAATACATCTACATAAATATATTTAGTATCAAGTACGTAATAAAATGCATCGCGCATGTTTGCCTGCATAAATAAATATAATTATTTATTGTTTGTTTAGTTTATTGCTGATATTGATGTTGAATTAGCAGCAATAATATTTGATTAAGTCTGTGGCTAAACAATATTTATGTAAGTGCATGACGAATTGTGCTAAAATGTGATATACATATATATACATATATAGATAGTGCTTGTTTTAATACATAACTGTATGTAGACCCGAAACCCCTGCAAGAGAGCTAAACCTTGTTTTGTGTTTTCAATACCCCCAACTCCACCAAAACTCAAAACAAAACCCGCAAAAACCCCATCGAAATGCACAGGCAATGCACTCATCGCACTCCTGCAGTGAGGAGGATGAGGTAATGGCCGTTTTGGAGGCCCTTCAGCAAGATGCAGCCACAACTAATGATGAAACCGAAGACACCGATGATGTTTATGACGATGAGGCCGCTGAGGCTGAGGATATGTTTGATGCTGACGTCCCTTTGATGTCGCCCACAGGCAGCCACAATAGTGCCAGTAACTGCAACAACAACAACAACAACAGCAATCGAAATGCAATAACAACAACAGTTGCATCCATTTCCGCTTTGGCCAATATTAATCTAGATAATTGCAATGCGAATGTCTACAGTGGTCAGCAGTGTGCCAACGACACCAAAGCACAACAGCAACATCAACATCAGCAGCAGCAACAGCAACAGCAACAGTACCAGCAACAACAACAAGCATTGCCAATTACCACAGCCAACCAAACGTTAAATTGTCCCACATTGAATGCAAATAGCAATAGCCATAGTAGCCAAACCAACTCCAATACGAATGCCAATCCGAATCTGAATGCGCCACCCAGTGATCACCCAACATCCCCCACAAACCAACAGCAACAACAAATCACAGCAACAGCAGCAGCAGCTGCAACAGTTGCTGCCGCAACGAATTCACTACGAACCAATTCCAATACGCACTCGAATTTACAACAAACTCAAAACATTTCCTCCAGCTTAGAGATAATCCTATCGCCAATTATACAAAGTAGTCGCCGGTAAGTTTATTTCTTGGTTTTCCCTTACATTTTATACTTTTCTTCTACTTCTTTTTTCGAATATTGCCGTTTGACTTCTGCTGCAATCTTTTTTTTCTTTTTTTGCCAGTATCGGCCATTTAAATGTTTTCCTTTTTATTTTATTTTAGTTTTTTACAAGTTTTTGTTTAGCTAACAACCTGATACTTTTATATTGTTAAGGTGCGTCCCTTAAACCACCCGCATGCAGCCACAGCAACCACAACAGCAACTGCAGCCTTAAAAGTGAAACGTAGTTTGAATTTCCCTTTGCAGTTGGGGCGACTTAAGCCCTGAGAATGTGTATTGATCCCCCAGTTGAGATTGTGTTTAAATTGTTATGCTAACAAGCAATATGCAATAAGCAAGACCTATGTTTAATGCGTTTAGTACAAGTCTTTAACGCTTAAGTCTGTTTCTTATATGCTGCTGTTCAAGTAGAGACCATTCGTAAAAATAGTCAAACCCAATTAGTTTCCTCATATTTTCTTTGGTTACTAGAATCATGCGATCTAACTTTCAAAATTTACCAGGTGCTTAATATACCTGTTAAATATTTTGCAATGTGTTACTGCCATTCCGCGTGGACGAGTTAATTTATTTTGATATTGCCGCGAGAAGTTGATTTATACTGACATTGCAGCTTCTCCAGATAATTTTTATTAATGTTAACTTCTTCGCAAGTATGCCAAAGTTAGGGTACGAACAGGGGAAAACGAGTCTTATTCCACGAATTGACTATTTTATGCTTATTATAACAATATAATTTAAGCAGGTGATCAAGATTTCTTTCAGCTGCTTCAATTTTAAATCACTTACACTCATCTCCAGCTCGAAATTTCTTAATCAAATTGCCCAACAAGCCACACACACATAACGACGCGCCTTAAAGAGCGCCAAGACCCAACCAAATAAAACAGAATAAAAACATTATAAATTATGTATTAATGTGCCTGTTAGGCCTATGCGTGGCTCAACGCTCGATGGGTGTGGCAGGAGCTCCCTTGACGGCAGCTTTCGTTTTGGCCTTTAGCTTCTCCGTGGGGTTCCTAAGGCATGGCCAAAGCCAAAGCACAAAGCTGCCAATTTTCAATTGCCTTCAAGAAAACTGGGAAACAATGTATAGCGACAATACCAACAACAACAAAGACGGCGACGACGACAACGACAATGATGGGGAAATGTATGAAAATGGAAAATGGAAAAGACTCTTCCGCGTTACATTCGTTTTCATTTCAATTTCACTTGGCGCTTGCTTTCATTTTGGATTTACATTTGATTTGACTGCCTCTCGCCATTTGTTTTTGCTTCTGCTCCTGTTTTCATTTCTATTCCTGTTCCTGTTTGTTTATTTTTGCTCCATCTACGTTTTTACGCTCGGCAAGGCAAAAGGCGCACAAATATTTATGCGATGCGAAGACAATGTGAATGCCACAACGAAATTCGACAGCCCATTTACAAATGAATAGGTTAATGTCAGCGGGGAGGGGCTGGACGAGAACTGAATTGTAGGCGTGGCTGTTGCCCTGTTTATGAGCCAAAGTTCAGGCAGCGCACAAATTGACTTTAAACATGTCAATTTAAATTTGCTTCTGCTATGAAAACGGTCGAGACCTGTGCCGAAAAAAAATATCCCCTGCCCTTTCAATTGTGTGCTCGGATCTGTTTGCGCCTCATTAGCGCACCCCGAAAGGTCCTTCCATACATTTGCCCATCCATTTACATTTGTTTTGAGTTTCGTCACGAATATTACTCATACGCCGCATTGCACGCAGCCATTGAAGCAACAAAATGACAATTTCACAACAAATTAACTGCGCAGCCAGGCAGGCAAACATTCATTTCAGACATACTATATGAAGATATGATATCACACTCAAGGGCGCACACACACACACACACACACACACACACACAGAGACACACACACGCACATCAGCTGGGGAAAAAGCGACGAAAAATTGCAATGAAAGCTAAGCAAATGACCTTCAAACTCGATAAGCGAAAACAAAACAAGCGAAAGTGCTAAAAATATACATAATTTTCACCAAACATCCAAACACACACACACACAGACACACAGAGACTCACATAAAAAAAAAGAACCTACACACACGCATAGCTGAAAATATGATGGCCCTGGCAAAAGCAGAAAAGCAAAAACATTAAAATTTACGAGGGTAGGCAAGTGCCGGGCAAATGATACTTCCCGGTCGATGTCCTCGTCTATGTGCCCAGCCAGGCCTCTAGCGCAACATAAATACGAATTTCAACACAGCCACACACAAATACGCAATGAAAGGCAAAAAGGCTCAGCGCACTACAAAAATTTCATATCGCACAAATACTTGCGCAGCCAAATAAACAAAAGACCAAAAAAATGAAACAAAATATATAAAAAGAGTTTAGGCACATAACAAATTTGAAATACTCTACGGCGTAAATTTTATGTAATAGCTGATATGATTGGTGGGCTTCATTTGTTTTAAGCTGAGCTATATAACCCTTTCGAGTTTTGTATTATATTCCATTTATTAAGTATAAGTTAGCATTTGTCAAAAAATAAATATTACATTGATTTTAAAGTTTAGCAAAGGACTATACATATACTGGACTATACATATACCTTAAGCTTTAAACTAAGCAAATATCCAAGAAGCTCGAGAAGAATTTGTATAGTTTTCAAAAAATTGATATACTTATATAGTTATTTGACATAGTTGTTTTACACATATTTTCAACATCTTTCCAGTTAGAATAACTCGTACAAGAACTAATTGAAAAAAAGACAGAAAAGATAGTCTGCTACTCCTTGTCTATCGTTTTGTTTCGTTCGCATCGCCCATCGATTCGCGACTTTTTGTAGTTGGCTCGTGCCACATGCAAAAAGGGGCAAGTGAAAGTAACGCAAGGGCAAAACAGCAAAACTTTACGCAGTTTATGCTCGACGACAAAAAACAAAAAAAAAAACAAAAAACAAGGCGGGGACAAAAAAGTGCTTAAAATGCCGCAACGGCATTCGTAAATTTGAGGCAAGCATTTTGATAGTAGGAGGAGAGATAAGCTTATGAACGTCTATATAAAACGTCGACAACGCCGGCGTCGAAATTATGTATATATATATATATTTTGGTTTGTTAGGCTTCGGTCGTATTTTTAGCTAGGCTTATGATTAAATTAAGTAATTATTTGTGTTGTTTTGGCGCCCGGAAAGCCACAACTAGATAAAAAACAGCAACTACTACAAAAATATTATATACATTTTACTTTTTCTACAAACGCTTAAATGATTTAATGGCCGCCTGGCCATAATGTTTGCAATACTTTAAGAGCTTTTATTTTTGCTTTGTTTACCTACACGCATAACGCATACGCACAGTAGTTTAGAGAAAAATGAACTAACAAGCCACAAAAACACACACGCACATTCACATACTCACGCACACGCACACGCACACTTTACAACTAGGATAAGCCACACAGAATGGCTTAAAGCCTAATGCGATAACAAGCTAAAACTTTTTTTTAATAAGCAAATGTTTGCATTTCTTTTTTTCATGCCACTGCAACTGCAACTACAACTACAACAACAACAATGCAGAGCGCAATTGTAAGCGAAATGAGCACAGAATTGTGAGAATTAGCTAAATTTAATTTGCAATAGCCAACGCCCGCCTACAACGACCATGCCCAGGCTCAGCAGCAGCAACTGCAGCACGTTTCAGTAGCTTCTGCCACAGTTTGCGCTTCGGCGCCGCCGCCAACTGCATTCTGTAAACTTTGGCTGCAGCAACAACAGGAACAACAGCAGCAGCAACAGCAGCAACAATTGCAGCAACAGCAACAGCTCTTCGAGCAGCAACAAGCTTGGCTATAAGCAACAGCAAAAACAACAACAACAACAACGGCAACAACACGTGTAAGTGCAAAGTTAAATGAAAACTACATGCGGGTGCTCGCACAAAAGTATGCTATGGAAAACAAAAAGAGGCAACTGCAACAGCAACCAGCAGCAGGAACAGCAGTAACAACAGCAACCAACATCAACAACAATAAACAACATTTAAAAGCCGTTGGGCCAAAAGTTGTGCAAAACTTTCGACTCGACAACAACTCGTTGCGGGCTTTGTCGTTGCAAATTAAATGTACATTTTGCCAACATGTAAATAGATAATGTCTGTAACGAATCTTAAGTATGCCTGTGTATAGTGTGACTCTGTGAGTGTGTGTGTCTCTGTGTGTGCAAAGCAAAAGATCAAATTGCGCTTAAAACTAATTAGCTAAACACAATACTTTAAAATATGCATGCAAAATAAGTAAACGAATATACGAAGAATTTCGAAATAGCTTAGGATGCGCAGCAAATAATCAAAAAGCCAAAAAAGCAAATGTAACTCCCAGATAAGAGAGCACACAAACAACAAAAGCAGCAGCGGCAACAACAACAACAACAATAGCAACAACATAAAAGCAAAAATAAATTGTGCGTTAATGATAAGCGGCGCGCATTTCAGCGGCATAAAATTTATTAAAATATGCGTGCGGCACAGACAACAAAATGGAAGATGCCCCTAAAGCAGGCGGTACAAAGATATTTATGCTTACGAGCACATATGTATATACATATATGTACGTATGTACGTATGTACTTATGTAGTATGTTGAGGCTTAGCCACAGTTATACACAACCACACACAGACACACACACAATCGCGCAGAGGCAGCAAAAACACTTGCGCTTCCTGGCCAAGGAAATCGTTAGCGATAAATATAAAATTTTATTGTTATGCGTGTGTTGCTTGCGCATGTGTCTGTGTGTGTGTGTGTGTGTGTGTGTGGCCTGCAAGTAAATTAAATATGCTTTTTTATTAACTACTAAGAACCAATTTGATACGCATACAAATAATGCCACACAAGTAGCATGAAAATTATGTAAAATTTAATTTTACTTCAATGGAAAATTCAACAGAAACAGATGCAAAAGCAGAAGCAGAAAATAAAGCCAAATAAATTTATTAAGTAGCCCATAAATGTAATTTAAATAAAATTATATTACACATATATATCTATATGTTTATGTGCATATTTCTGTGTATGTTAACAATTATGATACTAGCTATAATAAAAATAAACAACTTACTTACTTATGCCAACAACGTCCAGCAATTTCAATAATATTTATGTAAGCGCAACCCGCAAAGAACAAACACACAAACAGACATCACACACACACACACACACATAACAAACACTATTTTGACCATATTTTAAGCCCAATTTAGTTTAATCATTTGCAAATAATTTAAGCGCAAATATCTATGTATCTATTCTCTTACACGTGTGTGTGTGTGCGTATTTGTGTGTGTGTGTGTGTATGTGTCGGTGTTTTTAGCATGTAAATATATATCTATTTTAGCCATTTCTTTCAGCTCATTAGTAAAAAACAAATAAAAAGAAACACTAAATTGCAACACTGCCACTAATAAAACTAAAAATTATTATAATTATAATAAATTACTTTTGCTTTTTTTAATGAAAAAAAAAACGTATATTAAATAAATAACATAATTCGAGTAAAAATATTGTACCCAATGTAAGTTGATCGATTTTCTTAGCACTTAATAAAATTAAAGGAAAAAATTAAAGTATCAACAGGCAAAAAAAAACACGCATAATTAAAATGAAATATTATATATGTATCTGTGTCTAACAAGATTTTACCATGAGTGTGTCACTTTTATATATCTAATATATATACGATATACAATATACAAAATAATTGCAAATAAAAGCATTTTATACAACAACAACCAGCCATCTACCCTCGTTATTATTGCCAATGCAGCGGCAAAAAGCGTTCGGGGCATGCTGACCCCAGGGTAAAAGAACACTAAAAATTGCTAAGCACAACAAAGCCAAGCCCGATAAGCAAGTGGCCAAGACAAAGGGCGGTAGACAACGGCGACAGGCGACAGGCGAAAGTTTCAACTCGAACGTGGACAAGGAGCGCCAATTCTAAGGACTTAAAATTAGCAAACTTAAACGACAAAAAGAAATCATCCCTTGAGTTATCACTTAATGCGCCTTAGTAAAGACAAGTGTCACGCTGATAACAATGCTTACGACTGTGACGATAAGCGCAACAAAAAAAGCTGCAACATAATTAAAGTTGGAATATTCTTTAGGATTTAGGCATAGAAAAATTACCCAAAAGCTTTCGAAAAGGTCCTTGTGAATTCTGTGTGTTATGAAATTAGTGATACCCAGAAAAAAACATAAACAAAATATTCTCATAGTTATCTTTATAGTTAACATTTATTTTAATGTCGTGCCGTTGTCCTTTAACAAAGTTAAGAATTCTTATCCATGTTATTAAGCTTGACCCTTATATTTTGTTGTCAAATGAAATGGTTATAAAATAAATAAAATTGATACCATGTCGATAAAATAATAAAGTATTTTAGTTGAAAAGCATCTCTCTACCTCTCTACCAACTTGGATTAATAGTAATCGAATTCGTTGGCTCTGCGTATTTTGTGGGCCAAATAGCTGGCAAACATGCTAGCCGTTAACTGTAAGAATTTCGAATTGGACAGATTTTGCAAGTAACATTTTAAGAACCTACCATCACTCCAGATACAATAAGTACTCCAATTTTGACAACTGTCGCACGCGAATCCCATATATTGGCAAAAACAAATAAAATATTGGTATTAAATTCTTTTTAGGCAGATCAAAGGAATTACCACTCACCGTTCGCAGCTGACAGGGTTGACCGCACAGGGCACCGCAGCAACCTAACAGCGAAATGATGAATACCAGGGTGCCCAGCACTAGCGTTACGATCGACACACTGTTCACAGTTAGCAACTCTTTTATGTTCGAAACATCTTTAATCTCTAGAACCATTAAAGTCCCCAAAATAGCTAGAGTTGCTCCACATATCTGCAAACGAAAAACAAACAAAATCGAACAGTTATCTTCAACACTTTAGATCTTCGTCTTAATGCTTAGCAGATATCTGAGAAAAGTAGTAAAGCTCGTAATTGCAGAGTTTGGTGAAGATATCTTGACCAACATAACATTTTTCCAGTTTCTTTAATCATATCATATCATATTCCGATATCGCTGAGATTTTCTGCAAATGCAAAGAACATGGTAGACTTCGTAACTTTTTAGTTCGATTTATTTAAAGGAGTGGTCCGATCCTGCCAGTTCCGAGATATGTAACAGAAAAACCAGTCTTTACAGGAGGCTCAATAGAAGATCGTTCAAGGACCTCCTCCAACCACGACATAGGAGACGCCCCAGAGTCCCCCGACTACCTACGTGACGATGCAGCCTTATTCAAAAAAGCCGCCTTTGACGTTTGTCCACGATAAAGCCTGAGGACTCAACCAGGCTTGGCGAAATATCACCTAAGCCAACTGTGTTGTAATTAAATGTATGCTATTTTTGATTCAATACAATAAACAAACAAAAAAAAAATCTTTACAGGAAACCAGTTTGCAAGTAGCCAGACAGACACAGAGTTATGGCTATATAGACCTGATCAAAAATACATATACTTACGGAATCAAAGAGTTACACATGCATCACAACACTAAGTATTATACCCTGTCAAAGGTATAAAAATAGGTTAAAGTGATTGTGACTCACGATTCCTTCAAATGCGGGCACCGATAACATTCCAATATTAAGTTGGTAAGATATTTTACTTACAATTAATAATAGTTAATTTATATCGAGCAATCGACTGCAGTTTTAAAATTTACCACTGTTGCGGGTGGAATTTCCCAAATCGCTGAAATACGTATTTATTAAGTTCTTATGTAGAGCTTTGAAAATAAGTTTGAAGCAAATCGGACACAACTTAAAACTTCGCCCAAAAAATCTTTAAATCGCATTTCCCCCGAAGAATGATTTTTCTTATAGATCTCTGGAAATGAATTTGAGAGCGAAACGTCACCCACCAAATCTTTGACCTCCATTCCCACCAAGGAGGAATGGATTTTCTTAAAAGTGTGAAACACCCCTCAAATGAATTTGAACAAAGATCTTTGAAAATAAGTTTGGGGCCGATCGGATAGTAAACAAAAAAGTTACATATATACGTTTTTCGCGATTTTTCCACACTTGCGGGTGGAATTTCCCGAAACCCCGTCTTAACGTACATCACATAAGGTAACTACAGTGAAAATTTCAGCTTCCTAGCTCTTACGGTTTGGGCTGTGCGTTGATCACCAGTCAGTCAGTCAGTCAGGACAAACAGTTTTATATATAGAGATAATAACAGTCTGAGCATTTGTAGTGATCACAGCAAACACTTTTTTAATTCATTTACCAAGCACAAAACATTGAACAAAATCAACAGAGCTTTCACTAGTCCTTCACCACAACCCATATTGTTAATGTACTGTTAGCACTTGTTAAACTTCGACTAACGACTCCCCGTAACCAACTACTGTTCTTTTCTGAAATCAAAAGTTCTTATAATACAATATTGGAGACTCTATACTGATTTAGCTTAGTCACAGCATTGCGATTAAATAGGCGGTTTACTCCCTGAACTTAACCGCCGACCGCATGCGGGTGCATATTTTTTACTTCCATATGACATCATAATAAAAAGCAGCAATTAAGTACTCAATACCAACGCACTAGAGTATAATTTCTCCCTCCATTAATCTAAGATGCTGTCTAGTTCTCCTGACTGATTGACTGACTGACTGACTGGTTATTTATATACGTTTACCAATGTGAATAGGCAGATGTACTTTTCCGATCTGTAAATTTAATTATAAATTTTATATTATATGACACTTTAAGTGCAGAGTACTCTTAAATGTCAATTATTTGATATATTAAAAGTAAAATATGAGAAAACCAAGTAGGTATTGGCCTAAAGGTCGGTGAAGCAATCAAAAGTAAAATAGGGACATTGAAATTATCTAAAAATAAAGAAAACAATAGCCAATATACTTATGTCTTTAAAGGCCGATTCGTTATTCTCACCCCCCAATAATTAGGTTCATATTATTTGTCTTTTGTATAAAAATCTAAGATATAAACCAAAAAAAAATAAATAAAATAAAAACTAACAATACATATATATAAATAAAAATCAATT
This sequence comes from Drosophila montana, assembly GCF_035044405.1. Classification (NCBI taxonomy): domain Eukaryota; kingdom Metazoa; phylum Arthropoda; class Insecta; order Diptera; family Drosophilidae; genus Drosophila; species Drosophila montana. The sequence continues at coordinate 10,605,571 of NW_026998620.1, read as the reverse complement.
GGAGAAAAGCAGAGAATGGCTGCCAAGAACATAAACATAAACAACAAGCTGACCACGGTGGTGGCCACCGCCGGCTATGGCCCGGACACGATGACCGAGATCAGTTATATGGACAGCAAGGTCATAGGAAATGGCAGCTTTGGCGTCGTGTTCCATGCCAAACTGATGCCCAGCAACGAACCGATTGCTATAAAGAAAGTTTTACAGGATCGTCGCTTCAAAAACCGCGAGCTGCAGATCATGCGAAAGCTGAAACATCCAAACATTATCACCCTCAGGTATTTTTTCTATTCCAGCGGCGATAAGCGTGAAGATGTTTATTTAAACCTTGTTATGGAGTTCATGCCTGAAACTCTATACAAAGTGGAGCGACAATACGCGCGGGCCAAGCAAACACTCCCGGTCAATTACATTCGTCTCTATATGTACCAGATGTTCCGAAGCCTGGCCTTTATGCATAGCTATGGCTACTGTCATCGTGACATCAAGCCGCAGAATATGCTCCTGGATGCGGAAACAGGTGTGTTCAAGCTGTGTGACTTTGGCAGCGCCAAGCAGCTGATTAGTGGCGAGACAAACGTATCGTACATCTGCTCCAGATATTATAGATCGCCGGAACTCATATTTGGTGCCACACATTACACAACTAAAATCGACATGTGGAGCGCTGGATGCGTGGTGGCTGAGCTGCTGTTGGGGCAGCTAATCTTTCCTGGCGATTCGGGCGTCGATCAGATTGTCGAGATTGTCAAGGTAATGGGCACACCCACGCCGGAGCAGCTTCAGGACATGAATCCAAACTACAAGCAATTGAAGCTGCCGCAACTCAAGGCGCATCCTTGGCCCAAAGTATTTCGCATCCGAACACCACCAGAGGCGATCGATTTGGTATCCAAGCTGCTCATATATACACCTAATGACCGCGTGTCACCTCTGATGGCCTGCGCGCATCCGTTCTTTGACGAGCTGCGCAATGACCCCAACCAGCAGCTACCCAATGGACGCCATCTGCCGGCATTGTTCGACTTTACGGAATACGAGAGAACCATCGATCCAAAACTGATGCCGCTTCTGATGCCAAACGCCAACTCCGAAAAACCTGACACATCGGGCAGCTCTGGCCATCGGCGGACTGCTGGCGAAGAGAACTCACCCAGACTGGACAGTAATCAGTCGACGCTGCGTAAACAGGTCAAGGGACCATCAGATCTAGTATTGAAGCTGGGCGACAGTGTTCGCGCCCAAAGACCAACCCCTACGCAGTGCCTGCAGCGAAGGGAGATGGGCAATGGCGACCACGTCGGCAGTACAGTGGTGTGCTTTGATGAGACGGAAACAGATGTCTGCGAGGAAGATGTGACAACAGATGCAGCTGAAGAGCAGGGTGTTGAGGAGCAATATAACAGCACTGATAGCCCCTCTTCCAGTGACGTGCTTGAGGAGCAGCAAACAGATGACGATGACGATAACAACGACGACGACGACGACGACGAAGACGATGATGATGAAGATGTAGACAATGCAGATGATGATGATGATGATGATGATTAGCATGATGATGAAGTACACTAAGTATTGTTATTGTTTGTTCACAAATTCCTCAACGCAACAATTGATGAGAGCAATAAAAATTTAACGTATATCGAAATCAAGGCTCGTAAATCTCGGAAAAACTCGCCTCCCCCACCACCTTTGAGGGGTTGCAACGGTAAATAAATGAACTGAACGCATATTTTGGTCAGATCATTTATAAGGTCGAAATGTCGCCACATTCAGCAGAAACAGACGCCAGACACAGGACAAATGGACATGGGAACGCCTAAAAGTATGCTTAATTATTAAAATGTCGCCAGCACGAGGGGTGAAGTCGGAAGGACGCTGTCATGAATGTCGTCCTAGCTGCCCTCTAAATATAAATTTTCGCGTTTTATAGGACCAAGGCACTCACACACACACACACACACACACACACAGCCATACTAAGGAAACAACTACGAGCAGCCAAATTAGAATGGGCTACAAAACAACACGCACACATGTCCTGCTGCGGGCGGCAACGGCTCACATTTCCTGCCACATCCATCGTCCTGTGACTCCCAATGTGTGTATGTGTGTGTGTGTGTTAATGTGGTAAAATGAATTTTCAGTTTCATTAGTTAAATTGAATAATGGAAAACTTTGCTCGCCACATTTGCCATACGCCTCGCTGTTGTTGTCCTTGTTGCTGTTGCATTTACTAGCCTTGTCCTGGTCTGCCAACGAAAGTTACACTTCCTGCACATACACACACACACACACGCACACACAGCACGTAACAACAAGGCTTTGGAGCAGGGCAATAAAGCAAATTTATGCAAACGATAAATTTCGTGAGAGAAAATGTTTGTTTTGTTTTCACCAGCTCGACTTGGCTTGGCATTGTTGTTGTTGTTGTTGTTGGTGGTGGTGTTGTTGCTGCTGTAAGTGGCAGTGTTGCAAAAGGCGCTAAGTAACACCTACCCATTATTTGGAAAGTTGTTGAAAGTTGTTGTCCACGGCATTAAACAGGGAATACTTATAATTTAAGCATGCAATTACCTACGTGCTTGTTACGCGAAATTCAATATTGAAATTGTGTAAGAATAAAACTTAATGCCGATATATAAACTATCTCTCAAGCTATGTTATAACTATGATACATAGCTCATACTGAGACATACAAATCAATAGATGAACATACATAAAACTGTTTGCCTAGACTATTTGACTAAATGACCAACGGCTTGCCAAAATTGTGAGATCTCTTTACAATAGTTAACTTTTACGACGTTATTAAATATGGCTTAAAAAAATTTCGAGAGCCTATGAGGCTTAATAAAAGTTCGCTTTGTTTCTACTTCTGCTTCAATCATTGAACGTGAAATCCAGACCATGCTTCTACGTGTAACTCGAGCTGGTTATAAATAAATGTATCTTCTGGCCTCATTAATCCATTGACTAACAATGTTAAGTCTCAACATTCGCTACATCTAATATCAAATTTATTAACCTAAACATAATCTCAGACTTTTTCTACCTCACGGCCAGGCTGTTCCGCCAGTCGCCACAAGCTGATTCACAATGCTTGTAAATGCTAATGTGTTTAATCAAACAATATCTGACCTGACGAGTTCATCTACTAAATACAAGTACGACTACGAGCTCGAGCATATTTTGCCATAGCAACCCCGAAGAGCAGCGCTCCTCCGGCAAAAACAGCTCCATAATAAACACGCCAAAGTGTTTGCCGCATGTGTGCATGTATTGCTGTGCGTGTGTGTGTGTGTGTGTGGGTGTGAGTGTGTCTGCTTAACAGAGAGTGTTTCGGTTGGCCGTGCAAAACCTTTGACTGAAGTAAGATTACGCTATGCTACACACTATATAATAGCAGCTCATGGAACCATGAACAGAGAGAGAAAAACGTCTGACTTTTGGCGAGGTGTGGCAACCAAGTCGACAGCAGAAGCCTCCCCCAGTCCGGGACAGAAGCACCCAAAGCAATGAAACATTTTTCGGCAACAACAGCCATTGGGGAGAGTTAGAGGGCAAGGCTCTAACTTGCAGGCATTTTATGGCCTTTTGGGCAACTGGTCTCGAGTTGGGGCTGGAGCTGGAGCTGGAGCTGAAGCTGAAGAAGGCATTGGGTCATGGCTTGGTGTTGGCATCTTCTGCTGCTTTCAATGGCTACTAACAAGCAGCCGCCCAAGGTGAATGTGGTTAAAGTGTTTTCAGTTAAAGCAGTCGGGCCAAACATTTGCATAAACGCCTGGCGCCCATGCAAACAGACAAACAAACGAGCAAACAAACAAACGCAGACTGCGCGGCATAGACAGCCAGCCGGAAGAGTAAGCGAGAGAGAAATAGAGAGATAGAGAGAGCGAGCGAGAGAAATAGTGTTTTGGTTGATATTGCAACTGGCTGACTGCCGAGTGAGAGAGTTATTTTATTTCCGTTTCCTGGCACGCACACTTGTAGCTAGCCGAGTGCAAGTGCGCCGGCGGTTGCTACCTTTCTGCACACTGATAAATTTTCACTAAATGCAATTTTAATGGGCTTTGTACAACTGCCGAAACGTGTAACCGAAGCCGGAGCTAGCAGCAATTTGTGCTGCAGGTGAACAGTACTTACACTTGTTGCAAATTTCGTAATTCTAAACTCAAAACTAAAAGTGCGGATGAGTTCGTATTTAAAATAACTTTGCCCCGGGAATTGTTATTGTAAAATAATATGTATTTTAAATCTCACAGTTTAGGCAACAGACTCTAAAATAATATAGCATAATTTTCAACGCATAAATTACCAACAACATATATTTAGATAAACATAAAATCCAGGACCAGATAAAATAATGGATGATGGGAATTTTATTATAGAAGTATTATAGTTTTTGCAAAGACAATAATTACAAATAATTACTTTAACCCTATTGAAAATAAAACATGTAGAAAAATATAAGTGAGATGAGTAAAAACCGAACTAAACCTTTAAGCATACCAGCTATATTTGTATCTGGCGTCTCACGGCATAATCTTTGATTGATCAACAGAAGCAACTATAATATTTAACTTATGAGTATTTATCGGCTCATTGAACGAAATATCTGATATTTAAGCTAGAGCAATCCAATTATTATATATAACACGGTTTGTATGCAGAAGAACTAACCAGGCTATTCGCTTGGATTATAAGATATAACATTATAAATAGGGAACAAATCAAAAAAGGCTATTAAATGAGCACACTCGACCTTGTTGCTGGTCTCTACAGGGTACTTTGAAATTGTGTTTGTTGCCTCTGCATGGCAGGGGGGAGGGGGCCCCACGGGGGCGATAGGCGATGACCAATGTTTGGATGGGAGGGATGCGTCCGCCTGCGGTTTGTCCAAATAAAGCAGTTCCAGTTAGTTATGCGCAGCTTGCGGTTTTACTTTGACTATTTTTGCGTGCACGAATTTCAAATGCAGCCAGGAGGATGCAGACAGGAGTACGGCATGGGTCATCGTTTGGAAGGGCAGAGGGGGGCGTGTATAAAAGGGGGCGTTTACTGTGTAAATGGTAGACGCGCTAATTAGTATATTGTGCACTTTAATGCAGCCAGGAAAGCCAACAGAAATTCGTTATTGAATTTACACGCTTCGAATGTGAGCAAAATAAAATAAATAAATTCGTTAGTTTTTCGGCATAGTAGTGAAAGAAAGAAAATGTCATGAAAACTGTGAAAAACAAGTACAAACAAGAGTTGTCAGGATTTTGTCGGAAGCGTCAACATGAGAAATGAAATCAGGGACCGCATGTTGGCCATTTATGCACTTGAACTTTATCAAAAGCGCAAAGTTTCCGCAAAATTGAAGTTTTAATTGGATTCTCGATTCAATTAACAGATTTGTCAGCATGTAACAGTTTTATGACGCTTACAGCAGGGGCAGCAGCAACAGTAGCAGCAGTAGCAGCAGCACCGTGTGGCAGCATCGCTGGGTTATGTGGGCGTGTCGCTTTGCCTCCAATTGGTGCTTACCTTGTGCGCTTTTGAAGCCGCATGAAATTTATTGAAATTGATTTGCCATTTTAATGGAATTACTGCGCCAAGTCGTTGCATTGCCATTTGCTCGACGTTTAATTGAAATCTTTTAATTAGTTTGATTTTCCAATCAAGTGGCCCAGAGACACGCACTGAGACACACCGGGGCCCACCCAACAGAGAGCTATGGTCTTGTTCTAACCCATTGTAGAAACGTTAAGCGAAACCCAATTAGTTGCAATGCCTTGGAGTATGCTTCGACATCGCTTCAGCTTCCATTATTCCATGTTGTTGAGCGCACGTCGATTGTCTGTCGATTACAAATACTATGCTGGCAGCCTCCCCCTCACATTGTTCTACGCAAGCCGCACCGTGGCATGCAAAAGCGCCTGTCTATTCCAGGTTGGCCCCTCTGCGCACTTTTGCCTTGCCCGTTGCGCAACATAATCATTATCCCTGGCTTAGCTGGAGTGGCGGTGCCAGGGCGCTGGCAAAGGATTTCGCATATTGATACCGCCAAAGTGAAAGCCAAATCCACATAATATCAATTTGCTTTCAACGTTCCGCCCTCGGCGTAAATAAACGACGTCAGACAGTTGATGCCGACATGAATCTTGCCCATTGTGCAGCTATAACTGTTTCCATGCCACGGCGATGGCGGTGTGGTGTAGGGTGTGAAATCTGAGCGATTTCCAGCGCTTGCCAGTTAAACTGACTCTGCGTATGTGGGGGCTTTACGTTGGATAAAGAAGGTGGGAGTGACAAGCGAGAAAACTTAAACTTTGAGAATTAATTATGGGACATCTCCTTGCAAGGCTCTTAATTTATGTGAGTACATACACAAATTAAGTCAGATCGTCAAGGATGATACCTTTTCGACTCATTTGATGTTTTTAAAAAATATAATTATTATTGAAAAATAAAAACAATTGAATTAATCGTACCCCATTTGGAGGAAATAAACAGTAGGCTAAACTGGAAAATTTGGTATACCGTTATCTATAAAGGAAATGTATTAAATAAAAAACCTATTTGAAAATTCATCAAATCCTTATAAAATTTGTATCCCATCCTTGTTCTGTTAGCGTTACACTCTCAGATGCATTTGGTTCTACTCTTAATTTCATTTAGAGAACTTTTCCCCGCATTAATATATGCATACATAGTACGAACTTCCTCTTCGGAACTACTTCTTATATCACCGCCTAATAACTACTTTCTCCAGCCACTAACTTTCTAACTTGGCCAAAACTTTCTCCACACTTCTATGCAAATGAAGCCAAGCATTTAACTTGCAGTCGTTATCCCAGCTCAAAGCCTTCCAGCCACTTAGAACTATCCATATTTTACATTAGCTGAACGCAGAAGGCCCCAATAAGCAGCTCCATGGGTTACCCCAAGATGTTGCGGCTCATCCACAGAAGCCAGCCCAAGGCGGTGAGAAAAACGCAACAAACCCGCTGACAAATCCATTATGAGCTTATGCCAAAAGCGTTGTGTAAACTTTTCACACGAATTGCCAGTTTCAGTTTTTCAGACAACGCGGTGCAATTATTTTAAATGCGCCGGCAACGCCACCAAACACAAACTAACCAGACTAGCAGATAAACAGGCGAGCAGACACGCCATACCAGGAGCAGGAGCCACCCCCGCCAGGACTCGGACGCAACCGCATCTGGAGCTGGCGATGGAGTCAAAGCCAAAGCCAAAGCCAAAAGCCCGCGACGTCGACGTACGTGCATAATTAATTCAGTGCATAAATTCAAGACGCTGCCTCGCCGGAAATGCGGAGCGGGCAACTCTATGAAATTATAAACTTTATCTGGCGACTGGCTTTTTGATGCGCCGATGCCGCCAGATGACTAACTGCACATGGCTTTAAATAAATTAAGAAGCCAAGTTAATGCGCTGCACAGATTACCCCAGTGGGTGCCCATTCGAAAAGGTAGCTCCTAGCTTTTAAGGAAGTCGGGCCTATGTAGAGCTGAGAAAGCTCTGAAAATATTTGACAGAATCAGCCCTAAGTTCAGACAGCATATGAACAAAAGGTTCTCGCCCTTCCTTTAACATTTTCTGTATAAATAGGAGAAAAAGCTGATCGACTTGTAGATACTGTGTAGCACACTGAATCACACCATATAGCGACCCCAAAGTACATTTCATGGTCTTTTACCCATAACTACGAATATTGAATAGAAGAAAGAAAAGCTTATCGACTGGGAGATACCCTGTTACACACTCATGCACCCTACATAAAGCACATTGCGTAACTTTAATTTCCTTTTTATACTCTTTATGCAGGATATATTTGGAAGAATAAAGAAAAATTCCTCATTTACTTGTAGATATCCTATAACATGATCGATTACATACATACGCATAGCTTTAACACACACAGCCTTCCTATATTATATTTACAGGGTATATTACATTTAATGAATGGAGTGAAAAAAGTTGATACACAAGCATATACCTTGTAAAACTTTTACTCCCACCATATAGAGCACTTAAAGTACATATTATGATATATGACCTACATTTCCTTAACTTTGTTGTTCCTCTATAATAAACTTGTAGATACCCTTTAACGCACTTATTCACACCATTAAGTACATATCATAATCTTTTACCCACCGTTGCATAACTTTAACATGCCGCTATCTCATTTCATAGTTACAGGGTATTTGAAAAAGAATGAAATGGTGCTAAAAACGATTTTAGCTGCTGTCGCCAGTTGCCATTTCAGCTGTGCCCATTCCTTGCTCTTCACATTCTGTTTTCAAGAGCTTTTGCTCTTTGCATTTTGGCATTGTCAGCAGACGGCGTCCTCCATATCCTTTGATGCCTGGCAGCAGGCTCAACTCAAGATTTCAGCTCCTGGTGCTGGTAATTGAAAACGCAAGTTTATTTCGCACTTAATCTAAGTGGGTTGGGTCGGGAGCGACGTGGGGCGGGGCTGAATCGGGTTACCAGCCAGTGTCGCACTTATTGCATTAAGCTGATTTTTCGGCAAGTTTGTAATTAGTAAAGTTTTGATTGTGCGTCGAGCTGGATTTCTTTCATATTTCTCACACTTCCAGCTTGCCTCAAATTGATTTCAGTCCATGGAAATTAACATAGGCCGCCTACTGGGCCAGCCATTTGGCAGCAGATGGGTGCACTTTGCATAAATACGAGTACAAGTGCCTGGCCTGCAGTTTCGAGTCGGAGCCTTCGAAAGCCGCTTTGCAGCTCATTGAGATGGCCTCCACTCGAGTGGAGGCCGCCTCACATGTGGCTCCGGTCAGGAAGTGCATAAATTGTGCAAAAAACTCTGGACTGGCGTCTGCAACTGGCCAAGTAAGTAGCTTAGCGTCAGGTTTCAATGGCCAGGAGCACAAAAATAGATGGCAAGAAGTGCGCACTTCATCGATCGAACTGCACCTAGAACTATTCAAAATTTGTTCGTGCGAAAAACGATAAGCATTGAAAGTGTGTAAAGGTGTGGCAAATTCATATGAGCTTTTTCCACGTCCGGCATTTACAGTCCATTAAAAAATGCAAATCACAATGGGTGGCATTAAAGTTTCCCGCCATGAAAAAAAATAGAAAAAAGTACAGAAGCTTCTCCAGTGCGAACAATTGCCAGCGACAATTGCTGTAGTCACGTCGAGCTCAAAAACATCAGCGTGACATGAGAATTCTAAAAAAAATATAGATGTGACCTGGACAATAGGCACTCCTGCATCGAATTTGATTGGAAATGCGTTCATATCCGGCTAACGCGGCATCCGGTGCGAGCCGCGGCCGCACAAAATGAAACTCTGCAGGCGCGAGGGGCCAGCAGGTGTTTGCCAGTTTGTCAGTTCGTGCCCAATGATTGATTCTGGCCCAGCTGCAAAACAAACTAATAAGCCCCGCTGGCAGTCGGCTTGGCAGGTTGGCGACAGCTTTTTATTGTCGTGCAACAATGCGTAGGTGTTTTTGCAACTGCAGCCACACATGCCACACACGCACACCCACAAATAAGCACCCATGTAGCCATGTCTGTGTCTGTTTGGATCTTAAGCGCACAACAATGCTGCTTGTACGCATGAACAGCTCGAAAACAGGATCAAAGTTGCTATGGTGCACGCCGCTTGCTTTGGTTCACACGTTTTTTGCCCATCGGAATGCAATACAATAAATATAATATAATTTACACCTGTAAAATACAGTCACACGCCTGGGCATTTGCCTAATAACTGTGCAACAAATCTCCCCCAAAAGCAATGCAAGATTCACTTATACAGAATTCAAAGAGTAATCGCTAGTTTGCTTATAAAAAAATAAAATTACCAACGCAACTATAACATTAACTATGGCAACCTTAGCTCTCTAATCGAAATTTTCCTATTAAATTATTCAAAACATAAAAATTACAAAATATTTTAGGTAAATGATAAAAAAAATAATTTTAACTTGAAAATAACGTCAGGTTTTGTTTAGCGCCATCTTTCGCTTCTTTTTTTTTGTGAACAAGCGACTAGCCCTGCTTACCACAAAATCCATACTGCTTGTAAGCAGTGTATACGCGCAGAATTCAGAAAGCAGTTGAAATTTTCGTAACACAAGCTGATTGCTATGTAATACAATATTTGAAAAATATAAATATAAAGTCCGTTACAAATCTTAGGCTAAATAAAAAAGTCAAAACTGACTGGATGAAATATAAGCGAAAGCAATTACAATACCCGACTACAAAAAAAACAAGCCTGTAATTATCCTACATAAATCGATAAATTTTCATCGACATACCATTGGAAGCTATATGAAAAGCTCAAACCAGGACATGCGCAGAACATCCGAAGCTGACTTTAGGCACAACAACAAACAACCGCGAAGAACAGTCGAAACCAATGCAAAGCACATTGGGCCATGCTTAACGCGCACAGAAAAGGCGCGAACCTGAACGGACGACAGAAGCAAATCTGATACCGAAAAACTGAAGTAATGGCATAACTGGATGGGCATAATTTGTGCAAAAGGCCCTTGATGAATGCCTGCGCGTAGCTAACGAGCAGCGCAAGGGGTTGTCAGCACAAGAACGTATAATTTGAAGTACGCAAAAAGTATTCAGAGCCAACCAAATAACATGAGAACAAACAACAACGTGGCTTGGCAAAGCTCAGACGTCGACCTTTTTTGAATTTTGTTTTTTTTTTTTTTTGAAGTCTAAGAACTGCGAGCTTCTTGCTCCTATGTCCTCTTATCAGAGCTTGTTGCTGGAATTCGCGTTCTGGTTCCGGTTCTCTGATGCTGTATCCATGCGCTGGCTTTCAGTACACTCTGAACTGTGGCCACGACAAGGAAAATCGTTTTGAAGCTCTTTTGTTGAAAAAATTTACAAATAAAAAACCTAACAAGCTTGTTGACTATGCTCGATTGGCAGTAAAGTGTTAAAAGAAGCGTGCAAATATTAACTTTAAAAAACAAAATAGTTTATTTAATAATATACACAATTGAAAGATGAAAGTGTTTTTGCTATAAATATGCTGGGGAGACCTTGACATTGAGCAGTAAAAGTGGGACAAAGAAAAACGCGCATTCAACGAAAATTAATTAATTAGGAATTTAACGTAAGTTTTCATTAGAGAAACCTCAACAATAACAAGCCTTCGAATAGGTCAGTAAGCTTGGCAAGAACTTTGCCCTTCTGACACACTGCAAAGTTATTTTTGGCTGCAAAGATGGACGCGAAAAAAAACACGCCCCCCAACAATGTCAGAGTTACGCCTCAGTACGCGTGTCTGACGTCACAGCCCATACACACAACCTCTCAGCTAGGTGGTATATCAATTTGTGTCCAGCAGAACGTCACACAGTTTGTCACTTTCAGACGCTTTGGCGCCAAGACATATCTCATTATATAAAATAATTTGAATTTTATTATCTTTACTCTAGTCAGAAGTCTGATGCAATGCGCGCAAATGATATGGTCAGCCTCGGTGCGAAACCTGAGATGCTACTAACAATTGCTTGATTTGCTAACCACACGAAGCTTTGCGCAAAACCTTGGGCTTAGTATTAATCGTTTAATTAATGTACATTCAATATACCCTGCACCCTGCAGGGTGTGTTACCATTGATCGAATTATGCGTATGCGTATCGTATTCGGGCAGCCCCAAGAGCTTATAAAGAGACTTGCACAAACAGACATACACACACTTAAACAAATGTATCTTCTGACAAGGATAAGCATCTAATTTATTGGCACTTGCAAAGTGCAAAGCGCATTGCAAAGAAACAAAATTTAACAAACGCGCTTAAAAAAGGTTTGGTAACGTCTCGTATTTGCATTTTTGAAGATATCACAGGTTAAGTCATATATAAGATTTTGCGTAATTAAAAATAACGTTTAATATTTAGATCAATGAACAGATTGGTCGAACAGGCTGTAATTGGAAGTACTTTTATATGTATAATGAATCCAGATTTTTAAACACGTTACAAATTTAATCAAACAGCGAGGAAGATATTCGCAATATTCCTTCTTAGCAAATACTCAGAGTATTTATCTATGTCGCACTATAAATTATAAGAATTCTAATATATGTATTAAACTGTCTGGTGAATAAATTCATATAGTAGTGAGGTTCCACAAACTAATTCATTTTTTATTAGTTAGTTATGTTAAACATTCATAAAAATTATTAAATATCAAAATTATAAAATTTTATAAGAAGATTAGAGGCAATGGCAATATCTGCTATGCTACTTTCAAGCGAATTTTATATTCATTAGACTAGTTTAGAATTTTTTGTTTATATTTAGATGTCATTTATCTTAATCAGAGCTTGTTACTAATTCTGTTTGCCATTCGAACCAAATCCCTGCCTTAAGCTTTGTATCCACGAACTCTTCCAAACCCATTTATGTATTCAGGTTCTATTAAACCAGTTATCCTTATGGTAATTAAATAAACAAACAGATATATTTAAATTTGTTGTCACGCTTCTCGACAAAGCTTTAAAATCACAAACGTCACACTCCAGGGAATCTGAAGCATCTGGCAAATGGAAATTGATTTGCATACAGCATCGATATCAAAATAAACAAACCATATTGTATATCAATTGCTAAATAAGTGTACCGCTCTAAAAATTCCTCATATCACGGCAACAAATTGGAATTCCAATTTAATTCACTGACTTTGCATAAATTAAACGACTTTTAAAGTATGTACCTTAATTCAATGACGTTTTGGGCGAACCGTAAATTGTTGTTTATTTAAGTGACTAATAAACCTGAGATTGAGCAAGAAACATCAAACATTTTGAGCTTTCTGTATATAGAACATAAGAACCTGTAAGCAGCTGTAAGTTTGAGTGTAGATATACCCTCTGGCTGAGATTGCAGAGATCTGCAGCATGCTGGTCAATAAACTTGCAGAGCTCAGTGTAATATAAATCTGCGCCAGTTTAATCAGGTTTGAATGAAGCTAATAGTAATATAATTTTATATAAATTCTACAAAGAGCAGTAAATTGCGTGGGCTATTTTGAACTTATTAGAGAAATTGCAAACGATTTTGTTCACTTCATTGTGACAATCGAGACGGACAACTTTGTATCGAGGTAGCTGGGTAGACAGACGTTGCCGCAAGTGCGGATACATTCAATTATAGGGTAACTCAAGCGACAGAGTGTGGGATTTAAATGTGCGCGCAAAAAATCTGTGAGAGGTTGCCATCAAATTTGCATAGGCTAAGCGAATGACAACGCGTTAAAGATACATTCACGTACTTATTGTGTGTGCATCTAATGCGCAAGATACTTTGGTATCTTGTAGTGGCAAACGTACTGCAGCTCATACAGTTGAACAGGGACAGCAATGTCCGAATGTGTGGCTCTTCATCTTTTTAATATTTTCGAGTGCCGAAAGATAAACTATCTAACACGTATGTATGTGGAGAGCGTCATGGCAAAAGTACATCATTCTGCTAATTAGAGTTGCGTACAATTATCGTTAGATAAAAATGACGCGTACTTTTTCCGCCTTGCTGGAGAATATGTACAACAATTAAGAGAAAAAACGATGCGAGAATACGGTGAAACACAAAACCAAAAAAACACAAAATATATATATATAACGAAACAAGAAAAATAAACTACAACTTTTGTTACGGCAACAACAGAGATTCTGATGAAAGCCAAATACACGAAGAAATGCGGCAATCGCCGCGTCAAAAACTCGTTTTCGGTTCAAAATTATAAATTCAAAAATGCCGGTTAGAAACGAACGAGCCCTCCACAGAGCCGCCAACCTCCGACATGTTCGATGTAGCGCAGCAGCACAGCGAGCTTTGCCGACAGACCTCGAAGCTTGAGCTGAGGGCAGAGCTTTATCAGCGGGTAGGTGATGCCCAATGCCAACCAGGCCGAGCACACACTCTGGCTGAGATTGCGCCGCAAAGATGCCGTGGAGCAGCCAACGCTCTTTTCAGTCTGCTCTATTCGTTGGCTGCGTGCGGTTTCAGTTCTCGTCGTACTTGGCAACATTCGACGGATTTTTGTGGCGCGAAATATTGTATTTGCTTTTGAGAAGGTAGCTAACACAATAAATATCAGAAAATGTTTTAACAACTGTGTGTAATCTTGGCCAGAATTAACGCAGAAAGACATTGTTTATTCATTGCCCGTTCTTTTGTTTTGTGCTTTACACAGAAAAGGAAAATAACACAGCATTTTTTCGCTTAAAATTTATCTACATCGCTTAATTTGGACAACGCATTAAAGCCTATCAAAAAACAACTTAAAATTTCAATATTCAAACAAGTGTCTCAAGAGTAATAAATTTATACAAATAACAATTTACACCTCTAAGCCAAACAAAATTCACTCAATTATAAGGTTTAAGCAATTATCGCTCAAGAAGAGGTTCTTTTTTTTTTTTTTAATGCAACCAGTTTACAGTTTGCATTATAAAAGGAGAAAAGCAAATTTGTCGTAATTTTGATAATTACTTTATTAGTCAGCCGAATGTGTGAAAATCTACAATACAGTACAGTATGTATACAGCACCTGCCTGGGAAAAAAAAATGATAGCCGAACTGTGGAACACACATGAATACTGCATATAAGCAAATAGATAGCTACAAAAAAACTATATTGTATGTTGTTTACGGTATCAAAATTAATGGATTTTGTGTGCTATTTAATGCGTACACAATTTGGGCGGCATTCTAATACACATAGCCTGATGAATCAATACGCTATTGTTGTGATTTTGGGCTAAATTAGGGCCAGGTTAATGGCTGCGAACAGAGTGAAAGGCTAGCTACATAGAAGAGACAATTGTTGGAGTCATATGTAGTGCATTTATCTAATGGCTTACTAAATGCCAATTATAATTGCCTTTCACACGCTCGAATTGCGCAAACTCGTGACTAAGAAATGTTGTAAATTTCATAGTAATTCTCTGATATTATAGTATTTGCAAATTTCCGCATAGTTGCCAACGTCGGTAATCGAGAAAACCCCCAATTACAAATTGAAATCCCAATCAACAATTTGCTTAAAGTGCTCAATTTGATTGCCTCACAAATGGAGTCAAAATTTGGACAAAGCTTTTTTTTTTTTTGGCGGGCTATAACTTTTTACACTCCGTTCAAGTTGGCCGCTCAACTGTGAAGCGAAAAGAAAACCTTCAGATGGGTAATTAGCAGCTGAAGCTATTACCAAGAGAACGTACTTTTGGATACCCTGTAGTCAGATTTCAAGAGATCAGGAATTTTATATAATGTGTAAATTATAATGCCCTGCACTAGCAGATCATTAGTTAATTCACCTGCTCGTTTTAACTGTCGCACAATAGTTAATTCACATCTGTTGTTTTTCTCGCTTTAATTTAATGCTAATTTATGCAAAGCGTGTGCCCAGTGCCGGTTCTTGCTTTGGAGGAAGTACCTGGCTATATACATATATACTATACACATATTGTATAAAAACAACATTGTGACCTAATCAGAGCTAAAAGAGTAGGGGAAGAGAGAGTATGACGTGAGCGGTGCCCAATAGTTCGTTGTTTGCTTTCCACAGCCTTGAACTGCTTGAGGAGGAAATTGTGTTTGGATAGTATATTTTATGGGCCGACACGCGCATCCAGTGTCAACAATCAATCTGGGGCTCTGTCAAACTTTATATAGCATTTTATTTAATGAAAATTTTCGTGGTTTAACGAACTCGTTGAAATCTCATCGTCTTGTGTTTCCTCATCGTGTGTCCGAACTGAACCGTAGCTGATAATGAGGTCGATAATAATCAAAAGGTACATGTGCGCAGGGCTATACAAATGTCTGCTGTCGACTTAAGTATTGCAGAAAGGTTTAAGAACTGGAATACGATACGAGTAATTTAAAAGTAAAGTGCAAAATGTGGAGCAAATAATTTGCCTTTTAGTGGCCAATGAACTTTGATTGCCTTTCACTCACAAACATAAGAAGGAAAAATATAATAACAAGCACAAAGTCGTGCCGTTTCAAGTCAGATTTCCAGCTTAAGATTATGAAGCTGGTAGAATAAAAATTATTTAGCTGAGCTAGGCATATAAAAAACTTTAATTGACTAGTCTAAGGCAAATACTACCCAATTAATTAACATGAATCTCAGCTCTTGTAGCTGTTGTGCAAACAATTAGCAAAGTAATGAAAAAACGGCAACGGCCTCAAGAGACTCTTGAATAATTAGTTGCATTATACGAAGAAGTTGATAAAGAGACAGCCATACATATGCTATCTGAAAGACTACGTGTTATGCTGAACAGCTGCTAAAAATAGTCCAGAATATATAAAAACCATATAAATGATATTCTAAGCAACAAAATGGAAATATTATATATATCTATAAATGAAATATTTAACGATATTATCCTAATCTAATCAGATTATATCATAAGATAACTTGATCTTTATCTAATTTGAACTAATCATAATCTTACCCGAATCATAATAACTTGTACCCTTATACTTAATCTGTGCAAAGGACAAATAATTCAATTCAAATGCGGCATTTCTTAAGATTTAACCAACATTTTGTAAACTAACCTTGTCTTTAATGTTATTTTTTCAGGCAGCTTCTTGAGATTTGACAGCTGCAAGCATGGAAACGGAGTCGCTCAATCGCAAGAACTCCTCACGCAAGAGCTCCATTGTGAATGGCAATGGAGATGCATCCGCCAAGCTGACAAATGGCGACGATGGTGCAGGGGATGGAGGTGCTGGTGGCGGCGAGGTGACACTCAAAGCCAAAATGAGCTTATTGAATGGCTGCACCGTCATTGTGGGCTCAATCATTGGCTCCGGCATCTTTGTCTCGCCCACGGGTGTGCTGATGTACACGGGCAGCGTTAATTTGGCGTTGATTGTGTGGGTCATATCCGGACTCTTCTCAATGGTGAGTGTTAAGCGTGTATAAGTGCACGGGGGGTCAGCGACTTATAAATATGGATTAAGTGATATGCAAATGGGCCAACAGGCAGGTAGCTGACACCTGTTGAGGGCTCGAATTGATGATTGCATGCGGCAGTAAACAGATGTGCTTCGATGTGAGGCAAAGACAACGAATGGAAATGCGCGTGCCAATGTAAAGCTGTCAAAAGGACCAACACTCAATTAGAAATGCTGGCAGCGTTTTCTGTTTTAATGAAATTATTGAAATTTCTTGCATTCCCCACACACACACTTACACGCACACACGCGCACACACGCACACCCACGCAGGCCAGACACGCCCTTGTCAAAAGCACGCGCTGCTATTCAATAAAAAATTGCGTATACGCTGCGTGGTCGCTGGCAGTCGACTTGCGGAAATGACAGCCACTTTGGGGTTGAAAGAACCATATTGCTTTTAGAATGTTTTAAATTCTGAATTCTCTGCACTCGTTCAATTCTCTCATCAATATTGATTTAGGTGGGCGCCTACTGTTACGCCGAGCTGGGCACCATGATAACCAAATCTGGAGCTGATTATGCGTACATTATGGAAACGTTTGGACCTTTCATGGCGTTCATACGACTGTGGATCGAGTGCATGATTGTGCGTCCCTGCTCGCAGGCCATTGTGGCTCTAACATTTAGCACCTACGTTCTCAAGCCCTTCTTTCCGGAATGCACACCACCCGAGGATGCATCTCGACTGCTCGCCGTTTGCTGCATACGTGAGTACCAAAGAGAAATACAACTATTTTGTTGCCGGGTATCAGTGCACTCGCAAATGCTGCGTACTTGAACTATAGATTAGACCCAAATCAAACAGATCCCCTGAGAACAGAGTAAATACTCATACGAATGCGAAAAGTGTTTGACTTTGGCTTATCAGCAGCTGGAACCGAGGCGGGAGGTGCTTTGATTTCCGTTTTATTTATTATTTTCGTTGTTGTTTTGTGTAAACAGACTAAATAAACATCATAAAAATCAATCACTATATATACTGTGATGTGAAGGCTGACGAAGATCGATAGAAAATGCTATTAGATTAGCATAAATATATATTCTAAGCTCATTTTATGGCTCATGGAGCAGAGAAGAACTAGGAACTTTTCTAATTTGTACACACTCGTGGAGAATATAGATCGTAAGCTCCATAGACACACTTAGGGATGCATATAGGCTACCATTCGATGATTTGATATTCCCAATCTGTCCCTAAGTAAACGTTATTTATAATTATTTGACGGAACGGAACATGTGTACATATAGCGGTAACTAAAATTTAGTATCTGGAAGGGCATTTATTCTTCGACATCTCAAAGTTAGTTCTTTCAACTTTTGTTTATTCCTCTGCCCAAATGTCAAGGCATAAGTCAGGCACGTACTGGGGGACTGACTGACTGATCGTTTTTATACTTATTTAATATTGATTCAATAATGCGGACATCTACGCGCTGCAGCTATAAAAACTCAATGTCTTTACATTGTGTAAATCCTCAGTTTATTACATCATCCGCATAGTTCATGCCATCTTTAAATCTCTTGCAATATATTGAAGTTCCTTTGTTTCCATTATTTTGTACAGTGGTGCTAACATTAATCAATTGCTGGGACGTTAAATGGGCCACCGCTGTGCAGGATATTTTTACATATGCAAAAGTAAGTTAAATGGGATTTGCAATTTAAAGTCAGAGATTACAACAGAGCCAGGACATTGGCATTTGCAGCTGTTCGCCCTGTTTATTATTATTGCCACGGGCATGTACCAGCTATATATGGGCAATGTGAAGTACTTTACGTTCGATAATAGCGACACGCGGGTTACATCCTTGGCATTGTCCTTCTACTCGGGCCTGTTCGCGTACAATGGCTGGTAAGCGCTAAGCCGCTTTGTCTGTTCGCATGTTTGGTTGGTCTAATTGGATTTGTTCTGCCTGACAGGAATTACTTGAACTTTATCATTGAGGAGCTGAAGGATCCCGTCAAAAATCTGCCGCGTGCCATTGCCATCAGCTGCACGCTTGTCACCGTTGTCTATGTCATGGCCAATGTATCCTTCTACTCAATTCTCTCGCCGGAGGAGGTATTAGGTTCCTCAGCTGTGGCTGTTACCTATGCGGAGCGAGCCTTTGGCATGCTGGCCTGGACCATACCAGGTGGGTGGATATTAAAGAGGGAATGACAGGTAATTGAATTTTACGAATTTTTTCTTATTTATTTTGCATAGTATTTGTGGCACTGTCCACATTTGGGGCCGTCAATGGCATTTTGCTCACCTCCTCGCGCCTGTTCTACGCTGGCGCCAACGAGGGTCAGATGCCAGAGATTTTAACCATGATTCAAATTCAACGATTTACACCCACGCCCGCTGTGCTGGCCATGGCTCTGTTGTCCATGCTGTACCTCACGGTATCCGACATATTTGCGCTTATCAACTATGTGGGCTTTGCGACTTGGGTAAGTTCTGTTAATCATATATTTCTATGAATCAGCTCACATTTGATTTTCCATATAGTTGAGCATTGGCGTTGCGGTTCTCTGCCTACCCTGGCTGCGCTGGGCTCAGCCCAATTTGCCACGCCCCATTCGCGTGCCCTTGGTATTCCCCGTTGTATATCTGATTGCCACCATATTCGTTACTGTTGTGCCCATGTATGCCAGTCCCGTGGAGACGGGCTATGGCATACTCATGATACTGTCCAGCATTCCCGTCTATTTGGTATTCATTGCCTGGAAGAATAAGCCGATTTGGTTCCAGAAATCCATGGGTAAGTTGTTTGCCGTGAACAGACACTGAATTGGCCAGCTGCTTCCTTATCATGTGCTCACCAAAACTGTTTTGCAATACCGTTTCATATATGATTTATGCTGTGCTCCCGTACCTTGCAATTCTTCTAGGCGGACTTACACAAGTACTACAGAAACTGATGATGGTTGTGCGTCCCAAAGCGGCGTCAAAGGTTTTTAAGTTTGTTCCTTACCTTAGTTTTCCTAAGTTTATTTCAAACACGCGACTAACACGCTCACACACTTGCCTGCCCTTTGCACTCTCTACTAACCCCTTTTTATGTTTCTTTAACACTTTTAGACGTATGTCAAATTACTTTTTTATTCATAGTAGCGCACTTAAGTAGAACTTGGCGGTTCTTAAGTTCATAACTAATGCACTTATCGTTCTTATACTTTGCAGTAGGCCTCACACACTTCCTACAAAAGCTGCTCATGGTACTCGGCAAGCAAAAGAAACCAGCTCAGGTGTAGAGATTAGTGGATGGATAATAGCGGTTCATCTGTTGCCAGAGACTACTCAGAAATTATTAAGCACGTGGATATATCATGTTAGCCAACAGCAAATGATAGCATTTAATATTTAAAATTGCATAAACAAATTTCAAAAATGAAAGCAAGCTTTTGTGTATACACTAAATTCCAGAACTTGGCGCGATTTGAACGACGACAATTTGCAAACTTAAAGCGCGCCCAGCTCAGCAATAAAACTACGAATAGATATATTTTTATATATGTTTTAAGTTAAAACTAAGCCCAGTGCAGCATGTTTCATTTTTTCAGCTCACAATTTTTAACTAACACAAAGCTTTGGACTCTATTTTCAAAGACTGTGGAAAACAAATGGAAATTACAAGGGAAAGCAAAACAGAAGTTGTCCAAAGCTTAATGTTACTTGAAATTTACAGATAAGAGTACAACAAATCTCTATAAACAATATATTCACAGTCGGTTGAAGAGCTCAAAAACTACAAAACGGCATAAACAACCCTCTGTAAATATATATAAATGTAATACTCTTGCAGATACGTACATATATCTTATGTAGAAAACCGTTTTAATAGCCAACAAATAATTTGCATCATAAAAAAAGCAATAAGAGTTATCAATGTTTTCTTGGCAGCGCTTTTTAAAAATGTTAATTAAAATATAGTTTAGAAATTAGTACGACATACTCAGAAACATATAAAAGCATTGTATTTTAGGTTGAACTACGAAAAAATTATATTTATTTTTTTTTTATAGGATTTTTAGTAGTTTTTCTTAAGTTAAGTTTCGAAAAGTTGTTTGGTTTCGTAAAGTTGTTTGGTGTCGAAAATTGATATTTAATTTGGTTTGAGAAATACATGTGTATTTATTAGATTTGCCAACTGCCAACTATAGTTTAAAAAACTATACAAATCCAGATGAAATCCAGTTACCTTTTACACTTACTACAATAGAGAACATCGCAAATCGCACATATCCAACTGACAAACTGTTCAAAACATTGCCAAGATGCAAAACATATTTAACAATATACTTATTGAATTGTTGATTAAGATTTATTACAATTTTCTGCATTAATCCATTGTTTAAATGTTGCTTTGAGTGCTTTTAGCATAACAAAATGGCAGAGTACCTCAACCATATAAGGTATATCCTGCATGTAGGCATATACTATATAATTAATATTGAATTATGTAACTGTTACACGTTGTATTTGGCATATTAACTGTTTGTTAGCCTGAAGCCGCAGCTAAATAAAGCTGCTTAACTACTATTATGGAACATATTGTTGACAATAATATTGCAATTTATATAAATGTGTGTATATATATAAATGTATTTTATGTATATTATATATTATATTATATGTATGCTCGTCGAAACAACAAATATTTCGTGTTTCTCATTACAAAAAATATATATTTAACTTATATGAAATGAAAGAGACAAATTCCAAAAACTGATATTAAAGTTATTTCGAAGTTTTGCGCAGGGTTCACAGCTTTTTGACTGATTGCTGCATAGAAATCATTTGGAAGAATATTTTGATCTAGGCAGTAAGCAGGCAATTGTATGATTCCCAACCAAAATATCAGAACTCTGGTGTTTTATATCCGGTCTCTGTGCTCCCGTAAATTTGATATTTCCTGTTGTTGCAGCGTCTCCTCCGCATTAAGAAGCTCGTAGTTCTTGGTGCTCATATAAGTCGACAAGGTGGGCGCAAAGTTGGACTTATTGACCTCCTTTTCCAATTGGCGAAATCGCTTAAGTGCCTCTATATAATTAGCCGATGCCGCCAGATCTCTTGAGCTATTCTTTAGCAGCACGCCCTGGGCATCGCCGCCGCTTTTGTCAGTCAGGATGCGGTAGGAGTTCAGCTGCTTACAGAGTTTCAAAAATTTTTGGCGATACTGGACATTGTAGTGGCGTTCCATGCAGACCTTAACTTCGTTATACTTGGTGTCAATGCGATGATACCAGGCGGCAAGTTTACTGTAGTCCTCATGGGAGAGGCTCACCGGACGATAACGGAGCGACATGCTGGCCAAGTTCCGTTGAGAGTATTTCCTAATCGGATCTAGTGACTGGTTGCTGCTGCTGCTTATCCTTGTTCTGCTGTGTAGCGATGTCTTGGATTCGATGGATTTTGCCTGGAGTTCCATCTTGCTGTGCGTAGCGCCAATGCTCATACAGACCATGTCCGCCAGCTGCAGAAACTTGTGCATCTCCCGTGTGCACTCCTTATCCAGAGGCATTTCACACAGCACCAAGGTAAAGATGGGTCGCTTGGCATCAAACGATTCCTTGATGCAGTCGGTGAGCAGCGTACTCTTGCTGCGCTTACCGGTGGGCAGCGCCTTGAAGAAGTTGGTAATATCCGTCCGGCCATTGCAGTCAAAGATATCGAATATAGATAGATGCACCTTGTGCTGCTTATGGACGCCTTCACTGAGCACAAATTCCACATTGATGTGGTCGTCGCCAGTGCCGCGTCCACGCAGCACAGCATATTCGTTGTGCAGCCATTGGAACATCTCGCGCGTTGTCTGCATATTACGTTTGCTTGACTGCATCTTACCCCGATGCGACCACAACAGCATGTTGACCATATCGAATTTGCGCACATCATAGTACTCCACATTGATACCAATGACTTGGTAGGGCAGCTTTAGCAGAATCTTGTCCAAGTCCGATACCAATAGATGCGTCAGAAGCTTAAGATTATGTGAACGACGAGGCGTCAACCTCAGGAGACATCCGTGACGATGATTCCGAATCATTTGATCCACAAGCCCGTTCAGCTCGCAGCGCACATGTCGATCTTCCTCATAGCCAACAGCGTCAAACTGCAGCTGTTGATAATAGTGCGGCGTCGGCGCCTTGGCCGCTTCCGTACCGCTCTTGGAGCGTAGGAGCAATGTGGTCTTGTCCAGTAACTTGACGTCGCTATCGATTGGTGTCTCCTTGCTGCTGTTGGCTGACTTGTGCATTGTGTCTGTGAGGGACACAACAACGCGATGGACCTTGTCACACATGACGGGAGGGAACTCTCTTGTTTCTGTTTTTGGGCTGTTTGTGAGAGGTAATATCTTTTACATAAAATTTTGATAAAAGTTTACACAATTTTATTTCAAGTCGAAAATGGCATCTGAACTAATAAAACAAATACAGTTTGCTTTTTTGAAATGTATAACTAAAACAAGGTTAACATCAAAGTTTCAAACTAGAGATTCACACAAGAGTTTCCTCTATAATAAATGCTAAGATATACAACAACTATTATTAATAGGCACACATGAGCGTTTACATAAAATTAAAAATACATGTAAGCAATGCAAAATATTTAACGGTGAAATAAAATAAAATAATAATACTAATTTTGAATATTGTTCACCAATAGGTTTCTTAATTGTACAAGTTTAGCCTCGGATGCGAGCAGAGTAGCAACAAAGCCGGTACGTTCTTTTAATAGTTGGCAGTGGGTGCGCTTCAACTGCTGCTCGTGCTGCACATACGCCAGGAGCTGGTCATGAAGTAATTGAAAACGTTCATTCATCTCCTGGTGGCAGAGCTCAAGCTCTTTCAATTGGACCAGAGCATCAGTGGTTGGCATGACAACTGTTGGCGACATGTGGACCTGGGAAAGGGTACAAGAGAAGTAACAAAGAGTGTATGCTATATACTTGATTTACTCACAGTTTCCACTCGCTCCTGAATAGCGTCACGTTGCTCTGTGGCCAAATGCGCTAAGCCGAGCAGCTGCACATTTTTGCAATTCACCTGGCTGCCAGTGACCAGGACATGGCACAACATCAGCATATATAATGATTTGCCGGTATTCTCTTCAGCCGCTTGGCGCATATAGGTAGTCAATTCCGTGACTGAGAGCGCAGCCGTGAGAAGATCATTGCTTAAATAGCAGCGAAGGCCACACAGCGTGCCCAAGCACATCTCCTCCATGGCCACAAGCAGAATGTGAAATTTGACGCTAAAGCGACTGCCCTGCTCCTCACGTGTCAGCACATAATGCACCTCCAGAGCCTCATGTCCTGTGGCCAAAGCAGTGCGCATGCGATACTCATTCAACAGCCAGCTCATCAAATGCTTCATATCGCTGAAATTGCTCTGCGTGTCCAGACTACTTGAACTGGTGCCTTCGACCACATGCCTGTAGCGAACAGCGCAGCCTATCAGTTGCAACGATTCCTGCTGCAATTTCACATTGATCTGGACGATGAGCGTATCGACGAGAAACATCAAATGATAGCCACGCTCAGCAGCCAGATGCATGAGCAGGCAATCTCTTTGATCTACTAACAGAGTATGCAGCAATGCTTTCAGTTCACGTTCCTTGTGCTCCTCATTCCTCTGCGCACAGAGCATATCGAAGCGCAGCTTCTGCGCAACAAGCACATGAGGTTTGGAAGCGTTTTGGCAGCACAAGAGTCTTAAGGTTTTATCATCCGATACGCTCACTTCGCCGCCATATTGAAAAGTGTCTTTTTTGATGGCAGCACCTGTTTGTATTTCGCCAGAGTTTTGGTTTAGATAAACAATAACGCGTGTCTGTACCATAATGATTAGTTAATAATTTCGCACTAATCAAACACCAGTTCTAAAACGTACAAAAATGAACTTCACAAACGAAACGCACATTTGGAAGCAAGGCACCGTTACTTTTGCAAGCTGTAAGTGTGACCGTCTTTTCAATAATGAAAAATCCCGAAAAGCAGAACACACCTGGTATCGATGTTACTGGAACAGCGGATGTTAAGAGCCAAACAAGTAATGTTAAGTGTTATACGACTAGCAAACTACGCACACAAAACGCAAGTGAAAAATTGTAATGAAAAGAGCAACAAGTGGCAATTTTTAGCAATAAAACTGCCACTAGCAATAAAATAAATTAAGTTAGCACAATCTTCACGTAAAGACAACCCACAAAGCGATGCAGAAGATCACGAATAATGAAACAGCTGCCATCGCAGAAAAAACACGCCGGCTGCAGCATTCATAACAAAAAACACACACGCACACATACACACGTAGATACACCAACAACAAGCAGCGAGACTTCAGCATTTTTGCACTGCAAGCGAGCAGTGTTTGAGGGTTTTTTATTAAAATTTAATGAACAAATTTACAGTTAAATGGCAGCGAAAGAATCATTTCGCGAAAGACAGACGGAGGAATTGGAAGTTATAAAGGCAAGTTTTATTTATACGAACCTACTTGCAAGATGATGAAATGAACGTTTGCTATTTGTAGTCCATATTCGGCGCCGATGTGGAGGATCTGAGACCGCAAAGCAGTGCCTCGCAATGGAAGCCTACAGACATACGCATACTTCTAACCCCACTGCGAGACTCCTCCAATGGCCTGCCACAAGCCTATGTTTGTACCAAGCTACATGTGACATGTCCCTCCAAGTATCCAAAGCTGTTAGTCGGCCTATATTGGTGTGCCACAATTAGCTAATACGCGGTTTTTTTTTTTGCAGTGCCCCCAAAATAGTACTCGAGGAGTCAAAGGGCATATCGGATCAGTTGCTGGAGGCTCTGCTCGCCCAGCTGCATGCTCAATCTCAGGAGCTGCGCGGCGAGGTAATGATTTACGAGCTGGCACAGACCGTTCAGGCATTTTTGCTGCAGCACAACAAACCACCGAAGGGTTCATTCTATGACGAAATGCTACAGGCTAAGCAAAAGCGTGAACAGGAGCTATTGGATATACAGAAGCGAAAGGAAACTCTAGAGCGGCAGACGCTCATGGACGAGGTGGAGCGTCGCAAAGAGATGTTTAAAACGGAAGCCAAGCGACGCGGCGAGCCACGACGCAGCATGAGCGAGTCCAACAATCGCCATCCCAGCTCCTCGGAAAGTTCTGAGAGCTCCTCGCCCTACTATCGCGGACACACATATCCAAACAAGTGTCTGGATCATCGAAATACAGAAATGCTCTCCTTTTACAAGGTGGGCAGGCAAATCCAACGCGGCTGTTGCTTGGGTAACTACTACTCTTGTCTTCATTGTTTTGTAGCTTATGTATTTCCACTTCCAGGTCATTCGCAGCGCGGCTGCATTGCCTACACTGGCGTCGATATGCACTCTGGCCAGCTGCTTTACTTAACCGAGTGGAATATCAAGTACTCGCAACTAGAGCAGCCCTGTGCTGGCAATGGAAAATGCCACTGGAGTGCCGAGTCCAAGTGTGTCGGCAACCATCGTGTGGATGAGCTGATAGCCTCCATAGAGAAACAGGTCGCAACTCTGGCACAGTTGCAGCACAAGAATCTCATTCAATACGAGTGCGTGCTCTGCATTAAACGGAAGGAGGGCTTACTGGTCTATCTGGTGCAGGATTTTTTACTGGGTACTAGCGTTTTCAGCATCTCCTCGACGCTGGGCTGGTGTATGGATGGTGCGCGCATGGTGGCACGTGGCGTGCTGGAAGCTCTGGTGTTCTTGCACAACAAGGGCGTCTCGCACAGCCACCTGCTCGACAGCACCGTATTTATGGACAATGCTGGTAACATACGCTGTACAGATTTCTCGCTGGTGCCAAATTTGCTGGAGTTGACTGGAGGCGCTGGCCAAAGCAGCAACCGCGGCGATCTACCAGCATTGGGCGCACTCGTAGAGGCACTGATGCCCACCCACAGCTATGAAATGCGAGAATTTGTGGACAAGTAAGTACAGCTAGTATATGCGAATAGCAAACATCAACTGTAAATGGTTTTATACATTTAATTCCGTTACAGATGCCATTCTGATCGCACACTGTCCGCCTCGGAGCTGCTGGAGCATCCCTTTCTGCGTTTATATGTGGACAATGCGCAACAGAACTTGACGCTGCAACACACACAGCATCGCAGTTCACTGGTGCCCCAAAACATCCAAGGATTGTCCATGCAGCGCGCTGTGGTGCCCTTCCAAATACCCACTCTAGCGCTGAGCCAATCTCGTCTGCGCACCGAGTTCGAGGTTCTCATGTATTTGGGCAAAGGTGCGTTTGGTGATGTGTTAAAGGTGCGCAACATACTGGATAACCGAGAATATGCAATCAAACGTATACCACTACCGGCGCGCAGTCGCCAGCTATATAAGAAAATGACCCGTGAGGTGGAGCTGCTGTCGCGTCTGAATCATGAGAATGTGGTGCGCTATTTCAACAGCTGGATTGAGAGTGTTAGCGATGCCGACGCGGCTGAAATGGACAAAATGCTGGGCGGTGATTGGTCACAGAGCCAAGAGCTGAGCACCAAACCGGCCAAGTCCCCGCAGCTAGGGCTAGCCGTGCATGTGGAGGAAACAGAAAGCTCATCGAGCATGTGGAATGGTTACATGTAAATAGCTGGTCTAATAAGCCATTAAATGATTTCTTAACTATATCGCATTGTCTGCAAGGCCCAACATGGACGACTCCGACTCGGATGGCATTGAGTTTGTTGACTCGAATGGTCAAGTAGCAGTGTATGATGACGACGATGAAAACAGCGACAAGGAAGATTCATTGCAACGCAAGATAAGTTCGCCGCGTCCACAAATGCAAGTTATGTACATTCAAATGGAGTTTTGTGAGAAGTGTACCTTGCGGTAAGCTAAGACATATCACAGCTTCTATAAATTATAATTCAAAGAATCATTTTTTTAGTACTGCAATCGATGATAATCTATTTGAGAACACAGATCGTTTGTGGCGCTTGTTCCGGGAGATTGCCGAAGGCTTGGCTCACATTCATAAGCAAGGCATTATACATCGCGATCTGAAGCCGGTTAACATATTCTTGGACTCGCATGATCAAATTAAAATAGGAGATTTCGGTCTAGCCACCACGAGCTTTTTAGCGTTACAATCGAATGGTTCGTGATCAAGCTCAAGGCTTGTCTGGACACAACTAATTCCACGCTCTTTATAGCTGAGTACCCATCGCATTCAACTACTCAGCATGTTACCTTCACGGAGGATGGCACAGGCACGGGCAAAGTAGGCACCACGCTCTATGTGGCACCAGAGCTGACGGGTAATGCCTCTAAGTCTGTTTACAATCAAAAAGTAGACATGTACACGCTGGGCATAATATTGTTTGAGATGTGCCAGCCGCCCTTTGACACTAGCATGGAACGCGCACAGACCATAATGGCTTTAAGAAATCCCTCCATAATTATACCAGAGTGCATGCTGCAGGATAGCAAATATGAGAAGACCGTCAAGGTAAGCTTTTGTATAAAATCGTATACAATAGACTAATTCTTTTTTATTGTTAGATGCTGCGCTGGCTGCTCAGCCATGATCCTGCCCAACGACCAACCGCCGAGGAGCTGCTTGTCTCGGATTTGGTTCCGCCAGCTGAACTGGAGGCCAATGAGCTGCAGGAAATGCTGCGGCATGCTCTGGCCAATCCACAAAGCAAAGCTTACAAGAATCTCGTGGCACGCTGTCTGCAACAGGAGAGCGACGAGGTGCTTGAACACACCTACCATCTAAGCAGCAGTCGTGCCATGAAATCGTGGAACTCGGCCATTGTTATCGACGACATAGTTTCCCTCAATCCGCTTATTGAGTTTGTCAAGGCGAAAGTGGTTAATGTGTTCCGTAAGCATGGTGCCATTGAGGTGGACTCGCCACTTTTGTCACCGCTGTCCTCGCGTAACATTAACTCAAGTGCCAGTTCCAACGCTGTGCATTTGATGACCCACTCCGGTTGTGTGGTGCTGCTGCCCTGCGATCTGCGTACTCAGTTTGCCCGCCATGTAACCATGAATGGAGTAAATCTCATACGGCGCTACTGTGTGGATCGGGTTTATCACGAGGAGCGCGTCTTCAACTTTCACCCGAAACAGAATTACGAATGCTGCTTCGACATCGTCACGCCCAGCACAAGCAGCCAACTGGTTGATGCAGAGCTGATCTCACTGGCCTTTGAAATTACTAACGAGCTGCCTCGCCTGCGCGAGCGCAACATTGCTATACGCATGAATCACACGAATTTGTTGCGCTCCATTCTTATATTCTGCAATGTGCCCAAGTCACAGTATGGCGCGCTTTTTGAGGGCTTCATGGACTTCATTGAGGGCCGTATTTCACGCTTTCAGTTTCATTCCAGCATAACGGCAATCATGGACAAGTCACGTACCTCGGCACAGACCTTAATGGACATGCTGCTGGTAAACTTTCTGCTGACTGGTTCCAGAAGCAGCGTGGATGAGTCTGCCTTGAAGTCACTGATGCGCGGCAAAGGTGAGGCAGCTTCTTTGGCACGTGGCGCTTTGCGTGAACTGGAAACGGTCATAGGACTAGCTTACAGTCTGGGCGTGACGGTAAGTAGTTGATTGAACTGGTTGACTGTCATCGGAAGAGTGAATGTTGTTATTTACCAACAGTGTCCCATACACATTTGGGCTGGCCTGCCCATTAGCTTTGACCGTGCCAGCAATGGTGGCATTGTCTGGCAAATGACCGCCGATCTAAAACCGAATCGTTCCGGACATCCCTCAGTTTTAGCCAAGGGTGAGCGCTATGATGCTATGCTGCATGAGTTCCAGAAACAGGCCCAAAGTTTTAATGCGGCGCTGCCAACGCGTGGCGTCCTTAGTGGAGCGGGACTCTCATTTTCGTTGGATAAGCTAGTGGCCGCCGTGGGCATGGAATATGCAAAAGATTGCCGCGCTATTGACATAGGTATTTGCGTGTGCGGCACTCGGCCGCCGCTCAAGGATGTCACCTACATTATGCGTCTACTTTGGTCCGTTGGTATACGTTGCGGCATTGTGGAGACGGTCGGCGGTGGCGGCGATGAAGCGCAGGAATTGGAAAGACTGGGGGCGCTGCATGTCATATTGGTAGCAGAGAATGGAGCATTGCGTGTGCGCTCCTTTGAGCGCGATCGTTTCCAGGAGCGTCATCTGACTCGCGCCGAACTGGTTGAGTTCATTCAGAAGATGCAGCGCAGCGAGGGCATTAATGGCGGAGCTGTTGGTGGCGGTGTGGAAACTTTTAGCCAGCTGCCCAACATGAGCAGTAGTGGCGGTGGCAGCGGACGCGGCGAGAACGGGCTCAGCTTGTCAGCGTCTAATTCGACCATCAAGAACAATTACAGCCAGCTGCCCAATGTGCAGGTAACATTCCTCACCCACGACAAGCTCACTGCCAACTATCGAAGGCGCTTAGAAAATCAAGTGGCGCAGCAAATGAGCTCAACGCTGGCGCAGTTCATTAAGAAGGAATCGTTTGTGGTGGTAGTGGTGGAGTTGCCGCCAGCAGTGGTCAACGCCATAGTTGGTGCTATCAACCCGAGAGTGTTGCGCAGAAATGAGACTGAACCCGAAATGAATTTTGTGATCGAAAGGTAAAAAAGCTATAAAATCCATTATAATATCTAACTATTTGTCATGACTGATTGATTGACTGATTGACTCACTGACTGATTGCTGACTAATACAGTCCAAAACGAAAGCAGTTTTTTTTCAGTATTTGGGGAAATTCCTCACGCAAGGGTGGAAAACTAATAAAAAACCATTATACATAACATAAACTCTTTCAAAGATCTAAACATTTTTTGATAATGTGGTTCGCTCATACTACAATTTTAAATTTTATCCGGTCGAAATCAAGCTTGTTTTCAAAGTTCTGTATGAAAAAACAAGAAATACATATTTTACCCTCCTTGGAAAATCTTCCACGGGCGGTAAACTGATTATATATTTAATAAAAAAATAATATGTTGGGCAAAGTCGGCTTAATAAGAATCCTTTCATGCTTTTGCAGATTCCCGAAATACAAACGTTATATATTCGAAATATACGAGGAGATCGTGGATAATCTGAGTGATGCCAAGACACCAATAGTGGCCTTGTACAGCATTTCTGATTCCTATTATCGAGTTATCATCTAAAGGTGATTTCTTCAGCTACTTTATGATGCCATGCGATACAGTTTTAGAAGTATATATCCTTGATCGCTTCAAATTAGGTTACGTTTAAGTTTTTTATTAACTAAAGTTTCCTGCAATACTTCTACAACTAGATTTCTTTAAGCTGTGTTCAGAGGCCAATGTATACTTATTTACCAAAAACGATGTAAAGACTACAAAAAACGTTTAATTTTTCAAACTGTGCCGAGTTTTTCTTTATTGGCATTCAAAATTATTTATTTTTAACAATTTAATTAAGGAACTGTACCAAAACTGCTATAATTGGGACTATCTACTATTTATGGCAAAGCCTAAAATATTAATTCAAAATTAAATTTCTTTCGCATATAAGTAATAACGGGGTTCCAACTGCTAATGAAAATTACAATTTTCGCAATCTCGAAGTCCCTTTAACAGAGCAAGCACCCATTTTCAACGTACCAAATGGCATAAAATTTACAATAAAATGTATTTTAAAGAACTATTTTACATAATTCATAATTAAAATGATTTGTTTAATGTATATACATGAAATTTATAACTTAATATATAATGTATTTGCAAGTCTAAAAACAGAACAAAACTGTAAGCTGTACAACTGCTTGAGTTATCCCAAGTTTCAATCTTCAGCAACTTCAGGAGCTGTTCTCGCTGGCTGCCGCTTTGTTCAGACTACGCGCAATACCCACCGCTGGACCCTGTAGCACTTTGCGGGAGAGCCGCATAAAACCAGAGACCGGATCGCGACCAAAGTACTTTACTTGTATTTCCTGATCAACCTCCAAGCCCAGCGCTGAGGGATGCGCAATCTTGCGTTGATCTAGCTGCGAGTTGTGCAACAGTGCAGGGGGCATGCTTGGATACAAAGTGACCATCACGCCTGTATCCCGCAGCTCGGTGATTTTGGCTGTGTAAATTCCACCGAATTCCAAATCTGGCACGCGTTCCTTCTGCATGTAACCATCGATCAGCTCTTTGGCCTCATCCAGCGCCGCCTGTGAGGGGGCAAAAACTGTGAATGAACTGTCGTCGGCGGCGGTCAGGGTGGTGCCTGTTTCCAAGTAGATGCGCTTCATATGCAGTCCGCTGGGTCCAATGAGTTGAGCACGCTGATGTGGCTCCACGGCGAGACTCTCGCTGACAGGCCAGCAATCCTTGCGGTATTTCCTGAAAAAAACATGCAAACGAGCTTAGTCGATATTCAGATAAAAGATCTAATTGGACTTACCGTGGTTCTTTGATGCTTTCACCCATGATATCCAGTATTTTGGACTTGGCATCGGTGGCTTTTTGCAGTGACTCCATTACCACTTTAAGCGGTATGCCCGGTATCTTGAGATCCGCTTGAATGGCAGTAAAGCCTTTGCGCGTGCCCGCCACTTTCATGTCCATGTCGCCCATGTAATCCTCAATGCCCAGTATGTCAGTCAAAATGCGGTAGTCCTGCAGATGCTTGGTATCATTTTTCTCGTACTTAGTGACCAAGCCAATGGCCACGCCGGCAGCAGGCGCCGTTACTGGAACACCCGCGTCCATGAGTGCCAGGGAACCACCACAGACGCTCGCCATGCTGCTGGAGCCATTCGATTCCAGCACTTCTGACGTCAAGCGCACTGTAAATGGATAGTCGTGCGGCAGTGTGGGAAGTAAAGAACGCTCGGCTAAAGCACCATGGCCCAATTCTCGGCGTCCGAGTGGTCCAATCCGGCCCACCTCTCCAGTGGCGTATGGAGGAAACTCGTAGTGCAGCATAAAGTTTTTGGCCTTCAGGCCACCACTGTCCAGCGCCGCCAACGTATCGAGCTTCATGGCACTTTCCGGCGAGTCCAGACTGACCGTGCAGAAGACCTGCGTCTGGCCACGTTGGAACAGGGCCGAGCCATGCAACGGTTTGTACATGTCTACCTGGCAACTTATGTTGCGCAAACTATCGTAGTCGCGACCATCGCAGCGTCGGCTACTCTCGAAGATTAGCTCACGGAAAATATCACGACAAGCCTTATTAAACTCCTCTCCAATGGCTGCGGGATCTGTGTCTGGATATGACGACCACACCTTGTCAATGACATTGGCACGCACCTCGTTGACGGCAGTGTCACGAGAGATTTTGTCATGCTGTGCATCTTGAAAGATTTCACGCAGACGCATCTCACACATGCTCTTCACCGCCTGCACCAGCTCTAGATTCGATTCAGGCAGCGCATCCACTTCACGTTTATGGCGTCCATAAGCCTTTTGAAGACGTTCGATTTCATGGATGATAAACTGTGCCTCACGCGTGCCCTGCTTGATGGCCTTCAGCAGATCCTGCATTAACACTACATTACCCTTTCCCTCCAGCATGACCACGAGGTTCTGTTTGGTGGCTGAGACAACCAAATCCAATTGCGAAGTTTGCAATTCGCGGCGCGTGGGGTTAATCAGTACCTCACCATCGTTCAGGCCAACACTTAAAAATGATTACACGGAAAATTAAAAAAATTGTAATTTTTCATGTAACTTCGAATTTACCGCACGGCACCTATGGGCCCATTCCAGGGTATGTCGCTCAGGGAGAGCGCCATGGAGGCCGCATTAATGGCCAGAACGTCTGGCGAGTGTACCGCATCCATGGCCAGCATATTACACACCAGTTGCGTCTCGTTTCGATAATCCTTGTCAAACAGTGGACGCAGCGACCGATCTATTAGACGCGCCGACAGTATCTCTTTCTCCGATGGGCCCAACTCTCGGCGCATGAAGTTCATCGGTATGCGGCCCGAGGCTGCATTCTTCAGGCGATAGTCCACCACCAGCGGCATGAAATTTTGTCCAGGCGTTGGCTTCGCCTTTGCCACCGTAGTGACCATAACCGCAGTATCTCCCATTTGGCAAACGGCAGTGCCATTGGCAAAACGCGCTAGTTTGCCCGAGCTAATGGTCATGTTTCGTCTGATAACGAAAGCACATTATAAAATAGTTTTTGTTCTTGGAAGATTTTTGCCAATTGTCTTACCCATTGCTGAAACTGACCTCTACGGAAGGGACTTCGCCGTTGGTGGCGCTTTGTAGGCAGCGCCGATTAATTAAGAGCGTTGAACCAGAGCATTTCAGGCGATGGCTTAGTAATTTAAGTGCTTTTCTCGTAAAAATCATGATTCAAGGCGCGCAAGTTATCTACAATTTGCCGGTTGTCTGCGGCTGTAACGAACCTCGTGTAACCTTCGCGCAATGTACAAAACTACTTACAAAATTAAAAGTAATTTAAAAACGTGAATATGTAGTAAACCATATTTTTAAACTACGTAAACTGATTCAACAACTTGTTTTCATATTAATAAATTTAACTTATTTGTTATATGTTTATCACACTTGTGACGTCACACAATGTGTTTTTTGTAATCGATAACAAAAACTTATCGGTCTAATGAATTTAACAGTAACAGTCTGTGGAATGTTCACTTATCGAAATGCAGTCATGTCGAAGGAAACAGTCTGTTAAGGCTTTTATGAGTCTTGACTTACAGCACGTTAAACGCTGTGCCTGTTAATTAACAGCATTTGTGTTACGAACGGACGTGGGTGTATACCTCTTTTGCTAGCGCGGACGTATAAAATATTTAAAAATTATTGTTAATTAATACGCGTGCGAGCCGCAACAAATGCAAATTAAACGTGCGTGTTGTGCAAGCCAATTAAATCAAGTGCTTTAAATTTTTGGCATTCTGTGTTCGATCGCCGCGCTCTTGCTCTATCGTGTGTTTGTGTGTGTTAGTGTGTGTTTGCAGCGCGCAAGTTCAAGTGTGTGAGTGCGTGTATGTGCAAGTGCTAGTAAGTGTGTGTTTTGTTGGCCAAAAGCAAAACGCAAAGAGAGCCGCTATAGCAGCGGCCGCAGCAGCAACAAAAAGAAGAAAAACCAAAATCGACAAATGCGGTCAAATTGAAAAGAAGAAATAAAGTATTGGTGTCGCCAACAACAACAATAACAACAACAACAACGAGACAGAAGCAGCAGCAAAGCAACGCAAAGCAAAGCAAAAGCAAACTCAAAAGCAAACGCAAAACTTGCCGAGAAAGCGTGCCGCCTGTGCCGACGTCAGAGTTGACGCTGCTGCCGCTGTCGTTGACGCCGTCGCGTGTGTGAAAAGCCGGAAAATTGCTTCACTAGGCGTTGTCGTTGCAAAGACCTTTTCTAGCGCGTCTCTTTAATTTGTTTATGCTGATCTGCCTCTGTTGCTGTCTCTGCTGCTGCCCTTGCGCCTGTTCTGCGAATTGGATGACTCGCCTTATCAACGGCGCCCCCTTATCAGTCACATTCTGATTGTTGCGAAAAAATTATAAAAATACCAAAACACATACTAAAACCTAAGCATTTAAAGCACAAGCGGCTGCTTCTACGGAAACAACAACAGCAAGAACGCAAAGCAAACAGACAAGGTAAAATTCGCTTGCCTAACCCCACCATCAACAACCCTGCTTTAACTTTGTCAAAAAAAATTATTTAAAAGGTTTTAGTCCGCTGCAACAGACTGCGCAATACTCTGTTTATGTATGTAATAACAATCAAAGCAAGTTTAAAAGAACTATCTGGATTCTTGGGATCTATATCCTGGAAGGCAGTGTCTTTCAAATTGGGACTAGGAAATATTGATTTATCCCTAGAGAAGCTCATATACAGTTCCCAGTCCAATTAGGTGGCTCTAGCTTTAAAACTGTAAGACACATGATTTTCTATCTATATATATATATATATAAAGGAATTGGTCCTGGCAGATTGTGTGGGGATCAATGGATGGACAAACCACTAAGCTAAAATGCTTACGTAGTATGTTTGAAACATTCGACTATTAAGTGGCGGAAAACAGTGGTTAAACTTTGTATGAAAAGCATCAAAAACAACGCATATTGATTTTCGCGGTTTGCCAAGCCCCCCAGAGGGCATACAATCAATTTTAACGATATCTGACGCGGTTATACACGCGTATATTTTCCAAGCTTCAAGCTTCTAGCGACAATAGACAGACAAACCGTGCACAAAACCAATATACTCATTTTAGCTTATGACTAGAGTATAATAAATTCAGCTGCACCCATTTGCCTGCCGCCTTTTAATTGTCACACCTCATTAGCTGTTAGCTTTGCCAGCGCCGGCTGCATAAGTGCTTTAAAGTATTTACTGTAATTTACACGCCGTCTGTCCCGCGTTGCCCCAGCCGTGCCGATGGACAACGCAATTTCATTAACTTAATCGATGCCCCTTTGATGCTGCTGCTGCTGTTGCACATGCATTGAGTGCTTTATGGCCTGCCACAGATACTCGCTCGCTTGCCGCATCGCCCCGCCCCGCTCTCATTGAGAGTGAAAGCATCCGTGTTCGCACCGCCACCAGCGTCATAGTCTTGGGCATTGTTATCACTGCTGTTGTTCATGCTATCTGCAAGGCCTCTTCAACCTCTTCTGCCCTCAAAAAAATAAATAAATAAAGAGTATAAAAAAACATAAACTCATTATGCTATGCGCACTTCCGGTCGATGTCTGTTTGTTCTCAACTTTGTCATTGTTTTGTCTGTTCCACGGGTTGCTTATCGATAAAGTTTCCATACGCATCGTTATGAACATATCTAAAATATGGATCTTAAGCGAACTACAACGGTTTTTGCTAAAAGAGATGTTTGCTTAACAGATAAGCCAAAGAAATAATAGTTATTATTAATCCTATAAGCATTGGCTATAGTTACAAACTATCAAGCAAACTTTTTAAATAGCTTTAGCAACTTTTTCTGTCGGCTAAGGCAATGCAGAACAATTTATAAACTAGTTTGGGCCGTTCGATGGAAAAACAAAATCTGGAAAACTTGCATTCATTTATACTTTTGAAGTTTTTAGTTTTATATATCAAAGGTAGGGCTTGCGTTCGCTTAAAGGTCACTTTACTTGCCAAACTTGAGTAGAAGATTAAAACTATTGAAATTTGTCAGGTAAAAGAGATGTCCCTGCTGTCCGGTAATAATGATTATACCTTATATACCATAATTACATAATTACACCTTCCTATAATACATATATCATTTTCAATACTACGAGATATATATTTGGGGAATTCTTTAAACAACTCGCGTATGTACTCGATTTATATTTATTTGCCATTGCGTTGCGCTGTTTTGTTATCTTCTTTGCATTTCTTTTTGTTGCTATTGTTGCTTTTGTTGTATGTCATTGTAAGTGACACTGATTGCCGATTGCCAGACGGGCTGCATAATTAGGGAGCGCTTAGCATTTGCTGATAGCGTCAGCCGCTTCCGCTTCATCACTCATCAACAGCAGCAGCGGCGGCAGCAGCAGCAACGGCAACGGCAGCGGCAGCGGCAGCGTTCAATGTTCCGTTTTCAATTTGAAGAACCAACTGTGACCCGCCATTAGCAGTTGCCCAGTGCCCGGCGCAGAGTCAGCCAAGAGTTGGCCACATGTGGTGCCGAGTGCGGGTCCTTCGCCATGCCATTGTTATTGCCATTAGAAGCGATCCTAGGCTAGGGGCAGAATATTTTTGTGGCACCATAAAAGCATTCGAGTGCCGTTCGTTTGCGTCACAGTTTCAGCACTGTCACACGTACACACATACACGCACACACGCATACAGCTAAAAAGAATGGAAGGAAAACATGATGTGTATATTGTCTGACTGCAAAGACAATAAACCATCAATGAGCAGGACGAGCCGGAGGACCAAACCCCAAAGCAAATAAAACTCAATCGAATATTATTATCAACAAGGACAACGACGCGCCCCAGAACTGAACTCGAACCCATTCGTGTTGGGCTTAGCCCCGGCAATTGGGGATTGGCCACATGCTGCTCATCGTTTGCACGCGTCATGGCGCTATATAGCTGTGCTGCCGGGCATATCGAACACAGCGCGAACCCAGTCCAGTTCCAGTCCCAGTCCCGTTCCTTGAACCGTTTCCAATCCCAGACCTGTTTCGTCATTGGCTTTGGGTCTAATTTGGCGCGACTTTGGCACTTGTTAGCCAATATGTTTTCGGCCATGTTAATGGCCAAACGGAATTGATATTAATTGCCGCACGCCTCTACAAACTGTTGTGGGCGTGGCAGCGGCTAGCAGCCGCTCTAAGCGCTAGTCCATTAGCCAGCCACGAAACTCGCATGAAAATCAGCTTAACTCATTTTTGCAGCAACAATTGGAAAAACCAAAAAAGGCAACGGCTTATCGGCTTTACGCCCATTGTATTGTGGTCGACTATCCAATACCCTGCTCTTCAGTTCTTTTATTAATATTTTGTTGTTGTCGCTATTAAGAGCGCGAACCCCTGAATGGATTTACGAGTGCAGCTACCTGAAACCCTATGCCACATACATATATAATTGGTTTTATAGCTCTAGTTGTAGCTGTGTGTGTGTGTGTGTGTATTGTTCGTGTGTTCACACACTTATCCATTGCTGGTTGCTTTGGCAACGCATTGTGACTTTCAATCCAATTAATCCTTGCTCCCCTTCTTCGTACAACCCCGGAGAAATTGATCCTATTACAGTTTTTGTATAGACCTCTGATTGAATTAGACATTTTTAGATGAAGCGTCGATTGCCGTCCCATCTCTGAACAATCTTTCTGAGAACAATCGTTTATGTGTGCGGACACGTTTTAACAACCGAATTCTATTCGCGTCGAAAAAGTTGAATTCGAAGTGTGACAAAACTTTATGTCCAACAAATGCAAGACCAAATGAAAATGGATCGTCCAAAAAGTCATAAAATGTTTGGAACATCAAAACTTATTAAAGAATATATAAACTATTATATATAATACAGTAATCGCATTTCACACAACTAGCGAATAACTGAAGCTTAAACAAAAAAGAAATATTGATTGCAATAAACTTTATTTTAAGTGAGGTTTTTATTAAAGCTGCATAAGCTTCCAGCTTGGAATTTTTTTATATTTTTTTTATAAACTAAACCTTGAGCCGAATTGGTCCAAAAAGCAGTGTAAATAAATTGTGTAAATATAAAACTTGAACTTTTTCATTAGGAATTGTACATTAATTCGAACCACTAGCCAAACGCCGACCCTTTATTAAGTATATTTTGACTAGTTTCATTTGAAATAAATTGCAATATTCGACAATGATTACAAAAACAAAAGGAAATATGGATAATAAACTTGAGCTTGGCAACCGATACTAAATAAAAAATTCCAAATTACTTAAATTCAAATATCGACTTCGTATTTTAAAACTTCCTCATATTCACAGCTACACAGAAATCTAGTTTCCATCTTTTTAAAGCCAATTTAAAGCATAAGTTTGTATTTCTTGGAAATTTTGAAGAAGCAACAACGAAAAATTCCCCTGAATTCCATTTAATCCAACATAGCAAACATTCTGCTCGACTAGAGTGCATTTTACTTACGTTTACTTACTGATGAATTAATATTTAAGTTCCCATTCAGTTGAGTAGCTCTTGTAAGAATCAACTACAGAACGCCTTGTGTGTTCACTTAATTTCCTGTGCTCACCGGGCTTATTTCAGGACGCTAACTACATCCAGGTCCTGCCACGTTTAGCCAGCCATCATTTTGATAAGAAATTTCAGCTAATCAACCGGAACTTGATGGCGCGGAAGACGCTGTTTACGGGGAAAGGGGGGGGGGGGCTGGGCAGGCAACCTGCTGTAATGACCTTGATAAACTTTTGCTTTTCAGGTTGTCAGTGGGTTCCTTTGCTTTCTTAGGATGTGCACGGCTTGTTTGGCTTTCGGCCATTTTCTTTTTATTTGTTATTGTTCTCGACGTGCATATTTGAAAAACGTTTTACGTGCTACCTCGTAAAAGATACATACCTCAACCTAAATAAAAACAAACATGTAGTATGTATTTAAAGGAAAGAAATAAAATGTTTGTGATTCACACAACGAGGCTGGGATACCATAAGCTTCATTTGCAATTACTTTAACATGAAGTGTAAGGCACTTTAATTTATTTACTTGAATTTGAATTAAATTACATTTTGTATTCATATAGTCTAAGTCTTAGATTTTTTACAGGGTATCAAATGTCTTTACAGTGAACTTTTTTAAAGCTCTCTTTTGCGTTTTGCAGCTTAGCTCAGCTTGCTGCCTGCCTTTTGTTGTGCTTTTCACTCAATTTTGATTAAAGACAAACCCTCGTCCTGCCTGATATAGCTTTGACTGAGTGTTATTGCCACTGAGATGTCAACCTTTAAACCTGGGCCCTTTTTATGGGTCTTCGCCATACCTGTGTGGCACACAAATTGAATTTTACTGTTCGTCTGTCAACAAGCAAATGGTATACGCTTGTACTGGCCTACATATAAGCTAATACATATATCATGATCCATCAGCAAATGCCAGCAAATGTCGCCAAAATTATTCAAAGTGTCATTGAAACTTTTTTTTGTGCCAGAACAAAAGATTAGCCCAAAGTTAAATCATCAGCAGCCGCCCCGCTTTCCTTTCCACTCCCCCCTCGCTTGAAAACCAATCATTTGTACATTGAACCCCGCCCCGAACAGCGACTGTGGCAGTTGTAAATATGCATGGCCAGCGCCATGTGGCCAACACCTTGACACTGCGGCTGGCGACTTGGCAACAGCAGCACACAGCAAAAAAAATAATAAAGACCCAAACAACAACAAACATTCTACAGGCGCTTTATGCAAAAACAAAAAAAAATACAATGAAAAAAATATATATATATGCGTCAGGCTGGCAGGCAAACTGGCTCATAATGCGCCTCAGGGTACAGCTTTGGGCCCCGTCTCCCGGGCCAGGCCATGGCAGCGAGTCCAATCGACCAGCCCGGCGGCATACGTGTAGAATTCATTAACAATAAAGCGCAGCAAAGCCGAAGAGCCTGCGAGCATGGCAAGACGAAGCTGGAAAGGAGGCAGGGGATGTGGTTGAACGGCATTGTGGCAGCCAAGAATTCTCTGTAAGCCCAATCCTGGGTGGTCCTTTTGACTTGGCTGCACTCTGTTATGTGAGCTGTTCCCATAAACGATTTTATATTTTGCTCCACAAGCTTAGAATGGAGAATGTGAAAAAATAGATATACTGACTTTTGGACATGGGCTTAGTTTAATATTTTAATAATCATTAAATATTATT
This sequence comes from Drosophila montana, assembly GCF_035044405.1. Taxonomy (NCBI): domain Eukaryota; kingdom Metazoa; phylum Arthropoda; class Insecta; order Diptera; family Drosophilidae; genus Drosophila; species Drosophila montana. Next base: position 10,564,283 of record NW_026998620.1, on the reverse strand, counting down.
TAACTACGAAGAGTTTTACAGTTGAATTAAATACGTTAAATTTTATTTCTTTTTGTAGATATCGATACTAAGGAACTCAAGGTAAGACCTGTTTATAGTATAACTGTTACGTTTTCCAAATATACATATATTTTATGATCATTATAAGGTATCACTTTGATATGCTATACACGCTGAGATACTAATAATTTGTAGTACTAGAATTCATACTTAAAGAAAAATTAAATGCATATGTACCTTTTTAAAATAAATCAGTAAATGTAAAATTTACTGTTAAGAAAGTAAATAAATGATTAACAATAACACTAAACATAATTTAGAGCGGGCTTAAATCATGTATATATTGGAGCTTATTTAAAATTGAAGAATTTTTGTGAATTGCAGAATTTTTGTGAATTGCAGCTTATAGAGCATCGGCCTCTCGATTGTGTTTAACATTTGGCAAAATCTTTGGCCGCAACGCGTCGGCCTTAATTTAATGTCTGTGGTTTATATTTACGCTGTTCTTGCTGTTGTGGTTGTTGTTGGTGGTGGTGCTGCGGGTGGTGGTGGTGTTGCTGGTGGTGCCTCCGCACAGTCATTAATTGATTTTTGGCGCTTGCTTCATTACAAACTTGTACTGGGAAACGAGCGCCTGTCGCCAATTGCCTCCCCCAAAGAACGGAATGCATATATCACGATTATGGAATATGTATATATGATATTAAAAAAAAGGGGAACACTGCGCAACACTGACAGCAAGAGACAAAAATAAAAAATAAAATAATCGTGCGAGAGAGAAAGTGAGGAAGGGATAGACACTTGTACAAACATTTGGAGTGTTTAACTTTGCGCTCGTTTTTCATGTTGTTTTTTCGCTATTGAATTCTTTTTTTTTTTGCTAACATTTGTTGTGTTCTTCATAAACTTTTGCCTTTCGTTGCCCTTGTTTCCTTCAAAACACAACATTGTTTTTTCTGTAGCAGCTGCGAAACACAATAGCTAAATGCATTTGTTGATGTTGTGCACAACTTTGGCTAAGGTAATTGCCAACGTCTCTAAAATTTGTGGGCTTGACAAGGGTAAAGTTTTAAGGCTTCTCTAGTAGATTTTTCATAGTTGGTTTTCGATTTAACGCAGTTGATAACTTTTTGAATTAATATAAGTGTGATAAGAAGAAATATCAGCAAAACATAATGCAAACTAGCTAGAAGGACTTGCAGCTCATAATAATCTGTTATTGACAACTATTACACACTCTTACACATAAATTTCTGTTATATTAATTTCGCAAACAAATATACCTCTCGCAAACAATAAATTCGGTGGTATTCAAACAAAGTTTGTCGCCTGCGACACTTGACAGCTTTTGAAATAGTAAAAAAAAAATTATTTTTCTATATATATAAAAAGAACTTGGAGCATGGCTTGCATGCAAGGGACACAAATGTTGAAGCTGACTTTTAGCGTTTTCTGCTGCTATTTTTACAGTGCCACTTGGCAACACACAAACTTGTCAAGTTTATGGAACAGCCAAACTTGAAAGCTGTTCTCTCCCACGTTTGTCACTCACTCTCGATTGCAGGAGACGAGAACTGAGAATGCGTTAAGTGCAGGTCTTGAAGTGCGCTAGCGACGTCAGCTGACGGACACTTTGTCATTACGAGTTTCGGTTGAAATCTTTATGAGCCCATAAATTTTGCCAATCGATTGTAGGACGTTTATTTTATACAATCGCCTACCTGTCTGCTAAAAATATGCCATTTTTTCTTACCTTCTTTTTTTTTTATAGCGTCTGACAAGTTTTGACACAGTTGTCGTACATCAAATTGGGACGGCGCAAAATGATTGAACATTTGCATTAAGCAGACAAAAGACATACGTAAAAAATATTTTCTTGGGAAGTACCTGACTGCACAATTATCTGTAAAGATTGCAGACGGTCAGTCGTATTATTCGGAGCTTATATAGGTACACGATTAATGGTGGGTACATGTTAAATAAAGGATACGCAGCGAGCTAGGACATTTTGTACGAGCAGAGACATTTTTTTTTTAAGGTTTCAATTGAAAATTCTATACATCTCTATATATAAAACTGACTGAATGTCTGGTTGGTGATCAACGCACAGCCCAAACCGTAAGAGCTGGGAAGCTGAATTTTTGAGTTTAGTTACCTTATGTGATGAAGGTTCACGTTAAGACAGGTTTTCGGGAAATTCCACCCGCATGTGTAGAAAAATCGCGAAAAATGTATGCATGAAACTATTTTGTTTAGCATTTAGATCGACCTCAATCTCATTTTCAAATATCTTTGTTCAAATTCATTTGAGGGGTGTATCACACTGTTCGCGGAATCCAAGCTTCCTCGGTGCAAAATGTGATTTAAAGATTTTTTGGGGTAAGTTTTCAGTTTTGTCTGATTTGCTTCAAACCTATTTTCGAAGGTCTGCCTGAGAATATATTATATATATTTGGAAAATTTCAGCCGCAACTGTGAAAATTTGGCGGAAAACTTTTAAATTTTTTTTGTTTGTTTTCGCTTTCAAAAATACTTTCAAAGATCTGTTAGAGAATTTATTTGATACGTTTTTCGTAAAGCTCAACCCCCTGGATGGAAAGTGCGGGTCAAAGATTTATTAAAACAAAGTTAATTTTCGGCTTCAAGATTCTCACCACAAGACAAACATGGGAGGAACCGATTGATTCCAACATTTGGTTCCTTATTCGATGCACTTTAAACATATTTTTTAATAGAAGATGATTTCACGGTTGTGGAAATGTAAAATCTAAAATTCTTAGCGCCAAAGTTTTCACGAGCACAGCCGGGCAGTACCTACAGTAATATATATGTCAATAATTCGGCACAACAAAAGTTTACTTTGCATAGTACAGAAGGGTTCCATTAAAGCTAACTTTCTTTAGATGTATGCAGGGAATCCCGCCAGCTGGGAACCCCTTTAGCCTTTTAAAGTTTTATGCACATATAAACCTATACAGTCACATACATGGCTTAACAATTTTAATATTTTATGTTGTCTGCCTGAGCCCTGTGGCCAATTTGCAAACAACCAAAACAACAGTGCAGTCATAATAACAACGACAGCAGCAAAACTTTGAACAAATATTGACATCGTTTTTTCGCTTTTCCTTAACATTTCCCAACATTTTCCTGCTTTTATTGCGTACGTAGTAAATAAAACATTCAACCGTTATGCACATGCATATGCACGGCAGCTCGGTTCGGCTCAGCCCAGCTCAGCTTAACTCGACTGGACTTTCAGTTCTGTTCACCTACCAGACCGGCTCGTACCGTCCCGGCCAGCCCGTTTGTTGCAGGCATCGCGGTTAACGTCGCGTCATCATCATCGCCGGCTGCGGTCAGCGCTGATGTTGGTTTAGTTGATGGCCTCGGCCCGTGTGCCGGCTTTTGGCTGTCAGTAGAATTTACTTAACGACCTGGCCTGGTCAAGTAATGCGACTTGGGCAGTCAAGCTGACCAAGGGCTTAGTGAGAGGTCGCGCTTCATGCAGGCCAAAACTGCTGCATCATAATACTATTCATTTTAATCTTTAAGTTCATTTATGATTGTTTGTTTGAAGGTCAGTCGTCCTACAACGGGTCGCTTGGTAAAGATGTTAATTGCAACTTAGGTTGTAAAGTAATAAGCTTAAAATTCTAATCTAAAGCTTCTTAAATTTATAGCTAACATGCAGAAATGTACCATATAAGTATCTATTCTATATGCAGGTTGCATACGTACACAGACAGGTGGACACTAGGGTAGGAATTTGGGCATATTTGTGTAACTATTTGTATAGAGCAATCTATAAATTCAGGAATGAAGTATTGCATTTTGAATGTGTGCCATGTGATTGCCATTTGGCATTGCAATTGCAATTGATTGATAAATTCGTTAGCGGGAATACGTAAAAATAAGTAGAAAATAGAAAATGTTTCGCTTTTTTCTCGTTACTATTTGCAATTTCGATTTGTAAGGCAAATTTACTCGCGCCGGACGTGCGAGCCAATTTCATATTTGCATGCACATATATATAGACTTATACATATATATATATATATATATATATTTTTTTTATATATGCATAGTATATATATATCGATTGATACGAGTATTACGACATTTGAATTAACAGGCCAGCCTGTTGGGGCTGTTATGGCTTTTGCCAGTGTTTGTTTTAGTCGAAGCGTTATTTGTTTATGCATTACATGGACTAATGCTACAAAGACTTGACCAACGGCCATTCATAAAGCTGCAATACCAACAACAACAGCAACAACAACGACAACATCAACTGCTATCCCAACAGCAATAGCCACGAGCAATGAGCATTTAACGCAATTGTTAGCCTTGTGCCAGAAACCAAATAATAGTAATAATGCGAAAAAAGAAACAGCAAAGAAATCAAGAAATACCGAAGGAAATAAAGCACGAATCAAAAATAAACGCCACAAGTTTATGAACATTTAAAAATCGCGCCAGCACTTTTCGTTGAAAATTCAATTAAAATGGCAGCGCGTCGTCGCTAGTAATTAATGCAAATGGCCAGAAATAAAACTAAATCAAGTCGCAGATCAGAAACGAAAATGAAAATGAAAATGACGAGCGAATCAGGTGAGGTAGCCGCTGCGGGGGCAATAATGCAGTGGAAATGAAATGTAAACACGAAACACGGGCAAGTTAATAAAAATATTTTTCAATTCTCAAAGCAAAAACTACAATATTGAAATGAAATCAAATAAGAGAGAGAGAAAAAGAAAACAAACACACACAGAAATGTGAAAATATTTGCAAAATGTTGTAAGAATTTTGTAAATACACGGAATAAACAAATGCAATTGTGTCCATATATCGCTCAATTGAAATCTTTATATAATGCCGTTTATAATCAGACACAACAGTGCGGCAAAAATAAAATACGAAAAAAAAGAAGAAAAACAAATAAATAAACAAACGCATGTCGAATAGTATGGAAAACCAGTTATTGACAAGACTTTGCTTAGACACTTTTAAATACAATGATTAAGTTAATGTTTATGCCTTGTTATTGCTGTCGATGCCCAAATGACGTCACAGTGACGTCAAAGCGATCCGCTTTTATTTATAGCAGGTGCGACCCGAGCCGAGCAACGCCAAGCGGCCTGCGGTAAGCGGTGCGCGGTGCGCTGTGAAAGCCAAAAGCCAAATTAAAACATACACACAGTGTCAATAAAACATCGTCATAGTATTTAAATGAGGTTTGACAGCCACACACACGCACATTCACACACTATCAAGCACATAGTTCCATAAATACAAGTGTATATATTTATGTGTGCGCCTTTATTATTATAAATAAATACTTGTATTGATACAGGTGGCCTTACTCAGGCCAAGCAATTCGTATAGCTTTTGGCCGGGTCAAATGCGGGCCAGCCTTGGCGCAATGCGGGTCTGCCATGTTGTTGTTGTTGTTGTTCTTGCTGTTGTTGCAGCAGCTGCTTGTTTTATACTCCACACTAGACACTTTGAATGGGCACTTTCCAGCGATTGATCGATTTGACATATGCACATTGAAGGTGCGGTTCCATTCTTGATAGCCCTATGAACTATGCAAAAATTCTTATCAGCGCTTAGAAATGGGTGCTCTATTTTGTTTTTTTTCTTACTAATTTGTGTGCTATAAATACTTTCAGTTGAACATACATATATATTAAGTCGCCCAATCCTGATAATGACCTGAGCAGTACAGCTAAATGTCAGAGATGCTTATTTCCATGCTTTGTCTGCCCTGTTTCTATGTATGGCAAGCTTTTATTTTGACTTAATTTCGTAAAAAAGTTTTTTCTTTATTATTGTTATTATTTTGTCAATGTTTACTAAATCCACATTTCACACAAAACAAATCGCTATTACATATTTTAAAAAAATACATTAAAATGGAAAAAGTATTACACCTACATATTTAGGCGATTAAGATATTATTTTCGTGAAAAACTTATAATTTGTATAATTATCAGCATTCTTACCTATATAATATTATGTTTACGTACTTGCCTTCTGGCAAAGCTTGTGTTCTGACTGGAAATGAAACTAAATCCTGCCGAAGGAATTGTTTAGTTTTACTTTGCTGCGGACTTGTAAATCTGACAATAATTAAAATTAAGTTTCATATCATATTAACCAATTACTAGTTACGCATTCAAGTATACATATATATATAGTTTTCTTTATAAAGTTTTTTTTGAATAATCTTTGATTAGCTCCTTCCATCGCTTACATGTATTTATATTATTCAATCGCAATTGCACAATTCTTGCACTTTTCATTGTCGCTTATTCATATGATTTAAAAATGACCGCATTACTTATATTGCTGATTAAAATAGCTGTTATGTCACAAGTTGCGGTTTTAGTTGGAAATTCAATTATAAAAAGGTCTTACATGCGTATGTTAGTAGTGTATTATATGACCAATAATTAATTAATATTGAAATATACATGCCATAAGGCTCGTACACAGACAATTGCCGCATAGTATCATCACACTATCGACGACTCCGATGTGTTTATAGTGTTGATGTTGTTGTCGCAATTGCTGCTGCCACCAAGGCCCGCTATTAGAATAGTTTCTCAATACAAAACAAAGACAAGTGAGAATGTTTCAGTCGGGAGTAGCCGACTGATTAATACTCGCACGCATGCCAAGCCACCATCATATAGGCAAAATATATTAGTATCGATCTTTAGAGAAGCTCATGTGCATTATTCAACTCAATTCAACCTACGTCTAGTCTAAAAGCTGTGGACCGTAGTTTTCAATCTGAACACTTATCTGATTTATGAGTATTTATCTGTTTACGAGTATATCAAGTTTTTAAGCCTCTGACCTCAAAGCCGGCGAACAAAATAGTAAGTAAATTGCACAAAACCAATAAACTCTTTTCACTTATGGAACGAGTAATAAAACTCAATTCTTCAAGGCATTCGACGCGCCCTGTCGCAGTCGCGCATGCCATGAATGAAGCGCGCTACAGTGGAATGCGCTGTCTGATCACGAATGAATGAAAAAGCTCAGTGAGGGCGCTCTTGCCAACAGCGGCAACAATAACAATAAACATATACAAATTCCTATGCCATATTGTGCCATTCGCATCGAGCTGAATTACAGTGCGCGTCATTCACATAGCGACAATACAAAGTTGAGAGATTATTTGGCGGCTTCTCTCAACTAGTTTTCATGGCTTAATCAATGTTTGTGTAGTAATTTAAGTGGAGCAGTCTTAAAGTAGAATTCTATTGTTGTAGCTGTCACTACATTTTTAAGATTTAAACATCTTACTTACAAACCAGTTGTCAACCAGTTTACAGGCTTAGTTCATGGCCTGTTAAATACAAATTGCATTATTACTAAAAGAGAATCACTGGATTCTAAAAATACTGGGTTTAAGATATATATAAGTCTTAATGTGAATATAGATAAAGGTATGTGTAAAGAAATATATACCGTATGTATAGGGATGCAGCTAGGTTACACATATATCTAAATATATAATAAATTAAGTATATATAGCTTTCAATAAAAATAAAATTTTTTTGTGTAATTGACACTGATTTTATGATTGACAATTGACTAAAGTGTCTACTCAAGCGAGACTTGTTTCCCACAACGCCACAAGTCAAGCGCAGCGTGACACAATAACGATCCACGTTATATTATACCTACATCTTAGTTATAGTTAGGTGGTGATAATAAGTACTTTTATAAAAAAAAAAATACCTATTCAAAATGACCCAATTGCTTGCGCTGTCGTGTTTTGATAATTTTCACACCATGCAAATTGGCAGGCAAGTTTATTGCGCTTTGAAATTCAAGTTGCGCATCGACTTTGTAGTTTCGTAGCGTCTAATTGTACATTTCAATAGTTTGGACGCGCTGAGTCACAGCGCCAAGCCAGCGCTGGAAATTATCACATGATTATCATATGATGTGCTTTTTTGAGTGTGCTTTTTTGCATGTTGTATAAGTCGGAACTGCTCATTTTCTATCGCGCTCTCTCTCTCTCTTTCTCTCTCTCTTTCTATCTCTCTCTCTCTCTCTCTCTCTTTCTCTCTTTCTCTTTCTCTCTCTCTCTCTCTCTCTCTCTCTCTCCAGCTTCCCTATATCTAAAATATCCCTCTCTCTCTCTCTCTTGCTCTCTCACTCTTCTATATCTATCTCTCTCACTCTTCTATATCTATCTCTCTCTCTCACTCTTTTTCTCCGTCTGCCTTGACTTGCCTTTGATTGATGTCAGCGCTCCGGGCAATCAGCTTTAATGGGCAATACCACAGTCGAATTTGATGGGTGCGGCAGGCTGTAAAAGTTAAAAGAAAAGAAAAGAAAAGAAAAGGCCAATGACTTCTTCTATTTAAGCACCCTTTCGCCCGCAGGCGTTGCCATTGCATTCACGGGATATTACCCCAAAAAAATAAAGTACTCGCCAGTGCAACTCTGATGCTTGCTTCGGGCTCCACAAAACTTGGCCCGAGCTGTTTGCAATGTTCTACCCTATACGAATACATATATAAATATATTTATTTTTTCCCTTATTTTTATTTTTTTTTTTGCTGCTGTCGCTTCTTTTGTGCTGCATACAAAAGATTTTTGCTCGCCCGTTGTTGTTTTCCAATGCGTGTTTTTTTTTTGGATTTGTGTTTTTCTGCATATTTGTGTTCATTTGCAAGATTTCTTCCCTTATTTCGAGCAGGGCGCGACTAGTGCAGCCAAAAGGGCGGCATGTGTGCGCCATGGTGATGCTTGGGGTGTGTTTTATGCCATTGAAATGCAACCAAGCATCTCAGCTGCCGGTTGCCCCAAACTAAAGCCAAAGCCCAGTCCCGGTCTCGATCCCGTTGCCGTTTGCCGGGAACGTTGCTTCCGCTGCATAAATATAACGCTACTTGCGCGTGCTGCACATCTCTTGCAATTTATTTGGTTTCTCCAGAGCAGCAGCACCACCACAACAGAGCTACGGCTTTAGTCCAAAGTTTGTGTCGTGCTGGTAGCGCTTAAATTAAATTTTACGCGAGATTCTTTTTTTTTTTATTTGGCGTAACATACTAAATTAATGCCAGACAATCTAGCAAACTGCAGCGGCATACAACAGACGCCCGTCTAGAGATAGGTGCGTGTGAAGTCTTTATTATAAAATACGAAATTCAACAAGAAATTGTTGTTGAAATGCATGGGAACTATTTAACCAATTTAAGAGGATGTGACATGTTTTCACATTTCTTTTATATTTAGTTTCTAGACAGTTTGCATGGTATGGATTTCCTCTAAAATGATGTGGTTAAATAAATCCTGTTTTTGTTCCACAGCAAAATACAAACAAATTTTCGTTTTTAACAAAATATACATGTTTAGGTATTTTCTATTCACTTTGATGTTGTGCTCAGTTCGTGTTTTTTTCAGGCACGTCGTGCTACATTGAAAAGCTTAAGACACGCCCATCTCTACGCCTGTAAATCGTGGTTCATGACACGCATCACAAGCTGTCTACCCGTCTTCTGATTAGCAGCCAAACATACGTGGCCCAAATATTTCCAGCTTCAGCAGCGTGCAACTACTTTATCTGGCGACGGTAGACCAGACTGCAGACACGATCCGACCAATCAAGGCGACAGCGCACAGGCGAAGCAGTTAGTCAACCCCTGAGCTGCACAATAACTAGAATATTCCGGGTGGGCTGTTGCTCTGGATCTACTCTCATCAATTTGGCTACGTGCAGCAGATTTTGATGTACATTCATTTGGCATGTTTTATTTTGGCCAGGCTTTTTGGGCAGGTCTCTCTGCCTTTAATTAACTTTGTTGCATACTTTAATTGCATCTAATTATCGTGCTGACAAAGCAAACTGTAAATATACGAAACCTGTGTATGCATAGTCAGCGCAACTATGTGAACTGCCTCGCACTTCAGCTTGTCATTAAAGCACATTTAACTTAACATTCTTTCAATTAGCCAAGTTGATGAATTTTGCAAAAGGGCCTAAAAGTTTGCTCTGCCTAAGTGACAACTTAAGAACTATGTTAAGAGCTACAATTAACTAGCATGCAAAAGTTCATTAAGTTCATTAGCGTTAAAACTGCTTAATGAAAAACTAAATAATATGTTAATAATTTTACAGAGTGATGCAATGGATCACCAATAGTTCTTCAAAAAAAATCATTACATATTTGATTAATAGAACTTTTTTCCGCTAATTCTGCGCTTAAATCTTAATCTGGTAGTTCGTGTAAATATTATCTCTATTTCTGCTATTCTGCAAAGTGAGCTAAGGAAAATGAAATGATAAAAATATGCTGGCTCGATTTAGTCTATATCGAAGATACAAAACTACAAGTATTGCAGTTATTTTCAGGAAAATCCCTTGATCCTGAGATGTACTCCATCTTTCCAAAGTGTTTATATATTTACTACGCCTGCCACAGACTCAAATCAATGTCTAAGATATAAATGCCGTTTACGCAATTTGAAAAAGCATTTCAACTGTTGAGGATATTACATAAATTTCCAAAGAATCTATCACTCGCAGACAAAATTGGCAAAATATTCTTTTTGCGAAACTCGGTGGTCTGTAAAATATGCCAGCAAAGCAATTTTAAAAATTTTCATTGAAATAGTTGGGGGTAAAAGCAATAATAAATTAGATAGAAATTCCTTTTAAAAAAATGAAAGAAAACGAACTAAGCCATGAATAGAACAAATCCAGCATTTACAGCTGTATCAGTCAGTTTATTTTCGGCGAGCTATTTGTGTGCCACATTTTGATGGCGTCAAGTCATAGATTTTCTGATAAATAAAATTGCAGCATTCTCTGTAGCTGCGCTTCAGCCAAAACATATTTATTTTTTTTTATTTATTTATTTATTTATTTATTTATTAATTCCTAATTATTATACATTATATATACAATTATGAAAATTAACTGCTAAAAGCCTAGTTAGAGAACACAAATTTCTAATAGCATCACCGACCGATGGAGATGTTTTATTTGCCAGTCCGGCCAGCTGTGCCCCTTTTCACAGCTAATTTTGTCAGTGACGCTATTAGAGCCTACCTCTAAGCAGAAGGGTGTAAGTAGGAAAAAGTGTTCTTAAGTAAAATTAAAAATAATCTTAATTTGCTATATTATTTAAGAATATACCATAAATAGGAGAAAAGAAAGTAAGAAGATTGTTAATAAAGTAAAGAACTGTATGCTAGATATACAGAGTGTTAAGTAGATAGGATAAAGAGATAGTATCGGGAAAGTAATGGGAAATCACCGACCCGGTGGGGGAAAATTTACAGCTTGTCCGGCAAGCTATGCCCCTGCTCATAGCTGGGAATAGTCAGTAACTTCCCGAAGATATCCTGAAAGCATCGATTTTATTAGGGGTAGAGAAAGTTCGGTAGAGAAAACGTGATGCAAACTATTGTAATTTTTACATAGCACGCGAAAAGCATTGCGTAGTTTCATTTATAAAAAGAGTAAAGGTCCAAGATGACTACCTTGAGGAACACCAGAAGTAACGTGAACCTGTTTAGAGGTAGTCAGCCTCAGCATTACTCTTTGGGTCCTACCTTTTAAATACGATCTAATCCAAAGCAAAAGAGACGGAGGGAAACCTATTCGGTCAAGTTTAAAAAGTAAAATGTCATGGTGCACAGAGTCAAACGCCTTACTGAAGTCAGTGAAAATGACATCAGTTTGCATTTTCGAAAGGAAAGCATAATTTACCAAGGAAGTAAACTCAAGCAGATTGGTCGTAGTTGACCGATTCTTTACGAATCCATGTTGAACAGGGGAAACAACTGATTTGCAGAAATGCTGCAAATTCGAAGTGATTATTTTTTCAAATAATTTAGGAATAGCGGACAGTTTCGCAATGCCCCTGTAATTTTGTATATCAGACTTTCCACCTTTCTTGTGGAGAGGAATGATATAAGATTCGTTCCAAAGAGATGGAAAGACAGAAGATTCAAGGGATAGATTAAAACAAGGGAAGAACTACACTCTAGAAGAAGAAACACACTAGAGGAAGTAATAGTATAAGGGTAAGAATTATTATTAGGACAGACTGAAGAGTTAGTTGATTGAAAAAAATTAGCAAAGAGGTTAGCAGAATCAGAGTCATTGCTAGCTTTATCCATCCCGAGAGAAAAAGAAGATGGCAAACTTGAAGATTTACGCTTCAAGTTTACAAAATTGTAAAACTGTCTCGGATTTTTTGCCTTTTGCAACGAGTTAGATAATTCTCATAGCATTTGAGGGGCAGCTTTCGACCATACGAAATTCTATATTCCTGAGGCTATTCGTTTTGTGTGGCTCGGAAGGGGAATGTGGCTTGCATTACCGTAGACAACAATGCTAGGATTAACTTTCGTTCGATTTTTTACCGGCTTATATACTGGTTAGAGACACATACAAATTTATTTCCAACGAAAATTAGATGAAAAAAGATGTTATTTTATTTTAACAGCAATAAAATATTTAATGGTTATTTTCTGGGGCTTTTTTGCATTAGCAGCAAGTAGAAGCAACAATTTATGCATGAATAAACAAAAATAAATATTGCATGTGTCAAAAACAAATGCATATAAAAAAAGGAAGTTCGTAATGTGTTTCGTAACAATGCATATACACAAGTCGATTTTGTTTTATTTTTGTTGTGCATACGATATGTTTTAATGTAAATCAGCTCGAGGACGGCAATAAAACTAAAACTAAAACTAAAAACAATAAAAATATCGATGTTAGCTATTTACTGGCAGACATTGTGTCGCTGCCAAATAGGCAACAACCCAAATAGAAGCTGCAACTGCAGGGATTACACATGCTTGATGTGTTCCTGAGTGTGTGTCTCTCTCTTGCTGTGGGTTTAGTTGGACATTTATACCCGCTCCCCTTGAATGCTGGGCAGGGTCAGAAGGCACCATTAACATTGTCAACGCTTGGCATGATTTATGCCGCGTGCTGTTTTAGCCGTGGCCCAAATATGATATGGCCGAGTGTGCATGCCACAACGGGGCATCCAGCCAACGCCAATAATAATGCAACATTTATGCCACGCAATGAGTGGCGCCATTTTGCAACACATTCAATTGAGTGGGGGAATGCAGCTGGCAGAGCCGTGAAACCCTATGGCAATGGGCTATTTATAGTGCACATTAATGACTAAAGTGTTGTGCAACGTAAAATTACAGCTGCAACACTGTAATACCCACACGCATTGAAATTCTTCTGGTTTTTAGCACTAATCGATTTTATGGAGTATTGTTTATTACATATGGATTGTATAACACGTATTTGACGTTAATTAAAGTGTGTGTGTGTGCGAATTTCACTTCCAGAACTGAACAATTTGTATTGAAAGGGAGTTATATATTTATACTGGTATACAGATTATAGTTTTCTATTCTGTTGGAATTTATATATTAAATTGAACTCTATTTTCAGGTAATCTGGCTCAGTTTCCTTAGACTTTTAACAGTTCATGTGGCGCATAAAAATGCTAGATATTTGGTGCACACTAAACACTGTTGCTTGTAGTACAACAAGTGAAGCTTAACATGAAAGTCCCGTAATTGAGTTTTGTTGAGTTATCAACAAAGTTACGACACGCCGGGCAGCACACAGGGCTGAACCGAACACAACAGAGCAGCTGAAGCAGCTGAAAATTATAGTACAGGAACTTTTTTCAGCATTGGAAAATGCAACATCAAAATATAAATAAATAAATAAGCCAAGGGAGTGGACTGCTTTTCGCTTTTAGTTGGGTCTGGCAGCAAAGTTTCAACAACTTTTTGCTGCTTACGCAATGCATAAAATCATACTATACCATTGGTAGATCCCACACACACACACACACACACACACAGGCACACACACGCACAGCAACAAAAGTCAACTCGAGATGTTGGCCATTTAAGTGCCCGCACAATTTTGCCAAATTAAATCCAGTTCAATCGTAAACCTTCCAGTTGCAAGGGGCAACCAAGGCGATGGCATCTAGAGCCAGCCAAGCAAATCCGCACGCTGTTTGGCTTAAATTGTCTGAAAAAGGGTTTATAGTCATGCCGTTTTATATACTAGCTGGCCAGCTGGCTAGCTGGCTGGCTGGGTTGTGATAGTGAGGAAGAGAGACAAGCAAACCTTAAGCACTTATCTACATAACATTGTGAAAATATTTGCCAGACCTACTACTACAAGACCGGCCAGCTCTCTTGCTCTTTATTGTGATTGCCTGGCCAAGAGCGTTCCGTAATAAGCTCTGGCCATTTGTAGCGTCTCGGAATTGTTTTCATCATGTCATACAACTTCCAAATTGTCTGTGCTTTGCGCCTGCAGCTAGCAAAAAGAAGCAATGTCAATTCTTGTTTTTTTCTTGATGCTGTTTTTTATCTCTTCTTCTTGAATTTACTTACTGCTTTGTTTTCTTGATTACATCTACATGCCCTGAACATTTCAATTAAAACGTCGCTTGCAGCTTTAAATTTTTGTTGTTGTTTCGACGGCCAGAAATTAGAAGATATATCTAACAGGCGAGAAAAAATTATTTTGTTGTTCTTTCATGCCTACTTCCCGTTCATTTCTGGGCATTTTGCACAGTTTACAATCGAATGCCTGCCACAGACACAGGCACAAATACAATTATAGTCCCACCCAGCAAAAAAGCTGTGGGCTGACTTACGCAGCGACAGAAACTAGAGACTGGAGCAGCAACAACAACAACGAGGTCGGTCATGGGGACATTCAAACATGTTTCCGCTTTTCACGATTCCTGTCTGTCTGTGTGTATCTGGCATTTTCCATTGCTACAAGTTTTTCCAATTTTCGTATGCGCTTACAGAATGCCCCACGCTGGTGGAGCTCTTAAATGTTTTCACTGTCTACCCACTGGCATTTAGCATTGGCGTTATATGTCATATACATATATATATATATATGTGTGTGTATGTAGGTAGAATAAAGGTGCAGCCTTGTAGATAAGACTTTCGTGTGATTGTGCTTAAGATGTTACAGCTGTCAGAAGTAGTGAAGGTATTTTTATTTATTTTTTCTCATAGAATATAAAACCTAATTGTGTTTGCAACGATTTATATATTGTGTCTTGCTAAATTTCATTAATTTGTAGAGCTATACGTAGTTCCTATACCAAATGTTATATACTCCTCTGGTACTTTAACAAAATTTTAGTAAACGAATAGTGTTATTTTATCTTTATATAATATTATCGATTACATATTCAAGTGGTTTATCTGTAATTCATTTCATCATATATCATGTTATTTATTTCGTAGATACCCCCAACTACCTCTGTCGCCTGTCTGTCTATACTCATAGACTAGCAAAGTAAGAGTTACAAAATTAAGAACGTGGGCGCTTGCGACCTAAACGTAAATCATGTTTACTACACAATTTATTTATTTCAGCCCATACCTTTAAAAGTTGCCGAAAGCATTTAGTTGTTGTTGCTGTTGAAATTGTGCACGTGCCGTTTCTGCTTAGGCCAACCACTTGAATAGTCTGCCCAAATGCTTCGTGTAAGTAAAAGCTGGCGCTGTTTCTCAAAGATCTCAGTTGTGCATATATTTAAAGGTAACTACGTGTATATAGTATACCCCAAAAGCAACTGAAGGCAATGCCTACTTTTCTGGATTGTTGTTGTTCAACATTTAGCGTCGTTTTGTGTTCGCTCATGAATAGTTAAATCCATGACAAAGTTGGCCCGGCCAAATGCCTGTTGGTCTTTGCTATTTTCCATTTTTTATTAATGAAATCTCCTGGCTCAATGAAGCGTAAATTTGGCCCAGCCAGACAAAGTATTGTGGCAGCAACTAGACAGCATTAATGGCACTGGCTTAGGAACTAACAATGTTGGACTTTAGATGGGGGCATCATAAGTGGCCATAACGTGGCTACTTCTTCCATGGCCAATTTCTCTGGTTTTTGGCCATTTTCATTGATGGCGCTTCATTTGTAACCGTATTTATACTTGTATTTATATTTGTATTTATATTTGTTACGGCGCTTAGCTTTGGTATTTTCTCAATGATGAGTTGGTTGAGAACCCCCCTCATGCAGACTTCGCAAAAAGTAGGCGATAATTGAATTTGTGCGTGAAGCTGTCAATTATTGAGTGCCACTAGCAGTTCATCTAAGTTGGAAAGCTAATCAAACTTAGCCAGGAGCTTCGTAGTTAAACTAGGCAGCTAACAGCAAGCTGCAGCCCCATCCATTTGCCGGCAATTATAGCAAGCACTGCACAAATCAACCCAACTTGACGAGTTGTTCCTATTCGAACGGCTGGCATCAAATAGATTGAATACATGGGGCAGCACGACTGACGGGGCGAGTGCTGTGCGACGATAGCGCCTGTGGTCTGGATAAATGTTTCATTGTCTGTATTTGCCTATTTATTTGCACCGAACCTGTGTAGCCAGTCAGCAAACAGGCACCAGCAGCAGCAGCAGCAGCAGCCTGGCATCAGCACCACTTGACATTGGCCACATCTAACCGCAGACATATTTGACGATTTTGCCTCTCCCGCCCAGCGCAAAGGTGTTTGCACTGTACTACAGTGCGGATTGTTCACTGAGCTCTGCCAATTTTACAGTTGAGTTCATTATAGAACTCAATTCAATGGCGCAGGTAAACGAAAAAGCAGCATTTTGATGTATTATGGGCAGCCAAAAACAGGGCACGCCAGAGTCAAAAACATCCTTCGAATCCTTGGCAGTCTTTCCCATGAGTTTTGCCTGTGCTTTTAAATATTTAACATGCAATTGCTACAGCTCTTATGTCTTGAATTTTTTTTGTGAATCATTTACGCTTCATGCCCTTCAAAAGCGTTACATTCCCCGGGGCTAATCCGCGTCTGTCTCCCTCCCCTCGCTCACAGCACTTGAGTGCTCTCTCTCTCTCTCTCTCTGTCATTTTTTATCTATAACATTATTTATGCTTCATGCAAGGTGCTGAGCGCAACCCGCACTTTTAAAAGTGTCTCCCAAGTGCCTGAAATTTATGTAATTCACTTTGGCATCCCCAAGGCTTCGTAAAAATCCATAAATTGTATAACGTAGCCTATTTTTTTTTAATATACAAGTGTCTTTAAATTCCTATGCGATATAATGCCGGCTGTCAATGTATTTATATTTGAAAGTCGCTCTCTAGGTATTTGGAATTCAGCCTGCAACTTAATAAATGCCTTGACTAAATATTCATTAATAATTAATACAGCTATAAATTGAACAACGGCGGTAAGCCCTTAGAAATTACCATTGGGAATACCAGCTCGTGTCTAAAATTGCTGCAAAAGATGGGCGTGGTT
The DNA here is from genome assembly GCF_035044405.1 of Drosophila montana. Classification (NCBI taxonomy): domain Eukaryota; kingdom Metazoa; phylum Arthropoda; class Insecta; order Diptera; family Drosophilidae; genus Drosophila; species Drosophila montana. The sequence continues at coordinate 10,546,944 of NW_026998620.1, read as the reverse complement.
TGAGTGTTGATTCAGTTCCGTTTCTCATGACTACAAAATTAAATTCTTTTTCTATTTGTTAGTCGTTGTTGGTCGTGTTGAGCAATGTTGTTTGCATTGATGCACAATACATATCCGATTTTGAAAACACGAACCCAAAGGGCCTTATTTCGTGTCACGAGAGTATTGGGTCCCATATCAGAAGCAGAATCAACGCTTTTGACTTTATATTTTTGTAGCATTATATCTGTTTTTTTTTAATCTACTTGCTTTTGGTGCTGCAATAAATTTTTTATGTTATTTATGCTTGCACGAGTCCTGTTTACTTGGCCCACGGCTAGTGCACGGCAATTTAATGCCATTTATATAGCTCGAAATGTAATTTGATGGACTTTTAATCTATGTGCTTTATTGCTGCTGCTGTTGCTGATCAAAGGCAGACAGCCAAGAGCGTATATTAAAATGTAAATAGCAGATTTTTTTTTCTTTTATTATTTTTAATGTAAAAGGCCTTCTTCAGGTCGATGGTGCCTGGCATATTCCGCTAGAACATATTCTGTTCTTGACGCTTTTAAAAAATTTCATCAGCTTATCGTCCTCATTAAAATATGTTGTCAATTAATACGTGTAGAGCGTGTAAAGCATCTTAGTTTAAAGCGAGCATTAATTTGTAAATTACTGCTTTAAGCCATTGGAATATACATGTTTTACCTTTCATCCTAAGAGTTTTGACAAAAGGGCTTGTTCTTTCTCCAAGAGTTTACGGTTTGTAATTAAGATAAAAGGGTCCCGGAAATCGAAATTGCTTTTAAATTTATAAAAGCTTATCGAATTGCTAATGAATTTTCCTGTGTAATGGGGATTTTTGTCTTTGTTCTTTTGTACATATACTTTTTTGCAAAATGTGTATACCCCTAGTTGTCTGAAAAGCAGAAAATATGATTAGCTTTGTAGCTCTCATTGTCGGCTTTCAGCCATTTTTTGGGTTAAATTTGAGCATTAAGACGTTGGTCAAAATAAGTATGAAGAGCATCGAAAACTATTGTGGTGTACAGGTATCGGACAAAGAAGCGAGATGTCGCTGGATTCAGAAGAAATTTTCCTATTTTATATTTATTTTAATTATTAAACAATAATTATGAAAAAACGAAAAAGAAATGTAGGATAAGTGAGTAAGATAAAAAAAAATGTTGTCTTTAACAAATTCGAATGGAATTTCCGAGCAGCAAGGGCAATTACTTGTTTCTCAGCTAACGATTACTTAGGTTCTTAGTTGGACCGCGATAGGAACAATTCAGTCTTTGAATGTGCTAGGTCCACCCGATGTGAAGAACCGAGGAATAACCTCATGTCGCATGATGACCATTAGAACGCCTTTGCATATATTTACAGTTGATGGTGATTACGAAACAACTGTGGTATATTTTTAACAATATTCAAATGATTCGGGTAATTTCTTGTATATATGGAAAGCAGCGTAGATGGGGCGCTGTTTGTGTTTTATTATTTCTTTGTTAAATGAAAGATAATAGAAAATTAATAGCGCGCGATTGCATAGATGCGTGGTAAATATTTAACCGCGCACAGACACATGTTATATTATCGTTATGGAGGTACAGGGTGTTTTATTTCCCCTCTAAGTACTCGTGTGTTCTTGTTTTTGTTGTATGCGTCATATGATTGTTTAATATACATATATTCAACTTTGTGTTGACAGCTATGACCCAGAAGCATAAATCATAACATTGTGCGCATTTTTTTAAAGGCAAATACGTTATTATATGTATTTTTTTTTAGAAATTGTTGCACAGTCAGCTATGAATTTCTAAGCCGGTCAAGATGCTGCTGCCCACAGTCGAACAATTTGATGTTTGGCTTATGATAAATACAAAATGAAACGATGCTTGTCATTCGAGAGTTGAGTTGGCAACAAAACAATTCAAAGATTTAATGTATGAAAACAGAATGTGCATTAATTGAAATGCAATTTATGAATGCATAAATTAAACTAGAGATTTCAGAGGGCATTGCAAACGCTTTGGGGAAATCCAAAATTCATTTATGAATGAGCAATGAGCTTTCAACAGCAAACAGACAACATTTACGCTCATCAGATCTGAGCGCATATGCGAATGGGCAATGCAAATTATTCACACACACACACACTTCGTTGAGACAGGCTCCAAATATGTATATAATAGGCTAGCGGAAACATAAGGCAGCTGCAAACAGGACACTGGCAATCGGATGCCTCGCTGCGCCACAAAGCATGCAACAGCTTTTTGAGTGTGCCGCATGTGTGCGCCAGACTCAGGAATTTGTCACCTTCTGAAATCAGATGTTACAGAGTGTGTAGGTTATTGTCTGCGTGTGAGTGAGTGTGATTCTGACAAGCACAACTGGTCATTTGTTTATTGGCTACATATGCAAAATGTCAATGTCAGGAGCACATTGCACTACAGCGAGTCCAGTGGCTTATTGTGAGTGCAGAGATCAGGATTGTGCCAAAGTCTGTCTTGGCTGCTTGACAAAAAACATAAAACAAAACACATACACTAATAAAAAAAATGTCGCCCTGACGGCTGCAGCCAACTTGGCCATTGTCCTTGCCAAAGTGGGTCAGTTTTGGCATAGTTGTTTTGTGGCCTTATTGATTGTCAGCACAAGTGTCGCTGACTGTTCGCCAAGGATCTGTGCAGGACACGCCCTGTCCTGGGGCATGCTTTAAATGCTCGGATAGCAGCTGCTGTGATTTTAGCAAAAGGCTACCCAACTCAACAACATGCTCCAATTAGAAGAAGACTTAGAAACGGCACAAGTGCCCTCAGGAAATACTCCTATGCATTTTCAAGAACCACCCAACTAATTGACATTTAGTTGTAATGTTCTTGACATGTTCTTTAAGGCATGAGCAAACAACTATCAGTTAAATACCATGTACTTAAGCAGGCTGCAGACAAAGGCAAATTTGGTATAAGCCAAATTCCAGGAAATGATAATCCTGCTGATAATGATAACGCTTTTAAGTATGGTATTCATATTGCCATTGGTCTCATTTCCGATTACCATAAGTCAATCACATGACCCCAACCAACCGCAAACGAGTGACAGCTGCATACTTGTGGCTGCCCCATCTAATGCGAAATCTCTTGGTCTTACCTAACCATCAGCTACACATCTCTGCGGTTGACTAATGCTTGTGTTAGTAATGGTGTGGGTGTGGCTGTACTTGTGTTTGTGTCAGCTGAGGTTTTCTACATCTCCTGAGCTTACTCTCAACCACACAATTTTAACAGTATCGCATTTAAGTGGTATTAGCATCGGATTGTAACTAAGCTGTATTGCTAGCTGTTTGTCGACATTCGGTAAAAAAAAACAACATTCCTTTGAGAAATATATACTCACAAAAGCTAATGCAAGTAATTTCACTACAGACTTGACTATACACAAGATTTTTCAAAACAAAATATCTCTGTAGGGAGTAAGCTTTGTTTGCAATATGGTGTTATGTATACAGAAATCTCTGAAATAGTTATATGTAATTTCAATGCGCATTTCTAACCATGTATAAATATCTATAAATATAGAACCGCACTTGGCTGTTTAAGTTTTACGAGCGTCCATTAAGTAATAATGATACCAATCAAAAGACCAGACCGCTTAATGCGCAACTTTTAATTGTATTATATATAGTACTTTCGCTCTCGTCGGCTAATCGAATGGCTGGCGAGCAAATTGCAAAACATTGCAATGATAAGCTTATGATAAAGTTTGCAATCATTGTGTGCACATTGAAATGCTTTTAATTCTATTAATTAAATGAAAAGTCTCTGGTTTTTGTAATTACAAGACGATCCTTATACGGACCGCGCTGTTATAATGCACTGGCGGGTTTTGCTCGGCCCGTGGAACTTACAAAATATATTCTCTCAAATATCATTGAAAATGAGTTTGAAACCTATCGGACGGTAAACAAAAAACTTTCATACAATCGTTTTCCGGCAATTAACCACTGTTGCGGGTGAAATCTCCCAAATCGCTGAGACACATATTCATTAAGTTCTTATGTAGAGCTTTGAAAATAAATTTGAAGCAAATCTTTGAATCAAATTTCTACCGAGAAAGCTTCGATTCTGCGAAAAGTGTGAAACACGTCACAAATGATTTTTCATATAGATCCTTGGAAATGAATTTTAGCAACCACGTCACCCCGTCATCAGTCAGTCATTCACTCAGTCAGTGAGTCAGGACAAACAGTTTTATTTATAGGGATTACTTTATAAAATTTTTGTTTTTTTGAACCATAATATGTTTAATTTTACCACGTACCAAAAATGTTCACTTATTAAACCCTTTAGCTACATACTTTGCTAAAATTTGGTTAGCCTTTTAATTATTAAATACATAAGTGAAAAGTATTTATGTACATGCATACATATATTTCAGGACATGGTATCTTCAGCAGAATGGTAATGCATGTAACTAAGCAAAGGATATATATTTAGAGCTGATTAAATTTTGCAGCGACTGCAAATTAAAGTGAAAACAATTTTAAGGGCGTCCACACAAAATGCAAGCCAGACACATGCAATGCCACAGAGTGCGGGCAAAAGTTGATCCTTTGCCGCACTCTGGCACACAGACAAACACACACATATACATATATATGCTTCAAGCCAGACAACAGCACACACACAAACACGTATATCCAAGTTTAACGCAAATAAATTGCGCATTCAGAGCAAAATTAACACAGAACGACAAAAACTGGGCGAGGCCGAGACCAGGACGGCCAAAAAATAAAGAAAAAATAAAAGAAATGACAGGCAACAACATAACGTAGCTTAAACAGAAAAATATGTGAAATCCACAAATGTAAGAGAGCACAAAAAAAGAATAAGAGCCATGGCGTAAGCCAAGTGGGCAATGTAACTAGCTAAAGTCAGGACACCCACGCGGACCTGCTCCTCTTGCTCTTCGGTGCTGTCGGGTTCTGGCCAGAATTGGCCTTTTTGCCGCCATCAGCAAGAAAATCCAGATGCAGGCAAAAAGGAAGACGATTCCATAACTAATGTGGCAGAAGCGAGCTGCGGATATCCGTTTGGGTCATTGGGCTTCTTCTTGACTGAAGTTCAGTTCTAGCAGAGCTTGTCTCTGTTTTAATAACTGGACAAGGTATTCTGCTATTCCAGCATCGGTCGCTACTTGTCTATGCAGGCAACGTTCAACTGACCCGAAAGTCGCGCCTGGCATTCAAATTGACGACATTATACTTGGCTGTGTGGCTGGGCCTGGCCAAGGCTGTCATAAATATGATAAGGGATGGCAAATACGTCAACAGGCACTCTACTGACAGTTCCCCCAATTCCAAGCTCTAGCTTTATCTTAATTAATAAGTCAATGGCTGCTTGCTTAAGGCAGCTCACGAGGATGGGTTAGAAGGCTTGCTCGAGCTGCATAGAAAATACCTAAACATAATTTTGTGAGCGCTCATATAAGCAATTTGTGTAGACAAAACACACACTTTATCAAGGAGTTGAAATGCGCGAATGGCAATTACCCTGCGCCAAAAAATTATTGACTATTCAGTAAAATTTCAATATGCTGATCATAATAAAAAAATTAATTATAATACTAACAATAATAATAAGTATTGATGAAAAAGTTCAGGAATGTAGAGAACCTTTCGAATATTACCCCGACAATATCATACTAGCATATAATTTTAAGACTTCGTATGTCTAAGGGATTAAACCGATATACACAATTAAATTACTATTTATTATTTATTAAAGTTTAAAACTTTGAGGCTAATATATTCGTTAGCCTGTTATCTTTTTATGGATATAGGATAGATATCCTATTGACATTCTTCATGATTAATGGATTTTCTACCCAAACCAAAAACTATCTATATCTATATCTAAGTAAATATGACTTAATATTGATATATAATATGATATTCGATGATCGCACTAACTTCAATCTCTCAATGTCTATTAACTCTATCGAAGTGCTTTTAAAGAGTAAAATATGTAGGCCTTATCATTTTTAAACAGCATAGCACGAATGCCCTTTGGGCCTATCACCCAGACACACTGAAAAATGGCCATCGGTTCTAGTATAGTTGTTGTTACTGCTTAATTTTGTGATGAACTTTATGCACATTTACGCCATTTCATAAAATTTTCATAATGGTCGCCAGCCTGCATGGTTGTGGGTGTGTGCCGAAGTGTGTGTGTATCGCCGAGTGAGTGACTGACAACGTCGTTTCAGTTTTTATAACGTTATCGTCACGGGAAGTGCTGCTGCTACTGCGTCCCGTTGCCTGCTCTAATGGCGTAAATGTTCAATAAAGTAGCTTTTAGCGCTTTTTGCACACACACACAGACATATAAATACCTACACAGAGACACCGAGCAACACGGCCTGGCCGGAAGCCAGAGCTCATGTGTTCGTTTTAGTGAGACTCGTCAATGCTTCAGAATCTGCGCCTCATTCTGATTTTAGGAGGCACTACACGCACTTTATGTGCTTTACCTTTTCAAATAAATTGAATGGGGATATTAATTTAATGCAATGCTGTGCGAAGTCGTGAATATTGCACGACTAAGTGTGAATGTTATATAACGTTGGTGCTTAAGTGCTTGTTGCCGTTGATAAGCACTTTATACACTCATATCCCTTTCAGTCCAAATCTTAAGATGACTGTTTAAAATTAAATGTAATGGTTAGGCCTATACGAAACTGATCTCTCCTTAAAGCTGCCTGTTGAAACTTGGTGCAGTTGCTTTTAATAGTTGTCTATCTTAACCAAACAAACTGCACAAAAAACCAACTGTCGAGCTGTCGTTGGTTTTCATTTATGTATAAGAAGAAAAGCATTGAGACTTTTCTTGTAGCCTAGTAAATCAGATTTTGTAGCAGCGCATTTAGAAGTCGCATATGCCGCACTTTTATGTCTCTTTGTTTATTTGTTTAGCTGCGCATTTGAAAAATAATTAATTTGCCAGCCGCTTGATTGCTACATTTTGTCTGGCTGATATTTGTTTTGAATGTAAACACTCACATGGTCCAGACATGACCACAATTTTATGCTTTGACTGATGTGCACCGCCTGCTCCAGCTCCAGACGAGCACATGTTGCCATTACTGCTGCTTCTGCTGTTACCCATTATTATTAATGTATCGTCGTATATATAGAATAAGCTATATGACCATGAGTTCATGTATAATTTAAAACTGCCTATAGCTAGGCGACTGAAAGATCGCTCAATAAATGTTTCCCATATGACGCACAGACAAGTTGATAAGTGAAAAGCGCAGAAAGAGCAACAATTTATCGCCAAACTATTCCCAGAAACAGCTAAAAGCTAAAAATATTTTTACTATTAAATATTATTTTGAAATAGTACATCAACAGTGTATTTTAAGTGTATGATGCCACCAGCACATCCTGCCATCACGCACTCTGGCCAAGGAGGCTTGAGAAGAACTTTTGTCATTCAATTACATTTCTGCTGGCTGCTCGTGACGCACCACTTGAGCTGAGATACCCTCACGCACGTCCCAGCATATCCCAGCCCTCCCATAAGCCACAGAGCTACTTCTCCAGTTTCAGCTGCCAACTGGCATTGCTGCCACTTTGCCTCACATTTCTTCTTGTTCATTTCCATGATTAATAAATGTCGACCGCAACATTACTGACACCTCAGCGACGACTTCAACAAGAACAACAACAACCGCATGTCGTTTGGACAAAATATGTTGCGGCTTTTTTGTCCAAAGAGCGACTCACTTGAGGCAGTTTTTGCGGTGCTTGTTAACCAAGCCTTGGTAACACACACTCACACCCATGTCCGCAGACATACACACTGAGTGCACTCTGCATGATACAAACGTACGCAGCTCCTTTGTCGCAACTAGGCGACAACAAGTACACGTAGACACAACGTGCAATAACTGTCAAGGGACGAGCTGAGGAAGGCATTTGGCAAGCGGCACAACAATTTAAGTTAAATTTTTCGAGCAAAGTAAAGCATACAAAGGGTACATTTGTAAATATATCTGCACATATGTAGATACACATACACATAAGCCAATGCAATGCCATAGACAGGCTTCCTTGTGGTCCTTATTATGAATTTTACACCAAGTTGAAAAGTAAATAAACCCACATTTTATATATAAACCACATTTTATATATCAATGGACGCTCACTGTGTAAAGTGTCATGTTCAGAACTAGTGGCTACTAAAACAGCGTTTATAGCACCTAACTTGCACGTGTTCGAATTAAGCTTGAATTACTTTTACAGGGGAAAAAAGCCGAAAAACGCAGTCTAATCACCTTACCAAAAATACTTCCTAATAAATAGCTGTAAATTATTTAAAACCCTTATTTTTTTAAATAAAATTCTATTAAATAGGTTTATTGAGTTTGAACTCAACAAACGTATAAGCTTCACATTTAAACCAAACACATGATCCAATTCAACCATTTTTAAACTAACTAACTAAGTTCTTTAAAGCTTAGACTTTGCGTATTTTGGCTAACTAATCCATTAAGAACGTGCTTATAAATTATCTTTAGACATATAACTTTCTTGCCAAAGTCAATTAATTAACACTTTATAACCCATATTTCATTCTAGATAAACGCGCCGGCATTTGGCCCAGCCTAAAAATCAGATCCAATCAAGCACACGAAATTTCTGTAACATCAAAGGCACGAAATTCTGTTTTAGCCAAACCCAACCTTGAAACTAAATGAAGCCTGTGTGTGTAACTGCGCCAAATACCGCAACGCTGGATCTTAGACGACGGCCACAAGTTAGCCAGCCTGCCATAGATTTGTTAGTTTAAAGAAATACGCATCCAGCTTCAGCTTCAGCTTCAACTTAGCTTTAGGTTCATCAAAAGCTGAACACAGTTGCGTGGCCCGCAAAAGCAAAGGCAATTCGATCCATCAAATCCGCAGGCTGAACAGCTGGTTGCAAGCATCGTGTGTTATTTTTTGAGAGCGCCAAAGGATTCATTAAAAAACCGCCAACCTGGAACTAATGGAATTAGAGAATATTGTGGCCAATACGGTCTACTTGAAAGCGAGAGAAGGTGAGTGAATATTCCCATAGGCCACAAGCCCAAGTTTCTAACCAACCCGGACAAAAACTACTCACGAAAAATGACAGACCATGCTTTTAGGCAACAAATCCTTCGAGGGCCACCGAACGCGTGCCGAAGTGCTTCTGTTTTGGCACCTTGTCTTGTCTGGGAGCCTGCAGAGCCGCATCGATTTTTGCTTGGCTCTGATTTTCAGGGCGGGTGTTAATTGTATTGTAGTACTGAAACATTCACCCAAACCCAAACCAAGTCCTTTTTAGGCATGGGCTGGGCTGCGCTAGCCTCGGCTGAGCCGGGCAGTTGTAGTATGGCGTCTGGCACTGCGCTTTATCTAAAGTTAATGAAGCGTTAAATGTTTGCGCTCCAGCAACTTATTCATTTTCATGCTTCATGTTACAGCTTTAAGTGCTCTATTTGATTCAGTACTCGGTACTGGCAGATACTTGTACATTCTGTCATCGAGGTCACACCTCAATTGCTATGCGTCCTGTGACCAGTCGGTAGTCAAGTTCAGTGTCATTTTCTTGGCACAAAGGCAACCCCATAAAATATTGTGAAATAATGCAAAGCGATTATTGGAATATCTCAGCAAGCTGAAGGTCACCTTCGCCAAGCTCTGTGTACCACGTTTAAGGATATATGTATGTTAATTTATGGACAGAAATGTATCTACAGATTGCGTGCATGATGACTTCTAATGACTGCACCCGTGAAGGAGTCATTTAAATTATAATATCAACAACAACTACAAGACTCAAGAAAATATATGCAAACTCTTTCTGTTGTCTGTCTGTTTGTTACAGTCTGTGCCAGCTGAGCAAAAGACTACTCAAATATAAAAAGCGAATCGAGCGGCCATTGGAATGCATCCGTCAAATACTTTTCTACGCCGCTCAACAGATTTAAATGACAGAAACGTGCGCAACATTTCAATTTCTCTAGCAATGTAATACTTAAGAAACGTTTGTTTATAAAGAGGAGGTGTGAGACGTCAGGGGCAAGATAGAGAGCGAGAGAGAGAGAGAGAGAGAGAGGGAAAGAGAAAAAATATATACTTGCAATAGATTTAACGAGCCAGCAAAGGCCGTCGGCTACAACAACATATTCGTTTGGCCAAAACTTTTATTTTCTTTTTACTTTTTGATGTTCTCTTGACAAAGTTTTGACTGCGTTTTTTAGGTCCATTTTTTTAAGGTCTGGCACACAATTACTTCTTATTTGTAGCTGCAGCCAAACGCAATTCGAGGGTGCACGACTAGAATATACCATGTTCCAAAACCTGAATTACGATTTTTACAAATGTACATGCAATTGTATGTATTAAATTACAAATGCGCATATAAATAAGAGTTTAAAAAGTTTTTTTTCTTAGTATTGCTTTTGTATTTATTACCGGATTGTCATGGAATTGTTATTATAATCAGTTACTATTCCAAATAAGCATGTTATTACACTTATTGAATTTATTATTATAGATTGGGAAATAATATAAAAAATATGCAAAAATTGGTAATTTAAGAACTATTGACGATTGAATATCACTGTAACGAATGTTGCTGCTGAATAATGTTATATATGCTCAATAGATACGAAATTGCCAAAGCTCTTTTTTTTTTAAAGGGTACAGTGTACAATGAGATATTCTTTGAACTAATTTCAGTATGATAATTTATTTCTGTTTAACTGCAGCACCACTGCCCGAGGACTTTCCACTTCGGATTTTTGTGGTTTTCCTGCCCCTTCATTATGGCTACCCAGCTGCCGTAAGGCATAATTATATATGTATACATACATCACATAGTTCTTATCAGCATCGGTAGCTGTTGTTTTTGTGGGCTTTGATGCAAAGCTCAGCGCGTGCCGCAATGCCATTCGTTGGGCTTGAAAATATCAAGAAACGAGAGCTAATCATTGGGAACGTCTCAAAATGAAATACTCTTTGCCAGCATTTTAATGCGCCTTTCGGCTCTCCTCTCTGCCAGTCTCTAAGCTTCTCTGTCGCCTTTTGTTTTTACAAGCAAAAACTATGCTTGCATTGGAATTTTTTTATGTATTTTATGAAATGAGGACGCATTAAAATGAACGCAGTGAACAGAGACAGAAAAGAGACGTCGCCTTCGAGGGCATAAATTTTGCCTAATGCGCTGCCATAATGCTGATTACATCAGAGATAGAAAAAGATAGAGGAAGAGAGAGAGAGAGAGAGAATAATAGAGCGAACTGCGGATACGGATGCTACTTAGGGGTTGACCATCGTTTCAAGCTAGAATAAAAAGTGCAACATTTGATTTGATGGCCACGGGCAGCTATAAAGGGCAAAATTTTTGGCATGATGACACAATTTAAAATCTTATGAAATTAACAATCACATATCACAGTAAAATTACATGTACGCTCGCTAAATTATTCTGTTTCGTTCTCCTTTCTGTGCTTAATTTAATGTAAATATTTGGCTAATGCAGTTGAAAATACTTGGGTGCTGTGAACTGCATCCTGTTGGCATAGCCTTGAGTTTTGCACCAGAGTCAAGCGGTTTGGTTCAATGACCGCTGGTCAAGTCAACAACTTGCGTCGGCTGTGTGGCAACTGTTGCCGCGCTGCCTACAATACACGCCAATTCATTTCAAGTGGGTGTGCGTGTATGTTTTGTTGTTATAGCTGTTACTATTGTACTCTTTTTATCAGGCTAACAAGCCTTTAGTTATGTTGTATGCTAAGCAGCTAAAAAGAGAAAAAACCTGTTGTTAATTATCGCACGCAATACAATGCAACAAAAGCCGCTGGTGCGGAGGCGTCTCATGTCCACCATGTCCATGGTGTTTCTTGTGCCAAGTGGCATGAGTGGGCATGAGTGTATGTGTGTGTGTTGTGGCAGTTCTAGTCCGGCGCACATTTCAAACACGCCAATTACTTGTAGCGTCCAATCAGTCAACCAGTCTGTCAGTCAAGCAGCCAGTTTAATATTTCAGTTAGCATAGGCTCCTTATCAACAAGTGCAGATCCTGTTTTGCCTGCAGAGTGTCCTGGCCATGTAACTGGCAGCACGCAATCCTGTGGGTGTCACTCAATGCGGTCTGTAATGCTTGGTTGCTTATCTGCATTTGCAGCACGTAGTCAGCCCCAATCCACAGCTGCATCATTTGCAGCACTGTTGCTGCATTTGTGCTCCCTTTCTGCCCACGCATATGTAATTGCAATCAAAGCGACTTTTGTTTGCGAATCGCAGCAGACTCGTTGATTACCACAAAATGTCATCAGACTGTGGCATACTAGAAATCCATTTTAATTATATGCAAAACGCTGCCAATAAAACAGAGGTTTACAATCAAAGAGAGCCGAGCATAGTAGGGAGGCTGAAGCATTTCCGCTGACGGGCCACATTTCATTGTCTCTATTCATTAACACTTCGCGAAAGCAAAAAGTTAATAACACAGCAGAAAATACTCTTCAATAGAGTTGATACGCAAGACAAGTCGAATTATAAACTGGCATAACATGTTTAATATATCTGGCAATAATAAGTTCCTTTAACGATTTAAAGCCAGAGTAAGGGTATTCGATAGTCGCTTATGCGACAGCACAGTTTTTGCTTGTTGTTATTGCCGCCGCTTTAGAATTTCAAGAGATTGGCTTGGAAACCCAGTAGCGCCCTAGCAAGTGTTGATACTGCTCTTCTACTTGAGACTGAAAACAAGCTGTGTGTTATTTTTATTATATTTATTTTTGTTGACGTAGGCAAATAATAAATACTAATACGCTAAGCCACAAACAGTGAAAATATGTTTTAAGTGACGCGCTGCTGCGTCAGCAAATGAATATTTAATCGGCATATTTAATCTGCGGCCCGTGGCGTATACGTAATCTCCGACTTATGAATATTAACTAACGGCTTAAGCCGCCGACTGTAATAAAATTATAGAACTTGTTATTTTTGATTATCACATTTTTCTGTATGTAGGTTATCTGTGAGCAGCATAAGATTTTAAAATTAATATTCAAAAGTACTTACAAAATGTTTTTCGGCTATATTTTGTTAGGACACTTGATTTTGCCGTTGTCTCATTTGTTTGATTGCTTGTCAGTCAATTGATTGTAATCATTTTTATTTTTAAACTTTAATTGTTGCCGTCGCTTGACATTCGAGTGTCGTTTGGAAGTGCCTCCGATATTCGAGCTCAGTGCTTGATTGTGCGTCAATTAAATCCGTAAATTAAAGTATTTTGTCGACTTTGACAGAATATAAATTGCATGTAATGTGTCATATGCAAGTGACAGAACTATAACATAATTATAATTGTGGGGCTGGATTTTAATTTTGATCAAGAACTCAATGGCTCCATTGCATTCGGTTCATGTGAAATTTAAAATGTTTCCTATTAAGAACTATCGTCTGGTCAGCTGATTGGCCTAAATTAAATGCAAAAACAACCATTCATTTCAATTTGTTTTTATAGCATTTCGAAAATGTTTAATCGTAATAAATATGGTTTACAATTGCGTTTGCCTTAAAGCAATTAAAATGAAAAGCTACAATTAATACAATGGGTGACTGCATTACATTGCCGACAATTTGAAATTCCTCATTATGCAAATCAATTGTATTTTTAAATAAATTTTGTTTATAAAAATGTATAAAAATGTATAAAAATTCGGAATTGAGTTGTTAAAAAAAATATAAACAATTAACGTTTAACTGGTCTGTTAAAAATTTATTAATACTCTTATGGCTGGCGTTTTCTGGAGATAGAAACATAAATTTCAATGTCTAATTTTTTTTAATTTAGAAAGAAAAATCCGTTATAATTTAAATACAAAATTGTTGATTTATTCAAGCCACTGAATTTGAAAGTATTTAAACTTTACAATATGCCATCTCAATTTGCGAAAATGAACTTTTAAATTTACCGTTCGAAATTCCGTCGTTTAAAAAAAATAGCATCTGTACAAGCAAAACTCTCAAGAAGCAATTAAGAAATGCTCACTTAATACTAATTAAAAATTATTTAACAACTCTGCAAAATAAAAATGTTATATACGTAGTTTATCTAAAATAAACCAACAATTTAATCTAATTAAGTGAAGTTCGTAGAACCTTATAAAACGAAATCCACATATTTTAAAACCCTGGAACTCGCCCAAACAAATGCCACAACAACCTAATTCGTAGTATTGCGCAATATTATGTATATAGTAAAACAATTTCATTTCATAATTGCACGCACGTAATTCAGGGAGCTACCCACAAAAAAGGTGGTATACATGCGTATATATATTCTGATTTATAAAATATAAATATGTATATTTATATTCTAATATATTCAACACACACTCTCCGTTGGGGCAACAAAAGAAGCCGCTGTTGCTGTTGCAGCAGATAAGCGAATCAAATTATGCACCGTTTGCTCGACAGAAGGCACCAGGCCATAAATTCAAATTTATTGATTGTTTTGACAATTAACTTTTTATATTCTGTATTTATTTATATGATGATCCGAAAACAAACATTTCATATGCTGCCCGTGGCCAATATACGAAATGTTTATTATTTTTGTTTGCGTGAAAATTAATTTTGATTTAATGCGTTAGAGAGCCCCGCACACAAAAGTCAAAAGGTGATGCCGCAGTGTTGGTCCAGGTAATTTTTTGAATAATTTTCCGATGGACATCGCGTCGTATGTGCAATGAGACAGCTGAAACAACCGGGCCTTATTTGTCTTTGTTAAGCAGATACCTTGACTAACTGCAGTCCAGTTTCCGGGCCTCAGATTTTATGATTGATGGGCAAAAAAAGGTGCTGTCAGCTTTTGGCCGTTTTATGGGCAGCAACAAATACGCTAACGCCAAGAGGCAGCTACGTTTAGATATCGTTAAATAAAAATAATATATATAGTTTGCAGCTCGTACACAACGAGACGGTTCATACATATTTGCATGTATCTACATACATAAATATGCGAAAGCACTTTTCTCCAATTCTTCCTGTTTCGACGTGTTTTATGCGTCGACATAAAAAAGAGAAAACTTGGCATATTTTATGCTTACGCCCGTCATGAAAATGTAAGTGATGCTCAAAACAATTTTGCTGATGAAATGAAATTGAGTTATTCCATACGGCAAACTTGCACCAAATACACACACACACACAACTTAGCATTAGCTAAAAATGTAAGGTATTTCTTGTATTTGTGTGTATAGAATTTGGCATGCTACAGACTAGGGTATGCATCATGTGAATGTATGAAGGAAGGCATGTGAATGCCACTTTAGTGTGCTTCTTTTTACACTGTGTTGCACTGTGTTACACTGTGCAGATCCATACTGACGGCGTATGTATCTCGTTGGCAACGTGTCGTATGCGCAATTTCGCAATATAAATGACAACATTTCAGGTTTATGACATTCTGTGAGTCTCATGCGCGCTACGCATATCAATTTCAATTCAATTTTGACAGCATATCTAACACATGCAACAAACATTTTCCAAATGCAGCATGGAAACATTTTACACTCTATTGGTGTCAGCTATCTGAAATGTTGTCAACAGCTTCGACCGATATTTTAGCTGCTTCAGCAGCAGTAACAATTCCCCAGGGCAAATAAATAAATGTCAACGGCAAAAGTAACCACATTAAGCGGCTCGTTTGCCGTTTTTTCTGATGCTGCTGTTGAGCCTAAAAAGCAATTATAAAATGCAAAGGCAGCTTTATACACACACACACAAATATGCGTAAGTGTTTGTGTGCGTATCTCTTTTTTTTATATTCAATCATCAGTTTTGCAATATAGCAATTGAAATTGCATTTCTGCTTTATAAACATAAACACAATAGAAGTAATGCACAAACCCACACACACAAAAATAAATTCGTCCTAGCCATCAGTTGTGAAGTGTTTGCCAGCTGTCAAGAGAATCAACATAAATTGAAAAGAAAGAGCAAGAGGGGGGTTGAGCAAAAAATATATCTTAAATTGATTTTATTCATTGATAACAAAAGCTCAGTGTCAAGCGCTCTTTTGCAAATGCAGTATTCAATTAAATTCTCCAGCTGCCATCGCAATAGCAATTGCAAAAATTTCAATGCAACGTCGAGCTGGCTGCCATTGATGTTTTGTATGGTTTGGTGCTAGTTCGTTGGATAGTTGATTGCTTGGCTCTTCCAATGGGTCCCATGTGGCCGCACTGACGCTATATAAATGGCAACTCTGCTTAAACACAGCGACAAGAACAGCAATCGCAAGTGTAACTGCTAAAACAGTCATAAGCAATAACAACCAGCAGGCACAATGGGCAAACTAGGATTTCATTGAGTCAAAAATTATCTTATGCCCATTACCCAAGCGTCTTTTGCAACTTATTTTAAATGTATACTCCTAACCCCAAAGCTGCAATGCATTTCAGGCTGCAAATGCTACAAACTGTCAGTATGTCAATTTCTTATAAATGTGATTGTACTAACTACCTTTTTAGAGTCCTATCCATGCAGGAGAAGTAATAAATTCAGTGCCTGAAAGCAGCAAAAAGCTTCAATATTAATTTTAAAAATTGCAGCATTTCATATTTCTACATGATTAAGTTTATTTGAAAACCAATATTAAAACTATATTGCAAATCCTCTGAATGAAACTTGCATATATTATTGTGTAATTTGATCAGAGTACACGCCATATTTATGCGCTCAATTTTTTTTTTTTTTTTGTATTTCTCCATTGACTGGCATATGCATAGAAAAATAATAATTTGTTATAGCTCTCAATGCATTAATTTTACTCTTGCACTGTTGCCCATCCACTATCGGTGTGCCATTGTGGTATTTGCAAAACCAAATGCACTGAACTTGCAATCAAACATAAAATGTTAACATGCCCCAGCGGTTGGACTGGGGCTGCCTACGCGAAGGGGTTTTCTTGCCACATCCCACTTGGGCTATCGTTCACTTGGCTGCTCAGCGCGCAAAAGCTGCTGTCAGCGCCATATGTGCAACTTGTGCGGTGCGCTCGACTTGAACTCTGAACTACAAGTTGCCATATGGTTTTATTTGCTCGGTTGTATTTGCTATTTGCTCAGTGCTGAGTGCATGCGGTGCATCAAATAAGCGTGTGGAAAGACAAAGCTGTAAATGTAGTTGCCAATTAATTTCTTTTGGCTATTTACAGTACTGATGATAATTGCGCTCAGGTTGGTTTTAAGATTGCAATGGTTATGCCAAATGACATGCGGTATTTAAAGTGAATGAACGTTCAATTATTTTTCGAAAATTTATTAGTACGGCTGGCCAGGCGCAACCTTGCGTATGAGGGATTGCGTATACGCCAACGCTCAAATGTCAAACGGAATCGCATGTGCAGGGTGTGATTATGTGAATTTAATTATAATTACGCTTAGCACACTAATGCGTTTATGTGGTTAAATATGTATGTATGAGTGTGCATTGGCATGTGAAACAGACCAGGCTTATCCCAGCCTGCCTGACGTAATTGCTAAGCACATGCTTCTGCGGCCTCACAGCCACATACTGATGTGTATGACCGCTCTTCTGGCGAGGCATTGATAACGTTGTGACGTATTTGCCAGGCTGCTGTCAATGCATTTTGCTTTGTCACTTAACAGCAGACGTCAGACTATTAGACTGACAGACAGATAGCTGACAGGCCAACGCTCCGTATTGCCAGATTGTCAGATTGTCAATCAGCGCTTTGTGTGCCCTTTTGACATTACGCTAAATATAACATGCACAATAAGTACACGCAAATAAGCTCAGCCAGAGCAAAAACAAATGTCACAGAGCAGTGCCGGTCACAGGTTGAGAAGCGTATTTGTTAGAGCTCTGTAGCATTTTCAATAACTAAATTAAACTCTTTGTGCCTAGTAAGAAAGCATTTTGTTAGCCTTTTATCAGTATTATGTGATGCTCAAATAATCCGCAAAATATACTCACATAAAGGGTCCTTGTATGTGCGGAAAATTTTGTTACATTTGTAACTTTAATTCACTTTGCTTTGGATTCTTTTTGTCTACTGTTGTAATTAATTAAACGTTTCGTTTTCCAAAAATCACCAAGAAATACGAATAAAATCAAAAGCTAAATTCGAGCTTAGGCATTTATCCATTTTTGCATTTAAATTGATGCAATTTGAATTCATCTATTCTCTTTTGCTGTGGCTATGTACATTTTCATTCATTGCTTCAATAAAATCAATAAATAGCATAATGAATAATAGTAAATGGAATTTAAGTCATTAAAGTTGTAAGCTGCCAAGAATGTACTCGATGAGATTACTTGACAGGGAGATGACCTGGTCATTTCTGAATTATTCTTTAAAACATTTTTATTTATAGTTTATATGACGCAATACTATTAAAAATATTAAGATAGAATTGATCTGCTCAAATACCAAAAGAAAGGCGCTCGGAGTTTTTGAAGGAAAAAGCATTTTCATATATTTTGCCTCCGTCATATATAAAAACTCATCGAAACCGAGAGGATTGCATTGCAGATTTTTAAGTAACGCATACATTTTCATTAAGCCCGTTTAATTAGACATGCATGTAAATGTACAGCACGGCGAAAGTCGAAAAACACGCTTGCAACATGGCTGTTGCACACAGCAAAAGCCGTCGCCATCAATCAAATGGCTGCAAAATCTGCAGCAAATGTTTGTTTATGATAACGAATGCAAGTTTAGCAACAGGCATCAGGCCGGACCCGGACAAGGCAGAAGGGAACAGTTAACAGGGAACGGTAAACAGCTAACATTTAACATCGATCATGTTGTACGGCTGTCAAATGAGCCGCTGCCTGAACGAGGCCAAAACACGCCTCGAATGCGTGAGCCTGCACGAGCGCATTTATAACTATTTATCGGGCAACAATCTCTAGCATACACCACATACAGTATCTAAGTCAATTGACCAACATTCAGTCAGTCAGTGGCTGATTCAGTTAGTCATTCATTCGGTTAGTTGAATGTTTGGTTGATCGCCTAAATTAAATCAAATGTTGAGCAAAATGTGGCGCATTTAATTGACTAACAACTTGGCTGCGTTTTAACTGGCGCCCGGCGCTGCAATTAATGTCAAGTCACATCAGGTTGCCACAGTCCGGACACTGATGAGTCGCCAATGAGGGCAACTAATAAAATTCATTCATAAATAATTCAATGGAATGCCCGAGCAGCAATTTATAACAATTTCGCATACGCTGTCAACTCAGCGGCAACAGCAACAACAAAAACAACTGAGAGAATTGTGCAGCTTAATTGATTTGTTTTGCACCCAATAGAGAGACATTTGTATACAAGTAATGTATGTGCACATATATATATAAATCTTTATATATAGATTTTTGGTCTTCTATTTGCCGCTTAAATAGCTGAATGACCATTGCCAAATTGACGTCGATTGAGAATAATTGTCCTGTTGTCGCATAAAAATTCATTTACTTTTTTTTTTCTGTCTGTTGTACATGTTATCTGTATCTGTATGCCATATTTTGGCCACCTATGGCTTTGGCACCTGTAATCCATTCTTATCTGTCGGACATATGGTGGGCGTGAATTTGATTGGAAATTTATGCACCTGAATTTATGACAATAAATCCATAAAACACACTAATTAAGAGCAAAACTCTATACATATAATTATTGACAGACATTTCGGCTAACAACACGGCTCTTCTCTGAGAATCTCATAAGTTGAGTAAGGGGGTTAATTGTTGATAAAGAGTTATTAAATAACTAAAAAGAGAGATACAAAATAAATACACTTTGGCTGGTTTTTGTCTGCCAGGCGTACTTTAAGATTACCAATATTTTTTCAGCTCAGGAAAGGAAAGAAAAGTAGTAATTAAAATTGGGAAAAAATCATTTAATTGTTATAAAATTTATAGTAAATTGTAGAACATGTATATAAAACCAAGAGTAGACTTTTATGCTATGTAAAAACCGGAAAAATCAATCAACTTGTTATTTACACAAGACGCTTCAACGAAGAGCCAACTACTTGATTAGGAAAACACCATTTCCTATAATGATAACACTGTTATTAAAGCGTTTGAAAGCACTTCAGATAGGTTCATATAGTAGAGTTAAGCAAGCATATGGCGCTTAAACAGCATTGAGTCAATATTAGATAAAGCTTAACAATTTCGTATGCAGTCACCGACAAAAGCAATGTTTACCAGGTTGTTCCTATATGTTTTCGCACACAGCATTTCTTTGTACAACATTTTGCAACAAAATGCAATACAAGCAATAAAAATAAAATAAAAGCCAATAGCAATTAGATGGCAAACTAGTTCGCTAACACCAGCAACAAACTAGCCAAGAGCGTATATGTTACTTCGTCTATGTGTGTGTATTATCTGTGAAAGTAACTAGCAAACAACAACCAGCCATGGGGAAATACAATTCTGTTTTTTGAAAATTGTTTTTTATTTAAATGCAGTTGCTGACATCGAAATATGCAACATTTTGACAAATGCTTTGACAGCTGCAATGCAAAAGGCGTCCCAGCTGCCGGTTTTGGTCAGCCAACCAGCCAGCCAGATAGCTAGTTGCCTGTGCTTTTGGCCAGTCCAAAATTCTAGCATATCAAATCTCTACGCGGACTGCACGTTTAAACCGTCAGCGCTTGGCAAAATTATTTAAATTATGTGCAAACTGCAAAACTTGGACGGCAACGTTGAAATGCGAGACACGCGCCATGTGCCAAAGCATTTTACGTATGCGTCTTGTTTTCTGTTCAAATTTTGATTATTTTTTTTTTCTTTCAAATTTCGATTTGTTGGCCGCCACAAGGAATTGCATTTTAATATACCCAAATACTTGCATGCTGAGGAGGGAAACGTGCCGTTGTCTTTGATGTAATTTGCAATTCAAACTTTTGGCATGCCAAAAACATTTAGCCATTATTGTACCCATTGAAAAACGGATAAATAAGGTATTACAGAAACATAGGAAGGTAGTTGCGATCTGATAGGAAAGTGTATATGCTTTAATTCAGTATCAAGGCCAAGTGCCGTCATATAGGATATCTCATAGTCGTGCTTGCTCCTTGTTTCTTGTTGTTAAGGTGCCTTGGCCAAACGGCTGTGGCTGTAAAAAGGGTTTTCTTTTTGACGCATACGAAAAACTCTTAATTAACAACAACAAAAACTGCGACTCGCCCATAATATCTTTGCATGCAAACTCTTTTGTTCCAGTTATAAGGCATCCTTTGATGTGCTTTTTCCAACAACATACGCCACTTTTCTGCCCGCATCGCTTGTGGCAATCTCTGTCGTTTTATCAAAAAGTTTAAGGCAGTTGCTTACCATGGCAACAGTTGGCAGTACCAAATGTCAAATTTACATTGAATTCTGTTATGTTTTTGCCGTCACACGCGGCGTATGATTAATCAAAGTTTTGGCAAGACAAGCTCAAAGGGGAGCACAACTCAAGGCGAACATTTTCTTATTGTTGTTTGGGTCTCACCGCGTTTAAAATGAATTCTACGAAATTCCTCGAGTATTCAGGACTCATATTTCAACGGTCAAATTTACCGGGCTTTGATTTCTAGCTTGTTAAAAGGTAATTTGCAAACGAGCGATCTCGTTGGATAAATTTTTCCCCTATTTTCATTCCCATTTTTTCGACGCGTCGGCTTTAAATTTGATGAACGCCGCGCTGACTTTTATTCTGGCAGGCAGCTCGTGTAATCATTTTTCAAATTCACGCCCTCACATCACTTTCATGGACGGGTTGTTTTTGTCTTTGTTTGGCTTTATGTAAACTGTCGGATATTTGCTCTTTTTATGGGCGGGTTTTTTTTTTGGACAGCGTAGCTACCTGGTCCAGCTATTGAGTCATGCAGATTGCTTTAAATTTCTTGCAATTTTGGGTTAAATATAAAACATTTATAATAACAAGGACTCCGTGGTCCGTCGAGGTCTTTGGCCAGCTGCCAGCCAGCTTAAATCAATATAAGCCCAACTAAAATCAACACGCTGAGAAGTAGTTCGCATAATTAAGGCAACAAATTGCAGTTTCAATTATTACTATTAGTTCGATGAGTAAAGTGTTAAATAGAACAAGCTGCAAGCACTTAGAGTTATAAAAAAGGCCCAAGCAATATTCAGTAGATACTGATAAGCTAAATGATAGATAGGGCATAGAAATATAATCGAAGTAACAGCAGCAGCCGAGGGCAAGATGGGCATGCGCTAGCCATAATTTCCGTTTCCGCAATCAAAACTGAGATGTGAATGAAACATTTGTATGAAGCAGCTGCGAGCCAGCCCTAAAAAAAAACAAGTAAGAGAGCTCTAGTCGGAAGAGCCCGACTAGGGGATACCCTTAAACCTATTCTAGCAACACGAAATGCAGTTCGAGCTACGCGCTCGTTTACTTAAGCAATTACAAAAAAATTAAAAAAAAAAACTGAATGCAATTCTATATGTGGGATAAGCTCGTACTACGCGGGCACTAGTAAAACATAGGTTCCAAATTTCTAGCTTAGTTCTTATAGGTTCTAAGACGGACGCGTTCATACATACGCAGATGCTTCCTTCTGTTACATACATTTACACAAAAATATTATACCCTTTTTCAATTGGTTCAGGGTATAAAAAGAAAAAGCATAACATGAAACAGAATGAAAGCGAGGACAATAAAGGTGGACTGGGCGATTCTATAGCTACCATTTTTATAGAGTTAGCAGCCATGGAGACTTGTGATTGCTTTTGCATTGTGCTTTCAAATAAGTCTTATCTGTTTGGACTAGAATCTGGTCGACCTCGTAGTAAAAAACAGCTTATCATTATGAGTTGTGTTTAGATATACATCTGCTGTTGCTGGGAGGGCCTCCTAAATAGAACTAGAAAATATAAATCGATAATACCTATTGTATATAAATCTGTAGTATTCTTATGAGCATTGTGGGTTGAAGAATAAAATTCTATGAAATCTATATTTTTCTTTGATTCCTGTGGAAGAGGCCAAGGCAAAGTTTCGACTTTGCCCTCGTTTCAAAAACTTTTTGGCCACACATCCTTACTGCAGAGCAGTCGCTGCAGCATTCCTCAAATACTTGGTTGGTGGCTATAATTGCGCTAAAAATGTCATCAAATGCATTCGCACACACATCCACACATACATTTAGTGCTACACCTGATTTACTTTAAAAGTTTGGCAACTGCATCTGGCAGAGTCTGTGCCCTGTCGCATTTCAATACAATTTATGAAACTATTTGCTAGTTGGAGGAAATTGAAAAACTTCTCGCTAAAAAAAATAGAGAGAAACTAACAAGCCAGGATTCAAACAGTTGCCAGACGCAGCAAATTGAAAGCAGGATAAAGTCTGGTGGGTGATGGTGGAGTTAAAGGCAGTTTAATAACTGCGATTGTAAAATGTCTGAAACGATAATTGTACTGGCTAAAAGTAATAAAAATGGGAGCCTTGAGCTAAAAACCAGTAGCCCACTTTCCATATTTGCAGAGAAAACGTTAAATTTAAGAATTTTTTTGCTGCGACACGTGAGAGTGTGCGCGTGTTGGTCGTCGGAGCAGAAGTTGTCCTCAAATACTTTTATATACAATGTCAGCCATATAAAAAGTGCCGCAGTTTTCCAGCTTGGCTGCTTAAGTTTTCTCTTCCACGCACATAAACACACACATGAGAACACAGAGATGCAAGTGGAAGGTTCTCAAGTCAACCCACCCAAACATGCAGCGACAATTTTTCTGAGTGGAAAACGAGTTGCGTTCAGTTTTTTTGCGCTCGTGTAATTTTTATAACAACAAGCACAATAGTAGCAAAGGAAAAAAAACAAGTAGTTATATAGAGAAATGCGCTTGAATATTGCAATAACCGTAACCCAGCTAGGAGGCAAGCCTAGGCCAAGGGCAGCTCGATCTGTGGGCAGTTAAGTGGGTGGAGTCAAGGTTAGGAGGTGCCAGGCAAGGAACGCGCTTATAATACTAATTGAATAAATTAAAAACTTGAAAGTTATGCTAGAAAAATTCAAGTTTTTTCCTGCTTGGAAAGGCTACAGTAGGGCTTAAAGCAGCCCACTTAATCGAGTAATTAGAGAGAGCGAAGAAAGGACAAAATCAACGTGAAGAGCCGCATACGTAAGTATGGGTTAAGTGAAGGCTTGTACTATAATAAAAAACTAGAAGGCGATTAAATAATTTAAAGTAAAAGCATAACGCAGATAAAAGACAGAAGACTACAGCCACGAAAACGACTTAATAAATAGTTAATAGTTAATATGAAAATATACATAAGCCGTAAAAGTTTAAAACAAAATCTCATAAGATTAATTAGCAAATGGGTCTTTTAAAGTAAAATTAATCAACAACTAAAGCTAAAATGCAGGCAACAAATTAAATATGCTCAAATAGCACTAGAGCTTCATCAGTTATGACAAACTGTTAAAAATATTCCCAGGAGCCGCTGCTTGCTTGGCCAAGCATGGAATCAAACGTGAATCCCAGCCGTAATATTTCGCATAGGCAGCAGCTGAGGCGGCTGTTGCTTTTAATAATACATTGAATACATATATATGTATATATATATTTATTTACACGAGGCTTTGCCGTCTGGCTTCTGGCTTTTTTCCCCTGTCGACCATGCCGTGCCATGTCAGTTGTGTCAATATCTATTTAGTATATACTCGTACAATACGGGCGGATTGTTTAATTAGAAGCGGCACACGGTATAAAACTTGGTCTGACCAAGAACAAAAGCATATTCACTTCACTGCGCACACGACGTTAAAGAGACATTTATAAGTTTTTCATAGAGTACATCAACTATTCCATAGGAAACTTTGTATGCGGCGTTAAGTTCAGTGTGTTCTAAGGGTATTTAAGTCTCGGCCTGCTATGTTGGCCATTGTCTTGAGTTGACCCCACATTTATACATACCTGCTGGCGATTGTCTTCAACTCTCGACTAGGGGTCAGCTGTCGTTAAACACTGAGACAATTGGTTGTTATGTGCTCTACCAACGCACTAAGAGTTACCTGCGCTCTTATGGGAGCCATTACGCATACGTAGCGTTGTGCTTGGAGCATTCTTTTTATCATGCTTACGTTTAGTTTATAGTGGGTTTTACGACAACCAGTGCTGCATATAAAAAACTGGCAGTAAAAGAGACGTTTTGCTTTAAGCCACGTTGCTTAATATATTTACCGGCCGAACGAAATGAACTGTTAGGACAGAGCACAAATATTTAAAGTATCTGTAAGAGGCTTATTAATGTGAACATTAAAATACCTTGACAAGAGTGCGATTCTCTGCCATATTTTTTCAATTATACTAAGGACGCGTAAGTAGCTGAAGGGATTGCGCACTTGCAGGAAAAATATTTTTATTATTGCCTGCAACGTAAGTTGTTTACTTGTTGTTCAGGATGGAAAATAAGTGTACTTGAGGAAAAATTCAGATGGTTGTTTTTCTGATCTTCCGTTGAAGCTCTTGGTGTGCATATTGTATGTCTTTTATCTTTTGAATGCTTTTTGTCTCATAATATTGGTTTTCGGTTGAACTTTTCATTCATTAGTTGGCTGCTTATTGGTCTACTGAGTCGCTCTGCCGCCACTGTCGCCATTATAAAACCGACACGCGACGCCATTATTGTGTCTCGTAGTCAAATGGAGCTTGAAAAAACAAAAGCAAACGATGCTGCTAACGTTTAAAAGCCCACGAGGCGGCGGCAGCGGCAGCCGTTGTCGAGCCCACGAGCCAGAAGAAATGAAACGAATTAATAATGCCAGCAAGTTGGCAATAAAATCTTTTATACCGGCTGGAGCGCACATCCCGCTGTTTTATGGCCAACCCGACTAATTTCACTATTTCTCTCAGCCAAGTGGCCCCACAATTTGCATACCCATAGAAGCAAAGGCGCGTTCGGAGTGTGAGCGTGAGTGTGTATGAGTTATTATACCCTGTGCCAATGAAAATAATAAAGGCCAGCATGATATGACGCAGAAGGAGGGGTCTTTAAGCAGCGCAGTCTCTCTGGTCACGTTCTTTCGTCTGTCCTCAAACCTTAAAATGCCATATGTACACTAAGTATATTTAATCAAATTTATATATGACAACAAATTGTAGGTATAATTAAAAAGCTATTGCCTTGTTAGTTTAATTAAGTCATTCAATATTAGAGACTGAATATATTAATTGAATGATAAGATTTGCGGTTCATGGACGACCTATTTATAGTCAATGCTTTGTAGCTCTTTATATGTTGTTAACTTTTATCTTTGGAAATTTACCACCAGGAATATTTTCTGTCTGGGCAAATATATATAAAACTATTATCTACGGAATCTAGGGTAACTTTTTATCGATGACTCCCGTGCGAGCATTCTCGCTATCATTTTGGCCATCGAGTATTTTGTGATGCGAGTTTGTACGCGTAGAATTTTAATGAAAAAAGATCCAGCAATTGAATTTAAATTGGCGATTGCTTAAATTCTGCATGTCTTTTTAGTGCTCGGCTTCTCTGTGTTTTATTATACGTTAATATCTAAAACATAATTAATTTGGGTTCGTCAGGAACGTTCCTCCAATTTTCACATTTCCTATGGCTGGCGCACTGCTGGCTCTGCACAGGTTTCATTCTATTGCTGCAATAAATTGGATTTTACGGCTTTTTCTGTCCATTTATTGCTTTCATAAGAAGCCAACATGCATATCTGTTATCTCTGGGGCTGGCGACCAATGCGGCGTATGCGCAACGAACAAAAATGTAATTTTGTAATTCAGAATACGAAATGAATATTTAAATTGCTATTATCAAAAGTCATGGCATTTGACGGCTCTTCAAACACGCGCGCGACATACGAGTTGGCCATTTAAAAGCGCACAATAAACATTGCCAAGGTGGGCGTGGCTGATGTCCAGATTTCAACCATACGTGCATTTACATTTGGACCACCCACTGGGACGAACGTTTACCGCATTCCCAAAACCGTTTTGTGACTGTCAATCAACTTTTTCAACCTTTTCGATGGCTTGCAGCGTAACTTTTACGGCATTTTATTGATATTTTCATTTTTTATGTTTTTTTAACAGTAATAATTAATTTAATGTACACTCGGCTGTAGGTAAATTGACTGTGTGACGTCGATGCTCTGCCTCACACGACACCCTTACGCAGCGAAACCCGCTGCCGTGGTCGCACCTGCTGTTTTTTTGCTTTTCAATTTCGAAATTTCTTTGAAAGTTTGCCAACTCATTGTTATGATTTAATAAACGCCTCTGGTTGCTTTTTATTGTTAAAACGGCGAAAAACTTTCAAGCAACACAAGCAAAAACTTTAATTTGAGTGTCAATTAAAAGAATGAATAATAGACCGAAAGAGCAAACAAAAGATTGAAACAGTGCTGTCGGTAAATGATGATAAAATCGATTGAATATAATAAATAACATAGACCTTTTGTCAGCTTAAGACTTGTTAGTTTTTATATAATAAAATAAATTATTTAACCCAGATAATTAATTAATTTCACTATGAATGCTTTTAATTTAATTGACGATGAATATATGCAATACTATAAGGAAATAGAAATACATACAAAACGTATTCACCTTATTTATTACTACTTAGTAGCAGAAATAATTAGATAGATTTGTATTATAAAGTTCGCGAATTGATGAGAAAAGTGAGCATGGGAGAAAAGGTGTAACTCAGGGCAACCAATTTATAGATAGACAAGCAGATAATTATTGTTATAATGAGAAAATTATTGGAATTCAGTAGATACTCGTTGATAATATAATTGAATATGGAAGAAAGCATTTTTACTATGTTATAATCTCTACATTTTTGCTTCATGCGAATATTCTACTATTTATGAGTGCCTTATAAATAGCTACTATCAAACGATTTTATTTAATTAACTTTGATTATACCTTCGTGTAGCCAATTTTATTACGTGAAGACAAAAAGAATTTGTAAGCGAAAGAGAGTGGCTGAGGACTGACAAATTATGTAACACGTTGCGTATACGCACCGTTAACACTATTTTGACTTGCTATCAACTTGCGGCCGGGTGCTCAATTGAAGACTGCTATTGGCCTTTGGGCCAGCTGCTTATTAACGCGCATTTAACCTCAGTTCGCGTCTTGTCCTTCTGAATAACGAGCCGGCCATAAATAATTGCAGCTTACTTTTGTTCTCTTTCTGTGGCTGCCTCTCATCTTGCTGAAAAATGACAGGGAATTATACAAAAAGGCGCTGAGGCTGAAACTGTGGCTGGACGAGTCGGCAACAATTTGACACTAATAAATTATGTCACATACTTCTTGGTGACCAGCGTGAAAAATTGTTTAAATCGCGGGCGTGGCAATTGCCAAAGTTGAGGGCCAAAACTTTTAATGTCTATCGATAAATTTGCAATTTCCTCAAGCTGGTCACAGCCTCATGATCTATGCGATTTTCTCAATCACTTGATACGGCTGAACAAGCGCTAATCTAGTGACAACTTGTTGAGCTATAAATAAAATGTTGCCTCCTGCCTGGCGCAACCATTATCCTATGTGTGCCTGCATGACGGTGTGTGTGTGTATGTGTGTGTGCTTTGTGTTTGTGCTTGTGTGTGTTGTGTTGTGTTGTCTGAGGGTTCTAGCATTGTTTTCTTTAGTTGTGTCGACGCCAGACCGACTACTCAATTAGCCGCCGGCGTTGCGGCCATTGCAGCTGCCTGGCGACTTAGCTAACAAATTGCATTTGTTGCCAGTTGACATGCAGACAGCTACTGATTGTGGGAGGGGGGGGGGGGGGGGGGCGTGTCGGCGGGTCAGGTGGTGGTGTCCAATGGCCAACGGAAGCAGACGCAATTTTTCCCATTGATTGTTTTTAATTAGAGAAACCATCAAGCACAAATTAGCCTTGCGTCTTCATTAATGCTTTTTATAAAGCCACTGGCATTTATTACACTTGCACACACAGGCCCTGGCACGTAGCGGTACCGCTTTAAGTTCTGGCAACTACCCCTTAAAAATTGCATACCACATTTTGTTGTTGTTGTTGTCGAAATGTTGTTCAACAAACTTTTTGCATTTAATTTTTTGTGTAAGAATTAACTTATTTGGAATATGGCGCTGTTGCGCGTTTCCGCTTCGTGTAGCAATAATAATAATAATTGCAAAAAGTTTTCAAAGTTTGTTTTTTTTTTTTCAAGCTTATACCCTGTACTTATTGCAAATGGGTAAGAGGCTTATACTTTTCCCGTTTTTGGGGCAAAGCTCGTAAATAGAGCTTCCGAACGCGTTTACACTAGCTTTTAGAAATATAACTCGAATGCTATAAAGAATATTCAAGATTTTGTTTTGCTAGTTTGAAGAACAAATGGAAAAGTGCAGTAAACAGCATAAGACTTTGTATTCTAATACTTTAGACTGGTGTACAGAGTATCAACTAGTCCAGCAAACCCTATCTAGTTACTCCTACAAGTGTCTGTTTTTTGGCTTCGTACGATGCTTGGAAGTGTGTCCAGCAGAGCAGCTGTCTAAACTTTATATTCTGCTCGCGGCTGCCAAAGGCATGTGGCAGGTGGCAGTGGCAAGTTCAACTCAACTGTTTAACTGACCGCGGCATCCGATAAGGTCATGAAAATAGCTACCAATGTGGGAACTATGTGATTTTTCAGAGCGCATATTAATGCACTTGCTCTTTTCCCATACTTTTTTTTTTTTTGCTGCCCCGAGTGACAGGCATCGTTAGCCTTATAAATCATTCAACAGAGCTCGTGGCTTCTTTGTGCGAAACTTTTGCAAGTACTTCCCATGCTTTTATATATATATATATATATGATATTCATTCGCAATCCCTTGTTGCATTTGGCATCTCTTGTTTCCCATTCGGAACATACATTTCATATCTGCTTGAGTTTTTAGTTCTGTCTGTTAATTGTTATTTGTAAAAGTTTTGGTCGCTCCTCACATCAGCGTCCACATCATTGTTATCTCTCAGGCTTAACTAAACTTTATCATCTGCTTAGCCCTTGCTCTCCACCAGCTTAGTGAAAACTTTTTGCTGGCAATTTCATTTTTGTTAAGACGTTTCAGTTTGGTCTAATTCCAGTGAAAAGCCAAAGCAAAAACCAAAGCAACCTCCCTCCTGTGCCTTGGTCTCAGCTGTTGCTAGCTGCTGACCAGTTTGATATTTAAGTTTCTCAAGTTTATTTTACATAATTGCACTGCCACTAAATTAAATGCGTACGCACAGACAATGCCACGCCCCCTCAAACCCAAATGCCAGCTTAGTTTGAAACTTTGGGAAGCAACTTTAAAGCGCCAAAAAGTTTACGAGCAGCCCCTCGTTAACTAAGCCAAGTACCAAATGCTTGCTAAAGATTTACTCATGCATGTGTGTGTATGTGTGTGTGTGCGGGTGTCTGCGTATGTATGGTGTATGTGTGCTTGTGTCTTTTATATACAGATATGCGCCTTTTCGGTGGCATTTGCGAGCACGAAAAAATCCACGGATAAAAACCAGAAATTTTTTGCCTGAAAATAATAAATGAGATAAAAAGAACTGAAGAATATTTGAAAATAAGTTAGACGCAGATCGAATGGGATTTAAAACATTATCATGAAACCTTTGATCGCCATTTTCATCCAGGGGCGGATTGTGCGAACAATGTGAAACACGTATCAGGTGAATTTTCCAAAACCACGTCTTATCATGCATCTGCATCATTTAAGGTTTTGAAGTCATCTAGAGTACAAATTTCAGTTTTCTACCTCTAACGGTTTGGGCAACTAACTTTGAATTATAATGAAAAAATCAAATTGTATTAATTAGGTTTATTTAAAAAACATTTTGTTTATCTTATCTATTTCTAAAATAGTTCTTGTTTCTTTATTAAGAACATGCAACGGAATATCAAACTCTGCTCTCATCTCTTATTGCAGTCAACATTTTAACTCAACTGTGAGCCATACGTTAAGTACGAGAGATTCTCTCTGCGGCGAGTGTGAGTGTGCGTATGGGTGTGTGTGTGAGTGTGTGTGCGCGTGTGCAAATAACACTCAAAATGCACACACATCGGATAACGTTCTATGATGAGTTGTATGGGTTTAATGGTTCAACCACGCCCACACAGGCACTCAAAAAACTAGGCGATGGTCAGCGTGCTGAAGGCGTTGTGGCATTTATGTGTATGTACTATATACATTTATAAATATAAGTTTATATGCTCAGCTGTAGCATACTATCGAGCGCTGGCAAATGAAAGCTTTCCGATTGAGTTTTGATCTATTTTTGTGTTGTTTTAACCTCATCCTGACAGTGTTGAATATGATTTGCTAAAGATTTGACTGTTCTTGACATTTATGCCCTGCTGCTGCTTCAGCTGCTCCATGTCGCCGTCGTCATCGCCGTCGACCTTGTGTGTTCTTTTTGCCATCCACTCAATTTTATTGTTACATTTTATGGCTTTGCCATTATTGACAGACCAGAGGCTCAGAGCAAATGCGAGTGCAGCACTTGATTTAGACATTGCAATGAACCTTTTGTGTGGTCACTTGTTCAAAATATTGAATTAAATCAATTCAATTGTGCAGCATTGTGTCCCAAAGAAAAATATATTCCACTCGTTATTCAATCGTCCGTTCAGTTCGTTGGCATTCAGTTGGCAAATTAACAATAATGTAAAGTGTCACCAGTTCAGTTTACACGCTTTTTAAAGTCCAACAACTTTGTGCTTCCCATCATTTGCGTCTTCCAATATGGCTTGCTCCAGCAAAGTAAAAAACGTATGCAAGCAACGTCGTTAAACCTGCCAAAGGCGGACAGCTGTTGCAATTCTCTAACCCAACCCCAACTGCCAGGTATAAAGCCCAATCCCCACAGGCATCCAGCACTGCAAAATGTTCGTTTAACCCCAGACACCTGCCGGCACCTCAAGTGTCACGAGTTCAGCAGCAGACACTGCAATATGCCAAATGGCAAAGTAAAATTTCAGTTTATTCCTTCACCACAAATGCAGCTGGGCGTTTATGGGCCCCATCCTCGATTCTGTTACTTAATCATATGCTATCAATATACGCATAAATTGTCCAATTTCCTATTTCTGCTCTTGATTTGGTTTCAAATATGTAATTATAGCTTCAGGCGTTCGTTGAACTGTTGCTGGCCATTGGCCTGAATGCATAATAACAAGTTACGTTTTAAGTTACCTTTCCAATGAATATTATATTGAGTCATTGCATGAGATGCAGCTGGACTTCAAAGTGTTCTAAATATTACGTATAAGCGTTATGTAAATAATTGAATATTTAATAGATTAAGTGTCACAGGGATATACAAATTAAAATACCAGAAATAACAAAAATAAAAGCTAAAAAATGTTGATAATTAAAATGGATTTTAATAAATGCAGATTCAATCAGGAAAACCTATTATAGAAAAAATCTCGATTGGGTTTACCACAGTTTATGGGAGCTTAGACTATGCAAAGATCAAAGATTAACATTCTTGAAACAAAACTGTTTGCAAATTTTCTAAGAAGAATATATTACTCTATGTTTCAGGTGGTTCGGACAGCAACAAAGGAAAGAGTAAAAAATGGCGCAAAATATTACAATTTCCACACATATCGCAGTGCATCCACCTGAAGGACAAATTAGGTGAGTGAGAAAGAGAAAAAGGGAAGGAGAATGATAAGAATTTGTATACTGATTGTCGCATATCGCTTATCAATAATCCATGCAGACATAAGCTATGGCTACGTGATAGATCAACAGCCAATTGGTCGTGAGCTCTTTCGACAGTTCTGCGAGAACAAGCGGCCCTTGTACTTTCGCTATATTAGCTTTTTGGAACAGGTGGTCAAGTAAGTCAACAGCAGTGGTAGAGTACAGCGGAGGTGGTTTAGTATAAAGATGAAATTTGTTCGACATTCACAGATATGAGATCGAGTACATAGTGAATCGCATATTCATTGGGCATGACATTGGGCGGCGTTTCTTGGACATAGAGCCGCAGCTGGAGCTGCGCAACGGCGGTGGCGAAGGCCTGGATCAGGAGACGCGGGACGAGCTGCTGCTGAACAGCAGCAATGCCAATCCAACTGAAACAGCTGAGACTGAACATTGCAACAATACCACCGCCAACAACTGCAATAACATCAACAACGCGAACCACAAGACGCTGCAGCACGACATCCACAATCACAATGGCGAGGATGCGGCGCGGGCTCTAAACGGTGGTGATGGCGATGCGGAGAATGATGGCGACGAGGGCGTTGAATGTGAGGACAGTCAGGATGCGGATAAGGGGGGCGGCGGTGTATCTGGCACCGGTTCAGGTTCGCCATCTGATGACCTGGTCCTCGATGTGCTCAACGATGATCTCATTGCACAAGTTCGCAGCAAGCTGAATAGCGGCGGCAAGGATATATTTGCCCATTGTGTGAAGGCCGTAAAGGCGTTTCTGGCTGGCGAACCATTTCGCGAGTTCGAGAACTCAATGTACTTCCTTCGGTGCGTGCCGCAGGCCTTCCATTAATGCCAATCACAGCAATTGTTTAATCCCCAAATTCCCTTACAGCTACCTGCAGTGGAAGTGGCTGGAGGCGCAGCCAATCACATATAAAACCTTTCGCATGTACCGAGTCCTGGGCAAGGGCGGATTCGGTGAGGTCTGCGCCTGTCAGGTAAGTGGGCAATTGGATAACAGCGTGCACACACGTGTCCATTAATGCCTCGTCTTTTCTTTTTTTTTTGCGCTACTCGCAGGTGCGCGCCACGGGCAAAATGTACGCGTGCAAAAAGCTGGAGAAAAAGCGCATAAAAAAACGCAAGGGGGAGTCTATGGTGCTCATTGAGAAGCAAATACTGCAAAAAATCAACTCACCATTCGTTGTCAATCTAGCGTACGCATACGAGACAAAGGATGCACTCTGCCTGGTCTTGACCATAATGAATGGTACGTATTATCCAGTTAGTTTAGCCCCATAGTACACTTCTGCAGTCATCGGATTTGGAGCGCATCAGCAAAACAATGGCACGTTCGATTGAAAGGCCGTGCATTGAATTCTCTTCGGACATATGCCCTTTTGGGTTCAGTAGATAACGTCCCTTCCAGGCATGCCGGCTCACATGCCACTCCAGGCTTAGGAGACAATGGAAAGTTCCGATGGCAGGCCATGTGTTGGCAGAGCAACCAGTTGATGTTTGCTGCCATGCCTTTTAATTCACAGGCGCACTAATTGGGTCTGCAGCCGAGGATACACACACACACACACGTACACGCACATACATGCTCGCATTTGTTGTCTGGTAATCATTACGTCTAACAAGCAGATATCAGTTTTCATTTGCATACATTCATTACAGTTATAACAAATGAAATGTGAATGTGGACGAATGTCAATAAACGTGCAGTACTCATTTATTTTGTTGGTCCTTTTAATTAAATTCCACCGATCAATACTCATCCAATTATCAAATGATGCTGACAATCAGTAGATTATTTAATTTACACAGAGGCGCTGCTCGACTTTTAATTAAAAGCATTGTTAATGCTACTCGAATGTATTTCATTTTATTTAATCTTCATTTTGCAGGTGGCGATTTGAAATTTCACATTTACAATATGGGCGGCGATCCGGGATTTGAGCTGGAGCGTGCTCGTTTCTATGCTGCCGAGGTGGCCTGTGGACTGATGCATCTACACAAGCAGGGCATTGTCTACAGAGATTGCAAGCCGGAGAACATACTGCTGGATGACCATGGGCACGTCCGAATCTCCGATCTGGGCCTGGCTGTGGAGATACCCGAGGGCGAAATGGTGCGAGGACGAGTCGGCACAGTGGGTGAGTAGCACATGGCATATGAAACAACAACCCGAAAAATAAAAATCTATGCACCTGCTAGGCTACATGGCGCCGGAGGTTATAGACAATGAGAAGTACGCTTTCTCGCCTGATTGGTTCAGCTTTGGCTGCCTGCTGTACGAAATGATCGAGGGTCAGGCGCCGTTTCGCATGCGCAAGGAGAAGGTCAAGCGCGAGGAGGTGGACAGGCGTGTCAAGGTGCGTTCGCAGTTGTAAAGCACAGCAAATCTGTTTACTTTAATTGCCTATTCTATTAACCGCAGGAGGATGCCGAGAAGTATTCGAGCAAGTTTAATGATGAAGCCAAATCAATGTGCCAACAGCTGTTAGCTAAATCGATAAAGCAACGCTTGGGCTGCCGCAATGGGCGTCTCGGCGCCCAGGATGTGATGGCGCATCCGTTTTTCCACTCCACACAGCTGAACTGGCGACGTTTAGAGGCGGGTATGCTGAAGCCGCCCTTTGAGCCAGACGTAAGCAATGCCTAAAACTGAATCAATAACTCGCCCGCTAACAATTAATTTCTCAACGACAGCCGCATGCCGTTTACGCCAAAGATGTGCTCGATATTGAACAGTTCTCAACTGTGAAGGGTGTCAATATCGACGAATCCGATACAAATTTTTATACGAAATTCAATACGGGCTCTGTATCCATTTCATGGCAAAATGAAATGATGGAAACCGAATGCTTTCGCGAGCTGAACGTTTTTGGTCCCGACGAGAGCCCCACGCCCGATTTGTTGATAAATGCCGTACCGGAACCGGACAAGGCTGGCTGTTTTCCGTTCAGGCGCAAGGTATTAGTCAAAATCATCTATCAACTGTATCAAAGCTGACAATTCTCTTTGATTTACTTTGCTTGCAGAAAAAGCAGCCGGCTCGCACACAGCCCATACCCATTCCTGAGCACCTGCTTACCACTTGTCACAGCGTGTCATCCACAACGGTCGAGAGCTGATAGCATACAATAGCTAAAGCCCAAACGCCTAACGTACCCACATAGCACAAACTGTAACCCATACGCACATAGTTAGCATCCAATCCCAACCCCAGTTTGGGGCGAAGCGTACAAAGCGCAGCACAACTGAAACTCATTGCAATACACGAACAACAACAACAAGAATGACGAGGGCGAGAAGCGTTTTTAAAATTCTTTATATATATACATATATATATACTTATATATATGAATGTATTTTTTACATTAATTTTCTAATGGAAACACTGAATTGAAGAAAAAAAATGCAAGCAAATTTCTCTAAACTACATATAAATACACAAATATGTTTATAAATGATGTCAAAAAAGAAAAGACTTACACGAACACAACATAAATACACTGAGAGCAACGCACGTTAGGTGGTTACTTAAATGATTGTAGCATACCATACACCATAAAAGTACCATACCGTACTTAGGTATTATACGAGTAGGTTTATATGGTAATTTAACAGCTAAAAGGCGAATACTAAAGCGACAAGTAAAACAACAACAGAAATAATAATAATAATAATTAAAAGCCGCAATCCAAATTGGCCGTCAGTTTGTCATAGCACCTAAAGTAATGTTACTTAAAATAGATACAATTGTATGCTATTTAAATATGTATACAGCAACTACTTATAATTAATAATACATACATACACATACACACTCTTACACATTTCTATATATGTAGATGGCAATCTCGGGGCGATGCCATAGGAAAGAATGTAATATTTGTAAAGTAGTTTTTGTGCTCAACGTGTTTTTGCTAATGTGGACGGGAGCAGCGTCGGGCGGAGGGTCGGACGATTGGACGGGCGGAGGGCTTATGCGTCAAGTGTTTTAGTTAGCATTTTAAAGGCCGTTAAGCAAATGACATAAATACTCGAAAAACTTTAGTGCATTTTTATTGAAATACTTAACATACATACGTACATACAACTACATATATATGGCATATATAAATCTATACAAAAATCTATGTAAATGTATACACATGAATATATCAATTGCCGCACACTTTTCCTACGCTTTTCAATGCTCTTCAATCTATTCTGTTGCCTAAGTTTAAGTTGACTGCAATTTGTTCATTAAGATTTTGAGAACGTGATTACTGATATTTTTTTTATTGTTTTGTCATGCAATAATTTTGCATACATACTAATATATGTATGTTATGTATGTACATATATTTACATACTGCAAATGATGCCAGCTTATTTCTAATTGAGACGTCGGCTAGTGTTTAAGAGTTCCGTGTATAAATGTGTAGTGTAGGCATTTTTGTAATTAGCA
This sequence comes from Drosophila montana, assembly GCF_035044405.1. Lineage (NCBI taxonomy): Eukaryota > Metazoa > Arthropoda > Insecta > Diptera > Drosophilidae > Drosophila > Drosophila montana. The sequence continues at coordinate 10,509,730 of NW_026998620.1, read as the reverse complement.
ACAAAAACAAATATAAAAACACAAACAATTTGAGAATTTATTATGTTACTCATTAAATGCAAATCATTCAAAATTGCAGCTACTCATTTAGCAAACAACGGGAATGCGACTGCAATTGCGAACGCCACGTGCAACATTTAGTTACAATTCAATTGATTTTTTTGGCACAACTAGCTTATTGTAGGGTATACAATGGCAGCAAGCAGCAAGTAAGTTACATACATACATATTACAATAAAAAGCACAGCCCAAAACAAAAACCACAAAAAGAACAAAAAAAAATTAAATAAAATAAACGCCACAAGCTCGAAAAAAAAACGCATAATTGAATTTTAGCACAAAAGAAACAAAGCAAGCGCCGAAATATTTATCTATAGTAATTAAAGGCATATTTATAGATCATAATAAATACCAGATATACAAACATAGAAACTACTGTGTAAGAGCAATTAAATGCAAAACAAAAATAAAACAAACATTCAACAAACAAAAAACAACAATAAACGTATTTAACTACAACAACTGAGAATTGTCATTTTATTTATTAGTTCGACAAAAGATAGTTCTTTGCAAATTGGTTAAACTATCACGAAATTGGTGGTGAAAATCTATGAACGGTAATACTGATAACTAGCTAGTATTACCCGGCTGAGCAAAGGTTTCCTGTACTAGTAAATGGAGTCGCATTTTTGAATATAAAAGTTTGCCAGAAATCGCCAGCTTCACGAGTGCAAATAACATGCATAGAAAAATATGAATGACTTGATTTATTATTGACTTTTTTATGCTACATATATTCCGAATCAAATTTATTTTATAAAATTGTAATTAAATTAATAACGGCTTTCGTTTGCAATTGGTGACCCTTGTGCTTATTACTTCGCCCGTATAATACAGATCGCACTCGGCGCCATTGTTCTCGAAAGACCTTTCGCCCAGCATATACTCGGGATTTAGGGCTACACGCAGTATATATCTATTGTTAACGGGCACAGTGGTAACATCCACCCACTGGCAATCTAGCACATGGCTATACACATCCGCGCAGCCAGCACTGATACCTATCAATGGCTCAGCATTAGGGATGGACAGGACATTGCTGTGATAAACAAGAAAGAAATCGTGAACTTACCTTGAGTGGTATTGCCACAGGTGTATTTCCTGCGTACGCCCACATTGCACTGGGAGTCCATCAGGCAGAAGGACGCCTTGTGACCCTGGGCCACCTTTTGGTAGCGCTGATTGTACACGTCGAATGTGGCGAAGATATTCATGCTGTGGTAGTGCATATGGCACTGATGCCATTCCCAGTCCTTGTAGTTGGCATAGGGACTAACGTCGGCATTGCCCACATTGGAGGCCTTGACCGAGAAGCGCAGCAACTTGCGGATTCCACTGGGATTTGTTCTGCGTACAACATACGCATCCTTCGACACACAGTTTTCCTCCATGGCGCAGGTCAGCTCTGTCATGGGCACATTTGCCAAGTACGCGCTTACTTCAATGTCCACCAGACCAAGCTCCAGATCCGGTGATTTGCTCACACAGGCCACAGTACTCACATTACGATTAGTGGCATGGCATACAGAGGGATATATCGACTCCCGATGGCATTCCGATAGTTTGAGCTCCGTGCCGCGACAAAGGGTGCCCACCATGCCCCAGGGATGTGTTCTGCTGTTGCCGTGCTTTGTGCTGGGCATGGCCATGGAGGCATAGCCCAGACCCAACTGCCGACACACAACATTACCCTCGCGCTTTGTCCATTTTGTGCTGCAAATGGTGCCCCAGGTAACGCCATTGTCAAAGCTCACCTCCACACGGCCCTCACGCAGCGGCTGGCTCGCAGTAGCATTTGTACTGGCCAGGCGCACCCTCATATTGCGAAAATTGTTGTTCACATTCAGCTGGCAGCTGCATAGACTCAAGCTGACCAGCAGCAGCAGCGGCACGGGCAGAGATCGCGTATGTAACTCCATTCTCTCCTGGTTAGAGTCTAGTGTGGCTCTCGCGACTGGCACTCAGCTTTAAAGCATGGGCCAACAATGACGAAAATGATGGAAACAAAAAAAAATAAAACAAAAAGCATCTGGACAAACTCTGAAGCCTTATTGTGTAAAGATAATGTGCATTGTATTTTCGTTCAGCGCCGATTTACATATACAAAAGCCAGTTGGCTGGTCGCCCATATGTTTGTGGTTCCGTGTGTGTTTCTGTGTGGTGCTCTTTGCAACTGGAGTGCATTCGTTCAACGCAAATATTAACAACAACAGCAGCAACAAATTGTGCGGCTGTTATAAATCAAGCAGCTTGGTAATCTCCGCCTTGAGCGCTGACGGCTTAAAGACTCCATGCTCAGTGATGATGCCAGTTACAAGTGAGGCGGGCGTTACATCGAAGGCGGGATTCCAGCAATTGATGCCCGGCGCCGCAATGCGATGCTCGCCCACGTGTGTCATTTCGCGATCGGGTCGCACCTCGATTATAATGTGATCACCGCTGGGTATCTGCAGATCGATGGAGGTCAACGGTGCGGCCACATAGAAGGGCACGCCATGATGCTTGGCCACAACGGCTATTTGGTAGGTGCCAATTTTATTGGCCGTATCACCATTGGCAGCCACCTGGTTGAAGGGAGAGTGATATCGATTAAGTTGCCAAGCTCAGCAGACAGCACAAGAATTTGTTACCCGATCGGCGCCGACGACTACAGCAGCTACATTCTTCACACGCAGCAGCGCCGCTACCATGCTGTCCAGCACCAGGGTGGCGGGTAGCTTTTCGTGCACCAGCTCGTAGGCGGTTAGGCGTGCACCCTGGTTGTACGGCCGTGTCTCCGTGCAGTAAACGTGCTCTGTGAGGGAAAAGATGGACACTAATCAGCTGCTCGGTCATTTTGCTTTTCGCTTTTACCCAGCTTGCCCAGTTCGCTGAGGTGCCGCACTACGCCCAGCGCTGTGCCGTAACCTGCTGTGGCTAGGGATCCCGTGTTGCAGTGCGTCAGCACACGCACAGGACCAGCTGCGGCCGCACTAGTCGTATCTGCTACATGCCCAAGTATGGCCTTGGCGCCATTGGCGCCAATCGCGCGATTGTCGGCAATGTCTTTTTCCAGCATGGCCTCGGTGGCGTTCAGGAATCTTGAATAACATTGGAATAATGGCTGCGCGTTGTCTTTTGATGTTGCCTTTGCGATGTGTGTTTTACCTTTGCTTCATGTCTTCCACCGTCACGTTATCATCCTTGGTCAGCTCATTGGCCAGCGTGATTAGCTCGTCGGCGGAAATTTTCATGTTGACCGCTGTGGGCCGTGCGGAGACTAAATAGTTTAGCTTGCCCTCAATTTCCTGACGCAGCGATTTCTTGCTGCCAAACTCCTCCGGATAGATTTCGACGGCCAGCGAGAGGCAGCCCACAATGGCAATGGCCGGAGCGCCCCGTACCTATAAAGGGAGTTAACAAACCAGAGATATATACAATTAATGAGTGGGTGCAAGTCTAGGGCCTGTATCAGTATCATCTGCTGCTGTGTCAACGCTCTTATCTGGCCATAAACTCTTTATAGCCACATTATATAATGGGTCGCCCGCAGTCCACGTGATGAGCCGCATGCGTGCTCTTTGCACAAGCAGCAGTAAACAACTAGGAAATTATCTCTCGCTCTCGCAGATTCTATTTGTTTAACCAAAAAATAAATAATGAAGAAGGCGAACCCAGAGCTTGGTTACATATTTAGTCGTGGTAATAACTAGAGGGCACACCACTTAAATGAGCAAACCACAAACAATTTCGTTTTGAGCAAGATGCAATTAATTTTGATGATGATGTGTTTGCACACGTTTTGATGCTTGGCAAGCAATTTACAAGATTTATTTAATTTATTTATCTATAGAAAAATTAAATGACGTTATTTATAGAGCGTCAAACGGCGATTGGTACATGATTTAAGAATTGAACAAGACAGGAATTTATATAGGTTTACGGATTGGTCTATCTATAGGATTATTCTTGCTTACCTGCATCTTATTGATGACCTTCCAGCCGTCCTCAACACCGCGCACGGTTACATACTTGGAGACGACGGGCAGCAGCAGCTGATCAAGTATCTCCAGGCTGCCACGCTGATATTTGATCGATTGTAGGCTCATCCTATACAATTTGTACTATGCGACTAACTGTAAGAGAAATGTAAAGGCGAATTATTAAGAAAGATCTTGCGTTTTGAGGCCCAAAAACTGACCAAACTAGTGGGCGGCGGCAGCTATTCAGCTGGCGTCAGAGCTCCAACATTTATGTCAGAATTTATGGCTAGAGAATGTATGTGTGTGTGTGTAAGTGTAAGCGTATTTATCAATTGATCAATATTAATCAAATGAAATGCCAACGCCAATGCCAGGACAGTCGAAAATTGCTGGGGCAGATGCAGACAACGTCTGACAGGCGAACGCTTCCCTTAGCTACTGAACGATTGCGATGCGAATGGACCGCGACCAATTCGCAAACAGTTTGGCAAAAAGAGAGAGCAGCGCAATTAGCCAGAGACACGGGCAGGCGAAAAGTGAGTGAGAGTGAGAGTGAGAGAGTGTGATTGGGAGTGCTGGGACTGTGCTAGTTTAGAGTCTAGACTGTATAGCGCGTCGCGATGGCTAAGCGATTAATTCAACTTGTCACAACTTGCGTATCCGTTGCAAATTGATAAAGGCGTTGTCAACGTTGACGGCGACGGCGGCGCTGACGCTGGCGTTGACTTTAACGCCGGCGTTGCTTCAGCCGTCAGCACGTTGTCGAGCTTTTGATATTTTTGTTTTTATATGACAGGCAACAGCAAATCGGACAGCGACGCTTATCTTCGAACTGTATGTGCATATATATGTATATACATATTTGCTATTCAAATGCCTTGATAATCTCAGAGAAGCGTAATTTATGCGGCCGCAATTAGTTGTGCCCGCTGTAAGTGTCAACCAAGAACTTGGCGCTGGTTCGGTGCCAAATTTGTGTTTAACAAAATTATGCACACACAAACACAAACACACGCACAAGCACAGGTAAATATTAGCGGCATTCAACTGGTGGTTCCGGCAATGACAGTGACGGCGGTAGTTTTGAATCTTGACATCTGTTTAGTCCACCATATTAAACGTGTAGAATCTATTATACACTTGCCTTATTTAAAGAATTTTTAATTTAAATTCAAACACTTATTTCACTTTACCGTCGAAAAAAAAATTGTAAACAGAAAAGGTAAACAAAGCAAAGGCAGGGTAGCAGACTGTATGACCATGTTTTTTTTGAAAGTGTGACCAGTTATCCAAGGCATGTTAAGTTGTCGATAGAAAACATCTGATAAGCGGCAGCTCGATAAGTGCCTCTTTTATTTGACGAGACAACAATATTTGGGTAAAATGTTATGAAACACGCCGGCTTTCTTTATACTCACTGTTTTGTTTACGTATCCAAGTCTTATGGTTTTTTCATTAATAGTTTTTGGTAATGCTGGAACTTTGCTTCGAATATTTTTAAATTCGCTTTGGTTTTAACTTTGGCAGCAAATCGGTCGGTTTGGATCCTAATCGTTAGTTATAGCTATAAATTAAAGTTTAGTGCGTTTTTTGGCGTTTATTGAGTCCAAATATTAAGGCACAAAACTAGTGCTTTTAAAAAAATCACAGCGCTTAATAGAAATAATATTTTTACACGTAACATTAAGTTAACAGAGCGCGTTTTTTAGCATTCATATTAACAGTGGCATCGATATCGATGATTTCCAGTGCATACAAGCAGCACAGCGAAGTACTGACAACTGTCGTCAGAGGGCGTTTGCTTTGCGGGAACTTTCAAATGATTACAGAAATTCTTTGAAAACCAAAATTGTATAGATTTATTTTAGAAAGAAAATGGCCAAAAGTGTAGGACAATCCCTTTACCGTTTGCAGCCAAATAAAACGTTATTTATGTTATGCGACATTCAAGAAAAGTTCAAACCAGCAATTCCGTTGCTTGGGGCGGTTATAGAGAATACTAAGAAATTGGTAAGTTGTTTAGCATTGCATTTAATTGAAAAGTGAACAAGATGATATTCTAGATAGAAGCTGGTAAGGTATTCAATGTACCACTATTGGTTACAGAGCAATATCCGGAAAAGTTGGGCTCTACCGTTTGCGAGCTGGATGTGCAACACGCTTGTGCTATCGTGCCTAAGACCAAGTTCAGCATGTTTGTGCCGCCAGTTGAAAATAAGATAAAAGAAATTTTTGGCGACAAGCCCAAGACGGCAGTGTTGTTTGGAGTTGAGGCTAGTTTCAATACATGACCATAATCTACGTTTGCTAACAATTTCCAATTCTCCTATAGACGCATGTGTGCATAGAACAAACGGCGTTTGACCTTATCAATAATAGTATAGATGTTTGGCTTGTCGCTGACTGCAGTGCCTCGCGTCTCAATCAGGATCGCGATTTAGCCCTAGAGCGTCTGCGTCACATAGGCTGTATTATAGCCAGCGCCGAGAGTATCATCTTTAATCTGCTGGGCGACAAGGACCACGAGTCCTTCAAGAAGATAGCGCCCCTTGTGAAGAAAGTGTCAACCGAATTGAATCTTTGGCAACCCACAGCGACTGCCAAGGGCAAGAACTGATATTGGCAAGCGGCGCCTTTCATGTCTATTCATTTACCATTAAGGTAGCATTTTTGTGTTGCTCATAGAAATTATGAAAGAAGGTACCAGAGATAGGGCCCCGCCTGTCCTCGGCAAGCATCGTCATCTCATAAACATTTTGCCCAGCGGACAGCTGAATGGAGCGTTACCTCAGCGGCGCCTTATAAGCCAGCCAAGTATCCAGTGAGCGAGCCAAGAGCAGCCTGTATTGACGCCAAGCCTCTTTGCTGCCAATTTATGCGAAGACTTGGAGCGCCCCTTGTACGAGTATTCCAGGCAGTTAAATTTCATGATGCAATCGAAACAATCTCAGCATGTTGTTTGCCTACGCGCTCGAGGCAACCGCCAGGTGACGGTGACAATGTAGCAGGCGTCTGATTGACTCATAACAGGCCAAGATCACAATCTTATCTGCATGCCAGCTAGCCAGCCAGCCAGCCACATTGCTCCCGGCTCTGTTGGCAATTTATTTGCCAAAGCCCTGCCAGCTGAGTGCCAGCTAGATCGGATCTTAAAGCACTCGCAAGTGAAACTGATGGCGACGGCATCGTGGCACGCGATATGCAAACAGCATTGCCAACATCTGGCCAATTATGCACCAGCTCGCTTATCTAATCCCAACCAAACATTAAGCCTCAGCTAAGCCTCCAACGCAACGTGTGAAGAACTGCGTAAACGCCAAGCTGGGACAACGGTATCATGCGTAAAAGTTGACCAGCTTTGGCATGGCCAGCTGCCAGCTGATTGCAGGCTGCAGCCTGTTGCCAGTTGCTAACACAACCAGCGGCCATAAATTTCCGGCCCGAGGCTTGGGACCGGTTCGAAGGCCCGATGCGCACTTGGCATATTAATAAATTTTGGCTTTGCAAAGCGATAAAAATGATAAATCTGTGAAATTGCCATACCATGTGCAAATGAACAGGCGATCAGATCAGGGAGCTCCAGCTGGAGCTCATCGCTGCTGCTGCCAGGGAATTTATGTGCTTGCTGCCTGGCAAGTGGCAACTGCAACTGCAAATGCGCTCCAAAATCGAATTCTATAAAAATTTAAGGACGAGCTTGCCGATGTATTTATACACTCAATTTATATGAGCTTAAATTTTCGAGCTTGGAACTCGCAATTTTAAAAACCCAAGCAAAACAAAAATTAGAGTTATAGTTTATGGTCAAAATCCTGCTTATTTTAGCTTTTGTCAGTACACAAAATTAATGAATTGTGATACAAGAAAATTTTTTTAAAATAACAGAATTGTATTTAAGTATAAAAAAAGTTATGATCTAAAGTTCGAATCAATATATAGAGGGCGAGGCAATGTTCAAACCAGATTGAAGTCATGATAGTATTCTCGTAAAAGTACTAAATAAAAATTATTATTATAATAATGAATACTAGTAAAATGCAATTATAAGAATAATAAAAGCGATAGAAAGAAATGAGATGATATTTTTTTCTAAATTTAGTTAATTTTTATTTTAATCCCAGAAGCGAATTCAATACTCTAAGTAGTGCCTTATACGATCTAAGTACTCAGCAATATAAAAGTAACTATAGTACCTTTTATCTAGCCAAAATATTCACCGCCAAAATGTGTCCAAAGCGTGTTGACAAATGTGAGAATCTCAGGCGGCGCTTCAAAGACCCGTTGACTACACGGCAGTGCTTAAGTTGCATAATTTATGGGGATGTTGCTGGATGTTGCCCAAATTAGCCAAATATAGCCCCAAGGGCCGCCTGTGTAATAAGATAATGGCAACAACTATGACTAATGAGAGATTAGGCGAGATGGGGATCACTTGCATTTCCCACACTGGGCAAACGGGGCCGGCAGGCAGTCAGGCAGTCAGGCAGTTAGGAAGCCAAAGCTCTGCAGTCATTTACTTATTTAGTCATTCACATGCAGCAATTAGTTCAATAATTTTATGCTAATTATGCGCTTGAAACGTTGGTTCTTAAGCACCGCCTGTAAGTCGAGCATGGGCGTGGCCATTTTTGTGTCTAGCGGTCATAGGGAATTTTCACTGGCACTCTAAATAAGTAATTTCCGCGTCACCTGTTAACCCAGTAAAATGGAAGCAGCGGCCCGACCATTGACCAGCAATTAGTGGGATGCCCAGAGAGATGTGTATCCCATGTACAGTGGATACTAGTTACGAGTAACATCTAATTAGCATATGAGTTATACGCAGCATTCAAAAGGGGCTCGCTACATGTTGCCCCATGGCATTTGGGGCGTTCTTTGGGTGTGTGAATGTTTGTATACGAGTGTGTGCAAGTATTATAATTAAGTTAGAGAAACAGCTATGGGCCACGCTAAGTGGTCGGTAACAAGCAATATACTTAAAAATATAAGTACAGCTAGCTGATTAGCAAGGATATGGTAATTCCAATGAAATGCAGCCAAAATAAATAAGATGACCTCAAGACCAGTTCTAGGACTGCTTGTGCTGCTCTTCAAATTGAATGCTCAAGTGAGGATAAGAATCTGCATCTTGGCAACTGCCAGCGATAGAGATCTGTGCTATTCGTTTTGGACAATCGCCCGAAACTAGATCAGTTTGGATACGATATGCTGTTTACACGAAAGCTTTAAATGTTTTCACTGCAATCCTATCTTCACTTTTATCAAAGACGACAATAACAATAGCCACAGCTACAACAACACTTTGTGAAAGGTTGCTTGTCCATGGACATACACACAAATTTGTATATGTATTTACATATGTAACTAATTTGCTTAAAATTGTATTTTGGTTGCGACAAGTTGCCGTAAATGCGTCGACTCGCTGGCATAAAAAAAAAAAAATCAAGCAAAACGAAAATAAACCAGAAAAAAGTTAGAAAGATTTACAAATTTATGCTGAAAATTCGCTGCTGTAGCATTTATATGGGCAATTGGCCAAAATGTTGGCCAACTTCAACACATTTGCGTGCTTTATCTCTGTCGCAGACGTCTCCTTTGCGGTCTTGGCCTTTGTTGGACACATCAAAGTGACTTGAGTCCCATTTGACTTGCAGTTTATGCAGTTACAGTTGCCAAATTTGGTCAATTTCACTTGTTCAGCTCGAAATTTATGCCGTCTTGGGTATACCATGACTTGAGTGCCGGGTTGGGGGTGGCGTGCGGTGAGGGGTTGGCGCCTAGCTACGCAAATTAAATATGCATCATGCATTGCTACGTTTACTTTCTACGTTGATTTGCATATTAACAGGAGATATCCAACTGGCAGCCACTGCCAAAATATTTAAAATTTAATATTAATATTTGTTGGACATTTTTTCTATACCCTGTATGTAAAGTAGAAAGAGTAGAAATGTGACAGGTTGACTTTATAACGTGTACAACACACATATTGATATCTTCTATATACTATAATATTCAATACGGCCTTGGCGTTGATATTAGGAATTTCAGAAACTAGTTTGGTAAAAAATTGCTACCTTAAATTTTTCTCATATAAATAGCCTAGCATAAATGCCGCAGATTTAGATGTTAACATAATTATTATTCATGGGTTTTTGTTAAGAATTCCCATCTGGTTATTTGTTCAGAAGAAAATTGTGCACGGTAAATTACGGTCTTTCTATTCTGTTCCCATGTTAGCAGAAAATGCGCGGCACCTCAAACTCTTAATTAGTAATTTATATTAAAATGGCATACATATAAAAGATAAATTAAAAAGAACGGAATGGAATAAAACACATTGGGTCAAGTCTAGTCTAATTAACACAATTACATATAATATATATATTTAGTATATTCTCCCGGTAATTTCTTTAGGCATGGGGAAAATGGAGACGAGTTAAATTTTTATAATTATATTGGAGCTGGGTCTTAGTTGAACACATCCCAGCAGAACATTTAAGCTCTTATACTAAACTGTCTTCTACATTTGATTGCAACAAGCTTTTCAATTGTAGTACTCCTTGCTGTAGCTTTCTTTTGCCCAACCCATTTGAGTCTTTTAAATCAAATTCACTTGCCAAAATGTCAAAGGCTGGGATGTTCAATCAAAGTTCGTTTGCTGTTTCGCCGACAGGCTCATTGCACCAATTTGTCAGTGAGTCAAAGCATTTTGTCACGATTTGCCATAAACACCTTGTGGAGCTGGTCGAAGAAAACGGTTTTCCCTCCACCGATTATTGTTAGTAAATCGAAGTGATTTGTGTGCTGTGGCACAAAAGAAGCCGCCGCTTTAACTTGTATTAAGTAAATAAATAGAAAGTGAAGTTGTGTGCCAAGAGTTTTCCAGCAGGTCAATCGATGGACCCAGACAGACCCACAAAAATACACGGATTCACTTTCCTGACAGAAAACCCAAAAAAAAAACTAAAAACTAAAATAAAAACGGGCTAATGATAATGTTTGAATTATTCCCGTGCACTTGAAGCAGCTCAGCTGTAATGAACGCTATTACGAATCGAGCGCTTCTATCTGAGATTCCCAACACCGGACTGCTCTGGTTTATAGACCCGCTCCCACAATGGCTGACTCGCAGTCACTGCTGCTGCTGCTGCTGCTGCTACGTCTGCTGTCAAATGCAATCAATTAAGGTTAATTTGCAGCCACTTCCCAAATTACGAGCACAAATGGGTCTTGAAGCCACAGTCTTCGGGTATTGGAGCATTGGAGCTGCCTGACATATATATGTGTCAGTGGTATTGGCCAAAAAACCATTTCTGCGGTTATGATTTGTGAAATTCTTTTGTTGCCAGGGTTGACCACAGTTCGGCACATGCCGACGCCAACACTCCGTGGCCGTGATTAATGGTGTGTTGAACATAAATTTGGCACAGGTTTTGGAGCAACCGCCAAGATGCCTGGAGCCTTGTGTCAGATCTTGGCCAGATCTGATCTTATATGCTGTGCATGCAATCGCGGCATTGATTTTGCACAAAAGCGTTGGCCAGTTAGCCAAGTTGGTACGCTTGTAGGCCTGTCAGCCGGCCTGACAAAATTGACAGCCAACATTGACAACGACGGCGACAGCGCAGAGCATGGACAATGGCAACAACAACGACAACATCGACAACCACAACAGCGACTTTGGCCAAACGGTAGTCGATGTTTGACAATCAAATATGGGAACGGCGTGCTGTACTACCTGCGCCATGACCCATATCAGTCATTGTTTTTGTAGCAGTGAGCCAAAAGTTCAACAGGTCGTGGACAGGCATTTAGCATGTGGCATTAGGCATATGGTAACATATGGCATATGGTTTTGCTGTATGGCTTATGAAAAGTGAAATTTTTGGCTGCTAGTCAATGGCCCGGAAAAATAGAATCGAGACAATGGTTAAGCTTATTGGCAAGACACAGCAGACTGACCTCATTGAGCCCACGCTTCGCACAACGTATGGAATTCGCTGGAATGGGTGAGTGAATGAGTGAGTGAGTGAGTGAATGAATGAATGATAGCCTGCCAGAGCCACTTGCCGAATTGCCAGTTGGACTTTTGATTATCTGGCCGAGTGCTCCGGCTGCGGCTGCGGCTGTGGCTACGGCTGTGCCTGCTGCAGGCCGGTTTCGCTGGCATATAATATGTGTTGACACGAAAGCGCAGCGACCAAAACTGGGAATTCTGCAAAATAAGAAAACAACAAAAAAACAACAACAGTGGGCAGTGAAATGCTGAAATCTTATGCTGATTGCCAGCCGTAACAGCTGCCTGTGTAATTTGTGCAGCAAAAACAAAAAAGTGAAGGCGTCTCCAAGAGCATCTTTCGTTGCCAGCAAGCGAAGCAGCACTTTCATTAAAACTTTTGGCCAATTCAAAATCATTAAATTGCAGCCAGAACGGCTCAAAGATGTATTATTTTTTTTGGCCATGCATCAACTTCCTGGCTGAGCAAAGCAAAGCAAAATTGTAAAGACACAAAACCAAAGACAAACCACTCAACTGCAATATCAAAAAACACTGAGTGGCTTATTTCTTTTGTGTGTTTGCCAACGACTTCTTTACTTTGCCGGATCCAAACAGGTTTGGCGCTTGAAAACTTCTTTGAGCCTGAAGCTCGGCTAGGACAGGGCCTGAGTCCAAAGCTTTCCATCAAGTGTTGCGCTGCTCTTTATTTTAATTTGCGCACCTAAGTAAATGCCCGGCAAGTGCTAATGAGACATAACGACATGGCCGTCGCCAAGGCCAAGGATCATTTATTATTTTTAGCAAATAGCAACAGCTGCGCTACACTTGCGCCTGGATAGCTGCTGCTGCCTAAGCCTGCCCAGCATTTGGCATGCCAATATTTTCTAATATTCGCAATCATTTAACTTAATGTGCGCTCATTTATTTTGCGTGCTGCAGATGTTGCCCGGGCAACTGCAATCCCAGTCTTACTCCTAGTTGGAGGTTGCAGTTAGATCAGAGCGCTCATCTCTGGGCAAACAAAAACAAAAATTACGTTCAATCCCACGATATTCGCTAATGAGCCTGGCCAACGCAATGTGGGCGTGCCGATCGCGCTTCGCCTTCGTGAGCCACCAACACCAACAACAAACAATTCAATTTTCATGGCCGCCGGGGCGGGCCAGCAATTTATTACCTAATGCTGCCAGCGTGCGTTAGATTGTACCTCAGATTGCCAAGGACTGCAGCCGGTTGGTAAATATTTATGATCAGGCAGCAGCAGAAGACTCGCAACAAATACACTTAGCCCCAAGGGCGCCTGCAATTTGTCACTCGGTGTACCGCATTATATGGCTTTAAGTTTGAGTAATAACTCCTTTACAAGTGACGGTAAAAACTGTGAGAACCGTTAACTCAATTGCTGCATTTGAGCTTAAAGACATTCTCAATGCCACTTGTTTTGACATTACAACCCAAAAAAACCGAAATCCAAAACAGAAACCGAAATGAAAATGAAACCAACGACGCGGCGTGAAAATGAAAACGTTTCCAACAAAAGAGAAAACGGTGTCCGGTGTCCAGTCTCTATGTAAGTGTGTCTGTGTGTGTGTGTGTGTATGGGGCAGCATTTGGGTTCGTTTCAAGTGTGATGGCTGTCAGTCACTCAACTAACCTGCCAACAAACCAGCTAGTCGGCCAGCCAGGGACTGCAGCCAGTGTCTTCTTTGGCATTTAGGGCTGCACGCGTCAGTGGGTCAACTATTTGCAGCCACTGCGCTTGCAGCTTGCGGCTAAGTGCTGAACAAATATCAAATGTTGCGAAAAAAGAGGCTGTGTCAAACAAAAGACACGAACTTAACAAACGCACTTGCTGAACGACTTCAAAGGCCGCCGCACTATAGCCCACTTCTAACAACCAAAAATCAGCATTAAGTTATGGCAACAATAGCAAAAGCAACACAGAAGCTACATCGATGCTCACCGAGTTTGTTTTTGTTACCCACCTCGTCCCGCTCCCCCTCCCCCTCCATACACACCGAATCCCCCGCAAGACGACATTCTAAGAGCGCGCGCACGCTGTGAAAGTCTAGTCTCAATGACAAGAAATTCTAGTCTTCATAATGAGGCTTATAAATGTTTTTATGGACGCAGCTCAGCTGTCAGAATAACAAAAATACTCGCAACAATAAGAATCGCATGCGCTGTCCGACAACAACAGCAACAACAACAGCATCAACAATTTGGCATGTGCACATTTATTACATTTATTAAAGCTATCGCAGAGATTTATAAACTTTGTTATTTGTTGCTGCGGTTGTGTGGCAAATTGGTTTTTTAATTGCTCCGTTTCATCTTTAGTTTTCTTTACCTTTTCTTTAACCGATTTCAGCTCTTATGTTTGCAATATCCTCACTAATCTATTGAATTGAAACCGTGTTTGGAAACTACTACTGCTAACTAATTCCAGCGTTAAAAAATAAATACCAAATTGTATTGCCTCTTGCGTAGAATGCTCTCATATAAACATAGATAATCCGTAATACCTGGAGATTTCGTAGTTATATATAAATATATAAGTAAGCACGATTATTTTATTGTCACCTATTAATACGATGCAGTCTGAATTTTATCTAGCCACATAACTGAACTAAAAAAAGAAGTAAAGAGCGGGCTAGAGTTAAAGCAGGAAATAAAACGAAGGATAAAATTAGAGAGTGAGGGAGAGAGAGTGTGAAAAATAGGGTAAAGTGCATGCCTTATAGTTTTACCGATATGTGAGGAGAATTTTGAAGTTTGGAATTGAAAATTTCGGCTAAGATATCTTGCAAAATATAACATTTTTCCATTCACAAACTAATTTTTCGACCCATTTTCCTTTATGCTATATGATATAGTAGACTGATTCTAACAACATTGGGTTCATATACATATGTGAAGCAACTTAAATGCGGTTTAGTTTAGATATTTTGAAGTTTATCATACAAACTAGATGTACATTGCTTTATTGATTCGGCCTGGTATCAAGAATTTGGGGTGGGATAAGTTTTCTTCCATGCCTAAATTTAGGGCATTTGAATTATAAATCTAGATTTGATTTTGGAAGACACATTTAACTTAATGAATGTCATATATAAAGCGAAATAGCTTAATCTTTATGAATAATCAATTTAAATCAGCTCATTTTTGCAAATTTCAATATCCATTGACTTTCTAGCAGTTGTCATCATTTATAGTTTATAGATGGTCGCTGATTATCTTATATGTGGTCACGAGTGATTGCCCGTTCCCAGGAGAACAGTTAGTTTCCCTAGCGGTTGGGCCACAGTTGACCACTTCTTCCGCATGTGTGAGCACACATCCGAACATATCAAAATGAGCAGCTAATACGAGTTGATTTCTAAAAGCAGCAGCAGCAGCAGCAGCGCTGGCTTCCTGGGTTATGACTTCTGCGGCTGTCACGCCGGCGATCAACGGCTGCTAACTACAAACTAGCAGCGAATAATGCCAAGAATTAGTTGTGGAAGAATTAACACCACCCAGCAAACGGCATTGACCACAAGCCTGATTGTGCTGGCTAAAACGGCAAGTGGAAACTTGGAAACTGAAAACAATTTACGCAAACCGTACAACGAGCTGCGAGCTGCATAGCTTGAGATTGACTTGGCTCGGTGGGCCAGCAGGTGGCCAAGTCCAAGTGCATTGACTGCCGGGGAGCAGTAGGTGCAGCAGCGGCAGCAGCGGCAGCCGCCTGACTATAATCACAATTGGAATTGCACTCTCTTCGTCTTCTTTTTATTCTTCTTCTACTACTTGGCCACTACATACAGATTGATTTGTTTTGCAGTTCCGTTCTGAGGCCTCGCAATTCACCATTTACCATCTACCATTTGGCATTCTGTGTTTACTGTTAGCTGCTGTAGCTCATCTCAAATTGATTTCTAATACGGCTGCTGTCACCTTTGACACGTTTCGTAACGGGTTTTGTCTATTCACCTGATTGATTTTTATCCAATGACCGCTTGTCTAACTAACCAAGTCCATTATACAATGTTTCTTTGTATTCCCATTAAGTTATACAATATTAAAATAAATCAAAATATATTTTTTAAATATTAAAGAAAAAAGTTTTCGGGCTCATAATTGGAAATTTAAAATATTCATTTTTATATATATAAGGAGTCTTCATTAATGTCTGAAGCAAAAGGATGGCATGCATCTAGCTTGTCCTCAAAAAATAAAGTGAAGCCGGCTAAGTTAAGTATCTAACCGCAGGCTGTTAAAAGCGATCACAAATTTATAGTTTCGTAGATTATACCACCTGCCTCCTAATATGTAAATACCCTTACTCATTTTAAGTTACAGAGAATTTTTAGCTTTTTAGAGAGAGATAGAGAGAGAGAGAGAGAAAGAGGGTATTTTAAGCTACCTTGAATCTTGAGCTAATGACCGGAGTACCAGATTTTAAAATATATTTGAAACCTTTGTACTAGCTGATCTATAAACTTATTCCACCAATCACACATTTTTACACGAAATATTTGAACCTATCAATGCAAGCAGAAAAAGAAAATAAAATCTTGAATCCTTTTGTATGATGGAGCATGAGGCATTGCAGAAGGAGGAACCGTCGGCAGTTGAAGCGTTTACAGCTTCGTCACACGATTTGTTCCGAGTCGTTTGCCTTGGCCACACAGCTGCATGAAGCAATCGTTCCAATCGACATGTAAGGCCCTTAAAAGTCATGTTTGTGGCTTTGGACTGCTTTTGGTGGTGGTGGTGGGTGTGGCATGGGCTGGGCCGCAGACCGCACAGCGCAAACGTTTTTGGCAATTATCAAG
Source organism: Drosophila montana (assembly GCF_035044405.1). Lineage (NCBI taxonomy): Eukaryota > Metazoa > Arthropoda > Insecta > Diptera > Drosophilidae > Drosophila > Drosophila montana. The sequence continues at coordinate 10,492,886 of NW_026998620.1, read as the reverse complement.
ATCATGGCTGCCTCTTGTTCTTGACTTTTGTTTGCGATAGTCGTTCGTTAGAAGGCTCGGATCCCGTGTCTTTTGCGTAGGCTTTAAGGCACGGGCGCGCCCTTGAGATGCTGGCACTGCCCATGCCGCGGGTGCTACCAATGGTTGTGCCTGTGGTTCTGCTTGTGGCCTTATCGAGTGGCCATTAGTGTGAAATCGTTAAAGTTTTAAATGCCACCACGTTTTGTATCTGTTTTGTGGCTGTTGTTCTAGTTCTCTCTAAACATTGCAAATATCGTACCAATTAAATTGGCCAAAACAAACCGGCAGTCAGTGCGAGGTAAAAGCTTTAATCACATTTCAAGTGTTTGCCGTCCTGTGTTGTACGACTAATTAGGCAATTAGAGTGTTAGAGCGCGAGAGTGTCTTCGCCATACAAATCAACCAACAAAAATTATAAAAGAATTCAAATGCTGGCCGCCTATTACCTATAAAAGTTAATTGTATGGTCGTAAACAATCGCCGGCAACATGTAGCAGGCCTCATCAACAATGTTGCCAGCAACATGTGCCGCCAATTTGCTCGGCCTGCCAAGGCCTGTCAACGGCTACTGTCACCGGCCCTTAGCAATGCCATCGCCATCGCCATCGGCAACTGGCAACAGGCATTGGTATTGACATTGGCAATTACATGCAGCTCACGTGCTGTCAAAGTTGAAAGATGACAAATCAACTTGACAGCGACAGCGTACCAATTTGCATGGCAAAATGGCCAATGGCAGAAGATTCAACCGAATGATGCCAATGCAAAACGAGAGCAATGCACCCATCCATAGCACTTGGGTGTGCGTTGTGGTTGCAGCCACAGTGTGGCTGCTGCGTGGTGTAGTGCCAACCACCTTGACGCCTGGCATTGTGTAATAATTGGCAGTTCGTGGAAAGCTTAGATTTTGATAGCGATTAATTGGCTAGCTTGTTGCTGCAGTTGCTGGAATGCAGCTAAGTAAGTTGCACCCCATTGCATTCATCTTTCCACTCAAATTAGCATATTCGTTTATGGCAATTGCACTCATTTTATTTCTAATTCGCTTCATCAGTCTTTGCAACCATCTCGCACTCTTGTTTGTCAATCTTAAGACCGTTTGGTAATTGCAATTTGATGGTTCCATCATAGTTAAATATTATGACAACCATATAAAAGCGAATTGAAATGGGCCACCGCAGCGCCTGCCATTGGGGCTCCAACGAGCGACGACAGCTTCCGTCAATTATATGGCCGATCGTAAGTACTCCTTTGGCGGAGGCGACTCAGCAGGAGTAGCTGCACCCGCTGCGCACCAGCAGCTGCCACTTTTCTGGTAACTAACTGGGCCCTCTGCATATTTCAATCTTATGACGAAAACTTCACTTTGCGTATCGATGCGGCAGCCAAATTGAAATTGCCAACTCGCAGTTATTACCCAAGATGCTGCTGTCGTGACAACGTTGTGTACAGGTTACTTTTATATTTATATGAAAAAAGGAAACAAAAGAGTATAAGTCTCGAGCACTTGGCTACGAGATACCCTGTATGTCAGAGATGCCGCAGCAATTAAATATTGGAATCTTATCTCCTAGGCAAATAAATGGGAGAATATTTTAATAAAAAGTCCATAATACTTCTGTATTTATCGATTAAAATCGAAGCCATAGCACTAATGGTCTTTGATATGGACGCAACGTAAATAAAGCTTAATTGAGCTGCTGATTAATAATATTATTACCGTATACAGTCAGGATGTTTTTTCTGTAATACGGTGAAACAGCTTTTTTACCCATTGGATGGATACAGGGTATAAGAAAGAAGAAATAGTTTTGTACATGGTTCGATTCCTTTTTTGAATTTCTCATAAGACATTTAGCTTTCTTCTAAGTAGATTTATATCTCATTATAAATCGTTCATCCCATTTCTTGCCAAATACTTTCTTGTTTTTATAGCTGCTGCCTTTTACCGGACCTGGCAGTCTGTTTGTCTGTTCGTCTGTTCGTCTGTCTGCGTGCCTGACTGTTGGACTGTTTGTTTCTTTGCCTGTTATTCACACGACTTTCATGTTAACAACTTGCTTTTGTAACAGTAAAAATCAATAAGTACCTGCAGTTTATTACGTCGCCTGGCACTGAGCTAAATAACTTTGCTACAGAACATGCAGTAATCATCATTTACTGATGATGTTGCTCTTGTGTTCATGTTGCTCTTGTTCTTTTAACAAGACATTTGGCATTAATTTTTGCCCATATGCAATGCCACTGAATACACCAGGGACTGTCTCTGACTGAGCAAATATGTCGCACAGCAACAGCAACAACAGCAACAAAAACAACAGCAACACGACAACAACAACAACAAACACAACAAGAGGCACGACAACGTCAGCAAATTAGTGACATAACTTGGTCGCTGAACACGATTCGAATGAGCTTCAAGTTGGGAGGCCAGCCAAAAGCCTATCCCGTTTCACCCGCAAAAAAAGAAACCCCTTATAAAATGCACTAATTTTGAAATATAATAACATTGCTCGTGAGCTCTCATATTTGTCTGACCTTTGGCAAGCCACCTTTCACCAGGCACAGCAGCAGCAGCTACAGCAGCAGCAGCAGCAGGAGCATAAGGAACAACAAGAACTCAACTTTTATCTTATGTAAGCATTGTAGAACCTTTTTTCGGGGTTAAATGCCCATTACAAACAATTTTGTAATGGCCAGTTAAATAACAGCGCTGAAATTTGTTTTCAAATTATTTAAGTCGAGCAACGGCCAAATTACCCAAATTAAAGTAACATAATACAAGACGTGTGGGTGGTTTCGGGTCAAAGTAGCAACAGCCACCGCACCGCACCGCATCGCACCGTACCGGCAAACCGAGTCGCGTTGCTGAAGCTGCAATCGGTTGCTCTGATTTGGAAAATTGCTTAAATTGAGCCGTTCCTCAAATGACGATACATGACAATTTCAAGTGACGTCAGTTGCCTTTACATGGGAACTGTCCGAAAACGTGTAATCGGCTCGTAGGCGGGCCGTGCAACGAGTTCATTTACGGTTAAATTTCAGAAGAATTTTTAGAAATTTCAAAGTGCATAATTACTGAATAGACGCGAATGAAGCGCTTGTCAAAATAACGACAACCCAAGGCAAATAAGAGGTCAGAGAGAACTTGTCAGATCTATGTGATCGAATGCAACAGAAGCTGTCTTGGAAACTGTGAAAACAGCAAAAGTAAAAGGTATCACCTAAAAAAAAACAAAGAAATGACATTAAAGTAGGCTTAAGATTTAAGAGCCTTCAGTAATGTGCCCCAATTGGAGCAGGAAAGTTCATGGATTGTTGCTGCAATTCTTTGACACGCATATTAAACTACTATATCAAAAAATATCCAACTATCATAGCCAAATTCGAAAATCGGTGACCGCAGCTTTGTTCTCTCTTGGCTACTTCTATAAAACCTTTGCTCTTGTGCTGTTCTTGAACTCTTAACAAATAGTTTAAGAATGTAAGTTTAACGGACCGTGTACTTGAGTTCCTTAGGCCTCATAAAGATGAATGCATGTTTGCACTCAATCATTTAAATAGGACACGAAACTCAGCATTTTAAGCGGCAGAAAATATCAATATACCTTTCTAGCTACATGCATATTTCACACTTGACATGTACTCGAGAGGTTTTGTACCATCTTAATGGACAGTTCATTATGTGAAATTGTTGACATGCGCCATAAGTACATTCACTTTTTTGTGGGCAGCAGCACAACGGGAGCTAACTAAATAAGCTCTTAATTAAGCACCTACGTCAAGTTTTTGTTTTACATCCTCCGTGCGCTTTTCAAACTACAGCGGGAGCAGAAAGAAAAACCAAGCATGTTTGTTGCCTAAGTCTTTAGTTTTGGCTGCGTCCCCAAGTAGGTCAGTTGGGAAATTTATGCCAGGCAAATTTTCTTGTAAAACTATTGCCGGACAAGAGCCGTATGCGCATGTGCTTGCATAAATAAATATCGTACACATAAAATATTCGAATTTGGCCATGGCCAAGGCCTGGAATACACTTGGCCGCTGCATGGTTATGATTTTCAGAGTACGAGCTACGAGTGGGGCCAAGGCAATGCAAATAGAAATAAATTTTCCCGCTGTTTATTTTGCCAAGCGAACAATTTACAATTCGCACACATGCTGCGCCAGCAGGTTAACCGATGCCAACGAAAATGAAAATAAATGCACTTTAAACAGAGACTCCTGTCAACGGTCAACTGTGGGGCCTCCAGTTGTTTGATATGCCAACCGCAACATCAGCAGCGGCAGCAACAGTGGTCAAAATAGCAACAGTTGCCATCGGCTTGTTGTAGCTACACGAATTTTGCTTGTTTTTACTTTCAAAAGACATTACGCAGCTTTTGGCAAAAGCCTTTTTTATGGCTGCCATTTCATCACGGGCATGCGAAAATCATTAGCCTGAAATCATTAAGGTCAATCCAGTGCGTGGTTCAGATTTGCGTACGTTTTGCGTAAGTGAAATGGAAGCGATTGCTCTGCGCATATGTGACAAACCCCATTTTGTTGAGAGAAGGAGAAGCTTTAAGACTGTGATTATTGACCAAAGATTTCGCTAGTCCAAAAATGAAAGCGTTTGATGTGAATGCCAACATATTAGCATAGATTCAAAACACAATTAAAGACTTTGTATATTATCTAGAAGGCTGTCAGCTCATGCTCAAGTTGTAGGCCTTTTACTTTTCATTTGTGTGCTATGCAAATTGAGGTGAATCAGCAGGTTTTGGGGCCCAAAAGAGTACCTAAAGCCTTAAACAATACCTCTGGACCGTGATAAATTGTACGACACATTGTCGAAAATAAAATTGTTGACAAATTTCTCTTTTCATGTTCTTAATGTGCACACTGCGCATTCTTTTCGAGTGATTTTCCAAAAGTCAACTTTTTGGACTTTGTGTCTATTCGTTTCAAGGTTATTTTTGGGCGTCTTCTCTACATGATGCGACACTTTCATTTTGAGGCGCTTCTTATAGCGAAAGCCGCCTTCCAAAGTGATTGTGTTTATGGGTTTCTTATCAACATACCTTTTTTAGATCTAATGCGTAGGTTCCACATCGGTAGCTGCTCTCAGTCCTTTCACTTTCGAACAAAACGGTACAATGAATAACGGTACCTGCGGGGATAAGCATATTCTATTATCAATTTCAAAACATAATAAAAATTAATCAAAAAACAATATACATATGAATAAAAGACAATGTCGTTGGCGTTAAGCGACTCGTTTTGTATATCATTATCATTTTAATTTTGCTCTGCGAGAACTGTGAGGCTAACCTCCCAATTTAGGCAGCTTTCCAGCTACCTGAGCAGCACAATGAGTTGTCTAAAGTGGGCGTTTGATGCAGCGCTCATCGTCTTACAAATTAATCAACACATGAACGAGGCTCGGCCTGGGGTTTGCCGCGGGCAGATCGAATCGCACCTGAGCGCCGACCTTTGTGCCACTTAGAGGAGCACGAGAATACCGGGCACACATGAGGCCGACTAATGGGATTTTTATTGGGTCACAAGGCGACGCAATTCACACAAGACACCCACTCCACGCAGACACTTGCTGCAGACCCGGATTTCATATAATGGCCTCTTAACGTTACGAGTCGTGAGGCGTGCCACAAAGCTAGTTGGGGTAGAGTTTAAAGTGCAACAGAGTTAAGGAGCGAGCCATCCAATACCAAAAAACAACCAATGTTGTCAGGCAATTAAAGCGGAATCCACAATATAGTTCAAAATCTCATTAGCCTGTTGTCCAACTGTATTTGGACTCTTGACAGAGGATCTGGAAATAGCTGAGTGCCAGTGATGAGCAAGAGACATTTGAGTAGCTGCTTGACCAACTCTTAATAGAGTTTTGAGACGTTTGAAACTAAACTTTGCACAGTTGCCAGTTGCCCACAGCTTGGGGCAATAAGCAATCTAAACCAGTAAGCACTTCTTCAACTGTCTTCTGAGCAATTAAGAGCAATATACTCCTAACGATGGCCTTTTCCGGTTGACTTAACTGCCACTTTTGGTTTGGGTAAATTAATTACGACGCCAAATGATCCTCAAGCAGTTTTCTGCACTAAATTGCAATAAAAACTCAATCAACGAGCAATGACAAGTCCAAGTCCTAACAATTGTTAAGTAATTGTCCAGTCGTGTGACACATTTGTGGAACTCATTAGGAATTGTGGCGAATAAAATGAAAGTGCGTCGTCGGGTTATATTAGTTTTTTCACTGCCTATTTAGTTTTTCACTTTCAGTGCAGCCAACTGACCAGATGTGTGGTCAGCCTAATGATGGCATTCCATACGCATACAGGTGGCTCATGGAATTCGTTCATTAGAGTCATTCGTTCGATCATATTCATATGCGCGTAACAATAAACTTTTATACGGGATAACTCTTACTTTTCAAATAGTTACGGGAGTTCGTAACTATACGCGAATTATATGGTTCTCTTAAAAGTTAATTTAAAAGTTCTACATGCCGACACATTAAAAAGTCATAAATTTCGAAGCGAATGTTAAAAGTGTAAACGTGTCCGAAACGGCAACTAAATGAAGACATTTGCAAGGCAGTCAGATGCGAATCAATAATGAAATGGCCATGCAAAATTCTAGACACAACAAACGGTTAAAAGCCGCCGCGGGGAATGCCGCCGCACGGCGCAACGGTAAATCGGACTAAAGCCCAGACTCTGGCTCAGACCCAGACTTCGACGGGTTGAGGTCCGCTCATGACTGCAGATACTCGACTTTAGATTAGAATGAATCATTTCCAAGCATCCTAATTGAGTTGACTGCGGCTGGCAGCTGGCAGCGAAAAGGCCAAAATATTAGCAGCCGCCTTGTCGAGGTGTGAGACTATTTAGCCAACTAAGACTCTGGCTAAGACGGAATGCAAGTCCGAGTCTGAATCTGTGGCCAAGTAGCGGCGATTAGTCGCACCTGGGAGCTGGTTGCGAGAAGGGGCCAAGACGATGACAAAGGGCCATTTATCAAGTAGACAAACGCGAGCTGCTCGTGTCTCGTCCCTGGGCATGTTAACCGTTTCCTGACTGATTGACTGACTAACTGACTGACTAACTGACTAACGGATTGCACAGCATCCCGACACCCCGACTCTAGGCCTGGCTGCCTCCTCCACTTTAATTACTCATTTAGCTGATCCCACACTTAAAGTGCTATTAAATGTCTGCCCCACACTTCTGCCCATTGTAGGGGAAATGTAGTTCTCTGGGTCAATGCGAGAACCTTAACTAATTAAACCAATGCCAGTCTTTCAGTCCCTCAGCCCACCAATCTCCCATCCAGACTTTCGCATTGTCAATAAATAAATTTTTCGCTTTTGCTGTGGCAGCTTTCACAATAGTCTGGCAAAATACGAGCATTTCAAAACTGTTCTACGCACAGCAAAGTGATAAAAAAATATATTTTAAGGCAGTTAAAATGAAAGCCGAAGAATCGCCAAGAATTTCATGGGTTGAAGAGATTACGAACTGCGCCAAATGAATTCGATTTGTTTGCCAGGGCTTGTACTATAATCAGCGAGTGACAACTTGAAGAATCGATAGGACATACATAAGTAAGTATCTATGTTTATTACAATATATTTACCAGCCCGTGCGCTGAGCGAGAAGATCTTCTCAAGTTGAACCTCACGTTCTGGGTACCATAAAACACAATGGAGCGTTGCGACTTGGGGCAGGCCAACAAATGTCGCTGTTCTATTGTTCAATGACTATGGCTGGAAAAATTTCGGCTGCTTTTATGTTTATGCATGAATTCCAACATGAAAATGCAACAAGGAAGAAAACTCGCCGACCATAAATCAAATTGGCCAAAATGCTCCTAGATCCAGCACGCAGTCATGGCCAACTGATTGAGCTGTCGCGTATTTGGGTGAGATCGCCCAGTGTCTAAATGTCCACGAGTCGCAGCCGCAGCCGCAACCCCAGTCTCAGTCCCAGCCCCAGCTTCTAATCCCCGTTCCATACCAGTTCCGATCTGTTAAGTTGCTGCCATTTGGTTTGTCATTTGAATTTCGTGCCTGTTTTTGCCTTTCTGGCCAAGCCGCCCAACCATTTTAGAGGTTGCAAATCTTCTTTTGGCTAAAATTGAACGTGGTCAGTTAAAAGGAAAAAGGAAAATTTCCATAGTCTGACTGGGCTCTGTCACCTTGTGCTCCTGCTTATATGGCGCAAGATCACTACCATATTAACGGATGTTTGTCATATTTACAGGCACAGCCCGCCCACAGATTTCGTTCTGCATATCTCCAGCAAGTAGGTCAGTTTAGAGATCAGGACAGCAAAAGTGCATCAGCAAGCGGAAGCGCTGCCAGAGGTTATCCATATTTTATTAATGGTCTTTAATCCAGTTGTAGATACTAGCAAGAGAACAGTAGCCAATGGCCACAGATAAAATTATTTACCCATGTAAGATCTGCGAAGGGGGATGGGGAGTTTCTATTAAAAATTGTATTACACTTATGTGTAGTGAATAAACTGAAATGGGTGCGAATATTACCAGATAGTTATAAATAATATTATAAGAATGAAAGCAATAATATTATAAGAAAAAAAAAAGAAAAGTATTTTGTAAATTCTGCACATTTGTCACACTTGTAGGTCAATAAAAATCATTAGCTATATTTAACTTGATGCTGGGCATTCACAAGCATATTTGAAGCTATTTTTATAACACACCTACATTCACAGCATGTAATGTTTGATTTTGCGCCACATGCAGGCAAATTTTTTACCGGCTTTTCAGAGATCTTTGGCTAAATGAAAGAAACTGTAATCTATGGCTAATTAAACGTTCCATTAGAGCTATTTGCGCATTATGGAAAATTGGGTTTCTGGTGCACCAAATTCAATGGTCCATGGCTATTTATAGCCGTTGAGCGCAAACAAAAGACTCAAGCAGCGAACTTGCCCCAGTCGGTGTGTGAATTTATGCATAAAGATTATAATATTTTGCAAGCAGCTCAGCGCGCTGCGCACAGTTGGCTCTAACCGCGGGCATTGATACGTTCAATAATTCAAATAAAAAAGTAGCCAACAAATTTTGTAGTCCACAACGCCCACCAAAGCAACACTGCTGTTGACTACGAAAAAAAAATAAGAATGCAGCCTGCAACTGAATAGCGGTTCAAACGCGTTGTCCGTTCGTCCGGTCTTGACCAGCCTACCCAATAGTGGCCAGCTTGATTTTGTGCTGTTCTTTTTCTTATTTATTTTCCGTGCCTCTCTTGCTTTGCCAATTTGTCTTGCAATTAGTCAAAATTATTGTGCAATGTTTATGCAACATGCAGCAAGTGACACTCTTGTCAATAAACAATTCATTTGCATAACTGTACGAGCATTGCCACTCACGATTCTGCCCAATGCCCAATACCAGATGCTAGTTTCTTGGTTGTTCAAAATGTTGTTGCTGTTGTTATTGTTGTTGTTGCCTACGCCAATTTCTCGAGTGCAACTCATCTTCGCACACGCTGAGGATGCAGCACTTCATGACTTTGCATATTATTTTTGCAGTTTTGCCAACTATAGAGCATAATCATTTTGCTATGCAGCTTGTTGACAATGTATACTTATCCAAGTAAATAGAAGATAATGACGTGAAATTTGTAAAAATTATAAAAAGCGAAGTCTGCTAATAGAACGCAGGAATGTTTCAATATCTGTGTTAAACCGATGAATATTTTAAGAACTGATGCGTTTCCATTTTAAAAGTTGCCAAATTTCCGAGTTATATAATGGCATGCATTGAGAATCTTATCGTGACCATTTCGAAAGCATATTGATAGCTTAGATAATTTTTTAATTCCCTTATAGTATAGCTCAAGGAATATAGTTACTCGGAGTCGGACAATAATAGAAGACTCTTCGAACTTTGGCAGGGTATTAAGATTTCGGTAAATAAATATTTGCATACCTCAATTTGTGTCAATAGTCAGAAGAAGAAGAAATCAACAAGAGCGTTGAGTGATGCAATTGACGTCTGCTTGTCTGCTGCATCTTGATTAACTCATAGATGACCATTGGGTTGTCTGCCTCCGCTGGATGCACTTGGCATTTTGACAGCATGTATTCCAATTTGTTTATCATAAATCATCAAAACAGAAAAAAAATAATAAAATCATGGCCTTTTCAACGGTTTGAGCTTTTCTTTTGAACAAAATATTTTAAACACGTTAACAGCTTGTTGCGGGAAAATGTGCAACTCAACCTGCCACAAGCAACAACATTAACAACTAATCATATTAGTTAGAGGCGAGTTCAATGCTGGCGCATCGCACATCGATGAAAGTGAGAGTTCGAGAAATTAACAATAGAGCCCAAACTAACCGCCAGCTTTGAAATGCTATGAATGCGCATCGATTTGAATATGAATGCAGCTGGTTAAGCAGCTGAATAGCCAAGACTTTCAACTCGGAGTATAACTTTCATTTGTACGGTTAGTATAAAGCTTTGTTCCCTTAGAAGATTTTATTGGCATTAATTTTGTATGTTTACACATATTCAGCATTGCATAACTTAAAGGCTGAGATCTAGAAATACTAAACTTTAGCAAACTTTCATTTTTCATATTTTGGTCGACAAGAAGTCACTGAAGGTCACTAACTTCCAGCCGGGCTGACCAGTTTTAAGTGGGACTTGCTAAGCGAGTTGGCCCAACCTACTCTAATATTCTCATTTTATGCGTAGACATTTAAGAATATTTTACTTGTTTTGTTTTTTTTTTTTTGAAAACTAGAATCATTTGCTGTCAAAAATTGAAAGTTGGAAAGTGTTTTTAGCATTTCCCACATCCAACTGCATGGTATTTAATTATGAAAATGAAAGCTGAACCATTAAGACTCATTAGTGTCATCACCTGGCTAATGTTCTACGCATTTGTAGCTTATTTGTGGAGAGGTTGGTGGTTCATGTTTTTCGGAAATTAACAGTGAGTGATATTTTTATTCGATCGCCTAACTGTAAACATGTCGTTCTCTAATTTAGTCATTTATGCAACCCATTTAAATGAGGTTCACTTCCGTTTAGGTCCCAGCACCTATGTAGGTCTTTAGGCCCCAAAGTGGCATTAAACAAATTGTTATTGATTCTCATCTGACTGAACGACCGCCTTTCAAATTGATGGCCCAGTCCACGTGCAGAGCAGTACTACTTTATGTGCTCCCAACTGAAGATCTATTGATCGATTGTCAACATCATCAAATACATATTTCAAGTCTTATCGCTCAGCAACGGCTACGGCGGCATCTCACAGCTCTTTTCGATGGTCGACAACAACAAGAACAATAACAACGGCAACGGCGATGGCAACTTCATTGCCCAGATGGACAGTAAAGATCGATTCAATGCCATTTATAGCTACTGCTTGACTTTAAACGATCGTCTCCCAGCGTGGACTCAAGTTTATGGCACAATTTTTACGCGCTTACCAAAACCCAGGACCCAGACAACTCGTCAAGCACTTTGCCACCTCCATGGAACATGTTTTGGGCTAGGCTAGCGTTACGAATTATACATAGGCTGCTTTGTGAGCTTACACATTTTATTTAACTTTAAGTTTTTTTTCGCAACTATTACAAATGCAATTTTAATTACTGGGCTTTTGTATGTCTCTCCATTCGACCACCCCGAGCGACTTTTAATGAGGAAACAAAGGCCCGCATAGAACTCAGCAGAGGCGGCGAACATGAAAAAATGTTTTTGGCACTTCTTTTTATGACTTATGCTCCGTAAATTAATACTCGTATAAAGCGATTAGGAATTGTATAAATAAAATTCCGAATAAATGCCAAATGAATTATTATGTTCAAGCAGCTAAGAAAACGGCTGCAAATATAGTTAAATTATTTGAGTAAAAATTATGCAGGAGCTAATTAGGTTTTGCTGATATATTCAGGAATTAAAGTTAGTTTTAATATATTATTATAATTTATAAAATTTCAACTTTCCAAGAGTTCAAATAACTCATCCCGTGCTTAAGACCATCACACCATAGTAACATTCATATCTTAAATTTTTTGTACTATCTTACATTTCTATTAAGACGTGCTAAATTCAGTTTTATCCGATTTATCTATAGCATCTTCTTCACGTAGTATTGCTTTATTATCAAGCACCTGAGTTCGTTATACGAATATATATGCTCTATAATTTGACTACAATTTAATGCTGACACAATGGGGAAATTTTTTACTTGGCAACAAGCTTGACATTAAATATATGGGGAGACGTTTGTTGACCAGCTTTTCGCCAGTAAAATTTATGGCTAAGTTATTTGGCCTCGGGCTGTCACAGATTCAATTAGCATGTTACAAGTTCTAATTGGACAAACTGCTATTCATATCTACGCTAAAAAACTAAGGCGGTTCTTTAAGTGGCACTAAAGCACACGGCTACTTAGCTTCACAAAAGGTGGTTAAATGTAAAGCAATTGGCAAGGATTTAATTGCCCGCCAGTTGGTTGGGTAGTAGATAGCCCAAAGTCTGCAATAAATTGCTGGCCATTCTATGATTGTTTAGCATGTTCTTAAGAGCACCGTTATTTGTGTGGAGAGCTCATTGTGAATTGCTTAATTGCTGACCCTTTGTTGTGCCCCCGACATTCATTCTGTCGTTAACGCCACATGGGTGGTCCACCGACTGGAATTATTCTTAAGCCCAGGCCTGGCAATTACCAAAATCCGCTTAGGAATTTATGTACAGAAAAAGAGTCAACGAATCGCATTAAATTCGTTGCTTGTATTTCTTGTATTGTCAGCAAAACTACAAAACACAAATTGCTAAATCATCGGTGGCCCTTAAAGTCCCTTAAAGCTGGCCATGCCCAATGCGATTTGCATTTTACCCGATCGCCCCACCCGCGCTCCAAATGATGTTGTCTTCCCAAATCTCCACCAAATATTTTGTTTCGTTTCTCGACTTGCATAAATTTGCCAAATATTATCGAAAGTGTGCATCTTACGCCAGTTGCAACTGGTTCGTAACAGTTGAACAACACCCAAAAGCAAAATCTGATGTACACAGTTTTAGTTCTAGCATTTTGGGATGTTGCGCGTGGCCTACCGTCCATTTGAGTGCTGAACTATGAAAGCAACAGCAATAAAAACAGCAAAAGCAACGGGAAGCTCGCCGCTAACATCTGTCCGCTGTCTGTTGCTTGGAAATTGTGCCAGTAGTGTAAAGCAGCGATGGGGCATGGGCACATCTAACAGGAGCACCAGGATCAAGTCTTGTTGGTGCTCTCCATCATTTGTTGCACGTTGTTGCCTGTTGCTGTTTAGACGATGTCAGCGCTGATAGGCGATGCTTGCCGGGATTCTGGATTCTGGATTCTGTGGTTGGGTCATACAGCGTCGGCGGTATTGACATTGTGCAACCGGCCAGTCAGCCAGCCTGCCCGCCAGCCAGCCAGGCAGATCCCAACGGGGCAAAAAGTTCACGACACTTTTTTGTTCAACCGTCTCGATGTCTCCGTCTCTGTCTACGGCTGAAGCAACTTTGTTGTAAATAGTGCTTGTATGATGTTCTCTTGGAGGAAGATGCAAGATTAGCAAATTTGTGTAAGCTGATTGTGAGCATTCTCGGTGTACACATCATTAATCTTGAAGTCAACCAGCCAACGAGACCTTTCGTTTATTTAATTATTTCCCATTCCAGTAAAAACCCCTTCGAAAGCTAATTCGATGCTGCGTGGCGCATACGCCCCGTCTGCAGGCATTCGATGCGATTCGCTTTGACAGAGCTCCACTTTCATCCAGAAGAGAACCGTTCGAATCTTTCTGCTCACATATCATTTGCTTCATTTATCATAAATCATTAGGCAGCTAATTGAAGCGACCGATTTGCGCAAAAAGAAAGCAAAAGTTCTCGGCCAAAATTCATCTTTCACCCCGTCTGTGGGTCATTGTAGGCCAAAGCAATTTAAGCTGCTGCCGTTTCGCTTAAGTTTTATGATTATTTGCATAGATCTTGACAGGCAGGTCGCGTGGAGAGCGTCAACTTTGTGCGTGAACTGGAATTTCAGGCAGCTGCGAGGAGAAACACTCTTAACCTGTTGAAAGCCCCGGGCCAAAAGCTGTAAAATAAATGACATTGCAGGGTGTTAATGACATTCTTCGATACTCTTGACTCTTCACCTGTGGTTCGTGCTACAGTGCTACACTAAATTGTGGACGATTATGGTATATTAGCGGTTTCACTTTTAACAAAAGACTTGAATTGAACGAATTTATTTGTGAATCTATAGAATTCTTATCGATTTGCTAAACTTTCTTTGACTCTGTTGAGCCATTGGTAATACATTTTAATATAGTCGATGGAATTCTCAATGTTTGACCAACATCATCGAATTTACTTGCAAATGATGCATTGTCGGTTCTGACAAGGACCATCTTTCATCTCTTGGCTCTCTGGTCAAAATCGTGACTTGAATGTGTAAAATGGGAACATTGGATCCGAGCTGCCGAATGCCAAGGATGTTGCCACTGTCTCTTCTAGAAAAGAGAGACCTTGAATACTGGCTAAATGTGTGTCGATGTGGGGATATGATTTACTTGAGAGCCCCGTCTGTTTGACATTCGACATGAGTTAAATGTTTACTCGGATGGCACGCGGAACTGCCAACTAACCATAAAGACTCCAACAGCGTGCAGGCTGAGAGATTCTACTTACATTCTCCATTTCGATTGTCATTATTTAATTAAATTCATGTGATTAGAATCACTTTCAAGTTCGCTGCGAAGTGAAAACGCACTCTCGATGGCACGTGAGACAGCGAAAGAAGCACCGAGAGTCGGGCAGGAGGTGAGCAGATCAGACAAGATGACCAGATGACCGGAGTCACATGAGCTGCCCACTGACCACTGAGAGAATCACTGGCGATGGCATGTGGAACGTTTCATTGCCCAACAATGAAATAATATGGGAAAGGCACTTGGACAGGGGGTCGAGCTGTTGCCGGTTGGCAGTTGGCGGGCAGCAAAGTAGACAACGCAAATAAATAAAATGAAAATTGCAATAAATTTCACTCTTGTGTGAAGACGAGCGGCTCTAATCAGAGACTCTGGCCATGGCAAGGGCAACTGGCACTGGCAGAAGACAACTGGCAATAGGTAACTGCAACTGAAAACGTTGCCAAAATGCAACGTGAGCCACATGCAACATGAAAGCGAAGTGGAAACAGAAACCGACCGAGTGTGGGGCAGAGCCAAAGTGGCAACGGCCTGGGAATTGGGCTAATTGATGTTTAGTTGCACTTTTACCCAAAACCGTTTACACAATTGCCAACTGCAGCAAATGAGACTTCTGTAGATCCATATCCTACGGTTCGACGAAAACAACAACAAAAAGAACAATACGCTAATGGATATAACATGTCTTTAAGTTGAATCGAACCAGTTGTTGCGACCTCTCGTTGTCAGTCAGCGACACGGATGCATCTTAATTAACCCAACAATCGGATCAGGATCAGGGGCTGGTAACGTGCTTTAATTGAATACAATTAATTATTGACACATTTCGATGGGAGGAATTCCGAGCGAGCTCTGAGCTCCTTACTCGAAGATAAGTGAAAACGTGAGCAACGTTTGGGGCAGAGCAAATTTGGTGTGCAGCTATTCCCGATGCATATGGAAATGCACTTTCTAAGGCAGCAGCTGCTCCTACAACTTTGCTAATTTTATGGAAAATTGAAATTTTAACCCAATTTGTGGAATATATTCACCCACTGACACACAGAGAAAATCGAAAAACTCTTGCACTGCATTCTAGTTAAGTATGAGTTGCAAGTCCTAAGAGTCTTACCAGCCTCTTTGGATAGCTAATTGTGTGGGGAGATTAATCTGCTTAGTAGCTATAGTGGATCCCTCTGTCTTCTATGCAACGGTACCATAAGTGTTTGCCTTCCCCATTCAAGCACGCATTCGCATCTGCTGACAGGTGCCATGGACATTTTTCACTCTATTCAATTGGAAGCGATTGAGAAGCCGCGGAGGGGACGCAGGAACGTTGACAAAGTCGCGCAAACATTTCAAACATCTGCTGTCTGGTAACGTTGAAAGGTTAAGGAATAGACTGAGGCAGCAACAGCTCCAACTCAAACAACAGCTCAAACGGTTTACTTTTCTCACCCAACCACGACAAGAGTCGACCACAGGCATCCCGCAACATGGCCAACAATCGATCGGAATGCCAGTTGCGGGTGTCGTTCGGATCGGGCTGCAGCTACTCTTAACTTTGGCCAAAGCTGTGACAAAAGTGCAACAAGTGGCGGCCGCCCACTTTCCACTCCCCACCGCCCACTGCCCGCATCTTCCGCCCCCAACGGTGTCATTTGAATATCAACATTTGTCATCGTGTGTCGTGTCGCATTCCGCGAGCCGTCGCCAGTTGCGGGCCCCGAATTGTGCCCAAAAATAAACAAAATCCAATTAAAGTCAAGTGAAACATGGCTAGGGAACAGCAGCAACAGTTGCTGTTGTCGTCATTGTTGTTGCTATTGTGGTTGCTGTCGCTGGTCTTTTAATTGAACCTCTCTCATGTACGTGGAAATGCAAATGTGTGCCATTCAGACAGCTACTTAGAAGGAATACATAGGATCGTTCTGGGATTGCAATTGCAATTTGTGGAGCAATTTCCAACACTTTCTCTGCCACAGACAAAAGAAAACCACAAAGCTCCCATTGCGATCGCATTTTTTCTTTATCTCGTAAAGATCAGAGCGGCCCAATGAAATTCGGGCTTGTAATTGAAACGCATTACCGTCTGTTGGCTTTAATGGGCGTTGGCAAAAGATCTGCAACAGGACAACAGCTCAACATCTCAACAGCAGCAACACGACGACAATGTAGGCGACGACAGCGCCACGATTTTGGAAATTGGAAACCACAGAGGAGGGAGGAAGTACGCACAGGGGCCAAGGTGGGAGCTCTGAGACATGGCTCCAGCGAAAAGTAGGTGAGGCAGCCGCTAACGAACTGGAGACTATCCAAGTGCTGGACGGTATCAATGAAAGCCAATCGGACATGCGCGACGCATTGGCAGCCAAGAAAATACAAGGCAGTCAGTGGGAGGTGGTCAGCTCACGCACTCGCCAGGGGAGGGACGAGGGAGATATAGAGCTGGAGCTCGACTTCGACTCGGATACCTGCCTACAACTCAAGGCTTATAAGGTAGCGCGGGCAACAGAATGTGCCTCGATTTGTTTGCGATTTGGTTAACGCAAATTTACAGCAGCCTGTGAGTACTGGGATGTTTTGAATTCACGCAGTCCCCTCATAATCCAACTAGGTGGTCCAGGAGACGAATGCTGCGAGTCGGAATGCGTTGCACACAAGGTTGACCGGTCTTCCAGCTCCTCAATGGGGTGCTTAAAGTAACTAGCTAGCTCCCCACTAACCCCTCCTTCGTAGCAATGCAGATGAGTGGGCTATTAAGTGTGAGTAAAGCGCAGTTGATGAAGCATATCCAGCCTTTGTGTCCTCCTCCTTTACACTTCTCTCTGGTCGCCCATTTGTCATCAGTATGATCATTAAATGCCCTGCCTAACGGTTTCTCTGTCGTATGATGTATGCACTATGGGAATAATCGCCATTAGAGAGAGACGATCCTCACTTACAATGGTCACGCGCATTAGAAGTGAACGACTTAACCTTGCGTGGCATTTGTCAGCCAAAGCAGGGGACAAACGGATAAAAACGTGGACACATCAACGACGAACGATGAGCGATCTGTGATTATTGATCAAAGATCAGCACGGTCCCAAGGGACAGCTCCAGAAGTGGGACATAAGCAGAAATCGTTGCTCAAACATAAAATCAGCAGGTTGCCAAAGACGAAAGGCGCATGAGCAATTAGCTGACGAGGATGATACAGCGAATCTAACAAGAGGAGGAGCTGCAATCTGGTTAAGAGCGTGACGCCCTGACTGTGACGGTGATGGTGATGAGCACGACGGTGCCTTATTGGTAAAATAGTCAACAGAAGAAGAGTGCCACCGAATTCCTTCGATCGTGATGAGTGTCCCGATCGTCACTTGTTACCCACTTCTGAAGCGACAACAACAAATTCCTGTTATATGCTTAAATGCCGTTAAAATCAAACGATTTTAGAGCATTTTTCAGTCCCACAGTCTGAAATCAGAATACGAAGAAGAATCATAAATGAAATCAGAATTTAATTCGCAATCATTCTGACCTCTCCGCATATCGTTCGCTTTGTCTCTGCTGAGAAACTGAAAACAGAAAAACTAAGATCTCATCGCATCTTTAACTAAACCGCAGAAACATAAACGAATTTCCCCCTGAGATGCTCTAGAGATGACCCAAATTCTGCATAATTGTTTCTCCGTTGGCAGCTGCTGCAGTTTTCTTGGTCCACTTCGCCTTGTTTGCCTCTTTCCCAGCAGATGCAATAGACCAACAAGACCAAACATATTGCACTGCAACTTAAAGCCACTGCAAATTCTCCCAAAAGCGAGAAAGTTCATTAAGTCCGCCGATCATTTCATGCGGATCATTTGCGTGGCGTCGGCGTCGGTGGATGCCCGGCGATGGCTTCAAATTATCCTGACACCCGGTCCGGTCCGGTCCGACCCGGTTCGGTTTCGTTGTTTGGTTCGCAGTAGACGCACAAGTGGCACTTGACCATCCGACAATGCGCTTGCGTGTGTTTCATATTTCTCGGCTCATTTCGGTTTCGTGCTGGGGCTTCCACAGGTCTCCATTTGTATCTACTGGCCGCTAACGGCCTCCACTTGAGACGATGAAGGCGAGTCGAGGCGTTATGTCGACTTTGATATTATAACCGCAATTAGTCGACATGGTCTTGAGTGCTATCACTGGCATCTGCACTCGTCAGTCCGCAGTCCCAGTTCGCAAGCCCCACTCCGCCCCCGCCTAATGTATAGACGAGTGTAGTGAGAGTTTGACTTGATTTGATTTTCTTGGATTCTGCACACTCTCGAATGTCTCGAGTGTCAGATGATTGGACACAAAACATTTGCACGTGGCAGAGTGACTCGGTCCTGCATTGAGACAAGGAAACTTTCGATTGTACTGGAGATATTTGCCGGGTTTCAGATCAACAGCCTGGAAAGTCATTGAACCCATCCAATAACCACGTAGACGCACTTTGTTGTCAAATTGCGAGATCTTAATCGAAGCTAGCTAAAAATATCCGAGAAGAACTAAAAAGACTCTGCAAACAGTTAGATGCCGATTGGTTGGCCTCATAACAATTTCCCGTCAATCAGAGCAATAACTGAGACGACGGCCAAGCCCAATCTAAAACCCTGCCCAGGGGCCAGCCACCACTGCGACTGGCGGTGGGGCGCTTGGAGTGTGACCGAGTCAAAGCACGCAATTAATTAGTGGCCCTGGCCGAAAGGCAGTCTGTGGGCTGCTGAAGCGAGGAGAAGCCACCAACTGACCCAACGAGCGGTCCACCAAACGGCAGCAGAGCTCATCAAGCCACCTACGCTTACGGTACTTCCACGGCTAAGACGAACGCTGCAAATTAATCGGCCTGTGCAGCGTCTCGGAATAATGACAGACCCGAACCAACTACGACTGCGACTGCGACTGCAACAGCGACAGCGACTTAGCTGGTTGGCAGTCCCGCCGCGGGGCTGCCACACTTTTGAAGTCTCTTCCCAAATGTTTCACAATTTATCATCGCGTTCTATTCGAGCAATTTTTCTGCTCGTCAACTAGGAGAGTAGGAAGAGTAGAAATTCAGATACAGATGTCAATGGATAGTCCTGAAAGTGGGTCAGTCGAAGCTGGATTTTAATTAATTTGGATTAAAATGTTACAGAAAGGTAAGGGAGTTGCCTGATATGCCAAAGAAGGCGTTGGCGGTTTACCGTTTTGTGGACTCACCTGAGCGACGTTCGTACGTTCTGCGGTTTCCGCAGCGGACCAAAGCCTAGGCGAATTTTGATATTGAAATTGCTACCTTGGCGCAGCACAGAGCACGGAGCACAGAACACAACAAACACCCAACTCCGAGGAAAGCTTCTGCCCGAGGCCAGGCCTTGATAACATCAGCTGAAGTGCTTGAATGACAGGGTGTGAGGGGAATTCCAGCTCCCACAACAACAGAACCAAACAGAACAAAGACAACAATTCCATTTGGTAAACGTTTGGTTTGAGCAGCGCCACAGAAGAGGGCGGGAAAATGCAACGCCAAGAAGTTTTCTGCGGAAGAAAAAATTAAACGGAATGAAAAATAATCTAAAGTTAGCGCTGGGCTTGAGTTAGTTTGTGCTTGTGTTTGGTTTTAGTTTGAGTTTGGCCAAATGTAACTACAATTTAAATGCTTATCAGGCATCTGTTGGCGGTCGGCGGTCGGCGGACAAAGCCGCGGCGCATGCGCAAATAACTCCGCCCTGACTTGACTAGGCAACTGCTCCGAGTGAGGGTGGAGACCGTGCAGACAAACAGGCAAATGTGCAGAAACAGGGGAGGAGGATGGAGCAGCACTTAGCGGTTAGCCCATTTGCTCATTAGTTGTACGAATATCTACCGAAAAATTGCTGCTGAGCCCAAAGAAACGTCCAACTGGAACTAAAACTGGAACTGAACCAACGTCTCCGGCCCTTCATGGTGTTTTATTTATTGTGTAATGTGGCTCCTGTCCAAATTCTGGTGGTGCCTAGGCTGCCTGCCATCGCTGTTGAGCTGTCTAATTAATGTTCACGCCTATAAAGTGCCTACTTTATTTGCGGCAGTTGCCTGCTCTGAATTCCTCACCCAACCCAGAGATTCGCCACAAAAATGTCGGAACTGTTGCGTCCGCCAGACGGAGCTCATAAGTTCAACGGAACAAAGTACCGCTATGAACTCTCCTCCCCTTCGCTTTTGGAAAACCGCGACAGTTCAGATATGAGACATTGTAAATGGAAATGGAAGCAAAATCAAAACCGAAAGAACATTTGTAAGCTGCCAATTATTATGAAATGAACAGACAGCAGCAGAGACAACAACAGCGACATTCGAACTCAGACCAGAAAAAGTCTGAGTCTTGGGTAGAACCCTGGGTTCCCAGTTCTCAGGTCCCGGCTCTGAGCTCTGAAATCGAAAAGCGCGTCACGCCGAAATCCACTCGCTCGTTACCATTTGGAGGTTTGAGCGCCGGCAATCGCAAGAACAGTCTCTGTCTCTTGGGCGCTGGTTTGTTAGTTTGTCAATTTTCCAGCTCCCACTTCCCAATCCCCTTTTCCCAATCCCTAGTCCAGTTGTTGTGGTGGCCGCCTCGCGTGCTGCCAAACCGCCAATTACCGAACATCAAAAAGCAGTTTCCCTCAGCTGCTCTGCCCGGCTTGCCTGCCTAATAATTTGCTCTCTGACTTTGTGTGCCTTTGTTTGTACTTTTGGAGATCTGCCAAGCCCCTCGGTCCCTTTTATATAACAACCGATCGGCGGACCCTCTGGACACCCAAAAAGGTGTTCGAAATGTTAAGAATCTTTTGCCGAATCACGCAATGTCTCAGGTTTGTGCTCAGAGCGAAGGAAATGCAAATGCCAAATGCTCTCCAAGATCTTCGTGGCTCACGCTTTGATACAGTTTTCGGGCAAGTGTCACGCCCACAAGCAAAACTTGTTGGAAAGGTACGTTTTGAACCAAAATTAATTTAATTATATTGAGCATAATAAATAAAGAGAGTTATACAACACGCTCCCCTTTCGGGGCCACTTTGACATTGTAATCACGTCAGGCAGTGGCCTATTTACGAGGTGTTTGGGTTCGCATCGGGTATTCTTTTTCCCGAATCAGCAGAACAACAAAGCGTGACAACAAAGTGGTGTCGGTTCACATAGTGTCCAATTAGAAATGAATCAATGGAGTCGTAATATTATGTGATATGATACTAAACATTCTTGAGAATAATATATTCGTATAAAGAATGTCTTTGCTGGTCATTGATCTAAGCAAAGCCGTTCTATACCAATTGATTATTATTATTATGGCACATTTGTAGTGATAACGATCAGCAAATTAATATTCCAATCAATTCAAGTCAATTATCTCTGCTGTTAACAATAACCCACTGATCCATAAAAACGCATCTTATGTAAATCAAAGTAGATTTCTCTCGTTAAGTCACAGCGTTAAATACTTATTAATGAGCATTAATGCAATTTCCCGCTCCTGCTGGTGAGCTGACGAAAGTCCTTTTATGATCTCCATCTTTTGATGTGATCCGCCTCTGCGTAGGCTCCACGCAAATCCACGTCCAATTGCAATGACAAACACGTTCCCCTAGCAGAAGCTCTCAGATCTCACTATCATCTCTCACGCCAGTGGTGCATCTGCCGCTACGATCTGCGACCTAGCGAGCGGTTTGCCTGCTAATGTGCGAAGCACACTCGAGGAGCGCGTGGGCCGTTGAGTGTTGATGCAACAATGTTGCTGCAACAAGTCGCTGATTATCTCGCAGAGTGCTTGATTAGAGCAACCTCAAAAATGATCTTTGGCCAGAACTACTCCAAATTATGCCGCTATCCCCATTGTACCGCATGACGCCGACGAAATCGCAAGCATTGAAAACTTTTGTAAAACGCAAAACCAAAGTCAAAGTCGATTTTCCTGGTGCAAATTAATGGCGCTGAATGGGAATGAAATAGTCTCGTATTCGGAGCATCCTGTTTCCATTGGGGTGATCGACGGGGGCTCCGTTTTATTGCTGCCTTGATTTATGCAACATTTTCCGCAATAAAAATGCCATCGTCTTGAAGAATTATTACATCATCACGTAATAGGCCTCGTCTCCAGCCCAGGCCTCAGCTTCGGCGCCACGCCCGTCTTTGGTCAGTTGGCAGTGCCAAATTGCCCTCGGATGCATGCAGAGCTCCAGCGATCCTCAGTGGAATCTTTCGCGCTGTCATAAATCAGTCGCCAGCATCGAGTTGCCTCAAGTTGTGTGAGGCAGAGGCAGAGGCAGAGGCATTAAATACTGGTACTCTTCTCTTAAATTGCAGGGCACGAACAGCTGGCAGAGCTATGTACAACAGCAATAGCGTCAACAAAAGAACCAACAACAACAACAACAATCCCGACTACAGCAGCAACAACAAAGCGACTATTAAGTGTCGTGTCATCCTCAGTGATCCATCATAGCATAGAAGATATCTTCACTTCACTCTATGGAATGGAAAAATGAACTTGGCACGTGTCCATCATTTTAAATGGGAGTTCTTCCTGTGGGGGAGGTGGTTGAGCGGTGCTAATGTGTGGAGAATTCAACGAATTGTTGTAATAACTTGCCAAATTAGGCTTTCGAAGGCGCGGGAGATTGCATCATACCCCGGCCAGTGACATTCCTGTTTGCCTTCGCTCCAAATGGCCCATTGTCCAGCCCGAACCAAACGCGGAAGTCGAAGCACACTCCCCAAATGCCCATTTCATATAATTTCTATTATTTCTGGCAGCTTTGCCAAGTGCCACCAGGTGACAGTTACAATGCAGAAACAATATACAACAACTGCTAATGCCGGCTCCAGCTACGATCGCACTGATCGCCACCGACTAAGACTAGGACTCAGAGTCGGAGTTGGAGCTGGAGCTGGAGCTGGAGTCGAGAAATGTTCTTGAAGCATGCACTGAGTAGGCTGTGGGCAGTGGATTGTGTGGGGACATTGCCACCGTCCAGAACCTGGCACTGTCGCAGACATAATCGCTGAAATGATCATCATAATCGTGATCGTTTTCGGGCTTTGTGCTTTGCGCTTTGGTCGCTCGTCCGTCCGAGGTTCTCTTGTCCTCGGGGAGCCATTTTTGGCATGCGTTCGGCAGCGAACACTTCCTGTGGGAACTACTCGAAAACTTGTTCCATTCTAGATGTTTTTTGGCTGAGTTGCAGTTGCCATGTTCCGCGTCATGTTGCTTGACCATTTTATGGCTGCTCTCCATGAAGGCTGCACCCACCGCGAGGAGCAGCTGGCACATCCCATTGAAGTGGCCTCGCCTGAACTATCCAAATTCCATTTCGATCGCGTTTCTACAAATATCTCATACACCATTGGCCCATAAATCAATTAGTTCAGTGTAACAGTTTCCAATAGTTCGTTTGTTGTATAGTGTATAGGGGTTTGCATTCTTCTTCCTCTTTCCATTTTAGCTGCATGCTGAACGCGAGGCGATCATAAATTTAAAAGTTGATACCTTTTTTATGTTGCAGCAAATTGGAGCAGAATCTTGATAAGGTTAAAATTGGCAGGAACAGAAGGGAAGAGCGTGTTAACAACTAAACAACTGATCGTTAACAGGAGCGATTAGTTCTTTATGATGGTTCATCTAGAAACAAGTTTCTTTAAAACGGCTATGAATAATATCTGAAAATAATAAAAAATTAGATTTATCAATTTTCGCACCCACAACATAATATGTACAGAAACAGAAGGGAAGAGCGTGTTAACACCTGAAAAACTGATCGTTAAAAGAAGCGATAGTTAGATGGTTCATCTAGAAACAAGTTTTTTTTTAAAAATGGTTTATATCTGGAAATAATATAAAATTAGATTTATCAATTTTCGCACCCACAACATAAGATTTATCAAATCAGAGCTTTCCATCATTTCCATTCATATCCACTCAAGGTCGCAGCCGTCGTGCAGGGACGGAAGCGGGCGGAGCAACACATGACTAGAAACAGGTGTTGCCGCTATTGACAGTTGCCTTGATTGGTTTGTGTGGCATTCAGCAAACCTTGCGCCAGCTTTCCAAGTAGGCAGACTTCTCCACCTGGCGGCAACGTGTGGTGGAGACGCCCCTTTTCTCGAGAAAGACAACTGCATTTTGGGCTCTAGCACTATCTCTGGTACTGGCAAAGGCACCGTCGCATTGCCGATTTAGTCTGCCAACGCCCAAAGCAAACACAGCTTGATTTATCCCTGCCCCTCCCTCTGGATCGCCATTTCGAGCATAAATCGCTGCGACGATACTGCTAATAGCAGGGTATCGGCTTGCAAATTTGAAATTGGAAATATGGAAGAGTGAAAGAGTGGATGATAAAGAGATTGCATCACTGATGCTGACAATGCAATGGCACCAATTTGCGAATATGTCCGGCATTGAATTGACCAGGAGATGGTCAACTGGTGATGAGTGCCAATTTGCCTGCTTGGCAGCAGTTATGAATGGAAGGGGCACATTCGAATTGATGCTCCCTAGAAGGAGAGAAGCTTTCTACTCCTATCCACGTTTGGATCAAACGACACAATCCATACACAATTGCATACGACACCTCCACGTCCTCATAACTCATAAGGTTCCTATCGACTCGAGACGGCGAACCGGACTGAGGCAAGATGCAAGAACAACAAAAACAGTGGCAATTAGAAGAAGAAGCTGCCGATGGCCATTGTGTGGTGATTGAGTTGCAGCTCAGGTGGCTCCACTCCGCGGTCCCGGTTCTAATTGATGGCGAGACGCTCCTCTGACGCGACCAACGGGCAACAAACAGGAAAATTCATATTACGAAAAAACTGCATCGTTTAAGTGTCATTATTGGGACCAGAATCTCAACAAGTCGCTGCCGTTGACGTGTCTTCAGATGAAGATGGAGCTGGAGCTGGGTTGGGGATGGGGATGACTACTTTCACCGCGCTCAGAATTCCTTTCTGCAAGCGCGGTCCCAGCCAGACATCGGTCAATCTGCCGGCTTTTCTGCTTCCCCTTAAACAGCTTCGATATCCGCTGGCCACATCCAACACCTCCGCACCGCCACCGTCTCTCCTCTAAGGTGGGGCCATCACTCAGCCTCGGCCTCGCCATCAGCTGCTGCCCGACTGCACCTTACTGGCATTTTGGCTTGTGGCCTTTCTTATCTACTTATTGCTCATGTGTAGCTCGTTTGACTCTTAAGCTGGTTGTGGTTTTTTACACCTTGCTCGTATTTTGTTGTTGTTTGGGTTTTAGTTTTCAGCGACGGTGTCGAATAGATCGAGTACTTAAAGCCTAGAATCGACAACTGAGTACTGAGAGGTGTAGCCGCTGTCTTCGACTAAGGGCGTTAACTGGGTTAAACGCTTGTTGACAGTTTTATGCTGAGACAAGAGACTTCAACTTGAGTGGGGGCCACAGCCATCCACGTCCATGGCAGACCACGAGGCGTTGACGACAGTCAGTCAGTGGCACAAGCCAAACGAGAAACTTATTAAGAGTGAAAATTCTTGTTGCCGTGGCTAGAATGAGTTTTTGTTTTGCATGGAAAGCTGAATCAAAGAAATGCCACTGCTGCAATTAGTGATGGCCCTGGGGAAAGGGGTCTCCATCGAAAAGTGAAATAAAACAAATCAAAAGCGGTGCAATCAAGCGAAAGGTTGTTACAGTTCTAGTCATCAAGTTCGTCGCCTTAGTCTTTCGTTTGTTGTTCTCCCCTCGGAAGTGGGTCGAGTCTGCGCTGCACTTTCAACTCAGCTGGCGCCTTTAATGGCAACTTTCATCATGAGTGCGATTCTTATCAGCAATTAGGCCGCGATTGGTGTCGGAGATTCCCTTTGGATGATCCCTAAGTCCAACCACGCATCCATTAAGGAGAAATCTTCTCACTCCTCCTTACAGTGACTTATGCGAATACGCTGATGTGTCTGCAAATTTGTTTCCTTTCTCCGAAAACTATATCGATGCATTCCGAGCGAAAGTACTTTAGCAGCCGCGTGTCGAGTGTCGTCTGTTGTGTGTCGATCCACTTCTAATGAACATAGCAGCAACAATCCAGAAACGATCCAAACGAGCCTCAAGCGAGGCAAACAAACAAACGGAGCCGATCAATTTGCAAACAATTGTAACAACGAACCAGAGTTTCAGTTGCGGCGATTGATTGCCGGAAATATAAACAGCGAACAACCTGCACATAACTCCTCCCGCCTCTGTCCTGCTCCCGCACGACCTTCTCAGGGGCGGCAATCAGCATGAAGCCAACGGAGAATGTGTGAAAATCGAAAGGAAATTTGCATGTCACTCAATTGATCAAATCGCCGAGCGAGAGAACAGAGCGACACAAATCTATCTGGAGGGTTTTTGGGTTTGTTTGCACTACAAACGAAGTCGAAGATGTTGTTGTTGTCGTCACTTTCAGCGCGGCGTTTGGCACAGTTCCCGAGTTTTAGAATGGCAACAAATATTTGAATATCCAAATGACACCAATAGCTAATATTGTCCTATTGAAATAACTTATTCACTTCCTCATAACGGTTAGGAGCTTTAGATATGATAAGAAAGAGCAATAAACTCGCCAGTTGACCCAAGCTACCTGGGAATTCTTATATTTTGAAGCATGTTCAACATAATTCAGTAAAGATGTGAGCCGAAACTTAATTAATTCTTAGGAACATTATTATTTTGGCAACGATCGGCGAAGAAGATTACAATTAGAGCACAACTTTTGCGAGCAACAATTACTCAATCACGAAGAATATGAAGCAGACACAGGCAGAGACACAGACAGAGAACTTGCGTTGTGTCTGGCTTTACGTTGCTTAATCAATCTAGAGCCATTCATTACCCAGCCCATAATTCAGAATTCACAAGTCAGAAGTCAGGATCGGGAAGAGGAGTTACCATTCACACGCCAAACGGATGGCGATTGCAGACTTCCTGCTCCAAAAGCTTTTCCGAAAGATAAAATTTATATAATTTTTTTATCAGGTTCATCGCTTATTGTTGAACAAATTGTATAATTCTCTTCACAGCGTTGATTGAACGACCCAACACCCAACAGCCAAACTCTAACAGCCGAGGCGTCAATTATCCGTACAATGCGACAAAAGCTGATGACGTCGCCGTCATCTTCATGTTCATCGTCATCATCGATTTATCGCCAGAGAATGGTAGTAGCTGAATGCAATTGCAAGTGTAACTGAAATCCATGAAATTGGGGAAGGGGAAAGTGCATCGAGTGCAGTTCGCTGTGCTTTCAGTGAGTCGTCGATAGTATTTAATTGCGTCATCAGCCTGTGAGTGTGTGTAGAGTGACGAACAAATTCAGTCAAATTTGACATATGTGGGCTTTCTTTATGGCGTAAGTTGCATAAACGAAGACTCCTCCTCGTCTACCGCCTCCTCCTCCTCCGTCAATGCTACAATCAGTGGCCTCATTCGTAGTTTGTCTCAGATTTGTTATCTCGCATTTAATTAGGCGTGCGTTGGGTTAATGATCATCACAGTTGCTGCTGTTGTTGTTGTTGTGGTTGTTGTTGTTGTAATTGTGGTTACAGCTTTGGTCATTAGAAAGCTGCAATGTTCTTTTTAGGTGGCTGAGAGAGACGAGCTTGTCTGCGGCCTCTTCTGATGATCTTGAGCTTGGGCTCTCTTCGATGATCAATGCACCTGCTTGCCTCCAGACTTAAAATGGCGATTATGCAGCGCTGCTCGGTGCCATTCTCGAGCAGAGCTGAAGCTGCGTGCAGACGGCGCAGCTATGGAATCGCATTAGAAAATCATTTAGCTCGACTGGTATAATTGCATTTTATTGCTTCCGACAGGTTGCCCGTTACAATGCTAACAGAGAAAAGCTTCGGCTGAAGAAAGTGGCAACAAAGAGCAGCGCAAGAAGAGAGCTAGCAAAGAGCGCGTCCTATTAGCTTTGTGGCCGCTGTTTTTACCGGTTTGCGTGACTGAAGAGAGAGCCAACGTTAGTTAGTTGTAACTGCTGCTGCTGCTGCTGCTGTTGCTGCTGCTGGTTGATATTGTTGGCTACCAACTTGTAGAGTTTTCCGTGGCCTTCGCAGCGAGCATTCATTGTCAAGGTGCTCGAACTGGCAGTCGCAGTCGCGGTCGTCGAGTCATAGAAGCTAACGAACTTTGAGAGCAATTCAATTTTCCCAGCGCAGCATCTATAATTCTGCGTTGAGAAGCTCACATAAGAACCTATTGCCGAGGTGTATGTGCGGCAGTTAGGCGCTCCACTTTCTAGAGTGCAGACGGCGAGCGAGCATAGCGGTCCATCGGTGCAAGTTTTTTAACTTAAATATTTGGCGAAGACAAAAAAAAATTTATTAATTAAAACATTTTCTGTGTCCTGCGCGCGTCGTGTTGAAAATTATTTAAATAAACGAAAAGTTGACATAACAAATAAATAAACATATTTGTTAAAGTGAAAATAAAGCAATAAAGGAATTTAATAACTAACACTGATCAATTAAACGAAGGTAATAATTTTATAATATTGGAAAAAAATATTTCAACAAGTCAGGCATAAAATTTGCGAAACGTGCTCTGCAAATGGTATCATGTTCGTGCCATCGACTGCCTGACATGGTGTCAATGGTTAAACTGAACCTCAACAGGATGTCTATATGTCCATCAATTAAAACGAAAATGGTCAATAGACCATTAGAGAAAGCCTTGGGTGAATGTCAAGGCGATTGGCGAACGATCTGTGCAAACCGAATCTTAAACATGTAGCGCCAGTAAACAAGCAACGTCATCCTCCAGTTGAAGTTGAAACGAGGAGATGATGAACCGTTAGAAATTCGTGTGACCGAACCGAGCGAACAAAACCAAACGCTGTGCGCCCGGAAAAACTTTTGTCATCTATCTAGACAGCCTGACGAAACATTTCCAAAATGCGCTGAATTCAGAGGCAATTAACTTTTGCCGGTTGCCGCACACGCAGCACCAGCAGCATTCAAGTCTGCAGAATGACAAAAAATTATTTAGCTGCGAAAAATTTTCATTGCTCATTCCACTGGCGTATGGCCGAGCAGTAATCGCCTGGGATTGCTGACCATTCGGTCTGGCCTGGCGATTTGGGTCACTTGGGTTGGGTCAGGCAACGGTTATGATACAATTGAAGACAATTAGCTGCGTGGCTATGTGCAGAGATAATCAACGTTAGCCTCTGGCTAAATAACAGTTTTAATCAGTTTAGAATTTTGATTCTAAATGCCATATGAAAAAACTTTCGCTGCATTTGAATCTTTTGCCATTTGGACACACAAGCAAAGTCGTTTTTTTTCTCCCCATTTTCCAAGCTTTAGCTGCGGTTGTACCTTCTTTTTCTTAACCATTTAAACAATGCTCAAAGTCCTCAGTCAATAGAGCGTATTTGCATATAGAAAACATTTTTCACTCTTTCGCTCACTCTTTTTCTTTTATATTGACTGACTGACAAATTTGTCTACTACGTGCTGCCAACCATAAAGTAAAGGGGCATTATTTGGTCACCTAAGCTGCTATATTATGACTATTACCGCACATAAGATATACAAAATTCCGGGGCTAACCGAAAGTTCATTTATATGCTTAAAGCAGCGCAAACTCTTTGTGCATTGCATCTATGTTGATTTTTCATTATCCGAATTGGTTCACAGTTAGATCTCGACTGCGGTAGCATTTCAAACGGAGCGTGAACCGAAAAAATCATGTTTTCGTTTTATGCATTGGCCCCATAGATTAGATATACGAATAGCTTTCAAATGGTGCGGTTAATATGCCGTTAGGTTTTTGGTGTGGCATTACTTGTCAAATGAAAAGCTAGTTTGTTGCCTAAGTCTTTTGATCGTGATACCGAAACACGTTTGTCGCCTAAGTCTTTTGTTTGTGAAACCAGAGAATGCGCACAATTTCACTGCTAATCCATGGTCAATTAATTGAGCATTTGTCGCATAACATAATGACTGCACACACCCAATACACATACACACACTCCTACTGTGTATGGTCATATAGAAATTGGCGCAAATTGCTAAAATTTCAATAAAAATAACTTTGGCATAGCCGATGTGGGTCAGCTCCTGTGCCAATGGCCTGCGGGTGCACTTCAAATTGCCAGTCAGTGGAATGAAGATAGCCAGACCAGAAGCAGGCATAGCAACCGCCACAGCTAAAGCCGCAGCTATGTGTGTGCCTACCTGCCTGACTGGCTTCATCTGCGGCTTCCACATTGCTTACAGTTACAATGACTCGCGCCTCAATTGAGATAAGCGCTCGCGCCTGCCAGTAGCCCCCGCCACGGCAGTTATGTCATTCTCTTTGGCATTCTCCTGGTTCCGGGGCGCAGCCTGGCACAGTTTGAACAAGCGACAGTCAATGAAAATAAAATATTATTCTTTTTTTTTTGATTACTTGCAATTTTAATTAAGAAGCTACTGCCCCACCGCCAAGCGACATGTTCGAATTGGTGTCAGAGCTGCGCACAGAAACATTGATAGCTAACATCTGACAGCCTTGCTGGCAGAACTGCTACGCTGGATTAGCCCAAATTTCCAGCGACTAAATGCCATACAGATTGAAGAGTATTAGTATGCTTATGATCGTAACGGTCGATAATCAAAACTTTTCCCCCAATGGCCATTAGCAGCGCTCACGAATGGCTCATAAAGATTTTTATGCGGCCCAATTAGAACACATAGAGCAACAACGTTTTGAGTGGTTCAGCCTACTCTCAACTTTTGCAAATGGATTGACTTACCATAAAGAGTCTATAAAGCAAAAGCTGAACAACTGTCAGATTTGACCGTACATACGTAAATTCGCAAAAACATCAATTCAAAAACGGGTTACAGCATTTCCTGGCAAAATAGATTTTCTTCATTGCCGCGGCAAATAAATGTATACACGTCCACACATGTGAATACATAAATAAAACAACATCGAACTCGAATTCAAATGCCTAACAAATCCTCCGCTGCAACAGGAGCATCGCCAGCAGCAGCGACAACTGCGATGCCAATTCGAAATTTATATGCATGGCAACTGACCGCGATTACTACGCTTGTCTTGTCCATCGATGCGGATTTAGTTTATTGGCCCACTAAGCCTGACCCACAACATTAAATTGTAATTTGAGTGGGAAAACATTTTAACTGAATTTCTTTTTACTTCGACTGCAGCCAGAAGCATGTGTCCGTGCTTGTAAACGAGTGCAAAGGAGTCAGCGGGACTTGGCCCAAGTAACTGGGATAATTAGAATGCCATTTGCATCTGTAGCTGCGACTTTTGACGCCCCAGTGCAGTATCTGACCATATTGTACCGCTATTAGTAGCCTTGGACTTGTCTACATGAAATTGGAACTGCTGTTGGTGGTTGCTCTTGGGGTTGTGGTCGTGGCTGTGGCCGTGTCACTGACCATTGCAATGCATGGAAATCGATTTGCGAGCAAACAATTGCATAATCGTTGATTATGAGCTCACACAGCAGACAGCAGAAAGCAGGCAGCAGACACTGTGCATGGCTTGACCATTAACCATTAGCCACCAAAATGGCGCACAGCTGCTCGGACCGAGCTCGAATGTTGTCCATTTCAATTCGATTAGCGCGGAAATCAATCTGGTCGTCAGCGCATGTGGAAAACTCACTGGCAGCTGCTCTGTGATTTAACGCATATTACACATAATGCATTTTCCATGCTGCTTTCAAAGCTGCGCCGTTAAGAACCGCAAAGCCACTAACATCAATTCAAGCACCCAAGGAATCGATCACATGATCATAGAGGCAATCGCAATGCCAATCAGTTGTTTTTTTTGTTTTTTTTTTTTAATTTGTTAGCCAGAACTGGCTTGAGTTTTGCGTGCGTTGCTCATTTCTTTTAACCAAGTGGCGTTATTTTAATTCCCTTGGTTGTGCGTGCTGCAATTGAAGCAGCCATGGGCTCATCATAAACAAAATTGATTTGCCATCAGAGCTGTGGTTTCGTAATTTTTGCACAATTAATCAAAAGCACTTCGTGCTAGTGGGCGTTGTTATGCTGGGACCGGGGCCTGCCATTAAACCCATTAAACCCATTATTAAGCTTTAACTGTAACTGCAGTTACAATTAATCATGAGATAAGCATGCAAAGAAACTAAAATGCTAATTAAAAACCAAGCTACCAAATCATTTTTGCCATCTTACAGCTACAAAAACAGCAACGACAACAAAATGCAGCTACGGTCATTGACAAGAACCAGAAACGGGCGAGTCAGCATGATGACAACAACATCGCTGGTGCTACTGCTGGCATTGCTGCTGGTGGACACTGCGACGTCGGCCCGCAAGCTGCCTAAGCGGCCTGCAAAACCGTTGAAGACATTTCCGCGCAACAATGCGACGCCGACAATTGCAGCAGTCGGAGCAGCAGCGGCAGCAACCAACGCCGCGGAGGGTGCACAGCCAGCGAGCGGAAGCGAGCTACCAAAACCGTTGACACCGCATGCGAGCGAACAGCAGCCGGCGGAAGCTACTGTAGCGGAACCTGGCGCAACACCTGTCAATGGCGAGAGCAAAATCGATGATCTCAGCGCAACGGCTGCGCCACTGGGCAGCCAGATCGATGAGGACTGCGAGCCGGATATGATTGGCTTTGAGCTTATAACTGGGTAGGTGATAGCTTCTCTATATACATACATCTATTGATCCGGGGCAATTAGGTGTAGAGCAGGGACATTGCCATGTTGCAAGAGGGCCATTAATTAACGAGACGCCCTTTCGCACATCGTAATATATTGGCACTTGTTGTACAGCGTGGGGCGTACAAAAAGTTAGCAAGAGTTCGAATTGGTTAGCCAAACATAGTCTCAAGAAGCTTTTATGCTAGCCTCCATCAAACCTGTTGTAGACCAAAACAAAAATTTATTTGCGGCATTTTGTGTTAACCCGAAACGCCCGGCAGGTACGTGCTATCGGCGCCATCGAAGCAATTGGAGACGCTGCCTGGCACACTGATGTTGACCGACTGCTTGGAGGCTTGCCAGGCCAATGAATCTTGCAGTGCTGTTAACTATGAGACGGGCCTTTGCGTCATGTTCCGCAGCACCGCCGATCAGTTGCCAGGTGAGTGGGGCACGCTTGTAATTTTGGTGTGTGTGGGCCTGCGGTTTCTAGCTCCGCCTTCTACTTAATGCAGGTTCACTTTCGCGATCGCAATATCCCGTTTTCACGGTCTACGCACAGAAATCCTGTTTTGGGGTGCGTCCCTGCTCCAAGGCCTGGTGCATTGATCGTGTGCAGGGCTACCGTCTCCCGGAACATGCCAAGTCCAGCCAAAGCGTGGCCACGCGACGCGACTGCATTGAGCTGTGCCTGGGCGAAACGGAGTTCACCTGCCGGTAAGTGGTAGTCCCGTTATAAGCATTCCAGTTGCCATTTCGCAGCTCATTCATTTGCCTCTCTGAAGCTCGGCCAACTTTTATGCGCACTCTGGCCTATGTGAACTGTCGGACATGGATCGCATTACGCTGTCGGAGGAGGCCAACATTGTGGCCTACGATGGCGCCGAGTATCTCGAGAATAACTGCGCCGAGGAGCCTAGCAAGCTGTGCGAGTTCAAGCGTATCGCGGGACGCATTTTAAAGACCGTCGACTCGGTGCACCAGAATGTACAGAGCATTGACGATTGCCGTGACCTTTGCCTCACCGCCCCCTTCCGGTGCCACTCCTACGACTACAATGAAACAGGCGAGCATGTCTGCCGTCTCTCCCATCATAGTCGCGCCACGCTAAGCGATCTCTCGGAACCCTACCTGAACATCGAAGAGGCGGCCACTTATGAGCAGTCCGCTTGCTACAATGTCTCCATCGATTGTCGCTCCGGTGAGATGATCACCAAGATTCGCACCTCCAAGCTGTTCGATGGCAAAGTCTATGCCAAGGGAGCACCCAAGTCATGTGCCGTGAATGTCAACAACTCGCTAGAGTTTGATCTGCGCATGCGCTACAATGATCTCGAGTGCAATGTGCGTCAGAGTGCCTATGGTCGTTATATGAACGATATTGTCATACAGCATCATGATATGATAGTCACCTCCTCGGATCTGGGCCTGGCCGTTAGCTGTCAATATGATTTGACCAATAAGACGGTTGTGAACAATGTTGATCTGGGCGTCACCGGCGAGATTGAGTCCACTCTCAGCGAGGAAATTATTGTGGACTCACCGAATGTTATCATGAAGATCACTGCACGCGATGGTAGCGATATGAAGCGCATTGCCGAGGTTGGCGATCCGTTGGCACTGCGATTCGAGATCGTTGATGCCAACAGTCCATATGAGATATTTGTGCGCGAACTGGTTGCCATGGATGGTACAGACAGTGCCGAGATTACGCTGATCGATGCCAACGGCTGTCCCACGGATCAATACATTATGAGCGCTATGCAAAAGATGGCCAGCAATCGCAAGGTGCTGCTCTCACAGTTCGACGCCTTCAAGTTCCCCTCCTCGGAGCTGGTGCAATTCCGCGCCTTGGTCACGCCCTGCATACCGCGCTGCGAACCGGTTATCTGCGACAACGATGAGAACGGTGAGCTCAAGTCTCTGCTGTCCTATGGACGTCGCAAGCGTTCCGTCTTCAATGGCACCGATGGCGGTAAGTTGCGAATTTTCTGGCAACGCCAGTCATAACGGTAGAGCTGGCAAACGCAACACTGAATCACAGCCGAATGATGTATCACAGTGATTTTGGCAGTGATAGTGAAGTGATGTGGCTCAAAGTAAATGAAATTTGCTGCTCTTAAAGCAATATGTCTTTACCTTAAGTAAATGATAAAACAAACTCAGTTCCGGGTTTAGTTTAATCAGCTTGAAGTTTATGAACTTTTCGCACAAGGCACAGCTCTGGCCACTTGACTGGTTATGGCTCCCACACATATAATACGTGCTATGAACCCTCATCACTTGCTAACTTCTACTTGCTACCTTTCCACAGTTGAGCTGGCGATTAAGTCGGAACGCCAAAAACGTGATGTGAGTCATCAGCAGGCAACCGATGAGAACATTTTGCTGGTGCAGTCCATACAAATCACCGATAAGTTTGCCTTCAATGGCGCCGATGCGAGCAACGGCGAGCCGAGCGACGGCCTGGGCAAGTTGCAATTGGAATTGGCCAACAAAACGGACACTTGCATAAATGGCTATGGTAAGTTAACGTGGCTCTGCCTGGCGCTACTCGTCTAATCTGCAACTCAAGCGCACCAAATTTATTTGTGGAAATCGCGTGCCGTTGCAACATCTAACTATGCTCAAAGCAAAAAAAAAATAAATAACAAAAAAGCTAAACGCAGCGCACTTGCTGGCTGAGTGACCAGCTAATTAAATAAGCCCATAAATATATATCTCTTGCGTTTTACAACTCTATTTGCAGGCTTCATAATTGCCGGGGCACTCTTTTTGCTGCTGCAGCTGACGGTTATTGCCGTTTGGGACAACATGCAAAAGCGCGCGTTACACAAGCGATAAACTGGCGCAAGCTGCTTGGATGGAGTATGGAGGAAACTAGCATGAAATTCTCTCTCTCTCTCTCTTTAGCTGAACTACAAGAACACAAACAAAAGAAAAAAGAAGAAAAAAAGAAGAAAAACGAAAAACTTAGCAACGCTCATAATCTAGTTAGTAGCTGTACGAAATGGGTCCTCCGATGTGGCTGCAGCTGTGGCACTTCAAAGTCATTGTGCGCAACGTAGAGCTGGACTTCTCTGCACCAAATGGCCAATGGAAAAAGTGTGGCAATGACTGAGCCAGACAGAAACTCACACGCTCACACATATGGAAAGGGCTTAGGAACTGTAGCTTAATATTTATGCTCATATATATGCTTACTCTATAAGACTTACTGCTAAGACTACTCTGAATATGTCGGCATACTATCAGCTTAAGACTTAAAAGCTCCTTAGTCGTAGTGAAAAAACCATTCAAACCTCTTAACTGAGCTTACGCAACTGAGACGACGCTTGTCTCATTTAAGAGGTTTGACTGTCTTAAATACTTAAAATCTAAATACTTAAACAATACTAGGCCTAATAATGCAATGTAACAAGAGACAAACTTCAGATGCTATAAACGAAAACAAACAAAAATGAAAACGTTAAAGTAAAAAGTAAATAAACGTATTAGAAATTACTCCTTTGTTTGGCTTTTACTCTACTATTTGGTTGGCAATTTGCCTGTCAATTGATCGAGCCTTTCCGATCTAACAAGGCCAACCTCAAGTGGGCCTTCACGCCATGGCTCTCTGATTGTTAGTTTTGGCCTAATCAACGTTGATACAAATCAATCAGAGCTGCGTTTAAGCTAGGACAGGGCGCAACACTTACTAGGTAGAAAATTATCTAGTGAAACTGAACCGAGCCTTAGCTTAACTAAACGACTAGAAGTAAAAGTGACAAACTAATTGAGCCAGCAGAAATGGGGGCCACAAATTGCCGATAAACAACTTTATTTACTTGATTTCACCTACTTACAAATTGAAGGCCTTTTCGCAGAATGCACTTAAGCAAATATTTCAAGCACATAAGGGGAAAAGAGCTATTCATCTGTGATTTAAAACTTAAATTTTGTGCTAAAAATTTCAGTACTAGGGTATAGCAATATAGTTTGATCTTAGTAAATAAGATATAATTAGATTAAGTTAACACAGCTTTTAGGCTAACAGGAGACAGTTTGACTTTGTCTTTGGTAATATTAAGTAAACGGAGAAAAATAAGTCAATCAAAACTCAGATTTAAGGCGTACCTGTTTGTTTTCGGGCTCGGATAGAAACATAAGAAATACTTCACAGTTTACTCTTCTTTCTTGCCCCTTCTGCAAATGTTCGACAATATCATTTTTTACATTGTCTTTTCAGAAGTAATTTATCGAACGCGTTCTTCGCGTAACAAAGGTCGGAGACCAGGTAAACTTCTTCAGCAACAAGCTGCTGCAGCATCCGAACGTGGTCGCCAGGGTCCTGGCTGACCCCATCAGAGAAAGGAGCTTCCAAAGACTACACCCCGCCCACCTATCTACGAGGCGAATCCTTTAAATACCTCCTTATAATTTCATATACATAAAATACAT
Organism: Drosophila montana; assembly: GCF_035044405.1. Taxonomy (NCBI): domain Eukaryota; kingdom Metazoa; phylum Arthropoda; class Insecta; order Diptera; family Drosophilidae; genus Drosophila; species Drosophila montana. Next base: position 10,455,068 of record NW_026998620.1, on the reverse strand, counting down.
ATAAGTTACATACTTGTAACTTTACCTTTTTCCCTCTTTCATTCGCTCGGTAGAGATCAAAAGGTATTGATCGATTTCAGCGCAAAATCAAACAAATTGAATTGAAAACGAGAAAGAAGAGCTATCTTCGTCACGCCGGAGATTTAATACGCTTTTATAATACTCATAGTGCTTTGCCCATATCTGAGATGCACGTGGAAAATAGTTAATGCCGAGTATGGCTAAGATATCTTGAAAAACAAATACTTTTTCCATACAGAAATTTACTTTTCGACCGATCGTTCCTATCGCAGCTATATGATATAGTAGTCCGATGTAAATAAGATTTTGCATAAATGTAAGGAGCATAGTAAAACAAATAAATGCCGAGTTTGGTAAAGATATCTTGAAAAACAAAAAAAATTTTCTTGCAACTTAATTTTCGATTGATCGATCCTATGGCAGCTATATGATATAGTGGTCCGATGTTCATAGGATTTGGCATATATATGAGGAGCATAGTAAAACTAATAAATGCCGAGTTTGATCAAGATATCTCGATAAACAAAAATGTTTTCCATACAAGAACCTACTTTTCGACCGATCGTTCCTATGGCAACTATATGATATAGTGACCCGATCCATCTAGTTTCGACGTATGTACTGCGTGCACGAGAAAGAGGGACTTCTGCAAAGTTTCAGACAGATAGCTTTACAACTGAGAGACTAGTTCGCATAGAAACAGACAGACGGACAGACGGACATGGCTATATCGACTCGGCTGTTGATACTGATCATGAATATATATACTTTATGGGGTCGGAGATGTCTCCTTCTATGTGTTACACATTTCACGACAAAATTATAATACCCTCTGCAAGGGTATAAAAAGGATTTTTTTAATTTGCCAAAATGGCTCATATTGGGATAATTTTTTGATAGGTGTTCTTTGCACATCCTGGAGATTTACTCTACTCTTTCTTGTCGTTAACTTTTACTTTTACTCTAAGTATTAAATTTTCTCAAAATGGAAATTATTTATATTTTTCATAATTATTTGTGGCTTCGTTTGATTTTAAACGACGTCAAACTTCAGTCACAAATTTGAAAGGAAATGTTTAACATTATCTCTAATCTGATGCTTTGAACTCCGCGCCACTTGCAACATGTTGAAAAGCTGGCAAGTCAAAAGCTGTCACCGACATGACCGTCCAAATTTAGACAAAGCCTCATTGCTGGCCTCCAGAGGAGCGTGCTCCCCAGTCAACCCACCAACCCACCCGTAGCCAACTAGCTCTAAGGAGCCCCAGCGAAAGTCACTGGACACTTTCAACGCTAGAGTCGGGCTGGTCGGTGCCGTTTTTGTTTTTCTTTGGGTTCGGGTTTGGGTTTGAGTTTGAGTTTTGACATTGGCACGACCATAGAAACGGCCTCCGACTGTGGCACGCATAACATAAATTCTGCAATGCGTATTTCAAAAATTGCTAACGCTCTATGACGAGGACAAGCCTCGGCGGCATCTTGTTGCGCGACTCTGTTCCTTGGCGTGTCGTGCGGCGCTTATATGGAGCCACAGAGATGCCGTGGCCATTCAGATGTCCGCTGGGCAAATGTTTATGTCAAACGCGCAGCAAATAAAGTGCTTGGCTTGACAATGTCCGCGGCAATGTCATCGCTCTGCGGCTGCCGTTCGGCACTGGCGAGGGCCCTTGGGGACCAATCTGGGTGGGTATTTTTTCATAATTTTTATGAATTACACGGCGCGGCATGTCTCGTTTGCCATTGAAGTTCCAACTGACCAGGCTGGGATCAGCCGCCTGCTGTCAATTGATTTGCCCCGACCTGACGGAAGTGCTTTCCCATTGAACATTTGCAAATCATTTCTCACGCAGCCATGTCTCAACATCCAATCAGAGTGGCAACAATGCAACAGTCTAATTGCAGGCCCAGGCACAACTGATAAGAGCTCAAATAACGCCACTTTGCAAGCGCACGCACAAAAGCCAAGCCCCAAATTACCAGCCCATTCGGCAGAAATAGAAAAACTGATTGGTTCGACGCTCATGTGTTCCAGACATCGGTAGTTTCAACTAGTATTCTTAGTGGCTTTGCGGTTCTTAACGGCGCAGCTTTGAAAGCAGCATGAAAAATGCATTATGTGTAATATGCGTTAAATCACAGAGCAGCTGCCAGTGAGTTTTCCACATGCGCTGACGACCAGATTGATTTCCGCGCTAATCGAATTGAAATGGACAACATTCGAGCTCGGTCCGAGCAGCTGTGCGCCATTTTGGTGGCTAATGGTTAATGGTCAAGCCATGCACAGTGTCTGCTGCCTGCTTCTCTGCTGTCTGCTGTGTGAGCTCATAATCAACGATTATGCAATTGTTTGCTCGCAAATCGATTTCCATGCACTGCAATGGTCAGTGACACGGCCACAGCCACGACCACAACCCCAAGAGCAACCACCAACAGAAGTTCCAATTTCATGTAGACAAGTCCAAGGCTACTAATAGCGGTACAATATGGTCAGATACTGCACTGGGGCGTCAAAAGTCGCATCTACAGATTCAAATGGCATTCTAATTATCCCAGTTACTTGGGCCAATTTCGGCTGCTTCTCTTGGAGCTGATTTTCATGCACGGAAACAAGCTGGTCGCTGCAGGCACAGAAATTCAGTTAAAATGTTTGCCCACTCAAATTACAATTTAATGTTGTGGGTCAGTCGCTTTAGTGGGCCAATAAACTAAGTCCCGCTTAAATCTCAGGCATGGGTGTCGCAGTTGTAGTCGCAGTCGCAGTTGTAGTCGAAAATTCCAGCCACATAAATTGCAGGTCGCACAGAATGTCCATTTGATTGTGCGCGATTTTCAATTGGTAGCGCGGTTGCTTTTGGGGCGCTTTTGTAGGCATTTGAATTCGAATTCGATGGCGATTTATTTAAGCAAATAAACAAATGGCATGTGCACAGTGTTAATTTATCAAGTTGGCGGCCGCGCCATTGAAATTGACTGCGAGAAAATCACTTTGGCGCGGTTGCGGCTCCTGTCTATGGCATATTTATGGCCCCGCTGCCCATTTTGTCAGCCCAAACCGCCTGCAATATATCAATTGTACATATCTTATTATTTCCAGAGCGGTTAATGTATTGTTGGGTTATTTTCACTGACCCAGCTGAAATATGTAAAGGATTTTCACGAGCAAAAATCAAAAGACTTAGGCAACGAACTGGAAATGCATTTTTATGGCGAATTATAACTTGCAAATCTCAATTACTCTTTTATTTACAGAAAGCAACCTATTTCGAGCATGGACAATCCGATACAATATCTAGATAGATTTTTATAATAATGAGATACGTTTGCGGCATCAAATTTCATTAACAAATCTACAAAACAACGAATTGATCGCATAAAAAAGGTTGGACACGGCGAAAAGATGCAAATATTTTGCCAAAGGTTATTGTGCAAACTCTAAATAAAAACTTTCAAAGCTGGGTTCGGATTTCAATGACTACCGCAGGCTGATAAAATGCACACAAAAGGTTTGTATGCGCCCCGGCGCATGTTTTACAAATTCAATTCCCATTTTTTTTATTGCCTGCTCTTCAATTATAAGGCCTTTTCATGTGATTGCGACAGCGATGACACCTAAACAAAAGCTGTTTCCCCCAACTAGCTGCTGGCTATGATAAATAACGGCATTCATTAAATTAAAGTCTTGTGGAGTACGCTGCAAACTCTCGCTGATAACTTATAGAGCTCTATCTTCCAGCTAAATGTCGGCAATTGTTTCATAACCGTTGCCTGACCCAAGTCTAAAACAGATAACCTAAATCGCTGCGCAGCCAAATGGTCAGCCAAGTTGGTCGCAGCTCTGGAATGAGAAATAAATTTGCTGCTGAAATATTTTGTCATTCTGTGAGCAGCGTGTGCGGCGGCTGCAGGCAAAACTTAATTGTCTTACAATTCTGCGCATTTGGAAAAAAATTTTTTTAGATGACAATAGTTTTCCGAAGTTAAGAACATCTGTTTGCCCATACGCAGTTCGCAGGTGTCGCAGTTTTGTCGCACGAAATGGCAACGGTTTTAGCATCCGTTGTCGAACTGGAAGATGATATTGCGTTTCTGACTCGACTACAAGACATTCACCTATAGCCAAAGACAAAAGTTATGTGCATTCTGCAGCTTTCTCTATGCAGCAGCAAAAATAGCAGCAAGAGCAACAACAGCCAAAACACTGACCATTTTTGTGTGATGGACGAGCGGCTGATCTTCAATCCCGCCTATTACCTGTTACACAGCCGCACAGCAGATCCTACTCATCGGTTAGTTGACGCACGTACACTCCATGTCAGTCCAATTTGCTGACATGATTATGATTTTGCAGCCAAACAACCAACTAGGCGGGAGTTGAAGATGCCGATGTGACTGTGTGATGCTGCTGCTGGCAAGTGAATGGCTATAACCGATTCCAAATGTTTTTTTGCGAGAGTTGTATTCAACATTTGTCAAATATACGTTAAGAACATTAACTAAAGCTATTTAAACAGTAATTATAGTTTTTCAAAAATTCAAATAATAGTATTATTCAATTGATCTCAGCTAGCCTCACATCGTAAGCTGCTAATTTTGGTATTTTATTTAATTACTTTACTTCTAAATTTCTTTTAACAAATTTAGATTACTTATTGAAAGATAGTTTTATAACCGACTTAAATAAAAAAGGTTCATGATTTAGACGGTATGTAACCTGTTTAACTGACCCAACCAATAAGGCAACAGAACAACTGGGATCCGGGTTCATAATTAAGGATAATACTTAAATGTCTTAGCCAAAACTTTCTGCCATTATAACAGTTGGGTTAATAGTTTATAACTTTGTGACATACTGTTAATAAAAGTTATAATAATATTCAATTAAATTCGATCATTTTATTCAATCTTTCGTTATAGATTTCTAGATTCTTTATTAATATTCAGACTCTGATCATAAGTTATAGTGGCTAAAAAACAGTTCCGTATAATTTTAGTGATTGAAGAATTTATTTTAAGTATTTTATAACATGTTCTTCCAAATTATCTTATTTATTGAAGACAATTGAACTGATTTTGAGTTTGATTAACAATAGTTTCGTCTGTCAACATTATTTGACTTGTATAAATATTTAATTTTTCTGGCACGGTTAAGCCTTTATTATTCCCATAACTTTTTTTGTTTGGCTTGATACCGTTAAAAAGGTACTTTTATATCTTTATATGTAGATCATTTCATTTAATTTCCGCCTTAGCCAAATACCTTGGGAAACCCCCTTAAGGTAACTGCCCGGCAAGGAATAGTTTGGAATACTCTGATTTACTGGCCCCATGCTGTGAAGTTTGTTTGATTTTGCGCAAATTGTTGCCGGCAAAGTAAGCGTCGTTGTTGCCGGTTCTGCAGTCGCTGTTGGCTCCAAATATTTGAACCATTTTCAAATTGCGGCTGCCGCTTACCAACTGAGGCAAGCGGAAGCGCTGTCACATGTGCCGTTGACTTGGGCGTGACATAGTTGCATTTATTAATGCAAATACCTATTCCGTTTGGCTTAAGCTATAGCTATACAGCTGCAGCTACACATTCCTCGTTTATGAAAATGTATAACCATTCCACGGTCGAGTGGCAAAAGGCAAAGCGTCAGCAGCCACGTCTCGTTTCGTCAACCACCGAATGTTTGAAGGCGAAGGCCGCGCAGCGTTTGCTCAGGCACAAAGACCGCGACGCAACAGAACTGCCAAAGCCAGCGTCAGCAGCGACGTCGTACTCTCTGTAATTTGCCACAGACAACTCTTAATTTTCGCTCTTTTCATCCACAGCTTACTTCTCTTAGCATTTTCCACACGAGAAAATGCTGGCAGAAAACATTGTAACAGCCTGCACGCAGCTCTGGCTTTGGCTATAGCATTGGCTTTGGTTGCAAGTCGGAAGCAATAAAAACCAATTAAATAAGGCGAGGCAAAAGATTTTCTAATGCGATTGCATGCAACCTCAGCTAGAGAATGGCACCGAGCAGCGCTGCATAATCGCCATTTGAAGTCTGGAGGCAAGCAGGTGCATTGATCATCAAAGAGAGCCCAAGCTCAAGATCATCATCATCAAACAAACTTTTCTCTCTCAGCCACCTAAAAAGAACATTGCAGCTTTCTAATGACCAAAGCTGTAACCACAATAACAACAACAACAACCACAACAACAACAACAGCAGCAACTGTGATGATCATTAACCCAACGCACGCCTAATTAAATGCGAGATAACAAATCTGAGACAAACAACGAATGAGGCCACTGATTGAAGCATTGACGGAGGAGGAGGAGGCTGTAGATGAGGAGGAGTCTTCGTTTATGCAACTTACGCAACTGAAAACTGAAAACTGAAAACTTACGCCATAAAAAAAGCCCACATATGTCAAATTTGACTGAATCTGTTCGTCACTCTAAGCAGACACACATACACACACTCACAGGCTGATGATGTAATTAAATACTATCGACGACTCACTGAAAGCACAGCGAACTGCACTCGATGCACTTTCCCCTTCCCCAATTTCATGGATTTCAGTTACACTTGCAATTGCATTCAGCTACTACCATTCTCTGGCGATAAATCGATGATGACGATGACGATGACGATGAACATGAAGATGACGGCGACGTCATCAGCTTTTGTCGCATTGTACGGATAATTGACGCCTCGGCTGTTAGAGTTTGGCTGTTGGGTGTTGGGTCGTTCAATCAACGCTGTGAAAAGAATTATACAATTTGTTCAACAATAAGCGATGAACCTGATAAAAAAAATTATATAAATTTTGTCTTACGGAAAAGCTTTTGAAGCAGGAAGTCTGCAATCGCCATCCGTTTGGCGTGTGAATGGTAACTCCTCTAGCTCTATTGCGGTTCCCGATCCTAACTTCTGACTTGTGAATTCTGAATTATGGGCTGGGCAATGAATGGCTCTAGATTGATTAAGCTACGTAAAGCCAGACACTAGGCAAGTTCTGTGTCTCTGCCTGTGTCTGCTCCATATTCTTCGTGATTGAGTAATTGTTGCTCGCAAAAGTTGTGCTCTAATTGTAATCTTCTTTACCGATCGTTGCCAAAATGATGTTCCCACGAATTAATTAAGTCCCGTCTCAAATCTTTACTGAATTATGTTGAACATGCTTCAAAATATCAGAATTCCCATTTAGCTTGGGTCAACTGGCGAGTTTATTGCTCTTTCTTATCATATCTAAAGCTCCTAACCGTTATGAGGAAGTGAATAAGTTATTTCAATAGGCCAATATTAGCTATTGGTGTCATTTGGATATTCAAATATTTGTTGCCATTCTAAAACTCGGGAACTGTGCCAAACGCCGCGCTGAAAGTGACGACAACAACAACATCTTCGACTTCGTTTGTAGTGCAAACAGACCCAAAAACCCTGCAGATAGATTTGTGTCGCTCTGTTCTCTCGCTCGGCGATTTGGTCAATTGAGTGACATGCAAATTTCCTTTCGATTTTCACACATTCTCCGTTGGCTTCATGCTGATTGCCGCCTCTGAGAAGGTCGAGCGGGAGCAGGACAGAGGCGGGAGGAGTTATGTGCAGGTTGTTCGCTGTTTATATTTCCGGCAATCAATCGCCGCAACTGAAACTCTGGTTCGTTGTTACAATTGTTTGCAAATTGATCGGCTCCGTTTGTTTGTTTGCCTCGCTTGAGGCTCGTTTGGATCGATTCTGGATTGTTGCTGCTATGTTCATTAAAGATGGATCGACACACGACAGACGACACTCGACACGCGGCTGCTAAAGTACTTTCGCTCGGTATGCATCGATAAATTTTTCGGAGAAAGGAAACAAATTTGCAGACATATCAGCGCATTCGCATTAGTCACTGTAAGGAGGAGTGAGAAGATTTCTCCTTAATGGATGCGTGGTTGGACTTAGGGATCATCCAAAGGGAATCTCCGACACCAATCGAGGCCTAATTGCTGATAAGAATCGCACTCATGATAAAAGTTGGCATTAAAGGCGCCAGCTGAGTTGAAAGTGCAGCGCAGACTCGACCCACTTCCGAGGGGAGAACAACAAACGAAAGACTGAGGCGACGAACTTGATGACTAGAACTGTAACAACCTTTCGCTTGATTGCACCGCTTTTGATTTGTTTTATTTCACTTTTCGATGGAGACCCCTTTCCCCAGGGCCATCACTAATTGCAGCAGTGGCATTTCTTTGATTCAGCTTTCCATGCAAAACAAAAACTCATTCTAGCCACGGCAACAAGAATTTTCACTCTTAATAAGTTTCTCGTTTGGTTTGTGCCAGTGACTGACTGTCGTCAACGCCTCGTGGTCTGCAATGGACGTGGATAGCTGTGGCCCCCACTCAAGTTGACGTCTCTTGTCTCAGCATAAAACTGTCAACGAGCGTTTAACCCAGTTAACGCCCTTAGTCGAAGACAGCGGCTACACCTTTCAGTACTCAGTTCTCGATTCTAGGCTTTAAGTTCTCGATCTATTCGACACCGTCGCTGAAAACTAAAACCCAAACAACAACAAAATACGAGCAAGGTGTAAAAAACCACAACCAGCTTAAGAGTCAAACGAGCTACACATGAGCAATAAGTAGATAAGAAAGGCCACAAGCCAAAATGCCAGTAAGGTGCAGTCGGGCAGCAGCTGATGGTGAGGCCGAGGATGAGTGATGGCCCCACCTTAGAGGAGAACCAGTGGGCGGTGCGGAGGTGTTGGATGTGGCCAGCGGATATCGAAGCTGTTTAAGGGGAAGCAGAAAAGCCGGCAGATTGACCGATGTCTGGCTGGGACCGCGCTTGCAGAAAGGAATTCTGAGCGCGGTGAAAGTAGTCATCCCCATCCCCAACCCAGCTCCAGCTCCATCTTCATCTGAAGACACGTCAACGGCAGCGACTTGTTGAGATTCTGGTCCCAATAATGACACTTAAACGATGCAGTTTTTTCGTAATATGAATTTTCCTGTTTGTTGCCCGTTGGTCGCGTCAGAGGAGCGTCTCGCCATCAATTAGAACCGGGACCGCGGAGTGGAGCCACCTGAGCTGCAACTCAATCACCACACAATGGCCATCGGCAGCTTCTTCTTCTAATTGCCACTGTTTTTGTTGTTCTTGCATCTTGCCTCAGTCCGGTTCGCCGTCTCGAGTCGATAGGAACCTTATGAGTTATGAGGACGTGGAGGTGTCGTATGCAATTGTGTATGGATTGTGTCGTTTGATCCAAACGTGGATAGGAGTAGAAAGCTTCTCTCCTTCTAGGGAGCATCAATTCGAATGTGCCCCTTCCATTCATAACTGCTGCCAAGCAGGCAAATTGGCACTCATCACCAGTTGACCATCTCCTGGTCAATTCAATGCCGGACATATTCGCAAATTGGTGCCATTGCATTGTCAGCATCAGTGATGCAATCTCTTTATCATCCACTCTTTCACTCTTCCATATTTCCAATTTCAAATTTGCAAGCCGATACCCTGCTATTAGCAGTATCGTCGCAGCGATTTATGCTCGAAATGGCGATCCAGAGGGAGGGGCAGGGATAAATCAAGCTGTGTTTGCTTTGGGCGTTGGCAGACTAAATCGGCAATGCGACGGTGCCTTTGCCAGTACCAGAGATAGTGCTAGAGCCCAAAATGCAGTTGTCTTTCTCGAGAAAAGGGGCGTCTCCACCACACGTTGCCGCCAGGTGGAGAAGTCTGCCTACTTGGAAAGCTGGCGCAAGGTTTGCTGAATGCCACACAAACCAATCAAGGCAACTGTCAATAGCGGCAACACCTGTTTCTAGTCATGTGTTGCTCCGCCCGCTTCCGTCCCTGCACGACGGCTGCGACCTTGAGTGGATATGAATGGAAATGATGGAAAGCTCTGATTTGATAAATCTTATGTTGTGGGTGCGAAAATTGATAAATCTAATTTTATATTATTTCCAGATATAAACCATTTTTAAAAAAAAACTTGTTTCTAGATGAACTATCTAACTATCGCTTCTTTTAACGATCAGTTTTTCAGGTGTTAACACGCTCTTCCCTTCTGTTTCTGTACATATTATGTTGTGGGTGCGAAAATTGATAAATCTAATTTTTTATTATTTTCAGATATTATTCATAGCCGTTTTAAAGAAACTTGTTTTTAGATGAACCATCATAAAGAACTAATCACTCCTGTTAACGATCAGTTGTTTAGGTGTTAACACGCTCTTCCCTTCTGTTCCTGCCAATTTTAACCTTATCAAGATTCTGCTCCAATTTGCTGCAACATAAAAAAGGTATCAACTTTTAAATTTATGATCGCCTCGCGTAAAATGGAAAGAGGAAGAAGAATGCAAACCCCTATACACTATACAACAAACGAACTATTGGAAACTGTTACACTGAACTAATTGATTTATGGGCCAATGGTGTATGAGATATTTGTAGAAACGCGATCGAAATGGAATTTGGATAGTTCAGGCGAGGCCACTTCAATGGGATGTGCCAGCTGCTCCTCGCGGTGGGTGCAGCCGTCATGGAGAGCAGCCATAAAATGGTCAAGCAACATGACGCGGAACATGGCAACTGCAACTCAGCCAAAAAACATCTAGAATGGAACAAGTTTTCGAGTAGTTCCCACAGGAAGTGTTCGCTGCCGAACGCATGCCAAAAATGGCTCCCCGAGGACAAGAGAACCTCGAACGGACGAGCGACCAAAGCGCAAAGCACAAAGCCCGAAAACGATCACGATTATGATGATCATTTCAGCGATTATGTCTGCGACAGTGCCAGGTTCTGGACGGTGGCAATGTCCCCACACAATCCACTGCCCACAGCCTACTCAGTGCATGCTTCAAGAACATTTCTTGACTCCAGCTCCAGCTCCAGCTCCAACTCCGACTCTGAGTCTTAGTCTTATTCGGTGGCGAACAGTGCGATGGTTGCTGGAGCCGGCATTAGCAGTTGTTGTATATTGTTTCTGCATTGTAACTGTCACCTGGTGGCACTTGGCAAAGCTGCCAGAAATAATAGAAATTATATGAAGTGGGCATTTGGGGAGTGTGCTTCGACTTCCGCGTTTGGTTCGGGCTGGACAATGGGCCATTTGGAGCGAAGGCAAACAGGAATGTCACTGGCCGGGGTATGATGCAATCTCCCGCGCCTTCGAAAGCCTAATTTGGCAAGTTATTACAACAATTCGTTGAATTCTCCACACATTAGCACCGCTCAACCACCTCCCCCACAGGAAGAACTCCCATTTAAAATGATGGACACGTGCCAAGTTCATTTTTCCATTCCATAGAGTGAAGTGAAGATATCTTCTATGCTATGATGGATCACTGAGGATGACACGACACTTAATAGTCGCTTTGTTGTTGCTGCTGAAGTCGGGATTGTTGTTGTTGTTGTTGTTGTTGGTTCTTTTGTTGACGCTATTGCTGTTGTACATAGCTCTGCCAGCTGTTCGTGCCCTGCAATTTAAGAGAAGAGTACCAGTATTTAATGCCTCTGCCTCTGCCTCACACAACTTGAGGCAACTCGATGCTGGCGACTGATTTATGACAGCGCGAAAGATTCTACTGAGGATCGCTGGAGCTCTGCATGCATCCGAGGGCAATTGGGCACTGCCAACTGACCAAAGACGGGCGTGGCGCCGAAGCTGAGGCCTGGGCTGGAGACGAGGCCTATTACGTGATGATGTAATAATTCTTCAAGACGATGGCATTTTTATTGCGGAAAATGTTGCATAAATCAAGGCAGCAATAAAACGGAGCCCCCGTCGATCACCCCAATGGAAACAGGATGCTCCGAATACGAGACTATTTCATTCCCATTCAGCGCCATTAATTTGCACCAGGAAAATCGACTTTGACTTTGGTTTTGCGTTTTACAAAAGTTTTCAATGCTTGCGATTTCGTCGGCGTCATGCGGTACAATGGGGATAGCGGCATAATTTGGAGTAGTTCTGGCCAAAGATCATTTTTGAGGTTGCTCTAATCAAGCACTCTGCAAGATAATCAGCGACTTGTTGCAGCAACATTGTTGCATCAACACTCAACGGCCCACGCGCTCCTCGAGTGTGCTTCGCACATTAGCAGGCAAACCGCTCGCTAGGTCGCAGATCGTAGCGGCAGATGCACCACAGGCGTGAGAGATGATGGTGAGATCTGAGAGCTTCTGCTAGGGGAACGTGTTTGTCATTGCAATTGGAAGTGGATTTGTGTGGAGCCTACGCAGAGGCGGGTCACATCAAAAGATGGAGATCATAAAAGGACTTTCGTCAGCTCACCAGCAGGAGCGGGAAATTGCATTAATGCTCATTAATAAGTATTTAACGCTGTGATTTAACGAGAGAAATCTACTTTGATTTACATAAGATGCGTTTTTATGGATCAGTGGGTTATTGTTAACAGCAGAGATAATTGACTTGAATTGATTGGATATTAATTTGCTGATCGTTATCACTACAAATGTGCCATAATAATAATAATCTATTGGTATAGAACGGCTTTTCTTAGATCAATGACCAGCAAAGACATTCTTTATACGAATATATTATTCTTAAGAATGTTTAGTAATCACATAATATTACGACTCCATTGATTCATTTCTAATTGGACACTATGTGAACCGACACCACTTTGTTGTCACGCTTTGTTGTTCTGCTGATTCGGGAAAAAGAATACCCGATGCGAACCCAAACACCTCGTAAATAGGCCACTGCCTGACGTGATTACAATGTCAAAGTGGCCCCGAAAGGGGAGCGTGTTGTATAACTCTCTTTATTTATTATGCTCAATATAATTAAATTAATTTTGGTTCAAAACGTACCTTTCCAACAAGTTTTGCTTGTGGGCGTGACACTTGCCCGAAAACTGTATCAAAGCGTGAGCCACGAAGATCTTGGAGAGCATTTGGCATTTGCATTTCCTTCGCTCTGAGCACAAACCTGAGACATTGCGTGATTCGGCAAAAGATTCTTAACATTTCGAACACCTTTTTGGGTGTCCAGCGGGTCTGCCGATCGGTGGTTATATAAAAGGGACCGAGGGGCTTGGCAGATCTCCAAAAGTACAAACAAAGGCACACAAAGTCAGAGAGCAAATTATTAGGCAGGCAAGCCGGGCAGAGCAGCTGAGGGAAACTGCTTTTTGATGTTCGGTAATTGGCGGTTTGGCAGCACGCGAGGCGGCCACCACAACAACTGGACTAGGGATTGGGAAAAGGGGATTGGGAAGTGGGAGCTGGAAAATTGACAAACTAACAAACCAGCGCCCAAGAGACAGAGACTGTTCTTGCGATTGCCGGCGCTCAAACCTCCAAATGGTAACGAGCGAGTGGATTTCGGCGTGACGCGCTTTTCGATTTCAGAGCTCAGAGCCGGGACCTGAGAACTGGGAACCCAGGGTTCTACCCAAGACTCAGACTTTTTCTGGTCTGAGTTCGAATGTCGCTGTTGTTGTCTCTGCTGCTGTCTGCTCATTTCATAATAATTGGCAGCTTACAAATGTTCTTTCGGTTTTGATTTTGCTTCCATTTCCATTTACAATGTCTCATATCTGAACTGTCGCGGTTTTCCAAAAGCGAAGGGGAGGAGAGTTCATAGCGGTACTTTGTTCCGTTGAACTTATGAGCTCCGTCTGGCAGACGAAACAGTTCCGACATTTTTGTGGCGAATCTCTGGGTTGGGTGAGGAATTTAGAGCAGGCAATAAAGTAGGCACTTTATAGGCGTGAACATTAATTAGACAGCTCAACAGCGATGGCAGGCAGCCTGGGCACCACCAGAATTAGGACAGGAGCCACATTACACAATAAATAAAACACCATGAAGGGCCGGAGACGTTGGTTCAGTTCCAGTTTTAGTTCCAGTTGGACGTTTCTTTGGGCCCAGCAGCAATTTTTCGGTAGATATTCGTACAACTAATGAGCAAATGGGCTAACCGCTAAGTGCTGCTCCATCCTCCTCCCCTGTTTCTGCACATTTGCCTGTTTGTCTGCACGGTCTCCACCCTCACTCGGAGCAGTTGCCTAGTCAAGTCAGGGCGGAGTTATTTGCGCATGCGCCGCGGCTTTGTCCGCCGACCGCCGACCGCCGACCGCCAACAGATGCCAGATTAGCATTTAAATTGTAGTTACATTTGGCCAAACTCAAACTAAAACCAAACACAAGCACAAACTAACTCAAGCCCAGCGCTAACTTTAGATTATTTTTCATTCCGTTTAATTTTTTCTTCCGCAGAAAACTTCTTGGCGTTGCATTTTCCCGCCCTCTTCTGTGGCGCTGCTCAAACCAAACGTTTACCAAATGGAATTGTTGTCTTTGTTCTGTTTGGTTCTGTTGTTGTGGGAGCTGGAATTCCCCTCACACCCTGTCATTCAAGCACTTCAGCTGATGTTATCAAGGCCTGGCCTCGGGCAGAAGCTTTCCTCGGAGTTGGGTGCTTGGTGTTTGTTGTGCTCTGTGCTGTGCCAAGGTAGCAATTTCAATATCAAAATTCGCCTAGCCTTTGGTCCGCTGCGGAAACCGCAGAACGTACGAACGTCGCTCAGGTGAGTCCACAAAACGGTAAACCGCCAACGCCTTCTTTGGCATATCAGGCAACTCCCTTACCTTTCTGTAACATTTTAATCCAAATTAATTAAAATCCAGCTTCGACTGACCCACTTTCAGGACTATCCATTGACATCTGTATCTGAATTTCTACTCTTCCTACTCTCATAGTTGACGAGCAGAAAAATTGCTCGAATAGAACGCGATGATAAATTGTGAAACATTTGGGAAGAGACTTCAAAAGTGTGGCAGCCCCGCGGCGGGACTGCCAACCAGCTAAGTCGCTGTCGCTGTCGCAGTCGCAGTCGCAGTCGTAGTTGGTTCGGGTCTGTCATTATTCCGAGACGCTGCACAGGCCGATTAATTTGCAGCGTTCGTCTTAGCCGTGGAAGTACCGTACGCGTAGGTGGCTTGATGAGCTCTGCTGCCGTTTGGTGGACCGCTCGTTGGGTCAGTTGGTGGCTTCTCCTCGCTTCAGCAGCCCACAGACTGCCCCTCGGCCAGGGCCACTAATTAATTGCGTGCTTTGACTCGGTCACACTCCAAGCGCCCCACCGCCAGTCGCAGTGGAGGCTGGCACCTGGGCAGGGTTTTATATTGGGCTTGGCCGTCGTCTCAGTTATTGCTCTGATTGACGGGAAATTGTTATGGGGCCAACCAATCGGCATCTAACTGTTTGCAGAGTCTTTTTAGTTCTTCTGGGATATTTTTAGCCAGCTTCGATTAAGAGCTCGCAATTGGACAACGAAGTTCGTCTAAGTGGTTATTGGATGGGTTCAATGACTTTCCAGGCTGTTGATCTGAAATCCGGCAAATATCTCCACTACAATCGAAAGTTTCCTTGTCTCAATGCAGGACCGAGTCACTCTGCCACGTGCAAATGTTTTGTGTCCAATCATCTGACACTCGAGACATTCGAGAGTGTGCAGAATCCAAGAAAATCAAATCAAGTCAAACTCTCACTACACTCGTCTATGCATTAGGCGGGGGCGGAGTGGGGCTTGCGAACTGGGACTGCGGACTGACGAGTGCAGATGCCAGTGATAGCACTCAAGACCATGTCGACTAATTGCGGTTATAATATCAAAGTCGACATAACGCCTCGACTCGCCTTCATCGTCTCAAGTGGAGGCCGTTAGCGGCCAGTAGATACAAATGGAGACCTGTGGAAGCCCCAGCACGAAACCGAAATGAGCCGAGAAATATGAAACACACGCAAGCGCATTGTCGGATGGTCAAGTGCCACTTGTGCGTCTACTGCGAACCAAACAACGAAACCGAACCGGGTCGGACCGGACCGGGTGTCAGGATAATTTGAAGCCATCGCCGGGCATCCACCGACGCCGACGCCACGCAAATGATCCGCATGAAATGATCGGCGGACTTAATGAACTTTCTCGCTTTTGGGAGAATTTGCAGTGGCTTTAAGTTGCAGTGCAATATGTTTGGTCTTGTTGGTCTATTGCATCTGCTGGGAAAGAGGCAAACAAGGCGAAGTGGACCAAGAAAACTGCAGCAGCTGCCAACGGAGAAACAATTATGCAGAATTTGGGTCATCTCTAGAGCATCTCAGGGGGAAATTCGTTTATGTTTCTGCGGTTTAGTTAAAGATGCGATGAGATCTTAGTTTTTCTGTTTTCAGTTTCTCAGCAGAGACAAAGCGAACGATATGCGGAGAGGTCAGAATGATTGCGAATTAAATTCTGATTTCATTTATGATTCTTCTTCGTATTCTGATTTCAGACTGTGGGACTGAAAAATGCTCTAAAATCGTTTGATTTTAACGGCATTTAAGCATATAACAGGAATTTGTTGTTGTCGCTTCAGAAGTGGGTAACAAGTGACGATCGGGACACTCATCACGATCGAAGGAATTCGGTGGCACTCTTCTTCTGTTGACTATTTTACCAATAAGGCACCGTCGTGCTCATCACCATCACCGTCACAGTCAGGGCGTCACGCTCTTAACCAGATTGCAGCTCCTCCTCTTGTTAGATTCGCTGTATCATCCTCGTCAGCTAATTGCTCATGCGCCTTTCGTCTTTGGCAACCTGCTGATTTTATGTTTGAGCAACGATTTCTGCTTATGTCCCACTTCTGGACTTCTGGAGCTGTCCCTTGGGACCGTGCTGATCTTTGATCAATAATCACAGATCGCTCATTGTTCGTCGTTGATGTGTTCACGTTGTTATCCGTTTGTCTCCTGCTTTGGCTGTCAAATGCCACGCAAGGTTAAGTCGTTCACTTCTAATGCGCGTGACCATTGTAAGTGAGGATCGTCTCTCTCTAATGGCGATTATTCCCATAGTACATACATCATACGACAGAGAAACCGTTAGGCAGGGCATTTAATGATCATACTGATGACAAATGGGCGACCAAAGAGAAGTGTAAAGGAGGAGGACGCAAAGGCTGGAGATGCTTCATCAACTTCGCTTTACTCACACTTAATAGCCCACTCATCTGCATTGCTACGAAGGAGGGGTTAGTGGGGAGCTAGCTAGTTACTTTAAGCACCCCATTGAGGAGCTGGAAGACCGGTCAACCTTGTGTGCAACGCATTCCGACTCGCAGCATTCGTCTCCTGGACCACCTAGTTGGATTATGAGGGGACTGCGTGATTTCAAAACATCCCAGTACTCCACAGGCTGCTGTAAATTTGCGTTAACCAAATCGCAAACAAATCGAGGAACATTGTGTTGCCCGCGCTACCTTATAAGCCTTGAGTTGTAGGCAGGTATCCGAGTCGAAGTCGAGCTCCAGCTCTAGATCTCCCTCGTCCCTCCCCTGGCGAGTGCGTGAGCTGACCACCTCCCACTGACTGCCTTGTATTTTCTTGGCTGCCAATGCGTCGCGCATGTCCGATTGGCTTTCATTGATACCGTCCAGCACTTGGATAGTCTCCAGTTCGTTAGCGGCTGCCTCACCTACTTTTCGCTGGAGCCATGTCTCAGAGCTCCCACCTTGGCCCCTGTGCGTACTTCCTCCCTCCTCTGTGGTTTCCAATTTCCAAAATCGTGGCGCTGTCGTCGCCTACATTGTCGTCGTGTTGCTGCTGTTGAGATGTTGAGCTGTTGTCCTGTTGCAGATCTTTTGCCAACGCCCATTAAAGCCAACAGACGGTAATGCGTTTCAATTACAAGCCCGAATTTCATTGGGCCGCTCTGATCTTTACGAGATAAAGAAAAAATGCGATCGCAATGGGAGCTTTGTGGTTTTCTTTTGTCTGTGGCAGAGAAAGTGTTGGAAATTGCTCCACAAATTGCAATTGCAATCCCAGAACGATCCTATGTATTCCTTCTAAGTAGCTGTCTGAATGGCACACATTTGCATTTCCACGTACATGAGAGAGGTTCAATTAAAAGACCAGCGACAGCAACCACAATAGCAACAACAATGACGACAACAGCAACTGTTGCTGCTGTTCCCTAGCCATGTTTCACTTGACTTTAATTGGATTTTGTTTATTTTTGGGCACAATTCGGGGCCCGCAACTGGCGACGGCTCGCGGAATGCGACACGACACACGATGACAAATGTTGATATTCAAATGACACCGTTGGGGGCGGAAGATGCGGGCAGTGGGCGGTGGGGAGTGGAAAGTGGGCGGCCGCCACTTGTTGCACTTTTGTCACAGCTTTGGCCAAAGTTAAGAGTAGCTGCAGCCCGATCCGAACGACACCCGCAACTGGCATTCCGATCGATTGTTGGCCATGTTGCGGGATGCCTGTGGTCGACTCTTGTCGTGGTTGGGTGAGAAAAGTAAACCGTTTGAGCTGTTGTTTGAGTTGGAGCTGTTGCTGCCTCAGTCTATTCCTTAACCTTTCAACGTTACCAGACAGCAGATGTTTGAAATGTTTGCGCGACTTTGTCAACGTTCCTGCGTCCCCTCCGCGGCTTCTCAATCGCTTCCAATTGAATAGAGTGAAAAATGTCCATGGCACCTGTCAGCAGATGCGAATGCGTGCTTGAATGGGGAAGGCAAACACTTATGGTACCGTTGCATAGAAGACAGAGGGATCCACTATAGCTACTAAGCAGATTAATCTCCCCACACAATTAGCTATCCAAAGAGGCTGGTAAGACTCTTAGGACTTGCAACTCATACTTAACTAGAATGCAGTGCAAGAGTTTTTCGATTTTCTCTGTGTGTCAGTGGGTGAATATATTCCACAAATTGGGTTAAAATTTCAATTTTCCATAAAATTAGCAAAGTTGTAGGAGCAGCTGCTGCCTTAGAAAGTGCATTTCCATATGCATCGGGAATAGCTGCACACCAAATTTGCTCTGCCCCAAACGTTGCTCACGTTTTCACTTATCTTCGAGTAAGGAGCTCAGAGCTCGCTCGGAATTCCTCCCATCGAAATGTGTCAATAATTAATTGTATTCAATTAAAGCACGTTACCAGCCCCTGATCCTGATCCGATTGTTGGGTTAATTAAGATGCATCCGTGTCGCTGACTGACAACGAGAGGTCGCAACAACTGGTTCGATTCAACTTAAAGACATGTTATATCCATTAGCGTATTGTTCTTTTTGTTGTTGTTTTCGTCGAACCGTAGGATATGGATCTACAGAAGTCTCATTTGCTGCAGTTGGCAATTGTGTAAACGGTTTTGGGTAAAAGTGCAACTAAACATCAATTAGCCCAATTCCCAGGCCGTTGCCACTTTGGCTCTGCCCCACACTCGGTCGGTTTCTGTTTCCACTTCGCTTTCATGTTGCATGTGGCTCACGTTGCATTTTGGCAACGTTTTCAGTTGCAGTTACCTATTGCCAGTTGTCTTCTGCCAGTGCCAGTTGCCCTTGCCATGGCCAGAGTCTCTGATTAGAGCCGCTCGTCTTCACACAAGAGTGAAATTTATTGCAATTTTCATTTTATTTATTTGCGTTGTCTACTTTGCTGCCCGCCAACTGCCAACCGGCAACAGCTCGACCCCCTGTCCAAGTGCCTTTCCCATATTATTTCATTGTTCGGCAATGAAACGTTCCACATGCCATCGCCAGTGATTCTCTCAGTGGTCAGTGGGCAGCTCATGTGACTCCGGTCATCTGGTCATCTTGTCTGATCTGCTCACCTCCTGCCCGACTCTCGGTGCTTCTTTCGCTGTCTCACGTGCCATCGAGAGTGCGTTTTCACTTCGCAGCGAACTTGAAAGTGATTCTAATCACATGAATTTAATTAAATAATGACAATCGAAATGGAGAATGTAAGTAGAATCTCTCAGCCTGCACGCTGTTGGAGTCTTTATGGTTAGTTGGCAGTTCCGCGTGCCATCCGAGTAAACATTTAACTCATGTCGAATGTCAAACAGACGGGGCTCTCAAGTAAATCATATCCCCACATCGACACACATTTAGCCAGTATTCAAGGTCTCTCTTTTCTAGAAGAGACAGTGGCAACATCCTTGGCATTCGGCAGCTCGGATCCAATGTTCCCATTTTACACATTCAAGTCACGATTTTGACCAGAGAGCCAAGAGATGAAAGATGGTCCTTGTCAGAACCGACAATGCATCATTTGCAAGTAAATTCGATGATATTGGTCAAACATTGAGAATTCCATCGACTACATTAAAATGTATTACCAATGGCTCAACAGAGTCAAAGAAAGTTTAGCAAATCGATAAGAATTCTATAGATTCACAAATAAATTCGTTCAATTCAAGTCTTTTGTTAAAAGTGAAACCGCTAATATACCATAATCGTCCACAATTTAGTGTAGCACTGTAGCACGAACCACAGGTGAAGAGTCAAGAGTATCGAAGAATGTCATTAACACCCTGCAATGTCATTTATTTTACAGCTTTTGGCCCGGGGCTTTCAACAGGTTAAGAGTGTTTCTCCTCGCAGCTGCCTGAAATTCCAGTTCACGCACAAAGTTGACGCTCTCCACGCGACCTGCCTGTCAAGATCTATGCAAATAATCATAAAACTTAAGCGAAACGGCAGCAGCTAAAATTGCTTTGGCCTACAATGACCCACAGACGGGGTGAAAGATGAATTTTGGCCGAGAACTTTTGCTTTCTTTTTGCGCAAATCGGTCGCTTCAATTAGCTGCCTAATGATTTATGATAAATGAAGCAAATGATATGTGAGCAGAAAGATTCGAACGGTTCTCTTCTGGATGAAAGTGGAGCTCTGTCAAAGCGAATCGCATCGAATGCCTGCAGACGGGGCGTATGCGCCACGCAGCATCGAATTAGCTTTCGAAGGGGTTTTTACTGGAATGGGAAATAATTAAATAAACGAAAGGTCTCGTTGGCTGGTTGACTTCAAGATTAATGATGTGTACACCGAGAATGCTCACAATCAGCTTACACAAATTTGCTAATCTTGCATCTTCCTCCAAGAGAACATCATACAAGCACTATTTACAACAAAGTTGCTTCAGCCGTAGACAGAGACGGAGACATCGAGACGGTTGAACAAAAAAGTGTCGTGAACTTTTTGCCCCGTTGGGATCTGCCTGGCTGGCTGGCGGGCAGGCTGGCTGACTGGCCGGTTGCACAATGTCAATACCGCCGACGCTGTATGACCCAACCACAGAATCCAGAATCCAGAATCCCGGCAAGCATCGCCTATCAGCGCTGACATCGTCTAAACAGCAACAGGCAACAACGTGCAACAAATGATGGAGAGCACTAACAAGACTTGATCCTGGTGCTCCTGTTAGATGTGCCCATGCCCCATCGCTGCTTTACACTACTGGCACAATTTCCAAGCAACAGACAGCGGACAGATGTTAGCGGCGAGCTTCCCGTTGCTTTTGCTGTTTTTATTGCTGTTGCTTTCATAGTTCAGCACTCAAATGGACGGTAGGCCACGCGCAACATCCCAAAATGCTAGAACTAAAACTGTGTACATCAGATTTTGCTTTTGGGTGTTGTTCAACTGTTACGAACCAGTTGCAACTGGCGTAAGATGCACACTTTCGATAATATTTGGCAAATTTATGCAAGTCGAGAAACGAAACAAAATATTTGGTGGAGATTTGGGAAGACAACATCATTTGGAGCGCGGGTGGGGCGATCGGGTAAAATGCAAATCGCATTGGGCATGGCCAGCTTTAAGGGACTTTAAGGGCCACCGATGATTTAGCAATTTGTGTTTTGTAGTTTTGCTGACAATACAAGAAATACAAGCAACGAATTTAATGCGATTCGTTGACTCTTTTTCTGTACATAAATTCCTAAGCGGATTTTGGTAATTGCCAGGCCTGGGCTTAAGAATAATTCCAGTCGGTGGACCACCCATGTGGCGTTAACGACAGAATGAATGTCGGGGGCACAACAAAGGGTCAGCAATTAAGCAATTCACAATGAGCTCTCCACACAAATAACGGTGCTCTTAAGAACATGCTAAACAATCATAGAATGGCCAGCAATTTATTGCAGACTTTGGGCTATCTACTACCCAACCAACTGGCGGACAATTAAATCCTTGCCAATTGCTTTACATTTAACCACCTTTTGTGAAGCTAAGTAGCCGTGTGCTTTAGTGCCACTTAAAGAACCGCCTTAGTTTTTTAGCGTAGATATGAATAGCAGTTTGTCCAATTAGAACTTGTAACATGCTAATTGAATCTGTGACAGCCCGAGGCCAAATAACTTAGCCATAAATTTTACTGGCGAAAAGCTGGTCAACAAACGTCTCCCCATATATTTAATGTCAAGCTTGTTGCCAAGTAAAAAATTTCCCCATTGTGTCAGCATTAAATTGTAGTCAAATTATAGAGCATATATATTCATATAACGAACTCAGGTGCTTGATAATAAAGCAATACTACGTGAAGAAGATGCTATAGATAAATCGGATAAAACTGAATTTAGCACGTCTTAATAGAAATGTAAGATAGTACAAAAAATTTAAGATATGAATGTTACTATGGTGTGATGGTCTTAAGCACGGGATGAGTTATTTGAACTCTTGGAAAGTTGAAATTTTATAAATTGTAATAATATATT
This sequence comes from Drosophila montana, assembly GCF_035044405.1. Taxonomy (NCBI): domain Eukaryota; kingdom Metazoa; phylum Arthropoda; class Insecta; order Diptera; family Drosophilidae; genus Drosophila; species Drosophila montana. The sequence goes on along the minus strand of NW_026998620.1, from coordinate 10,432,552 downwards.
AAAACTAACTTTAATTCCTGAATATATCAGCAAAACCTAATTAGCTCCTGCATAATTTTTACTCAAATAATTTAACTTTATTTGCAGCCGTTTTCTTAGCTGCTTGAACATAATAATTCATTTGGCATTTATTCGGAATTTTATTTATACAATTCCTAATCGCTTTATACGAGTATTAATTTACGGAGCATAAGTCATAAAAAGAAGTGCCAAAAACATTTTTTCATGTTCGCCGCCTCTGCTGAGTTCTATGCGGGCCTTTGTTTCCTCATTAAAAGTCGCTCGGGGTGGTCGAATGGAGAGACATACAAAAGCCCATTAATTAAAATTGCATTTGTAATAGTTGCGAAAAAAAACTTAAAGTTAAATAAAATGTGTAAGCTCACAAAGCAGCCTATGTATAATTCGTAACGCTAGCCTAGCCCAAAACATGTTCCATGGAGGTGGCAAAGTGCTTGACGAGTTGTCTGGGTCCTGGGTTTTGGTAAGCGCGTAAAAATTGTGCCATAAACTTGAGTCCACGCTGGGAGACGATCGTTTAAAGTCAAGCAGTAGCTATAAATGGCATTGAATCGATCTTTACTGTCCATCTGGGCAATGAAGTTGCCGTCGCCGTTGCCGTTGTTATTGTTCTTGTTGTTGTCGACCATCGAAAAGAGCTGTGAGATGCCGCCGTAGCCGTTGCTGAGCGATAAGACTTGAAATATGTATTTGATGATGTTGACAATCGATCAATAGATCTTCAGTTGGGAGCACATAAAGTAGTACTGCTCTGCACGTGGACTGGGCCATCAATTTGAAAGGCGGTCGTTCAGTCAGATGAGAATCAATAACAATTTGTTTAATGCCACTTTGGGGCCTAAAGACCTACATAGGTGCTGGGACCTAAACGGAAGTGAACCTCATTTAAATGGGTTGCATAAATGACTAAATTAGAGAACGACATGTTTACAGTTGGGCGATCGAATAAAAATATCACTCACTGTTAATTTCCGAAAAACATGAACCACCAACCTCTCCACAAATAAGCTACAAATGCGTAGAACATTAGCCAGGTGATGACACTAATGAGTCTTAATGGTTCAGCTTTCATTTTCATAATTAAATACCATGCAGTTGGCTGTGGGAAATGCTAAAAACACTTTCCAACTTTCAATTTTTGACAGCAAATGATTCTAGTTTTCAAAAAAAAAAAAACAAAACAAGTAAAATATTCTTAAATGTCTACGCATAAAATGAGAATATTAGAGTAGGTTGGGCCAACTCGCTTAGCAAGTCCCACTTAAAACTGGTCAGCCCGGCTGGAAGTTAGTGACCTTCAGTGACTTCTTGTCGACCAAAATATGAAAAATGAAAGTTTGCTAAAGTTTAGTATTTCTAGATCTCAGCCTTTAAGTTATGCAATGCTGAATATGTGTAAACATACAAAATTAATGCCAATAAAATCTTCTAAGGGAACAAAGCTTTATACTAACCGTACAAATGAAAGTTATACTCCGAGTTGAAAGTCTTGGCTATTCAGCTGCTTAACCAGCTGCATTCATATTCAAATCGATGCGCATTCATAGCATTTCAAAGCTGGCGGTTAGTTTGGGCTCTATTGTTAATTTCTCGAACTCTCACTTTCATCGATGTGCGATGCGCCAGCATTGAACTCGCCTCTAACTAATATGATTAGTTGTTAATGTTGTTGCTTGTGGCAGGTTGAGTTGCACATTTTCCCGCAACAAGCTGTTAACGTGTTTAAAATATTTTGTTCAAAAGAAAAGCTCAAACCGTTGAAAAGGCCATGATTTTATTTTTTTTTTTCTGTTTTGATGATTTATGATAAACAAATTGGAATACATGCTGTCAAAATGCCAAGTGCATCCAGCGGAGGCAGACGACCCAATGGTCATCTATGAGTTAATCAAGATGCAGCAGACAAGCAGACGTCAATTGCATCACTCAACGCTCTTGTTGATTTCTTCTTCTTCTGACTATTGACACAAATTGAGGTATGCATATATTTATTTACCGAAATCTTAATACCCTGCCAAAGTTCGAAGAGTCTTCTATTATTGTCCGACTCCGAGTAACTTTATTCCTTGAGCTATACTATAAGTGAATTAAAAAATTATCTAAGCTATCAATATGCTTTCGAAATGGTCACGATAAGATTCTCAATGCATGCCAATATATAACTCGGAAATTTGGCAACTTTTAAAATGGAAATGCATCAGTTCTTAAAATATTCATCGGTTTAACACAGATATTGAAACATTCCTGCGTTCTATTAGCAGACTTCGCTTTTTATAATTTTTACAAATTTCACGTCTTTATCTTCTATTTACTTGGATAAGTATACATTGTCAACAAGCTGCATAGCAAAATGATTATGCTCTATAGTTGGCAAAACTGCAAAAATAATATGCAAAGTCATGAAGTGCTGCATCCTCAGCGTGTGCGAAGATGAGTTGCACTCGAGAAATTGGCGTAGGCAACAACAACAATAACAACAGCAACAACATTTTGAACAACCAAGAAACTAGCATCTGGTATTGGGCATTGGGCAGAATCGTGAGTGGCAATGCTCGTACAGTTATGCAAATGAATTGTTTATTGACAAGAGTGTCACTTGCTGCATGTTGCATAAACATTGCACAATAATTTTGACTAATTGCAAGACAAATTGGCAAAGCAAGAGAGGCACGGAAAATAAATAAGAAAAAGAACAGCACAAAATCAAGCTGGCCACTATTGGGTAGGCTGGTCAAGACCGGACGAACGGACAACGCGTTTGAACCGCTATTCAGTTGCAGGCTGCATTCTTATTTTTTTTTCGTAGTCAACAGCAGTGTTGCTTTGGTGGGCGTTGTGGACTACAAAATTTGTTGGCTACTTTTTTATTTGAATTATTGAACGTATCAATGCCCGCGGTTAGAGCCAACTGTGCGCAGCGCGCTGAGCTGCTTGCAAAATATTATAATCTTTATGCATAAATTCACACACCGACTGGGGCAAGTTCGCTGCTTGAGTCTTTTGTTTGCGCTCAACGGCTATAAATAGCCATGGACCATTGAATTTGGTGCACCAGAAACCCAATTTTCCATAATGCGCAAATAGCTCTAATGGAACGTTTAATTAGCCATAGATTACAGTTTCTTTCATTTAGCCAAAGATCTCTGAAAAGCCGGTAAAAAATTTGCCTGCATGTGGCGCAAAATCAAACATTACATGCTGTGAATGTAGGTGTGTTATAAAAATAGCTTCAAATATGCTTGTGAATGCCCAGCATCAAGTTAAATATAGCTAATGATTTTTATTGACCTACAAGTGTGACAAATGTGCAGAATTTACAAAATACTTTTCTTTTTTTTTTCTTATAATATTATTGCTTTCATTCTTATAATATTATTTATAACTATCTGGTAATATTCGCACCCATTTCAGTTTATTCACTACACATAAGTGTAATACAATTTTTAATAGAAACTCCCCATCCCCCTTCGCAGATCTTACATGGGTAAATAATTTTATCTGTGGCCATTGGCTACTGTTCTCTTGCTAGTATCTACAACTGGATTAAAGACCATTAATAAAATATGGATAACCTCTGGCAGCGCTTCCGCTTGCTGATGCACTTTTGCTGTCCTGATCTCTAAACTGACCTACTTGCTGGAGATATGCAGAACGAAATCTGTGGGCGGGCTGTGCCTGTAAATATGACAAACATCCGTTAATATGGTAGTGATCTTGCGCCATATAAGCAGGAGCACAAGGTGACAGAGCCCAGTCAGACTATGGAAATTTTCCTTTTTCCTTTTAACTGACCACGTTCAATTTTAGCCAAAAGAAGATTTGCAACCTCTAAAATGGTTGGGCGGCTTGGCCAGAAAGGCAAAAACAGGCACGAAATTCAAATGACAAACCAAATGGCAGCAACTTAACAGATCGGAACTGGTATGGAACGGGGATTAGAAGCTGGGGCTGGGACTGAGACTGGGGTTGCGGCTGCGGCTGCGACTCGTGGACATTTAGACACTGGGCGATCTCACCCAAATACGCGACAGCTCAATCAGTTGGCCATGACTGCGTGCTGGATCTAGAAGCATTTTGGCCAATTTGATTTATGGCCGGCGAGTTTTCTTCCTTGTTGCATTTTCATGTTGGAATTCATGCATAAACATAAAAGCAGCCGAAATTTTTCCAGCCATAGTCATTGAACAATAGAACAGCGACATTTGTTGGCCTGTCCCAAGTCGCAACGCTCCATTGTGTTTTATGGTACCCAGAACGTGAGGTTCAACTTGAGAAGATCTTCTCGCTCAGCGCACGGGCTGGTAAATATATTGTAATAAACATAGATACTTACTTATGTATGTCCTATCGATTCTTCAAGTTGTCACTCGCTGATTATCGTACAAGCCCTGGCAAACAAATCGAATTCATTTGGCGCAGTTCGTAATCTCTTCAACCCATGAAATTCTTGGCGATTCTTCGCCTTTCATTTTAACTTAAGATATTCTTTAGTACTTTGCAGTGCGTAGAACAGTTTTGAAATGCTCGTATTTTGCCAGACTATTGTGAAAGCTGCCACAGCAAAAGCGAAAAATTTTATTTATTGACAATGCGAATGTCTGGATGGGAGATTGGTGGGCTGAGGGACTGAAAGACTGACATTGGTTTAATTAGTTAAGGTTCTCGCATTGACCCAGAGAACTACATTTCTCCTACAATGGCCAGAAGTGTGGGGCAGACATTTAATAGCTCTTTAAGTGTGGGATCAGCTAAATGAGTAATTAAAGTGGAGGAGCCAACCAGGCCTGGAGTCGGGATGTCGGGATACTGCACAGTCCGTTAGTCAGTCAGTCAGTCAATCAGTCAGGAAACGGTTAACATGCCCAGGGACGAGACACGAGCAGCTCGCGTTTGTCTACTTGATAAATGGCCCTTTGTCATCGTCTTGGCCCCTTCTCGCAACCAGCTCCCAGGTGCGACTAATCGCCGCTACTTGGCCACAGATTCAGACTCGGACTTACATTCTGTCTTAGCCAGAGTCTTAGTTGGCTAAATAGTCTCACACCTCGACAAGGCGGCTGCTAATATTTTGGCCTTTTCGCTGCCAGCTGCCAGCAGCAGTCAACTCAATTAGGATGCTTGGAAATGATTCATTCTAATCTAAAGTCGAGTATCTGCAGTCATGAGCGGACCTCAACCCGTCGAAGTCTGGGTCTGAGCCAGAGTCTGGGCTTTAGTCCGATTTACCGTTGCGCCGTGCGGCGGCATTCCCCGCGGCGGCTTTTAACCGTTTGTTGTGTCTAGAATTTTGCATGGCCATTTCATTATTGATTTGTATCTGACTGCCTCGCAAATGTCTTTATTTAGTTGCCGTTTCGGACACGTAAGCCTCTTTAAAATTCGCCTACAAATTTATGACAATTTAAGCCCTGAGGCCAGGACTTTTCAGATGAACAGATATATGTATGCTCTATATGCAAAGTGAGAGCTGCCCCGCATGATTGTGTGTTTCATGGGCATTCGAGTGAATGACTAATTGATGAGTTCAATGAGAGACCTGTATGTGTGGCTGGGATGGCATCATTAAGTAGATCGAAGCTCGAATCACTTGGGTAGCATTGAGCGTTGAGCATTGAGAGTAAAAAGTGAAGTAGGTAAAGAAATCGAGGCAAATCTCTGCACTTTCATTGGATTAGCAGCCTATGCTAATGAGAGTTGAGAGACAGGTAAACTTGATGTGCTTTTTCAGCTGATAGGCTTACGAACAGCTTATCAGTTTGATCGATTGTTAATTGAGTTTTTATTGCGAATTAGTGCAAGCCATTGGAACCCGTCTCAGATGAACGCTTTAGCCAGGCAATTAATTTACTCATTAGACCATTTGTGGCGCAGTCATGAAACACAAACGGCATTCGGCCAAACAAGTCAAGAACGCGGCACATAGCCTTTATGTCCAATACTGGTGGTTCTGGGAAATGCTCAGGAACTTGTTGCATTAAGGCGACCCAGAATCCGCTGCAAAATTCCCAGGAGTTTGTTGTCTCGCTCAAGATTTGGTCATTCAAATAGTCAACTGTGAACACGCAAGTCTCATAACTCAATTAAAACTTGGGCTGACCATGACAAATATACATAAGATACATAACTGTAACTGCTACATCGGAGTCATTTTTCTCATCCTTACACCGGCTGTATGTCACCTGTTCGTTGTTGATCCGCCGCCAAATGCCAATAGACACTACCTGCTGCCCACTGTTCCGCTGCAAAGTATCAACGCGCAGCTAACTCAAATATAGTTGAACATTGCGCTAATGAACAAGTGGACAGTGGCACTGCGCCAGTTGGGCGAAGCGACAGGCAGCCGCATTTCGCACCACATACCCAACTAAGTCGCCGCCATATCCATGTCCATGTACATGTCCATATCTGTGCTCATGAGTGTGCAATTGATTGCGCGACAACATGTGTTAATTACGCTGTTAAATGGCGTTGATGCAACGTCGAACGGTAGCAACTCGGCTCGACTCGACTGGTTATCAAATGGAAATGCTTATGAAATAGTTGCGTAGAGTGTGTATGCTCTGGCCCATTGGAAGGAATAACCGACGTTAAACATGTGTAAGCTGACTAGACGGATTGTACCCCTTACAAAACTGCTCTGTTGTGAGACCTAAGAACTTCAAAAAGTGCGCTCTCATTCTAGGTAAGAATTATGTAATAGCTATAAGGCAGATGAATCTAAGGTTATCAGGTCAATGACCAAGCTAATAACTTTAACCCATACATAAAACCAATATTAATTTCTGATTATAAAAATCAGAAGGCAGGTATATCTAGTAAACAATCGGGGGACTGAAAATGTTAGATAAAGATATGTAAGGTTTGGAAATAATAATAAAAAAGTTTAATAAACTGTACCTAAAACTATGTAAAATATTTTTGAAACGCCAAAATACTGACTAAAATTAAACTACTTATTATTTTCTTGGGTTTAATAACACATTTAAAGCTAAGGAGCACATATATTGTATCACTTTTAAGCTTATCAGCTGTGAGTGAGCTCTGAGAATAGCAGTAAGAATATCACATCTAGGCTTCTTTTAAAGCTATATATTACTCTAAAAATTTGAAGACGTTAAAACCCCCACTGAGAACCCTACTAAAAATGTCATTTCAATTTGGAACATCGGCTCTAACCTTGACAACAAAAAAAGGTAAAGTAGCATTGCTCAAAGAGTCCAATCCAAAAAAAGATGGCAATTCACATTGCTTTTGGCACACAAAAGAGAAACTTGAACATTTTGTTGTTTATTTGGCAGAGCCACCAAAAGCGAAAAGAAAGCCCCAACAACAAATTAGTTACAATTTCTGGCTTAGACTTTGCTTTAGTTCTACACTACTTTAATTTCGCACCGTGTACCCTCCTACATTTCCAGTGACAACAGAAAATTTGAAAATAATTGTGTTATTGAGAGAAAAATCGTGTCGCACATCACACACATGTCTTATGGTTTTTACGAAATGCGCTGCGTCATCAGCGCCTGGAATGAGTTCCAAACGCGATTCCGCGGCGAGCTCTCAATGAATATCAAACTGAAATCAAATCAAACACAAGCCAACCGAAAGTAAAAGATCCATTAGTTCGAACAAAAGAATTTTAATTGCGATACAGTGAAAACTGCGTCACAAGACGCGGACTATTCTAAACGGCTATTGAGTTGATCTCTTGATGGATATGATACGATGTGCTACAGTTTCGTGAATTGGCTCATTTCGGATGCGCTGATAACTTTCATTTTATTCACTTTCGTTCACACCTTGTTGTTTTTGGCACTAGCAAAAATCTTATTTATTACCGTAAAGCAGCTTCATTATTCATGGCGTGTAGCATAGTTTGGGAGCTGACAATCTGATGAGATCAAAGAAGATGTGTTGCACACATGCCTGCTACGCAACGCTTTGCGTGACTGTTTTTTTTTCTCCTTAGGTACTTATGGGTTCCCAAAAAAAATGCTAGTCAACATTCTCATTTTCATGTACACAGCTGACATTTGTCCGTTTTGGGTATATTTCAATTGTGCTCTCAGCATTCTATTCAAATTGAATTTCCGGTGTTGTTCTGTTAACATGTGTAAAACATTTTCACTTTTGCTTTATTGCTGACCACTTGAGCTCCTAACGAGGGACCCTACAATGATGCTTCAGAACCTTACAGTTGCAGCGGAGAATTGTGTTTGCATTTGACAGCTGTCAAGTTGTATTGTAATGTAATTTACATATACATTATACTTTCATTAACATAAGCACAAACATACATATTTGATGCTTTTTGGGTACGTGAGAGAATTCGTGAAGATATACAGCTTCAAATTTCGAGTAATTGTTAGGTAGTTGTGCTGCAACTCATAACAATAAATGAGCTAACTATCGGAAATCAGCGCTACCAAGCAGCTTATCATGCGAAGAGTTCGGGCATAAATAAGACACTAACAGAACCCGTGAATCCATTGAGCTGCCCAGCAATCACCTGAAATAAATAATTCGGTATCCTGGATAAAGCAACCAGATTCACCCAAAATTCACTTTTGGTGCAGCTAACCCTTTAAGAAACATATTCACCAGTAGAATCTTATTATCTGAGAGATATGTGATTCGTGACATTAAATTCTCGGGAGTTGCTCGGAACTCTTTTATTATTAAAAGATCCAGCTCTGTATTGCCTCGTTCAAAGTGGAGCCATTGCCATTTTGATTAGCTGATCAATAAAACAACTCAAAATACTGCCTACAATTACATTTTTTAACAACTATTCATTTGGATACGATCATCTATTCAAATTGGCTTTTATTATTTAAGTGGCCACTTATTATCCAAAAGGCGCCAAAATGATTCAGCGATTCTGTTCGTCAAGTTGTGCGTGCAGAGATTTGATTAATGCCAGAAATATTCAAAGCCATTAAAAGAAATTAAACCATCATTCAATTGAAGCTCAAAACTCAATTTCCAAAATTGACTCAAATTAAGTGCTTGAAAAGTGTTAACAATAAACGCGTTTAAAATACTTTTGCCAGTTGCACAACAATTTTTAGTTGCCTTACATAACTGCGAGTCAAAAAACAAGAGTAATTTTTTTATTTAACAATAATAAATTTAATGCCCAACAAAAGGAAAAACAAAAACAATATGCAAGCGAAACATATTTTCTACAACATGAGCTTAGTTTCATTGCTGTACGAGATGGTTGGACAGACGGACGTATTTAAGCCAAATTGCGTGTAGAGGCCAACGGCTGTCTTTAATCTTTTATGACAGAGCGACATGGCTAACCGAGTCGGGCTAATTGCAGCTGCCATTTCGTTTAGTTTTGTTTTTAGCGATGGCCGCAGCGCTTTGAGAAGAAAGTGCACAATTTCGAGCAAAGCAAATAATGTCAGCCAATGACCATATACACAAGTGCCCAAACCCTCTGTACATATGTGTAAACAGTTCATAGTTGTACTTTATATTCGAACCCTTTTAGCATGGTCTCTGCATTTGGCCGCGTGCCATGACGCGCCGGCGCTTAATAATCGTAAATATATTTTGTTATTTGTTTACTTTCTTTTGACTGACGTGAGAAGTGGCCCAGACTATGATGGCTCTTTAATAGTTTCACAGATATCCAACAGTTACAGGGACAAAGGCAACAGCATTCGTTCCAGCGTGAAATTTATTTAATTATTGACAAAACAACGAGTTTGTTGAGTTTTGTTACTGATAAAATATATAGATTTCAATGTGAAAGTTTAATGACAGGCCTACAAAATTGCCACGCAGACACACAAGTCTATACACACCACGCGAGATTATGATTATCGCCGTGATGTCTGGTCAACGCAGCATCTTAAATGCAGCATCTAATCCAGATGCAGCTGCGAGCTGCCAACTTGTTAGCTCTTAATATTCTGGCTTTTTGTGGGGTACATGCAGTTTTTAAATTCGAAATTTACATAACTTTCACACAATTTGAGCCTAACTAAAGGATTTCAATTATGAATCTTACAACTGCTCAAATATTTATTGAACATTTTTGGAGCTCCGTACAGCTTTCATTGCAAGTTTCAGTGCAGTGTTGTAAAATTCAATTAGTTTTGTAAGACTACATACAACATTTGTAGTTAACACAATATTTTAAATACATCTTTGGGCTGCAGCGGACTCTTCCCAATTTTAATTCTGTTATCAATTCCCTATTCGCTCGAACAGTTTAATAGTTTTAGTGCTGGGTTTTACAGCACTGCGTCCTCAAAACGCAACTCTGCAACTGCCTAATCGTAGCCAACACTTAAAAGAAATCTGTCAAATTTATTGACAGTTTCGAAGAACAAGTGAGACGGAACAAAATAATTCCCAACAACCTTCGGGGTGTTTGGTCTTCACGGCTGCGGGGTATCATATAGTCGATCACGGTCAATTTTAGCTACTATAGCTTCATACTTGCTTTTTAATTGAAAAATGTTAGCGGCTCTTGGCCACTTTGCACATAACTGACAAAACACCGCGGGTCTGGTGCGGGTCTGGGTCTGGGTGTTGTTACTCTGCTGTAGCTCCTGCTTCTAATCTTAATCGCTGCTAATCACAGGCGATCAATTTTTTTTCTAGTTTTCTTCTTTTTTTCCTTACCAATCCATGTCGAGGCGATGTGTTTGTAATTTGAAAAACGATAGAACAGTGCCTTCTGCTCCATTTCGAGGTGAGAAGCATTCAATTGGGAGGCTGCTGCTGTTGCATGTTGCAGTTGCAGTTGCTAACACGTCTGGGGCGAGGCACCTTGCAGATGTTGGCTGGCTGCTGTGTTTTGATTGCAGCCAGTTGATTTGATGCATGCGAGGCAAAAACTGACCTTGACTATGACTGCCATTGACTTTGTATGGCTGCGATGGCATGTAATGCCACTGTCTTTCATTTAACCATGCCCAGAAGCCACACACGACACGCCAAATTCTGACATTTGCATGGCACGCAGACCGATCTAGCGCTTTGCCAATCGGATTTGCTACACTTCTCTACGGCTTTTTGATTTATGTGCCACAAGTGTGACTGCCGTTAGCCGGGGCGTTGCACTGTAGCACTGTTGCAGCGGCTGTTGTTGCACCGCCCAGATTATGCAATATTGATTGCACAATAATTGGCGAAAGGGTGCAATCGCATACCCCTACAAGGTGTCGACTCACTAACGAGCTGTGAGCCAAATATCGGCAAACAAATGCTGCCATAAACTTCATACGAATCGCTAGCGATTATGCACAACTACTCGATACTTGTACAACTTCCGCCATTGTGTATAGGCATCCACTAACAAAAAAAAAATAAAAACCAAAAATCGGACCGCAATGCAACTCTAACTGTGTCTCTGGACTCTGTCTCTTCCTGTTGCACTTTAATATGATAACAAATTATGGCCAGAAAAACTGCACTAGAGTGGAGTGTGCGGCGCTTTTAATACTCATGTAGTCGCTTGTGTCCAGTTGGTTGCAGTTGGTCCCAAGTCAGCCACATATGGGGAGAGCCAACAAGCTGCATGGCTTTTATGATTATCATGATATACGAGTGCCCATTGTTTTCGGGAGCAGGCTACTAAGAAAGACTCACCAAAAATGGCCAAGTCAAACTGCTGTGCTGTGTAAAATTTAAATGAGCAGCAGCAACAGTTTCACACAACTTGGCAGCCAACAATTTGTTGCCTGCCAGATGCGGCTCAGTTCTTCGCCAATATAAGCCCAACAGACAGACCAATGCATTCTACTGGGCTTATCAGACCACATTAGGTGAGAATTGTGTCACCTAATTAGCGTAAATGAATCAAAAAGGCAGCAGCAGGCTGGCACTTTGCCAGCCATACCGCCTAATCCACCAATCTCAGGTGGCGAAAACGTGACGATCCGTTCACAAAACTGAACCACAAATGTTGCAAGTTGCCTCTTTTTGGGCTAATTTCGTGCGTCACTTGAGTTGCATAGAAAATTGTGGCAAAGCAGCTAAGTAAACGTGATTGGAGCCAAATTTAAGTTGACAGTCAATGTTCGGACTTGAATCGCGCTCTTGAATGCTCAACAGCTTGAGTTTTTTATTTTCTATCAAAAAGAAACCCACGTCTCCCCAACTGTTCTTACACTTACCATTTCCAGAATTCGCATATGATTTATGGACTAATTTTACAAAAAACATTCTCAACTCTTACGCAATGTGAAAAATTGCTCGGAAATGGTGACTATTTTAATATGTACGAAAACTTACTAACTATTCGGCCATAGATCTTCGTTAAGGGTCAACAAAAGCAAGCAAAAAACGGGCAAAACAAAAACAACTAAGACCCTACAACTTATCTGACCATACAAAAAAAACAACTTCTGTTAGTGGCATGTCGATGTCAAAATACCCTTCCAAACAACATATAGGGTATTTTGATTAAAATATTAAAATAATATAGTTGGTTTTTAATGAAACCCTTTAAAATAATATACAACTTTATCAGTTTATATTTTATGCGATGAAAATTATTTACCTGCGGGATCACATAGTTGTGGGGCTCGCAGCAGTGTATAAGAAGTGCAGAAAGTATTGTATTTTTTTGTTTTTCTCGGATTTTCTTTATAAGTTTCATAGTACCTATTATTGTCTATTACTATTATCATTTCTGTGTTAAGCTATACGACGGTTGCCGCGCACATGCCACACTATACTTAGCTACACGTGCGGTGCTCTGTAAAGATGATGATTCTCTAGCTGATCATGATGATCATGGTCAGTGATGGACTGCGTTGGACCACTGGCATTTGTCGCAGTATTGAGCACAAAAGTTCTTGTCATTGGCAAAACGACTTTCACCGGGCTTAGAATGATGCGCAGTGACATCTTTAGGCCGCAAAAATTTCTTTTATGAGTATTTATGGTTTGTGCAGCTTAAAGATGTACGCTAGATAGGCAAAAGGGCAGCGAAAGAATTTCTAATTTAAGGCTGTTAAGATTGAGTGGCCCATCCGCAAGCCTGAGGCTAAGAACCAGGCTATATGTTCAGCTTAAGCATTCCATAATTAGACAATTAAGCGGCCCTGCCCCAACGGGGCTGGCAGTTAACGAAATTGCATCATTTATCTGGATAAAATTTCACTCGAAAAACGGGCCAACTTGTATTTCCGGGTCACACGCACATTTAGCCAGAAAAAGGCACCGCATTGACCAAATACTTACCCCCTCCCCACTCCCCACACACACACACATACAAACTCACAAACAACCAATATGTACGTATTCAATTTCATGTTGGCCACGACAATAAAATTTTGCAGCGCTGCCCAGGGCAAGATATGCAGCAACACTTAAAGGGCCGCGCCGGCCCGGAGGACACAAACAAATTACATACAATAATCAGCTTTAATTAACGCAACGTTTTATCTCTGGAGCGAAGACCCGAAAGGGTTTAGCTTTAGCATAACTTCGTCTTCATTTTTTCTTCTTGCCTTCAACTCTTGGCCCAGAGGGGGCGTTGAACTTATTTGGCAAAAGGCGTTGCTATTGCCACAGCATTCAAATGGAATCTCCACACTTCAGACAATTTATGAGCGGCCCAAAGATTCCGATCTTCAATTATGAATACAACAACAACGACAACAATAAATGCTGCCGGCCCTTTATGGATAAAAGCCATCACAGACAAAGTATGTGCTAAATGCTTACACAATTATAAATGCTCTCAATTATTATTAGATGCTTTGATCGGAACACAATGCACATTGTTTATAAGTATGTGAAGTACATATAGCAAATATTTGATATGGTATAGTCAGAGCAGAGACTATGGCAACACGATTTCATGCCTCTCAAACAAGTGCTATCGGCAACAATTGTTAATCAAGCCTCAATGATCTTTCACAAAATTTTAACAAAGCTCTATCATCATATATGCTTTGATAAATGCCGCCCAAAAAGAATATTTCCAATTATTGCAAGCTCTGTTGTGAACTTGAAATGTTGAAGAAAATCAAAATATGCTTAAAGCTCTTCAACGAAATTCTAAGGTACTAGAAGTACATAGGCTTAAAAGATTTCGCACTGCAGTTGATTTAGTTTACAATTTAAGCAAACGTGAGCGTGTTAAAGAACCCACAAATGCTGGTTTACATACACGGCCATGACACTTAAGCAAAAGGCTCTCAGGGTTCGCGGTGCACATTTAAAATTCAATGCTGGCACACAATGCAAAGCAGAAATAAAATTTTCTCAGCTCATATTTCACCCAGGCTGGGCATAATATTACGCCCAATTTGGCGCTGGCAACGGTGCTGGACCTGGAACACGTCTTGGGCTGGGGCCCCTTGTTAACAACAGGCAGTTACAATGGGACAACGTTAGCTGTTTTTGTTTGTTATACCCTACAATGAAACCTAAGCGGGTATTGTCAACTAAATTGATTGCATATAACGGTAAACAGCAGGCTAGACACACAATCAATTAAATTTGTACAGCAACTTGGCAATTGGGTATTGGCTTGTTTCTAGTATTGGTGGATAATTGTTTGTTAAGAAATAATTATTAACAAGCTTTCGATACTGAGTACCTTTTATTTTAGTACTCTCGATATATATATATATATTTATAAGAAATATTTTAGTAAAATCAATCGATACTATAGAAGATATATTCTTTCCTTTCCCACTTAAATATCTAGCTTGGCCCATTCGCTAGCCTGAGGCTAAGAACCAGGCTATATGTTCAGCTTAAGCATTTCATAATTAGACAATTAAGCGGCCCTGCCCCAACGGGGCTGGCAGTTAACGAAATTGCATCATTTATCTGAATAAAATTTCACTCGAAAAATGGGCCAATTCAAAAGCTTTCTCCCCAGAAAAACAGGGTACAAGAATATATAAATATTTTAAGCCATAGCTACTAATCAATAGCTGTAGTTAGATTTACTAAATTGTACAGGGTATCGAATGTTCGGTTCCACAAGCTCTGTTGGCTGTCTTATTTTGTATGTTTTTGGCAACTTAATCAGCAGGCAAAGGTAAACGTTAACGGATGCTTTAGAATTCACAGAGTCAGCGAGAAGCGAAGGCATGGAAACACGACGAAGCTCAAAGCTTGCGGTCCACGACCCAACCATAGCCAGCTAGGCAGGCAGCCAGTCGGGCTGGCAGGCAGTCAGAGAGGGAGGAAGCCAACAATTCACATCTTGCAGCCAAAGAATTATTGGTAGCTTCTCTTTTTTTTTGGTTTTTTTTTGGCCTGAACCTTAATTGCACAAAGCAAAAGCAGACATATGCGACGTAATTAAAAGTATTTTTCGCTCATTAATTTACAAAGCGAGCAAGAAAAAACAAATGACTTAGGCAACAAACTGACACAAAATCAGCGCATTTATTGGCCATGCAATTTGCAGCTGCTAACGAAAGCGTCGCAATTTTCATTTTCACCCCGAAAGGAAAGTGAACAGCGATTCTTTTTTGGAAATAACAAACAGCCAAATAATGCACCTGCCGTTGGCGAATCGGTTGTCAAATCTTTGAAGCTCATCAACAAAATCGCCGCTGCTTAAAGCAGCTGCCTTTTGTCATTGTCGCAGACATTTCTTGTTGTTATTGTTGTTGTTTTGACGGTGAAATGCAAATTGCCTTTCTCAAATACTTTAACAAAATACTAACTAAATACTTGTAAGTAAATATTTTCGGACACATTTGATGCTTTGCATTTCCGCTATCATCAAATGATGAAGTGCGAATACTTAAATAACATTTGCACTTCCTTGCGCGACACATTCATGTCCATTGTCATAGCTATTCCCATTTTTATTTCCATTTCATTCAGCAATTCTCGCCTTAACTGCTGCTGCTTTCTCCAGATCGTGATGATCATCTGTGCTATACCCAAGTAGACGAGCCCATCAGTATGCGGGGGCCATTGTCGCAGTCATTCATTGAAAGCGAAAGGTCGCCGTGTGATGGCAGCAGCAGGCGCAGGCGCAGTCGCAGCTTCGGCGCAGCAAGAGATCTCTCATCAAATTCAAATTGATTCATTTTGAGTTTATGATGGCCTTTTCTTGATTTGATGCTTTTGATGTTTGTTTACATTTAAAATAGACGAGTTCATTGCTTTAAGCTTTTAATCGTTGAATTTATGAGCTGAATATGCAAATGTTTTAATTGAATTGTTCGATAAAATGTTATCCCACACAATTGGACTTTCGTTTTCACACAGGAATCAATGTATATCAACTTTCTTCAGCATAGGCTTCTCGCTGAGTACCCATAAAGAATATATTGTGAATAAATTTAAGTGTATGCATTTCGGCCGTTACCTTTCTCTAACAAAGCAACTGACTTCGTTTTGGGCTCCTAATTCAGTTAAACTGTGTACTACTGCCGGACAGTATTTCTCTATGCAGTTTTGTAACTTTGTGGAGCATAAAACGCACGACAACCAAATCCGCCTTTGGCTGACCACAACTTTGTGAAGGCCCAATAGAACGTGTGCAAAAACACAAAGAACACAGAAAATATGGAAAATGTGTAACGAAAAAAAAAATGCATAATTATAATTTTCATGTACCAATAACTCAGCTAAGTGTACGGTGTCTAACTTGAGAAATTGATTTTCTTTACGAACTTCTAGATTCCCAAGCCGACCATGCACTGGTCTCCATTTAATTAATGATTTTGAACGTCGTGTGCCCGTTTTGAACTTTTCTAAAGTGGATTTTGTAATCACTTGATGGGCTCTAAAATTATGAATGAAATCAGGCATACGGAAAAAGAAAGAGTACTCCCAGCAACACACACGCGCCGCGAAGAGAGAGTGGGAGAGCGCGCACGCGAGCGCAAAAGAATGAAGCAAACAGCTTTGTCTGACTGCGCCGAGTGAAAAGCTGCACAAAGTCAAAAGCCAATGGTGACTTTTCCACACTCAAAAGCAAACGCAAACTCAAACACGAAAGCAAACACAAAATGCAGCGCACACTCAAAGCGTTTGAGCGGTTTGCTTGTCCGCGCGCTCATTTCTTTGGCTTTCTTTGTTTGGTTTGCTTTGTGGCTTTCTTTCGCTGCGGCCAAAAGCAACGCTCGTCGCTCAGCCCCAGCTCACAACCATTGCCATTGTCAAGGCGAGCGCACGGCCAGCCGGAGCAACTCTCAACAGCAGCAGCAACACCAGCAGCAGCAGCATCAACTGCATCAAAGCCTTCAAACTTATATAACGACCGATTAGCCCGACGTTTACTTTAGTTATTCGGTCAACTCTCGACGGTCAAGTTCGCAACGCGACTCGACTACTTCGCAAAAAAAAAAAAACAAACAAAAAGAAATTTTAATAATACGCACTAAATATATGCATACCCATATTTGCCAGGAAGCGTGTCTTAACTTTCAAGTGCAACTGTAACAACAACTAATCCTACCTAGAGTGCAAAGTGAACGAAACTGTGCAAAGAATTTAAAAAGAAAACAGTGCAACATTTTAAAAAAGAAATTAAAACTCCGATTTTTTTTACAAATATCTCAAGGATATTTGGCGCTGGTGACTTTTGACAACATTGCAAGAATTCTTGTAAATATCAAGTGAGTGTCTAGAAATATTCGTTTAAAATTATAATTGAAAACCACAATTATTATCCTTTAAAATGAAATTAGGATTTTTGAAATTTTTATGAAATTGGGTTCAAGTACTTTTTGTGTCCAAAATAAATCACTATTCATAGACCATCTTCGAACCTTCTGTCAAGTTGAAAATCAAATACCTTAATCTAATCTAAATCAATACGATTTAAAGGAATATATTCTTTTACTTAAATAGTAAAATTCAATTATACTGTGCATTGTTAGGAATCTATAGATTTCAAACAAAGCATTAAGAACTGAAACTGAATTACTTATGAAGCTTTTCATCGGGTAATTTGCTATAAATTAGGAGTATACATATATTTTTTTTTCAACTATAATTTGAAGTGTTTGAGTATTGTTATATATTGGTATATCATATTTTAAATTTAATGGTCTTAGGATAGAAATATGTAAAATTTTATATTCTATAGGATGCCTTTTGGTGGAACCGTCTCAACTAAGCCATGTGGGATAAGATTGAAAAATGGGTTTTAATGCCTTTTTTCTTTTCATAAAAAAATAGGAGCAATCCTTTTTTTTTGTATTCGTATTCCATTAATAAAAAAAATGATGTAAATTATATTAGAACAGTAACAGTTTTTTCAAGGTTTTTTCAAAGATTCAAACAATTTTTTTTAAAGAGATGGAGTTGGCCTTGTGTAAAGTTAATGCACTTGTGGCAGCTGCATTTAAATGCCAATTATCAGCTCATCTTGGAGCACCCTTTGGAGATTTGTATAATGCATATAGATAATCTTGAATTTCTCAGGGCCCCATAATTAATGTAACACAACTTGAGGGCAATTAAAATAATCAAGACCTGTGCACTTTTGATATGGTGTGAAATCCGCAATGAAACGTGTCAAAATGCTAGACTCTTGTCTCTGAGCAAGAGATGGGCAAAGACCACCAGCCGAAATGATGCATTGAATGTCAGATTGAAGCAGCTACTGTCTTAGCTAGGGTTCCATTACCATTACCATTACCCAGTGCCTGCCACTGTCATGAAGATGCCACCGCAACAACAACCTGCGTTGGTATTTAAATTTGCTCACATAATTGCACTGGCCATGACTGGGCTGAGCCGCAATCGCAGTTGCTGCCGGAGTTGGAGTTGCACTTGGAGTTTTAGCTGGAGCCGCATCATCGTCATGATGACATGACAGTTACAACACAAAACCGATGGGTAATCTTATCTGCCGGGTGGGTTGGCTGTTGGCTGGGTTCCTTGGTTAGCCGGCCGGCTGGCTGGTTGCCTGCCTGGCAGCTATTAATTTACGCAGCCTGCCAGTCGCTGTTGATTAGACGAAGCGTGCGCTTTAATTGCCGCCAAATGGGCAAATCTGCAACACGCTCTTTGCTGGGCTCTGGCTTGCAATTTGTCATGTGCATTTAATATTTGCCCAGCTCACAAAGGCCCCACTGTACACAGGCACAGTGAAAACAATTTGCGTTTGTTTGTCCAGCTTGTTTGTTGCAGTTAGCGTTGATTAGCGTGCAGAGAGGCTCAATCGCAGTGCAGGTTTCATTGCAATTACAGCAATAGCAACAGTTGCAACAACGGCAGCAACAGTTGCAGCTGCGGTTTCTTGCGGTGGGCAGTGCCACGCCTCTTGGGCAGCATTTAACGCAGCAGCTGTCAGTCAGCAAAACAATTTCAAATGTCCAAACATACGCACACACACACACACATTAGATTGGACCCACCGCATTTAGGCGTTCTGCTGTGAAATTGAATGAATTGACATTTGGCACAAGTCTTCCTTTTACTACTACCAAACCAGCTGGTAGCCGGAGTTGTCTTCTTTTTTTACTAAAACCGCTTTTCAATAATAATTCTGACATTCTGTAATTTACTTTTGCGGCTGCTGCTGTCGCCAACTAACTAATAATGCTCATAATGACAATCGAGCGGCTAATCAAGTTGTCGTCAAAGAAATCGGCATCGATTCTGAGTAAGAGCCGCAAAATAGTGAAGCGTACGGTGTGCGGCAATTGTCATGATTGATCAAATTATGTTGCAAAAACCGCTTCCGTTTCAGTTTATTAAAGAAAATTGATTGAGTTGCCGGCATAGTAGAAAAAGAATTAACCAATCTCTACTCGAATATGGCCTTTGGGCAAACTTTTCACCACTATTTTTTATTTTATTTATTTCTTTTGCAGTTCTTAAGATCTCGTTTTTTTACCGTTTGCCTCGTTTGCCATGCGCCAAATTTCCGTTTCATTCATTTAAATAGTTGTTTAACTTTTGGGTCAGTTGGTACAACGGTCGTTGCTTGCTTTGGCAATTAGCAATGTCTGTCAACAATAGATGTCTGGGGCCACCAAACCTAACTGTCCAGATCCGAGAGAATCTTTTGAATTTTTGTCGCCAAATGGGTTAATGCTAATTTCGCCCATAACCCAGGGCCAGATTTTCCTTTTAACAGTAGCTAACTTATGCCTAAGTAGCCGATAGTGGGAACCGTTTGATGGAAGGAAACTGACTGACAACAAGAAATTGCAGTTCATTTATATGCAAAAATCGAAAACTGAAACTTTCGTTTTATACAGGAAGACAGCATTTAGACCCTGAACAGAGGTCTGCGATGCAAGTGAAAGCCAGGCAGAACACAAAAGCCAAATATGTAACTATGTATAAACTTCAAATAGTTCGATAACAGCGAGAATAGTTAAGAAACCTTTAACATAACAAACTTGTAATTCCCAAAGGGCTTTAGCGCGTTGACAGATTTGATTAGGTTCGACTAACTGTGTATGAATCATAAGTCAAATATGCAAAATGCATGCCCCCCAATGAGGTCATGCGGGTTCGTTGCCGCCGCTTAAGGCAAATCAGATGGTCCGGCCGTGAAACCAACCCACATTTCAGCTGTCACTCAAGACACGGAACAGGCAGGCAGGAGTTAAAGCTGAGAAGCTGAGAGTGAGGCTGAGACTGAGACTGAGACCGATACTGAGACTAAGACTGAGACTAAGACTGAGACTAAGACTGAGGCTAACTGCTTGTTTGCCACTTGATTGGTTGGCTTCGCTTTCATTGCCAAATGTCTGGGAGCTGCAGCTTCACTTGCTCGACTTGACATGCAGTTTGGCTAATTCATCCAGAAGTGCTGCCCGAAATAATTTGCGGCTGTGTGAAAGTATTTTTTGTTTGTTTGTAGCAGTATTTTGCTTTAGCTTTCGTTTTGCCATTGCTTTATAGTATAGTATTTTAATTGAATATTAATTGAAAAATAAAAGTTTTGCCACATGCAGCAGCAGCATCTGCACAGCTGGCGGCCAAATACACATACCAAATATCTAAGTTCATATCTGGATGCTGTTTTCAAGAGTTTCACTTTTCAAATATCAATGAACTTTTGCCAGCTGAACCTATCCCCGGGCAGGCACACACAATGGCAGGAGTTGAAGTTGTGCCGCCTCCAAACGCCCAACTTAGCGGCAATGACACAAAACTCTACAGCAAACGGCATCACGACAATTTTTGGGCAGAAGCTGCTGCCGCCAACAGAAATTACAAAGAAATAATCGTCGAAGAATTTGACTTTCGCTTGTTGGTGTCTACAGCTTGGCCATAAATAAAAAGGCCCCCCTAAAAGATTTGTGATTGTCGCCGATTAAATGCGCGAAAAATTGCCAACGAAATGCACACAAGAAAAAGAAATAAACGCTTTGGGTGCAACTCACAATTGCCACGACGCGGCATATGCAATGGGAAATGGGGAAGGAGAAGCATGGATTAATGGTAATAATGATGCCTAGTCGTTTGTATTTATTTAAACTTTGACTTTTGGCAGCTGTGGCTGTGCATACGGTCGCATATATCGCATCAAAATGCCAATAAAAAAGTAAAAGTCCAGTCAATATCGAACAAGACTTGTTTAGGCTTGGAAAAATGTTAATCCTCTAAGAGCTAAGTTTAAATATCAGATACTGTGTAAACAGAAGATGGAAGTGAGACTGATGAGAACTAAATAATATACAAATTTTATATATAATGCATTAAATACGTACGATCGGATTTCAAAATCTAATGTAAGTTAAATACCAACATCTTTAGAGCCAATTTAGTTACAGATACCTATGTTTTTTGCTATTGCCAGTTTTATGAATCGGAATTAAATCTGTTTCTCAGGCATATCTGATGCCCCGAATTGCTACCCTTGAACGCCTAGGAATATTATTTATCTTTATACAAATTTTTTAACTCTTATATTCAATACTGGTAGCACCTATTTATATTTAACCTCTGACTCATAGTTTTTTTGAAGGGGGAAACACCACTCCAAAAAGGTTTCACCTCTTTCGATGGCATTCAATTTCGCTTTCATAAAACTGACTCTTCTTATATTTTTTGCGCTTCTTGTTAAATTGACAATAATCCAATAAAAGTTAAATGCGCCAGAGTCGTGACAAAAATTCGATGCCGCGGCGTGAAAGCGCCAGCTAACCACTGTGAGTCCAAGTCAAAGTTTTAGTGTCCCGCTTCCCTCCCTCGTGATATCGCATTTAGGCGCTGTTAACATTTTGACATCGACGCGTTCCATTATAAACTTCTCCCAGCTGACCCCCGTGAGCACATTAATAAGCTCAATTTTTTTTAGACGCAGTGTTTAATGCGCTGTTCAGCTGAGCCATTAGTTGGAGCTCTTCTTCTCCTTTCTGAATGCCGCTTGGAATTCAGTTGGCGTTGCCGCTTCTGTTGCTGCTGCTGCTGCCAGGTGCTCGTTGCCGGGGCTGCTGCTGGCAACGTGCCTGCCGCTTGAGACTTCTATTTGTATTGTGGTCTGTTTTGCGGTACCCATGCATGTTGGCACTTGACCGCCTTACGGCTTTGGCTTTGACTTTGGCTTCGAGCCACACAACGCACAAGTATTTCTTATTTTTTTCTCTGTGCCTGTGCCTCATTCTACGCCCATTCAATGGCATTTTTTAAGTAGTCTTCTACTATTTTTTTTTTTTTTTGACCCTAATAGAAAGTGTTACAGTTCAATGTCTGTTGCTTCCGTTGCTGCAAGTATTCAGTTGATTTAAACAAGTAGATGGCTCTTGTTAAGCATGCCTGACTAAAAGACAATCTGTAGCCCGATCTGAATACCCTAAAAACACACACACACTTAAGCACTTTTCCTCTTTTAGTATTGAGAGATCAGATGCAAGCATATGCATTCCCACAAAGCTTTTTCACTAGCAACTTAAATCGAGTTATATAGAGCGAAATTGATAGTTTTCATGATGAGGATACTTAAAGGACCATTATCTCCTTAGCCCATTTTTCATTGATTTTCATTATAGAGTATATAACTATTCTTAGCACCAAGCTGTGACTTTGATGTGTCTATCAGAAAAGCAAAAGTGCAAATCTTGTTGAAAACAGCTAGTTAGAATGCCGGCACTCAATTTGGGCAATTTGCATTTGGTAACAAAAAAGAAAGTTGCTTAAAATAAACTGAAAAACCCAACCAAAAACAAAAACAAAAAAAAAACATTAAGAAAACACAAATATCATGGAAGACATTTCGAATTGCTAGCGGCGCGTGCGTTGCATCTTTAATTGTACATATTTTAAGTTATTTAGCTCGATTGAGCTGAGAGAGCTGGCCAAGTGAAACTGGTCAAGTGTAGAAGTCATTGCGCAGAGTCCTCGCGATTTTAAGCAGCAAATGTGTTAAAATTGGCAGCCTTTTTAGGCAAGTGGCAGCCGCTGTTGCTGCTGCTGTTGCAGCTTGCTGCTGGCCATATTTAATTTCGTTATTTATAAGCAAATTTGCTGCGCTGAGTTATGCCCCGACCAAGGCCTAGCGACACCGTCGACTAGGTCAACTTTCGCTAGCATGGAATGCGAAATGCAACAACAGCAGCAGCAATAACAGCAACAGCAGCAACAACATGATACTACAACTGCAACAGCAACATTTGCAACAACAGCGACATTGCCAGCCAATAATAAAGCAAAAGAAGTGCTCTGGCTGACTGACATTGTCTGACTTGGCTGACTTGGCTGACTTTGGCTTGACTTGGCTGTGATGCTGCCACAGGGAGCTAATAATACGCCAGTCGGGCCTTTTTTGTCCGGCACGAAGTCAAAAAGCGGGTTTGCTTGGATTTCTTTGCCTGCTTCGTTTAAATAGTTGCAAATAAATTGTGTGGGTAGCGACGAGAGATGTACAACAGCAACTGCAACAGCAACAGCATCAGCAACAGCAGCAAGTAAATTACTTCAATGTCACCTGCTGATGATTCAAAGTTGAGATAAGCGATCCAAAAGAAAGAACCTCGTCGTCGTCTTCGTCTTCGTCGACGACGTTGTCTTTGGCTCTGTAGTTGGCGTCATGACGGATATTTTCAGCATTGCAATTGCCTTAAGTTTTCTCTTATAATGAAATTATCGCTGCATCTCATTGTTTGACTGTTGTTGTTCTTGTTGTTGTTGCTCATGCTGTTGCTCTTGCTCTAGCTGTTGCTGTGGCGTTGCGCTATCTGAGATTTTGTCTGTTGCAGCAGTGGTAAAATTATTTATTTAGTTCTCGTTTTCACGTTAAACGTTGTCACACTAAACTCAATTGCTGAACTACAGATGCCTATCGTCAGTCAGGCCACTGATAAGACCAGACACTGGAAATTCAATGCCCGCTACCCCCACTCTCCCACATTGTTTTCCACCACCTTTTGTCGTTTTATCGTGCAGCTGAAAAGCCTTAAGTGGGTTTCTGGCTCAGAACTTACTATTGTACCCGTACTCGTACTTGTACTCGTACTCTTACTGACTTCAAGCTAATATTTATACAATTTTCATTTGTTTGCTTACAGATCACACAGCATATATAAACGAATTC
Source organism: Drosophila montana (assembly GCF_035044405.1). Classification (NCBI taxonomy): domain Eukaryota; kingdom Metazoa; phylum Arthropoda; class Insecta; order Diptera; family Drosophilidae; genus Drosophila; species Drosophila montana. The sequence goes on along the minus strand of NW_026998620.1, from coordinate 10,408,077 downwards.
TCTGTTACAAGTCGAGAGTGGGGTGCATTAGATTCCAGCAACGTTTATTTGGCCAACAATAACAATAGCTAAGGTATGTGGAAAGCAAAGATAAAAGGTTATGTTAAGTTCAGAATATGTTACAAGATGCAGCGGTGATGCCAACCAAATAAGAACTAAGAAAGGCAAAACTCTAGGAAATTTGAAATCTATCTTACAATCACCCAGTAAAAACTTGCATTATGCAAGATAAATGATATTATAATCGATAGCGGTCACCTAAGGTCTAGGCGTATCTGATGCTTGCCCATAAAAAGCATCATTTTGACATTATGCAACAGTGCTGTCAACTCCACAGAAATCCAAATCATGCAAATCTTTCGAAATAAATAAAAAAAGGAGAAGAGATGACTATCGTAGGCGTATCTAATAACAATTTACGTTTGGCCGTAATTGCTAATGCCTCGGCTCTATGCAAAAGTGCTGTCAATCTATTGAAAATGCGAAAATTTCAACTTTATAGATACTTCATAGAAAATTTTATGATCAATTACAACTTACTCTTAGCGTAGTCGTATCTGGTAGCATTTAATAGTCAGCTGTTACCACTTTTTATGTTTTCCCATAAATATTTAACAATTTGCCATGCTTAAATTTATAAACAAAGGCGTGCTGACCCATAGACGTTAAGCAAAGCTGGCCAAAGTACACACACACCTTCAAGCTAATCCCAAATGCAAATTGAGTTCTGTGCAGATCCAAGACAAGCTGGTAATTCAAGCTCAGCTTAAAACGTTTTTAGCCAATCTGTGGGCCATCGATAATGTTTATTAAATGCAAACAAAGTGAAATCCGTTTTGGTTAACTTCTTTATTCAGACAGGAAATGTGCGCTGGCCGCATCTGCTTCTGCCTTGACTGCGGCTGCAGCATTCCAGCCGGCTCCAATGCCCGGTGCATATCATCGACCCAGTTTTGGCTTTTTCTTAGCCAACTTGAGAGCAGCAAGCGGCGTGCTAACTGGGCGCTGAGCACAGTGTTTAGTTAAATAGAAAATAATTTGGCGTGGGCCGCTCTAAGATACAGATACAAAAGTAGCTAACAAGAACTAGGCAAAGCATCCGACGCCGTCGCCACCGCCGCCTCCGCTGCCACAAACTAAAGTAATTTCTTTAGAAAAATTTTTGTATACCCTGTAGCCATAAAATGGGTAACAAAAATGGGTATAATCAAGTTGTGTAAATTTTGTGTAACAGGCAAAATGAAATGTCTATAATTATTTTGAGAATATTTACATGCTGTATCGGTTACAACAGTCGATCTGAATCTATCTCGTTCTCTTTTTATGTTACTTTCCCTAAACGATCCTATTAAGCTTACGACACGTTAAGACCATGTTTGGTATATGCTATCATATTATAAACCTAAATGTATCCGGACAGTATCATAAAGAACATATAATAAATAGAAATAATCTAAGAAAGTTATTTCAAGTCAAGAGTTCTATATTTGTCTAATACATATAAAAGCATATATGAGCATGAATGCATGCTAGAGCTTGTTACAGGCTATCTTTTCGTCGAGCACAGTCAACATCCTCTAACTTGGGTTTCTATAGTCGCTCTTTTCACACAATTCGCACACAAACACTGAATAAATTAGCGTGCTATATAAACAATATGTATATTGTACGTATATATAAGGCAAGGCGTAATTGTGCAATGAATATCAACAGAAATGGAGAACTCTAGTGCAGCAGCAGCAGCAGCCTCTGCTGCCACTGCACCAACACCGCAGCCTTTGCCTCTTAGCCAAGATTGCATGCGCCTGCAAAGCCGTTGGCTGTCCCACTTGTGCGCGGCCTTCAATGGTTTGGCGGGCTGGCTGGTGGTGCTGATAGTGTTGGTGGTGTTCCAGAGCCTCGTCTCGTATTCCACAATAAACGGCACGCAGAGCAGTGACTTTAATATTTATTGCGTTTTAAAAGACGCATTGAGAACGGTGGCTTTTGGTGCCCAGAAATGGGCAACTGTTGCTGCCAGCCTATTGCCCGTTGCCTGGTGCCTAGTGCCTAGTGCCTGCCAGTTGGCCATAAATCTCAGCCAGCTTGGCCGCCAATAGCTTTTTATGTGCAAATTATATAATGAGTGCTGCACTTATGCGGGCTACTGCAATTGGGCTACTGGCCATTTTTGGCCAAAGTGTTTGTCTGCTGTTCCAGTTGACCAAATTGCCTCTATGTTTCTCTTTTTTGGCCATGGCATTTATCTCTTCCGTTGGAAGCGGAAGTGCAAAAAAAGTATAAATAAAAATAAACCGCAGCTGAGTCTGAGATATTGATTTTGATTGCCCGAGAGACGATCGGTATGGCGTGTGTGCATGTATGTAATGATGGCTAATAAATCAACAGAGATTGCCTGGAATCTGGAATCTCTGTGAGCGCTGGCCACGTCGTCGGCATCTTTTGTCTGGCATGCAGCGTCTGCATTTCCTGCGCCGCATTGCCAATGCCAACAAATTAGCGCAACGGCGTCGGCAAAGGCAAAATCATAAGGCTAAAACCCCAGCTAAGACAGCAGCGTATAGACCAAGCAACAGTTGGCATTGCGCATAGAACTCGGCACTCAGTCTATCAATCAGTCAATGCAACTGGCTAACAAAACAAATGCAATGGCTTTGTTGTTATTGCAGTTGTTGTTGGCGTTTTTTTTACCTGTTCGGCGAGGCCAATCTTAATGTTTGTGCAACCAAGTGGACACGACAGAAAAAACTTGTTGCACTTCTTGTTTGAGCTGCCGAATGCCGCTTAACCCATCAAATGCCACAAAAACCAACAAACAAAAAAAATTTATATTTTTTTGTCATTGCAAGAAGTTTGGGCTATAATTGATCTTAAGTTGAACCAACGCTCGATCCGAAAGTTGAATATACGTCTGTTAGGATAAAATGTTTGCTCTCATCTGAGACTTATATCTCAAGAGGTGTCCAGAGACAGAGGAATACAGGCAAGTGTACTTTAGTCAAGTTTACTTGACTGCCAGATACCAGCTGTTCACAGTTCCAGTATTTACATACATTCCAACAGTTATACACACACTCAAACATGCAAATACATGGGTATTTAGGAGCGTGCGCTGCCTGCTTTCGGTAGAGATGAAGCTTCATACCAAACTTTATGGTACCAGAACTTTTAGTTTCTTCTATAAATCCTGTATATAGCATGGTTTTCTTATCAAGTTAGTTAGCATATTAAACAAATCATATATTAATTTTCAAGGTTATATCTTAATAGTAGTAGAAATATATATAAAAAATAATAATATATATAAAAAAAAAATATAAAAAGCAGAAATAAATGGAAAAAAAAAATATAAATATATCGCTGTGTAAAAGTAAATTTTTATGGAAATTTGCCATTACTTGACAACTGCCTGATAGTTTCTGCTCTATTGAATTATTAACGTGTATGCATAGAGGTTTGTTAAATCTCTGTAATTGTTTTTATGTGTGTGGACTATAAGGAGGATCGTTGGTCGTCGAACGGTTAAGGCCGAAAAAACTTGTATGCAGTTTGAAAGTTTTGTCGCCTGTTTGTTTTTTATTTTTATTTTTCTTTTTTTTTTTTTGTACATGCTGTGTGCATCTGCCATGCCATGGTTAGGCCAGTTGGAAATGGGTTAATGGCACATTCTAATAGTCAGGCCAGGAAAGTAGGCAGGCCGTCATTTGAGCTAACAAATTTATTAGTCAGCTAGTATGCAGCTACTCAGCTTCAACGTTTGGCGTTGAGAATATTGTTTGCCATGAATATTGCGCTCAAATTGGCTTAAATGCCAAGCGTTGGCAATTAGCTGCGCAGCCGGTGGGTGGGTGGTACAGTGCAACAGTTTACAGTTAGTTTGCGCCATGTTGACAGTTACGTGCACCGCTGCTCAGCAGCCACCTGCAAGTTGCCACCAAGGCAATGGCGTTGCATAAATTAGCCAACAATGTTGAGCAAAGTCAGGCAGCCGCATTGTTGTGGCTGTTGTGGGTTGCGGTGATACGGTGGTGCGGTGTTCGGTGGTGCGGGGGAGCAAGCTGCTGCCGCTGCTGCCGCTGCCACAATTCACAGCCTTTTGTACTTGCGTAATGCATTTTCACGCAATTTATAACAGTTTGTAGAATTAGGTCAGCAGCAGGTGGCCGCCCAAAGAAATGTGCTTAAAAATGCATTTGCATTTGATTGAGTCGTAAATTGGCAACGCACACAGACACACACACACTCACACACTCACACAGATATATATGTATACACACACACATGCGCACATGCTACAGTTAGACATATATCTTTGGCTGTGGGAGTTGCCACCCGTTTCGTCGTTCTTAAAAACATTTATGGCTGCAACTTTGCCGCTTCGACCTGGTTTCAACAGCATCATTTCCAGAAACCGGAGCCAGTTGTTGCGACTTCGGCTGCGACTGTTGCTGCTTTTGCTGCAGCTGATGATGATGCGGCTTTGGCGTGCGCTTTTCAATTTGTTGTCCGCCGTTTCCTACTTCTTTTTTTTATTTTTTTGTGTGTTTTGTGTGTGCAACATTGGGATTTATGTGTGCTGTCAGCTTTTCGGCTCTTCCAGCTTTATGAATTTTACTTTTAGGCCAAGAATTTAGGAGCCGCAGCAACTAATTATACGACACGTGCCAAGCCACAGCGCCACAGCGGGCCATTAGAAATTGCATACAGTTACAGAAATGGAAAAATACACTATTTTGCCAACTGTTTCCATTTAATTTGCCTGCTAGCCGCTAGCTGTCAGCTTTCTAACTATGCATAATGCTATGATTTGAGCCAGTTTTCTAGAATTTTTAATTGTGGTTAAGCGTTTTTTTATTGACTCAAATTAGCGCTCAAGTAGAATTCGATGCCACGGCGAATGAAAGTGTCAACGCTTCGAAAGAACGGCGAAAAACTAGGCTGCAACTTTCATAAAGCTGACCGCGTCGTCGACCCCGAACCAAGGGCCATAAGATAAAGATAAAGGAAAGCGAAAAGTGTGTGGCACACGCTGCACAGCGATACGAGTTGAAAGAATGCAGGCCGTGGAATCGCAGAGCCGCATAGCCTAAAGCCAGTTGTCATAAAGTTCTTTGTCACGTACCTCAAATAAAATGTGTTTTTATGGCGCGATTAGTGCTGGATTTTATGGTGCCTAAAGCATATCACAAACAACAGCAAACAACAATGTCCACAAAAAAAAAAAGTGAAAAGAATGTCAAGTGTTAATTGCCTACCTATGGACGTGTCTCCACTGTCTGGGCGGCTGATGAAGATTAAGTTGTAGCTAGTGTCTTTTTATGGGTTTCTAAGTGTTATGTTTATGGGCATGCGACTCAAACATGGCTCGATCCAACAGCATCACATAGAGTTTGTGTGTCATTGCATTATAAATGATCATAAATGATTATAAATGGCAAACACAATTAGCCAAGCCAATTGGTTATGTGGAATAAAGGGACAAATGGAAAAAGGTTTGTCTTCAAGAGATAAATCTACAAAGTGAATTTTTAGAAAAAGTATGGATAAATGGATATGCAGTTCTTACAAAAATTATATACCGTTAGGAATTGTAAAACAAATTACGCTTTTTATGCACCAATTACAATTCTATAAAGGGTTTTATAAAGTTCTCTATAAACGCATTATGGCTTTATATGTATCTACTAAAATTTTATTTTATAGCAAGTTCTTGAAGCAAATGAAAAAAAAGTCCGAGTTCAAATCTTAGACTAGTGTATGGATCCAGTATTCCTTTAATTCATTTATACTCGTAATTAAGCTTTTTTTTATATATGTTTTTCCATGCTTCCTAATTTCGCGAAAATATACAGAAGCCTCACAAGAACGAATTTCCCTTGACTAACATGGGAAAAACTGCTAATTAAGTTTTTTTAAATAATTAAACGCCCCAAGACCCATCAAGTGCTTGGTCAACTGCTAAAAAAAACTTTATAGGAGACGTACCCATAGATGAAGAAGTGTTTATATTTCATGTGCATATACAATTGATTTGCATGCAAGGCCCAAAGGTTTTCAATTTTAAATTAACATTAAATTGATTGCTAATTGACTTTTAAGCCATAAAATTCAGGCGTTTTAAATATAGTAAAAAAAAATCAACACTCTCCCATGGCCAACAGTGAGCCACAACACAAATGCACCCAAACGAACCCAATATGAGATATTAGGCAAAAGCTGAGAGCCCACGATAATAAATAGAAGCCTTTGTGGTGCGCTGAAAAATGCACGGTCAGGCAATGCTGGAAAGGAAGCAGAATATTATCAAAGCTGGGCAAAGTGCTGACCGTGAGCAGAGCAGCGTTCAAGTCGGCGGCATTATCATAAACTAAATATAGCAGCAAATATCAATTTGATTGTGCGCGGGGAACTGCGGTCTTGCCGGCAGCAAATTGAGTGTGCAGCGCGGCTGTGCATTGTCTGTGGCAAGTACCGTTGAGACCGTTGAAAAGTCTGGAGCAGTTCACGTGCATGTCCGGCTGCTGGCCAGTGATAAATTATCACTGTTGGCTGGCCATTAGTTTTCGGAAATGTACGAGGTGAGCAAAAAGCTAGCCGCAGTGGCCGCGTGCAGTCAGCGGTCCGTGTTACCAATTCACTTGACGCTAAAACTTATTGCCGGCAATGAGAATGCGCTTTACCCAGGGCAAGCGCTTGGGCTGGACAGGCCAGTCAGGCCAGGATGGTGCCATGAGCATGTCCATGGCCATGGCCAAGGCGTTGGCGTTTATTATGCAAATATTTCAGCTTTAAGTTGTGCGAGGTAAATTAATATGCTGGGCCGATTTACCTGCTGGCTTTGACTTTGCTTTGGCTTCGCCTCGCTTGGCTACACAATGTCGCATTCATTTAACGGCACTTGGCTGATTGTTATTTAAAGTTCAGTTCATAACAATTGTTGCTGTTGCATTTGCTGTTGCTATTGCTGGTCGGCCGTTGCAATTTATTGCTTTGCATAGTTAACAACTTGATTGGTAGCGCTGGGCACTTGGCTGACATTGAAATGTAGGCCTGCCATTGATGCCCGCCAATGATTGTCCTCCATCGTTGTTGTCTTTCGTTGTCGTCGAGATGTTGCAGTTGTCATGCAGCATAAGTGGACTCCAGCTGTTAGTTGTTGCTGTTCGCTGTTGTTGCATAACTAACAATGTATGCGGCGCATAAATACATAGCGCGATTGGCCAACAACAGCACCAACAACATCAACTGAACGACTGAACCAGCTAAAGTAACGGGAGCCCCACACAAATGCGCCTGACATGCAAAAGAATTTCAACAATGCGCCGCGATAATGCGGGGTAAGGAAGACACAGCGAAAAGGATAGAGAAAAGGAGGGGTGGGACGGGTGAGAGATACAGAACGGGTCTCCATTTAGCAATGCAAATGGCGCTGTTTAGCTTAAAGATAATGTCATTCCCAATGCAAGAAACTATGGCAAATATGGTTAAAGAACTCGAACATGTTTTCAACTCTGAAACTCTATTTCGGATGCTGCACATTGATAAGAGGCAATCGTGGAGTCGGACAGATGACATGCAAAAACAATTAGTGAGTGCGTTTATGCATGATGTGCATAATAATTAAAGAGCTTTTGATTAGTTAAGCACGAGCAAGTTCGTTGCCTAAGTCATTTGTTTTAATGGTCAACTCAAATAGAATTTGATAAGCCCTCCGGCTAAAGGTCTAATTGAATTTCAATTTAAATGAGTTTGAGTTGGAGCTTGTGGTGGTGGCCAAAGTGTATAGGCCTGAAATTGGGTTAATGGCCGTACAAAATCCATTCACAATACAATTGCAAGGCCTAGATCAAATATCAATCACACCAGGTTCGTTGCCTAAGTCTTTTGTTTGTGCGAATCTAATGATTTTAGATTGAGGCAGAGAAAACCATTAGCCATGTAATGGAACGGTTGAGCAACCCTTCACTTATGATTATCTTTAGGGTTAGCTGCTTAGTTCAAGTTCTTTGGCCAGAACTTCTCATACAGCACACACAGCTCATCAAATAACTCAAGAGCATTAAGCTGCTTACGGGCAGCCACAGACATCAAGCCCCACCCCAAAGAAAGACCTGTTTACAACATGATTGATAGATGCGCCGAACAGAATTCGTAGCTGGCAGCTACCGGCTCCCAAGGCGATCGGCTTGTTAACGTTCAATTAGTGAAATTGATAGACATATCTATGGAAAAACATCAACGGAAACCAAAGCAAAGTCCAGAACCAAGATACGCAAGATCCAAAACGGCCGAAACGTTAAACCCAAAATTACTTCAATGTTAATTAAAATGTTTTTGTGTTTCGCTTCTTTGGGGACTTTGATATGGTCACTCACATGGAAATTCGTAATATGCAGCAAGGCCCCCGGACTGGAGCGTCGACCGCAAGGTTCGATTCTAACCGCATGCCACACACAGGCCGCATGCGTGTGTACCGTTCGTTTCTTAGTTTTCTAACTATTATTATTATTTTTTAGTTTTTCCTTTTGTTTTTTTGTTTTTGTAAGTAGCTGTGCCCGCTTTACGGGGCGTTCGGTCAATGGCTCATTATATTTGTGGGTTAGCAGGTGATGCCGAGTCTGAGGCCGCGCAACTACAATGAAACTTTTACAAATCTTGCCCAAAATATAAGCACAGCCAGTGGGTTATTAAAAGCGTGTCGGTCGATGGGACGCCGCTTGCCTGGCAGCCTATAATTAGCATAAATTCATTCATAGAACTAATTGCAAGTGGAAGTGAGTGTTCCCGTAATGAATCGGGTGCCAGCTGAGTTTTACCAATGCCGTAGCCCGCACTTTTTTCCCTATTTTTCTAGTTTTAGTTTTAGTTTATGTGTGTGTGTGAGAGGGTATTGTGTTTCAGTACAGGTCTTAAGGCATGTTATTAACTTAACGGTACTTGTCGCTGTTGTTTGGCTTTTCATAATTTATGTGTGAGCGCGGCAGGCGGTGCACTTGTTTTGCATGCCACGCCGCTAGATGGCGCATCGAACGCACCCCCGTAATTAATTATGTAACAGAACAACAACAAGTGCCGCCGCGCCGCACATTATCATGGAATTCAATCAAAACATATTTCTCACGCCACCCTCTTATTAACAGCAAAAGCTGTTGTTGTTACCAGTGTCGATTGCCTGTTGCAAATAATGAGAAAAGATTATCTCACAGCTGTTGCTACTACACACGCCTGGCAACGTTTTTTGTGGCCTTTTGTTTGCCACTCAACACACACAGTTGGCCGTTAACTGTGTTTTGGCCATAAAACTGAACACGTTGCAGAGCAATCAGAGCAAACACTCTGCGCTTTTCACTTTCACGCAGTTAGGATTTGCCAGATTAATGACAGACATAAAAAGTTTTGATTGCCAACGTTGTAATGTATGATTGCATAAGCGAGAAAGCTTACAAAACATATATAGCCAAAGAACTAAGTTCAACTCGAAATTAGAGAGCATTGGAGATATCTTCCAGATTGGTAAATGTGTTGCTGATGCGATTTATATGGTCGTAAAATGTTTTGATTTCGTGGTAGGTGAAAATGGTGTCTCACAGCTTGATATCATTTCAAAACGCCTACACGCAGACTCCCCCGTAAGCTTGTTGCTCTCGATTGCGGGTCAACAAAAAAGTGGCTCTACCTTTCCCAGGCGTCAACACATTTCACACATCCAGCTTGCCCGTGGCGGCGGCCTTAAACATTTCTTTTTATTGTTGTACAATAACAAGCGCAAACATTGCTAGCCAACTGTTGCTTTAATTAAACTCTGTAAGACCTTACAAGCCAAGCAATTAATGCTTGCGCACACACAGCCAACGTGCAACATCTGCCGGAGACAGGCGCACAAGCAGGAACAGAAAACAAAAAACAAAAAAGTGCCGTTCGCTCAGTTGTTGTTATTTGTGCACCACATGCAGCGTGGCAGCCTAATATGCAACAACTAATAAAATGCACAACAGGAATTACATAAATTACGCGTAACGTGAAATTAGTTAGCCTAATTAACATTTTGCCAATGCCCCCCCGACTAACGCCTGCCCTCTATTTTTGTCTGCTCTCTTCTAGGCAAAATGTTTCTACGCCGTTGCACTTTTCTGCTATTGCTCTGCCTAATTGCGAGTGACGCCAACGCCGTGCGCAAAACGAAGCGTCCTGTCAAGCCGGCCAAGCAAACAATTCCACGCACCAATGTGACGCCAGCGCCGGCAGCTACAGCTGCCACAACAAGCAGCAGTGCCAGCAGCAGCAGCAGCTCCACTACAACAACCACCACCAGCGAACAGAGCGTGGAGGCAGCACCGCTGGTCAGCAGCACCAACAGCGCGATTAGCAACAGCGAGCTGCCCAAGCCGCTGCAGCCACAAAATGACGCACAGCCAGAGGCCAAGACAGACAAAGCGCCTGAGACGGACGAGGAGTGCGATCCAGATATGATTGGCTTCGAGATAATTACCGGGTAAATGTCATAAACCTAAGCATAATGCCAAAGCAAAGTCAAATTTCCAAGCTAACGTAATTCAGAAATGTGCCTTATTTTTACTTTTACGTATATTCCAATCGGGCTTATGTCCGCCCAATTTAATGAATGCTAATGAACTGCAAGTTACAGTCTCAGATTTCGTCCAATTAACTGATTTGCATAGAATTGCGACCTAACGGCATCCAATGTAAATGTTATAAGGCCCCAAGCAGGTGGCAGGTATTACGGCGGGAAGGGGGTCGTTTTATGTGGGCGAAACGAGGCTTGTCTAATCACATGGTTTGTTTGGATGTCAGGCAAACTCAATACACAAGAGCGCGTCGACAGCAGCTGCTTATGAGCTTTCTTTCATCGCAGCAGCTGCTGCCGACAGCAGCAAGTTCGTTGCCTGAGTCTTTTGTTTAGCCGCTTACTCATAAGCCAGTTATGCGGGGGCCCCATGACGTTATATCTGGTAAATGCGATTAAGGTATACTTTCATTTTTCTTTTCGACACGCTCGAGCTGTTACTGACTAATCAAATTGGATTAAAAGACTTTACGAATTAATCAATTTAAATTAATGTTTACTGCTTGGATATTGATGAACATTTGAAGTATGGGAAAAAAATAGAAGTTTGTGTAAATGTGTTTGGCAGAGCTGAAATTGTAATTCTTCCAAATGACACACAAAAATTCGTTGTTTACTTTCGATACCAGCAGGGATTAGTGTAATCAAGTTTTGAAGCTTTATAACCAGTCACATCTCTTTTCTCTCCTGCAGCTACGTATTGTCGGCACCCTCAAAAATGTTGGATACACTACCCGGCACGCTGATGCTTACGGACTGCTTGGAGGCTTGTCAGAGCAATGAGTCCTGCAGTTCTGTCAACTATGAAACCGGCTTGTGTGTGCTGTTCAAGACGACCGCCGATAAATTGCCAGGTGAGTTAGAAAGTGTGAGAATCTGTTGCTGTTGCAACTTGTGCTGCTGCAGCTGCTGTTTTGTGTGCCAAAGAAAGTTCAATAATTTAGTTGGCCGCTCGTTCATTCAATTATTGAGTTCTAGTTCATGGTGGCCAAGGCGCTGGCGCATAAATCACCAGCGTCAGCCGCAGTGCGAAACACGCCTTTGGTTTTACGCATGATTTGGCAAGCAGGCAGGCAGGCCAGCAGACAGAGCGACGACGACGGACGGCAGACGACAGACGACAGACGACGGCTCCAAGTTGGCCTGGGCCCAGGCAAACTAGATTTTGCCTATTCTGCAAACTGGCTTTTGGCATTGGCGTTGCGCTAACGCATAATTTCAGGCCAGCCTTGTCGCTGTTGCCGTTGCTATTGCAGTTGTCGTAGCCGTTGCCGTTGCCGTTGCCGTTGCATTTGCTGCTGCTATGTTTCTCAACGCCTGTTACTTTGCAGTGAAGGGGCGTGTGCGTAAAACGCACCACACGCACCACACACTACTAGCACCATTTAATGTTTTTGGCTTGGCTCTTTTGCAGGTTCACTTTCGCGCTCACAATTTCCGGTTTTTACGATCTACGCACAGAAATCGTGTTTGGGCGTGCGTCCTTGCTCCAAGGCCTGGTGCGTTGATCGCGTTCAAGGTTACCGCCTGCCCGAACATGTCAAATCTAGTCAGACGGTGCTGTCGCGTCGCGACTGCTTGGAACTCTGCCTGGGTGAAACGGAGTTTACGTGCCGGTAAGTCAAGTGAAGATGAACAGGATGCAGCCATCAGCTGTTTAGATTGCCATTACATAATCTCTACACAAGTTGATCCAGTTATGTATATTCAGAAACATGATATCGTCGTGCCACAGGTGTTACTAGGCTACTAAACAGACACTTTAAATTGAGAACTGGTTCGATCAAGATAAGGGTGTAAATGAACTGTTAAATGCGATACCAGTAATGGCATTGATTTGTGATAAGAAGCTTAGCAGAAGCGCCTGTCAAATAGATTTAGATTTCAATTGAGATAGTATTGATGAAGTACACAGAGGAAAACCTAACTCTTACCTAAAGATAAAAACAAATTCATACAAATCCTATAAGTAATTAAGATATACAGAAGAAGTTACAAGCAACTCTCGACTAGCATAGCTTAAATACTGAAAAGATTGCAATGATAAAGTTTATAAATATAAGAATCTCTGTTAGGCTAGTTCACATTAGAGACTAGTTTGAATAAAAGATAAAATCCGGAAGTAAATAACAGTATTAGAAAGTTAAATTCAATAATGTTTAAGGGTTAAATAAAAAAAGGAGAACTTAATTTAGATATTCTTATTCTTGTCTTAATTATTACCTCGAATTACTGAAATCATTATTCTATTATAATTGAGCTAGCTTAAAGTAGCCTGTATAGATATAGTTTAACGACAAATCTTCACTTGCTTCGAGTAGCTTTCTATATAACTGACACCTTTCTACACACTGTACCTAATGCTATATCTTCACATTCTTTCTTTATCTTGCTCTTTCTAAAAACAAAACAAAAATACCTTCAACCTATTCTACTACCTATCTGAATGCGTACACCTCTGCCGCTCATAACTCTCGCCTTGCGCAGCTCGGCCAACTTTTATCGCCATTCCGGCCTGTGTGAGCTCTCAGACATGGATCGCATCACGCTATCGGCGGGCAACAGCGTTGAAGCTTATGAAGGCGCCGACTATCTGGAGAATAATTGTGCTGAGGAGCCCAGCAAGCTGTGCGAATTCAAGCGTATCTCGGGCAAGATTCTAAAGACAGTGGATTCCGTTTATCAGGACATTAACACCATTGATGAATGTCGCGATCTGTGCCTTAACTCGCCTTACAGGTAAAGCCACCGCATTAAACAAGTTAATGAATGGTTCTCACAGCTCCAACTCTGACAGATGCCACTCGTATGACTACAATGACACTGGCGACATGGTCTGCCGTCTGTCGCATCACAGTCGCGCCACATTGACGGATGTGATGGATCCCTATCTGGATGTGCCCGAAGCAGCCACCTATGAGCTGTCCGCCTGCTACAATGTGTCTATCGAGTGCCGTTCCGGTGAGATGATCACCAAGATACGCACCTCCAAGCTGTTCGATGGCAAGGTCTACGCCAAGGGAGCTCCCAAGTCTTGCTCCGTAAGCGTGGACAAATCGCTGGAGTTTGATTTCCGCATGGGCTACAACGATCTCGAGTGCAATGTGCGCCAGAGTGCCTATGGTCGTTATATGAACGATATTGTTATACAGCATCATTCCATGATTGTCACCTCCTCTGATCTGGGCCTGGCTGTCAGCTGTCAGTATGATTTGACCAACAAGACGGTGCTGAACGATGTGGACTTGGGTGTCACTGGCGAGATCGAATCGTCGCTTAGCGAGGAGATAACCATCGATTCACCGAATGTCATTATGAAGATCACCTCACGCGATGGCAGCGACATGAAGCGCATCGCCGAGGTCGGTGATCCTCTGGCGCTCCGTTTCGAGATCGTTGAACAGAACAGCCCGTACGAGATCTTTGTGCGCGAACTGGTCGCCATGGATGGCTCGGACAGCGCCGAGATTACGCTGATCGATGCTAATGGCTGCCCTACCGATCAATACATCATGGGCACCATACAGAAGCTCTCGCACAATCGCAAGGTGCTGCTCTCTCAGTTCGATGCGTTCAAGTTCCCATCTAGCGAGGTGGTACAGTTCCGCGCCCTGGTAACGCCCTGCATTCCACGCTGCGAGCCTGTCATTTGCGATAGCGAAGATGGCGCCAGCGGCGAATTGAAATCTCTTGTCTCCTATGGCCGCAGGAAGCGCTCCGTGGTGAATGGCACCGATGGTGGTAAGTATCGCCCAGCGGCTGACTGACTTTTGGCTTCTGGCCGTGGCTCATTACGTTGCTAACTGCTTGCAAATTCACAGCCGAGTTCATGGTCAGCACACGCCAGCAACGCGAGCGCCGCGATGTTAACCAAGCCCCAGCCGATGATAACATACTGCTCGTGCAGTCCATACAAATCACAGACAAGTTTGGCTTCCAGGCCGAGGATGGCAGCGACGCCGGCCAGAATGCTGCCGAGCCCCATGAGAAGGCCTACGCGGGCGTTCCTCAGGACAAGCTCACTTGTCTTAATGGCTATGGTAAGTTTTGCTCCCTCTGTGAAAATGCCCAATCAAGAGCGAATCAAAGCATCCAAAGTTGATGCTGCTGCTGCTGTTCCCGCTTCAGCTGCTGCTGCTTCTGCGCGCTGATTTGCATAGACAAGCCGGAGAACGTTGTTGACGTCGTGCTGCTGCAGCCAGCGGGTGGCGGATGGCTGCAACTGAGGATGCGAATGCGAATGCGTTTTGGTGGCTGCGGCCAGCTGTCCGCCTGCCAGTTGCCAGTTGCCTGCTGCGTCGTGAGCCAGCGGCTTGTTTTGGCCATTGTTGGCTGCTCGCTAATTTTGATAATGAATCAATTTTTCATCATTGCCACTGACGACTGCATGAGAAATAAATTGGATTCTCTAGCTATGTGGCTCATGTCTAGAACGTGTACAGCTCTGGCTGCCAACAAGTTATGATGCAAATGCTAATACCGAAACCAATGCCAATGCCGAAACCGATGCCGATGGCGATGCTGACGCCGCAGTGTCGCCGGCTCACGACCAGGTCACTGGTTCAATGTGATGTGCTGCGCCAGCTGTGCAGGATGAGATGCTGTGGCTGCGGCTTTTCCTGCTGCTGCTGCTGCTGCCGCATTACTGCACGCCTCATTTTCGTGCGGCGCGAACAGTTTGCACAGTTAGCTAAGCCCCGCGCTGCCCCCTTTCTCCATCGTTATGCAGTTGTCATTGTAGAGCATTGTGGAGGTTTGTGGAGCAATTGCCATGCGCGTTGGACATGGCGCATTAATATCAAATGCAACGTTGAAGCGTTAAATTTACAGCTTGTTAGACGGCAGCAGGTCCAGCTGCTGTGGCTGCTGCTGCTCTAGGTTCATTTGGTCCCCAGATGCAGCAGCGGCAGCCACATCAATTTCTGTTGCAATTACGCGCTGCACAGCAAAGCGAAGCGCGTCGAGCTCATTGGCCGCAATTAGAGCAACGGTTTTCTCCTCAGTTTAAGCTCATTTACCACACACATTGAAGATTTAGAGCGAGTGCTTGAGCTAAAGCTTGAGCTTGAGCTTGAGCGAGTGCCCGGTTAATATTAATGCGTGTGGCATGTGGCATGCGGCAATCAATCTAGCGGCCAGCTCTATATATACTCCATAATTTATACAAATTTATTTGAATTATGCATTCTTCATAACTCCATTCCAATGATTCTGTCTGTAATCTACCCGGCCATAATTATAATCTCAGCCATAAGCTTAAACTGATCAATTTTCAAGTCTACAATTTGAAGTTTATAGAACGCTTCAATTATCTGTAAATTTGTTTTGGTTAAGTTATTATGTTTGATGTGAATGCAAACTATTAGGATTTAAAAAAATAAATTGGCCTAAAAACAGGAAATTTTTTTACATATTTAATGCGACTTATTTAGGCAAATCATTTTTAAAATAATCAGTTAACTTATACTCATAATTCAGTTAAGGTTTATTTAGTTTGATTTCTATTTTGAGCCTCGCCGTCTTCTTAAACTTCCACACAGTAGCGTTTACATAGAACAAGAACATGGAGAAACTCTTTATGAAAGTAGGTTTTGAACAATTTATGTCAATTTCATATTACTCAATATTAAACATCTTAAAATACTTTATAACGGTCAGGCAACTAAACAACGAGATGGACGAGTCAAGGGCTATAGGAGTCAGTGATATTTATGTATTATCCCTATAGCTCGTAACTATTTCCTATGCACACGATTAAAAGTTAATTAATTAAAATGGAAAAAAAATTCCCGAAAATCGAAGCATTCTTTATCCCACTTTTTAGTTTACATTTCCTTTAGACAGACTCATAATGTCTCAATTATTTCTAATTCAACTCAAACCAAGCGATTTACTCTCTTCACTTTCATTTAATATCCCTTTTCCTGATTGGTTTCCTTCACTTTCCCCGCCAATAACAATAAGTCCAATGTTCAGCTTTTTCAATATGTGTCCAATCAAGTTTTCCTCGCTTTCATCTCAGATGCAACATGATGCACATCCGATTTGTGCACTGGTTCCCATAGTGTTAAAGTCGAAAACAACAACGTGCCGATCTTGTTCATTGTTCTAAGCTGTTTGTATTTATTGTTGTTGTTGTTTTGAGTTTATTTTGAAATTGTTTACTATTTGATTGCTTTTGTGGGTGCCCCCGAGCTCGCTGACTTACCGTTTATCGTAATTGTAATAATTTCATGTATTTGTTGTTGTTGTTGTTGTTGTTGTTGTGTATACGCACAGGCAAACTGACAGACAGAGAGAGAGAGACAGACCGACAGACAGACTGAGCGAGAGGGTGAGAGAGATGGACAAACAGATAAAAGGTAAACCAAGCACATAAATAAAAGCTCAAGTGCGTGCGCTTTGTTATTGAAACTCGTTAAAGTCATTGCCAACAGACCACGACAACGATGACGACCACGACAACAACAACAACGCTGTTGTTTGTTGTTGCTCTTGTACGTTAGGTTACATTTGGTTGTTTGTATGTGTGTGTTTGTTGGTCTTAAGCCGTCGGCGCTTACTTTTTATGGGCATTTGATGTACAACACCACCAACAACAACAGCAGCATGCATATGTACGCTGTAATCTGTGATAGTCATCAGCAAAGTCGTCGTCGTCATCATCATCATCATCATCATAATCATCATCATCGTCGTTGTCATCGTTGCTCTTAAATTCAGAATTTCGTGAACTGGACGACAACGCATGCAAGCAAACGAACGGAGGAACAGTTTGCTCTGCACTTTGTCGGCACTTTCACCCGATTTCTACCATTGGCATTGGCATTGGCATTTCGAATTTCCTCTGTCCATTGGCCGTTGGTTTTACTCCCAATCTACCATCTCCGGTCTCTCTGTTGCGGCTTATTTATGTGGCATGTTGCACTTTTGAGTGCATGCCCCGCCGCGTGTAGGAGAACATGAAAAGTGAAGCCTTGGCCGAAAAACAAAAAAATAAATATAAAAAATAAAAGAAATATGCAACTCATGCACTAAATTGTCGCTGCTTTATTTTCTCATTGTTTTTGTTGATCTTCAACTTGTTGCTGTCAAAGTTGGTCACTTGGTCGGTCGTTGGTTTCGTTTTTGCTCGACGCGGTAGCCCAAGGCAGCGCCGCTCTTGGCCAGAGCTAAGCGAGTGAACTGGGTCAAGTGGCGTACACTTTTGTTTTCTTTGATAACTAAGTCGGTTGGTTTCGTTGTTGCTTCCTTGTTGCACTGGTTCCTCATTATCTGCCATTCGCTCTTGCTCATTTTCCTGTTTTGATAAGCATGCCGTTAATCCAGTTTTGGTTCTAATCTAACTCTTGCTCTTTCCCATCTTCATTTGCAGGTCTGATCTTTGCCGGTTCACTGTTTCTGCTCGCCCAGCTGAGCATCTTTGGCATTTGGAAGACCGTTCAGCGACGCACTCGCAAGGAGCGCTATCTGTATCAGCAGGACCCCACGCCAACCATCACATATGGTGCGCCCACCATTCTATATGGACCACCCCCACCATCAGGTGGCAGCGCTGCAGCGTCGCATGTGAGCAGCGCCAAGGATACGCTGAGCAAGCTATACGACAGCGGCATGAATGGACGCTATGGTCAGCAGTACTAAGATGGGTATCGGATAGCTCTCACAATTAGCTGGGAACAAACGCAATATGCCTCGAAAGCTTCAAAAGATTCGATGAGACTTGAATAGCACATATACATACATAATCGCCAAGCAGCGATGCATGAAAATCATTTGAAAAATTCATAGTTTAATTCTACGTAAAATTTAGTTTAAGCTTAATTTAATTAACACGTAATATAATCGAATACGCAATCGAATACGCAAAAAAATAATCGAACTGATTGCATTTCAAATGCGCGCTTTTAAATGAACTGGAAGAAATGTTCCAGCATTTTAAAACTGCGCATTGCATAGACAAAATCAATAATTTAGCAGCAAAAATTGTAGTAAATTTTTAGAATTCTTCTCTTTAGCGCAAATTAGGCTAATTTTTTTTGTGTGTAGTGAATATCTCTTGCATATGAGTATCTAAAATCTAAGTCTATAACTGAGGCAAATTGAAGTGCATTTATAACTTTTATTCTACCATTTTATTTATTGATTGTATTATTTATTGATGCTTCGAGCTGCTTTATACGTATATGTAGGAAACGTAGCCATAATATTTCCTGCAGACTTGCCAAATAATTTTGTATCAAAATGTTTGTGTCAAATTTCTTGCAATCGGCTGCGTTTCACAAACTCGAATCGACTATTTATTGTACTTAACTACTATTTATCGCTAATTTATTTATTGCTAATGGCTAAATGCTAATTTATTGCCGAAACGCAGAGAGGTGCTAAGTTTTAGGTGCTTAGTATGGGGCTACACATCAGCAAGACATCAGCATAAAAAGGCTAAAGTTTAAGGATCTTAAGTTTAAACGAGACAATTCATACACATGAAGAAATATATATTTGCTAAACAAATTGTACTGATTAAGTAATGCAATAAACTCTATAAACATCTATAAATATCAAGTGTGTTTTTATTCGCTTAGAAGTGGTGGATGGAATGGAAGATATAAGAAATATCTTAAAAGGATCACAGTTTAATTGGTAAATAGGCCACCTTGATTCAAGAGATTCAAAACGTTTTGGTTTCGGTGCTCAAGAAAATTTTGTATAAATAAAAAAGATTATTTATATATAAAACTAGAGGGTATACCCCGGTCATGCCCGTGGCACGTATAAAATAAATTCTCTCAAGACCTGAGTTTGAAACCGAACGGAAGGTAAAAAAAACTTTCATACTACCGTTTGCCGCCAATTTACCACTGTTGTGGGTGGAATTTCCCAAAAAGCTGAAACACGTATTCATTAAGTTTTTATGTACAGCTTTGAAAATAAGTTTGAAGCCATTTGGACAACACTTAAAACTTCACCAAAAGAATCTTAAAATTACATTTTCCACCAAAGAAGTTTGGATTCTGCGAAAAGTGTGAAGCACATTTTTCATATTTAAATTTATTTGAGCGCGAAACGTCACCCACCAAATAGTTGACCCCAATTTCAATCAAGGAGAATGGCATATTTCGAAAAGTGTGACACACCCTTCAAATGCATTTGAAAAAAGATATTTGAAAATGAGTTTGGGGCCGATCGGATGTTAAACAAAAAAGTTTCATAGAAACGTTTTTCGCGTTGATTCCACCAAGTTTAGAATCAAACCCTCTGAGCTATAAACAGATCAGCGACAATATTTTGCATATTATTTAAAAATTAGAAATAACTCTTATTCTCGGAGTCTCTTATTTTAAATTTACTTTTCTGAACTTATAGAACAACGAAAGTTTATGGCCCATTGTTCTAGTAGAGGGAAAACAATATAGTAGACCGATGCTGGGAAGTTTCTGTTTTTGTATAAGGAGCTCTATGAAGTGCATAGTTGATGAGTTTTCTAAAGTAATCCAAAAAAACAAAAGAATATTTTTATAAAATAAATGCATTTTTACCGAAACGAAACGATAACGAGATATATGATACAGGTATCCGGAACGACTGGGTCAAAATATATAATGTCTACAGTTAAAAAATCAGAGCTCGACTAATTTCTAGACTAATTTGCATAAAAACACACAGATAGAGAGACGTACAGACGGATATGACCGTAACGACTCGGCTATTAATTGTAAATACATCATTCCATTAAAAATAAGAATACCCACTGAAATTGTACAAAAAGCATATTGTATTTATGTACCTGAGTACAATAGGTGCTGACAGAAGGTGTAGCCGTCATGCCCCATATTCATAATGATGTATGTTTTTTTTTCCGCTTCCATTCGTTATAATCCAGAACACGAGTCATCGTAATTAACATTCTGTAGTTGAAATTGGCTGACAAATTGCTGGTTAAATAAATGTATTACCACATGTAGCTGCTGCTGGGGCCTCTTAATGGCAATATGTCATTACAGCAATTGATGGATTGACAGAGTGTCGACAGTAGCAGCCCTGCAGACAGACTGACGGCAACTGGCTGCTTCTCGTTAGCAACTGCCTCAAGTTTTGTTTGTCAAAGCAGTTAAGCCTGAAGTATGACAAGTGCGTTCGCAGGTTAAGTGAAATGCTAAAATGGCAACAAATTATAATAATTTCACGGCTTTGTAGCCATTCAGGCACACTTCAGGCACACAGCACACACATCTGCCATAACACACACACACACACGTACACACACTCGGCTGCTGGACTGGGCCAGCAGACGTAAGTGTTAATCAAATTATAAAGCATAGCAACAAGTTTACCGAGGCGTTTTACGATCTCTTTAACGCTTCAGCTACGCACGCCATTAACAGCGAGAGGCTGGGCGCTGAGAACTAAAAAGCCGAGCGGCAACTGATCAAAAATTCAGAGTTGTAACACTTGAAAAACTGAAACTGAAACTGAGACGACGGCGGCGGCGGCGGCGGCATCCATTAATCAAACGCACACATCAACGATATGTGCGAATAGTTGAGACGCGTGCCGCAACGTTGAGCGCTAAATAAAGACATCGACCAAAAGATCTGGAGGACCGAGACCTGAAAGCGTGTCCGAGTAGGTGCCAAGACGCATGTGCGTCGTGCGTTGGCTTGAATAAAACGCCCCTATTAAAAAAGCATCAACAACGCGTTGAGCGTTGACAATTTTTATGGCCAACTCTGGTGCGTATTTGGTCTCAGACTGAACCCGTATAGACCAGGCCACTCGTGCGCCGCATGTGGCTGACTGGCTGGCTGGCTGGCCGGCTATAGAAGCCGGCTGCACGACGTGGCCAAGTGTGGGCATTAACGCTGACAGCTATGCAAATACCTAGCCATTAAGTCTTTGTCATTTAGCAATGTCTTTTAATTAGCGGTGTGGCCTGTGGCCCGATGTTGCCTGCAGTTGACTGTAGTCAATATGCCCAGGACTAGCTTTCTAAATACAATAGCTTTTTGGGTGTAGTGGGAGGAGACCCAGTAACACCCACACTTCTTGACACTCGGTTCGGTTGCATTGACAAACGTTTTGCTCGCCTTTTGGCCCACATCGCTGCATAAAGCTCGCATTGAACACCCTCACGCTTTATGGCCATTTGCATTTGCATTTAAATGTTTTTGACGGAGCTGATTTTGTTGCACAGCGCTTCCTGAGAGCGCATCCGCCAGCGTTTGCCATGTTGGCCACATCACGATTTCTCGGCCAGGCCGCCTGTTGCTTTCTTGGTTTCTTCATAGTTTGCCGTTTGTTTACAGCTGCTCGCATTGATTGAAAAATTATGCACTTGCCATGAGACGATGGGCAATGTCAAATGCCAAATGCTAAAAAAGACCAACAGTGAAATTTTCACAATCGGCACACCGAACCTTATATGCCCAATCTGGCATAGATACATATATATATGGGAGTATATATGGTTTCAAAGGGAAGCCAAGTTTTTCAAACTATGCCTCAGACCAGTCATATTTTAAGGCGTCAATACACTGCAAGAAATCAGTAGCTCATTTGTGGTGAACGGTCTGTTTTTTTAAAGAAAAAAAATAACAAAGAATACTTTAGAAGGTTTTTTAATCCGTGAAAATAATACAATATATACCACAACGAATTAACCTTTATTTCACGAAACTACCAGGCGCAGCCAACTTAACGCACCAAAGTAAATATGCAGTGCTGCCAGACTGCTTGAATAATTACTTGGCTCATCTGAATTCACATTTAATACCAGCCAAAGGCATTTTTTAGACGGCAAAACAAACTCTTTGACAATGTGATAATACCCTTTCGTACAGGGTATGTTGCAGCCGCTGGTAGCTAGGAATTTTAGCACTTCAAACGAACAGCATTTTCCATTTTGGCAACCTGAAAGCGGAAAGCGAGGCCGGGCCTGCTTACTTTTCTTTTCGCCAGCTTGTCCTGCTCATTAGCAAACCAGGCAGCGGTGTCTTTTTGGCCCATGGGCAATGCCAACACTGGCGACAGCTGTTAGCCAGTTTTCACCTAATTAAGCAAACAAACGTGTGGGAAATCGACTACATAGCCGCTGCGCCACACCACACACACCACACACACCCCACCCCAGTGAAGCTGATAACTTTCGCCTAGAGGAGACTGTTTGGGGCTGGGCTAAACTAATTGCCTTGAACATGGGGTTTAAGTAGGCCCAAGGAATGCATCCAAACATTTGTCTCTAATTGCAGCGCTGCCCAATTGGGCAGGCCAAATTAAATTAAATGCAGCTCGAACCAAGCAAACGGGCCCGGGGGCACGGGGGTAAAGGGGCAACGCGCAACGGCAACTGGCAACGGCAGCAGCATCAACAACAACAACAACGAGAACAGCAAACGGCAACAACAATTTGTGCAAAAATACAAATTGGAACATTTGTAGAAGTTGTGCGCAGGCGCAACGCTGTGAGAATTTATGGCCCTGCCGGGGTCACTGCCTAGTGGGGATAACATCTGTTGACGCGTCGTGCGCGCAATGCGCATGCAAGGCGCACCAGACCAAAGGACATTGACCAGACAGGGCCACTGCCAGTGCCAGTGCCAGTGCCCAGAGCCCAGAGCCAGCCAAGCAGCCGGAGTGCTAGCCGACTTGGCAGACAGACAAAACCGTTGCAGAATTAGAAATTGCAAAATGGTTCAGTTCGGCTGCAGTTTGTACTGGCAAAAATGTGCTGTGAGCCAGAATTGCTCTCCAAATGCCGTTGTGAGAAGATAAAACGACCGCTACAATGCTCGAGTCCTTGAAGTCTTAATTTACAGGACAACTAAATGTGGGAATATGCTTATCATGGCTCCAACTAGCTACTTGGACTTTGATAGCAATTATAGTAATAGAACTTATTTATAAGCGGTGTAAAATGGATTAAAAAAGCACATTAGACAAATTTCCTTAGTTCTCTTATTCAGCATATTCTTTCTAAAAAATCAACTACCATCATTTTTTCAATACATCATTCAATCAATACAGTTTTTATTTGAATTTATGATTGGGGTTTCCTCTAGGGTGTGGCGTCATCTCAAATTATGCTCTTATTTTAGAATCCTAAGAAAAGAATTTTACAATCTAGATAAATCGACAAATTTACTTGCTAACTCTAGAAAGCGTATGTAAATTATAAAATCATTCTTGCATAACAATATTTAAATAAGAATGTAAATGGAAAACATAAATTAGAATCGATAACCTTATGCCTAACCAAAACAATGTTTAATATATAATCATACAACAATTTAATAAAATAACAAGTATTTAAAGGTTTTACATTTAGCTGAAACCCCTGGTAGGCTTTGCTAGTCTTTACTTAATATGAACTTTTAACTCTATGATAAATGAATATATGGACAGCAAATATTTATTTAGTATTGCATTGAAATTTTTAGAAATAAAAGCAAATAGACACAAATTAAAATTATTTTTCATTGGAACTCACAACTTCATTCATCTTTACCTTAAACTTTTAGCTCTCTAAACTTTGTGAAAATAAACCTATTTTCATGCCAAATTGCATTAATCATCGCGCTTCTTGCAAAACTTCAATATTTTTTTAAAATTTTGATATTTGTAGATCTATTTAGGAAGTATTATAACAAAATGGAAATGATTAATTGCAGCTATTTCTTAAGGCTGTTGATTGGGTTTGCGTTTGCAACCCTGGGCAGAGTTACTTCCGCTGCCTGATCTTGCAACAGTTGGTGGCAACTGTGCGACCTTTTGGTTTGCCGAATGGTGCTGCGTATTCAATTTTGCCCTGGCTTGGGATCTTCCTTGTGGTTGGAGGCGTGCGTGAAGATTGCTTCGCTGCACAAGGAAGGCCGCTGGCTGGTCTCCCTCTTCTGAAACCAGCATGGAGAGCATGGAACGTTGGTCCAGGCACAGGCCCAGGCCCAGACCCAGGCCCAGGTCTAGGTCTGGGGTTCGGGTTCAGGACAACAATCGCAGTAAGTGATTACGTAACCAGTGCATTGTTCTTTGGCTGCGTTTTTATTTCATTGAACAACGCAATGGAGGAGCGTCTGGAGGCCGCTTATCAGCATCAAACGGCGCGAGGAAGCTGCAGCCAGTGAAGAAGAAGGCAGCTAGCCAGAAAAATAATTTATTCACAGCCATTATGCGCTGCGAATTTATGCCACTTCCTGGTGGAACAACTACAAATAGCCATTTAAAATGCGATAAAAATAGCGCCAACGGGCGCAAAAGCAAAAGCCAAACGAAGATGCTGCACAATGCGCTCGCATCGCATCACACACAACTGGGGCGTGGCCAGGGCGTTTGCGGCGTTTTGCCGCAATGACTGCCAAGCATGAAACCGTAAAATGGTTTTTCAATAAACAGGCCCAAACAACGTAGCCGGGCTGAGTGTGCTGAGCCAGAAACTCGAAGCCGGCCAAACAATGCGACAAATATTTGAATATGTTAATTAGTTTAGCAATGTTGCAGACGCTGTTGTTGCAACTGGCAGTTGCTGTTGCTGTTGCAGTTGCATTTAGCTGGGCACGATCAGTTCTATCGGCGGACGTGCATCGGGGCAGTCTAATTTCATGTGTTGCCATCTTGTTAGGACAGTTAGGAGCAGTTAGTGTGTTGCAGTTGCGGCCAAAGCGTTTTGCATCTTCGCACCACAAAACTAACGAGCTCGAACGCCTGCCCCACGCCTGCACTTGCATTGCGATTCATATTTATGAGTATGCCTCATTCGAAAAGTCGTACATATTTATGATTAGTATGCACTGGCCGACTCTTGCTCTTGCTCTTGCTTTTGCTCCTGCTTTTGCTTTTGCCCGGCTGTCATGCCCAGCGGCCACTGGCCACACACATACCGCCAGGTCCAATAAAGCTGCCAATGAGCCGGGCTTTAAACAACTGACAGCCGACAGCAGCAGCAGCCTTATAAAGTCACAGGCCAGACCGAACAGCCAAGCGACTCCGCATTTTCGCCAATTGCACGCAAAGCTCAGATGGAGATGCTTCAGCTGATCTGTAAGCGGGTGCGTCTGTGTGTGCGCCTCAGTGTTGGTCTGCAGGGGAAACAAGCTGGTTCTATGAAAATAGCTAGATTTTTCCATTCAAAAATCGCTGTTTTGAGTTTTTTATAATTTCTTTTAGCATAACTAAAACAATATCTACTTCGACAACACATTTATTGACCAAATATTGGGGTAGATAAATAAAATAAATAGTTCAAAAATATACCCTGAATGAAATTTTGAATAAATACTCTGCAATATTGAGAAAGAGAAAACGGTAAAATGCTGAAACAAGTTTTAATTGAAGCCAGAACGCCCGCTAATCCCGTTTGTTGCCCTTTCAAAATAGGCTAGATTTGGCCAAAAATAAGTTGAGTTGGCAACACTGTCGTGCTTGTACACTCACCTGTGGCATTCTTTGCGTGCTGCTGCTGTAGGTGTTGCCCGGCACCAGCTGATGGCTTTGACAGCTACTAAATTCAGCTTTAAGCGCGCGAGACGCACGTTCCTTGTCCAATTTTGGGCAGCGGCCAAATGGTTTGGTCGGCCGGCGCTTATCGCTTGCCCATAAATTTATGTACGTCGTTGTTGTTTGCCAAATATTGCCAACTCGGAGGTCCTAGGCCAATAACTTGCCAAGACGACACGCAATGAAGTTGTTTGCCTTTGCCTGTTGCTACGCGCGGAATTTTGCTTGACGTAAAAATGCAATTAACGGCACTTGTTCGCCATCGCTTGAAATTGTTGTTCTCCTGTTCTGTTGCATTTTCGCTGTGACACAGCGCACACGACACGACCGAACACGTAACAACATACACAAATTACACAAAATCATTATAATATGCACTGATTGATTTTAATTACATTCCATATTTCACCACACTCCTATTTTACACTTGCACTCATTTTTTGTCATTTTTCCATTTGTAAAAAAAAAATAATAGTGTTGTCAAGTGAATGCGGGTTTGGGTATTGGCTAACAACTATATTTGCCAACCACCCAAATACAGCGTTGCCAATCATATGGAAAGTACGTTAACATTAAACTGCATGTCATGATGAAAAATATGCTAAACTTTTTCAATAAAAATGTCGTTAGTAAAATGAATGCTTAAAATTAATAGTATAGTGTTTAGCATCAAAATAAGTAAGATTTTCAATATAAGCAGCACCAAACTCACAATAGGTAAACACAGCAGTGTTGCCGTATCACCAAAAAAGTTTTCGCTCTTCCGCGTGCGCTCTCACTCGCTCTCTCTCATATTGTGTCTTCCTGATAGTATCTCAAGTAATTTTTAGCGTATTTCTCAACAAATACAAGGCATTTTTTAGCGCATTTTGCATGTGTATTACAGTGAAAGTGAAACCTGCGCCACAGACGAATAAAACACTAGCTACATTTTTCAAATTTAAGAATTAAACAAAATTAGGAAATTATAAAAAAGCACAACAAAACAAAAGTTCAAACAAATAGCAAAATGTGTGGTGGTTTTACCTGCTCCAAGAACGCGCTAATTGCGCTTAACATTTTGTATGTGGTAAGCAGAAACAAAAAACCAACAACAAGAACAACATGAAAATTGCGTTGTATACACAGGAAAAAAAATTTGAAAATTTTCATTTCCTCAATGCTGGAACCGTAAATTTGTGATTATTTATGATGCCTTTGTTTCTATTTTGAATGATATTTTTCAGTTGATTGGTTTCTTGCTGATTGGCGTCGGTGTCTATGCACGGGCGGCCTCCGTTGTCACGAATCTGCCAATTGTTGGAGGCATTCTCGCCTGCGGGGTGATACTCATCTGCATATCCATGCTGGGCCTTGCTGGCGCCGTCAAGCACCATCAAGTGATGCTCTTCTTTGTATCCTTTTTTCCAACGACAACAACAACAAAAATGCTTTAAGCACATACCCTACACATAGGCCTACATACCTGCATACCATACATACATATGTGCACGATATCTGCACGCACAAGTGAGCTTTGTCTATGCCATGTGCTCCTCCAGCCGCAAAGCTGAAGGTCAACGCATGTCGATGGGGCTGACATTTGCTCTAACTACACACATCCGCACATTTCAAAAACATGCTCATAATTATGAATGCACACATGTATGTGTGCAGGTCTGTATGTTTAGTTGGGCTTCAGCATGACGCAGCTGTTGGCATGAATCAAGTTACTTGGCTAATTGCTTTCCTCGGACTTCCGCACATTTAGCAATTGCGTCAG
Organism: Drosophila montana; assembly: GCF_035044405.1. Classification (NCBI taxonomy): domain Eukaryota; kingdom Metazoa; phylum Arthropoda; class Insecta; order Diptera; family Drosophilidae; genus Drosophila; species Drosophila montana. The sequence continues at coordinate 10,380,241 of NW_026998620.1, read as the reverse complement.
CTGCAGCTTATCAGAGTGTCTGTTTTTAATAATAATACAAACTGATAACCAAATAGGTTAACTAAAATAACGATAACATTATCATTCGTTGGTTGACCTTAACTCTGCTTAATGCAGTACATGATAATTTTGTTCATGCTCTTCCTCATCCAGTTCTCCATTGCCAGCTCCTGTTTGGCCGTTAACTCCGAGCAGCAGCAACAGTTCGCTGAGCAGGGCTGGAAGACGGTGCCACCCAAGCTGCGTAAACAGGTGCAGGACAGTTTCCTTTGCTGCGGCTTCAATGCCACCAGCAACAGCGTCACCAATGGCGAGGAGCCCAGCTGCGAGTTAATCAATAGAGAGTGCTGTGCCGACTCCAAGGATCCGTTGTGTCGTTGCGGACCCTGCGGCCCCTTGTTGGAGGATAAGATTAACTATGCTTTCAAGCTGTGCGGCGGTCTGGGCATCTTCTTCAGCTTCACTGAGGTGAGTGTGTTGCGTAGTTCGGTTTCTTTCATTCCAATCTGTAATCTCTTGCAATTGTATTTTCTCATGGCATGCATTCAGTTCGTTGGTGTCTGGCTAACAGTGCGCTATCGCAATCAAAAGGATCCGCGCGGCTTGCCCAGCGCCTTCCTCTAAATTGCATACTAAACAAAAAATATAAATAACAAATACTAATTGCAGACGCACAAGCGCTCAAAACGCATGTGTGTCTACTAAAGAAAAAGTTAATGTCAATGTGTAAATTTCATATTCATGCAACAATCGTGGGTCTATTAGATCAACTTTGTGGTTAGCTGCTATCATACGGCATACATAATATAGAAGCATATTTATATTTATACAAGCATCTCTTACACATGCATAACTGCATGCCCGCATACATACTAGCAAGTACTTTGTACTTACGGGATGTGGTAATATATAACTAAGTACGCATTATGCATTAGGCCATACATACACACATTTACAACTCTAGAAATACTACATATACATATATATATATATATATATATATATATATATATACAAGATATAGATGCGTGTTTAGTCCTTTATAACAAACACCAGCAATCAAGTGTTTTTCGAACTGAACATTAAACATATTTTACACCCACATACTTGCACACATCTGTATACTTCTTCCCCATATATTTCTTCATACACTAACAAACTCTTTGGCGACGTATCCTAACTAAACTAAAGTATCTAAAAAAATTTAAACTCGGCTAAGGCATCTGGTGAGACATATTCATATAATTATTACAATAATGTTTGGTTTTCTTAAGTTATTTCTATTCTTTTGTTTTAACTTTATATTTATGTTTATTTCGGGACATATTTTCTAACTCGTTTTCCACATTTTCAACAGGTTTTGGCCGTTTTTCTGGCGCGTCGCTATCGCAACCAGCACGATCCCTGCTATTTGCCCGCACGCGCTGTTTTTCCACACAACTATCAGTACTAAGTGGGCCACATAGGAGCTGCATGAGATCAAAGAGCCAAGGCGCTGGCAATTTTTAGTCAAAGGGACGAAGGCTGATTTATAATTTTGTACACAAATTTCCTAGCATGAGCTGAGTCAAAGCAAATTTCAGAGACCTCGTCTAAAAGTCCTTTGAATATGTGCATTAAGCGCTTGATCAGTTTCTAGTTTTAATTGTTATAAAGTGTTTAAGTTACCCAATTGAGATTACAATATGTTTGGTGTTCACTATGTAATATTTGTATATTTTATTTTAATTGTACAATTTTTTCTTTATTTCTTAAGTTAGCTTACTAAGAGTATTTTATTTTTGTTTGCAACTGGCAACAATCAGAAAACACAACTGCTGTACCACAAAAGAACAAGAAATAATAATGAAAAATAACTTTATAACCATTTCGAACCTGATATAAGCGTAGAACCAAGTCAAATGAAACTAGCAACTGTAACTGTGTTTTAACAAAGCGTAACATATACATAAAGCAACTTATATACATCTACATACTATATATATACATATACATAAATATATACATAAATAATTCAAGATATAGATGTTAGATGTGTGTTAAAACTTTGAGATTAGTACTTATATTGCATAAAAAAAAAACCAACAATACATGTCAAGAAATATTTCTAAAGTCTTAAAATATCAAATACCCTTTCAAAGATAAAACACCTTGAGCTATGTTTTGCCCTCTTTGCTTTTTCTTCTCGTTTTCTTTTCATCCTCTGCATATATCTATATATTTTCCAATTACTCTGCGGCGCCTACTGCTGCCTTCGCTGCTTGCACCCACGCAGGCAAACACACAAAGCTAGCTTTAGCTATTCTCTTTTTCTTGCCGCACAACTACAAACACCTAAACGAACACAGGCACACACACAAATACACACACACCCCCACATAATACAACCAACAAGTTGAGATAGTTTTTCTCATGTGTTTCGTTTCGTATTTCCTTTCGAGCGACAAAGAAATCATTAAATAAAAATTCTCTGTATTCTGTGCTGTGATTGAAGTAAACATGATCTTTAAAAACCAAATAAATGCTCGAGTTTCATTTCACAATTTATCTTTACGCTTAATTAAGCCAGCAACTGTCTGTTGTCTGCGTCCTTCGCATAAGGTTTCAGCTTTCTAAATGGACGTTGTATCCTTTTATTATTTGTGGTCGACAACAAGCACTGTGGATGCAAGTGATTGCATGAAACAGAGTGTGAAAGCTTAATTAAGTGAACACCATTATGGGGAAAACTAAATTGAATTGTTGCATACTCAAAGGTAGAATTTTCCAAAAATGTATCTTTTCACTGCAAAGCTGGGCAAGGATTTAAATGGTAAAACCTTGATATAAGCCATCACTGAAGAAACTCTTATATATAAAGCTATTTGTCTTGACTGACTGACTGAGTGACTAAATGACTGACTTAAGGCGAATTTTTAAGTTTTGTCCGAGTTGCTTCACACTTAATTTCATAAGATCTTATTAAATACAAGTTTTAGTTATTTTTAAAATCCCACCCGCAACTGTGGTAAATGGGCGGAAGTTTGTATGAATGTTTTTTGATTACCATCCGATCGGCTTCAAACTCATTTACAAATATCTTTGCTAAAAATGATTCAATTCGCTTTTCGTGATATCCACTGCTCTCGGGTGGAAAAGGCGAACCAAAGGTTTTATGAACAAAAGTTTTTTTTTATAAGTCGGCTTCGAGTTTTTATACCAAGACTAACATGAGCGTAAGCCGTTGATTCCAACATATGGTTCTTTATTCAATGAACTTTAAACATATTTTCAGACCGAAGTGAAGTTCAAGAATTACGGGCAGAATCAAATTTCCAATGGGGAAAACTGGCTGAAAAAGTATTATCTAAAGTCTCAAGCACAAAACTTACTACGGGCAAGGCCGGGTAATACCCGCTAGCCGTAAATAAATGAAAACAGGATCTAAGGGGTACAACAAGAGTAATACAAATTAAAAAAATCTTTTTATATATTGTCTCCGACAGTAATATAAAAGCTTCCTTCTGAAACATCATAAGTAGTTCGCTTTTGTACATGCTAAAGCTGCGCCAACTCAGTTACCCGATTAATTTGCCATTATTTGGGATTATCTATAAGCACATCCATCATACTGAATTCCTGAAACATTAACGGCTTATACAGCTTCAATTAAACACGGTGAAAATGTTTTAAGTGACCAGCTCTCGGCGTTTACCTGCTGGCACCTATACTTGAATCCATTATGCAAATGAGGACCACGGTGCGCATAGCCGCATGCCACAAGCCTGCCGCGGAAGATTAACGCACGCAGTTTGTTTGACACCTCCCCGGGGAGCTGGACTGGGAGTTGCTCTGGTTCGGCGTGTGGATAACATTTTGGGCAGACTTGACTGGGATGACGCAGCGTGGCCTAAACACATACCTAACTAATTTTCAGTGGGCACATTCCCCTGCGCTGTCACGAAGAAGCTGCCAAAAGTGTTTCACTCAAACTTTTGGCCAACTGCGCTCAAACGAGGCCAAGTTCAACGCACTCGCGTCCGATTGAAATGGTGGAGCGCGCATTTAAGAAATCCCAGCTAGAGAGAGAGAGAGAGAGAGAGAGAGAGAGCGGGCGAGCTGAGTGAGCGTAATTTTTGTGGGCCAAGCAGAAACTGTTTGGGTTATGTAACGAATGCGCAGTCAGGTGGTGCCCGCTGGGTGGTGGTGGTGGAGTTTCAGGCCACGAATGTGGGTGTGGTGCCGGCTGAGCAGCAGGCTGTGGCTTGTGGGTTCCCAGACGAATTTTGTTTGTTGTCCTCCGCAACGGAAACGGCTGTTTGCAACAACATTTGGCTTGAGCTGTGGCCACTTATTATTTATATGTCATGTTAAAAGAATGGACACGACATGCACTCTTGCAATCACAAATGGGATATACACAGAAATATATATATATATTCAGCTTGTATCTATCTAGACTCTAGCCTCTGTGTGCATGTGATTATCAGCCGTGCTTATTATTGATTTTAATTGAAGCAATATCCTTTGAATTTTCAAGAAATGCCCATAAAATATATATGCACAAAAATATTCAACATATGTATATGTATATGTGCATTCCAGCAGCATTCCATTTGTATGCCTACACGTATTCCACATACTGAATAATAAATTAAATACCATAAGCTGTCCAAATGCTCGAGATCCTTAAAGCCTGTTGTCTGCTTATTGCCGACTTATGCGTAAAATGGAGGCAACGTTGCGTATGAGCAATGCTTTACGCGTCACGCTTTTTTTGATGACATACTTGAGTAATGAGCGCACAGTGGGCTTGGCACTTGTCGGAGCTCATTGATGTCGCTGTAAACCGAAAACAATAACAAATTAACTGGGCTGAAGAAACGGCTTAAAGATAGCTTTAACAGAAAGTAGATTCTCTACTCTGTTATTGAAATAGAAGAGGGTATATGCAATGCAATGAATCGTAGTTTTGTTTCCAAATTAAAACACATGCGCGAAATGACATCAGTTTTGACAAAGTTATATAGCTTTAAAGCTATACAGAATCCTTACTATGAACTTGGGAACTATACAGACAATAATTTCGATTCTTCTTGGCGTGAATTGTGACAGAAAAGTAAACCAGCTAAGTATATGTTTAGGTTAGTTAAAAATGTTTCTAGACTCAAATTGCAAATTACAAAAATTCTTTTCAAAGTAACTAAAAATCAAAAAAAATGTTGAGAAAATGTCACCTTATAAAATAGGTTAAAATTGCAACTTAAGGTAGTTTTTCGTCGTCCCAAATATAAGTTTCCAAATTCAAATTGAAAAAAAAATCTGCCTATCCAAAAAAAGTAACTTAAAATGTAAGAAATGTTGACGAAATTTACATTAGTACCTAGTTTATTTTTAAGCCTAGGGTATTTTTTCGTCGTCCCAAATATAATGCATGAAATATCTTGGCTGGCTTTTACGCGTTTAGCGCGCTGTCACAAAATATATTCGTAGTTTCCGTCTTTCTGTTTTCTATATCGCACTTGCTGGCGGATCTTGATTTGTTTTATGTCTCTATTTAAATAGACGTATGCATACATTCGCCATGTACTAGATAAATGTACTTTGCCCCATCCCCTCGTTAATCGTGTGTACTGCTCCAGAACGATGTCGTTGCCCGCCTTTGAAGCGTGGCGAGGCGCGAGCTTTGTACAGGTGCTTGGGGAAGAGCAACAGAAAACTAGAAATAAAGCAATAAATAAAATTAAGTTGAGGAAAAATTTGAATGTCAATGTCAAATTAAAGTCACACAGTTAATTAACTAGGCTAAAGCCGTCATAAAGTAAATGCACGATAATTAAGGGAAGCGCCACGTGTTTTGTTCTAATGAGTATTAATGTAGAATTCAAATGGAACTGAAGCTCATATGAGAATTATCGAATATCGGAAACAATCTCGATCTGCGCGGGGACTAGGAGGACCTACAGCTTAAATTTCGAAGCTCTAACTTGCGTTCATACGCACGGACAAACGGACGGACGGACAGGGTAGATCGACTCGGCTGTTGATGCTGATCAAGAATTTATATACTTTATGGGGTCGGAGATGCTTCCTTCTGCCTGTTACATACTGTTGCACAAATACATAATACCCTTTTACCCATTTTCAATGGGTTCAGGGTATAAAAAACAAAAGTACTTCTGATAAACAATAGTTAACTAAGCGACTTATTTGGAATCAAATATGCCAAAACGAAATTTGTTGGCATTGAAATTGTTTTTTATTAGTTGGAAGTCTACTATAAATGGAGAAAACTAAAGATTCATTTTAAGCGACACCGATTGTTGAATTATTGATTTTTAAAATGAGTTTGAAACAATATCAGAAATAAGTTAATACAGGATATCAACTTGTCGACCGCGTTTCAGCATGAATACTGCCAATATGTATTGCTACCCAGGCAAATGTTTACAAATGCAAACACAAATCCATACATATACAAATATGCATATTAAATTCCCGTGAATGCTTTTTATGAGCGCTGCACATAAAAAAAATGAACCAATTTTCTGTTTTATGAGCTGCAAACGAAAGGATTTCCATTTCAAAGGCAGCTCAACTATGCTTAGTAATGCCTGCAATGAAGGTATTTTAAATTAAATCTTACGGCGTATGCGCAACGCATATTACGTATACGCCCATTGGGTCGCTGGCCAGGGCTCAGACTGGACGTTAAGGCTTCGGTAGCTCAATGCGTGATTTAATAAGCGCCACATTTGGCACTTAAATGAAACGCTTTAAGAATAAAACACCATTAATGTCTCGTCCTCTACACCACCCCACCCCACCACACACTTTGAGGCAAGGACGGCCTTTGAGGAGGAAACAGCCGAGTGGTAGCATCGCTGCGCAGCTGTTGCACGCAGCAGGCAGCGCAGCGTCTGGGCAACACGCCACACCCCCTTTTCATACCAACAGCCATGTGACCGAAAGTGAGCGAAATTTGAGCACAAATTAAAAACAGAGCAAAACATAAAAGTAATTTGTCTTTCTTTTCTTTGAACATGCTTTTTTTTGTGCGTGGTAATTGTCGGTACATGTTTGTAGAGTATAATTAAATTTTGCTCTAGCGTACGGCAAATTAAACAATTCGCTGAATCACACTACCAATTGTTAAATATTTGGCGTCGTTTGAGTGAGTTCCTGTGGAAAGTTGAGTCGAGTTCAGTTGGCAGCAGCGCAGCGACTACAGGCAGCAGACAGCAGGCAGCAGGCAGCGGCAGCATTTGAGTTTTTATTGGTCTCTTCTCTCGTTCAGTCGACGTTGAACTTCGCAACGCTGTGGACGTCAACGCCTCTGCGAATTGTAACAGTGTGCGTGTGCGTTTGCGCCAGAGTAAGAGAGCGAACGCGAGTAAGCAAGAGAAAGCTCCTGGTATTAACACGTAACGGTGTGGTTGTTGCACGTGAGCCGCAGCAGACAAGCAAATAAACAAAGCAGCAGCAAAAGCGCAAAGAGCTGAAGCAGGACGCAAAGACAAAAAGTCAAATTACGCGCGTTTTTCTGTTGCTGTCAACTTTGAACAAATCAACGCTCGAAAACTTTTACCTTTACGTAAGTACAAAACATTGTTTTGTTTTTATTATGTACCTAAATTGTTTGTGCATTGCACTTCGTTAAAATAAACCAGAGCATTGCCCACGTTGTTTGATTAAGCGCTCAAGTTTTCACGTTAGAAAATCAATAGCTCGTTATCCTGAAAATGGTCTGGTTTGCTTATATGGGCTACTCTTCGAGCATGGCCTGAAACATTTGGACTTGTTTTCGTATGCCAGCAGTAAAAGAGGGTCTCACATTATATCATTAATTGAAAAAGTTTTTCTCCTTTAAATATGCGCCAGTTTCTGCAGAGCTGCTAACGACAACAAATGGAAATTTGCATTGTTGATGACTCTGCAACTGTTCATTGAACAGTTCAGCAAACGTTTTCAAGGCTGTTCTTATTTACTGGGTCACCCGCAGCCTGCAAGAGGCTTGCAAACAAAAAACAAAAACACTCGAGCATACAAAACAGCAAGTTTTCCTCGTCAGCAGTTCCACGAATATGCTAAGGATAATAAAATAAATATGTGCTCCTATGTTGGCAATATATGAAAGGCACAATATTTGTCAACAAATACTTTCGAAGAGAATGGTGGGAAATGTGCAAATGTATGTAACTGGAAAAAGAAAGCAACAGAGGCTCTTTTAAGTACATACCCCTTACATTCCTGATCATCAACACCCGAGTCGATCTACTCATGCTCAACTGTCTGCCGCTTTAATCTAAAGAACTTTGAGCTCTAGGTTCTTAATAGCTACCCCTAGTTTACCTATATAAAACAATTTATGTTGCTGTCAAGCTAAGAAAATTTCATAACGACAATAAGATGAAGTTATTCGAAAATACATTTTTATCTTCTGGAACTAAAAGCATATGCGCATAGAGCAAATTTATTTTACGGCAAATCGAACGAAGTTCAGGGTATCTCATAGTCAAGCATCCCCGACTACAGCATTATACTTTGATTATGTAGATTATGTAAGTAACACCTTAATATAGTTATAATTTTTTTTAACGCGAATCCCGATGCAACGTACTGCATCCCACCTCCCGCCCAACCGACCGAGGGGCGCAGTCGTGTAACGTACGACACGAAATGCAAAGTAAATATGAAAAAAAAAATATTAAAAAAAAAGTCGATACAAACTACGAGTATGTGTACAAATACAATTACAAATAAAGATAGGACTATCTACTTGCTAAATAGTTTAGAATAGAAGACTTTATACGAGGAAGAGAAGCTTCCGAGCAGAATACTCTGTAATGCTTGTTATAGTCATCACAGAGAACCCTGAACGGTTCATGCAAGGCATAATTAGTTGAGCAAAATTGAAGCGATTGAAGCGAATTATAATCATATTATAAATCTCAATCACAAGCGTCGCAAAGTATGCAATGATTTTTGACAATTGAAAATGCTCTCGAACCGCACTTGCTGTTGGCCTTTAAAAACTATTATTTAAATTATTTAAAAGCTCTTTGCTCAGTATCAACAAAATATTTAACAGCAGAAAAGCGCCAGTCAACGACACTCAATTTCCAGCTTTTCTCCCTTGTATCAGCTAATGGTAGCCTTGAACTTTAGCGCTAAAAAACTCAACGTTAAAAGCCACAGCAACAGTAAGTAACAAGTTGTTCGACTAGTTGAATACCCTGCAAAAAGTTTCTGACTCACAAATAATGCCAGCCTGTGAAATCGTTTCGCATTCTGTAAACGATATCAAATTAAATTAGCTAGAGCATAGACTCCCTCTTTAGACTTGCTGTACAGGGTATATAAGCTATCAATTTAAACTGTAGCCTAACTTTAAGCGCGTTAGACGCATTTCGGACTTCTTAAGCTTTCCCTGGCACAAGTCGGACGTGTTCAATCTACCAAAATCTTGTTTGCGCAGCGACTTAATACAAAATGCAGCAGAGGATGCGACGGAAAATAAAACATCTGAACGGTCGGAGTGCTTGCTAGCCGCGAGAAACTAGCGCAGCAGCTGTGGGACTGCTCAAGGACTTTACTCCTGTGCAAGCTACTGCGGCCAGGCGCCTGCCAATTACCTAAACATACACACACACTCACACACACGCATGCCACACTATGCTGACCGTCATAACCGTCGTGGCACGTGACGTTTTGCATCGTCGCTTTTTAATTAAAAGCTGTCAAAACGCTCTCCGTTTGCCCCGGCGCCCAACAAAGGTCATTCAGAGTTTTGTTTTTGTCAGGACTCAAGCCTGCGCTACTTGAGCCTCTACTAGTTTTCTTTGTTAATATACTACATAAAACACTCCTAAAGTTTTCTTCTTGAATTATTTATTTACAGTGCCGACCGCAAGATGTCGCTGCTAACGGGCAACAGTCACTCGCTGTCCGAGGAGGAAATCGATGAGTGAGTGAATTCCTATCAATTTAAATTGCATGGCACGAACTTTTGTTTAGTCAATTTTCAGGAAGAAGCACAAGAACAATGTGTCAGCTTTAGGCAAACAATTTGCACTTTGAACTTTTGTGTTGGCTTTTTAGCGGGTGCAAGCAACCAAGCTGCACCCGAAGTTTTCCTAGCTGTTTTTAGACATGGGCCAGAGGGCGGGGGCAGAGTGCAGCTAGAACACATTAAAGTCAAAAATAAGGTAAAGGTGAAGCGCAATTGTTTTGCAAAACAATTTCTGTTGAATTGCGCCTGCAAACAAAATACTTAGCATACTTTTCGGCTTTGGCCAACAAAAATTGTGTTAGGGCCAAAGCACTTAATACTTATACCAAGCCACAAAACTGGTTGACTTAATTAGTTCAACTGCTGTCAAGGGTGCACATAATGTGTCGGTGTCTAAAATTACACATGCCACAAAGTGTGCCGCTTCAAGTTTGTCAGCATTTACTGCCAACTAATGTGTGTCTGTCTGTGTGTATGTGTATATGTATGCCAGCGTGTGATATAGGGGAGGGGGGCTTGGGAAACGTCCAACAAGCTTTGATAATTCAAAGCCGTCGTAGCCCATGGGCAAACACATGAGCATAATGACGTCTATATTGCTCATACGCACAGTAGCTCGCATTTGGTTAAACATTTTAGTATGCGACCAAATACTACCCTCTAAACACAGGAAAATAACTAAGCCTAAAGATGCAACTGAATTTAGATTAAAGGCAATGCGTTTTAATATTAATCAATGTTCTATATTTATATATAGTATAGTATATATAGTAAATGATAAATGGCTTTTAATTTCGAAAATATTGCAACCATTTAATTTTTACAATATCTACAACCTCTATCTATATCTACAAAAATAATTCTTTAAAGTCTTAAGTTTTTAATGGGATTCTCACTATACCCCATTAAGCCGCAATCTGCTGGGCATACATAAGCAATAACAATGACAATGCCCATGCCAATGAGTTTAAGCCCGACAATGCGAACATTATCGATTGGCCTTTTGGCGTTGTATTCGAATTTTGACCAGCGGCCAGCGCCATCGGCCTGTCGACAAAAATTCTGTTTTCAATTTGGCAGCAGTCACGCGTGAATAACGTAAATTCTGTTGATGGGTTTGGGTTGACATGACACTTGCCTCCTGGTTGACGCATTGACTATGAGCTCCTATCACTGGCTTGGTATAAAAATAAATTCACTTAGCTCAACAATTTGCTGTTTGCGTTTCCACTTCTCCTTTGGTGACGTATATAATATTCTTTTATTTTCCATCTAAAGCTTACACACCCAACCTGCACCTTTGACCTTATCTATGTTTTTAATTTACTTTATCTGAGCTATTTGCATTTTACTGCACTCTTTGCAACTACTACGCGATAATGGTTGCCTAGACTACCATATAAAATAATAAAATAAAAAAGGGTTAAGAACTCTATGCTCTAGTAAGGTGAACTGGGAGATACCTTGTACTAAGCTTATGTTTACAATTTCGAAACGATCCTAAAAGTATGCCCCACATTAACTCCGAAAGTATCTTCTACTGCCTGTAACATAACTCACGGCAACTTACCGATACCCCCTTTTAGCCATTTTATAGTTGTATTACAAGCTTAAGTGCTTCTTAACGTGTTTGCTTTGACTTATTGTAGAGCATTTCCCGTATCATTTATTATACTATACCATTATGTAATGCTTACGAAGATTTTCATGTGATTTATAATATTCAAAGAAACCTACATAAAGTCCATGGAATGGCTATGCCAACTGAGTACTCAACGAGCTGGCAAAGGCTTTCATTTTTATTCAACCGAGTCATGATAAATTTGTACTCTATTATCACTGTCAGCTGCTCTGCTCTGCGTGGGAGCAAAGTGCAGCATGTATGTAGTGTGTGTGTGTGTGTGTGTGCCTAAAGCTTGCATGTATGTGTTCCTATACACCTCCTACGCATATAATTCAAGGCCAGGCAGAGTTATATGACTCACCAGCTCGAAGGAACAGCAGTAAAAACAACTGCGCGAACAAAGCAAACAAACATTAAATAACAATTACGTTGTGTATCGGAAAGGTGGGGAGAAAGCGTACAAGTCGACTTGTATATGTTGCATTGACAGTTGACTTTTCACTTTTACATACAGTTTACCGCTGACCTACATGCATCTCCTATTGTTATATCGCAGTGTTCGATTTATGTGGAAATTTAAAAGTTACTGCCTTTTAAAATGGTTTATAGCGAATCAATGGTCCACTTGTTGCCACAAAACATGCAAGAGTTTTCTCAGAAAAGTGTCAATAGAAAGTTGAAGAGCAATTAAGGCAGCATTGTTTAATTCGTTTCATTCATTCTTGCAAGTGCAATATTTCAATTCATTTTGTCGTCATCTACGCAATCTGGCTTACAATACACTATAAAGTACCCAGACAGTTACCTAAGTGAGCACAGCCCTTTTGATTAGATTGCAAGATACTGCAGTTGCGTCTTACAAGTACAGCCAGGTTAATGAATCAGTTAATAGGTGGTTACACTATACGACCACATGCGGACCTCTTTAAAGTTAAAACTTTTATTGACGACCTCCAAACCTGGTCGCGACTTGTCACGTAGCTGTTTCAGCAACTTATGTAGTCTTGCTGGATCCCCGGTCCACTCATTTTAAGCTCTCTCTCTCTCTCTCTGACTCTCTTTTGTTTAAGCCTAGCTGCATAGTCGAGCCCCCTTTTTGTTGCTATATTGCTTCGTTCAACTGCTCATTGACTCTGGTTTTGCTCTTTTTGTATATACAAGCTATATTTTTTCCGTTTTGTTTGTGTTTGTGTATTCGAATTGGCGGCCTCCTTTTGTCATGCTTCGCTAAAAGCGTGGCATATACATTTGTATATATACCTACGTCTTAATGTATATTTTATGAGTTGGCTTAAGAAATGAAAGCCTCAGGCGATGACGCAGGTTACTTCTCTGCTATATCAAAAAAGCACTTTGTTTTGAATGATGCCGATAGTAAATAAGCATAGTTGACTACATAGCTTCAGACAGGGTGCTTTTAAGTTGGGTCTAAAAAGCTGGATGGAAAAAAATCTCCATTAAGTCAAAAACACAAAAAAGCTTTCATGCTGTACTGGAATCTAGTTTAAACTGCCATCAATTACGAATAAGATGCACATAGATGCCTATTCAGGCAACCTTGTAATATAGAGCACGTTTTCAGTGCACAATAACAAACATGCAAATTTACATACATTACTAAATCATATTTAAATATTTCCAAAACTAATGGCGTTCTATTCTGACATTTGAACTTCCGTCAGAGTCTTATCTATGTTATACATTTACATGCGCATTTAACAGTGGCTTCGGCCGCTATCTGTTAGCATGCCTATGTACATTAACAGTCTGTTGCCTATTGTGTGTTTGTGGCTTTAGTTGTATTGGTAAGCGCCGCCTATATAACAGCCTGCCGCGCTCAACAAATTTTTTAGTTCCTCGACTTCCGTCGACGTATACAATACGTTTCTTGTTTTTCCATTATAATTTTTTTTGGTCTTGCGCTCATGCGCAAACATTAAGTGTTAAGAAATATTTACGCAGCTGACGCAGCTGTCGTATGATGTACTAGGATACAATTCAAGGACAATCATAGGCTGACATCATGCCTCCCACAAATCAGGCGCATGAATTTAAGGCACACTGCCATACAACGCCAAAGGACGATGAGGTCGAAACGGATGTACATATGCGTAGCAAAACGCGGTAAGATTACAATAAACCGACAAACCGGTCCAAAAGGAATGCATATAGACAGCTGCCGTTGCCATTCCCGAGGGTTGCAGTTGTTGTTATTGGCGGGAAGATTGTCTTAGGCAGGCATATTTCGCAAATACATATACAAGTTTGTATACCGCTGAGTTGGCAGCTGACGCAAAAGTCTGTGACGCTGCGTGCTTACCAAATCGCCTAAAATGCGCGACTAGCGCAAAACTAAATGATAACAAGTAAGACTTCTCTAGTCAGCAGTGTCCGACAAGGGGATACCCTAAACCTTCTTCAACCACACTGCAATCGCTATTGCAATTTTATACATATATTATTGTGTATATTTGCAAAATGAAAACAGCCTCTGAGGACCAACGTTCAAAATTTCATGTGTCCTGGTCTTATAGGATATGAGATCGACGCGTTCATAAATACGGACGGACAGACTCCTCAGTCGGATAGACAGACAAACGTGACTAAATCGAATGGGCTACGCTATGATATTTGATGGGCGATAATGCCCTTGTTATTAAACAGCTTATTCTTAAATGTAAACTGCAATCTGTTTCTCTATAGCCAACTTATGTGATGTTGTGATGTTTACTTTCCAAGACATCCTCCTGCCCAATCTCATGCCGAGATACTTGAGAGTTGGATCTATACCTCTGCAGAAGGCTATTCCCAAAACGTCTGAAGTTTTCAGGATATCGGTAGGCCAATATGTCGGCTGTCCGAAGTGTTCAGAGAGTTTCCTTCGGAGTCTGAGACTCTGTTTTGAAAATTGACGTTGCTTCCGACTATAAAGCGGTGACCAAGGTGCTCAAGCACTTACCGGAACACAGGGGGACTGATTAAATGAGTTGGCCGTACAAAGACTGCCGCCACCTTGAAGTAGCTCGGCGCGGTTCTGATAAGGTGTTAGAAATGAGTAAAATAGATTGTAGAAGCAGTTGAGCAAATACCCACACACCTGCAAACATTCATTGAAGTGGGTGTGTCGTTTCGATATCTAGACCTAGACCTACACCTAGAACTGAACATAGACCTCTAGATCCCCTGCTGCTTTTATGTTCTGACTGTTTTTAAATTCTCAGATTTCATTTGTTAAATGATTCGGCGCAATTTGTTGATAAACTTGACACCTCTGGATTTATGAACCTAGCTAATTTATAGATCAGATGTTTCACAAAAATCTAATCATTTTGAAAATGTTGCTATCAAGGTTAATACATATTTACATAAGATGTACATATTCTCAGCATATTAAAATGTATATATTCAGCTCTTTTTTAGCTATTCAAATATTTTGTTAGGTGGCTGATAAGCCTAATCAAATGACGCGTACAATTTTGGGGCGGGCTTCGGCGGGCTTGTATGCGCCTACGATTGTATACATATATCTAATTTAATGGATTTTTGGCTTCGTATCAATTTTCATTCATGCACCCATCAATCATATATGTGCAAATAAAATGGAATGTTTGCTGATAAATTAATATAGTCCTTTCTTTTGGCAACTTAAATTTGCGTCCTCTTGGATATTTTCATTCAGATGGACGAAAAACGGTTATACTTATGATTTTTAACTTATATACAATGAACTCATTGAAATTGGGTAACAAAAAAAAAAGCTGAATTGAACTTGTGCAAATTTATGTAACGGACAGAAGGGTATATTTATATTATTTCTCATCATCTTGTGTGACCGACAGAGCTTTTAAGGTTTCGCCTAAAGTTGTGTTCTTTAAATCTATTAATATACTGATCATATGGAATTAATATATTGTATGCAATAGGTCGTTGGTTCGAAACTCTTCTATTATAGTGTACCTGAACATAGTCTCTGTTATTGAAATAATCAACTAAACATAGGGTTCGGATATCGATATCCTGTTTGTTTTTTAACCATATTTTGTATACAGGATAACCAGAACTCCTTTGGATACCCCATTTCAAATATGAGCTCTGAAAATTTCTAATGTTCAGAAAAATATATTGCAAATATAGTTCACCATGTAAGCTCTAATAATCTTTTAAAGGGTATGTTCTTGCTGTCCCTCAACCTGTCGGTCCGTCCGTCTATCCGAATGAATACATTTGAAGCTATTTAAGAGTATTTAGACTTCGATTATGTAGGCCTAGAAAGTAGCTTGCAAATTTACAAGAATATGTGTCTTTCTATTTATGGTTACTGATAATATCCTTTTGTAACTAATACCAATTGTTTCATTGAATGCAAATAAAGCAAAGTGTGTTTACTCGGAATTGCCATACATAATATATATCACACCACTTGTTTCGATCAATACAAACACATGTGTTACTATACTTACAATTCTTGGAATTCACAATTCTCGGAAATAACAATCTTATCGGCAAAACAACTGACGTTCACTATAATTTTCGTCTATAAATGTTTACGAATGCACTTTATTAATAACTGATTACTTTTGATTGTGCATAGTTTGCAACCTTTATATTTAGATTATTTTTATTTTTGATGAATGCACCCTTTAGTAAAAACAAATGTATATATATTTAAATTATTATTATGTTATTGACATTGCGCTTATTGCTTGCAGATACGCCGATGGCACAGTTAAATTACGCAATCCCAATATTGAACTTATGGATCAGGATATCTTATATCATGTAGCGCTGGGTAGCGAGAGTCATGATCTGAGGGAAATGTTTGGCGATGTTAAGGTGAGTTTTCGACAAGCTCTGATCTTTAGTAAAATAATACTAATTATAATAATAATAGTAATAATAATAATAATAATAATAATAATAATAATAATAATAATAATAATAATAATAATAATAATAATAATAATAATAATAATAATAATAATAATAATAATAATAATAATAATAATAATAATAATAATAATAATAATAATAATAATAATAATAATAATAATAATAATAATAATAACAATAATAATAATAACAATAATAATAATAATAATAATTATAATAATAATAATAATAATAATAATAATAATAATAATAATAATAATAATAATAATAATAATAATAATAATAATAAAAATAATAATAATAATAAATAAGTATTCTATATATATGTATATGCATTGTTCAAAGTTATGTCAAGGTTAACAGACATTTGATTGAGGAGCATATCTCATAGTCACCATTATTATAAATACTTCGGGTTAAGAATACTTTGCATTCTAAACACGCTAATTAGTGGTATACAACTAAACCAGATCAGATTACGCAAGTGAGAGCTCGAAAACAAGTTTGCCGTTTCCAGTCTTAACTTAATATGCAATATCTATTCAATTTATAAGCCATGTTAATTGCCCTTGATAATGAAAATCAAGTTAATAATTTTTTTTTTCTTTTTCGTATTATTATTTAAATTTTTAAACGGTATTTCATATTTTGCTCTTTCGATTCGTTCACAACCAGTTCGTTTGCATGGGCGGCACACCAAAGCGCATGGAGAACTTCGCACACTTCATTATGGATGAGATCGGCTATAAGCTTCCCGCTGGAACACAGCTGCAGGATATTAGCGAGTTCTCGTACCGCTATTCCATGTACAAAGTCGGTCCGGTGCTATGCGTCAGTCACGGCATGGGAACCCCCTCGATTAGCATACTGATGCACGAGGTTATCAAGCTGATGTACCATGCCAAATGCATTGATCCCATATTTATACGGATCGGCACCTGTGGCGGCATTGGCGTCGACGGCGGCACCGTCATCATCACTGAAGATGCGTTGGATGGGCATTTGCGCAACTCTCACGAGTTTGTAAGTGTTGATGTTGCTTGGAGTTTCTGCTGATTTATTTATGATAATTGTTGATTCTCGATAGACAATTCTGGGCGAGACTGTGCATCGCCCGGCTAAGCTGGATAAGAAGCTGGCACGTGAACTGAAATCGCTAGCCAGTGCCGATGATCCCTATGACACCATCATTGGCAAGACGCTGTGCACAAATGACTTCTACGAGGGTCAAGGACGTCTGGATGGCGCCTTCTGTGAGTTTACCGAAACCGACAAGATGAACTATCTGGAGAAGCTGCGCGACAACGGCGTCGTCAACATCGAAATGGAGAGCACCATTTTCGCAGCGCTAACACATCATGCGGGCATCAAAGCAGCCGTTGTTTGCGTTGTGCTCCTGAATCGCCTCAATGGGGACCAGGTCAATGCGCCCAAAGAGGTTATAAATGAGTGGCAACAGCGTCCACAGATACTCGTCTCCAGATATATACGCAAGGTGCTCGCCCAGCACGGCCAGCTAAAGTCGCTGTTTGGACATCATGGATCCATAAAGTCGCCGAGGCGCTTCAAGTTGGTACAGCAGGAATCACAGGCCCATGATTAGAGCTAGCAGCCAAATAGAAAAGATCATTGCATATACATCAGATATATGATTTCAAGTTACCTTTTGACTAATATGTCAAACCAACTCTCATGTATACAAATATTCCTTTAAACATTCCATAGTTTAATTCACTTTAAGTTCTTATTTTATTTCCCCATATGTGTATCTATGTACTATACGTATATCCACATCCTCATTAGCTTATTTAAAGACAAGCATATTGCAGGTATTGGCGTATTAACGCTAAAAGCTGAAAGAACTTATCCAAACTAAATATTAACAAATATTAAATAATTAACTCAATGTGACGTTGTGTTTCAATATAAACTAAATCAAATTGTTGTTTATCGCATCGCTAATTGCAACTTCGGTAATAAATAAAATGCAAAATATTAAAAAAAAATTGTTAATTGTTATGTTGCATATTCCAAATGAGGCAAACCAAATATTAATATATGTATTTCAAATCGTAATATAAAATTTCGTAAATTATTCTATTACACATATTATGCTGTAATTCCAAAAACAATTGTTATGCGCATTCGCATAATCGCATGTTGCTAATCATACGCTATATTAACAAAAGTTACTCTTATTCAATTCCAAAAAAAAAAACAAAGAAATCGAGTTGTACACGTAAAAATTCAGCTGAAGCAAATATAAAATCGGTTTAAATTAAAACACAAACATTTTATGAAACTAATTGGTATATTAAAAGCAAAATGTATTTCAACCTAAAGTTTGTTTGCTTTGTCGTCTGGGTAATCTTTTTGTGAGCTGGATTTGATCAGTACCTTCTGCTCGCTTCTAAGCGCAGGATTAAGAAGCAAGGGTATAGTTAGTTGAGTAGCTTATAGGATATTAACATTGAGGGGTATTTACGATGATGGGATATTTACAATGAAACATCTGTAGACTTAGCCTAAAAGTGTAACGGATTTAGTATAATTCCCCGAGTAGGTACGCCTCTCTGTAATAGGGTCAGCCAGGGATCTGGCGACCGCATTCGGATGCCGCAGCAGCTTGTCGGGGTAGCGGCAGCTGAAGAAACTGAGATGATCTCCGACCTTTGTTAGACGCAGACCGCATTCGATGGCGTCGTTTTTTATTATTTATTATTATTATTATTATTTACTATTATTTTTCGATGAAGTTGTGCTGATGCCGTACTCCTAGAATTGGCTGGTTTCGGTCCAAATGGGCGTCAGCATCATTTTGATGAGCAGCGCCTTCGTGGAGATTTGCAGCTTGCTTTGGGGTTTCAGCAGTCATTCAATCTTTTGGAGCCTTTTCAAGCTTTTGGCTCTGGTTGTACGACACAGGGCAAAGCACACTGACTTGTGGGACACCAGCTTTGATGCCTTTGACACTGATGCTGAAGTTTGTATAAACTATCTCTATATATAAAAATGTTTGTCCTGACTGACTGACTGACTGATTGGTGATCAACGCACAGCCCAAACCGTAACAGCTAGAAAGCTGAAATTTTCACTGTAGTTACCTTATGTGGTGTAGGTGCACGTTAAGGCGGGGTTTCGGGAAATTCCACCCGCAAGTGTGGAAAAATCGCGAAAAACGTTTGTATGTAACTTTTTTGTTTACCATCCGATCGGCCTCAAATTTATTTTCAAAGATCTTTGTTCAAATTCATTTGAGGGGTGTTTTGCACTTTTAGGAAGGTCAAAGATTTGGTGGGTGACGTTTTGCGCTCAAATCCATTTCCAGAGATCTATAAGAAATAACATTTGAAACGTGTTTCACACTTTTCGCAGAATTCAAACTTCTTCGGGGGGAATGCGATACAAAGATTTTTTGGGCGAAGTTTTAAGTTGTGTCCGATTTGCTTCAAACTTATTTTCAAAGCTCTACATAAGAACTTAATAAATAGGTATTTCAGCGATTGGGGAAATTCCACCCGCAACAGTGGTAAATTGGCGGAAAACGGTTATATGAAAGTTTTTTGTTTACGATCCGATCGGCCCCAAACTAATTTTCAAAGATCTTTGTTCAAATCCATTTGAGGGGTGTTTCACACTTTTCGAAAAATCGAATTCTTGGTGGAAATGGAGGTCAAAGATTTGGTGGGTGTCGTTTCGCGCTCAAATTCGTGTCCAAAGATCTATAAGAAAAATCATTTGAGACGTGTCTCACACTTTTCGCAGAATCCAAACTTTTTCGGGTGGAATGCGACTCAGATTTTTTGTGCGAAGTTTTAAGTTGTGTCCGATTTGCTTCAAACTTATTTTCAAACCTCTACATAAGAACTTAATAAATACGTATTTTAGCGATTTGGGATATTCCACTCGCAACATTGGTAAATTGGCGGAAAACTTTTGTATGAAAGTTGTTTGTTTACCGTTCGATAAGTTTCAAAATCATTTTCAAAACTTTTTGAGAACGTTGATTTTTAACATACGTGCCACGGGCAAGGCCGGGTTATACCTGCGAGTTATTGTATAAAGTAATCTAACATATATTAAACTGTTTGTCAAGAGCCGGAAAGCTGATATTTTTACTGTAGCTTGATAAATTCCATCCGCAAGTGTGCAAAATCGCGAAAAAGGCTTGTATAAATCTATTTGGTTCGCCATCCAAAGGCCACATAATCCTTTTCAAATATCCTTGCACAAATTCATTTGAGTGATGTTTGACAGTTTAGGGAAACAACAAAAAGGAACTCTTATTTGTGTTTTTATTTCTCGACCTTTGTTTTCATTTGGTATTGCTCGATGCATGAGACGAAGCTGAACGAATAAGAATTGGTTTCGCAATTTTGAAAGCGATACCAGCTAATGAAGCGTGCAAGGCTCTCGCTTTATGCCCATAACTCTTAAAAAGTTATTCAGCACTTTCTAAGAGTTTGAACTTTGTCAAGATCTATGAAATATGTATCCTTAAATTCTTGTTGTGAGAATTTACTCAAATGTATGTATACAAAACTTATCTAAATTCTAAATATATTTCAGTTATTTAAAATTCTTTTTCGAACCAAATTTTAAGCAAATTCAGTTAAAAACTTAAAAGAATGACGGCCAAATGTAGTAAAGATATCGAGAAAGATGTCTGCGAACTGAAAGGTGAGCAAATAATAGTCTTGTCAGTCATCCTTATAACGCAGTTATACAGCCATGGTTAAATCACAAAATAAACGCATTGATGAACTCATAAAGCACATCAAGGATGGTTGCAACCCCGAAGATCCGCAAGAGTTGGAGTCCACTTTAAGCAACATAAACCCCTACATCGAATGCCTTAATCCGGATATCTTATACCATCTTAACTTGGACACAGTAACAACTGATTTTCCGAAGGTTTTCGGTGATGTGCGCGTAAGTTGCAGGAAAGACAATAAATACAAAGATAAGTTACTCTTGTTGGGAGTTAAATCCGATACTAAAAATTGCTGAAATAGGATTTTGAGCAGAAATGGACAATAAACACTGCTAGTTGATGATGATATAGGAATGTAAATCGGAATGATTTGACGGTGAACATCAAAGCTCAACATCGATGCATCAGAATAAAACATCGATGCATAATGTTGTTGCTTACATTTTGCGCTCCCAGAGAGCTCTTTAGGTACAGTAAGGTAGTTTTTTAGCAATCTTCAAAACTTTTCTGCCTCACATTTTTTCCAGTTCTAGAATTATGTATACCCATCTTCATATATATTTACGTGAGCCAGTTGCAACAGGCAAAACCCTTTTCGTCTGTTTTCTGTTCGTATAAATTTGTTGAAAATGTTCTGTAATGAAATAGAAGTTTAGGAAATAATATTTTGTAAAGGAGCTACTGGCCGGGGTATAACTCTCAGTCTTACCAGGTCTAGCGAGTTACAAGATATTTATAATTTCGCTGGGAGAGAGGGCTTAAGGGGGAGGGGGGTGAGTATCCTGACCAAACCAAGCCTAGCTCTATTTCTGCACGCCTACGCTACCAGGCCGTGGCCTCGTACCAACTACACTAGCGGGCCGTGGCCTCGCACCAACTACTCTAGCGGGCCGTGGCCTCGCGCCAACTACGCTAGCGGGCCGTGGCCTCGCACCAACTCCACTACCCAAACTCTCTATCGGGCCGTGGCCTCGTACCACTACTCTATCGGGCCGTGGCCTCGCACCAACTACTCTAGCGGGCCGTAGCCTCGCGCCAACTCCACTACCCAAACGCTCTATCGGGCCGTGGCCTCGTACCACTACTCTATCGAAACACCAACCGGTAATGCCCACCCCGGGGCCAAAATCTCGTACCACATGCTCCTGCTCGAGGTTAAGTCGAACACCGGTTAATTCCGATGTTAAGGTAAGCCGGGTTACCTGAAAACAAAGAATTATCCAGTTTCTGCTCGATAATTATAACATATATACTTTATTCACTCCTCGCTTATTAATACTTTATAGTTACTCACGAGCTAAACCCTGCCGCACTGTTTTCTGGAGCCCTAGCGCTCCGCTATACTCTCTATGATCTTCCTCGTCTCACAATGCACGTCTACTCACCCTTAGCGTTCGTTCCAAAGTGCCGGCGCGCTCGCCAGCGAACCGTGCGCATGCCTCGGTCGCTCAACTTCGCCGCGAGCTTTCGCAACTTCACCTCGGAGCTTTCGCTCTTCGCCGCCGAACTGAAGTTGCGCTCTCGAACACGGTGTTGAGCAACCGATCAACAACGCACGGTTGCTGCGGCGGCCGGCGGTTAAATTTAAATTTAAGTTATGCCCTTGCTGGCTACGTGGCTCCTTGCCCTTAATTATGCACTTCAATACTTTGGCATCTTGTGTTAACCATTCTTATAACTAATACAATGCTTATATACTATACAATACTTGCATCCTATAATTACAATTATGAACTGTGGGGTGGCTACCATAGTGGCCGCCTCACAATTTATTTGTCTTATTTATAAGAATGCGCACAATTCTACGCACCTAGTGAAAGAGATAATGTCCGGCTAATGCCGTTCGGATATAAGTCATCTGGAATATGGAATTTGTGTTTGCTGATATGAAAATAATTTATCAGCACCACATGATAGACTTGAGTGCAACGGCAACCACAAGGAAGCCGCCGATTGATGTCCCATGTTGTTTTAGTACATTTTGTTAGCTTAATTTTTGCATTTTTTTTTCACTAGCCTTTGTTTACGTTTTGGAATCAGCTGCTTAGTGATGTGCAGATTAAGTGTAGTGTTGTGCGATTGTTCGTGACGGTGGGCACGGGTATACCCATCCCTAAAGACAGTACTGGTTTGCCGGCGCTGTCGTAGGAAATTAATGCAATAGCCTTATTCCACTATCCACATTTCTTCCACATTTTTGAAATTGTGACATTTTTGAAAAATGTGTAAAATGCAGCCCATACGTTTTCCATAAGAAAACACATTTTACACATTTTTCAAGAATGTCACATTTTTGAAAAATGTGTAAATTCGGCCCAAACAGTTCGTGATTTAAGCGATGATTTATCGAGTTTTCTATCGATGTTGTGAAAAATGTGAAAGTATGAAAGTATCATTACTATAAACAGCTGATATATTACTATATATATGACTATCAGCCTCTGCCCACTGAACACATTTCTGAAAATGTCACATTTTTGCAATATGTGTAAAATGCGGCCTGTACGTTTCCCCATAAGAAAACACATTTCACACATTTTTCAAAAATGTCACATTTTTTAAAAATGTGTAAATTCGCCCCGAACATTTCGTGTATTTTGCGATGATTAATCGAGATTTCTATCGATGTTGTGAAAAATGTAAACATAAACCAGCTGATATTGCAACGAAGGCAAGCGGTTACTTTAAATTATAATTTTAAATTTTAATAATCCCACAGTTTTTAACATTTAAAGTTGGCCAAATCCCGCAAAGGGTCTATTAAACGGAGCCCCTACTTCGGGGCCGTATTATTTGACTTTTGGAAGGAAATCTGTGCGGCGCTTATGTAAATTAAAGCAACTCGATCAGCTGTTTATTCAAAGAAACAGTACTTTTGCCACTCACATGTTACCGAAAACCGGTGGAACACCAATATGTAAAACTTGAAAATGTGACATTTTTAAGCCCAGTGGAGAAAGGCTATATATGATTACTATAAACAGGCGATAACTTTAAATTATAATTTTAAATTTTAATAATCGCATAGTTTTTAACATTCAAAGATGGCCAAATCCCGCAAAGAGTTCATTAAATGGAGCCCTTACTTCGAGGTCGTATTATTTGACTTTTGGTAAAAAAACTTTGCGACGCTTATGTAAATCAAAGCAACTCGATCAGCTGTTTATTTAAATAAGCGGTACTTTTGCCACTCGCATGTTACCGACAACCGATACTGTCAATGTAACACCAATATGTGCGACTTGAAAATGTGACATTTCTTAAGAATAGTGGACAAAGGCACTATGCATTTTCGTAAAACAACGTCGATTCTCGAAACTGAATGGAAAGAGTGCGTTTTTAGAGAGTGACGTTACAAAATCGGCATTAACTATTTACAGACACATATATTTTAAACCGATCGTTTCTATGGCAGGTCTGTGATCCGATGCTAATAGGATTTTGCCACTAAGCAAAATTATAGAAAGAGGCTTCAAAGTGACCTAAAAGACTTTCTGTTGCGACTTTGACCCAAGAGTGATTGCGTACAATTTGTTATGCCCAGACCCGCGAGAGCCAATCGACCAATGCCAAACCGTCTTTCAGTGCCCAATGTCGCTGGGGCTGATTTTTTACAGAATATATTTAAGTTTGTTTTGAAAGCGCCATTTTTTCCGATTACGTTAATAAAAGAAGGTAAACTGTAAAAAGAGAGGCAGCTCCGACCACATGAATATACTTATTCTTGGCTAGCATAAATAGCCGAGTCGACCTGGTCATGTCCGTCCGTTTGACTG
Organism: Drosophila montana; assembly: GCF_035044405.1. Lineage (NCBI taxonomy): Eukaryota > Metazoa > Arthropoda > Insecta > Diptera > Drosophilidae > Drosophila > Drosophila montana. The sequence continues at coordinate 10,355,246 of NW_026998620.1, read as the reverse complement.
TATGTATAAGCTCGGTAATCTCATAACCCAAAACAACTAGAGACTTAAAACTTGAACTTGACTTTCAACATAGGTCCTTCCGGTGCCCGCGCAGTACATGGTTGTTTCCGATAACTTGACCTGTTTCCAATCAATCAATCAAAATGGACATCGAAATTCTATTTTTGGTCAAATCTTAAGGAAAATCACCAAATCACCTTTTATTTTTAAGCTATCAAGCAAAGGGAAAACTTAATTTTTGTTCTTAATTTCTTTTAATTAATACTAAGGCAAGGGAGCAATTAAGCTGCATATTGTTATTCGGTGTTACTCATTTTAGTACTTATATTTTTCAGTTTAAGGGAACTTCCTAGTCGGGCAATATCGACTAGAGCAACTTTACTAGTTTATATATCAACTGTCATGGCCACAGTTCGTATGCTTGGGCGGCACGGAATCGCGCATGGAGAAATTCGCCAATTTCATCATGAAAGAGATTGGACTTAAGATGAGCCAAAGCGTTACGCTAAAAAACATATCCGCGGAAGGCCATCGATACGCCCTGTACAAAGTTGGGCCAGTGCTGTGCGCCAGCCATGGCATTGGCGGCCCCTCAATCAGCATAGTGTTGCACGAGCTCATCAAGCTCGTGTACCATGCCAAGTGTCAGGATCCTGTCTTCTTTCGCATGGGCACCAGTGGCGGCATTGGCGTTGAGCCTGGCACTGTGGTGATTACATCAGAAGCTCTGGATGGCCAATTGCGACCCGTGCATGAGGTGGTCGTTCAAGCTCAGCCCCAGCTACGGCCCACCACACTGGACCAGGACTTGGCCAAGACGCTTAAGTCCCTATCTAATCCCTGTGGAGATGGCTATGATACTATCACGGGCAAAACGCTCTGTACAAATGACTTCTATGAGGGGCAGTCACGTCTGGACGGTGCCTTTTGCGATTACACACCAGAGAAAAAGATGGCATTTCTGGAGAAATTGTCTCAAAATGGAATTGTCAATATAGAAATGGAAAGTACCACACTCGCAAGCCTCACAAATCAGGCCAATATTCGTGCCGCTGTCGTCTGCGTGACCCTACTCAATCGCATGGAGGGTGACCAGGTTTGTCCAATCTATGCCCAGTCGCTGACACTGATCATCGACTTCTTGGCTTATTGCAGATAGACGCACCACCAGAGAGACTCAAAGGTTACGATACAAGACCTCAAATCCTAATCGCTCGCTACATACGAAAGGTCATCTACGGAGATGCCCCGGGTGAAGATAGTTCTTACTCATGCGACTGCAGCGGCGATCAGAACTAATCGTCAACACCAACTGTGCAATATAGGAAGAATGTACTCCTTTATTTATTTATTTTTTAGTTTAATAATGTTTTTTTTTATGAGAACCAGTTTCAAGTACATTCGCGCAAGAGCATACAATTGCATTCCGCAATACAAACTCATATAGTGACTCATATAGAGAGAGAGAGAGAGAGACCTCTAGCCCATCGATCGAATTGTATAGAGCAGTATTTAACGAACCGTCGGAGCGCTCACAACGTCCAGCGGAAAGACCGATTCTACAAAATGTAAGTTTTTTTTTATAACCTGAACGCATTGCAAATGGGTAGATCTGACAGGCAGCCGAGCCGATCTATCGATCTGTCAGACTGGAAATTTTGAATATGTGAGCCCGCGCAGATCAACTCAAGAGCTAGAAACACCAAGTCCTGTATATAGACTCTTTAATAATATACTCATATTCAAAATACTTAACTTTTTGAATACCTCAGCCGTTCCCCCGAACAATTAAATAGCTAATTTGCGGAAATATGGCCATGGTGTTTGGTATTAACATATATTTTAATTTATCTCCTTAAAATTTCATAAAGATCGGACAATAAGCACCGAATTATATCACAAAATAATTTCATATAGTGTAGGGCGTAGTCGTTCACTTTCGACTAGATCATCTTTCTATATAAATATAAATATAAATATAAAGGCGTGTATTAAAAGTTTTATAGATAAGGTGTATATGTAAGTTCGTTCTTGTTGCTTTTTAGCCGGCGTTTTTTTGCCTTTCAGCGAGATAGTTTGTTATTTATGATAGAAAGAATGAATTTCTGACTAATAAAGACCATTACATATATGCCATATACTTTTATACTACGTCCCAGCCTAAGCCCTTTCACACATTAGCTAAATTACGCGCGGATGGTTCTTGAAAAAGCTTTTCAAAATAAAGTGGTCCGAAATTAATAAGATTTCTTAGGTTTTAAGAGCCAGTCACCAAATTTAACATATAACTATCCTTTAGCTATAATTCCAATAAATAAATCAATTAGAACTGTCCACCAATTTAAAACACAATTTTAATAATTTATTACCGTCCGTCCGTCCGCCCGTAGGTTCTCCTAGTGCCCGCGCAGATCGAGTTTGTTTCCGATATTCGATAACTTGCTCCGTTTCCAAGTAATCAATAAAAATCGATATCGAAATCATGTTTTTTTAACAATTTCGGCAAATAATATGAGCTAGATTCACCAAACTTGACATGTAGCTTCTAGAATAGTATATATATATATATATGTATATATAGTATTTTTCATTTTATACCTATCGCCTATCGGAAGAAGAGGGTTCAGGGTATCCTCTAGTCGGGAGCTCCCGACTAGAACCTCTTACTTGTTTTTAATTTCATTTGTAGTTAGAAAAGGGGTATCTCAGAGTCGGTAACTCCCGACTAGAGCCTCTTAGTTTTTTGCGCATTGCATATATCGCCATAATTTCAACACAAAATATTTGCATTTGCAAGTGTTTATATTATTCGTAAACACATTTTTCCACGTCTGCTTTCCATCAGCCAATGCAACGAGTCATACAGCAAAATATTTACCATATGTATACATATAATAAAATAAATATAGACAGAAAAGGAGTGTTTGTAATACGATAACGCTGTTCGTTTTGATTCCGAACGCAGCAACAAGCGCATAAATGCAGTCATTGCAAAAATATGCGTCTTGCACTATCGGTATACAGGGTCTGCTCTGGTATCGGAGAGAAAAAAAATTCATTTTGCAGCTCCAACAACTAGAACCTGATTATGCAGTTATTATATTATAAATTATATTAATATAAATAAGTTTGTAGCTTAATTGGGGATATTATAATTCTGCATAATTGTCTAGAAACTTTGCACTGGTCCGTCTTTCTGTTGCAGGTAGTACATATATCGAACCGCCCGGATGGGACAGCTATATATCATAATCATCATCATAATCATAATAGCTGTTCGGTACGAAAACCCTTTTTGTTTTTCAAGATATCTAGACCAAACTCGGCATTTACAAGTTCAACTAAGCTGTCTATATATGAGCTAAGACTCTTCAAGATATAACTACTATTTAATATAGCTCTTTAGAAAGAATCGGGCAAAAAACTAGGTTTAAAAAATAACGGTTCATTAAAACAAACTTTACGGAAAATCTATTCCAATAGGTGAAATGTAGGTCCAAGACTTTACGGGCCACTTATACAAGGTAGTTAATAACTTTATTTAATGGTATACTTGTAAGCCATCAGTCTACCCATTTTATTTGCCGATGAACAATGTAACTTTTTACTATCTGGAAATTATTTATAGCGTTATCAAATAAAGACTAGAACACAATGTCAAGAGGGTAAGTGGACATTGCCTTACGTGCCCAAGTGCATACGAGCTTTTATTATTTTACCCACAGCGTGAATCTGAAAAATCCCAACCTCAATGAAATGCCCTCTGATTTTCTATACCATCTGAACATCAATGTGGCCAAAACCAAGGATACTAGCGACATTCAAAAGCAATTTGGCGATATAGTCGTGCGTAAGATCTACAAATAAATTGGAATACTGAAATGTACATCCCCCTTCCCCTACTTAGGTCGTATGCGCGGGTGGCACTCCCAAGCGTATGCGAGAGTTGGCTATTTATTTGCGTCCTATATTGGGCATAACGGACGACAGCGAACCCGTTGATCTGTGCGCGAGTGGACAACGCTATGCTGTCTACAAGGTGGGCCCCGTTCTATGCGTCAGCCACGGTGTCGGCTCCTCAACGTTTTCAGTGGTGCTGCACGAGCTGCTGAAGCTGGTCAAGTATGCCAAGTGTCACGATCCCGTATTCATACGCATTGGCACATGTGGCGGTGTAGGCGTTGAGCCGGGCACCGTTGTAGTCACCAAGGATGCGTATAATGGTTACTTAAAAAACGAACATGAGATTGTAAGTGTACAAGTTTGCGGAGTACCAGCTCGCTCTTAACGATTTCTTGTTTTATTTCTGGCGTCTGGCTAGCCCATTCTGGGCAAGCGTGTGGTGCGACCCGCTAGTTTCCCGGACACACTTTGCCAGGAGATCTTAAAATATGGTGCAAAATCTGACGATGGCTTCAGCACCATAATTGCCAACACAATGTCTACCGATTGTTTCTATGAGGGTAAGTGCCACCCACCTGGAATGACAAAAAAAAAGTATATGCTATATGTATACATTTTATCTATGCAGGTCAAGGACGCACTGATGGCGCTGTGTGTGAATACAGCGATGGTGAAAAGATGGAGTTCCTGAAGGAATGCCATAATAAGGGCATACGCAATATCGAAATGGAGGCCACCATGTTTGCTTCGCTGACCCAGAAGGTTGGGGTCCGGGCTGCTGATGTTTGTGTCACGCTCATAAATCGCTTGAACGGCGATCAGGTCAGAGTCCTTCCGAAACATATAGTTATATAAAGTTTAGTCTCCTTTAATTTGTTGTTTCTGCACATAATTCTTTCACAGGTGTCCATTACAATGCACCAAAAGGAATTGTTTGAGCAGCGCCCTTTTCTGATTGTGGGACGTTATATAAAGCATTTATTACCTTGAAATCAATAAACGTCAAATGTTTATATTGTATATTACAATGCACCAAAAGGAATTGTTTGAGCAGCGCCCTTTTCTGATTACGTGGGACGTTATATAAAGCATTTATTACATTGATATCAATAAACGTCAAATGTTTATATTGTATTATTGTATCATTGTATTTCCTGTATTAACAGCTTCTTGTTGTTGTTGTCACTCTGGTTGCTCTGCGGCAGACGCAGCTCTGCCTGCGCGGTGGACATCCCTTGCATCATCTGCTGCAGTTGCTGCTTTTGTGCGCTGGCAACGGGGTTTCTAGTTTTCAGTGTGCCTCCTAGTGCTTCGGCAGCACAAGCTATTTTGCTTTTAATGACCCGATTTGGCTTGACCAACTCGGCCAGATCATAATCCTTGGGCGGCTTCGCGGCCTGCACGTCCCTTGGCTGTGGCTTTGCCTTTGTCTTGGGCTTATTGTCATCTGTGGCTTTCTCCGATTGGAGTTCCTCAATGATCATACGTGTAGCATGTGCAGGAGCCAGTTCGCCCAACTGTTGACGCAATCCGTCCAGCGCCTTTTTAGCATTTATATTATCGGGCTCCAGAGCCAGTAAACGTTGATAGAGGCCATAGGACTGGCAGAAGATAAGTCAGGATATATAATGTATTTATTGAAATACAAACCTCGCGACGACGTCCGTGGCCATAGTTGGCATCGGCCAAACGTAGAAGTGCCTTCACATTGTCGGGCTCGAGTCGGAGGCAGGCTTCGCAATCATCTATAGCTGGCAAATAGTTCTTCTTCTTTAAGTCTGTTGAGAAATCAGATGAATAGGAGGAATACGTGACAACAACCCTGTGGCTACTCACACGATACGGCACGATTGTTGTAGGCGCGTGCAGCTTGTGCCGGATCGTAAACTATAGCTAGTGTATACTCCTCAATGGCATTGTCATACTCCTTGGCCTTAAAATACTCGTTGCCTCGCAGACGATATCTGTACCAAATTAAGTGTATATATCATCACATATACATATAGAACTGGACACTACTCACTTCTCGGCATATTGCTCGCGCTCGATTTGACTTAGTTTCTTGAGCTGCGCCTGCAGGCGCTGCTCCTCGGCGCCCTGTTCACAAATTTTAATGTGCTCCTCTTTTGTTGTCTCAGTTTTTCGTAACTTTATATTTGCCTGCTCTTTCGAACGTTCCTCTTCCAAATCCATGCGCAAGATTTCCTCATCTGGATCGTACTTGTCCCATTTACTGTAATCCGTAGACTTGATGCGCTTTTCATTTGTTGATTTCAACTGTGGCTTTGCGTTCGGCTCAGGCACTGGTCCAGAATTTTGGGTCTCACTCTCCTCCTTGTCAATCTCTATTTTGCATGGTTTTCGCACAGGGGGCAGATCCGTTGCTAATTCAGCCGCTTCCTCTTTTAGTTCATTCAGCGCGCTGTCCTTGTTCTTGATGGCATTTGTCCAGTCCTGGATAATATTAACATTATTGCACAAATTAACTACATTTCACATGGAATCCCTTCTGAGATATTTACATATATGGGCTTGAGCTCCTGCTTGTCCAGCACATTACTGGAACGTATTTGCTCCTCGAAGCGAAACAACTTACTGTCCGGCTTCAGCTGCTTTAATTTCTCCTCGGCACAGCGTGTCAAGTCAGGAAAATAACCTTCTTCGCCGGAACGCAAAATCATTACAATCTTTTCCATTTCGCGTGCATTTTGGCATTTTTCCACGTACGCAAAATCCAGATGATTTAATGGTATTTGATATTTCTCCAACAGCGTTTTACTCTTCTCCATCTCTTTGAATTATCAATTTGCACTCTATGAAAATAATAAATTTTAGTTGAATATTTAAAATTGTTTTGATGTATGTTTCTCTGCTGTTATTGACTAAACAAATTTTACTTTTTATATTCTGTATGTTGCCTGACAACGGCATTTCGATATGGACACGTATTTGCTTTCGTATTTTCAGTTACATTTAAAATTTAAATTTGGCTCAATAAAAATACTAAAAATATCAGGCGTCATTTGTAAGTACCAAATAAAATGTTAACCAAAAGACATTTTACAATACTGTAACATCGTCCATAACAACAAAATTATGTTTTAGCACCCGCTTTTCAACCTGGTTCTATGGTGTAATGGTTAGCACTCTGGACTTTGAATCCAGCGATCCGAGTTCAAATCTCGGTAGAACCTGATTAATTTTCTTTTTAGTTTGTTATTTTCACTTTAAACATATTTTTGTTTTGAATTTTTTAAATTGAAAGTAATATTTTTTAAGTACATATGCCTAAAACCAAACATTTCCAAAGAGTTTTTCCTCTTTTCTTATTGTAACAAAATTGTGATTGGGAATTTATTTCACTACGCTCTACACCGTCACCACGGTTCTATGGTGTAATGGTTAGCACTCTGGACTTTGAATCCAGCGATCCGAGTTCAAATCTCGGTAGAACCTTGGCTACACAGTTGCCAAATCACATTTTTTTAAATTGTTTTTAACCTAAGTTATTTAAAAAACTAATTTTTTTAAATAAAATAGTACAAAAATGTACTTTCGCCCAACGTGGGGCTCGAACCCACGACCCTGAGATTAAGAGTCTCATGCTCTACCGACTGAGCTAGCCGGGCACTTGCAACCGATGCGGAAAAGAACCCATAAGTATGGCATCTTTGGCCATCCTAAACTGAATGTATTCTTAAGTGCATTAATTTTCGATAAAATTTGTTTTCTTCAATGTAAAAATAGCCATTGCTTTGTGTTTTGCCTTTTATTACTTAGGTTTGTGTTAATAGAAAATATTTTTTTAAATCATTCGTACATTGCAGAGTGGAATATATTCTTATAAGTAAACATTTAAAGATAAGTTTTTTGATAATGCCTTAATTTGATTTGGAATGTTAGTAGTGCTTTTGTTGTTCATAGCGAAATTTTAATAAAAATTGAATATAACAAACTTTCGTCAAATATTATAATATAATTAAGGATAAGGACAAGCTGTTTAACATTAAATATGAAATATATTAATCAAGTATACACAATGATTTGCTTTTAGCAATAGACCAACAATTGGGCGAATCAATCGCCTTCGTTGCTTTTCTCCAGCACAGAGTAGACCTCTCCGTAACGCTGAACACGATCAAAAATATCTTCATCGCTGCTACTGGAACTGGAAGACTCATAATCCACAGACTTGGCATCGGTACGCAACATAGCTGCCAGCTTCGCAGTGGGACGATAATAAATCGAGTAGCGACTGTCAAAGCTGCGACTGCCCACATGATACTTCAGAAACTTGCGCGCTTTCCGTTGTCCAATGATGGGGCAGAGGCTGTGCTCGGTGAGCGTAAAGTTGCTCGAGCTGCAGCTCTGCGCCCGGTCGGCCGGCGCATACAGTAAAACTCCTTTTTTTGTTAGCTTGATATTTGGACGTTGGGCCACAGCTGCGGTCTTGGTGACGGTTGCAGGTGGCTCGCAGCCAGTTGTAGATGTTACCACAGTACAGTCGGCATCACCATCTGACTGGTTCCAGCAAGTGCCAAATGCCGAAGCGGAATCGGAGGAACAAAGATCAATCAGCTCTTTTGATGTGCTGGCTGCACTTTTAATTAGCTTTTTTGCTGATTTTTTTAGGGCACGTGCACAGGCCGGATCATTGGACATAGCCGTCGAGTTGCATGCCACGCTGTGGTTGTTGAAGCTCGATTGCTCCGGCAGCTGTGGCGATGCTGAGGCTTCACCCTCTGCTTTTGGATCCGCTTGTTGCCTCAGTTTTCTGCATTCCTCCAAATATGTTTTCTTCGAAAGCGCTAGGGCACGCTTGAGATCTGATTCGGGATCATTTGTTTCATTTGATGCTTGCTTGGTTTTCTTAAGCTTTGACTTGGTGGTGCTTTCAGTTTTTTCTCTGGAAGTGTTGTTCGTGCGTTTTGCTTTACTGCTCTTGGCATTGTTTTCAACCGCAGTCACTTTTTTTGCAGATTTTGGTGGCTGCTTTTTCTGGCTAGACGCTTTGGGTATGTCGGATTTAGCGAATGGGTCCTTATCGATACTGCTGTCAGATTCAAGGGATTCTTTGCTCATCTCTGGGAAACTAGTTGGGCTTGTCAGCTCTTTTTTATTCGGTTCAAGCTTTTGCGTTGGCCCAGGGGTGGATTTCACAGATGCAGCTTTGGGAGTTGGTATTAGGGCTGCTTCATCCAAATTTAAGAATTTTACTAATGCCTTTTTCTTTGGCTCAGCTTCGGGCAGTTGCTGCATTTTGGGGGCTGTCTTGTTCTCCAACTCTTCCTCCTCTGTGTCTTCTTCCGATTCTTCGTCAATTAAACAAATCTGCTTATTTTTCGCTTGTACTTTTGGCTGCAGCGTTTGCTTTAGTGTCTTGGAACGACTCGTTGAGGCCTGCGTGCTGCATCTGGGTGTGTTCGACTGCACTGGGTCGGGACTGCTTTTATTCTCGACCAGCCATTCTTCTGTTGAGCTGTTGGCAATGTGCACCACATTTGAGCAGAGTCGATCTTTGTTGCAACAATTACAATCGCTCTCCAACAAACGCGGCCGCAAGTCCTCCTCGAAGGCATGTTGACGCCGTAACTGATGCACGCTGCGCTTGAATATGCTGCGCGATCCCAATTCAAGTCGTTGATGATGATACAGGCTGTGGCTGTGACTGTGATAGCTGCGATAGGCACAATATGGGTGGGTCGTTTTAGAAAAGGCCCGCCTCACGCACGCACTGCAGTCGCAGCGGGTATGGCCACGCTCATCTTCGCTGGAGGATGATGATGGAAAAAGTGGAGAGCTGTCGCGTCGCTTGCGCAGCTGCTTGCGTCGCTGCTGCCCATGGAAGCTGGCAGCCACACTATACGGATAATGCCTTGGACTTGTATGGTAAATCAGCTCGCGCTCACGCTTGCGCCTATGCATCTGGTCCCGACGATGGCGTAGAGCCTGCATGTGATGACGATGCTCCTGCTCCTCATTGTACTCATCACAGCCGTACTTGGCACGCAACTCGTCGCGCTTGCGTGGCACCGTGCGATACATTTTGATGGTTGTCATGGGACTGCTGCATTTGGTGGCAGTGGATACGGTGCGCTTGCGACTGGCGCGTATGTAGCGGGCTGTGTCCACAGAGTGCATCGATTCAGTTTCGCTTTCATTGCTCACATCCGGCGAGTAGATGTGATCTTTGTAGCGTTTGTGGTACGTCTTTGCTGGAGACATTTGCAGCAACGTCTTATCGCCGTAGGCACTATTGTGGCGACGCAACCAGTCCCCCACATGCTGCTCGATCTTCTGCGCATCAAAAGTGTTCAGTATGCGATCCAAGCCAGCCGCCTTCCATTTGCGCACATGCTCCTCAACAATGGGCAGCGTTTGATTTAGAATCTCTTTATTATCACCACTGCAAAGCATCAGAGTAAGTTCGGCCTTGCTCATACAGGCCGTTGTGTTGTTTATATCGTTCTCCACATCGTCTTCTTCCGCTTCTTCAATAACGCCAATACTTTCCTCATCCTGATTTTTATATAGTTCCTCGATTTGATTGAGATCAATTTCTTCGCCTTCTTCGTTTTCCTCACAACGCTAAAAAAAAAAGACCGAGTCTCGATGCTTTGGCGACGATCATGTATTAGGTATATGTATTTTTGAGCTCACCTTGAGAAAGTTGGACCAAATTTTCGAACGCTCATAGGTTAGCGTTTCTAAGGTTTCCTCGTCTACTAAAATTTGCGACATTTTCGCAATAAATCTAATTCCAAGTCCAGGCTTACACTTTTTTTAATTGTTTGCACTGTAGCTTCTTTTTCGAGGAGAGATGCCAGATCAATTGCACAAAAAACTGTCATACTTAAATGCCTTATCGACCACCACCATATGGACAATGTAGTGCTGGACGGTAAATTAATTTTTGTTGACAAGCAACATTTTTACTTTTGTTTATATATTAAATATGTTCACAGTTAAGTCAATGATTTGTTAACAGAAGACATTTTCATTTTGCTGCTAAGCTGGCCGATTAATTGAATACAATTACACTTAGTGTTATCGACGAACCACCACAATTTATAGCTACACAAGGCGCTAAATTAAATTCCGATTACATTTTGCATTTGTTTTATTTTAAAGTTGCATGTTTTACATTATATTAATAATATTAATATTGCAGATAAACAAACGAATACATATTGTATGCCTAAATAACTGTTGAATAAACATTTGCCACATGGCTCAGTTGAAATACGTACATGTACAACTACATAAGTATATATAAACTTTCGTTTTTCATAAGTCTAACGCTGCTTGCTCCATTGGCCACTATGTCGGAATATGTTGGTTGCCGTCGCTGCTGCTGCGGCTGTTGCTGCTGTTTGTTGTTGTTTTTCGGGGTTTATTTAACACGTATAGTATTATATAGAATATATATATATATATGTTTATGTAAGTTTTGTTTTGGAATTTGGTTAACCGTTTCACGGCCTATTTGCGGTTACGTATGGCGCGATCCATAATGTTATTGATGCGCGTCTCCGAATAGCCGGGCATCAACATATGGATTAACTCCTTCATGAACAGATCGCTAACGCCCGGACTGGAACGCTCGGCCAGCTCAAACACGGACTTCAGGTCGCCAATGTCACTGCCCACGCCCACGCCGTGCATGCTCTGCAAATTCTTGCTGCTGTTGCTGTACTTTCGCTGTATGTCGCTCAGCACTGGGAAGAGCAAGTTGTTCAGGCAAGCGCTGTTCGTGTGATGTAGCATTCGCTGTCCCTGACTGGTTGCCAGCTTGCCGTGATTGGATTGATTGGAAGCCAAGGAATCGTTGTGTTCGGCAGCGTTGCTGCTGCTGCTGCTGCTGTTGCTCACATTGTTGACGCTGGTCGCATGGAATGATTCGCGATTGTTGCTACGACGCTGTTGCTGCTGCTGCTGTTGATGCTGGTCCATGCTAAGAGGTAGGCCCAGAGAGGCGCGACGCTCCTCCACCTGATCCAATGTGGCCACAGAGCGCGACTGACGGAGCTCTGTCTTAGAGCTGGCACGTTTCTGCATAAGGTCATTCGCCGAGTTAGATGTGCTGACAGGCAGCATCCTTCCAGCGCCGGATGACGCATTGCTAGCTGATGCCAGTCCTCCTGCACTCAATGGCGCATTTAGCATGGTAGTTGTGGCATGTTTGCTGCTCAAGTTGTTGTTGTTGCTGTTGTTGTTATTGTTGTTGTTGTTGCTGTTGCTGTTAACCAACGCTGGCGTGTCGCTGGCAGCCGACGCCACCGTCGCTGCAGTTGCATTACCCACGCCACCGGCAGTCGCGGCTTTGACGGCGCCTCCAATACTGTTGCTACTGTTGCTGCCCGAAGCGGTTTGGTTGCTGCCGCTGGAGTTGCCCGAGGGCGAGTGTGTGGTGGCCATTAGTTTCTGCATGGTCAACTCGTGCTCCTGCAGCTGGAAGCTGTTAACGCCTGCACGCGGTGCGCTATTGATGTGCAAACCCTTAACGGTCATTATCCAGGGTTCGTCGTGGCTGCTGCCGCCGCCACCGCTCTGCTTGGCGTCCGAGTCGGAATCGGAGTTCTCCGACTCGGTTTCGCTCTCATCGCCCTTGGAGAGTTTCCATTTCTTAAAGCGGTCGATTAAGTCAATCAGATAGGCATTTTTTTTGGCCTTCTTGATAAACGGATACTTGAGCAACTCCTTGGCCGTGGGTCGATTTTCGGGATCCTTATTGAGGCACGCCTCGACAAAGTCCTTAAATGACTTGGTATAGTTACCTGTCAATTGGGGCGGATTGTTTTTCGGTATTAGAAAAAGCACGCGCATTGGATGCAGTTCCGAATTGGGCGGCTCGCCCTTGGCAAGCTCAATGGCCGTGATGCCCAGCGACCAGATGTCTGCCTTGGAATCATACTGGGACTGCTTGATAACCTCCGGCGCCATCCAAAAGGGTGTGCCCACGAATGTGTTCCGCTTGGATGTCGTGTTGGTAAGCTGGCCAGCTACTCCAAAATCGGCTAGTTTAACGTCTCCCAGTTCACTGAGCAGCACATTGGCCGCCTTAATGTCGCGATGGAGCTTGCGTTCTGAGTGCAAATAGTCGAGACCCTTGAGCACCTCGCGCAATATAATGCCAATGTGCATCTCCTCAAAAGAGCCCGCTTTCATCAAGTCTAATGCGGAGCCACCGCCCAAGTATTCCATAATGATCCACAGTTTGGTGCCCTTCAGAAAGGACCCATAGTATTTAGTCACATACGGTGAATCGCACTGGGAAAGCACCATGATCTCCTGCTGTATATCATCGATCTCATCCTCCGCTTCCTCCAGATCAATGATCTTGATGGCCACCACTTGCTGCGTGCGATTATCAATGCCTTTGAAGACCTCACCAAAGGAGCCCTTGCCAATACGCTCCTGCTTGGTGAAGATCAACTCCGGATCTACTTTCTCTGTCCAAGACATGTTAGCTGTTATGAAAGGTCACGCCACCTGACTTTGAATTTCGTTTCGTCTACAAAATGTTCAAGCAGAAATAAAAGCAAGAAAAGGCAGCAAATGAAAATCCCAAAGCAAAGTGAGTTACGGCTCGGGTCGGCTCTCGCTCTCTTTGTTGTTGCTGCTGCTGCACGCACTCGTACCTGGTTGCGTTGCACTATTGAGGTACTGAAACTTGCTTTGATTTTCTACACACACATACACACGCACACATCAACTATTTGCCGTTTTTAATCCCTTGCGTTCACATTTAAAAGCATTTGGAAAACGTAAGTTCTGTGTGTAGGAAGAAGGTCCAAAATTTTCGCAGTTGATTTCGTTGGCTTTTCTTTTGCTTGATTCTTCTTCTCTCCTTGCTTGTTGTTGTTGCGCTGCGCTGGCTGGGCTAGTGGTGTGCGACAGAAATATCGATATGTTAATTTTTTAGCTTTAAGCATCGATATTTAAAACAACTACGCTGTTCACATAACAGGCTTTTTCTATACGTTAAATTTGATTGTATTATACTCGATTGGATACAATACTGATTATACTAAACCACCGTTATTTCGTGTGATTAGCCTGTTTGGCAATTACAATACCATGGTTTTTGCAAATCGATTCGGACATCTGTGTATGAATCGATAAGAAATAATTTATCGATACATCTCAAATTCCCAGCACAGCAACAGCACGTAAACGTAATTTTGATATGATTTCGTAAAACCAGTTCAGTTTATTTAAATACTCAATCCAACCAATGAATGAAACTAGCATCGCAGCTAGGTCGAACACTGGAATAGGAGCTGGCACGGCCAGAGTAGAGGAGTAGAGGAGTCGAATATTCAGAAGGCCCTTAATGAAAATGATGTACCTGCGCCGCCTATTCACCCAAGAACTATGTCCTGCCACCCAGAGCGACCTGTTGGGTTGCCTTCAGCATGCACCGCAACAATTGTTGTGTGGCGGATTTGCGGGCTCACCCGGTCTGGAGAGTCTATCCTGGTTACACAATCTGGCGCCCTGCTTTCCTCTGCGGGGCGATCAGATACAGGTCATACACGAGCCTCAACACTTCTATCAAACGCTGATACAGCGCATCGCTCAGGCCAAACGACGCATTGTACTGGCTAGCCTGTATCTGGGCACAGGTCAGCTGGAGAGCTCCTTTGTGCAGACGTTGCGTCATAGCCTGCAGGCGGAGTCGTCATTGCGCCTAAATGTGCTGTTGGACTTTACGCGCGGCACACGTGGTGCGGTCAACTCCAAGACCATGCTCCTACCTCTGGTGCGCGAATTTGGCGAACAGGTACAATTCTCGCTGTACCATACGCCGGATTTGCGCGGCATGACTAAACGACTGGCGCCGCCGCGCTGGAACGAACTACTGGGACTACAGCATATGAAGGTGTACTTGTTTGACGATGCAGTGATCATATCTGGGGCCAATTTGTCCAACGACTACTTTACAAATCGTCAGGATCGGTACATACTTATTGAGGACAAACCGCTTGCAGATTTCTATGCGCAGTTGATTGAGCGTGTGCAGGAGTTCAGCCTGGCTGTGGGCGCAGATGCGGTAGAGGGACTGCATCGTAACTGGCGCATACTGCCATACGAGGGCACAAAAGAGCAATTCATTCGTCTGGCCAAGGAGCGTATTACAAATTTCGTTCAGGCAGCGTACCAACAGCAATTGAAGCTCAGGGAGCAGAACACACAGGCGGACACGTGGGTGTTTCCTCTGCTGGAGATGGGTCAGATTGGCATACACCATGACAGTGTGGTGACCAAGCAGCTGCTCTCTAAATGCATTGCTGGTTCACGCCTCAAACTGGCCACCGGCTACTTCAATCTCACGCAGGAGTACATGGATACCATCACGCATAAATGTCTGGCGCAGTGTAGCATTCTCATGGCTCATCCAAATGTAAGTGCTGTCATCTCGGTTTTTATACTTTACATAATATTTTGATCTTGCTTCTTTGTAGGCCAATGGTTTCCAAGGCGCCAAAGGACCCGCCGGCGGTATACCTGCTGCATATACACTGATTGCGAAAAGCTTCTATCAGAGTTTGGTGCGACGAAAACAAAATCATCGAGTCAATTTCTTTGAGTACGAGAAACCTGGCTGGACGTACCATGCGAAGGGACTTTGGTATTATTTACCCGAGGCTCGACTGCCCAATTTGACGCTAATCGGTTCCTCAAACTTTGGCGAGCGCTCGGTCAATCGTGACCTGGAGACGCAAGTTTGCCTGGTGACCGCTAACAAAGACCTCAGCCAACGCCTTCAAAATGAGGCGGATCGCTTGTACGACATGTCCACGACAGCGGAGCGCGAAATTGTCCAGAGAAGTGTACCTCGATGGGTGCAGGCTGTGGTGCGCATATTTAGAAATTTTTTTTAGGTGTTAATATAGTCCACATACTTAGTTCAATTTGTTGATCTTAAGGGTCAGTTACTATAGTCTCCAATATGTGTATTGTTTTGAGTTCTGGTTGTGCATATTGCTGTAAATTAATTTTTTACTCAGTCATCCTAAAATAATTAAAAAAGTTTGTAAACAACATGCCTTTGCAGTATATTAATAATGTTTCTAGCATAAATATTTTTCAAAAAACCAACAAAAAAAAGTAACAATTCTTATCAGAATTAAGGTTTTATGGTTAAGTTTGTTTGGTACAATTACATCATGTCTTAACATTTTCGTGATAAGCGAGTTTGAAGAGCACACACTAGTGAATTGTTCGGCACGAAATGAACTGGGTGGCAACTCTGTATAACGGCGCTGGCTTTGGCATTTGTCTTGTTCTTGCTATTCGGTTTGAAGAGAAATTGAAAAAAAAAAAAAAACAAATTACGAATTGGAATTGCGAATCGACGTACTTCCATTGCCATAGAGTAAGTTTCAATTGGAAATGTTACCAAAAATATAGTACGAGAGTGGATTTACGACTCTACCTTTGTTACAATTTATACAATTTAAGGAGGCAGCAAGATGAGTAAAGTCACAGATCAGCGGGAGCCCTGGATGATGCCGAACTTTGAATATGGCAGCGGGGTAGCCGCACTCCATCAGGAGATCGAGCATTTTTACAACTACATCGTATCGACGCCAACGGAATATATAATGCGGATGGAAGCTGTGCACCGAATCGAGAGGGTTGTGCTCAGCATTTGGCCGGAGGCCTGCATTGAAGTTTTTGGCTCCTTTCGCACCGGCCTAAATCTGCCGATCTCTGATATTGATATTGCAGTTAACAATTTCTACTGGCACGGTGCACCGCTGCTCGAACTGAAAAATGCGCTGATGGCGCGAGGAGTTGCCGACAATGTCAATGTCCTGGACAAGGCCTCAGTTCCGGTTGTAAAGTTTACGGAACGCATTTCGGAAATCAAGTTTGACATTTCTTTTAATACGACGACGGGCGTGAAGGCGGCGGAGCTGGTTCAGCGGTTTATCGAGCAGTTTCCAGAGCTTCCCAAGCTGGTCATAATTCTAAAGCAATATCTAATGCTGCAAGGCTTGAATGAGGTATACAGCTCAGGGGGTATTTCCTCATATGCCGTCACCCTCATGTGCATCAGCTTCCTGCAGCAGCAGTCTCTAAGCGAAGCAAAGACGTGTAAAAATGATAACAAATTGGGAAAGCTACTACTGAAGTTCCTGGACTTTTATGGACGGAAGTTTGACTACTTTAAGTATGGAATATCTGTGCGCGGCAGTGGTGGCAGCGTGGAGAAGTGTGTGCTGCAGAGCACCTTCGGTGATTACAACTGGTTGTCGGTGCTGACCATTGAAGATCCTATCACGCCGACAAATGACATAGGACGCAGCTCGTTTGGAGCACTTGATGTGAAGCAAGGCTTTGAAATGGCCTTTCTGAAGCTGTCCAAGCTAGTGGACTTGGACTCCTCCAAAACTAGTGGATCCATTTTGGCCAGCATTGTAAAAGTGCCTCAGTCAGTGATAAACTACCGAAATTGGGTGCACTATAAATTCCGACATTTGGTCACCATCAGCACGCAGCCCATCAACGGATTTGAACGGTACTTTGGCTATGCCGTCAAATTGAAGTTTAATGCCACGACATTGGAAGATGAACAGGAGGATAAGAAAGAGATTGGTAGCAATCTTAATGGCATGCCTTTGACCCACAATGGCTGTCAATACAAAGGCTTGGGATGTTAGTTTAAGTTAAGCATATCCTCAATTATCTTTACATCTGTTTTAATCTACTACTCGATTTTACATTTTACCATTATTTTATACTTAGCTACTAATTACTACTATACTTACTATGAATTTACCTTGTATGTACATAAACGCACAACAGTAGCTTACAAGCGCTACTGAAACTTTAAAATATGTTTTTTGGCGCCAAACTTTGATATTCGATACTTTTGATATTGATACTAAAGCTGTGATTGGTGTGTGTCATCGATTTTAAATTCACTTTTTCTTACACTTCATTTCAGCTACAACAAGATATTTAAATTTGCAAATTGATTGATGCATAAATGATACAGACAAATGGTAAATTACATTAAAATTAAACCTTTCACAGCTAAGATAGATAAAACTGTACAATATGAACTCAATGTGGGCGATAACATATATCGGCTTTTAGAAGTGAGGAAACAGAACAGCTGTGAGTGTTGTGTAAACGCTGGCTGCCGAAAAATTTGGCCGCACGCATTTTTCTAATTGTAAATAATTAGTTTTAAATTCGAATTTAAGACATGTTGAACATATTACGTCAGCGCCATGCGGCGCTTGCGAATGCAGCGCAACGCTGCTTACACTCTACCCCGTGCCGGCCGGGTTATATTGTGCTGTAAGTGTTGGGATTCGGGCTGCGGAACAAGTTCAATGATTACATTTTGCCGCTTGCAGCGTGCCCGAAATCGGGGAAGAGGGTCAAATGGGCGAGGGACTACTTATGCCAAATGGGTTGCCGGCTTTTAGCGATATCACCATCGAGATGTGTCTGGGCGCCATTGGCCAGCAGGCGTCGGCCGTGGAGAAGTCGATCAAAATGCTTGAGCAGGATATCAAAAGCGGCAAGCAGCTCAAAGGCGCCGATATATACAGCGAACTGGATGCAGTTAGTGCGCCATTGGAGACCACCTGGGGTGTGGCCAAAGCGCTCTACCTGGGCAACAGCACGCTGATACCCACCAAGTCTTATATGAACATACACGAACGTGCGCGCAATGCACGTGCTGCCAAATTCTGCAACAAAACAGTGTACACGGCTCTGCTGCAGCAAGAGGATCAAGCAGGTGAAGCTGAGCAACGTATGCGCCAAAAGTTTTTACTCGAGGGCAAATTAAATGGCCTATCGCTGAGCAAGGACGGTCAAGATGGTCTCAAGGAATTGCTTACGCAGCTGGGACGTGAGCGTGGTAACTTCAAAAATAAAGTTAATATGGCTGTGCACGCATTTGCGCATGTGGTCAATGACTTCCAGCTGGTTCGCGACTTTCCGCCAACGCTGCTCGAGGCCACCGCCCGGGATCCCAGTCAACCACTCGAAGGTCCATGGAAAATAACGCTTCAGCCGCCAATTGTTGAGGGCTTTCTCAAATACTGCCCCGATCGTCTGCAGCGCTGGAATGTGTGGCGCGCCAATGCTCTAAAAGCATCTCAGCAACAGGATAAAGCACTAGAGAACAGTACGCATCTGGAGAAGATACGCGGCTTACGCAAGCGCCAGGCCAATCTGTTGGGCTATACCAACTACGCAGACATGTCCATGCAAACCAAAATGATTGGCAGTGTGGATAATCTGAAGCAAATCTTTGCCAAGCTTCTGAAATTTGCGGGTCCCGCTCAGAGTGTAGAACTTGAGGAGTTGCAAAAGTTTGCCAGTTTAAATGGTGCCGAACACAAACTGGAGGCCTACGACGTTAGCTACTGGGCACGCAAACAGCTTGCCGCCGAGCATCAGCTGGTGGAGGACAAGCTGCGAGAGTACTTTCCCCTGCCGCGCGTGCTCTCCGGACTTTTTACGCTGAGCGAAAAGCTCTTCAACATACGCATTGTGGAGCAGCCCAAGACAGAGGTGTGGCATCCGGCTGTCAAGTTCTTTAATGTGTACGATGGCGATGCCAGCAACAGTTCAACGCCCGTGGGCGGCTTCTATGTGGATTGCTATTCCAAGGAGCATAAATTTGGCCGTAACAATGGCTGGATGGTGGGCATACGCAATAGCAACAAAACAGCTGGCCTCACCCCACTCTGCGCACTCATCTTTAACTTTACAGAGCCGACGCAGGGCAAGCCCACGCTTTTGGGCTTCGAGGATTTGCAAATGGTATTCAAGACCTTTGGCACGGCGCTACAGCATCTGCTGACGCAAGCGGGCTACAGCGAACTGGCGGGTCTATCCAACATTGAGTGGGATGCCTCGCAAGTGTCGGGTTATGTGATGAGCAACTTCCTGGACGACGCTGCAGTGCTGCAGACTTTGTCCGGTCATTATGCCAACGATCAGATCATTGATGCTGAGCTTGCCCAAAAGACGCGCCTGCTGAAAACGCAGCTGTCAGGGTACAATCTGTGCCAGGAATTGTATTTGGCCGATCTGGACGTTGAATTGCATCGCTCTGGCGCCTTTTGGTTGGATATTGTCCGCAAAATTTGGCCAGTATATCACTGTATGCCGCTCGACAAGAAAGACGCACATCCCTGCTCCATGACCGACATTTTCGCCGGCGACTGGGCGGCGGCACATTTTAGTCATTTGTATTCCAAGCTAATTGCCGCCGACATCTCGAGCTCATTTGCGGAGCAGCGCAACGACGAACACTACGCCACAGTGGGTAAACGCTATAAGCAAACGTTCCTCAGTTATGGCGGCTCTGTGCCCACGGCGGAAGTATTCCGTCGCTTCCAAGGTCGTGATCCGTCAGTGGAGGCGCTACTTAAATCATTGGACATATTCATAACTTCCCAAACCACCGAACACAATTAAAGCGTCACCCTTGCGGCTACCATCGTGACCAGCATTCACTGTTATCTATTGTTAACCATTAGTTAGTAGTTAGTTTAGATAATGGTTGGCATTAATAAATCGAGGTGCCGAATTGGTCGCGTTGGATTAACTGATTACCGAGTCAACAGACGACGCCTTATCGTGCGCATTGAGGAAGGCGATACCGCAGGTGTTACTGAATGTACATGGATGACTCTTTACGACTGTTTCAACCACAACTCAACAGTTTGCTTTATTTAAATCATACTTAACCAATAAATTGCGTAAATTTTATAACATTTCTCGTTCGATTGCTCAGGTCTTTTTTGGCGGAAGACGACTAAACGAGTTCTTTGTCTGCAGATTAGATATTGTGGGTTGATTGCGCATTTTCCGTCCTATTGTTCTTGTTTTTTTTTTTTGTAAAAGTCTATAACGCAGCTGTTAATAAATATTCGGACAACCGCTCCAGTCTTGGGCCGCCTTGGCCTTCCAATATGTATTCTTGGAGACGTGCACAAATTCTTTGCTACCCTCCTCTCTCTCGCGCTTGAACCACATGGGCTCATATGCTGGATAGGATCGTCCTTCCGCCGCCGCTTGTTTTTCCTCCGCCTCCCGCTGTTTTCGCGCCGCTCGCTGCTTCTCCTCGAGCCGCAACTTCTCCTGGTTGCTTTCGTCCCAGGCGCCTTCTTCCATGCAACGCTGATCGGGTCGCAGGCGCGAGTCCGTGGGCGCTACACCTTCCTCCGGCTCGTTTAGCTGACAGGCAAACGTGGGGAAGTTGTAAAACTTTTCCGATCCGGGTGCAGCTGGCCGACGCTGCCAGGCAACCTTGTACTCGCCAGTGGTATAGCTGGGGCTCTTAGCTGTGCCACTGGTGTGCAGAACAGGTGCTATTTCGATTTTGTCGTCCCAGGTGCCACGCAGCAACCATTTGGCCTCCTTATTGCGATTGAGTACCACGCCTTTGATGCTGCGCTGCACCTCACGGCCGAAGTATGAGTATGGTATATAGTTTAGGATGCACTTGTATCCAAGCGCCGCATCGCTGCCAATGATTTCCATTTCTCCGTGCAGATCCACCCAGAGCTTTCCGACGATAATGTTGTTCACAGTTGTTGTCACACGACGCCAGCAATAGCGACGTCCGGTGCTGGGGAACGAAACGTAAGCGCCGCCAACCGGATTTACCTGCTCAAGCCAAAATGGAAGGTGAGTAACGAAAATGAATCAGCTACATATGCGAAAAAACTTACCTGCAAATACTTGCCACGGAACTTACTAGTCAAGGAGAACTCTTGCCAGCTAACCCACTCCTTGCTCTCGCAGTGCAGTGCGGCTACGGGCGGATGATGCGACACCTGCTCGGCCAGGCAGCGCCAGCCAAGATCGTCCGTGCGGTCGCATTCATAGGTCTCGCCTAGCAACGGATTAAAGGGTTTGTTGATGCGACTCGCTGCCGTCGCATACGCGGAGACTGTAAAGGCCGCCAAATAAGCCAATTGCTCGCACTCATCAGTGCAGGCGGCGGCAGTGTCCAGCACTTCCGAATACTCGTAATCCTCGACCAGGCGCTGTAGCATGGATATCGGCTCGTTGAAATTGACGGGCATAGGTATTTTGGACAGATCCTTGCCAATGCAGTTCTTCATCAGTGTCCACAGGTTGAGCGGATAGTTGGGCTTCTCCGGCACACGCGTGCGCCGACACCTGATCGGCATCTGCTTCTCGCTGGCCTCGTTGAGGCCACCCGTTGAAGGTGGATAAACGATTTCATTCGCTGGTGTGGCCGTGGTTTTGGCCAGCTCCAATGATGCAATCCATCTTTTTCGTTCCACCTCACTTCCGGCTTTGATGCGAAAGGGTTGTTGGCTGCCATCGGAAATGGCAAAGGTGCAATGGTCCACGTTTTCGATGACGGCAGCTTTGAGCGCTATCGTGCCGCGCGAGGTTTGATGAACCTCAGACTGATCGAGATAGTAGCTGAGTACACCGTTGGAGAGCACAAACCAGCGTCGCTGATAACCCTTCACGTAATTAGTCCACTTCAGCAGCCAGCCCTTCATCTCCGGGTTGCCTTCAATTGCAGCATGACTGGATGGACGACCCCGTCTGCGTGACTTTTGCGAAGATCTTAATTTGTTCCCAGTGGAGGTCTCGATGGCGCAGTCCGTGCTCATGTTCGAGCTGTTCCGACGCTGTCTGTGCTGCGCTCGTTCGCCAGACATATTCAATACCTTGCGAATAACTGAATACAATTGACAAACGACGACTCCCCGGTTGGCATCGAGACCACATTCAGCTCTTATCTCCCGAACATTTTGCTAGTCAGCTAGATAAGGCCTCAGTTTTGGACACTGAGTCAGTAGATAGTGCATTATCGCGGACGCTGAGCAAGGTGGTGCCACTGGTGTTTTTTTTTTTGTAGTTGAGGAGTGGTTGAACCGTAGGTTAGGATTTGTTAACGGGTATTCTCGTATGTTCAGGCTCATTGTTTAACCACATAATTTTTGCTTTATTTAAAATAATACTTTAATAATAAATTGCATAAATATATAACATTTAACATATTCTCGTTGCATTGTTTAGAACCTTTTTCTTTTTCATTTTCTTTTATATATTTATATATATACACAACAAAGGCAAAAACAATTTTCGGCTACCGGAAAACTCGTCTCGTGTGTCTCCTTCTTCTTCTTCTTCTTCTTGTTATTGTTGTTATTCTTTAGAGTGAAAAGCTGGTTCGCTTTTCACTTGCACATGTCTACATATGTATATAGATTAGATATATGTATGTATATGTATGTTTAATTTTTGGATGGTAAGGTCTATGTGCCATAAGTAATTAACTGATTAAAGCAAAGATTAAATAAAAAACCGAACAAAATACAATTTGATAAACGCAATCAATGCGATGCGATTTTGAGATTAACTTGCCATAAAAACATTTCAGTTCCAACATTTGCAGCTACTTTACAGTAATTAATTTATATATGCACTAAGTAGTTGAAAAAATGTTATTACATCGATTAGTTTATAGTTCAGTAAAAGTTATTTATGCTTGACTGTGAGTGTCTTGGGGAGTTGTTTCTTTTTTTGTTTTTTGTTTTTTTTTTTTTGTTTAGGGGTTGAGAGCGAAGTTTCGAGGCTTGCGTATTGAAATAATTCACATAGAGTTCAGCTATTAGTAGATATCTGGACAGCCGCTCCAGTTTTGAGCCGCCTTGGCCTCCCAGTATGTGTTCTTGCAGACGTGCACAAAATTATCGCTACCCTCTTCCTTTTCACGCTTGAACCACATGGGCTCGTACACCGGGTAGGGTCGTCCCTCGGCAGCAGCCTGTTCGGCCTCAGTTTCACGTTCTCTTCGCGCCGTTCGCTGTTTCTCTTCAAGGCGCACTTTCTCCTTGTTGCTTTCCTCCCATGCACCTTCCTCCATAAGTCGCTGATCGGGACGAAGACGCGAGTCCGTGGGCGCTACACCTTCTTCCGGCTCGTTAAGCTGACAGGCAAATGTGGTGAAGTTGTAATACTTTTCCGACTCGGGTGGAGCCGGGCGACGCTTCCATGCAACCTTGTACTCGCCAGTGGTGTAGGTAGGACCCTCCGCTGTGCCGCTGGTGTGCAAGACGGGTGCTATTTCGATTTTGTCGTCCCAGGTACCTCGTACCACCCACTTAGCCTCCTTATTGCGATTGACTACCACGCCTTTCACGCTGCGCTGTACCTCACGGCTGAAATAGGAGTAGGGTATATAGTTTAGGATGCACTTGTTTCCATGCGCTGCATTGGTGCCCTCTATCTCCATCGTTCCGTGCTGATCCACCCAGAGCTTGCCGACGATAATGTTATTCACAGTGGTTGTCACTTTGTGCCAGGAGTAGCGATTGCCACTTTTGGGGAACAAAACGTATGCCCCGCCAAGCGGATTAACCTAAAAAAAAACGGATGGATAACTTTTTTTGGTCAACTATGAGGCAAACTTACCTGCAAATATTTGCCGCGGAACTTGCTCGTCATGGAAAACTCCTGCCAGCATACCCAATCCTTTCCCTCACAGTGCAGAGCAGCTACGGGCGGATGATGTGAAACCTGTTCAGCCAAGCAGCGCCAGCCTAGATCGTCCGTGCGGTCACATTCGTATGTCTCACCCAACAATGGATTAAATGGTTTGCCAGTGCGAATCGCTGTCGTGCCATATGCGGATACCGTAAAGGCCGCCAAATAGGCCAACTGTTCGCTCTCATCGGTGCACGATGCAGCATGATCCAGTATTTCGGCATACTCATAATCCTCGACCAGGCGCTGTAGCAAGGAGAGCGGCTCGTTGAAATTAACGGGCATAGGTATTTTGGACAGATCCTTGCCAATGCAGTTTTTCATGATTGACCAAAGGCTAAGCGGATAGTTAGGCTTGTCCGGCACACTCGTGCGCCGATTCCTGGCCGGCAGCAGCTTCTTGCTACCCCCGCTCGCCCTCGAACTGTTACTTGGTAAATCATCTGGGTTAGCGTTCGCGACGCGATCAACTTTGTCTGCCTCGTCGTCGTCACCGGAGGCCACGCGTACCGCGCTGATAAGACACACTTGCTGTACGGTTTTAATGGTGCGCTTCTGCTCGTCGCTTTCCGATGAGCTGCCTGTCTGGCCCTCCGAGCCGACGTGATCCTCGGAACTGCTGCGTCGCTTGTTAAGCTTCAGTATGAACGTGCCGTCTATTGGCGATTCGCCTGTTCGGCCGTATCCGTATTCCTCGGCATCGAAAAATTCGGTCTCGTCGTCTGAGGTTAAATTCGTGCCGGGGGGCCCTGAGTTTATAGACATGGTTGTGCTGGACGATGCCAACGGCAGCGGCTTGTTGCGGCGCACTAGCACGGCAGCCTGCTCCATTTGCGACTGCTGCTTGGCCATCTGCTCAATGATCTCTTCCAGTCGCTGGCGCTGCTCGCGCTCATGGTGTAACATCTTGGACCATTTGTGGCCCTGCGATTCAGCCGATCGCAGATAGTCGTTGCCCGCATTGATCATTGCATTTGATGTGATCCTGAAGAGTGTGGCGCGCTCGTTGACAATCTTTGTACGACTCGCCAGCGATTCCTCCTCATTTGATTCCAGATCGTTTAGTGCTCGCTGAAGTGCTGCGCCGTGCTTGGTTATCAGATCGTAGCATGTGCGCATGTTCTCCAGGCGTTCGGTGAGGTCGCGCACCACAGTGTTGATCTCCTGACTGGGCACCACCTGCGCCGTCTCCTCGGCCTCCTCCTCTTCGCTCTCGATGGCCCGTATGGCCTTCACTTTGGCCAGCTCCAACGATGTCACCCACGACTGCCGCTCGACCTCATTGGCCGCTTTGATGTGGAAGGTTTGTGTGCCGCCGTTTGAGATGACAAACGTGCACGAATCCACGGTGTGTATGAGCGCACCATGGAGCGATATCGTACCGCGGCATGTGTGATTGATCTCCGATTGGTTGCGGTAGTAGCTCAGCACACCCTTGGATAGCACAAACCAGCGACGCTGGTAGCCCTTGATGTAGTTGGTCCACTTTAGCAGCCAGCCCTTCATTTGGGGATCGCCCCCGCCCTTTTCGGCCGCTGGCTTTGCCGCAGCGTCCGCCATGCTCACAATCGGTCTGCCCCGCTGCCGTGCTTGTGCCCACCGTGACAATACAAATCTATTAACACTCGCTTGCCTACGACCTCGACCGCTTGTTGACCGATTCAGACTCAGATTCGGTTTCGCAAACGCCACGTACAATCGTAACGGAGGGGATGGGTATGACAACAACTCCAAATCCAAGTCCGTAACAAAATATTTAATTAGCTGCTGTTTGTAGCAGCTGCTGGCATTATTAATTACACTTTGGCAGCATTCGTAATCGCGTACACAATAAATTTCGTTACTTTAGCGGCAATACTAAGTACTTTTTTTTCTGCACAAAATAAAGAAACTGTGGAAGTCAAGTGCGCATTGGTGTGCGTGTGTATTGGTGTATGTGTGTGGCTGTGTTGTGTGAGATATTTGTAGTGTGACCGAATCTAGCAACTGCAAATATACTTCTTTTTTAACTAAATGCATGTTATTTGTTTGGTTAATTAAAATGCTTACTTAATAAATTAATTTTTTATTGACAATATGTTTACGATGTAAGCAGTGTGTTCAAGCTCATTACAGCATTGAGTTTTCAGTTTCTTTTCTTATTTTTTTAAATACTATAAACAGCTAGTGCTGCCAACTGTTCTTAAGAAAATACTACACACATACACCAAAACTTTCGCCAGAACCGCGGCAATTTAAATTGTATGTTCTTTGTACATGCAAATAATATTAAATCTAGGTGTAATTTTGTTAACGATAATTGAAAACAGCCAACAGTTGTGCAATTTATTTTCAAACTCAGTGAGCGATGACGCTAAGTATACCTGAGTAATCTGATACATTTTAAAATTACGACTCAATATGTGCCGTGGGCCTGTTGATTAATTCGAAGTTGGCTTTTACGACTGCCCCTCGCAGCTGCATGTGGCTGACACACACACATACCCACAATGACTCACTTCGCTTGGTGGCAATAAAATAAATATAGTTATTAATATTGGTATCGCGAGTTAATTGACATATCAAATTTTATAAATTAATTAATTAAATATGTTTCGGGGATAGTTCATTAAAAGAACATAGGTGGGGTGACATCAAGGTTCGGTGGCTCACTTCTTACACTCGGCCCAGGAGTAGCGAAAGGTGGCTATCATGCGGTAAAGGCTGCAAATACAAACTTGGTCGTAAAAGCTGATGGCAAAGTTCATTGGACGACAAACATAATAAATACATACAAACACATACAGACAGACAAATATAATGCGACTGAGTCAGCTAACGGGCACAGGCACAGGTGGAGTCAGAAGCGAACGAATGAACAAACACAAGTCACCACATGAAATACATATGTGTATACACATACATACATATATATACAATAAATCATTTATTCGTAGGCAGTTCTTGCATAATATAAAATAAATATATGTATATAGTTACAAGTAATTTAAAAATACAAAATACAGTTTCATTTTCATAGTTTGTTTTTGTTTTTTTTTCGTCCCTGACGGCACTTTTCACAAAACATTTAGGTATTGGATGTTGAAATGGATGTGGGTTCTGTGGATAGGATCACTAAAACAAACGCTTCACAAATAAACAATTTAATGGATGGATTGTACAGAGCTTTAAAGAGATATATGTATAGAGACAGACAGTGAGTGAGAGAAGGGGGGCGCGTGGGCGAGAGAGTTACAAATGTAACGCAACGTGAACAGTGAATAAAAGCAAAAATACATAAAATAAATACAAATAATAGGCAAGTGTCGAGCTGAAAAGCAAAAATAATAATGGCTTTAGGACTGCTTAGTTACTATTTTTATGAGTTCTGTGTCAAAATGGGTGTCGGTGTCTGTGTGTGTGTGTGTGTGTGTATGCGTGTGTGTGTGTGTCCGCGAGAGAGTGAGAGAGAGAGAGCGAGAGAGAGAAATTGTGTGTAGTAAGAAAGAGCATTCCTTTACATTGTATTGTATGCAGCGGTGTTGAAGCTTTGCTTTGGTAAACTTAGCCTAGTGAGTGGATGGGTCTTTCCATGCTGCGCTAGACGGCGATGTTGCACTTGTTGTTGCTGCTCAGATTGTTGCAGATGAGCTATGGTGTTGTGCTGATTCTGTTGCAGCTGGTTTAGATTAGTGGCATTGTGTCGGGCAGGTGCGGGCGGTGGTCGATTCTCGCTGTAATCGTGTGCTCTGTTTGACAGCGATCGATCGTAGTAGGAGCGAGGGCGTTGCCTCAAACTAGGGACGCTTATGGTGCCGCTGATGGTTGCGGTGGTGGTATTGGTGGTTATGTTGTTGGTGGGTGGCGGCAGTGTTGTGGTTATTGGCGTTGCCGCAGCAGGATTGTTACTATAGGAAGTGTTTTGATATTTATGCACTAGACCTTTTACATTACGATCACAAGTTTCGCTTACGCTGGAGTCGGACGAGTTGGCCGATGTGCTGGACGACGACTTGGCCGTCGTTGTATTTGCAGCCACATTGTCCACCAACACATGATCCGCATGCTGAGCAACCGGTGAAGAGGGCAGTGATTGATGTGTCGCTTTTTTGATTGGAACAGTTGCAGTAACATTAGCGCCGGCAGCTGTGCTGCCAATGCCCGGCACACCCACCACTACCGCTTTGGCTTCAAAGTTTTGCTTGAGTATTTGCACATTGCCCGAAATCCGCTGATCTTCGGCCACAGCAAGGCTTTGAGTGCGCATTACCACTACTAGATCGGCTGCTGTGTTCTTGTTCTCGATATCGCTTGTGTGCATGAGCTCCTCGCTGTTGCAGCGCAATGGCTGGCGCTGGCGCGTAGTGCTCGCCGAGGAAGCGCTGCGAAACAGATTGGCACATTTCTTTTCACCCGCCACCGCCACCGCTGCCGCCGCGTCTAGATCATCCAGCTCGTTCTCCTGGCAGCGTTTCTTGAGTGTCGTGTTCTCCTCCAATTTCTGTTTGGTGCGCTTTACTGTGCCCAGCTGCGATTCGCTTGCATTGCAGTTGCTCGTAGTGGTGCTGCTGCTACTGCGCTTCAGATCCTGAATTTCACCCTCGAAAATGGCTGTGGTGTTGCGATTGCTGTCATAGTAGCTGCAGGAACTTGTACGCAGCGGCAAGCTGCTGCGATTGTCGCCTGATCCCCAGCTGGCATGGCGTGAGGGCAGCTCGCGCTGTCGCGGACCGCGCGTGCGAAGTACGGCACTAGGTGTTACATTTGACTGCTGGGGCACTGCGTCAAGAATGATCCCACCGCTGGGTCCAAACGATTCCGTCCAGGATTGCGTTTTGCGTCGATGACGTTTCTCCCGCTCATCCGCCTGCCCCACAGTCGAGGTGAATACTTCCGAAGTACTGGAATCGCGACGCGAAAAAGATGTTTGCGTAATCAGCTTGGACAGTGAGGTCCACACAGGTCCTTGTGATTGCGCTGGCTGCGTCTGGGCTGGGGCCTGCGACAGCAGACTGGGACGCGGTGGCTCCTGATGAGCCTCGAGATCATGGACACGCGTACGAACTGACAAGGGCGTGTTCTTCTGTATGTGCAGCACCTGATTCTGGGTGACGCTATAGTTTTCGCCATTACTGCCTGGAAAACGCATGTTTTTCGGCTCCTCCGCCACGCTACGTTCTGGCGTTAGATTCTCCATAGATTGGCTTTGCTGCTTGATCACTTCAACGGCACATTGTGTTTTGGGCGATGTGCTGCTCGAGCGACGCATCATGCGACGCTGTTTTTGTGCGCTGCTGCGACGATACTGGCCACGATCGCTGCTGTCCTGTTGCTCAGCGGCCGACTCGCCAGTTGATTTCGATTTGGCCTGATTGAGCGCCTGTATCAGTGGCGTTGGCTCACTGCCCGGTAGAAGGCGTGCGTCCTTTGTGCTTTTCAGATTGGTCTCACTCTTGCTACGCTGCAGCTTCTCCTTATTCTTCATTGCATCCAGCATTCCGCTGTACGTTTCCAACTGATTGAGAAAATTCTTGTTCGGCTTAATGCAGTTACGACGCTTCTTTACATGCTCCAGGGCGCGCTGGAACTCCCATTTGTATGCCTTCATTGCATAAGCAATGACCACAGAAGCAGATCGACTTACACCCATTTTACAGTGCACCAGCACCTTGGAACCTTCGGTCTTGGCGCGAGTTATATAGCGAAATGTGTCATCCCAGTACTTAAGAAGATTCGTTTTCTCATCGTCATAGACGCGTACATTGAAGTACTCAAAGGTGCCCGGAAAGAAGTTATCAATCTCGCGGGTCACGTTCAGAATGTGTCGAACACTGTGTGGAAAATAAATATATATATTCGCTGGCTTCAGCATTAACAAACTTGGTTTACTTTTTGAACTTACCCATTCTTTTGCAACTCCTCCAAATTGCTAGCATTCCATTCCGAGCCCAAATAGACGTGCTCAAATATTTCAGTGGGCGCATCCATTTGACCCAATATACGCAGCATTTCGGCATCAATAAATGACTTGTACTCGCCCAGATCCATATCTAATAAATCTTCTAGGCGACCGCGTATATACTTGGAGGTAACTTCATCCAAATCCACCGACATCATGATTGCTTTGAGCTTCATTTTAATGACACTTTCAGTTTCCTCCTTGGCGGTTGGCCTGCAAACAACAGAGGCACAGATTTAAAACATAATCTATGATCATGTTCTGTACAAAATTTTATAACGATTCGCAAAGCAGTTAAATCTGCTGGCAACTGGCACAAGTTTAGTTTAGTTTCCTACTTGTTTCTTATGGCATCTGGTGAGGGCGGGCGCCGACTCTCGAGGGCATCCATGGCATTCCATTCGTTTAAACACGACTGATCCGACTCTATGCGACTTTCGTAGATGGATAGCCAATCGTGCGATGGTCCGCTTGGATAGAAATTGTTTTCACGAGCCTTTCGAGACACTTTGTGCAGCGTTTGCAGCGCTGACCTATAATTATAAGACCAAAGAATGAATGAAATATATGCGCATTTAGAGTTCTTTGAGAAAATAGCTTACCACATAGCTTGCACCGATACGGGCTTAAATATGTGGGTCTTCTCGTAGACGGCGACGCTAAAACCACTGCAAAAATTGAATAAGATTAAGTTAAATGACAAAATTGGGAGAGTTAATTCAACACCCACCCGTCGCCGTCCAGGTGAATTGTGGTATCCGCGAGTATGGGCACGACTAGGCCAATGGTCGTCCGCTCGTTGCAATCAATGCCCAGCAGACATGATTCCTCCATGCCCGAGGTATTCTTGTTGCTGTCGCCGGCGCCAGCAATTGCCGTATCCCGACCATCGACATCACATTTTAGGCTTTGACGATTGGCGTTAATAGCTAGACGCTTCGCCGTTTCCTCTTGAGCGAGTTGCTGTGTCTTGTGGCTATCCACGGATAGCTGGCGTTGCGCAACAGGTGTTCCGGGCGGTGCTGGCGTTGCGCTAGCCGTCGACTTAACAGAATTATGACGCATGATTTTAGTGCGTCGCTCACTACTAGCCGCCGTGCGGCAACAGCTCCGCGAGGCAATCACAAGGTAGCGAGTACGATTCGAACGCTGCGACTCCAGTTTGACAGCCTGTAAAGATAAGAGCTGTATGAGCAATTGATAGTCCAATAAATAGATATTCATTGTACTCACCATTTTCAAGGTGTCCTCACGTTGCAGTAAATAGAACATGGACTGTAAATGCAGCTGTATGTCCGAGTTATTGCTTTGCGTACTATTGCTGGATCGCGTCGAGTCAGTGCTAAGGCGACGCTCCGCGCGTTGCGGTATGTCCTTGAGTGCCAACACCAGAGCGGTGCCTTTGCCAGCAAAATAGCATTCACTCCTTTCGCTTTTATTGTTACTGTTGCCCTCATCGTCATCAGCCTCGCCATCCTGTAAATAAATTCCATATGTTGTTTATTTCCTTATTCAATTTCTTTCACTTCTTCCGCGAATTGCGATTGCAGCGAAGTGACTCAGACTCACCCAACGGTGTATACAAAATATAATATCTGATTCTGACATTTTTGGAGTTAAGTGAAATTCGTAACCAAACAAACTTTTGATGATGAATTGCTTTGCAGTGAGAGAGAGAGAGAGAGAGAGAGAGAGAGAGAGAGAGAGAAGCGGAGAGCAGGCGAGCGTCGCCACCTACATGGTGGGTAGCTTATGTTTACAATATTGTCTAATGAATAAAAATTCCAAGGGCAGGCCGTAGCCAAGGTCTTGAGAACTATTTTTGGGGGGGCGAGGACGTTGCCGTCGTTGCGCTAACGGAACCAGCAAGAAAAATCACAGAGCGACGTTGACAAAACTACAAATAAGGCAATGCAAAATTTTCAATTTATTGAAAATGGAAGAGAGCGCGCGAGACATGGTGCGGCAGCTGCGACGTCGCGACGTCTGCTCGGATTTGCTTGAGTTACAACAATAAATAACAACAAGAGGAAAGAGCACTCTAGTCGACGGTTGCCAATTAATAGATACCCTGTAATCAGATTCGATCTGCCATAGTATACATTCGAAAACCTGACGAGAGCCTATCTCTATACCTCTTATATTTTACGATATATGCTCAAAAACCCAAGGCTGATAAGAGAGGAGTTGTTAATAATTAAAAACATCCCATAAGAAGTTTGGTACAGAGGAATATTATATTTTAAATTTTAAATATCCAGCCATAATGGTTCCCGCACTATCTAGTTCTCAAAGTGTCTGAAGCAAACCGACTGCTAAATATATTAGCTCAAAACAATTATACCCTTTTTTCACCCATTTTCAATAGGTATTGGATATATAATCAACAACAACAACTACCACATCAAACAACAAACAGATGCGCGAATTGTGGCGCGACTGATGATGACGCTGACAAAACGCCCACAACAAGACAAACAGTCAGAGAGCGGCGCGTAGAGCGAGACTGGAGCGCCTTTGATGATATTCGCATTTAAATAAATTGGCCATATGGGCAAGAAGCACACGTATACACAACAAAAGGATCACTGACGAGCACGGAACACGCACAGGAAGTGTTTATAGGCGGTGGCCATAGCACGCGCACACACACACACACCACCCAACTCAAATGAGCTACATTAGCAACGCGTAACCAAAACAAAGCAAAATCATAGAGAGAGTGAGAGAGCGCGAGCGAGCGAGTGAGTGCTTGATTACAGCACACACAACACATACAAACAAATAAACAAATGCGTAGCTGGTTGCAGCTGTAAAATTGCACCTTACATAGAAATGGGGCAACTCACATATTTTGCAGGCCGCCCGTTGCGCCCACTTCCTACTTCACATTAACTGCATAGACATAACAATTTATATATAAATTCATACAACTCACCGAATTCGAGCATGAGCCCGCCACACTTGGCGAGCGCTGCACTGTCACTAGCGCCATTGTGTTCTGTTGGTGTTGGGTGCTTCTTCTGCTGCTACTTCGTATCCAAGGCCTTCGTTATGGCCTATGCTGGCCGCGTGCTTTTTCCTATCCTTTGCTGAGGTTCGTTGGGCTTATGTGCGTGTGTGTCTGTGTGTATGTTGAGTCAAGTGTTGGGGCGAAAATTCACAAATGCATTTTCATTTTGTCGACGTCGTTTCCTCTCCGTTGTTTTTGCACTCGGCACTTCGTCTTGTCTAACTTAAAAGGCTAAGATTATGGCGGCACGTTGCACCGAACTGCAAAAACAGCACACGCCCGTTCAAACGATTAACAGCGCACAACGTATACGAATAAATATGATAAATGTTTTTACAAAAAAGTTTTCGTTAAAGAGCCAGAGCCAAAGGCAGTTTAGCACGACGACGCCATATTTAATTTTATAGTCGATAACAGGTACTACGAGTTCTGAAACTTATCGAATAAGTACAAACTTGCTCATATTTGCACAGGTTGGCAGCTCACGATAATAAATATATCGACTGTGCAGCGAATAGAGAGGTTGTGGTGCGGCGTAAACAGATGGCGAAATTACTTAAGACGAGGAAGTTATTGAATTACTAATATACGTTTCGGTGGCTCCTGCCCATTATTAAGGCAAATGTCCGGCTTCATTGAGGAAAAAACCTGTATGTTGCCACGCGTAGCGCTCATAGCGTGTGGATGCTTTAGCCCTCCAACGCCTATGCATTTGCGTTTGTTCGGTAAGTAATTTGTTTACGACGGCCCGGTGATAATCGATATTGACATTGACATTGAATCTCATGTTAAACAGAGATAGCACGAGATTACTTTGAGCTTCGTGGTACACATAAGGTTGTGGGTGGCATTATATCACCCACACATGATTCCTATGGCAAGAAAGGACTGGCGCCTTCGATGGATCGCTGCGCCATGATAAAGCTTGCGGTTCAGACCTCCAACTGGATACGTTTATCCGACTGGGAGGTACACCAGCCGCAATGGATGCGCACACAATCCGTGCTGCAGCATCACCAGAACTACTTAAACAACTATATCAACTCGCCGGGCGATGAGGAGCAAAATGGCCTACTACCTGGTTGGTTGCCACTCGGTCTTCGCGAACGTCGTGATCCCATAAGTCTAAAGCTGCTATGTGGCGCCGATTTACTAGAATCTTTTGCAGTGCCCGGTTTGTGGGCCAACGAGGATGTAAGACACTTGTTGCTTAGCTGAGAAATAATAAATAATTCCAAGTTTCTACTAGATTGAAGAAATTGTTGCGAACCATGGACTAGTTGTCATATCCCGCTGTGGCTCAAATCCTGAGAAATTCATATTTGAATCGGATATTCTAACCAAATATCAGGTGAGTGTGCAAAATGCTAAACGAAATGCTTATATTAATACCCATTTAATTTTGTAGCGCAACATAACGCTTATTACAAACTGGGTGCCCAACGAAGTCAGCTCTTCTCTGGTGCGCCGTCTCCTAAATCGAGGTGAATCGGTCAAGTACCTTCTAGATGAGCTGGTGCTCAGTTATATAAACCGTCAGGGGTTGTACAATGTGAAATCGTAAGTGCCAACGTTTGTTCAGCCCACAATTCATTCATTTTTGGCACCACGCTTAAAACTTGATACGTACACTGATTGGACTTAGTTAGAGCCCCTTGCTGCATCCTGACACTGCCATCGACACTCAGCCACACTCTGCCAGAACATAGCGACCATGCAATTGCAACACAACCAACTATTTGTAATTCTCTCTTTTGCAATGATTTCATACTGAAGGCAGGATACTCCGCCTGAGGGCAAATCATGACGCTGTCTGCACTGCACCTTGCACCATTTAGAAATAGCACCAACAGATCAACAAACGCAGGAGCACCACCAACACCAAAACCACCATCAGCAACAATATAACCACTATCAGCAATCAACTCAAGATCTACTCGTGCAGTGGCGCCTGTTCATGGAGTGTGAGTGTGCAAAAGCAGAGAATTCATAATAGAAATTTTTAAATTTATAGTTTGCCAATTTTCTTACTCTTGCATGTAAATATACACTCTTTTGTTAATACATAACTACACTTATGTACACTTCTTATACGCCTGCTGGTTTATGGTGTTCCAGTGTACGTATCAGCTTAGGTTGCACCCAATTTCTTTGAAAGAATAACCCATTCATATAACACGCTATAACTTGTTGTTGTTGTTGTTGTACTGACACGCATACATTTATGATGGATTGTAGTAAGTATATAACGGATGCAGTGCGTCCAAATCGTTTGAATTTCAATCGCGTTTACATGGATAATAACAAGAATTCAGTGAAATTGGACAATGATCAATCGGAACAGCTAATGGATGAATCGGACAGTCCGCTTAGGCAGCAGACAGCACGCGTCTTTTGCTGTGGCGAAACGACACGGGCCACCACCAAGCTGCTCCTGAACCGCTCAGGACCGGGTCAGGCCGTGCAGGTCATAACAGTACAGGCCAAAGACAACGGCAGCAACGACGCCTTGGAGGCAAGTAAAAGATGTTACATTTATAGAGCTTAGCTAATGATATCAATCGAAACTCTTGCAGCAAACGCAGGCCAAGAAACAGAAGATTGCCCAAGTGCAGCAGGTCTGAAGTGCTCAAACGAGAAATTACGGATTAATACAGGCTGGATACTTACAATGGACTATGTTTTTGGTGTTGTAGATATCATATTGTAAAAATAAATAAATGTTATTTACTGGTTAAATGTGGCTTAACTCCTAGTGACAAGAAGGCTCATTTCTTTCTCCTCTTTGGGTCAGTCCATCAACTGGAAGGCATTGAACTTGCTACTTTCTATTGAAGCGCGTTCTTGCTACGTGCATTGACATTGCATCGAGAGGGCTTCCCAGTTGCTGCACACCCTTGCCCAGTTGGCATATCATGTGACAAACTGTTGCAAGCTGCTTGGCATTGCTTGATTCTGGACTTGGAAGCACCATCAGTTGCGCGCTTTCAGTCGCCGCGTTTGGTTCGTAGCTTGAGTGAATGTTTTTCTTTCGGCGTTCTAATGTCAAGCCCCCGCCACGCCCCTCTCGAGCACCGTCCTTTGCGTTGCCCAAGCGCCATTCGCCCGTGCTGCTGAAGCCGTCGCATCAACACGATCAGCTACCATTTTTGCGACGCTCTCGGTTCAGCGCCTTGCCGCACTTTCGTGCCTACGAGGATGAGCCGGAGAGCCTTTCCTTGTTCATTGCCATTCTCTATGTGGTGGACCTGTTTGGTATCTTTCCGTTTTTGACGCTGCCCTCACTGCTGGTTCGCCTGGGTTACTTTGGCTTGCTGCTAGTTTTGTCCATCATCTTTCTGCAAATGTACACATCCTTTCTGCTGTCGCAATGCTGGACTATGGCCGAGTATTTGGATCCCTCGATACTGCAGAAACGCAACTACCCTTATGCTGCACTCGCAGAACTGGCCTATGGACCCTATGTGAGCCTGTTGGTATCGGTGCTGCTGGACCTGAGCATCTTTGCCATGGCTGTGCCCACCATTGTCATGGCTGCCGAGAATCTGGAGGCCGTCGTGCTCCGCATGAGCGCTGGCCAGTACAATATCTCCTACTGCTATTGGGCCATTGTTGTGGGTCTCGTAATCTGTCCACTCATGTGGCTTGGCAGTCCCAAGCACATGCGGTAATACGATCTTTTTACATGCAATGGCATTTTAGGTCCTAATGCATCATAGGAGACATATCCGATTTAATTATGTATATTTGTTCTTGAGCAAGTTGCCGTAGGGAGTGGATATAGTCATTTACGTTTATGTAGTCGTCTGACTGCTTCCAAAAATTCAAATGAAAATATTCTCTTAATTTTAAGGCTATTGCAATATATCTTTAAATTAGTTGCATGTGGTAGGACTGGAACACTACATTATATACCTTCCATAAAAAATTTGTAAAGCGAACGATTAATTTGAGCAGAGAACAGAACAGAAACAGAATTTTATAATATATAGTTATAATCAACCTTACTTTGTCAACTATGCTCTTCGCCTAAAATAATCCAACATCCATACACCTGGAATTTGAGACCATATTCTCGTTGTTGAGAAGAAAATCTTATATGTTTTGATGGACATTCTTAGTATACTCAAAAATAATGAGATTAGGAAATATTTATTTAATTTGGACTAATACTTATAGAGCTGTCGAAAATTAAGGATGTTTTTGAACAACTGTTTTATTTTTCAAGATAACTTAACTATCTAACAAATACCGTGCTTCATAAAATCTGAGTAAAATACTTTCAATATCGAACTATTTTCATATAAAGGTGCTTAAGTAACTTTTGTATATGTCTGCAAGGGTATTGAATCTTCTGCAATCCGAGTGTAATTATTCTCAGCTAGTTAACATTTTTCTTTATTTTCTCATCTATCAGAGGCCTGGCCATTATAGCCGCTTGTGTGTTGATTATAATTGTGGGGCTGCTTTGGTATTGCCTGCTCGATGCGCCTGCGATTGGAGCACCTTTTCAAGGAATCTCGATGGGTGCGCAAGCCCCCGACTAAATAATATCAATGAATATGTATATATTGGTTTTGGTTTTACAGAGCTACCTGGTTTTCTGACTATCCTGAGCAGCTACAGCATTCTGGCCTTCCAGTTCGACATCCATCCCATGCTGCTGACGCTGCAAATTGATATGAAACGCAAATCGCAAGTGTCCTGGGCGGCGCTCGTTGGCATTGCCAGTAAGTGGAGACATGTTGGACTTATTGGACTAAATGCCGCAACACGTTGATCTCAATCTGTTTAGTCACTTGCAGTGTGGCCATTGTTGGTGCCATCATAGCCGCCTACAAGTTCGGAGCCCTGATTGCCAGCAATCTGCTGCACTCGCTTCCCACCAGCGTGCCCTTCTATGTGATGCTGATACTGATGTCGCTGCAGCTGTGCTTCTCGGTGACTGTGGCCAGCTCGGCCATGTTTCTGCAGATCGAGAACTTCTTCAAGTTGCCCGAGTGTGAGTCAAGGAATGATAGTCCAGTCTCTAGCAGTGTCTTAACCTCTTTCATTTTTAGCTCTTTCCTGCAAACGCATTCTAATACGTTCCTGTGTGCTGGCCCTGGAGGTGCTCGTGGCCGAGTTTGTGCCCAGCTTTGATACGCTCATGGATGTGGTTGGTGGCACTATCACTGGTCCCTTGGTGTTTATTCTGCCGCCCTTGCTGTACCGTCGCATTCGGCGCATGGAGCGCGTGCATCAGCGAATTGCTGCCGAGGCCAGCTATGGCAGCCTGCCGCTGGATCTCAACTACGATCCCATTGAGCTGGAAATGGAGCCGCTTTTGGTGGCGGCCAAGCCGCATACAACGCAAGGCTGTTGGCTGCGTCTGGTGCGTCTGTTGCATCGCTTGGAATGCGACATATCCTGCACCATGGGAGTGTTGATCTTTGGCTTATTGGCCACATTTCTGTCCACCTATCTGAATTTGTTTACCCTTGCGGATCTATTCAAGAACAATTCACCCTGCCTCAGCAATCTAACGGCGCATTAGTGGAAGTTTTCTTGTAGTTTTAATGCCATGCATGGATTCACCCTGAGCTTAAAGTTAAGATTTAGACATCTCTATTAATATAAACTATCATTAACTAGCTCGTCAATGTTGATGCGTTGAAAATATAGTTTTTTATTTCCGTCCTTCGACAAGTTCAAAAACCTCAAATGCCAAATTTGATGCAATATTTGTTTAATTATTATGTTTTATAATATAAACTACAAATTTAATAAATTTTTTATATTATATATTATATTTTTTATATTATATCACGCAAATATGTACTACCTGTGTGCTTAAGCTCACACCTGCTTGTGTGTGTGTGTGTGTGTGTGCGAGTGTGTTTAATTAGTTAAGCTTTATTAAAACATACGTTAAACACAACTATTTTTTGGGCAACTGCAGAACTGCGCATCATTTATCATTTTTTGGTCGCGTCGCAAATGTTTTGTTTGCCAAATTGTTGTTGAAAACTAAAAAAAGGAGGTAAAAAACTAATGAGTGCTCTAGTCGATTGTATTCGACTAGAGAATACCCTATACACTAAACTATGCACTAATGTGAGTTCGTTATACAATTTGCAGAGCAAGAAGAAGGTTTGAAACAAAAAAGTAGGGATCTATCACTGATTTTATTTTAGGAGGAACAGCGAGATATTCATAAATGAAATATTTCTAAGCCTTCTAAACAAACTGTGAACCTATATTTGAAATTTGGTATTTTCAAAGAGGAAGTGATTGAAATCGATATTAATCGATTTCTGCTAAAGAGGAAATTATGTATAATATGGGGTCCCACAACTATTCAAAAATTTAAAAAACGGACTGGTCGGTCGGCAACATACATTGGCACAGCTTTATTATGCCCCACTTAAATGTGTACAGGGTATATAAAAAACAAATGAAATACTGTACGCTTTGGCAGTAATTTGAGACCAGTTCAGTTCCAGCTACTACGACTATGCTGTGATGGAAAGTAAGCCCCATAGAAACAGTCGTAAGCTGATAAGGCCTTTCGCAGCTATCTTCGGGTTATGGTGCTGGCATGCCAGAATAGCTGAGCTCAGTGTTTAAATTTAAACACAGCTAAGATGTTGATGTGTGTAAAGATTCTTCTGCCAGTCCAGAACGACCGCCTCGCCGCCTGCCCGCGCACCTGCCTGCCCGTCTAGTGTTGGCCAGCGCCTGTGCCTGGGTCTTATAATAAATTTAATTTATTCTTTGGCAGCTGTTTACCTCCATGCATAACGTTTTTTTATTTGCGTATTTGTATACAATTTCGTTGTTTTTTTTTCCTGGCATTCATTTCCGTCTTCAATAATACGTTTTTAACCATGTTAAAGATGACTCAAGCCTCTGTCTAGCTAACCAATGCAAAAACCACAGCAACAGCAACAACAACTACAATAACAACAACAAATCTTATAAGTAATATTTTTAATGTGATTATTTATGAAAATTAATACTCATTGTTCATTGATAGCAATGTTGTTGTCGCGTCATCAGCCGCAACAAATTTAATGTGCCAACTCGGCCCTTTCAGCACACACATACACACACACACACACATATTCACACCTGTTGCTGTGGCGCTTTTATTAGCTCGTTATTTTTATTCAGTTTTTACTGTGGTTGTTGTTGCCGTTGGATTTTATGGCTTAAGTACACACAAAAGCCCATGTTACTCCATTGCCGTTCCACGCACCCTTTTTTAATTACGTCAAACTTTGGTTTTACATGCGAGTATTTCCCTTCTGGGCTTATTTTATTTCTTCCATTTTTTGTGGCTGTACTTTTTTTTAGTATTGGTTTTTTTTTGTTCATCTCGACTGAGTCGCAGGTTCCAATGCGTCAACCCAAACTGCAGAAGGTCTCGTTTAGCACGAACTCTGTGTTTACCAATGGATGCTGCTGAACGTCTCTTAGATGAGTCACGCTTGAGGCTAGTCCAGGTACTTGGAGCCGCAGCTGGAACGAGCGGAACTGCCGCCGGGTGGCAAGCTTTGTGGCAGCAAGTGCAACATAAATCGTGCTAATTGATTATATCGTAAAGCATTTGACAAGCATTTTTTTTTTTGTACAATTTACACAAAACATGCATAATTAATAGTTATTAACTTTTATTACTTATTGAAAAATGTTAACAAAAATTATTCAGAAAGCTTACCAATAACCTTGCCAGACATGTGTTGTTTGCATACATCTTTGTGATGGCTGCAACTGAGGTAAACTTCTTTTATGGGCTTAAGTTGTATTCTAACGTTTACTAAAAAGTAAATCATTCCAAGAATATATATATACTGCTTTAAACTTATTTGTGGCGGCATGCATGTAATACTATTGTCTGTTTCTTCTGATCTGGGAAATGCATTAAAGACGAGCTTCTCCTTTTTGGTTGGATGTCAAATTAGGGACTAATTCTGCATGTGCGAAAGTTTTTTTTTCGTTAGTTGATCGTGATTCACAATGGGTGCAAGTATAAAAAATTCGTTATATTTTCACAGAACGAAAATGGATTAAGATGGGACGTTTAAAATTTAATGTTAAGATTACGATTTTTCCTCTTAAACCAACCGCAGAGAAAGTTTACTTCCCGCTGCGCTGCATCAAGCCACCATGTTAATGATGTCCTTCTATGCGATTCTCATAAAATCAAGTAACACTACAGCATTTTATGCTGTAGTTAAAAGTATTAACTATGTTTACAAGTTGTGTTGGCAATATAATAAGCCTTAACTCTGCCTATACTCACATATTCATGGTATTTTTTATATTTTCTAAAATTGCTGTCAATGGTTAAATTAAATAATATTATAAGAAACTTTCTAAATGTGTTCCCTCAACATTATTATCTTGTCTCAGAAGAATTGGAAACTTTCTTCGAAATTATTCTATTGGATCATATTAAAATAAACTGATTAAGCGCTTGGCTTGGACATAATCATAGCTGCAGCATGTCAAATATATTATACCCAATTATATCAATAGCTGGTCAATTTCTTTACACGTTTCATTGGTTTTTAACGTGGCCATCAGATCGGCACAGTTGTTGCCTGGAGGCACTCTTGTTGCTGTCAAAGTCTGATTACACGGTGGCAATTTTCAAGTACTCAACACAAAGGCTTAACCCAAAAATTAATGATATTTAAATTGCCAGTTCCTTTTGCCAATACCCCCAAAATGTGGTCGTCTGTGTGTGTGTGTGTGTGTGGAACAAAAGGCAATCGGTCTTTGGTAAGCTTTAAGTGAAATTTCACTTTTCATTTCCTATTGACCCCAATTCATTGGCGCACTTCTTTCTAATTTCGCTGAGCATGGTTCTTCAGTTTGCTTTTCAAGTGTCCCGCAGTTCTTCAATAATTTTTGATTCTATTTTTTTTCCCTTTTTTTTTATTATATATTTTTTTGCTAATCGAAGTTCGCATCCATCGATCTGTAATGTCTTTCGAAATAGCATTTATGCGTTGTATTCGGCTGCTTTCTGCAGCAATTGAATACTCATTAGGCACATTCACACGTGCACGCTGCTCAAGATCCGATCCCTCTATGAAACTGGGTGCCCGGGCATCTATCGTGCGATGATGACTTTTTGATTTCGTTTGTCTTCACGCACAGAATCTGAGCACAAAGTACCTTAAAAGATTACCTAGTTTATTATTTTATATATCTCGCACATATCTCTTTTATATTGGGCAATGCTGCTGAATATTGCAAGGGGGCTTTGCATACTACTTGGTTGTCTCTCAACGCCTGGAGCACTCTATTCATGGTGTGCCTTTGTCCAACTCTGTACGGGTACTTCTATATAATTACAGCCTGTCCTTGTGGCCTGGCTACTAACTTGGCCCATTTAGCAGTAGCCACATACGCAATTAGCATAAACAACGCATTTCAACATACATAATAAATGAACTAATGTATTGGGGCGGTAATAATATTATTTATAAATAAATCGATGACGTTAGAAATGATTAACTATCAGACAATACAAATTGTTTGCTAATAGTTAGACATAGTATGGCCAACGTAGATGAGCGTCTGAGAGATTCGCATCGCATTATTCACGTCAATTACAATATTCGGTGAGCGCTCAAAACGTGAGCTATAAAAGCAATAAAAACAATAAACAACAACAACAAAAACAACAACAACAACAATGGAGAGGCTCAATAATAAGCAAATAAATATAATTACAGACCCGTTCCGATAGCTAAATGCACAGTCAAGGACGTTGAAGGCCATTCAACGGCGCTTTGTGCTTTT
Source organism: Drosophila montana (assembly GCF_035044405.1). Taxonomy (NCBI): domain Eukaryota; kingdom Metazoa; phylum Arthropoda; class Insecta; order Diptera; family Drosophilidae; genus Drosophila; species Drosophila montana. The sequence goes on along the minus strand of NW_026998620.1, from coordinate 10,312,071 downwards.
TGGGGGTTGCGGTAGCCCCTTTATACCCCCATCTACCACGACCCTGGACCATGCCGTAGCATGCTAATCAAGACGCAGCAGCATTAAGCCAACAGATTGATGCTGGCCCATAAATTTGCCCCGGGCCAGCCAAAGGGGGCGGCAGCAGCAGCAGCAGCAGCAGAAGAAGCAGCAGACCCCGCTGCAAGGCCGCAGCCAAACTGTAAATAGCCTGCAGCTCATTACCATTAGCCGTTGGATGCTGTTGCCTGCACTGCCGCATCGTTCAGTTTATTGTCTAAAAATAAACGTCCAGACCATCGACATGGCCCAAAGCCTAAGCCAGGGCTCGAGCCATGTCTTCCTGCTCCACGTACGTTTTTATACCCTTCCAGAGGCTATTTTCATGTACTCACAAAATGTATTACGAACAGAAGAAGAGATAACCAAGCCTATAGAGTAAATATATTCTTGATCATATTTTTATTATATGAGATAGAAACGATCGGTCAAAGAAAAGTTCCCGCCCGAAATCTTTTCAACATCGGACTACTATTTTAAATGTTATATGTTTTTCGATGTTCGGACATATTTGCAAAACCTTATCAGACCTAATCGGACCCTATATATTAAATGGCTATAATATGAACAATGGGCGGGAATAGTATTAAAGATCTTCTAACACAAAGCGTATTTAATCTTCGGCGTGGCGGAAATCGACATTCTCGCTTGTTTTTTATTATTATTAATTAGCACGGCTCATTGGCGTGGCTTGGCCAGAAATCTGACAGGAATGTTGAGTACGTGCGGCGGTGCGGTGGTTAAGGCTGTATAGCATATGGTATATATGCTATGGAGCAAATATAGCATGGGGTGTTGGCGCTTTGGCGCCTCTCATCAAGGCGCCCAGACAGCGTCGGGCTGCAGCAGCAGCGTTTGGACAAAGCCTTGTTGCAAATTAATTGGCAGTGGCTTCTTACCAAAGACAGTCAACGTAACCGGGCAGAAAACTTTTAATGGCAACACTTAGGTGCTGCTATAAATAAAACTACCTTCGCATGGGTTACCCGGCTTCTAGTTTGTACCTCATTTTCATTGTCAATCCTTCTGTGTGTTCTAAAATCAAGAATTTTCCCCTGCTCATTAAAAGCCTTGAACGCTGGCATGGGCCAACGTTGAATTTTTTATTGATGCAATCAAAATGTGGGAATTAACAACAAAAAAAAACAAAAAAAAAGAAGGAATACACAACATATCTGATAAAAAACTCTTTCTAAATGCAGCCAGCGGCAATGGATCTTCTTGTAGCTCGTAACGCATATAATGCCCATCTAGGAATTGGCAAAAAGCCCAAATGGTATGCTCGGCCGTCTAGTGTGTTTATGTGGCCAGGACTCATAAAACTGTAAGCTCTTGACGGCTATTGGATGCTGTTTTTGCTTTTAATGATGTTGATGATGAAGAAGACAGGAAATGCCCATTCTTTAGCTTAAGTGCTCAAAGTCATCGCAGCGATGAGGTCGTAATAAGCTAAAGAATTGCTTCAAGTCGGTGCTAGAAATTTTAGCAGCTCATATAGTCAACTAAAGGAAACTCTCTTAAACCTTTTTAAGTTTTAGAAATTCTGCTAGCATTAGTTACCTTTCTGAGAGTCGCATAGAAAGGTCTAGTGAGTGTTGATTTTAACTTACTCCAGAGCAAGTAAGAGAGCAAGCGAGTCATAGAGACAAGTGTTCAATGCGATTCTTAATTTATTCATGCATAAAATATAATTAATTAGAACGATTAATATGATGGAGTCATAGGTCTTTATATTATAGATGAACCTTCATACATCCTCTTTAGGGAGTCTCTAGCTAATGCAGACAAATACATTGTTATATATAAAGTTTTGTCTGTTACAAACATTTGCAAAACTTTATAATACCCAACCTATATTTAATGGGTATAAGCTATTAAGGAAAAGACTTGAAAAAGTGCGTCTAACTAGCCAAGAGATTCCATCGAAACCGTCCCAAGCTAGGCTTAACTGCTACTATAAATTATTGTCACTCGTTTCATCAGTGATTTATATAAAACCCCCAAAAATTGTGGGTACACAGCGGATACCAGTGCAAATACGAGGTGAACTTATAAAAAAAAGCGAAAGAGTGGTAAAGAATGAAATAGAACACTTTGCCAACTTAACTGCCAGCACTTTATGTGGCTGGTTGAATAAAACTATAAACGCTCTTCTAGGGAGCTCTCCAAAACGAAGCTCGCTTATTCATAACATTTATAGCTGGCCGGTGGCCGGTCGGTTTGTCGACTGGCGATCGCATGCTGATGATTAGATAAAAACACCGTCGTACGGTGACCGCGACGAACGCAACAGGCCCAAATCCAGAGCCCTGGCCAGACCCAGAGACGACCCAGCTATTTGTGCACGCAACAACTGAACTGCGGCCTGAGTTCACTTTTCTCAGCACTGAAGCATTATAATTAAAAGCAAAAAGACACTCCCGACAAACGGTCTCAGCCGCAGTGGGATTAGAATTAGAATTAGAATTATGTTTCCTTAATGAGTGCCACCAGCTGCTGCCGCTAAACATCATTCGATATGAGCGAGAGGTTCAGTGAACTTCGCGCCGGCTTTGGGGCACTTTCCCAACCCAATGCAAAAAAAACAAAAAAAGACTACCAAAAATTAAAAACAAAAAAAAAACCCAAAGAAAAGAAATAAAAAAAAAAACAGAAAACACTCAACGATGCCGCTTCAACTGTAAATATATTTGAAAGATTCAATTTTTCCCTGAGCATTTCGTTTGGGTTTGGTTCTGTTTGCGAGTTTTGAAATTTGCATAAATATAGATTTTGCATTTTGAAAATGCTGTGCGAATTTGGAGCTACGCGTTCGAGTGTTTACATAACACTACAGTCGATATTCCATGAATGAACCTGAACCGTAATGTAAACAGCTACGGGTTTTACTATGCCGCCAGCCAAACATCTAAGCACACACACACGGAACGAAATTTGCATCAGTTTCGACAGGCCAAATTAATCAAATGCCCCGGGTTGTGGCCAAGAGAGGCACTGAGATCCACAGTGGGACCGCGTGCCCCACTGAGCCCACGGTAGCTTAGCCCCAGTTTACGCCCAATTACTCAAAATGCTTGAAGGCGTTCTAAGGGTTATCCCATGTCGGGTCTGACATATTTACTCAACAAACCAGCCGCAAGCGACGCTTCATACAATTCTACAAGTTCTAATCAAAAACTTTTACCTATTTGGGGCGTCTGCCTGGGTATTTGTGTGTGTGTGTGTGCCAAATGCCCAAATAGCTTCGTGAATTACTTGGAGGCGCCATAAATCAGCCAAGTGGCTAGGAATCTGGCAACTGGCGACTGCTAGCTGTAATTGTCGCATTAGAAACGCCAGCAAAACGCGCGAATAAATCAACTAACACCTACGCGAGATCGTTAACGCGGCTGTACGCTAGGCGGTGGGGCTAGGCAGGGGCATGTGGTACGTGGACAGGCACTACCGTTTTACAATTTAACGCTGTTGAAAGCATTTGCTAGGCAAGCAAAATGAGCATAAATGCCAAAGCGGTCACGCCTCTTTTCATTTTGGCATAATTTGTCGCCCATTTGTCGCAGTCTCGTAAATTTGGTTGGCGATGCGCGTGCGCAAATGTCGCCAAAAAATATCTAAGCACTTACTCTGGCTGTCACGTAGTGGGCCAAGGATTTGATCCGAGAGGAACACCTGCGAGTATTTAAATGCACTTCCGACTTCCGGTCCCATAGCCACACCCCGAATCGCGCTCATCGTCTTTAGAGCTGGCTTCAAGGAAGCAATTAGCCATAAAACCGTTGTTGATCATCATTCGGACGGTCGGTCGAGCGGTCGAACGCAGCTAAATAAACCTGGCTCAATGCAAAACAAATACGGGGTAAGTGTGTTTAACAGTTTAAAAAACAAATCTATGAGGCAAATTGATTCGACAAGTATTTAAGTTTAATTGAATTCGACGCTAGTTTTCGACCAAAACGCTCCAAGGCTGCTGATCTCCAGCTTCAGCTGGCTTCCACACATCATAATCATCGCCAGCTCGCGCACGACTGCACACACAAGCGCAAGCACAAACATAGACACACACACACACACACACACGCACAATTAGTCAAAAATAATATTTTGTATATGCGATTATTGGCAATCTAGGAAATCTGCTTTGGCATCAGCGGCCTTAGAATTCGGTCTGGGTCTATGCAAGAAATCCAAGATTCGGTTAGTTGCCTATGCAAGCGGTGGCGCTGTCTTTGGGGTCGGCCGACTTGGCTGTGTTTAAGGCGCTTTTCGATATTTCCGTTTGCCAGACGCCATTAGAATCCGCTTTAGCGATTCCCCCAATGATTACACGAGATTCGACTGGCATTAAGTTGTCAAGTGTGGGGTGTGCGCGTCGGGCATGATAGTTTGTTAGATACATTGAAATTTTTACTTATAAAAAAAACCTGATAAATATATATAACTGTTTCTGCTGACTGACTGATTGATGATCATAGCACAGCTCAAACCGTATGATCTGCAAAGCTGAATTTTTATGCGAGTAGTTAACTAAAAGATAATGTTTGTGCTTTGAAATACTTCTCCCGCTAGGTCAGAAAATTTAAAGATATAAAATGGTTCTGCTACTTATTTGTTTTTTAGCCGATCGGCCTTAAGCTTATTTTGTATGATATTTGTGTTAATTGGTTTTGATATTGTTTTTCGATTAAGAAAATAAAAATAGAAATATGTAATTTTATATTTTAGTTTAGTTTTTAAATTTTATTTAATAACATATATTAGATAATAAAATTAGCAGTAAATCTAAATAGGATCTTATAGTGCTATTTTAGTACTTAATCCACATGTTCACAAATTTGTAGGTTTATAAAAACATAGTTACTTCCATGTAAATGTAAAATATTCATTTATTAAATTGTAGTTTAAAATAAAACAAAATAAAATAAAAAGTTTATCAATAAAATACTAAATAATATAAATATATAATATATTCTTAATTTTGAGTTCTATTTTTCGAGAGTTTCTGGATAGCGCACTGAGGCTTCTCCTAGACTTTACCCAGGGCAATTTTTGATGTATTCTTTTATAATTTGTGTGTGCTTTTTTTTTTTGTTATTAATATGAGTAAGAGTTGTTTGGCTGATGATTTAGGGTTCTAAGTTCGCCAAATCCAAAGCAAACCAGTTTTTCATTTGTAACTTATTTTCGTTTGTTTCACATCGCCTTTATATATGTATGTATATATATTTTTCTTCCCCATGCATGGCGTGTGTTCTGAGTGTGTTTTTCTCTTTCGTTAAGGTCTATTTCAAGGTTCAACGGCCGCATCAAATGCCAGCTCTTAATGGATGTGTTAGAGTTCTTCGAGCTCTGCAGGCGCTGATCTCCTTTGAATGCCACAGAACGACGTCTGCCGTTGTCTCATTAAAAGCTTAAGCGATTCAAACAAATGCAGGCTCAGCTGCAACTCAGCTCTTCAATTGTGTTCTGTGTCTTGTGGCATCGTCATCGCCAAATTAATGTACAAAGCAGGGAAACGCTTTCCAAATCTTCAAATCCGAATCCGAATACGAATCCATTTCAAGTGCAGCTGTCAAAGAGTGTGCTTGATGGACCGCTGTTGTTGCGGCGGCGCAGTTGTTGGCTCTTCTCCAGTGTCAGGGCTATTGTCGTCGCCTCAGAGAGTCAACAACATTTGACAGCTGCTAATTGGCCAACACGTCGGACAAGCATTCGAGGCGAGGCAGCACCCACACATTGCCGGGGGAGCAGTGTCCGATCCAAGAGCTCACGCCTTTAGCCTCTGCGATGCCCCATTCATATCTACGGCTTATTAATGGCTTTTCTATTGACATGATTTTTACGCACGCAGCCAGGTTAACATTTGTTTTTCTTTTATTAATTTTTTTTTTTTTTGATTTCTTCGGCTGTTGTCCGTGTCTGGCCCTGCCCCATGGCCACATTTTGCGGCTGTCAAGGCCAATTGCATTAATTTCATAATTTTATCATAATCGCGTACAATTATTTGAATTGGAGCCATGCGCTTGCATTGTTTTTCGAAATATTTGAATTTTGCTCACGCTTCAAATCTATTTTTTAGGTTTGGACACTCGAATAGAAATGGATTGGGACGGTGGCGCTGCTGCTGCTGGCTGCCATTCACTTTTCACCTAGTGAAGCGTTTCGGGCACTCATAAAAATCGAACCCATTCCCGGCTAGTTTGCAGTTTTTTTTTGTTTTGTTTTCATTTATTTTGAAAAGTTCTCTACAAATCGTAACGGTACATTTGTTACCATGCGCCGGGCAATTTGTTATTTGTATGTAAGTATTTCTATGTATTTGCTCTAATTTGTATGTAAGGTAAGGCGAGGAGGGGGCGACACAGCTGACATTTTTGCTTGTGCACAAAGCAAATACCAAACTGTGCCTAGCATGGCTAATTAGAACTCGGCTAAGCGTGAGCGCCGACACACACACACACACACACACACGCTCACGGCGAGTACACGCGTGTAGCTACATACATAAAGATATAGATACAAAAGTATCTTGGTTTGACCCACGCAGCCAAATACAATACGTTAAGTTCATTGTTTCTGCTTTTCTTAACTGTTGCGAATCTATTTGCAAATTTCACAGCTTGACAACATTTGTCCTCTGCCCATTTGTCGGAAATCTTTTAAGATGACAGACACGTTGCCATCGACGCGTCGGTGGCGTTGGCGTCATGCCTTTGTTAAACCAATTTCGTGGCTCTCTGTTCTGGTCGCGTTTAACTAGGCCACTTAAGCGCTGCACTCAACGGCATGGGCCGACACGGACAACGGGCAACGGGCAACGGGCAATGGGCAATGGGCATGGGAACGGGCACTGGTACGGGCATCGCGGCTGGCAACACCTGGCGACTTAATTAACCCAAAGTCGCATAAAATGATGCGTGTCTTGGTCAGTTGAAGCTCAAAAGCGCATCAAGAGACTTAATGGAATACCCAGCAGAAGAACCACACAGCACACGCCGGGGGCCCCGCTTTTTAGATTGTGCCTGTCTGACGTAGACGAATTGCCATCTACATTGGGGGCGTAACGACCATTTCAAAGTAATTAAAAACGCACAGAGTTTTATTGGTTTACGAAATGGGTTTTGTATGCTAGAGATTGTAAATCAGTTTATCTATATATAGTAAATTGCATATATGTTTCGATTGTTATAAACATTTTATTGCAAAAGATCATCAAGAAGATCACCGAAAAGAAACCCATATCCTTGAAGTTCGCAAAGCTTAAAAGCTTAACTCTGCTTGCCGAAGATCAAGAACATATCAATTATAAAACGTATACTATATATTTTCTTTCTTATAATGCGGCATATGACATCAGTTGTCTTTTTTGCGCAGCACTTTCTGCAGACCTGGTTTTAAAATTATTCCTTAATACCTTGTTTACTAGCTGCACATCTGCATACTAATAATTGATAATGCTTTGTCTTTTGTCCATTAAAAGCTTTAAATTGCTAAAATTATAATCAGCTGCAGCACCTTTCTAATGCCACTTTCAAAAGTCTTCTTTGGGCTTCAACGATAGCTGGCAATTTGAAAGAACTGTCCAAATATGATTGCTTTCTTTGTTTCAAGTGAGTTATTAAAGCGTAATTAATAGCATTTTAAATTAATTAATTCTGCATATTTATAAAACAATTAATGAAGTTCGTAGAGCATTTGGCGTCATTAATAAAAAATAGCAACAAAAATACAAAAACAAAACATAATCCACAACAGCAATAATGCTGTTGCTCATTGAGCTCTAAAATTGGCGTGCGTTGAAAGTTATTTCTGATTGATGACAAAATATTAAAATAAAAGAAATTAATGAATTCCTTGTAAGCCCACAAAAAAAACAACGAAATAACCATGAAACATCCAAAATACCGAACAGCAAATCGTTTCTTGGTCTTTCAGAACGTTGCTGTTGCCTGTCACTTTATCTAAATACTTATGAGATAGATGTATTTATTTGTTTTCCGAAAAATTTGTTTAATTATTATTATGTAAAATCTTGTATTATTTTTGGCGCTTCGTTTGTTCGTTAAAAGCGATTAGGACTGCCTTGGCTGGGGATTTGCATAGAAAACTAGTTGCTGGAACTGAGACAGAATGACTAGAATGTTGCGTGAGTCAGCAGCTTCTGCGTGTTACCATATTACGTTATTCCCCCACTCCTCGGGGTAGCTACTAGAACTATTTATATAACGATTACGAAATGAATTTGCATTACAAAACGTTTGCTGGCAGGGGACAAATCTATTAGTGGTGCTCACAACGACATTTGTGTATCACCACGCCCCAAGTCGTTGACTTGAGCGATGACCAGATGATCCCCTTCCCATCATAGAACCGTTATCAAGATGCTTATCCCATGTGGACGTTTAAAAGTAGCTCGGCACCTGACGCACAGAGAAATGTAAAGGGCTAACGACCTGCAAGAGGTTGCCCACTGTCAGCTTTAAATAGTCACCAGTGGCAAGTATATGTACTAAAGTGTTCTTTACTTTATTTACGGAACATTTGGATTGCTTTTGAGTCAGAAGCAAACGGACAATACTGCCGGCCGCACAAAATATTCAGCAAGTTCGTGTTCTAAGTCTTTTGTTTTAAGACGTAAATTTTAAAGTATTTTCAGCACTTAACACCCAAAAATGGCAAACAAACAGCGCCAGGCGGCGATAAATCTGAATTTATAACTAACAGCAACCACAACAATAACAACAACAGCAACAATAATTAAGGCAAAGTTGTGATATATGTTAACAACAACAACAATCGCCATCGCCCGTTTTGGGTTAATGAACTGGGTAGCTTTTATTAATTAATGCATAAATTTGCCGACCAAAACAGGCATTAAACATATGCACAACATTGCCAACATTGATAAGACCACAAATTAAATGCCTGTTCGGCCGAATCACCTGTATCAGGTGCCATTTGCTGCTGGCCCAATGCCAATCGATTCACATGCTAATCGCGTGAAATTTCTTAAAAACAAAAAATATTATTTATATATACATTTCATGGATAGTGTCCATTTATGCTGGGCACACACTGCTAAATGGATGCGCATCTTGGACGGAGTTTTTCATTTAAATATTATACGATTGAGATAAATTAACCAGCCACAGATGAGCGAAACACCAGGCCAACGGACAGCCATGGGCCAAGAGCAAAAACCGCGCGCATTTCGGTTCTGCCTTTTGTTTGACGTGAAAGCTTTTTCATCAGCCAAATTCAGAAACCTTTCTTTTCTTATTTATTTGTTTTTTGTTTTTTTTTTGCTTCTTAACGCTGTTTTGTCAGTTAGAATTGGGCGCATGGGTTTTAACAATTGCAAAGCTAAAAGGCTTATGGGCTTATAAGCTATACTATGTATGTGGACTGGAAAGCGTTTTTAGTAGCTTTCCCCCAACTCTGCTGCTGAAGGTCGTTTTGTGGCTGTGTGACGAATGTTGTGTGATATTATTTCATAGAACAATTTGATCTGCTGGGCAGTATGACACCAAATCTGCAAGGCAAAAGAATAACTGAAGTGGAAGATGCGAAATCTGTCGATTTTTTGCACAAATATTTGCAACATCAATTTGAAATCTAACAAAGAGTATTTCATGTGCTCAAACGGAGTGTGACTTCTTGACTAGTACATACCCTGTAATTAGGTGTGAAGTATATATTAATATGTACATTTTGTGGTTACTTATGCCATAACATAATCTAAACTTTATATTTGGGTTATCTTAAAATCTGTCCAAATCAAGGCGGCGAAGCTTTGAACCGAACCGGTTCGAGCCCGGAATTACAATTTATGTTTTACCAAACATAGTTTGGTTGAACATAAACTTATTTTGTGTGAAACCCAGCTAAAGTGATAATAAATTGGACCCAAACCATATTTGGGTACAGACAACATTAATCGATCACCGATAATTATAAAATAAATAAAATTAAATAAAATGTTTATATTTTTGTTTTGATGTTATATGAAATCCCAAGACCATAACCAAAACCTGATTACATAGATGTGAGCCGGGCTTGCAGCCTCGATTAAAACTATCAAGAGCAGATGGACTCATGCGTCATACAACTGCTGATGATATTCGAGAATATATATTTCATATATATATTTTATAGGGTATTCTTCAAACTGTTAAATATATTTGCATAGCCCTTTCATATACAAAGATAGCTAAAATATTTTCGCAACCATGACACTTACACCCATTCTGACAACCTATTAGTGCAAGGCTCGAAAAAAAATGTCAAATTAGTTTAGAACAAACTGATTAACGGTAATTTAGCAGACTGCACAGCCAATTAACAGCCTGCCGCCAGTTGAGATGGTTGAGATTGTGAAATGCCTTCGATGACGCTGCGGCTGCTGCTGCTGCTGCTGTTGATGCTGATGCTGATGATGATGACGATGACTCCGCTGCATTGCAAATGAGAGCTAAGCATGGCCCGTGTTGCGGGTTAGTGAGTGTGTGTACGTGTGTGTGCGTGTGTATGCTAACAATATAGGTGAATTTGTGTTTGAGCTTATCTGCAATTTGCTAACGAACAGTTGCCAAAAAATCAGCCTGTGAGATTGGAGATTAAATTGATTGTGCAACTGGGCGATTGGCGAAAAGCACGCAACGTGCCAATGCCGGATAATCAAAGATTTTCATGAGCTCCATGTGGCAGCGGCAGTGCCAACAGCAGCAGCGGCAGCAATTGAAACATTAGCGTGTTTTTTTTTTGTTTTGGCCAAAACATTTGCTTTGACCCATTTCCAAAGTGCACGCGAGGCAAAGGCAGCGACCCGTAAAACGGCGGCGGCTGCGGCAGCTCTTCAATTCACGATAGCGCCGACAAGTGTTTGTGTTTGGGTTGTGGGTCTTAGACCCGGTCAGCAACAGCAACAGCACCAACAACAACAACAACAATGACCGCTATTGAAACTGGCCGTTCAAGTGGCGCTTAGGCGGTTTTTGGCTGCTTTTCGGGCCCATTTTGTATGTCAATTGCTGGCGTTGAATCTAGCCGCAGGCGGTATGCCGGTCCGTCGTTCGGTCGGTCGGTCGTTCGGTTGGTCCACGCTCTTCCTGGCCAAAAATGAAGCGATTTGAATGCGCATAAATTTCAACGCCAAATTCAATTAACGTCGCATCCAGCCACAGAGCAATTGTCATTTTAGCAATTTGGACACCCATTGAATCACGCTTTTTGCTATTTTTCCATTGAGTACTGGATTTTGCACATAACAATTTCAATCATTAATTACGCGCCGTATAGCGGATGTGGTATTCGCTCAGCGATTTGGGCACTGTTAGTTAGAACCTTGCACATGGCCGGCAATTAGAGGTAGAGTTTATTGAGCTGCGCTTTATGAATGAATCAATGAATCAGTGATAATACCTGGCGCATCTGCTATTTATAGACATGATTCTATATAGCTAAGTACGGATATGAAAGTATGTGAAGCGTTTATTTGTTATCTAAAGTGCACACAATGTTTATACCCAGTAGGCAGAGTCCACAGCTTTGATGGGTATGTGCAATTTGTGCAAATTCATGTAACAGGAGAGAGAGAGAGCGAAGCTATTGCAGCTCTCAATGCTCTCAAAATTAGAGCAGCTTACTTAACAGTATTTGTGATTTATTTTATTTAATTTAGCATGCTATGGAATTAAATTTATATTTTTTTAAAGATCGTTTAATAAACATCAAACTCTGCAAAGCTAGTTTACAGGGTATCTTTCCTTCCTTTCTTGTACAAACCAATAATTCCAAAAAGTTATTGAAAATCGCTTTAAAAGTTTCGGAAATATTCCAAATGCTTATTTAAAATACAATGATGCGAAAAATTACGATAGGCTGCAGTTCTTCCTAAAAATAATTCAAAATCGAAAAATAGGATATCTACTAGACAATTATTTTTTAAACTTTTAACATTCTTGCTTGTTTTGCATTACATTATTGTAAATAACTAAATAAAGGCTAAAATAATCGCCGTTATTTATTTAAAACTTTAATAAAAATTAAATACTTTTTAAAATTATTGCTTGATGTTGCTTTTTGTAGGGTATCTTCTGGGCGAGCACTCTGAGCCATTAACATTCTTGCTTGTTTTGCATTAAGATAATTGCACATAACTATGGGCCGCAATGCGTCCTGCACTTGGCTAATACTTCCGCCACAACCTGTGGCAATGTGCAGCGGGCAACGGGTCTCGTGGCGTGCCGCATGTGGCTGGCAACATGTTGGCAACCTGTGCAGCAACATTTAAGCTGCTGGCCGAGCTATTTTTAGCCACATGCTGCATTTATTAAAATGAAAAATTATTCAGTTAGCGCTCTTACTGCCTAGGCTTGTTCTGGCCGCAACGTTGCCCAGTTTATGTATAATTTATTTTATTTTTGTATTTAAATTTATTTGTATATTTTTTTGTATTTATTTATTTTTTTTGCATTAATCTGTGTGTGTGTGTTTTGTTTTTCGATGATTTGCCAGCGTGCAGCGTGCGGCTTGTGCAGCTTGTGTGCATTACATCATATTGGCTGGCTTGGGGCCCGTCTCTGATGCAATGCGCTAAAACTTGTCTTACCGGCTTGCAACGGGCTCAGTTACAATTCGATACGCGAGCGCCACAATTTAAATCCTCAGTGTCAATGTCGCACGATGCCGATGCACCAACAAATCCTCTCTGTGGCGACGACCCCGGCTAACTGCACTTTAAATTTAAGTTTGGCGCGCTGCATGCTTGTAATTTAACCGGCCTGCCTAGCAATGTCATTTAGTTGTTGATAAGATGCAGTTGTTGCTTTTGCTGTCGTTACGGTTGCAGTTGCAGTTGGAGTTGGAGTTGTTGCACATAAATTCATTAGAAACCTTCCCGTGGCCGTGGCATATCTGATAACCGAGCGCTGAACGCTCTACGCTGACAGCAACAAGCCGCAAATTTAGCTGCAATGGCCATTTGATATATGGCCTTTATTTCCTGTTTACGATGATGAGCTGATGGCCAGCTGTAACTAGCGGCCAATCCAACGCACTGGGCCCCAAGCAGCAGATGGGAAAAGTATTGTTGGGAACAAAATGCAATTGGGTAGAATTTCCAGAATATGACTCAAATGACCCAAATTGCATTGCAAACAGCAACAAACCACAACAACAAGAACAAGTAACTCATAATGTTGTTATTTAAATTTGGCAAATAACAACAACAACAACAGCGTGGAGAGAAGAAGAAGAACCTGTTTGTTATTAAGTTTAGCACATATAAACAGAGTGCCACCAAGGAGAGACAACAACATTTTGGTTAGCCTCAATAAAAATGTTGTAAATTCCTAGAAGAAATGATTAATAAAAATGCACGCAAGTTCCCTTCTACCCTGTAAAAAGGCAAGGGTAGTTCAGCCAATGTCTATATACGAATATTTTCAAAAATATTAAATGAAATCTAAGAACTTTTTGTAATATAAATATTACTGTGAGTGATTTTCTACCATAATTAATAGATCGTATATAGTAATATTTATGAAAATAATATTTTCTGTACAAATACATTTAACATTATTTCCTCTAATGTTTAACAATCTTCCTGTTAACTAGTTTTTAAATATACTTTAATCAGGCTTTTCAGCTAACTTGGCTTTGATTGTTAGTCAAATTATTGAGAAAAACTTTATCCGGCACATTTGCAGGGTATCTCTTAGTCATTGGAGCTAGATAATTAGTTGTGGTTTGGTGCTGTTTCTGTAAGCTGCACCCACTTGAAAGCTGTAAAAAAAGGCGCAAATGTTTTGGAATTTCATGTGGCGACATCTTGAACTTACCACTTGTTGCCGTTGTTGTTGTTGTTGTTTGTCTGCAGTGAGAGTCGCTTGTTTGCCAGCCTCATGTTTGTTAGAGAAATCGATTAGAACCAACAAAAACAACAACAATAACAACAACAATGACAACAACAAGAAGAGCAACAAGAACCACAAAGCGAACGATTGTATTTGGCTGCTGCGGCTGAGGCTGTGGCTGCTGCAACCTGAAACTGGGAAACTTGCAACGTGCTACATGCAACCTGCAACGACTGCGCATTTATGCCAGTTTCTGCCAAGTCATCATCAACGCCAGCCAGCACTTTGATGAGCTGCGTGCTCAGCGCTGCGTAAAGGTGTCAATTTTAGCACACAGATGCCATTTGAGCCGGGCTGCTTTCTACATGGGCTGCAACTCGATTTTGCATGTGGCAAAGACATTTGCCTAATTAGCGGTGGCAAGAATCGCCAAACACAAAACAAAAAAAAGACTGCTATGTTTGCACATCAATCAAGTGAAATCAAATTGGTTAAAATTTTGAATATTCCTAAGTTTTATTTATTTATTTATTTTGATTTTTTTTCTTTTGTTGGGCAATGATTGAAAGCTTTTGTCAAAGGGTAGCTGAACAAAGCGCAGAGAACGTCAGCTAAAATTTAATTGCATGCTCTTCACTCTGAGGACTCATAGATATTTAGATGCTGTAGATTGAAGACTGTACGAATCTGTAGAATGTGTCGTATTCAATCTTTTGGCAGTTATGCAAATTGCAAGCAAACGAGTCGTAATAAACATTATCTGCTTTTTGGTTTATTATTTGAAAAATTAATTGTCGGGGCCAAACAAGTTTGGGCAAAAAAAAACACAAATAATTGCGCATGCAAAGAATTTCCGCACATGCGCACGCCCCACACACACACACACACACACGCACAGAGACACACACGCGCACGCACACACAATTTCAATAAATAAATCGTATATCTCAAATAAAAGAAAATAAAAATGCCTGAAAACCCTTTCACCGATTGAGTTTCATATTAGAATAAGAATATGAATGCCTCGGCTAATGAACGAAAGTGAAGTGAAAGTCATTTGCATATCGTTCGCGATATGTGTGCATATATGTCTGCATAATATATCAAAAAGTTTGAGGTTTGATGGCACCGGTTCGTCAGTTGGCTGCTTGCCAAATAACAAAAAAAAATGATAATGAAAAACTGAACAACGCATCGTAAAAGCGAATTTTAACGCCCAACATTTTGCAAGCGCTCCAGTTTTTGAAATTTTTTAGCGAAAGTATAAATGGAAATTGAAGCGGATAGACTTCAACTAAAATTCATATTCTAAAATCAAATCCAGGCAGCCTATAAAGTTTTGAAACAGAAAGTAAATCGTAATTCGGAGAAAGTTTTTTTTTTGCAAAAGTTATGCCCAATGTTGTTGCTGTCTGCGGCATCAGCCCCGTCATTTGTTTATGCCGTAACTTTTGGGCCAGGTGCCAGACCGAAATTCAGCTAAGCTTTGGCCCATTAATCATGTATCAGAATAATAAAACATGTTAATGATGAGCTGTAACTAAATGCCAAGCCAAATTTAGAGCCTGGTACCAAGCCAGGGCCAGCTTTAGAACATGTTGGGCACTGCGTGAGAAGCGCTCGCAGGTCAACGGAGGAGCATTGAACTCCAGACAGCGACATTACCAGAACAAGGAAGTGCCAAAATGCCAAAAGAATTTGTTGAGGCAGAAGAACAAAATGATTCTATTTGGGCTTTGGAGTGCCGCTAAACCTTGAACCCGACTCGAAGACGACTAAGACTAGAGTTTGGGCCAGGTAGATTTGAGGCCATGCCAAACCTTTTGGTCAGCCTTCACTTTATTACAGTTATAAAGATTTGGATGTGGCTCCGACTCTCTGGCCGTGTAAAGTGAATGAAAGTGCTGCAGCCATGGCCAGAAACGTTTGGGCCATTTATGTTGATCATTTGGTTTTACTTTCTAAATTGGCATTTGCTACACATGCGCAGAAATAATCACAGCCAGAGATGAACTCGCTTGAACTTCCGTCAAGTGCCAAGAAACTTTGCATGCCCAGAGATGCCAAAGCAAAGGTGAATCACACTTTCTCCCCGGGCAGAGAATAACTTGCCTGCCTCGTTGCATGAATTATATATGTCGCGATCAGAACCTGCAACAGGCACGCGGCAACTGACGACTGGCAGCAAGCAGCGGGCAACCGGCGGCCGGCGTCAATAATCAAGATAAATGTCGGCCAGCTCATGGGTGCGTTGCAAAAAGCCCCAAGAACCCGAGCTTGATGATGACTAATGGTACAGTTCTTAGCCTTAGTCAGCTGGTTTTACAGCTTATCAGACTAGGGTTGCATTAAACTCAGATTTGTCTGTCACGGTGATCAGCAATTTGGTGATTTCACATTTTACATCAATTCGAAACACTATAAATATCCATTCTGAATATTAAGTGCATCACTTATTAGCAAAAGGAATTTGTGCTGATCCTTAACAGCTATTAAAGCTGAACTAAATTTGTACAAAGAGAGAAATCGATCATGTGATGAGAAAACTGAAACTTGTTATAAATATAGTTTATAATTTAAGTCGATTTATCAGTTTGATATATCAAGAATTTGCTCTTGATCTGCAACTGAATTTTGAGCTGAACTTATCACTTTTACAGAGAGAAACTAAAGGATCAATTCTGAAGAGAGAAACTTCAACTGTGATAAATGATGGTACATAAATTAACTGATCACTGAGCTGAGCTGACTCTTTATATTTATATATATGCAAATAAGCTTAGTTGATGCATAGAGAAGCTAATTAAATGCTCAAAAGGCTGTGGACCAAAACTGAAACTTGATTTAAAAACATTAGCAGCCCGTTTCCCTCTGTCCAGTTGTTGTCCAGTTAACACTTTAAGCCTCCAGTTTACTCTACAAGCTTCTGTAGCTCAATTGTCTCTCACTAGAATAGCTGAAAATAGTTTTAAGTTGGGTTATTTTCGACTTCGACTTGAGTACAGCGTTATCTTTATTGTTTTAATTAGATGCTGTGTTCATAATGGCTTGGCTGAATGTTTTATTTATAGAACTGGGCAGCTATCTGCACATCATTTAGCCGTCGTTTTGTGTCACTTAACCAAAGAACTCATAAACCAACCCATATAGTTGCATACGTGCTTGTAAGTCGGTGCATTGGTGCATCTGTATCTGGCGCGTGTATCTTTGTATCTAGGCAGCACAATGTAGCGCTGGGCTTGACATTGGGCAGCCTAATGGTCGCACATGTGCCGCGATCGAGTTCGAGTCTGAATCAGAGTCTGAGCCATGATTTTGTCGTGCCCATGTCGCACAAACCGTTTTCGTTTTCAATGCTAGCCCTAAAGGCGGTCAGTCTAAGCTGTGCCACAGGCGGTGGGCCGGAGGCGAAGAGGGATTGTGGTACTGGCACTGACTATGCATGGCATGCATTCAACACACGATACTTGGCATTCTTAGCAGGCCGCCATGGTCGCTGTTGTTGTTGTTATTGCTGGTGCAGTTGCTGCCTGCGTGAGTTTGTGTCCAAAGTCTTTTGTTTTGCAGTCCTCTCTACTATCGATCGGGCATGATCATCATCATCGTCATGGCTGGACTCTGGCTGGATAATGCCTGGCATGCTATTTTTATTACATTATGCTGCAAAATAGTAACAACAAGGGACGCAACTTCTTGGCCACCCTCCACCGTTCCCACTCCACTCCCTTTCATGTTGTCAACGCTGGTTTTTGCATTGTTTTTCATGCGCAGTCCATTACATGATTTTATTATGTTCCTGGCATTCGCAGCGTCATGTAGAAAATGCGGCTGCGCTTTTGTTTTAGTGGTTGTCACTTTTTGTTTGGCTTGTGGCGAGTGGCAAGTCCCAGTGTAGCAGCTCGCAACTCCCAAGACTCAGTCCAAAGATCGGCGGCAGCACGCACGCTCTAATGAGCAAAAATCATTTAAGACGCTGCTATTTTTAGTTGGCATTTGCTATATATAGATACCCCCAGTGCGGAGCTGCAACCCGAGGCCATGGCCGAGCCTGATGCGGCGGCTTTATTGGGCTTCCAACTGGCAAATGGCAACAGGCAACTGGCAACTGGCTAACTGGCAGACTGGTTCCATCTATGCGGTCGCTGCGGGTATAGGTAATGCGATCTAATGCACGCTGGAATTTTGCATTCTGCAGCGCCGAAAAGCAGCATCAGCAGCAGCAGCAGCAGCCCCAGCCACAGACAAAGCACATGGAGTTCATTAAACAGACTATCGGTCAAGTACCTAAGAAGCAGGCGTGTGCTTTGGCTAATTGCGCGTGCGCAACCAACGGAAGCGACGCCAGCCAAATGGAAGACCAGCTCCAAGCCCGAATCCCAAAGCGAACGCGGACATTGTGTTTAAGCAGCTGTGGCGGCCACTTTTCATGCTAATTAAAGCGAATTGGGCAAAGGCACAACAAGTGAAGCGCTGTGACGTGTGGTGAAAGAGACCAAAGAACGGTTCTTAAATCCTAAATCGTTGCAGACAACAAAAACAACAGCCGCAACGGCAGCAACATGTTAATTTCAACTTGTGCCGCCGTATTTCGTGGAAGAGTTAAGAGCACGAAAGTATGAATTACAACTGATGCGCAAAATTGAAGAACCGCCAAACGGGGCAACGGACGAGCGAGCAAACAAAAGGAACCGTTCCACAGAGAGAGCACTTGCTTGGTGACTTACTCTGTCATCCAGAAGTCGTTGCACTTTCGCGTCTCTGCCAAAAATCTGGCTGCAGCTCTGATGGGACTGGCCCGATAAAGCTAATGATGGCGACCGCGCTGCGACTGGGCCTTAGTCAGCCAAGCGCAGTGCCTTCGTCGTCGCTGTGGACATTTGGCGAGTGGATGCTAAAAGGCAATTTCTTCTTCTTCTGCAATTTTTTGCGCTTCTGATGAACTGCTATTGGAGCTACAAATTACGGTTATGCATACATTATATAAACACACAGACACACACACACCTCTTTTATTTGCTCTAGTGGGAGCTGGGGCGTGGCATTGCAAATATCAAGCGCTAAATTGAAATTTCAAAGCTGCAGCAAAGCAAACACTGCAATGATAACACAGACCAGCAACGAGCAATGCCAGTTGATAAACACTCTCGGAGCTGCCAAATGCTGCCCGAGCATGCCCAGACACTACTCGACAGTGGGCGGACAGTGGGGCGGGCAATGTGTGGCAATGCTTAATGCAGTGCAACGTTAAATGCTTTTACCAAGGATTTGATGCCCAAATCCAAGGCAGTCGAGCACCGCCGGCAGCCCAGACAAGCCAGACAACAACAATGCCATGAAAAACGATTTACTCGCAAAAGAAGCAGAAGCAGAAGCAGGAGCAGGAGCAGATGGGGGGCAGGCTGACAGTCAAGACGGGGCTGCCTCTGCAGACGGTTGCCAGTTGGCGACTCTCGTGCGACAGTGAAATTGATGATGTGCTGCTGCCGCTGCCGACGTTGCCTGCCACTTCTGTAGTTTTTACAGCTTTCACTTTTTTTTTGTGTTTCTATACCCTGTTCCCTTGTAAATGAGTCTAAAGGGGGTATTACGGCTTGCTGCAAATGTATGTTACAGACAAAGGAATGCCGATAGAGATTTCCGTCTGCCGGTTCGGAATGTGATTGAGATGAAATTTATTTCAAATAACCGATAGCTCACACCATTTATAAGAAATCGATAAGTATCTGTCTCTAGATTATTTTCTTGGAGATACTTAATGTGATATGTAGGTTCTTTTTTAGGATACAAAGCATTGAAATATTTCACTTTTTAGATACAGAAAAATCGTTTTTAAATATAGAGCCCTGCGTATAGAGCCTTTTTTTTGGGAAATTTTGTTATCTTAGAAAGGGGGAGATGGCATGAAAGCCTCGCCTGGAGTGGTATCTAGAGTTAGAACACGAATTGACTTTAGAATTTCTGCAGAAGTGGGATATCTATGAAGTAAACGACTGTAAAAAGTCTCTCAATACTATAGCCTCTATGTTTCTGTGCGTTTGTGTGGACCTGCGTATATATGCATGTATTGTAGGAAGTTTGAATCCTTGTAATAGCTTATTGGCATGGGGTACAGGGTATCTCCTAGTCGAGCAGTCGCGACCAGAGCTGTCTAACTTGTTTGTTGTTGTTTGTGCTCTAGCATTTTGGCCAGACACGCAAAAACTTCCCCTCATTGTCACGTTTTTGTTGTTGTTGCTGTTTTTTGGGGGGTAGCAAGGCGCCAGAGCGTGCTGAAAGTGCGTCTGTGGCTCGCGTAGTTGCTTCTGCTGCTCCGATGCCCGGCGCTCTGTTTGCATAGCCTTAGTGCTGGTTGCACTTGATCCCCCAAAGTGAAATTAGGAAAAGTTTCAATTAAAAAGCATTTAAGTAATCCACACTTAATGCAAATGCAAAAAAGCTTTCGGAGATGGCGCAACATTTAGGGGTGGCTTTCGCGCCTCACTTGCAATTGATTGCTCCAGCAGGGGCTGGGGACAGGGGGGGGGGGGCGGTGCAGGGTGTGTGCCAGTTTGGTTACTTTGCTGCAATCGTTGGAAAGCATTTTGTTGCCTCTTTTGCTTATTTTATATTTTTAGCGGGTCACTGCAATTTGCTGGGAATTTACTAATGAAGCGCGCTCGATGGCGATGATGAAGTTGTGTGTTGACAGCATCGCTATAAAGTTAATTGAATTGTTAATTGGCTGACATTCAGTTGGGCTAATTGACGTTTTGTTTTGCTAGGAATCAAGTAAACGTGATTGTACTTCAAGTAGTTTATCCAATTTAAATATGTATGCCATGAGAAATATCTATATTCAATTGTGCTAGCAGGTTCCTAATTTAGTAACCAATTTTTAAAGCTAATCATATAGTTTGGATGACTTTGTCAAATAAGTAGAATCTCTTAACTGAATACAGTGTACATACAGTGAATTAGTTTGTACTTATTTTGGTTATACTCCGCTTAATTACAGTTGAAACATATTTTTATTTTTTTTATCATATTTTATATTTATACATTTTTATTTATTGACATTTTTTAATTTCGCACCATGTCAAAAGCTGCAAAGTTATGCAAAAATATATTTAAAAATAACAAAAAATAATAATCTAAACTGTTTCTAAACATATATGTTTCGGTTGCGGTAAACGTTCAGCGCTTCTTTAATTAACTAATCAGGCTTAAGGTTCCGTTCATGAATACTTCAACATTATAATTCTGCTCAAAAACAGGTCTGCAGCCATGCATCTATTTTTTATTACTAATGTTTTAATTAATTTACTAATTAATATGTATATTAATAGCATAGGATAAAACTAATGACTGAAAATTTAATTTAAATATGTCTGGCTTCTGCGATATGAGGCTATGGTGTACATTAGTTTGAGAATCATATCCAGATCATCGTGTTTAGCTGTCTGAATGACTGGGTCCTTGTACTTTAATAAATTACTTGTAATATCTATTGTTAGAAGAATCAGATTATATTTATTTATATTATTGGAATTTATATTTTAATTATATAATTACTGTTTCTTACAAGTTATTAAAAGGGACACCTTTTTAACTAACTGTTTGCGCTGTATTAACAGAAATATTTAATTATTTTAGTTAAAGCCCCCACATCTGCTAATACAATTTGTGCATTAACTGTATTTGATCCTAGGGCTGTTTTACCACTATAGATAAAGCATCTAACTCTATAGAATTTCCCAGGCAAACCGCTTGACTCGGTTGCCCTTTTTTGCACCAAGCCAAGTAACTGCTCGAGGGTAATTGAAAACGCACGCATTCATTTCTCTTCCCATATCAAAAAAAAAAAAAAAAAATAAGTATAAGTTGGAAAAAAAAGCACTTTTCGCTCGAGCGCTGGAAAAAATTGAAAACCAAAACAGCCAACGAGCATAAATTCCCCCGACGAAAATGAATGCTGGCCAAGGCAGAGGCGCGAGTCCGGACCCTGAGCGCGTACATAGGCAAGTGCAGCATTGCAAACGGTGCAACATAGCAACATGAGCAAGTGAAACACAGGCGCATTAGAAATGCAACAAATCACAGCGGATGGCTGGTGCGTTAGCCGCATTCGAGCATGGCTCGGGCCGAGGTATAGGCAGAGGTACAGGAAAGAACCAGAATCGGCCAGAGTTGCAGACATATGAGTACGCACTTTGGGTGCAACCAGCAACAAGCCACAATAACAACAACAACAGCAACAACAACAACATCATCAACGAGAACAAGCAGCAGCAATCACAAATAAACGAGGGAGACTGCAACAACGACGTCTGCATTGAGTTGCCCGGCAGCGTTTTTCCTTCCTGCAATAAGTCAGAGCTGTGCCGGCGTCGGCGGCGGCGAAGGCGGTGTCGGTGGTGGCGGTGGTGGCGGTGGTGCAGCAAACAAAGCCACGCACACAAACTGCGCTACAAATTGTATCTAGTTACAATTTGCAAACTACAAACAGACTCGCGTCGAGTTGGGGCACGACGAGTCAAAGTCAAAGTCGCACACACGCAATGGAGCACAGCTGGGGGGCAGGGGCAGGCAGCTGGGTGCGGCAGCAGTGGCAGGATGAGCTGGAAGCGGCTGCTGTGCGTGTTGAAGCGCAGTTTTTATTTGGTTGCCAGTTGTTGTTGTTGTTGTTGTTGCCGTAACAGATGAAAGCAGTTGAGAAGCTGAGCGCTGAAGTCGTTGAGTTATTCTATTGAAAGCATTTTCCCCGCTTGGCAACGCGTCGTATGCGCAATTTTATATCAAAGCAGGTAATTTACAATGGCAGTTGTTAAGACTTCTTTTAGCCACCGTTCTGGCCAATTCCCCAAACAGCCTTGCCAAATTGGCCGCTGACTGACTGCCGACTGCCAACTGCTGACTCTGGCCGGCAAATCTAATGCGCTTGTTAACGCCAATTGCACAAGATGTTTTGCTGGTTGCAATTTGGCCAACGGTAGCGTTTAATGTCCAATTCGTTATGCTGCTACCAGCCACATATAGCTCTCGGCTGAAGTGGAAAATCAACTTGTCGCCGTTGCGCGAGGAAATTTCAATTAAAGTGCGCGGCCTAAACTGGGCGCATCATAAGTCAACTTAAAGTTTGGGGCCACAAAGTGCTAACAAAAGCTGTCACAGACAGCCGAGGAAGATAGAGATAGAGAGATGCACTCAAGCCGTAGACAGATCCTGGCCAGAACCAAAAATTGTGTAATGGGGCTCTGGCAAAAGTGTAGTGAAGTGTGCCTGAAGTCTGCCTGGCTTTGAGGCGCGTCAGACTGTGAACGTGGAAAAGCCAAAATTTAAGCATTAAATGTAAGTTGCAGAGACAGAAGGTTGGGCAGCGAGCACAGACAGAGTGGCAGACAGACTGGCGAGACAGGCAGTGCGCGCGCGAGAGAGAGAGAGAGAGAGAGAGAGAGAGATAGAGATGCGAATAGCGACTGCAGATTCGGTTTGGCCCAAAATGAAGCAGTTGAAAAACAGCCGCCAGTCATTTGG
Organism: Drosophila montana; assembly: GCF_035044405.1. NCBI lineage: Eukaryota > Metazoa > Arthropoda > Insecta > Diptera > Drosophilidae > Drosophila > Drosophila montana. The sequence continues at coordinate 10,288,645 of NW_026998620.1, read as the reverse complement.
CGCGAAATTCAATTCCCGCCTGCGCTGACATGAAAATCGCTGTTTGTTTGCCCTGCCCCTCCCATCTGCACGTTGTCCAAATTCTTGGCTGGCTGCAGTCTTGATGATGATGTTGCTGCTATCGCTACCATTTTGGATGCCACACTCACACACACACATAAACACGCACGCACACACAGACTCAGCGGGACTCGAATCGCATCTGCTTTATGCTTTATGCGTAAATATGTATGACAAACATGGCGTATGCGCAATCTGCGCTGTGTGCGTTCTGCGTGTAGTGAAACGTGACTGTCGCGGCGGGAGCTCAGCTGGCTGGCTGGCTGGCTGTCCTCCCGCCGCTGGGACAGCTCTCTGGGCCCTTTTGCAAATATTTATGCTTTACATTTCGTTCGGCACATTGTTTGAATTTATTTGTTGGCATTGTCGCTGTTGCGATTTCGTTTGCCCGTGCGATGATTATTGTTGCCTGGTGTTTGGCTCTTGTTTGTTTGAGTTGCTTTTTGCTGCTGCCGTTGCCGTTGCCGTTGCGGCCAGACGTGCTCATATCGCACTGCCTCTGAATGGGGCATTGTGGCTAGGGCCAACAATTTGCAACAGTTTTTAGCGCTCGGGCGAGCGCCTAAGCCGAGTGACCTCTTTATTTATTGTATTGCTATCAGTGAAGAACTTTTGCTGAAAAGCTACTTTAAAATCGATAAACATTGTCTGCTATTATTCTTTTCTTTTGTAAAAGAAGTTTTTCTACACGCACAGAATACGGCGACAGGCTCCCGTTGAGGACTTGAGGTCGTTTGAGTTTAAGTGTTGTCTTTAACGAAATTATTGTATATTTTTAATCAAATTAATTAATTAATTAATTAATCAAAAAATTAGCATAGCTTTTAATTGCGTTAGCTGAGTTGCTCTTGTGTCTAAATTCTTGGAGCATGTGAATGAATATAAATTTAAATAAATTAAATACTTTATTTAGAAATAAATATATAAGAAATATGAAGAATAATGGGTAATGCATATTAATAACAATATATTTAATTTATAGAAATAGTTAAAAGTAAAAACGATCGAATTTTATTCATTAAACTATGGTAAAAAAATGTAAGCAGCGTATTCATTAACAAACATTTGTAATTTATTGCGAGTATTTACACTTTACTCAGTAAATTATTTTTTCAAAAATTTCGTACGCTTTGTTTGTAGAGTCCACAGCGCGGCGTTGACTTTGACATGAGAAGCTTGCTGTAAATTATATTTTTCACCGTTGGCATTTTTATTTACAAATGCTGAAATTGCCAGAGTAACGTTTGGGCCTCAAAAATTAATGTACATTTAATGAACTGTGCTGGCTGCACCTTTGGATGAACACATCCTGGCAGTGTGTATGCAAACGTTTTGTGGCCTTCAGCATTTCAGGTATGCAAATTGCAAAAATTATACGCTGCTAAATTTTCACGCCAATTGCGAATTGATCTGTCTTTACTTTATGCATGTACAGACATAATATATAAATATATAAATGTACATATTAATAGAAGTTCCGCACACTTGTGTTGGCCATTGGCAAATGTTTGCATACCATTTAAATTCATGCGCTCTGCAAGTGCTTACGAATTGCCAAAAAATAAGACAATGAGCTGCCTAAATAGCTTCTAATTGTTGTTCAAACAGACAGCTTGAATTAGCAGTTGAATGCCACAGAGCAGCCAGGGGGCAAGGGCTAAGAGCTGACCTGTTGTAGGTGCCAGAAAAAAAGAAAAGTGAAAAAAAATAAAAATATAAATTCAAAAAGAAAGAACGGCCTTATACGGTATGCAGAAGTTGAAATACCCTTATAGGCATTGGGCTCAGAAGTGATTGGGAATAAACGATTTAATTCCAACCGATTGTAAATATGGCATTCATAGAACATAGTAGTACGATTCAATACGATTTTGTAGATATGGTAGGAGAATATCGTTTGTGGTCCCGTTGTCTTAAGCAAACAGAAATGTTCGCTATTCAAAAACTTATTTATCATACCGAGTCTTCTTATGACGCAACGTATATGATAAAGTCAGTAGATTTTTATCATCTGTAAGGATCGTGGTAGAAATCGTATACGCTTAGTCAAGATATATTCAAAAACATATAAATTGCACGTACAACTTAACTTTCGTCCGATCAGGACAGCTATAGTATATATAAATAGTGGGCCGATCCGCCCGGTTCAGTCATATGTTCTGTTCAATTGCAATTGGGAGACAACTCCATGCAAAGTTTCATGACGAAAGGCAGACAGACAGACGGGGCTGTATCGACTCGTCGCTTGATACTGATCAAGAATATGTACATACTTTATGGGCACGGAGATGTCTTTTACTAAGTGTTACACATTTCTTGTTAAAATGTAAATGCCCTACACAAGAGTATAAATATGTGTTAAATAGCTAAACAATGGCTTTAAATGTGTATAGAAAACGCTCTGCAGCTGGGTTGGTCGAAAACGAAAGGGTGCCAGCGAATTTACATGCTCATAAAATTTGTGATCAGTGGCAAAACACGCGACAATCATTAATCATCAATCATTTAATTGGGGACAAAGAAGCGTTTAACACTTCTCAGGCAAAACAATGCGTTTGTCTGTTTGGCCGACAAACTTGACCCTGAAATGCAGTCAGAGAGTGATCAAACCGTAATTATAATCCACCCACATATAGATCGAACTACCTTATAGCAACTATTATATCTGGCCATAAATATGTCTCGTATATGGTGCAATTTGCATTTGACCGCCACAGCAATTGTTATGGTTGTTGTTTCAGTTGCCGCTGTTGTTAAGGCTGTTGTGGCTTTCATTACAGAGTTTGTTGCCTGTACGTGCCGCGGCGCGTTCGTTTGGGTTATTAATTTTTTGCCATTATTATTTGGCAGTTTTGGGGCCTTAACACCTTGTTGTTGGGCTTGTTTCGCGGGTGCCCAGTCTGGTCTGGTCTGGTTGCCTGCATCTAGAAAAAAACGAATAAATAAGAGAAAAAAAGAGTCAACGAGCCGTGTAAACACCGTGAGAATTTTATTTAAGATTATCAAAAATTACTAGCAACTTTTTTTGTTTTTATTTTTAGTTTTTGCCAGCTTTCATCGTCGGTATCTTGATTTGATTCTCGATGCCTCTCTATGCGTTGCCTTTTCGTATTTTCGTATTTATTCTGGCGATTTCCGCAGTTTTAGCTCTGATTGTTCTACTTGTCATCCCCCTCATGCCACGCTGGCAAACAATAAAGCAAACTTATTACAACATAGCAAGACGGGGGAGGAGGGCAAACAAAAACAACAAACAAAATGAACTAGTGAGAACTATGTTTAAGAAGGTTCGACTAAGAGATTTCCTGTAAACACTTATCCAGTAAATTCTTATGACAGATACTTTAAGAAGTTTTCTAATTTTGATCGGATACTTAGTTCTCAGAATGTACCTTAAAATATTGGGAAGAGGATTTATCATAGCATTCTATGATAGATAAGCTCAGATAGCTATGTAGAATTTAACTTTCAGTTTTCTCTATAAATCTCTATAAATTCAAAGCAGTCTTTTGCTGTCAATATACCCCTCGTTGGTAATTTTGAGGGCATACGAACTAAACAAACTTAAATACATGACTGCAATTATGTTGCTGTCCAGTTAGGAGCGTGTGCTCCATTTCCAGATACATGTAAGTAAGTATCCCAAGAGTTGTAGTTGTTTTTATTTGTATTTTTTTCTCGGGTGGAGAAAGCAGATTCCGCTAAGGGTACGCTTATCAACAGGCATCAGCGCTTGTCGCTGTTTTATGAGTTACTCACTCCGACTAATTGGGTCAACACTGCCAACATATTTTCAAATCAAAGATGCTAATTTTAGTTGCTGCTGCTGCTGCTGTTGCCAGATTCTGATGTTGCTGCTGTCGGAGATTTTCGGATTTATGTTGGCCATAAACGCGCTGACTTAAGCTGTCCGTAAACGGGGCTTTTTAATTTGTTAAACTACATAAAATGTTGGCTGTTAAAAGCTGATTTGCCGATTTAACTAATTTAATGCGTGGGGCGTGGTGCCATTTTAACGACCTCTCATACAATAACCAAGTGCAACGGGGAGCAAAACTTTTTTGACAAATGCAAAGCAGGCGCCAGCTTTGCATAGCCAAAGGCAAAATGATATATGGCCCTGGATATGCAGGAGTGTATGGGTGTATATGGCTGTACAGAGCCGCCCTCAACTACAAATCCTTAGACTCCATATGCATATACATATGTATCTATCTATCCAGAGGCCACAAGGCGGCCAGCCATTCATTAAAAAACTGACTGGGCGCCTATTTTATATGCACTTCGCATTGCAACTCTTTTTGTTGTTGTTGCTGCTGTTGGTAAAGTTGTTGTTATGGTTGTTGTGCTTATCCGATCTGTTTTGCTAATTCGTGGCACATTCGAGGCGCCGAAACAAAAGTTGCCCCGTCGCCCGAACGTGTGAGAAATTTGCAAATTCTAGCGACTTCATGTCGTCTTAATACATGACTCTCCAGCCAGTGGAAAATCGCTTTTCCACAAACCATAACAAAATGATTCATGAATGACAATGTTATAGCTCTTGCCATGCACTGTAACTGTAATTCTAACAGTACGCACGTTCTGCGGTTTAAATCTGAGAATGTTTGGTTAAAGAAACGCTCAGGTTGGAAATGACACGATCTACAAGATTTAGGATTGGTTTAAACCTGAATTTGGAACTTAACAAAAATTAATTGTCGATTGTGCTATCAGCTTTAAGCTCTGTCTGGAATCTTTTTTTTTTTTTAGACATAATACAGATTAATGTTTAACAAGCAAGTCAAATAAATTATTTAAGCTCAGGTAAACAAAACTGAGAGGGTTTCTGCTTCTGATAGAATCTGCTTGGCAAAACGAAAACAAAAGCAAACTATTTGAATTGAAGAGATTATAACATAGCTGAAACTATTTTTAAAATTTCTGAAAAATAAATACAATTAGTTTGCAAACATCAAACTGCGTTTTTTTTCCTAATTAGAATTAACTCTTGGTCATTCGTAGCTTAATTGCATTTTCACATGGCTCCCAGTGGGCTAGAGAATGGGGCTCATATGGAATGCAGTCGGCGTAAGCCAGTTAGATGTTGTTGCGTCTCTTGGAGAAAGACCACGTCGGCCTGTGAATAGCCTTTTGTTATGCACAGGCCGTGGCGCTTGTCTGGGGCACATTAAAGGCGCATGAATGGCCTGGCAATAAATATTACGAAAAAATTTGCCTTTATGGCATGCTAAACGTGCTGTAACAACAACAACAATTGCGACACTAAGCCACCATAAGCCTATTATTTAATTTGCAAAAAGCAGACCAACAACGGGGGCGGGGACGGGGTTCTATGCTGGCTTGGTGGTTTGTCGTGCAAATGAACTTTTTAAAACGCCCGTAAAGTAGACAACAAAAAACGTTTATTTTTGTTCGAAAAATTGCACGAAAAGCTGCAGGCGAAGCACTGATGCTGGCAAGGAAGACCTAGACGCAGACATATACCCGGGCATCATCAGTCATCACCCTCGCAGTTTTTATAAATTTATTTTTTTTTTTTTCGAGGGTTGCAAAGCGGCAACAAGATACTTGGCAAATAGACGGGCAACTGCGCTACAGATACTTTTGGCAAACAACAACACACGAGATAGCACAGCAATTCGTTACGGTCAGCTACAGATACAGATACAGATACAGATACATAGATACATATATTGACATCCTGCCCCCAAGCTCGGCCACTTGGCAACAGCATAAAACTTTGATGACTGCGTTGTTGTTGCTGTTGTTCTTCTTTCCAATCTCCTTCCCGCTTTCGTTGTCGTTGTCGTTGGCGATTTCTAGTATGCGAAAAGTCGAGAATTTTCACAAAAATCAATTTAGCGAGCTACACTTTCATGTTAAATCAATTGAACTCGGGCGTGCGTTGACTGTCATTCCCATTCGCAGCTGTCCTGCGAGAGCGAGAGAGAGAGAGAGAGAGAGAACGGCAGAGGAGAGAGACAGATACCTGCCAGATACCGTTAGTACTATATAGCTGGCTGCTGGCCCATTGCCGTACCCCATACTTTATCTCACTAACAAGGCTAATTGGTCATGATGCTTGCCTCGGCGCGGCTCGCAGTGTTCATTGCCTGACATTGCCACACGCCACAGTTGCCGCTGCTGCCGTGCTGCCGTGCTGCTGCTGCCAAACAATCGCTGTCTCTCGTACTCTGTCGCCTGTCCTCTGTTCCTGTACATCCTCTTCCTCGTTCACGTCCATTTTCCACGTCCACCCACCGTCGACACGCGGTGACACCTGTCACATCACACAATGAAAATCACTCGACGTTCTTGCAGCAACTGCGAAATATTGTCGCTTGGCATTTTACAGTGAAGCTCGGCGAATGTTGTTGGCTATTTATTTAGCTGGTCAGGCGCTTGTCTGGTTAGTTGGCCAGTTGGTTGCGATGGATGGCCATGGGAGTGCTTTACAGTTGATGATGACCATGCTGCGGCTGCCCCTGACAATGATGCTCATCATGATGAAGACTATACAGGGGCAGGCAGTGTGCGAAATTTGAGTATTCAATCAGCTGGATAACTGTGCAAGTGATTTCGCTATATAGCGTCTCATCAACTGGTTAATAAAACACACACACAGACACATAACGCTTGTGACAGTACTTGGGAAATTTTGGCATAAAATTAACTGTTAGTATCCACATTTTCGTGCCGCTTAATCGATAGAAAGGAATGCTATAAACATCGTGTAGAAGTATCTCGCAAACTCTAGGCAGACCCAATAAACGTTGAAGACCTTTAGTAAATTGTATTTTAAGCTCAAAAATTGCAAAAGGTAGGAAACAATAGTTAAATAGTTAATAATTAAGAAACTTAATTGAAATAATGTGTTGAAAAATATATGGAGTTAAAATCATGGCCAAAATGGTGTCCCATATAAAAAAGAATTGGTCGACAAAGTTTGAAGTCCATATTTACAGGTACTTGGGAACTTAACATGTCCATCATCATTTTATCATTTGTGGCATGACTTTCGACAGGAAAATATACCAGATCAGGATTTGTTCTACGTGGCTTTTTATTCTAATATTGGCCATCACAATCGATAATTTATAATGAATAAATAAATAATAAATTAAGGAGGTTATATTTTTAACAAAAAGTGTAATTTCTTAAAGGCATTAATCAATGTAGAATCAATCGTGAGAACAAGACATGCCCATGAAATGAAAATCAGTTCAATTTTGGCAAAGATTTGGAAGTTTGAAGATTACGAGGGGCATTATATGCTATATGGAAGTTAATAACTATTTCAACATATTTGCCATTTTTGACACATTATTTTTACCTAATTTGTTCAGAATGTTATTCAATGTTGCAATTAACTGAATCAGTAAAACTTAAAAAATATTTCAACTTATTTATTTTTTAGATGCATGGAAGTCTGAAATCTATGTTAGGCATTTATTTTAATTTTAATACAAACTATAAAAAGAATAAAAAAATTTACCTTTAACAAATATTTTCATTAAATAAAAAGAGGGTCAGTTTAAATGTATCTCGCGCGTACAATCTTGATCAAAATTGCATTCCTTAGGGAAATTTTCAATTCAATTTCTATATTCAGCTTATTCTGAAAGCTTGAAGTCGATTTAATTCATTTAATATATGCTATTTAAAGTTATCAGCTTTTGCATGTTTTATAAATTCTATTTTATTAGTTGGAAACGTGATTTTGTTTGAGTATTCTTAAGAATCTGCATTCAATTGAAAAGCTTCCAGCAATTTATTATTGCCAACTAGTTTATCAATAAGCCAAGTTTGAAGTGCTCTCTTCAGCTGTTGAGTGCTTTATCTCACCTTGGATTGCACTCAACAATTGGACCCTGTTTCGCAGTTCGCAGCTCTGCAACTCAATTCAATAGAAGGAAAATAATAATAAAAAACACACTACAAATGCACTAACCAGCCAAGCCAGCCAACTAGCCAGCAATATATAAGCCACCCAACCACTCAGCCAGCCATCCAAGGCAGCTGACCCAACTCCTGATGTTGTTGCTGCTGCTGCTGCTGCTGCTGTGGCTGATGTCGTTCATTCAGTGCTCGCTTTTGCATGTCCGGCATTTCGCACCAATTGTTGCCATTAAATTTGCACGTATAAAGCGAAAATGCCAAAAAAATATTGCACGACAACGAGAACAGAACCAGAGAACAGAAGAACACACACAACACACACATACAGCATACACACAGCACACACAATACAATAACGACAAGCGACAAATGCCGGCAACACGTAGCCGGCAATCACTAGACTCTGGTATTGGACTGGGGCACGGGCAGCTGGGCTGCTCGGATGCTGGGGAGGCTGGGAGCGGGTGGAAGTGGCTGATTTCTTTTTATTTCATTTTATTGTTGTTGTTGTTGTTGTTTGTCAGACTGCGACAAATTTCACGCTCAAATGTTTGACGTGCGCCGGCGCAATGCGCTGGCAGCATCCACCGAGCGGACCGAAAGGACCAACGAGCGACGAGCAACGAGCTGACGGCAACGGGCCAAAGGATGCCGGCAAAGCGGAAATGTTCAGTTCATTAGCGAAGCGTGCGCGTCGTGCAACGGACGTGGTTATTTGGCCGGAGCACATTTCTAGCTGTAAGTCGCGTACTTTTTGTGTGTTGCAAGTTGCTTTGTTGCTGCCACGCCGTCGCCACGCCGCAATCGGTGTGAGGTGTGGAGCGCGCGCGCGCGACTTCTTCGTTAAGGTGTGCGTGTCTGTGTGCCAGTTGGTGTGTGTGCACGTGTGTGTGTGTGTGTTCGGACAAAGTCAAAGCCAGAGACAAGTGCAAAAAACCCGGCAAAATTGCCAACTTCAAGCGTAATTAAATAATTAATTAAATCAAACAAAAGGCGGCTAAAAGAATTTCGCAAACAATTAAGCAGAAACGGCGTGGTACAAAGCTGGACCGACTCGCTGCCCGGCTGCCTGGTTGGCTAATGCTCCGGCAGCTTAGGCTGTTTACTAGCTATAAGAAAGGTCAATAATCAGCTTGAAGCCACACACAATAGTACACCCCAAAAAGTGCTGGACTACGACGTGGGCTCGAGAACCGGTTGCTCTTCTCTTCTTACCACATTTGTCGTCCAGTGCGTGCGCTGCCCATGTCCAAATCAGCCAACAACGAGTGCTGCTTAATTAGAAACGGCGCTGGCCAACACCTGTACATGAAAAGAAAGAAAAAAAAAATTAAACATTTCTACACACATAGGTATTTTTAGTCTGCAGCAGGTCGAAACAAAAACCGCAAAGCGGCGCTTGATGGCCAACTGACTGACTGACTTAAGAAGCTGCAGTCAGTGCGAGCGCAGCATCAGCATCAACATCAGCATGCCATCATCATCATCTCCATATCAATCAACATCATCATGAGTAGCAACAGCAACAGCAGCAGCAGCAGCAGTGCGAATTCTTCGTCTTGGCCATGGCCAAGAACTTGCCACCGCCGCCACCGCCGCCAACACGAACATTGGCCAAAGAGCATGGCGAGAGCCGCAAGTTGTTGGCCAAAGTTACATGGCTGCGTCTCAGTCTCAGTCTCCGTCTGCGTCTCAGTCCATTTCTCAGTCTCCGTCGCAGTCTCTGCAAAGCCGGCTTGTGCTCTCTGCGTCACGGCATCGCTGCTGCTGCGCTGTTGGCGTTGTGTTGGGGCTGCCAACTTGCTGACGCTGCTTCTGCGAAATTTCTGTGCTTCAGCGTGGGGAATTCTTGCAATGCATTAAATCCAGCAGCACTTATTCATTGACCACAGCGCAGTCAGCGTTCGCGCTAGCTGCGTCAATGCACAGTGTGCCCAAAATCTTTGACACTAACACGAGCCCAATTTTCTGGCAGCAATTAGATATTGGGTATTTGTTGATTTTAAAAAATATTTGATTATTTTTCATATTTGAAATTATCTTCCACAATGTAATATATTTGGATGCTTAACATTTTCAATATCAATGTTTAAATGAGTCTAAAAAACGCGCTTCGCTCAAAGCCTTCAATTGCTTTAAGCTGTTCCGTTAAAAATGATCTGATTGAGCTAAAGTCTAGAACAAACAGGTATCGTTCCACATTATCATTTATGCCCTGAACTCATGCAAATTGTTGACAAAGGTTATACTGCAGATATTTTTAGTTTAAAGTTAAACAGTTATAAAATCTATATTCCATACTAATTTTAATAATATAATATTTTTAATTTATATTTTACTTATAAATTTTATTTGACAAATCTCAATAGTTTTATTTTTGTATCTCGATTCTTTATTTCATTATTTTTGGTCACTGTACGTCGGCGTCGACGTCAGCTTGCGAGATCTAAATGATGAGCAACTTTGTTGCCGTCAGTGAGCATTTGAGTGTGTTTGCTGGTGTCTGCGTCTCTGTCTCTATGTGTATGTGCGTTTGTGTTTGCGTTCACGTGTCGCTGCCGCTGTCGCAGTCGCAGTCGCAGTTGACGTCGCCGTTGCGGTCTGTGTATGTGTGCGAAGTTCTTTTGCGCTCTCAGCTCTTGGTGAGTGGCGCTCTCAGCGATTGGTTTGGGCCCGGCCCGGCTTCACTTGGCATGTTCGTTCAACGCTGCTGCTGCGACTGCTGCTGCCGGCGTCGCTGTCGCCGCTGCTGCTGCTGCGTTTGTCGCTGTCGCGATGTTGGTTCGTACGTTTCGTTTGATTTTCACCAAAAGCCGCTCGACGTAGGCTATATAAATAAGCGCTGAGAAGCTATTGGGTCCGAGTCTCTTTGAATTTTATGAAGCGGTTGTATCTTGGTGGTGCCCCAAGCCAGCCACCAGCAAGCCAACTAACATCAGCCCAGCAACCAGCTAACAGCTAAAAGCAACCCAACGACCAACCTCTAGAACCCGAGCTGGTCTCGTTGTCGTCTGCAGCAGCTTCATGTAAAATTGTCAAATTTCTAGACAGTTTTATCCAAGAAGCTAACGAACTTTTGACACAGTGGATTATTTTTACGCAGAATTTGCAAGAAAACAAAAACCGAATCGTGATTTTTAAATAAAAAGAAGAAAAAAAGTTTAAAAACTAAATAAACTGTTAAATCAGTGCGCGAAATGTTTATTACCATCCATAAGGAATAAGGATCTAAAACTGTGCAATAACGTGCAAAAATCGAAACTTAACAAAGAAACAAAAACTCCAGTAAAAGTGGCAAAGTGTTCAGAAAGAATTTTAAGAGAATTCTTTTCAAAAATTAATTCGTTCTGTTTCCTGTGTGAAAAAGGTGAGTTCAAATTGTCCTTTTGTGGGACTTTAAAGTTTTAACCTTTAAAAAGTTGTTAAACTGAGGTTCTGAATTTAGAATATGTAAAAAGTGTGTTTTGAGAAATTATAAAAATTCTTTTAAATATAAAAGAAATTTATAAACATTTTTTTAATTATTATAAAACAAATATATAATAAATAATAATTTACAATAAAAGAAATATTTAATATTATAAAATATACAGTTTAAAAAATTTATATTTCATAAAAAATAAAAAGTATTTGAAAATGACAAAGTTAAAATTATAAGACATTATAAAATCTAACAATTCTAAAATAAAATAATTTCTTTTGCTCAAAAAATATAATTTAGTCAAATTTGATATATATTAAAAAATCTTTGATCAAATATTATTAAAAATATTTCAAAACTTAAAATATGTTTTACTTTTTCCAAACATTTTTTTGAATGCAAAAAAAAGATTAAGTAAATTATTGAAATACCAGCATTTAAAACTTCTAGTCAGTAATTAGCATATTTTAAAATATCTGTTCCTGCTTTGTGTGACTAATGCTCAGAACTTCAGTTCAACAATTATTCTCATTTCAAATGTTATAAAAGATTTACATATATACATATTTTTTTCTGGCATTTATTGCAATTATATGCACTTGTGTGGAAATGTTGCGCAATTGAAAAAAAAAACTAGTTCCTCTAATTATTCATCAGCCTAACTAGTTTTCTAAAGATGCATTTCCCTGTGGGCTGATTACTTCAGCTGTTTGGTCAATTCTTTCTAGGGCATAAGCCAGAGCTCATTAAAACTATATGTTTTACGGGGATTTATTTAAGCAAATCTTGGTTTTTTTTGGATTTGTCAGCGCAGTTCAGAGCTCGTGGCACATTTCAATTACGTACTCAGCGGCAAACAATTAATACAAATTTATTGTTTTACAAAAATTAAACCAAAAGCCAACCAGGCATTAAAATGGCCAACAACCAACCAGCCAGGCAGTTAGCCAGCTCAGGCCAGGCCAGGCCGGCCAGGCCAGGCTGTTCAGGCAGTTAATGCTCAAAGTTATTCATTCATAAAAAACCGCTCAAGTCGGCGGCTGCAGCTGTTGGCGCAAATTGCAAACATTCATTCATTTACTCGCTCATTCATTCATTCACAATTGGCGAGGCGCCGCGGGCCGTTGCACAGCGTAAGAGCCAGTCGACGCCGCCCTCACTGCTCCGCCCCGCCCCTATTTGCTGGCCCTTTGTGAAAAATAGTTTTTCCCGGCTATTTAATTTATGAATAGCCATTTACCGGCCACTTGGCTCTGGCAACGGCTGCCGTGTGTCCTGGCTAAAAGTTGGAGTGCACTTCTAATTAGAATTTATGCCCACACCAAGTTCATCCTGTGCAGGCAACACTGTACCGCAGCGACGTTTGTCATGCTCGTAAAAACTAAAATAGTTCGCTTGTAAAAGCTTTTAGTTGGCCATAAATAATGCAAAAACTGTGGCAGTCCAAATGAAAAAGAAAATCTAAAAAAGTGCCAGCTGAAATAAAAGCCAAAAATGTTATATTTATGGCGAATAGTTTAGGGTGGGGGGCTTTCATAGCTCCAGCACAGACTGGTTGGTCAATAAAAAAAAAAATGCAAATAAAATGCCGCAATATGTGTGCACCGCAATAGCCTGGCTTCCTTTTCTACCCCATACTCCCCCCCTTCAATTTGGCTGGCAGCCTGTCCGAAATCGAAATCGGCTTTGAGCAATATTTGCTTTCGGCCAGAGATTTCATTGGCAGCTGGCCAGCCACAACGACACAGAACAAGGACAAGCGTCAGGGTTAGGGCCATGGCCAGCAGCAGGTGTTTGGGGTGTTTTTTTTTGTTTTTGGAGTAAGGAGGGGAGGGATTGCTGCACTTTAGCCAAAACTGTCCCTTGGCCATGTCGCACGGCAACATGTGATTTATAGACAGCATTTTGTTTTTGGCTCTAACGGCGTTTTCCTGCAGCAGCGCTACAGATTTATTGATGAGCCAACGAAAAAAAAAAGTATATGGCAAATAGCACAGCCCTGAGGCAGAGCTGCTCCTGCCACATACTGTGGTTGCCACTGAACTCAGCACTTTTTGCCAGAATTTCGCATGGCTCACAGCTGCTGCCGCATTTTAATTAAAAGGCTTGGTATGTGGCTTAGATATTTGGCCACACAAATTGTGGTTCAACTGTAGCACTTCCGTAGGAAATTCGATCAGTTAATGCTTATCAGATGCCACAAACACACACACACACACTCGCACACATTGCTTTATTTTCTGCCACACGTGCCGTCAAACAGTTTGATGAACTGTGAGCAATGCCAATGACCATTTTGGGGCACTTTCAATTGCCACTTTCAGCAGCGCTTAGATGTACTTTGCTTTATGGTTGTTTTTTTATGTTTCGTGCCAAGGCTGAGTTAGTTTCTTGATTCACTGGGCCGCGCAGCCTTTCTTTTGTGGCCAAGTCGAGAGACTTTTGCGTTTCCTTTTCAGACGCCTGCAAAAATTATCATAACAATTAGAAGCGATTGCAGCCGAGGCCGCAAGAACGCAACACATCAAAATTATTATTATGTTGGTTTTTTCATCTCTAAGGTTCTTTGACTTTATGTAAATTTTATTTTAATTTTTGCTGTCTTTTTTTGTTGGTTAACTTTTTTCTGCTTCTTTCATATTTGCTAGAAAGAAAGATTAAAAAGCAACTGTGAAGAAGTCACCCCTTCTGAGGCTATACCCAGTCAAAAAAAAAAAATAGCAACAAGAAGCAGACTTTAAAATGCTTAATTAACTGTCGCTCAGCGACTATTTTAAGTTATGATGAGGGCACCGCAGCTGACATCAGCACCCAAAGGAGCCTGTGACTGAGAACCTGACAAATTATATAATAATAGGCACAGTCTGCAGGCGGAGGCGGACTCGGAGTCGGAGTCTGCCTGGGCATGGCTCTGGGTATTGTTTTTGGCCATGGCTGTCATTCTGCCCGTTAGATGAGCCATAATTAAATTAGTGGCCACATTATGCAAATCATATGCTCCGCTAATTGAGTGAAATGCTGCAGCCAGGTTAACTTGAAGCAGCAACTGCCTCCATCTGTATCTATATCCGACAACTCGTCGCATCGATCAGATACAACAATTAACCAAATGCATGTTCAAGCGCTTTGCTCTGGCTCACAAATCAATTGTCTCTGGCGATAACAGCTGGCACATTAAATGATGACGGTCGCTGGCTTTTGAATATGTGTGTACATACATATGTATGTATGCGTGTGCGTGTGTTGTGTTGCCAATAAATTGATTACCTTGGCTGCGACTATATCTATTTATTTTGTATACATTTTTTGTTTTTCTTGCTCTATGGCACCCACAGCTCGGCAGCACTTGAGGCAAAACACACAAAACCCAAGCATTGGCCAAGTTGCCGTTTTTGTGATTTTCAAACTATAATTGAGTAAATCGGTTTATGTGCAGCATTAGCATTGTTGTTGGCCATTCTAGTTGTTGTTGTTGCTGCTGCTGTGTAAAGAAAGTAAGCGCAACTAAGCACATTACGAGTTGCTCGTAAAGCGACACTTGCCGCGCATTACGCCCAAACGCCAAGGTTAAACCGTGGCAAAGAACCATTCATGCACACGGCTATTTACTGGTATTTACCTGCCACAAGAACTTGACTCGCGGTTGTAAGTGTGTCGCGGGGCGCAAATTTCTCTAACCCAAATTGTTGCTGCTGCTGCTGCTGCCGTTTCTGCCGCCTCGTTGTTTGTTTCGGGGCGGCGATCTGGTTTGTAGCCGCCAGTGGCACAGCTGCTGCTACTGCAGATGCTTTTAAGTTCAATAGCCAAAGAAAGTGTCTGGCGATAGAAAGAAAAAGTGTGCAAGTCGCTGGCTAATGGGCCACGTTCAATACCAACGCGAAACGACACAGATACCAAAGGGGACAATGGGCCGACCTGGCGTATACGTAATGCCAGTTATTAGCTATGCATTCTTACAATTGCCTGTTAATGGCTAATAGCTTGGTAATTTGCATAAACCCCAAAGTGTTAATGCACCGGCTATTAGCCCAAACCGATTTTATGAGCCGCAAGGATCGCGAATGCTATCCAGCTCATAATTTAACTCGTTTATATCTTTTTGAAATGGCCAACGCCTGTTCATTTTAATGGCTGGATCGTAATAAAAATACCCTTTCGGCATTCGGCATGCCACTTAAATGTTAGAAAATATAATTCCGATTTAAGAGCCAATGCGCGTATATAATGGCCAATAAGGCCAATTGGTTGTAATTCAATGGGCCAATGCGGTCAAGGTGTCAAAACCACATCCACAGACGCAGACTGCATTTTGTTGTTGTTGCTATTGCTGTGTGGCTGGTGTAGTTTCTGATATTGGCCAATTATTGGCTGCTTATTAGCTGTCATAGCTAATGCGTGCTCGAATCGGGCCAAAAGCTAAACAGTTATGCGGCAACAGCAGCAGCAGCAGCCCAACAATTAAGCCAACGGCGCTTCCAAAAAAATAAAAATGGCAATAGAAATGGAATATTTGAAAATCCCAAATTCAGAAATCCCAGTGCCCATAAATTAATTCAATCGGCCGCTGCAATTGCCCCCCAGCCAATTCAAAATCGAACGCGGCGGCCCGATCGTATCGTATCGTATCTGCCAAAAAAGAATTGAGAAATTCTTTTGTGAGAAAATATGCGAAAAGTCGACAAAGCTATTGCCACGCCGTTGGCCACTCCATGAGCTGAATAGCCAAAAGAAATCAGCAAGTCGTAGTTACCCGCTCTACACCAAAAACAAAAATAAAAAAAAAACAAGTTCGGGGAACGGGACGCGGAGTGCTTCTGGCACTCCAATGGCATTGGCATTGGAAATGAGCTGCTGTTGTTTTCGAAGATGTTTCTTTCAACGTTTCTTGAATGAAATTAATTTCTATTGTATGACTTAGGTATATATGTGACTAAGGTAAGCAGTAAAAAATGAAAAGAACAGTTATTTATTTGCAGCACTATCTCTGTTTAGGGCATATCTAATGAAGCTCCTCCTCACGGAGACCAGGCCTATGGTAAACTGTCAATACAAATACTAGTAAATGCAGCCTTAGCTTCTGGCTAGCAAATACTTTCTCTTTGGAATTCCCCAGCTGGCATTTCTGTAGATCTCTCAGCGTTTTAGCAATTGATTACCAAGATTTATTGACACGGTTAATCGCTGCTAAGCTTAAATCATCCCGAGTAGTTGGCATTTTCAATTTGGAGCCACATTAATATCGAAATATCTCTGCTGCTTTCGGCCTTACTATCATATTTCTTCTATGTTGCCTCTTGAATCGCATATGGCGGGTTTATGCTTAACTAAAATCTGATTAGTTTAATAAAGCTTATCATATATAATGTCAAGCTACCTGAGTTTAAGTTTTACTTCTGTGTAGTCTCTTAAAAATATGTTTAAAAAAGTATTATACTTATTAGAATTTAGTGCGAATGTTTTATAAAGTTGATCACATGTTATTCCAAAAGCCGCTTTTTTATGTTTTTTTTTTATATCTTGAACTGTCTGACTTTAAATTTCACTTCTGTGCCGATACTTTGGCATCGTTTCATCAATTATTTAAATAAATAAAGTATAGTTTATCAAATGAGAATAAACACGCCTAATTTTTGAACGTATATATGTTTTTATTGATCTTAAAGATTTTGATCATATAAATGATGTGAAAGCTCTTCACCTTGTTCCAACTGAACATTTTGCTGAAATATTTTATGGCTTATAAAAATGTATAAATTTAGCAACAATACGAATTCCGAATTGAAACTTTTTCAAAATTCCCCTTCGGCTTAGTCAGCGGCTGATATGATGGGAAAATATTGTACGTAAATCAGTTCAATTAAACATTGTGCATACCCTACATGACGTAGTTGCTGCTGACGCAGTTGTTGTTGTTGTTGTTGTTGTGGGTCTGGCACACGTTTAACTTGAACATTTTGTGTTGTTCGCTTTGTTGTTGTTGTTGCTGTTTGTTTGGCTGCTGACCCAAATTCGTGGACTTGACTCTTGTTTTCTACTTTGCGTGGTGTCGTTTTCTGTGTGGTTGTTGCTGCTGCTGTCGGCATGATTTACATTTCAGTTTGTTACATTTCGTGCTGCAGACATAACGCGCTTTTGCTCTCCAGCGGCCAGCTTAATGTCAACTAATGACTTGGCACAAACAACAAGCAATCGAGAAATGAGTGTTTAATAATAAGCATTAAAACTGTAAGCCTCATTAATCACTTTTCGTCTAACTAATACCCTGTCTTTTCTCATTTTTTTGCAGGTATGTAAATCAGCTGGGGCAGATTGGCAACAGAGATTGCAGCGGACCAATTGAGACATCAAAACTTTGGCGCTGCCCATAAAAGTATGCAATGATAAATTGGCATTGGAATACAAATTGCAGCTGCACTTTTTGCTGTAGCTGCTGCGATTTAACTGCTTCAATTTGCATAAATAAATAATTTAGCAGAGTCGACAATAAAGTCAGCAAATTGAGTCGCACAAAGGTAGCAGTTGCCAACAGTTTGGGGGCGTGGCTGAGCAGCCTCTAATTTATGCAACATGGGGCAGAAACAGGCAAAACAGGAGCGCTAGCTGCATGTTGCCTTGAAGTCAGCCAGAGCAGCTGAGGGAGCTGGTGCAGCAAGGTGCGTGCCTCAGCTCGAGTGCCCACAACCACAACAGCTCACAGACAGAGCTTTTGCATTTTTATGTGGCAACAAAGAGTGGCGTTGACTGGCGCTGCTTTCATGCACAGACGCCCCCAAATGCCAACAACAACAACAGATATGGCGCTCATTATTGAAGTCCGTGTCATCAGCCACGTTCCTGTGTGTTATCCTGCTGGCTGCATACTGTGCCCAGATCCCAGATCCCATATCCTTGTGCTTGTGGCAAATTCCGACGCTTGCCGCTTTTGCATTGTTTGCATACTTGACTCCATTGCCCTCAAGTGTCTCCTGTGGCATGCTTCTCGACATCTCTGGCAGGAGGCAAACCACCCAGCCCCCTTTGCCACAGCTTTAAGCATTCTCAACTTTCAATTAAAACATTCATTCATATAGAGCACAGCTGGGGCAATACGTTAATAAACAATGAACTCTCTATATGAAATAAATGTTCTGCCATTTACAAAGCGACAGGCAGGCTTTTTTTATTTCCAGTCCAGTGCCAGACACAATGACAATGACAGACCAAATTAAATTCGATATTCAAAATGTCAGGGATTGCATAATAAAACACAATACATAGTGTCTCTGTGTGCGTGTGTGTGTGTGTGTGTGCGACAAATAATGGAGTATTCATTTAGTCAACTTCAATGTTTGAAATGTCAGCAGTAAATTTATTTATGGTAGAAATTGTTGCCAACGAAAAAATCAATTTAAGGCCAATTTGCTGGCGCTAATAAATTGCATTAAAAACGCCAAATAAAATTCCGTTTTAATATGCGCAAATTGCCAACCCCCAGAAAGAAGCCACTCCGAAATAGCTGTAGCAGGCCCTGAGACCTGAACTCCCTTCAATCTGCCACCTTCAATCTGACACTTCATCAATCATCCATGCTAATATGCATCGAGGGCCAGAAAGTTGTGCCACTATATTGGGTTAGATTTTATACAGGGCTTTAAAGGTATTAGTGTGTGTGGGGGAGGGCGGGGGAGGTTTATGAAAATGCAACAAATTGAAATTGTTTTAGCCTTTGGCTCTTTGATAATGTGGACTGGGTAAGCTTAATATATATAAGATATTATTATTTTGAAAAAATATAATTCTACTATGTACTTTAGGCTGAGCATTATAACTTCAGGGAATCTTTAGAGAAAACCTTATTACACTTTGCAAAAGATTCCGAAAAATTGTATTTATCTAAGATCCGAATCCAGCTTTTTTTCGAATCTTCTTAGTGTTTTTTTCGCCTGTTGTATGAGAGTTTTAGGCATCAGATAGAAATAGTACTTAAGATGCCGGGTTGTTGCTATGATAAATAGCCTCATAACGTGGTAAAAAATGCTATTGAATTTTATTGAATGTCAGAAAACACCCAAGCTTAGACACGCTTCAAAACTTCAACAACTCTGCTTAATGACTAACCACATAAACATTTCTGGATGGCATAGTTCATCATGTGCCAGCTGTGGGCGCATACCGGACATACGGCTCTTTAATTAGACTTAACCGTGCACAGGTACACACATTTCTATATAACTTATAAAGCGGAAAAACCAGCTCGTGTGCGCGAGAGTTCTAAGAACCCGCCTTATTTAATAGACTCAACGACTCAAACTAGTTGGCTTTTAAAAGCGCCGAAAATAAAGAAGACAGCCATGAAATTCAATTTCATTTAATTTTTCTTTTGTTTATTATTTTTTTCGAGTTTTTTAAGAACAAAACATTCTCGGAAGGGGTTTTAAGTCTTGATAATGATAGCCCAAAGTGTAAAGTGCAATGAACAGCTGCAAACAATGCCGAGCGGTTTTAACTCTTGTTAAGGATCTTTTGACAGAGGACACTTTTCATTTAGGGCCAAATATCTGAGCACTTTCCTTTTTACTGTAGCCCTTTTAACTTATTTAAATATAATTTACAGCTGTTATTTTTGGCCCGCAGAACACTTTCATTTGAATTACATGACAAAAAGTAAACAAACTTGTTTCAGCCCGCAATTTCGGGCCTGGCCAAATAAAAGTGAAAACTACGCGTAGTAAAAACAAAATTTGCTTTTCAGATACTTTCTTGACTGACTGTCGAAATCTCACGTTCATCTCTTAATGATGGCACATCGCTTTAATTATTTTCGTGAACGTGTTAAAATTTCCAAAAAAAAAAAAGAGTTAGACGTAAAAGAAATGAAAATATGCTTATGCTCAAATGGACATTTATGTGGGTATGCATAGAGCCATCTCTTCCGCTCTTCTTCGCTCCCTGCAAGCCCGTGCCGGGTGATTAATATACATATTTAGCTCGGGGCAAACACCTGCGCTATTTGCAATTTGTTGGGCTGCCAGGGCTGCTGCATATAGAAGACGCAGTTCTGTCGAACGGAGCCGTAGGCGCCGTTTGGGCCGTCGATCTTTGAATTATTTCTGAAGTGGAGGCTTCGCTTGGCTTTGGCTCGTTTCAATCGCTGCCCGGCTAGCTTTTCCTTTTCGGCATTTATTTGTGTGGAAATGAGCAGCTAACGGTATATGAATCATGACTTTGGCAGGCAGCATGATTTAAAACACTCACTCATATGCGGCGGCGGAGGAGGAGGAGGAGAAAGAGGAAGAGTAGCAGCCACGGGGCTACGCTGCTGCTAGTGTGAGTGGCCAGGCTTGGTTAGGTTAGTCGCGTCGCATCGCATCGCGTCGCGTCGCGTCGGTTCCTTGCGATGTTTGTGCATATTTTAGCACATTTTGTTATGTCCGTCCAGGGGCCAAAGAGAACCAGAGACAGCCCAGACAGAGGCACAGATGAGCATAGCCGGGCCTCGATCGGTGACGACGACGCGACTTTGTAGCGCGTAGGAAAACGTGCGATTTGAAGTTGACAGGCAAAGCTTTGAACCCTGCCCAGCTCCGCTATACCGGACCGGCTTGCCGATCCCCGTCCCTTAGCACCCACCCGGTCTGAAATCAGCTGAAAAAGGCAACGTTTTTCATTTTCTACATTTTAATGCAATTTTTAATTTATTTGTTTTGGTCGAGGCCGCTGTCGCGACTGTTGCAACTAGCGACCGGTGACTCTAGTGTTCTGAGGCTTCTCTATATCAAAGTTGGTTGTGAGCAGCGCGAACGCATATTCCTCATTGATTGGCATTTCCTGGTTGCAGCAGCATTAGACTGGCCAAGTCAAGTGAATTCCTCGAAGCGACTGCGTCTGGCCCAGGATGAGTGTAGGGTCTGTAGAAATGGCACATAAAAAACAGAACTCCGATTGCAGCTCTTCATTCGCTGAGCTTCAATTGTCGATGCAGACATGTGTTTGCGTGTCTGTATTTACATCTTTATCTAGGTGTATATGGGGAGCCATGCTTAACTGGCCAATCAATGAGTCAGTTTAGTTCTCATGATCGCTGCTGACTTGCAGATTGTAGTTAAACGCCAATTCGAGCCCATGACATCACGGCGCTCGAAATAAACCGCCGTTGGTATCCGGGCCATTCCACATTTGTCTGTCTGTCTGTCAGTCTGTCTGTCTGCCTTTAGCATCCCCATCAAGAAATTTTGGCATACACTTCACTTGTTTTATTCGATTTGCAAATTACATAGTCATGAGTAATCATATTAATGAGACTTTAGCTGCTGAAAACGCGCCAAAAACGCGCGCATTGATCCACTTTTCTAAATTGCGCTCGCAAATCACGTAGCCAAAAAGCGTTTACGATTTGACTAACTGTTTTTTGCTAGTGTATTTTCGGGCTGGCTGCTGGGCAACTATTTCAATTGGTTGCGCGAGGGGGGCGCGGGAGAACCTCAAAGTTGGCATAATTAGAACTCGTTTGCTCATCGTGGCCAAAATAAAACAAAAAGAAACTTTAAATACGAACACTTTGGCTTGGCTTTATTTGTATTTATTTTATTGCTGAAATTCGCAAATGGAATTGAATGTTGTATAACATTGACAACTGACACGTGTGGGCGTCGAAAAAAAACCCAACCGTAGTTTTTGGGCCACACAGTGGAATATTTTGTTATTGTTCTAATCGTACAGTGGGTTTCATATTTACAAACACGTAGCGCTCAGTTCGACCCCAAAGCGCCAAACGAGCGCCGTTGCCAAATGCATCATAATGTTTTATTGCTTTTAATTAGGCAAATAAAAGCCTGGCACTAAGCAAAATCGCTAGCGACAAAAAACGCGCCAACTTAAATTAAGTGACTGCAGATGCAGCTGCAGCTGCAACAGCGACAGCGAGTGAAATCAGAACGCTTCTGCCTAGCAACAAACTTGACCCCAAGAAAAAGAGAAATTTGTGGCAGGCTGCACACAAAAAAAGCAAAGAAAAAAATGAAGCTAACACAAAATCAGCGCACGATCTGCTGGCTGACCCAACACCAGCAGCAGCAGCGGCAGCATCCAAGTCCACACATGGTGTGGCAGTTGCATGCTGCAGGCAAGCACACGGTAGCTTGCATCAAGATTTGTCACAAATCAAAGCAGGCAGCCAACTAATCCAGTTCAAGTGTTGGCCAAGCGAAGCCAAAATGGCAAATTGCCTACGAGCTGCAGTTGGAGTTGTTGTTGCTTTTGTTGCTCTTGTTGCTGCTGCTGCTGCTGCTGCTGTTGTTGATGTTGCTGATGTTGGTCTTTGGCGTTGGCGGTACTGGGCACGCTGCTTGTGCTGTTGTCGTGCCAGGCAGCTTGAGCAGCAGCAACAGCTTCCGCATTGTCGCCATCGTCGCCACAGAGCTGACAAGTGACTCAGGCTCAAGCGAAGACGGAGAGACTGCGACCGAGACGCGGACTGAGGCATAGTTTACATTTGGCGCGATTGTTTGTTCGCTTGTTTGCCTCCCTGTCGGTCTGCCGGTCTGCCGGCCCGCCGGCCTGACTGCCCTGACTTTGCCACTAGAGACCGTTATGTTTGCGGATCGTGCGGCCAAAGCTTTATTAATTTTCTGCACAAAGCCAAAGACACAACTACTGCGCCTCAATTGGCTCTAGCTGCTGCTGTTGCAAGGTCGATCATTTGTAAGGCCAACTTTAGCTTCACTTGAACTTCTGTGCGCTGGCTCAAGTTGATCACACTCCCAGGCATAACTTCCCATTTCCATTTCTTAGGCACAGATATGTAAATCTATCGTTTGGATTTTTTCTTGCAACAAACATTCCTGTGGCCATTGCAGGTCGCTAGGTTCTGGCAAAGTTCTGCCAAGTTCAAGCCACAAACAATTTGGCCAGCAATTGGCCAAAACTATGCGCGTTTATTGCGTTGCACTATGGGCAATTGGCGGACACACAAACACGCACACACACACTCTCTCAGACACAACAAGGTGTGAGGGCCCCGCGGCAATTGCAGATTTATGACAATTGACTTTGACGTGACCAACAAGGCAAAGGCGGCCAATTGGCATTGGAAGAAATGCAATTTGCAATTGCTGCCGCACCGTTAAATGGCTGTCCAAGAACACAAAACCAAATTAACGCCAAACAGCAACAGCAGCAGCAGCAACAGCAACAGCAGCAATCAAAGTGTAATGCGATAAGCCAGCAATTGGAATTGGCAACAGAGATGCGGATACCGAGTCAGATTGCCACCTTTTGCCCAAACCCCCTCTCCCCTCTCCCCATCACACTGAACGCATGAGGTTAGGTCAGCCAGCTGCCTGCTGCCATACTGATCGGACATCGGACATCGGCATACGGCGTATGGAGCAGGCACGTAGATCGGTTTCGGTCTTGTGTGCTAAATGTCAATTTGATACCACAGCAGAATCCAATTAAAGCCGCATAGTTGCACAGTTGCAGTTGCAAATTGCCATTCAGCCAGTCCAGCCAGCAAGTCAGCCAGTCAGCCAGTCAGCGAGTCATCCAGAGGCATCCACAGTCATCCACTGGCATACACACGGCTGCTATGGCTGCTGGGTCGTCGTTAGATGCGTGCGCCAATGTATATTTGTGGGTCATGGTACAAATCTCAAAATGCAGACAGTCGACAGCTGCTCCTCTGACAAGAGACACCTTTTGATACATATGCTAACGAAGCATTTCGCTTGCCTCGTTGCCTTGTTGCCCCATTGCTTGCCTCTCCCTTTGGCGACTGTCAAAATGTTGCGCATGTGAAATTTTCCCACCCTCCATTGAGGCCGCGAGTGGCTGTGCTGCCTTTGTAAAATGTAAATTTTCCGCGCTCCATCTCTGGCGATACATTTATATTAGTGTGCTGTGTTGCAGCTGGGGGCACACTTTGTGGCACGGCAGTGCGGCAACTGCTCAGCTGGCCACGCATGCTCACAATCAGCACAATCACAATGCTGCTGCCGCAGACAGTGCGGTGCAGGCGCACACACTCTCACACACGCACACACACACACACTCGCAGCCTGTGTAATTTTTCAACCTTAAACAGTTGCCTGTCAAGTGCTTACCCTTTGTGCGCATCCAGGAGGAGTCAGAGTCAGAGTCAGAGTCAGGGTCTGAGTCGCCGTTGCCTTTGCCGGCCCACCATGTCGGGCGGCTGTGCAAACATTTGCATTTGTTGGCCGTCGGTCGTCTCTTCACGCATGAGCCACCGCCTCGTGGTGGCACAGAGTTAGAGCCTGCATGCATTTTTCATAACGCATATCAACGGCGTCCCATTGTTGGTCAAGAGGCTGTAGCTGATGATGATACATTGCCATTGGCCCTAGCTAGCCGGCATTGCAGTTGTCCAGCGCCTCTTGCAAATTTCCCATGACCGACATTTGCTAGCCAGTGTGAGTGTGTGTGAGTGTGTGTGTAGCTCCCCCACCCCCCTCTCTCTCTCCCTCTCTTTCTGTTCGTGGAACCCCCGACATTGACTCTCTCGCGTGCCTTGTTTTGGGCAATTGGCATGGGTAAAAGTTAGCTAGTTACATGCATTAACATTTGTGTGGAGAGCGTTTAGTTTTGGCTGCTTCATTCACAAATTGAATTTGTGTCACACACTTGGCCAGCTGGTCGCTGTTCGCTGGCTGCTGGCCACCCCTTTATTTGGTCTTAACCCAAATACTGAAAACGGCTGCTGAAATTGTTTACCATTTAGCAAACAGCAACAACAAATGGCAGAATAATTACAGCAACAAGTTGCCAGTTGGCAGGCACATGTTGCTAGCCTGTTCGTGTGTTGCTAATAGCTTTAGAACAAGTGCCATTTTGGCCAACAACTAATAGCCAGTTTGTGTCGCTTCCGTTGTCGGTGGCAGCCAGCAGCTTTAGCTTCAACTCTATCATCATCATCGTCGTCATCATCATCGTCATCATCATCATCATCATCAGCATCATGATTATCATTGGACAGCCCGTGTGAGATTATCATTATTGTTATTGTCGCTCGTCATGTCAACTCGTCATCAAAATGCCGCAACTAAAGCTGAGGCTGCATCTCGGCGGAGCAATCTTTCAACCTGGTCGAGGCGGGTTTCGTGTGTTGCATACACCTTGTGCTGCTTCTTCTTCTTCTAGCTTGCTGTTGTTGTTGTTGTTATTGCTTTTAACATTGTCGTTTGCCACAGCACGCAGCAATGCAATTTGTGGCTCCCGGGGACTGCGACTTGGACTACGACTCCAACTCTGACTTCAACTCGCACTCAGGGGGCCTGCCGGATGAGGGTGAGGAGGTGGAGGAGGTAGGGGGCTGTGCCTGTGCCGTTTCCCTGCATTTTAATGAGCACATTTCGCGCATTTATGATGAGCCGCGCTCTGCCTGGCATTAGCTCATTTTATTTGCTTGTTTCGTTAGCGAGCAAACGACACTGCTTCCCCCCCACTTATCCCCCGACCCAACCCCTCACACACAAAAAGGTGAGGGGTGTAACAGAAACCACTCGGATTCGGATTTCGAAAGAAGAGCAGCCGAGGGGTCATTGTGACCCCCCACATTCAGTACAGTGGCGCAGCGGCTGCAAATTGATGTACATATTTCAAAGCTATCGATAAATCAAATGCAATTCTTTTGCTGCCATTCGATATATGTAGTTATCGATAAATTTGCTCAAATCTGAGCAGCAACTTCGCACATTTGTCCCATGGTACTGGGCTATTATTTTTATTGCCTTCCTTTTTTGTTGGGAATGTATGAAATTGTATAACTTACGCCCACCTACCCCTCCCTCACTCTACCCCAGCTAGCACGTCTGGTTGAAGCAACCCCCACTTCAATGGAAATGGTATCGTACTCACGTGTTGCATCTCCAGGGACTTGATTAAAGGCGCATAAAAGCAAATAAAAACTTGGCTAATAAATGAAAATATGAACCGCTGAGACCGCTGAGAACTTTTATCATTTGTTGTTGCTGTCTTTTTATGGTATTATGTGCTGATGAGTACATAACGTATATAGATACAGTCGTCAGCCGTTGGGCCCCAGCTAATTATAAGTTGGTTCGGGGGAAACACAAGTTTTTCGGCGTGTGGCTGACATTTTCAATCAAGAAGCAGAAACTTCACAGAACTATATCCACATTTGAAGTCCAGGACCACAACATGACAAGGTTTTCGGACCATTTTGTTTTCGGTTGGCAGTTCAGACGGGGTCCGCGCTGACAGCCAACAATTGCGAGCCTGCGAGCCATGTCAGGGAAAATTGCACATCTGTCAAATCAGCAAACAAGTGATTTCCGCAAACAATTGAAGAAAAACAGCCAGTCAGGATCTGCCCCCACATAAGCTCGAGGGGTGCCGACTCCGATTCTTACCGAGCTCGGACCGTAGTATGGTGGTGGTGGTGGTGGTGGTGCTGTTGGTGGTGGCAGTTCACTGTCAACAATTGTCCAACCCACCCGAAATTCTTTTGCTGTTTGTGCACGTAAATTGCTTTTGTCGAGCAGTTGAGGCTATTGAAAATTTTAACAAAAAAAAATGGGAGCAGACATAAGGACATGTGCCCTGTCATGCTTTTTTAATGAAGTGCCGTCGTTTAAGAAACATATTGTGGCTCAATTTGATTGTTGTATGTGGTTTTTTTCTTTCTTTTCCATTCATTGTAAAGGGTTAAACGGGCGAGTGTCAAAGGTCTAATGGATCAATTCGTTTGTTGAACACAATGATGACACAATACCAAAGTACATTTTGTTTAACTTTATTTTTTGTATCCCTGTTCCATTGCAGTTACACACACAAGCAAAGCGATGACAAGAAAACGTTCGAGTCCTCTGGGACTCGAGGAGCTGATGTCTCTGGCCATGCTGCTGTTGGTGCTGCCAGCGTTAACGCAAGCCGGTGAGTGGTTTATTATGTCAACATAAATTACAGTTAGGCTGTTAAGTATCTGAGTGCTGAACCACCAGCCCACATTGCACTCTTGTGGGAGATGCTCGCATATGCGCTGTCTATTCTGATTATTTTGGCCATAAATTTCGCACACATTTTAAGGCTCAGGCGCACTTGTCGATATTTTGGTGCAAGTCCAGCTAATTAAAGAATTTGGCATTGGGCCTCTGTGACAAATTGCTATCAGCTAGCAGCAGCTGCGACGACTGACACTTGTCCAGGGTCAGGGGTGGTCACAGTGCCCCGCAGCCCAAAGGTCTGCGTTGCATTTAGCGCTGGCGAAAAAATAATTCAATTACTTGCCATGCGAAATGCGTGGGGTGTCCAAAATTCAATTGAGTCATGCGTTTCCATTTAAATTGAAATTGAAATTAAGGCAAAAATGCCATTGACCGTGCATCTGGGGGAGGTGTTGCAGCTACAGATACATATACAGCTACATACGGCTACAGATACTAAAATAAATTCAGACCCTTGCCATAAATAAAGCCGAGTGCTAATGGCCACACTCGGCAAATGGGTGGGCAAAGGCCTATTTTAGATGCATCTGCCCGAGCGAGGTGTTAGCTTTCACCATATCCCAGCGCTGGAAGGTGCAGCTATAAAACGGCCCATTGGCCTAGCGCTACGGAGTTGTCTTTGTACAATTTAACGACTTGCTTAAACAAAACTTTATGGCAAATAAACCCAAAAATGGTAAAGAGCGGCAAACGAAATACCATTTCTCATGACTGCAGACTGCAGAATATCGGTCAGCGCTGGTGCTTGCACTGCTGCTTCTACTGCCAGCAGTAATCACATGCAAACACTGAAACGAAAACCCAAACCAAAACCAAAACCAAAACCTATAACCAAGGCCTAAACACTAAATTCCAGCCGCAGCACATTGTGGCACTCTTTAATGGGCATTCAATAAACAGGCAACAACTGCAGCTGCCTCTGACTGATTTGGCCTAGTCAAAATGATATGCGACAACAGTACGAGCCCGTCAGTCAGTCAATCAGTCAGTCAGTCAGTCAGTCAGTCAGTCAGTCAGTCATTCGGTCTTGTTGACCCACATTTAGCACCGCTCGAATGCTCGATACAGCATTGACTTCTTGGAATTTTCATTAACACATGCCACACTCGTCTCCTCCCGCTAAGGCGCCGCAATATGGAAAACTACCCAAAAAGAAAAACTTAAAGGCGGAAAACAAGAAAAACGCAGTTAAGAACATTTTTGTGAATGGCCGAAAAAAAGATTAAAGCGTGTGAGCTGAGAATTGATTATAGCTAGATCGATGCGCCTCTTCTATCACTTTTCTCACCTACTTATGGTTATTGTCTGCCACACACACTCGCACACACACTCACACGCACAATCTGTTACACTAACAAGCAAACAAAACAGCTCAATGGACGCTGAGGCTGCCCGTGGAGTTCAACACTTGAGTTTGATGAACTTACAGAACTTGCAGAGAGTCCGCAGCTCAGAGCTGGCCTTACAAGAATTTCACAGCGTGGTGTGGTAATTGAATTGTTCCATTATTAAATTAATACATGCATGAGTACATAACACACACATAACACCGTGCTCATGACTCAACACTTGTTGGTATCTGCGAGATACATTTGTATCTATTTTAACTCTCGACAGCTGCCCGCCGTACATCCAAATATAAATCAATATAGCCAGTGAATCGAGTACTTGCTATAGCCATGATTAATATGCGCAAATCGGCAAAAAGTCGAAACATGTTCAAATACTTCACAACAAGTGGCATTTTGCGTCATGACAAAAGGCCAGTCAAATGCCAATTGCCAATTGCCAATTGTTTTCAGCTCAAGCTATTGGTAACATATCGTGTCTTGGCTTGGCCAAGTGCCACCCATTTACAAATGAGGCCCAAACGCAGTCAACATGCCAGCCGCAGGCGCCTTATGCAATTTTTAAGCTGCCAAGTTCAAGTTTTAATTCAAGCTCAAGGTCGATCAGTTGGGCGCTCGATTGGTCGCATCAGCTGCTGGCCAAGTTAATGGACCAACAACAGCGCACGGCACAGTCGCAGTCGCAGTCCCACTGCTTGTCGTCGCCGTCGTCGTCGTCTGTCAGCAGCTCCGGTAGCCGCAACACATTATTATTATTTTATAAGCCATAAAAAGCAGACGGCAAAATTCAGACTCAAGCTCTGCTTGGCTCCCGCCTCATCTCTGCCTTTTGGCTGTTCGCTTATTTTCGTGGGGCGTTTTCATCAATCAATTTCGAGCTCGACTTCCTTTTTATTGTTTTTGATAAACTCGCATGGGGTATTCAAGTTTTGCTAGGGTACATGTAACTCTATTTATCGGTTGACGGTTCGAACCAATGCCTCGCCTTAATTTAATATTAACCAATATTTAATATTTTAATTTTGTATATTGATAGTCATTTAGACTAATTCATTTTTATAAAAAAATTTTGTTTCGGTTCGGTCTTAAGTCTAAATCGGCTCACAATAAAAATTAAATTGGAATTCGCATTTCAGAACGTATCTGTTTTTACACAATTGCCATGTCTCATGTCTCTATTTTTACTGTAGTATCTTAGATTTGAAGGTTTAATTATGAAACATAACGAATATTTGTAGTATTATTATTAGAATTATTACTAATCAGACTATATGTCATTCCATTAAATGTTGAACAACACAAATTAAATTGCAACCATGTGTTCTATGCGAAAGGGTATTAGATTTTCGTCAAGCCTCGGATAGCTTCTCCCGTTTTTTTTTTCACATGGCTGTGAGCCACAGGTGTTGGTTCTTTTTTTTGGCATCTGCTTGACGATTCCTCACCTCGTACTTAACTGCTGCTGCTGCTGAAGCTGGAGTTTGAAGTTGAAGCTGCAGCTGGAGCTGGAATCTGGGGGCTGGGCAATTGACACCAATGAAAGTACTCATGCTCCAAGTCGTAGTTATTTATAGTATGTGGCGTACAAAACTGATAAGTCACAGTCACTGAACTTGAGTTTTGGACCTGGCTACTTCTAATTGGAGACTCCACAATTGATCAATGCTCGAGCCGAGCCTGGCTTATGTTTTTAAAGTACTTCATCATGGTGCGATGGAGCAGTCAGAAGATGGTAACTTGTCTATAAGCATATTTTATATAAGTTTTGATGATGCTTAACTGATTGCTTAATTTATAACCAATTACAAAGGCATTAGTACGTTTCGGGCTGGAACTTCATATTTTGTTGTTTATATATATACATTTTTTTTGGTTTATTGCGCATAAAAATCGCCTGTTTATGGGTAACTAAAGTCGTGAGTTGCGGAAGTCAAATGGCATTTTGGGGTTTTATAGCCACTTGCCGCGCTTAATTAGCCTGTATTAGGTGGCTTTTTAAGCGCGAAGCATCTGGCCAAACTATGCCCAACTATCGACGGAAATTTCTAGACAGGCTTACGTTGAGGCAAACATCATTATTATGCTCAAGTATTAATTGCATGAGCGCTCGCCGATGATATCAGCCACATGCCAGCATCATCAGCCAAAGCAGCAGCAGCAGCAGCGGCTTTAATCAAGATTTTTTGCTGGCCCCTCAGCAGCTTAGCCACGCGCATATAATTAACATTTTGGCCAGCTACACCCGACCAGGTTCAATGTCAAGTGCTGTACCGGCTTATCAGCTGCTTGATAAGCCCATGGCCAACGGTATGTGGCACTTGGGGTAGGCGTGGCTGCTGGCGATCGTAAATATTTCGTATGCAAACACGCTGACACTGTCTGTACCTGTGCATATACTTATGGCCATGGCTGTACTTCTCTCGGTACCTGTAGCATAGCCCATACCACATACCAATAGCCCATACTTTGTAGTCAGTCGTAGTCAAACTTGACGTAGTAGTTGCTGGCTTATTTGCCTGGGCCAAACAGCCGCTGACCATTGACCGATATGGAAATGTGGCTAAGCAGCAGCTAAGTGTGTCTGTGTGTGTGTGTGTGTGTGTGTGTTGGCTGCGTAGTTGTGGAATTTCATAGCCACTTGAAGAACAACTACGCGAGTTAGAGATCACGAACTTGCGGGTTAAGCAGCCCACACGATGTGGCTGCGTGCGAGTGGCAACAGGATGAATCTGTGTCCACACACGATTCTCCGGCAGATTTTTGGCCAAACTTTCGACAGTGACACAATTAGAAGCCGCCCAGACCATGTCCGCATCGCCTTTGTGCCATATGCTGCTTTTTGGCCATAAATAAGCATTGGCAGCCTGCTGAGAAGCGTCGACTTTCGTTTCGGCCCACCAAAGACGCCCCAGTCGTACATCAATTTGTCAAAAAGAAAAAACAAAACACACAGAAATGGATATGCTGTTGTTGCTGTTGTTAGTGTAAAGAGCTCAACTCAAAGCTCAAATCAAAACTGCGTATGATAAATTGACCATGACTTGGAGACAGAGCCCAGAGTTATGATCGTAGCAAAACAAAAAACCAAATAAATAGAAAAAAAATGAAAAGCACATTTATAATTCTTAAAGCAGCGCAAAGAGCCACTTAGTTTGCTTTGATTTAACCCACGCGAGCCACACATTTTGTTAGTGGCCTGAGGCCATTGACCAGATTTAGCCAGCCAGAGCCGTTTGTGGCCGAAAGGGCCCCACTGCACTTGATTTCAATTAAATGAGAACTGAGAATCGGGCATCGAGAATCGAGAATTCTGAATGTGTGGCGTGTGAACCACCAACTTCTTCAGCTGTCTGGCGGAAGCGCAGGCAGCTCTCGATACGATTTTTATCAGCGGTACAATTTTCAACTTCCTGCGACAAGGTCGCTGCGGCGGAGAGCAGCAAGCTAGGCAGGGGGGGGAAGGTGGTTTGGTAATTTCATTTAAGTAAATAATCAGTGAGCGAGTGGCGGAGCTTGCGGTTAACTGCCAGCAATTTGTATATGTAACGGTAACTGTAAGCCATATTCGGCAAGCATCTGAACGTGGCCCACACCACACAATTTTAGCCACAGAAATTACACAATTTGGCCATTAACGCCTTTGGTTCAGCTGTGCCTTGACAATGAAATGGCTGCTGTGATTGTTGTAATTCTGTGGCACTTACTGCAGCAGTTGCAGTTGCAGTTGCAGTTGCAGTTGCCGCAGCTACCAAAAGACAAAGAGAGACCAAGTTGTGTGGCACAGCAAATGCAAATGCAGATGCAAAATTCTGTTTAGTAGAGCAAAACGCCGGCAAGAAATGAATTAACAATTCTCAGATTTCCCATTGTGATAAACCCAAGACCCACAGACTGATATATGGCATGTACAATATAGCATAAGTGTGTGTCGGTCTATGCCATAACCATAGCTCATATTATGTTTGTTTTTTTCTTTTTTTTTTTCTTTATTATGTTATTGTTTGATGTCATTGAACTTGAACTTGTTGGCCAGCTTGCGCCCGCCAGACGTCACTTTGTATCTATTTCTGTTTTTTTATCTCTATTTTTTTATGTCTATTTTTTTTATTTGGCATTTTATGCAACCTCTTCGCGTGAATATGCTAATTTTCAATCTGTACAACAAGTTGTCGTCACTCTAAAAACGTGTTGGAAATGCTAATTAATAGCTGCCGTTCGGCAAACATTTGCGGCTTGAATCATATTTATGGCAATTAGTTGAGATTTGACCCAATTTGGACTGGCTTTGCCAATGCTAATTGGCATTTTATGATAGCCGACTTAAGGCGGAAACCCTTTTCAGAACCCAACAAGTCAATGGCATTTTGGCCTGGGCTGGCAATTTGACATTCCTGGCTGGCGCCAATCGTTCGTTAACAGGAGCCACTGTGGCGTCTGACACGGAACACAACGTGTCGGCTAGCTCCAGAGTTTGCGGTTCGCTGAGCAACAGCTCGAGCTTGGACATGGACTTGGGCTCGGACTTGGTCTTGGTCTGCGTCTTGGTCGCGGACTGCGTGTTAGAATTCATTTTGACACTATTAAGACGAAAGTCTTGCAGCGAAAGAATGGTAATTAGCCATGTCTTGGCTGGTAGCTCATTTTTACACAGATCTTTATCACATGGTGCAATGACTTCCCACAGCTTTTCAATTGTGTAACTTTAGCTTTGGGAGCGAACAGAGCTCTCCGGTTCCAATGCCCGGCCAAGCAGGGGGTTCAATCAACTCGCAGCCTGGCACCTTTACGCATGGCGAACCCACAAGTACCCGGAAGTACCCACAAGACGCCACAGTGTGGGTCATGTTAAGTCACTTAGCAGCGTCCACTCACTGTGCGCAGGGGATGGAGTGGGGGGTGGATAGTTTGTACTATGTACAAGGAATAAACTAATACCTAGTATAATTATCGCTTTGCTGATCTCTTGTTCTGACTGTTGCTGCCTCGCTTTGTGCGTTTGGCAACATTGAATTTTCACGGTTGAGGCTGCTTCTTCTAATGCTGCAGTTGGCCAACACGCAACACATACTATTTAATACGCTATATAGCAGCAGTATCTGCATTCGCCAATCATTAGCTTAAAAGCAGACGCTGTCGCGGACGCGCTGTTGCTGTTGCTGTCGTGGGAGTAGATACAAATCGCCAGCTGTCCAGGGGGCAACTTCTTGGCGGGGCAAGCAATTAGCGCTTGAATGCCACGTGAATGCTTTACCAAATGAGGCGCACGGCCACGTTGAGCCCACAGATACTCGTAACTAATTGAAACGGCCGCAAGCCGTGCGGCCCAAACGTGAGAATATATTGTGGACATTATCATCAATCTTCCGGCTTGTCAGCAAAGTAAGCTGGCGTTGCAGTCGAAGCTGGACACGCGCTGCAAGATCTCTGAGGACTTTGGCTCTGACTGAAGACTGTTAGATGCAACTCAAAAAATCAAACCCAAATTAATAAACAGTTACGCATGCGCAGCTGAAAACGAGTTGCATGCAACAGAGGCAACAACAGCTGCAGCAACAGTTGCAACGCGGGCTGACCGCGTCCGAGCAAGCCGTTGATTATAGATCTTGTCTGTTATTTTGGCAAACTGCACTCGACTCAACTCGACTCGACGGCAATTGCAGTAATCAATGCGCTGTTATCAATAACAGCTAGCGGTGCCAAGGATTGAATGCAGAGCAGCAGCATCAGCAGCAGCAGCATTAAGTTCGGCAGACGACAATTTGTTTGTCCGTGTCCGTAACGGGCCATAAGAATTTGTCTAAAATTGCACAAACAAAAATTATGATATATCTGTGGCTTGTTTCAGCCTGTGGGCAGATCTGTGATTAGCTTCGCCCAGCGGCAACATACACGACTGACAGACAGACAGACAGACAGACGGATAGACAGATTGATGGCCCGATGGGGGCTCATTAAAGCCACGCAGTGCAATCAAAACAAATCAAGCACAGGACACATAAAAAGCAACAACAGCAACTGCAACATATGGAAAGGTTATGGCTAGGATCCTCAACTGTGGGAAACTATGCGGCTTAACTACGCCTTTAACTGCTTAATTACAGCGCCTCAAGGCCAAGTGGCAACTCCTAGTTCCACGCCAAAGTTGAGACCAGACTCATTATTATCTATTAAGCAGTCAGATTGGCAGTCCGATGGCAACGAAAAAAAGCAAAAGTTGCGGCCCAACTGACAACCTGACTGACTGTCTAATGACACTGCCCCTTTCGCAGGGACTCTGAAATCTTGGGCATAAATACATATGTATGCATATGAGCTGCAGTCAGTTGCCTGCGGTGCAGTTGCCAGCAATTACAATGCTCACATATAGACAGCCAAGGATTGGATTCATGTCTAGGCCTAGACCCGTGCACAGCTCTTGGTAATTGTTTCATATGCATAGCAGCAACAGCAGCAGCAGCAGCATTGACTCCATCAGCAAGAGGCAGCAATTTCACGGCATCCTCGTCATGACCAACGGGCATAATTTACTTAGAACGAATCATGTCTAGGCTAGGCTGGTAATAAAAGACAGCGTCACGCCAGGGCCCAAAGCCCACAAACTAGCAGCATCATCAGGCATAGAGCCTGGCGCAACTGCGTCCAATTTGGCAGCGTCCAAGGAGCCGCTGCATTGGATCGGCTGTCGACGTCTACATTGCTACCTTGTCCCCGACATAATCATGTTAAATTACTCGCAAATTCATTTGCTGTGCGCGGCTGCTGCCTCCGTTGGGCGCACTGTTGTTAGGGAGCTTCCCTTTGCCTCCATCTCGCTGATGCATGGTGCATGATATGCCGGCACACACACACATACACACAGAGCGTGTGTATGGGCATGGGCTGGGCATGGGCATGGGCATGGGCATGGGTTGTTAGCTTGTCGCTCACTCCATATTGATCGACCCGGCATTATGGAAATTATGTGATCAAGGCCATAGAAAATGGAAATTGTTTTCGCAACAGAAAATTTGCATGCCTCTTGCTCGGCAGCAGCAGGAGCAGTTGTTGCTGCCTCTTCTTGGCCTGGCATAATTTCTGTTTTCCTGCCATTGCATAATTGAACCAAACCAAGACAAGCTGAGTCGAGCTGAGCTGAGCTGGGGCCGTGCAATTATAGTTCGATTTATTGCATGTGCAGTCGGTGCAACGTCCAACGGTCCCTTGTTGGCGCATTGTTCTAGCCGGACATGGAGCACTTCGACCTGGCTCTAATTACGTTCATCTATATCAAATGCAGCCAGGGCCAAGCGATACGCTATTGTCACCCAAAAAAAGAAGAGCCAGCTGAAACGGCTTTCTGGCCTTTACGGCCTTATCAGCTAGCCATATATCTTGGCCGGGTGGGGCGTGCTGTGGGTGTGCTGCCGCTGCTGCTGCTGCTGCAGCTGTTGGCTGTTGCTAAAGTAGCGGTAAAGAAGCTGCTGCTGCCGCCGCGTTTGGCAACGCATAGCAACACACAAAAATGGCGCATTGGGAGGGGGACATGACTGCAGCCCAAAGGAAGATTTGTGTTTATTTTGTAATCTTTGAAATATTTGTGGCATGGCAAATATTTCACTAGCAGCGTTTCCGCGTACCCCAAGAGGACAGCAAATAGAGAGAGAGGGGGGAAGAGACAGAGAGAGCGAGAGAATTGAAAAAGGAACGATTGCTATCAACGAAATATTTAGCGAAACTTCCACTTTTCACATGCCACAGGCGCTGTCTCCGCGTCTGGCCACTGTAGTTAGTCTAAGCCGCTGAGCGCACCCTCCCCCCCCCCCCCTCCCCCTTCCGCCTAGCCCCCAACACACACACACACACACACATCCGCCTGCGAATCCACCTACAGCCACTAAATAATAAAGCGTAACCAGCAAAAGGCGTGCCCGCTGCCTTAGCCTGGTCAATGCGACTGTCGGAGACAGAGTCAGAGTCAGAGTCGCAGTCGAAGCCAGAGCCAGCTACGGCACCTAGGCCTAAGTCTAGGCCTACTTATGTAAGTAAAGCCAGCTAGTGGCTTGTATTTTATGGTTTGTGTACACATTTTTGCACACATGCGCGACCGGGTCATTCAACTTGCTGCAGCAGCAGCGGAGGCAGCGGGAGCAGCAGCCATCCAGCCATGGCCATGGCCAAGCAACGGTCGGGATGCGAGGCGCGCGCGCGCTTTCCTAGAATAAACAAAATGCACGACTCTCGCGACAGCAACAGCAACAACAGCAGCAACCGACGCCGCCAACAACTTTGGCTTGGCCCGAAGCTGCAGTCATGTGAATGTAGCAGCCAAATCAACACCACCAACAACAACAACAACTTAGTTGGCTGAGTAACTGACTGACTAACTGACTGACTGACTTCTGTTTGTTGGACCGACACGACCATGTTTGATGTGTACCATCAGCAGCCGGCAAACGACGACTCATGCGTCTTGGTCATCATCGTCGTGCTGATGCTGCCGCGTATTCGTACTCGTACTCTTACTCGTACTAGTACTCGTGTACTCCACAACTCGTATGTGGCTTGTTTTAGTTGTTGCACTTGCAGCGGAAAATTGTTGCATAAGTTTGCATCACAAGGCGGCCAACTGGGAACTGGCAACTGGGCAGTACGTTGCGGGGCATGCTGGCTGCGAACCGGCTGCATGATTTACTCCCATTGCTGCTGCTCCCAAGTGCGACCAATGTCGCCTCCCCCCCTTCAAGCCAAATTCTGCGCCCGCTCTGTCTCCTTCTCTCTCGCTCTCTCCGTCCAGGCAGGCAATCCTTAACAGTTAATGTGTGAATTTTTATGCGTTGCCAGGTTCGGTCGTGGCTGTTGTTGTTCTTACCGCATAAAATGTAATTTACATCCGTTAGTTTGAATGAGTAAGTCGTTGCAGCAACAGCAGCAGCAACATGCCGCAGCAACTGCCTCGCCATTGAAATTGCTACTCTGATTTGTTGCCGCTGCCGCTTCTACAGCTTAGAGCCTGCCTGCCTGCCTGCCTTTTGGCCAATATCATGCTTATGAGCACTTGCCGTTAGAATTTGCATTGTTATTTCGGATGCATTTCGTAGCCGAATTGCATGCATTCTAAATTATATTGCTGGCGGGTAAATAGTAGCCGTAGCTACTCAATCAAGCGAAAATTAACATTTGAGTTATGTGCAAAATTGTCAACCCTTCAACTAGGCACAATTAATCAAAGTTGGGCCAACAACAACAGCAGCAACTATTCACAACAAAATGCAATTTGTCAAATCATTTAAGCTGCTGCTGTTGCTGCTGCAGCATGTTGCTGTCGTGGTCGTGTAAACGCCACCGCAGCAACAAGTGACCGCCAGTTGGCTGCCGCGCGCGTTGCCGGCTAACTGTCAGGTTAAACAATTTGTTTGAGCCATTTTTTAGCGGCTCTCGCTGCAGTTGGCCCACTGTGGGACACACACAGGGTAAAATCCTCCATGCCTAGAACCAGCTACGTGCCATTATTTGTTGCGCTCTCTGTTGTTGTTGTTGCTGCTGCTACGGCTAATAACACGTTGCACGCACACAAAGCCGAGCACTGCAACAGTTGCTGTTGTTGCTGCAATTTGCTGCCCGCTTGTAGCTTGTTGCTGGCTGCTTGTTGCCAGTTGCCAGTTGCCTGTTGCATGCTGGCCAGCGGCGGTCGGGCCCTGTTATCAGACGACGCTGGCCTATCAACGAGTACCACGAATAGAAGAGCCAAGTCCAAGTGCCTCGACTTCGGCCTACGCAAGTTTGCAGCCTCGTCTAATTTCAATTGCATGCAGGTACAATTAGAGGTCTGGCATTCGCTGTAATTGATAAATTAATTTATTATAGTCATGACGACTAACGGATATGGCCATCATAAAATTCTGCCGTAATCGAGAAAAATAACTTTGCATTTCGTAATACAATACAAATTAATTTGTTCCTTTTTTACATTTCTTTTGCAGCCCCACTGCAGGAATACACGGAAATACAACAGTACCCAGGTAAGTGAGAAAACGCACAGATGAAAATACCCAACAAATCCGATTAGATATACAATGAACAAAATTTGACTGGGATTGAGTAAAAGCTTATAATTCATTTATATTGTGGGATCAAAGCATTCACGTTAATTGATCCCCATTTTACGTCCACTTACCATTGCCCCGCGCCAAACGGTTAATCAACCAAAAAAGATCTGCCCAATAGCTGACCCAAAGTTGTCATAAAACGAGCAGAGCAGAACGTAGGGGGGATTGTGTACCGCATTATTAGGCTGTTAGCTGAGGTGTGAAAAAAATACACGAATTTAATGAGAATGCGCCAGCTGTCGAGTGAGATACCCTGTAACTGTATGCTATGCTAAGAAATTATAGATATCGATAGGTAATGCTTTCGAAATAATAAAGCAAAAATTCTTAATGACAACATTGGGGTGAAGACAATTCTTTAAATGGTTTAAGACATTAAAATAAGTTAAGTTGTAAGTATCAATTGTATTTGAATTCGAAAAGGACACATTTTGCTCTTAAGTTTAGATTCTGTTCAATTTAACTAGGCATTGCCTGTTTTATCTGTGTAAAAAGTAAATATAGTTTAAAAAAATGTGTGCAGGGTATTTAAAACAAAATGAAACAAAGAAATAAACGCTTTTTTACGAGCTTTATGTTGAAAACGTGAGCGCCAGACAGCGACACCAAAGATTTCAATCAAAAAATTGTCTAGCCAACAAGTCAGCGGCACAGGCCAACAACACAAATGGCAGTCCAAGCTGGGGCTGGTTGGAAAGACGTTGGCGGGGAGCTGCTGCAAGTTGCGTTTAACGTGTTAATAATGTGATTTGAAATTTATTGCGGGTGGACGCCAGTAAATTAGGTAGCCCAGTAACCAGTGTCAGTAAGCAGTAAGCAGTAACCAGAAGCCATAGACGAGACGTACGTATGTTAAACGTTGCTCGGCGCCTGAGTTGTGTGTGTTTAACGACTCTAATGAGCAATAAAAGATATCTATAGCTGCACGTATTATGACAGTTGATGGCGCTGGGGCTTAATTTATGGCCGAAACGACACAGTGGCACACATGAGCTAGTTAAGACTTGGCTTGAATGCATAACTGATGCTAGGGAACTAACTGCTAGTATTACTCGCACTGCCATATATTAGGTAGCTGAGATAGGCATTGTTTGGGTCGAGATGGTTCCCAGGCCTGCTCCAGTTATAGCTAGATGGGTTGGTAATGTATCGCAACTTTCTTTTCGCTTATTGCAGAGGGCTGCTACTACAACTATGCGCATTACAATGAAGGTGACCGCATCATGACCAATGAGCCGTGTCTCAACTGCACCTGCCACAATCGCATGCTCATGTGCTATCTGCGCGTCTGCCCGTTCACCAAGCCCATTGGTCACGATTGCATTGTGGAGAAGCGCGAGGATCAGTGCTGTCCCATCATAACCTGTCCAGAGGGTAAGCTCTATAAGCTATATTTCTACAGCTAGATATTTCTACTACGTGTTGCTATTGCAGTTCCTGTGGACGTGCCTTATCATACTCCTGAGCCTGGCACCGAACTGAGCATACCCGAAAAGTTTGGCTGCAGCATTGAGGAGAAGTTCTATCCGGAAGGCGCCCAGGTGCCATCGAATCCCAACAAACCGTGCGAGCTGTGCTACTGCATTAACAATCAGACCAAATGCGTTATGCAGGAGTGCACCCTACATGTGGACGGCTGCACACCCATATACAACAAAGGCTCTTGCTGTCCCGTGCGCTACAGTTGCGGTAAGTAGATGAAAGATTGGGTTCTTAAAGGAAAATATTGATTTCGCATTTTTCTTTGCAGATCACGAAAATGATGTTCTTGAGCTGGAGGATCTGTCGACGACAACGACCACGGTTCGTCCAACGCCTGGCTTTATTTTGACCACAACCATGACACCAGCCGTGACTACGGATTGCATCCACAATGGCGAGAACTTCGCGGACGGTGCCTCCATCAAGGGCAGGAATGCTTGCGAGCATTGTTACTGCATGCGCGGCGATATTGTGTGTGCCGTCCAAGAGTGCGAGATGCCCATGAGTACGGCCAGTGGAAAAGCCTGCCGTGCCATGCCAGCCACCGAGGGCGAGTGCTGTCCCAGCCATTACATTTGCGAGGATGACAGTGCCACCACTGAAATCATTGAGGTCACTACCCAGGAGGTTAGTCGGGATGAGGCGACTGTTACTACAGCAACGCCAGTCAAGGATATACATGGTGAAATACCCAAGGAAGATGTTGATCTTCAAGAGCACATTGATGACGAAGAGAAGGATAAGGATGTGGCCACAGAGAGTCCAGCCGAGGAAGTCTTGAGCGGCGAAGTTGATCAAGAGTACACTACAGCTGCTCCTGTGCATGACGATAAGATTAAGGAGAAAGAGCCTGAGACCTCTACTATCGGTGCTGATAATAGAATTGATATTCCAGTTGAATCATCGCCGGCAACGCCTGCCGAGGAAGGCAGTGGCGAGGAAGATATTATTAAGGCCACTTCTCCACGAACACAGGAAGCTATTAAGCCTGCCGAGCCGACTAAGGAAGGTAGCGGTGAAGATAAGGCTCCAACTGCTGCTGAGGAAGGTAGCGGTGAAGACGAAGATACTACAGCCGCATCTCCAGTGTCCTCTACAGAAACAAGCCACGAGGGTGAGCAAGAAATTGTTAAGCCCACAACACCTGTTTCTGAAGTGCATCTTGATGAAGATGGTCAAGAGGCTACTACTCCCAAAGTGGATGTTAGCGAGGAGGAGGATGCCGCCAAGGGTACAACTCCAGCTGGAGATTTTAGCGACAAGGAACTTGTCAGTAAGAGTACAACTCCAGCTTCAGACGTTAGCGTTCAGGAAGATGTTGCCGAAGGTACAACACCAGCTGAAGACATTAGCGATAAGGAAGATGTTGCCAAGGGTACAACTTCAGCTGAAGACGTTAGCAAAAAGCAAGATGTTGAAAAGGCTACAACTCCAGCTACAGATGTTAGTGATAAACAAGATGTTGCCAAGGCTACAACTCCAGCTACAGATGTTAGTGAGGAGGAAGATGCTAGTAAAACGACAACTCCAGCCAAGGAAGTCAGTGGTGAGGAAGATATTGTCAAGGATACAACTCCAGCCGGAGAAGAAAGTCTTGATGAGGATACTAGTAAGCCGATCACTTCTGCCGGAGATGAAATTGCTGAAGAAGATACTGTTAAGGCTACAACTCCTGCTGCAGATATTAGCGATGACAAGGATATTGTCAAGGCCACGACTGTTGCTGAAGATATTAGTGCTGACAAGGAACACAAGGCAACAACTCCTGCTACAGATGTTAGTGATAAGGAAGATACTATTAAAGCGACAACTCCAGCCAAGGAAGTCAGTGGTGAGGAAGATATTGCCAAGGCTACAACTCCTGCTGCAGATGTTAGTGATGACAAAGAGGACAAGGCGACAACTCCTGCTACAGATGTTAGTGATGAAAAGGATATTGTCAAGGCCACGACTGTTGCTGCAGATATTAGTGCTGACAAGGAACACAAGGCAACAACTCCTGCTACAGATGTTAGTGATGAGGAAGATACTATTAAAGCGACAACTCCAGCCAAGGAAGTCAGTGGCGAAGAAGATATTGCTAAGGTTACAACTCCTACTGCAGATGTTAGTGATGATCAGGAAGACACGGCTACAACTGCTGTTGCAGAAGATAAGGATATTGTTAAAGTTACAACTCCTGCTGAAGGCGTTAGTGTTGAAGATGAAATTGTCAAGGCTACAACTCCTGCTGGAGAAGAACCAATTGATAGGGATACTGAGAAAGCTACGACTCCTGCTGGAGAAGAACCAGTTGAAAAGGATACTGAGAAAGCTACAACTCCTGCTGGAGAGGCTGGTGTTGAAGGGGATATTGTCCAGACTACGACTCCTGCGGATCAAGCTAGCAGTCCGAAAGACGAGGAGGCTGTCAAGCCCAGCGGAGGTGTCAGCGATGACGAAGAAATCATTGAAAGCACAGCCTCCACTGAGGACACCAGCGGCGAAGAGGATAAGATTAAGGCTTCAACTCCTGCCGTTGAGACAATCAAGTCAAGCACACCAAAAACTGAAGAGGATCAGACTGAAGCAACCGAAAGCTCTACTGACAAAGATGCTGCCAAAGACGAAATTGTGCCGGCAACAACAGTGGCTCCTCATATTCTTTCCTCCACTACTGAAGGCTTCAGTGATCAAGAAAGTACAGAAAGCACATCAGAAGAAGAGAAGCCTGTCGTGCACAGTACAACAATTTCGCCCAAACAACCGGAGGACAAGGAAGAACAACCGACCACAGTGTCCCCAGTTGAAAGTGATGAGAAAGAATCTGCAGAGGATCACACTGAGCAAACCAAAAAGGATGACAAAGAGACATCAACTGAAGAGGCTGATAAATTCACAACTGTCAAAGCAGAAACGGAGATTCTGTCATCTACCAGTGCACCACTTGATAAGCAGCCTTCCGAGCAGCCCAGTATTACCACCGACAAGGATAAGGATGAAGACCAAACTACCCAAGCAGTGCCTGTCAAGTCAGATATTGCTCCTGCTGTCATTGAAGCCGATCAAAGTACTGCCCAGCCAGACAAAAGCGAGGAAGGCACAACTGATAAGCCGCCAGCAGTTTATCTGCCTCCTGTTTCAGAAGGTACTGACTCTACAGAAAGAATTGACACCAGTACCGAAATCCCAGAAACAAGTGAAGAAGATATTACTGCATCTACGTCAGAGGAGGAATCGCCTGAACCAGCCAAGGTTTCACCTGAAAAACCAGGCGCCGCAGATGAAATTGCTGCAGAGAAAACAACATTGGCACCCACTACGGATGAGGAGAGTACAGCAGCAGCCATGCCCGACATGCAGCTGCCAGCTGCTATACCAGGAGAAGGCGACTGCCTGGTCGAAGGTAAAACCTATGCCAATAACACCGATGTGCCAGCAACAACTCCTTGCGATGTATCCTGCAAATGCGTTAGCAGCATTGTGTCCTGCAAGCCAATGGAGTGCAAAATTCCCGAGGACCGTGAGAACTGTGTTCTGGCTACCGATCTTCTTGACGGCTGCTGCCCAACTTATATTTGTGAAGCTGATTCCTCGACATCGAAGGCCGATGAAAGTACTGATGAGAGCAAGTCAACAACTATCAAGCCTGAAACAAGCACAAAGCCTGCTGATAGAGTTGATGATGAACTGGAGTCTACTAGCACTGAACAAATACCAAAGGATGTCATTATGCCTTCTGGCATTACTGAGCAGCCATTATCACACGTTAAGCCCGATGAAGAAATCCCATCCGTTACCACAACTATTCCCGTTGTAGATGAAGTCACAACGCCTAAAGATATCAAGAAGCCGATAGCTGAAGAGCTTCCTACGGAAGAAGAAGCAGATAAAATTGCGAGTGCTACTGCCGCTCCTGAAATCGAAAAAGAAGTTCAGACGCCTGCCGAGAAAGACCACACACCGGAAGATGGCGCTCATAAGCAAACTGCAGAGCCAACAACTGAGGAAACTAGCCAGCAGCCAGCACAGGAACCAACTACAACACCCGCTTCCACTGCAGATGATTCCAAAAAGGAGACCGAAGATACTACGGACACTGCGACCATTGCTCCTATTGTATTGGACGAAGATAAACCAACTAAAGAGGAGAAGCCCGCTGACGAAAAGATGGAAACTCCAGAAGGCGCAATCGAAGACAAGATTTCTGCAACTACCATTTCTCCTACATCTGACGAAGCATTCACAGAATCAGAGGAAGAGCCCTCATCCACTGAGACCGATGTCGCTGATATTGATAAGGTACCAGTTGAGCATGCTGAAAAGATCCCCGCATCATCGACTACCACACCATCTGAAGCTGAAGTCACAACACTGGTTCCACCTACTGATGCTTCTAAGCCTTCTGGAAGCACTGAAGACAACCTTCCTGCGACAACTCTTCGCCCTGAATCTGAAGAAGATCAAGACACCAAGAAACTGTATGTTCC
Source organism: Drosophila montana (assembly GCF_035044405.1). Classification (NCBI taxonomy): domain Eukaryota; kingdom Metazoa; phylum Arthropoda; class Insecta; order Diptera; family Drosophilidae; genus Drosophila; species Drosophila montana. The sequence continues at coordinate 10,243,918 of NW_026998620.1, read as the reverse complement.
AACTACAGAGCTCCCAGTTGAGTCGGAGGAAGATGCAAAGAAACCTACAGATGAAGAAACAAGTACTGAGGCTGATATTGACAAGAAACCAACCCAGGAATCGAAAATTACAACCAAGGCTCCACAAACAGAAGAAGATAAAGAAACATCTGATATATCCACTTCTGTTCCAGCTGATAGCAAGGATCAAGATGAAACTACTGCATCTCCTATTACAGATGATGAAGAAAAGGTTTCGAGCACAGAAAAGGCTGAACCTGCAGAGAAAGATGTCCAGAAAGAAACTACTGTTGCGCCATCCACTGAAGACGAAGTCTCTAAGGTTACCAAGCTTCCTGAAGATGACTCCGCATCAGTGCCAACAACAACCACGGGTTCAGAACCACAGGAAGATGAGAAGAAACCAATCGAAAAAGAAACTCCTGCAACCACCACCGTCAAGGATGAAATTGAGCCCGCGGCGAAGCCTTCAGTTACAGTGCCCCCAACTGATGCCGACAAGGAAGAGTCTACAGAGCCATCTATCACTATCTCACCAACTAAGGATGAGGACGATACATCTGGTCCTACTTCAATCAGCCCTGCACCTGAGAAACCAGCAGAAGACAAACTTGACGAGGAAACTGTTTCAACTGACGCTTCTGTCATTGATGTTTCTAAGAAACCAGAAGATGAGAAGGTTCCATTTGTACCTTCGTCCACTGAGAAAGACCTGGAACCATCAATCTCAACATCTACACCATCAGATAAGAAGACTCAAGACGACCAAATTGACATTGCTACAGATGAAGATGAAAAGTCATCAACAGAGTCTACATCTGAAAGGGGTCAGCAACTGGCGCACACTACGGATAAGCCACAAGCTCCAGGGGATACAATTACATCTTCAACGTCTGCACCATCCACCCAAGATGAAGAACATAAAGTGCCAGATCATGATGCCGAAGAAGAAGCCATCACAACTGCAGCTCCCTCAATCCAAGATGACACAAAGAAGGCATCCGAAGAAGAATACACTTCGACACCTTTGGAGATTGATGTGGATACTAAGCTTATTACTACCATTGCTCCAAGCACTGCAGACAAAGAAGCAGAGGAGCCATCTAGCGAAACTACATCTACCCTACGACCGACCACAAAGGGAGAGCAGGAAACACCAGAGGACAAAATTGATGCTACAACCGTTGCTCCTAGTTCCGAAGAGGAAGCAAGACCGTCAGACAAGCCAATTGACATGGGAATTCCTGTGGAATCAACTGATGCACCATTGGAAGCTGCATCTACAGAATCTGTTGAATTACCCGAAGATAAAATATCTTCAACAACTGCCCAATCTCATGCCGAAAAGACCACTGAAACAGCCACTAAGGTTCCAGCCGTTGCTGATTCTGAAGATTTGGACAAATACACCACAGTTGCGACTTCTCCTGAAGAAGAACCTTCTAAGCCATTCGATGAAGAAACAACCTCCTCTGATGAAGAGGCAGACATCTCTAAAACCACCATTGCGCCACAGGTTTCCGACAAAAAGACATTACCACCATTGCCTACACCTCCATCAACAAGTAGGCCCGAAGAGGATATCAAGAAGCCAGCTGCTCCTGAGAGCGAAATTGAGCACGAAACTGACTCCACCACTCTGCCTCCATCTTCTGTGGAAGAAGACGAACATATTTCCAATGAGGTGCTTCCCACAGCATCGCCTGCTGACGGTAAATCAGATTCAACAACGATTGCACCAGCCGAAGAGGAGATTGTCAAGAAACCAACAGATGATGATGTTCAACCTAAGCCAGAAGATAGCTTCACCACAATTCCTCCATCTGCCGATAGCGAAAAGCCATCCGAGAAGGAACCATCCTCAACCAGAGCTCCAGCAAAGGATGAGCTTGAAGAAGGTGAAGATATTGACTCTACAACCGAGCGTCCAGCTGAAGAAACAGATAAACAGCCAATCGATAAGATTGCCTCCACCGCTTCTCCTTCTGAAGTGGAAGGCGAACATCCAATTACAACTGCTGCGGTTTCTATCAAGGCAGACGCTACCACGCCGGCTGCTGATGACAAGATTGATGTCAGTACGGCTTCACCTGCGGTTGCTGAAGATGATGATACAGAGGGTACCACAGTGCGAACACCTAGTGAACAGGGCGCCATTGAGGATACAACAACACCCAGGACCGATGAGGACAAAGAACCCGCTCGTATTCCTACTACGCCCAAAACTCAAATTGCGGCTGACACTACTCTCACGCCAATTCATGTTCCTAGTGCTGAAGAAATCGACACGAAGCCAATGGAAGATGTCATGTCACAAACTATTGCTCCTCAAACTGATGAAGAAAAAATTGAGGATGACGGATCTGCCACAACTTCTGCTGAAGATGCTGACAAGACTCCAGTTACAGTTGCTCCTGCTTCTTATGATGTTGAAGCAACCAGCGAAGTTAGCAAGAAGCCATCTGCTACAGAAGATGTGGGTGAGGAAACTACTGAGCCAGGTGCTGTTATACCTGAAGACACCACAGATCAAGCTGTTGGTGCCAAGCTGAAGCCACCAACACCAGCGCCGACAACAGACGAAATCCCCACTAAGGCACCTGTGGAGGAAGATGAACTTGTGGCACAGACTGCGCAAACAGATCTCGAGAAGGAGACCCCAGTTAAATTAACAGAGGCTCCAGAGTCTGACGATCATACTGATAAACCATCCGACACAGAAAAGTCTACCGTGGCACCAACTGTTAAGCCAAGCATTGATTCTACGGAGGAGGATGAAGAGTCGGTTGAGTCGGAGGAGGAGCATACTCCTGCATCAGAGGATACGCATAAGCAAGAAGAAAGTGCTGAATCCACCGAATCTGGAGAGAGCGTTACTGAGCCAGCTGAAAAGAAACCTGGACACGACGAGTCCGAAGTGCCAGCCGTGGTCTCAGAGATACCACACACATCCGTTACACCTGCTGCTCATGATGAAGCATCGACGGAGATATCCAGCGAAGAAACAGCTACTGTATACCCAGATATTGCCAGTATTACAACGCTCCATCCACTGTTCGCACAGCACCTCACCAGCACTACAAAGGCGCCAGCCATCGACGATAGACTTGGAGAGGGAGAAACTGAAGCTGCACCAACCAAGCAGACCACGGAGACAACGACAACAGAATCGCCGCTCACAACAACCTCAACATCCGGCCCACAGCATGAACCCATTACACCGCCTGCCTATGGCCACCAGCCCCAGTACCCATCTTATCCCGAGGACGAATACGACGAAGAGGAGGTATTTGGCCCAGGTACCTGCCGCTATGCTGGCAAAATCTACGTGTCTGCTCAGCAAATCCCACGCGACGATCCTTGCGATTTCTGCTTCTGCTTCAGAAGCGACATCATCTGCTTGCAGCAATCTTGCCCGCCTCCAATTGCTGGCTGTCATGAGGAGCCAATTTCTGGCTTCTGTTGTCCACGATACGAGTGTCCCGTGTCTATGGCCGCTGTGCTCAATATAACGACAAGTACGACGACCACAAGCACCACACTGCCACCGCACTTCCTGAACTACTCCCACGGCGATGCTGTGCAGCACACTGGCTGTCTCATTAACGGCCGATCATACAAGGTGGGCGAACCTATCGAATCGACGAGTGGTCCCTGCATCAGCTGCACGTAAGTACACAGCCTATTATCCAAATAGAATTCCACTTATGTACTCTTCATTGAATTTCAGTTGTGGTGGCGATGGCAAGATGAAATGCGACCCACAGCAATGCGTTCCGGAGCCAACAATGCAGCAAGTGATGGCTGCTGTTGCGTCTGGGCGTAAAAGATGAACCACCAGCCATGCATACTAAATATAATTTTAACTAATTTTTAAGCACAGCAAACAAACAATCACAAAACAGACAAACAAACAGCCCAAATTGCACCCACAGAGCTGCATTCCTCACGTTTTTTAAAGGAGCAAGAACAATATTAAAAAAAAATTGACTCAGAAATAGACCCAGAAAATGAACATATGAAAAAAAAAAAAGAAAAAAAACGAAGGTGCCAAAACTGGTGAAAATATTGCGACCCACTTAATTAGATCCAAATAATATCAGATGGAATGAAAATTTGTAAACCTTGATTTGCCGATAGATATTCGCACTTTTTCAATTGATTTTCAATTTGTTTCGGATTAGGTTACGTGACGAAGCAACCAGTGATATTGTACTGTATACATAGTATAGGTGCAATTAATTTAGAACGCGCTCACTAAAAATGAATTACTTATGTATTTTGAAACAACCCCATATAACAGACCATAGCAGCGTACGATGCGCCTTGTAAAGTCGTTCATTGTGGGGCCCTACAAAATGCGATCGCTTTCAGGAGACTCAAACCTAACCCGACATTTTGGTTCCACAATCAATGACGTTACGAAGCCCCAACGATTGACTATGGAAATGCCGTTTCTTTTTGTTTGTTTTAATAGCAATACTTTTCTTCAATGCGCTTTTATAGTATTTTAGTCATCTTATTTTAAACATTATTATTTTTTGTGTATTATTGTTGCTTCTAGTCTTCTTTTGTTGTAAGAGCAACGAAATCCGCCTAACACACGCGCAAAATGAGATCAAATCAGATCAGTTCAATTGAGTTGAGATATTGATATCTTCTATCAACTTTCCCAAGCTTTTATACTTTTATATACAATATGTGTAAAATGAAGAAACGAACGAAACTAGTTTTTATAGCAATTTTACAAGCGAACCACGAATTGCGTAGTTTTTAATGGATTGAATTTAAAGTTTATGTCATTGCATTTGCGCCACCCACGCACAAATCCATCTGTGGTAGGAAAGAAAAGTAATTTAACTAGAGAGTTTTTTAAAGTCAACTGACAACGGAAACTAAACAAGCAATCGAATCCACTGTAGGCTATTGCTATTGCTCGACTGATTGAAAAGTGCACAAAAACAGTAGATATTGAAGTAGTCAATAATTTTGTACATTTTTTTTTTAAGATATCAGCATACCGATTTGGTATTAACACAAACCCTGTAACAACAATATACATACATATGTCAGAAATTTCAGTCGCTTGAGCTTTAGAGGTACGCTGAAAATTCGAAGCGTTATTAAAACACAATAAATTTGAACAATTAGATTTATATAATCTCTAAATATAGTTACAGTTTTTAAGTATTTAACTATAAAAATAAATAAATAAATTTTAATGTAGAACTTATTTATTTTATATGTCTTTTAAGAACAGCTCTTGTGTTTCCGTAATTATCGTAATTTATATGCAAGCTTTCTTTGTAATCTTATAAATAAATACAACGCTTTTTATTGAAATGTACACCTGGGAAGTTTTATATTCTCGCCTAAAATGATAAAGCACATAGAGAAGCATTTGATACAATGCTTTTTTCTTTGACTACTGTTTCGCCTTACAATAAAATAGAGAGGAATTTTTCTCAGGTACATACTGGATTTTTTTGATTCGCCTGATGTCAGCATAAAAAATTAATGAACTGGACTTTAACCAAACATCAAGAAGAGCGTTTAATAACGGCAAAGCTGATCAATTCCATGTCTGTTCCAAATTTTTAAAATTTTTGTTGTTTCTAGACGCCACACCTGATGTCAGCATATAAAATTAATGAGTTGGAAGCTAACCAAAGCTCAAGAAGAGCATTTAATAACGGCAAATTTTAAATATTTTGATTCTATATTACAAGTTATTATCGATAACTCTTGTCGAGTAACCATTCTCGTTATCGAAAAGACTGCCATCACCAAAGGCAGCCGAAAACAGCTGAGCAATTATAATTCAGGCACCTAAACAAGAGCCAATATTTTTGCTTTTATATGGCGTGACGTAGTTAAGACACATAACTAAAAATTTAGAATTAGAATAGCATAAATGAAAATGGTCAACATATCAACAATTAACTGGCTATTCGTGTGCGGCCTGTCCTTCTGTCTAGGCGGCATTGCAGTGCTCAGTTTCATGCCGCTCAGCTCAGGTAAAAGTATAAATATTTAATGTCGAAGCACAAATTGGCATATGTTTATTTTTAGACTGTATATGCCCGCTAAAGAACCCATTGAGTAGGGCTAATGCCGAGGAGCAAACAAAGACGAAAACATTTACTAAATCGGCACATAAAATGGCAGTTTTGGTGCCATTTCGAGACCGATTCGAAGAGTTGCTGCAATTCGTGCCGCATCTGACGCTGTTTTTGCGTCGGCAAGGTGTCGAGCATCATATATTTGTGCTAAATCAAGTGGACAGATACCGATTTAATCGCGCCTCACTAATCAATGTTGGATTCCACTTCACCAGCGAAGTCTACGACTATATTGCCATGCATGACGTGGATTTGCTACCACTTAACAAGGATTTGTTATACGAGTATCCTAGTAGCTTGGGACCGCTGCACATTGCTGGGCCTAAGCTACATCCAAAGTACCACTACGACAACTTTGTTGGCGGCATTTTATTAGTGCGTCGCGAGCACTTTAAGCAGATGAACGGCATGTCAAACCAATACTGGGGATGGGGATTAGAGGACGACGAATTTTTTGTACGCATCAGGGACGCTGGCTTACAGGTCACACGTCCCCAAAACATTAAGACTGGCATCAACGATACTTTCAGGTAGTATTTCAAGTAGTGTTGCAGTCAAAATTCAGCTCTAGCAAAGATTTTTCCCTTACAGCCATATACACAATCGCCACCATCGTAAACGCGACACACAAAAGTGTTTCAATCAAAAGGAGATGACACGTAAAAGGGACCACAGCACGGGATTGAACAACGTCAACTACAAAATACTTAAAGTACATGACCTGTTGATCGATGGCGTAAACGTAACGATTCTTAATATATTGCTTGATTGTGATGCAAATAAAACGCCTTGGTGCGACTGTTCGGGAACAGCAGCAGCTGCTTCCGTCGTACAAACCTAGTTATAAATAGAAAACAACGAGTTTTCCGAACCTTAAGCTATGTTTATTTGTCTATTTGCATGGAGGAAATGCACTGTTTTTCAGTAAACATGAACCATGCCATACAAGAATGTCCAAAAGAGCACGTAGGTGCAAAGGCCGCCCATGAATTGATTCGTCAATAGGTTTTTCCGGTTAATGAAATACTTGCGCCATTGGGTGCCCGACTTCATCAGTACCAGAATCCACAGCACGAAAACGGACAAGAAGTAAAATAAGAAGCCAAGGGTTCCACTCAGTCCCAAGATACCTAGAAGTAAATTGTAGATTACCAACAGCCCAAATGTAATTTAATGATAAATTAATAAATTACCAGCAGCGCAGCCCGAAATTGCGGCCATTGAGGTGCGACAATACTCGACCGCAGATATGTTGTTGCGAATGGCGCCCTCACTGTACGCGACAATTTCGCCGGTTTTTGAAAGTTTTGTTTTCACACGATTCATTCTATTTAATTTTTTCTTTCAGCACACCAAAATTACAATTATTTGCTGGTGTTTCTGGCAGTCACAGGTAACGGGAGAAATATTGCCAGTCACGTTTACTGCGCGCACACAGCTGGGATATATCGATAGTTGTGTGTCAACATAATGGGAGAATGGCTCTTTCACAAACACCGTGCGAGCACAACACAGAAGAGGGCCCCATTAATTAAAATATGTGGTGATAACGAAACTTGCTGATTTATACGTGTTGAATTCGCGGGGCAAACGGTGCAATTAAACAGGACGTCTAAAGAGGAAAATGCTGGAGGATCACGATCAACCATAAGTGCTGCAAGAAATAGAATTAAAAAAGCTGGGCAAGTTTTCGCGGCCAGTCCACAACAAAGCAGAGCAATTAAAAAATCAATCACAATTCTAATTGAAAGCTGGGGAGACAGTGGCAGAGGCAGAGGTAGGGCTAGGCAATATGTCACCCCCTAAGAACTGTGCTGTGTGCGGCGACAAGGCGCTTGGGTATAATTTCAATGCTGTTACTTGCGAAAGCTGCAAGGCGTTCTTTAGACGCAATGCGCTGGCTAAAAAGCAGTTCACCTGCCCATTTAATCAGAACTGCGAGATTACCGTGGTCACCCGCCGTTTCTGCCAGAAGTGCCGTCTGAAAAAGTGCCTGGACATTGGCATGAAAAGCGAGAACATTATGTCCGAGGAGGACAAGCTAATCAAGCGTCGAAAGATAGAAAACAATCGCGCTAAGCGCCGCATGATGGAGCATGGCGGATCCGTTGCGGACGCAGATGCGGATGACAACAAAGTAGCTGGTGCTGTTGCCGATAGCAGCTGTAATTTGGACATGTACGGTGGCTCGCAAGATTCCCAAAGCTGTGGTTCACCTGACAGTGGCGCCAATGCCAATGGTATGCCCATGGGACCCACTAGCTCAACCACAAACAAACCACCGACTGACCGGCTAGCGGAAACTAATCCGCTATTAATGACGGCCGATAAATTAGTTGATGAGATAGTAGCTGATCCAGATCGCGCATGCCAAGCTATCAATAGGCTTATGCGTACCCAAAAGGAGGCTATCTCAGTTATGGCGAAGATAATTGAATCACAAAAAGATGCCTTAAAGCTTGTGTCACATTTAATCGACTATCCAGGTGAAGATACTTAAAATCAAACTACATAATTTTTATAAAGTATTAATGCTGTAACTATTTACAGGTGACGCACTTAAAATCATAAGCAAAATTATGAACTCGCCTTTCAACGCTTTAACAGTATTCACTAAGTTTATGAGCTCACCGACGGATGGCCTTGAGATCATTTCTAAGATTGTTGATTCGCCCAAAGATGTGGTCGAGTTTATGCAGAATCTGATGAGGTCCCCGGAGAATGCCATTGACATAATGAACAAATTTATGAATACACCTGCAGAGGCTCTTAAAATGCTAAACCGCATCTTCAATGGCACAAACACGACAACAGAAACTGGCCGGAAGCCAATGCAGGTTGAGGCCAACGATTCTGAGGAGCCAGAGTTGGGCCATTACCAACAGAGCGAAAAACAGTCTCAAAATGTCCGCGTGGATACTGTCATTCAAACAATGCTGCACGGCAGTCCATCGGGGAGCAGCATAAGCAGCATAAACACAGGAGAAACTGTGGTCACCTCGCCATTAAGCAGCATTGCCAGCCCAGCTAGTAATATTCCCATTGACTTGCACTATCAGTCACCCAGTACGAACCATACGCCAGACGAGCTGCCCAGCACATCGGGTAGCCAACCTTTGCCTTATATAGTCAATTCGCCAGATTTCGATGTGAAAAGCTTTAATCAACCCAACTACAATGATGAGTTCAGCTTGGATGGGGGCGTCAGTATCAATTCGATAGAGTCTGTGCTCTCGGAAGTCATACGCCTCGAGTATCAGGCATTCAACAGTTTACAGACGCCTGCTTCTCGCATTAAAAATGAAATGTATCATGATGCTGGCGGCATACCGTCATCCTATATGGGCCAGGCGTACGGTGGCTGTAAGACATCCAGACAGGAACATCTACAACAACAGCAGCCCATTTGCGCACCCTCGAGCATATTTATGGAGCGCGACCTGAACGAGGCTGAACAGATGAAGCTGCGCGAGCTGCGACTCGCCAGTGAGGCCCTCTACGATCCAGTTGATGAAGATCTCAGTGCCTTGATGATGAACGACGAGCGCATTAAGGTGACCGCCTATTTCTTATTTTCAGTAAAATCCAAATTTACACTCACACCTGCACGGTCGCTTATCTAATCGGGCACACTCAATCGCGATAGACAGTTAGCACCTGGCGAATGAGTCAGTGCATCTTACAGTTTCTGTGTGCCTAGCACGTATACCCTGTTCAATGTAAACAAAAAGCATAAAATAATGTCGCAATGGAAATGCACACACCTGTTGCTGAGCCAGGCCAGACATACACGGATATTAGCAACACGCACCACAATCGTCTGAATCCCAACACCATTGATAGCTTTATCAGTTCCACGTAAACAACATTACGGTACTATCACCAGCCATAGCAGGCGCACATAAATAACCCCCCAGCGGCTGGAGCGTCAAAACAAATTTCTTGTTTTGTGTGGCAGCCTTTATGGCCATTGTATTGACTGTTTACCACTGCTGTTCCGTTTCGATTAGCACATTTTGTGCTGCTAATTAGGAAAAATGATACATTTCGAAAAATGTGGAGCCCACAGGTGTACAGCGCTCTGATAAGCGGCGGCCCTCATATTTGAGAGACAAACGCGATTGGTGTGATAATTAATGTTATCAATTTCCTTTACAACCCACAGCCCGACGATGCGCGACAAAGTCCAAAGCTGCTACAGCTCATCAATCTGACGGCGGTGGCTATAAAGCGTCTTATTAAGATGGCCAAGAAGATCAGTGCATTCCGTGACATGTGCCAAGAGGATCAGGTGGCATTACTCAAAGGTGGCTGCACCGAAATGATGATAATGCGTTCAGTGATTATTTATGACAACGATCGATGTGCTTGGAAGGTAGGTAACATATGCATTTTATATATAAATATAAGTGTGTACCGTATAAATCATCTTGCAGGTGCCGCACACCAAAGAGAATATGGCCAATATACGCACCGATCTATTAAAGTTTGCCAAAGGGAATGTCTATGAAGAGCATCAGAAGTTCATAACCACCTTTGATGAGAAATGGCGCATGGATGAAAACATTATTCTAATAATGTGTGCCATTGTGCTTTTTACACCGGCGCGAGCGCGCCTAATTCACAAGGACGCCATTAGGCTGGACCAAGTAACAAATACCTAATAATACCTCAACACAAGCCTTTAAATAATCGCAAGTCCCTTCTCTTTTAGAATTCCTATTACTATCTTCTGCGAAGATATCTGGAGAGCGTGTATCCAGGCTGTGAAGCAAAGAATGCGTTTATTCGATTGATACAAAAAATTTCGGATGTGGAGCGTCTGAATAAATTCATGATCAATGTTTACCTAAATGTGAATCCTTCCCAGGTGGAACCATTATTGCGCGAAATATTTGATTTGAAAAATCACTGAGACAAATTTGGAATTGGGCATCAAATGCCACATAGGATAATCGCTGTGCCGCTGTTGTTGTTGTTGTTTCTATAGTCTATCAGCTGCAATTTGTTTTTGTTTTTTCGCTTTTAAAGTTAGATTTAAATCAAATGTGATTGTTAGATTTGCATATAACACGTAGTTTTTATATTTCTACATCAAAGAGAGTATATTTTAGGTACAAAATGCAAAGCAAAATATAAACTAATGTACACATTTTAGTTTTCAATAAACTATATTTAAAGCTACAAACCAACCTGAATGAATGGAAAAAACAAAACGAGATTCCTAGCAGATGCAAGTAAGCATCATCGAGTTTCTAAAATATGTTTCAAAACGACTGCTGTCAATAATTAACAAATACTTCTATAAATTGAATGATTGGCAAAAGGCAAAAACCCCAACTTAAGCCGATATATTAACAACAAATTTGATTATACAACCCTTCAATTTTTATTTTATTGTTATAACGCAAATCACAAATGTATGTAAAAATTTGGAAAGCAAATGTTGATATGTCTGTCGGCCAAATATTTCAAGCCGAATCGATTTGGCAAAAGCCTCACGCGAACAAAACCAGCACATAACTATGCTCCAACTTGAAGCGCAGAGCCACGTCCCATGTTTACGTGTGCTACGGCTGTTGGCCGCAACATACATAGTCAAATATGTCTAATGATGGTAATATGAATGTACAAGCTCGCTCTTCACAGCATGCATACGCAGGTGGATGAACCTGATACAATTGTCAGCACGGTATCGCAATTTTCCCTCAATGTTGGCGCTCAGGTTGATTCACGACAGTCCTTGGCCCATTGCAAAAACTCATCCAAGGCGCTAACTGCCAGATTGCGCGCCAATGCCTTTACGCGCAGATTCCGATCGGTGGTGATGAGCACCAGTTCCGTTTGAATAAAGCACTTGCCATCTATAAGAGTATATTTCATCTAATTAAGGTCTAATTAGTCTATAAAAGGAAGCGTTATACCTCTGCATTGCTCAGAGCTGGCGTTCTTGGAAACAGCAACAGCTGTTGCCAGAATCTTGTCATCATTGGAGGCGTACTCCTCCTCAACGAGTGCAAACAACGAAGCATTAATAACAGATCCTTTTGTTGTAGCACATCTAAAAGAAAACAGTAAAGCATTTATAAAATGAACTGCAACTTAATTAGGTAAGCATTTCCATACTTAACATTATTTTTGGCCGATCTAATGAACTCCAGCGACTTTTTGGCACGCGATGATACTTCATCAAAATGATGAATGCGTTGCGTCTGCTTAGAGCTGCGATACGAATCCAACTTGACACCCTTAGATAGTCCGTCAAGCTCTTTTACCACCGTCAGCGGTATAATAATCGTATAGCGCTTAAATTCCATAGATAGTTTTTCAATATCCTCGAGACAATCGATAAAGCAATTGGTGTCGGGCAAGAGGTAACGCGGACGCACCTCAATGTACAATTTGGAATCAACTAATTTCAGAATTTCCTCCAACTTGCTACTGCAAATCTGCTTGACTTTGGCTTTTGCCTCGAGTTGTTTCTTCAATTTGCACAGTTGCGACACATCCGCATTGGCGCTCGTCGAGCAATGTGCGTCTACTTCTTCTAGTCTTGGCTCGGATGTGCAACTCTCTGCAGACGTAGATACAACACAGCTTTCCACATTAAAGTCATTAAGTGCCACTTGCATAGCGGTGTTTAAATCCTCGATTGTGAAGCTCGCATTTAGCGGCAGCTGCAATGCTTCCTGATGCTGTATGTAAATCTCCTGGAACAGCAATATTTGTCGTATGCGTTCCACAAACTGCACACGCTCGGAACTACGATGGCAGCATTCTCTGCTGACCACATCACGACCCAATGGCTCAAAACCGCTAAGCATAACGTCCTCATCCAACGCGACATTGGTAAATCTAATATCTGTGTCTGTATCCAGTTTGTTGTATATGATTTCAAGGTGATCAAAAAGAATTTGCAGCTCCGCCCAGCAGTCAATAAAAGAGTGGCTATAAGATGAAAATCTAGTATTAAAAACAAATGCTAATAGAGTTCAAAACTTACTCTTCCGTGCGCACAGGCTCCCAAAGTTTCACATTGATGGTCAGCCAATGTGTATAGATCTTCACAAACTGCAGATAAGTGTTGATGCGTGTTAATCTGTAAAGGAACAACGTTTAATACTAGGTCATAACTCCACAGTTTTCACATACTCTTCATCTGTGAAGCATTCTAGATCGGCTGACTCCTCCGTGAGGCTGGCAAGTAGTTCGTTAGCCCTGCTCAGCATTAGACCAAACAATGCATTGGCAAAGTTGAAGCTATGATAACGCATTTCACGACGATTAACTAAAAAAAAAGCAACGTTTTAATTACTCTGCTGATAAGAGCTATCAGTGTTTACTTTTTAGCTTGTTATGCTCCAACACAAACACATTTAGTGCCACCATTTTCATAAGTTTGGTGCGCGACACGAGATTGTCATACTTGAGAGCCGCACCGAGTTGAACTTGCAGCTTTCCCAGCTGCTGGTACATACACTCAATGCTGCAGATGACAAAAAGAGCTGCAATCAACGTTAGATTAATTCATTTTTTATGCTTACTCAGTGGCTGTAAAAAGTTTGCCCACTAGATACAGGTACAGCGACACAACGCGTGGTAGCAAATCCTCTGCTGACATTTCATCGTAGCGATTTACTTCGGTTATAGTTGGCCTGTTCTTCGCTTTGGCTTTGACATCGGTTCGATGCAAACGCCTTATGCCATCTGGATAAATCCAAACTTCCCTGCGCATTTGCTTCGATTTTTTGGGCTTGCTGGCGGCACAATGCATTGGAGATTGCTTCATTTCGGTTTCCTCATATTTGCGGCGGATTTCATCAAACAAATCAAGTAAACTCTCCTTGGCCGATTGTATAGCATTGGATGTTAATAGGCTGCGCATATAATAATACACAGCATCGAAGCGTTTGTGCTGTGGAAGAGGTATACGACAGTTTGGTCAGTTAATTAAAATCACAACTATAGAAACAATTACTTACACTATAAATAGCAACAATGGCCAATTGGTTGTAGGGCGCTCCATTGCCAGGCACAAGCTCCTGAGCCCGCTGGTAGTATTTGCAGGCCTCTGTAAGGTCCGTTAATTGCAAGTGGTTCGTGCGATAGCGTGACAAGTCGCCCAAGCAGATGAGCAAACGTTGAGCGACCACCTTGACTGCGCTTTCACAGCGCGCGGAGATGTACTTGGCCATGAGCTTGTCAAAGAGCGCTCGGTAAAACTTTATTGACTGCTCGATGAGCAGTAGAATGTGCCTTTGGGCAACATTCGTTTGCTGTCGTTTTAGATACTCCCGCACATTGTAAAAGAGAAGCTTCCAAAAAAATGCATCCACTTTGTGTTCACACACGAATTTCAACTGTTCCAGCAATAAACAGCAAAACGCCTCTTGTAGCTGCCCATGCAAGCTGCAAAAGTTCTTCCAGTTCTACAAGCAATATAATTAGCACATGATGAATCATCCTTTCAATAAAAACTGCAAATACTTACGATAAGAATTAGATTACGTTGTTGCAGCACCATTAGTTGATCGTACAATTGCACAATAATCTTGACGTTAGCCATATTCAGTAGCTGCTCAAACCACGCCGGATGGTCGGTGGTGAGACGTACGCGTGACAGTGGCGACAACGGGGTTTGTTCATGCATCCGTGCCGAACGCGTACGATTGCGTCTACGGGTTCTATGCACAGTTCGCACGCTGTCCGCGCTGGATGCAGCTGTTGTTATTGCTGGACTGGCATTTACCCGCAGTATGCCGGGTATGCCCACTTCGGTTGATCTGTTCTCCAAGCTGATACACCCGCTGGTATCCAAAACGGGTGCGGACATTCCTGTCGTATTTCCAGCATTTTCCTTCGGCTTGCTCAGAATTTTGACTGAAAAGATATTCACGCGCGCGCAAAAACACACAGTATACACACACAATATACATATAAATATATATAGAAACCACTGTTAATTGTTGCGCGGTTAAGTGTGACTCATGTATCTATATTACCTGGCCTTGTACTGACTGGTGGCGTAGGTTCCGTATTTTCAGCATCCTCTGCTGCGTGGCTGTTGTGACTGCAGCTTGCAGCGAACTTGTTCTGTAGCCGTTTCGGTAAAGTCCCAATGATTAGCGATATATCATTTTGATCTTTTGTTCCCTTTCGACTCATATTTCGAATGTTGCTTTTCCAGCTGCATTTATTCCGTTTTGATGCGTTGAACGTGATTCCCCTTTGTTTTCTATAATCAAAATGTTACTATCAAAAGTATTACGCAGAAATATCTACACAAATGTCGGTGTGACCAGTTTACAGATAAAAATAATAAATAGTATTTCAGCTATCGATAGTTTTGCAGCCTGAAAATATACGATACCAAGTTGAAGTTGAACACCAGGACATAACATTATTCCCTTTGCTTAAGAAAATTTGGGTGACTGGTTTTTTTTTTCAATTCAAAAACTATGCTACCTAAGTTTTGCTGAAAGTACACTATGAAAAAAAGTAAAAAAAAAAAGTGTGACCATTTGACAACATTAAAAAATACTTTACGGCGAAATCCACATTCAGATTGTATTTATCATACAGTTAATTTGGAACCACAAAGCGAATTGAGTAACAAGCACTTGCAAAATTATAGATATTTGTTTTTAAAAAAATAAAAAAAATAATTACTGAGCGCTGCTTTGATTTATCGTATCTAAGCGCAAAAAATGGCCCAGGTTGCTTATTTAGATAGCATGCTGCGTGAGTATTTAGTGTATCGGGGATATTCAAACACCCTGAAAGCTCTCGATGTCGAGCAGCGCAACGAAAAGGATCAACATTTTCGTGCGGAGCGATTAATAGAACATTTTAATGCCGCTGTGCAAGCGTCGGACCTCAAGGCGCTGCGCAGTCTATGGCTGCACTTGGACAACAACCTGTTCAGCAAGCTGGATCACACATATGCCGTTGGTAAGCTACAAGCTACACAATGGCTCCTCATGTTCCATTTCAATTATGTTTTGACCTGCATTACAGCCGTCAAGAAACTGGAAAATAGCCTGCTCAAATACTATCTGGTGACAGCGTACAGCAATAATAAATCGGACAAGATATCGGAGTTCTTTAACACATTGGCCAGCGAGCTGCATCAGCAGAGCGAGTGGAAGGACTGGTTCTGTAAGATGAGCATCCATTTGGCTTCAGCCACATTTTCATTTGAATTATTTTACAGTCTTCTCGTTCTGCAAGAATGCCGAGGAGTCACCCACATTTGCACTCTTCTTTACCAAGCAGTGGCAGGACACTTTGCTGCTGTCGTTGCGCAACTTTCTGACCACTGTTTATCAGTGCCTGCCACAGCCGTCATTTGTGCGCGCCGAGCAGGAGGCCGCGCACATGCAGCGGCTACAGGATGATAATACACGTCTCCGTGCACGCCTACTGCAGCTGCAGCAGGAGCAACAGCAGCAGCTAGCCAGCGCATCTAGCTCACAGAATCTAAGCGGTGGTGACGGCGGCACTCGACGTCGCAGCTCTTATCGGCAGCAACAGAGCCTCAGCGACATCTTGCCCTTCGACATCAGTCCACCGGGTCACATAGTCGATGACTTTTGTATTATTGCCTCCGAGGCGAGCATTGTGGGTCAAGCCAGTGAAGTGCAGGCACGCGGGCTTAAGTTACTCATACGCAACATTGGCTCCGGCAGCTCGCCAGTGATGACCCGCAAGGACAATGGCGGCGACAAGTCTTCGTCCAAACACAGATCCGGCAGCGTGGGCCGTAGTTGGATTTAGTTTTAAATGAATAAATACAGATAAATAAATAAGTATATATGTTTTCTTCGCTTGATATTTTATTTATTTGCGCTTCATCCTAATCGAATAGACATACAAAATAAAGAGCAGATGCATGTAAGGTATTATTTAATTGCAATAAATAACGTAAAATTACAAATAAATATTTGACGATTCGTGTATAAAATATTTCGGTCTATACAAGCAGCACAATTTAAAAAATACAATTTACTGTATAATGGATATTTTGTATATAGCAATCAATTATTTTATATATGTATCTAGAGATGTATAAGTATATGTAAATTTTGCATAAAGTAGCATCGATTTTGACTCGGAACATAGACGCGTTCCATTCTATATAAGATAAGTAAATGCGTTTTTCAGTGTCCTTCCTTGAGTTTGGGGAAGTGAGCGAAGCGCCAAATGCAATTGCTTTTCACGAATTACGTTTCCTTATGGAATATGTATATGTATAAGTATGTATCTATGTATTTATGTGTGTATGCATATGTATAGGGTTACGGCCATCCCCTGCCTCCCCGGCCAACAGCGACGGGTTTGACCCGCATTTGTTGCCCCTGCCTCCTTACAGCGCCGTCTCGAATGCTGGCAGTGACGTGGGCGCGCTCACATATTTATTGCTCTCCACGGTAATTGCTCCAACTGAGGCGCTGGCACTCCGGCCAAAGCTGGGCTTCAGCTCGCCGCGCATAAAGTTGTTCTCATCGGTCTGCAGAAAGAAATTGCGCTTTAAATCGAAACTGGAGACGGCCACAGAGCTGGGACTGGTGCTATTAGCTACAGTACACGCCGCTGTTTCATCCGCCTCGGAGCTGGCCCGCGAGCCACCGCTATTATTGGAGTGATCCTCATCGCTGTTGCCCTCCGGTATTGTGGTGGTCATGATGTCCGTGCGTGGCAGAACGGAGGCAACTGCGGTATTAGGGCCGCGTATCTTAGGCGCAAAAGTCTTTGAGGGTGAGCCGAATTGGCCCTGGCGCAGCATCCTGCGATTGGCAAAGGTCTTTGGCGAGCCGCTCAGGTCGAGCAGCTTTAAGCTGGAGTTCAACGTTGGCTTAGACGCACCAGGCGTCGCAGTGGCCACCTTTTGGCTTGACGCAGTCGGTTTACTCGGCGGCGCGGACGACTTCTTGAGCAGCTCCACGGCGGACACTTTGCGCTGCACGGGGCTCGTCTTGGCGGACTTGGCCAGCAACAGCTTCTTGAAGTCCATCAGCGTCGTCTTGGTCTGACCAATGCGATCCGCGCATGTGTTCAGCCGTTCCGGTGAGTTGTCGTTCCAATTGCGCGCCGGCTGTTTCATGGGCGGCATATTCTCCGAGACGCTTGTCTCCGACCGCGTGGGCGTTGAGGTCAGAAAGCTGCCGCTGCAAATCCTTGGCACAATGGGCGATATATTGCTGCGGCCATCAGCTGCAGCGGCAGCATTCGAAGCGGATGCGGTGGCGGCAGCGGCACGCGCCACACGCTCAGCATGTCGTATGGGCGTGGCATACAGATCATCCCGGCACGTTACATTGCCGCTGGACAACGGCTTCGGCTGGCTTCGCCGGTTCTGCAGCGTCCAATAAACGGGCGTATTGCGCTGAAAGGGCGTGGCATCCGTGGCCTGTGTATTCAACTGTGCTGGCTGCACTTGCTCATAGATATTAGAGAAACGTTGATACCCTACGAAAAAGAAAAGAAGGCCATACACAAAATGTCGATCAGTTGAGCTCAGTTAATGGACATGGAGCTATTTTAGTAGGCGTTTTTAAAGTGCGTTTACCCAAAAATAAAGTAGTCCTCAATTATAGAAGCATTCAAGCAAGCGCAAGCCGTACGTACCTGTCGACGCTTCACTGTACCTGTCTGGCTTGTCCCCAGGAGCGTATGTGTTATGTACATATGTGGTGCAATGGATGCGTTGGATGGGTGTGCCCAGAAATGCATGGTGGTGCTCGTGCTGGGTGTTGGAGTGGGGTGGTGTAGGTGGTGGGGGTGCAGTGTCTATGGTGCCCATTAGCCCATGTTATGCAGTGGATGATTATTTTTTCTTTTTTTCTTTTCATTTTCTTTTTATGATACAATGATTGATGCGAATTTCTTGTTTCTTTTTCTCAATTTATTTTCATAACTTTACTTACGATCGGTGGGCTTTTTGTTTTGTATGGAATGTGATTGAACTTAAGAGCTCTACTTATCTAGGTACTTAAATGTGAATAGGTTCTCGTTTCATTTCAAACTAGGCGCTAATTTTTTAAACTACAAACTGTTAAGTTGCGTTAGTTGGGCGAGGTGCAAAAAACTACTACTACTACAATATATATACACACATACATATTAAATATAAATTATGCAATAGAAGTTTTTTGCACGCTTGTAAAAATGTTCGGAATCAAATTAAAATCAAGCAACTCAAATTTAAATTGAATTTGTTGTCTTAAAAAATTAGCGTCATAATTTGTCATAAATTGAATACTTAATGCATACATTTGTGATAATTGTTGTTGTGGAACAAAACATAATCGGTGCAAAAAACTTTACAGAATTTACAATACACATGTGTTGTTGTAATGTTAATAGAACGAATAAGTTTAGGTATTTTATAATTAGTTACAGTTAAAACATATAAAAAACACATAGTTTAAGTACACACACATAACACTTAATTAAAGGTGATTGTTAAAAAACAGTTAGTTAAACAAATGAAAATCATACAAAAAACTGTTTACGCTCCCAAGGCGGGAAAACAGAGCAAATTAAATATATGTATGTAAAGTTAGCAGAACATGCTGCTGATTGAATAAACATATGTTAATAACAAACATTAGATAATTATTAAATTCAATAAATTGAATAGCTAGCATTTCAAGTGTACAGTCAAGTCGGTTGCAAGGCGAACTCGATTTGCAACGATCTGGCAGCACTAGTATTTTGAACGTACGTCTTAAGTTGGCCGCAGCTGGCCACTAAGTAAGCTTGTTAAGTTGGCTGCAGAAGCGGAATCCTAGAGAAGTTTTCAGTATCTTTATGTAGGCTGTCAAGATGTTGAATAGAGCATTGAACCTGTGACTAAACAGCGGCTGGCACTGTTAAAAACTCGCTTCCGGCAACACTAGCCCATTGAACACGTACGAAACAAAGACGGAGTCTGTGTAGACTGAGACTAAGAAAAGGCTGGCATAGGACCGCATAGGTCTGGCTAAGATAGACAATTAACGTGTGCTGTTTGCTCAAGACCCCCACTTGACAACGTGCGGCAAGACGAGGCACGAGTGGAATGGTCTAACTGCTGCTATATTTTAACTTAAGGTCAAGTTAAAGACAAGCCAATGAGCCACCCTGCTACCAGATTTCCGTAACCTCAAACTTTTGCAGGAGGCGTTGGCGTCTAGCGCCGTTATCCTCATTGGGCAGAATGATTTTAAAGGGTCGCAGCAAGACGCTCTCCACGAACGATTTGTGGTATCTGCTGTGAGGTATGGGTGGCAACTGCATGTGCGGCGCCACCAACTCATCCGCCTCCTCCTCCTCGGACGAGTCGCAGGCAGTGTCATTGTCTGGCGGCTCGCCCTCGTTTGGCACGCTGGTCGTGTGGAATGCGGGTGAATCATCAAAGTTCTCGAGCGATTTGTTCTTCAAATAGGAGGAGTCAATGCATGTGGTCGATAGCGAAAACTCATCGACCAGCCGCTCAAAGGACTTGGCTATCTTGCGCTCAGCGGGGCAGCCCGAATTTGGTGTGGTGGACGCCAATTGCATATTGCTCAGGTTGCGCAGTTTCAGCGAACTTGTTGCATGCAACATAGGGGGCAATGCACCGTAAGGTGGCGTCGACGACAAACAGTTTTCCTTATTCATTTCCAGCTTCAGCTCATCGTTGGCCAGCCTATAGCTGTTGTTGCGCTTCAGCGCGACAGAGCGGCATTTGCTCTGAGTGGGAGAGGAAGTTGGGTTGGGGTTGGGGCTACGTTTGGGGGCAGTTGCATTCGAAATGGAAAACTGCGTTGCAGCAATTGGGTCAATCGATAAAACGGCGGCAGTTGCCAAATCGGATGGGGACGGGGTTGGGGCTGTGGGTGTGCGTATTGCAGCTTCAGCTATGCCATTTACTTTCATTCGGGGTGGCAGCGGTGGGGGTGGGCCTGCGGCTGGGGCTGATTTTATGTGGGGGCTGAATTGGGGGTTAGTTGACGGCGTGGCAGCAGCAACCCTCACTTGCGTGCCACAAGCTGTGGGGGGAATCGGCTGTACACATGAAATGCTGCTCATTGATGCGAATTTTGACTTGCTCAGCAACAAATTTGAGTGGCTTTCGTTGTTGTTGTTATTAAAAGTTGTTGTTGTTGTTGTGGTAGTAGAGTGTAGTAGCGTATTATTTACAATGGCAAGGATTTGGTTTGGGTGCGTCAAAGCGGTTACGTTAACAAAATCACTGCAACTGGCATTAAATTGTTGTTGCTCTGCTTTTTGTTGCAGTTGTTGTTGCTCAGGTTGTTGTTGTTGCAGATGTTGTTGTTGTTGTTGGGTTGCTGTTCGCAGAATCTTACCTTCTTCCGCAGAGCTGGCCGAGGCGGTCGTTGTGGCCGATGATGAACTGGTTGCCGTGGAGCCCGTGGATGAATTCGATTTACTGGAGGGCGAGGGCATCATGCCGGCCGTGGCCACAGGAGTCGTAATTGTCTCGTAAAAGGGATTCGTATTGTTGGCCAGCAGTTGCTTCTGCTCCTGATAGCTGCTGCTGCTGCTGCTGCCCGGCTGATAGGCGGTCATTTTGCTGAGCGGCGATTTGGCTAATATTGGACGCACATTGGCCACCTTGCGATTGGCCGCGATGCCGCCGCTTAATAATAATTTGGCGCTCTTTGTTGTTGCTGCCGCGGCTGCTGTTGCACTTTCACCCGTGGCGTCTCGCGTTGCACTGAGCAGCGCACTTTCGGTTTCCTTCACATACGGCCCAGGTGCGAAGGTGGTGTGCGCTCCCTTGCGTCGCTTCAGACTGTCCGAATCGTATATGATGCGACCCTCGGCAGTTGTGCGCACCCGACGCTGGCCGCCGCTCGGCGAGATGAGCGACTTTTCCTCGCGCAGCTCGCTGATCTCCGCGTACATGGGCACGCCGCTCTCACCACCGCTCAGCCCGCCCGCCCTAGCAGGGGTGCCAGCAGCAGCAGCAGCTGCGACAGCTGTCAGCTCTGCGCAGGCTTCGCTCTTGCTGCCGCCGCTTGCCGCATGCCGACGCAAATGCTGTGGCAGCTCGTTGAGCGAAACGTACTCCGAGGGTTGCTGTTGATTCGCTCCCTGCTCGGGCGCCACCCTCCTAACTATGTCATTGGAATAGTAGATGGCGAGGTTGTTTTTGGCGCGATTGTGCTGCCTACTGTTGTTGTTGTTGCTGTTGCGATTGTTGTTGTTGTTGCTTATATCCGCTATAGTCACATACTCGCCCGCCAGGTCGTAGAGCTTGTCGTCATCCACAGCACTCGCCGCGGCGGGCTTTGGTGGCGAGCAGCTTTTGCCCGGCGACCTTTTGATGGCTGCCGGCAGCACGACTCGCAGCTTTTCGAGCATGCCACCGAGAGCTTTTGTCGGTGTGTGCTTCAGCTCGTTCAGGTTGTGGTCCTTGCTGCTGCTGCTGCTGCCATTGTTGGTGGGCGTCAACTGCTCGGGCACATCCGATTCAGTGTCGACGTCCAGCTGCAGGCTGGTCAGCGTGCGCTCGGCATCCGCATCCTGCGACTGATGCTCATCATCGTCGCTGGTGGTGGGCGTTATGATGCACATGGAGGGTATGCGTTTCGCATTGATTGCCGTCTTCTGTTTGATGCGCTCGATGCGCTCCACGCCCTCCAAATCCGAGCACTCCGAGTACTCCAAGTCAACGGGCAACGGCTGCGCCGAGCGTGGCGCGCCATCCTCCGCATGATGCTGCTGCTGCTGCAGCTGCTGTTGCTGCTGCACTGCATCCTCCGTCTTGGCAGACAGCTTCACATTCCGCTTAATGGTGCCGGTTCGCTCCAGAGTGCTGCCAATGGTACTGCTGCTGTAGCTGCGCTCCAGGGTGCTACTGCTGGCGCTGTTGCTGTGGCTCTGGCTGTGCTTGCCCAGCGAGCTGCTGCGCTCGGGCACATCCGGTCCGGTGCAGACGGCCACGTTCATCAATGTGGTGCACACGGTGCCCGCGGAACTGGTTGTGGTCGATGTGGAGCCGCGTCCGTATAGCTCATATTCGTTCTCCGCATTGAGCACCGTCTGATTCGATTGGCTGCCAAAGGAGTAGCTGCTGGTGTGCAGGCTCTGCTGCAGCGGCGTCATCGGCGGCTCCTCCTCCTTCAGCGTGCGCAGACCGCTGTCCATGTGGAACGATGTGTAGTAGCCCTCCGTGTCGCAGCTGTATGCGGAACTGGTCTCATCGTCCAGATGATTGGGATAGCCGCCCGCATCGCCCTGCAGCTCCGGCGTGGCGGTGCCCTCGCTGGTCACACTGCTCGAGGCGGAGGTGTTGAGGAATCGCCGCCGACTCAGCATGGACGACGGCGGACCGCTGCTGCTGCACGGCTGGAAGCTGGAGACGTTCAGCGAGGTGTTCGAGGCGCTTGACTTCGGCTGCATGGTTATCTCGCTGCCAATCGAGGCGCGTCCCGACTCTGAGCTGGCGCTCCAGTTGCCGCTCGACGAGTGCGGCTGCTCCTCCTTGCCAGCCGCGTCCAGGCGATGTAGCCCATTGCGCCGCTGTCGGTTCAGTGTGGCCGTTTCACGCATCTTGACGTTCGCCGCCGACGCCGCCAGCGAGGACAACTGCAGCTTGCCGCGCAGCTGGCCGCTGCTGGACACGCTCATGCTCTTCTCCGACGAGGAATACGAGGGTTTTCGTTCGTGCGAAAACCGAGATTCACTCTTCTTGGCAATCAGCTCATGCACCACGCACTCATCGTCAATGTCTCGGCTCGCCTCGCGCTTGGACTTAAGCCCAGCGTTCGCTGACGGCGCTGGCACCGAATGTCCGTGGATGTGGCTCGGTTCCGGCTTCTCCGTGGAGCTGTTCTGCGAACTGCAGCCGCTGGTGTCCAGCTGGCTCGACTCGCCAACGCCGCTCAGCTCGCCATTGCGCTGCATAAACTTGAACCGATTGCGGCCCCATTGCTTCAGCGAGTTCAGGCGGGTCAGCGTGCTCTTCCCCTTGTCGTAGGGCAAGGCAACAGATTCCTTTTTTAAGATGTCGCTCGATTTGCTGCGTCCGAATTTCTTGGATTTCTTTGTCGTATCCACAGTTGTCGCGGGCGCTGGCGATGTGGCATTCGATGGATGCTTCGAATCCGCATTGCTGTTATATGGATGGGGAAAATGTTTTGTTTTTGTTGTTGTTGTAATGTGGTTGTTGGGAAACATAAAAAAGAAAATATATATATGTTTGGTATATGGTTAGCTAAATTGTAAGACTTGATGAAGATGTGTGCGATATTTGGTTAGAAGATAGACCGAAACAGTTCGGCAGAGAGACAGAAAGAGAGAGTGAGAGAGAAAGAGAGAGAGAGAGAGAGAGCGGGAGGGAGTCTGGAGGAGAATGTTTGCCAATCTATAAAAATCATTGTGAGGTGTGAGCCCAAAATATTCTTCCTAATATATTTGTTTTTTTCTTTCTTTCTTTTCATTTTCTGTCTCTGGTTAATTTCAGACAATTTATCAATTTTTTCATTTTAAAGCGAGCGAGAGTTTTCAGATACAAACACACACAGCCAAAGGAAATGCTCTGGGAAAATGTAGATTAATTAATGGCACAGTTCAAAGTTTAATTTTCAAGCAAACATTTTTTTTCTTCTGTTGCTGCTCTGCTTTCTGTTGATTATTAAAAGCGATTACAACATCTACATTTCTGAGTGCCCCCAGCTGAAGATTTTATTTCGTTAGTGGGGCAGCTGTGGCATGCACTTATAGACAGCATAGGGTGCACACACATACATACACACACTCACACACACACACTAATTATGCCGATAAGCAACGCTTTTCATTCAATTCCCCTCAAAAAAAAAAAAAAATCTTCAATTGAGCGATTTGCCACGGATTTGGGTGCAGGTCAGCTTTTATATGTAAGCATTTGCTATATGCAATGCACCAAATAATATGATATTTGAGCTTTAAAGAGGTGAGTTCTAAATATGACTAAGAAATTCCGTTTTTTGAGATTTGTTTGAGTATTCAGTACTTATAAGAAGAGTAAAGAGCAGACCAAATCTTAACTCTTTATATTCGGGAATAGTCCGTAAATCCATCCAAAATAATCATTGATAAATAATTTAAAGATATATATACATATATCAATGAAAGTGACGTTCTTTAGCTGTAATCTTTATAAATTATATGATATTTGCACTGTATGCACGCCAATCACTTGAAAAGTGAAAGAAGTATGGAAAATCTTTGGATCAAAGCTGGCAATATGAAAACATTTGATGTATACCCCGAAAGTAAGTTGACCTTTTATAAATGGGGGATATTTTGTATACGGAAGATTATTTCGATATAATATTTGATATTACAATACTTTAGATTTTAGAAAAGTTACATCCATAAAATTGTAGGTGTTCTTTTCATAATATGCAATATAGTTTC
The DNA here is from genome assembly GCF_035044405.1 of Drosophila montana. Classification (NCBI taxonomy): domain Eukaryota; kingdom Metazoa; phylum Arthropoda; class Insecta; order Diptera; family Drosophilidae; genus Drosophila; species Drosophila montana. Next base: position 10,218,401 of record NW_026998620.1, on the reverse strand, counting down.
AAATACAACTGGAAATTCTTTAAGCTTTTTCGAAATATATCTATAACTGAAGGCAACTTCTCGGGTAACCCTCGCATTGCACACATCGCTCACAGTTTGACGGGCAATTGAGTTCAGTTGAGTTTGGTTTTTGGTTTGCTTTGCATATTTAATGCTGATCGCACAGATATTGAACAGCATTGGCATATATAGCATACAAACTCACACAAATACATGTGTGTGCCTGTCTAAGTTCGTGTGTGTGCTTGTGTGTGTCTACTGTGCAGTTTCATGTTGCATATGAAACGCAGTCAAACGGAATGACGACAACGTCGCAGGCATCGGGTCGTGGGTTTTGTGAGCAGACGACGCCAACAAAACAAATAAGATTTATGAAACTTTTAAGCAAAAGGCGTCAGCCAAATGCACTGAAGAAGTACGAGAGGCAAAAAAAAAAAAACACACACAACCCAACAGGAGTTGTTGTTGGCTTTTGACTGGTTGGCGAAAATCCTATAGAGAGTACGTGGCTCCACGCCTGAGTTATGCTGATGATGCGCAGGCTGAGTGCTGAGGGAGCTGCGAGTGGGCAGCATGTTGCTGTGCAACATGACAGCTGGCAACAATGTTGCCAAGCCAAATGGCAATAGAGCGTGCCTGTGTGTGGGTGGTTTGTGCCTGCGCTGAATGCAAGAGGTGAATGTCTCGGATATGAATGAATTTTATGATATATGCGAGCAATGCGTGTTGTGTGTGTTGTATGTGTGTGAGTGTGTGTGTGAGTGTGTATTGGTTTCTAATGTTGAGTAATTTGTTAGGCTGTTTTTTTTTCTTTGGCGTTTTGCAATTTAGTTTTAAGAATTTTTTTTGGCTGGCAGAAAAAAATGGTTTTCAATTTGCTTGGCTGAAAAAAAAATTATGTTGCTTGCAATTCATTTTAATTAGCATCGATCTAGACAGAAACAAAAATGTTGTAAACTTTATATGCAAACACAAACAACAATTAATAAGATTATTTACAATTCAGTTTTCTTTTGTACAACATTCAGTTTAATCAATTTTCTTCATTTAGTTCGGCATGCGCTGTGCTCCTAATTTAGCAAACAATTACAAAAAAATTAATTACATAATACAGAATACAAAAAAGGCACGAAAAATGTGTATAACATTTCGATAATTGTCTAAGAATTTAGAAAACAAATTAACTGAATAACCGTAATAAAAATGATTCAAATACTAAACAGCATAACAAATTTTGCAGCTAGAGACTTTTGATTTTCGAGTTTTCACACAATAATTTCATAGGAAAATGCAATCGATATAGTTCATATGGATCATATATAGTATGTACGATATGATATGAGGTCTCAGTATGTTTTATGTACAGTTTGAGAGCCACTGCATTGTAGATCTTTGCGAATTGGCAGCGAAAAGTGTTAAACAATAGTGGGAAAAAACACTCGCTTGGAGTTCTGCATATATGTACATCTATATTTGGACTGATTTGGATCTTGACATACCCATTGGCCGCATCCTGTATCTCCTTCTGGTCGATGCCCGCTATGGTGTTGCGACGCTTGCCGCGCACCTTGCGCGACCTCGACCGCCTGCTGACCGTCTGCACGTTGTCATCCAGATTGTTGGCCTCCGTCTGGTTATCCTCGGGGCTGCCGCTACTGGGCGTGGCAGTGCCAGCGCCGCCGGCATAGCAGCCCGTCGTGGATTTGCGAGCGGCGCACATCCGCTGGAAATGCTTGCCGGATGTGTTCACTGAGATCACTTCGGCGGGGTATCTGCAAATGGTTGGGTGGGGCAGAGTTGCATAAGATTAGATTTTAGAGAGCATTTTGTGGTTTTCTTTTTTCATTGTTGTTAGTCAGTTTTTTTTCATGCTTAAATGTAAGTCAAACATTTGCGCTTTAAATCAACGAAGCGTTAACAATGTTTGTCTCTTCTCCGCCGTCCTCTTCTCCAATTGTTTGTTTGCTGCGCCCATTTTGGGGGCGGGTACATTAAACAAATGAGCCATTACCGTAGAAGGGCGTGCGGGTTGCTGGTGTGGGCGTGGCCCTGGCCAACACTTGCATAATTGTCTATGTGTGTGTGTGTGTGTGTGTTTGTGGCCACATTGTAAATTTATGTAATGCGCAATTGAATTAATTTATTTGGCTTTTTAACGCTGCGGTTTCTGATTGCGTCGCATTACAAACAAAAGGCCAAATATTGTTAAAATATAAAATAACAAATAACAGAAAGGGCAGCTTTATGCGGCATGACGAGGCTTAAACACGCTTTCAAACATTATCCATGAAATTGAAACGATCTAGGTAACAATCTATTCAATACAAGAGTTTGCTGCTCGGTATATAATGGTACAGTGGAGTGGAGTAGCTATCATGGTTACAGAGGATGACCGCTTCAACCAAAAACTTAATATTCGATTTACTTTTTAATTGAAGAAGTATGAATATACTATATAGTAAGATATAGTAAGACTTGTACATTGGCTATTAGGTTTGAAACCCAACCTAAACTATTTACATCTGATGTCAAACTATCTATCAATTCAACCTATCTATTCAGGAATAAATTATAATAATATACAATATAATTAAAATCTAACCCAACAGCCTTATTTCCAACCGATTGTGTCTGTATAATATTTTTTTTTTAACACTTTTGAAAATGTGTTAAGAGAACAATTGCTAAATTTGTTTGTTAAAAAGTTGTTCATACAAAAATCCATTTTTTGACCGATTCTTCCTATAGGAGCTTTTTGAAATAGATGATATGATATTACTCATGTGGAGGATCACAATGAAGTTGAAGTTTTTTCATAATTTAACTTATTTCTTGGAACTATCATTCTTTATGCAGTTATGGGACTTAGTTGCCCGTTGCGGCCCAGTCCGACATATATGGACATGACAGATGGACATGGCTATATAGCCTTCCCTTTTAATCTGAGTTTATTTATATTTTTCATAAGATAGAAGTTTTCTTCCTCTATGTGTTACACATTTCATGACAAACTGATAAAACTCTCTAAAAAAGAGTATTGAAAGCAATATTGTATGTTTTCGTATGCAGCTCGGGCAAACAAAAGAAAACTGCTGTAAAAATGTACATGAAATACCAATAACAATGAAGATTTAAACGAAATTAGCATATGAAAATGTGCTGGCTGGCAGAGCACAATGACTGTCAAACTTTTGGCTAGAATCAAAATACGAATTGCTGTACTTACTTTAAGGCAATTATTTTGGTTTGTTCCTCGGGTGAAGGCAGTCGATGATTCAAAGGCACATCTTTATTGATATCGTTCGGTAGCAGCAGCTGCTGCTGCTGGAGATGATGATGGTGATGCTGATGGGCGCCGTCCGCCGTTTGGCTAATGTTGAGCGCGTAAAGCGCATCGGCTGCATCGGCGGAGAGCACGGACGGAGAGAGTGCGGGCGTTAGGACGCCATTATCACCAAAGGACAACGATGTGCAGATCGAGGTCTCCACATGGTGCATGCAATCGGGCGTGACGGTGACATCACCCAGCGCCTCGCTGGATGTCCATTTGCGCAAATCCTCGATGGCAGCGGGCTGCAAAAGGGGTTGAACAGAGATATGATATAAGATATGAGAGTGAGAAAAAGAAAGAGAGGGAGCGAGGCGAAAGGGCATTCGTTTAATTAGCAGTTGGCCAAAACGAGACATGCAAAAATATGTTTTAGGCCCTTAATTGGACCCGCGGCAGGACTCTGTCACGCATATCCTTGTTCCGTTGGAAGCCATTCATATGCTGAAAAATGAGCTGGACTCTTGCAGTTGGTGTTTGTGCAAACATTTCTCGTCAGCTTTGCTCTCTGTTTGCTTGGCCAGCGAATATTTGACCAAGTCACGCGATTTTTCATTTGGTAAAGCGCGAGAAAAACACGCGTTATTTTTTCAACTCGATTTCGATTTATTTTTGCTTGTGTCCGTTCTGTTGGCAACCCCATCGAAATTCAATCAGCCTAATTAAAAGCAATCACAATCTACAAATTCCCCCAAAATATTTCAAGCTTTATTTCAAAGTGAACCAATCGCACTAAGCAAAAGGCGCAATCGTTTCCATTGATTTTTTTTTTGGGGGGATGCCCATTAAAATCAATTGTAACAATTGAAAGTTAACTGTGGGAAAGGGGAGGGGGGGGGGGGTTGTTGGGGGTGTGGACTGGTAGGGCACGGACATGTAAGACGAAGTAACCCCAACACCCACATAATATCAGAAATTTACATAAAAAGACCACTTGAGCTACGCTTTCACAACGAAGCAAAACTTTCGTCTTTTTGGACTAACTTACGCATTAGGAACGCTTCTACGCACAGTGGTGCAACATTCAATTTATTTATAGGACTGCTAAGTAATTTTCAGCCAAGTTTTTTTTAAACCTAAATCTTTCAGTGGCATCAGATCTGAATAGTAGATTTTAAACATTTTGACGAATAAATAAAAAGAATAATATTTATATAAATTAGGAAACATATTTAAAACCAAGATTCGAACTGAAACCGGATATCCTTTTTGTAATAACCAGGTTTTCATAAATCGTAGATCGAGGTGCTAAACATTTTTTTTTTAAGATACGCAGGGTGATTTATAGTTTTTAATTGAAGCCAAATCGATTTTTATTAAGCTAGCATATTATTATCTCTATAAATCTTCACAAGTCCTCCATGGTCATTTTTTACCTTGTCAATTATATAAATATTATCATTACCAGTCGTTCACACCAAACTAAATGCTAAGTATATATAATATATTCATCTAATTCTTATTGGGCTTTTGAGGATTAAACTTTAAAGTATCTCTCACAATATTTTTCGCCTTTTTATATAAGCTTGTTACCAGTGTGCAAGTCCTGTCTAGCTGCCAATAATTTGTTGTTGTTTACGGTTCGTCGGCTCTTTGTTTGCCTCAATTGAATGGCACAGCGAACTGGCCAAGTTTCAATGATAAAATATTTGCACATAAATGTCGTACCATATATAATAAAAGCGAATTCCATGTGCTGCTGCTGCCTTCCGACAACGAACGGCAAAAAATAACAACAGCCATTTTTTGCTGCCGTAAGCAATAAACCGAATGCGCTAATGCGAATCTTGGCCAACTAGCGTTAAAGCCATGAAGCTAGAGCTACAGTTGGAGCTGGAGCTGGAGATGCGTTCATGTGGAACTGACGGCAACTAATGTCAATCGCAATGCGAAAAGGATTAAAAGTCATTCAATTAAGGAGCAGACGACAAAGACGTCGTCTTCATGTGGATATTGGCAGCGACCGGGCTAAAAGACGACATTCGACCACTTTTGGCCAACTATTGACAACTGGCTTTACGTTTTAGAGTCCAAACTAGTTTTGCCAAACTGCTGAACAGGAAAGTCGCCGTGGCGGCGGCGGCCTGGACGTCGCCGCCATCGTCATCGTCATCGTCAGCTAGTGGCTGTTTGTCTTAGCCAGCTTATCTAATGGCATGGATAAACAAGGAAAGACAACGTTGACGATGAAGCTGCCCGATGATGTGGATGAGGAAGATGATGGCGACGACGATGACGATGACGATGACGATGACGTTGACGACGGAGTTGAAGTTGTCCGTGGCAAATGGGACAACTCTGAAGCGCGTTAGCTCAAATTAAGTAACTGCGATTTACTGATACGAGCTGCGGCAAGGCGAGACGGTGGAAATAGTTTTAAAGAGTTAAGACTGAAGACCCTTTCTATGCGATTTCAACTGGCAATTGCATACGCCCAGCGTGGGACGTCACAACAGCAATTAAAAACGAAGTAAGACCATTTGGCCATCAGTTTTCGACCAAGAGATACCCTAGACACGAGGCACTATACAAAAAATTGTTTATCAAATAACTTTATATTTATAAATCTGTACCAAGAATCAAGAATTTATCTTTTACTCAGTGTTAAATCAATTATCAAGAACATAAAATGTATATAATATATATCTAATACAAGAGCGCTCTTTAAGCAAACCTGTGGATCGTCTATCTTTATAGGACCTATGAAAGAAGAGCAATAAAGACAGACAGATCCTACATTCTGTAGGCCCTTTGCCAATTACATGCACTTACTAAAGCCACCCTCCTTTTGACTATTAATTACTACAGGGTATAACAACTCAACTCAACTGAACTGAACTCGAAATGATTTGGCGACCGCCTCGTTAGCCAGAGGCCTGTTGTGTGGTCTTGGTATCAGCTTTGGCCCAACTTGTTTGACAACGACAGAGGTCTCTCTCTCTCTCTCTCTCTCTCTGTCCGTCTGGCCGTGTGTGTTCGTGTCTATGTGGAGCACATTGTTGGAAGATGTTTTGGCCATAGCTCTTTGAGCTGGCACAGCTGGCAAATAGCAGGAAGCAATGGCCACAACGTCAACCGCACAGACCACACACATGGGACCATGGTCGGGTTTCTGGGATTGGGCCGCCGGCTACGTTGTGGCAGATTATTATTTATGCATATGGCAAGCACTAACTCAGCTCCAGTTTTGTGGCTGCTCCACATACCAAGTATATAGTAACACCACCGGCCGTCGGAATCCGTGTTGGCTACTCACCAAGCGTATTTCAATCTCGGCATCGATGCGCGAGCGCAGCCTGCGATTGGCATTGCCATAGTCCGAGTCGGAGCAGAGCAGCGACTCCTCCATGCAGGACGCATCCGTTGTACCATCCAGGACGTCGTCATTCGTTTGTATATCGCCGTTAAAGGATATGGAACGTGGCGTTGTGGCTGCGCTGGACAAGAGCAACAACTCCTTGCCCGCCTCCTTGTACAGCTGGCGCACGCTCTGCGGTCGCGATTCGCTGGAGAACAGCTCCTTCTGGAATGCCTTGTCCGACTCGTAGTGCTGTTTACGTTGTGCAAAGGTGAGCAGGTCGCTTTCAGCTGTGAAGAGAGAAGAACGAGAGGGGTTTTAAAACAAACGCATGATGGATGTTAATTTAAGAGATATAATTTAAGATCTAGCCCAGAATCAATCCTGGCAACAATAACGCATTTAGGCTAAACTTTATACTGGGCACGCGCTTAAACTGTTTGGGAATTGTAAACGAATTCAGTGTCGACTTATGTTTGTTAGTTAATCATAATAACCTATTAGTAAAGTTTGCGTTTCAGCTGTATTATATACACTTAATTCGCTGGAAAATATACCCCCACTTTCCAGCTATTGATATTTGATATCTTTGTAAATGGTTTAATATTAGAGTTTGATTTGGAATTACAAATGCAATACAATGAAATGATTCATTGAATAATCCATTAGATGTTGCTGCAGTTTTATTTCAGACTGCTCTATATAAATGTGTATACCATAATATTTTCCCATGACTCAGTAGTGCATACTCTGTACATATATCAGAGTTAAGTGTGTTACATGATCAATCAAAGCCCTTTATGTAATCTAATTGAAACAGTCTGTGCTGCGTTCCAGATGCGTTTTTAGTGCCTCACTCTCTCTCTGCTAAAGTTCTTCACCCCATCGGGCAGTAATGCTTCCGCGCTCCTTCCTTGAATTTACATTGCGAAATGATTGCGGCATTTGGTTTTCGATTTAACGCCCAGTTCCAATGTTTACATGACAACGCAGACGATGATGCCACGTTCCACATGCCGCATGCTGTTCGCACTGATTTCCATATAAACAAAAAGAAAAGCCCAGCTGCCCGTTGCCCGCAAATAAATCAACACGCAAATTAATAGAGTGGAAAAATCGGCAAAGACCAAGGACGTGGCATAAATAAATAATAATAAAAAGCGAAAAAAACCGCTCATAAAGCGCAATAAAAAGAAAAAATATGAAGAGCAACAAAAACAAAAAAAAAACTGATGTGAGCCATGAAAAATGTAATTAACTTTAATCACCCGAACAGGCCACAACTTCAGCTCCAGAACTCCACGACCAACTCCCAGCTGCAAGTGCAGTTGATGGTCCCGGAACGGCACTTGCATATTTAATTCATATGACAGCCGAAAGGAGGAGGGGCGGAGAAGAGTGTCGGGATATCAGAGTATGGGTGCTCTGGACTGAGGACCGTTTGTCTTTCTGGCTGTCTGCACATTTTGCATTTAATAGGCGCCCATGTGGACGGTAATGAAAACAACAAAGCCCGAGGAAGAGCTGCTGCTGCTTGTAGTACCAGGGACCAGCAACTGCCACTCGTAGATTAACAAGGCAAAGGCAAAGACACTCGACGCGGCTGCTGGACCGCTGCCAGGCACTACAACTAGCAACAGTAGCCCAGCTAGAGAGAAGTGGCCGAGAGAAGCGCCTTGGAGCTAGCGCTAAATTCAGGCAATTTTATGGCAGACGGGCAACATTTTGACGTTGAATGCGCCACTGGAAGATGCATGAGTCTGGGCACTATGGGTCGACAGGCATCCACAGATACAGATACAGATACGGATACAAATACAGCTACAACTCAAGATACAGATACTTTTTCTCATTTCTTGTGAGATCAAGTGCGCAGACATTGGCACGCAGCAGCGCCTGCTGCCTAGCCATGTTGCACTTGACAGTGAGCACATGCCGAAACGCAGCAGCAGCAAGAACAACAACAACACCAGCAACAACAACAATTTGCATGCCCCAATCCTTGACTCATTTGGGCACGAAAATGCGAAATTCAATTAAGCATGCTCAGGTGCATTTGGCCACTGCCGGAAGCTGTCAGCAGCTACGGAAATGACAAATTAACTGTGCAAAATTATTTTTCCTTTAATACGACTTTTTTGCGCTTTATTTTAATATTCTTGTTTATCTCTTTTATTTCGGGCGTCATTATGTCTGGTTTATGGTCATCGTCTGGCAGACAGTTCACATAACTTATGCACGCCCGATTGGCACTGCATTTACTGGCCATTTAAGTTCAGGGCCAAGAGCATAAAGTATCCCCAATACGTTCGCCAGACAATACAAGCTGCATTACTCATGCCACATACCAAATGCCACATGGCCATATTGAAGGCCATATCAGATCGTATCAGACGGACATCCCCTACCATCAATGGGCAATATTGCAGACAAAGACAATTTGCTGAGATATTCAATAGCAAATTTTCAAAGTAAATAATCAAAAAGTGATAAACGTCAATAAACAAAACTTTCAGTGTAAACAATAAAATTATAGCCAGACATAAAAATGAAATACAAGAACTCAGAGAAGAAATAAATGCCTTCTACTTGAACGAAAAATTTAATGATATTTGCAATTAGAGACGAAAAGCTTATCAGAAAGTTTTGAATGGATAAGGAAATTAACGAAATTCTTGTAAGATCTAAATAACATCTCTTGAAGCACAGTGGAACGAATCAAAAATTCATGAATGTGTTCCACAAGAGAACATGATAATACTTGCATATTCGTCCAAGTCACACTGAAAAAAAACTTGAGTTAAATTACAATTTACTCAAAATTATGATTTTTCTTCAGTGTGATGTCGACAATTTTGTTTGAGTATCGATTAGTATAAAAACGCTTAACAAATGAATGATAGTGAATAATACTCAAAAATACTCATGGTAGGTTTATATATCTTTGTCATTATATTCATTATTTTATTTATATTCCCTGGGAAAAGCTCAGATATATTTTAAAGTTCGAGTGCGATATCGGCAATCGGGATAGCAGCAAAGTTCGATATGCATCCTAGTTTTAAAAGCACAGCCTAAGAGTTACAGTTAAAGAGTCACTCACTCTATTTCACTATTTACTGATCCTATCATGTTGAGCTTCAATTAAAAGCTGATTGGAACATTATTCTATAACACGATTCAAAAATTTCAAATTTGTGTTGGCGCCGTCAACTCGACAATTGACAATTTTCATGTCAATCTGTTGAAATTTATAGCAGGGCACAAATCAAAGCACAGACATGATGCGAATGACACTTGTCGTGTGTCTGACAAAACCAATAAACCACATATCTATAGACAGTCTATAGTCAGACAGACGACACATGTATGGATGAGTGTGTACAAAATGATATCTAAAGTGCATTTGGCTGTGGCACATCGCACACCAAAGCCGCAAATAAACGAGTCTCGCACAAGATGCCGTGAGCGAATCAAATCAGAGACCAAAAATCCAAATTCAGCCTTAAAGCAGGCGCTGACATTTTATTAGAAACTGGCACTGGCCATAAATTGACACCGTCTGCTGCAAGTGAGGGTGGTGCACGTAAGGAGAGGGGGGGGGGGGGGTGGTATCTGGTACGTGCGTCGAGGCTGCAGCTTATATGGCCATGTAGCTGTATCTGGCAGATACAATCTGTCAGGCTAGCACAGTGCAGCGTTCTGTGGAATAATTTGCGCAAAACAAGTTCCACACAAGGCACGTAACTGCCGCACGTGAGGGGAGGACAAAGGGGCAGGTGGCGGAGCCCACTTTTTGCCAAGAACTTGCGATAATGTCGAAGCCAGTAAATGATTTATAGGCAGGCATGGAATAAGTACAGAGATTGGACTAGTCGGCCGGTAATTGGTAGCAATGCGAGTTCAATGCACCCGCCAAGCGAAGCCGAGCCGAGCTAGCATCAAACTGTGGCCAAAAGCCTTTATTGCAGCGAGCAGCAGGCGGCAGATAAGTGGAGCGGGGTGCAAGTGCGCTCAACTGCTCCACTGCTCCAATCAGTTCGACTGCCCATTTTAATTTAATTATTTAAAGCGAAAACAATTGAAGCCAACAAGCGCGACGAGCTCCAACCACAGCCGCAGCTGCCCTTGGCCCTTGGCAAGCTGCCAGGCGGGCAGACAACGAGCCGCGACTTCGACTACAGCGTCTGCTCTCCAGGCTGTGGCAAGTACACGGACCACGGACTTGCCGCTGTGCGTAAGTGTCATAATAGCATTTAAAGCAATTACGGGTCACATTTTGGTGGCACTGAAGCCAGAGAGGAATGGGGCACAGCGGGGCGGACAGACGGGAAATGAAAGTCCTGCAACATCCGATGTGATAAAAAAAACAAAATAAATGAAAGTCATGTAATAAATTTTTAATAAAGAAAAACGTTTCAAACTGTGCTACTCACAGATGCTCTCATAGATGGGTATTTACTTTTACGTAAAACACTTTTGTAACAAAATTGTGTGATACTTTTGAAGCTTTCATTATTTGATTCTTTTATTCGGTTTCTAGGATTTCGCTTACGATAGGATATTGCAAAAATGTTTAATTAAAAAAATCTAGTTTTAAATTATAAACTCAAATTAACCATTTATTGGTGCTGATTACAAACGGCTATAAGAATGCAGCAGTTCCAATAGTTCCAAAGCGGAACTGTAAGACTGAGAACCAGTTCATTTTATATACATATGTACTTAATAAATGGACTACCTTTTTGTGCTGCCTGTGCAGACTACCCGTATATCTATTAAATAGAAGAGAAAAAACCTTTCCAGCTGTTGGTCGCTGTCGATATATCAATGTTGCCGGCTTATCAAAAAAAGCAACAAGCCAAGCCGCACACACTTGTTATAAATGATGACTCTGAGCCACAGCCTGGCGCAACCTGAAAAGCTGCGCTTATCACATTGTCTGCTTAGCCTTAGTAGTGGATGATTTATGAGACAGAGGCAACGTCTGCTGGCGGGAGCTTAAAGCCAAATTTGTATCGCAAAGCTTTAACATAATACATAAATAGCATAATAATACACACTCACACATACAGACAGACTCAGAAACCGTTACATTATATACACGTGTGCAAGCATGTGAGCGCAGAGTGTATACACATGTGCTTTATGGGCAGCGGCAGCAAAAAGTTTTTATGCGGCAACACTGGCTGCTGGCTGCTAGCTGCTATTTTAGCAAATTTTCGCATGCCAACAAAAGGCAGGCGACGTTTTGGGGGCATAAATTGCAAAGCCACCAACAGCAGCAGCAACAAAAACGAAAATAACACCAACAACAGCTCGACAAATTTATGCAATGTAACAGCAGCAGCGGAGCGTGAAAAGGCGAAAGGCTTAATGTGAGAGCTAGAGCGAGAGCGAGAGAGTAGTAAGAGCGACAGCAGTAGTAAGCAAGGCAAAAGTAATAAGCGGGCAAATGTTGCTCGTAAAGCGCTAAAAATGTTGCTAACACCCGAAAAAAAACCCACATGGGGAAAATGTTGACAACGGTAAGAGCAACAACAAAGTGACAAAATTGCTTTTCAGCCTCGTTTCAAATCTCATTAAAACCGTTGCTAAAACCAAGCTGAGCCCCCGGGCAACCGATCAACGACAACATCAACATCGACGACGAATGGGCTACGTGCAACGTGCAACGTGTGTGCCTAAAATTGGCGATTGACTCCTGCAGCTGTGCTATTAAAACTGATTTATGCGAATCTCTCACATCGCAGTCGTCGTATCAATGGCTCAGGGCACACCCACGCACTCTCCGCATCGCCCAAAAATGGGCAAGTCACGTGATTTGCTGCCCCATAAAAACATAAAAAGGTCGATGTTACTGCGGCTTATGATATCTGAGAGAGTTTTTGAGGGGTTAACAAGGGGTTAACTTTATGCTCAGACCCTGGCTAGGCATCTGCCGTTTATAACTACTTGTGATGATGCCAGATAACGCACGGCAGGCAAAAAGCCTAAGCCTAAGAGTGTATTCAAAACATTTTTCCAGATTATCATTTGAATAATGGGTCAAGATTTTTGTATTATACAAAAATTGGGAACAAGAAAATAAGTCAAAGCATTCTAAAGATGAGAAATTATGTCAAATTGGTACTCCAAATGAAAAACTAAATATTGTTCAGACAACTATAGAACTTGTCAAGTCTAAATTATTGTAATTTTTCATTTCTGAATGAACCAATCCGGATTATAGCATTTAGAAGATAACATGAAAATAACATTTAGGTCTGTTATAACTTTTAACATTTCGATTTTCCAGTAAAAGTCAGAAGTACAGAATACAGATACTCTTAACTTTCATTTTCTGTTTCTTACCCTCCACAATTGGAACTACTTGCTAGGCAATTGGCAATGCCGACCTCCCACACAATTAATTAAGTTCTTCTTTTATTTTTTTTTTGAGTGTGCATCAATTTATGAGCTGACAATTTGCCTTTTTATTTAAATTAATTGACCTCTGTCGCTAGTCGTGACAGCAATTAGCGATATATTCTTTTGCTCTAATTAATCAAGCTCGAGCCGGGCTTTAGGTTGATCACAAGTCTCCGACTTCCGTTGAGGTCGATTATGGCGATATCATGACTTAACGGCCATGTAAACTAATTAAAAGCCCGGCAGTTAAATTTGCTGGTAAACATTTGAGTGTCTTTTGCAGACCCCAACCCCCGACCGAGATCCCTTGCTGCTGCACGCACCCACGCTATGCGGTTCGGTTCGGTTTTCTGTCCAATTTCAATCATGAGTCTGTTGTTCCCGTCTATATCAATCGATTTTACAGTCCCGGGACGAACATAAAATCCAGCGTCTGGAAATTGAATGAAAAATGCATTTCACACTGCAAATGCCAAAGGCGGCGGCAGCTGTCTGTCTGCCTGTCTGTCTGTCAGACTGCTGCTGTTGTTGTTGTTGTTGTAGTTGCGGCCAATAAATTTAAGTGACATGCGTTTTTCAGCGAGTACCCGCGGGATAAACTTCACTTAACATTCCAGCAGCAGCTCTACTACGGGCGAGTGTGTGCGCCGAGAGCCGTACGATCAGCGCAACTGATATCATTAGGGGCAACATCCTCCAGCCTAGAACGTGGAACCACCAGCCGAAAACTCGTGGCACCCTCTGCGGAAGTGTTTGCTACGGGGTTTATAAATAAATGCAGCTAACAATTTTATTGGGTTTTTCTGTGTGTCTAAATTTAAACGAAATGCCCAAAAATTTTCTCGACAGTTTTTCACGTTTTTCGGCTCCCTCCCTTCGACCTAGAACCACTTTAGTAGCTCAATGCAATGCTCTGCGATATTTTCAGACTTTGCTTTTCTTTCTTTTAATACCCTTGTAGAAGGTATTTTAATTTTGTCACGAAGCGTGCAGCGCTAAGAAGACGTCTTCTGCTTTATAAAGTACGTCTTTTTGTTACAGGCAGTCGGCCAGATCGAGCATCTATATTATATAGCTTCTAGAGGAATAATTCGGTCGGAAATATAGCTTTTGCATAAAAGCTATATGTCTATAAGGGTATTTCTTCTTCGGCGTCACGAAGATGAACGTTCGTGTCTCGTGTTTTTTTTATTTTGGGGCGCATTGCTCTCAATTCCTAACAGCTCATTTACTTTGCACCTTTGTGAGTGTGTGGGAGTGTGCGTGTGTATCTGTGTGTGTTTGTTTGCTTTATTTTAAGCATATGTATTTGAATTTGCCTTTTTCATAAAAAACAACAAAAAAATAAAATGATGCAGCTGACACTTGAAGATTATGGCAAATGTTTGATTTGAACTTGAAAAACAACAGCACAGACAGGGGCAAAGGGAAGCTGTGCGAGTGTATGTGTGTGTGTGTGTGCGTGTGGGGAGTGGGGGGTTTAAAGGAAGTGAAAGCAGGCTGTGTGTGAATTATGGGCGCGATATCCGGCTTAGGTCTAGATGCCGGCCAATGAGCTCCACAAATTTGTATGAAGCCGCTCAACGTCAGAACAACAAAACCACAAGGCAACTATGTGTGTAGGTGTATGTGCGACTGGGTATGTGTGTGTGTGTGATTCAATTGACTGTAAGTGTGTGCTATGGTAATGGGCAGCAGCAGCAGTTGGCCCTAGGCCTCAGAGCAATTGAGTTAGCATTGAGTAGTTCAATTGAAGTACACTCGACAAAAATGCTGAGACCCAAAACGAGTTTCAGCATTTCGTGGAAGACTTGTTCAGAGACGTGGCTCGAGCGGCTCGAGACTTGTGAGAGCAGCGAACTATCCCGCTGTGCCAGCCATATGTCGTCGCAGCCACGCAGCAATTTTAAGAAAATGTATCTATAGCCCAAGCCCTAGCCCTGTATCTGTATCTGTATCTGTTATCTACGTAGTCACATTACAAGCTGAGCGCTGAAAGACTTAGAAATTACACGAAGAGGTTCGCTGGAGGGGATAGGAGGAGTCAACTGCGTCAGCCTTGAACTATGTAGAGGCCCCGACTGACGGTCTGCCTACCTAGCTCTAGAGAGCTTGGGAACATGACGCAAACTTATTTTCTTATAAAAGCACATAAGGCAGATACGGATAGACACATAAGACATGCCTTCCTAAACGAAATGGGATTTGAGCGCGTAAGCCTTTTCAGCCAACCTTCGGGTGTACAACAAATGCGTGACTTGATGGCTTTATTACTTATAAGTATGCTTAAGTAGCTATTCTATAATATATCAGTTACATATATCATTAACAGTCTAATATCCATCATTTTTTGTATTTTTTAATGAAGCAATTAACATATATTAAAAGTTTCTTTTAAGGAACTTCCAACTAGGGACTAGCTCATGATCTTAAAAAGTTCTGGAAGTTGGATTGAAAGAATGTTCATGCTGTATAAATACGACTCCAATATACTCTATTTACAGAGCATAACAGAAAACTGTGGGCTATGACATTTAAATTGTGACTTAAAAAATATTATTACACATAATCAACATACTTTATATGACTTTTTGAGCAGTGTATAAGAAAGCTGGCTGTTCATGCTTTTCTTGCATTTAATTTAACTCGACTTCAGTGTTGTAAAAGTCGTGAGAATCTCCTTGAGCTTGTCTTATAAACACCACATACTGCTCATCCAAACATTGCCCAAAGTTTCCCATTGTTAACTTGTTTTTCAGCCAAAATTATTTTAAGTTTAGGTAATTATCTCGCAACCTTAATTGTTAACAGCTGAAGTGTTGAACAATTTTCTTCTGAGCCCATTATGACTGCGCATAAAGCGGTAAAAGACTGTGGCCAAAATGCTTGTGTTTTAACAGCTTCCTGGCAGCAGCCGCAAGTTTATTAGTTTAGCCAAAAGTTTTGACGGAAGACCCAAGTATGCTAATTGGCAGCAGTCTGAGACTGCTGCAGCATTAAGTAGACGTAATTTAGACAATAAGCCAACCTAATCAAATTGGCCTAGGCCTAAGCCCCTATTCAATTACAAAGTCAGGCACCATTGAAAATGCATTAGCATTATATATTTACATTTATGCGAGCTGCTGCCACTTACGTGTGCAAATCCGGCTCTAGATGATGTTGCAGCTACTGTCGCCTGCTGCCTCCTGCCTGCTGCTAGCAAGGCGTGTCACATTTCGAGGCTGGGTCACAACTAGGTTCAAGCAGCCGCGTAATGCATTTTACATTAACTTTTATTCCTGCAGCAGCAGCAGCAGCAGCGCGAAAAAACAACAACAACAGCTGGCAACAATACCAAGTGCCAAGTTTCAACAGGGGCGTGGGGCACAAATGCAGGACTCAGTAAAATGAGCAGGGGGCAGGCAGTGAGGGTCGCAGCACAGGGGCTCTTTAAGCGTTTCCCATACGAGTGCCATCAAGTCTGGAACTTCTTCGAATGCAATGCCCGACTACAGCTCCGAAAGGGTATTAAATTCACTCAGTACTCAGCACCTAAATGTTTTTCTGTTTGTAAAACTTTGTTTTCCTCTTTTTTTTTTGTCGCGACGGTTTTTTCAAAGTTTTTTGACACGTGTTAAGTTAAATAAAAGAAGTAGGCAGTGTGTTGCAATTGACAGTCGCCACAAAAATACCCTATTCAAGAAATGATCGTAACCGTTTCCTACTGTATTGAAAGAATAACTTAGAAGTATATCAAATATTTATAATTAAATTAAACTAATTGTTTAAAAGAATACTATACATGAAAGCTTAAGAGAGGTACGTTTCAAAAGATTCAATCAATTATAGGGTATGCATGAAATGGAAAAGATATAAAACTAAAATTGTTAGTGCCTTAATATAAAGGTTCAAGTTTTTAAATTACTTTAACTAGATTGAAATACGGAAATTTTGAAAGTTAGAGCATCTATATGACATTTGTTCAAACCTTATGGGTATATAATATGATTTACATATTAGCATAAGTATCTAATTACATTAAGTTATACTAAAAATAGACTCAACAATAATGAATATAGTAGATCAGTACCCAAAATTAGGGGCTCTATTCTTATAACTATTCTTCTAAAATTAGGGTATATACCCTCAAACTTATTTAATTAAAGGGTATAAGAAGCCTTCTTGCGCCAGCGCCTTAAAGTAGACAGCAGGAAATGCTGCAAACATTTGGCAACACTTGGCCAAAACATAAAGAACGAGTTAGAGAGAGAGAGAGAGAGAGAGAGAGAGAGAGAGAGAGAGAGAGGGAGAGAGTGAGAGGAAAGTGTGAGAGACAAACAAAGGTGGGTAAGTTCAAGAGCAAAGTAGAGGGTAGCGAAAAAAAAAACACGAGAACAAAGCCAGGCAAGAATTCCCCTAAAAACAAAAGCAGAAAAAATATATTCCCAGGCAGGTACAAACAGCAGCAGTAACAGGCAGGCAGGCAGGCAGGCATAGGGCACGGGAACAGCGAACAGGAACCAGGCAAGGAAGTACGTCTAAGGATAAACAAGTACCAAGCGTGCCCTTATGAGAATGTGTGAACGTGTGTGTGTGTGTGTGTGTGTGTGTGTTAAAGACATGTCCTTGCCCTTAGCAGCTATCTCTGTCGAACTGGGAACTGGCATTCCTGTGAATGAAACTCAAGGCACATCGCACATCGCACTCATCATTCATTTCTCATATGCTGCCGCTGCTTCACACTTAATGCTACAGGATTTTTATGGTTTCCTGTATCGAAAGGCAACTGCGACGGCAGCCAAGCAAAAGACGTCACAGCGAAGCCCTGCAGACGGCGATTGAATTACAGACGAAGGAACCGACCCGACCCAACCCAGTCCCAAGTCCACACGACAATCTTTGTATGCAGTTTGCTGCACAAATATTTGCATGCAACTGCTGAATGCAACGCAATGAAGACTTGTGCGCATTTACAGCTCATTAGATGGGATGGACCGGGATACACACATCCACAGATTCACAGATACAAATTGAAATTACGGATGAGAGTTTGTTTGCCTCTCGATAAGCAGTTAATTGCTTAAACAAATGAATTTGCTTTCCACAATGTGGCACATAGATGCCCCATAATTAAATTCAAGAGCCGTCGTGCAAACAAAAACAAGAATAATAGAAACATCAATGCTTGACCATGAGATACTCTATAGATTAGTTTCTCGTATGACTTTTGTTTTTATAGTTAATATATAGTTTCCATATCTTTCGAGATCAGATTAAATGCTGTTATATAAAAAAAATAAAAAACCTGAAACGGTTCTCTTTCGTCACATGAATTTGCCAAGCTTTTCAGTTATTTTATGAGCTACAGGGTATAGAAAAAAATTTGTTGGCGCTACTTTATTTATAGACCAGCTGACTGTCTAAGGGAGTGAGAGCACGGGGGGAAGGTGGTTCGTTTGTGGGGGCTTACTGTATGGCTCCCCTGGGCAACATTGCAATTGTCAGTGGCAAATGTTTTCGTTATTTATGTTGATGTACAAATTTAGAAAGTTTTCTTTTTTTGTGATTTTAGCTTAGCTTTGCTTTTGTTTTTGCTGTTGAACTTTTGAACTTGTGGTTTTTTAGCCCCTATATCGAATGGCCTGCAGACTATCGGTTGACAATTGCAATTGCAGTTCGTCGAGCGTCTAGCAACCGCAAGCGATTCGGTTGCAGTAGCTGGCGGCAGCTGCTACTGCGGTTAATTAAAGCCCAGCGACTATCAAATGTAACCAATGCCAATTGGTATATAGAAAGTTGGCCAGGAGTGCGATAAAATAAATAAAAACAGGAAAGAAAATCAGAATACGACATGACATAGATCAAATACCCTTTCTTCCGATCGATTGCTTTGCAGGCATGTTAAGAGATTTGTGATGCTCGTAATTGTTGATTTTGGTCAAAATATCTTGAAAAACTAAAAGTGTTTTACCCAAGATCTATATTTTAAACAAATATGTTAGATATAATATATAATATAATGTAGTGGGTCCAAAAATGATAAAACTTTGCTCTTGTATAAGGCGCAATCATATAAATACGTTTTTATATGCGTTACACACTTCATGACAATATTATAATACCCGCTATAAGGGTATCAGCAAATTTTAAAAAACTGCGCATCCTTTAGCTGATTGAAAAACCAAATACTCAAAACTGATCCACAGGCGACGATTACCCACGAGTTGCATGCAGCAAGGTGCAGTAGCTGCCAGACCGTCCGACCGTCCCTCTGTCCGTCTGTCTGTCTGTCTGTCCGGCTGCACACGACCAGTGTCCCCCAAGTGAAAGGCCGGCCCGCTCACGGTTTTGGCCTGAGCCTATGTGGGTTCAAACTGTGTCAACTTTCCCAAAAACCTTAAGAAATAATGCAAAAAAGTAAGAAATTTGTCAAGAATGTGGCGCTGAGATTTAATGCAGGCGTGCGGGAGAGAGTCGAGCAGTGGTGTAATTTTAGCACAGACTGTCAGGCACTCCAAAGCAGACATTGTCCTCCAATCTTATATCGTCTGTCGCTTATCGTTGGCCATTAAATGCAGACGAGGCGCAGATAATCAAGAGAGCCCCACAGTCTCTGTGTCTGAGAGTTGCAAATGGAAAATGGTAAGAGGTGCTAGAGAATGTGCAATTTAAGGTGTCTGTCTGTCAACTCAGCAGCGGCACGGCTGAGGGGGGGTGTTTGAGCAGTAGGCTGCTTGCATTTAGCGCTAATCTCAACAAACTTAACTGCCAAGCAATTCATGTGTCTGCAGCTGCAGCTGCAGCTGAGAAGTGTGCAGATCCTTGAGCTCTGAAGTTGCAGAAATTGCCAGACAAGGCAGGCCGACGCCCCCATCCCCTCCCCCCTCCTCTACCATCCGACAACTCACATTGCTTCTCGGCTAAGTCAAATATAATTATGTCACATTATGCGACAAACTCTCGTCGGGCAGCAACTCGTTAATGTATCTGACAAAAACAGCCAATGGTATTGTAAACATCAGTGGGAAAATTAATGAAATTGTAAATACATCAAATTGTAAACATTTGCGCTGTGTCAAGCACAAATATTTGTCTCTCCAATTTGCGGCTTTAATCATGAATTTTCAGAGTTTTTAAAATACCCTGTAGCTAATGTGCCCAAAGGGTGGCACAGCAAACAGCCCAAAACGAGAGAAATTGTAAGAAATACACATTTATAGGATACATTTTAGAATTTTAGTGTATCAATACGAGATCTCATAAGATATCTGTTGAAGATAATAAGGGGATTATATTATATAATTGTAATTATATAATAAGGGGATTATAAAGAAAAAGTGTTCTAGAATAATATAATAAATAAATAATAGAATTATTTTTTGCTAAAGAAAAGAAGGGAGAAGTTGAAATTAGAAATAAGATAGGTTAGATTACAGATGCGGAAGTTGAGATAATAGAGGGGAGCGGGAATGGGATTAGGTGTCTGGTATCTGAGATGGATTTGGGTGGGTTTTCGAATAAAAAAGAAGAGATGTTCCAATGTTCCTACGTATATAACTAGAAACACTTAACAGGGTATCTTTACGTCGTAACTCTGACCCTAGAGAAATCGTTGTCTTGTTTTTCAACAATCTATATATTTTCATATACTCTGCTGTCAACACTTGGCAAGACATTTGACATTTCTTTGCCCAATGCAACAGAGCAAACAAACAAATAAATAAAACTGATAAAAATAAAAAAAACAAACTCACCACGAAAAATCTTCTTAAAATTTATTCATTGGGAACTTGAGATGTTACAATAATGTGTTTTAAAATATTAAATGGCGTGGCATAAATTATGAAAATCCAAATGAAAACCGATAATCTGTTGATGGCTACATTTGGACGAGCATTAAATGCTTAATTTGGAAAGTTTCGGTCATAAAAAACGTGGCCGAGCCCAAAAAATGCACATAAAATTGAACACCCAGAAAAACCAGTTAGTAGTTTGTCTAGTTGGCTAATAGGTTGGCTCATTATGTAGACATTTAGTTTTATCACCTGTTGCACGAGTTCTGCATGCAGATAAGACCACACACACGCACACACACACACCTACAAAATTGTGCTTATCGAGCTTATCAAAGGTCACTCGGCTAATGTCAACAATCGCAATGTGCACAAATCTGTTTTTTCTTTTAATGGATGGTAATGAAATACACTAAAATAGTTCATAGCCGGGCAAAAAGACATTTGCTGTGGGCTTCCAAGAATTCGTTCAGTCAACAAGCAAACTAATTTTGATTTATTGATACCCTGTAAGACGCTGATTAATGAAACTCCGCACTGCGAACTACCAGCATGGTAGGGCCCAAGAGAACTAGAGAGTGTGCAACTCGAGCTTATTAATTTCATTTGTTTAACAATCATGAAACCGGCTGGATGCTCTACTCGAGTGTGCTCGACTAGAATATACCCTGTACCAAGTGGCACGCAGCAATTTGTTGCATTTATTAAACTTTGTGCTGACTGTTATTAAAGGTATTTAACATTTAGTATTTGTTTTTATGAACCCAGCTCTTAGATCTTTTATTCTCAGAGCTCGGAATGAATATACGAATAACAAAGTATTACTAGGTAGTTACAAGTTATATTTCTTGCCTTGCCTAATACACATATACACAACTTTAATACAGCCATTTATCGCAGGGTATCTATAAAAGTGAGCAAGATGTTTCTATTAGAGCAACCCAGCTTGCAGCCAGAGACAATTAATTATTTGTTGCATTGCATTTTCATTTGATATAATGACATTTTTATGTGCTCATGGCATGGACTGCGCAGAGGGTCGGTTATTAAATTGGTATTGAAACATAAATTAAGCAACACATGTCCATAAAAACATTTGTAGCACTTGTCATATCAGCGAAATGCTTCAAAAATTAACGAGCTCTCAGGATCAAGTGTTCGGCACTGGACACAGCACTGATAAGGACCTGGAGCTGGGACCTGCTCCAGATGCTGACCACTTGAAATGCTTTTTAATGTCTTTCGCTCGAAGGCATCCCGAATACCAAATCAATTTTCTGCTGCATAAATCTGTTCGAAATGAAGAAAACTCAATAAAAAAAAGTAAAGGAAAAAACTCAAGATAAAAGTAACAATAAATTAAGATTGGACATAAAAGTAATAAAAAATAAGAATTAGTAACCAAAACCATTAGAGTTCACATAAATTTCCAAGCGAGTTTACCCAAGAAATAAAATAGAGAAAGCTTCTAAAAGTAGCGCCTAAGATTAGTTAGGTAATTTGTTTCATTAACAAATCCATTAATTTAACTTGAATAAGTTCACATTCACTTCCTCCAAGGCGCATCTGTAGGCATCAAAAGAAAACATTTTCCCACCACCAAACAACACAGGAAAACCACTTTTCCAGCAGTATTTTATTTCTATCTTTTTTGTCTATCAAGAAACACATGCAGTACAACTATGTGAAATCTCGACTAGGCAATACCCTATTAAAAAGGCGAACATATAGAAAATCTTTAAACGTACATAACTAAATTCTGTAAATTAAGTTTAAATTGCCCACAAAAAGAGTTGATGACTTGGCATGCCCTTTTGGCCAGCGAGCGCATGCACACTTAAAAGAAATTTTTGCCGCTACATAAAAAGCGCACACACATCATGCTACATGGCGCGTCCAGAGATTTGGAATGCGGCGAGAAGACAGCAACCCATTTGCCCCGTTCGCATGCTGCAGACTGTAAATCAATGACTCCGAAACTTTTGGGGCAAGTCCAACCAAATTGCCAAACAGACGAACGACAGAAGGACAGAAAGCCAGTGGACAGACAACTGGCAACAAGCTGTGGCAAACGGCGACGCATCATAATAATTAAGAACAAATTCATTTACACTTTCAAATGCTGCACAGTGTAGCTGGGCGGGGGCTGTTGGTTGGGTGTAGGGTTTATGTTAGGCCGTTTCATTGGACTTGACATGTTTTGAGCGCTTTGGAATTTATATGTTGAGCATGCGGAACGGAGCGGCATGCAGACCAGAGGAGCTGTGGGGAGACAAGGCGCTGAGATTGCCGCTGAAGCGCAGCAACAGCTGTGGCCCTTTGGGAAATTCTGTTTGTTTTCATTTTGTTTGCTTTTTTGTCGAGCTGCCAGTTTATTGAACCCTGCCGCTCGGCAATTGCAAAACAATGCAAACAGTTGAACGTCTGCGAAAAGTATAAATAAATAATAAAGAGCTCACAGATGTGTACAATATTTATGGGTAGCATCAACGCCTGCTGGAACTGGGTCAACGCTCATTAAATTGGAACCTTTTGCTGATCTCTGCGTACATTTGCCTGGCAATTGCGACAAATTTGTCGCGTAACGACCACTTAAACAGTTATCCCCTCCCACTCGGCCCTTTTTAGCCATTGTTGCACTAAGCATTTCATTAATGCAATGCACGCGCTGCCACGCCTTTGACTCGGCCCAAAAGTGGGCTAAACTGCTCGTTAGCAGTGCCATTGTGCGTATTTCGAAAGCGGCATTAAAATGCCAGGTTCCACTTCCGGTTGTGACAGTTTTAAGCGCCACAACGCACCGGAAGCGCGCACGCATAAATATGAAAAAATAAATACATATACAAATGGTAAAAACTCTAAACACTTTTCAATGTTTCAAACAAAAAAGCGAAACACAAAAAGAAGCACTTGAAAAATCTCTATAGCAGAAGTGGAACCTAAACATAAAGTTGGCATCGGCTGCATTTCATGTATATACCCTTTACTTTTGTGCGAAAGGATATTGTTTACTTTTAGGGGTGGTTAAATAAGAGAAGCATACTATAATAGGTAGTATGTTTTTTTAAACAAGAGTTTGTAAGCCTTATAAAATGTCAGAATTGAGATTTTTCCCTTGACAAAATATCAAAACAGCTGCTCATTTTCCATAAACTACACATGATATAATGAGATTTTTGGTATGACACGAACTAAGTTAGAGATTTGCACATTTTTCATTTCGAAATGGTTTTATCAATAGATTATAATAATTATCACCTGCAATGTATTCATATAAACATTATTACTAAGTATCATTAAAAGGTTTTCTATTATACTATTATCTGTCTAACAGTCTAGAAAAGTTTATAGTTTTTGTTGATTTTTTTTAAAATATTAACACGCATTTTTCTAATATGTATCGTCTATCATATATTTAGTCCAAAACTGGCACACAATTTTACGAAGTTTAGTAACAACAATTTTATTTATTAACAAACATTCTACAATTGAAAACCAATCTGACTTTCAATTTTACCCAATTTCCTTTTGGCTACAGGGTATTTGCTAGTCGAACTGGTCGACCTTTTCGATTGCACTTAATTACACTATAGATATTTTTATTAGACTTTTGTGAGAGCTACGCGCAATCAGCAAACCATTTGATGACATTTTGAGTGCCTGTCAAATGGTTTGCAACCCTCCAGAGAAAAAGGAACCCTAAAAAAAACCAGCGAACCGAACAACCAACAGGGGCAGCTGTTTTGCCCGCCAAACTGGCAACAGACTGACCCAGTGCAAAATCAATGGGCGAGCAATTGAATTGCATGCAGCCAGCTTCCGCATTCAGATCCGCATCCGCATCCGGATCCGCATCAGCACGGGGCGTCAGTTCACGGCTCATTGACGTGCGTCTGGTGCAAACAAAAGAGACGATCTGACCCAATTGATGTATCGTTATAGATTGGGCGCATGCAACATCATCGACAAGAGCCAACTGTAAACAAACATTAGGCAAGCCAAAGGTTACTTTTGGCTAAAGCGTATCTGACAGATAAAGTAGCTCACAGCTGGCAAGAGCAGCCTCGTCTGCACAGGAATGTTGACGCTGGTCGTTATATCCGTCCGGTTTATAACATAATTTACGTCTCTTCCGCTTGGCCGCATAGTAATCAAGACAGTCAGCCGAGCTGCTTTTGGCCAGGTCTTAAGCAAACGTCACTGCAACTGCAGCTATTTTCAACTAAATGTATTTCTCGTCCGCATTACCGCTCCCCTCCACCCCATACCCCTGCTCGTAGTCTGCTGGCATTTCGATTTGCCCTATTGTAATTGCATTTCGTGCTGCCTGCCTGCCTGAGTGCCAGCCATCCAGCCAGCCAGACAAGTCAAGGCAAAGAGCCGGGCCAACACGATTTCAACTCGACTCCAGAGCTTTTTCGAACGCTTTGCAGTTGTATCTGTGCATCTATAAGATACAATGCCATAGACTCTGGCAATGTCTGCCCATATATTATCTGAGCGTCGGCATCTTTGGTGGCCTCAGATTTCAATCAGTTGGCAATTTTTATGCGAGCATCACATTGTGGCATGCCACATTAAGTGGAATCTAAACTTAGGCAGCCGCTCAAATTGTAGTATGTATCCGCAACTCTGCAGATGTATCTTTATCTGGATTTTGGACCTAAGCGCATTAAGGCTTACTTAAACGCACTTAAAGGCATTATGTGTGGCTACCACCCTTAATTACACACACTTACACACACACACATGCAACGCCCCTAAGTGGCACGCATGCGCCCCTTGTGCCCAGCTGCCTGGACACGACCAAAAAGGATTTCTCAGCACAGACGAATCTAATTACAATAGTTTGCAGTGTGCATTTAGCGTTAATGATATGACTCCAAACTGCCGCATGCTACCAAAAGTTACGCACATGTGCCACATGGCTGAGCACGCCCACGTACGTACATACATACACGCACACACACCCACCTCACCTGCAGCTTTAATTTTTGAAGCTTAGCTGCATAACCTCCCACTCCAGCCCAGCCCTGGCGCATGACTTGGCAAGTTGTCTGCTTTTTTTTTTTTGAAAGTTGAAAGTGGGCGCTCTGTCGCCGAGTGTTTCACGTGTTTCCTGCTTAACTCGCCCAGAGGCTGACGCATTGACTAACTGACTGACAGACTGAATGAATGAATGACGCTGCTTAATTGGCCATTACAAAGTCAGCAGTTGCTGCTTAAGCGGCTTTTGGTCTTGCGCAAGTGTCTGAAGGGACGGGAGTGGAGACAGCGGAACAGCATTTTTCTTAAGAGATTCTCGAATTTCAAGTTTTCAAATGATTTTCGAGTGCCTGTCGTATGCAAATCAAGTGAAAGCTGCATGCAACAAGTCACTGCACACCCTTTCCTTCCCCCCCCCACCCCTTCCGCCTACCCGTCCTACATTTGGCAGACATTGACAATCTATAGCGATTACATTGAACTTAACCCAATTGCCCAGCGGCAAACAAAAAGTGAAAATATAGCAAGGAGCCTTCACAACATACAGGCACCCAGTTGTTGTCGTTCTTGTTGTTGCAAAGGATTTTTGTATGTGTTTGTCAGTTGCACGTATTTGTATCTCGTGTCTAGTCTGCGATACATGTCAGTCGTCGGGATGCTCTTGCTGGTTGTTAACATGAAAAGATAAACATCGGAAATGATGTCAGTCAAGCTGCCTCTATCTCTGCCCCGCTGCCTGTCTCTCTCCCTCTCTCGCTTACAAGAGCAACAACAGAAAACAGAAGAGAAAATCAGCCGGCGAACTGATGAAAAATGTCAGTAGTTTTACATGCGGCAATCAGAGCAGCAGCAGCAACAACAGCTACAACAACAACTTTTGTCTTTTGTTTCTAATGAATTGCGACTGCAGCTGATTGCCAGTTGTCTGCGTTGTTGCTTTGCGCATTTGACAACACTTAAAAGTGTTAGTAAATGGTGGAAAGTGTTAAATGTTGAAAACAAAGCACAAATTCGTGCACGCGATTGCTCCTAAGGAGGATGCGAGACAGCGAACGAGAGAGAGAGAGAGAGAGGTAGAAAGGAAGGAGAAAGCAAGAGGCTGTAGAAAATTAGTAAAGAGAAAATAAACTATATATGTATGTAGAGGTGTGTTAGGAGCTCAGGACTCAAGACAGCTGGGTTCTGCTGGCAACCCCTACAAGCAACAAAAATAATGCCATATTATTAAGATATAAGATATTATGATAAAAAGCATAAGAATACTAAAAAAAAACCCATTGTAAGAGTTACTTATGTGCCTTGATTAAATAAAATTAATATATTAACTAATATTTATACTTATACTTATGTAGAAGACTGTACATAGGACAGGAGAAATTATTTCGTTGAAGATTTTATACAATTAGTTGGGGAATTTAATCTAAATGCAATTTTAAAAGATTTATCCTCAGCAATTTATGAAATGTTAACAATTAATGTTATCGCACAAGCATATTACGCGCAGTAATTACGTCAGTTTTTTATTGCCTCTGGGCTTAAAACTGACATATTATGACAACAACAACTAGCTTGTGTAAATAAAATATATTTATAGGATTACAAAAATTTGATAGATATGCGTATTATGGGCATGGTACATGATAATATAACATAAAACTGAATGCCTTCCCTCGATTTATAATAAATTAACAAAATTAATAATGAAATAAATTAATTTTTTATAGAAATGCGTATTGCAATATAATGTAATTTTTTCTAAACAAAATATGTGTTGTATTTAATAAAAATGGTTTAGATATTATTTGAAGGACAGTATTTCAACAGGCAAAAAAAAAGCTCTTTGAAAACAATAGGGGCTATTTTGATAGTTAATTAATTTACCTATATAGTATATTATATAGACTACCATATGATTTACAGTTTTGCGTTCTCATAGATATCGTTTCACAATTCTAACACCTTGAATGTTGTCATGGCGCAACGTATCTGATAATAGAGCAGGTGTCTCTGATAAGATATCAGTTAAAACAGTTATAACAATTAAGTAATAGGTTAGCTAGTTACGCACTTCAGTAGCTACGATCTTGAGATACTTGAGTTGGCAAGCAAAATACAATGTACCCAACGATCTATTAATATGATCTGATCTAGCAGCTGCCATGGGCTGAATTGTTAAATCAACGCCACGTTAATTCCCTTTAACAAATGCAGCCCGAACACACCCAAAGCCTGATTAATTTGCATATTGCGTGAGCTTGTGTCTGTGTCTGTGCATGTTTGATAAGATCAAGGCATCAGCTGGCGCACCGCCCCTTGTGGCACGTCATATACATAACTTGTTTTTGTGCCACAAACAAAACAATTTTCGCACTGGCGCGTCCTCAACTCGTCCTGCAGCAGTTAGGGAGCGTTTTGTGTTATGAATGCGTTGCACAAGCAACAATACCAGCAACACAAAAAAAAAGGGTTGTTGCAACACCGTAACCAAGTTTTTTGGCTGCAACCTTTTGCGGTTAGCTCGGACTGCTTTTGGGCCAGGTAGCGAACGCTAAGCTCATCTTTGGCTGCGTGTTGCGGCCTGATGAATGAGAGTGAAAAATGAAACATAAATTGCTGTTGCTGTCGCTGTCGCGATGTTGCTGCCACTGCTGCAATCAGTCGTCCGGAAATCAACACAGACAGTGCAGCATTTAGACAGACTGCCAGCCAGGCAGGCAGACAGGCAGACAACGTCATAAACAGGCGCAGGACAAATGGGTTCCTTTCACAGCCATTTCAGTTACACACAACACACGCACACACTTATGTAATGTTGTTGTGCGTAATTGAATTCAAGGTCTGAGAATCGGCAGCTCGCAGCTTTTCCAAAAAGCACTCCGGCCCGAGTTTCTGAGAAACAAGTTGAGGTCCCAGCCACAAGCCGCACAACAGCCAAATGGGCAACGAGAAATTCCAATGCTCGAGTAATGCAAGTAATGCCACAACACGTTGCTGCAGGGTTTGGGAACCTCCTCCTCTTCTTCTTCTACTCGTTGTCGTTGTGCGTCGCCGTCTGCGCTTGATTAGTGCCGCGCTGTTTACCTGTGGGATGCTGTACAGGTTTCTGGAACGAATCTATAAACTGAAATCGCATGCCAGCACATTCCTGCCTCTAAAAAATAAAATAAAAACAGAAACTGGAAAATACCAACGCACAATTTTGCGTTTTCGCTATGGAACGCAGCCAGGGCCCAGACAGAGTTCTGGGCATTGCCCATTCGGGTTGCGCCTTTGTTCTAACGCCTACAATATCCTGTTGTCTATGTGTGCCCACACCACATGCCATATGCCATATGCCGCATGCCGCATGCCACACGACTTGCAACAGCCAGTTTAATGGGCATATTTAGAAACATGTTTGGCTTTTATAAATTAAATTTAAATGCCATTAAATCTCAACTGATATGCTTATACATGGAGGCCAAGAGATTGCAGCCAGGAAAGGTGCAAGCAGACGCTTGTGTATGTGTGTCTGCCATGGGGCAACATTCTCATGTAAATAGAGACACACACACACAGAGAGAGAGAGAGAACAGCTAGATTAGAAAGTCGTCGTGCTGCATAGAGACAACAGTTTATGGCTCAGAAAGTCAATTTGGCTGAGACTCTTACAGCTCCCATAGGTAAAATGCGGGTGTTTTGATTCTAACAAGCTGTTTATAAGGCTGTTGCTGAACTTGAAACCGCAACGCTTTTCGTTTAGCTCTTAACTTTGGACTGTTTATTGCAGCACCGGCACCAAATCACATCCGCTGCAGGCAAACAAACGAAAGCAACAACAAAAGCTATTTATGTGCCACGGTTTGTATACTCTAGCGGAGGGTACTTCTAATTTGTGCCTCGAATTGGGTCACGGTTTGGGATATATTTGATCAATAACGAGCTTTATTTTGATTTTAATCCAATGAACAGGATTAACTATATCATATAAGTCCCGTGCGAAGAAATCGCAAACAATATGGTTTTTGTTTTTAATACAGAGTATTCCATGTTCGGCAATCCGAACGTAACTCTTCTTTCTGTCGTTGTGTTCGGCTAGCCAGGCAACACAACAAATAGAAATTAACGTTGAGTTCGCTGTGGCACATCAATTTAAAGTTCTTTATGAGCCGAACGGATCGAAAAAGCGCCGCACTTCAAAACCAAACGAAACGAAACGAAATGAAACGATCTTCGGTTTCGGGGCAAACGTCGTCTGTGAATGAAGCCCGCTGCAGTCTCGAGTATTGACGACGTTCAAGTCTGATGTCGGGCGGGGTAACGCATAGCTTAAAGTTCAATGACTGAAAGGTGCGTTGTTTGTTGTTGTTATTGTTGTTGTTGCTGCTGCGGTTGCATAGAAATGCATCAAACTAAAACTCCGGCAGCGACTTTACGAGCTGTGGCCATGTATTGGCTATGGGGCACGCTGAGGCTGAAGCTGGCAAACGTGCAAAAATGCAGCAACCGCAGATGCAGACGCAGACGACGACGACGACGATCGGCAATCAATCTGCAGATTCCAGTTGCTGTTCTTGGTGGCACGCAACAAGTTTCTTAGCCGTTGAACTTGTGGCCTTAACTGCGACGACGTTCGCGCACTTTTCAGCTACACTTGCTGCCCAAGTTAAGCAAACAACGCAGAGGAAGAAGAATGTTATCTACCACAAAAGCAAATATGGCATAGCAGACCTGGTTGGGTTCCCAGGTTCCAAGTTGGATTGCAGCTTATGCAACCTGGCGATTGCCACACGTTGCAACACCGGTTCACCGAGACTCACTTGTTGTTTATAGTATGCACAGCGCTGACAGCGCGCATCTATATATATGTAAGTGTTCTATCTCTATCTGTATCTGTATCTTGTGGCCGTATCTGTATTTGTATCTGTATCTGTATCTGTATCTGTATACATGACTGGGCTGGCCGCGACTTTGCTTGGTTTACATTTCGGTTTTGCGCTTCAAGTGAGAACAAAATGTTGTTTGGGAAAAGTAAACAAAAAAGAAGAAGTAAAGTAAAAAGAATTCCAACCAGAAAAATAAAGTGCCTGCTGCCCCCAACACCCGTAGCCCCAAGGCAAACCCGGCTGCAACAATCAAATGCTCATCAGCGCACTTGAAATACAATAATGCGTCGAATGTTTAAAGCCCAAGAAAAAAAAAATAACAAAACTAAACTAACAACTATGGCAACAGACAATAACGCACAGTATCTGTATCTTTTGCTTTTTTTTTTTTTTTTGGTGTGTATCTCATTTTTGTTGGTTAGTTGAAATTATTTGGCTGTAGCACGCAGCGTTTTTTTTTCTTCTTTAGAGCGCTTAAGGTTTATTTTCGTTGGCTGGTTTGTTTAGTTTTGTGGCGGCATCTGTGTGTCGTCGCACACAAACACACACACACACGCAGCGACATGTTGCAGGTGGGAACAGGTTTTGTGCGCTGCTCAGATGCGGGCCATATCTTTGGTCAGACTGCGCGTAATTTATTCCCACTGTGCCTGCAATTACTTTTTGGAACAGAAGACAGACGAAAAAAATAAAGAGGATGGCAATAAAAAAGCTCGCAAGTCGCAGCTTGCATACCCTTTCAATAACATTTATCTATAATGTTAAATGCACAGTAACTAGCATGTCTCTGTTATGCTTAAACACGTAAAGTTCTACACCAACCTTGGTTTTTGTTTTTAATAAGATTGATGAGGCATGTGCACTTTATCAACCATTGCCAAGTGTTCTTGATGGGATTAAATTTCACTGGCATTGGCAACACGTAGCAAATTAGCTTAACAGCCAGATGCCATGTGTACACAAAACTATAAACTGCCCACGCACACATTTGTATGTATGTATGTATATTTTTCACATATCAATTGTGCCAAGTTCCAAGTAAATGGCCATCCTTTGGCCAAGTGGATAGCGGTCATGTTCAAAGTGCAGCTGCCTTCACCAACAAGTAACAACTCAAAGTGCAAACAGCAGCAGCAGCAGCAGCAGCAGCAGCAGCAGCCGCAGCCGCAACAGTAGCAGTCACTCATAGTCTAGTCACGTATGCGGCAGGCACAGCGCCTGTTTACATGTTGCCGAGCAATATGGCCGATTGATAGAGGTAGCAAAAAACAAAAAAAAAACTCAGCCAACGGTAACAGTTGCGCGCCTCTCATCCTCTCCCTAGACTTTAGCAGAAAGAAGCACCCCTGCTGCCGCACGCTTTGTCTACCTCCACGCATGGCTGCACGGCCCCCTTTGAGGCAACTGCGGCTTAGTTAACATTTGCCCACAAATGGCAATGGCGATGGATGTCGCGCTGTAATGGCATTTTCTATTATGGGCACATTAATGAGCGGCGCTGAGCAACACTGGCAGGGAGGAGAGCGCGCGCACAGGTGAGAGCGGCCGTCAGCATAGCTGCATGTGGCCGTTGCAGCAAATGCCAATTGCAAAATTACCAACTTACCAATACTTTAATATGTGCGTGTTTGTGTGTGTACTATGTGCTTGTAATTACGTGCTTCTCTTGTTCTGTGCGCTTCATACCTGAGCAATTAGCGCGCGCGCTGCTTTTGCTTGCAGCAGCTGCCTTTAGTCAGCAGCTGTCAGCTGTCAAAAGTAAGCGGCGAGAGCGAGATGGAACGTGCGGTGTTGCAAATCGATCGCATTCGATCACTCTGGCAACACTTAACTTTGCGGTAATGCATCACAAACAGCAGAAAGAATATGAAAAGTGCAAAAAGCTGCAGTCAGCGTCGCCAGTCTGACGTCTGAGTTGTATTTTTGTATTTTTTTCTCGTAAAATTTATTGCACAAGCGCAAATTTCCAGCGAATAGCAAAATTCTGAAAATGCAAACGGCACGAAAAGAAAATTAAAAACAAAAAATGCTGTACCAAAGCAATACCGAATGTGGAGCGAGCCCAGTTCGACAGGCGGCGGCAACGTAATGCAACTTGTTGCTGCCACAAATCTTGAAGGCTTACAGACAGAGCTGAGTGCAACATAAATGCGCAAACATGTTGGCCACAATTTAACACAAGGTCGTGAAAACAATGAGCTAAAGCAACTTTAGCCGCTTATCTGTAATTGTAGTAGCAGCTAATTGTGCGAAAAGGCCACAGCTCCACCTACAACACGCCACGCCTGCCAGAGTGAATGTGCAAGAAAGAAGAAGCAGCAGCAAAACCAGAAAGTAAACAAGGTGTTAATTTCGCGCTCTGCTTTTGCGTCGGGCAAATTGAATTTAATTTACAACAAAGCAGATGAAAGAAAAACGCAGCAAAGATAAGATTCCAGCACGACGCAAAGCCAGCCACCCACAGCACACACACACACGCGCACACATGCAAGCACAAACAAAAGCTCGGCAGACACGCATACTAAGCAGTAGAGGGGGGAGCAAGGCAGCGAGAGATGACACTAGATAAGCTGCCTTTTGATAAACGCACTTGACTTTGCCAGCGACTCGCTATGAATGGCAATTCAAATATGCATGCATACATATGTATGTATGTGTCTACACACATGTACAGTGAAAGCTCTACTAACGTACAGCTGCTTTGGGCGGACATCTCAAGTGGTCGGCCGATTTATTTAACCCCAATATTTTTTCTTAATTTTCTTGGGTGAACGCTTTTGACCTAAACAAGTTTTATAACGGAAAATCTTTTAAAAACAAGTATTGTAACGGATACATTTGATTTTAAAGCCAAATGTTATCTAGACTGAAAAGATAATCTAAATTTTAATATATTTTTAACAGAACATAGTTTGTATGTTATGTTAAATGATGTTGGGCACGTGCAATAAACCCGCCTATGTGTATGTGTAATCGAACTATAAATATGAAGTGTGATTGTATGTGTATCGGCATTAACATAAATTAATAGTGTTAACAATGCAAAAGCATGTGCACATTTGTGCAGATATAAATGTGGCATTGCCAGAAGAATAAAATTAATTAAAACAGTTCTTATTTTTGAAACTGGTTCGTCTTAAGGTTCGGTTCACAGCAAAAATAAATGATGAGTTCCGGATTGATCCGGTTTTCCTAAATTTTGTTACTTAATTGTTCATCGCTTTTAAGCATTAGGTGATCACCTCAAGCGAGCTTTTACTGTACCTTCATGTACGTGTGTTTCCATGTGTTGTTTACTTCTTTATGTTTAAGCTTAAAGAATATATTGTTTTTGGAATACTTACGAACTGTGACCATTTTCGGATCGTAGGCACAAACGCGCCGCTCCACGGCCGTTATTTTGCGCTGGACACGGCCCGCCCGCTCGCCGACCGACTGCAAGTCCCGCTGCAGCTCGTCGAAGATGTCGCTGGCAATGAGCACCAGGCTGGCCAGCTGGCGCAGCGCATTGCTCAGCGTTATATTGCTGATCGAGTCGAACTCGTAGCCGGATACGATCCTGGTAGCCGTCGGCGACTGCGGCGCGCTGGCGTTGCGTGCGGGCAGCGCCACGCGCTGCTGGCTGGGGTGGCGCGAATTCGGCAACGACTGGGAGGCACGCGCTTGCGTGGGCGATGTGGGTGTGGGTGTTGTGGGCGTGGTCGAGGGTAGAAATTCCACATGCTGCTTAAGCTTTTTCATGGGCAGCGCGGCTGGCGGACGCGGCTCAGCGTCCGACTCACCATTGGGCAGGACATGGACCAGCGCCCGGGTCAGGCTCGGCGATGTGGGCGTGCCGGCGTCCGTCTCATCCGGCAACTGCTTGTTGATGCAATTGTTGTTCTTGCACTTGCCGGGCACGCACTGGAATCGCGTGGAGGCATGCCCCAAGCTGGCGGCTGTCGCCTGAGCCACATTCACCGGCTGCACAATACGCTGTACAAAGGGCATATCGCTAGCTGCTCGCCCCGCTCCTCATTCAGACTGGCGCGTATCCAATCCAATAAAGAGAAAAAAACGCAAAAATCTCACAGCCGAAACTGGTCAAGCAACTTCTGGAGTTGGATCCTCGGCGGCAACGGCGGCGGCTCCTTCCAACGTTGTCTTCGGCTTTGCCTTTGCCTTTGCCCCTGCCTCTGCCTCTGCCTCTATTGTTTTCTGTTTTTGGCTCTGCGATGCTGCGGCAACATAAATTCCTTTGCTTTTAGCTGTTTACACACACACACACGCATGCACACACACACATGCACGCACAAACTAGTTGGCCGCCTTAATGCGAGACTTTGGCCGGGTTTTTAATTGAATGTAAACCGAATACACACACCGGCGTTTTGGGCGGCAGTTAGTTATGCACTCTGAACTGGTTTATGCTTTGCATCTCATACGGCAGCATTTAACACGCCGCACACGATTTGGTAATAATTACGATTTTATTGCTTCTTCTGTTTCTCAGGCAGGCACACTATTTCTTTCTTCTTTTTTATTGCCGTTACGCGTGTTTGCCGCTCATTCACAGTCGACACATCATTCAAAAAGGTGCGCACAACAACAACATCAACTACTACTTCAGCGTTGACGTCCGCTCACACGTCCTGTTCGTTTGCCGGTCAAAAAAAACTGTTAACAAAAACTGTTAATGTTAACGGCTGCACTAAACTGTTATACTCAAAAGGCGCGGTTATTTATCGATAGCACGGACATTAAAAACAATATCGATAGACCGATAATAATGTTAAATTTTTTCAGCATTTTACCACACTAATTAATGCTGCATTTTCAGTATTTTAGTAAGAATATTTTTATGGCATTTTGTGTATTTTCATGCTTGTCTGTTACGGTCAGTCTGTCAATAATATTTTGCTGTACGTCTTCATTTTAATTTTGACATCAAACGTTTTTCATGTTTATTTCAAAAATATAAAACGTAAACAAACTGGAAATTGCCGCATATCAGCATGCCCAAGTACTACTGTGACTATTGCGATACATATTTGACGCACGATTCGCCATCGGTGCGAAAAACGCATTGCACGGGCCGCAAACATCGTGACAATGTCAAGTTCTACTACCAAAAGTGGATGGAGGAGCAGGCACAGCATCTGATCGATGCCACTACAGCTGCATTCAAGGCGGGCAAGATTACAAATAATCCATTTGCCGGACCCGCGCCGGGCAACAAACCAACCGGCGTTTCCATACCGCCGCCCAACATGGGAGCACCGCCACGTCCAGGAATGCCAAATATGCCGCCGTATATGCCACCCATGATGAATCCCCAGATGGCACTCACAGGCATACGACCGCCGCCTATCCTCAATCCGATGGCCATGATGGGTCCGCCGCCACCACTGGGAACGATTCCTCCACAGATGATGAACGGACCGAAATAAAATATTGAAATTAAGTCAAATAGCTAAGAACAATTGCAAATACACAATATACATTTTTTAAATGAACCAAGCACCTATTTATTTAAAACTAACTATGTTGGACAAAAATTGCATAATTTAAATTCGTATATTATAATTCCCATAATTTCTGTTTAAGAATTTAAAATGTATTTATATGTTTAAAAACGGACTTAAAAATGCCAGCAATTTCAAATAATGCACCATTTTTGCCCAATATTGACATGTATATAGATCTGCACTCTTCACACGCAGAGGCAATTTACACTTTTGCATGAGTTTGAAAGCTGTCAGCTGTTTGCAATGCGGGCAGGCGGTTAGCCTTCCAATCCCTCCCCAAAACAACAAAAAGCTTGTTCAACTTGTTCGCGTTTGCACTTCCAGCGTCTTTGCCGCGTCACAAAAATAATCTTACAAACGAGCAATGGTGGTTGTTAGTGTTGAGTTGGAGGCGGCGTCGGCATGGGAATCGGGTGCAGCATTGGATGAGCTCATACAAAAGCGTAGAAACAAGTTTAGCTTTTTGGAAATGAGATACGAACACGTATATGCATACATATATACATATTATTGTATGTGAATGCTTTGTGCCGCAGTGTTGTGCCAGTCTCAGCTTCAGTTGGACGTGAAACGTTAACGACACCGGAGCGCCCACGCGGAAAAAAAGATTGTAACAAATACGAGAAGTGTGTTTCAAGCTCGCATTAGTGTGAGTGGTGCTTCTTGTTGAGTGTATGCGAATAAGAACAATAATACTGGCCGTCGTGCTATTTTAGCAGTCGCTGCTAATTGGTTCAATGCTGTTACGTGGCTGCAGCGTTGCTTTTAATTAACTATCTTACCACGGAGCTGGCACTTCAATCCGAATCAAATATACATATGAACATACAAACACACACATGTAGATTAGTAGCAGCAGGACTTCAGTTTTAAAATGGTAATAACACAAAACAGTTGAAAAAAAAAGAAAAAAAAAAGAAAAACATCCGAGTAAATTGTATGTGCCGAAAAAGGGAAACCTAAACAAAATCAATAATTGGCCGTGCCTGCGTGTTTGAGTGCGTGCGTATGTGTGTGAGTGTGTCAAATCTTACACGCTGGACAACTGAAGCAAATGCCATGCTGATTAAGCAATAAGCGAAGAAGAAGAAGCAAAGCACAAATAATATCAACTCGAGAAGACAAAATGCAGCAGCAGCAGCAGCAACAACAGCAACAGCAAGCAGCTAGCGTTGCCAATTCAACAAACGTCAACTCAGCTGTCGGCCTAACTCCTCCCGCTACCGCTCCCGCTCTGTCGAACAGCAGCACACCCATTCGCATAGGCAGCGCAAAACATGCGGGCGGCGGCGATTCGCTGTTGCCGCCAGTGGGCAACACCGCCTCCCACTCGGTGCCCGGCACCCCACAGCAGCAGACGCCGCAAGCGAGCAGCGTGCCGACGGCAAGCGGCAGCCATCTGCACCTGCAGACAGCCGGTGCCCTCTCGATGGCCGCCTCCAATCAATCACTGGGCGTCAACGTCGGCGCCGGCAGCAACATCAGTGGCATTAACATAACGCCACCAAACAGCGCCGGGCTGAGGCAGTCATCAGGTGAGTCGTCTGGTGGTGAGCTGGTAACCAGGACACATCGGTCGGCCAGCTAATCCCCAATTGCTTTTCAATGTCGTCTCGTGTCATCATTTTGCGTTGCTTTTTCTATTGGCAGCTGGCTCAGGCAGCAGCTCACATTTTTCGCTCACTGCTCGCTCTCGTTTTGTTGTTGTTGTTTTTGTTTCGTTTCCATCGCACCACAACACACACGCACACACATACATCTAAATGCTAATCCATGTTTTGCTGCTGTCGCTAATTAAATACCCTTTCAAAACGGGTAAACGGTGAGGTATATTGAATATGTGCAAATGTATGTAACAGGCAGACCCATTAAATTATATACTATATATTCTGGGTCAGCATCAATAGCCGGGTCTATCTGCCCGCTAGATACTTACGGCTCGTGGAGCGCGGATAAAGTCTTCGTATATCAAGTTGTCACCCCATTTCATTGAAATTGACAATTATTGATTTTCTTTTTTTGGCACACCTCGCAAAATTTAAGAGTTAGAGCCACCAAACTTGGCGTGTGCGCTTAAATATGTATCTATGGGATAGAAAAATAGGCGCAGCTCTGCTTTTTTATATATATGCACAGTTGCATTTAATGTTAAGGTACATTTTAACGGTTCGATTATAAGCCTCGAATTAATTCGAAACAAAATTTTTCAACTGGGGCTGAGGAAAGAAGAAGCACGACCTCTGTGTCAGATTGTATACAAGTGTATATAGACAAGTTTGATTTTATGTCAAGCCAATCTAGAGCTGGGTACAGGGTATCTGTTGGTCGGTCACCATCGACTAGAGCATTTCTGTTTTGATTTTGTCGCTGCTCCATTTCAATGGCAGTCGCCGCAAGACGACTAATGTCGACTATCGCATCAAACATCAAACACTTCCGCTCTGCCACTCATCCGTGCAAAACCGGGCTGGGGTTGGGGTTGGGGTGGAGGTGGGGGTCAGGAGTGGCTGGGCGTTAATTGTTTATTGTGTTTGGGTTGCGTTGCTAAGCTCTGACCGCAGCACAGCAACCACCATTTGAATGCTATTTGAAATCGGCTTTGCCCCATGTCACTTGCACTTGCACCTGTTCCCGTCATAATTCACGCATGAACATACTTCCATACAGTTTTCACTCGTTAACTAGAACGTTTCGTTTCAAGAGCTCATTAAATGTATTTAAATAACTAGATGTACAAAGTTGGAACATGAAAAGCTTTACAAATGGAAACCAATGCTTTCTGCCTTGCTAAACACTGCCTTTTCCCAATATCCTAATTTACGAGCGACGACTGTACATGTGTTTGTGTTTGTGTTTGTGTTATGCGTGCTTGTTTCTGTGTATGTCATACAGGTCGCCATAGTTGCCTATTGATTGCCATGTGCCGTTTTGCTATTTATCAATTTACAAAGCTCAACTGGATTCGACCAAACCAATTAATGTCAGCCAAAATTGGCCGATGCATACACATATGTAGGATGTTCATCTATTTGATAACAATTTCATTATGAGGTTTGCCACTAGAGCACGGTGCGAACAATTAGGCGTAGGTCTGTAATTATATATGTAAAGGTCCGCTCGGAAATTGGATAAATTTAAATTGCATTCGACGCGTTAAATCTTAAATTCATATATCATATTTCTTTTTATATAGTTTTTAATATAGCAAATAGAATTTTTAGGAAATAGCGAACTCAGTTTTTAATCTACTTTCAAAGCGATTTCATTTTCCTTCGTTTATTGTATTGAATTTTCTCCATATTCGAAATTAACATATATTTTCCGAATAGTGAATATCCAGAATTATAAAATGCAGTTTTAATTTTAACTGTAATTAATTTTATGATTTGCTGAGGAGCTTAAATTTTTTGTATTTTTAGTACAGTTTTCAGTATAAAGATATAGAATAAATTACTGCTCAAGGTCGTACTTATCACATTGTCAAATTAGAATACCTTTTTCTTTCTTTTCGCAAGAGTATTATGTATACGGTGTGCTGTATTAGATTTATCCTCACTAGCTCGCAATCGTTATGTATTGTATCGTAAGTAATTGGCATACAATTTTTAGCAGGTATTTTTATTTTTGTTTTTTATACCTATACATTTGCAGTGAACATTGTGCAAATACACACATACACTCACACACACACACTCACAATTAGCTAGCACGCGCAAACTTTTGGGCATTTTTTATTGCCCTTCGGCTTCGACACAGTGGGGCCAAAGGCGTCATGAGGGCCAACTGCAGGCCATGAACGCTGAGAATTGCAGCATGTGCCAACTGCTGGATATACAAATGTACCTTCCTCTCAAATAAACAAAAATCGATGCGTCACTGCGTTTCGTGATGTGTCCATTTTCATTTCATAGCTTTTTATTCCATTGTGCTTTTATTTTATTTTATTTGATTTTTTTTTTGGCCTACGTAATGGCCAAGCTTGGGCGGGGTAAGAGTTAAGGGCTCGGCTTGTGTACCATAAGGCATGCAGTATTCTATTTTTGTTTCGTTTTAAGCTTCAGTGGCAAAGGTCAGAAGTGAGAGCTGCACTATGAACTTTTGTCTTAGCCCGCACCAGCGCCCCATCCGAGCCCGTTTTTTGATTTCATCCGTTGATGAAAATTCGCTTCCACATTTGCATAACGAACGAATTTGAACGTCATCTCTAGCAGAGGGCTGCATAATTTATCTATTGAATGAATATACATCAGTTATCCATTTCAATGTGTGTGTGCGGGTGTGTGTGTGCCCCATTCGTTGAATATTTTATAGCGTGCTTTTGGGCAAATTACCGTGTAATAAATTAGAGAGCCGTGCGAAGCTCGATGCACATATGCATATTGATTGCCAGCTCCACCTGGCGGCCGCCGTTTGCATATCTAATGAGTTTCTCCCGCGTAGCCGCACCGCCCTCCCTACACTCTAACAGCTGTGCGCCACTTACATGTGCCGCCCGCCACATTGACCAGGCCCCCTATGTTGAGTGTATAGTATATAATTGGATTATATAGAACCTCATATGTGCATAAACAGTGCGGCACAACATATGGGGGCATGAAATGACGTCAAGTACAACAAGCAACAACAAGTTGCCCGCTGTTGGCAGAATTAAAAGTGCATTCGCATGTTGACGTCATTCATCATTTGCGGTCAGCATTGACCATTGGCCAGCTCCAGTTTAATAGTCATCGAAAGGTGACACATCGTGTGCGTATTGGACTGTGCCCTCTAGCTGGACGCTCCTCTAGCAATATCTTATCGCTGGCATCGCAGTGGCGCGGCCTGGCAAGGCAAGGGCCGGGGAATTGAGTTGCGTAATTGAAACGGCTGCAAGCACTTTATTTGAAATCAATCAATGCAACCTATCGTCGCATCCTTTCGCCTGCCGTCGTTAGATTAGGGAGCTGGCTGGCCGACACCCTAGTCTGCTTGTTTATTGAGGACAGCGTGCTGTGCTTAATATCCGATGACAGCAAATTGATAGCGGCACTTAATTTATTTACAGCGCTTAATTAACACGCCCAATAAAGGATGCCCTGCAGCTAGACAATTACTGAGATACAGTTAGATAGGGTTACAAATTAAGTGCTCTAATTCATGATATATGCAGCCTGATTAAAGCTGATATTATCGATAATTATCGATATTTTTGCAACAGCTAGTTAAATACTGACACAGGGACAGATAAGATAACAACCTAATTGTTTCCGATCATGATATGAATCACATAACAAATTATTTGTAATTTTATCGATTGCAATGATAATTTTCTGTATATTTATAGCAGCTTGTCAATGGCTGAGATACGGTCAGGCAGATAAATAGATCTATATCATGATATGAATGCCAAAGCAACTGATATGTAGTGTGATTAGAGATTAGAGAGATTAAGATAACGGCTCGATATGGCGATAATGATCGATATAGTACATTTCAAAACTAACATCAAGTGAAATCTTATTTTACTATTAGATCATACAATATAATAGTAAGTTTCTAAGAAATGAAAGTAAACCACACTCAAAACCAAACTTCTCATCTGCATATAAATTTTCGCTTAATGTTTATGTGTTCTCTACAAATAAGGTCACAATCTTGTTCATTTGTTTATTCGATCTGTTTTGAGTGCTCTTGTCTATTGTTAATATTCTAAACTGCTTAGTATGAAATGTTTAATTTATTTTGGTTTTATACTCATTTCAATGTCCAGCTATGTTTCCTTAAGTCGTGTCAATGTCGTAAACATGAATGTAAATTTGTGTGTAGTAAAACTATAGAACTATAGAACTACCTAGTTGTATTAATATAAATTGACTATTCTATAGATATATTGTTCGCTTTCTCTATTTCTTCCTTTCTTTTAACATATTTCATTCTATGTATGGGGTAACTGCTCACATTAACTGCAGTATTCGATTTCAAATTCAAGCGTCGACCCTCGCAAAAAGTGCTTTTAACCAAACTGCCCTCCACAGACAGTTTGAGCAACAGCCCAGCGCCATCATCGCCAGGTGAAGTTCTTTTCAAAATTTTGCACAGTTCACAGTTGAACCAATTATCACCGATTATTTAACGGAACATTGAACATATCGATTTACGATTTATTTAACCGATAATTTAACGGATTACCGATTGTTTCCATGAATATTCCACTCACCATTTCAGCAATCAATTCACCGATCATTTCACTTTCGTGCGATCATGCCACCGATCATGCGACTGATGCATCTTCAATTTTCACATATGATACTTGGATGATAATTCCAGTGATCACACTGATTACACTGGTTTTTTTCGCCGATCATTAAATGAATATACGAATATTCGATGGCCCATCTGTGGCACATATTTTGCACATTCATTTAACTTTTGCTTTCGCTTATTGTGATCATCAGCATTCGGATCGTTAGTTAGCCCTATATGCAGTTGGCTAAAAACAGCGCGCATTTGTATGCATATCACGATTTTATATTGTTAGTTAAGTATTCACTTAGCCATGACCGTAGACCAGTCAAGCGTTACCATATCTCTGACGCACTTGGCTGCCATTTGTATCATTTTGCTTTCGTTCTCATCTATTGTGTGCCACACGGTGCATTATCAAAAGCTTTTCAGTTATTGTTGTACGCGTATTGTATATTTTTTGCGAAATTATGACTTAGAATTGAAGGCGATTCTTCCCGTACCCCCCCGTTCCGCCCATTTCCTGGATGAAGGATGCCAACAGTCTGGCTGTGACTCTGCCCCTGCCTGACAACCTGTCCAATCATATCTTATCGCCCCATTTATAGTTATATTCAGTTGTTGTAGAACTTAAAAATGTTCGCACTCTCGATAAGCCTTAATTAATGGACAACCACACAGCGTTGGTTGGCATTCAATTGAAAAGCCCGCTCATATAACATTTGACTGCAGAACTTTACGATAGCAATTTTCGGTCTGATAAGAGGGCTCTACATTTTATTTTATTTTTTTTTTTTTGGGACAGTCTGAATCATCAGGCGCCATTCGACCTGTCAGCAATTTTGGAGTATGAATAACGGGTTGCCGAACACCTGGTTCCCTTTTCAATGTTTTATCTTGATATCTTTATGAAACAAAGACGATTAAGTCTGCAGTCAAATGTTCTAAGTTCAAAGCACATCTGGCATCTAATGCGAGCACGGGCTGCTTTATGAATTTGTTTATTATTTTATTTACCATATGCATTCACGCCAACATATGCGAAAGCGTCTACGAGATGAATTATGACAAATTCAGCACGTGTGGCAGGCGTTATAAACATTCAACTTAAAAGCTTGCAGAAATTGTAAAAGTTTAAAATTTATAGAAAAATTATATGTTTATTTAAAATCTTAGGGTTTTAAAGGCGTCCGCTGGGAATTTCAAAATTTATCTATAAGTCTAAGATTCCTACATTGAAGATGATTCTATTTTTGCGTTGTCTGTTTTCAAATATATCAAAACATTAATTTCGCTAGCCATATATAAATTTACATATATAATAGTTTTGAAAAATATGACTTCTAAATGCTAAATTTCTTCTCTTTTCCTAAGCACTGGAAAATATACTTTTCGTCACTTCCATAAATTTGGTCTAAAGAAATCATTAATTTTTTTATTTTGAGCCTAGAAAAATAAGTTGTGTTCTGCTTTTAGACGCCTTTGAGTATAGAATTTATAAAAAAAATATGAAATTGACATAGATATACATAGATAATAATACAAAGTGTTATATATTTAATTGATTTTAATGTATTTCAATTTGCATTTTTAAAAAGTTACAAAACCTTTGTTCAAGTTTTTATTTGCGGGCGACCACTGTATTATACGTGCACATTGAGTAAGATCATGGAACTGAACAGATGTAGTTTAAAGTTTGTATGTACTTAAATAGCTGTTTGATCTTTGGTCCATTAAAATTGTACTACAAAATTAAGTCGTGCAACAATCAAATCAACGCTTAAGTAACAGGCGCCTTGGGATCGCGTCTCATGAGCTCACTGTAGGCATTGTATGTGTGCAGAGTTCACACACACACACACACACACACGCACACAAAATGTGTGTGCATATACATTTAAGTATCTAAGTAGTTAATAACCTCATCGATAGCGCCCCAAATGTTTGGGGGAGAGCGCATGAGAGGGAGAGACTGACAGAGAGAGCGAGAGACACGGCCAGATAGTAGGGGACAGCGAGAAATGCTGCGACGTCGACGTCGACGCTGACTGCGCTGACTGATATCATATCTGCGGGCCGTCTAAAACAACACACAAGTACTAAATATCATCCGTGTAACTGGACGGGCGTCTGCTGCAGTTCAAAAGAAACGCGCCTCTCTCGTGCTCAAAAAAATATTCGAAACGTTTTCAAAAAATTGTTTTGGTTTTTTGTTTTTTTTTTTTTTTTGGCGAGCAGCGAGCAGCGGCAACAACAGCCACAACTACATAGCTAATGGCTCATTATTATATGGCGTACTGGGCGTCTATGGCGGCAGCGACGCGAGCGTCAGCCGCTGTGTCAGTCGCGTCATCGCCGCTGGGCCAGCGGCGGCAGCTGCTCGTCGCTGCTCTTTGGGCATATTCAGTTGTCGTTGCGG
Organism: Drosophila montana; assembly: GCF_035044405.1. Lineage (NCBI taxonomy): Eukaryota > Metazoa > Arthropoda > Insecta > Diptera > Drosophilidae > Drosophila > Drosophila montana. The sequence continues at coordinate 10,173,590 of NW_026998620.1, read as the reverse complement.
CTCCGGCTCCGTAGTTAGCTGCGTTTTGTTTTCGTGCGCCGCGGCATACTTATACATATACATATATCTCGCAATCAGACAGTCACAGTCGTCGGTCGGTCTGGCGAGGTATCCCTACACGCATTCGCTGCTGGCGTCTAGTCGGTCTCACATTACGGCCACCGATGCGGATACGTGTTCTTTTTGATTCGTCTGCGCATAACGCATACGCCGTGTTGTGCCGCGTTGATTAAACAAATATGCAAAGGCGACAATTAACGCAGACCCCAATTTCTACGCACATTCTTCAGCTGTGAGCTCAGTGCGGAGCAGGCAGCGTACCAAAGAGTTGTCATGAATCTACTACAAAGCAAGTGCCAATTGCCAATTGCCACGCCTCCGCCTCCGACACCGAAACGCCCCTACAGTGTGCCCAATTATGAACTGAAATTTATATGCTTTTTATTACGTGTGCCAGAAAAGACGCTTCGTAAATTCGAAAATTGTTTTTTTTTTGTTTGCGTATTTTTGGCGCGCTCAAAAAAAGTTGAATAAAAATAATAAATAAAAAAATTACAATAATAATAGTGTGCACAATAATGATTACAGTGCAAGTGCGAGTCGCTTGACAATGCGAACCGAGAGACCCCAGAGACAGCGACAGACACTGAGACAGAGACAGAGACTGAGACAGAGACTGAGACTGAGAATCTCAATGGGCATTCTCGCCAGCTAATATGCATACGTATGTGCTCTATGTGTGGTCATGTGTGTATTTTGTGTTGCTCTGCTTATATTGCGAAATAAATTAAAACATATTCGTAAAATAAATAAAACAGAACGCGCCGCGTCTGCCGCTGCCGTTGCCGCTGCTCTGTGGACTACCTTGAGACAATGTTGATTTGTTGTTATGTACTTTACACATGCGGCTCTCTACGTGCTTAAGCATACACAATACACAAATAATGGGCCGTGAATATGTTTTCGAATTGCTTTTAGATCTTAGCCGAAAATCGAACTTATTGCGGGCCATAAAAGCATACAAAATCAGCCGGCGTGCAACTTATAAATGTTATTCCATTTCTTTTCGCAGGAATCGCCAATTGGGCCTCAGATAATCGCGATGGCAATCCAACAGATAAGGCAAGTATTTCCCAAAGCCGTTCAACAATTAAATTGTTTTCTGTTTGTATTGTTTTTACATTTTCAAAATATGAAATAATAGCCAACAAACAAATAACACTATAACTGGGTCAAGATCTGAGTAGGAAATGTAATTGTCTAAGTGAACTTGCCGATAAGAGCAAATGCTGACTAATGCAGCTATAATCAATGTGTGGGAGGTGCTGGCCCTAAAGCACAGATTCAATATCAATAGATAGAAACAGACCACGTGCAATGTTGAAAAGCGAAAAAGATTTCCTATGGTTTCCACCATATCCTGTGCCCAAAACTAATACGGGCGTATTACTTTTGTATTAAAGGATAGATTTATACTTAGTTGAACTTGAAATGGTATTATGCAAACTCCAGCTATTAGACAATATAATTATTCCGGTTTTAAAATCGTACTGGAAATTTATCAGATGGGCAATCTGCCAGCGCCTGAAAGTAAATTGTTTTATGTTTATTTCGTTTCGTTGTTTATTTCTATTGTTTGGCATACAAATCAATTTTAATATTTACAAAATATTTTACATAGGTTTTGTTTTTTTTTTTGTTTTGCTTTGAATTTCAACATATTTTGATAGCTTGTTGCGTTAAATGGGAACTAAATTAGTTTGTATTTGAAAATTAGTCACAGGGTATCTTTTAGTTATGATACACTGATAGCAGAGATAGAAGCGTTTTTATATAGTGTTTTTTTTTTTTTTGAGTAACTTTCATTTTAAGCGCTAATTAGATTAACATCAGGTATATGATTCCAGTTCGGGCGTTAAGCGTAAAAAATGTTTTAGAGCAAGTTGGTCGCTTGATGTAAGCACACACACCCACACACACACACAGATACACACACGAACAAGGAGCGGAAATTTGCAGTGCGAGCGCATGTTTCTGAAATATTTAAATTTATGCCGGGACTGCAGAAAGGTGCCGACATGCAGAACATCGCAGCTGTTTGGACATATTGAACTAAAGCAACTCTTCTCTCGTGCTCCACAGTCAGCTGCAGATGCGGCCAAGCTCAATCGCAAGGAGTCCTACAAGGCGCAGCGCAAGAATTACAGGCGCGAGAAGAAGCGCGTGGCCAGCGAGCTGATGAACTCTCTGCAGGATCCGGCGGTTATAGTACTAGCTGACTGGCTAAAGGTGAGTCTTTATTACTGTATATACTATATATTAAAACAGTTGACAACACGCTCTTCCCTTGTCTCTTGCAGGTGCGCGGCACACTCAAATCCTGGACGAAGCTGTGGTGCGTGCTGAAGCCGGGCCTATTGCTCATCTACAAGAGCCAAAAGACAAAAAGCAGCCATTGGGTGGGCACAGTTATGTTGACCTCTTGTCAGGTCATTGAGCGACCTAGCAAAAAGGATGGCTTCTGCTTCAAACTCTTTCATCCCATGGAACAGTCCATTTGGGCACCACGTGGACCAGACAAGGAGACAATCGGTAGGAGAGTAGATTGCACACTTGCGGCATTAACTCATCCGCTGATTGCGTTCACTTACAGGCGCTGTGGTGCAACCACTGCCGACCGCTTATCTGATCTTCCGTGCCCCCAGTCAGGCGGCTGGTAAATGCTGGATGGATGCACTCGAGCTGTCGCTGCGCTGCTCAGCCTTATTGCTGCGCACTAACAGCAGCACGACGCCTTCCAGCAATTACACCGGCGAGCCGCTGCCCGTCTCGAACGAGACACAGTGGTCGGAGGCCGACTACGAGAAGCATTTCAACGATCATGGTAAGTGGATGCAGCAGTGGCTGGCACCGCCGGCCGAGCAGGACAACTCCCGCTCCGACAACAGCCAGTCGTCGCGCGCCCAGACGCCGCTGCTCCTGCAGCAGCTATATAGCAGCGCCGTGAGTAACTGGGAGCGCACCAAGCGACTTCCTCGTTTTGGCCAACGTTCCGGGCAAACACGACGCGGCAGCGATGCCTCTACCGCTGACCCAAAGCCAGGCAGACGCCTGCGCAGGCATCTGAGTCCGATCAGCAAATCCCTGTCGCTGGGCGGCGTACTATGCGGAAGCAGTTCCAGTGACGACGAGGAGGATTACGCTGGCAGCAGTGAATGCGCTATGGGAGCCGGCTTCAGGCCAGTTAGTGCACCACCCGATTGTCTGTTGCTGCCGCGATTTCAAATCAACGTGCAGGGTGAAGGCCCCAACCAGATTTCGCTCTATAAATTAAATATATATTCATGTCGTAGTTGTTATTGTTGTTGGCAACCAGCTAGTTAGCCAGGAGATTCGACAGTCGATTCGATAGTTTGGATGCTTCTACATAAAGTAGTCTCGGCGTATTTTGTTCAAAATTCATGTAATTGTAATGTGGTGCTCGAGGCTAGTTTTACACAACTATCTCAGTCACTCATCCACCCATCCAAAAGCCGGTACACATTAGCATTAGTTTATGGAATAGATCAACATTGTTGGCTGCTTTGGCTAGAGAAGCGTCTGTGGTGGGCTAAAAGTTGAACAACTTATCAACTCGTTACAGATCTGGACGCTGACAGTCAGAATGAGGCGCCCAATGCGGCCATGTCTGGCCTGGAGTCCGATTCAGAGTCCGAGGCTGCGCAGGAAGATGATCTTGACCAAGTACCATGCGAAGAGACGTGCTATGTCCCATTCCAAGAGGAGGAATTCGGTGAGGTAAGTAAAACTATTTGTTAAAAACATTTAATGATTGGCCAGATAATTCACCTATGTTCGTTTTTGATGCGATCCAGCAAGGAGAGCAGGTGGAGGAGCTGGCAGAGGAGAACAAGAGCCTCATCTGGTGTATCGTAAAACAGGTTCGACCCGGAATGGATCTTAGCAAGGTGGTGCTGCCTACATTTATACTCGAGCCGCGTTCGTTTCTGGACAAGCTCTCAGACTCTTATTATCATGCTGATTTGCTCTCCAGGTAGGTACTCCTGCCAATATGAATTTGTCTACTGGTGACCCTCAATCTCGACTCTTGCTACTTGGCAGGGCTGTGCATGAAGATGATGCATTCACGCGCATGAAGCTCGTTGTGCAATGGTACCTGTCTGGATTCTATAAGAAACCCAAAGGCCTCAAAAAGCCATATAATCCCATATTGGGCGAAACGTTTCGCTGCTATTGGGAGCATCCAAATGGTTCTCGCACGTATTACATTGCCGAGCAAGTCTCTCACCATCCGCCCGTTTCGGCCTTCTATGTGACTAACCGCGAGGATGGCTTTAGCATCACCTGCTCCATCTTGGCGAAATCGAAGTTCTATGGTAACAGCACATCGGCCGTGCTGGAGGGCACGGCTACGATGACGCTATTACCACGCGGCGAAATTTATACAGCAACCACGCCCTACGCTCACTGCAAGGGTATACTCATGGGTACATTGTCCATGGAACTTGGCGGCAAGATAAACATCGAGTGCGAGAACACCGGTTACAAGACGGAGCTCGAGTTCAAGCTGAAGCCATTCCTCGGCGGCGCAGATGCCACCAATGTGATCGTCGGCAAAATTAAATTGGGCAAAGAGACGCTGGCGACTATACAAGGACACTGGGATAAAGAGTGTCGCCTCAAGGATCTGAAAACAGGCGAGGAAATAGTGCTCTTCAAGGCCGATGCAGACATGCGCGCGAAACGGCTCACCCGCTATCTGGTGCCAATAGAAAAACAACTGCCAACGGAGTCGGAACGCCTCTGGCGTCTCGTATCCGAGGCTATAGCGCGCGAGGATCAAGTTGCTGCCACCGAAGAGAAAACCGTGCTTGAGGAAAGCCAGCGGGCGTCGGCCAAGGAACGTACCGAAAACGATAAGAAACATATTCCGATGCTTTTCGAGCTGAACGACTACGGTCAATGGATATACAAATATTCAGATTTGCGGCCATGGGACGTGCGTAACGATGTGCGCCAATACGAATGTGATTACAAGGTGATCACCGAGACTCGAAATAAAACTGCTCCCGTCGTGCTAGGCGCCGACAAGATGCATCCGCTGCGTTCCGGTATGAATTTAGTCACTCGGTCCTTTGGACAATTTAACTATTATACCTTCCGCAGAGGCCTCCAAGGCGCCCAAGGCTAAAAACAAATCCCTTGTGCTGGCCCCGCACGACACCAACTCGGATTCAAGCCAATCACCCCAAGGCGCCGTCAAACGCGGCTCCAATAGCGCCGCCATCAAACAGTGAGTGTTCAATCCTTTTCTACTGATACATATATTATATATATATCTATATTATACATAATATTTTCTGTGATTTTTCAGACTCACAAATGCCATGGATCAGATGAATGCAACACTGCAGAGTCACACAAAACAGCTAAACGACATCACGCGCCGACTCGAGCGTATGCAGTATGCACCGTCCTCTAGAAGCTCTAATGTGCATGAGCTGATTGGCGGCGGAGTTTCCCTATCGACGGTGATCAAGTCGCTGATTTATGCACTAATTGGGCTCACGGCCAGCTTAATTCTGCGTTGGCTGTTCAAATAGTTCTATTGGTTAATCTGTATACACATTTAAGTCAAATTTTTGAGCTACGTATATATTTATATATAGTTTATATATACAACCCATATTATTCTAAATCTATAACCATGCCTCCTCTATTGTACTATATTCTGTCCCACTCAGAATGCCTTGGCATCCAGCCAAAGAACCAGATTCGATGTTTTAGCGCGCGTCTAGAGTCAATCACGAATTATATTAGTCTAAATTTAAACCCATCTAATAGCTAGTGCGGTCACAGTTGTTGAAAATCTGGTACCATTCAGATACGTTTAGGCTAACGCGTTTTATAAAGAATGGAGTCGCACCCAATTTCGCAACAATTCCATGTCGCTGACACTAAAAGTCTAACCAATTCCTGTATCAAAACATAAATACATATACATATAAATATATATATATACACTAGTTCTCACAAAATAATATATACATATATAGATCATTTGAAGGAGCTGCTTGAGAGGCTTTCTCATTGACAAGGACACCGTGCAACACTCATAACCATTTAGAAGTTAAATGCTAAAGTGCTTATAATAAATTTAGTGTAGTTTACACACAATACACTTTTTTCATTAAGCGAACACAAATTGTACTACCTGGAGAACACTTTAAAATATTTAACTTGAAATAAACATTTGACACATTTCTTTCCTTTCATTTCCAAAATTGTTCTAACTGAAGAACAGTCACAGAGGGTGAGTTTTGCAAATTATAATTGAAGGGATATTAATTGAGTCGTTCAAAGAAAGGGGCATACAGAATTTGATTGTGGCCAATTAAGGGTAGTTGCTGTCAGTTATTTGAGTACTGAAATTTAAGAACAAGACATTTTCTGAAGAGCATTGATATTCATTTCATTCTTTCACTCACAGCAATATATAGTTTTTTTTTTTTTTCCTTTTATTCGTTTTATTGTTTTTGCTTTTTGCTTACAATTACAAATAGTTTATATATATTTATATATATACTATATATTTTCTACAACATTTACGGTCATTCTCGTTTTCAATTTAGCTGTTTTACAATTTTTCACTTATTATAGGGACTCTTGTCTCTCCGTTTACTACGTTTTGTTCTATAAGCAATCCGGTTTTGGGGATTTATTAACGCGATCGCGACTGCGACTGCTAACTCTATGATGTTCGATGTTGATCATCGTTCCGGTTTAGTCATGTGAGTAAAAGATGCTGCTAAATATGCGCTAAGAGTACACTTATTTAAATAGTTTGTTTGTTTTTGTTTTCTAATTACGCCTTACACTTAGCGGGATGGCGAGTGGGAGGGGGATTACACAGTATAGTAGCAATAACTAGATTTTTTTTTCATTATATATATATATAGGTTCGGCTTAACATTTAACACGACGAGAAGCTGAGAATCAAGGTCTCTCGGTCCTGCAACTAAAACGGTGTATGGGCTGGTGTGGGAGGGTAGGTGACAACAGTTAAGAAGCTAATAAGTAGGATTAGATTAGAGTTTAGTTTTGTTTAGGCTTAAACACCCTGTATTATGTGTGTGTGTATTATTGTTGTGTATGCATATGAATACACACAGCTGTATATATATATATATATGTATATGTATATGTATATATATGCATGTACAAATATGTATGTACGAGTACGGCTAGACTTAACTTACAGTTGGACATGCATGTGGATCAGCTCTACTATAGTTTACATACAATTGCGCTCTGCACAGCAGGTAAATAACACTTTTCGAGTATATATTCAAATATATATGTGTACATATATGTAAATGTTTGTATTATGCATGTTTGTATGTATTTAATGTATGTATGTACTTTATGTACTTATGTATATATCCGATCTGTATCTAGTATAACTGTATGCGCTTATGCATATTGCACGATTCCTCAATGGCTACTTGACTGGCTGACAGACATACGGGCGAGCGGGCTTGGGCTAGGTCTTGGGGCTACACGACACGTTCCCTGTCCGAAGATAGTTTAGCACGTGTGGACCCGCAAATGATTTTGTAGCGTGCTCTTTTGTCGGAACTGTTTGGGACAGTAGGAACAGTTGTAGGGCTTCTCTCCGGTGTGGATCTTCATGTGGTTATTGAGCGTGGCCACTTGCCGGAAACTAACCTCACAGATCTTGCACTTGTACGGCTTCTCGCCCGTATGCGTTTTGATGTGATTGACCAGGGTGCTCTGCTGGGAGAAAAAGCGCCGGCAGACGCTACACCCAAAAGGCCGGTCCGGATTGTCGCCTTTCAGCATATTTATATTGCCTACATTCAACCGAGCACCCTGCGCATTCTGGTAGTGTTCGACTTTAGTGTTGGCCGCTGCTGCCGCTGCTACATTGCTGGCCACCACAGAGCTCACTGTCGTGCTGCCATCGAGGAAGTGTAGCAGAGGATGATGGTCCAGCTGGAGGATGTTGGGCGTTGTGCTGTGCAGGTTGTTGGGCAGCAAGCCGCTCGTCAGCTGCTGCGTGCCGGGTGCTAGGGGCGCTGGCATGGTTGAGTGATCCACTATAAGTCCGCATGTGTATTGATCGTTGCATGGATGGTATTGGTTGATAGATAGATAGTTCGGTTAACCGTACAGATCAGTTGGTTGTTGATCGTTGTTGTTGTTGGGGGTGTTGTGGTTGTTGATTGGTTGGCATGCGTACAAAATTTAAATAAAAGCTTCGTTAGGGAAGTGCGTTAATGATCAATGCACACAGTGATAACAGAAAGCGGCTCAGTTGTAGGGCGAACACACAAGCGGCTCACCTGTGGCTGTGACTGTGGCTGGCTGGCTGGCGAGATGTGTGTGCGTCTTCATGTGGTTGGTGAGCGTGCTCTGCTGGCGGAACTGCATGTGGCAGTAGGAACACGTGTATGGCTTATCGCCGGTGTGTATCTTTTTGTGATTGGCCAATGTCGCCAGCTGGCTGAAGGACTTGTCGCAAGTCTCGCACTTGTACGGCTTAGGATCGATGTGCGTCCGCTCGTGATTGTGCAGCGTGCTCAGCTGCGGGAAGCGACGCTTGCACACACTGCACTGATACGGTTTCACCAGTTCCTCCGCCTGTGGTGAGCTATAGGTGCCCGAGTATAGAGTCTTTGAGATTTGTACACGCTGCTGCTGATGCTGCTGCTGGTAGGCGTTGTGCATCTGATTCGACTGCGATTTACGGCTATGCTTGCCGGATGAGGACGGCGGCTGGTAGTTGAGTAGCGACGTCGGCGTGCTTGACTCAGCCGCTGCAATTGCATGAGTGTGTGTGTGTGTGTGTGTTTGTAGGTGTATTAAAATCAAAAATTGCAGTTATAGTTATTGCTGCTACACATGTTTCTCATACAAGTATATATACATATTTATATCAAGCTAATGTGGTTGTCCCGCACTTACCCTTATGCGTCTTGATGTGATTTATGAGCGTGCTCTGCTGGCGAAAATCCTTGGCGCAAATATTGCACGTGAACGGTTTCTCGCCTGTGTGGATCTTCACATGGTTCGTGAGCGTCGATATCTGGCGGAAAGCCTTGTCACAGTGCTTGCACTTATAGGGACGCTCGTCTGTGTGTATTTTCATATGATTGCGTAACGTGGTCAGCTGCCGGAACTTGTTTTTGCACACGTGGCACTGTTTCTTCTTGCGCGGATCGTCCACCACAGACTCATCCTCGCTAATGACGCTCTGTACCTCCTGTTTCATAGGCGATATGGGCGTGTGATTGCCACCGCTGTTCGTTGTAGTTGTCGAGATATCAAGCAGGTGGACAAGCGGATGCTGTGGATGTAGCATGGCTTGATGGGTGGGATGCTGTATGGCCTGCACGGCGGTCAATTGATGCAGCGCAAACGGGCTCTGCTGCAGGCTCGCAATAGTCGTTGGCTGTTGTAAACTGTTCGGACCGATGCCACCGCCACCGGATCCACCGCCGCCACCACCACCACCGCCGCCGCCACCGCCACCAACGCTATGCGTGGCAAGCTGTGAAGGCGCATAGTGCTGATAGTTGGCCATAGCAGCTGTCGCGGCCGTCGCATGGTTCAAATGCATTGTACTTGCTTGCTTTCGTTAATTAAGTCGCGCCCTTTCAGGTATTCGAGAAAATCTTCTGCGCGAGCGTCCGCTTTGTTATTTTATTGTCTGCTCATGAAGGTAAAGTTATACAATTATGTCGAAAAGTCGCAGCCATTTGCACAAGCACCCGTCGGTTTGTTATTTTAGATGTCTGCTCGCTTCAGTCGCGGCTGCTGCTTTGCCAACGGCCACACGTTGCGTTCCACGTATGCGCTGTGGCGCTCAATATGGTGTACACTTTGCGCGGCACAACATTCCACACACTTTGCAACGTTTTTGCAATTGTTTGTGGCGCTTTTTGTGTGATTTGTGCAAATTTTCTCAGGCCACGCTCTTTTTTATCCTTATCAAAACAAAAATGACTGGCGTGGTTTTCGAGGGCTACAGAACGTGCAGAGCTGCATCAGGGGTGGTCGTTGTCCATTCGATTGTCATTTATCGAATACCAATAATGATGTACGATATTAAATAAGGGCTACACACCACATTTAGCGTTGCCGCTGCTAAAAAAAGTATGTTGCCGATAGTAAACATCAATTCGATATCGATATCGCGCACAGTCGCTTTGGTTATGATTTTGATAAATCAATCGGAAAATATAAGTGTTTCATAGAATTTTTTAAAAATAGGTAAGCTTAGATAATTATATGCATCTGAATGTCACAGAGATACAAAAAAAAAAACGATATAACCTCAAGCAATTGTGGCCTCCCTATACCATGCTACTATTAGCTCCTTTTTTTTAAATACGAAATGATGATTATTAGTCATTCTGAAATACAAAAAGGCATCTTAAATATAACACAAGTGCATTTTATATTAAAAATATCAGAATTTATGTAAAGGTAGCGCAATATGTGCATGTACCTTCCTGAAATGTAATGACCATATGAGCGATACTCGCCAGGTCACAATATATGTAATCACGTACGGGTGAATAGTTCGCGTGGGAGCCGTACCCACGAGACGCTGTTGTAGTTGTACCCACGAGTTGACCATCGTGTTGTATAACCCAGTGTCCAAGCTTAATATCTTGCCACAGGTGAAGCGGCAGGCTCATAAGACGACCCCTACGTAATTGACTTCTCTGAATAATATAGCGGCTTATGGTCTATATATTGTTCGAATATCGGACCTTGCACTGTTTTAAGTAAGCAACACTGATCGCCTTCTGGGGACTTATATAGAGACCTACGTCTAGACACCATTTGAGGTCCAATTATGGACCTCTTCATTGTGGATACCGACAGCAGTCCTGATAAAGAGTGTATATATTGTGACCTTTTTTATCATAGGCCGTGAATGCTTTATCAATTTTACTAACAAGATGATGGAGCGCTCAAAATCTCTGGCTTTTCCTTATAGTCCTTAATGAATTGGATAACCATTTTCCAATACTCTTGGCTACTTCTGGGAACCATATATATTGTAGATAAAATTTTTTTTTAAGAAAATCCTAATTGTTTTCCAGGATAGCTGAAACACTATATAAAATGGAGACTCTCATTTATTTATAGAATTGCCCTTAAAAAAGATTCCAATTGTTTTCCAGGATAACTGAAAAAAACATATCAAATGTTAACTGTTATTAACAGAAGCAATTTTTTTAAAATCTTAATTGCTTTCCTACAAAAACTGAAATCCAAGTAGTTAAAATTATATTCGTAATTGATTGTAGTCGCTCTGTGCCATGTAAATAATATGTAGTATAATGCTAGTAAAAATGTTAAAGACTAATTGATGGTTTATGATAAATACGCCAAAAATGTGGACGTTCTTATTTTGCCGTGTTAGCTGGAGGGCCAATCATTCTAAAATAGGTAAATGATAACAAATATAAGTCGGAAAAGGCGAGGTTTACTCACACTTCTTTCCAAAAGATCCGAATTGAGGTAAGGGTAGCGCAAAATGTAGAATGTATGCTCATGAAGGTTATTAGCCATATGAGCAATACTGACCAGGATGTAGAATTCCGTTGCCTCAATAATGGTTATAAATATACGCATAAGATTCATATTACGAGTCGGTGTATTTAATTTTCTTCCAAACAGTATTTGAATTAATGTGTATCCAGTTAAACCATAAACGTGAACAAGATAAATCTGGTTAAAAAATAGCGGATACTTGAAAATGATACATAGTTTGTTAATCATATGAATTAGTCTGTAATACATCCTTTGACCTTCCAGTATGTTCTGTTTTTTTTTGCCATTGGCATTATATTAAAAAGTACTTGCTCGAGGTAAAGTTGCAGTTTTATGAAGGCAAGGCATATTTGCCAAATTAAATTAAAGATTAGGAAAAAAATCCACACCTCATGATTCGTGAGAGTAAAGCGGTTAAATAAAATATTATGTCTTTGTCTTAATTCTCAATTAACTTGATTATCCTATGCTGCCAGCGTTGTACACAGAACATACAACTTACAATCGAAGTGAACATAACGAACGGATATGTGGCAATCAAGAGATTCATAAGCTTGTATTGAGTTAGATTCAACGGCGTGTTAATCGCATATGTATATGTCGTCATGGGTGTGATTTCCAAAATAAGCAGACTAAAAAAACGGCTGTAATAAGACAAGAAACGCGATTTTATCACTCTGCCTGTGTGGGTATTAAAGTAAAATCCAGCGATTCCACAAAATGCTAAAATGTATGTTATCCATGCGTAGACGACGTGTTTTCTCGAGGAAATTTTAACCACGACTAGAGAACCTTAAGGTGAATTCACTGAAGTGCAACACGTCAATTAGCAAGGGGCATATAAAAAAATTGAATAAATAAATAGACTGACAGCTCTTGTAATCTAACTAAATCAACACAGAACAGGCACTCAGAAGGTTGACTACTCTTGCTCGATATTAAAATATTATTTAAATAACCCTTTTCCATACAAAAACTAATTTTCAAACGTTTTTCCTATAGAACTACATAATATATTGGTGTGATATAATATAATACTAACGGGTATAATCCGGCATTGCCCGTGGCGCGTATTAAATAAATTTTCTCAAAAAGCTTAAAAAATGATCTATAGATCATAGAAACGTTTTCCGCCAATTTATCACTGTTGCGGGTGGAATTTCCCAAATCGAAATAAGCCCAAAAAATCTTTGTATCGCATTTGTACCTAAGAAGATTGGATTCTGCGAAAAATATGAAACACGTCTCAAATGATGTTTCATATAGATCTTTGGAAATGAATTTGAGCGCGAAACGTCACCCACCAAATCTTTGACCCCAATTTCCACCAAGGAGGAATTCATTTTCCCAATAGTGCGAAACACCCCTCAAATGAATTTGAACAAATTTCTTTGAAAAGTGTTTTCAGGCCGTTCGGATTGTAAACAAAAGAGTTCCATACAAACGTATTCTCGGAACCCCGTCCGTACTCTTTGGGCTCTGCGTTGATCACCAATCAGTCAGTCAATAAGTCAGTCAGTCAGACAGGACAAACAGTTTTATATATAGAGATGGGGCTCCGATCCGGTCAGTTCTGATATACTTACTTCCTGTAACATATAGACAAATGTGAGGGTACTGCAAGTCGAATGGACATAGCTATATCAACTCGGCAGTTTACGGGTATAAGGACTTAGCCATGATTTACTCAATAGTTCCCGTCCAACCATATCAATCTAAGACTAACAAAGTTCCCAATATTACGGATACTTGATTCCCATAGTCGTACTTTTTTCTACATAGTAGAATATCAAATATCTATGGCGACTTTGCGTTGTATATAACTTTCAATGAGTTATAGCTTTCAACTGGGGATAAGGGTTTGCACACCAGCAAAGTCGACTGTTGGTAGAACCAGGCGGTTCCCTAGCTATACAAACAACCTACTCACTTCTAGTGCTTATATCTGCTTGTTGTTGGTTGTTATAGCTAATATTGACATCGAACCGAATAGGTGTATTTTTAGTTTACCTATGTGAAATATAACTGAGACGTGGAGTCCAATAGAGTAGATTTTTCCGAATTTTAAAACAAAAAACTTTAGGCTGGCAAGGCCGGGAAATACCAGCTTGTTTATTATATAAGCTTTCATGTAGTATCATAAACACAATAAAGAAAAGTTAAAGTAGTTTTCAAAGGGAATTCATATTGACAAATAGTCGTAGTCGCTCTGTATCATGTATATAATATGAAGTACGATGCTAGTTATAAATATGAAAACGAAATGTAGGTTAATGTTTAATACACCAAAGATGTGGATGTTCTTATTTTGCCATATTAGCTGCAGAGCCAGCCAGTCATTCTGAAATAGGTAAATCATTAAAATAATAACACAAACGAATGATTCGAATGATGCACATACACTGCGTTCCAATAGACCCAAACCAAAGTAAGGGTAGCGTAAAATGTGAAATGTACTATTATGAAGATCACCAGCCGTGTTGGCTATGCTGGCCAGGACGTAGAGTTCCAATGCATCGCTGACGCTTAAAAATATTATAAGCCAATCAGTTTTTGGGGTGAACGATTTCAAGGGTTTTCCAAACATTAGTCGAAAAAGTGTATATCCATTCAAACAGAAGTTGCAAATTAGTTGGAGCAAACAACAAGCCAGCGGATATTTGAAAATAACGCACAACTCGTTTATCATGTGGATTAGTCGATAGTACATCTGATGTAACTCCAGTAATTTTGGTTGTTTCCTTGACATTGGCATAGGTCGAAAAAGTAAATTCTCTAAGTAAAGCTGAAGTTTCATGAATGTAAAACTTATTTGCCAGATGAAGTTAAAAAGCAGGAAATATAATCCACCTCTCAAAGCGCTAGCTACGAGAACGCGATAATAAAAGAAAACTCCATTCTGTCCGTTAAGCATCCGTATAAAAAATACGATAACTTGTGGCATAAGTAGCAATAATCTTATCCAGAAAAGCCGTCGTAGATATGTCTGCTGAGAGGGTGTGACGGAGTAGTTAGGTTCGATGGTTTGCTCCTCCATTTTCAGCAGATCCTCCATCAACTTGAATATCCTGTTTTGCCAGCGTTGTACACAGAAAATACAGCTCAATACCGTAATCAACGAGCTAGCGGGATAGGCAACTATTAAGACGGATGTAAGCTTGCATTGAGTAAGAAACGTCGGGGCTTTAGTGCAATATATATTGATCATCGTTGGGAAACTGCTCAAAATAAATATACTAAGTAGTCTACTATAAAAGCACAGTACACGTGACTTTATCAATTTGCCCGTGCGAATGTTAAAGTAGAATCCAGTGATTCCACAAAATGCTAACATATATGTTATCCACGCGTAGACCAAGTGCTTTCCCGAGGACATTTTGTCCACGACTAGTTAGGCTCTAAGTGAATGCATTACAGTGCATTTAATCAATTAGGAAAGCGCCATTAACTGACTTGTTAAAAGCATATGACACGTGGACAATCTTATCTCAATCTGACTGACACTGGCTAATAATATTAAAATGACTTAAGCATTTCTCAATCCATTTTCTACCCCCATCCATATCTATTGTATTAACAAATGCAGAATGCAGTTTTATCTATCAGAATATATTCTGTGTTTGAAAAAACATTATCCTTAAATCTGGTTTATTAAAGTAAACTCAAATTAAAGTATTTGTGGTTACAAATTAAATCAAAGTATTTTATATTAAATTTCCAAATAATAGTAGTCACTCTGCACCATATATATAATACTAGCGGGTATAACCCGGCCTTGCCCGTGGCACGTATGTTATAAAATCAAAAAAGCTTTGAAAATGATTTTGAAACTGATCGGACGGGAATCAAACAACTTTTATGCAAATCGGAAAACTCTTAAAATTCACCAAAAAATTCTTAAAAATGCATTTTCCACCGAAGGAGTTTAGATTTTGCGAGAAATGTGAAACACGTCTCTAATGATTTTTCTTATAGATCTTTGGAAATAAATTTGATCACAAAACGTCATCCACCAAATCTTCGACCCCCATTTGCACCAAGGAGGGATGGATTTTTCAAAATGTATGAAACAACCCTCAAATGAATTTGAATATAGATCTTTGAAAATTAGTTTGGGGCCGATCGGATGGTAAACAAAAAACTTTCATACAACCGTTTTCCGCCAATTTACCACTGTTGCGGGTGGAATTTTCCAAATCGTCGAAATACGTATTCATTAAGTGCTTATTGCGAGCTTTGAAAATAAGTTTGAAGCAAATCGGACACAACTTAAAACTTCGCACAAAAAATCTTTAAATCGCATTCCCCACGAAGAAGTTTGAATAATAGATCTCAGGAAATGAATTTGAGTGCGAAACGTCACCCACCAAATCTTTGACCTCCATTTCCAACAAGGAGGAATGGATTTTTCAAAAAGTGTGAAACACCCCTTAAATGAATTTAAACATAGATATTTAAACATGAATTTGGGGCCGATCGGATGGTAAACACAAAACTTTCATACAACCTTTTTCCGCCAATTTACCACTGTAGCGGGTGGAATTTTCCAAATCGCTGAAATACGTACTTATTAAGTTCTTATGAAGAGCTTTAAAAATAAGTTTGAAGCAAATCGGACACAACTTAAAACTCCGCCCAAAAAATCTTTAAATCGCATTCCCCCCGAAGAAGTTTGAATTCTGCGAAAAGTAAGAAACACGTCTCAAATGATTTTTCATATAGATCACTGGAAATGAATTTGAGCGCGAAACGTCACCCACCAAATCTTTGACCTCCATTTCCACCAAGGAGGAATGGGTTTTCCGAAAAGTGCGAAACACCCCTCAAATGAATTTGAACAAATATCTTTGAAAATAAGTTTGGGGCCGATCGGATGGTAAGCAAAAAAGTTACATACAAACGTTTTTCGCGATTTTTCCACACTTGCGAGTGGAATTTCCCGAAACTCCGTCTTAACCTGCACCTACATCACATAAGGTAACTACAGTGAAAATTTCAGCTTCCTAGCTCTTACGGTTTGGGCTGTGCGTTGATCACCAATCAGTCAGTCAGTCAGTCAGTCAGTCAGTCAGTCAGTCAGGACAAACAGTTTTATATATAGAGATGAAGTAAGGCGCTTGTTACAACCAGAAATATCAAACGAAGATTGACGTTTATTACGCCAAAGATGTTGATGTTCCTTATTTGCCATGTTAACTGCAGGGCAAACCAGTCATTCTATAAGAAGTAAGTCGTCTAAAATATGGCACAATTAGAAACGATGAACATACATTACGATCCAATAAATCCGAATCTGGGCAAGGGAAGCGTAAAGTATAAAATGTACTACTATTGTTAGCTATGCTGGCAAAGACGTAGAGTTCTAGAGCATCAGCGACGAATGGAAATATTATAAGCCATTCCGTTGTAGAGCTAAATATTGAGAAGGGCTTTCCAAACAGCAGCCGAAACACTGAATATCCATTCATACAGGTATTGCAAACAAGTTGGAACAAGCCACAAGCCAGCGGATATTTGAAAATTATGCACAACTCGTTTACCATGCGAATGAGCTTATAGTAAATCCGTTGTACTTCTAAAATTTCTTTTACTTACCTTGACATTGGCATTGGATCACAAAACAAATGCTCTAAGTATGGCTGCAGTTTCAAGAATATGTAGCATATCTGCCAGACTATATTAAATATCTAAAGCTCTAGCCACAAAGATGCCAAAATAAAATAAAAAACTCCTTTTTCCTATTATCAACTGTGTAACAAATACAACAGCTTCTGGTATTAGTACAAATACCCTGATCCTGTAATGCCGTTTGAGACGTGACTTTTCTGATGGTGTGAATCAATAGTTGGATTCGGTTCTCAGCTCCTCAATTTTCAGCAGATCTTCAATCATCTTGAATATCCTATGTTGCCAGCGTTGTATACAGAAAGCACAGCTCAATACTGTAATCAACAATAGACTGGGATTCGCGGTTATTAAGAAAGACATAAGCTTGGATTGAGTAACGAGCGGCGGGATTTTGAGCCAATACAAATATATCATTGCTGAAAAATTGATCAATATAAGAAGACAAAATAGTCTGCTATAATTGCACAAGACACGCGACTTAATCACTCTTCCTGTGTGGATATCAAAGTAGAATCCTGCGATTCCAAAAAACGCTAAGATATATGTTATCCATGCGTAGACCAAGTTCTTTCTCGAGGACATTTTTACCACGACTAATAAGCCTCTAGGTTAGTGCCACAGCATAATCAATTAGTAAAGCGCATTTAAAAGCCCTTTGAATGACGCGGGGCAAAGGAAAATCAAAAAGGAAATGACAGCTGTCATTTTTTGTGCATTTTTTATCTGCGACTTAAAACGTGTTTGCTTTGGAAGGCGCAAGCAAAAAAGTCGATAAGACATTCGAATAATCGACACAATGATCTACCGCTTTAATATGTACTTGTTTTACCGCCTCAAAATATTTCAAATAGTCAGTATTGGGACTCTTAAAAACTCTAAGGTTTCCACAGCTTTACAAAAATGTGTCGTTCACTCCTGGTTTTATTTTGGTCAAATACCATAAACAACTGCTGTTTGCTTACAGACTTTGACCAAAATGGACATCTTTGGTCTCTACTTCCTTATCGAAAATTCAAATCTGACTAAGCTTTAAAATACTGAATTCTGTTTTTGTCAATTCCATGCACACATAAAACATCTGCCCTAACATATAAATGATGTTTGGAGAAATTGCTCAAAAAAGATTCCCTTGATGCATATTAATACCCTTGCAGAGGGTATTAAAATTTTGTCTCGAAATGGGTAACACATAGAAGGAGATATCTCAGACCCATAAAGTATATATATTCTTAATCAGTATCAACAGCCGAGTCGACATAGTCATGTCCGTCTGTCCGTTCGTCTGTCTGTCCGTCTGTCTGTCCGCCCGTCTGTCTGTTTCTATGCGGAGTAGTCTCTCAGTCTCATGAAACTTTTTATACGTCCCTCTTCCTGTTGCACGCAGTACATATGTCGGAGCCGGCTGGATCGGACATCTACATCATAAAGCTGTCATAGGAACAATCGGTCGAAAATTAAGTAGTTCTATGGAAAACTTTTTTGTTTTCCAAGATATTTTGGCCAAACTCGGCATTTATAAGTTTCACAATGCTTCCTACATTATTGCAATATCTTGTTTACAGCGGACCACTAAATCATATAGCTGCCATAGAAACGATCGGCCGAAAATGAGGTTCTTGTATTAATATATTTTTTATTTTTCAAGATGTTTTAGCTATACTCGGCATTTCCTATTTTCCCTGTGCTCTTTAGATACGAGCAATGCATTATGAGCATTATGAAAAGGTTAGGTCTTCGGCGTGTTGAAGATAGCACTTCTTTCTCAATTAAAATTATATCTGTAGTCATTATATTTTCTTGGGAATTGGTCACAAATCACAAATTCCTATTTATTAACCTTTTAAGATGGTTTGAATATTGTAATTTTAACACAAATAAAAAGTTGACTAGTTTACAAAGTATATAGGTGTAACTCCAAAGACTAAGTGCAGATCGATTAGTCATTCTAAAATATTGTAATCACAGTGCGCTCCAATAGATCTGTGTTTCGGTGTGGGTAGCTTAAAATATGTAAAATACTATCATGAATGTAAAGCAGTCAAATAAGCGATACTAGCATGGAGCTAGATGCTGCGGATTTTGCTGTCTTTCCAATCATAAATCGAATTAATACGTATCCACTCAAACAGGTATTGCAAATCAGATAAAGCAATGCAGCAAGCCGTCGGATATTTGAAAACTACGCATAACTCATTAGTCATCTGGATGAGTCTATAGTACATCCGTTGTAGTTCCAGTATTTTTTGCTTCTTTCCTTGCCATTGGCATAGTGACAAAATATAGATGCTTCAGGTAATGCTGCAGGTTCAAGAATGTTGGGCATATCTGCCAGTTGAGATTGAACACTAGAAAATATAATCGACCCCATATAGCTCTTTTTATGATTGAATTCACAAAATAGTAAGCCCCGGCTTTTTTGTTGAAAATCCGTATAAGGCATTATTATTATCAATCTGGCTTCTGACTTCAATCAATATGGCTTCTCTGTTGGCGTGATGTAATAGTTCGGCCCGATGCTAAATCCTCCATTTTCAGCAGATCCTCAATCATCCTGATTGTCCTATGTTGCCAGCGTTCGACACTGAACAGGTTCAAATATAGAACTCTTCCTTGTGGGCATGCTTTAACAGCCCTGATAAGGAGTGTGGAATCAAAGACACATTAGACATTAAGAAAGGAGCACAGAGCAAAATCCTTGGCTGTGAATGTTTTAATTATGTTAGTAACTAGATGATGAAGCGCGCCATCAGTCGACTTGCCCTTAATGTAGGTGAATTGCACACGCAGCAAAGGAGCTGGCTTTTCCTTATGGTCCTCAATGAAGATTCATTTCATTTCATTCCTTAGAAGCCCTACTCGATTGGATAATCCTTTGGCCAATACTCCTTGCTACTTTTGGGAACCATACATATTGTAGATAGAATTTTCTTTAAAGAAAATCCTAATTGTTTTCCAGGATAGCTAAAACACTATATAAAATGTAAACTATAATTAAATTATAGAATTGTCCTTAAAAATTCTTATTGTTTGCCATGATATCTAAAATACCATATAAAATGTTAACTCTCATTAACAGGTACAATTTTTTTGAAAAAATCTTAATTGTTTTTCACAAAAACTTAAATCCAAGTAATTGATATTATATTCGCAATTTATTGTAGTCGCTCTGTACCATGTAAATAATATGTAGTATAATGCTAGTAAATATTTGAAAGACTAATTGATGGTTTACGATAAAGACGCCCAAAATGTGGACGTTCTTATTTTGCCTTGTTAGCTGGAGGGCAAACCAATCGTTTTGAAATAGTCAAGTGATAAAAATATACGAAGTAAAAGGCGAGGTTTACTCACACTTTTTTCCAAAATATCCGAATTGAGGTAAGGATAGGGCAAAATTTGTAATGTATGCTCATGAAGGTTATTAGCCATATGAGCAATACTGACAAGGATGTAGAACTCCGTTGCCTCAATAATGGTTATAAATATAAGTATAAGATTCATGTTCTTCCAAACAGCATTTGAATTAATGTGTATCCAGTTAAACCACAAACGTAAGCAAGATAAATCAGGTTAAAAAATAGCGGGTACTTGAAAATGATACATAGTTTGTTAATCATATGAATTAGTCTGTAATACATCCTTTGACCTTCCAGTATTTTCTGTTTTTTCTTTGCCATTGGCATTATACCAAAAGTACTTGCTCGAGGTAAAGTTGCAGTTTTATGAAGGCAAGGCATATTTGCCAAATTAAATTAAAGATTGGGAAAAAAAATCCACACCTCATGATTCGTGAGAGTAAAGCGGTTAAATAAAATATTATGTTTTTGTCTTGGGTAAATATAAGTATGAAAATAATTACTAATCGTTGCACTACAAGACAAAGCTTGAACCAAAAAAGCCGTCGCAGATATTTATTTATTTATTTATTTATTTATTTATTAGTGGTCGACAAAACGAGTGTCTTCCTAATTATTCAATACATTATATTTACAATTATGAAATTTAGATGCTAAAAGCCTAGATAGAGAACACAAATTTCTAATAGCATCACCGACCGATGGAGGTGTTTTATTTGCCAGTCCGGCCAGCTGTGCCCCTTTTCACAGCTAATTTTGTCAGTGACGCTATTAGAGCCTACATCTAAGAAGAAGGGTGTAAGTAGGAAAAAGTTCTCTTAAGTAAAATTAAAAATAATCTTAATTTGCTATATTATTTAAGAATATATCATAAATAGGAGAAAAGAAAGTAAAAAGATTGTTAATAAAGTAAAGAACTGTATGCTATATGGCTGCTGAGATGGTGTGACGGAATAGTTAGAATCGATGCTAAGCCTCTCCATTTTCAGCAGATCCTCAATTAACTTGATTATCCTATGCTGCCAGCGTTGTACACAGAACATACAACTTACAATCGAAGTGAACATAACGAACGGATATGTGACAATCAAGAGAGTCATAGGCTTGTATTGAGTTAGATTCAACGGCGTGTTAATCGCATATGTATATGTCGTCATGGGTGTGATTTCCAAAATAAGCAGACTAAAAAAACGGCTGTAATAAGACAAGATACGCGATTTTATCACTCTGCCCGTGTGGATATCAAAGTAAAATCCAGCGATTCCACAAAATGCTAAGATATATGAGATCCATGCGTAGACGACGTGTTTTCTCGAGGACATTTCAACCACGACTAGAGAACCTTAAGGTGAATTCACTGAAGAGCATCAAGCCAATTAGCAAGGGGCATTTAAAAGAATTAAATAAATAAATAGAAACTGACAGCTCTTGTCATCTAAGGAAATCAAAACAGAACAGGCACTCCGAAGGTTAACTAGCTTGGATCAAGATATACTATTAAAATAACCTTTTGTCATTAAAAAACTAATTTTCGAACGATTTTTCCTATAGATCTACATAATATAGAGGTGTGATCTTGATACTATATAATATGGGGCTCCGATCCGTTCCTATATCAGTCTACGGCTTACAAATTTGACGAATTTACTTCAATCTCATAGCTGTATTTTTTATACCCTTGCAGAGGGTATTATAATTTTGTCTCGAAATGTGAAACGCATAGAAGGAGATATCTCCGACCCGATAAAGTATATATATTCTCGATCAGGATCAACAGCCGAATGTATATAGTCATGTCCTTCTGTCCGTCTCTTTGTCTGTCTGTTTCTCTACGAAGTAGTCTGTCAGTTTTGAAGCTATCGTCATGAAACTTTGCGTACGTCTCTCTTCTTTTAGGTCGAAAAGTAGTTTCTTGTATGAAAAACTGTTTTGTTTAAAACTCGGCATTTATCAGTTTTACTTTGCTCCTCATATACAAACAAAAGCCTATCAACATCGAGACACTATAGCACATAGCAATTTTGTTAAATTTTAAGAGCTAGAGTCACCAAACTTAACATGTAGATTCTAGAATAGTATATATATATCAAGTACCTTTCATTTTGTTGCTATCACCACCTTCCCGCTACTACATCATAGATATAAATAAAAAAAATAAACCAATTTACATTGCCCACCAATATAAGCCACAATTTAAATGCAATTGACTTCTTGAGAATGAACAGATATTCTATAGCACAATAAGATCTTCTGTAGAACATTTCATCCAGATCGGTTAAGAAACACAGAAGTTATTAAGGAAAATGTGCTTTGGTTGGAAGCCAGAGCAAATTGCAAGAGTGTCTGTGTACATGTACACACCCACATTCATGCGCGTATTCTTTGAATACTATTAACAGCATTGCAATTGCGATTGTATTGTTTTCTGTGCTGCTATTTTAATTCGTTTTTTCTCATTAAGTCTCAATTATTGGTGTGACTGATAAGTAGAGGCGGCGGCAAGTAGTACGGTCTGTTGCGAGTTCGAACCCTACTGAGAAAGCTATTTTTTTTTTAAATTTATTTTTGTTACTAATAAAGCAAGCGAACGCGTAACGTGAGCTGTATTTGGTTTTGAAAGAAGAGGGTTCAGGGTATCCTCTAGTCGGGAGTTCCCGACTGGAGCCTCTTACTTGTTTCTACTTAATATAGTTGGGGTTAGAGTCGGTAGCAAGGTCTAAAATGTTGCATTCCGACTACGTAAAAAAAAACTCGTTTAAGCGAATTCCAAACTGAAGCTTATTCATTCTCCCTTTAACGCAGACGACCGTTGGGGTTCGTCAGACGGACGGAGAGCTGCTTGGCGCGTTTCTTCGAGGTGACGCCGTGGGCCAGCTCTCGCACATGGTGTACGAGGAATTTCTTTAAGCCCGTGGGCAGCATGTTGCGGGTGCGCATATTGGAACCGCAACCGATGTTGGGCATCAGATATTGGCCCTTGAAGCGACGACGCATTTTTTGTCAATATCCTTGGTCTTGCGCCATTTGTGCGACAGCTTGGCATATCGATCCAACTGGTGATGTGCTTGGTGCGCTTCTTAACGATCTTGGGACTGTATGCTAGACAAATGGTCATTTTGGTGCGCTAATATGCTAAAAATTGTACGAGGAGGCTCTCTAGCTATAGAAACAACCTACTCGATTTAAGTGTTTATGACTGCTTGTTGTTGGTTGTTATAACTAACATTGACATCGAACCGAATAGGTGTATACTTAATTTATCTATGTGAACTATAACTGAGACGTGGAGTCCAATAGAGTAGATTTTTCCGAATTTTAAAACAAAAAACTTTAGCCGGGCAAGGCCCGGAAATACCAGCTTGTTTATTATGTAAGCTTTCATGTAGTATCATAATCACAATAAAGAAAAGTTTTAGTAGTTTTCAAATGGAATTCATATTGACAAAAAGTCGTAGTCGCTCTGTATCATGTATATAATGTGAAGTACGATGCTAGTTATAAATATGAAAACGAAATGTAGGTTAATGTTTAATACACCAAAGATGTGGATGTTCTTATTTTGCCATATTAGCTGCAGAGCCAGCCAGTCATTCTGAAATAGGTAAATCATCATCAAATAATAACACAAAATTGAAATGATGCACATACACTGCGTTCCAATAGATCCAAACCAAAGTAAGGGTAGCGTAAAATGTGAAATGTACTATTATGAAGATCACCAGCCGTGTTGGCTATGCTGGCCAGGACGTAGAGTTCCAATGCATCGCTGACGCTTAAAAATATTATAAGCCAATCAGTTTTTGGGGTGAACGATTTCAAGGGTTTTCCAAACATTAGTCGAAAAAGTGTATATCCATTCAAACATAAGTTGCAAATTAGTTGGAGCAAACAACAAGCCAGCGGATATTTGAAAATAACGCACAGCTCGTTTATCATGTGGATTAGTCTATAGTACATCCGCTGTAACTCCAGTAATTTTGTTTGTTTCCTTGACATTGGCATAGGTCGAAAAAGTAAATTCTCTAAGTAAAGCTGAAGTTTCATGAATGTAAAACTTATTTGCCAGATGAAGTTAAAAAGCAGGAAATATAATCCACCTCTCAAAGCTCTAGCTACGAGAACGCTATAATAAAAAAAAACTCCATTCTGTCCGATAAGCATCCGTATAAAAAATACGATAACTTGTGGCATAAGTAGCAATAATCTTATCCAGAAACGCCGTCGTAGATATGTCTGCTGAGAGGGTGTGACGGAGTAGTTAGGTTCGATGGTTTGCTCCTCCATTTTCAGCAGATCCTCCATCAACTTGAATATCCTGTTTTGCCAGCGTTGTACACAGAAAATACAGCTCAATACCGTAATCAACGAGCTAGTGGGATAAGCAACTATTAAGACGGATGTAAGCTTGGATTGAGTAAGAAACGTCGGGGCTTTAGTCCAATATATATTGATCATCGTTGGGAAACTGCTCAAAATAAATATACTAAGTAGTCTACTATAATAACACAGTACACGTGACTTTATCAATTTGCCCGTGCGGATGTTAAAGTAGAATCCTGTGATTCCACAAAATGCTAAGAGATATGTTATCCACGCGTAGACCAAGTGCTTTCCCGAGGACATTTTGTCCACGACTAGTTAGGCTCTAAGTGAATGCATTACAGTGCATTTCATCAATTAGGAAAGCGCCATTAACTGACTTGTTAAAAGCATATGACACGTGGACAATCTTATCTCAATCTGACTGACACTGGCTAATAATATTAAAATGTCTTAAGCATTTCTCAATCCATTTTCTACCCCCATCCATATCTATTGTATAAACAAATGCAGAATGCAGTTTTATCTATCAGAATATATTCTGTGTTTGAACAAATCCTTATCCTTAAATCTGGTTTATTAAAATAAACTCAAATTGAAGTATTGGTGGTTACAAATTAAATCAAAGTATTTTATATTAAATTTCCAAATAGTGGTAGTCACTCTGCACCATGTATATAATATGAAGTAAGGCGCTTGTTAGAATCAGAAATATCAAACGAAGGTTGACGTTTATTACGCCAAAGATGTTGATGTTCTTTGCTTGCCATGTTAACTGCAGGGTGAACCAGTCATTCTATAAGAAGTAAGTCGTCAAAAATATGAAACAATTAGAAATGATGAACATACATTACGATCCAATAAATCCGAATCTGGGCAAGGGAAGCGTAAAGTATAAAATGTACTATTATGAAGATCACCCGCCTTGTTAGCTATGCTGGCAAAGACGTAGAGTTCTAGAGCATCAGCGATGAATACAAATATTATAAGCCATTCAGTGTTAGAGCTAAATATTGAAAAGGGCTTTCCAAATAGCAGTCGAAACACTGAATATCCATTCATACAGGCATTGCAAACAAGTTGGAACAAGCCACAAGCCAGCGGATATTTGAAAATTATGCACAACTCGTTTACCATGCGAATGAGCTTATAGTAAATCCGTTGTACTTCTAAAATTTCTTTTACTTTCCTTGACATTGGCATTGGATCACAAAACAAATGCTCCAGGTATGGCTGCAGTTTCAAGAATATATAGCATATCTGCCAGACTATATTAAATATCAGGAAATATAATCCATCCCTAAAAGCTCTAGCCACAAAGAATCCAAAATAAACAAAATAACTAATTTTTCCCATTATCAACGTTATAAGAAATACAACAGCTACTGGTATTAGTACAAGTAACCTGATCCTGAACAGCCGTTTGAGACGTGACTTCTCTGATGGTGTGATGCAATAGTTGGATTCGGTTGTCAGCTCCTCAATTTTCAGCAGATCTTCAATCATCTTGAATATCCCATGTTGCCAGCGTTGTATACAGTAAATACTGCTCAATAATGTCAATAACGACAAAGCGGGATATGCAATTGTTAAGAGATGCATTAGTTTGGATTGAGTAACGAACGGCGGTATTTTCAACAAATAAAAATATATCACCGCTGGAAAAGTGACCAATATAAGAAGGGATAATATTCTGCTATAGTAGCTCAAGACACGCGACTTAATCACTTTGCCCGTGTGGTTATCAAAGTAAAATCTAGCGATTCCACAAAATGCTAAGATATATGTTATCCATGCGTAAACGACGTGTTTTCTCGAGGACATTTTAACCACGACTAGAGAACCTTAAGGTGAATTCACTGAAGTGCATCACGTCAATTAGTAAGGGGCATTTAAAAGAATTATATAAATAAATAGAAACTGACAGCTCTTGTCATCTAAGGAAATCAACACAGAACAGGCACTCCGATTGTTGACTACTCTTGCTCGTAATTGTTGAATTGGGTCAAGATATACTATTAAAAGTTACCTTTGCCATACAAAAACAGCAGCACAGAAAACAATACAATCGCAATTGCAATGCTGTTGACAGAATTCAAAGAAGACGCGCATGAATGTGTGTGTGTACATGTATACAGAAATTCTTGCAATTTGATCTAGCTGCCGAAAGTAAGAGGCCAGCCAAAACACATATTCTTTAATTACTTTTGTGTTTCTTAACCGATCTTATTGAATTTGTCTACAGTACATCTCATTGTGCTATTAAATATTTGTTTATTCTCAAAAAGCCAATTGCATTATAATTGTGGCTTATATAAGTGGGCAATATAAATTGATTTATTTATTTGATTTATATCTATGAGGGAGTAGCGGGGAGGTGGTGATAGCTATAAAATGAAACTAAACTATTCTAGAAGCTACATGTCAAGTTTGATGACTATAGCCCTTATAATTTACCCAATTGGCTCAAAAAACAGGATTTTGATATCGATTTTTATCAATTACTTAAAAACGGAGTAAGCTATCGATTATCTAAAACAAAAAAACCTACAAACCATATTTCAAAACTCTAGCTCTTATAGGTTCTGAAATCCTACGTTCATACATACAAACAGACGGACGGACAGACGGATGGACATGGCTAGATCGACTCGGCTGTTGATTTTACCATTTTACCCATTTTCAATGGGTTCAGGGTATAAAGAGAAAAGTTTTAGTAGTTTTCAAATGGAATTCATATTGACAAAAAGTCGTAGTCGCTCTGTATCTCTATATATAAAACTGTTTGTCCTGACTGACTGACTGACTGACTGACTGACTGACTGACTGACTGACTGACTGACTGACTGACTGATTGGTGATCAACGCACAGCCCAAACCGTAAGAGCTAGGAAGCTGAAATTTTCACTGTAGCTACCTTATGTGATGTAGGTGCACGTTAAGACGGGGTTTCGGGAAATTCCACCCGCAAGTGTGGAAAAATCGCGAAAAACGTTTGTATGTAACTTTTTTGTTTACCATCGGATTGGCCTCAAACTTATTTTCAAAGATCTTTGTTCAAATTCATTTGAGGGGTGTTTCACACTTTTAGGAAAATCCATTCCTCCTTGGTGGAAATGGAGGTCAAAGATTAGGTGGGTGACGTTTCGCGCTCAAATTCATTTCCAGTGATCTATATGAAAAATCATTTGAGACGAGTTTCTCACTTTTCGCAGAATTCAAACTTCTTCGGGGGGAATGCGAGTTAAAGATTTTTTGGGCGAAGTTTTAAGTTGTGTCCGATTTGCTTCAAACTTATTTTCAAAGCTCTACATAAGAACTTAATAAATACGTATTTCAGCGATTTGGGAAATTCCACCCGCAACAGTGGTAAATTGGCGGAAAACGGTTGTATGAAAGTTTTTTGTTTACCATCCGATCGGCCCCAAATTCATATTTAAAGATCTATTTTTAAATTCATTAAAGGGGTGTTTCACACTTTTTGAAAAATGCATTCCTCCTTGGTGGAAATAGAGGTCAAAGATTTGGTGGGTGACGTTTCCCACTCAAATTCATTTCCAGTGATCTATATGAAAAATCATTTGAGACGAGTTTCTCACTTTTCGCAGAATTCAAACTTCTTCGGGGGGAATGCGAGTTAAAGATTTTTTGGGTGAAGTTTTAAGTTGTGTCCGATTTGCTTCAAACTTATTTTCAAAGCTCTACATAAGAACTTAATAAATACGTATTTCAGCGATTTGGGAAATTCCACCCGCAACAGTGGTAAATTGGCGGAAAACGGTTGTATGAAAGTTTTTTGTTTACCATCCGATCGGCCCCAAACTTATTTTCAAAGATCTTTGTTCAAATTCATTTAAGGGGTGTTTCACACTTTTCGAAAAATCCGGTCCTCCTTGGTGCAAATGGGGGTCGAAGATTTGGTGGATGACGTTTTGTGTTCAAATTTATTTCCAAAGATCTATACGAAAAATCATTTGAGACGGGTTTCACACTTTTCGCAAAATCTAAACTCCTTCGGTGGAAAATGCATTTCAAAGATTTTTTGGTGAGTTTTAAGAGTTTTCCGATTTGCATAAAAGTTGTTTGATTCCCGTCCGATCAGTTTTAAAATCATTTTCAAAGCTTTTTTGATTTTATAACATACGTGCCACGGGCAAGGCCGGGTTATACCCGCTAGTCATGTATATAATGTGAAGTAAGATGCTAGTTATAAATATGAAAACGAAATGTAGATTAATGTTTAATACACCAAAGATGTGGATGTTCTTATTTTGCCATATTAGCTGCAGAGCCAGCCAGTCATTCTGAAATAGGTAAATCATCATCAAATAATAAAACAAAATTGAAATGATGCACATACACTGCGTTCCAATAGATCCAAACCAAAGTAAGGGTAGCGTAAAATGTGAAATGTACTATTATGAAGATCACCAGCCGTGTTGGCTATGCTGGCCAGGACGTAGAGTTCCAATGCATCGCTGACGCTTAAAAATATTATAAGCCAATCAGTTTTTGGGGTGAACGATTTCAAGGGCTTTCCAAGCATTAGTCGAAAAAGTGTATATCCATTCAAACATAAGTTGCAAATTAGTTGGAGCAAACAACAAGCCAGCGGATATTTGAAAATAACGCACAACTCGTTTATCATGTGGATTAGTCTATAGTACATCCGCTGTAACTCCAGTAATTTTCTTTGTTTCCTTGACATTGGCATAGGTCGAAAGGTCTCTAAGTAAAGCTGACGTTTCATGAATGTAAAACTTATTTGCCAGATGAGGTTAAAAAGCAGGAAATATAATCCACCTCTCAAAGCTCTAGTTCCGAGAACGCTATAATAAGCTGTCCGATAAGCATCCGTATAAAAAATACGATAACTTGTGGCACAATTAACAATGATCTAAACCAGAAGAGCCGGCGAAGATATGGCTGCTGAGAGGGTGTGACGGAGTAGTTAGGTTCGATGGTAAGCTCCTCCATTTTCAGCAGATCCTCCATCAACTTGAATATCCTGTGTTGCCAGCGTTGTACACAGAAAATACAGCTCAATACCGTAATCAATGAGCTAGTGGGATAAGCAACTATTAAGACGGATGTAAGCTTGGATTGAGTAAGAAACGTCGGGGCTTTAGTCCAATATATATTGATCATCGTTGGGAAACTGCTCTAAATAAATAAACTAAGTAGTCTACTATAATAGCACAGTATACGTGACTTTATCAATTTCCCCGTGTGGATATCAAAGTAAAATACAGTGATTCCACAAAATGCGAAGAGATATGCTATCCACGCGTAGACAAAGTGCTTTCCCCTGGACATTTTGACCACGACTAGCAAGCCTGTAGATGAATGCAGTGCATTTAATCAATTAGCAAAGCGCCTTCAACTGACCTGTGAAAGGTATATGACACGAGGGAAATCTTATCTCAATCTAACTGACATTTGCTGTCTAATACTAAATTGACTCAAGCATTTCTCAGTCTTTTTTCTTCGCCCATCTCAAACACATAAACACAGAGGTTATGAAAGAAAACGTGGACACGAGTTTGGGGGAGCAAGCGCGAATTGCAAGAATTTCTGTATACATATACACACACACATTCATGCGCGACTTCTATGAATTCTATCAACAGCATTGCAATTGCGATTGTATTGTTTTCTGTGCTGCTATTTTAATCCGTTTTTTTCTCAATAAGACTCAATTATTGGTGTTGATGTTGAGGCGAGGCGGTGGCAAGTGGTGTGGTCTGCTGCGAGTTCGAACCCTATCGTATCGTTCTTTTCTTTTATTTTTTATTTATTACTGCTAAAGCAAAAGAGCGCGTAGCGCGATCTGCATTTGGTGTTGGTGGAAGAGGGTTCAGGATATCCCCTAGTCGGAAACTCCCGTCTAGAGCCTCTTGCTTGTTATAATTATATTTTTCTTCTTCTTTTTGTGTTTAAGGTGAACGGCCATTCTCGCGGAAGAAAATTAAAAATCAAAATTCGAGTGCGCGCCCAAAAGGCCAAACGCGGCTCCGAGCTGATGTCTGCAATACGTACTTCAGTTTCAGCTTCTTGCCCTTAAATGGATGCCCAAGATCCCGGCAGTAGCCCAAATGCTGGTGCATAGGGCAAATAAAGACATTGACGTCCTAGATAACATCCAACCCTCTAGTGCGGCCTCCGCCGTGGCTCGGCTGATTTAACCACGGGCGGAAAAAACGAGAAGCGCAAAGTCTTAGACAGTAGGTCCCCACCTGCTGCGCGGCGAAAACAGAAGTTCGTAAACATGCTTCCAATAGATATGCCCTCGTGGCACCACTCGATAGCGATGAAAACATGGAGGTTTACGAATCAGAGGCCGAGCAGGTAAACTCAGCACAAGAAGGCAACTTGCCTGCCTCAGCGACCCCGCAGGTGACGGGCGGCAGCCACCCCAACGCTGTCGCCCATACCAACAACAATACCCCCACTGGAGGAAAGAAGCCGCCCACCATCGTCCTAAATAGCATCGACGACATCAACGATGTGTGGCTCGTACTATCCGAAGTAGTGGACCTGGATAGCCTGACCATCAAATCCAACCAGGGTAGGACTATGCGTCTCCTAGCCAATGATGTGCCCACATACAAGACCATCGTACAGAAACTGGAAGAACAAAAAATGGAGGTCTACTCATACCCGCTGCAGGAGGAGAAGCCCTACCGCACAGTAATCAAAAGCCTCCACCACTCCACACTCAACCGAGAGCTCATCGACGACCTGTGGAGTCAGAGTCATACTGTTCTCCACGTACACAATCCGAGCAGCAAAGTCACAAAAGAGCCCATGAATATTCACTTCATTACCTTGCAGCCAGCGGCCAACAACAAGGAGGTTTTTACCATCAGGAAGCTGTGCAAGCAGGTGGTGAAAGTGGAGAAGAAGCCAGGATGAGGTGCAATGCCATAGATGTCAGGACTAGGACCAGCGGCCCTACTTTCCCCAGAATCTTCGAGGCGTACCCTGTTAACTAGACTCAAAATCGCTCAGCTAGTGGCGTCTGCGCCGACCTCGTCCGGAGTAAGTTGGTTCACTTCCCGCAATGGAGCATTGCTAATCGTGTTTACCAATATTCGACTGTGAAAGAATCCACTGATGGCTTCAACGTCATACTCAACTCGACTGAGAGCAGATATCCGGTGGGAGGCGACTGGAATGCACATCACTGGCTGTGGGGCGAAAATAGCAGCAATCCGTGTGGCCTTCAACTCGCTAGCAGCCTAGCGCATCGTCAAGCGAAGGTACTGGCCACAGGTTCTCCCACAAGATACCCGTACGGCAGCGGAGGCACTCCGTCTTGCGTAGACTTCGCCACATACCAGGGGATCCCTGACCAACTCCTCTCAATCACTGATGATTGGGACCTCCCGAGCGACCACCAGGCCCTGATAATTACCCTAGAGAGCAGGGCCAGGGTGGTCAGTGCATTACCGAGGCTGATCAACGGGCGCACTGATCTCGGTATCTTCCAGAGACAGATGAGTGAATGTATTCACCTCAACACCGAAATCTGCACTGGACTTAATGTAGAGGACGCTATTGAGCTGCTTAACGCAAAGATTCGCGCAGCAGCATCCGAAGCCACTCCCCCACCAGTGGCCAGGCGGCTGGATAGTGCTGGCAACGGACTGCCCGCAGCCAACCTGCTCAGGATCAAGAGGCGGTGGAGACGCAGCTTCCAGACGCCTCAGCATCCTTGGGGTAAGGTGGAGTGGCGAAGAGCGGAGCGGCAACTCAAGGAGGACCTTCGCAGACTCAAAGACGCATCCTTCTCCAGAAGGTTGGAGACCATGGACTATACCCATGACTCAGGATACTCGCTCTGGCCAGTAAACAATAACCTGAAGCGCCAACCCTGGAGAGCTGTTCGCCTTCTTCGCCACAATGGAAAATACTGCCTTACAGACGAAGGAAGAGGAAGAGCTCGATGAGACTTCCCGGGCGTTGGAGACTCCGCTTTAGATGTCACCACAGGTGGTTAACGTCGTCAAAGTCCTTCCCAGGGCTAAAGCACCAGGCCATGATGGAATATGCCACACCACTCTAAAGGCCCTACCAATACGCGCGTTCCTTTTTATAGCGTTGATTCTCACTTGCTTGAGAGCTGGGCACGCAGGTGGAACATCAAGCTCAATCCCTCGAAGTGCCAGGCGGTCAACAACACACTGAGGTGTGGCAAGGCTCCAGCAGTTCTTGCAGAAGCGTCAAGTACCTTGGAATTGTACTGGAGAGGCATAGCTTTCGGGCGCACATCGACGGCCTTCTCAAGCAGTGCTGCCTTAAGATGGCCAAGGCCAACTGGCTGCTAAGCCCCGACAGCCCATTGCCACTTCGCTGAAAACGGGCAGTTTACAACGTCGTGGTGGCGCCAACTTGGAGGTACGGTATTCAGGTTTGGGGCATTGCGACTCAGAAAAATCGAAAATCAGACACTCCAAAATTTGGCCATGCGCCGAATGACTGGAGCTGACTGGTATGTCAGAAATTCTACCTTGCACAGAGACCTCTAAATAGCGACCATATACAGCCAAGACGGAGCATTCGCCAACCGGTACCGCAAACGTAGCAAGAGACCTAACTGGGAGGTGTGTAGTCAGGAAGCTCGTTCAAGGACCTCCTCCAACCACGACATAGGAGACACCCCAGAGTGTTCCGGCTACCTACGTGACGATGCAGCCGTATTCAAAAAAGCCGCATTTGAAGTTTGTTCACGATAAAGCCTGAGGTCCCAACCAGACTTGGCGAAACATCACCTAAGCCAACTGTGTTGTAATAAAAATGTATGATAATTTGATCCAATACAATAAACATCAATAAAAAATATATTATATATATTTATCATTAAATATTAATATCCTTAAATCTGGTCTATTAAAATAATACTAAATTAGAATAATTGTGGTTACAAAGTAGTATTAGAATTATGTGTATTTCCATAAAATTCAATCTCAAGTATTTCATATTATATTTCCAAATAGTGATAGTCGCTCTGTACCATGTATATAATATGAAGCAAGGTGCTAGTAAAAATTTGAAAGACTAATTGATGGTTTATGATAAATACGCCCAAAATATCGATGTTCTTATTTTGCCGTGTTAGCTGGAGGGCAAACCAATCATTCTAAAAGAGTCAAGTGATAAAAAATATAAGACGTCAAAGGCGAGGTTTACTCACACTTTTTTCCAAAAGATCTGAATTGAGGTAAGGATAGCGCAAAATATTAAATGTATGCTCATGAAGGTTATTAGCCATATGAGCAATATTGACCAAGATGTAGAATTCCATTGCCTCAATAATGGTTATAAAAATAAGCAGAAGTTTCATGGTACGATGCCATGTGTTTAACTTTTTTCCAAAAAGCATTTGAATTAATGTGTATCCACTTAAACCATAAACATAAACAAGATAGATCAGGTAAAAAAATAGCGGGTACTTGAAAATTGTACATAGTTCGTTAGTCACACGGATGAGTCTGTAATACATTCGCTGACCTTCCTGTATTTTCTGTATTTTCTTTGCCATTGGCATTTTATCAAAAAGTAGTTGCTCGAGGTAGAGTTGCACTCTTAAGAATGTAAAGCAAATTTGCCAAATTAAATTAAAGATTAGGAAAAAAAATCCGCACCTCATGATTCGTGAGAGTAAAGCGGTTAAATAAAATATTATGTCTTTGTCTTGGATAAATAAAAGTACGAATAATATTACTAATCGTTGTATTACAAGACATAGTTTGATCCAGAAAAGTCGTCGCAGATATGGCTGCTGAGATGGTGTGAGGGAAAAGTTAGGTTTGATGCTAAGCTCCTCCATTTCCACCAGATCCTCAATTAACTTGATTATCCTATGCTGCCAGCACTGTACACAGAATATACAACTTACGATCGAAGCCAACATAGCGAAGGGATATGTGGCAATCAAGAGATTCATAGGCTTGTATTGAGTTTGATTCAACGGCGTGTTAATCGCATATGTATATATCATCACGGGTGTGATGCCCAAAACAAGCAGACTAAAAAGACGGCTGTAATAAGACAAGACACGCGATTTTTTCACTCTGCCCGTGTGGACATCAAAGTAAAAACCAGCGATTCCACAAAATGCTAAGATATATGTTATCCATGCGTAGACGACGTGTTTTCTCGAGGACATTTCAACCACGACTAGAGAACCTTAAGGTGAATTCACTGAAGTGCATCAAGCCAATTAGCAAGGGGCATTTAAAAGAATTAAATAAATAAATAGAAACTGACAGCTCTTGTCATCTAAGGAAATCAAAACAGAACAGGCCCTCTGAAGGTTAACTAGCTTGGATCAAGATATACTATTAAAATAACCTTTTCCATACAAAAACTAATTTTCGAACGATTTTTCCTATAGATCTACATAATATAGAGGTGTGATCTTGATACTATATAATATGGGGCTCCGATCCGTTCCTATATCAGTCTACGGCTTACAAATTTTACAAATTTACTTCAATCTCATAGCCGTACTTTTTATACCCTTGCAGAGGGTATTATAATTTTGTTTCGAAATGTGAAACGCGTCTCCGACCCGATAAAGTATATATATTCTCGATCAGGATCAACAGCCGAATGGATTTAGCCATTTTAAAGCTATCGTCATGAAACTTTTCGTACGTCTCTCTTCTTCTAGGTCGAAAAGTTGTTTCTTGTATGAAAAACTGTTTTGTTTATCAAGATATATCGACTAAACTCGGCATTTATTAGTTTTCCTTTGCTCCTCATATACAAACAAAAGCCTATCAACATCGAAACACTATATCACATATTGTTAAATTAAAGGAGCTAGAGTAACCAAACTTAACATGTAGCTTCTAGAATATTTAATTTAAATGCAATTGACTTCTTGACAATGAACAGACATTCTATTGCACAATAAGATCTACTGTAGAACATTTCATCCAGATCGGTTAAGAAACACAGAAGTTATTAAAGAAATCGTGCTTTGGTTGGAAGCCAGCGAAAATTGCAAAGTATTCGCGTATTCTTTGAATTCTATCAACAGCATTGCAATTGCGATTTTATTGTTTTCTGTGCTGCTATTTTAATCGGTTTTTTTCTCATTAAGTCTCAATTATTGGTGTGACTGATAAGTAGAGGCGGCGGCAAGTAGTAAAGTCTGTTGCGAGTTCGAACCCTACTGAGGAAGCTAGTTTTTTGTTAAATTTATTTTTGTTACTAATAAAGCAAACGAACGCGTAACGTGAGCTGTATTTGGTTTTGGAAGAAGAGGGTTCAGGGTATCCCCTAGTCGGGACTTCCCGACTGGAGCCTCTTACTTGTTTCTACTTAATATAGTTGGGGTTAGAGTGGGTAGCAAGGTCTAAACTGTTGTATTCCGACTACGTTAAAAAAAACTCGTTTAAGCGAAGTCCAAACTGAAGCTTATTCATTCTCCCTTTAACGCAGACGACCGTTGGGGTTCGTCAGACGGACGGAGAGCTGCTCGGCGCGTTTCTTCGAGGTGACGCCGTGGGCCAGCTCTCGCACATGGTGTACGAGGAATTTCTTTAAGCCCGTGGGCAGCATGTTGCGGGTGCGCTTATTGGAACCGCAACCGATGTTGGGCATCAGATATTGGCCCTTGAAGCGACGACGCATTTTTTGTCAATATCCTTGGTCTTGCGCCATTTGTGCGACAGCTTGGCATATCGATCCAACTGGTGATGTGCTTGGTGCGCTTCTTAACGATCTTGGGACTGTATGCTAGACAAATGGTCATTTTGGTGCGCTAATATGCTAAAAATTG
The DNA here is from genome assembly GCF_035044405.1 of Drosophila montana. Lineage (NCBI taxonomy): Eukaryota > Metazoa > Arthropoda > Insecta > Diptera > Drosophilidae > Drosophila > Drosophila montana. The sequence goes on along the minus strand of NW_026998620.1, from coordinate 10,136,879 downwards.
TACGAGGAGGCTCTCTAGCTATAGAAACAACCTACTCGATTTAAGTGTTTATGACTGCTTGTTGTTGGTTGTTATAACTAACATTGACATCGAACCGAATAGGTGTATACTTAATTTATCTATGTGAACTATAACTGAGACGTGGAGTCCAATAGAGTAGATTTTTCCGAATTTTAAAACAAAAAACTTTAGCCGGGCAAGGCCCGGAAATACCAGCTTGTTTATTATGTAAGCTTTCATGTAGTATCATAAACACAATAAAGAAAAGTTTTAGTAGTTTTCAAATGGAATTCATATTGACAAAAAGTCGTAGTCGCTCTGTATCATGTATATAATGTGAAGTAAGATGCTAGTTATAAATATGAAAACGAAATGTAGATTAATGTTTAATACACCAAAGATGTGGATGTTCTTATTTTGCCATATTAGCTGCAGAACCAGCCAGTCATTCTGAAATAGGTAAATCATCATAAAATAATAACACAAAATTGAAATGATGCACATACACTGCGTTCCAATAGATCCAAACCAAAGTAAGGGTAGCGTAAAATGTGAAATGTACTATTATGAAGATCACCAGCCGTGTTGGCTATGCTGGCCAGGACGTAGAGTTCCAATGCATCGCTGACGCTTAAAAATATTATAAGCCAATCAGTTTTTGGGGTGAACGATTTCAAGGGCTTTCCAAACATTAGTCGAAAAAGTGTATATCCATTCAAACATAAGTTGCAAATTAGTTGGAGCAAACAACAAGCCAGCGGATATTTGAAAATAACGCACAACTCGTTTATCATGTGGATTAGTCTATAGTACATCCGCTGTAACTCCAGTAATTTTGTTTGCTTCCTTGACATTGGCATAGGTCGAAAAAGTAAATTCTCTAAGTAAAACTGAAGTTTCATGAATGTAAAACTTATTTGCCAGATGAAGTTAAAAAGCAGGAAATATAATCCACCTCTCAAAGCTCTAGCTACGAGAACGCTATAATAAAAAAAAACTCCATTCTGTCCGATAAGCATCCGTATAAAAAATACGATAACTTGTGGCATAAGTAGCAATAATCTTATCCAGAAACGCCGTCGTAGATATGTCTGCTGAGAGGGTGTGACGGAGTAGTTAGGTTCGATGGTTTGCTCCTCCATTTTCAGCAGATCCTCCATCAACTTGAATATCCTGTTTTGCCAGCGTTGTACACAGAAAATACAGCTCAATACCGTAATCAACGAGCTAGTGGGATAAGCAACTATTAAGACGGATGTAAGCTTGGATTGAGTAAGAAACGTCGGGGCTTTAGTCCAATATATATTGATCATCGTTGGGAAACTGCTCAAAATAAATATACTAAGTAGTCTACTATAATAACACAGTACACGTGACTTTATCAATTTGCCCGTGCGAATGTCAAAGTAGAATCCAGTGATTCCACAAAATGCTAACATATATGTTATCCACGCGTAGACCAAGTGCTTTCCCGAGGACATTTTGTCCACGACTAGTTAGGCTCTAAGTGAATGCATTACAGTGCATTTCATCAATTAGGAAAGCGCCATTAACTGACTTGTTAAAAGCATATGACACGTGGACAATCTTATCTCAATCTGACTGACACTGGCTAATAATATTAAAATGTCTTAAGCATTTCTCAATCCATTTTCTACCCCCATCCATATCTATTGTATAAACAAATGCAGAATGCAGTTTTATCTATCAGAATATATTCTGTGTTTGAACAAATCCTTATCCTTAAATCTGGTTTATTAAAATAAACTCAAATTGAAGTATTTGTGGTTACAAATTAAATCAAAGTATTTTATATTAAATTTCCAAATAATAGTAGTCACTCTGCACCATGTATATAATATGAAGAAGGGCGCTTGTTAGAACCAGAAATATCAAACGAAGATTGACGTTTATTACGCCAAAGATGTTGATGTTCTTTATTTGCCATGTTAACTGCAGGGCGAACCAGTCAATCTATAAGAAGCAAGTCGTCTTAAATATGGCAAAAATAGAAAGGTTGAACATACATTACGATCCAATAAATCCGAATTTAGGCAAGGAAAACGTGGAGTATAAAATGTACTACTATGAAGATCACTTGTCTTGTTGGCTATGCTGGCAAAGACGTAGAATTCTAGAGCATCAGCGATGAATACAAATATTATAAGCCATTCCGTTGTAGAGCTAAATATTGAGAAGGGCTTTCCAAATAGCAGTCGAAACACTGAATATCCATTCATACAGGTATTGCAAACCAGTTGGAACAAGCCACAAGCCAGCGGATATTTAAAAATTACGCACAACTCGTTAACCATGCGAATTAGCTTATAGTAAATCCGTTGTACTTCTAAAATTTTTGTTACTTTCCTTGACATTGGCATTGGATCACAAAACAAATGCTCCAGGTATGGCTGCAGTTTCAAGAATATATAGCATATCTGCCAGACTATATTAAATATCAGGAAATATAATCCATCTTTAAAAGCTCTAACCACAAAGATGCCAAAATAAAATAAAAAACTCCTTTCTCCTATTATCAACTGTGTAAGAAATACAACAGCTTCTGGTATTAGTACAAATACCCTGATCCTGTAAAGCCGTTTGAGACGTGACTTTTCTGATGGTGTGATGCAATAGTTGGATTCGGTTCTCAGCTCCTCAATTTTCAGCAGATCTTCAATCATCTTGAATATCCTATGTTGCCAGCGTTGTATACAGAAAGCACAGCTCAATACAGTAATCAACAATAGACTGGGATTCGCGGTTATTAAGAAAGACATAAGCTTGGATTGAGTAACGAACGGCGGGATTTTGAGCCAATACAAATATGTCATTGCTGAAAAATTGATCAATATAAGAAGACAAAATAGTCTGCTATAATTGCACAAGACACGCGACTTAATCACTCTTCCTGTGTGGATATCAAAGTAGAATCCTGCGATTCCAAAAAACGCTAAGATATATGTTATCCATGCGTAGACCAAGTTCTTTCCCGAGGACATTTTTACCACGACTAATAAGCCTCTAGGTTAGTGCCACAGCATAATCAATTAGTAAAGCGCATTTAAAAGCCCTTTGAATGACGCGGGGCAAAGGAAAATCAAAAAGGAAATGACAGCTGTCATTTTTTGTGCATTTTTTATCTGCGACTTAAAAGGTGTTTGCTTTGGAAGGCGCAAGCAAAAAAGTCGATAAGACATTCGAATAATCGACACAATAATCTACCGCTTTAATATGTACTTGTTTTACCGCCTCAAAATATTTCAAATAGTCAGTATTTGGACTCTTAAAAACTCGAAGGTTTCCACAGCTTTGCAAAAATATGTCGTTCAGCCCTGGCTTTATTTTAGTCATATATCAAACATAACTGCCATATTTTATACCCTGAACCCATTAAAATTGGGTAAACAGGGTATAATGTATTTGTGCAAATGTATGTAACAGGCAGAAGCAAGCATCTCCGATCATAATTCTTGATCAGGATCAATAGCCGAGTCGATCTAGCCATGTCCGTCTGTCTGTCTGTCCGTCTATCCTTCCGTCCGTATGTATGAACGCAAGGATATCATAGCCTATAAGAGCTAGTGACTTGATCGAGCAGATCGAGTTTGTTTCCGATATTCGATAACTGACCCCGTTTACAATTAATCGATAAAAATCGATATCGAAATCCTGTTTTTTTAGCGATTTCGGCAAATAATATGAGCTAGAGTCACCAAACTTGACATGTAGCTTCAAGAATAGTATATTTATATCAAGTATCTTTCATTTTATACCTATCGCCTGTCGGAAGAAGAGGGTTCAGGGTATCCCCTAGTCGGGAGCTCCCGACTAGAACCTCTTACTTGCTTATATTAAAATAGACATCTTACGTTACAGTCGCAACTTATTAATTCCTTGGCGAAAATTCATATCAGACGGCGGTTTTAAATGAATTCAGTTTTTGTCAATTCCATACACACGTAAAACATTTGCCCCAACATGTAAATGTTTATATTTAAATGTGTTTAAGTAGCTTGTAAGAGATTCTCATGGTAAATATTTTTAATTTTTTGAATTCATTTGCTCCTCGAATCGGTATGCCATTGTAAACTGTTCTATTATAATGTAAAAAATATGAAGCCAGCTTTTGTAAAATTAGGAATTACAAACTGCGATTTAATATGCTGCCCCTTCTTAAGTATATCTTAAGATGGTTGGAATATTGTAATTTTAATATAAATAAAAAGTTGATAAGTTCACATCTTATGTTTATATTTCGATGTAGGCATAGTCGCTCTGTAACACGTATATAATGTGAATTATGATGCTGATTATAACTCCAAAGACTAAGTGCAGATCGATGGTTAGTACCCCAAAGATGTGGACATTCTTGTTTTGCCATGTTAGTTGCAGGGCTAACCAGTCATTCTAAAATATTGTAAATTACTTTAAATTTTACCCAAGTGCTTCTGATACTCACACTGCGCTCCAGTAGCTCTGAGTTTGGGTGTGGGTACCGTAAAATATGAAATGTACTATCATGAAGTTTAGCAGTCAAATGAGCGATACTGGCATGGAGGTAGAACTCCAATACATCAACGATGCATAGAATTACAACTATAGGATCAGTTTTAGAAGCGTCGGTTTTTGAGGGCTTTCCAAACACATGTCGAATTGATAGGTATCCACTCAAACAGGTATTGCAAATCAGTTGAAGCAAGAAGCAAACCATCGGATATTTGAAAATGATGCATAACTCGTTAGTCATCTGGATAAGTCTATAGTAAATCCGTTGTAGTTCCAGTATTTTTTGCACTCTCCTTGCCATTGGCATAGTCACACAATATAAATGCTCCAGGTAAAGCTGTAGGTTCAAGAATGTTAGGCATATTTTCCAGTTGAGATTAAACACTAGAAAGTATAATCCGCCCCTCATAACTCTTGTTATGAATGAATTAAGCAAAAAGTAAACTTCGACGTTGTTGTTGAAAATCCGTAAAAGAAGCACAACCGCTCGTGGGATTATAATTATAAATCTTAACCAAAATATCCGATGTAGATATGGCTTCTCTGCTGCTGTGACGCAATAGTTTAGTCCGATGCTAAAATCCTCCATTTTCAGCAGCTCCTCAATCATCCTGATTATCCTATGCTGCCAGCGTTCGACACAGAATATGCAGCTTAGTACTGAAATCAATACAATGACAGGATATGCCATAATGCAGGCTGATATTATTGTGGATTCGGTATTAAACCAAGCAGGGTTAAACGCGTATACATATATCATCGCTGGGAAAGTGCTTAGAGTAAACAGATTAAATAGTCTACTATAATAGCACAAATAGCTCGATTTGATCACTTTGCCAGTCCGGACGTCAAAGTAGAATCTACCGATTCCACAAATTGCTACAAAATAAGTTATCCACGCGTAGACGAGGTGCTTTCCCCAGGACATTTTTACTGCAACTGGAAAACCTTTAGGCGACTGAAGTGAAGTGCATAAAATCAATTAGTCAAATGCCTTGCGATAATCGTGTGACAATTGGAAAATAAATATGAACTGACAGGCGTTTAATCGGGCATTTGCTGTTGCTTGTCCATATCAGCGATATTGTATACCATAAAAAGCCTGCTGGTTAGTTAACGTACTAACTATTTGATTGACATGGCAAAGCAGTCAGGAGATGCGATTAACGCGATTTGCCACAGTGTTGAGTACCCTTGGCATAGCATAGCTTAGCTAAACAGGTCGCTTTAGGATTCTACGAGCGCATCCTATGCGGAATTACAACAGATGATATCGTTTGGAGTGGGGAACGACTATAAATCGCCATGGCTTATGTATCTGCTGCTTCAAGTAATTCCGAAACACTCACGCTAAAGCGTCACAGCTGCCGAACACATCGATCGGATTTGATTTTCGAGCCAAGTGCTGCACGTTCCACAATTTCATTTAAGTTTCAGTTTGCCGGCAGCAATCACGGGAATCAGTTGGACAATCGGCTCCGAAAATTGAAATAAAAATTTAATAAAAAAAGCGAATTGGATGCGAAAATGTGTGAAACGCGATACGATTGACAGTTGGGAAAATTACAGAACCTTGAATTCGAGCTAACCATTTCCAATTAGAGGCGAAAATAATGCAATTCATGAGCACGTACCGAATTTGCCACATTTTTTGCTAAACGGACTTCATGCTTCAGTTGCAGTTGGGAATTATAAAAAAAAAAAAAAACCAAACAAAGTTAAGGCAATTATCAATGTGCATTTATATTAATTTGAGCAAGGTCAGACCCATCATGACCTCTGACACACGCCTGCTATGCGGCTTAGCCGGGCTTTTGCTGCTGTTATTGCCCTGCCACGCCCACTATATACATATCGATCACGAAGAGTTTCGCGCCAGTGGGTTTCCCCATCCACCGCTGCCACCAGCGCCGTTAACGCCACTGGAACTGGAGCATCTGCCACAGGTGCTGGCCAGGCAGCTGACACCAGCCGAGGTCATGGTCGATCTGACCAACGATCTAACCCATCGGCTGCTCCACTACCATTCCATACTCAATCGGAATAACTTTGCGTTCTCGCCCACCGCCCTGGTCAGCGTGCTGGTGGCGCTCTATGAGGGCTCCTCGGCCAGGAGCGCCTCAGAGCTGCGCAATGTGCTGCAGTTGCCCAACAATCGTGACGTCATACGCGTTGGCTACCGCGACATACACCGACGACTGCGGGTGAGCCCTTCCCCACGATTAGTTTATAGCTTCCCCAACCGAAATTTATATGCATCGTTAAACACACTTTCGGGTCCGTAATCCACTTCCCCACACCCCCTCCAACGTACACTTGATTGATAAAGCAAATTACAAAGCATACCATGTCGCAGCGCTCTGGGTCAGATATATGTGTATTGATATCAATATGTCATATCATATGTAATTGTGCCCCAGGCAAAATCAACCTATCGATGCCCGAAATGTGACTGAACAAGCTCCCAAAAGTTTATTGACCCCAATTGTTAGTCCAATCCAAACAATTGGCAATGAGTGGCCGAATTTTTTGGGCATGAATAGAATTTATAATTGATAGCCGCTTAACGGATTCTTTTGATAGGCATTGTTTGTTGTAACTCAATTATTTGCAGACATATTTCTTCGGTTCCGATAATCCTCTCAAGGGACTCAGCTTGAGCAGGAGCAATGTAACTGTACTGAAGGACTTTGAGACTGTGCTTATGTTTTATGGCTACGATCTGAGTGTTGATATGGCTTCCTCAACGCCAGCGAATGTCACAGCGGATGCTGAAATGGCCAATACCACAATGGCCAGCAATGCAACGGCTGAGGAGATGCTGGCTGAGACCAGTACGCCAAGCGACACAGACACAACAACAACAGAGCTGCCCAGCACAACAACAAGCACTGAAGTAACCACCATCATACCAACAACCACGCCGACAACCACAACCACAACAGAGGAGACAACAACTACAACAGAAGCGGAGACAACCACGACTGAAGCACCTGAAACTGCCACCTCTGCCGAAACTGCTGAGCCTACAGCTGAAGTTGCAGGCGAGGATGAGGCAGCAGAACTGGTGTCCGCATTTGTAGCTGAGGAGGACGCCGAACCGTTTCTCCGCATACAAAAGGCCCGTGTCTCACGACTGCCCACCAGCAAATTGCAGGCGCCGCTCAAGCACACCAATCCCATAACGCCAAAGCCCAGCTATCTGCCCAGCGCACGCATTGCCGTTATGCCCATGATGGCGCGCCAAATGACAGCGCCCATGCAAAGGAAGACAACGTCAACGTTCGGCGTACGTCAAGTAATGTCCACAACTGCAGCAACGCCGGCGGCAAGCAATGCTCGCAAATCGAATGGGTCCCGCCATAAGCGGCACGTTCTGGGCTATAAGGATCTGGACGCTAATCTCTTTGTGGCGCTCTTCAATCCACATGCGCCGCATGGACCACCCCATCCTCTGCCCATACCACCGACAGCTGCCTTTGCGCACATCACCAATGACTTTGAGCCGCATTACATCAGCGAAGGGGGGGCGGAGACCAAAACGAACTACAATACGGATGTGATTAGCCATGTGTTTTATCTGGGCAGCCAGCAGGTGGTACACACCACCTTCAAAGTGTACAATGCGGTGCTATATTACAAATATTTCGAGCATCTGAAGATGAGCGTGCTGGAGCTCGAGCTGGACACACCAGAGTATAATTTGATGATACTGCTGCCTGATTACCACATGGACATTGTGGCTGCCGCCGCATCGCTGAAGCTGGGACCAACGCTGCGTCTGATGCGTAAACAGCTGAAGCCACGCTGGGTGCAGGCTATCATTCCGGACTTCAAGCTACACGGCACCATGTTCCTGACCAACGATCTACAAAATGTAAGCGACTAGGGAAGATCCTTAAACAGATTATTCATATGCTTCACTTGTTGTTTTGCAGATGGGCATGTAAGCAGACTGGGCAGCTTCTATAGATCATTTGGGCTCGGACTTTTACTTTCTGCATAATTCTTTCTTATTGCAGCTGTGATATATTCGAGCCGAATCGCGCCGATTTCCGACCCATGACTGACGAGAAAGGCGTCTATGTGCGACACATTGAGCAATCGATTGATGTCAATATTCGAACGCATCCCATCAATCAACTTAAACGTAAGTATCTGCTGTATTGCAGCATTGCAGCACACCTCGACGCATTGAAGCGCAACGCATTAAAGATAGAGATCGAGGTGTTAGCCAGCCCCACCTGCAACTTCGATTGCAGCAGCAGCAGCAGCATTAAAAATGTGCAATAACTATTTCCTTTTTGCTCAGGCAACTCTGGCGCCCAAACGAAGCCCATACAGATCTCTGTTAATCATCCGTTTCTGTTTTTCATCATCGATCGTGACTTAGACGTGGCGGTAATGTCGGGCCGCATACTCAATCCGCTCAATGTGCGCATACAATGAGCCGCAGGCACTGGTGCACAACGAAGGTCAACGAATGGACAGCATTGAAAGTGAAGTTGGGAGCAATGTTCGCTTCCCGGTGCCTGCCTAACATACATACATGCAAAGTTGTACAATTTCAATGTAAATAATGCAATTGTTTTCTTTTATAAATGATTCTCACTTTTTCTACACACAATTGTTGTTCGCTTATGTTTGTGCGTTTGTCATAAATTAAATTGTCTAAGTAACATATATGTACATATACAGGCGCTTAGATAGATATATCTATATATATGGCAAGTAACCGAATTGCAAGGACCCAGAAGGTGTTTATACTTAATGGCAATCTCCATCTCTTTCTTGCGCCAATGTTACTGGTTAAAGATTACTATAATTAGGAAACTACCTTCGCATATGGGTCCAGCTGATAGCTTTGGTATTTATAAATAGCTGCACTAAAAAGAATCCTAATTAGGCCATTTAGCATATAAAAATGACTAAAACAAAACTCACTGCTTATCAGTTTACTGTTGAAGCCTCCAGTTGTTGCCCAGCTCCGCTTCAGTACTGATACGTTCCGAATACGGTGCACACGCAAAACAGGCTCGTATTACTGAACACCTCCGTAACGGACGTGTCGCAGTCGCAATCCCAACAGCAGCGAGATAAGTAGGTGGCACCGGCGCCCAGCTCTTGGCCCATCATCACCTGCACTACGTGCTTATAACGCTTGACTTTGGGACTCGCAGCGATCTGCTGATTCACTTCGTCGGCTATTTCACGAGACCAGATTTTGGCAACGTCCTTGTCGTATATTTTGTCTGCAATTTTATGGGTTACTTAGCGACGCTTCTTTGTTTTGACGCTTTTCGCTTTGTAAACACTCACCCTTAAGTTTCTCAGCCATAACGCTGTTTATAATGCTTTTTACAATTGGCAACGGAAAAGATTCGCCAAATGCTGGACGCATGCTGTAAGCCGCAGGCTGGCCTGCTGGTTCCTCCTCCATCTCTGCATCCGCGGATAGCTGCGCAGACGCACAGGGTGTCTGTTTTTTATTCTGCGTGCTTGAGTTGCTTGCTGTTTTTGGAATTGACCCCTCGGGCACATCAGAATTCTTGCTCAGCCTTTCTTCAAGCATTTTTTGTCCAATTTAAGAGAAATTACAGTTTATACTAACGACAACAGCTATTTTAAGCGTTGATTTCTATTAACAAATATAGCAAAACCGCGGATTATTGGTTTTTTCTGTTTCTTAATAGAGATGGGTATTTTCAGCGAATTGCACACTCCGCTCCGATTTTCATGACCTCACGAAAATAATCGATAAATTTATCAATTGTGAATGCACACACGATAGTAGAGTTGCCACATTGGTCAGAACTGTGATGCTTAAATGAAAAGTCCGTTACTCACAATTCATAAAATCTTTATTGTTTTAAATAAATCAAAAAAATTACATAATAAATTCGATAAATATGTTGAATAAAGAATATAAATAATATTACATAATAATTAAAATCATTTGTAGTATACAATATATGTTTGCTTTGCTCTTCAATATATTTTTTTATACGCTCGTATTATACATATGAATATAAATATGTATAGAAAATATTTGTGTGTAAATCTTTGTGTTCACTTTGATTTAAGTTGGGCAGAAAATTACATGCAAAAATAAGTGACGTTCATGGTTCATACAAATGAAAAGTAGACTAAAATGTTGAGTAAACACAAATACACCATTTATAATTGAACAAATGACAAACAATTTGCACATACATTTTTACGTAACACAGTTAACTTATTACACAACATAATACAACATACAAAGATCAGACAGTTCATCAAATTGTTTTGTAGGGCTGCAACAAATTGAATGACTAAAATTTTTGTGTATAATATGCTCGAAACTAACTGAACATAAACTTTAATTACGAATTTGTTTTTGTTTTTTTTTTTACAATAATTTTGCGCGTTTCTTGAAAAAAATATCTTCAGTGACCATCCTAAGTTTTTATAAACTATTCCACCAAAGTGTTCACTCGGTGTTTATTTTGCTCGTTTATCTTACAGCTCATGTTTTTTAGCATCGTTTTTTTTTTTGTGTTATGCTACATATAGTTTTTGCTTTTTGGTACATTCTGCTTAAGTATTTAGGCGTAAAAATCCTTGCCAGAACTCGTAAGCCAGTAAGCCCCAAGGCAAGTTTAAAATTCAAATCTGTAAGTGTATTAAAAATTCGTTTAGTATGCTTGGAAATGTGCTCGAGTGTCTTTAGACTTGCATTCGATTCTTCCTGTTCGTGAGATTGCCCGGTAAGTGTAATACCCGCGTCCATTGAGGCAGCTCCCGCTGCAGATAGGTCCACCTGTGAGGCAGTTGGTCGTAATGCCGCACGCTTAGCCACAATTTCCAGCATCTCATTGAGTATTGCACCCTCAGCGGCCACATCTGCGGAGCCCTTGTCCAGTTCTACAAACAATTTACACGTATTAACTAAATGCAGTTTGGAAATATACCTTGGTACTTACTATTGCAAGACAAGCGTAAATTAAGCTCCTCTTTTAGCTGCGCATGTCGATATTCAAGTTGCAATTCCTGTTGCCTTATAGTCAGTTCTTCATCACGTTTTCTATATAAAAATGTTCTTTATTAGACGATTTCCAGGTATTTGCATGAATTAATCCATACTCACTTCAGTGCTGTGATATTGCGCCAAATTTCCAAAAGTTCCTTTAAAAGCTTCTCGTCATTGTCCTTACTTGTATCCAAACTGTATTTAAATTGTATTTATTGTAGACATAATCTTTAATCTTTGGTTTTACTGCTACACTCACTTTTCATAGTTGTGCGCCTCGCCCCGCAAGGCCTTCTCAATGAGCACGCCTCGCGCCTCCAGTTCCTTTAATTGCACCTCGATCTCCTCCTGTTCGCGCTGTATTTCTTGAGCGATTCGCAATCGCTTGAGTTCAGCTTGTCGCGAAGCCTTCGATATGGCACGTTGCTTCTTATGCTCTCGTGTCTCGTTAGCGTTGCTCTCATCTATATAGGATATATACATATATATAAATAGTTATTCGTTCTTAAATCTTATCACGTGGACAGATAGACAAGGAGTTGGGAAATGTAAACGTAAAGTGAGAGCAACAAACCATCAGATCTTTGATAATTCAGTGGCAAAGGCGGTATGGGTGGCGGAGTCTGGTCATCCAGGGCATTCGCTGCGGCCAGATGATGGGGCTTGTGTATATAGAGCTGCGGGCTGGACGATGAGAACGATTCGGTGTTCGTTTGCTCTCGGTAGCGACTGTTGTTCGTTGTATTGAGGTAATCTTGGGAGTGTTTCGTTTGTGTTATTGTTGCTGTTGTGCTTGTTGGCAATGTTGCGCTGTTTGTGATCATATCCTTGTCCTAATTTTGTGTTGCATTGAAATATATTTAGTTAAAAATTAAGTGTGTGTGTGTGTGTTGTATATTTTTTGGGTTTGCAGCCATGGCGAAAAAGAAACATTCCAAGAATAAAACAATTTTCAGTTTTCAGTTATAAAACAAGATGTTATTAACAACTATGTTATAAAAAAAGCGTGCTTCAGTATTCAGGGAGAGCTCAATTGGAATATGTACCGTAACCAAGAGGGCCACACCTTAAGTCCAAAAACCAATTCATGCAACATGAACTTAAGCTAAATATTTATAAAAATAAAAAACTTTCAACGACCCAAATATCTGCCGCATTACTAAGACTAAACCTTTAAAAAGTACTTAAGAATTAATCGAATAATATTAGAATTGATTTTAATTAACCAAAAACTTAACAAAAATAAAACATAATGATCATTATAATCCTAAGTCAAAAATAAACACTAATTATATTTATTTCAGCCTACACAGCAATGTGTGTAAAACCCAAAATAATAAACAAATAGGTACTAAAAAATCAAATAAAATGTAAAGGGTATCAGGCAAACTTAAATTAAGATTTAAATATTTTCAGCTGCAATTGTGAAAAGAAAACGAAAAAATGTAAATAAAAATTCTTTCAAGCGTAGTTAGAAAGTAAAATAAAAAATGATGCATAATAAGAAAGCCATTTAAATGAACTTTGCTCAAAATTATTGTCGTTAGGTATTAAATATGAAATGTAATAAATTATTACAAAATAAGTTGACACAAAAATAACAAATGTGAGGAAATGGAAAACGAATGAATACCCTTTCAGAGAAATTTAACATATTGCTCAAATGTCGACTAGATCATAAATTAATCCGATCTGAATTGAACTCCGTTCAACTTTAAACAGACCGAAACAATTCAAACATAGTATGGGTATTAGTTAATAGGTGTGTAAAATAATAAAGTTGCTGAAATTAAAATACATATATAACTCATGCCAAACAGTTAAACAAATACTGATGAATGATAATTTCGAGATAAATGACAATGGTGCTAGATAGTATTAGGTATGTAAAAATGTTCTTACACCAAAACCGAAATTCCTCAGATCAAAGCAAGACTGCAAAATGTTGATAAAAGTTTAGTTTATAAATGAAGGACATAAATAGTACACCGCACACCAATATTTAACAGCCAAGATCTTATAGCTATAAAGCTTCAAATTGATGAGTCACGGCAAGATTTTAAATGTAGTACAATTACTTTATGCATTTTTTTTTGGACTCGAACAACAATTAATCACATTTAGCTTGATGTGATGTGAAATATTTGACTTACCTTAGACTTCTCCTTCGACTTAGGCGAGATGCGGAAGCGACTGAAGACGCCGCCACCACCGCCGCTGCCTGTGTCGGAGATCGTGGGCGTGCCGCTGCTGCTTGTGCCCGGACGCTCTGCATGCTCAGAGTGGCTGGCAGCTACAGTGCCGCCCATTTCCTTTGGACTGCTGGAAGCCGAGACCGTTGTCGAGTTGGTGTTGCTCTTGTGAAAGAAGTTGGACAGCGATTGTATAAGGCTTTTGCGCCGCTCTGGGTCCTTATGCCTTTTGCTGGTTTTGACTTTCAGCGGCTTATCTTGTGCACTGGCCGCCAAGTTGGGATCCGAGGTAAAGTCAGCCGCCTTGGCTTGCTGCACCGCATCGTTGTCCAAGCACAGCTGCTGCTGTTGGCCGTGGCTGACCATGTAGGCCAGATCGTTCACGCTCTTGGAGGCGCTCATTTTTCTAGCACGGGCTGTAAGGTCACCAGAGAGTGCCTCCTGCTGCGTTGCCTTGATGACGCTGTTCTGGTCATAGTGTAAACGCTTGCGCAGCAATTGCATCTTCTCCTCGGGGCTCAGGCCTAGTTCTGTGTTGGACTTTAGACGTGCACGTGCTCTCGCCTCGCTGCGCAGATTTTCCGTGGAGGCCGAGATGCTTACCTCGGCGGCTTGCTCAATTTGTCGTTGACTTTGACCATGATTACCGTTGCGATGCGGACGCACTGGCGCAACGGGCGTTGTAAATTCATCCACCTTGCCGTAGCTGAACGAGGCCGTCTTGTTGAGCTTATGACGCTCTAGCAGATTCAATTGCTCAGCGTCTATGTGCTCGCTGAAGGGACGAGATTTGTAGAGGTCCGAGCTACGCTTCACTGGCTGCGCTGTACGGTAGGGCGAAACATAAGTGGCAGTTGCGGATTTCTGTAGCGGATTCGGCTGTTTGAACATGTCATTTGTTTGGTGGCCTGGCCGGCTAGGCAGCGGTTCGGCAGCCGTCGAGACATGGTAGTGCGCCTGGCTGCTGCAGTTGGCATCGATGGAGCTGCTGGCGGCGGCAAGTTTGGGCGTAGGACTCAAGCTGGAGCCGCTGGCATATCCGCTGGTCAAGAGGCTGCGCTGTCGGCTACGATGCAGACGCTTCTCGGCGTTAAGCTGTTTCTTGGACTGCAGCTTATCCATGACCAGATCGTGTATGAGATCCTTTTGCTTGGTGCGTTCCTTGCTGATCTCCTCCAGCTTGCTATTAAGCGTTGGTATCTCAGGTACTTTGGTCGCCGAGCTGCTGCTCCTGGATCGCATGCTCACAGCCGTGCCGCTCTCGCCGCCTGTCCTTTGTGCATCTCCTGCTGGCGCCTGCAGCACATTGGTAGTTTCTATCACAGTTGGCTGCTGCAGATTGGGCGCCTCACCCTTGGAGCTCTTGCGTCGCTGTGTGCTGATCTGTGAGATGCGCTGCTGCAGCGCACGCACATATTCGAATTGGATCTGCATGTCCTCATCCGTTTCCTTGGCCGGCACAGCGGCTGGCGTGGAGCTGCTGCCACTACTGTTGGTGGTGACTGTGGATTGTGTGGTTTTTGGTTGCTGCTCGGAACTACTTGGCGTGGAGGCGTCCGCCTTGCCCGCGGCCAGCAGCGAGGCGAACTGATCAAGAACTTGCGGCGATGAAGTGTCCAATGGACTAGTGACCACAGTAAGCGCCTCGCTTTCCTCCGTAGTGGTTGTGGTGGGTTGAGTCTGTGATTGGACCATGCCGCCTAGGCTGTCCTCGTCCAGTTCATTCAGCGTGCTGGAGTCTGTCAGAGATTGCGTCATTGCTGAACTGCTGGGCAGGCGGGGCGCCTCATTAACCGGTGTCTTGGCATCGTCGTGCATTATGTAGGCGCCCTGCTCAATGTAATCGATGCCCAACTTCTCATCGCGCTTGGTCACCACCGACTGCAGCTTACTCTGCCCAACGGGCTTTGGGTGTGTCTTCTCCGCGCTGGTCTTCTGCTTGGGCACCGTCTCGATGTACTCCATGTAACCGCGATTATGCAGCAATGCAGTGTTGGTCGCTGAATAGGCCTCGGCGCAGGAGCCCTCGGAGCCGGTATCCATGAACTCAATGTCATCAATATCAATGGCATGGAGTATGCCCTCCATTTGGGCAACCGGCGCCTGCTTGGCCAGTTCGTGGAGCACCTCGCTGCTGCTTGGCAGCTTGGTTGCCGCGCTGCGACGACGCTCCTTGCGCCGTTTCATGGTGCCCTTGTTGGAATTGATCACGAACTCCATGTCCACAAAATTCTCCGAAATGCAATCATCAGCCGTCCAATCGGAGAGTTCTGTTTCGGTTAGCACCTGACCGGTGCCCGTCGGCTCAGTTTCCGAGTCGGAGCCGCGGGAATTTATATCACCTGTAGGCGTTTTGTCGCTATCATGCTGCGTGGGCGTGGTTGGCGTGTCTGGCGTCTTGGCCGCGCTGCTGCTCAAATTGAGCGTTATTGGCTTTACCGCCTGGCTGTGTTCCAAATTCCGTTCTACAATCAACGGCAGATTCTTCAAGCTTTCGATTTTGTTTTCATTTTTGCTGTCGAATCTTAACTTGGGTGGTCCCATTTCGGGCAGCGGGGGTGGCTGGCCTTGAGCCTCAATAACTGTACACTCGGCCGGCTCCGGAGTAGCCGTCACCGGCTCCACCTCGGGCTCATCCTCCAGCTCGCTTGTCTTTATCGCTGGCGCCGGCGGCACAATGACGCCAGCTGGCATGTCCAGAAATTTGACATCCTCTGGATCTCCAATATACTTGCCATTCACAATCATTAGGCTGTCCACCTGCATGAGGGCACCGCTGCTGTCGTGCACTTCCACACGCGGTACGTTGTGCTTGCCGCCTGCGGTCTGCGTGTCCGGACTGGTCGTAGACTCCAGAATGTAATGCTGTATGTCTTCGATGCTGGAGCTACCCGAGCTGGAACAGCTGGTGGCGCTGCTGGCGGTAGTGGACATAATCTCAGACTTGGGCTTGGTCCATGGTATATTGGGCACTTGGATTTGTAGTGTGTCCTGCTCGTACTGCTCCTGCTCCAGATCGTTTGTCTTCTCGGGCGAATCGCGCTTTTCCTCGTCGGATTGACAGAGCAGGGACTGTTGCTCCTCTGAGTCGACTACGCCGGATGCCTCCTTGTCTGCTTTGATATCACCCAGTATATCGGGTATACACTCCTTTACATCCATGGATACATCCGGTTTGATGACCTCCTGCTTCAGCTCATTTAACTTATTGCTGTCAGGGATCTGAGCAGGCACCTCCACCAGCTCCGTGCTGACATCGCTAGCTTTCTTTGGTGTCTCCAACACTGTGAGATCAATGAACGGCACCGGCTTCTCGGGTGTCACCAGATCAATCACCTCGATGACAGTTTTGTTATTGGTCGGCGTTGTTGGTGATCCTTTCTTGTTGTGCTGCTCCATTAACGTGGCATTGACCGCATCCGTGTACTCCATGCCCTTGTTCAGCTCGTTCTTGCTGTTGACAAATACGTTCTCCTTCTCGTTGTCCGTGGAGTTGCTCGACGGCGCCTTCTGAATCTTTAGCTCCACGCGCAGATCGTTGATCACATTGCTGGTGGCCGAACGCATCAGCTCATTTTGGGCATTCTGGGCATTGTCGCCCAGCTTGGTGCGATCCAGGAAACTACGCATAGCCGCACTGATATCGCTGCTGGGATTCAAAAGTTTCTGGCACTCGGAGATGTTAGACTGAAAGCTGCGTATGCGCGAGTCCAGGACCGAGGTGGAGCCTGACTTTTGTATCTTGTTGCCATTGGCCGGCTCACCCAGCAGATAGCGCTTTTTTAGTTCCAGGCTCTTCTTGGAGGCAATGCCCTCGGTGCTGGCCGTCTTATTCAGCAGATAGTCACCAGGTCGTGGATTCTGCAGCGGCACTCGCTGACTACCAATTAGAAGGGTTGGATCCACCTGAACCAGGGGCTTGAATTGTGGCTGCGCTGGCTGCGGCTGGTATTTTTGCAAATAACTACCGCCCTTTTCGCGCGACGCCAGCTGCTTCTGATGGAGGCCAGATGCACTGGTTGTGATCACACTGGACTTGATCTGGAAGGCAATGATATAGTTGTTTACAGTGTATTGGCATATATGGGTAAATTGCTGATTATTGAACAACTTTTAAATCATCTACACATCTACACACGTACTTACAACACCAAAAATTCAATATTCAATTACTTTTCAGATAATTTTCCGATCATTTTGAATTTATCTGTGCTTTAAGATGGCATTCAAATGTGTGCATATACCAAAAGTGATTTTTTTAGATTTCGGAGAAAGTAAAGAAGGTAAAGTGTTCTTGATTTGTATTAGTTATAGAAGAGCCTAAACCTAGCTCTAATATTCTCCCAGCTATGTTAAAAAAACAAAGGGGCTAACAATCGATCCCGGATTTCTAATAACCGAAGGGAGTAAGTTACCATAAATATAAAATACATTTTGCTTTCGTATTTACATATAGCATATTGGATCTCTAGCTCTAATAGTCTCTGAGATCGACTCAATTTTCGATGTCGATCAGAAATGTATTTATCCTTAAATGTCGTAGATGTCTTTCTATACAACGAACTTGAAATTTCAATTCCTAACTGAATATTTATTTGTTTACCTGAACTTTTGTGGGTTTTCTTAGATGTGTATCGTCAATAAAGATTTTTGGTGCCTGCCGTATGATCTCGTCATTGTCGAACTCTGAATCGGTGGATATTTCTGTTGCAGAGTTAAGCTCAACTTCGTCGGGCGATGTGCTCTCGGATTCGGTTTGTACCTGCAATTAGAGCCATTGGCCAAAAGTGTTTAAATATCTTGATGATCATGAAAAACAAATACAAAAAACGTTGCAAAAGAACATATAAACAAAAAGCATTAAAAGAAAGGCGTGTGCTTTAAAGATCAGCAAGATCCCAAGTCCGGCAGTATATTTATTTTTATCACTTGGATTATCAAACATGCTTAATTAGTCAGAGCTCGGACTGTTGTTGGTACTGTTGTTAGGTTAATCAGCAGCAGCAGCAGGGGCAACAGCATCAGCGGCAATGGCAGCAGCATCATGCCTTTAGGTACGATCCAGAAAGGTACATACGAATAAAAAACGAACGAAACACAACGCATATTCGGGAGACATGGGTTAGATCTGGCGTTAGTGTTTATGGGCTTAGGACGGGGGTTAGGGGCACATACATCGACTGGACAACAGAGCGAACGGCACAACAATTTCGACTATTTATGGTTTTAGAAACTACAAACTTTTTTTGCTCGGGCTGCTCAGGGGTTAGCGCAACATTTCGTGTACAATTTTGATTGAATTTACCTTCATAGATCGTACCCAGACGCTTTTTAAACGAATTGGCTAACAAAGGTGTTACTCTCTCTCTCTCTCTTTTTCTTTCTTTCATCTTATCCACTCAACAAGATCAGGACAGACTTGGCTTAGTTGTAGGCTTGGCAGACAGGCAGGCGGGCTAGCGTTGGGTTGTTTCGGTTGATTGGGAACACGTTGTGCGGACTGAGCCTGGTTTGGGAACCAGGTTGGTTGGTTGGCCCACATAATATCCTAGCGTGTTTTTTTTTTTGTTGGGTTCTTGGGTAGGGGAAATAGTTTGTTTGGGGGTCATGTGTTGGTTTCGCATTTTGCTGAGGTCTAGAGTTCGATTTGGCCTCAGTATAGATAATAGTTGAGACGTCTTCTAAAGTTGTTTTTGTTGTTGATTTTGGTTAAATATATAAAAGAGAAATAGCTGTTTTTGATCGAAATTAAGGCAAAACTACTAAGAGATAACGCACGACTCTTTGCTGACGGGCAGGCCGTAATCGCTGCGCCCATAACTGGACATGGAGGCGGGACTGCGTCGCCTGAATAGATCGCTGAGATGTGTGCTGCTTGTTGCTGCTGTACTCGGATAAAAGCTGGATGTACTTGTTGCACCCAATGCCGAGTAGGGTCTTCTGCTGAGGTAGTCGCTGCTGTTTCCCGCATTGCTGAGGTAATCATAGCTGCTGCGTGGCGCTGGACTGCGCGCATAGTTGGAGATGGAGCTGGGAAAGCGACTTGTTGTTGGCGTAGTCTTTGCTGGCATGCTGCTGGTATAGTGACGGGGCCTATAGCTGGACAGCTCCTCATCCGGCTCGAAGTCGTAGTCCTTAGTCCGCTCCGTGCTGCGTATGACATCACGCATATAGGGATTTCGCTCCACGACGCGGTCGTTGACAAAGTCGCGTTTGCGATTGTGGAGCCGCTTGCTACGATCGAGCAGTGCCCGCGTGCTGGCATCCACCCCCTCATCATAGTTGACATAGCTCAATGGACGCGAGGTAGCCACCGTTGCTGTAGTCGAGCGCGTGTCTGTGTCCTGGCTGGACCGTGCTGATAGTGATTGCATGGACGCAGACGCAGGAGCTCCAGTTTTGAGATCACTAATGGATTTGGAGCCCTGGCGAGCACTGGCTGCCAGTGGCTTAAACGGCTGTGGTGACTGTGAGCGTGGCTTGTTATTGAATCTCTTGTTGCTACGTCGCTTAGAATTCAGCAAGCTGAGCACATCATCTGCCTCAAGCGAATCGCTGCGTTGGCTCTGCTCGAAAACGGTTTTGCCATCTGGCCACTGACGATTCTCAAAAGCAGCACAGGGCGGCGAGTCGGAACGTGCATACTCGGGCAATTTATTCATCAGCTCTTGCTCTGATTCATCTTCATCCTCGCTGTCTGGATGCAGTCCTGCCATGTGTTGCTTTGGCCAGACACGATCCTTAAAGACTTCCGGCACTGGCTCATTGTCTGCGCTTACTTCGGGCACATATTTTGGTGCCTCCAGCTTGGGCAGGTGCAGCTTCTTGGGCATGGGCACAATCACCGGCTTATTATCCTGTAATTCTATAAATGCAAATGAGCTGCGTCGCGTGGATGCCGCCGTGGAGTCCAGCGTCGAGTTGCTGTCGTCACCCAAATCTAATTTCTTAAACATGGGAGGCGTGCCCTCACGCTTGGTGGACTCTCGCCGGCTGCTGCTGGCCTGCGTGGTACCGCGTCGAACGCTTGTCTGTGGAGGCGTGGGTGGCGGCAGATTCCGCTTGCCGTTGGAGTTACCGCTGGAGTTGCTGCTGCTCTGCTGCGAATCGCGACGGCGCTGCTCGGCAGCTGCTGCCTCAAAGCTCTCATCGCGTTTCAAAAGTGCCTGACGGCGTTCCCGCTCAAATTCTTGGATGAGGCGTTCCTCCGCCCTCGCCGCATCGTCATTAACACTAGAAAGATTATTGAGCAGATGAATGGAGCTGCTGGGAGAGACATCGTATTGTTTGCTTATGGGTAAGCGACGACGCGGAGCCATTGGGCTATTGGGTAATTTCTCCATGTCCCATTCCAAAGAGCCCTCCTTACTGGTTGGTATCAGGGGCTGTTTGCGACGGGGCATGGGTGAGGCGGGCAGCTTCTCCATATCCCAGTCGAGCGAATTCTCCTTGCTGCGCACCTTTGGTGGCGTTACCAGCTTCGGTGCCTCATTGAGGCTACTGCGGGAAGAGTTTTCACTTTTAGTTGAACTTTTTTGGCTCTCAGAGGATTTTGTGAGCGGAGTTTGTGGCTGTTCGATTAGAATTTCTGGTATTGGACCGGACTTGACTTTATCCAAACCATTTTCTTTGGGCTTAGGTGTCTCCTTTCCTGCATGATCGACCACTTCCTCTTCCTCTTGAAGAAGTCTTGGGAATTTAAGCGTTTCCTCAGCAACGCCAGACTGCATATTTTCCTTCTCCGGCTGCAGAGTTTTTGCGTGCAGTTGTTGCAGCAAATCCTGCACCGAAGGCGGCATGTCTTCTGGATCCAACTTGGCCAATTTCTTTTTCAGACGTTGTGGTGCAACTGGCAGAGTGGGTTCACTGGACGAAGAGCTGCTTTTTTGTCTGCGTTGTGGGCGTGCCGGAAAATGAGCACTATCCACCTCGTCCAGCCCAGCATTTTCTTTGTTTATAAACCGATTAGGTTCCTCATGCATCCTGCTAACGGGTGTTTCATCGCGCTCTAGTGAATCCAGTTTGTCAACAATATCACGATCCTCGGAGCTTCCGGCAATCGGGTTGGCGCTTGGGGTAATACCGATTAGTTCATCATTGGAATCAAACTCCACATTCACGAGCATTTCATCGGAAAAGTTGCCAAACAGCTGTTCGATGCTCTGCTCCTCGGAGCTGCCACGCTTGACGACCGTAATAGGTTGGGCGCTGGGACTCTTGCTGATAGTAGTGCATAATGAGTCGGCATCCACATCGTCATCCACAGCAATGTCTGGCGTTTGGTCCATTGCCTCGACCATACTCTGAAAGACCTCATCGACATGCTCGACATCGCGCTCCATTTCGATGCTGTGTAGAGCCTCCAACGCATCTAGGTTAAGTTTTTCTGTCAAAGAAATGTCCGATTGACGTCGCGAGAGCACAAGGCTGGACTGAGAACCACGCCGGGAACTGTTTAACGATTTATCGCAGCCAGTCTTGGGCAAGTTTTTAATATCCTCGACAACAGTACGCGACGGAGGAGTCTCAGTTTCTATGTTAACGGCTTCGCCAATTGTTTGCTGCGGAACATCCTCCACGAGTGGACTCTTTGTCTGGGAGCGCTCCAGCTCCTTGGCCGCTGTGGCTTTATCTAGCAAATCCAAAATCTCGAAGTCATCCGGCACTGGAGTGGCTGGCTTTACGGGTTTCACTTCGATCTTGCGTTCAATTTTATTGACAGTCCCGGCGGCTTTTGTTGGCGTCTTTTGCGCTTGCTTTGCCTGTCGGGCATTGCTAATCTTGGCCAGCTCCTCTAGTGAATTATTAGCTTTAGCTGTCTTTTGGCTTTTGCTCGGTGAGGTTTTCTTTTTGCTGGGCGATTTTTGCTTTTTAATGGGTGATTTGCGCTTTTCAGGCGATTTGCGGGGCGCCAGACCAAAGAACTTGGCCAGCTTGGAGTCGCGATATTGCACGGGCAAATCATGTCCCCTCGATGGCTCTGGTTTTATCTCCAGCTGCTTTTGTTGTTCCTCTTTTTGTGCAAAGAATCTATCGCGTTTCTTTTGCAGGAAATTGGTCGCCTCGTTGCGCCATTCATTGCGTAAATAGTCCATAGTTCTCTCCAGGTCACTCATGGAATCGCTGGCAGAGACCAGGGATTCACGTGAACGATTCAGACTGCTCATATTGCTGGTGGTGGACTCCATGCGACGCAGCTTGAAGGATGCCTGCTCATCGCTTTGCAGCGAGTTGACGGAGCTCATTGATTCGAAGCGTTTGAGTATGTTTTGGACGCCACTTAGTCGCTTGGGCTGTAAATCAAAGTCGCCTTCGCCGAGCGACTTGGTTTTCTGAAGCTTCTTGCTATTGCGCCGGGGTAAGCCCAGCTCAAGATCGAGGCCCGTTTCTTCGAGTATACGTTCGATCTTATCCGAGAGATCACTGGGTGACTTTTCATCATTGAAGAGATTTTGATATTCGGAGCTGGGCGAACGAGTCTCACCGTCGGCTAAAATCTCGTCCAGTATGCGTTCAGCTTCATCGCGTGGCGGCTGCTCCTCCGCCGGCTTACTCTCCGGACCAGCTGTAGCTGCTGCAGCAGCCGCTGCTTTCTTGGCCTTGGTGCCTTTGGGCACAATTTTTTTTATGATTTTTATTTTACCCTTGGGCGTGGTTGTGGCCTTGGCCAAGGTCGTTCCACTTGTGGTCTTGGACGGAGTTTTTGCTGGGGTAGCCACCTTAACAGGTGTCTTCTTCTTGCTCAAATCTAGCGCGCCATCCAGCTGATGATCGCGCAGACTAAAAGTATTCAACGATGCCTGCCGCTTAGGCGGCACAGGCTTTGTCTTGGCCTCCGTCTTGGAGTGCGCATCCTTGGGCTCTGGTGCCACCTGCGACTGCGGTATAGATGCCTCAGTTTGCGATTTTTTTAGTCGCTCTGCAACAGTCTCAACGGCGCGTCGTTGCGGCGCCGGGCTGCTAGGAAAATACTTGGCCAGGTCCACATCCTTTAAGGTTTTCTGATTCTTATTTGTGTTGCCTGCGCTGCTCTTCTCCTCCTTCTGATTGGGAAAGTACTTGGACAGGTCCACGTTAGCTGTATGCACCGTGGGCATTACCAGCTGTGATTTGATATGATCCATTGTACCCGCAAAGCTACTGGCACCAATCTCCTTGAGCTTGCTGCTCATTTGTGTATTGGTAAGCGAATCAGCATCGTCATCTATATCCATCTCCTCATCCTGGTCGCTGCTGTGCTGGCGTTGTAGTTTTTTAACTGTGCCCAGAATGCTCTCGATTTGCATTTTGTTGCCAATTGGCAGGGGTAGGGGTGCCTTTCTCGGACGCGGACTGGA
Source organism: Drosophila montana (assembly GCF_035044405.1). Taxonomy (NCBI): domain Eukaryota; kingdom Metazoa; phylum Arthropoda; class Insecta; order Diptera; family Drosophilidae; genus Drosophila; species Drosophila montana. The sequence continues at coordinate 10,112,829 of NW_026998620.1, read as the reverse complement.
CTTGGAACTGGCATTGCTTTTCATGCTGCTGGAGCGGCTCACATTGGCGCTGCTTTTCCGCTCCGGCTTGGGACTCAGTTGCGCCGGCTTCTTCAGACTTTCTGGTTTTTTTAGCAGCTCCTTGGGCCGCTCTTCAAAGTTGGGTTTGCGTGGCTTCAATTCGTCCAGATTAAAATCAATGACGGGCTTGGGTTTGGGCTCAACCACAGCTTGTGGCGGACTAACAACCTTTTCATATTTCTCATCAAACTTGGATTTGGGTGGTGCAGTAGCTGTTGCAGCTGCAGCCGCTATTGGCGTCTTCATGGGACTGGCCATGCCAGCAGCTATGGCCGCATTCTCGGCTAACCATTTCTCCTTAAGCGTTAGCTTGCGCAATATGTCGCTCTTGACCAGATTTTCCTTGGCCAGCACTTCCAGATCCTTGTTCATTTTGACCATATTGTTCAGGTGATATAGCTTTTCGCTAATTGCTTCGATCTCGCTGCTAAATTTTCGCGGCGCATTGCGCTCCAGCTGCTCCAGTTGAGCACGTGTGGGTGGTGCAACGGGCGTGCTCGGCTGACTTTGTGCCGACTCAAAGGCTGATTTGATGGAACCTCGCTCCACGTTTTCTTTATTCTCTACATTCAACTTGAGCTTCTACATGCCCAAGTTGAGATTATTGCAAATTAATTTAGAAACCAACACCATGTTTAAGGACAATGTTTAAAGTAATTGTACGTATGATATCATCAGAGTATACAACAAAAAAAATTAAGAACAAAATTATGATAATAATATTAGTTTCCCATAGCCAAGTGATAAATACTCTAGGAAACTCACCTCCGTTTCGGTATCCGTGGGCAAATTGACGGGCAAAGGCTGCAGGCGTACTTCCTCACGGCGCAGCTCCCGCGCTTTCTTGAACTCCTCACCCTCGGTGTCGTCCTTACCATCATCTGAAAAATATAAAGAATTATTAAACGTCAAAGATTTGTAATTAATATTTACGCACCCGCGATGCCTTCGCTAGAATCGTAGAAATCGTCAGAATCATCGCTATCCTCACAATACTGTTTGCCAATCCAATCCGATGCCAGCTGCAGGGTCTGGGCACCAAATGGCGAATCATCAGCTTCCTCAAACATCTCCGAGTCGGACTCCGTGTCGGACTCATCCGAACTGGACAACTCCGACTGGGAGTCGTTGTTAGATTCAGGCAGGAAATTGCGTCCAGACCACTCGTGCTCATCAATGACATTGGCCTCATCATCAGACATAGCGTCGGCCGAGGCAGCGGCTCTTGATGTTTCCAACAAATCCACTTGGTCTCTTGCCGGCGTGGTATCCATGGCCTGCACGGCGTCAGCAGCAGCGGCGGCGGCAGCTGCTGCGGGTTGCTGTGCGGCAGGTGAGCCAGGCTGTGCAGCAGCGGATCTCTGTGGCATTTGGTTTGAATATGAGAGCACTTCTTGATACGGAGTCGATTTTTAGTTAAACTTACCCTCGCCTTGCTTACGCGCTGAGGCATGGGTTTAGGCGGCAGACGGAAATGTTGCGTGCAATAGAAGCGACCCTGCGGGTCATCCCGATCAAAGGCATAGCCGCCCAGACGCAGGTTAGTGTGGCAGTGATGACACTTAAGGCAATTGCGATGCAGCACCAGACCCTCGATCGTGGTCTTCTCCATAAGATACACAGTTTGCTTGCAGAAGCGGCACTTCTCGGAGGCGGCCTGCTTCTTAAAGGCCAGCGCCACCTTAGAGCTCTGTGGATGTGGGTGAAAGCCATTAAAAAATATGTTACTGTTGGGTTTGTGGTTAGCACTGCCAACAACAGTTAAGATTTGCATCTATATACAGATGAGTGTCATGTACAAGTGAATGTGGTTGTGTGTGTATGTGAGAGTGCGCGAACGACCTAAGTTAAAAGCACGCTAACTAAAACAACAAGAGCCACAATAACGACAACACTGGGAACCTTATACCATAAGGACGCGGCGACTACGTTAACAAAAGCCATCAAGCAAATAAATATAATACGGGATATATATAGAGGATAAAAACACATAAACATAAACCCAAACAAATGATTCGGTTGGAACGCAAAACTACTCACAGATTTTGGTATGACAGTGTTGTTGGTGTTGGAGGTGGCATTGCTGCTGGCATTCTTCTCATCCGAATTGGTTTCGTCCTTTTTGACGAATTGTCCAGCAATGGAGGCGACCTTATTGCGTCCACGCTCGCCCACGTCCAGATTGTGTCCCTCCTTGAGCTGTTTATCCAAATTCTTGAGCGTCGTATCGATCTCTTTGAACTTTTCGGCCTCGCGCGAATCCTGTCGCTGCGGCTTGGACATTTTGTGCTGACGCGCTTGGAACTGCTCTTTGCTCCATTTGGGCACCTTCTCGCGTCCTTTTGGCCCATGTATTTCGGTCTTCTTCGACAACTCAATCTTTTTCTCGATTTCGCGCACATTCCAATCGGTCGAATCGATCTTGCCAATGGCACGCATCAGATCTTTGGGTTTCTTATCACTGCCATGGCCAGCGCGTCCCGTCATGCGCTGCTCCATGTTCTTGATGCGATCGCTGAACTGCTCATCGGCAGCATTCCGTGGCACCGCTGAGGGTATGTCGCCACGTTCGCGATCCTATTTAAGGAGTGGTAAGGTATTTGGTGGTGCAGCAGCCATCAATGTTGGATTCAAGTGTATTTTTGTGTAGGTGTCAGATTGCATTAATTGTAGGGCGGGCATTGTTAACATTTTAAAGGGGAGTGAAGAAATCAAAATTTGAATAAATTTAAAGATATATCGTTGTAGGCACAAATACATAAACAACAATAAAAACTAAAAAGCAAACAATTAATAATTATAGCTAAGATTTTAAACTAAATAGATGAACGCACTTAGCGAAAGTTACTTTTGTATCTGGCAGAAAACACACTAACAAAACGTTGCATCTTATAGATATACGTATATATATTATTAAACTTGGTTTTAGTTAGAACATCTTTTACAAGCTTATTATATTTGAGCTTTTTTTTTTTGTCACATTAGGAAAGTTCTAGAAATAATACATTAGTCGCTTTACGATTTAGGCCCAAACTTCTTGGAATACTTTTCCGCCTCATGCCGCAACATTTCATTTTTTGTTTGTTTGTTAGCCAAAGCACGCAGAGCCTGGCAGTTCGGTTAGTTTGATTTGTGTTAGAGGAGCAAAGACTGGACAAAGCGTTGAGCCAAGACAAACACATAAGGAAAACAGACGCAGCGTGCAGCATTTGCGTCAACCAACATAGAGAAACCAGCAGGCAGTCAGGCAATAGAAGGATCTTGATCGTATCCTCTTTGCTTACGGGAAACAGAAGCTTGCGCTCAAGCTCCTTGACTCGATCGTTAAATACGGGCGCCTGCTGCCGATACATAAATATTGAATAGTCCTCGAAGGGTGTGCCATCCTCGGCCACGCCCTCAGCGACACCATCGCCCTCGCGCAGTAATTTGCCCGCCTGCAGCAGTTGCAGACTCTTGTAGAAATTCTGCGTCTGATGGAAACGCTGCTGACGTCGCCTGCTCATGCGATCGTGACGATTCTCCTCGATCTCTTTCAGGCGCTGCTGGCGCTCCTCCTGCGCAGCAGAGTGGAGAGTCAAGATTTGACAATTTCACAGTATGCGTGGGCACAAGTGTGCGTGTGTGGGTGGGTGTATGTGTGTGTGTGTGTGGCAGGGAGATTGAGTAATCATATGTGTTTAAATGAAATAGACATAAAACGTAGACTAATCTAGAGAACTATATGACTAACGACTGGTGTGGGATCTGGTTGCATTAGTAGAAATATATCGAATGTTACGTTTACAATGGGTATTTTAGCACACGGTAAACGGATGACAAATGGCAAAACTTTGGACACTGAGCGAACTGACCTCGTTGATGGATTCGTATGCGCTTATGACGTTACTGAGTTCATGAAAGAGAGCTGTTTTCAGTATGAGTTTAACCTTGATTTATCGTTATTCGATTTTTTTTATGGTTGTATGACAAGCGATCAACAATAAATTACAATTAATAATTTTTTTGTATGAGCGTAAATTTTAAGGAGAATTGTATGAAAGAGAGAGAAAGAGAATTTTTTGACACAGTTGAAAAGTGATGACCTCTTTGAGCACATTTGCATAATTTGCTAACTTTATGAATTAAGAATATATACAAGAAATTTTGATATGGCATCACTTTTCAAGCTGCATTTAATGCGCGAGTGAACCAATCCATGATATAGTCGAAACATCTACTCACAATGTTCGCCGTTTTATCAGCCTGGCGACGTTTCTTCGAGCGACGCGGCGTATCACTTTGAGCTGCAGGTGAGATAAAAGAGAAATAGAGTTAGATTTTGATCAAAGAGAGCTAGGTGATGTGAACCAGCTGCCCACTTAAAAATGAAAACAAAGAGCCTGTGTGATGCGAAAACATATTTGGCTTATGAATGAGATGTACTCGAGAATCAAATAAGATTTTTCTTATTTTAATATGCAATAAGTAGGCATATCAGATTTTCTAAAGAACCTATATTTTGACATATATCTCGATATCTGCATTATGTTATATGATTTATGTATCAGTCAATATTATCATGTATTCACATATTTATGTAACTAATTTTTTATTTAATATAATGGGCGATAGGCACAACAATCAGACAGACTAAAACTAACATGATGTCGAGCTCATAGAGGAGTGCTATAATGCCTATTAATTGAGGACTCCTTGACGAAGTAGTTGACCTACTGAATGATCCCTAGCTCTTAAGAAGCGCTATATGATATATGAGTACAAAGTAAATGGATTTTTATTGGGATTATACAATTTAGGGAGGCAGCTTTGGCACACTTGTTCTGGTTTTGGTTTTTTGCTGTATTATCGTTATTTTTAACACACCCTGTTGCAAGTTGCTGCTACCCGCACTGCTGGCTGCAGCGGCGCCAGCGGCCACGCCGCCACTGGTCAAGAGCTGCTCGTGGCGGCGTTGTCGCTTGGCGCGCTCCTCCTCCAGCACAGAGCGTCGCTGCACTGTTGTGGGTACATCGACGGCATCCTGCATGGGCGACTTGGCTTTGGCCTTTGTCTGCAGCAGCTTGGAGAAGTCCGGCGGGGCGTGCATATGATTGATGCGATACTTTTGACGCAGATCACTAAAGTCCATCTTGGGATGTTTAATGTGTGGTATCTCGCCGCGAAACAGCTCACAGATTTGGTCCATATAGTTGAGCCAGATACGCGACTCAACATCGGTCAGTTCCAGAGATTGCTTGGCGTTCATAACGCGATCAATGTGCAACTCACGTTCCAAGACGGCAAAAGCCAGCTCATTGCACTCCAGCGGACTCATGTCCTTGGTGGCAACATAATCAATAAGATCGGGTCGATAGCTAAAGAGATATAAAGAGTATAAATGAGTAGGAGCTTAATAACACAAAGCTTCCGCTCACCGATTGATTAGGGCGCACAGCACACGGCCATTGCGAAATACATCCGAGGGCTCCTTGAGATCAGCGGCAAACTGAAAGGCCGCCAGCTGTGCGCTTATCCAGCGTAGCAAGGTGGCGCCTTGTGGAAGGGTATCTGTAAAGCAGCATATAGATTCATTTCAGCTATACACTGTTGTGTATATAAACTAACCTCCACTGCGCCTCTTGCGTCTGCCCGGCGTCTCGACATGTGGCAATTGGATCGCGTGCGTATCCATAAAAGTCTGCTCCAGTATTGATGGATCATCGGTGTCAATAAGATGCTTTACTTGCCAGCTATTAACCGATTCGCGATTGAGGTTCGGATATCTTGTGGACGGATCCACAGTGTAGGCGCTGATATCACGTTGCAGAGTATCCGGTGTGGTCTGATTAAGCAAGCGATAGATGCTCTCACGCTGTGCCAGAACGCCCAAAGTGCTGTTTTGTGGATTGGACCACAGCTTGATGGCGTATGCAGCATCCATGCTAGACAGAAAACCACGAGCACAGCCCGATCCAGTTGGCCAGAAAGGCTCCAGCAAACTGTCACCCACGAGGCACTGAAGTAGTCGGCAGCCCTTACGTACCAGAGCACGGCAGGACATCTCGGCAGCAAACATGGAGGTAAAATCGAACATGGCCACATCCGGCTTACCATAATGATTCACAGCAAACTCCAGATTGGGCATTTGATATTGCGTGGAGAATTCGGCAGCCTCACGTGCGTAGTCGTGGAGCTTCTGGGTGTCCACATTGGCGGGCGCTAGCAGCTCGGCGGGATCGGCCATGTCCTCAATAATGACACCCTTATCGATCAGGCTGTGCTTTTTGGCAGTCATCACAAAATAATGCGTCTCATCTTTGTAGTAGACAATGTTCTCGAGATCAATGCCCGTTCGACTGTACAGCTCCTTGAAGAAGGCCTGATTGAATATAAAGGCCACGCCGCTTATCTCCTCCACCTTGGCCTCCGCCTCGGTCTTTTTGTTGATAAAATTGGCCGTTATGGCAATGGCCAACTTGCCGCGAAACTCCTTGCGTCTAAACTCAAGCATATTACGCTTGCCATCGGCGCCGATCAGTACATCGAATTCATAGTTTGACACCGCATGATCCGCTGGTGTGACAGCTGCATGCCATCCGGTGCCATCGCCGCTCGGCTCCAAGGGATGTTCGAAACCGACACCCTCGTGTATCTCAACTCCCAGCAGGAGAGCCACCTTGAGAAGCATGCACTGCAACTGCCTGATGGAGATGTGGTCAATGGAGCCCGCACAGAACTTGCCATAGAACTTCTTGGCACCTAGATTCCTCAGATCCGTGATGACAAACGGCCACAGATGCAGCACATTGTTGCGAGTTATACGATCGCGCTTCTCCAGCACCACCACCTTGGCACCCAGCAGTTGCGCCTCAATGGCCGTGCGCAGACCACAGGGTCCGGCGCCAATGACCAGGACACGGGTGCCAGTACAGGCATTGCCCTTGCCATAGACCCGATGTGCGGCACGTGCATCGAACTTTTTCCACAGCGCCTGCGCCTTCCACGATCGCACCTTGGCCTTGAGCTTCGGATAGAAATCGTTCAACGGCGATGGACGCAGCCCCACCGCCTCGCACATGGCTCGATGCAGGGCCAATATTTGGCGCATTGTGGTTGCCACACAGAGCAGATCAAACAGCTCGGCGGCCTCCGCGGCAGCGGCATGTTCTGCCATCAGCAGCGCCTGCTGTTGCTGCTGTTGTGCCGTCAGCAGCTGCTGCTGTTGTTGTTGCTGCTGCTGCTGTTGTTGCTGCAGCTGCTGCTGGTGGTGCCGCTGATGCTGGCGGCTCATGCTACAAATAGAAGAAATACAAATTTATATTAGCCAAGAACGAGTGACATTTTATGCTGAATTGAAATTTTTGAATTCAACTAATTAGACGCTGATTTTGCCTAAATAATTAATAAGCCCCTTATATAGTTATTTACAAAATATTGCATTCAGCATTCGTTTTGACGTCCTAACAGGCCCAGTTGGCCCCACCTCAGCGCTCTTTTATTGTCTCTTTGCGTTTCATGATTTCTGCCGTCTCGCCTCCACAATTTCATTAATTAATGACAAAACAAAAAATAAAATTAAAAATCATGTTTACAATCGTCTCCTCAGCTTATGAGCTAATGTCAACGACCTAAGAAAAGCTTTTCGCTCGGGTTCAGCAAGTTGAGCTTGAACAGAGAGTGAGAGTGCGTGTTATTCACTTCCTATATATAGTACTTTCCTATATAACAGTGGGGACTATTCGATTTCTCGTACGGCTGAACTGAATCACTCCCACTAAAGATATTAATTAGTTCGTTGCTTAGTTAGTTCGTTGTCTTTGCGTCTATGTGCAATAATACCTATATAGTTAAAAGAATTATAATATTTGAATAATTTTCCAAGGCATACTGCACATCAAACATAATAAATGTGGCTGATTTCAAGCATTTGAACACCCTGTATTTTTTAGTAGCAAATTGAGTGCCGCATTCCAAGCTGATTTCTAAGCTTTCGTAGCTTTACTACGTCATTGCTTTTCAATATTTTCAACAAAACTTCATATATTGCATATCAAACACATATGTTAAATAGTTTATTATGGAAATCATGGCCGTAAATCCATGTTTGCGGTTTACAGTTCAAACCGTAGCCTCGCCTTTAGAGACGATTCTTGAGCCTGGGCCTTCACAGCCAAGACACAGATTTTGGTGCAAGACTTGGTTCGTCACATTTTTCTCAATTTAAAACAAAAATGTAAACTTATAGGATGTTTTGCTCTTCTTTTATTTTTAGACTGGTTCGATAGTAGAAAAAAAAATCGAGCTCAAAACAGATTGATTGATACCGAGTGCCAGTCTTACTTACTCGACACTTGAGTACAGGGTAGCCTTTAGTACAGCAGATAATTTCTCCATGTTGCTTTGTGGACAAACCCTTTATCAAAGTTGTAATTGGATTAAATGTTGAGTTCATAACCAGAAGCAATATATTATGTGAAATATAAGTGCTTTGTCAATTATTAATCAATAGGATAACTGTATGGGTTTTGAAACTGTTTTGCATGCTTAATTATAGCAGTGCTTTATATAGACCACGTCCAAGCATACATATTAAGCACTTGAGCATTTAAAGGGATTCCTAGAAAATAGCAAATCCCTTTCAGGCATTGTCGTTGACAACAATTTGCTTCCTCGTAAGTGGAATAAAGCAGATCTCGTCGCAACATCGTGCTTCAATTAATTAAATTAAAAGCAAAAATAAATCAAAATTAAAGAAGCGCATAAAGTGGGCAGTCAGGCGACGATTACTCATGCAAATGCCAGAGGCGGCATCAGGAAAGGCTGCTCAGATTTGTGTAGATTGGATTGGATGTGGAATCGGAACAACAAAGGAGTGAAAGGAAAATTGCGTTGCCATTTAAAAGCGGACAGCATTGACAACCAGAGCAGACAAAACGCAAAACCCAATGGGGAAATGAGCCACTGAAAAGCTAAAGTTTTGTGGGCGCTAGACGTGCAACAACCTGACAATGGGTCCAAGGAACAGACTGTTGAGTGCTCCGACAAAGCATACGATATATATACACATACTGTGCATGTATACACCATATAGTTGGGGCTTATGAAAATGAACTTCAAAGCGTTGCAATAAAAATGAAAAGTAAGCCACGAGACAGGGCAAAACTTGGCCTTTGTTTGCAAGGAATGTGGAATCCAGAGAACGTTGGAATCTCACAAGCTGGCGCACAAATGAGTAGCTATAATATAAAAAAAAAAAAAAGAAAAAAGAAAACAACAGGAACAACAAAGGAACTAAAGCCGCAGGCGATACTGCCACCGGGTACTGGCTGCTCGTTACCCCGGCTTTTTTTTAAATTAAATGAGCCGGAAAATAATCGCATTGTTAGATGGGTATACTGGACTGCCCTGGTCGAGAGTTTATTGCACTGGACTGAACTCCACTGCACTTGTGTAGGTTTTCCCATGTGCTGTCAAATTTACACTTAAAAACAGATATCTTGAGAAATACATTGAAAAAACTAGTCAAAAGGGCAGCAGTGTCAATCAGAGTGTCAATATGTTGCAACTGCCGATGATGCATCTCCAGGGGGCGTACGTTCGCGCAGCTCCCCAGATGAAGGCGAAGGCGATAGCACGAATGGCGGCAATATTGGCGGCGATCCGTCCAATTGCTCCAGCTTAATCATCAACGGAGATGGCTGCGGCAGCACTTCCTCATCTCGACAGTCCAGTGATAGCATTTCATCCACATACTTATCGATATCTTGGCGCAACTGATCAATAGTTAGCTGGACAATTGAGTACTGATAGTTTCGGCAGCTAAAGAAACCCTGATGCACACCAGCCGCAAGAATATCACCAACAACAGGCTGAATACGTTTACGGGCCACTTTATATATATTGGCCACACGCTGAGACACCTCCTCAATGGTGGCCGGGCGACCAAGCACCTGAAGTACCTCTAATACTAAAGCTCCATTCTGTTTGCCCAAGTTCGATGGATTCATAGCGAATAAATATTTTTTGGGTTTAACTAATAAATATGTACAAGAAATTTACGCTCGACGATGCTTTGGCTAGCGATCAAAAAGGAATCGAAATATTTTTATAAAATTATTTGTATGTTCTCGCTAGTTCTAAGGTATATAACAATCTGAACTATTAAAACAAATAAAAGAAATCGACGAAAATATTTGACAACTCAGGCAAAAGCTTAACTAAATTCTTAAGAGCTCTACAAAAAGACAGAGGCAAACAAAAGACGAATGCACAATGGAAAAGAAAAAACAGGACTTCCTTTTCTTCTATTTCCGTACTAACATACTTGGGCCGGGCAATCTATTGTATTACTATTCTATTAGTTAGCTTACAAAAGGAATGCCTTTTAACTGTTTTTTCATTTTGTTATACATATAATACGTTTAACCCTACCATAGACAAATTGTTCAAAGGATATTATTTCCAATTTCTGTCCTCTCATCGTCTAGTTAAGTTGCACATTGGGAACACATTCGATTGGCGCCATGAAAGCCATAAAAAGCAAACGCACAGTGCTCGGAGGCAAGCGTCCATGCCAAAGCTCGTCAAGGAACAACAAGCAACAAGAACGTAAGTTAAACACACGACACTAAAATACCCCTTAACAAAACACAAATATTTTATTTTGTTAAGCTCGTAAATATTAACCAAAACAGTTTTGATTTGGAGAACTGGTATTTGATTCCCTTTAATTAGGGTGACTTTTACGTAAATTCGGAACTACGCTGCTTAATTTAAGAATTAAGAATTTTTTATAATGCTCATCCATTTACCTATATATAAATTTGGATATGCATAACTTGAAGATTTGTTTAAACGTTTGTCAGGCTGAAAATACCCGCTCAAGCTATATCTATTATATGCGACCACCTACAGGGTTGGGGTTGGCGACATTCTGACGCTTGATGTCCCTTTCTCTTTCTGTCTTTTATTTTATATTCCTTCTCTTCCGTCCCTTTCAGTTTGTAGAGTTGCCCCAATAAAGGCGGCGTGTGACACATTGGGCACAGCATATTATGTCACTGGCGGGCAGAACGTTGAGCTGGGAGCTCAACATACGAAATTAAACATGAACAACAAGGAAGTTAAAGTCGAAAGTAGTGGGAAAGTTAAATGCTTATCGATTTTGCTCATCTGGTTAACCGGCGTAATGCTTTGTTTGTTGAGGCAGGAAGACTGAGGAATTGCTAAGCACGTGGCGGTCGCTAGGGCAAGACCTCAAATGAAAATTTAAGGGATATTCGTCTACTTATTTCCATACTGCCCGAATGAGTCATCCAGCTATGCAAATTGCAAGGTGTTGGAGGGTTGTATCTTTTCTAAGCACACGTCATAGCAAAAAGAATAATTTAATAATTATAATCGAGAGATTGTGAGAGATATGACGTGTTGCAGATGGCTGCCGGACAAGATCAAGGTTCTATAAATTATACGAGCCATTTCTCTAAAGAGTACAGAAACCGAATTGGCCAATAGCCAGCAAATTTCATAATTATTAAAAATACAAATTTTCTGCGCAACATTAATTTTGCGAATTGTTTGTTTTGTTGCTGTTTTTTGTTGTCAATTTTCAAATTGTCTGATTACCTGTGCGAATTTCTTGTTTATTTTTCTTTTTGACGCTTGTCAAATGTCTTGTGACGCTGGCTCAACTTCACAATTTATTTTCACAATATTTTTATACACAGTTTTTTTCGATTCGTTGCGCACTCAAAAGCCGCCCGTTCATTAATGAAACATCTCCGAGGCTGTCGGGCATTTTTTAAGCATTTGTGAATAAAAGAGCGTATTCACATATTGATACAGATAAATTTATTCACACAATGAGTATCTATCTACGCACACTTGCACTTGCAAGTAAACAAAAACAATGAAAATTCAACAACAAGGTAAATTAATGACATATAAGGCGAAAAGTAAACTCTAATTATAGGTTTATAGATATTGTATCTATGAAACAAAAAACAACGCGTAATACAAATGTTTTCATAATCAACACTCAAACGCAGCAGCAACAAATAACGTGATTTATGAACGCAGAACGCAGAACACACAACGCCGATAAGAAAGTGACGGAACAGAGTTCGAGATACTTTCAAACTTAGTCAAGAAGTCATAAATGCAAACACAACTCAAACTGCATTTTCGTATGTGAGTCACGTAATTAACATACATATTTCTTTTCGTTTAATTTATAAGATGGGAAATATCGATTGAAATATGTGAGAAATACGTGAAGATTTTAATACTGTAGCTAAACAAATGGAAACATATTCCAAACGGCAGCTGTGGATTCAAAAGAAAAACAAATACATCTAATACTGGCAAGTATTTATTATAAAAATATAGTTGTACTATCGGAAAGTATTTTAAAGCGAAATTGATAGAGCTGGATTCCATACTATTAAGATAAAATCCAAAAGCACAAAACAAAAGTGACAGCTGCAGTAGGAATGAGTCAAGTTCTTAAAGAAAATCTTAGAGGAACTCTTGGTATCTTTTACTACGTCTTTTGCTTCGTCTGTAAAGTTAGTTTCAATATTTAATGCTATTGTTGTTTATCCAGTGTCTGAAATATCCTAAGAGCTGCTATAGAAACCGAACAAAGATTCTCTTCTATAGTTTATGCCAAAACGTAGCAGACAGTTCTTAGAAATTTTCACTCTCCAAGTGCTTGTATTCTTGGGAACCCTACTAATACAGGCTAGGACCGGCTCCTATCATTGGTTGCAACTTGTATTAATGTAAAACTTTTGGTTTATTCGCACTTTTAAGTGTAGTTCTCGGCTCCCTTAAGGCATTCTTCCGAACGCTTGATTGATTTATTCGCATGTTGGCGTTTGTTTGCGCCAAATGTTTTCTAATTTTGGCACCCAATTGCGCCAATTGGGCGGCAATGTGCCGCATATATGTTCAAATTGCAACAAATTGATTTATGACAAAACAAAAAATAAAAAACAAAACAACAAAGCCTGACCAGATCCCAGAAACAATGCGGAAACGCAGCTGATGGCAGGGGGTGTGTATCAGTATATAAATGTATTTATATATTTACATACGGGGTATTCACGATAGGAAAAACTTTTTGACATGACAGCACTTTTCACGTTGCATTAAAATCGTTTTTTGTTATAAACGAGATGACAGCGAAAAACTAGAGAAAATAAATTTTAATGTAAACAAATTTTGATTAGATGAAACTCGTCGCCTATTTTGGTGGCGAGCCAAATATTTGCCCATTGTTATAAATTTTTTGATGTATCTCATTTGACAGCAGCAGACATTAACAAATAAATCAGATATAATAAGGGGAAACTTAAATTGAAATTTTGTTGCCCAAAATGGTTTTTGATTAGTCAACAAAAGAAAGGCAATAAGATTTTAAATGATCAGACAAAAAGTTTGTACTAAACTTTTTTTGTGCCCAAAGTTTCCTAACACAAATTGTTGTCAAATAAACTTTTAAAAGATTACGCAAAATATTTCGTATGGTGGTAACTTGAGGCAAAAGTACATTAAAAAAGTCAAGCAAAATGCACAGCTATATGTTTAAAAAAAAAGTTGTATTTAAAAATTCTCTATTCTTAGACACAAGGAAAATTGGGTCAAAGCAGCCACCAGCCAAACATTTGGCAGCCTGAGCATAAAAGTGACGTAGAGGGAGAGAGATAGAGTATCTGTGGACGAGTGAGCACTTCACTATATATACATATACTTTCAAATGGCATTTTAATTGATTCTGAGTGTACTGGGATATTATAAAAATCGAATTATATGCAAAATCAATTTACTGAACTGTTGGCTGCCCGCAAATGACATCATAAGCGAGCGCTGCTCAACCCTTCAATTTGCAGCATCCTCATTTTCAGAGCAGAGAAGAGGGGCAGCAGGGCAGAGGAGCCTGCCACAATTTCTCCATGTCATATATCCTTATAAAATTGCTGACATCATTTGCACAGCAGTTGTCGAGTGCCGCTGTGTTTTCTATGAAAGTTTCTCGCTTCAATTTCCGGTGCGGGGATACATGATATTATGTGCCCCGTGCACCTACATTTAAATAAAATTTATGCCGCCTGCACACAATGCCGCTTGGGTTGTGGTATTTGTGCTGAGGGGGCGCAGCCGGCTGTTCCATTTACCAACTCGGATTCGGGTCATACAAAGTTGTTTTGCAAATTTAATAACAATTTGCATAAATTTACAAGGCTAATGCTGCAAAATGGTTTCGCAGGCGGAATATGGACGTGGGACGTGGGTTATAAATCGCAGTGGAGCTCTACTTACATCTCTCAGTCGAAGGCGTTATCTTTTAGATCTGTCATAAGTACATGCAGCATTAACTGTAAAAAGATACAAAATGTTGAACATAAATTAGCCAAGTATATAAACAGATTATAAATCATAGTTCAAATATTATTGATATTTCAATGTGAAGGCCACTTAAAGAGTTATGATACTATCAATTGTCAGAAAGGGGACAGCTTCAAGAAAGAAAAAACAATTGTTTTGAGATCTTTTTGGTTTTCATTCATTTCAGGTTTTACAACATTGTGTGGGTCGCAAGACAAAGAATAATGCAAAACTTGTATTACAGAAAAACGCTATACATAAAAATAATTGTTTATGTGGGCTGTTGATTGAGAGTTTTTGCGTTTTATATCAACTACAGCTAATCGGTCGATGTTGAAAAATATATATAAACAAATGTACGCATGTTGTACTGGCGACTCTGATACTTTTTAATACATACAAGAAAAATCAGCAGGTGTGGAAGATGCTCACAAAGAGACACTGCGATATTAACGTCATAATGCACATGATTGTGAATGATGCTCGTGGAATTCGATTGGAGCAAAAACTTTATACGCATCTTCACCTGCCAGCTTGCCACATTGTAATTACCAACTTTTTTTTTGTTATGCCAGTTTTTTACAATCTATAAAAAAAAAAGCTTAGACGCAAACATGCAGGCATTGAGCATAAAGCGCACTGTGCATACAGTGCCTACAAAAACAACTACAACACAATATGGTTAAAAGTATTTTTTCAAGCGGCTGCCGGCACGAAAATGGCATTAAAGTCAGCCAAGACGACGCTTAGTCGAAAGGCGATGGATAAGACTAGACAACAGCCATCGACAGCAGCAACAGCAGCAGCAACAACTGTCGTTCAAAAGGTGCACAACGCAGCAACTTGGCCAGTAAAATAACCCAAGCCTAGGCGTAAATTCACGTGGCCAACATCAACAGCAAAACAATAAAAAACTACCGTAAGGTAAAAGTTGATGGATAGAAAACCGCCATCTAAACACTCTACTATATATAAATATTTTATATGATGTGATATTATAATTATCTCTTATTCTCATATATATGTACATATCATTACCTGCCATCGAATAATTTTATAATATTTATATAGATCTTTGAAACAAAGTTTATGGCCAATCGGACGAAATCTGAAACTTCACCCAAAAAAACTCTGACCTATATATTCCACCCAAAAGGAGTGGATTATCTGAAAAGGATGAAACATATCCGGCTTTAAATAAAAAGGTATTTACTCAAGAACACAATTGTGAGTTAATAAACTTATTCAAACAATACATCCGTACACTAGGCTTTGATTCGAACACACAACTTATTTTTTTCTGAACTACTGGCTTCCCTAAACAAAGTGGGAATAAACTAATTTATAAAATAATCGATACAGCTTATATAAAGAAATAGATAATTATAATTATATTGAAACGAAGAATTGGGAAATTCTTAAAATTAGGATTCTACGAATTCCATGATAAAGCCGATAGAAGAAAGTAAATTAACTATATAATAAGGATATAGCTACAAACTTATTAAGAAGGCCTCAAATATTCTTAGCAAAGTGTATTCAATAAGCAGACAATAATAATAACAATGGAATTAACATGAACAACATTGCGGCAGCGCGTTTTGTTGTTTTGAATGTTTTTTTTCTTTAAGCCATTTTTGGCAGTTTTGGCTGCCGTTGCCAATGAATGAAATTAAATGTTCGCCCCTTGGGCGAGAGACAACGAGCGGTGGACACACACACACACACACAAAAAATAGTTAGCCCAATGCAAAGCAAAGCCGGGCCACGTCTTTTGGGTTTTGGGCAACGGAATCAACAATAACAGCAACTCGTTTGTTGCCGCTTGCTGTAAGCGTCAAGTTGCCAAAGTTGGCCAAGTGTGCAATGGCAAGTGTTCAGTTATTTTTATAGCCACTGCAACAACGACAACAACAATGGCAAACACGACAAGTGCAGGGAGTGAAATATGATGGCAAGCTGAGTGCGCCGCCTGAGCAGGAGCAGGAGGTGGAGCAGGCGGTGGGACGCCTTAAGGAAAACTTGAAGCTGGCGAGTAAGTGTCTCCCATTGTTGGTCGGGACTTTAACGGGCAACGAGCGACGTCAACGTTGACGTCGGCGCTTTCACTTGCACCGGCGACTTTTCCAGCACATAAAAACGTGTTTGCTATGCTCTTTGAGCTCGCTCCTTACTTGTTGTTGCTGTTGCTTGCAGCTGTTGTTGTTGTTGTCTTTATTTTGGCCTAATAAATAGCAACAGGCAACGGCGACAAATTGAATTCTATGCATTAAACGGATACTGAACTGGCCACACCCAAAAATATATATATTCAAGCCAAGCCAGCAAATTTATTGTTTATATGCAAAACAATTCTCATTTCTTTTTTGTAATAGCTAACAACAATATTTTGTGTATAATTTATTAATGTCAAATCAAAATGCACAAGAAATGTATGCGAAAGGCAAACCACGCAACAGCAAAATTTGAATGTTTATGCAAATATTTGTTTAAATAATTATAGTTGCTGATGATATAATGCTAGTTGGGGCTTGAGCTATTTATTGAGAAGAAGGTGCCAATAGCTGGAATTGAAATATCATTAGTTGGATCTTTTAGCTATTATATATTCTATATAGTATACAGCAGCTGTCTTTTATAGATAAGTTGCCATCTTTCGCTTATCGCATGATCATATTTCGCCGCTGTGACTAATGCTTGTAAAATACAAGCTTTGCCTATTTGTTCGTTGGATTTATATGCAAACTTAGCGCTATTTAAACGCCAGCTCGTTATAAACTAGAAAAACACAAAATGAACTGCACACACGAACTCGGGCAAATATAAATCTACCTAATTCGGCTCGAAAATTAAGATAAAACCACCATCAACCTGTCGTGTTGTTAAATGTTGTTCATTATGGTCATGCTCGCAAGAAAGAAATATCAATGAAGACGCACACACAAATTGTGGCTAACGTCCATATTTAAGGCCACAGTCATAACCTCAGACCTTAGCCAGGGGCAACTGCAAGTGTAACCTTAGACACCATTTCATGATACAGATACGAAAACTTAGTCAAAACAACAACAGAAATATAACCAAATGCATAAGAATGCTCTTGAGTAGTTGAGGGATTGAATATGGCTTTTTGAAAATAAGCGAGGGTTGCTCTATAAGTTATTAAGTTTTTATAACATAATTATTTATGAAGAAGGCTCTTAAACGGCCTCAAGCTGCACTAGTGCGAACCGTGTCTACTTATCAACAGTTTTTTTTTTTGGCGATAAACCTTAAATTAAATGTTTTGGGACAAATGCAGGGTTCATTCTTTGATTTAAATGTAATTCGGGAGATGAGCTCCGTTCCAAAGCATTAACAATTTGGGGCCAAGCCATTATATTTGTGAAACTATATTTGAAATAAAAAAATATATACATATTTTATAGCTTCTAGAAACTAGAAATGATTCAGCTTAACATCCATTACTGATGAATGCTGATACATATCGATGTTTCCTGATTCTTCTTAATTTATTTAGATGATCTCTAGAGTATATGTATTCAAGATAGTCTTTCGCAGATTACTATTAAGAAATCCATAATATTCTGACAACAAAATATTGACATGTATTACATAAGCTTATTAATTCTGCGGACTATAGTAACTGCGAAAGATTATATTTAGAATGAATAATTACAGAACAGAAGTAGTTAAACAGGAAATAGAAATTATTGGCGATACTCTTGGAAGCCGATAATTATGGCACAAATAAAGAACAGATACAGGGAACTTGTGAGACAATTGGTAGGTGTTATCTACTCCATGTTGGTCCAAAAAACCTATTTTCGGCTTTATTTAAAGCTTACGCCTTATCAGCAGCTTTAACTGCATGTAGAAACATGCGGGCTGTGCGGGCTATAAAATATCTATTATATCAGAGTGCAACAATAGCATTGACCTCGCTGTGAGCGGCTCCTGCTTAATCAGCAACATCAACTGCAGCAAGATACGCCTATGCATGCAAGCGTGTGATGTGTGTTGTGTATGTGTGTGCGCTCAACGTTTATTGTAAAAAGTGCACTCTGCGCTGTCATAATTAACATCTAAGCAGCGATAAATGCAATTAGCGCTGGCAGCAGTCATTGACGTTGTCCCAGACTCAGCCCCAGCTCCAGCCGCGGTCCACCTCGACTTGATTGCACTTTCATTGGTGGGTTCATTGTCGGCCCACAGCTGTAGATGCATATTTGTTGGGTATGCAGCCAACGCCCTGTAACTCCAGGTCAAAAGTTAAAGCATCAAGTCAACATTGATTGCAGTTTTAATGTGTACACACACACACACCAACAACAACTTAGCTAGCCCTGCTTTGTGTCGAGTATCTGTAAGATACACATTGCAGGCCAAGCAAACAAATGTTAGAACATAAACACAGCCAAGAATACCAAATATATGCATAGGGGCAAGGCCTGAAACTCTTGGATTGCTTTAAAAATACAAATAATGCAGCATGTGCCTGTTTAGATCAAAAAAATATACAAATGTATCTGCATCGGTTGCTGCTGCAATTGATCGCATTTCTCCAAGATTTGTACTTGAGCAAGAAATTATATTCTATTCATGTTTGTAAATTCTACATGGATTCATAAGGGGATTGTGTGGGATGTTTATGATATAAAGTTAATACAAGTTAATATACATATATAAAACTTGCTTGGTTCCCAGTTTTTTCCTTCAAAATAAAGACAGCAATTTTCCACCCGTTTCACGTTTGTGGAACATTCGAATGGTAGACAGAAAAGTTTCATACAACCTTTTTTCGCGATTTTCCCACACTTGCGGGCGGGGTTTCCCAACACTTCGTCCTCGCGTTTGGTCTGTGCGCTGATCACCAGTCAGACACCCAATTAGTCAATCAGTCAATCAGGACAAATAGTTTAATATATAGAAATAAGCAATAGTTTGCAGTTAAATATATTACTTTTTCTCTCTGTGTATTTGCTTGCATTTGAGAAAGTCTATACTCTGGTGATTTACTTGACCGACCCGAAAAGGCGACAAGGCCTTAGGTGCATAAATCGTAATTTTCACGCATTTACCCCATGCCAGCTGCTGCCGCTGCTGCTGTTGCTTTGATGTCTTCATGTCCTCTGGCGGGTGTTAAAAGTAGAGTAGGGGAGTGAATATGCGAGGGGGACACCGACAGCTCAACGACCGTGCGTGAAAAGCGGCTATTAAAAATGTTTGTCTCTGGCAAAGGCAATGCGCCTATTTTTAGTGCATTGGCCTGCCAGCTTTGGGCTGCTTGGCCATGAATCCATGTATATAACGTATATATACATATATATATGTATATATGCATATATATATATATGCATATGCATATGCAGTAAGTGCATATTAGAGTGCAGATGTGTATGTATGTGCGTATTTGCAAGCTAGCACAGGTGAAAGTATTTAATTATGCGCCTGCCTGCATGACAAATCTTTTGGTGTTGGTCAGCAATGTTGATGAATGATGCGACAACGACAACAACAACAGCAACAAAAGCAAGAGCTACAAAAACAAAAACAACCTTGAAAAATGTCACGTTGCATTTGAAAAATGAGCTTTAATGAGACACATCAAAGCAAGTAGCTCGCACAAAACATAAAACATTGCATATAAGGCTGGAATGCCTAAACACAAAATTGTACAGACCGGAAAGCGAGCGACCAAATTGGTATTGTCGCTTTTCAATGGAAAATGCCGCAAGGCTAGCCCCTCCGCACCGTCATGTGGCATCGATACCGCTTGCTAAAAACAAACATTTATCGAGTACAGCAAATGGTTGACGAAAACAAAGTCTCGCAACCAAACGCTGTTTATTTGATATGCCAGAGTTTGACAAATAAACGCAGACAGAAAATCCATCTCCTGGTTCTGCGATTGTGCCCCTAGCCCGGACCCTGTTAAGTGTTACTCAAGTGTCCACTCTGGTCGCCTCCAAGACAAATGGCAACCAAATGTCGCTGCTTAAACGCAAATTTCACTTTCAAATGCATTTGCACAAAAAACGATGCGACGCACGCGGCAGATTCTCTGCAACTCGCAACTGTGTCTGATATCTTGGACAGGTTTATGACTTGGCAAAGTGCGTAAATCGCGTGTGTGTGTGTGTGTGTGTGTGTGCATATAATGAAAGTGAAACGTGCCCCAGGCAGCGTTGCATTGGCTACACTGAACGCCTCATTTAAGTTGCGCACATGCTGCAAATATTTGCCAAAGCAAATTATAATTGTTCTTTAATTGTGATGCACATACAGATGCACATCAAATATATATTTATATACATATATGGGCATATATAAATATATATACATTTTGGCCTGTTGCTTGCCTGCTTTCCTATCGACGTTTTCCTTGGAACTGCAAATCACGGCCAAACGGGTCGTATGAGTAATATTACATGCACACATACATATATAAGTTTATATATATACACATATCAGCTTGGTTATACACGACTTTTAATTGCGCTTCTAATTTTCGATTAATCACAGAAAAACAGCATTAAATGGTTTTGGATGACGGTGCGTATGAGTAATATTTAATTATATTAATAGCTAGTTAATATCAAATACTTAAGCAACAAAACATTTTTTTATCGCTCTTTTTTCAGCAAAACAAAGTTGTTTTATAGCTTTGCTAGCTTTTTCTTTGCCGGGTCATCAGCAAATTTTTAAAATATAATTGTAGATATCACAGGCTTTTTGTAATTTAATTCAAACAGAGAAACGAATTATTAAGTGATTTTCTTAATATAATTGTGCAGATTGAAAATTGTTTGTCTAAAAATCGCAAGAACTGATTTGTATTTTATTTTTAAATCAAGAGAACCTTTTTTTTTGCTTTAAGCATCAACTATTGCCATTTAGCATAATCGATTTCGCAACGAAAGTAAATTTAAGCCATACAACAATTCAAAGTGCAGCCAAATGAAAACCAAAAGTATTTTTATTCCTTTTCTATTTATACATGAGTTTTTTGTTATTTTGTTTTTTTTTTTCGCTTTTTGTTGGCATTTTCATAGGAGCGGCGGCAACGCTTGAGGCATATTTTTAAACATTTGTGCCCCCCGCTCTAACAATGTGAAATGCCATCGAGTTGGTAGCAGAAGAAAAGCTGCAACAATTGCTTCGTTTTTCTTCTTTCTTTCTGTTATACGAAAATGCTTGTACTTTTGTGTAAGACAATTTCATTTGCGGTTAGTTAGCGGCAAATATTTGCACAATCCTCGGCCCACTGGCAGGGCGAAGACGCTGCTGCTGCTGCTTTTCAGTTGTTTTGTTTCGGTTTCGGTCCTCTGGGCGCTAATTGAGTGAGCACACGCCAGTCAGTCAGTTAGTCAGTCAGCCCGTCTGTCTGTCAGTCAGTCAGTCAGTCAGCCAGTCAGAGGAGAAATGAAAAACGCGACGAGGCCAGCAAAATGCTTTACAATAGATGTAATGCTCTATACGAGCATCTATGTATGTGGCCCGCCTCGCATCTGACTGACAGACGAACAACGTATTTGTATGTGGCTTGCTTTGGTTGGGTTCGCATTGGTTATGCCTGCTGCAGTTGCGGCATGCAATAGCACATGCAACACATAAGCCATAAACTTCAAGGAAGTGCCACAGATAGCACTAAACTAGCAGATAGCAAGATGAAATGCTGCTAAATGCTCAACTGAGAGATACCCTACAGATCTAGAACTTATGTGTCTATATGTCTTCAAACTTGAAATCTTATATCTTATTAAAGTTGCATTTGAGGAAAGTGAACACTCTAAAAATTCTTATGAACTTCATTTTTAATCTGATCTTATAGTATTACATAGGATTATAGTGAGTGTTGCCTGCTCGGGCTAGAGTTATAATATTCTCAGATTTCCAGACGGTTATTAGAAAATTCTAGGAAAAAACCGAAGCGTTTGGAGTATAAAACTAATCAGTAATTAGTAAAGCCAATTAATTTTAAGTAACCCCTAAACTACATATAAATAGGGTGTAAAAAAGCCTCATCAGCAGCTTAGAGCAATTTATTTTAGTTAGGCTAATACCAGCGACTAATTTAATGCTCCATTCGGAAGCTGCCTTAACTGTGGCCTGCATTTAACTATATCTTTCAATTTGAGCTGCGGCATCAGCGTATTTTATCGCGTTGCCGCATGAAATTGTCATAAATTTAATCCGATAAATATTATTTCATTTAGTGTTGACCGCCGGCCGCGTTGCTGCTGGTCATGTAATCAGCATCATCAGCATTATTATTACTCGTTTTTCTATCATTATTATTACTATTATTTTTGTTATTATTAGCATTATTGTTGTCGTTGTTGCTGCTGTCAGACACATGACAGTATGCTTCAAGCCCATAGACATCACTCCATGACGCACACACAAATTTTCCAACAATTGTATTTTTTTGGGTCAAATTTACAGAGCGCGTGCAGTGAACTTTTGTCGCACGGCGGCAAGATTGATAGACTGAATGATTGACTGCTTGAAGTGGCGACAGAATTATTCAATTGTAGCCAAAAATTTATATATTTTCCCAGCGAATTTTTTTTATGAAATTAGCCACCAATAAAATTGCCTAAGTTAGCAAAGTGTGGACAAGTTTTTGTCAAAAATCGAGATCGATAAATCGCCCAACTGTCAGCGTCTATCTCCCTCCCTCTTACTCTCTCGCTCGCTGTCGCTGTTTTTGTCTTCTTCTAGCTCAAGCAATTGACACAATTTCCACTATGCTTAGCATTTGCAATTTACGCAAGAATTTTTGTCGCTGTTAATTTTAGTTGTGTATTTTTTTAAAAGATTGAATCACTTATACGACATGTCGCAACAGATTTAGATTAGGCAATTTATCGGTGTCTTAAGTTAAGAAAATAATCAATGCAAATTGATTTTCATTTAGAATCTAGCTCATCGAAAGATAATATAATGAAGACAAATATATTTGTATATATTTTATCCGCATCAGTATGCGACATGAACATTAATCCATCTGTTTTCATACGGTTCTTAACTCAAGCGTATTCCATGTTTAACCTTTATCTGTAACTATTTATTTACTATTTTGATTTCTATTCCACATTTTCCACTCTTACAATTGAAAATCTAATATCGTCTATAGCCTTTTAAGCTCATCTACGTGTATCTAGTTCATTTTTCTTCTTTTTTTTTAAGCATATAATATCCATGTTTGGGGCACGTGCAGCGTTTTAAGTAGCTTAGCTATGTTCACCTTGCCACTGGCCGTTTGCGTTGTTTGTCTTTCTTATAAACTGTTTATAATTGTTAACATTTTGGCGCTTTGCCGAGACTAGGCAGGTTTTTTATTTTGGACATAAAATTGTCAGCTACTTTGCCATAATAAATGCGTAGGCGTGGCACCATAGGCGCCGACCACTCACAAAATCGACTACATTCATACACATACTCATGTAATTGAATGTATTCGATATTTGGGCATCGCGTGTGCAGATTTTGGCTGCGTTGGCGTGTGTTGGTGTTGGCCCATTTCTGTAGCGCTCTCTGATTCATTGGCCAGATTCCATGGCGCTGCACAATGTTATATTATTATTATTATTTTTGTTGTTGTTGTAATTACTGTGACTGCTTACGTTTGCAGCCATTAAGCGCACGAGTTGACCATGAACCAGTGTTTGTTTCAGCCACCCCCTCCATCCACTCCAACTCGAAATAATGCTTTTGCTTTTTGCCATAGAAAAACAACTTTTTATCTGCATTAGTATTCACAAAAATTTAAGAAGGGTATAAAGTAAAATTGTTTTTAGTGGAGAGTATGCGAATGGAAATACCCTATATTCGAAAGGCCAAAGGCTGACCTAAAATAATAATTAATACAAACAGATATTTCCCTTGAGTCAGGTATTCAGATGGTTGGGTTTATATGGCATTCATATATGTATGTGCTTAAATCGAGAGTCAACATTATCGACGAAGAAATAAATGTATACAACTTTTTGTGACTTTAGCTATAATAGCTACCTGTCTATTTCAGGATGAAAAAAAAAGACTCTAGATATGTATTAACCCTTTTTATAACAAATAAAAATACATACTTTACATAGTTGATGTTTAATTCGTTTGATTTATTGCGAAAGTGAAAAAAAGCAATAGTTACAGTGAAATCAGATTAGATAACAAAAAAAAACTTCTGCGACTTGACCGTCAGTCAATGTGTTGCGCAAGTTTCTAACTAGTGATTTGCTTAATTGTTAATTGTTGCACCCACTGACGTCACGTGTCGTATCTTAGCCAATAAGGCGCCGCTCACTGATATTTTTGGCGGCTCCATGTACATTTTGGGGTGAGGGGAAGGATGGAGTGCTGCAATGCCTTGCATTCGACTACTGCCAATATCCGCTGTGAGTGCATTCAAGCGGCAACAAAAACAACAAAGAAACAAAGAAAACCCTCCGAAGACAACAACAACAAAACAGAGAGGAAAAACTGTCAGAATGCGGCAAATGGAGGTTTGTGCATGATTCTCGCTTGGCTGCCCGCTTGAACTGCTTCCGCCACATGCGCAAACTTTGGGGGCAGCTAACAAAAAAAGCGAAAAAAAAATAACTGTGCCACGTTGGGGTTAAGTGCAAACGTCATAAACGGGACAGAATCAGAATCAGAGTCGGAATCGCTCCATTTCTCTCAGTTCAGCTCCCTTTCAGTTGCTGCTGCCCTTTAACTGTAAATTGTGCTGTGTGTACATAGTTTAGTTAACTCTCAAAAGCGGCGCACAAAGCACAACAAAACAAAAGGTGATTCATGCGCAACCAGCAACAACAACAACAACAACAACAATAATAACAATAATAACAGCAACAACAACAAAAACAACAACTAGAACTTGTTTATAGCCCAGCACAGCTCCGAGCAACTCCAGCTGATGAGTGTGGCGCGTGAGGCTTGGAGCTTGGAGCTGGGAGCATTGGTCAAGCTGCTCGCTAGGAGCTTCTAAAATGCTTTTCCAATTATCTGCACAAAACATAATGCCCATGGCCACGCCCCGTTTATTGAGGCATTGCTGCGGTTGCCGCTAACTTTCCAAATTGATAATCAACAACTGGCCCCACAATTTGGCTTACTGCTGATTGTATACAGTCCCGGCCTGGTCCGAAAGCCTTTCATAACTGAACTGCCCTCGATTCGGGCCTTATATGGTATTTGGTGTCGTTGGATCGCTTGATCGCACAGCTGATTCCGTGTGCTCCTCCCCCCACCACCACCGACCCCAATTTAGTTGGTCAAGGTTTGCTTTGCTGCAAACGTGCTTATCGCCCACGCAGCTATCCCTTTTGTGCTGATAGCGTTCGGTGTTTTATTTATATTTCCTTTGAATATTATTCTGATTAGCCTTATCAGCGATTTCTGCATAGGTGTGCAAATAAAACACGCCGAGTCAGATGGCAGTCGCAAACATGTATAATAAATATTGGGAATGGCGCCATGAAACTTGAATTAACTACAAATTACAAATAGTGATAAGGCCTGAAAATTGATTAAACGAAGGGCGATTGTATTGACCAGGTTATTGTGATTGTAAGCAAATTTAATTATAAAACATTTACATACACATGGGAAAATTAAATATTGAAAAAATTTGAAAACATGTCGGCTAAATATCAATTAAATATGTTATCTAATCTTAAGGATGATTAAATAAAAAATGGTTGCTTAGATCCAAAAAGTTGATGAAATTTCTTCAAACATTTGCCTTAACGTACAGCCTGAACGGGAAAAGCTAGAAAGCTGACAATTTTACTGAATTTTCTTTTCGTTTTGGAAAATACTGCCTGCAAGTGGTCAAATCAAGCATAAAAGTGTTTTCAATCGGACGTCATTAGCCTACGTGGCTTATGCGTCGGACTAACAAGCGGCTAGTCGGTGGTTCAGATTCAGAAACAGTATACAATTTCTATATTTGTTTATTTAATTTTTTTATTCACAAAGAAAAAGCAATGGCACTAAATTATTAAGGCAAAGAAGCGGAAAGTGAATGCTGGGCTAAGCACTATGGCACTATGTTCTAAGTGAAGCGATCGAGCCCCGTGAAGAAGTAATTTGAAAATTTTACATTAATTTAAGAAGAATGTGAATGCTGTCTAATCATGTTGTATTTAAGTATTTATATACATATTTATATTAAATTGCATTACTCATCATAATCATCCAAAGAATCAACTAATCAATTTCACAGCTAATGTTGATTAAAGTAAATAATCAATAAAAAACCAAAGTAAAAAACTAACAACCAAAATTATAAAACGCTGCATATGTTGTTATTAGCTAAATTGTTAATTTTATTCTAATGATTAAAATGTGCAATTATACTAAATCAATAAACATAGGGGATATATGTGAGCGAAATATTTATTAAAAATGTCAGTAAATGTTATATCCAGTTATTCTTTCAATCAGTCATGATCAAATAACAAGGGAGAAAACTATTTGCTCTAGCTCTATAACTACTTATTTACATACGTAATTGTCGGAAACTCGAGGCAGCTGCTACTTCAAAGTAATATGAATCAAATCGAATATAAATATACATACAGACATACATATAAGTATAAAGAAACACAGACGGCAATATCTGCTCGATGGGTTCCATTACAGGGGCCGTTGCATAGACAGAGGCCCACATATTCCACTTGCCCACAATTCGCCTGCAGGTGGGCGGAGTGGAATCCATTCAAATAAACATATGAATTTGTAGACACACATCTTACCATGTTTTTTACTCCCCACACACGCCCAAAACAAGCACAAATGTTTACATACGACATGTCGTACTTGTGGTTTCTAGTGGCAATGACCTATGCGAGGCATTAAAAAACAACATAGATATTTTACTTTCGGGCCGATGACCATAAATAGCCAACAAACATTTGGTGATTAACGACAACAACAACAGCAAACAGCAACTACATTTATGTATGCCGCAAATTGTTGTTTATGGTTCAATAAACTTGCCACCAGAGCACAAAGAGAAATTATTATGAAATTTAAATTTTAAATCTAACTAGAAACGCGTCTAAACAAAATGGCGGAGGACCACCGAAATAGTTTGGCATAATCAAATATAGCGCGGCAAATTGTACAATTAAATGCGAATAAAACCAAAAATCAACAACAACAAAAACAAACAAAATAACCACAGGAAATGTTAGAAAGCACAGCGAACGGAGCAAAAAGGGGCAACAATAAAATACACACACACGCACACACAAGCGTTTACTAATATGTGTGAGTGTGTGTACATAGAAAATGGTGCAAATATCTCTTGGATTTCACTGAGGCACTGACGTTGGCGGCAACGGCGCCAGGGCAAGAACCAACAGAACCACAAAACCAGCCCCAGTCGTCGTCCCCAGTACCCGGCCCCTGGTCCCCGGTCCCCGATCCGAATGGCCAGGCCCAGTCACATGCAATCGCAAGCTGCGCCGCTTTTCACGCTAATATTAGCAACAAATAGCAGTGATAACTGCTAAGTAGGCAAGCAGTGGACTTGTACGACTACCTGATGCCCTGTTAATAGCTATATGCATTTGGAAACAGAAGTTAATCTTTAGATATGAAATAGAATACACTCTACAATCTATTTAAATTTACTTTAGACATACATTATTTAACAAGTAAATATTAGAATAGTTCATCATTTGGCTAAGGTAGCATATACCCAGTGCCTCTCTAAAGGGTATTTAACGTTAAGGAACTCACTCAGCACGGCATTGCATATTTTCACTTAAGGAAAGTTTTTGATTCATTTTCAAATGCCATTTCCATTTGTTTATTGAATTGCTTGCGAGCGGCGTAAATAAATACGCTTTTCATTTGCCGTTAGGTTTTGCGCGTGAAAAACCAAATCCCAAGGCTGTTTGTCGTAGAAATTAATTAAAATGCCATTAAATCGTCGCGGGAATTGAAATTGAAACTTTGTCGATCGCCATGCGTAATTAAAAATAGGATTTGTCATTTGTTACGCTTCGCATTGGCCAGTTTCGATTTCGTGGCAAATAGATATTTATTTTGGTTCGACGTATTATTGGCCCAATAAACTTTGCACCCCGTAAAGTTGGCCAGGGACCAACAAAGAGCATCGAACGTCGACTGCATTCGGAACCAAGGCAACGACAGTGGGGTGGAGGGGTGGCTCGACGAGTGCAATGGAACATGGATTGATAACAGTAACTGTCAGGTGCAAGTGCAGTTGACAAGCCAAAGGCACTCACTCAACTGCAACAAATATCAGGTGCATGCAGCGGCAGCAGGTCAAACTGTGAAATCGACACCGAGCTGTAAGCAACCTTTGCCGGCGTCAGGCGAAGCAGCGGGCCAGCAATTGACCTTGGCCAGCGATTTGTATAGATTACAAAACTGGTCAGATATATATTTATAGTTGGACTAAATTATTGCAAATATCACTTGCACATTTTCTAGCTTCATTGATTATAAAGGTACAACAAATCAGACCTAAGACTGCCTTTGTTGAGGCTGCCTGACTAAGAGATTCCCTGCATTCAGCTCATACTCGCACTTAAGGTAGCTACTGAGCTCCCTCTTTGATAAATAATTCATTCTTGAATAACTTGTGACATTCTAATGTGTATGTATGTATAACAACAACTATTTGCATAGCATTTTTTTCATAATTTTGTGGGAGTAACGAAATGTTAAAAGGTTACATGTGTAAATCTATATCTATATATTTAATATACTAAACGTCCCATTTCTCTTTTGATCTCCAACATTTGGTAGCAAAACAAACTAAATTCATATTTATCTGTTTTGAGTAAATGTAAGGAGTTATTGGGAAAACAAGATAAACTTTTTCTGCTTTGGATATATGAAACCCCGTATTTTAAGCTTGAGGTCTCTATCTCTTATAGACCCTGTAATCGCTGAGATCACGTCCTTTTGCACTATTTTATTATTATTTGTATTGTCTAAGATATGCAACTATAGAAAAACTTGTATTACTCAAAGATAAATGAGTATATATTTATATATATATATATATATATATATATATATATATATAACACAAACTAATTGAACTGGAAAAGGTTTAGATATAGATATCTAGAGAAACGATTTTTAGTTTCACATCTTAGAACTACGCATATAAAAGTAGATAAATTAATCAACCAACTCACCTTAAATTGCTTTATTGCTGGCCAACAACATTTGTGGTATTTAAAAAGAAAGAAACACCAATTGATATTTTGACTGTGATTTCGTGTTGTTTACTGAAAGAGATAAAAGGACAGAATAAAATTAAATGTATAGAGATTTATTATTTATAATACTGTACACAAATCAATTTAAATCTAAAATAGCTTTATCTATCAAGATAGACTTGAAAATGTGTTTAAATGAATTTTTTTTTTTTTATAAAGTCCGAAATTAGATATTAAATAGAGAATATCTCGCAGTCGAGCAAACTCTCGCTTAGAACAATTTTGTATATGTTTTTACCTGATTCCGTAGAATCGTATAACGTGGGTTAGTCAAGGCCTCGCATTAGTCGAAATACGTCATCTCGCTAGGTTTCATCCGCTGTTTATAATTAGTGTATGTGATTCATATGCCCAAAAGCAAATTCAATATTTTTCTAAACAAAATGATTCCTAGCAGATTCCGGCTACTGTTTGGTGGGCGGCGGAAACTGTACGGCTATCCAATTCAAAGTGACATGCACTCAGAAATGTCTATTTATATATCTTTTTCATATGGTAAAAATCGGGAGAGCATTTTCAAAGTGACCATATAGCATAGACCCCTCTCGTACTTGACGACCTGTCAACACCTCAAATGAGAAATGTTCGTTCTATTCAGTATTTGTTTTGATAGACCTTCGCTTGACGCCAGAATTGGCATTTCACATTGACAACGTGCAAAAAACATAGAACAATGCAGTATTGTTTTTTTTTTTGCCGCGATGTAATCAAGAAATTGACAGCTCCCGCTCGCTAAACTGATGGAGGGAGCGGTTAGGGGCCAGCACTAGAGATACAAATCTATTATGCCAATAAATCAGAAACCGTTTTGTCAATAACTTTAAAGTAATGCCAGACGACGGGCATAAAGAGCGAACAATATGAGAAAATGCAATTGGCAAAGTGTTAGCCGATGGGTATTTATGGGTCTTGTCCAACCATGAACTTTAAATGATAATTGATTTGATTTTAACAGTTCAATAAAGCAAATTATAGGAAAAATATATATGCAATAGAATGAAAAATGTGTAGGAATAAAATATAGGAATATATTTGAAGAATTTACATTCAATGGAAAAATTTGTATCCCATATTAAAATCTGTTAAATCATCAACTCCAATTAAGTATATTCAATAGCCTATTTATTATAAAGATATAAATCGGTCTGCTTTAGTTCTAGAAATGATTCTTATTTACAATAAATTAGAACATTTGAGAACATTTTTTTAAAAACTTTGCGGAGTCGCAGATGCATTTTTAATTTCGTTTTTCTCAATAATAGCGATTTTAATGTCAAAGTTTTAGATTTTAAAAACTCGACATATCTATTGCAAATATTTAATTTTAAGAACTCAACAACCAACTAGTTAGTAGGCTTTCATTTCCAACAGCTGTCCCAGCTAATCCCAGCTAAGTGTAACCTACATTTTGTAAACTGGAAGTTCCCTAAGTTCTAAGTACTTTGTCAAGCACATTAGCTATGGCAACACTCTCACGCGGCCCGACGTTTCCTCCGCCGACCCGACCCCAGAAGCTGTCGAAGCATAAAAAAAAAACTTAATCATATTTGCGGCGCAGAGCGAGCCAAACAAAGCAAGTGAGTGAATACAACTAAGTGAATGAGTGTGAATGAATGTGAGTGTCTGTGAGCGTGTGAGTGAATAGCTGTGTGAGCGTACGCCTGGCTGATTTGCATGCTTTGCTCAGTTTGGCGGCAAACCTGATAAATTTTCATAACAAACTGGAAAACCAGGCTCACATTAAAGGCCAAAACGCTGCTAACGTGACCGAGCGATTCTTTTTTTATTCATATTTTAGACAAGTGCATTAGTGAAAAAGAAAAACTCATTCTAATTTTGCAATGAAATTGTGAAAATTTCACAAAAACGAAGAGAGAAAAAAAAAAGTGAAGACAGCTTGCGGTCATGGTTATTACTGTCATCTGGGGACTTGAGTTTTTCCTTTTAATTAATAATGCCAACCCCTCCCTCTCTCTCTCTTTCTCCTGTGGGAGGTGTGTCCAATTGGCTGACAGGCTGCCACGGCCAACAACAAAATATATGGCATGGAAAATGGTCATTTGCTGATGTAAGCCATTTGATAAAGCTGTGTGAAAGTGTTTGACGAACTTGGGCGACAGACGGCAGCCAATTGACGCCTTCACTTGTCCAATGTTATGGCGATAAAAGTGTGATTAATAATGAATGAATAGGCGCATACAAAAAAAACACACGCACACTCTTACACACACACACACACACAGTCACGTGAAAGGCATTGGAAAAGAAATCGAATAGGCATCTGAAGGCCTTCAAAATTGAACTTTAGCGATAAGCAATTTTCTGCGGTTTCTTTCAGCAGCTCATAAAATAAAAATAAAATAATAAAAAAGCACAGACCAAAAATAAAATTAAAAGAGATATTAATGGCAACTTCAAGAGAGTTGCTGACAACTGCGTTGGCCCCGACTTTATACAATTTGCTTGACTTTTATTGCGTTAGAACTTTTGCGAGCACTTATTTCTTTGTTTATTTATAGGGAGGGGTTTTTGTATGGAGCTACTCAAATTTCAGATACCCTAACGCATGTGTATAATGAAGCCACTCGAATTTCAAGTGCTTCACTGCCCGCATGTGATTCAGGGATTCGGAAGAGGGTGAGGAACCTCGTAAAGTCTTGTTGTCATTTGACATTTGACCTTTAAAATGGTGTGCGACAACAATTTGTGTCTGTAATACTCGCTATCTTACTTTATCTTTACACTTTCCTTTTCATCAAACTAATCTATTTTTATCTGTCCAACTTTATCTATCTAATATTTCCTATCATTCGACCTCTTCCTTTTGTATCTATCTAGTCTTTCTATACATATCTCTTCACTTTCTCGATCGTATTGTTTATTTTTATATTTTGTACTTTCTATATACCTCTCTTTGCCTCACCATGACTGACTCTATCCTTCTCCTTCTCTCTATCTAGTGATACTTTCGCGATAGCTCTAGATATCACACTTTTATCTTTATTTATCTATCTATTTATCTAAGCATATCTGCCTGTTTTTATAAGTTTGAATCGCCTCCATTCATTATTATTCTATCTTTCTCCCACTCTCTATGTGTATAGCACTCTCTTGTTCCCTATCCATCTATCTATCTATCTATATTTATCGCACTATCCATCAGCTATATCTATCATTATCATTATTTTAGGAATAGATTGTGGTTCTCCGGTGAGTTAGTCAAAATACAGAAAGAATCTATTTGTTTTTACTGAACCTAACCCAGCTATAGATAGATAGTTCAGTTATTCTATAAATGTCTATAGCCTTTTATAGTATAAAATTTCAGCTGATCTGTGACCTAAAACCAGTTCGACTGCATGTTCTGATCCATAATAATTGATTATAATAATTATAATTAGGCAATTCATTAACGCTTTACATTTTCGGCAACCCGAAGACTTCAGACACATAAATAACTTTGAATTGGAATTGAATTAATTACAATTATGTCAGCAGCTATTTTAACAGTTTGAATTTTCATTGTGGTGAAGGCTTTCAATTATCTTATCAACAGTCAAAGCCTTTCAACCGAAGAAATCCCCTACAACAAAAGTTTTAGCAGGCAAGAAAGAAAAGTTTGTGTTTTTGTTTTTGTTTAAACTTTAAAACGAATTGAAGTTGAGCTGTTGTGTCCTCGTCTTTGCCACAGAGTGGCAAGTGGCAAGTGGCAAGTGGCAAGGAGAGCTACTTAGCTGCGCTGTCCGACTGTCCGACTGTCAGCCTGTCTGTCAGCGAATTGTAACTGCAACTGCAACTGCAACAACTAACGCTTCAGCGTCGGCAGAGTTCAAGCAATGGCCGCGACGTCGCGCCACATCGCATCGCAGTTTAAATGCAAATAAAGAGAAGCGTGAGATACTACAGTGTATATACTATATAGTATATGAAATATATATAAAGTAGTCGCACTCTCTTGTACTTTCGTGCTTAGTTATTGTTATCAGACGTGACGAGCTGTTGTCCTGAGCCACAGCATGCATAATGCAGCTGCTTGTCTTGTTGTCATTTAGTTGCCACTCTCATTGCCGCTGCAACTTTTGTTGTTGCAATTGTTATTGTTGTTGTTGTTGCACAAGTTCATCAACCGAAGCTTCGTCTGGGCAATTAACTACAAACTATGGGCATAGAGATAATGCATATGCATGCATATCTCTCTTAACATTTCCACCAAGAGATTCACCATGACCAAAAAGCTTTCTTTCTTCTTCAGACTGCATACATGTGTGTAAATACACTTTACTATTGTCCATCTCATGTTGTTTGTGTTCATATTCACGGCAATCTTTATAATTCTTAAGTGGTTTAAGCGTATTCTTGATTGGCATTTTCAGTTTGGCATATGCTTGAAATTTGTACATCTATAGATACATCTATATACATATATATTATACTTTTGGCAGCTTTGCAGTTCAATTCCCAGCATTGACACGAAATTTCCATATATATATTACACCCCAAATGATGTCATATTGTGTAGTCTCAGTTTCCGAACTGAAGCTGATCCAGTTTCATTTCATTTTTGTCACTTTTTTTGTTGTCTTTTATCTTTGTTGCGCTATTGCCAAAACGCTTTTCTCTTCACACTTCTCCCTGCTCTGGGCTTGATTCCCAGTTGAGAGATGCCTTCCAATTGTTTCAGTTTCTTGCGTGCACATTTGACTGCAGTTTGCTCATCGGCTCAGGGTTTTCATCTCTTTTCTCATTTTCTTTGTTTGTTTTATTTCTCGGTTTTTCCTTGAGTTCTTTTTTTTTTTGACCTGGATTTATGTTTGTCGCGTTCTTCTGCTGTTTTACGCTAATGGCAGTCGTGAATGACATTTATGTTTATGGTCTAGTTTTTCTGTTCTGGAAACATTCAAGTCCAATAAGGCAGCACACACACACGTACTTATTTCCATATAGAAAAAGCATTTATGGTATATACAAAAATATTTTTTGGTTGAACAGATGAGAGCTTAATGCAATATGCAATTGCGTTGGGTGCGTGTAAAGTTACAAAAAAAAATGTACAATAATTTCAAAAGTGCAACAACTTGAGAATTCAATAAATTCAACAAAGAAAACTTTACTTTGGGTAGTGAAAGTGAAAGCAGGCATATGGCAGATAAGATATATTTAATCAAGATATATAATACTAGTTAAACTTATTGCAACCAAACAATAATAACCTCATAAAAATAGTGTATTTAATATACAGCTTATACAGCTTAACATTTTTTTTTTTTTTTTTTTTTTTTAACGCGAATCCCGTTGCAACGTACTGCATCCCACCTCCCGCCCAACCGACCGAGGGGCGCAGTCGTGTAACGTACGACACGAAATACAAAGTAAATATGAAAAAAAAAATATTAAAAAAAAGTTGATACAAACTACGAGTATGTGTACAAATACAATTACAAATAAAAATAGGACTATCTACTTGCTAAATAGTTTAGAATAGAAGACTTTATACGAGGAAGAGAAGCTTCCGAGCAGAATACTCTGTAATGCTTGTTATAGTCATCACAGAGAACCCTGAACGGTTCATGCAAGGCATAATTAGTTGAGCAAAATTGAAGCGATAAAGGTACAAAATTACGTGTTAGTCTAGTAGGGATAGAGAAATTTAATTGGCTAGTCAACACAGAAGAGTCGATTTCACCAGTAATTAGTTTATGAATAAATATTACACCCAGCATGGTTCTACGATTAATTAAAGAAGGAAGGTTAATCATCAGAAGTCTACTGGAGTATGACGGTAACCGCACACGAGGATCCCAATTTAAACCACTAAGGGCAAACAACAAGAATTGTTTCTGAACGGATTCAATTCTGTCCTGATGGGTAGCATATTGTGGTGACCAGATACATGAGGCATACTCAAGAATAGGTCGTACCAAAGATATATAAAGTGTTTTTGTCGTGTACGGATCGTCAAACTCCTTCGACCATCGCTTGATGAAACATATTTAACATATTTAGTAAAGGGATGAATTTATAGGTTAGCCTTAAAAAGGAGAATAAAGCTAACATTTTTCTAAGAGTTTTATTACTATTAAATAAATTCTCTAAAGTTAATTTTTAAAAATTAATTTTCGTTGAATCTTTAAGGAAAAAAGATTTGAATTATTCAAAAAAAAAATAACAAAATATGTATAATTCCTTCCACTTTTTAAACACAAATAAATTCTAGGTATAAGACTTTTTGGCGAATAAGAGCAAATTAAAATATTTAATTTGCGATAGACTATTGTATAAAAATAAATTTGTAATTATAACTTATTAAAAGCTAAATCAACTCTAGAAATCTAGTACTAAAATTTATTACACTTGACACGTGCTAATGCGAATATTTATAACTTACCTTTAAATTAAAATTGAAAACTGTTGAATTATTAAATTGCTGGCATTTCGAAAGGAAAGACAATGGAAAAAACTCGATTAAAACAAAAGCGCGTTTAAATAAATAACAAAAACAATAACATCAAAAGTAATATTGGCCATAGCAAGAAAAAGCAGACGAAAAGTAAAGTTATGTTTGCGCAGAAAAATGAAAACCGGTTACAATTTTTTGTTTACAATTCGCGACGAGAACAGTTAAAACGAACCGAAGAAAAGCTACAGAATGGGAATCAATAAAACAAATAGAAAACGCAGAACCGCCTGTGGAAAGCGCGGGTGGGGAGGGGGGTACCAGAAAAATATGACAGGCAACAGACACCGAAACCGAAACCGAAACACGCATGAAAATGGAAAGCAGGCACATTGATTTGTGGGGCGGCGGCGGCGGCCGGCTGAGAAGAGGAATACAACGGGACTGGCGACTGTGTTTTTCGGTTAATTTAACAAATAGGCGAATATACATATGTATGTAAGCATCCGTCTATGCGTGCGTGCGCGTGTGTGTGTGTGTGTGTGAGCAGGATGCGCGTGGAAAGGCAAACGCCGACAGCTGAGCGGCAGCAGAGTGTATCAAAAATGAATCATCTTGCGCCTTTTGACGAATGATATGAAGAGATAAAGAGAATGCGGCCGCAATGCGCTGCAGACGCACACACAGACACACAAACACCCACGCTCACTCACACGCACAATACGATTGTAAATACATATGTGTATGCGTTTATTTTGAATTCCAGACACGCGGTTCAATAGTAAAATATTTATATTCATAATACAGCCACGGCGGAGCTAGCTGCGCTGCGATGGCGCTCGTTTCACGGCGACGACAAATTCTGCTTTGCGGGCGGCGGCAATAACAGCAGCAGCACACGCGTTGGTCGTTTTTTGCTGTTGGTCAGCAGCAGCCAGCGAGAGGCGGCCAAAGTATTTCGTTTCACACACGCATAAATACACGCAGACGCGGCACAGTTGTGTCTGCACTCATTATATTATATAACCGTGCATGTGCATTTTATTTAGATCTCATTAGATTTTTCACTTCTGCTCTGCTTAACTTACACTTGTTTTGGTTCAAAAACTAGCACTAAAATCGCGTCCGCTACACTCGATGATTTTTTTTCGACTGCAATAGTGTTGTGCATGGTGTGACCAACAGAGCCAATCGCCAAAATGCCGAACTTTTTCTAATAAAAATACCAAACTATTAAGCTATCGATTTAGCACATATGGTTTCGATAATAAAACCTTGACTTTCCTATCGATATTAATGATCGACTTGTCAATCCACCTATCAGTCACGAAGAATCCGATTGTCATTTCGACAAAAATAACAATTCCAAAACAGCTGTTGCATATAAAATCATAACAAATAAAAGTGTTTTATTTTAACATTTCCATTTTAATTTAATACCAATTATTAACCAACGCAATCACAAAAGTAAACATATAGATAAATGTACGTATAAATATAATTAAATAAAAATATTATAAATGTATATATGTTAAAACAATAAACCTCCAATTGAGATGCTCTCCAATATATGTAAATGCAGCTTAAGG
Organism: Drosophila montana; assembly: GCF_035044405.1. Classification (NCBI taxonomy): domain Eukaryota; kingdom Metazoa; phylum Arthropoda; class Insecta; order Diptera; family Drosophilidae; genus Drosophila; species Drosophila montana. The sequence continues at coordinate 10,075,141 of NW_026998620.1, read as the reverse complement.
TCAACATTATTGACTTAATATTTTATACATCACATCATTAAAATTATTATAAATCTAATAAAAACGTTTGAATTGAGGCAATAATTTTTCAAATTACCAAGCTGACTTTGAAATTTAAACGAACATATCTTAACGGTCACACTTAAATATTATTAGTATCTTTTTAAAGAAAGTATTCATACACATATGGACAATTGCTAGTATTTTAATTAACTCTCGACAAAGTTCATATATCTGTCTCGCTCTCTAATCAGCCAAACATTAAAAACAGCTGCCGCTTGCAAGAAAAGTGGATTAATTTCAGACACTCGTAAGAAAATTACTGTTAACCATTCAAAATGACAAATGTTTGCGATAATTCGAGACCATACTGGTCTGACGAGGTGATTATTTTTGTTATTACAACAATTCGCAACACACCATATATGTGGGACAAGACCCATAAAGATTATAGTATACGTTACTTAAAACACAATTTCTGGAAGAACTTAAGATGGACTCTGGAAAAAAGATTTAAATTTCGAGCCTATACAAATGAGTTGGCCAGGAAATGGCTTAATCTAGCATCCTACTACCGGCTACAACAGAAGGCAATTTCCGATGCAAATGCTCGTGGAGCACAGCCGGAGGAAATAAAGCGTTTGGAAGGTTGGAAATTCTTTCAACAACTGAAATTTCTGCCCTTTGTTGTGTACGATAAGAACAGTGTGGATGTAAGTATTTGAAATAGAATAATTGTGCCCAATACAAAATTCTAAATTCAATCGATAGGCGGAAAATCTATATGACAGCACACACTCGGACGACTCGGATAATGTTAGTTCCAGGGCCATGGAAGAAAACCAGGCTGGCAACGACCACAAAACCGAACCTGGTAGTCCCTTGCAGTCTTCCTCGGAGCGAACTTCAAAAGTGCAGCCAATGAATAAAACTGCTAAACAAATTGCAATTGAGGAATTGAATGTGCCAATGGAGGACATTGAGGCGGAAGTCGAAGAAACAACGCCAATTGCTATAGAGCCCGTGATAGATGATACCCAAAGCACTCCTAGTTTTCACTATGGCATGGCCATTGCTCAGGATGTTTTTGAGCTGGATGAAAACTTAAAAATTGATGCTAAAATGGAAATTATGCAAGTAATTGTTAAATACCAGAAACAACAACTGCATCGCACAGTAATGAATCTCGCCGGCAGCTAAGCATTTGCAATAAATTATCTAAGTATTTATATTATGTTATATTAAAATATATATGTTTAAAATCATTTCTATGTAAATCTGTATGTAAACACAATAATAAAGGAAGGCCTGGCACAAGGTGACTCGTTTTTTGGTATTTATATGATTAATGTGATAAATACTGGTATACTGTGCTGGCATTTCGTGCCTGATTTTACGCTTTTAACAATACAGGCACATTGTTTGAAAATTTCTTCGAAGGTGGGTACACATTTCGCCGAAAAACGCAACAACAAATTGTAATAAACAAACAAAAAAAAAACAAAAGCAAAAAATGTAAAGTATTGCAAAATTAGAAACTTTTTTTAGTACACTAGATATGTGCATGCGTGTTAACAGGCACATATTTTTACAAACTTGTGTGTCCGTTGTTTTAAATATGGCGTCATGCATACATATAAAAATGGCGATTCATTTGGCCAGCTCTTGCGTTGTGCTTTTCTATTTTCCACTAACATTTTCGTTTTCCCACAGCGTAAATCTAACTTTTTATAAGCAATATGACTGGACGTGGAAAGGGAGGCAAGGGACTGGGCAAAGGAGGAGCTAAGCGCCATCGTAAGGTATTGCGAGATAACATTCAGGGTATTACCAAGCCGGCTATCCGGCGCCTTGCTCGTCGCGGTGGAGTTAAACGTATCTCTGGCTTGATCTATGAAGAGACACGCGGTGTGCTTAAGGTAAGGCATTATTGAATTTCACAATACACATACATACATACACTGACACCCTGTTACTAATGCATCCAATAGGTGTTCTTGGAAAACGTCATTCGTGATGCTGTCACTTACACTGAGCACGCCAAGCGCAAGACTGTCACTGCTATGGATGTTGTCTACGCCTTGAAGCGCCAGGGACGCACCCTGTACGGTTTCGGCGGCTAAATGCAGCAGCAGCAGCAGCGTTGGAAGTGAATGACGTATGCATTGATGCGGGATTGGAATTAATCAATATATATACATTAAAAGCAGCATATTTAATCCTCAATCATTATAATCTTGAATATTTGAGCAAATCTAAGCAGTAGTAACTACAAAATGTTGACAAACAGAATATTCCATTATTATTACACCATATATATAGTATATACTTGTATGACAATTTGCTTGCAACTTTACGATGAAGTGTAAACGCAGTTTGCCGGATCTGCTGATCCACAATCAAAATCAAAAGGCCAATAAATCATTTGAGGAAGGCGCAAATACTGATTTATTAACAATTTCAATTCGGGCAACATGAGTTTATTGTTGCCGCTTTCTAGTGAATTCGTATGTTTTTTTTTTTTATTTATTTTTGATTCGTCTTATAACAAAATCGCGCAAGTTGTGGCGCTTGATATATAATTTGACGTAGTTTTAATTAACTGCATAACCTAAACCGCGATCAGATTAAGTTCTCGATATACACAACCAACGCGTGGAAAATCCCATCTACTAGTGTGACACTTAATCTCCAGGGGTTACTGAAAATTTGGCCCTATGCTCTGATTGTGGAACAAACCTGTACTGTTTCCTTGCGTTCATTTTTTTGGTTGGTTTTATTTTCTGTTCGAGCTGTCGGGACTGCTATGACGGCGCATCAAAAATTTCCAGTTTCCTATTATTCTTCTTACTTGTGGTTGGTGTCGATGCGGCATCAGGTTGGCATTTAGTGATTTTTCTCATTCTTTTTCCTCTGCATTTCCAAATAGACGGAACGTGGCGAAACAATATGATCTTCAGTGTCTTTATCATCGCATAGTTCCACTTCCTCTTCCTCGTAGTGTGTTGTGCGTCTCATGAATACCTTCATTGGTTGCATGGCACTCTCTGCCTGTCCGCGTGCCGTGCCTTCCGTCTTTTCATTTCCCTCCGAGTCCGAGCCATTCGTGGGTGAATCCACCGACGAATCCTCCATATTCGCCATATACGTTTCGACCTGCATATAATCGCCATTGACAGCCTCATGTCCCTGATTCGATTCATTAGGCTGTTGCTTGGATTTGTGACGCTTCTTGCTGGACTTGCTGTTAATCTTACGCTCCAGCTCAGCCATGTACAATGCCATCTGGCTGTTGCCTATATCACTATACTGTTTCTTGATCTTGGCAATATGCTTGCGATTGTCGTTGCGCACCCCGTCCCCAATGTACTCGCCTTCGTACTGGGCATTGCTATGGGACTTCTGTGCCACGTCCTGTTCATAGTATTCACCATCTTCGCGGCCCTCGTAGCGTTTGCGTTCCATTTGCTGCTCGTTCACCAGGCAACTGTCACCAATGTCCACCTCGAACTGCACATTGGGATTAAGCTTGAACTGCGGGAATAATTAAGTTAATATCAACAGATATTCCATGAGTTCGTGGGTTTATACACTCGTTCACCAAGGCAAAAGGGTATATTGGGTATATAGGCATTGCGCCTTTCTATCTGTTCGTCCGTATGACCTGACATTTGGAATGTACACTCTTGTATAGAAACGCCCCAGGAGGCAACTGGTGAGCTCCTCTAAAGATCGAGCCAAAAATCTTTGCCTGGGAACGAGCATTAGGCAGTCGGTTAGACCCGACTGCATTCTTACATTCTTACTCACATCGCGCTCATTGGCAAATTCATGATCAGATTTGGACTCGCGTTTTTTGGCATTTTCTTTGGAGAATGTTTCAACATATTTCATTTCGCTGCGCACCTTGCGCACCTGTAGCTGCTGGCGCATCTGCTGACTGTCAGCCATCACAGCATATGCCTCCTCGTCCTCTCCTTCGTCCTGTAGCTCAGGCGGAGCCTTCTCCATCTCGTGCATTTGCTGCTGTTTCCGTAGTGTGGCATTCGCGCTGCGTGGTGTTGAATCCGAGCTGGTGACCGCGCTATTGACCAACTGATTGAACTGGCTGGCCGTGGGCGGCCCGTTCTTAAAGCTGTGGGATGGATGGAACATGCAATGGGGTTGCATTTTTTGAACAGTGTGCGTGGCTATTTACGTTTTGGTGAAGGATTGCAGCAAGTCGTTCTTCACTAGGACATAGCCCTTGGGCAGGGCATTGTTGTCGACCACTTTCTCGGGCGGCGGCGGCGGCATCGGTGTGCCCTGGTCCATAGACATCAGCTGGTTATTGAGCTTCTCGTTCAGTTTCTCGGCCTTTTTGCGCAGTGTGCGCTCCAATGATAGCTGCTCCTCCAGGGTCTTGGTGTGCGCAAGCAGCTGGGAAACGCTGTACTTCTGGCTCTTGGGCAAACTATGCAGCCCATTTATGCAGCTCAGATCATATTTAGGCTCCTTCATCTTTTCCTCGTCCTCCTTGCCGAAATGATCGCGTATCTGGCGCATTAGGAACTTGCTGATGCCATCGTTATGCCTCACATTGAATTCGGTGATGGCGTTGTTCAGACTGAGGCACTCCAATATTATGTTAGCGCCACAATCGGTGAGGCCGCAGTTCTCCACGTCGATAGCTGTTGATCCCAATCAGTGAGAGACGAACGCCATCTAAGCAGATTTTACTTACACTTGACCCATGCGTCCTCCTTGAGGACCTCAGCAATCGGCCGAAGACCGTTGTCGCCCAAGTCCGGATTGTTGGCCAGACCAATTGTGCGCAGACCCGAAATTGAATCGACATCTACACTGCGATAGCGCAGCGACTTCTCCCAGCCCTCTGAGAAGCGCGTAATCTTTTGCATCTGCAATCAAAGGCTTGGTTAAGGTGCTTCTGATCTGGGGATGAACGTACCTTAATCATATCAGCGACATGTTCAGCACCCTTTGGGCTTATATTGCACTCGGAAACGTTGAATATTTCCACATGATTCAAGTATTTGACGGTACCGCACACCGCCTCGCAGCCCTTGTCCCCGATGTAGGATTTCTGGAAGCTCACCTCTTTGAGGCAGTCATTAGAGGCAAGCGACTGCAAGTTGATTAAAGGATGTAAAGCAGATTTAATTATTTGCTGAGCTACTACTATTTACCTGGGCAATGGCCTCTATATAGCTATCCTGCAGCGGCAGACCCTCTAGTTTGAGTACGGTTAGGTTCTTGTTAAGCTTTACGCAATTGGCAATTGCCTCCACAAGACTGTTAAAAATAAAGCGCGTGTATATAACCGGCTTTTGACGGAAGAGTCGTGCTCGGTTCTCAGTGTCGATGGGTAAAACGATATCTGTTCGAAATAGCTCTATTTGTTAATATCAGGTCCCAATCTCCGATTTGTCGTCGACTTACTGTTCCCATTGGTGCGGCGCATGCGTATCACCATGGTCTGGAGCACAAGATCGTAGTGCAGTGCCTCGATGATCAGTAGCCATTCGCTAACGCCCAGCTTATCACCCAACAAATCCAGAAATGTGGTCGCATTGGGATTTGAGCGTATGTCCGGCACTGGTGTCAAGTTCTTGGCGCGACACAGCTCTAAATAACGAAAATGAAACGAACGGCTTTTGCTCGACTTCTTCACCAGCGGAGGCACCGATACCACCACACTAGCCCTCTTCTTGGTCTCGCGTGCACGAAACATAGACATGTTCTGTAAAAGATACAACAATAATAAAACAAAACAAGTAAGAGGCTCTAGTCGGGAGCTCCCGACTAGGGGATACCCTGAACCCTTTTCTAAAAACACCCAAATGCAGGAGGACCTACCTTTCAAGCCTGTAGCTCTAATAGGTTCTGAGATCCTTGCGTTCAGGCGGACGGACGGACATGGCTAGATCTTGGCTTGTGATGCTGATCAAGAATATATATGTATATACTTTATGGGTCGAAGATTTTTCCTTCTGCCTGTTACATACATTTGCACAAATACCATTTTCATTGGGTATAAACATTTTAAAATGTGAATCCTTTTTAATTGAACTGTGCATGCACCACAAATAAAATTAATTTAAAATCGTAATACTTTTTTGATCGGAAAAATAATATTGAGAATATTTAATTCAAAGAATCTTCTTTCTCTATGTAGGACAAGATCTCGCATTAGTTTAGTTATCATGCAAGCAACGCAATAACAATTTAAAGCTATACTTATGTAATTTTTGATGTTTTTTTGGCCTAATTACTCGCTGATCTCTATAATCCATCATTTTGTCACGCAACTCGCAAAAGAACACCATTAACCTTCAAAGTTACATAAATCCAACGCACTTCCGTTCAACATTTGAATTTAACTTCCAATATTCTAACCGCCAACATTTCCAGCTTTCCATTGGGCTCTCCCGCATTTGCGAATTGTAAACAAACCATGCCAGCCCCTACCCCGCCGGCAAGCCAACTACACGCAATGCGCTCGCTCACGACGCTGGAATTCACGCTCCGCTAATTACTCGCGTGCCCGCACAGTGCAGCGCGCTCGTTCGGCTAATGCCGACATCGACGCCGACGTCGACGCTGGGGGTTGCCATGTTGCTGTTCGGTGACAACGACGACGGCTCAATTCCCATACAGCACACGCCGGCAGACGCAATCGTTTGAGCCTGGCCTGCAATCAGTCGACGAGCGACTGTTGAGGAATACACTTCGACTACGCCGGGCAGGCGGACATCACGTAACGGTTTACAGTTTCGAAAGTGCAATCCCGAGCTGATCGTGTTTTCGCGCGCGCGTCTGTGTGTGTGTGTGTGTTCAGCAAGGCAATTAAAAGTGAAGATCGCTTAGAACCTTTTTGTTTTCGGCACGTTCCCCCGCGGCGTCATGAAATGCCATTAAAGTGAAGCTTCTTTAACATGTACCCTGAATGACGGCGACAAGTTCGAGTTCCGCTTCGTGCATTGCCCAATTTCGGCGACACATTTTCATTGTGCTCTATTTGTGTGCGCGTACGTACGTGTGTGTGTGGGGGGTTTTTGACTTCTGCCTAATTACCAGAAACGTCGTGTGCTGTACTTGAGCGCCATAGACAAGAGAAGGGTTCTCTAAAATGTGTCCATATTGAATAGTGGCAAAGAAAACAAATGAAAATTCGCAGTAACCCAGACAGAATTGGGGTGTTATGCAATTAGCATAACTGTCAGCTGGGTTTCGCATTGCAACGAAGGATACCTGATATCCTAGCCAAGACAGCATAACCAGAGGGTAAGTTTTGATGAACTCCTGCCTGAGCATAAGGAGTGCAGTATAAAGGGGCGAGCCGGACAGTCTAAGGTATTCCTTTACTCTTCTTGGGGGAGGTAGAATATTCGTGAGTGTGCGTGTCACGTATGTTCTTTCGAACTCGAATTGTGGTTCATACAGAACATGGCACATTATGGTTCGTGAGAACATTTAACATGGGCCCATCTCTAATGCAAGGCTTATTTTCTTTGGACGATATGTTCGTTGTTACAAAGTCAACTATCAATACAGCAGTACCCAGAAAGTTCATGGAATATAAGATACTAATTAGATATCAAATTATTTATCTAAATTAATTACCATGCACGCTCTTACGAAACACATTTCGATTTCGAATTAAAAATCAAGCATGCGTTCACATCTATGGTAAGCCTTTATATAAGACAAGGAGAAGGTCGTATCGAGCCAAGGACTTGCCAACTGCGCCAAGACGAAGAGGCCAAAGTCGAATGCGAATTTGAATGATTTGTCGAATATGCAAATTAAGCCTCGAAAAGGAGACGAACTGTAACAGAGATTAGTTTCGACAAAGTTTCAGTTAGCTGCGCGTTGGCTGCCGGCAGAGACGACGGCTACGGGCATTACCATGAAAGCGATGCGGATGCGGGCCCTCCAGCTGAACTCTTGGCTGACTCCGGGCTGTGACTCAAAAATCAAGCTACCGCAACGAAGCTGCATACGCGCCCCTTCTCACTCCCTCTCCGCACAGGCAGGCGGTTCACTCTTTTGTTTTGTCAGCAGCAACAACAACAACAACGACAACAATAACAATAGCTTTTGCTGCTGGCGTTGAACTTGACTGTCGGAGCCACGTTTCGGAATCGATGTGCATGACAAAAAGGGCTCTAATATGGGGGAGGAAGTGTTTAAATTGGAATAGCCGAGCCATAAGCTCATTTGTTTGCTCACTCGCTCGTTTTTTGCGCCGGAAACTGAAGGCAACATGTGGAAGACAATTTCAGTTTCAGCTCCAACGCCTCAGAGCCAGATTAAACATATTTTTAATGAAATGAAGCCGATTGTGTGGGCCATGTGAAGACTGCCACGGCTAATCCCCAAGCCTGTCCGCTTGGCATTGCATTGGAAAGCTAGCCACATTGACAGACCCCAAATTACTGTTTATTGGCATTTCCTAGGCATTTTTAATATGTTTGAATTTTGTTGTGGTTACATGGAAAACCGCAAAATCAAAATGTATCCATTGGATACACATTGGATACACACACCGTCGTCTCGACTTGTTGTCAAAATATTTTCACTTTTGGCAATCCGTTGATCGATGCCCCTGGCGGCAGCTGGAGCTGCAGTTGGGGTCAGAACATGCCAAGCGTGAACAATTGGCGCCTTGGCGCAAAGAGCCAAGAGGCACAAAAAGGCAGCAAGTGTTATTAGCAAAAATATATAGTCTGGGCGGCTTTTTGTCAGCTTCGAGCCGGGCGGAGTCGACCCAAAAAGTTCAACCATGTCACGCGTTCCCTTCGCAGATTTCGGAGCTCTTGTTGAGGAAAAGCGGCGTCAACATCGTCATGCTATATGAACCAGCGCTTATATAAAGCAAGGGAAATGCCTCGAAATTTCGTCTTTGATATTTGAGCGCTGACAACTTATTAATTTGCTCTAATTCGGCAATGTTGGGCAAAATTGGCTACATGAAAGCTATACCAAAGAAAACGAACCCTAAATTGAGGTAATGTGTGCCTAAACACAACTTAACTAAGCTTATTTGAAGCGATCGTACAATTTAGGTAATTATTTAAGGGTAGCTAAGTTTTTTTATTGCTGGTTTTGGCGACCTTTCCAATTTTTTAATAATTGTATTGGCTAAAAAAAAAAGTTTAAAAATAATTTATTTTTAGCAATTTTTGCGTGAAATCTGCAAATAAAAATGCTTCAAATTCTTTTACTCAAATATTCTGGCTTCATTTTTTATGCGTTCTCTTTGTTACTTTGCATATTTTGGAACTTTCTAAAAGTCGTAAGTGCGTCAACAGCGCATTAAAGGTTCTTAAAAGCTTTCAGTTAAACTTAAATTAAATTTTTAATATTATGAATTTTAGTAAGATTGAAATTAAAGAGAAATCTAATACAGATGGTGAGCATTTTTGAAGTAGAATCTTCAATCTTACATTCCACCTTACTTTGGATTAGAAAATTGAACCATAGACAACTTTAGGAAAGAAAGTTCGTGTTTATTATTTAACCCGAATAGCAAATAATTGTATTGTTGTAATATCTTTAGGTTTATAATTCAAGCAAAATTATTTAACGTTACTTGATACAAGCCAAGAGTTTTTGTATATATATTGTCTATTATTTTAAAAACTTAAATTAAATCAAAATTAAAAAAAATGTTTATGAGGTTATCTGTCTACATATGTGTATAATATTGACAGAAATCTATCACAAATGGTGAGCATCTTCGAAGTAGAATCTTCTACCGTACATGCCATTCTACTCTTGGATTATTAAATTAAACTACAGACAGCTCGAAAGTTTAAAAAAAATATCGTGTTTCCTATTGAGCCTGACTAGCAAATAATTTTGTCTAAACTTGCAAATTATAGAACAATCTAATCTAAAAGTTTTTTGTATATATATTATCTATTATTTTAAAAACTTAAATAAACTCAAAATTTACATCATTTAATGAGGTATATCTGTCTACACATATATATAGAATATTGACAGCACTCAGAATTGATAACCTCAATTGCCAACATATTTAGCCATTTTTAACTGCACAAATCGCAGCCAAAATCATTGCAGCATGAAATTATAGTTATATACACCGATACATGGGTGTATCAGAAGACCCCCCCCCCCCCCCCCCCCTATCCAACCGTTCGGTGCTGCTAATGAAAACAGCCGCTGACCAAACAACCCAATTGCGCTGCGCGTTACACAAAAGCGTTGGCCATAAATACATAATTACCTCAAGCAGCATCTAAATACCAGTAAGGAAAATTGTTTTTGAAAAAAAAAACAAGAAAAAATTAAAAATAAAGATAAATCAAAAAGAAAATGTTGCATGCGGCGCTCGGCGGCGGTTGAAAGCGAAATCGCCTAATCCAAACGCAAATGAAATTATTTTTAAATAAATTATTCGCCTCGAGGCTGTTTTAAATAGCATTTGAAATTCATAAACGACCTTGTCTACGGTTTTTCAACACAACATAAATATGACTTTCCAAGAGGTTGATGTAACACGCGAATGCTAATGAGCTGCAAGTGCGGCAGACGACGGCTCAGCATTTGTATCTCCATCTGTAATAGTATCTGTATCTGTATCTGTAATTGTATCTGTGAGTCTTGCAAATCAATTGCCGGGCAAAAAGATTAGCGAGTGGCGCACAAATTACTCGACAACAAATTATGAAATGTCAATTGTGAAATCAATGAACTGTCTCGGCTTGGGGGCGTGGCAAATGCTCTGCTTTTAATAAGCCACAACCGAGTTCAACGCGAACTCGAACAATGGCAACGTCTTGTGTATTTATAAGCCAGCAAACAGCTGACGGCAATGATACGAGTTTGAGATGCATCTGACGGCTGCACATACATTCAGGCACAATTTTCACACGCATTACAATTAAACATCAGATACAGCTGCAAAAACCACACAAAGATAAGCCAACAGCTTCACGAGCATTCGCGTTGACGAAATATCAAATTGCAATTCAACTGAAAAAGATTGTATTATGTTAAAAGTGCCTGACTAGGCGATATTCTATGCCCAGCCCAGCTCTGCAATATATGTTCATATATCTCTCATTAGTTCTTCCATTAGCCCTACAATATGTGCATAACTTATTATCTTTTATAAAGTAAACGAAGTAATGAAGTTTTTCTTTAAATTATAGATTATCGTCCGTCAAGCAGATCGACGCAGCATTAATAGCCATATATATTATATGTTAACATTATTACATTGTCCTTGCTTAGCTCTAATATTTATTATATTTTATATTCCCATTCAGCACGAAATATTTTTTTCTTATAATTTTATGTTTTCTTCCATTAGCCCTACAATATGTAGATAATTTATTGTCGTATAGGAAGTAATGAAGTTTTCGTGGCTTTTCGAGATTTTGGTTCAAAACAATAAACATTATCTTTAAATTATAGATTATCGTCCGTCAACCTTGTCTTCGCTTAGCTCTAAAATTTTATATTTATTATTTTCCCATTCAGCACCAAATATCTTTTTCTATAATGTTCTGTTTTCACTTAGATAGATGTGTAATGGTAATTGTCTAGCAATATAGTAGCTATATACAAATAATAAAAAGTCAAGAAACGTAACGGTCATTAAACTCTTAAATGAAATTTTCTTGAGCGGAATTCCGGGCTAATGCCAAAGAAAGAAGTCAATGAAAGAAAACAAATTTCGACGCTTAATTAATTTGCACATAAAACTTTCGCAAGATCTCTGTGCCGCCGACTTCTCACGCAGCCCACAAAAACGGACAAGACCAGAACGTGCTCCGCCAGATGGTGGAGGCCCCCGCCCGAGCACGTTTACGTGTGTGTGTGTGGTATGTCCAGTACCATTGAGCAACATCTGCCCGACTTACTTTAGCCTGAGCTTTCTGGGCATTTGCGATGTTGCAACTTGCAACCATAAGCAGAAGCAGAACCAGAACCAGAACCAGAAATGGCCAATGGCAATCGGACAACAAAGCAGTTAGCCGCAGTTCCAGAGCTCCAGATTCAGCTCCAGCTCCAGCTCCAACTTAAGCTAGGGCTCGCACTCATTTGTAAATTTTTATTAGGTTTACGTACTTGAAATTTCTCAAGCGAAACTTTTTTAAGGTCATAAGGCACAGATCACACACACACACGGACGCACATACACAAATGTGTCGCTAAATATTTGTACACATTTTAATGACATTGGGTTAAAAGAAAATGGGTTAACACTTGCTTGTGCCTGTTGTTGTAACACTCTGTCTATTTTCTAGGTGGCTGTCAAATATGGTCGAGTGCGACCTGTCATGTTGTTGTCGACAGCAGTTGTCTTTGGGTGCTCACAGCATAATAATGTACAAAGAAAAACAGTCGAAAACAATTGCCAGCCTGGACTATAAGAAAGTGCGCTTAAAAAGAGGCTCCAACTGGAGCGCAACGATGGACAGTTTTTGTCCGATCCTGTTCATAATACTCGCGATATTGGTCGGCTCGGCGTGTGCAAATCGTCCGCCGCGTTTTGCCATCGATGGACAGTCGGAGATTGTGCTAAGACTGAAAGAGAGTCCCGAGACGCAGGTGGGCAGTCACATATACACGCTGAGAGGCTATGATCCGGACAACGATCCGTTGATCTTTGGCAAGCGCAACTCGCACGATAGCGAGATCATTCGCATCGAGAACACGGGCGGCACCGAGGCGAAGGTCTTTCTGGCCAAGGAGCTGGACCGTGAGACGCAGGATGAGTATGCCATAGTGCTCACCCTGACGGACAGTCACTTCGGCGACCACAATTATGTGACGCAGAGCTTTTTGCTGCTCGTCGAGGACATTAATGATAATGCGCCTATCTTTCTGCCCTATCCGAATGCCATTGAAATACCCGAGGGCAGTGCATCGGGTGTGATTAGCACCCTGGAGGCCACCGATGCCGATGAGGGTGCCTACGGTCAGGTGGTCTACTATCTGCAAGAGCTGGACGGCGACAACGATATTTTCAGCATTTCGACGCATCAGGGCAAGGGCATATTGCGGCTGCAGCGGGAGCTGGACTACGAGAAGAAGAGCCTGTATCAGCTGCGCATTCTGGCCATAGATCGCGCCAATCAGGGACCTGTCAATACGGGCACGGCGGCCATTTTGGTCAAAGTCAAGGACATTGAGGATCAGCCGCCCGAGTATGTGGAAGTGCAGGCTGTGGCACGCATTGCCGAAGATGCACCCGTGGGCACGAAGGTGTTGCGCGTGCGTGCCATTGACGGTGATCGTGGCATCAACAATCCCATTGCCTACGCTCTGGACGGCAACGATCTCTTCGATATCGATACGCACACGGGCGTTGTCTACACTCTGGCCGTGCTGGATCGTGAGGAGGAAAGCGATCACGTTAATGGTGCCCACATACTGAGGATCACCGCAACGGAGCTGTCCAAGACATCAGAAGAAACCCAACAAGGTCCTGCGACGGTACGTACCGAGGTGACGATAATTGTGACCGATGTCAACGACGAGATACCCACCTTCGGAGAAGCCATCTATCGCTGTGAGGTCAACGAAAATGCCCAATCGAATACACCGCTGAACTTTCTCGACGGGGAGGTGCAGAATTTCGTTTACGATCACGACGAAGGCAAAAATGGAACATTTCGTTTATTTCTCGATCCGCCGAACGATCTCTTTGAAATTGTGCCCGAGCTGGCGGTAAATGAGGCGAACTTTATGTTGCGCGTAAGGAACTCCAAATCCCTGGACTTCGAGCAGTTTATAGAAGTTAACTTTACCATATTCGCGCGCGAGATCGATGAGCCGACCCGCTGGAGGTGCGTAGACTTGAAGGAATATATTTGAATTGAAAGGAATTCATATTTGATATCTTTCTTTCAGTTCGGCTCACGTGCAGATCTTTGTACGCGATCAGAACGACAATTTTCCAGAGTTCACACAAGCGATCTACAATGCAGGCGTGCCCGAGAATAGCGAACTGGGCGCAATCATCACCAAGGTGGAAGCGGTCGATGTGGATTCCGGAGATTTTGGAACCATGGGCATACGTTATACAAATCTAAGAGGCGGCATTGCACACTTGTAAGTCCATTCACAATAATGCAACTAATTTGGTTTATAATTTATGAATTTCTCTTCCAGACTGCATTTGAATCCCATAACGGGCGTGATAACTATCAAAACTCCGGGCAGTGCCGCCTTCGATCGGGAGATAATTTCCCGTCACTATTTAACGGTCGAGGCGATAGACAATGTGGGGCAGGGCAATCGCAATACCGCCCAGATCATCTTGGATATTCAAGATGTCAACGATAATGCGCCCATCTTTCTACATCGTCAATATGAGGCAAAGCTTTTAGAGAATAAGGCCGAGTTTGAGACGCCACTCCAGGTGGAAGCTCGCGATCTGGATTTGAACGGCACAGAGAACAGCCAGATAACCTATGAGATTGTTGAGGGACTCTACCGCATGAACTTCACTATTGATCCGGCAAGTGGTTTGATACGGCCCTTGCATCACTTTGACTACGAGGAGCTCGTGGATAGCCAACGGCATCCTCTGCGCCAGGCCAATACGGATATGCGAGAGATTGATCTGCTTGTACGCGCCCGGGACTCGGGCATACCCATGCTGTCCACCGTCGTGCCCGTGCTGATTTACGTGCAGGATGTCAACGACAATCCGCCCATCTTTCAGAAGAGTTTCTATGCTAAGACTGTGCCCGAAGATCTGCCCGGCGGCAGCTCCGTGCTTCAGGTGCTGGCCATCGATCGCGACGGCTCCTCGCCCAACAACGCGGTCGTCTATCGGATACAAACGGGTGCCAGCGACAAATTTATTATAAACTCGGAGACGGGTGTCATATCTGTGGCTCAAGGTGCCAACCTAGATCCCGATCTGACCGAAACCAAACGCCTGATCTACACTCTGAATGTGGTACGTGGTTGGACAGTCTAGCAGAACGCTTGACGAGATTAATGAACTCTTTTCTACAACAGCTCGCTTTGGACGGTGGCCTGGGCAGCTCCCAGCTGATGAATACGGCCATGGTGAACATTAGCATCAGGGATGTTAACAACAAGCCACCAATGCTACAGGACTTGCCAGCGCTGCAAATCGTGGAGAACACACCCGTGGGCGCATTAGTCTATCACATTAAAGCCACAGATCCCGATCAGAATCCTATACTGCGCTATAAGCTGAACGCTGCGCATTCGGAAGCACGCAACGAGGAGGGCGGGCTGGTGAAGATCAGCGAGTACGACTACCTGGGCGCCTTCGAACTGGATGCCATACAGGGCTATTTGAAGGTAATCAAATTGTTGGATCGTGAGAAAGTGGAGCACATCAAGCTGGCCATCGCCGTTGAGGATCTGGCAGCGGCCAAGGGCAAGCAAATTGTGGAAAGTATGTGAACCAAAAGTACATTTACCTTAACGATAATCATGCTGAATCCTTCTTAGCTTTCCTGAGCATTCAAATACAGGATGAAAACGACAACAATCCCAAGTTCAGGCAACCTTTCTACAGACAAACCATCACCGAAAACAGCATCAACGGTGTCCTGATCGCCAATGTGCTCGCCTACGATGTGGACAAGAACCGCACCATTACCTATGCGCTGGAGGGTAATCCCGTCTACCGCAGTCTGGTGCACTTGGATGCACAAACAGGCGAAATCGTGGTGTCCAACAAGATCGATCACGAGCAGCATCAATGGCTAAATTTCAGCGTGCGTGCCACAGATGCGGGTGTACCGCCCCGGTCGGGCCTGGTGGATGTTTACGTGACCGTGTTGGATGAGAACGACAACAATCCCTACTTTATTGGTGGCAGCAAGAACTATACGATCAGCGAGAGCGCTGCGCCCGGCACGCGGGTAGCCACCCTACAGGCAGCCGATGCAGATGCGGGCGACTTTGGCAAGATCACGTTCTTGATGGATCGCATTAGCTCTCAGGGCAAGTTTACCATAGACGCCGATACGGGCGTATTAACCGTGGCCGATAAGCTCGACCGGGAGACCAAGAACTTTTACAATCTGGTGATAGAGGCCTGGGACAATTATCAGTTTGGCTTCCTGGCCGGCGAGAGTCGGAATGCCTTCAAGCAAGTTTTGTAAGTGATCGGTCAGGGATTCTCATGGGAATTCTCTCTCTAATTTATAACTACTTCCCAGCATTAACATATTGGATGAAAATGATAATGCACCCGAAATCAGTTTGCCCGCAAGCTGCGTTCTCATCACCGAATATCACGAGCTACACGAGAGCATTGCCAGCATTGTGGGCAAAGATGCGGATGATGCTGCGACTCCAAATGGACGCCTGGAATTCGCCATCACCAAAGGTAACAGAGAGGGTCTCTTCGAGCTACGGCAACTTGATCCATGGAACGCTCAGATTTATGCCAGTAAAACGCTGCGCAACAAATTTGGCAACTATAGCCTAACCATTAGCACAAACGATTTGGGTGTGCCTGCCAACATAGTGTCGAGCACTCTGGACATTTGCGTCTCGGACTTCAACGATAATGCGCCCGTGTTTGTGAGGCCCTTACACAATACCACGGTGCGCATACCGGAGAATGCCACAGTGGGCACCATGATACTACAGGCCTATGCGAGTGATGCGGACATGGGGCAGAACGCGCTGGTGCGCTATCGCCTAAAACCCGATCCTCTAGGCAGCTATAAGCTGTTCGAGCTGAAGGCCAGCACGGGCGAGCTGTTCCTGAAGGAGCGTCTTAATCGCAACAAGCAAAAGATACATGAGGTGAGTAGCTGGTGGTGCTCGCCAAGGGCTATGACTAATTACTTTCCTTGCCAGATACGAATCGAGGCCTACGATCAAGGTTTGCCCACATCCTTAAGCACAGATCTCGACCTAACCATCTACGTACGCAATGTGAACGACTATGAGCCGCAGTTTGTTGTCAATGAGATCTCTGTCAACTTTACGGAACACTCTGATCCGGGCTCGGAGCGCATAAAGCTACCCGATACCATAGATAAGGATCAAATGGAACTAGACGATCCCGACGAGACGCCCACTCAAGTCTGCTATTTCATACTGCACGGCAATGAGGCGGGCTACTTCCGCCTGGATCCCGAGTCGCATGTGCTGACTGTCGAGCGGGAATTGGATCGAGAGTTGATCTCCAACTTTACCTTGTACATAAAGGCCACAGAGAACTGTGCCAACGACACGCTGGGCCAGCAACGTCGCCTGGGCATTCAGATCGACAGCAAGATGAATGGCCCAGAGTTTACCTACGATCGCTTCAAGCATTCGCGCCAGCTGCGCGCCATTGACGTAGACTACGAAACGTCCTCGTCCGTCGAGCCGGAAACGCAATCCTACGCAAGCTATGTGGAGAATGTGCCACTCGATACGCCACAGCATCCGCCCAAAGTGGACAGCACAATTGTGTGTGTGCTGGTGCGTGTACTGGACATTAATGATAATCCGCCCAAATTTCGCTCAAAGATCTTCACTGGTGGCATTACAACCAATGCCGATTTCGGGCTGAGTTTCATGCGAGTGGAAGCCTCTGACCCGGATGAGGGTGAAAACTCGAAAATTTCCTACTATCAGGTGGGCGAGATAAGGCAAACGCTCTCCGAGGGTATGGAGAATGTGCGCAAGGCACCATTTCTGATCGACCAGACTACGGGCGAGGTGATGCTTAACTTCGATCCGCAGAAGGGCATGAAAGGCTACTTTGACTTTATGGTGCTGGCTAACGATACGCTGGGCATGCGGGATGTGGCCCACGTGTTTATCTATCTGCTGCGCGAGGATCAGAAGGTGCGCATTGTCTTCCGCCTGCAGCCGGACGAGCTACGCTCCAGACTCGATACGTTCCGAGAGTAAGTAACTATATTCTAGCAAAAGCTTCTATTTCTAAGACTTGCGAACAGCACCCTAGGCAACATAACCGAGTCCATTGTGAACATTGACGAGATCAAAGTGCACGAAAATAAGGATGGATCGGTGGACAAGACCAAAACCGATTTATACATGCATCTAGTCGAGCGCGAGGATAATTCCATATACGAGGTATCCGAGGTGCTCAAGCTAATTGACACGCACATCGAGAGTCTGGACGATTTGTTCAAGGATCTAAATGTGCTGGACACACAGCCGGCCGAGGCGCAGCTGCTGACAGCCAGCCCGACCAAAGGTGCCATGTTTGTGTGGCTTGTCTTCACAAATCTCTTCCTGGCCGCCCTGCTAGTGGTCACCCTGGCGCTGTGCGCCTCGCAGCGCAAAGGCTACAAGCGGCAGCTGCGCGCCGCCAAAGTAAACATTTTTCGTAAGTTACTAGGACGAGTTTCCAAACCAAACAGCTTCTAATTGTTTTATCCCTTCCTAGGTGGACACTCCTCCACGTCGCTGCAGCATCCACATGAGCCCGCCACACGAGTGCCCAATACCAACAAGCATAGCGTTCAAGGCTCCAATCCCATTTGGTTGAAGGGCTACGAGAACGAATGGTTCAAGAACGAGGAAAATCTGAGGTTTGTGTTTAACCGATCCCAGTTCTAAATATATTAGATATCTATAGAATGATTCATTTTGTTTACAGTATTGGCGGCCAGGATTCTTTAGATGACAATTTTCTGGCTATTGGCACACAGGACTTGCACGAAACCCTTAAGGGTACTGCCAAATTGTTTAATAATACAAATGACCTGAATCGGCATTTCAATTTGTACAATCAAATTGATAAGCTAACGAATAATGCTCAAATCCTGGCGCGAAAACTGGAAACTACGGAGTTGTAGCCGTACTAGAAACCACACTAAGCTAAACCAGTCTATTTATTGTACTTAGGTTTAATATTAGCTAATAGACGTACCTTTAGGTCTAATCCATGTAAATACATATTGGTAAAAAAAAGAATTGTATAACAATTTCGGGTTTGAGGCATACGTAAGTTGGTAAAAGTAGAATCTCTTTTAGGAAAGAGCATTGGGTACTTACGGCATTCAATTTCTTGCTTGAGAATAGTGCACAGTTTTCACGGTATCGTTTGATAATCCTAGAGTTCCCCCAAATTTCCAGACATAAAAAATATAACACATATACAGCTGCACCGGCCACAACCATGAAAAATTGAAGGTTTGTTAATAATACACAATGCGAATGAGATAAGCTCCTAGCTAGTCAGAATCGAGTCAGTACTTCAGTACTTACCACGTCCGTGTTTGTACTCGAATTGGCCGAAGATTATAAATATATAAAATATTTTGATTTGTTACGAGTACTTTAACAGACAGACATTTGTAATCATCTAAAGCTTTGCCTACTGAGCAACCAAACACAGTTCCGGTCACGAGCTCTGATTTCTGGGAATCGTACTATTCCGTGACCTCGTCCAGCTGTTTTCTTCTTTATGCGCTTGGTTTGCTTTTGGCCAAAGCCGACCAAATTCGCTGGCGAATTGGTTGTCCAGTTGGTTTATAACGTGTTTTTTGTTCTTTTTTTTTTTTTTTGTTTTTCTGAATACAATTAGCAAATGCAACTGCAAAATTTAAACTGGCCGACCGCAAAACGAAGAAAGGTAAACGTAACTTGTGAAGATTTTTGATAATTGATTGATTGCTACAACGCGGCTTTTATTATTTTTTGAATTGGAACTATGCGAGTATGTGTTTAGACGAAGGAACTGGATTATTGTCAGAAAATTGTGTTGCTTGACTTATTTTGTCTTGCCAGCTCGTTCTGACAGCATCCACAGCCTGCTCGGATTGTGGGCCATCAAGGGAGACCCTTTCTGAAAACTAAATCGAGAGTTGAGCAGTCCGAAAAAAAATAATCTCGTGTTAGTTTTGGTTTTCTGATTTTTTTTTTTTTTTTTTTTTACAAAAAAATATTGTGTTATATTTTCCGGGTAAAAGATTCAGTTGCAGTTGCCATAAAATCAATATTTTTTCTATTTTTATTCTCTTATATATGTAAAATATATATATATATATATTATATTTTTGTTTTTCGTTTATAATAATTACAGAAATTAGATCACAAAAATGCATGTAAACTACAAAAAAATGAATTGTACCTCATACCGAAACAAAATTCAAACAACTTTTGAACCAATCTTTTGGAGGTGTTTTAATGGAGGGGCTGCTTCTATTTTCTCTGGCTTGCTTAAAAATACAAATCGTGCACAATGCAGCGCATTGTGTGTAATTTAAAATACATTATTTTTCAGCTTTGCAAAGAATTTTTTGTTCGCGTCACTTGCACAGCAAAAATCATAAATTTATACATATACATATGTAACTGTGTAAACTAGTTGCCAACTAAGGAGAACTAAATTAAATTAATGCCATAGATCCACTATTTCAAAATTAAAATCAGAGATACATACAGTATAGGAGTTAGCAAGAAATAGATAGACAGAGAGAGAGAGAGAGAGAGAGGGGGAGAATATACATGTGTTTAATATTATTTAAATATATTACAGTTTTGTCTAATATGTTTAAAGTACGAGTAGTTCCCTTCTTGTACACGTCCACAATGAAGATCCTTATTGTGCGCTGCCTGAGCATGATGTAAATTGAATGCTTGACAGTTGATGTAATTTAATGTATACATATTGATGTTTCTTTTTATTAAACGGTTTCTCTCATTTAATACTTGCAAAGATGACAAATGAAATATTACAATGGATGTCGATGCGTGCGTGTGTCTGTGTGTGCGTGCGTGCGTGCGTGTGTGTGTGTATGTCCACGTATGTGTGTGAGGTGGGCGTGTGTTTTGGGCGTTAAATGATTTATATTTAAAGCGTAACAGTTTTCTTGTATGTATTTGTGGGTACATGTGTATGTGTTTTACTTAGGCTAAATAATTTTATATTTCAGTATATAAAGTGTATTTAATTCTATTAAATATGCAATTATTAATTTACATATGCACTACAAAGACCAAATCAAAAAGTAATAAACCTTCAAATGTTTGAAACTCGAATTTCTTCCAGTCGCAAATCAACTACAAACAAAATCTGTTTTAACACAACTTAAAAAAAAACCCAAGTTGCATTTCAATTTTGTTAGTTGTTTGTTGGTTTCATTTAAATTAAAGCTTAAATAGGTGTGTAGTAATATATATATTTATATATATATAATATTGTAATACGATTCGCGGTTTCAAACTATGTAGTCCCTTGTACGTTTTATGTGTGTGTGTGTTTGTATGTGTATGTATAGGTTTGATCCATAAACTAAATAAAACTTAAATTCTTTTTGCTTCTGCTATTTGTTGTTACTATTGTTACATTTCTCATTTTAAGTGGTTTGATGTAAATGCGCTTATAAAAAGGTTTCAACAAATTCTATGCTTACTTAGAACTTAACTCAGCTATGCGATATTTAGCATTTCTTTCACGCTTTCAAATTCAAATTTGTTACTAACATTTCCTAAGTTTGTATAATTTATTTTTCCCTTTTGCTGTGTGTGTGTGTGTGTATGTGTCTACCTGCATTCTACATATCATTCACAATTAGTTATTTCTTACAATTTTTTTTTGTTGCACTAACTGATAACATTAAGTTAATTACTTTTACGCTAAGGTTACACGCGAATTTACAGTATATTTTTTTGTTCATATTTTTGTTTTTTGAAATTTTTTTAGTTTTATTTTTGGAATTTGTTTTTTTTTTTGTTTTTTTTTTTTAGAATTTTTGCAATAACACATAGTATTTATATGATGCTTCAGTTATAAATGTATGCATCGCATGCTATACATACACATAGGTAGTGTATTCTAAACAAGAAATCGGAGTCAGTGAATCTGTCAAGCTTCTCTGATGATGGCCAAACAATGAAATTTTGGCAAATATAGAAAACATAAAAGTTGTTCAACATCAGTTGAGAAATTAAGTTAGATATTGTTTTCTAAGTGTGTTTTTTTCAAGATTTTCAGATTTTTTCGAAAGAACTTTTGAAAACGACTCGCTAGAAGCTTGCACGAGTGCGGCTAAGGCCTATTTATGTCTGCACCAGGCCGCGTATATCCGCGACGGAGGCCGCCGACGTGCAGCTGTTGGAGCTGGAGCCGGCAGCACCGTTGCTGCTACTGTTTCCGCCGCCGCTGCTATCGACAAAGAGCGTGGAGGCATCGATGCCGGATGTGTTTGGCGAGTTCATCACGGACGAGACAGCGTTCACAAGCAGATCATCGCCCACGTCGAGGAAATCATTAAGGAATGCGCTGTCGTGCGCCGTGTTGCCAATTGTCTGCTGCAGACACTTGAGGTTCTTATCGGCAATCTCGAGCGCACGATCCATGGCTTCGCACTCGGCTTGTTGCACTGCAGCACAGCACAGGCGGCGCATGGCGGAGAGGTGCACACATTTATTAGTACAATGAAAAGCACAATTAACTTTGTAATTATGAAATACACACCGGATTGAAATAACTCGTTGAACGCGTCGTCCGGCAGCGTATCAAATACATTTACCAAATCGTGCTCCTCCAGCAAATGGGCGCCATTTAATGCTATATCATCTGCAAGGTGAATCGGATACAGTTAGCAATTGGAAATTGAAGAGGATCTCTTAGCTGACCACTTACCAGCATCATTTGCGCCTATCAGCTCCGACTCACTGAGGCCGCCCAGGCCCGTATCCTCGGAGCTGGCATAGGCCGAGCTGTTTTCGCAGATGCCAAACATGTGCTGGCCCAGCATACTCTCCGTGCTGGCCAGCGATGTGTTGGCATGATGCGATGCGACCTGCTGGCCCTGGCCACTCATGGCATTGCCGAAAGCTGCGTTGAATGAGGGAAAACCACAGCTTATGCTGCTGCTGCCACTGTTGCTGTTGTTGTTGCTGTAGTAGTTCATGTTACTATTGTTGTTGTTATTAAAGTGCAAGTCGTTGTTGTTATGATGCAACTCGCTGCTGGCTGCCGCCAGCTGTGCCACTATTTGGCTAATCTCATCTGCCTTGAAATTGGCATTGGCCAGTAAATTAGCATCTACCTGCTGCGTCGGCTGCTCCGATTCGATCTTCGGCAACAATTGCTGCTGCTGCAGTTGATAATCGCTGAGCGGCGCCAACGCTGGAGGTATAGACTGCTGCGGCATAGTTAACACAGGCGCTGTTGGTGTGTAGGGCTGCAGTGCCGAGTGCGACTTGGCCGACGACTGCGAGTTGCTGGCAATGGACTCCAGCGAGGTGGTGCTGCTCTTGCGTTGCAACACCGCCGACACCGGTGGCATTACGGGCAACGTGCTGTTAGTGGACGCATCTAACTTTTTGGCACGCTTCTGCGGACGACCAACTGGATTGGCATTTGGATTCGTTTTACGCTTGCGTTTAATAGCCACTGGCGCATTAGCAGCCACAACTGTAGCCGGCACAGGTCCTGGCACGGCGGGCGTGGGCGCCAGCTTGGGCCCCTGTTGTAAAACTTTTGCTCGTTGCTGCGGCTGCTGCTGTTTAGACTGCACCCCAACGGCATGCCGCAGATGACTGTGAACCGGACACAGGGCCAACGTGTGCAGCACATCGAAGACGGGTGCCTGACAGGCGACGCCATCCACACGCCAGGCGACACATGGCTGGAAAAGCTGCTGTGTCGTGTTGTTGATAATGTGGCGCTCACAGTGTGCGGCCATGCTAAGCGTGGGCTGTTTGCAAGCAGCCACCAAACAGCGATTGCCAACGCCACTGCAAAGATCAAAAATGGTTTTAATTGGCATCCATTAAGATTATAGGTATTTTTGTGTACTAACATGCCCTGCTGCTGACTCGCGTGATCCCCGTATTTGAGCAATAGACTCTGAACACTCTGCAAGCGCTGACGCGCCTCACGCATTGGCAGCTGCTGCAGCGTACGGGTCGAAAGTAACTGCAGCGCCTGGCGGCGTAGCACACCTTTACGTAGAGCAATGCGCTCCTCGCGATTACTCAGCGCAGACTGGGGCTCCTGGCCAAGATGTTTGCCGGCATGCAACCAACGCGTTTGCAGGCAGTATGGAACATCCAGCTCCAAAGGCTCGTTTTCGCTGAGTAGTACCGTGGTGGACTTGGCTGCCGGCGCCACTTTACGCCGACGTGCCACTGAGCCAACTGACGCTGCTTCCAACGTGGGAGCTGCGTCCTGTACTGGCTGCGCAGTTGCTGACGGCGGCGTCTCCTGTGCAGCATTTTTGTTTGTTTTATTGCCCTTTCTGCAACCTGTGCTAGCTACCGGCGCTTTACGTTTTAAAGCGGCAGCATTACTGACAACAGAATTGGCAACTTTGGAAGACATTTGTTCATATTGAATGCTAGCGATGGATGCCGCTGCGGCTGTAGCTGCTGTTGCTACTCCTGCTGTCGCTGAAGTAGTCAGAAGGGCGGGTGCAGTAACTACTGCTGCTGTCACTGGCGACTGCGTACACACATTTGCCAGCAGCGGCTTTGAAGGCGACGATAGTGTGGGTGGCGTTGGCGGTGTTAATGGTGCCACAGCGCCCAGCTTCGTTATTGCGGCCTGCTGTTCAATTGCAACCGCTGGACGTGGCGGTGTTTGTGCTGCAACGCCAGCTAAAAGCTCAGGTGGCTTCCGAAAGATGACATTGACGGGAATCTCGTTGAGATCGTTGTTGTCATCGGTAGCATCGGCGGAATGTTTTTTCGTTGTTGCACCAACAGCTGCAGGTGTGACTGCTGCTGCTGAAGTATTGAAAACCGTTAGCGGTGGTGGATGCGTTAAATTGTAGGCGGCAAACGGAGTTGTCGACTTGGGTAGCGACTCCAAAATATTGTTGTTGTGGTTGTTGGAGTTCTGGCAGGCCAGTGGCAAAGATTTCTTCTTCTTTAGACATTCCACCTTCTGCAAGTGCTGCGCCAACGTCGTATGATGAAACTTTGATGGTGGCAGTGAACCGCCCTTTGGCGGCGACATCGCAGCAGACGCCGGTGATAAAGGCACCACAATGGGCGACACCATGGCGGTCACTGCTGCCGTCGGCGGCGAATTGGCCGTAGGCGAGGGTAACGAGGCGGGCGATGTGGGCGGGCTGACCAACGCTGTGGCAACGACAATGCTAGACTGTTGTTGCTGCTGCTGCTTCTGCGTGCTGTCCAATATGAGCGGCGTTTGCCACAACGAGGGCGTGTGCGTATAAAGCGGTGGCGGTGGTAGATGTGGAGCTGGTTGCTTTATGGTCAATTTTGATTGCTGTTGCTTCAGTTGTTGCAGTTGCTGCTGTTGTTGTTGCTGCTGTTGCAGTTGCTGCTGAGGACGTACCACGCAAACGTTGGTGGCGCGTTTCGGCGAAGCTTGCGACTGCAACTGAAGCGGCGACTGCAATTGCAGCTGCGACTGTGACGTTGGCTGCCTTTGAGATTGTGTGACATTATTGAAATTCGTTGCTGTATTTGCTGCTGCTGCACCCAAAGACGCCTGCGCCTTTGTTGTTGCTGTTGCTGCTGCTGCTACTGCTCTCGCTGTTGCTACAGTGACGACTGTTGCTGCTGCTGCTGTTGCAGTGCCATTAAACTGCGCAATGGGCGCTGTAGTTGCAGCAACAATGCTCGCTTTTTTGTTTGCAACTCTCTGCTTGCTGTTGTTGCTGCAATTTCTGCTGTGCTGCGCTACGCTTAGGCGGGCTCGCGATTTCTACAACAATATAAATGTATATATAGATATATGTTTATATGTGTGTGTGTATAAGTGAGGGCATTGTTTTAGTTTAATTTAGTTTCGCCTTGACATGACTTGGCTTGGCTTTACCTGTGCATTAAATAAAATTGGCGGTGTCGATGCAATAGTCTCTGTGAACACATAGGGATCCTCAGGCGTGTTCGTTTTGGCGGCAGCAACACCAATATTGTTCTCCACAACCACTGCCAGTGGCGTTGTTTTCGCTGCTGCTGTTTTAGCTGTTGCTGCTGTTATTGTTGTTGGCGTTGCAGTTGCAATGCGTTTTGTTGTTGGTGTGCTTTTCGTTGTTACTACTGTTGTTGTCGCTGCTGCTGTAATGAATCTTGACGCTTGCTGACATGACATGTCCAATTTGCAGCCGTTGCCGTTGCTTTAGCTATTGTCGTTATTGCTGTTGCAGCTCTTCTTTTTCTTCGTGTTGCTACTGCGCTGTTTGTTGTTGAGTGTGTGTGTGTGTGTTTTTGTATTTGCCGCCTGACTTTTATTTGATCTGCAATAAATAACAACGCGTTAGTTTAGTCATTGAAGCCTGCGAACTCGCTGCTGATTAGGCAAAGAGCAGACTTATCGAGGGGCGTTGTCACGTGTGCTCTGGCCGAATGCACTGCTTAAGCTCAAAAGTGCACACACAAAAACACACTCACATTCGCACACAAACAATTCTTCTACAAAAAATTCCTCTCTCTTTCTCACTAACACATACACAGGCCCACATGTGGAACACACTGCAGTAACAATGAATACAGTGAGTCAATCGAGATTGTGGCTGTTATCAAATAATACCCGACTACTAAGAATACCCTGGACACACAAATATGCACATGTGTTACAAACATATGGTCAAGAAAAAACATAGTGTGTTATAATACATATCCTTTTAATATATATCCAGTATTAAAGAGTTATTAACATGCTGGATTTGGATATTTGCAGCAATTCCAAACAATTTAATACTTAAGAGAAAATGTAAGTAAATATAAATAATATGGAGATATACATATAACCTAAATTTATAGTTTAACAAAACTATTATATAAATTATACGGAGGCCAATATACCCATACCAAAGATTTGTAACAGGGTATGAAAACAAACTGTATATATAGGTATGTATATATTCCCGCAAATAAATAAATGTGCTTGCGATTCGCGGTAAGACAATTCAAGCGAATCGCTTGATTTCTTTGCCGTCCTAGCTGCCTCCCCAGTTCGTAAAGACAAAGCAAACGCAAAGTGCTGATAGCAAAGCACAAAGCAAAATATGCAATTAAAAAAAAAATAATGAACTCTCACACATCCAGTCGCACACATACACACACTATGAAAAAAAAAACTGTTTTCGCGCATACGAATTCACCAATAAAAACAAAAACAACAATAAAGCGCGTACGCAAAATTTGCATGCCAAACGAAAATTGAAAACGAGAACAAAAACAATTTTGCTTATAGACATATGATATGCACATACACATAAATGGACACATACACTAACATTTGTATAATCAAATAAAATGAAAGCAAGCAACAATTATTGAGTGCGCAGCTCCAATGAAAACCAAAACAAATCAAATTTATAAAATCGCTTCTACTTGAGGCTCAGCTTTAGTATCTGGAAGATGATTTAAGCTGCATTTTATACACTGAATAAAAATGTAGTTTGAAGATAAATTTCCTTATGCACATTGCGTTTGTAGACAACATTAATATATAAATAAATAAACGAAAAAACGAATGATTAATTCATAGAAAATACTCAATTGGGGTAATTTAAATATTGTATGTATTTCATTTCAAAGTACAAAAAAATGTTAAATATGCTAAGAAAATGTATCTTTCTTCGTTTTTAAATTAAAACTTAATTTTTGAATTACAATAGTTTATTTTGACAAAGAATTGGTAGTCTTTTTCCAAGTACCTTAAAATTTTAATCAAAACAAAAAAATTAGACAAAACTCTTTGATATGCACACTATGAGTCATATCCCGTTTTAGTGATATTTGTTGGGCAAACAAGGTCTTGACTAATCTTGTTTTTTTGATGTTGTTTTGATATTAGAAATTAGCGCATCATGTCTGTTAATATTGAACATAAACTGGTTGATCGAAAACTAAACCGTTATTCGAGGTGGCTCTAATTTCTAAGAAGTTCGAATTTAACGAACCTATATTTTTTATTAAAAAGGAAAAATTAACGAATACTCCCAATTACTAGATAATTCTATTTTAAGGCAGTATTTGAGCGAACACTGTACATGTAGGTATTCGATTCTAACATACCGATATTTAATATATTCTAAATACATATCTTGTTGTATAAATGCATTCATATGCATATTTCTAAAATTAATGTAAATTTATGTACATGAGTAATTGTAAATATTAACATGTAGCTGACCATATGGCAAATTGAAAGCAATTTAATGAACTGTAATAATTTACTGGATTGGCTAGTCGTGAATGCAACTATTGTATTCATTTACATTGATTAATATTGTAATGATTGTAATTGCCACAATGCGTATTGAGTTCAATTTCACTCGTATTTCAAAAAGTGAATAACTGTCGTTGGTATTTTGCATTTGACAGTCGTATTGAGTTGCGTTGTTTATATTTTGTTTACATTTCCGAGAAAGAAGGAAATGACGAGACGAGCATTAAACAAGCTGCACATCCAGAGATAGGCGCTACTCACACTTACGTATGCAAGACCTTATACGAGGAGAGTAAGTGTGTGTGTGTGTGTGTGTGTGTACGTGATAGTTTTGTTTATTATGTTTGCACTGTGATTTGTTGCCGAAGCGTAGACGAAGACTGAGACCAAAAAAAAAAAAATGAAGTCGGCATTGAAAAAATGTAAGGTTAAAACTTGGCGAATATGCTCAAAACAGAAATCAAACAAAAATACACTCAAAGACAAACGCACGCATATAAATATATACAACATACAAACTTACATACATATGTATATGTATCTAAAGCTGGGCAAAGGTTTTTGATCCTAAGCCGCAAGAGAAACCTGCGGCAATTACAAAAACAACAAAACAAAACACAAACAACAAATGTATTTAGCGTACACATAAAAAGAGAAAAAGAACCAAAGAAACATTCCAATAATTGCAAATAATGACTATACTGAAGTTCGTAGTTGTTATTGCTGTTGTTGTTGTTGTTGCCGTATTGTGTTGTGGTTTCCGCCGCTTCACGCTCTGCCCCAGGTCCATCTTCTTCTCTTACGAGGTTTGTCAGCGGCTTTGGCCTTTTTTGGAGTTAAATGTTAACTGGTTTTGGCTCGTTTTCTTTTGCGTTTAGAAGCGCTCGAATGATGATAAAGTGACAAAAGAACAGGCCAAACAATCAGCTCGTAAAGCCTAGACAAAGGAAGCTAAGGCAACTAGTACAATACTCTATGAAGAAACCATATAAAGCTGGGCGTGTTCAGTAATGGAGTTTTTTTTATTTCTTGCATGTTAATTTAGAATAGGGCAAAACCTGCCCATGTAAACGGCATTACCAGGTAAACGATTTTTTAATAGTATAAACATATGATGTGTTTTTCTAATACAAGCTATAATATCTAGTTTTTGTTCAATACCATATACATATTTTTTTTTTCCTAGAAATTCTAATTTGTCTTAATTATTAAGTTATATAAGCTGCTATTTTCAAGATGTCGAAGATCTAAGCTTCTGAAAACCAATAACCACCAAATTCCTAAGTGTTCGTTGGGTATTTTGAATATGGTTTAAGTTCTTTCAAGAAATTTCTTCGCTGGATTGAAACTGAACATCTTGTCTTCGCTCCGTGCTCTGAAAATATGCGACCTTTTTCAGAACTCCTTTGATAGATTAAAGGGGCAGTAAAATGAAAAGCCTAATAGAAACCGTTTGTCTGCGCGTGGTGCAATGCCTGTTGAAATATGAAGGTTGTAAAGGCTGAAGAAACGGCTCAAAGGTCTGCTGGTTAAACAAGCGCTAGAGGCAGGCAGTCAGACAGACATAGAGACAGAGAGACTGACAGACAGACAGTTCGGCAGGCAGGCAGGCAGAAAGCCGGTTGAGAGGTTAATTGCGAGAGCAAAGCGTTCGCATCGTTACGCTTAACGCTCCGCAACAACAGCGAACGGAATTCACTACTAAATAGTTGCCAGCACAGAGTATTATAACTAGCTTGTATCAAACTGAAATGCTTTATGTACATGCAACATGTGAACCTATATCACATACATACATACATACATACAAAAGCGTTTGGCAACGCTCGAAGAGTCAACAAAGAACTGTCGCTCTTTTGTATCAGCTTTGGAAAATGCTGTATGACTGGTAAACAGAGTAGGGCATTCTTGTTCAACTGTATCGAAAGTTGGATCCTTAATTTGATAATCATTAAACAAGCCAGCAAGCATATTAACATCTTTAGTTATTTGATTGATCATTCAAACATTCTGCTTTTCTGTTGCTAGAATGACACATGTTCAAAATGTGATTTTGATGCATCACGAAATTTCAAACAATTTAATTTGAGTATATAAACGTTTTTTTCGAACTTAATATATTCGTAAATTTGTGTTGTGTTAAACAATTATTAACTTTTGAAAAATGTCCTTAACTAATAAATATATATACATACGTAATTATATTCATAGGATCAGTTGTTAGTTGCCATCAAACAGTCAAATTAACTTATTCTAAGTGAATCGACACAACTCTTGGGAAGAGCTCGAATGGAAGCAGCGGCCAATGTTTTGTCGTAGTTATTGACGCACAGCAACTACAATGAAATGCACACAATACACACGCACACATGTTGCAAGTGCAGGAAAACCGAACCCGTTTGTTTCCTTCATAACCGGAAACTGAAGGCTAAATGTGTAAAAGAAAAAGCACAAAATAAACGTGTGCCCGTATATACTTATGTATGACTGCATGTACTTATGTACATATGTATGTATGTATGAGGCTGATGCCGACCGCAACGAGGCTGTGCCAAACGGCAGATGTAAGAAAAGCGAAGAGCGCCAACAGGCACAGCCGCCAGTCTGCCAGTGTGGGCTGTGCCCGTTACTTCCCACTTCAGTTTTCTACACTATGCTTTATCATTTTTCACTGTTTTTTTTCATGTTATTTTATGGCCACGCTAGCGAGCGTCAGCTGCAAAACACTCTCACACATATTACATGTTACTGCGATGGTATGTGTATGTAAACACGTACACAGCTGTATTTTGCGGCACCTATGAGTGCCGTTAACGATAACGCTGTCTTTGTCTTGCTCTCGCAACTTTTAGTTCATGGCCTAAACGCGAGATTTTGGCAATTTTTCACACATACGCTTAGACACGATTGTAATGATGACGATCATTGCGAAACGTAATTATCAGCGCCTGGCACATCACTGCACACACACGCACGTACATAAAAACATTTGCAACTGTATTTGTGGGCGAAAATAAACAAATCAACAAAACAAAACAAATTATAAATTTTCGTGTAAATGAACTTTGGAGCATTTAAAAGAAAAGCGCTCTACAAGATACGCTTATATATTTCTTCAACACAGCATTGAGACTTGCACTTGTATAAAGTGGCAGACAGCCCTTTGTATTTATACACATTCAGATGTATTTAAGTATAGCGCACTTGAAATTCGGCATTGCCGGCATTTTTATACGTTTTTCTTTTTATTCAGCCGCGGCGACGTCGCCCTTTTTCATGCCTTCCTTTTCTTTCACTTCATTTCACTTGCACACACAGCTAAACAGAGAGCGACACACCCATACCAGCGCAGCCAGCACGCCACCATCACTGCACTTATTACCTTGTATGTAATTGCACTTGCTTCTTGTCGCATTTAAAATATCACAATAACCAAAATATTCTTGGTATCATCGAGACTTTATAAAATACTCGTATTTTCTTTCTTCATTATATGCGCTGTTCAAAGTTTGTTTTTGGCGTTGATTTGCTGCAAAACAAGAATGCGTCACAAGCAGTGCAAACAGACACGCACACACACCCATATACACATACACAAGCACACAGCCGCAACAGCAAACGAGAGAAAAAATTTACCCAACCGTCTGATGACGAGTCAAACGTCAAACTGGCGCCGCAACGACGCGCGCAATATACTTGGTTTTGTTTTTAGGTACCCTTCCAAGTGCAGGGTTGCCGTATTTATTTATAATTTTATTTTAATTAAAATTTTAACGTAATCATTTATTAAAATATGCAGCGGCATTAGAAATAATAATTGTACTATAATTTTATTAGATTTGTACAATATGTAAAATTTTTTGATGATCAAAATAAACTAATTCAAAATTTTAGATTACATCTCGACAACTCTACCCGGTTGCTTTTCCCGCGCTCTTTGCTTCTGTTTGCCTGCGCGCATACATATACTCACAACTCACAGCTATTCAGCGCTCTCACAAATACATGCACTTTTCTCGTACAAATACAAATACTTTTGCACGCACACACACATAGACAACATACATTGCCAATTACGCCAGCCAACAGACCTGGGAATTATTTGCAGAAAATTTTTTCTTTGCACCGTAATCGCACTTTCAAATGATGTTTTCGACTTCAAATCTTGTAGTTGCCAACTGAAAACGATCGCCTAGCTGTAGGAAAATATTTATTGTTACACTTTATTGTGTTTTGGTTCCCTGGGCATCGATATAAATGCGATTTTTTATATTAAATTTAATTTTTTCACGCGCCTACGAACTTTTTGAGCGTGTGTGCGCATACGTGTAAAAAATGTTAACACACACACAACGACAGGAATTTAACATTTTGCTGAACTGCTATTAACAGCGAACACTTACTCATTCCTGGAAAACTATCCGTTAATCTTTTTTGACTTCTTAGGAGTTTACGAATGATTTTTTTAGAGCGCTGCGCAAAGTACTAGAAGTTCCTTTTTTTTCTTTTAACTATTTGCTCTTCATGGTGATTTGTTTGAAATAAAAACCGCGAATAAAGCGCGAGTTTAAATTAAATAGCTGCCGACAGTTTCTGGCAGAAGTAATAGACTGTTTGTCACAAGTATTTCGTTAGCAGGTCACAGTTACCGTGATTGACGGTTACGTTTATTCCTATTATCAGCAATTTTGATTGCATCGGAAATTCCTCAGATATTAACGGTTGGGATCAACTGGATTTTGTTCTTAAAAAATAAAACATCAAAATTTTGGAGCATTCCCAGTGACCCAGTACTAAGCATTTTAGCTGCTGTTCGACTTATGGAGCGGTTTTAATTGTTATCTGGAATCGCGCTCTCTCGGTGGGAGACAGCGGCCTGGCTCAAAACTCGATCGCTCAGTCATAACACCAACTCGGTTGGCGCATGCCATTCAGTGCGCTGCGCTTCAACTGCTGACCTGTATTTACGAATATTTCAAAACCGAGCAAACAGTATCTTTGTGAAAGCGTCAAAGCATGGGAATTAATTTAGTTCGAGGCGTGCTAGCTGCGGTTCTAGTCGCTGGTGTTGTTGTTTGCTCACTGACATTGAGCGTAGCTGGTAATTATGAGAGATTTATAAACTTGTCGTTGTGAAACTGAACAGTGGAATTATCTTTAGCCCAGGGGCAAGGCGATTGTGCGTCGTTAACCCCGAATGGACAGGTTCCGGGGCAATGCATCCCCATTCGCCAGTGCGAGTACTTTATGAGGATACTCTCTGCGACAAAAACCGTGTCCGAGTCTGACAGAAATCTGCTACGCGATAATCAATGCAATCTACAGCCAGATGGGATCGTAAACGTATGTGGTGAAAAGTTTAAATCAGTAAAAAGAATCCGATTAAAATATATCGAATTTTTAGGTGTGCTGCCCTTTGGATAATGACAGGGTTCTTGGCTCAGGCCAATCGAGGAGAGAGAGCTTAAGTGCCCTGAGACATCCTCTCCTGCCCAGGGAATGTGGTGCTGTCGCATGGCAGCGCTCCAATGACACGGAAACAAAAATTAATGAGTATCCGTGGCTGGCGCTTATTGAATATACGAAACGTATGTACGGCTATTCACGTTGAAATTATATTATGTCTTATCGCTGGTTCTTTCCCAATGACACAGCAAACCAAGAGAAACTTCATGCTTGCGGCGGCGTTCTCATCAGCGAGCGCTATGTGTTAACGGCGGCCCACTGTGTCGCTGGACCTGCGATAAGCAATAGGGGCTGGAGAGTGCGTGCCGTACGGCTGGGGGAATGGGACACAATGACAAATCCGGATTGCCAGGTCACTCATTCGCCGGAGAAAACGAATTGTGCACCGCCCTATCAGGATCTGTCCACTGAAGAAATCATTGTTCATCCACTCTATAACAAGGACGTCACTAGTCAAACAAATGACATTGCAATGATACGCTTGGGGGAGCGGGTACAGATTAGCGACTATGTGCAGCCCATTTGCCTGCCCAACAAGCAATTGCGAGCCGATGAACTGGAGGAGTTGGTAATGGATGTGGCCGGATGGCAAGCCACCTCCAGTTCACGCATGCAAAAAAGTGAAGTTATCATCACATCCATCGAAGATTGTCAGAAATTATATGCTGCTCAAAATGTACACATATTGGCTTCCCAATTGTGCGGTGCCGCCAATGCCAATGAGTGCCGCGGCAACTCCGGCGGACCGCTGATGTTGTTCAAGAATAATGCGTATCTTCTTGGTGGCATATTGTCATTTGGCCCTGTACCGTGTCCAAGTCCTGGCTGGCCAGATATTTATACACGTGTAGCCTCTTACATTGATTGGATACATGACAATCTGAAGGCCTAAACAATCTAATTTTATTTTTGACAGTGCAAGTTATGTTATTATTTTTGAATAAAAATAAAAACAATTTATATTTTCTACTTACATAACTGTTGCACGATTTATGTTTTAAAGGTTTCACCTATAGCAAGGAATTGAAACTTCATTTAAATTGTGCAGGCAGTTTATACGATTAAAATTGATATACATCGGTATGTGACAACCCTTAATATCGATTTAACTTAGCTGCAATTATCGATATACACAGTGTTTTTAGTCATTCCTCATTTATACGCGCTGCTCTCGCTCTGAGCCCAGGTCTTAAATTAAATTTACTAAGTGTTTTGTTTGTGAAAATAAATTAAATTGTGCTCAATTCGAACATCAAGTGCTTCGTGCGTAAATTTCTAATGGCAGAAGCTGCAAAAACAGGTATAAATTGGGCGCAAAGACATGAAAACAAAATTTCCATTCGTGCGTATGCAAGCGACAATGGCGACTATTTTATTGGTCGACATCGATAGATTTCTGTTGCTGCTGTTGCTTGCACTCGCAGAGTTGCACAATTGCAATCGATTGACGGCCGTTACAAGCACTTGAATAAAATGCAACAAATCTGCGTCTTTTTATATTGTAGAAAGTGCTCAGTCCGGTGCATCCCAAAGGCGCAAGCATCGGCGCGGCAAAAAATCAAAAATGTTACCCAAAAAGACGAAAAATCAGTATCCGCCATGGAAAATGGATTTGGTGACAACGTCAACCGGGAATGCCGCAACTAGCAGTGGAAGCAGTAGTGCCCGCACCAAATTGGTGCGTTCTCGTTCGCTGCTTGTGCCCTACAATACCAACCGCTTTTTGATGGAGGAGCATATGTCCGAGTTGCCCAAAGACGACTTCGATGATAATTGCTTTGGCTCTCAGACCGAGGATCAGGAGTTGTTTCTCTCGAAGGAATTCTCAAACGTTTACGAGCGTGCGCGTGTTGAGCGACTGGAAACGATGAACAAACAGGAGCTCATACAGGAATGTCTACAAATCGAGGATCGATACTCGAAAGACCAAGGCAGACAGCGACAGCAGAGCTTGAATGCGCAGAACATCTCAAAGGAGTTCGGCGCCAAAATACGCGCACTGGAGGAAAAGATACGTGATCTATCGCGCGAGAATCAAAGTAAGTAATTATGTTACATATTTTTCACCATTCAAACTAATCGGACTTTAACGCTTAGTACTCAGATTAAACATTATACGCTCGTGCTCGCCAACTATAACCGCAGCAGCCGCGGCGGCGGCATCACCCCCCTCAGCTGCCGCACCCACAGCCAGTGCAGCTTGCGAGTTGCAGGCACGTCAACACCCCCTACAACCCACACCAATGGACTCTTCCAGCGAGGATAGTGAAAGTGATAGCAGCAGCTCAACGTCTACCACCACGTCCAGTTCATCATCGAGCAGCGAAGGCCATGAGATGGGCGTGGCAGGCTTAAATATTGCC
Organism: Drosophila montana; assembly: GCF_035044405.1. NCBI lineage: Eukaryota > Metazoa > Arthropoda > Insecta > Diptera > Drosophilidae > Drosophila > Drosophila montana. Next base: position 10,039,201 of record NW_026998620.1, on the reverse strand, counting down.
AATGGTCATGCGGAGCGCAGTGTGCACCGACATAGTCGCAGCCATTCGCGTTCACCCCAACTGCAGATTGATGCTCAGTTGAACGGGCATGCCAATGAGGAGGAGCGTTTGCTTCTCCTGGACGCCAGCCGCATGGAAGAGGATGACAACTCCAGTGAGGATGCCAAGAATAACGATGCAGTCGCTGGAGAACCCGAATAAACTGTTCTGAAGTAACGGATGACCTGTTACCCTAGCCATGTAAATAGATGACAGTACTTGTGTTACATGATTTAGCGAAACTGCGTTTACTTTTAAGTTGTTTTTAACCCTTAAGTTGTAGCTATAAGCAATACAAAAAAAAAAACTTCATTGAATTACATAATATAAACGCTGAAAGAAGATAATTGAAGTTACTTCAAATTGAAAACAACAAAATGTCCTTTTACTGAAGTTTAACAAGTTCGTGCTATGCTTTATAACCACAAAAATCTGCCAAAATTGCTTTTAATAATTCACGCGTTAAATGAAAATTGTAGATTAAGAAAATTATTGAAATTTTATATAGAAAACAATCAATTTGTCACTGAATAAAACGTTGAATTATAATACTGAATTGATGGAATTTTTTGCAGACTCACTTCATTGTTTGACTAAAACAGTTCATAGTTATTAATAAATTTGCCTAGTTTGTTTATTTGGCTATGGTTCTGACAAATGAGCTGTACTCACTGGCGTAGAGGCGTTTGGAAATCCCAGCATATGCTACGCCCAGCAGCTTTTTCTCCGCTGGCGTCACCTGTTGTTGAATCGTTAAACGCTTGGGCCCGCGTACCGGCATCCAGCCAGAGACAGGCGCCGCATTGGCCACCATGCAGCCGCGCACGGCAATGGTGAGGCCTACCAAGGACAGAGAATCGTCCCGGTATTCTTGGAGCAGCATGTCAGCCACCCCAATGTCGTTGACAGCAGCACTGACATTGGCAACGTCATGAAAATGTGGCAGGTAGTTGGCATGTACGAAGTTAAGAAAGTTCCTCTGCTCAGTGCAGAAGGCCTCAGCTATTTCTTCGGGACTATGTAGCAGACACTTGTCATTATTCTCATTATCTGTAGGAGAGAAAGGCGTTACTTAACCTTACTAAGCCTTTGCATGGTGAACATTACATTTGGGATTAAAGACGCGACCGAGTGCATGCATCATGGTTATGGACTCATCCCGTCCAATGGATTTTAAAGTGTTCGTTGCCTTCCGTTTGCGACCTTTGCTTGTAGCGGTCACATTCAGCTGCTTGGTGGCCATGCTGGGCGCACCCTTAAGCGAGCCAAAGTGAAGATTTATTAACGCATTGCGTATGTCTCCCTGGGCGCACACCACAATCGAGTCCAACACAGTCTGTGTTGGCACCTTGTACAGGACCTTGTGCTGCTGCTGCTGCATCATCGTGGCGAAGCGTTTCATTGACTTCTGCATAATTGTCGCCGCTATGGAATTAAAGCTAATGTGTTCAATGCGCAACTTGGCTTTCAGTTGATCCGTGAACAACTTGTAGCTGATGTTGAGGGCGCGTGACCTGCTGTCAGCTACTATGAAGACCAGCGGCGACTTGCCATAGTTGACATACTCACTATAAAAGATCTTGTGTTATAAGGGATTTATGGTTTATTCGTAACTTACTCGAGCAAATCTTCAAAGGTAGCTGTTGCATCCTTTAACAGCACATTGGGAAAGTCTTCAACTAGTAACAGACGTTTGTTCTGTGTCGTCAGCAACGACTTGTAGCGCGAGGCGCGCAACAGAAAGCTCTTGAAGGCCAGCAGCTGGGAGCCCGTATAGGAACCATCATTGGGTTGATCGCCCAGCGCATTAATTTCCTCACAGTCAGTGGGATTGATCCATTCCTGCAGCTCGTAGCCAAATTCATGAGCGAGTACACGAAGCGTTGCCGTTTTACCAGAACCAGCTGGTCCAGTAATCAGACAAATTTGTGCTGGATACTTTTTGCGCATTGCCTCGCAGTGCTGCAACCAGTTGCGCACGTCGCCGACTTTCTTAGGGTGCACAGCCAGGTCGTCACTTGTACTGGGCGCAAAACTCTCCATCCAATTGTCACTGACTGTCGGCGTCAGCCCCTCCTTTTCGTCCTTTTTGAGGGTTAAATCCACCACTGCATCCGTTGTAGGCGTGAAATTGGTTTTTTGGCTTGGCGAATCTGCAGCTGCTGCGGCACTGGCGCTTCTTGTACGTTTTACGGACGCCGCAGCGGGGCTGGCTTTTGGTGTCATGTTTAACTCGCTGAAGGCAGACTTCACCCATGGTTTCTGTGTGCGATTTATTTGTATATAATTCAATTTTACAATTAAAATTAAAATTGTTTACCCTTTTTGCGCTCATTTTAATGACTGTTATCGATATCGCCACATTTCGATTATTTGAAGTATGAAATAACAATATGTCGAATGCATGAAAAGTGCACATCGATGTTTTGTGCGATAGTCTCTAAAGCACTGCTGTAATCGTTTTTTTCCACCACTAGACAGCGAGAGGTGGTGCGGCGAATCCGCGTACACTGACAGTGCTGCCCAGTACCAAAATACCTAACGGAATTAATTTAAACACCAACCTCAAAAGTTGTTCGTTGTAACCAAATATAATTTAACAATGTAAGCAATTATGAGAATATTTTTATTGGAATCGAATTAATTGTTCTTTATTCGTTTTGAAATATCGCAAGTGCGCTTTACAACTGTACAACATTATAACATTAAATTTAAGAGTACCGTGGACTATTTTTAATTTATTTTTTTTTTCTTAGCTGCGCAATTTCTGTTGTGACAATTTGACTTCTTTGGTTTTTATGTACAAAAGCAATTAGCATATACAGATATATAAACAATTTTACATACATATAAATATAATGAGTATGCATATATAATATAACTACATATCAATACAATTTCGTACAATAAGCTTACAACAAAGTCATTGAGATACTAAAAAGCACGTAAATTAATCAACGCCTTAGACCTAGCTAGAGGGATATCTAAAAAGGAATGAATATCAACGACTTTTTTGGGGAACTGGCTTCGTTGACTCGGTAATCGGCGCCAAATGATATTTGATCGTACCTAACCTAACTTACAATATATAAAGTCATAGGTTGTAGTTCGCGTTATCTACTTTCGCTGCTCGAAGCGCTGCGTCAGCGACGCAATGTTCGCTGACGCCTTCACTGTGGGTGGCGTGGGCGCGGCTGCTGCCGTAGCCGATTTCGCGCCGCCCGGCACACGCTTTCCCAGGCCGCCGCTGAAACTTGGCTTCGCCGAAAGCGGCTTGGGCTTCTGTATGGTGGCCGAGGGCGCGGCTGCCACGCCATTGGGCAGTGCTTTGGTTGCCTTTGTAAAGGACTTGGGTCGCGTTGTGCTGCCGCTGCCGCGCGCCTGATGAACCACTGGAGCTGGAGCTGGAGCTGGAGCTACAGCTGCAGATGCTTTGCTGCTGCTGCTGGATGCGTTCGCCTGCCCTGGCGCTGGCTTGAAGCTGGAAAAGGCCCGCGATGGGGAGATGTCCGAGCGTGTTGGCGCCACACGTGCCACTGGCGCATTTATGGGCGGTGCACGCAGATATGTGGGCGTAATTGCCGGCTTATCCTCTGCACTGGCAGAGCTGCTGTTTCTGTTGCTGCCCGCCGGCTTCGGTGGTGCTGGACGCTGTGGACTACGCGGCGTTTCAGGCTGCTCGTCCACTGGCGCATCTACTGGCGCGTTGACTTTGCCCGAGTAGATGGAATCGCCGCCATTGAGTTTTTCAAACTCGTTGACAATCTCGCCCAGCAAGCCCATGTCGCCGGCGCTGACATTGCTGGCCAGGCTGGCCACCAGATCGCTGCGCTTTAAGGTCTGCGCTGCCGGCGGTATCTCCTCAATCACCGAGTAGATGGCATCGTTGGAGGCCCGCGTTGGCGACTCCACGCACTCGCAGTCGTCGTAGGTATTCTCAGCGGTCGTCTTAGCTGTGGCCACCGGCAGCTGATAGCCCGATGAAGTTGTTGAATTGGTTTTCTTGACCACCGGCGGCGGACGCGGCGGTGGCGATTTGGGTCGCGAACCGGCGGCTGTGCCGGCGCCACTAGTATTAACTGAGCTCTTGGGACGTGCTGCGCCAGGCGGCGAACGCATCGAGCCGAATGTCTGCACCTGCGACTTTTTGGTTGGCGACCGCATGGACTGCGTGCGCTTCACTAAGTTCTTGGTCTCCTCCTCGCGTGGTGTCGTCTCCGAGTCCGAGTTGGAGGACTCTGCCTGCAGCGGCAACGGCACAGGCATCGGTGCGGATATTTCTAGAGTGCGCAGTCGCTCACGATCAATGTAGGTCTTCTCCTTGAGCGGCGGCTTCTCCTCCTTCTTCAGAAACGAGGCGAAGCGGCGTATGGTGCCGTCCCGTTTAATGTTCAGCTTGGGATCTATGTGCAGCGGCACGGGTGGCGCTGGTGGTGTGGGCGCCGCACGTGTGGGTGAAAGATCTCCATCGCCGCCCTTTAGCGGCACCATAGTCAGTGTGCTGGAATCCAGTTTCGGTTTTGATATGATGGGACGCGCCGTGGAGCCGGGATTGGGTGGTGGCAGCGCGGGTGCGGCTCTTGGCAAGGTACTTCTGCTCCTTGTTGCATCCTGTCCCTCTAGCTTCACCGCTGGCGGAGGCGGTGCAGCGCGCTGTGGCACCCCGTTGCTCTCCTGCTGCACCGTGGGCTGCACAAAGGCCACATTAGGTCCGCTGTAATTGCTCGCCGGCGAGCTGGCATTGTTGAGCGGACGCAATGTGAAACCCTTAAACTTGCCAAACATGCCTGTCGTATTGCTGGCTGGAGGGGCATCGCTCGAATCGCTGGGCGACTTCAGCAGCGCCGAGTTCATGTCATCCGTGCTGCTGGGCGTGGACTTTGGCAACCCATTGGCGCCGCCTGCAGGCGGACCTGCGCCATTCTGATTGGAGCGCGTTGTGGGCTGTTTCTGATTGCTGGCGGTTTTCAAGCTGAAAATAAACAAAAGACATTTTAGCAGGAAAGAAACCATACAATGGGATATACACAAATATATATTGCATTTGTATAACATACCAACAGAAATCAGTGCAAGGTCAAAGAGGGCAGGCAAAATGAAAAACCAACACCAAAAGCAAAGGCTAAAGAAAATTAACAGAGAGTAGATAACATGCGCACGCTGTTAACATGCAGCTAACAGCTACTTAACAGCAGAACGATTTAAAGAACCCATATGCTACTAGATTTACAACTAACTTTTAAAAAATTATCAAGAGCTTAAACAAATGCAGCTCAACAAAATATACATAAAATAAAATAAATAAATAAATGGCATACAAAAATAAAGATTATAATACAATTATTTTGAAGTTCAGGTAATTTTAAAATACTTAATATTAATATATCTCATTAGTATATCTAATTAATATGCTGTTTTTCTAGTAACATATGGGAGTTTTAACATTATAGAGCATAACAAATATTAACATAGTATCCAACACCAAGCCATTATATTAAAACCAAATATTTATTTAAAATGAACACTTATAACTAACTAAAATTAAGGCACAAACACATCAGTATTAAAGTATTAAAGTAGGATAAACGAGCACAAATAAAAATGGAGAAAAGGTGTTTGGAAATGGAAAGTAAAAGGAACACGCTTCACATGCCGCAATCATGCAAAATATTTTTTTGGCAGTGTAATTGTTGCTGTTGTAATTGTTGTTATTATTGTTAGTTTTTGGCACACCTCGCGGGGTCGCTCTGTATGTATTGGGCGCCCTCGGTGAGCGCCAAAGGATTTGTGGTTGCATGCAGACGCGGCGCCGTGATGTCCAGCTTGCGTCGCATCGTGTTTGATTTGTTGCTGTTGTTGTTATTGTTGTTGTTGCTGTGAGCTGGCACTGGCGGGGGCGGTGGCGTGGCTGCCACTGGAGTAAGTTGTGCATTGGAGAGCTTGCGCCGCAACACAGGCGCATGCAACACCTCGTAGTTGCTTTGGCTCTTGGGCATGGCAGGCGGATGCACTGCAGCAAGTGTGCCGGGATTGGACTTGAGACGCGGAAGGGTGGCGTGTATGTTAGTAATTGTGGCGGTTGCAGTGTGATTGGTTTGTGTTTTAACATAGTGTGATGGTGGTGGTGCGTGCATTGGTAGTGGAGGAGCTTGTGCAGACGTAGAACTAGTGGTTGTGGGTGAGCTAGCTGTGGAGCAGTACGAAACGGCGGCGGCGCAGCAGACGCCACTGCTTCTGCTGCTTCTGCTGCTATTGCTACTAGACGTGGACGTCGATACATACATATTCTCGGCAAGTTTTCCCCCGGCGAAGAGTTTATTGTTCCGGAACACAAAGCGATATAAGAACCAGAAGATGACCAACAGCGGCAGCACCAAGAAGAACAGAAGGTATAGGAAACGCTGGAAGCTAAGAGCGCCTGCAAAAAAAGATAGCAAAGACAAATATTATTGCAATTATTGAAAAACAAGTAATCTCTAATCTGATAACACTTACTGCTCGGATCTGTGGCTGGTCCGCTGTCCACAGAACCACCATGGCCGGGCTTGCCGCATGCCTCCCCACCGAAGCCCACATCGCAGTGGCAATGTCCTCGACTATTGCAGATACCGTTCCCGTTGCAGTTTTCGGGACAGGGCGCACCCATGCCCATTTGTCGCACATGCTCCACGGCCAGGCACTGCTGATTGACGCACATGCTCTGGTCACCGCACTTGGCGCCATTCGGCGTCAAACCAGGATCGATGGTTTGCAGGCCAAGATCGACCAGAGCCGTGCGGCATGGGACAAGACCATGATCGTGGCGGACATAGGAATGGGATAGCACCGCTGCCGATTCCATGCCAAACTCTAGTCGCTCGTTCAGATGGATGCAGTGCAGCATTCCACAGTTCGCATGCTCCGGCGTGCACCTCACGAAAGTCTTGTTCAGCCGATTGTAGCCACAGTTGCCCAGGCGGGAGCCCTCCACATTCTTGTCGTAGCAGTGTATAGAGTTCTCGCCCGTGGGTCCCCATAGGATTCGGCACTGGTTAGCATGGGAGCGGCAGGTGCCCAGGAAACAGTAAGCTTGATTATTATCGCATGGCTCCGTGTCACGCCTAAACACATCCGTCGGACAATACTCCGACTCGCCGGTACAGTACTCGGGCAAGTCGCACTCGTTCTCCTCCGGACGGCAGGCACTGCCCGCCAGCTTGGGTCGGCATGTCTTCAGGTCACAGCACTCGCCGGTGGCGCACGAAGCGTTGCTGTGCAGCATGCAGGTGTGCGCATTGCAGCAGCTGTTCTCGCAGTGGGCGGGCAAGCCACAGTCGCATTGCTCGCCGGGCTCCACAAAGCCGTTGCCGCACTGTGGCGAGTCGAAGAGACGCGTCGGCTTGTTCCTTAGGCAGTAGTTCATCCCGCGCGAGAAGGCAATGGTCAGCTGATCGATGCTGCAGCTGCTCCAGTGCACCGGAACCACAGCCGTGCTGGAGGCAGCCATCACACACTTCTCGTCCGGACAGTGGCAATCGTTCGAGTCATGCTCCATGCCAAAATTGTGACCCATCTCATGCGCCATTGTCGTGGCCACCACGGCCAGCACCTGGCTGTGCTGCATGCTGACGCCACCGGAGTACTCATACGTGCAAATGGGCCCCTTAAGCGCCTTGCCCACAACGCCGCCAGCGAACGTCTCCTTGGTCAGCAGCTGCGCATTGTCGTTGGGATGGTCTACCACCAGCTTCGTGCTGCGATAGTTGAGGAAATTGCGCAGCGTCACATCTCCATCGCTGGAGAACTCGATCTCGTTCGATTCATTCCAAATGACGACGCCCACAAGCGCCACAAAGATGTTCAGCGGCACATAGAGCTGAGAGTATGGGAATGGGACGATATTAGTGGGTCATTTTAAGGAAGTACACTTATTTTGGGCTACTTACGGCATTTACAATGTTGGCCAGATTCTTACAATGCTGATGCACTCGCTTGTTATTCTCCCCAAAATGCTTGTACACTTTGTTGTCCACCACAATGACCAGCTCCACATAGCTGGAATATTTGTTGGCATTGTATGGACCACGTATTAGCTGACTTTCATCTGCCTGGCGCCGCTTGCGACTCAGCATGCGATGGAATTCTCCACCATCCAATCGTTGTGGCAAAGCGGGTGGCTCGAGGTCCTGCTCCTCCTCCAGATCCTGCTCTGGCGCATTGTGGTTGTCTGTGTGGCTGTCATAGCCACAGGTGGCATTCTGTTGCAGCATGTCTGCGTGCCTGTAAGAACCGAATCGTTGGTAATTTAATATTTCCGTGGCCAAAATTAATAACGGAAGTGGGCTTGAGGTGGTTATGAAATGTGTAAATGGGCAGGCCAATAAAGAAAATATTTATTGAGCGCAAATAAGGCAAACATTGAGGCAGGTAACTGCCGAACCTGCTCCTACCCCAAGAGCCAGGGGCAATATGGGCTTGGGTAGGCGCCATTTACTTAGATATGTATGTGTGCGTGATATACGTTTGAGAAATAATAGATAGGGAGGGAATCAAGCACGTAGAAGATTACTCAAAGCAAAACGTAAAATTCGAAATTGAACTGGAACTGTTAGCAGACCATATTTAACATTTTATGTTATGCTAGTACACATGCACTGTTAATTGCTTTTATGTTCAGTTAAATGGCGAGCTGTTATTAACAGCTATCAATAAATTTTTTTCAATAATTTGTAAGGTGAAATTCGAACAGAAGCTTAAGGCCATTGTTGGTCTTTCACTTCGTGTTTCTTGAAGTGGGACAGCCCTGTGCTCAGTCGTAACTCACCTGAGCAGATAATGGTCATCCTGCAGCCGTCCGCTGCCATCGTTGTGCGGGTGTATAAAGTACGTGTGCTGGCCATCAAAGACAACGCCATTGAGTCCGCCATCGCAGGTGGACAGCGCCACACTCGAGTCCGGCTTGCCGTGTATGTGTCCCTGGTCGGTTACAGATAATATAAAAAATGCCGTAAAATCGAAAGCCAACACAGAGACAGAGAGAGAGAGAGACTCACCTGATAGTGACATAAATCAACGTCAGTCTTGGTAAAATTGCGCACCACGTAGCCAGTGGCGCCATCCTCCTGGTTGCTGGCATTCTGATAGCGCAGGAAGTGGGCGTCGGGCAGTAGGCGATCGTTGCGCTGCAGTTCGATTTGGATGCGTTGTCCTTGATGCGTGTAGCTCAGTGTAAAGTGAGGCGCGTGCAGACCATCCTGGAATTCCACATAACAAGATTAAACCATTAAAGAGATTTCAATTTTCTTTCTCATTTCATATATAATTTGAACACGCAAAGTGTGAACACACACGCCAATCCAAAACTGAAGGGCGTTTGTCCGTACACACAAATTTCTAGGGGCGAATGTGTAAAATTCTGCGCCCCATGGCGCGGCATCAACGTTAATAACGGTGGCCGTTCCTTTAGCCGCTCGTGGCAACTAATTAAAAAGGGTTTTCGTAGCGCTCGGCACACCCAGCGCCCACATAGCAAGGACTTCAGCGGCATGTCATGCTCCTCTCTGTACAATTTTGCTTAATTTTGTTGACTGTCGGCCTAACTTTTATTCATTTAAACGGCTTTTTATCAGCTCGGACTAATTACAAGCGCGCAACGTGCTAAGTTCGTGTCAATGGTCGGTCAAAGGTTACGTATATTTATAAGGTCAACTGAAATTGCTTAATTAAAAAACTTTGCTGTTGAAAATTAGCAAAAAAAATAATCTGTCACTACTGTAAATCCTTATCACTATGACAATATAATATGGACGTATTTCTGTTATAATTCTATTAAAATTAAGACGCCTCCATAAACATGGGACAGGTCCCCTAGCATTGAAAGAGATCTGACATATTTCAGTCTAAAGGTATATAAAAAACAAATATTTTAAGACATTTTTGGCTTTTCTTGCTTTACTGGATTAAACATTTCATGTTTGTTTTAGCCTTGCTTCTTAATTTGCTTAGCGCCTGCTACTCGATTTGCCTTTCGGTTTGCTTCTTGTTTTGTTTATTTGTTTGTTAATGCTTTGCTTCTCGTTGGGCTCTGCTCTGCTTCTCGCTCTCTTCTGCTTCCCGCTAGACTTCACGCTAATGCTACTCACTTAACTTTTCTTCTCGCTTTGCTTCTTACTTTGTTACTCGCTTCACTTTCTTACTTCACATTTGCCTCTTTTTCTCTCTTTCACGAATTAGCTGCTCATTTCGGCGCACTTCTTTCTTTGCTTCTCTCTGCAGCTTTTCTCTGTGATCTTGCCTTTTCGTTATACTTGCATCAGTTGACCCAGATGCTGCCAGGTAAGCTTTCATAATTCTAATTTCCAACAACTACCAGTACTCACCGAGGCATCCAGAGTGCTCTGAAGGCTGCGCTTAGTGCGTCCATGTTGCACTTGGGGACGTATCACAGTGTGAGTTGAAAACTCATTAAGGGCAGGAAAATAGTCACCAATGTGTGCTGCAAGTAGATGATTACAAGAAAAAAAATGTAAGTATGTAAAAATATGCAAAAACGATTATCAAGCAAAATGTTGTAATTATACCAAAAAACACGCATGTACATAGGAGCATGTATGCGTATGCCGGGGGCACACCCAAAAGCAAACGGTTAGCTACATGACAATGACAAATCCGGCTGTGAGTGAAACTCTGGCCCTGACTGAAAGGTGTCTCTAATGGGCTTAAGTTCCAACTCAAAATGCTGACAGCTTGAGCCCATAATTAAAGCAAAGCAGTCTGATAATTATTTAACGTGCTGGCATTGTTGTTTGCTCATAGATGGATGGACGCCTGATAAGATGCAACAAAGTATCTAACAATGTGTTCGTATCGAACAGATACACTCATAAGTATCACCAAGTACGGCATCTCGACAAGCAGCTCCTCTCTGTAAGATGACTGATGTGTGATATGTGGCCATGAGCGGCGCTAAAATTAGCAAGTTCATAAATTAAGTATGTGCGATACATATTTAGGTCTACACATTATATATATATATATACATGTATATACATATGTGCTCGAGATGCTGCTCGAGTTCTTCCAACAGTTGAAGAGCTGTTGTTTTGCGAAGGCTTTGTTGTAACGTAAAAACACGTCTAATTAATGCAGACCAACAGACAGCGCAGATGTCTGACATGCAGCAGCATCAGTACGCTTTTGGCTTTTGTATCTTGCAGATACATTTTAAGACATTTCGCACATTGCGTGGGCTCACACACAGCTACAGAAGACGAGGGCACAAGTGGCCGTCGCCTCGAAGCGTATTCATCCACTCACTTGGCCAGCAGCAAAACGAAAAAACAATCAAACTCAGCACACGAGGTTTTGGGGGGCCCCCAAAAACATCTTTCAATTTTAGCCGCTGCTGCTAAGTCTGGCACAACCACAAGACCACGGACCACTGGAGGGATCAGCCATGTCGTCGGAGCATCGACGGTTTCTCCACATGCACAAAAGTCACAGACGCTTTCCAAATGTCACACGCGTCAGGGCATTTTGTTTTACAACAACGCCCCAGAATCGCATCCAGCGATATATTTAAAAACATGATTTTTAATACCCTTACAAATGGTATTATTAATCGTATCATAAAATCTGTAATGCATCAACGCGGTCATAAAGTGCACTTATAGCCGGGAAATGACGGCTCGAATGACTCAGGTTCTCTTTTAGCCCTTAGTTTGGAAAGTATCTGATAGATACTATAGTTGCTTAGTTGTTTGTAAACTTTACTAAACTTAATTTAATTGCTTAGACTTTTAAATCGTATGATCGCTAGGGTGTTTATTCTTCGGCACCATATTGATAGCTTGTTTTTTTCATATTTAATTTATTTTTATAAACGCAACGTTTAACGCATAACGCTGAAAGCCCACAAATTGGATTTCTCTTTCTTATTAGCAGGCTTCTCCTCTTTTTGACGCACTTTTTTGTTGGCCTTGTCAGTGCAACGCGCAATTAAGGATGTCGGATTTAAGAACTGCTGAGCATGATATGATGAAGGGTACTCAAAAAAGGCTAATCAATTTTAATTCTGCTCTTGTGCTTTAAGATCTGCATTTTATTATAAAATATGACACGAGCTTAAAATAAGATTAAAGCATGAGGATGGGAACGATCTAAGAATAAATGTAAAAAGGATTAAAAACAAGAATAAGATTAAGAATAAGAATAAGAATAAGAATAAGAATAAGAATAAGAATAAGAATAAGAATAAGAATAAGAATAAGAATAAGAATAAGAATAAGAATAAGAATAAGAATAAGAATAAGAATAAGAATAAGAATAAGAATAAGAATAAGAATAAGAATAAGAATAAGAATAAGAATAAGAATAAGAATAAGAATAAGAATAAGAATAAGAATAAGAATAAGAATAAGAATAAGAATAAGAATAAGAATAAGAATAAGAATAAGAATAAGAATAAGAATAAGAATAAGAATAAGAATAAGAATAAGAATAAGAATAAGAATAAGAATAAGAATAAGAATAAGAATAAGAATAAGAATAAGAATAAGAATAAGAATAAGAATAAGAATAAGAATAAGAATAAGAATAAGAATAAGAATAAGAATAAGAATAAGAATAAGAATAAAAATAAGAATAAGAATAAGAATAAGAATAAGAATAAGAATAAGAATAAGAATACATAATAATACCAAATGCCGGTAAGAACTGAATCTGAAATTACATTATTAATTTCCGGCATCTGTTGGTAAAATCATTTGGCCTATTTCAGATTCTTGATGGTCTTGTTTAACAATAATGAACATGTCTTTAAGGAATTTGATATAATTTGCTTATTTGTATTGCTCGAATAATTGTTTAGAAATTTCCCATTTGGTTCGTGCCATTGTTTTGTTTTGCTACAATTTAATTCATTATTTTGAAAAATGCTTTCAATAGAAACTAATAGAAATTCTCTGCAAACATATGTAGGCACATACCATATGTCAGGAATTGAGGAACTTTAATGAATAAGAAGTGACTAATCAATGTCTTAACAGCGTTAATGACTTGCAGACTAATGCAACAATGCCTTTAAGATAACCAAAACATACGTAATTATGGATGTGTGCTATATCATGGGAGTAAAATGTATTGTAATTAACCCCAACGAAAACTTGAGTGATTAATAGTTCTGACGACTAATGAGCTGCTCTGTAGCAATGCCCTGTAGCTAAAATATACAGAGGAAGGCATCCAGATTCTATACAAATTATACAAATATATTCCTGTGGAACGTTTCCTCTGTATAAGGGCAGGAATGAAAGAGACTAAAAGAGCCGCGGATGCCAAATTTGGAATTAGATAAACTTTTCTTTAATCTACTTATATTAGGCTTGTCTATTCTAAACAAAAGGTAAAGGTCAATCTTTACCTGTTGACTAGGATTTGCTGTGCGAGTTCTTGATGAGTATGCGCTTAGTGCTGCGGCACGGGGTATATTAAAAATAGCTGCAAAATATGTTATCAAATGATAAGCGCAGCTGATAAGCGGTGCTCGCATATGCACACATATGCAGCAATAAAACATGCCTCTATATATAAATCGAGTACAAGAAGGGTTAACATGGAAAATGCGAAATAAGAGGTCGTTAAAGAAACACAAATGCCTTGGCACAAGAGTTGAGTGCAAGCGGCGCCAGGAGGCGTTACAAGGACCTTTTGTAGTGGAAAATCATTAAAACTAGAACACAATAAACACACACAACACACACGAGACAGCGGGAAATTATCACACGCCGCGTTTTGAGCTGCGCTCGACAAGAGGCAAGAACATATGGTGCATTAGGGTCAGAGCGGGAAGCTGGCTGTGGCTGTGGGACTAGGACAGGGGCGTTGTCTGGGCGCGCGTCCATCAGCGTCTCCGGTCATGCAGATGAAATTCGAAGGTCTAAAAATAAAAATATTAACGGGGAAAAAAAAGAAACCCTCGACGCGGTTCTTGACGTTTTGACGAACTCATGTCGTCGCGCACTTTGATGTCAATGATGTTGCCGACGAGGATGAGGTCGGTGATAATGATGGTGCCCAGGATTATTGGTATGCAGCAGGACGGGTTGCGAGTTGTGCCAACAGCGCAGCGTTTACTATATTTGTTTGGACACGCATTCTGGCTTTGTTTGTTTGGCTCTCCATCATTGGGCGTTAGGTCTGTGGATTTTATTATCACACAGCCCGCAGATCATCTAGTGAATCTCAATTGATTTTTCATGCAAATCTCATGAAGCGGCAGCCATCACTTGACACTTGTTCACCCATCCCGCCCGAGTGGAGCTTAGGGCGAGGGTACATCCCTCGATCTCTCGCTGTCGTATAACAATCAACAGCGGCAACAAAATTTATATTTATAACTCGCCTTGTCATAAAAAATGAATATAGTACTAGAATGACATTAAAAAAAAATACGATGGCATACTTGAGCTGGCGACAAAATTGAGAATTTGATGGCTGAGCCAATTGACAAACTCTGCCCATATATATTTTCTAGTTATATTCTGAACGTTTACGAAAAGCCAATTAAAATGGCACTCAATACAAGACTTTCAATTTGAATATTTTCCATTTGAATGATGAAAAATGTGAACGCTCAAGTGGAGGCAACGAGCAGGAGGAGAATTAGGATGGATTGAACGAGGGGAGCACAAAGTATTTCTTAATCATGGCCAAAGGCATTTAATATTAATGCTGAAATGCTAGAGAAATTATGATGCCAACGAGAAAAATGCCAAAGTCAATTAAAAATACCTCATTTGGGGTAAAATTTGTAACACTTCACGGTTAAGTTCGAGCGGAGCGGCCGCCCTGCAGTGCATAAGAATATTAATAGAAACTCTAAATCAGGGCATAAATATTATACAAAAAGCTGCCAAGCTCCATAAACAGATTAGTGGCAGCTACCTAAGGCGCGAGCAGGGCCAGGGCAGGGAAAACTTAGGAGGCGAAGGCGGAGGCGGAGTTGCCCATATGAAAAGGTCAACGATTCACGGATATGGCAAATGCATTACGAATGCATTTCGTGAACGTCTGCGCGTATTTCAAACCGAAAATGTGTGCCTAATTGATAAACAAGGCAAAGACAAAGTTGGATTCGAAGACTGAGTAAAAGTAATCGAATGCGTCGGGCAACTTTTTCTATTCCACAATTTATTTGTGTACACATTTGCGCTGGAAACTCAGTTTGAAGTTTGTCGTTGTGTGCCTGCGCATAATTGAATAATATAACATTTTTCAATTGTTTCGGTTGAGGGCAACGCAAAGCGTTTTTCCTCTTACCAAACCAAACGCAACGATACGCAACGTAATAAAATTGAAAACAAACCCCCAACGAGGAAAGCAAATAAGGAAAGCCACGCACACACACACACATACACACGCACACACACTTAATATCACATCACAGCAGAACACATCACAATTCAATTAAATTGTTTGCTTTGACTTGAGCAGGGCATGAATAGCTCTCAAATTTGACAATTTTTAATTCAAGACTCTACATAAATAAGTAATCATATAAAATGCTTGGATATGGATATGATATGATGTGTGGAGTATCCTAAGAAAAGGACGAGTTAGCTATGGATTCGGCAAACTTTGTTGAAGTACTTAAATAATCTGTGCCCAGTCAAAGAATAAACAATATACAATACAATAATAAAATGTACAATTGAAATTCCAAATTGTTGTTGCTGATTGCTTGATAACCCACAAGTGTGTGTGTAGCATTATCTTAACTATAAGCGAGTTAATCTGAATATGAGTATAGTAAAAAGTTAAATATATAATACATGTGGATACCTGTTGAGGTATAGAAAGTGTGAAATATGTATAAGGGGATGATTCATTATGTCTATCTAATTATTTATTTAGAAGGAAGTTCTCAAAAATATTTATATTTCAGTATTTGAAACTTAAGTCATATTATAGATAAGTTCCAGGAGGCTTTTCGAGCAAGGCATAACACTGATTTGGTGTACAATTTCGTACAGCAAATGTTCATAAAATGAAAGTTTTGCTAAGATCAGATCAGATTAAGACCAAAATTAATCAAACAACAAGCAGACTTAATCTAACTCTAAGGCAGCATACGAATAAAAATGAGTTTGAAGATCGTGTTAGGTGCTTATCTTCTCAGCGCGAACAAATTGCTCGACAGTAGCACAAATTGCCTTTCACCTCAATTTTTAGCTGGCAATCGCGTAGATTTTGCTAAGCCAATTCATGCAACTGCCGCTTGCAACACAACTGCAACAAGCCACGCAATGCAGCAACTGTTGGCGATGTCAGCACTCACCGCTGCCCCGCACCCCTCGCAGCCCCGCAGCCACGCAGCCAGTTAACAATAACTGCAAAACAACATCTCGAATTTGGGTTAAACGCAAGCTGTGAGCAGCACAAATGGTTCGAGATAACATCGTCAGGTGGCATCCTCTTAAGCGAGTTGTGGTTGGTTTTGCTTGTGGTTTAGTCACAATTTTGGCAGCATGTTGCATGATTTTCACGTTTCACTTCGGCTTAATTCGATGCTGTTAATCAAGGGGCAGACAGGTGAAAATGCAATTAAAAGGCGTAGGACACGGGCGCTGGGATTTGCTTTCGTTAGGGCTGTACGAGCGTGTTTTTCTCTGTTAGATGGTAGAGCTGATTGATATTGATGGAGCACTGTCAAAGTTCAGTCTGCACGGGCTGGAGTATAGCTGCGGGACATGCTCGGGTGCTGTCTGAATTATTTATAAGCTACCAGACGTTCGCTTGTATAAATAACAGCAGACACGATGCAGTCAGATACAAAAACAACAACAGCAGCTAAAAGCCAGAAACACGACATCCAGTAAAAAGAATCAGAAATCAAATTGTAACTTGAGAGCGCGCCCGCAGCCATGAAAGGACGTCACGTCGCACGATTTGTGCCCCAGGCCAGGCCAGGCCAGGGCTATGGTTATGGCTATGGCTATGTGGCATGGGCAGCGGTGGCACCACCAGCTTCGGGTCTCAGCCATAAAGCCGCTTTGTTTGACACGACTTGGAGCTGGCGTGAAAGGCACTTGAGAGCCCCTGAAACAATTGTGGGCTTTTGGAGGCGCTCAGATTTCCGGCATTTAACTGAAATGCACTCACCAAATGTCAAGGACAGCCTGGGCGATTCTGTGTGTGTGGCCAGCCAACTGCATCTCCACCTGACAAAGTCGGCGCTCAGGTATCAGATACGATTCTTACGAGATCTTAAAAGTGCTTTGTCTGCCATCTATTGACGTTCAATTTTGAGCTCAACTCCAGATTATGATCAAGTTCAAGAATGAAAAGGGTAGCGCGTGTGGTCCGATTCTCAGGGTAAGATTTTGGGTAGGGCACCTGTCCGAGTCGAGGCTTCAACTTCATTAGACAACCTCATTAGAGGCGCATTAAAGGCTATTTATGTGCCATAAGCAGACGTAAGATTGGTGGGCGTGGCATGTGCCTATAATATAATTCATGTTGCATGCCGCTGATCTCAGCATGTATGCCAAGTGCCAGCAACACAGTGTCACGTCGTGCAAATTGTGTGGTGTATGCGTTTTTTTGAGGCACACAACAGAACAGGCAGCGCTTTGTTTGCAAGTGTAAAACAGAAGGGGTGCAGTACACTCAGCGAAATCTATAAATCTACAAGATTGTATTTAAAAGTAAAAGCATTAAGATTCAAGCTGAAAATTATATAAATAAATGATAATATTGATTTTAAAAATTTTTTTGATTTTTGATCTTTAATAATTATTTTTTAAATATGCCATATATAAATTATAGATTAGGTCTGGATAAAAGCAACACTGAATGCAATGTGCTAAAGATAGAACTTAGAATGTTTCATTTTATTTTTACTCTTTAAACTTTTTTTATCTGAGTGTAGAACCTGACCGTACTCCCACTTCGCTTTGGGCACTCGGCTTTTGTTTATTTGTAGGGCAAATGCAATGGGCGTCCGTAACGATTGCCCAGGACCAGGCCCGGGCCCGGGCCCTTTTGCATTTGCTTTCAATTAGAACCAGCTAAAAATAAACCTGGCCCAAGTCTGCTGCATTTTCCCAGTTTTTTGTTGTTGTTGTTGCTGTTGGTTTCTTTGTTGTAGTTTTTTCATTTTATACACTACCACTTGGAGCAAATTAATTGCCTTGAGGAGAGTCGATTGCCTGCTGCAGTGTGAGCATAAATTATGCTTCTCCTTTTTTCCCCATTTGTGAGTGTGTTTGCTGAATGCAACACTTTGTATAAATCAATAGGCGTACTTGTTGACAGGCGCCTCCGCGACGTTTGCCCCACGGTGCCGTTACACGGCAGAGTCTGTCATTTAAATAAATCGTATACAACTCAAGCTACAGCCGTGACCTTATTCTTATGTACGCCACTGTGCCGACACCACAGTGCTGTCTATATTGGGGCTATTAGGGGGCTGTTTGTTTGCCTATTTTATCTTAATTTCATAAAATTTGGTTATAAATAAAAGAATTGTATTAACAAAATGCCATCAACACTATTTGAAATAAAACAAGTAAGAGGTTCTAGTCGAGAGCTCCCGACTAGGGGATACCCTAAACCCTCTTCTTCCAACACAAAATGCTGCTCGCGCTACCCGATCGTTTGCTTTGCAGTGGTAGCGGGGAGGTGGCGATAGGTATAAAATGAAAGATACTTGATATATATACATATACTATTCTAGAAGCTACATGTCATATTATTTACCGAAATCGCTTAAAAAACAGGATTTCGATATCGATTTTTATCGATTACTTACGGGGCAAGTTATCGAATATCGGAAACAAACTCGATCTGTGCGGGCACTAGGAGGACCTACAGCCAATTTCAAGTCTCTAGCTCTTATAGGTTCTGAGATCCATGCGTTCATACATACGGCGTCCGTCCGTCCGACAGACAGACGGACAAGGCTAGATCGACTCGGCTGTAGATGCTGATCAAGAATATATATACTTTATGGGGTCGGAAATGCTTCCTTCTGCCTGTTACATTAATTTGCACACATACAAAATACCCTTTTTACCCATTTTCAATGGGTTCAGGTATAAAAAAAACATTGTATTTAAACAAAATTTTGAATAGTTTCAGTAAAATGTTCTTGGCTTTTACTCCGAGTACCCTTCAGTCAAAGATTGAGTGTTGTGAAATGAATTAAATTAAACGTTTCTATATAATTCAAAATTTATTATATGAAATATGCCGGCTTTGGCTTTGCTTCACTGCGTTTCTATGGCAACTTCCTGTTGCGTGTAATTGTGTACCTGTAAAATATCATTAATCGCAACCCCTAAACAATAGAACATGTGCTCACACACATTTGGCCTAAACAAATTTCTCAGCTTGCATAGAGAAAACTACAAATCATGACGTAGATTAGTTATGAATCGCTCCATCTGTGTTATCTCAGGCAGAATGAATGCTGAAAATCGCAATACAAATGGCATTGTGCAAAATCAGAAAGGCATGTAGGTAGGCGAGATAAAGATCATGACTGTAGGTTGCACCTGCCTCGGCCAGGGGCAAACAACAAAGCCACAGCTGGTGGCAAAAACTAATAGAATAAAACACAGCAACAATTTACAGCCCGTCGCTTCGAGTGGAGCGCAACGGGCGGCCGTTTATCCATAGAGTATATAAGACTAGGCTGCAGGCGGACACTTTACTCACAAGGACTTGCATTAAATTGTCGCCCCGTTTTTTTTTTGTTGCCAGCAAGGTCAACTAAGTCTGGTCTGTCGGCATTACAGGTGCCTGTCGCATTTAGCACATTTTTAACAATGAGATTTTTGGCAAGTGCCTGGCAACTACCGCTTTGCACTTGGCCCGCTTGGGACGGCCCATTGCGTGTGGCTATCAAGGGACAGCTTGATGTGTTTTGTGTCCTGTGACACCAGCTGTGCAGTTTTAGCTGGCACAGGTAGAGCCGTGAGTTAAGCCGTGAAATTTCACACCCGCTGTGGTTGGTTTTTGTATGAAGTGTTTGTCAAGTTGAGCCCAGGCTCAGGTAGTACCCAATATGGCCACTTAAGTCTCACAGACTCATTGCTGTTTATCATCGTTCGGGTTATGGAACTGAGAAGTATTTTCTTTTTGGTTTTGCTTTTGCCTATTGCCAAAAAGCAAACATTGCCAGCGGCTTTAACTGTTTGCCATTCTATCCGTTACTCTTGACATTACCTGGGCAATCAGGCATATACATATATAGACGCTAACCATATAGCTCCTGCGCTGCTCCATGAAAGGTGCTGTTTGTCGTGTCAACTTTATTATCTGCCCTGGAGCTCATAAAAGCAAAGCAAGAAACCGACATGCTACATATTAGGGGTGTTTTTAATTGATAAGCCCAACAACTAAGCGCATTGAAACTTGTTGGTTTGGCTTAATCATCGCAGCTTTAGACCGCCAACGCCATTAAGTCATAAAAAAAAAGGAATTTTCAAATAAAAAGTGCACCCAAGAACAACAATTAAAGGCATTGACTTGTGGGATAGCTCAGCGAAAAAGGTCAACAAGTTGATTAAACCTAGCCATACATGAATCTCGACGTTTAAGGCAAAGGCAAGAACGAGCGAGAGGTTTATGGGCTTTGTCTTTGGACCTGTTGCGGCATCTAAATGCACCCACCTGCATTAACTAAGGCGACATTTCAGATGCCTGTGCGCTTTTTCTGCTTCTTTTCAATTAACTCAACCGTATTTTGCTACCAGAAGATTCAGTATTAAATATTTCTTTGTCTCTTTAGCTTTTTGTTTCAGGTATTGCACAAAGACATATTCTCTATCTCTTTATAAGTCGCACTTCTGATTAAAATCAGCGACATTAAGCGAATACATAATTCATGTATTTTATGGCATACTTATTCAGACAAACTGACAGATGTTCTGGAATCTCAGTATATAGGAAATGCATTAACTGTAAACAAATTAAATTAAATGCGCCTCAAATGCACATGGCAACATTATTGCTGTCACTAAACAGCCAACCAATCATCCGACCGACTGACTGACTGATTGAATGAATGACTGAATGACTGAATGACAGATTGCTGAAATAAATCTCAATCGGCGTAAATTGCAATGCGCCTTCGTCGCTATTATACGAGTTTAAGTTCTGTCTTCAGATTTAGTGCATGATTTATACAACTGGCGCCAGAGCAAATGAAACATGAATTGGGTTACGGCGAGGTCGTTGCTCTGTAAGTGTCTCAACGTTTAGCTCATAACTCTTTATGGTTATTCATTTTAACAGTTTTAATTTAGTAAAACATATATATTCTTAATAATGAACAATGTGTGCCAAGTTTCATTTAGTTATAGCCTGCGCTACTGAGATGAGTTTTTCAAGAGAACCTAATCTAAGGCTATTGTGGATGTTATGTGGCTTAAAGGTCAGTTGTCAGTACAGCTTAATACTATTAACAGAGTAGGAAAAGTTAAGGTTAAACATGTACATGACCTTGGGTTTGGAAAACATAAGGAAGGTTAAAGTTAACTAAAGCGTCAGCATGTCTAGAACTATGAAGAGAAACGTGCAAATAAGAGGTTAAGAATTGTTGAATCAAATTGTGTTAAAATTTGAAGAAACCCATTTTGGGCAACTGAAAACCAAAGGAAATATGGATAAATACATTATAAACATTTTTAGGCACAAGTCAGTAATAGGTAAAGCCTTTCTGGACTATATTCAATCTTTAAAATAAACATATATGTTTAACTAGTGCCAACATGTTTACTTAGTTATTGTGGGAATTAATTTAGATATTCAGATTGCACACAGCTCAAACAAATTTTCTATTTATACACACAAGTCTTTTAATAACCGAATCCTCTTATCATTTAGCAAAGTTCAAATTTATTTAAGAACTCAAATATTTGCACTTTTCGTATCTGGGTCTAACCAACACGCTTATTACATTTATTTTTAAGTAAACATAAATTCACCCGCCATATTTTGTGCTCAGGCTAAATTTAACATGAACTGCAAAGTCTGGTGTCCGGCAACATGTTGGCAGCTGTTTACGACTTGTTCGTCAGCGACAAAGGCCCGAGCTTCGAGCCAAATTGTATTGGCTTAGTTCGTTCACAGGGCAATTTATAGTTATAGCATAAACATTACGCACAATGCAAGCTGCATGTTGCAAGTTGCATCAACATTGTTGCGTCCATTTTTGGAGTTGATTGCCCGTTTCTCGGTAATGTCCAACCATTGTTGCCCGCTTGGCCCTTGTCGTAAAGCGTACATATGCGTATGTTGTTTATAAGAAAGCTGCCAACGATTCCAGTTGCAGTTTGTGCCAAAAATGGAAATAAAACGCATGTGGCAAGAATGTTCAATGTACCTCAACGCTTCTTCACTTCGTATCTTTCTGGCACTAGTGCTTTTACTGCTGTTGGCCATAACGGCTTTTTATGTGGTCAATGATCCTTAAACAAGCGCCTGGGAAACGCACTCGCTGCATGGCATTTCCTTTGTTTGCTTAAAAAAATGCATACACAAAAACAAAAACAGAAAGGCGGAAGCAAAGCCAAAGGATAAACGCAGATTTCTCAGTATTCTCTCGGGACTGCTCACAATGCTTGTGGGCGTGGCCACCGCAGACACATATGCCAGAGCTGTCGAATGTTGGTGAGTTTCCATATTATTAATCAATGTTTGACAGTTTCTCCTTTTCATTTTGTTGTTGTTATCGATTTGACTGCGCCCGCAACTGCAGTAGACAAGGGACACGCCCATTTGGTCGTAGTGCTTTGTGGTTATCCTTTGTCTGGTTCCACTAATTACTTATCATCACTTCGTATAGCAACCATCCAAGTGGGTCATGTCCTCAGCTGGCAATGCATAGCCTTGGCTACAGTTATGGGTAAAGTTTTTGCTTTTGCTTGAAAAATGTGGAAAATTGCGTATTTCACGCCTTTCCGTTGCCACAGAAAAGCGCTCGGAAAACTTTGTGACAAATGCTCACTGTCTGCACAACTTAGCAGAAAACAGAGTTTTAGTTGGAATTCAATTTAAATTCCGCCTGGGGCATTGGAAATCCGCCACACACACAAGTTTTGCTTTGCCAAGTCATTTCCAGCGCTCATTAATATGCTTCGGCGACTGTTGCCATTAAATCATAGTGGTAGTTGCCTTGACCATTTTGGTCGAGTTGTCGTCTTTTGGCCAACCAATTTGGCAAGCCTTAAAAGTATTACAGCCAGAGTCAAAGACCCGGCAACCACGCGTATCTCTAGCTAAATTTGCACAAGGCCAACCCTTTACTCCACATTTCACTCTTCAAATCGTTGAGCAAAGAATATTTTGCTGACATTATCGTGTGTGTGTGTGTGTGTGTTAAAAGGGGCTGCTTCTACTGATATCGATTATTTGCTTTATTGGAAATACTTATGCCACCGCTTAAATACCGTAAATTTAAAACCTATTCAAGACGGATGGTATAAGAGATATAGAATTTATCTAAGAAGTTGTACAGTTAACAGAATATAAAAGGAGTACCCACAGGTACTATGATAGGTATTTCATTATAAAACGGGGTTTACTTTATTTTATTTTGTATTCTTTATACAAAAACTTATTGTATATGATATGTGAGCCTCTATGAAAAACTCAGTGTCTATTATTTGCAAAAAGGGTGAGTTCGCTGTATAGACATAGTTATAGATAAAGATATAGACATAGATATAGATACATATGTAGATACAGATATAGATCTAAATATAGATATCGACATCGATACAGATGTCGATATAGATATAGATATAGATATGGATATAGATATAGATATAGATATAGATATAGATAAAGATATAAATATAGATATAAATATAGATATAGATATAGATATAGATATAGATATAGATATAGATATAGATATAGATATAGATATAGATATAGATACAGATATAGATATATAGATAAAGATACAAATATAGATATAGAGATATATATAGATATAGGTATAAATATAGATATAGATTTAGATGTAGATGCAGATATAGATACAGATATATATATATATATAGTTGGATAAATTTCTATATATGTTTTTTCTATAGGATACGATAGAGTTCATATCTAATCCTAAGCCTAATCATATGCATGCCAACGGGTAATGTAAGGTATATACTATATTTTAATAAACTTTGCATTATGCAATCTAATTTAAGACTATGGTTTAAAGTTAGTAAATAAATTAATTGCTTGGAGAATCCTTCGTTTATCTAGATTTTTTACAAAATTCTGGCATGTTTAAAACAGAGTAAGGTATATTTAGTCAATCACAACTACCGCTAACTGGTTCAGTTTTATCCCCATCATTTATGACTCTCAGCTGTGGCCCAGTTTGGCTAGGTGAGTAACCAGACAAAACCATATGCTAAGTCTGTATTTGGCAAATACCTTTGGAGTCGGCTGCATATCATGACGAGCAGCTGTTTGGCTCCAAACAAAAGCAGAAATGAAACCAGCACCAAAACTATATACCATATATAAAAAAAATGATGACGACTGTATTAAGGCCACAACAAAATTTTTTATACTATTTGCTTAAGAGCTTGGCAACAGAATAGAAGTGCGATTATATTTGATAAGGGTTGTTTTTGTTGTACTCGCTGGCTTTACTTCCTGTGCTCAGTTATTATTTTACTAGAGAAAGCTGACACAAATTTGACGCTCTAGTTCGAAGCTGAAAAAGTTTTGCAAGCACGCGAAAATAATTTGCAAAAGATAGGCAGGATTATTTGTAATTATGGTAATGAGTATGCATTTGAATGTCAGGAGATATAGTATAATATATATATATATTGCGAATGACTCACGCCGAGTGCATTTGGGAGGATAGAGAGAGTCTTCGAGCCAATGGCTGCTTACCTGGAAAATATAGAAAATGATTTGAAATTAGCTGCGGTTTAGATTAGAGATAAGGCAATATAATTAGCATGTAACGAAATGTAGACAGTTTTCAGCTAAGCCGCCGAAGGGTTAATGCAGTCCGTCTGGGACCACAGCCAATTACAATTAATAACCCATTAATGACAGGCGACTCTGAATTATGAGCAACTCTCTAATGCATCTTGACATTGAACTGCACTTTGAGGGCAATAGGCATAGGCATAGGCATAGGCATTCGGCATGGCCGTGGCAAACTTTCCCAGCTGGCACCCAAATAGCCAAACACGCTTTTCCTATAAATCACTCAAGCCGAGCTCCCCAGTAGCCTCCACAAATGGGGACAGATGCAAACGGGTTGCATGTTGGTGGGGCGAAAGAGAAGCTGTGAGCCATCCAACAGCTGGGCAAGCCGACGCACTTGTCACCACTTGGCTGGTAATTAAGCCCAACTAGTTTTTCCACACACACTTTGCCAGCCGTTGTAATTGTTGCTGTTGCTGCTTGGTTGTCTGGTTTTGTCGGCAAACAGTGAAATCGATACCAATTTTTTATTATTTATATGTACATGCGGAAAAATGGTTTAGGTTTTAAAATGCCTGAGCTCAACTGACTCAATCCTCCGGTTACACTCGCCCAGGCAAACTAAAACCGCGACAAGGTCGCTGTTTAAGTTTTTGTGGCTCTTAATATTGTTGTTGTTGTTATTGTTTTTGCTGTTGCTGCCACGCAAATTTTGCCAATTAAGTTCACGAGCAACAGCGTATCTTATAGATACGCACACGCGTCTAGCATAACAAATTGAAAGTGCAAACAATTTTTTATTAAAGCAAGTTCCCAAAATGAAAGCAAATTTATTTTAATAAACTTGTTTTTTTTTTTTCAACCCACACACACCACAATGTTATATATATATATATAAAGTAAATGCGGCATATTGTGACCTTGGGCGGGAGTACGGGTAGTTATTTATATAGGATTTTTATATATTAGTATTTTCATTTATTAATCATTTACTTAGAAAGTCATGCACCAGTTGAGTTCTTCTCAATATGCCTAGCATTGTAATGATAATAAGTTTTAGCATGATGGCACAAAAAAATGCAATTAGGTAAAAGTTGGAAAAAACTGAGAGGGAAACAACACCTCAGTTTGTTTACCTGGTGCTCGAAATGTAATATACTCGCTCACAAAGTGAAAAAAGAATATAATATATATATATGTATATATATATATTTGATATATTTGTTATACTTAATATGGCTGCGCCTACTGGGGTTGTGGCAGCTCGGGAATATCTATATTTTCCACAGTTCCACCAAATTTGAATTGAAAGAAACCTATTGAGCTCCTCTAAAGATTGAACCAAAAGTAGTTTGCCTACGCTTGCGATCTTATCTGTTTCAGTTTCGAGGAGAACATTTTAACTTATTTTTTTTTATAATTTTTGATATTCAGAGTACTAATACTATCGTTAGCGCAATGTCTTTCACTTAAGCCAATCGAAACACGGAAAAAGCTTGTTAAAAAAGGAATAATACGAACCAAGCTATCAAAAACAATTCCTATATAAAACAAGTGACACAATATTATTTCGAGCTGCAGTCCGAACTTTTTTATTATGTTCTTGTTAAGGCCAGTCAACATTAAACAAACAACAAACTCAATCAGCTGCATTTGGCGCGCAAATTGGCGGCCAAAAGTTACAAAGTGGTCGAAATGCAATTTGTTGCTTTCACAATTTTGACCGTTTGATCATATTTGCATTGAATGCGGTTGGGTTCAACAAATTTCAATTAATTGCCGTAAATTTTTGACGTTCGCTTGGCTATGAATGGCTGGCCACATTTGTGGCCCCTACTCAGGCATTTCCAGTCGGATGCCGTCAGCGTAAAAGGCAACTCGTACGCGGGTTCATTGAACGAATTTAATTGAGTTTGCTTTAAATGCGATTGCGACTGCGACTTTGAGATGCGAAAGTAACGCATTTAACTGTACAGGCCACTTATATACACACATATATGTGGAGCTTAACTTATTGTATGTATTGCATGCTGTCATAACTTGGTTAATTGATAAACGCGACGGAGTGGGCGGCTCTTTATAATTGTGACCCTTGCTAATTGCATCTAAGGCCAGCATCATTAAGCAGTTACTGTTTATTACATCAGAAGAAGTCGGCACCAGGCCAGCCCCCCTTGCGCGCAATCTCCTTATCCCTAGCAACAGGAAATGCAATAAATTAACAACGCGCGAGGAAACAGCTTCAGGACGCAGGATGCGAATGGCCTGGCCAAGGCGAAATTTAATAACACTTGGTGGGTGGATGGGCTGGAAAGGTGTGCGTGTGTCGGTTGCCTTGGCGCTGCGAAAAGTGCAACATTTATGAAATTTCTTTGAGTGTGCATAGTTTTGAATGTGTGTGTGTGTGTGTGTGTGAAGGCGTGTGTTGGGGCGGCACTCACTTGCATTCAAATGCACGTTTTATGCCAAAAACACATTCGAAACTCAAATGCCAGCCACGCCTCAGTCAACAAGCCAGAACACACCTTGCATGAAAAGCAGACTGTTTTTGTTGTTGGCCTTGTTTGAAAGGATATGCAAATAGCAGCATGTAAGAGGCATTGAAATGTTTTCAATTTAGAAATTTGTTTACAAAAAATTATTTTTTGTGTTCCTAAAAGGTTAAGTCTTAGACCCTTTATCAATTTATTACAATAAACTTGAAAGAATGTTATATATAATTCAAGATTGAAAAACTTAACTGGCGTGTGTTAACTTACAAATAAACGTGAGTACATCCTAACCAAACTTTCAGTTATATTTATTGAAGAACTTTACTTCACTTAAGTTGACTTGCATTCCACCCCGTTTTGAGCCTGCAACATAGTTGTTAAGTTAATTGAAAATACTACCTTAGAACACTTAGCTAACTAAAGCACAAGAACTGTAGCGGAAAAATTCGAGACTAGAAGACTAGGAGATACCCTGAAGCCAGCGCAAGGCAGCCTTTAATAACTTATAACTTCCACACTAACATACGCACAAATACACATATGCACATATTCGATAGTTATACTCTATGGGAATTGGGCTCTTGAATAACTTCGGTGCTTATAGTCCGATCCTTTTGAAATTGAGATTAAATATGGCATAAAAAAGTGTGTATATACCAAAGGGCGGGGCTTTACCTATAACACTGCGTCTTATCCAATTTCTCATCTGAGTATAATATGCGAGAAGCTGGCTTGGTATATTTAACTGCTATAATATTAGGGTTATGCTTAAAAAACATGTCTCAAAATCATACGTATCGATATAATGGGCATGTGAGATGTGAGATATATATATATTAAAACTTCCAAGTCTTTAGCTTTTGTAATTCCCCTTGAGCTCTTACATACATTTTTACAAAACCAATTTGTCACTTTTAATACATTTGAATGGGCTCATGATATGTACGAATAAAAAAAGTAGAGCAACAGTTTAAGTTTTTACTAACTACACCAAAAGTAAACACAATAATGTTTTAATAACAATAAGAACAATTTAGTGCGGGTCATTTATAGTCATTGTCTTATGTCGGCTGGTTGTGGGTAAATTGAAATTTGAGCCACGCCTTGTTTGCCATAGCTGAATGGAACAATGGGCCAGGTCATGTCATGTCATATCATATTATGGCTCATATGTAAGTAAATTAATAGGTTGCCCCACAAGTTGTCAAGGCCAGAGACAACCCCTAAATTAAAACAATGTTAAACCCGATCCTGGGCACTTCCTTTAAGCACATGACATCAGCTGAAGGCACATAAATTAACAAATTGAAGTAGCAACAATTTATGTGCTCATTTATTTAGGTGACTTGTTTTGACACAATCGATAAGAAAGAATCTCAAGCAACAATAAACAAGGGGCAATATGTTTGGGCATTACATTACACATTTGCCAGTTCCCAGAACTGGACATGCCAAAGGATGCAGCCAGCTGCAGTGCCAGCTCGGGCCATGTGTAGACGCCTCAATTCTTATCTCAAACATATGCCCTCATCATCGCAACGAGTTCTCCGTTAATCTACTACACAATGCCACACAAATTGATGGCTTGTCTACTGATTAAACTCGATGCCAAGGCTGGGAGCTCATGGGGCAGCCTTGGCCGAAGCGCAACTCGTATTAGCCAATGCCAAAAGTATTAAACTGTCAACTGGACTTAGCTGCTACTCTAAAAAAAAATATATATATATATATATATAGGTGAAGCTAATGTAGATTTGGGCCAATTTCCTTGGCCCACAAAAGGAGCCACGTGTCTCAATTTCGCGCCTGCATTTGCAGTCTGGAAAATGCACATTTTGCAATTACAATTGTTAATGGGCGGCGAAAAGTGAAATTTAACACACACATACACCGAATCGAATAAATCAATGCGACGACTTTCTTTTTGATCGCCATGACAGACAGACAGACAAAGTTAATGATGAAAGCGAGCAAGCCGTGCGTGAAGAGACTTTTACGCTGGAACAATGCCATTTAACATGGCAAACATTTTCGAAGATCAGTCTAAAAATGCCGGGCAACAGCAAGTATCTTGTAGCTTTGCGAGACGGAAGTTAGCTGCGGGGGAGAGGTGAGAAATATATATATGAAAACATATTCCACATCTATTGTTTGCGAGATAATTGAAGCCAATTGGGTTATAGCTCATAACCCAATGTCTTCTGCTAATTAATCGCGCATTGAGATACATAGATACATATACAACACTCACAGTAGATACTCCTATATATAGATCTGTATACATATATATTTTGTAATTTAAATTGACTTAATTTTTGAGAAAGACGCTTCTGCCTGGTCACTGGTTTGACCAGTTCGCCAGCAAAAAAAAAAATAATATGTATGATTCATAAGCATTTTGTGATTCTGCGAAGCGTTCCGTTGTCATGCTAATTGTATATAGTCAGTGCTTACCCAGAAGCCAATTTGATGTTTTAGAGATTGAGATACAAATGTCGCTGCTTGTTTTTTTTTTTTGTCTTTCTTTCCAATCTTTGCATTGGACCAACGCAGCGACGCCCCCTGACCCAATTTGATTGAGCAATTTGCTACTTAAGTCGATTGCTGTTTATTAGATTTTGTGTTGTTACGCTCATTTGCATCTGTTTCTGTCAGATACTCTTTTTCGCGCGCGCTCTCTCTCTCTCCCTCTCACTATCTCTATCTGGTTATCAGCGTTCAGTGGTGCGTTGAAATTTGATTTGTCAACAGCGCGTCGCCTGCATTTATTTTAGCTACTCAGCACTAAATTGAGATACACGCACGCACATCTGTGAGATACATAATGCCTTGTTGTTCTAGTGTGCAATTAAAGTGATTATCTCTTAAGGTAATTTATCATATTAAGCTTATTTACAGTTGACGTAGACAGGAAGCTTGCCCCAAATAAGTACATATGGCTATCTCCAAAGTTGCTTTGCACGCAGCGGAAGTAATAGGGACTTTCACTTTTGAGTCCCCCCAAAAAAATATGATCTTCAACTGGAGTTTCAAGCGTGAAGGGTTTCTTAATCGATTTCAAAGTGTGCTAGGCAGAAGCAAACTTGCCAACTTATAGTTTAAATATTCAATCTAATATAATCTATTTATAATAATTAAAATTGTGCTTAAAACTAAGGTAATAAATTGATAGCTGGTCGGAAGTACTATATGAATATATTCTTTATAATTGTAATGTATTTTGATACAAATGTATATGAATACTTTATTAATATTTACTTATATGAAAATGTAAATTATTGGTTTATATATGTGCTCGAAAAATTTTTGTTTTAGTTTTCTCTCATTTGTAGTTAGCTTAGATTAAATCTTGCTTGCAGAAAAATACTTATTATATACCTCGAATCTTCAGTTGGAATAGACTTTATGTATTCGTTTGCTTTTTATAGGATTCTCGGTGTGCCAACTGGCTTCGTCTATCAAAAAAGACAGCCTCTGTTTGATGATTTCGCAGGAAAAATGCCTTATAGAATTTCTCGGGCAGCATACGACTTGCCCTCAAATCAAATATTTATGCAATATGTTGGCAATTTCGAGCGGCAATCAGGCGACTATTTGTCTGCCGTGCAAGAGGCAAACAAACAAATAACAAACAAATATACAAGCAAACAAATATGCATGTGCATGCACAAACAGCAATAAGGGCCCGACGACCCCCTCACAACTGGGCAATGACTGGAATGGAATGGACGAACAGAACAATTTTGTCATTCGATTCGAAGCATTTGTTTATTTTGTTATTGGGCTCTCTGGATGGCTTCTTATCGGCACCCGGCACCCGCTCCTTACTGGGCGCATATCTGTAATTTCCAACATGGGATGCAATGCAATTAGCAAATTGGAGCAGCTTTTAATGCAGAATTGGAGCGAATCAATCGAACGGGCGGTGGCCGCAATCGCCCAGAGTTTGTCAGCAGCTTACGTGGAAATTGTATAAGCAGTAAAAGCCAATTAAATCGTGTAATAAATAAATAATTGTTAATCACGTGAAACTATAAAACAATAGCACGCCGGCTGACTCATAACTTGTGTTCCATAGACATCGCAGCTGACTCAGTGCCTGCGATCTACCCCCCGTCCACCTAGCTTTAGCTTTAACTACTGTCTGTATTGCGATTTAAGCCTGCTTTTGTTTTAGTTGTTGTTGCAGGGCATATAGTCATAGTATACACGTTTAGCTGAGGCTTTTGTTGACCTTTGGTTTATTCGTCTAGATTCGCAGAAACTTGATCCTAAAACTGATGATTCAGTTACGGAAGCAACTTAATACCAAGTTTTGTAATCATAATGTGCTACGCTTTACTTTTAAGAACTTTTTGTGGGGTTTGGCTTGTGGTTAGAAATCTACACGAAATGTGATTAAATAATATATTTATACAATATTTTATTTAACATGTGATTATATTGCGCAATTTAAATGCGGTTCTTTGTTTAAAAATTCAACTGAAAATCAAGTATTTGTGGATTTAACGAAAATTATAATCGCGAATTGTAAATAGCCTTTTTTTATTAACCTCCCAAGTGAGTTGGCATTTTTAGTCACTTCCGCTGGTTCCATATGGAGCATTAAATAAACTTAAGGATTGCGTCAAAGGGGAAAAGGCCAATAATAGCGATATATGCGCATGCCTGATAATTAAGTACATGTTTACAATGTATACATGGTTAAAACTGCTGCTGCAATCGCTTTCCTTCTCTTTCTTCATTTCATGCCCTACCATTACATAAACGTCAATAGTGGACTTATATGCGCTAATAAGTGTGTCCACGAGCAACTAAAAAACGTGCCAATTAAAGAGCTCAGTGCGAATTGGGCTAAGGTAACATAAAGTAGTGCGACCCCATACGATAGGTTGGTAGCCAATTGAAACTTGGTCGAGCTTAAATGAAGGCACTTAAAACATTGAAGCGTATCAGCCAGATGATCTAAATACTGAATAACTGCACCCAAGCGTCTGTTCTTAATGGCAGCAAGATGAGAGAGAAACAAAAACAAAAGAAGAAAATAAATTAAAAATGTATTGAGACACCCCCAGCGAGAGCGCAGGAGCCGCGAAGAGCCAGCCAAGACATTGCCTTTGTTTTTTTGTTGATTTTTTTTTTAGACTTTTTTATATGTTTATCAATTAACGCGCCCGAACAATGGCAGCGCACTCAGACGCCAGCGTTTGCTCTAATCTTGCCCCAGCCGGCAACTGGGCGCAACTTGGATCAGCATGGTCCGCCGCTGTCTGTCCGCCCCGTCTGGCGCTGTCCGGGCTGCTTTACGGTTCGTTGGCTCGCTGCGTAAGTAGCGCAGAGCAGAGCAGAGCGGAGCGGTGCAGAGCTGCGTCTGCTTATCAGAGTAGCGCGTTTTATGCCACAGATAAACTAAGAGAACTTCTGCGCTGCTGAAGCTCTCCCCCACAGCCGGTAAATGCAGCTGAATGAGGGTGAGTGTGTGTGTTTGTGTGTGTATGTGTGCGGTGGGTCAACAAGCTGCAAGTAAAAAGTTAAGATCCACTCAGAAACCGGATCACAAAGTAGTTCAGTTAATAATAGACACAACAAACTAGAACGTCGACTAAACGTGCACTGCAGCACATTTAAAAGGCAAAACTTGGGTCTTGATTTCATTAATATTAAAACGTTTAAGAATGCCAATCAAAGAGGAATAGAAAAACAACTTACTCTGAAGAGCGTAGGCGAGAAAGATATAAGAAACTTCGTGTATGAACTTTGGCCTTAATTTTTAAATAATTTTATTAACATTAAAACGTTTAAATACCAATCAACGAGAATTAGAAAAACAACTTACTCTGCAGAGCGTAGGCGAGAAAAAGAAATAAGTTCTTCTACTCTTAAACTGTAGAAGAAGTAATAAACAAATATAAAAAATGTCGTGTAAGACCTTAGATCTTGATCTTTAAATAATTTCATTAATATTATAACGTTTAAGAATGCCAATCAAAGAGGAATGGAAAAACGCCCAACTCTGCAGAGCGTAGGCAAGAAATAGAAATATATTCTTATACTTTTAGAGTGAATAAAAAGTAATATATAAGTATTAGAAACTTAGTGTTAATTCAATTAGCACTTGGCGCTCTCTGGCGGTGTTTTCTTGGCGTGTTGTGATTCAAAATGCATTTTTCTTTTGAATAAACTGTTGAGTTGCGGAACAGCTTGCATAAGCCTGATGGTTTTTGACTATACTTTGCCTGTTGGTATCTACGACATGCACAATCAGCTTCAATTGCTAGCTTTATGGTTTTTTCAGGTACATTAGTATGACAGAAAATCTTGGATTAATAAATAAATAAAGTGGTAAATCAGATTAAGTATAATTAACTCCCGAGTGCCATGTGGAAATGTCTAAGTGAACAGAAAACTTTTGAAATGTGTTATATTGAGTAAAAAATGTGAAAATAAAAACAAATATTACGAAACGTAAACAGAAAATTTGTCGAGTGTTGCAGTTCAGTGAACCTCAACCATATGCCGCGACGCTGGCGACATCATACGTTGGATGTCGCAGCATTTTTTGTTGTTGTTGTTTAGTTTTCAAAATAAGCGCACACCTACGCACACACATGCACAGTGAAAGAGCAACAAAAGCTGACGGCATGAGTGATTCTTTGTCAATTTCGCTATTTTTTGCCTGTTCGTTAATTTTCCTTGTTTGACATGAAACTGCAACATTTTGCAAATGATTCATTCATTTTAACCACTGTCCAAAATATACAGGTACAGCCAAACCCTTTTGTCCGACAGAGCTTGCCATGCATATATGTACATATGTACTTCGCTTGGCCAGTCTAGCGTGTTGTCGCATTTCCGTTGCGAATACTCAAACCACTCAAACAGAAATGGGTAACACTCGGAGCGCATTTATTGTACTTGGCATCATTGTTCATGCCAGTCAGATGGTTGCCATTAGGCGAGCTATATGCACAATTCAGATAGCTTAATGCATAAATTAAGCAACCAGACAAGCGTCATACACACAGCACAACTACTCATCGTAGTGCTGTGCAGCAATATGCCCTATAAATATTGTAGATGCGTAATGCAGTTATGCTTTATCTCCATCTTAGCCAGATCTAGTTTGCCATATCGACTAATATCGTCCGATATGGTGGATCAACAGACAAGGAAAAACTTTCATTGCAGGCGGATTAGTCACCAGATGCCACAAAAGGTGGATCCACGATAAGTTTTGAACAGTTTCAAGTAACGCTATTTTTCAAGCATATTTAATCAGGCGATTTCTTTGATTCTGAGCATTTGCATGTTATAAATAATAAACACGGAAGTAACTGAAAACAATATTTTCGTCATTCTCTTGCTGCAGGGCATCTGCGCGACGAGCACTTTTGTCTAGGAAATTTTCACTTATACCTATTAGGTAGCCCCACGTTTCAGTTATTATTTATTTTTGTTTTTTGCTTTTGCTGCTACTTCTACACTTTTCATTTTGTTTTTGTTTGTGTTTTTGATTAATCATCGTGCGCACCTCCATTTCGAATTTCTCAATCAAGGCGCTGCATTGTCAATGCTTGTCTTTAGTCTCTGTGCATTTCCTTTCAGTTTTTCTTGCTTTTTTGTTTTTTGTTTTTTGTTTTGGTTACCTCCCTGGCCAAGAGTCTGTTTAATGTAAAACCCATCGAGGCAACGGCAAGGCGTAAACAATGCACTTTCGAGTGCTTTGAATTTGATAGAAAAAAAAAATATACTGCTATGATTTCCGTTTATTTTTTCTGTTTTTTTCCTGCGCTATTTGATTTTGTTATCAATAGAACGGGAAAAAGCTACTTGAAATAATCCAAAACTTAAGCTTTTAATTTCCCCTCAGGCTTTAATATCCCCTAGCACAACTTTTGGGGCGTCTGGTGACTAATCCGCCAGAAATGAAAGTTTGTCATTGTCTGCTGGCTGGGTATTTCCACCCCGCAGGACGAATAGAGTCATAAATAATCGTGACCGGCCCCTTTATGGTGATAATACTTTAAGAACTTGAGCACAATTCGTTGATATTTTTGTTGCACTTCTTCGCATGTGTCACGCATTTAAAGGCGCATTCATTTAACCATAATCCCGGTTGCAACCCTGCGCAAATGCGGCAACCCTCAGTAATAATTGAGCCACATTTTGGCACGTGCCGCAGTCAAAAGCGAAGCCTGACGCATGCTTCGCTTTTCGAGTGCAACAATTATGTTACAATAGCAGCAACAGAAACCATTTAAATTTTATTGATTTCAATTTAAATTATTCAATTTGTAATACAGAAACTGCGATAATTCTCGCAGGCAACAATGCCACCTACACAAGATGCAACACAAAAGATATTCACGCCCAGGAGACACCCACCCATATTAAGGGCGCGGTCGGTGCTGCACATTTAGCCGTTTTCTAGCTTAATTTGAGCTCTTGCAGAGTTTGTCAGAAGGAGGAAATTCTCGCCATTTCTAAACTGATTCATCTGTACTTTGAGCTATTTCAAAATATATTTGTTGCCCAATACAACAGGAACTTATTTACAGCGCGTGTTTTGGCTCATATTCAGCGTTTATTTATTGTTATAATTATGTGGCATATCAATGACAAGTACACAATATCAATTGAAATATTTTACGTGTCCGTCATGTATACAAATTTTTGCTGAACCTGCGTCGTCTGTTGATTGAATCTGTGATATAATGACAAATTAAAAACAGAGGTTTTGGGTTGCGTGGATGGATATGCCAGACTTGAAGCACTGCATTGATAAAGGGCTGTGATTGACTGACCCTACAAAAGCATTTTACATCAGCTTCCAGTCTACTATAGACGGAAATAACAGAATCCTTCGCAAAAGAAGGCAGCTCCCTGCCTTTTTGTGAACCTACAGTGGGCATTTAATCCTGTCAAAGAGCTAATTCAGCTATTTTAGCTATTTTTAGCTATTTTAGCCTCACTTGGCAGCACTTGCTCACAGCTGTCTGGCAAAGGCATGTTTGTTGCTCAGGCCTGTTTGCTCATGTGGCAAGCTTTGGCTATCATTAATACAATACAGCTAAGAGGCCAGACTAGACGTTCATTAATATGCGTCATTGTTTTGGTCCCGGACTGCGACCCGGTCGTGGGAGCCAGCAACCGCAGCTGAGCGCATTTACTGACACGTTGACTGCCACGTTAAATGCAATTTGTAAGTACAGTGGTCACTCGGACACTAAAGAAATAAAAGTGGAAATAATAATAATAGAATTGCTATATTTGAGCATAGGGCATCTCCGAGTCAGAGTCTAGATATGCCGGATAAGCATAAATTACCTAGTCTATCTAACAATGCTCTGATTTCAGAGCTGGAAAATCCTAAATCTTGTTTCATCCAGATCGATAAATATCGATCTGTAGCTCATGTTTTGTGAACTAGTGAAACAACATTCGGCATGTAGTTTCCTCGTAGTCCATACTCTACTTGAAACAGGACTATCAATTAGAATTATTCTCAAATAAGAATCATGTCTATTTTAGAAGCGTTCTAATTATCGAGCGATCACTGTAATGCAGTATCAAAGACAAGGCATATCTATGGCTACATGCTAGTAATTTGATTGTTCAGCTCGAGTGGTCATCATCATCGTCATCATCATCATCATCTTCGCCTCCATCATCATCATCATCATTCGTCGTCGTCGCTTAATTGAAAATCAACTCAATTTACGGCTGGAACATTTACATTTACGCACAGCTCTTAAGCATGACAAGCTTCAAGCTCGACTTGATTGAGTCAGGTCAAAAGAATTTAAATGGACACACAGTGTAACAATATCTGAAAGATCTGGGAGAGCAGCTCTCAAACGGAAGCCTGAGCATGCATATTTCAACGATCCAAGCAACTTCTCGGCATTTGTTGACATTTGCATAAATTGCGTCTTCAAGTGGATTTCGGGCGTTGGTCATTAAAAGAACGTGCCTAAGCCGAGCTCCGTTCAACGTAGTCTCAATTGAGATTGTGGCAAGTTGTTTTCCTGGTCCGTAATTAGACAGACAACAGCTAATTCGAATTGAAAGAAAGACACACAAGACTTGAGCAAAAGATGTACAGAAACCTCAGATAAACTCAGGAAGTGAACAATTTGCGAAATGACAGTTCGTTTTTGCCAAACAAGCTGACTTCAACAACTTTAATGTTTAAACAACTAAAAGCCTTTGCGGATAAAACATTTAAATTTGTAGCCATACAAGAATCAGGGATAGATAGATATCTTATTTTTTATCAAGTTGATCAAATGTGCAGATGATTATTGAAAACATTTATACAATTTATTTACAATTTTGTCACAATATGTTTAAAACATTGAAGGAGACATCTGTAACCCCATAAAGTATTTAAGTTTATGCTAAGTAAATAAATTTATGACTTACTCTGCTTAGTGAAACTTTGCATAGGACAATCTGTTGACGTCATGTGCCTGAGTCGAGCGGATCGGGTAACTATAGCATATAGCTGCCATGAGTGGTATCAGTAGTATCAGAGTTCTTCTTTGTTCTCAAAATATCTTGATCAAACTTAACAATTTAAGTCTATCCTAAGCAAAATCTTGCTTTGATTGGACTACTCTCTGGACTTTAAGGCGAAAGGACAAAGTTTTTTTGCATGACATATGTCTGCAAGTGTATTTATAGTTCGGCGCGAACCCGTGCTATCTGGTCTGCCATATTCTTTTGCAATGATTTAGTAGGTAATTGGGCGCAGATATAAAATGTATGTTCGAGACCTGTTGCCATACACTTGTGTGTAATTATCATTACCGCACTGACAAGTTGATTGTGTCATTGTTGTATTTAATTGTGCACAAAATAATATAAGTAATATAAGCGCAAAACAAACAACAATGGCAACAATAACTCTTGGCTAGCAACGAGCTACCAAAAAGAGTTGGCCAACTAACGTGGACGTTGGCCGGAATGAATGTTGAAAAGCAACGAATGGCATTTAAGGCGCTGACCTTACGAGAACTACCATCTTAGGAATATGTTTTTATATAGAATGTGTGCACGTATAAAGTGCATAAATATATATGTATATACATATATATAGCCAAGTACGGTAGCTGCCAAATGTACTCAAACAAAAAATGAACTTAACATAAAAGAAAGTTTAAACATTTAATTTGTACGAAAAGTAAATCAAGATAAATGCCAAACAATGAGAGTAAAAGTGGCACGCAATTCGACCAGAATGTATTGTTGTAAATAAACCAAAAAAAATCGATTTTTTGTATTGTTTGGCCACAAGACTTGCAACCTAAGCAAGAGGCAGTTGTGGCCAGCTACGTGAGTGAAGGTATTAACCGAGATTTGCATAAAAAAAAAGGTGGAGGAACCCCCCTTGGTAAAAAGAGAAACAATCTAAAAGCGTGAAGCTAGCACCTTCGTATCTGAGTTAATACGTGAGATTTTGATAAAACTGACGCTTAGATAAAGTCAACATTTAGACACTAAACGGCAAACACAGGCAACAATACGACAAAACATGACACAAAAGACAAAAGGTTGAGCAAAAACTACTTTGCTGATAACTGAAGTGTGCCGCCGAGTGGAGGACAAGTGCTACAAGACCCAAACCCAAACCCAAGCCCCACGAGCTGAGACGGAGACCTGGAGGCACGTGCACACCAGCAAAGGGCAGTAGAGTAGCAGGCGCACTTGAAAGCCTTAACTAGTTATGGCTAGTGTTCAAAGTGCAGGCTAACAAATACCCTGTAATCGCATGTTATCAACAAATCCAATAGAAATATACGCTGCTTACTATTCAAATCGAAGCATTTTATAAATATTAAATAGGGTTTGGTTCGGGCGGAAGTTAGTTCTTAGCAACACCTCCATATTGTTCATATAAAAAAGTATTTATCTATATATAGTTGAACTTATTTAACACTCAAAATTTAGCTTATCTGTTCATGGGAATAGGTATAATACATATGTATAATATTATATATATATTTATATTTGTGGCAGACTTCTTAAGTGTTCTATTATTATTAAAATGGCAAGTTAATGACATTAATAAATTCTTTATATAAACATTTCAGAGCTATTAAAAAAGTGATTTATTTGACTAAGAAGTCACGATGAATTTAATTGACAAAGCTGAACAGAATTGATTTAATTAAATAAGAATTCAAATTAGAGTTAACTATTTGAGGGATTTGAAAAAGTTAAAGTAAAACACAAATATATTTAAAAATTGATTGACAATTGAAGTATATTTAATATGAAATAAAGATTAAAATTAAATTTGTTTAACTTGGTAAAATGCACAAATTTAACAATTTAAATACTTTAAATACACATTTGTATTTCAATTAAATTCATTGATTTATATTTAATCGAAAAAAGCTCTAAAGATCTATATTTTACAGCCCTGATATATTCGCCTACCACCACAGAGAACAAGAAGAAGATCAACAGCTGAAAGCTGGTTTTACAAGCTCAAGGTTGTTTAACCCCAGCAATAACAGCTTTACACTGGTTAAATATAGAGAAGATCGTTTAAATTCGTATCTTTATCGCCAACTTACACCATAAAAAAAACTATGTGCCACCCATTGCTGAAATTATCTTCAGTTGTTGCACGCTAATTAATTTACTGTTATGTTTAAATTCTATTTGCTGGCGAAACTCTGACTTTTTGATTAGCTGCCGCTGCACATGAAGTTTGCCCCACTGTGCGCAAGCTCTCTGAACTTGATTGGTAACTTGTTTTCTTATTTCTTCAACGTGTATTTGTTTCCTTTGTGCAAAACTGAATTTTGATTAGTTCTTGCTACACATTGTGCATGCCGCAGAGCAGGGAGTTTCAATAGAATAACATTGGATATATGCATATACATATGTATGTATGTATGTATAGGGGAAGTCAGTCACAGACGGCGTACTCACCTTTTGACTCCAAGTTGTCAGCTGTGACGACAGCGATGTGTTGCAAGCATATGTTGAGCAATGGCAACAGCAACAGCAACGGCAGCAGCAGCGACAGCAGCCGTTGCAACTGTAAATGTAAATGTTGATGCGAAAGCAGCCGAGGCATTTTCCACGCGTTGTCTTAAGAATCCAGAGCAATAGCAATAATGTTACACGCGGCTATGTGGCTGTTGCTTTTATATTTGTATGTGTAAAGTGGCGGCAGTAATAGTAAAATTTGTTCTTGTCGGCTGCAGCGGCAGGCAAATGCGATGACATCACTTCCACTTCCCGTGTCAGCGACTCTGGTGGGGATGCAGCGGCGAGGATGAGGCGGACTTAAATGCTGCCATCATTTGACACTGTGTCTACCAATTGGACTTGTATTAAAAACAGGATGCACCGCAGCAATTCACAACACTCAGCGAGACCAACAACAACAACAACAACAACAACAACTGAAAGCACTTGGGGCACAAGCACACACACACACACGTACGCACTCCCGGCGTGCTTAAGTGTAAACAAAAGCTGATACCTTTATTTGAATGTGAAAAAAATTATAACGGCATTGATGTTTGTGCTTTGGTATGGGTTTCGCTTTGGCTGTTGCCAGCTCTTATATTCGCATTTGCTTTTCAATTAATCGTTTGTTGTGTCTGACATATAATATATTATTAAATTAACTAATTTCGCTAATTTTTGTATTTGAATTGTTGGCCATTAATTCAATTTTTTAAACACTATTTGCTGTTTTGCACAGACACACGCAAACACTACACTCGCAAGCGCATATATATGTACATAGAAGCTCTAAAATACAGCTGGGCTACGCGCTGACACAACAATCTGAACTAAAAACAACCGTGACTAAGACCTCGCACGACGAGAGTTGCAATGAAACTGACGAAAGTCGTTGGTAAAGAATACAAAAAAACAAGACTAACAATAACCAGGGCCGAATACATATCGATATGTCGATACATTTTGGCGATGGTCTGTTCAACAGACTTTTTGCGATATAACATACGATAACTTTACATTTTCTTAATTACTGTACTGTTAAACGGATATCGTAATGTTACACGCATCAGTCAGCTTTTTGTCATGTGAAATAGTATTAACCGCGCGTTTGAATGTGCATTAAATTATTTATTTACGCTGACTTGTCTATGATTATTTAAGACAAATTAACCTTGAATCAGTCAATATGAACAAATTGTTGTAAATTGTATTAAAACTGTGTATATTATGCAAAAATATAAAATATAATATTAAATATATATAATATAATATATTTATAAGAAAATAAAATTTTAATAACGTATTTTAATATTGCCTCTCTAATCTATTTTATGACTTCGCCATCTCGCATACGCTTTCTCATGTTCGTATCTCTTTCTCACTCTCGCTGTGTCAGAGTCATTTTCGAATGTCACCTTTCTATGCGATTTTCATAAATTTTCAATTGATGCTAACAGATTTAGAATCTGTGCGATTCCTTTGTTTACGAGCTAAAATTGATATACACTTAACTGTTTTTGGATATTTTTAGTGAAACAATAATATATAACAATTAAACAATATTCTTAAAAGTAGGCAATAAAATACTTGCATATACAACTTATACATATAGGATGAGCAAAGCTACACTAAACGGCCTATACATTACGATAAAAACTAGTTACTCTTGCCGTTTAGACGATCCTGGATCTGTTGCAGACTCAGGCCTTTGGTCTCCATCACGACAAACAGCACAAAGAAGAAGGCCACCACACAGAAGCCAGCAAAGAGCCAGAATGCATAGTAGGAGCCAAGTGCATCGAGCGCCGGATAATAGCGTGTGACCAGAAAGCCGAGAATCCAGCAGGTGCTGGCCACCACGGAGGATGCAGCTGATTTGATATTCGCTGGAAACATCTCGCCCAGCACCGCCCAGGGCAATGGACCGAAGCCCGTGCAGTAGACAATATTGTAGACGATCAATGCGGGCACCGGAAGCCAAACCACACTCGAAACGTCACCCACAACCAGCTGCATGTAGAAGAAGAAGCCCAAAGCTGCCAGACCGACGCTCATTACGCTGGCCGAGATGAGTAGCAATACCTTCCTGCCCAGGCGATCCGCTACGATGGGCGTAAGACCCGAGGAGCTGACCTGTACGCAACCAATAATAATGGTGGCTATGGCCGGATCCAGGCCAGTGTTGGCGCTGGCAAAGATCGACTGGCTGTTGAAGAGCACCACATTGATGCCGGACAGCTGCTGGAAGCTGATGAGACCGGCGCAAATGAACAAGGCCTTGCGATTGCTGGGATTCTTCACCAGATCCATGACAGTGCCCTTACTGGCCATGGCCTCCTCCACGTTGGCCTGTATGGACGCCATCTCGTCGTGCACACCCTCGGCGCTCTGGCCGCGCAGAAACTGCAGCGAACGCAGCGCATCCGTCTTGCGGCCCTTGCCGGCCAAGTAGTAGGGGCTCTCGGGCATGAAGAAGAACACCACATCCGAGATAATGGGCACCACGACGCAGCACCACTGCAGCGCCTGGTAGGAGACGAATGGACCGATGGCATAATCAAACAGAATGCCAGCTGTGGATGAGAACAGAGAGAGTTAGCCTTAAGAATAAAAGAGACATCCGCTTGGCTACTCACAAACAATGAAGAGCTGCATCAGTGAGCCGGTGGCGCCACGCACATTGTCAGTGGAAATCTCGCCCACGTACATCGGCTGCACGGTCATCACGAAGCCCACGCCGAAGCCCTGAACCAAGCGGGATAGATACAGGATCCACACCTCGGCCGCGACCATGTTGAGCAGAAAGGCGAGCACAAAGAATACGCTGCTGGAGAGCAGCACCCACTTGCGTCCAATGCGATCGGCCAATGGGCCGGCCACAAAGGGCGCCACCAGGGCGCCAATGGCGATTAGCGAAGATATCCAGGCATCCTCATCGGCCGTGATGGGCCTGCTCAAGGGCGAATCTGAAGTATCTTCGGCCTTCAGCTTGGGTCCAATGGGCGATGTCCAGCCCAGGCAGGTGCCCACAACAAACGCCGATAAGTTGGCTACAATTGGAGTTAACTTTGGAGTTTATTATGCTCCACGTACAGCATTAGCAGCCCAAACCCACCTGCCACAGCGGCCAAAAAGATGCGACCCGTTTTCACCGGTTCCATATTGCGCGATAGGCCGTCGCTTATCTGGAAGGAGCTTACTTCAGTGTAAGACTGTTCACGCTTGTCTCCCAACTGGCTCATTGCTGGCATCTGGCTTGCTCACGAGTAGCAGCTGCAAGATTAAAGCGTGCACACACATTAAAATCCGCACATGCGACAGTCGTTAACAAATTAATGAATGAACCATTTCAAATACAATGGCTGGAATAGAGCTAATAGTGCACATTAATTGCTTAACGATGCTCTTAAAGGGCTTCCACTCGCTGACCAGGACTGTGCTCCATTCGCTCAGCAATGAAACTGAATTCGTTCTATTGCGTATACGCCGCGTTGACTCACAACAAAATTCAACTTATTTACCGAAATCATTTCGTACATTTATGTATATTTGTTTTTTTTTGT
This sequence comes from Drosophila montana, assembly GCF_035044405.1. NCBI lineage: Eukaryota > Metazoa > Arthropoda > Insecta > Diptera > Drosophilidae > Drosophila > Drosophila montana. The sequence continues at coordinate 9,995,175 of NW_026998620.1, read as the reverse complement.
TTTTACACATATCCACAGAAGTTAAATGTGCTTGTCTCTAGGCGCAATTTCCAAAAGCTATAATTGTGTAGTGTAAACAAAAGTAGCAAAAAAACGCATTTTAATGAAATCGAAATTGAAATGAAATTGAAATATGCGCACAGTTTTTGCCATATAAACAGCGAGCACTTTTAATGAGCCCAAGTCGTTAATTACAAAATTATTTTAATTTGCACTCTGGACAAAGCTAATGACAATTATTATTGTCTGTCCTATAGTTGACACATTCCATGGATTATGATTATTATGAAAATTATTATTATTATTATTATTGTTATTGTTATTATAATAATTATTATTATAATAATTATTATTATTATTTGTATTATTATTATTACGATATTCAAAAAAATGCTCTCAAATCAGTGCTGATCTTATTCTTACACTTGCTTTAAAACAGGTTTAACGTTATTTTGAATCCTTACTTGAAGGCGAACTAAATATAAACGAGCCGAAATGCGAACCGCAAGCCTTAAAGCTGAGAATTGGAATGCTGAAGCGTACAGCGAGCGGCACGAATTTAAAGGCTTTTTTCGGACCTGTATTAAAACCTTAAGTAAATACAATATCAATAATGCTCACCAGCACTTACACACTCACACACACACACGAACACGCACACAGTCTGTGAGAGGAAAATGTAAGAGCGCATTATCTTATCAGAAAAGCCGCAGCTCTATGGCACATCCATCTAGTACTCGATCATCGTTACGTTTGTCTGTTCTGTTCTGTTCTCGGATTCTCGGATCGATGCAAGCAACCAACTACTGTGAATTGTCATATTTTTTGAAATAAAATATTTTTGTTGTATGAATTGCGCCACTTGCATTTGTGCATTTTGCACTTGAACCGGCCCAAGCGATAAGGTTCTCGATTCTCATCCAATCTCAATTTGTTTGCACAGCTCGACCCACTTCAGCCGAAAGTCGCCAGTTCGATGAGGTGTGACAGGTCTAACAAGAATCAAATCTTCGAGTCCACTTTAGTTACAACAAATTCGTAATTTTTAACCAATTTCCGTTAATTGTTTACGCTACACTCGCCAATCGAATCCGTTCGAAGAATATATTACGAATGTGTTGACTTGATTTTGTCATAATAACACTCAATTCTATTATGTAATATATGTGCATACGTAAGTATATAGTTAGGGACTATCTATAGATATTGGCGAAGACCTGACAACATCTACGCCCATACTGGTTATTTGTATTAGATTAGACAAATGGTACGGGGAGGAGGTAGTTAGGTCAAGGTTTTCCACATAACTGTGCGTCAATTAAAGAAAAGATTGTCCGAGAATTTCGAATTGAAACACGTTAGTTTATAAATTGTTAGGGACAACATCCATGATTCACTGGTTACTGGTTATTTAAATTCGAGACGACTAATGGTACGGGGTAGACGTAGTTCGATCAAGGTTTTCCACATATACTATGCACTAGGTTAAGAAAAGCTGGTTGGAAAATTTTGAAAAGCAAAATGGGCTGCCTTTCTTATTAGATTACGACCTAGGTCACTACGAGAACTTCAAGAGATGTTTTTTTAGTGGCGCAGAGCGATTTATTAAATTAGATTAGAATTCCGGAACTCATGGCCCGCTCTGTCATCTAATTTGGTTAGAATTCCTAGAAACATCTCACCTAATCGGGTTCTTTCTTTTTCTTCCTTTCCATTTTGTGCATATGTAAGTTTACTAAGGTACATTCTACTGACTACCAGGAGACTAGTTCCAATAGTTCTTAAAAAGTCATAAAACATATTTATAATATGTAAGCCACTTCCTAGTCCACATATTTTGGCGCCTAATTTCAACTAGTATCAGCAAAGGTGTCACATTTTTGATAATAATTATAATAACAATAATAACAACTCGGCAAATATATGATTAGCCCTAAATAATTTGATAGGTGTCAGCATCTATTTTACCTAATATTATATGTGTGTCTGTCTGTGAGCGGACGCCAAAGTTTTTTTCTTTAGTGCAAATGAGGCGAGACAAAATATGTGTATGAACGGAAATTAATACGAGCAAGGAAAACAAGCACGCATATGTATGCATGTGTGTGTGTGTGCCAGGGCTGTGTGAATTTTAACAAACCAGACTGCCTGTTGCTGCTTAGATATTTTTATTTTCTTTGCTTTTGTTGTGTTAGCAACTGTAATACTGTTTATGGATGTGTTTGGCATGCCATCAATTGTCGCTTGTATTGGCGCAAAAGACTAACCATCGCGTTCGCAAATGGTTGTTAAATCTGGGTTCGAATCCTCCGCGCGGTGGTAACAAAAGAACATAATTTATAATAAATATCCGCGCTCTTTCATATGTACTTTTAAACTAAAATAACATTACAAGTAAAATATCGCAGTTAATTAAAGCAAGTGCGAAGCGAGAAGAAAAACACGGAATAATTGTCCATAAAAAGGGCTGTTTACTACTTTTAACGGCTTTAAGCAAAACACTTACATATATGTATTTGTTTTATGATATGTGTTATATTCGGTCGGTATCTGTTTAAAGGATGTTGTTTATATACAATTTTCACCCACGCAATGCCGGGTAATTTCTTCTAACAGTTTAGAACGTTTTCTAGTAAGTATATCAACTCTGACACATTGACACTAATTGGCAATCAAGAGTATTCGGCGAAAACTGATTGATAAGATGCCAACATATGGGCCACTGTCGTCGTACATTATTTCGAGCATGTCGCGAAATTCGGGCTTAATCAATATTTGTAGACATTCATTGATAAAATTCAATAAATCAGGCGACGGGCTACATGGAAGATGTAGCTGGATTTATTATTGCACATAAACATATGTATGTGCATATGTGTATATAGATAAACCGAGTGTCGCGTGTGTAGCAGCTGCCAAATAACAATTAATAAGCGACAGTGACGTAAAAAGCCGCACTCGCAGTGTTAATGGGAGAAAACTAGAGAAGGTTGACATGCGCAAGTGCTGACACTTTGCAAGCGCGCGCTTCTATGCGGCCTTTTTTTTACAATTACTATTCTTTTGGAAAACACTTATATGAAATGAATTCTTAACAAGTTAGAAGACTTTTTATACCCTGAACCTATTGACAAATAAAATTGTATAATAGTTTTGTGCTAATGTATGTAATCAGGCAGGAAGAAGAAAGTTCACCAGCTGAGTTGATCTAACGGTCCATATTTCAGTTTCGAACTTAGCACGCTCAGATTGAGTTTATTTTAAATCATCGATAGCTCCGAACGTTACCACGAAATCGATAACAATCGAATCGATATCCTTTTTGTTGACCATATCTCGGAGCTTATGAGAGCTAGGACAGTTAATTTTGTGTGAAGCGTTCCATATGGTATTCACATACATAGAATATTTCACTTTATGGGCAGTTTGACCCGTTACCATTAAATTTGGAGGAGGCTAATCTTGGGCTTGTGTACTTCATTCACACATATTTTGAAGTCAAATTTATGCACTAAGACTTCAGATAAGACATCTAATTCTATTCTTTAACTATTAAAATTTATATTTCAAGAAAAACTTAATAAAATGTATAGAGAAAAAAAACTAATTAAATTTTGTTGACTAAAATATTGAAAGTTTATTTAATTTCTAAAATTTGGATATTATATGAATTTAAATAAATTGATTTTTAAACTTAAAACTTTCATGTTGCATATGCCAAGTAATTTATACTCACAAAAAATAAAAACTGATTGAAAGGATGTTTAGTAAATTCCTAAATAAAATATTTGTTAAACACAACAAATATCTTGTGCCGCTGCAGAGCAACTAGAAGACCACTTGCTACGACGGCAAATCAAAACTGTTGACCACGTTAGGTACTAGTCCAGCGCTTGATCATGGCCCACAAAACGGAGCCGCATACTCAAATAAAGGTTACCGATTGCTATGCATTTTGATAATAATGTTTGGAGGGTCTATCGTAACGTTTCGTATCGCTTCGCCCAACAAAGTCACTGAGGAATTATGAACGTACTTAAAAAAGTTCAGCGTATTTAATCAGCACTCGAATAACAAAATCATTTCCATAGTAAATCAAAAACAATTTACAAAAAAAAAACCCAAATTACTCTTATGAAGTGTTGTTAATTTAATAGTTTTTTCAGTTAATATATGACTCACCCATTTTGCCAAAATAATCAATTAACACACAACAATAATTAATTTTTTGTTCAAACTTAGATAAATAATTAAAGGTTCGAGATGAGGTTCGGATAAGTATAGCCTTCCACTAGCTGGACACTGTGGATATATGTAACGTTGCAGCACTTAAGATCAGAGAGAACTGTCGTCTATCGTTGCCGGAACCCGAATGCTAGCTTTGCGCGAATGTTTTGACGATTTTGTGGGCCTATTTAAAATGTAAAAAAAATTGAGCCGAGAATTTATGACAGACGCATTCACAGTTCGTGTTTAGTTGAAGCAAATGCGAGTAAGATAATAAGCACAAATCTACTATATACGATCACTATGGAAAGTGCACATATGTGTTCACACATACACACACATGGAATGACTATTATATCGTTTTTTCGCCGAGCCAAACGATCGTTGAACTGAGCTGCGCTTCAAATTGTGCGATTTTTTATCATTCTGCCTTTTGTCCCATGTGAACTGACGAACAAATCAAAACAAGCAATAAAATATTCAATTACACTTAATGCAATATTATAATAACGAAACTAAACAAATGAATGGCAACAGTTTCTGAATTTTAATTTCTATTCCATCGACTTGTTCCGCACAATTCGTTGGAAAATTTCTTGATTAATCTCTTGCGACGCGCCAAAACAAAAAAAACGCTCAATCCAAACAGTTTGAGGAAGTTCATTGATATGCAACGGCCGGCTTACGGGGGATTGACTTATTTAGTCGGCGTGTCGCTACAGTTAAGCATTAAGCGAGACTCGTACAAATCTTAAGTATTGTAAATGTGCGTGCCTTTAAAACGCGTCAACTAATTAAAATGTCGCCGATGTAGGCACTCGGTATGTTTATTTCGATTCGTTTCTTTAAATGGAAATATATATATTTGCGTCATCAGACGACGCGCAGGCAATACCGCCCGGAATCAGAATCGTTTTTGGAATCGGTTACAGCACAAAATAAATGATACAAGACAAGTCGATTTATAAATATAAGCAAACGTGTTTATATTAAGAAGGAGGCTCGATTTGATGATGCCAAAGGAAGCCAATCGAATTTGAGGTCCGGTTCCGTTCACTGACGCGTGGCACCTTTTCATCTTTCAAACTGGTTTCCAGATTTCACTGGAGTACTCTGGTGAGTTGATTATCAAAGTTTAGTGACTTATTTTATTTTATTGCAACACATTGACTCGCTTAGAAATGATTCATTAGATTAAGAATCAGCAGTTGATTTTACTTTGTACATTTCTTTGGACTTCTCATTACATTCCCTGAGAGAGTACTCTTATTGGATTAAACTTAAAAGCGGCGCTTAGCTAGACTTTATGTTCCTAAGTGTCGAAAATCCAAAACAAAGGTATTATGCTATGCTTATACTTATAATTTACATGGAATAATCCTATGATTAAAATTCATCAACATAAATAATATGCTTAAAAGTACTTGTCCAAAAATTACACGCACTACCATTTGATTTATTGTCACTTATTAATACGAGATATATATCTCTAAAATACATTTAAGTATAGGTCAGAATAAGAACAGGATATTAAATATTTAAATTAAGAAAAAGAGACAGAAAGGGGCAAGAGAGTTAATTAGAACGAGACCTTGACAGAGATAAAGTGTATTTGATACACATTAGCAGCATTAATATCTTTGAGCCTTACTTGAATTTATGAGAATCGCATAGTACGGCGATTTTTAAAAAGAAGTTATTATTTCATTTGCAACGGGACAGGAAGTAAGCTTGGTTTTCCTTTAGTATAAGCGAATATAATATAGGCATATATACATTCTTGCTGTTAGTATAAGAGATCAGAAAAAACTCATATCTCCCGGGCATGTTTTTATCTTTAAATTCAAATTCACCCCTACTATTTTGAGTCCCCATTTGCATCCAGTTGAGTGAGTTCGCGAATTCAATCAATCACGTTGTAAAATAAAATAGGATTGAAGTTCGTCGGATGCCAGATAATAAGTTTGCATACAACCGTTTTTCACCAATTTCCCCGAAGCTCCGCCTTAATGTGCACTTACAGCACTTACTGTCAGTTGTAGTTTGCTGAGGCCTGTTTTGCATGTAAACAATATCTGACAGGAGCATGCCTGGCCCATTAGATATATATGCTAGTTCGGACAGCGAACTGTCAAGTGTTTAATAAATCAATCAATTTATTTGCCAGACACTCCGGCAACATTTACAATAAGCAGGCATATAAATATGATATCCAATGAGCCGTTATCTGCTGGCAATTTGTAGCTGGCTTAAATGGAATTATAGACACACTTACTACCAACAACAACAACAACAACAACAACAGCAATAAAAACAACCTGTTGCATATGTGAACAAGCAGCCGCTTTGGCTATAAGTGTTTGGACGGGGGCTCCCCTCCCAACTGGCGCTTCCTGACATCGTTGGTGGCAACAGGAAAATAAAATGTAGTTAAATATTTGCATACGACAAAAAGAGTGCTGGCAATTGAAAAGTGGAACAACAACAATAACAACAACAACAACAACAACGGCTGTAATTGACGCTACCTGGCATCGAATCAATTTGCGTCGGTGCGTCGGACTATCTATCTATCTATCTATCTATCTATCTATCAATTGGCGACCTTGCCAATGCCCGAAGGCCAAGTGCAGGGCCAACGGGAAGCGAACCGATTGCTAACGGCGCCAAATGTGGGCGTGGCCAGTAGGGCATCTCGTCGTATGACTGTGCACCGAATTAATTATGACAGCCGCTGCTGATTAGCCGCAAATTTAAAGGGGCGTTGCCGTCGCCAGGCGCCCAATGCAGCCCATCATCAGACCGGGCGATGGGTTATCGGACGGGTTCAAGCAACATAAGTATATATTTGAGTGGGTTCCTAATAATATATGTAATATATATATATATATATACACACACATTTATTTAAATATATACACATGTCTTAACAGCCGCACACTTAACACATACTACATATCAAATACATTAAGAAGACGACCAAAATAGCAAGGCAAATCTCTGGCTGGAGAAATTGTTCACAACATTTGGCTGAGTACTTAGAAAATAAATAAGTCTAAACTAATAAAACCATATGATAAATATTGTACATTCTGCGTGGCACACGGCGTATGCGTAATTTTGCCCATAGCATACAATTGACATCTTCTTCCTTTTGGCCTGGGCTCTCTTTAATGGCCGCTGAGCCACGTTTGTATTTGGCTGGAGGTTTTGCCCTTTGTTTCGACCACCGCAACAGCCACATAAACTGTGGCAACAGCCATGCAGGCGGCAAAGAACCAGAAGGTCATATCGGAGCCCCAGTCGGTGATCATGATGCCAAAGCATTTGGTCACCACAAACACGCACAGCCAATTGGCCATGACTGTGAGCGACACGGCGGTGGCTCGGACATCGGGCAGAAAGAGCTCGCCCATCATCAGCCATGGTATGGGACCATATCCCACAGAGAAGGTAATGATGAATAGCACCATGCACAGCAGCGGCAGCCAGCCGATATGTGACACATCCTTGCCGCTCTCCTTCATATCAAAGTAGGCGCCCAATATGGCCAGGCAAATGGTCATCACGGTGCTGCTGAAGAGCAGCAAAATCTTGCGGCCAGCGCGATCAATGAGCAGGGATGAGGTCAGGGTCATGATCACCTGCACCACGCCCACAATAATGGAGCATATTGAGGCATCCAAGCTGCTGCCGGCCGACTTGAATATGGATTCCGTGTAAAATATGACCGCATTGATGCCCGAAAACTGCTGGAAAAACATCAGCAAAATGGAGATGATGAGACCATTGCGGGCACCACGATTCGTAAACAGATCCAAGAACGTGGCATCCGCGCTCGCCTGATCCAAATCGTTTTGTATGACCTGAATGGCGCTGCGCGAATCGCAATAGCGGCCCCAGAGCCACTTGAGAGACAATGCCGCATCCGCACGACGACCCTGCGGTCAGAAAAAAACAATTAGATCCAATAAAGAAATGATGATGAACAATGCTCACCTTCTTTAGCAGATAGACGGGCGTCTCCGGCAGCATGAGCATGCCCACAAACAACGCAATTGGCACAAACAGGCACATTATGCTGAGTGTACTCCATGAGACCATGGCGCCCATTATATAAATGAAGAGTATGCCCACTGTGAGCAGCAGCTGGAAGAGTGTGCCAAGGGTACCGCGAATGCTCGTCTCAGCTATCTCCGAGATGTACATGGGTGCCACGACACAGAAGCTGCCCGTCGATATGCCTAAAACGGGATGAAAACTCCAATTAGAATTGACAACAAGGTTTGCAAATCGGGCATGAGCCCGGAATTCCACTAGACCGAATTAGTTGAGTAAAAATCAAATGAACATTACTGAAGAATTCGTAGATTGGGTTCACAAGCCAAAGGTTAGCACGAGGCATTGGTTCGAACTCAAGAGTATAGAACTTACCAATTAGAAAGCGACCAAAGTACAGCCAACCGGCTGATTTGGCAAAGCTGATCGACAGCCAGGCCAAAATGAATGGGACATCCATGGCCAGCGCCGTGTAACGCCTGCCAATTGTATCGGCTATATAGCCCGTGGGCAGAGCGCCCAAGAAGGCGCCAATGGCCAACAGCGAGCTAACCCAGGTCTCTGCAAGTAAACAATTTGAGAAACGATATCACTTGCGGTCTAAATGCTTCCAAGATTAGATTTTGTTTCGATATCATTTCCGTTCCAATAAGCTGCATTCGCGAATGTCGATTAAAATGCGACGTGACTGATTACCCATATGAATCAGAAGACTTCTTATAAATGAGCTACCTACGTTGGGCAACAGTTAGTTGTAGTTGATCATCGTGGGGCACAGTCTGCGTTATTGGACTGCTCGCATTTCCGGTGGAGTTGGTCGTAATTGCCGTAATATTGTTGGGGACACTGATCTGAGGCAGCACAGGACTCGTCCAGGCCAGGGCAGTGCCAGCAGCGACTGCGCCCAGGCAAACTGAAAGCATATTTTCAAGCAATAAAGGACCATAATTTTTGTAATCCTCAAACGAAAACTTACCCACAAGTGCCGCAATATATTGACGTGTCTTGGAGGTCTTCACAACGCCGTCCTGCAGCGGATCGTAGAGCATGGGATTGCGTGATGCGGCATCGGTATCCTCTTGGCTGACGGTCTATCCAAGAGACGCAAGAGATTTAAAAATATTTTAAATAACGCATCGACTATTGACTTCTTAGGTGAATCTATTTTTGTTGGCAACGACACGTGCTGTCCCACAAACTGGGCCAAAAACAAACATTTTTGCCAACAAAGTTCTGCGCAAAATGAGCTTTGCGTTTGCCGGCGAGCTTGTCAAGAGTTCATGGGTTACATTAAAGTCTATAGTTGGCATTATAATCCTGCTGATCAGATTCAATTACTGCAAAATGCCGAATAAAGAGCAATTGGCGGTCATGATACGCTGGCGCACAAGAATTCGCAAAACGCAATCAAAATAAGCAAAAATAATGTAAATAATAATGCACAAATGAACAGATAGATATACTTGTGTATAAATACCCGAGACAAGATGTGTGTGTGTGTCTGAGTGTGCTTATTTTTAAAAAGAAGGTGTGTGCATTTGAATGTTGCCATGCTTCTAACATTAGAATAAGTCAATATTTGGCCTTTACCTGCCACCAGCGCGCCATGGCACGCACGACTTTATCCGAGTCCATTGTAAACTCTCTGGGAACTGGCCAATTTAAAGTATTCCCAAACGCGTTATATAAACACAAAAGCTATCAGAGGACGCACCGTTTAACGACACTTTATTTATACGTATTTATATCTTTATACTTTTATTTTGCCTATTATGATATTTGGTCAATAAAAATTTGTATATATAGATAGAGATTAATGTCCATATATATGTATATACAAAAAGAAATTGTATTTTTCGCTAATTTTAGTTGGCGGCTCCGCGATTGTTTTGGTCCGTGCGGCCAACACAGTTGGAGACGACTGTTTTGGCGACTCTTCGAAAAACGTATTTTCTTCTCAGATCTTTAAATTTGCGGCGCTTCTATTTTGGCCGATACTCTCTAGATGTTCTAGCAGCATTTTCCGATTTTATTAGCAAATTTGTAACAATTTAAATGATCTAAAACTCAGATATTACCGAATGGAATGACAAGTTGAGTCGGGGCTAGTCTTTTAGAATAATGTTTATGTCGATTGGACAGAATCTTTGTTTGTTGTCTGTTATACTAATTTTGATATCAACTTAAATACATGTAGTTTGTGTTGGCTTTTTACAGGGTATTTCAACTTCGATAAAGTATTATTCTTTTTATCGTGTTTTTTTGGCTATTCATTGTAATGCCACGGGATTTCGCGCATTTAAATGCACAACATTTCGTATTTTACGTCAGAGACAATAGAAAAGTGCATCGCGGACTTGATCGAGTGTCCAAAGGTGCAAAATAATGATCTTAAAGATATTCGGTACAATAGCTGTTAATCAAAAAATCTTAATAATTTATAATTGATTTTCGGTAGGATTAGCTGACTGTGTCAAGTCATACATTTGAGTCTGAGATATTAGTAAATAGATCGCATATAGTCGCACTCATAATTGTAGCACATTCTGACCGATATCATATCAAACATACACAAATGTTGCGCATACGCCCCCACGTCCAACTGTCAATGTTCATATATAAAGAACTAAATAATTTATAATTGATTTTAGATTGATTAGATGACTGTGTCAAGTCGTTCATTTGAGTCTGACATTTTAGGAAATAGATCGTTTAGAGTCGCACTCATAATTGTAGCACATTCTGAACGATTTCATAACAAACATACACAAATGTTACGCATACGCCCCCGCGTCCAACTAAACAAATGCTTCCTGTAATGTCTATAAAAAATTGCGTTTCTGTTGCACTTGCCAAAAATGCCATTCGACGACATTCAAATGCGTCAGGTAAAAGCATTTTAAATCTTGCAAAATAACTAAAAACAAACGGATATATACTTACATCTGTACTTCGTATATACGTAATCACAAATACGTATGTGAATATTATAAGAAAAACAGACGAAATAGTTGTCTCTGAGAGGCGAGAGATTTCATTCCCTTGGAAGTAGATTTAATAACAAATTCCATTGCCGATGCACGATATTGATAAATTATTTTTCAGCAAAGCAAAAGATAAACATAGTAAGAAATAATTATCATTATAGTACATTCCAATTAGATAATTCCCAATTCCCATAGGAGCGACTTGGGTGTGTAGCTTCATCTTGTTGCCCTGGTCAGTAATATTCCTAACTATTTTATGGGATATTGCGGTCATTAGAGATAGCGTGAAATAATTCAAATACCCTTTGCACAGCAATAAAAACAAACGCATTTACGACAAAAGTACAAATGTATTTATACATTTTATATTTATCTATTTGGGTGTGATATTCAAATCCTTTTGGGAATGCAAACGAGCGCATCAATGTTATCAAATCGGAATGTTTAATTGTAAAATGTACTACACAAACGTAATTGCATTTAATGGCGTCAACTGAAATTCAAATTTCAAATAAACCTGTCGCCATTCCCTGCAACAACAATAACAACAACAGGTCAGCTAGAAAGAGAGAGAACGAGCGAGGGGAGAGCCTATAAAATGCATTTGCCGTGCAGAGAGACCGAGAGACGGAGAGACACACCCACCAGTCAAAGGAGGCGCATCACATGCTAATTAGTTTTTCGTTTTCTTTGCTCTGTTTACTTTTTGCCGATTCCCCTTTGCCGATGCCCCAATGTCAAGTGCAATCATCGTCATCAACATCGGCAACGGCAACGGCATCGCCGCCAGTGTTGTTGACGCCGTTGCGCCTCGTGTCTTTCGCAGTACACGAAGACAACGTTCTCGGCAATCGCTCGTTGTAGTAGTCGGTCGCTAAATCGTGAGCTGCTTGCTGCAGGCTTGCTCTGAAATTTATTGGCTCTCAGTAGCTCTAGGGAATGTGTGATTAAAAGTCACATAAACAATGTTTTTATTTGTATTGAGGGAAAAGAATCAATTATAAATTCTATTGCAGTTTTACTTGAAGGTGGGTACAAGATTATTGCACGCAAGTACAGTGGCTCACAATAGGGTGCGTGCAGTCTCAATTCATAACATTAAACAGGTACATTTAGTTAGTTGAAGATAGTATTTTGTATTTTGTGAGAGTATAACTTGAAGGAAGGCTTCTCTGATCGCAAAAATTATATACATATATTCTTGTTCAGCACCAACCACTGCGCGTTCGTCCGTATGTATGAACATTTCAATGTCAATCTCAAACAAAGCCTACTTCACGTTTTGTATGTATGTATGAATGCGTGTATGCTTGGATGTGTTACATAGGCAAAGTTACATTTCTTTTTCTTTCGAGTGTGTATAGAAAACATCTAGATAACAGCATTTTTACAGAAATATTTCTAAATAAATAAAAATATGTATGTTAAGCCAATTCAGATCTAGTTTCTCCTAGTATACTTATAAAATATTAAAATATTTGAATAATTTCAATCATTTCAAGTTGATAAGATTTATAAACACACAGATAAGTAAATCTACATGAGCTTTCAAGTAATATTTCGATTCATTTCTTATATTAGCTTTTATCCAATATAATTCACATTCTAAGGCTGTAAAATGCATTGTTTATGGCGGATGCGCCGGCCATGATATGCCGAAACAGACATGTAAATATTATTGTTGCTTCGCAGATTGCTCGACAGCTCGCACAAACAAGATAAAAATGTTCAAACATGTCCGGTCTGGAAACATAAGCAATAAGCGATAGGGTCCAGAACGACAACAACAGTAAGCTATAGAGTATATACATACATGTACATATGTATTCAATGTGAAATATGTGCTTTTTTGGCGCGATAAAATAAAACAATATTCAATTTTTGACAATGCACGACATAAGTTTAATATATTCTATAATATCGTGTCTCTATTATCACTGCTATCAGTAGAGGGTAAGTCGACTCGTGAATCACAAACTCGTCTGTGCTAATCTAATACCAGCATATATATATATATATATATATATATATATATATATATATATATGGTTAAACATACATATGGCATATGTCTACAAATCTAAATCATAAATCGTCTTATTTAAAGGTCTTTAATTTGTCATTATCAAAAACAGGCAGTTCTCACGTGAACTTACGCATTGTCGTAGCTTCTTAAGTGGTGCCCAAATATAGTTTTTTTTGGAAATTTAATTTAAAGGGAAGGGAGTACGCAACTATGAGTTACCCAGTAGAATGTGTGGCACTCGAAAAATATTATGCATAAGCACGTATTGGAGAGTCGAGTGATTATTTATTGCCGTCTTGTGCTATGGGTACTTATAGTTTAGTATTTTTATGACTGTTAACTGAAAGCAAAAACGAAAAGTTCTAATCCAGTCATTTGCTTAATTGTTCCATTGATTGGCCCACAAACCAAGGTAAGCTATTCAAGTAGTCCATTGTTTGTATGTGGGCTTATGTTCATGGTCTCTGATAGGATGACGTTGAATAATTTATGAAATCTTATGGCCTGGCAATAGACGTAATAAAGTAAACATTTAAAATTCGGCACAAGTTGTCATGGTAAGATTTGAGCTTTGCACTAGAATTCCGTTGCTGGGATCGAGATAAGATATCTAACCTAATGTATGAACTAATAGGTAATAAATTAGCTTAAAGATTGTGGATTATTTATATAAAATATTAATTCAAAAAAATACAATGCTGGGCATTTGTATAAAACCAATGATGAGCATATCGAAACTTTTATCAGACCTAAGCATAGCATACTTTTCAGTAACCATGTGATCATTAGGTTAGCCCAATGAATAATAAAAGCACTTGATTTTTGGAAAGGAAAGCAATAACATTTTTATACTTCATTTGACAACAACTTTGAACATATTTTAAATAAATTTAAGTTGAGCTTTTGTAAGATTTTAGTGTTTAAGATTTATTTAAAATTTCTTAAGGTTTACTTTTCATACGCTCTTACCTTTTTAATATCCTCAGTGGCAACCATTGTTTATGTAGTCTATATAAAAAGTACCCAAAATCACCGAGAAATTAAATCATTTAATTTGATTGGTGTTAAATTCCGTTGAAAATTATTTGTATATATTTTTCTTAATTTTTTTAACTGATATTTTTTTCCAGTTTAAATTTACTGGCAACGTTTTTAGTATCGAAACGTGTGGATGGGCGCACTGAGAGCCCGAGCAAAACTGAATTTCTCTAAGGAAACGCGCTTAACAGCACAGCTAAAAGCCAACGCTGCCAAGACCCAGCGCAGCGCGTCGACTGCGACGCGGCGTCGTCAATTGATATGTACATATGTGCGTAAACATAGCGCGACAGCAGCAGCGACGCTAGCGTTAACGTTCTGCTGTCGACTGCGCACCGAGACTTCCATTTGCATTGATATACGCAACCCGTCAGTCAGTCAGTCAGTTAGCTGATGAAGGAGGGGCGTATGTGGATAGAGCCTTGGATAATCTAAAGATTGATCAAGAGCTTAATATGCGGATGGATATATTGCAGTTAAGTCCAAATCAATTGAGGTTCTACATGGCGTATGAGTGATTTAATTATTTATTGCTGGTCACTTTTGGCAGAGAGGCTTTCTTTGCTCAGACTTCGCTTGTATGCCATAAAGCTTATGTTTTGCTGATCGAAGTATACCTGAAACTTCTCCAGGAGTCGTCGAAAGCCGCTCTCCAACGCTGCTGAGCTAACATCCTTGAGCTTATCCAGCACATAATCAATAAGAGCGTTCATCAGCATCTACAGATGGAAAATAAGATAAAAAAAAATATGATTCGTAAACTACATTTGCTTAACATCTTTAGGCAATGTACCCTCATATGCTCCTGAGACACACGGCAGCGAGTGTGTACTATGTGATTGTCGCTCAGCATTGCTTGGAATAATACCGGATCGTTCTGATCAATTACGGCGCTTATATAGCGCATAAAGGCCAAGGAATGTCCATGCAAGCGGTGCATATCAAGTTTGCCATTATGGCGAAAGTTTTCAAATGTTGAGTAGTGCTTCATAATAAAGCTACAAATTGTTGCTTATTTAACATTAAGTTTCTACGAGCTAATGTTTTCATCTCACGTAAAGTAAATGTCCTTTCCATAGCGCCGCTCGAATGGTTTGATTAGCTTCCAAGCCTGCCGCAAAGCCAATCTTTCGTTAAGCGTAAACCCACTCTCATCGTACACAGGTCCAACTTTCAGTACTGGCAACGGCTTTGGAAAGATGGAGGCCACATCGATAATACTACTACTACTTTCATGTACAGTAGATAATTTTGAAGTAACTGAAAGCTTTGCGTGGATTTTGCTCATTTCGCAATTTTGGTTATTTAATATATTTCAAATAAAAAATGATAATATGGGTAGTATTGAAAATATGACGATTGTATAAATATGTCTGCAAAACTACTGCAAAATATGCAATTTAATATTAGATTACTGATTAAATATAGTACGCCTATGTGATTTTGGGTAGAAATTTGGAAAGAGTTTTTCTGGATTGTGTTCTATCCACATTAAGTGCCCGTAGTTTCATCGAATATCAATTATATAGTCACATGTTCGCCGTTTGTTCCGTTTAATTTAAAGGCTCAGATCAACCACTTTCTGATGATCGTTGAGCACATCAATAATATCTTTCATGGAAGAACGTTTGTCTGGATCGGGACTCCAGCAGTCTGTCATCAATTCTTGAATCTTGTCGGGACAGTGAAATTGTAATTCATCCAATGACGGTCGTTCTCCTAATATGATGATATTAAATATTGATTATATAATTAACAATAAGAGTAACATATTACATACCCGTTTCCACTTTTCGACATATTGTTAAATTATTGCAATACTTTTCAAAGGGCTTTTTCCGTGATAGCATTTCCCACAGGGTAATGGCAAAGCTGTAAACATCACATTTCTCGGTGTATTTTACGTTATTGAAAACCTATTAGAAACAGAATTCCTTGTGTGAAGTTGCATATATACTTAAAATAAGAAAAATAGTAGAAACCTCCGGTGCCATATGGGCGGCATCGCCAACATTGCTTGACATTGTGGTATCCAGATCTCTTACGCAAGAAAACTCATAAATCTTTACACATCGATGTTTATCACATAGTAATATACTGAACGGGCGTATGTCACGATGAACCATTGCCTGGTCATGCAGATAGCCAATACCCTGTCAAATAACGAAAACAATAAGCAATCCTTAAGTAAGTGCACAGATACGCTTACTTTGGCGATCTGGAGCGCCCAGTTTATAACATGTTCCAATTCATACTTTGTCTGTTCGATATGTAAAAAGTTGTAGAATGACCCGCCATCCACGTATTCCATTACCAAATAGACGGTAGGAAACTGGATTGATGTACCATGTAAAAATATGATATTCTCATGGTTTGCACGAAAAAGCTGTTTGGTTCCTCTTTGCATAGAATTATTTGAATTAATGTAAACCTTCTTTACAGCAACATCTTTCGTGAGCCATTTTGCTTTATATACTTGCATAAAGCTTCCCTTACTGATCTCCTAAAAGAGAGTTTAAAGTATTTTATCTGCATTTTAAACACATAGATATTTATTAAAACATACGTCACCCAGAATAATGTCGTCAAAATTAATGGCATTCATTTTTATCGCTATAAAAATATTATAAATTGCAAGTATTCTGATTCACTTTATGAAAAAAAGATAAGATATAAGCTTTCCAAATACGAAACATTGTTATATGTTGGACAATTATTTTGCAACACTCACGGTTAATTATAGTTATTTACATCAAAATGTATTTTATAAAATATACTTTAAAATTATAGTTGTTATATTTCACTGGTCTTTTATTTGTGCGAGTACATATTTAAAATTTGATATTAAATTTCCAATCGAGTTGTTGTTAAACACATCGAGCATCGAGAGCTTTCTATTAATCGATAACTTTAATGACGATAAGTTTGATGGGCAACAGTTACGTCATATGTAATCAGCTGATATTGCCGCTCAAAACATTAACATGTCGCTGGCGAATCCTTTTCGTGCCGTATTTCGTCTACCAAGTCGAAATCAACGCGTCAATTGGTTTCCAGGCCACATGACCAAGGGCGTGCGACAAATACAACAGAAGCTACGCAGCGTCGATTGCATTGTTGAAGTACACGATGCCCGCATTCCTCTAGCAGGTCGGAATTCTCAATTCTTTGACACAATAACAGGTATACAAATGAGATTAGCTTTGTTTATACATATTTTACGGCAAAATTTGTTGTTTCCATAGGGAACGGCGTAAAACCACATATATTAGTCCTGAATAAGGTAGACCTCATAGGGACCAAGCAACAACGCGGTATCCTCAAGCAGCTACGAACACAGCAGCCCGAACTGAGAAACATTCTCTTCACTAACTGCAAAGATCAGCGGAATACCGGCGTATTGGACATACTGCCATTGGCAACTAAGTTGGTGGCAGAAAGTAGTAGATTCAATAGAGCACATAGTGCCGAGCACAACATTATGATTATTGGTGTGCCCAATGTGGGTAAGAGCAGCATAATCAACGTACTGCGAAATGTGCATCTCAAGAAACGCAGCGCGGCACGCGTCGGCGCCGAGGCCGGTATCACTCGAGCCGTCGGCGAGCGCATTAAAATCCAAGAACAGCCTTTGGTCTATATGATTGATACACCCGGCATACTGCAGCCGTCTGTTACCGACGACGAAATGGGCATGAAATTGGCACTGGTTGGCTGTGTACCCGATCACATCGTGGGCGAAGATCTGATAGCCGACTATCTGCTGTATTGGCTGAATAAACATAGGCGCTACGAGTACGTCGAAAAACTGGGTCTAACCTCCGGTCCCAGTGATAATATAAGCGCCGTTCTTGCAGAATATGCACAGCAGCAGGCGATGTTCCACCGTGTAAAGCAATACAATGGACAGGTGGAGGTGATGACAAATTTATTGGCCGCCGCGCGAAAATTTATCAGCTTCTTTCGCACTGGACAGCTGGGGTCTATTAATCTAGACGAAGAATGTACTTAGCATATTTAAATGGAGTTCCTTACAATATAGTTACAAAGTTTCTTTAATTTCTTGTCAAGTAAATCTCTGAAATCAATTATCGACCATTGGGACGTCAATGGCAATGTTACCCACGCCCGGTACGGGTATAGAGTAGGAAACACCAACATTGTCCATCTCAGTATCAGCCGCTTCTTCCTGCGGCACGGCCAACTCTATGGGTACTTGTTGTTTTGGTTCCACGACCGGTATCTGTTCTGTATCGACGTTGCATACGGTTGGCTCTACTGCATCCGTGGGTGCACTGCTGACAGCGTAGCCAGTTTGTGCCGCTACTGCACGCAATTCCTCTGGAACGCCTTGCATGCGCTTACTGATGTAGCCAGTGTAGGGTGCCATCTTCTGATAATATTCGATAAGCATCTGCGGATCCTTCTCCGATACCTGGCTGCTTGCCACTAAATCGAACTCGTCACAATATTGCCATCTGACGAGGTATTTGATTTCCCCGGTAACGTCGGTTGCGCCCATGATCTCAGCCAGTTCCAAACAACGCTCATAGCCGCGCGGCTTCTGTATTTCCTCACATTTCGGTTTCTTTTCGCCGCGCTTCTTAGATTTTGCTCGCGACTCCTCGAACTTTTGTATGAGAGCTGGGCATTCACAGTTTTCTTCCGGCTCCCAAGTATTGTCCCCGGATGGATAGCCGCGCCACTTAATAAAATACTCTACTTTTCCATCGGCAGTGATACGCTTGTCCACAATGCGCTCAACAACAAAATTCGGTTCGTTTTTTACCATTTCTATTGTAAATTGTTTGGTTTCGGATAATATTTATAAGCTTGTAAGTGTTGGCTAATGATGCAAATAATATCGATAGGTCGCGTTTTTCATACTGCTGTCTGTTTGCTGTTAACTAAAGGACTGTTCTGTTAAGCGCAGGATCTATCGATATTTTAAGTCGACCCTTTAAGAAATCTAAGCTCGTAATTTGTATGCATTTCCAAGTCGCGATTTTAAATTTTTTCCGGTTCGAAAAACCATTTATAAAGATAATAAATAATAATGGCCCAGTTTGAAAACGATTGGTCGGATTGGAATCCCCTAGCTGAGCATTATTTTGATGAGACTTCAAACAAATATGAAAGTGTCAACGAAGCACCTGCAAAAGATAATGGTAAACAGGATCGGATTACCAAACAAATGCAATATCCATACTTGGTTATTAAAAAGAAGAATCAATTTATTACATACAACATGTTGAGAAATTTCTTTGGCGACATTATTTATGACATTGAATTTCGCTCAGGATCACGTGTATTTTGTGTTTATTTTCATAATATTGGGTATGTTTTTTAAAAGTGAATTTTTGACTTTTGAACTGTGTGAATTTTTCGTTATCTTGAATAAGATCTCTTGAGGCGGCCTGGACAAAGATTCGTCAGTTTCCAAATATTATCTTTTGTGTCGAGGGTCGTTCTCAACAAAACGACACTTTTTTTCCCTGTCAACAAAACGAGGCTGAAGAAACTAAAATGCCCGAACCAGAACTAACTTCAAACGCCGTGGACTTGGAATCTCGCACTATTCAAGTATCAGCAAATCCAAACAAGCATCCGGAATTCTTTAAATCTCCCATAGTTATCAAAGCTGACTACACCGGCAAAAACTCTCTGCTGGCCGTAAACGATGTGAATCAACGTTATCTGAACGTTAAATATGAGTTTACGCTGGAGC
Source organism: Drosophila montana (assembly GCF_035044405.1). NCBI lineage: Eukaryota > Metazoa > Arthropoda > Insecta > Diptera > Drosophilidae > Drosophila > Drosophila montana. The sequence continues at coordinate 9,975,110 of NW_026998620.1, read as the reverse complement.
GATGTGGAGCTTACGAATTCCAGAAGATTGTTGAAATAGATCAGGCCGTGCTTCACTATCGATCCGGCCGCTTAATAGTTACGTAGGTATTTGTAATAGGCAAACAAAAAGTTTAATATATTTCAATTGGTTTATAGACCTAACAACCAACAGGAATCTAAGGCGTGTAATGGTGAATCAAAGCTTCCGCAACTAGCAAAGAAGTGTTTAGCTTGCAGTTGCTACACTGACAACAGTTGCAAATTTTGCCGGATGCCCTTCTGCAATCCAGTGTGCTTTGATGCCCTAGCCGCTGCGCACAAGGAGAGCTGTGACAAGGGTAGGCCGCCCGTGATTGACGATACCATTACGACAAATATCACAAAGGTAAAGCTTCCGCCCTCCGGTAGCAACGTCAAAATCACTGCATTTGAGCAGACCAACGTATTGTACGTGCGCTCAGCTGAAATTGTCGCCGAGATTGCCTACTATAAAGTGCTCTCGGACGTCATGATGCGGGGCAAATTGGCGCCCAAGCTGACTCAGTTGCCGCAGTGCGGTCAGATTGTCATTTACAAATCCAGCATTCAAACTGTACGAGCTATGGTGCTTAATGTCGACAATCCGCAATTCATATATGTGGTATGTGTGGATTACGGCAACGTGGAGATCACAACGCTCGAATATCTGCACGAGTGCAGCACCTATTTGGCAGCATTGCCGCGCTATGCTGTGCCCGTGCTGCTGCGCCGCGTACCAAGGCGCTTCATGTGCCCCAATGTGCGTAGTATGTTGTACGAGCTGGACCACACCTACACATTTGTGCTGAAGTACTCGGAGCGTGAGTTTGACTTCGACAAGGGCATGCAACGCGTCGTTCTCATTGAAAGCGAACTAAATCGCAGCTTAAATGGATTGATTAAGACAATAGTAACTCCCGTGGAGCCATTGCTATCAGAAGTTGGATATAAAGAGGATGTAAGACAGGTCCAATAGATGCTTTCATCCAGTTTTGTCTAATTCTTTGCTTTGGATTTCAGTATTTGCAGCACGTGCATTTGCCAACTGGCAAAGGCCTTGACCTGGTCGTCATGGATAATACGTTCATCAAATTTGGTGTCATTCACTGCACTCTTTTGGATTATGCATACGAAATAACTCAGATGCAGCGCGACATTCAATTCTACGGTGAATCCGTTGCCAAATGCGCATTCTATGCTGCTCCGTAAGTCGACTTTGCATAGGCATCAAATATTTATTATATTTATTTTTATATTTTTTAGAAAGAACGATTTATGTATTGCAAAATACCAAGGCAAATGGTGCCGAGGCTTGTGCATGGAACTAGTGGGCGATGGTTACCCCAGCATCTTATTTATCGACTACGGAAATATTATCCCAATTCATGTTAATGATATTCGCCCATACCCTCCACAATTTATATTCCCCATATTAACTACCGAATACGATCTGCTGGGCGTGCCTGTTGATGTTACCGACGAGCAACTGGCACGTCTGGAAAAATATTTGGCAATTGGCGCCATTGTAAAGTGCGATGAGGTTATTTACAACAAACAGGATAATAATTACTCGCTGCGCATAGACGCTGTTCAGAACCTCATAGAGTAGAACAAAGCATTTATGTATGTAAATCTCGTTTTAATAAGTTTGCCATATTGCGATAACCAAAAAAATATGTTAACTAAATAAAATCTATTAAAGTATTTGAAGCTCTGGATCTTTATGCTGCTTGCTGAAGACGCATCTTAGGCTTGATAATTCATCACTGAAAAATGTGTCCTGCAAATTATAAATCAACTAAAATCAAATCAGGTTAAGACTAAGAACGTTGTATACCTTTAAAAATGCATCGCTGAAAGGTGGCTGCCATTGGCTCCAGCTTGTCTGTTAAGAGAAGAAAGTTTTAGCTAATATTTGACAAACTAACATTTACTCACATTCTGTAGAACTCTGAGCAGATGCTGTGTGTCCTCCTCACGCAGGTTTATCAAACCCATTAAGGAATCGCTCCTATTGACCAGTCCCAAGTGTTGCTGAAACTGTCGCTCCTCCAAGCAGTCAGCTGTGATTAGTGTATAAATTCGCATGTTCGCTGCCAATAAATGCCTCGCTGCAGCTCGTGCGCTATAATTATAGAGTATTACATATTTGCAGCCAGTTAGGCGCTCTTTTGGCAATTGGCTTGCCATTAGAAGGGCAACCATTGGTGCCTTTGCATCCTCCGTGCTGGGGGCATTGAAGCAGTTGGCTTGCAAGCCATCGGAAACTTGTATGTGTGGTATATCCCAGCATTGACAGTAGCCCTTGATGATGTCTAAGCAATTTTGACTATCTGCAACAATGGCACACTTCTCACCGCGCACTGCAACTAAATTGTCGAGTATTAAATGCACGAATTCAAATTTGGCACAGTCATAGAGACCCATTTCCTGCCAGGGCGGCAAATGTGGTACCAGTGCGTCAGTCACAATTGGTTGATTCTCGATGTGCTTCAGTAGCACAGGATGATCGCAAATTTGTTGAGCTACTTGAAGAATGTCAACCGACGCAGATGTTTGTTGCTATAAATTCAAAGTAAAATAAAACGATACCGATTAAAAATATATATATTTAAATATATAGATATTTCCTTTGTTGCGTTACACATGTCGTGACTTAATCTCTCGTGACTTACCATGCCTGAATCCCGACAATAATCGGCAAGCAGCTGCATTGTCTGATATTGAAGTTCCGCTGGTGCCAGCATGCAAATGTATTCGTCTAGCTGGAAAGGATCAGCTGCTGGGATGACACAACTTGAAATTTCGTTGAGGGATTTGAATTCGGGCAATCGCTTTGGCCTTTTCAAGATGTTCATCGGCCTTTGTGGTATGCCGCTGGTGTCATGGTGCCCGGCAACTTGACCAACAGATTCCTCTTGCTGGCGATACCAGTTTTCAATCTCTTCTTTCCGCTGCGTTATGCATTCGGCGGCGGTCGTTAGCTCCACTTGTATTTCAACGTCCCTCATGCCGATTTCTAGTAGAGCATCCTTTTGAATTTTTTCATGCTTAAAACACGTTAAGACGTCCATTACTTTGCCCGTTTCGTCTTTCAAGGTTGCCTTGGTTGCAGTCAACTCTAGAGTTCCATTGCCTGTCCAAGTTTTATGTTTTTTGTTGGACTGTTTGCGCCAGAGCACCAGGAAGATTCGCTTATCCGTAAGCGGATTCTCTCCTTCATTGTACTTTCGTGGCCTGAATCCTTTATAGCAACCTGCTGTTCCCCATTGCATTTCCAGGGGCTCAGCAGCGCTTTTGTCATATTTGACATTCAATTCAATAGCAGCAGCACCCATTTTGGCTGCTCTGCGTATTGATGGGGCCTGCGAACGGCGCATTAGACTTTTAAATGCAACGCCCAATGTCTAAGTTTTAAAATGTAAATAAATAATTTCAAATGGCCGCTGTGTTAACTTTCATTTAAAGCTAGTGATGAGTATGGGAGTGCATAAATATATGCGATTAGCTAAAATGTATCGATAAATCGACTCTGTTAACTTGCCATGGAGTCTGTTAAAGCAAACCGATATATCGTTAATATTCATCGAGTTGAAATTGGCACCAATTGACTTATCGATGATGCAAAAAAGCACCCGAGCCGGCGTTTCCACATTGTGGATTACCCACCAATTCCAGTTGTAGTGGAACTGCAGTTGACCCGGGTCTGTTGCATACAAATGTCAGCATGGCGTTCCATTGGTGCGACAACAACCTGCATACCACGGTATTCACGCCACGCGACTTTCAAGTGGAGCTTCTGGCGTCCGCCTTTGAGCGCAACACCATCATCTGCTTGGGCCATAGAAGCTCTAAGGAGTTTATAGCACTAAAGCTTTTGCAGGAGCTCTCCAGACCAGGACGTCGGAATGGTAAGGTGAGCGTGTACTTAAGCTCTCAGATTGATGCTGAGGCCACGTCCATGTACACGATGCTCACACACCTCACTGATCTCAAAGTGTGGCAGGAGCAGCCGGATCAGCATGTGCCGTCCAATCATTGCTGGGCCGACTACCATGTCAGCATACACAAACCAAGCACCTTCCTGTCGTTGCTGCAAGCTGGGGATCTGCTTCTAAGCAGTATTCAACTTATTGTGCTGGAGGATTGTCATGACAGCTCTGTGTATCGCAGCATTTTGCCCATTTTTGAGGAATTTATTCTGCCTGCAGAGCCATCCGATAGACCTCGAATATTGGGCCTAGCCGGCCCTTTGCATAGCGCCGACTGCGAATTGGAGGAACTGAATGCCATGCTAGATACATTGGAACAGCAAATGTTGTGTCGCATTGAGACGGCCAGTGACATTGTCACGGTGCTGAGGTACTGTGCCAAGCCGCATGAGTATATTGTGCAGTGTGCGCCCTTCGAGATGGATCAGCTTTCTCGCGTGATAGTCGATATTCTTACTACACATAAATCGTTCTTAGGTGATCATCGTTATGATCCCTTTGAGATCTATGGTACCGATCAGTTTATGGAGGACCTAAAGGGTATGTGTTAATGGACTTGCTCATGGTCAAGCCCCAAGCTAGTTCTTATTCAAACATAAGTTAATAATTTGAACTACTACAGATATTCCGGATCCGAAGTTGGACCCGATGAATGTGCTGGACGGCCTGCTTGCTGTGCTCCATGAAATGGGACCCTGGTGCACGCAACGGGCCGCTCTTCATTTCTACCAACGCAACGAAAAGCTCAAGGTCAAGACTCCACACGAACGCCACTATTTGCTCTTCTGCCTGGTGAACACAGCGCTTGTAGAAATCAATGCCCTCTGCGAGCAAACATTCCAAAAGCAAGTCATCGAAGATCCTCTTGGCACCATTGAGCGCTACTCAAGCCCTAAGGTGCGACGACTGCTGCGAGTGCTCCGCTGCTTTAAGCCAGCTGAAGCCCACACCCAGACGGATGGCTTGCGTAGGATGCGCCACCAGGTGGACCAAGCGGACTTTAATAAACTATCTCATGCTCTGAAAGCCAAGTGTCAAGTGATTGAACAGCTTGATGAACAGCATGGGACTACGCGTTCTATAGTTAATCATCTGCTGCATCTGATCCAACCAACAGATAAGGAACAACCGAAAACAAGTACCGAAGGGGCAGTTCCAGTAACTGCACCACTGCCCACAACAAAATCCAAATCCAACGCACAGCCACACACTAGAAGGCGGGCGCACACACGGCGGCACAATCGGCACCAGCACGATGCAAGCGAGACCCTTTGCGCACTTATCTATTGCAATGAAAACCACACGGCACGCGTACTGTTCGAACTCCTTGCGGAGTTGAGCAGACGCGACCCGGATCTCAAGTTCCTGCGCTGCCAGTACACCACGGATCGCGTGGCTGATCCCGCGACGGAGCCAAAAGAGGCTGAACAGGAGCACAGGCGGCAAGAAGACGTGCTCAAACGCTTCCGAATGCACGATTGCAATGTGCTAATTGGCACCTCGGTGCTGGAGGAGGGCATTGATGTGCCCAAGTGCAATCTGGTGGTGCGTTGGGATCCACCCACTACCTACCGCAGTTATGTGCAATGCAAGGGACGAGCGCGAGCCGCACCCGCCTACCACATAATGCTTGTGGCACCCAGCTATGATCCTACTGCAGCGGCGACTGATGATCCAGTGCAGCTAACCGATCAAAGTCATCGATTTATATGTGCCACGATTAGTGATACTGCTGAGCAGGAGGAGAGTGACTCGGATGACTCGGCATTGCCCAATTCCCTGGCCTCAGATCCTTATACTTTCGGCACAGCTCGTGGCACGGTCAAAATACTTAACCCGGAGGTGTTTAGCAATCAACCGCCGACCGCATCTGACATAAAGCTGCAGGAGATCCAGGATGAGGTACCGACAGTGCTGGATGGCGGCAACTCCAGTGATGACGCCATGAGCTTGACCAACACCACGCCCAGTGACAGATCCGCCGAGCGTAGACCGAAGCAGCGCTTCGAATGCGAACTCCTCGCAATGTCCGATAATGCCCTGTCCAACGCGGTCAACGTCTCCGTCGCGGCGGACACTCTGACCAGTACTACTCAGGCGCTAGTGCATCAAATGGCACAATATCGTGAAATCGAACAGGTAAACATTACGTATCCAATATTATCCCAGGTATTTAAAAAAGTTAAACAGATTACAAGACTCTTCATCAGGTCGACCGTATGAAAGCAGGGGGACAGGGTATCCCTAGTTGTGCTACATCTTGTCTTTAATAATGTGTTTGATTTATAGATGCTGCTATCGAAGTGCGCTAATACGGAGCCAGCCGAAGTGGAGCAACAACAAGCAGAGCGCTTCACCAGCTGCCTGGCCGCCTTTCAGCCCAGGCCGGAACTGTCGACGGGCGCCTCTGTAGATTTGAGTACTGCTATCGCGCTGGTCAACAAGTATTGCGCCCGCCTGCCCAGCGATACCTTCACCAAGCTAACTGCTCTGTGGCGCTGTGCGCGTTCCGTACGACATGGCGTTATCCTTTACCAGTACACGTTACGCCTGCCTATCAATTCACCACTGAAGCACGACATTGTTGTAAGTGTATGAGGTTTTATAGTATAATAAGTCTATCGTCTAGCATGTCCTATAAGGTAATGGGTATTTTAATTTTTCATTAAAAAATCATCAATTTTGCAACATTTCTGCTTAATTTTATTGCATTTGAAGGGTCTTCCAATGCCAACGCAAACACTGGCACGACGTCTGGCCGCATTCCAGGCCTGTGTGGAGTTGCATAAGATCGGGGAACTGGATGATCAGCTGCAACCCATTGGCAAGGAGGGCTTTCGCGCTCTGGAACCGGACTGGGAGTGCTTCGAACTGGAGCCGGAGGATGAGCATATAGTGCAACAAAACGATGAACCACGTCCAGGCACCACCAAAAGGCGCCAATACTATTATAAGCGCATTGCATCGGAATTCTGTGATTGTCGTCCAGTGGCCGGGGCTCCCTGCTATCTGTACTTTATTCAGTTAACACTGCAGTGTCCCATACCCGAGGAGCAAAACACTCGTGGTCGCAAGATTTATCCGCCGGAGGAGGCGCGGCAAGGCTTTGGCATATTAACACTGAAACGCATACCTAAGCTGAGCGCTTTTTCCATATTTACACGATCTGGCGAAGTAAAGGTCTCGCTGGAGCTCGCACGCGAGCGAGTTGTGCTAACCGAAGCGCAGATTAGCTGCATCAATGTCTTCCTTAATTATACGTTCACAAATGTGCTACGCCTGCAGAAGTTCCTCATGCTCTTCGATCCGGATTCAACAGAAAATTGTGTGTTCATTGTGCCAACGGTAAGAACGGAGCAGGACAGCCGACTTATAGATTGGCAATTTCTGGAGCTGATACAAGCAACTGGGAACCTGATGCCTCAGCCAGTGCCGGATGGAGAACGGCAAGCGCAGCCCTTTGAGGCTCAACGTTTTCAAGATGCTGTCGTCATGCCCTGGTACCGAAACCAGGATCAACCGCAGTACTTCTATGTTGCAGAGATCTGTCCTCATTTATCGCCGCTCAGCTGCTTTCCGGGCGACAATTATCGCACCTTCAAGCATTATTATCTGGTTAAATATGGTCTCACCATACAGAATGCGGCACAGCCGCTGCTCGACGTGGATCACACGAGTGCGCGTTTAAATTTTCTAACGCCACGTTACGTAAATCGTAAGGGCGTGGCACTGCCAACCAGTTCGGAGGAAACGAAGCGTGCCAAGCGGGAAAATCTTGAACAGAAGCAGATTCTAGTGCCTGAACTGTGCACAGTACATCCGTTTCCGGCGTCCCTATGGCGCACGGCAGTTTGCCTACCCTGTATCCTATACCGCATCAACGGTCTGCTGCTGGCAGACGATATTCGGAAACAGGTCTCTGCCGATCTTGGCCTGGGGCGACAACAGATTGACGATGAGCAATTTGAGTGGCCCATGCTAGACTTTGGCTGGAGCCTGTCAGAGGTGTTGAAAAAATCACGCGAATCTAAGCAAAAGCCGGACAGCATGGAGGCTATCAACAAAGCCGTTGATGATTCTGCGCAACAGACGGTGGCTGAGCCGAGCATTGAGAAGGCCACCAAGAGCGCTAATGAGCTAGTTATTGAAGGCGAAGAACAATTGGGCAATACGGATGACTTCATCGAGATTGGCACCTGGTCCAATGACATGGCTGATGACATTGCCAGTTACTCAGATGGCGATGAGGATGAGGAGGATGAGGACTTTCTGCCTGTGCTACCCGCGAATGTGAAGTTCTGTAAGTGTGCAAGATTATCTTATTCCGTCAACCGATTTACTTAGTATTGACTTCACTTGCAGGCGACCAACAGACGCGCTACGGCTCGCCCACTTTCTGGGATGTGAGCAAGAGCAGCGGATTTAATCAGTCAGCAGCGCCTGGACGGAAGCGAACAGGAAAGCCGAATGGTGGGTCTGGAATTGGCAATGCTGCAAAAGAAGAGGGAAAACCCAATTACGCCTTCTACGACTCGGACAACTCACTTAGCTCTAGCTATGATGATGAGGAGCATGTGGGACCGATTTACCAATACACCTCGGAAGATGATGATACGGATGACATCGTTGCCGGTCGCATTGAGTTCACCTCAAAGAACGAGGCGGAGACCATCGAAACAGCGCAAGAGATGGAAAAGCGCCAGAAGCAGCTGTCCATTATACAAGCCACCAATGCCAACGAACGCCAATACCAGCAGACAAAGAATCTTCTCATCGGCTACAATTTCGAGCAGGCAGAGCACAGAAGCAGTATCAACTACGAACAGTCCATTGTGCGCTTCAAATCAGAGATTGAGAGCTGCGGCATGTTGGTACCACACGGCGAAGAACTGGTGCTACAGCGCACTGAAGTTAGCGCAACGAAAGCTGACAAGGATGGGTCAACTTTGCAGCTGGAACTGCTAAAAGAGTTTTTGCCATACGTGCCGGAGGAGGAAATGCTGGCCAAGCTCGCCAGCAAACCGTCACTTCAGCTCTCCGACTTGGTTGAGCTAAACACAACGTGGCTGCAGCAGCACAAGCATGAAATTTACAACGTAATGGGCTGTGGCGATAGCTTTGATAACTACAACGATCACCACCGACTGAACTTAGACAATAAACAGCTTAGACTGGAGTATCAACAAGAGTTGGTAAGAAATTCGGATTGCACTGCACATCGAACTGCAAAGCAAATAACGGGCAGGCCTGAGGGCGCCTTCAGATTTGATCATCAGCCGGAGCTAGTGGGACATCCTGGACCAAGCCCTAGCATCATTTTGCAGGCTCTCACAATGTCCAATGCCAACGATGGCATCAATCTGGAGCGCCTGGAGACAATAGGTGATTCGTTCCTTAAATACGCCATCACCACATACCTGTACATCACCTATGAGAATGTGCACGAGGGCAAGCTAAGCCATCTGCGCTCCAAACAGGTGGCCAATCTCAATCTGTATCGGCTGGGGCGACGCAAGCGACTGGGCGAGTATATGATTGCCACAAAATTTGAGCCGCATGACAATTGGCTGCCGCCGTGCTACTATGTGCCCAAGGAGTTAGAGAAGGCGTTGATTGAGGCTAAAATACCAACGCAGCATTGGAAACTGGTCGATCTGCTGGATATCAAGAATTTAAGCAGCGTGCAAATCTGCGAGATGGTGCGTGAAAAGGCTGAGTCGTTGGGTCTGGCCGGCAACGTGGACCAACCCGCAGCTGCGCAACAGCTGGCACAGAACGCAAACCTAGACGACTCCAACGAGACGACCGATTTCAGTTGCTTCATTCCGTACAATCTGGTTTCGCAGCACAGCATACCAGACAAATCCATAGCCGATTGTGTGGAGGCGCTTATTGGCGCCTATCTAATCGAGTGTGGGCCGCGCGGAGCGCTACTCTTCATGGCTTGGCTGGGAGTCCGTGTGCTGCCCTACAAAGTGAAGCCAACAGCAGCAGCCATTGACCAACGTTTGCCAGGCAGCACCAAGCCAGATGCGAACAACATGATAACAGTATATGGGGATTGGCCAACGCCGCGCAGTCCGCTTCTGCATTTTGCACCCAATGCTAACGCCGAGCTGGAGCACTTGCTAAGTGGGTTTGAGGAGTTCGAGACCAACCTAGGCTATACATTTAGCGATCGTTCCTATTTACTGCAGGCCATGACGCATGCCAGTTACACGCCCAACCGTCTGACTGATTGCTATCAGCGTCTCGAATTTCTGGGCGATGCCGTATTGGACTATTTGATAACACGACATCTATATGAAGATCCACGCCAACACTCGCCAGGTGCTTTAACCGATCTGCGATCGGCGCTAGTGAATAATACGATATTCGCGTCATTGGCCGTGCGGCATGGCTTCCATAAGTATTTTCGCCATCTGTCACCTGGACTAAACGATGTCATCGATCGCTTTGTGCGCATTCAGCAGGAAAATGGACATAGCATAAGTGAAGAGGTAAGAAGTTTAACGGAGTCCACAACAGTCGTATATCACGATTATAGTTTCGGATATCGTTACAGTACTATTTGCTTTCTGAGGAGGAGTGCGATGATGCTGAGGATGTTGAGGTACCCAAGGCTTTAGGTGATGTATTCGAATCAATTGCCGGTGCCATTTTTCTCGACTCGAATATGTCGCTAGATGTGGTGTGGCAGGTCTATAGCAATATGATGAAGCCCGAGATCGAGCAATTTAGCAATTCTGTGCCAAAATCACCCATACGAGAGCTGCTCGAACTGGAACCGGAGACGGCCAAGTTCGGAAAGCCCGAGAAGTTGGCCGATGGTCGTCGCGTACGCGTCACTGTTGATGTCTTCTGCAAGGGCACATTCCGTGGCATTGGACGCAACTACCGGATAGCCAAATGTACAGCTGCCAAATGTGCACTGCGACAGCTGAAGAAGCAGGGCCTGATAGCCAAAAAAGACTAGAGATATGGCGCTGTGTTGTGAATAACTTTAGTTATAGGTACCCACAATGTACATATATACTGCATAAATGCTCCAATAATAATAATAATAATAATATTTTAAATAAAAAATGCTGCAAAATTGCAAAATCTTTTCTGTTTTTCAAACTATCTTGAGCAAACTCGGAAATTGCCATCTTCTCTACTATCCTACATAGATACAACCCCATTCTTACCTGCCATAAAAGCTTTTTTATAGAAATTCGTCTATAAATTGATTTAAACAATGGCGAGCCGAAGTTAAGATTTCATTCGTGGTTTTAATACCCTAGCAGTGGGTATTATATTTTGTCGTGAAATGTGTAACGCATATAAGGAGACATCTCCGACCCTATAAAGTATATATATTCGTGATCAGTATCAACAGCCGAGTCGATATAGCCATGTCCGTCTGCCTGTTTCTATGCGAACTAGTCTCTCAGTCTAAAAGCTATCTTTATGAAACTTTGCAGAAGTCCCTCTTTCTGTTGCACGAAGTACATATGTCGGAACCAGCTGGATCGGACCACTGCCATAGGAACGATCGATCGAAAATAGGTTCTTGTATGAAAAACATATTTGTTTATCAAGATATCTTGACCAAGCATTCCTCGTATATATGAAAAATTCTATCAACATCGGACCACTTTATCATATAGCTGCCATAGGAACGATCGGTCGAAAATTAAGTTAAGTTGTATGAAAATTTTTTTGTTATTCAAGATATCTTGACCATACTCGGCGTTAACTATTTTCACTGTTCATCTTAGATACGGGCAAAGCCCTATGAGCATTATGGAAAGGTTGGGTCTGCAAGGGTACTAAATCTTCGGCGTGCCGAAGATAGCCCTTCTTTCTCGTTTGTTAAACCCTTGTAGAGTGTATTATAATTTTGTCATGAAAAAGCTCATAAAGCATATATACTCTTGATCAGCATCAACTGCCCACTTGATACAGCCATGTCCGTCTGTCGGCACTTTTAAGTTACACTATGTTCCTTATATATTTGCAAAATGCTATTAACAATGCACCATGCTATCATATAGTTATTGAGTTATTGTTTGAAAAACCCTGAATGTAATCTGATTCATGGCGCGTTGAGGCCGTCAAACATGTTGTTAATGGATAACCGACGTGTCTTGAAAATTTCTGATTTTGCATCCGTACAGGCTACCACGAACACAAACATTGGAACCACTGTTCGCTGTACTGCACCAGAGGCTAGTATGCTTACCTTTCGGTAAAAATCTATTGACCCAACCTTTTCATTTGCAGGTGTGCGTTGGTATGGCTTATAAGTTTTACAGTGATGTTTACAGCCTTGCAGTTGTATTATGGGAAATGTTGTCGCGCCAAAAGCCTTACGAAAATATTTCGAATTCCTTAACAATCGTTCAACTCGTGCAATCAGGTATATACTTGTGTGTAAGCAAATGTTACTCCTGCCAATGACCATTGCTAATGCAGGGAACGACCAGCATTCGATAAGATCGAAATGGACTATCCCAATTGAAACACTAATGACCAACAGCTGGAAACCCGAGCCCGAGGATCGTCCAACCATAACACATTTTGTTGAAACCTGTACAAAATGTTTTGAGGAGCATGGAGTTGTTGCCGCCCAGATAAGTATTTAACTGGGGAAAAAATAGAAAACCTTGCCAACCAAGGCTGCAAACCGGTTGACTCTTGGATGTCCAATTCATTAACAATTAACCGAAACCTAAATCAGATTCGTTGGACCCTAAAACTAAACTAAACCATATTAATGTCATATTTGTTTGCTATTTGAAAATATTATTTCAAAATTTTTTGATATTGCCCTAACGATTGCTTCAGTACTCTAAAAATGATTCATGTAATTGATTAAATTTTTAGTAAAAATATGCAAATATAATTAATTTAATAAGTTTAATAGCTCTACTGAAAAATTGAACGAACTTAGATGAACTCAGGTTCCAACCCAAACATGGGTTCACAGTTTTGAAAAACCTTTTTTACGAACCGAACATTAAATGGTTATTTAGTTATTAATGTGAGCCGAAACACTGAAAATATTTGCTGGGCTGCGGTGGCTGCCATGTTGCCAAGAAAAATTAATGCCAAAGTCAAATCTTCATATTGGATGTAATTAAAGTTCCTTTAAATTAGTGGGTTATGTATTTTGTTGGTACACATTTGAATAGATTTTGATTATGGAATGAGAACTAAATCTAGTTTTCATAAACATATGCATGCATATTGGTAAACGATAATTAGTAATCGAAACAAACAAAAACTTTTGTTTACTTTCATTTGATGAGAACTGAACTTTTGGGCCAAAGTATTTACATTATAACCGAGTTAATCACATGAGTGGGTATAGCAAATTTGTAAGAGATATTCGACGTTCTTGATAACTGTCAATATTAGCAAATACATACATAAGTCATAATTATCATATAAGTATGTGGCTAAGTGAATATTATTGAATATACGATCACTGGCAATCAATTTGATACGTTCTCTTTTTGTTACTTGCCATATGTACTATTTTTATCAATGATTCATAAAAGTTGTAATGATTGAACATATATTGATTCGTATTTGTTTTTGATTTGTTAATAATGTGTGGAAAAACTAAAACGTTTTATTTTAGTTTCTATGTGTGTTTATGTTATTTAATAGCTAATTTTTGTTTTCATTCGCTTTGCAATAAAAAATTGTAACGTTTCTTAAAAGTTCACATTTGAGTATACTATATAATTGTTTCGTTAGTTACATATTTTGAATTTGTGTTTTTTAATAATAGTTGCATACGTTAACCTTACTTAATAATAGTTTAGTTAATTAAAATTGTTTGGTATAATTGTTAATTTCATACTCGTTATTAATTGTTCTGGTTTCTCTTTTCGCTTTTCCTTTTTCCTTTTTCACCGCACGTTCCTGCCTACGATTTGTTCAATGTCTTCTTTATATATGAATGTTAATGCACGTGTATTTATCTTTGTATTGTTGTAATTTACGTCTCGTTTAACTTTATTGCTGGCATTTGCTGCATTTTTGTTTAATTTTTACCTAAAACTGTTATTGTTTTTAATTGCTTTGTCAATTGTCGTTTTTGGAGAACGGAAACGAAATGCAACTAAAGAACGTTTGGAAAATTACGGTGAGCTTGTAATTATGATTGCGAATGATTATGACAATGATTAATGATAAAACACAGTTCGAAAGAGAAGGAAACTATGTTGAACAAGCCAAAAAGTTAAAGCAAATCCTAATAACTCATATCAAATTATAAATAGTTGTACATATTTGTATTTAACAAAAAATTCAATTGTATACTTTAACAAAAGTTGTCAGAAACGAGTTTATTATATTTGATATGTAAGTATAGCATAAAACACAATTCAAATGTACAATTATAAATTAAAATGTAAAAATAAATTAAGCTGCGGTTACAATTGTGCTCTAAAAAAACAAGCTGCCAAATTAATTGTGTTAAAAATATTGCATATACGATATTAACTTAAAAAAATATTTAAAGTGAACTGAGTGGTAGACGGGACGGTTTAAGTATTATACAAAAGGTGAGTGGCTAAAATACAAAAATATGTATATTCGAGTACATTGGGTATTTAGGGAGCACTGACACACAACACAATACAAGTGAAACAAACTCATTTTATATATATCAAAATTTAAAAAAAAAAATGGGCCTGGCAATGCCTTTTCAAACTGTTTACTTGAGGATAATTGTTGAACGAAAATAATTAAAGTTCACATACATTTTGTTTCGATGTAGTATTGTCGAAATATTTGTTTCGTTTTGGGAGTATGGATCGATTATAGTAAGGTTACATACATACATATCTGGAAGGATTACATGTGTAAACGACTATGAATTTCTATGATAATTTTCTAGGTATACGACTGGTATGTAGCTGAATAGTTTTTTTTTTTAAATATATGTTTTATATGAGTACATTTAGTACAATTTTGTTGTGCTTTCGTCACATTTATGCCAAAGAGCAGACTAAATATTACAATTTTGTAAAACTCGCTGACACAAATTGCAATTATACATATATCATTATGTTGTTATATAGGTAGGTAGGTAGATAGATTGGACACGATTTGGTGTATATATTTCTTTATATGTCAGATGCGGCGTATGTGTATGTGTGTTTTGGAAAATTACCTTTCAGTATGGGGAAACTTATGAAGAAAAAAAAAAGAAAATAAAAAAACAAGTCTTATTTAACTAACACCCAGTACTGTGGGGAGAAGAAAGTCAAGTCGTTCTGGTTTCATTTTTGGCTTAAATTGGTTGATGATGGACGTAATCAGAAGTCTAACTAAAGTTTTTGACGAAAATTACTATTTTGATCGAGTTCTTTGTTTTTGAGTCTTGAGTCAAATTGAAATTTGTATACGTCTGTGAGTGTCTCTGTGTGTGAGTGTGTGTGTATTGGTTGCTAGATGCTTATGTCTAAAGAACGACGTCAGGCAGGTCGTGCGGCCTTGCCTAGGCGCGCATTTGGTTTTCATGTACAATTTTTCTCTCCTTATAGTAGATCTCCTCAGATTCTTTGTCGCATAGCAACAGAACCACGGCGCCAAATAAGAAAATTGCTGCGCCCCAGCCAACGCCATAGGCCCAGCCAAACTCCCAAACGCGTCGATTCGCTGCAGGAAATACAAATTTGAAATTAACTTCATATCTTCCAGTAAGTGTACCTGCTTACCCATTGTGAGTTCGCCTGCAAAGCACACTGGATAGACAATCAGAGCGGACAGCACGGCCAATACTGTAATAGGAGGCAATCGTAACAATTATGAGTATTTAGTTAAATTAGGATTGGGTAAACAGTGTGACACCTACATGAAACGAGCATTACTAGCACTGCTATTCTATAAAATTTATATTTAAGATTATGATTCTGCGACTTAAGGCCCAGTCCAGTCAGCACTGTGGCTATGACGTCCGTTATCAATGTGATAATACAAAGCGCAGCGGTTGCCTTGATGTAGCCTACATATAATATAGTTGCTTAAAACATTGATTCGATCATGATATTGTTTACAGCTAAATACCAATATCGCGGGTCCAATAGCAGCCTGGTGGATCCTGTATATTGAATGGCAGCGGCGGCATTGAATCGTCCTCAATACAATGCACAAATAGACCCTGCCGCCAGCCAGCAGCCATTAGCCAATCCGTGGAGGCCAATGCCATAACCATCAATACCACCACTATGACTCCGCATATAAATGCAATCACCTGCGGATTTATATTTGGATTATTGAGCAGTGATCTCTGAGAGCAACAATACGCACCTTGAGGGGCCTTGTGATTGTAATAGTTTCAATTGTCGTTGTCGGCGCCATTTTGTCCGCTTCTGGACGTAGTACACTGTTGTTTTTAATAATAAAGTATAAAGGTATATATAATATATGTGTGTAGGTGTGTTAAATCTAATTAATTATGTACATGATGGACCAACTTACCTTATAAACTAATTAGGCAAAACGTCTGCCCACGCAAAATACTAAATTGGAATGCGTTTCAAATGCGATTTTTATTTGATTATGTTTTTTGGTTAGTTTGCTAATGGTGTATATAAGGGAGTAACGATAAACTCTGGCTTGGAATATATAACAAAATGATTCAATTGGCGTTTATTGCTTAATTCTTAGCGCACAGCGACTGCGGCAAATTGTTCAAATGCGTTTTCAATTCAAAATGCTGGCGGCAGCCTTTTCAACATCTGTGTGTTTGTTAAAACGGATTGCATGGAGGAGAAATAGAATTGGTAACATTTTCAATTAGTGCAGCTTGTAGCTGATAACACAATGAAAATAAATCAAAATAAAACAAAAGCCAAAAACATACATACAAGCGCATACAAATCAGCTGTGAAAACAAAATAGCAGCAGCTCATGCAAAAACAACATACACAAGCATCCAAGTATTGGGATTGGGGAAGGGGAAGGGGCTGATCAAAATTGTCCGAACCATCGAAATGCGATTGGAACTTGCCAAAGTCAGTGCCGATTCTTGCTACCCTACAATGAATTTATTTAATTCATTCCGCCTAAGGACATTAGACTTCAATGTTTGGGTTTCTTCCGGTGACAAAAGTTATAAAAAGTTCTTCTTTTATTAATGTAATTTAATAACAATTTTGATTAACCAAATTTTGAGTTAATTATTAAGTCAATTTTCCGCTAACATATCTGTATTAAAATAAACCCATGGTATATTTGACGACTAAATACTTTAGATAGCCATATATTTCTAATTATTTAGTTTTTGTCAATATATAAACTTTTTCGTTCAGAGATCACTTTACAGTTTTCAATATAAAATACGGTGCATAAACTCGATTACAGATTATTGCATATTATAAAAAGTTATTTATTAAAAATTAATAATAATAATGACTTATCGTTTTAAATGACTCTTTTTGGAGATTTGAATTCTTATATATGCAGACAATATTACTCATATAAAATAGGTTGGATTTTCCTTTGGGTTTTCTTTTCATTGACAATGCACAGCTGCCAAATGGGTGGAAAACCTCCGACATTACAGTTATAATCTTGACTGCGTCGATGACAACAAAGGGAAACCAAATAAAACCAAGTGAGGCAGGTCCTCAGATAAAGAGGCGGTTCGTGGAAGCAGCCGTAAAACTGCAAGCAACTCGATGCACATTGCATTAATTATGCAAAAGGAAATGACAAGAAAGCGTACTGGAAAAGTTTCAACTAACAAACCGTGCTCTTGGGCAGACAATCGGAATGAACTGGAAACCGTGTGTGTTCGCTCAAAAGAGATTTTACTGTACACATATGTTTACGTCCGTGTCATGTGTACAGAAACAACAGACATTTAAGGAAATGCTATGGTATAGACAGGAGGGGGTGTGGATGGGGTGGCAACTGTGAGCGGGCGGTAGTTGTACTGTACTAGACAAAGAAATATTTGGCCAAAGAAATATTTTGCGATTCTGTTGCACAGACGGGGGCCAGACAGAGGCGATGTCTGCTCTATTTTTAGCCGAACATTGAGAGAATCAAAATATTTGCATATACAAGAGCATTGCTGAGCATGTGCGTTGGACATGGCAACAGGATCGACATGTAATGAGTATTAAAATGACAACGAAAAAAATAAAACACACAAGCAAACGAAACTGGGACAGCACAAAAATCGACAATAACAACAACTATTGCGGCGAGATTAAGGGTGGAACGGAACCAAAACAAAAATGCAGAAAAAATACGGGTTGTCGTTGTTGTTGTGTTTGTTATTATTGACACCATTGTTGATGTTGTCGTCGTTGTCGTTTGCTAAATACCTTTCCTTGTAATAGTCCAAAGTAACCGATTCGGAATCAAATTCTGAGTAATCAGGCAGCGATTCGGCATCAAAGGAGCTCATTCCGCTCAATGTGTAATTGGGTATGACGTTCATTTGATTGCCATAGATGCTAATGTTGCTATGTTGCTGTTGTTGTTGTGCGTGTTGCTTTTCCGTTTTTGATATTTCCGACATTTTGCTATTGTTAAATAACGTTACAATATCTATACAATCACACACACACACACTCGCACGCACACAGTCGGTTTTTGGAAAATTTTATTTCTGACACAGATATGGGAAAATAATGCACTGCTATTTTCTCTATTCTGTTTTCCCAGCTTTTCACTTTCGTCTGCTGCGAAAATATGGCGTTATCGCTGAGGAAGCAACTCTCACTTACGCGTTTTGCTTTGTGGGAAGCGCTCAGCTATTGCATTTTACATTTTCATCAATTTTTTACGTGTATTTTTTTATATTAAACATAAACAAAATAATAAAAATAATTATTTGCAGAGGGGTTGACAATCACTAAGATGTTTGTACAGCCCGTTTAGTATTTTTTAGGTCGTCATTGATTCTAGCCAGGTGGCAAGGTGCCACAAGCTGTGCGATAGTCACGAGTAGATCGATATTAATTCGATAAGCGGACGATACTTGTGTTGCTTACATCTCTACATCGGCGTCGCGTTTGTTGTTCTCTTTATTTAGTTCGTTCGGTCGGAAAACTACGTTTAAATCTGAGTTTATAAACGAAATCCAAGCGAAAAACACCACAAAAACAGTGCCTACTGTGGTGCATTGCCTCACGCCCAGGTGGCCAACTATTATTTTGCTTGCAAAATACCTAGAGGCAGGCCTTCTTGACATGGCAACTGACACTGTGCCCAACACTGAAAACTTTAATATCGCCAACGGTGAGGAAGATGTTATATGCCCTAGCTGCGATGCGAAAATTAAACGCAGCCAGGTTGCCGATCACTGCCAGATTGAAATGGAGCGTTTGCACGGCATGCAGCTGCGTTCAACACAGACGGCTGCGGCCACTCCTGCTCATGCTTCTACCACAACAACAGCTCAAACGCAGTCAGCTGCTGCCGCTGCTGAGGGGGGCGGCCAGCGCAAGCCGTGGAGTGTGTTCCAGCGTGTGCAACGCAACCGTCAAGCACGGCAGCGACAACGCACACGCAAACGACCCACAACACCGCCACCAGCACCTGCGCCACCGCCAGTAACAGTTGCTGCTGCTGCGCCTAGCCAAGCCGCTGAAACCACCTGCAGCTGTCCCGTGTGCAACAGAAACTTCCCACAGGTTGAGATACAGGAGCATGTTAACCAGTGCCTGCGCTCCAATGGACGCAACGGTGAACGGCATTCCAGCGATGATGATGACGACAGCGATGAATACGAGGAATACGAGTGGGCGGGACAGAAGCGCATCCGCGTATCGACGCTCGTCCAGGGCGGCTATAGGGCGCTGAATCTGGGACAGACCATCAAGTACAATGGTGGGCAGCAGGCAGCCAACGATGATGAGGACGATGTCAATGTGGATGAGGATGACACGCACATCTATGGACCGACACAATATGGCGAAGCAGACGTAATACCGCTGGACAATGAAGATGGCACTGGAGAGGGGGTTTCCGAGACGGACGTTACCAGCTATGTGCGAAGGCTGATATCATCCAATGAGACTCCCAAAACCAGCATCAGCGTCAATAATGCCCGCGAATTGACTGAAGAAATAAATGAGGCGGCCAGCCAGGCACCGTCCACATCTGGACAGCAACCCGCTCCAGCGGCATCCACTTCGCGTAGCAGCAGCAGTGGCACATCGGCGCAGATCATCGAATCCTTGAAGGCACGTCTGCGTCTCTACGAGAAACAGGCGCAGAGCAAGCTCAAGTGTTTGATTTGCATTGACGATTATAAAAATCCCGCCATCTCAGTGTCCTGCTGGCATGTTCACTGTGAGCAGTGCTGGCTGCAAACGTTGGGCGCGCGCAAGCTTTGTCCGCAATGTAATTCCATAACCACGCCAAAAGATTTGAGACGCATTTACCTATAAATGGGATTCTAGTTGTATACTCTGCCAACAACTATGATGATTTGTTATAATGTTTGCAAAGTAGCTTATTATAAACATATTGAATTTAGTTTTATTTCACAAATTATATTATTTATACAGATAACAAGGAATACAGCTATGATTATCATACGTGACATAACAATAAGCATTATGTAACTTAAAATAAACAATTACAGCATTATTCTTAAATATGTTTTGAGTTTGCAAGTGTTTCCTGGAAGTCTTTTAAAATGACAGCTAAACGCGCGCCAATACAACTATTGTCATCGATTATTCTCTAATAGCATCGAGTGGTATTAAATATATCGAAAAAAAATATATATTTAAAAAAAAAATATCGTCGAAACGATGTTAATATCGATGATAGTCAGTATCGGAAACGATTGTCACTTGCCAAACATAGTGAAAACTTGAAAAGTTGCTTTTTTGTGTCTCCCGTGGACTTTTTTTTTCCAGGGATTACTAATTCGCAAGAAAAAAACGCGCGGTTAAGTGTGTGCCATTTTGTAGGTGGTTCGCATCGTGAAATTCTTTAGTGGACACAACCCAACGCTAAAACGCTTGCGTTAGTGGGGATCGGTCGCCTCCACCTTCGCCACCGCCGCCGCCGCTGCTGGGAACCTAGCACAGGTCCAGTTTGAACATATATATATATAAATATATATATATATACATATGTATGTAGATATTGCAAGTTGCATACGTATGTGGCGCGTGTATTATGTCATTTATTTATAATAAATAGCATAAAAGTTGACAATATGCAAACAAATTCCCGCTGAGTGTTGCACCAAAGAGTGAGAAATATAAACACGTAAAAATGTAGACTGTGTGTACGTGCGTGTTTGTGTGTGTGTGCGTGCGTGCGTGCGTGTATGCCGCAGATAATGGATGTTTAGCAGTATAAATAAATACATAGCTATAGAAAGATATATAAATATATGTATATACGCACGCATATGTGTGCGTATATGTGAAATATATGCGCCGCGGAAGCCGTCGGCGATGGCAACATTAGCGTCAGCCCAGGCTCAAGCCCAGTAGCAATAATATAGTGTTTCTCCCAATTTAACAAACACGTCCAATAATAACAACAACAACAACCACAACAAATGGCCACATTTAATGCAACAAATGCAACAAGCAACAGCAGCGCGGATGTTTTAAGTTCCTCGGTTGGCGCTGCCGCCGCAGCGACAACAACATTTCTAATGCCCTCCACAACGTCGGCAGGTGGTGCAGCCGCAACAGTGGGCACTCTTGGTGCGCATCCAATGCATTTGGAACCGTTTGGTGCTATGCCCGCACACGCCGCGCAATATATGAGCTCTGGTGCTGCACAGTTGCCGTTGCCGCTGCCATTACCACTGCAGCATCATCATCACCATCAGCAGACCAACTCCTCCTCGTATACGTTTGTGCAGATTAAACGTGAGCCCTGTCAGGTGTCTGAGATAAGCTCCAACAATTGCCAACAGCAGCATCAGCAGCAGCAACACCACCACCAGCAACAGCATCACCTGCAGACGGCCTCCACCTCCCTCGGCCTGGGCAGCGTTACCTCATCGTCAGTAACGGCATCAGCAACATCAAAGACCATGTCTGCATCGTCGCTCACGACGTTGGTCAAAATTGAAGCCTCCTCGCCGAAGGTATCCGATCTGGAAAAGTCCACGTCCAGCACAAGTATGTTATGAACTTATTCAAGAGCAAGCCAAACCATTTGATTATTATCATAATTGTTATTTTCATTTATCCACAGACAACTCCGTGCCCATTGGCATTGCTGTGGCGCGAAAACGTCCGCAGGAGTCAACCAGCGCTGCGCTGAACAGCGGCTCCACTCTGCCGTTGCAACAGCCACTCAACAAAGACATGAACTGTTTCGGCATACGTGTCGCCGATCTGAGTAAGTTTACCTAATCCCAATTTTGGACTTTGATGTTCTACATATGATATTATGCGGTTATGGCACTTATCAGTTTCATGTGTGTCACTCGCTATAAAGAGATAACGAAATAAAGAAAACCCCGGAAAACCCAGTAGAGCTGACAACTAAAATAATAAGAATAATATACGGATTTGTTTATTTTGCGGTTATTTATACTCTCACGAAATTAAAACTAACAAGAAATCGTAGTTATCTTCGAACTGGCGACGCTGTAATACCCTAACAAAGATCAATATTTGTATACCCCCTGGTGGTATTATATTAATTTCAATAATACTTCTACTATGGGATCGACAATTCTACATCCATACCTGAGATTCGAACCCGAATTTAGTGTAGATGTTTTTAGAACAATACAAATTATTGTTATTTTTTGGCCCACAGTTTGTTTTATAAAATTACTAGCAGCATTAAAATAAGAGCGGGTTGTTTATATGTTAGGAATTTACTGGTTCTATAAACAGCAGACCTTGTTATCGATTCCAGGCGTGCACCTTGCCACTTTGACAAAGCCGCCTTAACTTGTTGAGAATTGTAAAGAGTCAATCAAGAAAAAAGAGCAAAACCACAGTTCATATTGTGTGTATTTTAATCTGCTGTCATTTTTTAATAAGTCTGAACTTTTCTATCAAAAACTACAAGTTACGGATTGTACCAAAGTATGATATATTAGATATTTATTAATTTGTAGTAAAATAATCTAGTCTCAGCTGTTTCGAGCTTCTAATTGAATTGGATAGCGCAGATTTTTGCCACTAATGAACGCTTGGCTAAGCCACTCGTTTGTCCCCTGGGGCATCGTTACCGGCATAATTATGCGGCTCGGACGTGGAGCGTGTGACTCGATGCGACTGGAAAGGCAATGTGAACGGCGCTCAGTTATGGCACTAATAGGATTTCGACAAACATTTCAAAATTCCGTCAGTGAGTTGGGGGTAGAAAGAGCTGTGCCTGACGTAAATACCACCCTAAAAAAAGATTGAAAGGGCAAAAATCATATGATGAGCCTGCAAATGCGGACGGGGTGGCGGATGTGGATTGTGTGGATGTCTTTGTTGTGACAGCCCTCTGACTTGTGCTCGCAGCCCGAGGCGATGGCCTGCTGAAAGAAGCGGGCGAGTGGTGTAAAAAGAAAAACCACTTATTGAAAACTTCTAAAGAGGAAATAAATGAAATAGTCGAGCGTAGAATGCGTAGATCTAGTCGGATTACTCATAGGTAGTTTTTTGTTGTTCCTTCTTATTTTCTCTATTGTGGGTGGTTGCTGCTCAAAATGTTGTTCACATCTTTTGGGTGGCTGCAGGCGCGCTTTAACTGCGGGTCGCGTTGTTCTTGCAAGTCCACCAATCTGGAAGGTGGTGCGTTGGCAGCAGTGCACAAATGAGGGAGCAGCGAAGAGGGTGCTGGATAAGTAGCAGCAACAAGGGATGCTCACGCTGAGCATTCCTATCAAGCAGGACCAACGCTAAGGCAATATGATACGCGTAAGTGGTTTGGGTATGTGACCATATGGTAAAGTCGCCCTCAGCGGCTGTGCGGATTCTATTTTTATATACATATACACAGCATATACGTACTATATATATTATAGTGGGTAGTTGTCAAAAAAAAAAAAAACAAAAAAAAAATGTGTGGCACTAATTGCATATTGAGGCAGCTCCGCTTTTCCTTTTACTATTTGTTGGGCCGAACATCAATCTGAGGTCCTTAATAGCCCCTTAATGTAATGCAATTAGTGTGTCGTGTACGCTTTAATCGAATTTCTGTAAAATTATTCAGCCGTTGGCTAAGGGATGATGGTTCAGTGGCTTGCTGGCCCGATAGGCTGGTGGGTTGTGTCAGATAGTGGGTGTGTGAGGTAGGTGGCTCGCCAAATGCATAGTTCAAGGACATTGCAATATTTAACGTATACACACACAGCTTTCTCTCAACCACACATACACACGAAAGTGGCCTGTAAAGCTGTTGTGGTGCAATACAAAAAGTTTATTAAATAATTGAACGCTGAGCTGTTAAGTTGAAAACTTTTTTGTCGCTCGTTGGTTTCTTTGAAACCTAAAATTATATTTAAAATATTATTCTGATCCGGTGTTTGTGCATTCATACGAACTTTCACTGCAGGCGCCACCAGTTGCGGCAATCTGTATTTCACGGGAAACGGTGATTTGATGACCACGGGCACGGCCACCGCCGAGGAACTGGCTCTGAGCGCCGCTGGTGTCAACAGGGCGCCCTCCACCTTCTGGCAATATCCAAGTGAGTTCTTTCTAGAATTTCTTCTCTTTTTTTTTTATAACTTTAGTAGTTAGCCCCCAACCCCACGCCGCCTGTGACTGTACACAACTCGCACCCCCTCTATATTTCTTTATTTATTTATTGCATTTCTGTTGTTTTTTTGCGTTTGTAGATGCATTGCCCATTGAATCAGTGATTTCCATGTCGCCCGCCACGGTGGGCTTGCAATACTCACGCGAAGCAAGTCGCGGTCAGGTGGTGCTGCTACCCGCCGCCCCAGCAGCGCTTGGTAAGTCTCTCTTTTCATCGTCTAAGTAACATCTGCCTGCCGCACAGATATATATTTATATACATATATATTTATATATAGAGTGCATAGATATTGTTAACATTTAGCTATTTTTCTATATACGCATTCATGACTCACAACAAGCGACGCTTGTGTCATTTGCCACTAATGCTTGTATCGTCGCATCCTAGCTAGGTTAACTTGATTTCGAGATAAAACTAATTCATGCTTTTATAACTCCGCTTTTCTTCCCCACCCCACCCCCAACAACAACAATTCTAAATCCATAAAAAAAAAACTGAAATAAAAATAAAAAAAAAACGAAACTCGACTATGCACAGCAGGCATATCAAATTTTCCCCTCTTAACGCCCACAGATCCGTTCCAGCAGGCGGCGGCAGCGGCCTTTGTCTGGCCGTCAGCTTATATACCGCAGGCAACAGCCGGTGCCGGGCCAGCCACCGCAGCCGCTGCGCTGCAGCCGTCACCCAACTTTATCTTCCCCTCGATGGGCGCCCACTCCACCTTGGGCGCAACATCTCCGTATGCCTCCACGCTGCAGTTGTACTTGGCTGCAACGGCCAGCGCCACGGGCAACTCGACTCTGTGCCAGCACAGTAATCAGCAGACCAGCAGCACCACCACAACCAATTCGACGATTAACCTGAGCCTGGCTGCCGCCGGCGCTGGTGTCACGAGCAGCAGCAGTAGCCTGAGCTCCACTAGCAGCTCGCGATTTCTTAGCCTGGCAGCTCAGCCATCGGCGATGGCAGCCAAGCCATTGACCATGAGCTCGTTATTGATGCCGCCAACCGGCTTAAAGCTGGAGGAGTACCCTGTGGCGCAGCCGTTGCCATTGCCGGAAGCGGCACGCGACAACGAGCAACAGGCACTGAATCTAATGCGCCTGCCTACGCCGCCTACTTCGGCGACCATGGAGCCCTCGGCAACGCCGTTGGGCCAGCCATTGTCGCATCAAATACTCTTCCAAACAGCGCCAAGTACGCCGACACCGGCGCTCCTTAATCTGTCTATGCATGGTGCAAGTGCAACTTCTGCTGGCATTGCTGCTGACACGCCCACGTCCTGTGATGAGGCTGCGCTCAACTATAAGTTACACGCGCCACTAACGCCGCAAACACCACCTCGTCTGGGCGCCGCCACGTTGCTGCCACAGATGCAAGACGTCAACATACAGACAGATACGCCCGTGTGCAGCGAGGATGAGAATTCCTCGTGTCCTCTCAAACCGACGCAGGAGCTGTGCGAATCACAAATGCCGCTCGAGCTGACCAAACCCAGTGAATCCAGCAATGCCCATACACACGTCAATCAACCAAACGAGTGCCATACCCAAACGTATCCCAGTGACATTGTCAGTGCCAGTGTGAATGCCAGCGAGCAGATTGACGCGCCCATGGAGGAGTTGCCTGCGCAACAGCAGACGGCGCCGGAGGATCTGACCGGGCTGCTGTTGCTGTCAAACATCAGCACCAATAGCACGCCCCTGTTGCGCGTCAAACAGGAGCCAGTGGAGCACAATGAAGCCGTGCAAGTTCTCCCAGTAGAGCCGACGCCGATGCAACCATTGATGGAAGTGGAGAGAACGCAGTCAGAGCCGCTGGGCGGCTTGAAGCTTTTGTGCGCCTTAGCAGAGCAGCGCATACAGGAGGAGGTGGTGCAGGGTAGCAGTCTGTTTGCCACGCCCACATCGCGCACACCTTCACCTCGAGTGGCTACACCAGTCATCGAAGCGAACAACTCGTTTGGCTGTGTACCGCCAGCTTCGGCGTCGGGTTTTTGCCACGCACAACAAATGTCGCATACCTCACCAACGTTTCCCTCAATGCAGGGCATTGAGTTGCCAACCACGTCCAGCGCTGCGGCAGCCGCCAGTGAACCAACGCCCGCCAAACGCAAGAAGCACAAACATTCCAAGTCGAATTCTGTGTCCGGGGAGAGCCGCAAATCCTCGCGCTGCAGCAAGAAGAGCAAAAAGAAGCGCCGCCACAGCATTAGTCGACAGCAACAACAGCAGCAACAGCCGCTGCTGGCCGAGGACGATGTTCAGCTGCAGGATGAGGAGTTGCAATCGCAGCTGCGCAGCGCTCTGTCCGCCATGGACCCCAGTTATGCGCAGCGCTTTGGCCAAGAAGTCTTCAGCATTATGGACAATAGCATGCGTTTGCGTCTGGCGGACATAACACGGCAATATCGTAAAAAGAAGCGCAAGCTCGACGAGATTTCCAAGCACAAGAAAAAGAAGAAGTGCTCCAAGCAGCTGCTGCAACAACAACAACAGCAGCAGCAGCAGCAGCAGCAACAACAACAACAACAACAACAACAACAACAACAACAACAACAACAACAGCAACAGCCGCTACCAATTCAACAGCCTCTGCATCAGCCGCAGCTGACGCTCGGCTCAACTCTCTCTAGCGTCCTGGGGTAAGTGGCTGCATTTCCTTTGAGTTGGAAGCTTAGAAGGTGCAATCTAGGGGAGATGCCATAACCAATACCAAATGGTATTTTTAAAATGCATAAATGTTAGATAATGAATCAAGCTAGACGATAAACCATGATCTCAAATAAAATAGTTTAAAATGTAAAAGTTTCGCGCAAATAAGCAGGCATCGGCAATAGAAGTCATCTGCGACCCCATAAAGCATATACATATATATATTACATACACGATGATCTAATCCGCCTGTCCGTATGTATAAACGTGTCTATCTCAGAACCAACAGAAGCTAATGACTTGAAATTTTGAGCGTATATCGAAGCTAATAAGAGCTAGAGACACCAAATTTGGTATGAATAAGTTACAAGGAGCTTAAATGTTAAAAGGGAGGCATTTACTAGGGGTTCGGCAATTTCGCTAATATATTTACCACTTTTAAAATATGCTATTCTATTCTTTTAATTTTTAGCACTTCTTCACCGCTGCGAGATTATAAATATCCGAAATTTTCAAGCGGCAACCTACAGGCGTCCAGCTTTTTGCGTTTCCCAGAGAAGACGCACTCGTTTCCACCGCCCCCGCCGTTGTTGCAGCAACCACAGGCGGAGCCTAGTACCTTGCCGATCAGCAGCTCGCCAGGCACATCGTCGTTTGTGCGTCTGGAGCCCAGTGCTCTAGATGCAGCCGCCGCCGCTGCTCCTATTACCTCGTCCAGTTCTTCCAGCTCCTCGCACAAACATTCGCACACGGGCAGCACAAAGTCAGCGGCGCGCAAGGAGCGCAAGCTGAAAACGAGCGCAGTCGACGCTAATTTGGCAACGGAGGCAAAGAGGCGACTCAGTGCCGTAGATGCCGAGCTCCAATTGACCAGTGATCATTTGTACCGCGATGAGACGCGTGTGCTAACTGACATGGGTGGCCTGTTCTATGCGGGGGTCATGAAACCGCTACGTCCGCCAGATGTTTATGCCATAACCCTAGATGGCGAGCGCGGCAACAAGTCGCATGTCATGTCACGCGAGGACATACTTAAAGATACGGTGAGTCGTAAGCAGCCTGTGGTAACCATCTCGGCTAATCTATATCTTTGCTCTCGCACAGATTCTCGAAGTGGCACCCAAGAGCGTTGATAGTGTGCCAGTTGGTACGCGGCTATGCGCCTACTGGAGCCAACAATATCGTTGCCTCTATCCAGGTCGTGCCATCGAATCGGAGCCCACTGAAGATGCAGTTCCGTCGACAGCGACAGCGGTGTCAACGACGCCACAAGACTTTGTCAGCGTGGAGTTTGATGACGGCGACAGCGGCAGGATCCGCTTGAAAAACATTCGTCTGCTACTAAGCAATTATCCCATTGCCGGTGCGTTGTGCGGGAAGCAATCACCTATTTATATTTTCTTTTGGGGAATAAAGCCAAAAATCGTAAGATTTGATTAACCTGTGAATGTAATCGAGCCAGGACAAGACCTCCAAGAGTATACGTGCGATGGGTAACAATTTTGAAAAGTTTAAAAGCTAATACTTACGATTATGGTTTTATTCCTCATCAACTGTCCTGTTTTGTGACTTCTTTATTTACGGCTGTTGTTTTCGTTTTCCCCTTGATTCGTTTATGCCCCCGTTCCCGCCTCGTCCATGATACAGAGTACAACGATAATCCCCTTTACTCTGTAGGCAAACAGAAGCGTGGCGCCATGCGCAGTTGTGACAGTGGCGCTGGTTCCTCACAGGAGCATACGGGCGTGCCGAGTGGCGAGGAATCGCACAGCCATCATGGTTTCAGCATGAGCAGCGATAACACAACCTCGCTGGCTGCCACCATGGAGCTGTTCACGCAGCGCAGCGAAAAGAAACGCCTCAAGAAGAGCCTGAAGAAGTTGACGAAGGCTCAGAATGGCATTGGCCAGTCTGTTGAGTTGAACGGCTTCCAAAATGGCGGCGCTGATGGGGTTGCGGCCGGGGATGGCGCCAGCATGGATGATGGCAGCCGGAAGCACCATAAGCACAAGAAGCGTAAAAAGCATAAGAAGCATCATCGCAAAAACGCCAACGAAGAGGCTGAACCAGTGCAGGATTATATGACGACAGTTCAGGAGCTGCAATCAACAATTTTATCAGTAGCAGAAGAACCTGAACCTGTTGCGCCGCCAGCGCAACGTGTTAAGGTAGAGGTTAAAGTAAAGGCGGAGCAGCTGGACATTGAGGAAGAGACAACGTCCAACCTAATGTCCGAGGTATCCGATGAGGTAAAGTCTAAAGTGATGTGGGAATTTGAAATCTCTTCGAATATCTAAACTCCTTTTCACGGTCTAGGTCAAGGGCGATGATCTGGTTGAGCACAACAACTCCAAGGGCAGCAGCAAAATTGCCGCCTTTTTGCCAGAGCGGCAATTGTGGGGTTGGTTTGGAACCGCTTATCGCAAGGCGGGCGTCAAGGGGCGCGCCAGAAAGCAATTCTACAAAACAATCAAAAGGGGAAAGGAGACTATAACGGTAACTGTCACCTTCATCAAATTATAAGTTGCTGGGCATTAATTATTGCATTTTATTGTAGGTCGGGGACTGTGCAGTATTTCTATCCACAGGCAGACCGGATCGCCCCTACATCGGGCGCATCGAGTCTATGTGGGAGACGACCGCTGGCAACAGAGTGGTGCGTGTGGCGTGGTTCTATCATCCGGAGGAAACCACGGGCTGTCCAAAATTGAAATATCCAGTAAGCTAGACTCTAAGTTCGGAACCTGGCGTTAATACTCATATTTGTTCAAATATATCTTTATCTTTACAGGGTGCATTATTTGAATCGCCACATGAGGATGAGAACGACGTGCAGACAATTTCGCATCGGTGCGAGGTGCTCCAGTTTGTTAATTACTTTGACAAGTTTGGCGCCGATTCGAAGCAATATCAAACCATATATGATAACAATGATACATATTATTTAGCCGGGCACTATAACCCAAGGTTGCAAGTGCTGAAACTACAAGACGATATTCCAACTCTCGAAGAGCTGCAGGATACTACTACTACAACAACTACTACAGAAGATTAAGCGAGGCGTGGTTAGGCTTAGACATAGACATAGCAGAAGTGCATACAAAATCTATATAAATATACATATATATATATATATATACAATATATACGTTATACATATATTTTACACTACATGGAACAGATGAAGCATATATACCTATATGTATACACATATTATTTCTATATTTTAAAGTGACTAATGTATCGTAAACAAAAAAAAAAACGAAAAGAAAATCTAAAAAAAAGGACGAGATGTGCGAAAAAAGAGAGAGAAATCAAGGAACTAAGCAACAGCCACTAACATAGTGTATAGCAGAAGCGCAGGCAATTTTAAGATTTGATTTGTATAAACTAAACACGCGTTTTTTATTATGACGATGAGGTAAAGGAAGTTAAGTCTAATGTTCAGAAAATGTTTAAAAATTTTAAAAACGTGTGCTCCTCAATTGTGTGCATCCAAGAGAGAGACTCACAGACACAGCAACACTTAACATGCAACATGCAACACGCAACACAATATACAATCCACAATACACAGCCCACAGATACACATGTATACCTACATGTTTCAGATGAAATTTAAAACATGTTTTAAAGATTTTAAGCAGGCAAACATGCAGCAACTACTACTATAAATGTAACAATTCAATGTGATAGCAAAACAAAACCAGATGTTGATGTGTATAGAACAAGAGAATAAGCATAGATGATAACAAAAACAAACAAACAATTATAAAAACAAGCAAAAGAATGTGTTGAATATTTACAGCTCGTTTATTCAAGGAAGATACAAAACGAAAAAAAAAAACAATATATTAAATCAAACCTATCTATAATCACACATATATCAATAAACTTGCCGTGAATATTGTATTATATATACTCTTCTACGTCTGATTAGCAACTGTTGTCGCTGGGGTTTGTCTATACGAAAATGGCGTGTGCCAGACTCGCTGATATCCTACAATATGTCTACACTCGATTTCAAATTTCAATTTTAGTTCTATTAGTTCTTAAGCAAAGAATGCACATGTTTGCGTTTCTTATTATTACTTGTGATTAAAGGACTCCACGTCTAGTCTGTAGGGTGCAATGATATACGTCTGTCTGTCAAAGATGTTTGATTGTTTGGGCGAATGTTTTGGTATGGGCG
This sequence comes from Drosophila montana, assembly GCF_035044405.1. NCBI lineage: Eukaryota > Metazoa > Arthropoda > Insecta > Diptera > Drosophilidae > Drosophila > Drosophila montana. The sequence goes on along the minus strand of NW_026998620.1, from coordinate 9,943,561 downwards.
ATATCTACCCAACTATTGGACTGTTTTAGCCCACTAAATGGAATCACATGCGTACGTTGCCAGGCGATGCGGCCTTGCGTCCTCTCATCGATTAAACATTCGCAAAATTTGCATTTGATAACTCTGGCTAAACTTAGGCTGGAATAAGGAAGGAAGGGCTTACGAATGCGTGCCTGGGAGACACAATAATTAAAAAGCTATTTAGAAAGGGGCAGGTGATTGGCCCAAGGAGCGCGAGTGAGGGTGAGAGGTGTGGCTGCTCCCCGCCGACGGGGTAACTCCAAAAATGAGCACGACACCAAAATGGTACTGCCGCAACAAATCGCAGCCAATGCACACGTTCGCGGAAATTGGTAGACTGGGCCTGGAGCTGAGGCGTATTACCAAGCGGATTGTGATCGATGTAAATTCTTCTATATTTAGCGAGCATGTGAGTGCATAGTGGGACAGAGATTATTCAGCTGTGTATTTAATTTATTGTTGCTCGCCCAATTAGGACACCATTTTGGAGGAGTGTGAGCATGTGGTGGAGCTCTACTGGAGTCTGAAGGACGAAACGAAAAATTCCGACTTTCAGTCGCTCTCGAAGAAGATCAAGCGCAGTCCTTACAATGCGCTGCTAATGCGCAAATTCAATCTGATCATGGAGCTGAACGACAGACGCTTCTGCCAGTTGACATTTGTGCTCAAGCGTACGGTGGGTAGCAATGCCCACGACTGCAACTGGTGTGCCGACAGTTCAATGTTTCTCTTGCAGCTGTGTCTGTTGCTGCGCAAGTCGATGCAGTCAGAGATGTGGCTTAATTGGGCACTGCATATAACCCAGCTCTATAACAAATGCCGCAATGTGAATACGCAGCTGCAGCAGCAGCCGGAGCAGGAAGCTCAGCCGGAGGAGGACAACGAGCCAAACATCAGTGGCAAGTGCAAGGAGGAGATGCACGCCAATGTGTGCAGCAACATGTATCCAGCTCTGTTAATGTCTCTCAGGAACATCGACTTCGCCTTTGTGCTACAGGTCCGTTGGTAAAGCTGATTCCAACTCCATAATTTCCAAAGTCACCTTTTACAGTGTGTGGCTCAAACGCGTGTGGAGCAGAACGCGCTGGATTTGGTCTTTGGGTTGTTCAACATGGGTGAGCAGGATGCCTGGCGAGAGCATCAGCAACACAACGATGAGTCCACGTCCTCCAGCCTGGAGATATTGCGCACATTGAACATATCTTTTGCTGCCGGCGACTATCAGCCTTACTGTGATCCTGCGCAGGATTATAAATCCATGCACCTGGCAGGGACGAGTGCACCAGGGACTGAAGACAATCAGAGTTTGCGCTGCAAGCACACCGAGAGTTTTCTACAGAAGGAGCGCATCTTTATAGCCGAACTGATAGCCAAAGCAACGGAAATATGTCCGACTATATTTGGTAAGACTATAATATCTATTTTTATTCTATTCTTAAGTTTTATTCTCAGCAGAAAGTCGAAAGCCAGGTGATGTGGATATGAATGTTTATATTTTGCGTGGATTGCGTTTGCTGTGGTCTTATGTGGGCATCATATTGGATCACATACTGCTTTGGTGGATTGACACGCCCATGTCCTGCTATAATCTCACCCATATCGATTCCATACGCTGCTGGCTGTATCATCAGAACATTAACGGTAATGTCAAAACTAGATATCAATAAAATAGATTAAATATTGCGACGTCTTCAAGATATCCCTGAACCGGTTTATTCCACATTACGTGGAATTGGCGAAATTCTCACCGGTTTTATGTGCAATAATATTTGGGATCAGCTCTTTCGTTTGGCCCTCATCTCATCGAGTAACCCAAAGCGTTTGGTTCAGCAAGTCGTCGAGCAGTATCGTGATTGTCCCAGGAATGTAAGCGATTAGGTAGGAGTTGGATATGACTACAGCTAATCCGTCTGACTGCATTACAGGAAAAAGGCACACCTACGGGCACGGTATGGATCAGTGTCTTTTCAAACTTGGTCAATCTGAGTAATCAGTATTTCGCCAATACGGAGGCGCACAATAATTCCAGCCTATTGCCGGTCGCTGAGCAAATACCCATACTACATAGGCTGGGTAGATTTTTAAAATAGTCTTGCACGATTGATTCTCTGACTTTATGGAGCTCTTCTCTCGTAGATCACTCGGTGCACTCGATGCGTCTGTGGGTCACCGAGCAGGCGAAGCTGCTGTGCTGCGAGTGGAAAATGGATCGCTTTTTTCAAATACTAGAGCACGATGTGAAGCAATGCCTGAACGTCTTCAATACCTTTAAACTGCCCAAACTCACTGCCGATCTGAGCGATATACTCATGCTGGTGTGCGTCGCGCTGCGCACAAAGCTGATCACTGAGACAACAAATAACATAGATTTGCTCAAGGTAGTTGCCCATTATCGTAGCTGAAACTGTTTGAAACTTGTTGCTTCTGTTCTTTGATAGAAAACTACCGATGAATGTGTTCAGATATTGTCCGCGGTCTGCCGCATACTCAGCCTGGCTAATTTTACGCTGTGCTTTCCGGCAGCCAGCCATTGGCAGCGCAGCGTCTACAACGGGGAGGACAAGAGCTTGTATGTTGGCTATGTGCTGGATCAGATCTTCTTGCCCAGCATACGCGCCACCAAGGATATAGTCATACTCAAGCTCATCTTGAAGCTCATCTGTGAGGCATGGCTGGACTTCATTTACCAGAAGCGCATACGTTTCAGTGTTAATGGGGCTCTGCGTCTCCTGAATGACTTTGATGATGTGCGCGAGTGGATCCTTAGCTGCGCTCTGCTCGACGAGCAGCAGCTGGACAAGCTGAGCAACCATGAAGTGCTGCGCATGTGCAAGGGCGTTGGCAAGATACTTTTGCGCAAGCCAGAAGATATTATTTCCATTACGCAGTCGCCAAGGTTCGACAAGAAGACACGTGAGTTGTTCCAAATTGTCTTAGTTTTTGCTAATCTCAAAGTCTTGACCACTTGTTGCAGAAGATGCAAATGCCCAGGACACACAGCTGCCATCCGAAATGTTTGTCTCCAACCAGAAACACTGGCTCCAGTTGCGCGCAAATGCCGGCAATGGATTTCCCCTGCTGAAGCTCTGCTGTGGCGATGACATGTTGTAGGCCGCATCGAGTTAGTAAAGAATAGAAATGTTTATTGTGTCGCGAAAATGCTTTACAAAAAATTGAAAGATCTAAGTACATTGTGTATAAAGTAAGGCTTGCCTATGATAATGGTCTTTAAAAATCTATTGGTGCTCCTAGGCGGGCACCTTGCGGCTGATTATCTTTATCAGCTCGTCGACGCGTTCGCTTTTGCCAGCAAATTGTTTTGGATGCGGTCCAATCATTTGAATAATCATCTGTACGTCCGGAGATACCTAAGATGAGAAATGACACGAGTTGACAGCTGTCAGCCGAAATGTTATACGAATATGTGGGTCAATACCTCGAGGAAACGTGCCAGCGCCTTAAGCGTGCGAAAGATTTGATCTTCGTTGGGACTGCTCTGGAAGAACTGCAGTATGGCCATTGCCAGCTCCACAGCAACATCATCGAATACCTATATTCAATAAACACAACATGAGCTCAGATATATATGTATGTATATCTAGAATTTCAAGCAGGTTGTGCGTACCACAGTTTTCACCTCCTTGATGGCTATGTTGTACAAAATCATGGAGCCAATATTCTTTAGCTGCGGACAATTCGAGAGTATGCAGTGGACGGCCACCTTGGTGGTTACGCGTATATTTGAAATGTTCTGGCCATTGTATTCCCACTCCGAAATGTACAGCAGCCATTCTGAGGGACCGACATTCTCGAACAGATTGCAAGTCTGTAGGGAAAAAACATTGAATTTAAGATATAATCTAAAGTTTGGAATTGGGGGACTTACAAACATGGCCCAGGCCTGCTGCTCCTCGGGCGTATGCTTGTCAATATCCTGTGCAAAATTCATCAGCGTGTGATCCCTGCGATCCTGATGCAAGATTATAATCACATCGTCCTTGAGTGCCGCATAGGCCAGCGTGCGTATCATATGTATCCGTGTGTCCGGCGAGAAGGCCTGAACATCTCGCAGTACGCGCTGCACAAATACCAGAAAATTGTCACCCAACGCCCAGGAGCCATCGTCCTCGATCAAATACTGATGCAGCTCCTCCATGGCCACTTCCTCTTCTTTGGAAATTTTGCCATCCAACAATTTCACTAAGCACTCTAATTCAGTCTTTATCTATGAACAATGTTGATATTGATGATTATTAAATAACTCAACCAGACCAGGCTATAACTTTGGAAATGATGCTGCATATATAGGCATATATATATATATATATATATATATGTATATATATATGTATAATACTTACGTTGATGTCTTTGCAAACCAGCGCCGGCTCGCGCGGTATCTCTTTCTCCTCAGTTGACTTGGAACGCTCTTTGCCATTCTGCGGCTGCTGTTGTTGGGCTGTGGGCTCTGACATATCTGTCTAAAAATAGTAGAGTAAGAAAATTGAATTAAATAAATTTTCATATTTATAAATAAAAAGACGACGCCAAAACAAAAGTCTTCGCTGCAACAGAAAAACGTCATTCGACATATTTTTCCTTGTTTTTCTACACGCAAAAGATTCTTTTCATACCAAATTATTTTTTACGAACACTTTTATGCCTTATACAAGGCAGATATATATATATATATATATATATATGTTGTAATTTTCGGTGAAAAAGATTGTTATTGGGCACTCGTGCCGAAATGTTTATAATTTCGACATTAGCATTATTTTCGCAATTATCTGTTGATTATAAACAAAGAGCCTCGTGAAATCAGAGAGGGCGGCAAATGATGGGGGAAAGCAGAAACAGGACTGGAAAGTTGTCAAACCAATGTGCGACACTAAAACTGATGAAAACTGAAAATAGCTGAGGTATTTTTAGTGTTTTACTTTGCATAGACACACAAAAAAGTGTAAGAAGAATAAAAAGAATAGAAAAAGGCGACGTACAAGTGAAATGCAATTTCTTATAGGCAGGTATTGCAGTTGTGTCCAAGAAATGCTGCTTAACTTTTCCGGCTGCTTTAATTAAATTGTATAATTTATAGATTTCTTAATTACTCACATGCTATTTTAGTACAAATGACACAGAAATTCCAACGATTTCAACAACGATTCGCACAGCAATTTGACGTAAATAAAAGCGTGCCACAAAATATTTCACTTGCTTTTCCTTTTTTTTTTGGGCCAAACTGCGCTTTGTTTATACAAATTTGCAGAAATTGTTTATTTATTGCTTGTCTGCGAAGTGATGTCTGTTGCTCTGGCTGCAACTTTCTGTATATGTAATTCTTTTTATTAAATTCCGTCGGGAGCCGTCTTTGCGCGTTCCGTTTCCACTGAGAATCGATTCGAAATTACCCGCTGTTTTTGCCGAAAATTCCTGAGCAAGCGTGAGGAAAACTTTCGGAAAATGCATACATAGGAACAAGAACCGGTGATTATATTGTATTCGTATGCTTATATTTACGCATTTGAGAGTGGGTTTTCGTGTCGGGTCTTTATAAATAGAAAGATTTCTCGTGGCTCTCACGAGAACGGAGAACGGCGTTGCAATTACACTGCCCAAAATATCGTGATATTATCTGTATCGTGATATTATGTCTATGAGAGTCCAGGGCATCTTCAAGTTGTTGTGCAATCCTCTAAATATGCATCTTAAATTTTCCAGCATTTTTAAATGCCTCGCGCATAATAAACTTTTTGGTTAAGGCCAATCGCCAAACGTCAAACATCAACGCGTAGGACAAGAGGGCGGTCGCTGGGTAAGGTCGGGAAAAACACAAAATGCTATTAAAAGGCAAACAAAATACATTCGCTGCGCAGCGGGCAGTCCTGTCATATCCTGAAAGGAACAAGTCTCACATTGCGTAGCCGACATGTTGACCAAGGCCCGTATACGCGATTTTCCATCAATTGCTTCTGAAGCGTTAAGCAGTGCAGGCGCTAAACGGACTATATCAGTTAAGACCAAGAAAATAGAAAATATAAAATGAGAGCCACTGTGGAGATTTTCCTTGGCCTGGCGGCGATTTTAATATGTCTTTACACTGCGAATGCCTCGCTAGAGATCGAAAACAATGAAGTGAATGTGAGTAAAAGTGCAATAAAAACTATCCAGCACAATTAAACGTTGAGTGCGGTGTTAAGTTTTTAAATATTTTGCATTGGCCTCAAATGAATGGCCATAAAATTATTAAGGATGTGTTTATGACAGAATTACTCTTCAAACTGGACCAAAATATTCCTTGAAGTGTTCAGATCTTGCAGATAAATTGGATATCATAATATGTGCTAATAGAAGTTTCCTTTCTCTGACAGCATAAGCTAAGCGGCGTTATACAATGGAAATACGAGAAGAGACCATTTTGCAATGCATTTACAGGTGACTCAAGCCAAAAGTTGATATTATATATATTATAATTAAATCCAGAAAATAACATAAACATAATCAACCACATCATTTCAGGCTGTGGACGTAAGCGCACCTCCTACCCCTCCTATCCGCCCTTTTCACTTATAAAACGCAATGAGCTCGAGGAGAAGCCCTACAACAATGAATATCTGACCGAAGGCTTGAGCGATCTGATCGACATCAATGCAGAGCCAGCTGTTGAGAATGTGCAAAAGCAGATAATGTCGCAGGCCAAGATCTTCGAGGCTATAAAGGAGGCCAGCAAGGAGATTTTCAGGCAGAAGAACAAACAGAAAATGCTCGAAAACGAACAGCAGCAGCAACTGGAGCAGCGCGAGAACAATTAATACGGCATAACGCACATGACTCTAAATACCCCAAATTAAATACAACACAATCGTTCCTGTAAATAAATAATCTTTATATAAATATACACACATAAACGTATGTGCTCAGTTATCTGAGAGTAACTACGAGTACATTGCAAGCATTTAATAAAAAGTGTTGACTCTATTCATAAAATAATCAGGAAAATTATTTGGTGTGCATCGATAAGGCGACTTAGCTGCTATCAACGAATCACTAGGCACTATCTTAATGGAAAATTGTTGGCAAAATTATTTCGTAATTAGTTGCAAGTTTTCATTCAGTTGGGTATCCTTTTGGAGAGGCGCACTTTGACACCATCCTTAGGCAGCAGCGCAATGCTGGTGGTTTCAAACTCCAGCTCCCGTTTGCTCATCACCTCGATGTTGAAGTTTTGCAGTATTTTGACGATGGCCAATTTGGCATTAACGCGACCCATTCGCTGGGCAATGCATATCCTGGGACCCTCACCGAAGGGCATATAGGCTATCGGATTATAGTTTTTGGTATCCTCAGCAAAACGATAGGGATCGTATTTGTCGGGATCTGGGAAATACTCTGCGTCGCGATGTATGCCATGCAGCGAGATGACCACCGGAGTGCCCTTCTTTATGACATGGTTTGTGTCCGGGACTGTATAGTCCTGCGTGCATTCACGATTCAGCATTGGCAAACCGGGATATTTGCGCATAGTTTCCTGCAGACATAGCTCCAGAAACTCCATCTTGTTCAGTACATCGTAGGTGATTTTGCCATCGTTTTGCTTAAGTGTCTCATCCACCTCGCCTTGCAAACGTTTTAGATGCTCTGGATACTGTGCCAGTTCGAAGATTGTTAATGCAGCCGTCGAGCCGGTTGTCTCTTGTCCAGCTACGTAAAATATAAAAGCCTGGGCGGTGATTGCCTCCAAAGATATACTCTTTAATTGACCTGAAAGTGGGACATTAATAATTGATCAGATTATAGCAGGTAATGCTCACCATCACCACTGGTCTGAATGTTCCAGCTTTTGCTGTCGTCATCGTCAATGCTGCCCTTGTTCCTCAGCTGCATGAGCAACTGCAGCATGTCCTTGCGCACAATGCCGTGCTGCTCCCGATATTCGATGGTGTCTTTGACAATGGCCAACATGGCCAGTCCAACAGGATTCTTGAAGCCAATGCGAAACAAAAACTTGGCGACACTGCAACAATTGGTTTAAGCAATCATTATACCCTCTGTATTATAATTTTGTCGTGAAATGTGTAACGCATAGAAGGAGACATCTCCGACCCCATAAGGGGTCGGAGATCAATATCAACCGCCGAGTCGATATAGCCGTGTCCGTCTGTCTGTTTCTATGCGAACTAGTCTCTCAGGTTATCATATATCTATATCATATATCTGCCATAGGAACGATCGGTCGAAAAGTAGGTTCTTGTATAAAAAAGTTTTTGCTTATTTAGATACAAACTCGTTAACTATTTAACTCGCATTAACTATTTTCCCTGTGCTTCTTAGATACGGGCAAAGCAATTTAAGCAATATGAAAAGGATGGGTCCGCAAGGGTATTAAATCTTCGGCGTGCCGAAGATAGCCCTTCTTTTTGGTTTATATTAATATTGAAGTCTGTCTGTTACTTACGAAGGAACCAGGAAAACCATCATTCCGAAGAGTGCCGTAAAACGGGTATTGCGTCGTATTATAGTAACCAGTTTCTTGAATTTATTGTCTGGCTGTTCATAGCTATTTACGTCCAGCCCGAATATAACTGAGGCAATTATATCGATGGCATAGGTTTGCAGCACCGCCTTCAGATCCACCTCTTTGGAGCCCTGCTCGGGCAGTTCTTTTTGCAAATGGGCTATCATTTTGATGCCAATGTCTTCTGATGTGCTGTACATGCCCTTCAGCTTGCCAGAAGTAAAGCACGGCGACAGCTTGTGCCGCATGGAACGCCAGCTTTGACCACGCAGCGCAAAGATTGACGCCGACAGAGGATCATTTTTCTCGTCCACGTATACGCCGCGATCGTGGAAGCTTGCGAAGTCCTGAGCTAAGACACGACGTGCCAGCTCAGCATCGCGTACCAAGACAGCCGGCCGGAAGAGTAGATAGGTTCCTAAAAAGCGCTCTTTACTGTTTTTATACACATCATAAACGGCCATGCCCATGGCCTTCTCCATTCTCCAGACGCTGGCCAGACACCCAAATGGGATACCGGCATTTTTATCACACGGAAAACCACGACGCTCCCAGTATGAGTAATGGTGCTTAAGGTAATACCAGCCCAACGCTAAAATCGTAAGGCCTAACAAAACTAAAGATAACATTTGGAGGTCCAACGCGTACTCAACTAGACGAAATACAAAACTCGTTTGACTGCTGTCCAGCTACTGATGGCGTATTTTATACTCTCCCGTGATTTCATAATATGATTGCACTCTTTCATAGTACGTAAACACTGTTTGGCCACAGATACGTAGTTATTAATAGCGAAATCCATTTTAAATAAACTCTTATCAGACGCGACTCAAGTTTAGAATATTTGATAGTAGCTTGTGGTAGGTTATGATAAATTATTTGCCGCCTATAAAACGACGTATGCAACACTTTTAGGGCAAGTAATTTCCCAAAACGGAACACATATTTCAGAATGTTATTTGGGCTGTACAATGTATTTTTTATACCTTTGCAGAGGGTATTATAATTTTGTCGTGAAATGTGTAACGCATAGAAGGAGACATCTCCGACCCCATAAAGTATATATATTCTTGATCAGTATCAACAGCCGAGTTGATATAGCCATGTCCGTCTGTCCGTCTGTCTGTTTCTATGCGAACTAGTCTCTCAGTTTTAAAGCTATCTTTATGAAACTTTGCCGAAGTCCCTCTTTCTGTTGCACGCAGTTCATATGTCAAAACCAGCTGGATCGGACCACTATATCATATAGCTGCCATAGGAACGATCGGTCGAAAAGTAGGTTCTTGTATGGAAAACATTTTTGTTTATAAAGTTATCTTTACTAAACTTAGTATTTATTAGTTTTACAACGTTCCCCATATATATGCAAAATCCTATTAAGATCGGACAACTATATCATATAGCTGCCATAGGAACGATCGGTCGAAAATTAAGTTTTTGTATGGAAAATTTTTATGTTTTTCAAGATATCTTGACCAAACTCGGTACTTATTAGTTTTACTAAGCTCCCCATATATATGCAAAATTCTATTCAGATCGGGCAACTATATCATATAGCTGCCATTGGAACGATCGGTCGACAATTAAGTTTTTGTATGGAAAATTTTTATGTTTTTCAAGATATCTTGACCAAACTCGGTATTTATTAGTTTCACTACGCTCCCCATATATATGCAAAATCCTATTAAGATCGGACAACTATATCATATAGCTGCCATAGGAACGATCGGTCGAAAATTAAGTTTTTGTATGGAAAAATTTTTATGTTTTTCAAGATATCTTGACCAAACTCGGTATTTATTAGTTTTACTACGCTCCCCATATATATGCAAAATCCTATTAAGATCGGACAACTATATCATATAGCTGCCATAGGAACGATCGGTCGAAAATTATGCTGTTGTATGGAATTTTTTTGTTTTTCAAGATATCTTGACCAAACACGGCATTTATTAGTTTTTCTATGCTCCCTCCACTTATGCAAAATCTTATTCACATCGGGCTACTATATCATATAGCTGCCATAGGAACGATCGGTCGAAAATTAAGTTGTTGTACGGAAACCTGTTTTGTTTTTCATGATATCTTAACCATACTCGGCATTAACTATTTTCCCTGTGCTTCTTAGATACGGGCAAAGCACTATAAGCATTTTGAAAAGGTTGGGTCTGCAAGGGTATTAAATCTTCGGTGTGCCGAAGATAGCACTTCTTTCTCGTTTTTATATACAATAGTTTACATGGATACTTAACACAATGGGATAAATGACTGGGAAGCTCCAAGTTACAATATATAAAATGCTAGACATATGTATAAATATACATATATATAAATATATATATGTATATATATGTTATAAATTACTAGCGGGCGAAATTTCCCAAATCGCTGAAACACGTATTCAATAAGTGCTAATGAATATAATTTTAAAGCAAATCGGACAATACCTTAAATCAAAAACAATGTTGCCAGATTCAGTTGCCAAATTGATCTAGAGGCCTAGCCATAAACAAGGGCCCGAACCTCGTGCAAATCGGATGAGTTTTGACCGAGCTATGGGAGTGGGAAATGTTGACCTATGTCTATATACGATATTTGAGGGTACCATTTTGACATGAATTTTGACCAAGAATAATGCTGGAAGATTTGGATGTCAAATTAATCTTAAGACCAAGCTATGAACAAAGACTCAAACCTTATGAAAATCGGTTGGGATTAGAACGAGTTATGTTGGTGAGAAATTTTTACCTATGGCATGTCTATATAGAATTTTTGAAGTGGGAAATTTCGACCTATGTCTATATAGGATAACAGCGGGTATACATTGGCCTTGTAAAGCTCTTTGAAAATTAGTTTGAAACCGATCGGACGGTATACAAAAAACTTTCATAAAACCTTTTTCCGTCAATTTACAACTGTTGCGAGTGAAATTTGCCAAATCGTTGAAACGCGTATTCGTTAAGTGTTTATGTAGAGCTTTGAATATAAGTTTAAAGCAACTCGGATAAAATTTAAAATTTTACCAAAAAAATCTTGGAGTGGCACTTTCCACCAAGGAACCTTTGATTTTGCGAAAAATGTGAAACACGTCCCAAATATGATTCCCACTTCAAATGGATATGAACAAAGATTTTTGAAAATGAGTTTGAGGCCGACCGAACGGTTTCATACAAACGTTTTTCGGGAAAAACGGGTGGAATTTCCCGAAACCCCGTCTTAACGTGCATCTTCATCACGTAAGGTAACTTCAGTGATAATATGGGCTGTGCGTTGATCACCAATCAGTGAGTCAGTCAGTCAGTCAGGACAAATAGTTTTGTATATAGATATAAACTTATTCATGTATGTGCTCAGTTATCTGAGAGTAACTACGAGTACATTGCAAGCATTTAATAAAAAGTGTGGACTCTATTCATAAAATAATCAGGGAAATTATTTGGTGGCCGCCGATAAGGCGACTTAACTGCTATCAACGAATCACTAGGCACTATCTTAATGGAAAATGGTTGGCAAAATTATTTCGTAATTAGTTGCAAGTTTTCATTCAGTTGGGTATCCTTTTGGAGAGGCGCACTTTGACACCATCCTTAGGCAGCAGCGCAATGCTGGTGGTTTCAAACTCCAGCTCCCGTTTGCTCATCACCTCGATATTGAAGTTTTGCAGTATTTTGACGATGGCCAATTTGGCATTAACGCGACCCATTCGCTGGGCAATGCATATCCTGGGACCCTCACCGAAGGGCATATAGGCTATCGGATTATAGTTTTTGGTATCCTCAGCAAAACGATAGGGATCGTATTTGTCGGGATCTGGGAAATACTCTGCGTCGCGATGTATGCCATGCAGCGAGATGACCACCGGAGTGCCCTTCTTTATGACATGGTTTGTGTCCGGGACTGTATAGTCCTGCGTGCATTCACGATTCAGCATTGGCAAACCGGGATATTTGCGCATAGTTTCCTGCAGACATAGCTCCAGAAACTCCATCTTGTTCAGTACATCGTAGGTGATTTTGCCATCGTTTTGCTTAAGTGTCTCATCCACCTCGCCTTGCAAACGTTTTAGATGCTCTGGATACTGGGCCAGTTCGAAGATTGTTAATGCAGCCGTCGAGCCGGTTGTCTCTTGTCCAGCTACGTAAAATATAAAAGCCTGGGCGGTGATTGCCTCCAAAGATATACTCTTTAATTGCCCTAAAAGTGGAATATTTATAAGTGTATAGATTATAGCAGGCGATATTCTTCAATGCTCACCATCACCACTGGTCTGAATGTTCCAGCTTTTGCTGTCGTCATCGTCAATGCTGCCCTTGTTCCTCAGCTGCATGAGCAACTGCAGCATGTCCTTGCGCACAATGCCGTGCTGCTCTCGATATTCGATGGTGTCTTTGACAATGGCCAACATGGCCAGTCCAATAGGGTTCTTGAAGCCAATGCGAAACAAAAACTTGGCGACACTGCGAATTTCGTTAAGTCAATAATTTATATCAAAATTTAAATCCGGCTGTTACTTACGAGGGAACTAGGAAAAGCATCATGCGAAAAAGTGCGGAAAAACGGTTATTGCGTCGTATAATAGTAACCATTTTCTTGAATTTATTGTCTGGCTGTTCATAGCTATTCACGTCTAGTCCGAATATAACTGAGGCAATTATATCGATGGCATAGGTTTGCAGCACTTCCTTCAGATCCACCTCTTTGGAGCCCTGCTCGGGCAGCTCTTTTTGCAAATGGGCTATCATTTTGATGCCAATGTCTTCTGATGTGCTGTACATGCCCTTCAGCTTGCCAGAAGTAAAGCACGGCGACAGCTTGTGCCGCATGGAACGCCAGCTTTGACCACGCAGCGCAAAGATTGACGCCGACAGAGGATCCTTTTTCTCGTCCACGTATACGCCGCGATCGTGGAAGCTTGCGAAGTCCTGAGCTAACACACGGCGTGCCAGCTCAGCATCGCGTACCAAGACAGCCGGCCGGAAGAGTAGATAGGTGCCTAAAAATCGCTCTTTACTGTTTTTATACACATCATAAACGGCCATGCCCATGGCCTTCTCCATTCTCCAGACGCTGGCCAGACACCCAAATGGGATACCGGCATTTTTATCACACGGAAAACCACGACGCTCCCAGTATGAGTAATGGTGCTTAAGGTAATACCAGCCCAACGCTAAAAGCGTAAGGCCTAACAAAACTAAAGATAACATTTGGAGGTCCAACGCGTACTCAACTAGACAAAATACAAAACTCGTTTGACTGCTGTCCAGTTACCGACGGCGTATTTTATACACTCCCATGCTTTCATTATAGTAATGCACACTTTTATAGTATGTAAACACTGTTTGTCCAGAGAGACTGAGTTATTTATAGCGTAGTTCATTTTAAATATACTCTTATCAGACGTGACTCAAGTTTAGAATATTTTACGGTAGAGTATAGTATGGTAGATTATGTTAAATTATTTGCCGCCTACAAGGCGACTATATGTTAACACTTTTAGAGCAAGTAATTTCACAAAACGGAACACAAATTTCAGAATGTTATTTGGGTCGTGCCATAAATTCAGTTGTTTTCTTTAATACGACAGTTAACATGGATACTTTACACAATAGCCCCAATAACAGGGAAGCTCCAAGTAACAATATATAAAATGTTAGACATATACTCGGGAATCACATATTAAATATGTAAGTTTAACTACAATTGCATATATGCTGATATAACTACTTACTCCATAAATATGACTTAATAAGCCTTCAGTTAACGAATGGCTGAGGGATGTATTTAGTGAACATTTATGCGTTTTAGGCCTTTGCATCAATAATTTCAAAATGCAAATCGTACTGCTGATCAAAGCCAATCAGGCAATCCGACATTAAATATAACGTGAGTAGCAATCGGCCGCGACGTGGCGTTGCCTGGAAGGAGATGCGATTGGAGGAGCGAGTGCCGCGCAGGGTCAAACGCTTCATGGCCAGCAGCTCGTCATTGGACTGCGAGCCGAGTGTTAGGAACCAAGCCTCGTTTTTTGGCTTTGGATACTTGGGACAGTGTATGGCGTAACCTTGGCCGCCAGTTCTACGCTGCCCGGCAACATTCAAACGCTGCAGATCGACGCACAGCACATAGTCCTCGTTCGCATGTAGCGGTGTCCAGTTGATTGAACCATGGGTAATTGATATCGGACGTTTGGCGTACTCCTTATCCAGATACCGACCCTCCACAGAGATTTGTAGCGAGATTTCCGGCAAGTCTTGAATAACCTGGTAAAAAAACGTTGTTAGTTTGGACATGTCTTGCAACCGCTGTAGAATATTAAAACTTTACCCTGTACATCTGTTCGATCTCGTGCTCTTCGAAGGCATCTCGCAGCGGTGCTGCCAGCACTTCGTAGTCCTTTCTGCATAGTTCTTTTAGGACGGGAAGTGTTAGGTAATCGTGATTCTCGTGCTGTATGTTAAGGAACACATCCACATTGGCCTCGTTAACGGCGGGCAGCGTAAGAAATTCGCATGCGTCGAACCAACGTGCTTGAATGACGCACTGCATCAATTGTTGTACAACCAGACTGGTCGATAGCCAACCGCGCTCCGCAGTGTAGTCCACCATGGCTTGCATGACACGCGTTGCATTGTCTAGTGCCGACTTGGTGTCCGTCAGATAGTCCGAATTGGGCAGCGTCTGGCGCGAAAAGTGCGCTTGTAGCAGCAGGAATGTCTTTGTGTAGGGCGAGTCCCAACTGGCCGATGGCGGCCGGAAGCGACTCGTCTCGGCCATCTGTTCGTTATATTTGTCCTCGTTGTGTCGCACAGGCTGCTGATCAAACTCATAGGAATCGGCGATGGCCAGCAGAACCTCCTTGGTGTTCATGCCCGGCTGTAAGTCATCCAAGAAATGCTTCATTGTGCGATACGACAGATAGTAGTAGGAGCTGATGCGACCCAAAAAAGTTGGCACCAGTTGTCCATCACGCTCCACTACGCAAGCAGCGCCTGTTAGTTCGTAGACAACGCGTTCCACCAGGCTGGACATGAAGGCATTAACATTTTCAGGCTCCACGCCTTGCAGTTGGTAGTAGGATGGATTGCGAAGCAGTCGTCGGAAAAAGTATGTCCAAGTCAGATAGTCCAGTGCCGCCTGCTTGGTCTGCACTGTGCCCGCTACAATTTCAGCATTGATATGCTCCGGCAGCACACCCAGCAGACTGGACTCAACAGGGAAGGGATCGTAGAGAAACTTCTTGTAAAAGTTCTTCTTTTCATCATGCACTAGAACGACGGCAACTCCCTCGTTGTCAAACTGTGGTCGTCCAGCACGACCCATCATTTGAAGCACATCTGTAATGGGCATGTCCACGTACTTCTTTACCTTGCCGTCAAAGTATTCGGTACCCTTGATCACCACCAGATGGGCAGGCAGATTGACACCCCAGGCCAAGGTGGCGGTGGCCACTAGAACCTGTATCTTACGATTCAAAAATAGCTCTTCAACACACTTGCGATCTGGCTCCTGCAAACCAGCATGGTGAAGTCCAATGCCAAATGCCAGACAAAATTTCAAGTTCTGGTCGCGTATGTTCTGGAGAATCAGCTCCATTTCGTGCTCGGCAATGTGCAGGAATTGTTTGGGGTTTTCATCGCCAGCCACAAATGTGATCAAATCCAGCGCCGTGAGACGCGTCTGTCGGCGCGAAGAGACAAACACAATGGTGGGTTCACATGGAGAGTATGTGCGTATGGCCTGGAACGTGGGCCGGTTCATTGTGGCCATTCGCGGGCAATAGTGCTTGCCTGGAAAGCCATTGATGTGTACTTGTAGCGGCACCGGTCGCACTGAGGGCTTGAAATTGTAGAGACCCACGCGTTTAATGCCTAACCAATTGGCCAAATCCTGAGCGTTGGCCAGTGCCGTGGACAACCCCACTATGCGTATGGAGCGGCCCGTGTGTGAGCTGATAAAGTTGGTGCGGGAAACAATGACTTCGATAACCGGACCACGATCGTCGCCCAGAAGATGGATCTCGTCGATCACAATCAAAGCCACATGTTGCACATATTCGCGCGTCTGCCAGGAGCGACTGATGCCGTCCCATTTCTCCGGCGTGGTCACAATCAACTGCGATTCGCGAATAGCTTGAATGTCCGGTGTGACATCGCCTGTCAGTTCAACGACTTTAAGACCCAGTGATGAGCGCTCGAAGCGTTGCTGCCAGTCCGCGATGCGTTCCTTGACGAGCGCCTTAAGCGGTGCTATGTACACCACCTTGCATTTGGGCTGCATATTTACCGCACGAAAAATGGCTATTTCCGCGACAATTGTCTTGCCACTGCCTGTGGGTGCGCCCAGCAGCACATTGTTGTCCGTGTGGTACAGGCAGTGAAAGATTTGTGTCTGTATGGGGTTGAAGTGGGTGAATTTGTACAGCGATTCGTAAAGAGCATTGTGCAGGCTGCTAACTGGTAGCGGACGCAACGGCAGTAGCTCGGTCAGCGGCGGATGATGTTCCGGCAGCACCAGATGCTGAAAAGATAGCGGGACGCAGGTGGTGCTGCCCAGCCAGCTGTCGCTGGTAACGCGTATGTAGTACTGTGGTGGCAGTGGCTCCTTCAACGGAATGGTCATCACGAGCTGCTGTGACTGACCGTTAAAAACGCATTTGCGATTCAGCTGAAACAGCTCCGAATGATAAATGTAGTTGGACTCCGGGTCCTCGATCCACAGCCAAAATGCTTGACTCGTCTTCCCATGTACCCGATCGTTCCAGGTGAAATCCGGCCAGATCGTTATAGAGATTCGCAACACGGTGCGTGTGATGGGCTGCAAACTGGCCTCCACCTCCAACAGCGGCAGTTCCCGTGCCGATCGTATGACTAGCTCTGCATAACGATCGCTGCGCAGCCATTCTTTCAGCTCACGCTGCTCCATATCTCTGAGTCGATAAACGCTCAGTCCGCGACGTTCGAGTTTGTCAATGGTCTCCGCATTAATTGCCGGAAATTGTCTTAAATGGCTATCAAAGTCCCATTGTCTGCGCTCAAACATCTTGCAAAGCTGCAGCATGCGACCCGTCAAAGTGGCATTGTTTTGCCTCAACACAATGGAAAACAGAGCGCGCGCGATTCTGCCAACATTTTGGGTTATATACGACATGTCGGAGCTCAATGAGAAGGACTTGACATAACCATTGGACAGATATGTTTGTATTAAAATGTTCACCTGGAAAGAGAGTGAATAAGGTAAATCATTGTGGAACTGGTACAAAAAACCGATGTATCCATACCTTGCCGCAAACATTTTCGCTACCTCCAAATGCTTTCAGCTTGCAATAGTATTCGCGCAGTTCATCTAGCTCCTCGAGCTCGTCGTCACGCACTTTGAGCTGTTGAAACTCCTGCGCCTGTGACATCATGGCTAGCAGCTCGGATTCGTTCATGTATGGCTTCATCAGTTCATTGAACGTTTCCACCGTATCGTATTTTATGTAGAAATGCGAGGCAGTACGACCCAAGTCGGTTATATTCATGTCCATGGTGCGCTGATTGAACCGCATCATCTTGGCCTTATCCAAGCTCATCGATGCAGACATAATAAGAGCGCGTCGGCGCGCCTCTAACGTTGGATCCTTTTGCAGCTCAGCGTACTCAATGCCATAGACATGTGGATTAATACGCATGCGCACAAAGAGGTAGCTATGGGAGATTTATCAACATATATATCAATTGGATAATACTAGGATATAGGATGAGAGCTACTCACGTATAGCTTAGCCACTCGATGGCCTCCTCCACATTAGAAATGGTGCCCAGACCAATTTCAGCGTTCAGATTATCAGCCAAGCACTGCACAAAGTTGGATTCGATAGGGAATTGATTGGTCAACAGGGAGAGATAATGATTGAGCTTGTCGTAGCTGGTTATAATAGTGCCCACACCGCTTTTATCGAACTGCGGCCGGCCAGCGCGTCCAAAGATCTGCAGCACATCCAGTATGCCCAGATCTACAAAGCTGCCGTGTTTCGCATCATAAATATCCGTGCCGCGTATGATGACCGCATGGGCAGGCAAATTGACACCCCAGGCGAGCGTCGCCGTGCAGACCAGCACTGAGATGTGACCCTCTATAAAGTATTTCTCCACCATTTGGCGATCGGCACGGAGCATGCCAGCGTGATGCATGGCCAGACCACTGGAAAACAGTTCCACTAGCTGTTTATTTCTGCTCTTCTGTATGAAGCGGCAGGCCAGGCCATGTGCATTGTTATCCTTTGGCAAAAACATCGCGCTGGTGTTGTTCTGCTGCGCCAGTTCGCGCAGCACATTTGCCGTGCGAACGGTGGCATTACGTGCATGCACAAAAACCATGACCTGATGCCCCTGCTGAACCATCTCCACGCATTTCTGGTAACAACACTGATCCATGTCAGCGATTTGTTGCAGCGGCTTTACCGATTTGATGCCAACGAAGTTAGTGTCCAGGGGCACGGGTCGGAAGCGCGAATCAAAGTAGAACAGACCCTTCATGGGATTCACGCGCAGAAAGTGGGCAACATCTATGTAGTTGGGCAGCGTCGCGGACAAACCAATGATGCGTATCATGGACTGCGAGGACTCTACCAAACGTAAAGTGCGCGCAACCAATGCCTCCACCACGGGACCACGCTCACCGTGCAGCAGATGCACCTCGTCAATAATCAGAAGTTGAACGAGACTAATTAGCGCCACATCACCACTACCTGCATTGTGTTTATAAATGTAAGATTATCCGGTTGGATTTTTTATTTATTTGCTTACCCTTTCTGGTGACAACATCCCATTTCTCTGGAGTGGTAACCAGTATTTGGGTGGCGGCCATTTCTGCCTTGGTCAGCTGCATGTCGCCGGTCAACTCCCGCACGATAATCTGCAGTGATTTCAGGCGCTTGGAAAAGTTCTCGACCATTTCGGCGGCTAGCGCCTTCATAGGCGCAATGTAGACAATTTTAAATTGATCTCGATTGATGACGCCCTCCTCCAAATGACAGCGAATGGTGTGCACAATGGCCAACATGGCCACGTTGGTTTTTCCAGCGCCAGTCGGCGCACACACTAGCATATTCTCGTTGCTGTGATAGGCGACAGGATAAACTACCGATTGTATGCGATTTAACTCCTTGCAGTTGGCAAATGCCATTTGGCCAATGTCATCCAGTTCGGCGATTTTAATGCGCTGATTACCCACTGTAAGAGGCGGCGGCTCGCTGGCTGGAATTTTTACCTCCTCCCACTGCTTATTGTCTATGCGTTGCGCATTTTCGGGTAACGTGATGCGGCTGCCGCCTATGAAGCCGGCATGTTGTTTGGCCTCCAGTTGGCTGTCAAAGACGTATGGATAGCGTATGGGTGGAGTGTAGGTTGAGTGCTCGGCCTTAACCGCTTTGGTGCTGAGCAGCAGCGGTTCTCGTTGTGCTGCCTCCAGCAGTTTGCGCTGATGTTGCATTCGCAGCTGCTGCGCGGAAATGGCAACGGCGCCGCCCGCTTCCTCGGCAGCCTCGTCATCGTCCTTGATGCTGCGCATAATGCGCTGGAGTTTCTTTTCCTCGCGACGCTGCTGCTTACCCAACTGCTTTTCCTGTGCCGATTGCACCACAACTGCGCTGGCTACCGTGGGACGCTTTTCTGAGCTGGCAGCAGGCTGCTGCCGCTTTTGCTTCACCTGTTTGATGCGACGAGATCTCGTTGCGTAGTGCTCCAACTGCTGTGCAATCTTGGAGCGCTCCTGTAGCAGCTGTCCAACCAGTTCGAAGTGCTCAAAGCCCAGCAGTTCCATTAGCTCGTTCTGCAATTCCTCACTGCTGCGCTTGGAACTAAGCATATCGCCCACGCGATTTAATAACAGCTCATCTTCAATTTTCTGAGCTATGTTCAGCAGTGTCTCCAGCTCCGGGCTTAGTTTGAATCCATCCGTGACCTGCTTTGCAGCTGGCACTGCTGCACCGCCGGTCTTGTATTTCATGGTGAATTTGTTGACGACCTTATTTTTGAGCAGTGCATCGGGCGACAGGTTTGTCAGCAAGCCAACATCCAGCCACTCCGCCTGCTTACAGCTCACGTGCACATGTTCGCCCCAAAGTGGACGATCTTCCGACGTCCTGTGCTGTGATTGCCGCCAGCGCTTTAAGGCAAGCAACTCATGCTCCTGCAGTGCATCGGCTATGGCCAGCACACAGTTGTGTATTTGCGATTGTTTCCGGTCGAAAGTGTATCCAAACATTGCGTGCAGTCGGTTAGTGGTGGCCACCAGCAGCACGCGCTGATCAAGCAGCGACCAGAATAGATACAGTGTCGCGTGTTCCACCACTTTCGGCTGCTCCTCATAACCCATGCATTCCTGGACCAGATTGCGCAGCTTCTGCAGCTGAACCTTTGCCGCTGGCTGTTTATCCGTCGGCAACTGTGCCAGCAATTTTGCTATCGTCTGTTCCGCGTTTCTTTAAAAAATCATATTACGTTGTGTGTGAATATAATTGGAAATTTATCAGTTGTGAAATAGCAGCGGCTTACTCTTTGCAATTTGTCGGCGTGGATGCTAATATTTTCGCTCTGACATGTCTCAGTCCGTTGAAGCGGGGGGTTCTTGATTCAAGTTCCGTTTTGGCTCGTAACGATGCACTCAGTCGAGGAGGCTCCCACATGGTTCCCTAGTTTTTGTTTTATCTAAGAAATTGAAATTTTCTGCTAAAATTCGGTTCGACGCTGTCGCAGCTGTTGTAGCACAGCTGTTGCATCTATGCTTCAGCGTTGCCACCTGGGCAAATTAGTAGGCCAGTTCGTATTATTATATCGTATATCGTAAGAACAAAAATTTGAAGAGGGAAATTTAAATGGAAGCTTATATGTTAATAAAAAAGATTTATAAAAATATAATATATTATAAGGCGTTAAAGTTAAAGTGAAGAAGAAATCGCTATACGTGCTGCTTTGGCTATTTTTACGAGCTTTTCATGTAGCCATTGATTTCTAATGTCATTTACATGCATAAGCTGTCTCTCGGCAGGTCCATTCAAAACTTTTATTATCTCTTACAAAATGTTTTGATTGCGGTAAGCCCACACACTGATGCACACACCCACACTCACATAGCCAGCTTCAAAAGTATGCTACATAAACTTGTTGCGCAAGTTGCAATTGTGCGTTTAGGGGTGTCTGTGTAAGGAAAATTTATTATGCATCACATGTCCAGACACTTGGATGTATCTCTTTAGTTACTGTCCTGCAGCATGCTTGAATGACCTCTTTGAATTTAACTGCTACGCTCAACCGTTGTGGTTATAAGTGTGTGTGTTTGTGGGTGTGTTTTGGATCTGTGGACCTGTATAAAAACAGATTCACCGAGAGCTCAGTCCTTTTAGTTGCTGCTGCTGTATGACTCGAGTGAGGCCATCACAAGACTTCCTATGAGTTTCATAACTTGGTGAGCTACACTTTCATTTAAAGATTCAGACGAGTTGCGACGAAATGCATTTCCAGATCATATTGCTAGGTGAGTATTTGCCCAGGTCTGTCTTGGTTTTATAATGACTTACTTTTGCAGGCATGTGCTTAATGTATTTTGCCTGCTCCAATGCCATGCAATGCGACTCCTGTGGCAAGGAGTGTGCCAACGCTTGCGGAACAAAAAATGTTCGGTAAGTTCCCGCAATCGCAGCCTTCAATCGCCGTCTGATGCGTTTTTATCGTTTCACAGTACCTGTTGCTTCAACTACCTACGCAAACGCACCGATCCCGATGCACTGCGTCTTAGCTCCAATAAACGGCTTATAGACTTTATATTGTTGCAAGGACGCGCGCTCTTCACGCAGGAGCTGCGCGAGCGCCGCAATAATGGCACCCTAATCGACCTGGACATGGGCAACTACTATGGCTGAAACAAATCCTCTGATCTATCCAAGCGACAATGACAACGATGCGAATGTTTGAAGTGTTAATTTTTTAATAAAAGGCGTAAAACTCTTTGGGGCAAAGTGCTTAAAAAGCATTTGATACATTTAGTTTAAATCAATTGGCAATTCCAAAAAATGTTCATTTTGTTTGATTTTGTATCAGTTGCAGTTTAATTTCTTAAATTGTGTTTCCATTTTTTTTACATTTTTAAATGCCAACTTTTTTTTTTTAGATTTTTGTGTTTGTATGCAAAGGTAGGCTTGGTACATATACCAATTGGAACAAATCCATATAGGCTGTTGTTGAAATGTTGTAAAGCTGTCAGTTCCTGTGTCTAAAAATCACATGTCGTCATATTCCCTGTTAGCCTCGTCGTCTGTTGCAGTCGTCGTTACTTTGTCTAAGCTTGAGATTCGCTAATCTCTGCGGTGGCTTGGGTCCTGGAGTCTGAGGCAAACTCATCTTTGCCGCAAGCCAGGCAAGGCATCTTCTCCTTGAGCACCTGCTTGTATTTCGGGTGACTAACAAAAAGAGATAAAATACAAAACTGGTATATATATTGAAAGCCTTACCTTAAGCCATAAACAATTGGATTGCAAACGGCATTTGCTTTGGCGAAAACCGAGCCACAAATTGTGGCAAGTGGCGATAGATGCATTGATTCAAAGATGCCCGCGTAATTGATGATTGTGTAGGGCGTCCAGGCGAAGAACCAAAGCGAAATTGTGGTCAATGCTACCTTGGCCAGTTTGATTTCGATGGCCTTGCTTTTCTCTGCCTCGGTGTTGCGCAGAGAGGCCACATTCATCTTCTTGGCCTGCTCACGCATTGCCTTCTCGTGGGCGGCCACTGCCTGGGAATCGGGATTAATGAGTATCATAATATATAATTTGGCTTTAGATTCTTACTTTTAATATATGATAGTATGAGAATATGATTGTCAGCAGTGGAGTGAGATAGACCCACATGGAGTAGACAATGATATAGGAGCGATTCCACCAATCCTTGGCAAAGTAGTCTGTGCCGCAGGCCGTCATATTGCCCTCGGGCACATATCGATTCCAGCCGAACAGAGGAATAAGAGCCCATATGCCACAGATTGTCCAAACGATCAGAAGACGGAGCACAGCCGACGTCACCGTCAGAGGCTTACGTGCCATGCCCTTGACAATGACGCAGTAACGATCGTAGGCAATCAGTGTCATGGACCAGATGGATACACAGCCAAAGAGGGAACCGAAGAGGCCGTAGAGCTCGCACAGAAACGGACCCATGATCCAGGTGCCATAGAAACCATTTAGGACGACGGGTGGAAACATGGTGAACATCATCATGAAATCGGAGAAGGCCAAATTAACCACAAACATGTTGGATGGTGTTCGCAGCGACTTGGACGACGTAAACACGTACATCACAATAAAGTTGCCCGTCAGTGACATCACTCTTGGGTTTGGACGATTGAAATCAATTGAAATGTTCAACTAATGCTAAAGAAATTTGTATATTACCCCAGCACGGCAATGACAAAGCCTATAATGCCGAACCACATGGGCTCCATTGGTGGCCACTGGTACCAATACGGATCCACCATGTGCATGATTTCGGCGGGAACGCTCTCCGCCAGGCTAAGATTTCCGCCATTGCGCAGATGCGCATAAGTTGGATGGTTCAGACTTATCATGATTAAGCCGTATTGAGAATACACTCCGTCTCTGACTAAGGAGTTGAGTTATTTTCGGTGGTCGAGCTTCGTTTGTACTTAGGGTGGCTAGGATAGCTACTCCGCACAACTGTCCATAGCAGATAAAAATAATTTAAAGATTTCTCTTGGCGCCGAGCTGGACGCGACTGCCCTGGGCCGGATAGTTGGGCTGCCTTTATATGCGACGGCCCTTAGAAAACACTTGAGTCTAGCCAGTCTTAGACTAATTGCCACCTAATCCAATTACCTGGCACACACTTGGACAATCCAAAGTAGCTAAATTTTAAATTTACTTCCCAATTGCTGTAAATTTGCTGCGTCGGATTAGTGTAAACAGCAACAAACGCGTCATTCATCCAAGTCATGGCCAAGTTTAAGGCAACAACCCCCCGCCCCGCCCCGCAAAGGCAATTTGATTAGGACAAATTCTTAGTCGCTTCGCTGAAAGCAGCGTCGTCAAATTTACGTTTTATTCACATCATGGATATGTATCGGATATCGGATATATATCCGATTCGATCCGAATTCAGGCATGCCAATTGTAACCCAGCTTACGAGCTCCTCTCATAACCGTATTCAGCTGGAACTCCAGGGTGCCATATGATTCCATGGACAGACCTGAAGCGAGCATATACAAATTTGAATGATGAGCAGGAAGCACTTTACATACTTCTAAGATACTATAACCTACCCTTGCATTGCGTGTTGTCCAGCAGTATTTTGGGATCCTTAAGCTCCGGCTGGCGCCGCAACAACCAACTGGTTATATCGGCTATCATATTCGGGCATTTGGGCATTAGGATAGGTGCTTCACTTAAGCTGGACGTCTGCTCATCCTGTCGCCGGCTTCCGAAGATGGGCATATGCACGCGTGCATAGCCAACCAAACTCTCGCTACCGTGTCCATTCTGTCCATACACGCTGACTATAATTTGTGGCCCTGCAAAGATTTCAGTGTAAGAGCAACCGAATCAGGTCGAGTTCCCATCTACTTACAGCCGAAAGGACTGGTGCTCTTGTATGACACTTCGATGGGCATATTGAAGACGATTTTGTCATTAAAGTGGCCTCTCTTGATGGTTGCCATCTGTGTGATGCCGTGTTGCGGGCCAGATGCCAATTGCCAATCCGGGCCTGCGACCAGCTCGTAGCGACACAATATGTAATCCTTGTCTGGACCCAGTGGAAATGTGGCCGAAACTATTTGACCCGTTATGCATAGAGTAAAATAGCTGGCCGGGGTTTTCACACCTGGATCATTTACTTTTTGAACACTTGGTGTTCTCTTGGTTTTTCTTTGTTTTTGTTTGGGTGACACTTTGTTGTCGTTATCGTTGTCCTGGTAACCCGTTTCCTCGCCCTCGTACATTTTAGCGACTGTTCTGACGTTGCGTTCTGTTTAAACTGGCTTTCATTCACTTGAAAGTTACCCTAGGTGGTTGTTCGGCTGTCATTGAGCAGTGTTGGAAAAGGCGTCAAAGTTGGGTACTGAACTTATATGTCTTGAACAACGTTATGTTTTTCGGCAACTTCTCTTCTGAACACAAAATGTTGCATACTTTTCTCGTCTCGCATGATAGACGTTTATCTTATTTTGTTAGCATCTATTTAAAATATTATTCAAAACGTGATTTACCACTTGCTTTTTCACTTTTTTTGTGTGCATGCATGTATGCAACATACATATGTACGAATTTTTTTTTATTTATTCTTTTTCTGATGAGGTATTTTTCTGGTATGGTATGTAATGGCAAGTTTACTCGCTCCTTCAACTTCCCTCGATAGGTTGCATATTAAATAATAAAGTAATTTTAAAAATTATCTTACTATGCGATTCCTTTAACTATTGGTATTATATCATACTAAATTGTATTTCTTGGTCTTGCCCAGTTCCAGTTAATTGCTTCATATTTTTGACATCAATTCCCAATTTCACGGTCGTCGAAAAGTTAAATCTTCCCGTAATATCATGAGCTCCACATGTCAAGTCAAGTTAAAAATCTTTGCAAATTAAAAATATATTTAAAATGGTCTACCGGATAATCGAAAGAACTTTAATGATTAAAAAGGCATATTAGTAGTAAAATTTACTAATATTTATTTCCAAAAAATTTGTGAAAATACAGATGCCAATTCAATCCTTTTGATCAGTAAATTTTAATTAATATAATCAAAATGTCCAAAAATTCTAAAATATTTTTTCGGATTTTTAATTGGCATCTAAATTTTTGGAAAAAATCTTTAATAACTCCTTAACTCCTTAGCTTACCGTCCAATCGCAATGTGGGCTGAAACTTGTGATCATTTCAATTTATGTAACTGAAATGCCTTCAATATTCTTTTGATTTTAATAATAGAGCAATGTAATTGTAATTTCTGGCACTTGCTAAACAGGCATCTAATTTCAAAAATGTTTTGAAAAAACTCCCAATTCCTGTGATCATAGTTGATTGAGTTGCTGTTGTCAACCAATGTAGAAGAATAAAAAGACATATCCTACTTACATATATATATATATATATATATATATATATATATACTTATGTATACACATCTAAATATATGCATGTAACTGAATCTCAACTTACAGCAATGCAGCATTATGTCTGTTTGTGCGCTTCAATTGAAACATTGTGTTTGTTTTGTTCAATGAATCGACATATAAATTGTTAGCTCTAAGCCCCGATATAAGAAGTGCAATGTTGTATTTCTCATTAGTTTCTTGGTTCATTGATTCCGAAAACGAAATTGAATGCACATATATGTATGTATATACATATATATATATATATATTTATGAAATTTATGAATATGCATTAAATGCCAAGAGATATTAGAAATAAAAGAGCCAGCCGAAAATGTTGTATGCATATGTGTCGATTCTGCGCTTTGTCAGCAGCAAGAGTTCGCGAATGCGATTTTGGCTGTGAACGGAGCAGCTCTCCAATTGCAGACGGCCAAGCAGAAACTGATGTGAGCGGCTTATGTCTGATTGCTTAAGTTTAAGCTCTTGTTTATGGTATGTGAAATGGGCTTATTCCATAGAATTGCATATGGTACTCGATAAGCCGACAACTTTAACACACACCAACACACACACACACCTTGCCACTTGCCACTTGCCACTTAGCTGTGGCTTCAATTGATCATCATTGGCGATAGGCACAGCTGTTGGCTGCAGCTGCCTAACTCTGTCTCTTCGACGTGAATTCCGCCTTAAGCAACCAAAAACAGCTGAGGTTTACACCTTCAGCTGCCTTGAACTATCGACTTTAAGCATTTGACGCGCATTTTAATTATATTGTGAGCTCTTCGCCAGTTTCTTGCATAATGCCAGCGGGGTTAGCCAGTTGCAAGGGGCACAGTCTCTAGCTACGGTAGCGCCAGCAAATTGTCATAATGATTTATAAACATGCAGTCGCAACCGCACAACAAAAACAGGAAAACTGTTCTCTAGCAATTGATAGACTTGGAGATATCCAGACATTTGCTAAAAACTAGCCCAGGTCGAGCATCAAAGCCTTATAAAAACGGATGTCTACAACTAATACAACTAACATTCATTTTAGTCCGTGATATACCTCTGATTTTATTTTAGACCATTCCCTTTTTTAATTTGATATCTAAATTTTAAAAATTTGTATATGACCAAGAACTCCCTAGCTAAGCGTCTAATCGCAATTCGCGCTATAATTTGTAAAGCTTAACTAGCTGTATATTAACTGGCAAGTCGGGTCTAGAGGTGCTTGTAGAGTCTTTAATAAAAAAGGCGGTTGTTTTCCAGAAAAGGCACAACTGCATCGTTTGCTGTTTAATTTCCAACAGAGCTATTTAACTTATTGTAAGAACGTGCAAAGGCAACAATCGATGACATAGTTGATTATGCATAAAAAGACCTGTCAGTGATCGATTGTGCATGTATTACAAATGAAAGGTATAATGAGTTACAACTGTAGAACGATGGCCAAATACTACCATACTGTTTGCTACTACTAACAACTTTACCTTATTACTAACAATGTTAAGATGTGCGGATGTTAAGTTTTAATATGTTTGGAAATGTTGAATATATGATCTACTTTAGCGTGAGCTAACATATATCTAAGTAATTGATACAACTATAACACATTTAATTCGTAAATCTTTCTTCGACTCTATGTCGATAGACCATATTTATTATAGTTTCTGCTCCTTTTTAAACTTGGTTTCTAAAGCCAGCTTTTGATAAAATCTGCTTTAATGTGTAGCAATATAGCGGAAAATAATTGAATTAAACTATTTTGCTTACCTTCCGACCAGCATCGAGTTCCTCTCTAAGGATCTTTGAGAGTTGCCACTCACCCCCGGAAAATCCAAGCCTCTTGTGTGGAATAAATTCATTAATATTCCTTCGATTTTAATTTGGTAAAACATTCTCTTCAAAGTGTCTGCCCCTGTTTATATTGACATCTATATTTTGAATATGTTAGATATTTTTAAATATAACTTCTAAACTAATTATCTAATCCCAATTTGGACAAAAACTGTTAAACAGAGTATTTTATGCATGCTTATTTTCTTCCAACATTATTCAAAGAATAGTTGTCTTTTCGCAGTTCAAAGCGTTGACAAACCTTGACGATCTGCAGGAAAGAGTATTCAGCAATAACTCACATTAAACTCACATATGTTATTATTTTATATTGCAATTTTATATGGGCAATATGTATGTCCATGGGATACTGAGTGTACAGTACTTTAATGTGAATTTTATGTTGGGCAGACATTGGTCGTAATTAACTCATCAATGGATTCTGATAAGACAGCATCTAGTGGATCGTTTCGTATAATGGTGTATATCAAAGTCGATTCCTCAAGTGTTTTATTTGAAGTCTTTGCCATCTTGATATTTATAAGAATATATTTGCAAGTCTGTGCTTCTAATTTGCATGCCCTATAGTCTAGATCTCCACACACGCACACAGACATACACAGTTTCCTTCTCTCTTTCTTTATACACACATACATATATATTGTATATATACATTAGTTTATATTTGCGCATTGCGTGGGCGTTTGTCTCAGGGTCAACGCACATCGCCATCTGGGAATGATTCTAAAAAATCTGTCTGCTGTCGGACGCGTGCAATGAATCTATAAATGTACATATGTGGACTTAGTTGAATGGATGATCTATGCGCAACACTTAAGCGAAATGTATCTTTAAGATACATACGCCAGCGGGCAGTGGCCACGCACTGACATGCTCTTACGCATGTCTTGGACCGATTCCGATTTCGATTCCTGCCGCTGATTGACAGCGCACGTAATTGAGTTTGATTTTTGCGCACTTTGAAAATATATACATCTTCGATACGATGACGACAATGGTAACGGCAAGAGGGGGTGAATGTCAAAAAGGTTTGTGTTTAGTTAGCCCAAATATTTGATTTGATTGAGCAGCTGCCAAACGAACTTCAAAACTTGAGCTCATAATAATAATAGTTTGCTTGGCCTCTATAGCTCCCATCTCTCAGCTGGTCGCTGTCCGCTCGCCGCATGGTCATTTAAGTATTCGTAAGCTTTCCATCATTCAATCAGGATCAATATTTATTAATCAAGTATGCTAGCAAAAAAAAAAAAAAAAATACAAATGAAGAAATACAGAAAACGAGCAAGAGCCGCATCAAATTATTTAAACATTGGAGCTCACACAGCACACACTCGCACTCTCAGGCACAACCCCAAAGTGACTAAGAGGCCAGCGCGTGCTGGCCGCACGGTCGGATAAACAGACGCACTGTCTGTCAGTATAGATGAAGGTCCATATACGTAATACTATACACATCTAAATTTGGACTTAAGTTGCGCCCCGATAGAGAGAGAGAGAGAGGAGAGAGAGAGAGAGTTCAGTTTGGGCGATCCCGCCGCTGACCCGTGCGGAAAAATTGCATCCGTAAGATGCGATTGCTGTAGATCTGTGGATTGTAGATTGCCCAGCATCAGATATTTTGGCATTTAATACTAAACAAAAGTTGATGGCTGCGCGTGCTGTCGGCAATTCTAAATGATCTAAATGCGTTAATTACTAAGATGATAGACTGGGCCAGCTACAAATAGATGCGGATACTGTGGTCAGCATCAGTTGATTTCGCCTTAGAAACTCTGCTGTCTTCGTTGTCTCAAGTGCGTTTGATTATTAACATCTGCGCCCTGTTCTGCCCGTTTTTGGACTATGTATGTGCCTACCTTATGCAGGCTACCATGACTTCTTCATTCCGTTTGACAGGGCAATGTTTAATGACATGCGCTTTGCTATAATTTTATCAGCTAAAAGTCTTCTGTAACATCCTTTAGCAATCTTGTTGTATTTTCATTGTAAGGGTATTTCAGCTTCTGTGACTTGTTGAGAACTTCCTAAAAAACAAGTGAATAATAATTATGCTCTTGTTACGAATACGCGATGGGTACATACCCTGTATATCGGATAAAAGTCCTCTTTCTTGGATAACATTTATATATATCATCGCTTTCCTTGACTGAACAATGGAGATTGAGTTTGGGTCTTCACGCCAGATTATTTCGTACCCAATGACAATCTTAGCCAGAGCTATTCAGAAAGTTTGGTTGATATAAATAAATTGTTTCTAATAAACAGATGTTATAATAAGCATATTTATCATCACATTGCATCCTTAGTGCGATCAATGCAGGGTATTTGAAGATGAAATTTTTTAATGATGTTTTGTAACATTTGCTGTTTGGCTTCTGTTTTATGTTGTTTTCGTTTTCCTGCCTGTAATTCGAATTTGACTGTTGTTAATTACACAACATGTGTTGCACGTTGTTGAGCCCCTATGCAACGCCTTGTTGCAGCAAAGGCGTCTGCAATTTTAGACCTTGCTCTGTTCCCTGGTATTCATTGGCATTCGAGCTTTTCCGAATTGAAAAACAAAAAATAATAATTTAGAGCATTTTTTATGACCGCAGAGCAAGAGTTTTGCGAAATGGATTTTTAATTTTCAACTATATTTTAATATGGCTAACGAGCGCTCGTCTTTTAATTGATTAATGCTTCGGCTGCTGCGTTTGATTAAAGAGAATATTTCTACATGCAAAAAGGTCAATTGCTACATATGGTAATTTCGCATAGAAACAATATACGAAGAACTGTTTTTAGTACTTATAAATATGATATTGCTAGAGTCAAGCTATTTTGGGCCTCTGATGAGGTCAGACTGATACGAATGTTATAAAACTAGCTGTAAGCTGACTCAAATCAAAGAGGCGACCAACTAATTTAACATTTATACGCATTGTTATTTTACAAGTTACAAATATTTCATATTATTAGCTTGTATTTTTCGACCTTGCTTCAGACCTTAGGCATCACTTTTCCACCCATTTCCTAACCATGAATTATGTAAATTTTAATTAATTTAAAAATAAATTATTTTTCGTTTATACCACTTGTATTTTTTACCACGAAATTATGTTGATCCCAAAGATCTTAAAGGCTGATTGTTTGGTACATCCAAAAATTGCATGCAACATTTTTCGAAAATGTTCCAATGTTACGGAAGCGTGTTTTTATGCAGAGTTTTTCAAAATAATTTTGACCCCCACTTTTCGGGTGGGCCGATCTTGTATAAGGTATGAAGCATCTTTCAAATGAGTTTTCCTAAATATCACTGGAATTGACTTAAAAGCCGAAACTTCACCAACTGAAATATACAAAATAGCATCGATTACTTAAACTTTCAGGTACGACTATACTAATTATTAGTTTCACATTTATTTCTTTCAATATGCTCCCTAAACATAAGCAAAATTTGGTCCAAATCGGCCCACTATATCAAGTAGCTGTAATAGAAACGATCGGTCGAAAATCAAGTTTTTTTTTGTATGAGCAAACTTTTTGCTTGTCAAGATATTTTAACCACACTTATTGGTTTCACTAAGCTGAGTTAAATCTTATCAGCATCGGACTTCTTTATAGCTCTATGGGAAGAATCGGTCGAAAAAAAGTGTTTTTGTATAGCAAAAAGTTTTATCTTCCCCCATATCTTCTATCGTGAGCCATAATTCTGTAAGGTGTTTGATCTAAAGCGTGTACAATACAGACATTCATTCACGTTACAAAGTTAAAATAAATATTATGGTTGTACGGATAAGCAGCTATCGTTGACAAAAATTAGGTAAAAAGATAAATTTCACTTTAATGCCAGCTCTTAATAATATTACTTAACAAATATTATCTAAAGGGCATTCGTACATGTACTTTACCCAGAGACACAGGTAAAAAGTCGGCAAATGAGAAGTAAAATCATCTGAGAATTCGGAGATTACAGAAACTGAAAAATAAAACTTATCATCACAACAGAGAGCCAATGCGTAAGCGTGTTTTTAAAAAAATTCTGCCGAAGCGGCGATCGTGCTAAGAGAGTCTTCCGAGCGCTCTTTAAAGCTCGCCGCATCGTGTTTCGTAGACATGTGCCTCTCCATGTGTATTTGTTTAACTGTATATGTATATAAGATCGTTCCACATGTTTTCGATGGCATTGTGTAAAAGCACACCTCGGCTCAGTTCGGTTTGGATCGGCTCCAAGCCGGGCAGCTAAGGGAGATGCGGTGGCATTCTGGCATTCAGACATTGCCATTGTACCCTGTTGCACACGGGACACACAGGACGTAGTGAAGCATTTGCATGCTGGACATAAAACCATGATCCATTAAGCTCTGCCGATTAAATGCCCAAAAAAAAGCCCGTTGATATGCTAAATGAGAGCGTCGACTCTACAGTGTATAAGTGTAAGCGTGTGTGTGCTTGTGTGCGTGCGCGCCTGTGTGTGTGTGTGTGCGAAGAATTGAAATTGCTGCTGCTGATAGTCGACCAAGAGTATAAGCAGAAGTAGTCGTTAGAGCGAACTCGAGCGAGCGACAACGCGCGAAACGTTTTTGAATTTTTTATTTTAGGTTTTCGACTTTTTTTCGTTTTTTGACATATTTGTCGTCTTTTATTTTGCGGGCGCAGCAATTTGGCAGGCAGTGTGGCAGTCGATCAATTCCCATTCCTGACCACAAGTACCTTAAATCATATAATTATAATGTTAGGCTACGCGTCGTGACAGCTTATGCTACTACTAACGGTAATGATAATAGCCCTGCCCATGCGCATGGATATGGATGTGACTATGGATATAAACATGGATATGCATGCGCATGCGTACCTGTGCGTCTGCATGTGACTGTGTCTGTGTGTGTGGTGGTGTGCGTATGCTTGTGTGGTCAACTTTGAGTCGGACTCGGCAACCTTCTCTAGATGTTGCCAACGATGCCACGATGAGAAAAAGTTAAAACAAAAAAGCAAAAGAAAAACAAATAATGAAATAAAAAGTCAAAAAATGCTAAAGTTGTTAAAAGTAAAGTTGAATGTGCAGCATGAAAAGCAACAAAATAAATACATGAAGTGCATAAAAATCTATAAACATACACAGATATAGATACAGATACAGATACAGATATACACATGTACTGAGCTTGTATGGCCAAATGTATCTATGTGCGCATACCTGTGTATCTGTGACTCGTAAAAGAAAGAAATGCGAAATAACATTGGACACTTCTTTGGCTCTGCTTTATAGTTATAGAGCGCGAACTTTATACGTACATTGTCTGCATGTATTTATGTACATATGTATCTTATACCTGTATGCATATGTACGTCTCCTATCAGTAGTTATCTCATTGTTGCTTCTTTATTGGCTAACTGTTGCTAACTTCTTGAAAGCGTTTTATTTTACGAATTAGTACTACTACTGCCTATACGATTAGAATCAGCTGCCAGCCGACAGCCGAGAGCAGTTATCTTCAAGACACAATTTTGTATATCAATGTTGGTTTATGCCTCAGCCTCAGCATCAGCCTCAGCAGCGGGTGCGTGAGTGTGCGCGTGCTGTGACGGCAGCAACAGCAGCAGCGGGGACGGCGACCGGCGCATTTCAATTAACAAAATAAGCAAAGCCCGCAAAATCAACATAATAGATACATAATTGGCTAACAAGCCCCAGCCCGATACCGACCCCAAAGCTGCCAAGTGCCGTAGCTGGCCACAAAATTCGGCCACTTTTCGCGCACATTTTTGCACGTGCTCTGTTTGGCGGGTGATTGACAGCACAGCTCCAAAAGCTCCAACAGCTCCAAGCCCAGCAACAGGCCGCCATGTCTAATGCGGCGACACGGACGGAGCAGTCAATGGCCGCAGCAGAGGCCCAACAACTGCTACGTGAAATCGACGTGGAGAGCACCTCTATGCCAAAGACGGACGAGGCTCGCTGGCTATACGATGATCACAGATGGTTCCCAAAT
Organism: Drosophila montana; assembly: GCF_035044405.1. Lineage (NCBI taxonomy): Eukaryota > Metazoa > Arthropoda > Insecta > Diptera > Drosophilidae > Drosophila > Drosophila montana. Next base: position 9,909,060 of record NW_026998620.1, on the reverse strand, counting down.
CGCACAAAGCCCGCTTCGAAGGCCTGCGAATTACCATTCAGGGCGCAGGAGAGCCAGAATCAACTGGAGGGACTGAATGAATTCTTAAGCGACCCAGCCGCCGACCTCGACGACAATGTCCTGCGATACTCCTTCAAAGGCAAGCCGCCGGAGGTCTACTCATCCAAAAAGGAATTCATCTATACGCCCGCGCTGGTCGACAAGCAGGTAAATACTTCAACATAGAGATTGCCATTGGCGTGCCTAGCCCTTCGTTTTTGGATTTTTCGGTCTTTTCTTTTCGGGCTCTCGCTCATTTTAATTTATTGCTTCGATTTCGCATCGATTTGTCGAGTTCTTTAATTTCTTTTATAAATTCGGTTGATTTGTCGCTATTTTTTGTCTGCTTCGCTCTTTTTGTTTTCTTTTTTTTTTTGTATATATATATATATTCTGTTTGTATTTACTTTTTGTAAATAAAGCTCAAAGAGGCACAAAGAAAGCGTCGTCGCTTTGACCATCGCATTTGAATACACACGCTTCGCTGCACAGACAGTAAAAAAAAAAAATATAACAACAAATAAAAGGAAATAAAAAATGAGAAGAAAATAAAATAAAATATAATAAAAATTCAATTTCGCGCATTGCATGCCGGCATCTAGCAAATGGACAAATTGTTTCAAATGTTTGAGTTTCGTATAAAAAAGAGAGAAACAGATTTGTCAGCAGTTCCCTTGGGAACCCACCAAATCCCCATAGCTAGCAGGAAAAACCACACTTTTAATCAATGTTATATTGAAAAGCATTAGAAATAGGCTCTAATTTAAGCGTGTGCCCGATATAAGGGTATCAAACCAGTTTATAAGCAATACTGATATAGATCTAATGTGTTGACTAATCATGTGTATCATAATGAGATTTTACTTTTTTCTCTCTCCCTGATTGTCTGTTACGTCAGAAGTTAGGCCTATTTATTTTACCACATACACATATATTTCTTATTTTACACATATACATACATTAAGATAAATACTACAGGTACATCTCTTGATGTCTGACCGATAAGATTTTGCGCTATTGCATCAGACATGTGCTTCCGTTCGCCAACACGTGTTATCTTGTTTTATACAGATTCGCAGAATCAGAAGATGATTAATGTTTTTTTTTTGTTTTAATTATTTGATAGCAGCCCTAAATATTAGATTTAGGTGACACTTCATTTTAGATATGTTCTACCATTTCTTCCAAAAAAGTATTTTTAAATGAGTGAAAAATAGTTTCATACAAACGATTTCCGCCAATTTTCCACGGGCGGAATTTTCAGAAACCCTGAATTTAGTCAGATGTTTCAGTCACATAGCTCACATAACTATGAAATGTGTTATTTGATTTCAAGGGACTGGGATTCCACCAAATTGACTCTTCGTGAAAATCTTTGAAGTATACAACTATCATTTGATATTATGAAATCGACACGGCATGAATGAGTCCTCGTTGTTGCAATCTGCAGCAGCTGCATCTAATGGTTCTGTAAGCTGGAAGTCTGCAAATGTTTTAATGCAAATGCAGCACATATTTGTATGTCATAGTTACGGGAATTCGCCAAGTTGTCACATGAATGTGCCCAACAACACGAGCTGTGTGTTAATTGCGGATAATTAAGCTTTGGGAACAATCAACGAGGTGTGAGAATTAGCTAAATCAATCTGTTTGGGTGACGGAACGTGACACTTTTGCCTGTGTTAACAAAATACATCCGTCGACTGCCAGGCACTAGCCATTAACTATTCCACACTATCCATTAGCATTTTATCAGCGTTCCAAAGAGCTTAGGCTTTACATGGAGCCGAGGACGATGTATGATGTATGAGAGGCGGTGCTGCCAATGCAAGTGGCTGGCTGTAAATTGAAAAACAACACGAACTCATATATGTAAATGTAATTCATAAATAATGTTCGTTGCGTATTAGGAAGTCGTTACGGCTGTCTGATCCGACACATGTTCCATGCTATATATAGACTACTAGCTGGTATTTCCCGGCATTGCCCGGTCCAGGATTTTTGCTTCAAATTTGAGTCAATTTTCCAACCATTTTCCGCCCCTAAAATTAGAGTTGAATAAGAACCCAAAGCTAAATTTTCATTGGGTTGAAGCTTGAAGCCGGAAAAAACTTTTGTTCATTAAAGCTTTGTTCATTAAGCACTTTTCACAAAGATATTGGAAAATGAATTTGAAGCGTTTGGATGGTAAACAAAAAAGTTGCATGCAACCATTTTAAGCGAATTTTCAACAGGTGCGAGTGGAATTTCCCAAAAGCCCGCCTAATCGTGCTAAGGTAACTACAGTAAAACTATAAGCTTCCTAGCTCTTACGGCTTCAGTCAGTCAGTCTGTCGATCAGTTATATATATAAATATATATATAATATTTACAGCACAAATACTGATAAGATTCTTTCTGGCCATGTGGGTAACCCCTGTGGAACTATATTGAGACTCATTCGAACAATTTGAATAGAATTGAATTCTCTTATAGTGCTATACAGAAAATACGTTTTTTTTAAGTTCTAGTTTTTTGTTTCTTGCTATTTTGTTGTATAATTTTTTAAAAATAAATTTGTGTCATTTATTATGTGGCGCCATGAGTTTGAAGCAGTTGCTGTAAAGATTCTATGTGCCCCGTCTAATTTGTATTTCAATAATGAAATTCGCATACTGTTTAGAATTTGAATATATACTATATACTTATATATGATTTCGGTCGTACGACGCTTTGCGCGTGTTTCTCAGTATTTTGCTTATTTTTTGTATTATTTATTTTGTCTACTTTAAATAAATACGAGTATAAAGAAAATTTTCAGCGTTCGTTGACATCAAAAAAATGAGGCGAAAAAAATAAAACAAATTGTAGAAATTGAACATTTGTCTGTCAAGCCAAATGCAAAAAAGAAAAACATTTTAAGCCAGCTCAAGCACGAATCGCTGATACCCTATACGAAGTGGGCGTATACCAAATATACATATATATATATATATATATATATATATATATCTTATATCTTCATACAAATCGCGACAGATTACGTTCCAGGAAGCGATCTCTTAAGCATTACGAATTATGAAAACTCTGCTCAGCAATTTTGTTTATTAGTTAGCTTACCTGTTGTTCTATATTTACCCGATTTATGCAAATTATTTGGTGAGGGTGTGACCAGAGCCCTTTTTAAACAACAAACAATTTGTCAGCATTATAATGCTCCATAAAGAACGGGTAAATGATTCCAACTGAGAAAAAACAAAATGCTTAAAAATACTCGTAAATTGAAGTGTTTTGTAGGGGCGTGACTTTGGGGTGTTGTTGGCAGTTTCAGCTGTAGTTGTTGGTTCTGAATTTTGAATTTTGGGTATTATTATTAACAATGTGTTTACGTGCTTTGCATGCAAAACATAAAAAATTACACCCGATTACCCGCTCTGCCCGCATTTAGCAGCCCCACGATCGTGTATAAAAAATGTGTACAAAAGAAGAAAAACAAAAACACAACTGAAAAATTCTCAAATAATTTCGTGTTAAAAAAACTGTCAAACTGATTAAAAAAATTAAAATAAACCGAATGTCAGCGAGAATAGCAGCGCGGCAGAGATGTGAGACGACAAGTGTTCACCGCTGATATTAATTAATTCTTTTTTAATTTATCAGTCAAGATTAATGTTAAACATTTTCAACCTAGTGAACAGTTGGTCTTAAAACTGATTTTCGATTTCAGATTTCAGATGTCGGACTTCGAATCTTGTTTCATTTCGCAGCGGTCTTTTCTGTGCTGCTATTCATTATTTTATTATGGATTTTAGTCAGCCATTTTTAGCCAGGCATTAGCATAATTGCTTACCAATGTCCATCCATAGCCGCAGTCACCCATTCAAGGCAAAAAACAAAAAAAAAACACCTTTGATAATTGTGTGTTTAATTTGTGTTTTGTTTTTAATACCCTATGTACTTGCAAAGGGGTACAAACAAAATGCATAAAAATTGTATTTGAAAAATGTTTCGAAGGAGCATCAAGACTCAATACTTGAAACTTTACAAACACACGTTCCATTTTTATATCTAGTACACTATTTAAAAAAAAAAAGGCGAAGTTCCAGCTGCAGGGTATCCACTAGTTGAGCACTCACTGCTTCAGCATCCTTACCAGCTTTTTATTGTTTTCAATGACCTGTCACAAGTTGTGAATGAATTTTTTCGGCAAATCGATTTTAGTGTTATTAGCTAGATATTTGAATTTTGGTAAATAATAATTTGTTTTACTGATTTGTTGGCTTACATCAAAGCCAGAACCGCCTATAAAGCTGAAAAATTAGCTGTATCTGGTTTGTGGCTTGATGTTCTCTAATGTTGCTCGTTGGCTCGATGCTTTATTTGGTGTTTTTGGTCTTTGTCTGCTCGCGGGCCGCCTCAGCCATAATGGGCGATCCGAAAGCCAGAAGAAACGCTCCTAATGATTTTTTATTTATTTGGTGTCATTTGTTTTTGTTAAAAGCGGCTTTATCGCATTTTGGCCATTTTCAGCTGGAGCATGTAACATAACTCTACATCTAATTTCATTATATTTTAGTTTTATGACATCCATTTAATTATCTCAAACAAACTGCTGTCATCACGGCTTGCTGGCTTGGTGACTTGGTGACTTGGTGGCTTGGTGGCATCATCACAGCTGGATCATCAGCTTCAGCATGGCCGCATATAAGTCTATAGCTATAAGGCATTATCAACTGACGCATCTCGCTTTGCATATAAAGTGGAGAGGCTCCAAGGCGCACCGCCTTTATTTATATGCTAAACACTGCTGCCTGAATTCAGAAGTCAGTCAAAGTGGCTTAGCCTGCCCTCATCTCTTTATCTATCTAAAAGCAATATTTCGATGCTAGAGGAAACAGCGCTTTATCATTGTTTTGCGAATGGGTGCAGCGCGGTGCCAAAAGCCGAATTCGAACCGAGCTCAAAATCCATAAAACAAAAATTATAATAAAAAAATAAAAGTGGAAGATACTTTAATAGCATGGTTCGCAAAATATTATATTTTTTTTTATTATTTTTAATATTTCAAGGAGTCCGTTGGGCCGCTCGGATCTGTCGGTGTTTGTGGTATGTGTAGCCTTTGTTTCGATTCCAAGGAATTAGACAAGGTATTGCGGTTTAATGTTGCAAACTATGTGCGGTGGTCGGGGCGTTATTTATACATTTGGTAGCCATGATTTATGGATCGAGGTGAATGGGAATGTCGTTTTGATTGCGCATGTGCCCAATATGCTCCCTATGCCATCATGCAGTTCCTAAATATGATCGGATATTGCCAGAAAGGTTATACATTTGCAATCTGAAACTTCTGGGAAGTCCACGTCGCAAGAAATACATAATATATGTATTGATAATTGATAGTCTTCATCTCGGCCCATATTCGCATTATAGATCCACACCCTTTGGGTTGAATATCTGTAGAGACATCCATTTGTTGTTTACGCTGAGGGCGATGGGGCCAAGAAAGCGACTATAATTTGCATATAAATTCGATTTATAGTCATAATTAAATCGACCAGTTTTATTTATTATTATTTATTTGCGTTTCTTTGGCTCAACAGCCCAGCTACATATAGCTTGTGCAAATATTTCCGTGTTTGTTTTCCTTGCCGCTTGTCAAACGCTATTTTGGTCGCTGCCAGCTGCCCCTGCCACATTAGGCTTACACATATAGAAAAGACCTACGACCACACGCAGCCATTCATAGTGAAAGCCCAAATAGTCGTACCATAGTAATAGTTATCGGCCTTCAATACTCTAAGTAGTCGGGCATATATAACTATCGAATGATAGGTGTTAATTTTTGTGACAAATACGATGCACGTCACTTGCTGCCGGCAGCGGTAATATTTACTCAAATGTTTAGCTATAAACGAACATACATTTCACACCAACACGGGCTACTGAGCCGTATGAGTGTGCGTGCGTATAGATTAAGCATACGCCTCGCTGTGCAAAATTCTATCGATTGCCATATGATCGGGATCAGCAGCGGGCACAGTTCTGTCAATTGAACATGCGCCGCGAACAACATGTCATCACACTTGGCACTTGGGACCACAATGGCGATAGCGACTAATCATGTTAGTGGTACCATCCTCGATCGGTGACGATCTGCGCTCTCTCTGGCGTCACAGCATCACAGCTAGCTGGGCAGAGATAAGAGTCTATCTAAGCTGCGGCACGTCTGCCATTTGCCATTTGGTCATCTGGCAGACACAGCTCTCTGTTTCCCAGAAAACTAAATGAACTTTATATTTCGGAATCGAGTTTTAATTCTAGTATAGTTTATAGATCCACTCTATGATTAGCTTTAAGTGGTATGCAAAACTTTTTTAATGTCCCCCGTTTTGCGAACAAAAGAGTTTTAAACGATGCAGCCGCACATATGTACATACATACATATGTGTGTGCACATTAACATATGTCTGTATGGATGTGCATACATATGTTTTTAATTCAAGAATTGTGCATATTTGCAGGCGGACTTGTGCTATTTATTATTTGGACAAGTGCATGTGCGATAAAATTGAAGAATCGTCTTATATATACACTTAACATACGTATATACAGTTTTAAAAATATATTTTCAACATCTAAAGTATATGCATACAATTTTTGCACATTTAAAATTTTATATAAAATGCAATTATTTGCTAACGAACATGAAATTCTATTTACGCAAACCGAAAACAGAATGGCAAAAATTTCGATTTGAAATCAATTTTCAATAAATCGTTTGCAATAAATATTTTTGAATAAAATCAGTTATACATCTAATGCCGAATCTGAAATACCCTTTCATAAATACTTATAGTTATATAGTTATCTAAAATTTATACACAGCAACGAAGCTGAGCTATAAGTTGGCATCAACTATATCGACTCAGCATAAATTAATATTAAAAAAATTTAATTTATGCCTCGTGACAAAGTTATGTTTAGCACATTCTGAAAGGGTATACGCATTGAATTCTTTGAATTGAATTATAGATTAGAAGGCACCAGACCAACTACCACAAAAATATACATATATATAATGAAATTTATATGCTAGCTGTGTCCAAGCATTCGTTGCTGATTGTAAAGAGCTTGGGGGCACGGACTGTCGAGAAAAAAGCACACGCGTATTCACAATCCACATGCTAAACAAAGTCATTGCCTTCAAGTACAGCTAACAGCAACAGCAAGAGAAACAACAACAATTAATACTAAAGCGCGTGAAGAGCGCGACGAAATGTGTCAAAAAGCCTTTAGAAAAGACTTTGAAAAACCTAAACACACTTTTTAATTTCAGCACTCCAAACAATTGTGGCAATTTTGCCTAGGTAAAGTAGGCGTGTCAATTGCTCAACAATATAAACAAATTACTTCGCATCGAAACAACAACAACTACAGCCACAACAGCAGCATCGGCAACTGTTGCCGTCAGCAACAGCAGCAACAGCAGCAACAGCAGTTGCTGTAAAATGCGTTGAGCTCTATTAATAATAAATTTGTTAACTTTACTTGAGACAGGCGCAAATTTGTCAAATGCTGACGGGTTGATGGTTCAGAGTCAACAACAATAAAAAAAAAGAAAACGTTTCTTATCGATCGGAAGTTTGCATACTCTGCCGCATTAAATGATCCAAACTGATAATATATGCTCTAGAATAGTTATGAAATCATATAGAACAATATAATTTAATACATCATGTACCATCAAGCACTCTAATTAGTATCTTTTTTGTATTGGAAATATACAAGTATTTTCTTATTACTTAAAGAACTAATACTTTTACTTTACAGTTACGCAATGTAGGCGTTACAAAACGGACGCTATAGCTAAAATACCCAGTCAAGTGATGCTAGGCCTACGACAGTAGCAGCTGTGAGTGCGTCGCCGCTTGCCGCTAGATGGCGTTTGGTGTTTGCGTGGCAAGCAACAGCCAGCTCAGCGCAAAATATTATATCTAAGCTCTGGCACGAACAATTAACACGTAAGCGAATTTGCTAAAAAATTCATTTGTTTAGCCTTTTGTCATAAATTGATCGATATAATGCGTATCTATATATGTGGAGAACGCCTTGTTATTATACAATTAGTTGTATTTATGTTTCGGCTGCTGCTGTTGCTGCTGCTGTCGCTGTCTGTCGTATAATTAAATGACCATTAGGCGTATTTAACGCACAGCTATGAAATTTGGGTCATTACCAACCAAACCATAGCCAACATCGGCCCAAAACTCACACACGTGCTACTTGAGTCTGGGACCAGGGGCTGGAGATGGGGCTGACGCTGAGGCTGAGGCTGAGGCTATTGCGTGGACGTGTTTATTATGATTACGATTATGTTTGTGCCACGCCTGTGGGCTGCTCTCTATCTCTGCTGCGAATAGTCAACGCATCTGTTCTACATAAATATTACGAAATTCAAAAATTGGAGCCGGCTGGCCGCTAATTTGCATTAACAACAACAACGCGTTTAATAGAAGGCGAAAGTCTATGGTTGCTTCAGGTTGCATGCCTCAATAGGCATGCGTGAAGAATTTCAAGCGTGGGAACTTTGTCGCTCAGGTTCTCAATGAATGCCACGGGCCAAAGATTTTTTCTTACATATATATATGTATATATATTTATATATATATATATATATGCTTTTTGCATTTAACGCCTCGACTTTGGCATCGTCGTGGTCGGCTTTGCCTGGCTGGTCGGGTTTGGGTGCCCCCGGGGCGCAGTTCGTGTTTATGGGTTCACTGGCAAACCAGACAGGCAAAGTCAATTATTGACTAATGAAATCTGCAAGAGAGAAAAAATAGAAACAGCTAAGTAATGAGTGCTGGCAGCACCCCCACTCCGCATTGGAATTGATTGTTAACCGTAACAGTTTTGGGTTTGTAAACCTACCAGGCATATGTCAAGGAAATTGGGTCATTACGTTTGGCCAAAAAGAATCCGACACACACAAAGTACGAAATATAGTTGCGAAAAACTTGTTTCGACTGGACCCGAGCGACAATACTCATTGATATCCACCCACAGGTGAACTCTCATTGGATTTGTCATGCCACCTGGCCCATAACAATATCGCCAAACTATAAAAGCCCAATCGTGTCGAAGCGGGTAATGCTAAATACGCAGATTGATGGCATGATTGTGCATATATAATAAATTAGAATAAGAACGTGGTAAACACTGTTTTTTTTTTTGTTTTTTTTGGGGGTCATAAATACCAGCGGTTAATGAACGCAGTAAAAACAGCAAACAATGCAAATTAATAAAAAAAAATCCAGCAAATCGACTGCCAGCGTCTGCAAGATCGGTATAAAAGAAACATTTATGCATATGGACAGTAGTAAAAGCGATTGATTTCCAACTTGTTTCTACACTTCGCATATCAAGTTCTATAAAATGATCGATTTAAAAGCTAGATTTCGATTCAGCAATAAACAAGCCAAACAGTGGAAATTACAAAGTTTCTTTCGATCGGTTCTCAAGTGCACAACAATATTTACTGATAGATTAACCGAAAACACATTTCGAAATCGAGTTAAATATTTAAAGTTTTCATTCGAATTCATTTGTTTTATGATTTAGTGCACAAGGTTTTGATTAACTTGCACAGTTAATAAATAGGTGGATTGTTTAGGTTGACAGTTCTCGAATATACGTTACCCTGTAATGACATCTTGAAGCTTTTATCATATATGAATGAGGCTTTAGAATTGATACAGATTCTTTCACCTTAACTGAAAACCCAGCAGGCTTGAGTTTATAGCTCATCACACTGCAAGAAACACACACGATTTTAAGTTTATAACTATGTATATGAACATTTGAAAAATTATTTTATAATATTTATTATTTGCACTACACGGATTATATAACTGAAGGCGAGAGCCATCGCACGTTGCTCGCCTTTGGCATGGTGTCGAAATGAAAAGCTTGAAAGGCGCAGCTGACGGTGTCTCAGCAAGAAGTGAGAGCTGGCGAATTCGGGAGAGAATTGAGCGAAACAAGAAATCTATTTTCTCCAATCTCTGAGCCCAATTAGAACGCGAGTTATGCATATACTATGTTTGTGAGCAACTGAGTTGTTTTTGAGAAGAGGCTCACGTGTACTCAAGGTTTTTCTTTATAAATGCCCCACCCTAGTGCAATTCGCTTGCACTTCGGTTTGGCTTGGTTGTTGTTTGTTGTAAGTTCAAGCTGCCCACTAAGGAAATTGCGCAATTTGAGCAAAGCATTAAAAAAAATGCACACCACAACGAGCAGCTGTCAAGTGCCTTTGAGTGTGCATACAAACTAAAATGGCTTTGAATAATTAAATTTCATAGTTATAAATATAAATATAAATATAAAAATAAATGTTAATATTAATTATAATGTATGCGTATAAATGCCTTATTTGCTGCCTTAATATAATCGAGCGATCGGCTAAGACAATGGCTTGAATGCAGTCGCTATTAACCCACTTGTCAGCCGAGAATCAAGAGACATACATAAATGGCAATGCGGATGGAGACGAATCTGTAGATGAGCTCAAAGCTGGCCAGTCGAGTTGATGCTTCAAGTTCGCTAAATTTGCATGAAGAGCACCGTTCGCTCCTTTTTGGTGCAAAATATATACGGCAATTAAAATTGATTTGGCCTTAAACGATATTGTCTTGTATTATTTGTGCTTTTTGTTTTTTAACAATAATAAAACACCTCCGTGACTTGGCCCGGAAGCTGTAAGGCACTTTTGGCCATTCTCTTGTATTTACAAACAGAGGCTCGGTTCGGTTTGGGGTTTGTTTTTTATTTTTACACAATTCTTGACAGAAAGCAGCTGGACATGTAACTGAGGGCCTTTAAGAATATGTGTTCCCAATATTATTTGGAGCTCTTGGTCTTTTATGTAAACATGTCAAATAAATTGTGTGGCCGCATTTGAGTACATCCGACAGCTGCAGGAATCTGTGTGTTCTGAAACGCAGAAGACAAATAATACCAAAAAACTAGAGTATACAAATATGTAAATACTTTTGTGGTACATATACATATATATTATTACAAGGTTAACAGCCATATTATATAGATATTTATTTATATAGATATACGAGTATTCTTTACTTAATGTCAAGTGCGTAAAACGTTCACGACTTTGACACATGTTGGAAATTGCCCAAAGAACTGGGGTGAAGACAAATACAATTTGATGGCGTCAAATTGCCAAAGATATGAAACGGTTTTTTAATGGAGTTCACAGATCTTAAACATACGCAATTGTGGTACGTCATGCTGCCACTAGATGCGATCTGCTAGATGATTCTTGTAAATTTGCTCCCAATAACAATAGGAGCAACAACAACAACCTCATAATAATAGCAATTTCAACACATTTTGATGAGAACTGTCAAAAAAATTAAGAAATTCCAGCAGTACAGTGGCCATCAAAATCAACGCCTTAGCATGCCCAGTTCCAGTTCCAGTTCCAGTCCCAGCTTCAATTCGAACCCGAGTCTGAGTCCGAGTCTTGTTGCTGGCTGGCTGCCTGCCTAGTTAATGAATATAATCTCTTTTGATGGATTGAACAGCGCCCAGGCGACCGACCAGCCGGCCCAAGACTCGGCTTTATGTGAGCCACTCGCATTGCCATGAACTTTGTTTTTGTTTTTCGTTTCATTTCATTTAATTTTTATTTTCTGTATTGCCCGGGTGGGAAGGGGGTGTTGTGGATGAGGGCACGCGCAAGGGGTATTGGCATTGTTTTTGTGAGGCTGCTTTTTGTTTTTGGTACGTAATAAAATAATACGAAAAATGTATTAATTTTGATGGTTTATAATGTTGTTGATTTCTTTTGGGCCTCAATCATGAGAAAAATATTGTCGAGATATTCATCAGCAACTTTGTTTGCCGCATGGCTGTGCTAAAATGCCAGTCTCGAGATACCCTACACATCAAAAGTAGTATACGTAAAATCGGTTTAGTTCTTCGCTGTGTTTTAATGAGTATTTAAATGATCTCATTATTAGCAAATTATGCTTATCCGATCCTTTCGCTACTTAAATTTAATGTACCAATTGTTAATCTAATTATCAATTTCAATTTAATCGCTCGTTCTTTTTGGCATTTCAGCTCGAGCAGTTCCGGCTCATATGTGTCCAAAATATTTGCGTGTAGGGCACACTTGACCGGCTCAATTAACTTAGATCTTATCTGCTGTGATTGCTGGCCAGCATGTGCGCTCCAAGCCCAAGTCTTATCGTAGAGCTCCTCAACAAAATGAGGGGGAACGAAAACCAGTTTTACATACGATACGTTCGCCAGAATGTTTACGTCTCTTTCTTTTCGTTTTCTGCTTCGGCCAATTCTTGGACGTCGCCTTAGTTTTGTTGGTGGGCGCTACAAGAATTTAATGAAGCGTTAATAAGTATCCATGTGTGCCCTTTTTATAAGAAGTGATTAATCTGGCACTAAATAGCTCGTTTGCATATCAAAGAAATTCTTAAAATAACCAAAAGATCAAGAATCCCGTTTTGCGGGTTCTGCATGCCCATAAGATCGCCACCTAACCTTCAATTTGATGTAGAGTATACATGATCAGCTTTTTTTTTTTGTCTTATTTCTTAATAGTTTTCAGTCGTATGCGCACAGTTGTTGTAATTAAGATCAGCTGCAAGAGCATCAAGAGACAAACAACTTTCGGCGTTTGTTTACTAGAGTTGCCCAATCCGTTGAAAGATGGACAGCTACAGCTACAGTTGCCCAAACTCATTTTTCATTAAATTGTAATAATAATTCATTAGCAAATGTTCGTTTTACATAAAAAAAAAAAGCAAAAACAAAAATGATTGCTGCTGAGTGGCAAAACAAGCGCGACAGGCGTCAGATGTTCGACTGAGGCAGCATCAGCAGCACCAACGGCATTGGCTGAGAGACAATTTATCTGCCTTAAGCAGCCAAGATGGCAACGCCGACGCCGACGCCAACGCGCAGGCCAACTGATCGAGAGCAGCGACTGAGACTGCGCCCTTTCTTTTCTTTAGTGTTGCTGTTGCTGTTAATGTTGCTGCTGCTGCTGCTGCTGTTGTCGTTGCCGTTGTCGTTGCCGTTTTCAGCCCAACATTTGCAACATTTGTGTTCTTGCTGTCGTGTGGCATAAACGTTTTCTTCTTATGCCTGCTCCGCATAGGCAGCGTGATCAAGTGATAATTCAGTTACTCGCGTCATGTAGAGACTCTTGCTACATGTGGTCGATGCGAGTGCGCGACAATACGCACACACACACACAAGGATACATGAACACACCCACGCGAACAAGAAAAAAAAGAAAAGGAACAGCAGATAAATAAAAGAAGGATTCACTAGCAAACCAACTGCGTCAAGGCTTGGCTCGCAAATTGCAAAAGCACAGCTTAAACGTCTTACAAATTGCAAACTGGCAGCGGCGCATGCGCAGGCGTTGTCCCCGGTTGTGCCTGGCCAGCAGTCGGTATCAGAGAAACAGTTTAGTGAACTTGGCGAGGGTTCAAGCACAGCAACAGCATCTCTGGTGCCCCTTTCTCTCTGTCCTTTCTGGACCGCGATTGCATTGCGTGAGCTGCTGTCGGGCGCGTTGGTTGCTGCCGTATATATTGCTGGCGTGCAGAGTGCTGCTGTGTTGGCTCCGGGCATTGTTTGCATTGCGGCCAAGCGCGAATTGCATGTTGGCGTTGCGTCTGCGCAGCTATCGAGTGTTTAATCATAATCATTGCCGCAGATTACAGTGAAACATGCAGTGCAAATAGCCCAACAACTAACAGTAAATGAGAAGAAAAACAAAGTGATCAGTGATCAGTGATCAGTAAACCTCAAGATGTCCGCCACTAAGCTGAAGCCTACACAGGCAACGGCTAAAAAGCCAAAGATCAGCCATGCAGTACTTGTTGAGGTAATTAAACTGGGAAGTCCATATTGGGTATTTACTTTAAGCGTCTGACTTTGGATGAGCAGCCTCTGGGTATATATGGACATCGCCTTCTCTTGGCTGTGTTTGCAATCCGTTTTTTCTTTTTCCTATTCGGTGACCTCAATTGGGGTGCAATAAAATTTGCTAGCCGCTAAATTTTAATGTCTTGTAAAATGAGGTATAAAATTTATGCTCCACGAGTGCGCAGCATAGAAATTATTGCCTTGTTTTGAAATTGTGTGCAAGTGGTTTGGCATAAAAGCAACTTGTTTTTATTGTTTAATTATGATTTTATTATGCTCATAATTAGGAAATCATAAAAAAGAGCCTCAACTTTGATGATATTGTTGTTATTGTTGCTCAAATCTTATTTGGAGCGTTCATCAGTTCGAGGGACCGGTTCGAGCGCACAATCGAATGCAGAGTACATTTCTAGGGTATTCTTGATCGGTTTTAAAAATCTGAATAGCATCAAAAATTTCCGTGAAATGCACAAGACCCGTTCTACATGTGGAATATCCAATAAATTAAATAGCCATACGAATGACACACATTCAATGGAAAATGACATAAATTTGAATTAATTAAAGTTGAAATAATAATGGGTGAGAATTATGGGCAGGCCGTTTGCATAATAAATTGCATAAAGACTTCCTAGAAGATCTAGATGAACTCACAGACTCTCAAATAAATGCTGAGATCAACGCACCCACATCACATACCACATTCGGACTTTAGCTGTTCTTTCTTGGATATTTGCGGATGCGGGTGCGGCGACGAGGCCCGGCTGCGGCACGAGACTTGTCACAGCCGTTTGGCAATTAACGCCAAATGACAACAACAACAACCACAATCGACAAAATTAGATGTCGGCAAGTATTCGGGAAATACGCCCAGTCGCCCAGGCGTTCCGTTTTTATGGGAACACATAAATTCATAGGAAGCATTCGCTGAGGCGCAGCGTCCAATGAGCCAAGACGCGGTCACACCCTCCCGGTCTCTATGGCCGACAGCTACACGCGCCACTTCCAGGCTCAGGGACAGACACGCATTTGGATTATGTCACGGCACGCGCACCATTCCGTTGGGACCCGACCCACTAGGTCTCAGTGGATGTCCAATGCTGTCCAACGTAAACAAACAATCGCGATTCTGTGATTCGTCTATGGTCAAGATCGTGGCGCCCTTGGCGCCTTATAACGATCACTTATTTTCAGATTTTTCACATTTTCTTTTTTACAATTCGCAGATGTCTGTAATATATTATAATACGTTCAAATATGTATATATACAACAAATATTCTCATATACATAATATAAGAGAATGCAATTAAAATATGTGCGAATGGTCAAATCAAGAGTCTTGGAATACGGGTATATCCTTGTACCCATCTTTAAACTAAATTTAAACTAAATCTGCTCGAACATTTTTTTAAGAAAGGCTTCAAAATTTTACAAAATCTAGCCCAAAATTAAAAACTTGGGTTTTCGTGCTTAAATTTATGTTTAAAGATCTACATGAAGATATATTATACATAAAACGCATTGCTGCAAAATCGTTTGAATTAGCTTAAAAATTTCGTTAAAAACTATTCATTGCTTCGTATAATTTTTTTTTTGAGAAATGAATCTAAGTACTTTAAACCAACTCGATCTGTGTATATACTTGCCACATACGGTGTCTAGGCTAGATAAAGAGCACATACTGAAGATTTCTTCAATCTGCAAGATGTGCAAGTTATTAACACCCCATTTTGCAGACTTTAAAATGCAGGGTAAAATTAGCATGCTCACATATATATAAGTATATATATTTATATATATATATATAAAGAATTGCTATATCTATTTTCAGCGCTAGCGATCTAGTAGGAAGAACACGAAAGAAGAGGAAAGTTTGTACAGTTCTCAAAAGTTGTTCTTGTGGTAAACTAAAAATCCTCAGTTTTTGAATGTTAAGTTAATTTATGAAAGGATAATAATAAAATTGCACGAGTGCAGCAAATGCACTGAAATGACAGCCAATTAAGGTGAAGCAATGGAACATGGAAAAAAAAGGAAGAAATTTTTCCATAATTATCAACATATTGGTGTCTAAAATTGAGAGTTAAAGGACAACCATTCCTTAACAAGTTAGGATCAGCGGGCAGTTCTCGATGGAATCTATTTTAGAATACAGTAAAATATATATAATTCTCTTTTGTTTATACGAAACGCTGCGAGAGCATTGCGTATGAAACGTTGTGTTTTCACCAGAGCATGCCTCAGTCTGCTTTCGAATTTCGCACATGCTCAGGCTGCGCAGTAAATGGATCAAAAATTTTGTTTTCAAATTTTATATTTCAAGAGTTTTGCGGAAAAGAAATTAAAAATATCGTGATTTGAAACAAGTATTGCTTCAAACTGGGCAACGAATATGTAAAATGCATTAAGAATTTTTAATAATTGCATAATTTCGTTTTGGTGTCAAAAATGTAATTTCATATTAAATACCGACAAGCGAAATATTAAAAGTTTCGCAACTGTCCCAACGACGAAAAAGGGGCCAGAAAAAGTGAAGTTTTATAAAAACGTGAGGGCCTTCTCAAGCTAATAAGTTAAAGGTGAATATTATAACAAGAGGATTCTAAGTTATTAAATATGAACTTAATGTTTCACATTAAAAATTCTCAAATACAGCGACACATTAAAAATTGCTCATATATTTTTAATGTCAGACAGACTTATATGCAAAATATATTCGTTTGGCGCCATTTGAAAATTAACACATTTATGATGTCCCATTTTAGAGTATTTGTTGTCATCTACTTACACGTAGATTTTGTAAGATATATTTAAAATTTTTGAATAAATCTTCAGCCATAAAATTAGAAGAATCTATTTTTAATTGAAATGAATCTGAATAATTGTTTATGCACAACTTTCACCCATTTCAAACGGTAGTGTTGAAAAAAAAGAAGGAAAAACTATAAAATCGAAAAATAAACTAAACACGCCCTTTGCTAAAAATAGTATTTAACTTTGCGGTGGGTGTGAGCGAGCATCGAAAAAAAAGCTGTATACACAGAGAGAAAAAATTGCTAGTTACTATATTTACAGGAGCTGCACAAGCGGCCGCAAAACCAAACAATCCCAGGATAAATGTTAGCAAATAAACAAAGTCAAAAAAAGAAAAGAAAGAAATGCTCTAAAAAAATCTAGACAAATGATGAGTGAGAAAGCTTTGAGGTTCGATTTATGGCAAAAAAAAAAAAAGAAAAAAATTTCCAAAGGCATCAACCAAGAAATAAGAAAAACTAAATAAAAACAAAAAGAAAATATTCTGCATGGCATAGAAACGAGAGCAATCGAAGAGGCGGAGGTACCAAAATAGCACATGTCCGTCTTCATTTTTTACGTTTGGCAAAGTTTTTTATTTACTTTACCTTGCCATTGTTTGTGCTTATGTTTGGGAATAGATAGAAGCGTGTCAGAATTTTGATATATTTGTTTGAAATGAACATGATAAAAATCGTGTGTGCAGAGAGTTGAACGTTTGCCGGTTTCACTGAGGCCATAAAATGTAGTATTATATTATATGTATAATCCAAAAGCAACAACGTCGAGGAAACAATAAAAATGCTTTATTAAATCCACCAAGCTGAGACCGGGCAAAAAAGTCCAAATAGCTAGACATAAGCAACAAAAAAACAAAAACATATGAATTGGCAATAATTAAAGTAAGACAACAACTACAACACAAGTATTTATGGTACAAGTAAATTTAAATATGCTAAAATATAAGTTTAAAAATATAACAAAAATAATAATATTAAATGCAGACCGCATTATGACAATGAGTGCGGCCCATGTGGCCGAGCTATGAGCTGAGTGCTTCAGTCTGCTCGAAATGTGAGTCTGGAAGATTTATTAGCTGTGACTAGACACGCTGAATGCGACATTAGATATGTGGCCTAGTATACACTATGCTAATATCTAGATTCGTTTGGCGAAATCGCTTGGACGCTCTTCGAGTGTGACATAATTTTGAGCTTTATGGAATTCAGAGAGCAGCCGCTGACAAATAAATAAGCGAGCGGCCAAGAGCCGGGTGTGCACGACTAGGAGTTACCCAGAACACAAGTCACTCTAGCTTCCTTTAAATACATAGACAAAAAGCACATGCAACAGTTTACGCTGTGCTTCTTCCTTTCGCAACAGGCTCTGAGAAATGTGCTCGGTGTTTATTTTCCGATCCTCATGAGATTTTCAGGATATAAATATGGCATTCCCATAAATGTATAAGCCCCTAAGCACAAGTTTATACCTATACAAATGAGTGTTATACGCATTTTGGGTAACGGGAAGAGGTATCCAAAAAATAATTGTTGATCGGGGCAAATTATACAAGAGTATGCTTGCGACATTTGATGTCTTAGGCTCTTATATTCTCCCAGACAATTAAAAAAAAAAACGAATCGATTTTTATTACATTGATTTCATGAAATAATGTTATCGATAATTTGAAGCGGCAACGTTTAAAATTGGATGCCTCTTGTCTTATGGCATTATAATCTCTGAGATGGACGCTTTCCTGCATACGATCGGACACACAGACGGACATAACCAGATCCAATGCTGAGCATTTATATATATACTTTGTGGCTTCGGAGATGCCTTTTTCGGCGTGTAACATACGTTCGCACAAAACCATCATACCCTTCTTACCCGTTTTCAATGGGTTCAGGGTATAAAAATAGAACAACTCAAAATTACGAAGCTTATGCTGACAAATTTTTGAACCATAAATAAATAACAAGCAATGTCTGGCTAGAACTAAGTGGGAGGGTATAATAATTTTGAAAATATATAAAAAGCTATATAGCTATTAGAACCTACTTTGCTCATAATGCTGAAGCTGATCCTGGCTAGCTCTTGGACTCAACAGAATATTTTACATATAAAATGTTGCTTGAACAGTGAATAATAATAACAAATGAACTGTTAATATACTTGTCATAATAACACGCTCTATTCTTGTTTTTGTTGTTGTCTTCGCTTTTGTTTTCATATATGCAAAAACGTGCCGGAAATTGCGTGACAGCTGAGCACGCGAAAAATTCTCATAACATTTATATAACATTTGTATTACCCGTTTTAGTTGGACGGCTCATGTTCAGATCTTATTTTAAAGCATTAAGGAAGTGCATATTACCTATGTCATGCAATTTGTGCATCTCAGCCTCGCCTTAGGCGGTGCTGGTCGTGAGTCGTGCCTCGTGCTCGTGACAAGACGAACGCCCACCACTAGCTATGCTTAGATACATTTATTAGCTTCTCTCTTATCTAGATGATTTTGTACATGGGATTTCCTTGAATTGTGATTGTGTTATAGAGTATGCAATGTGCGGCGCGTTTCATAAATTTAATTTTTGGCTTGTTGTTTTTTTTTTGGACTGTTTTCCTTTTTTATTCATTGCGCCGCACTCATTTAGATTGAGCTTGAGCTTCCTTCCCTGACCATTTGTTGCTTCCGTTTATTTGTTGTTTCTCATTACATTTTTTTGTTTTCACTTGTTTTTTTTTTTTGCTTTTTGTGAAGATCATTTATTATGCGTGATACTGTGAATAACGTGGTCCGGTGCGAACTGTTCTCTCTCCGGCCTGCCAGAGGCCAATCAATTTTAATTATCGAACAAATTAATCAGTCGCAACTTTCGTATCATTAAGATTAATGATGCTGACCGATCTGGGTGGCAACGGTACCCACATTAAAGCAACAACAATTCAACGCTAGATCTCGCCTATGCAAATAGCAAATACAACATATGAGACCCCGAGCATGATCACGAACTCGATCTCGAACCTAAGCGTATCGCATGGCGACCCAAATGAGCCGTGGTTAATGTGATTAGAGCGCGCTTTAATTGCTCGCTTTGTCTAATTATACGCCTGATATTGGGCAACAGTTCGTACATTCCCAATCCCAATTTAAAACAATAAATAATTGTCGCGTTGCGCAAAGTGCACTGACCTGCCAAAATTATTGATATACATATGTATATAGACATCATATATACGAACGTCAACAAAATATGTGTGTGGAGAAGTGCTGGTGCACGAGTATTCATAAGTCTGGCTGGTGGTTGGACTCATGTGTCCCGTTTGACGGTTCGTTCGAGTACAATAAGAAGAAACCAGTGAAACGCAAAACGAGACAAAGACAAAAAAATCAAATTCTCCAAATTTATAACGCCGACTGCAGTTGTCTCGCAGGTCACTGACGTGCATCAGCCGGCAAGCCACAGCCAATTGGGCTTGACGTATCTGACAGATAGACGGACGGACAGAAGGACAGACGGACAGACAGACAGACAGCCAGACACACAGAAAATTACAAAGCGGACTCGTAGCGCCCTAATGAATTATTTATACGAGTACGCAGCACCCAGAACAAGTCGCAGTTTCTTGCGCCGTTGTTTTCTGAATGAACAAGAAATAGCAGTAGCCTTTGGAAGGCCGAATGTTAAATACCCTTGCACATATACTGCATCCGATTTAGCTCTACAAAGGTGTTTTTGTATTAGACAAATTATCTATATACCCTTTTAATTTAAGAGTTTAAGCTTTTTCAGACAAAAAAGTTGAACCCTTTCAACCTTGGGTTCCTATGTGATATAGTGATTCCATCTAATCGATATTCGACAAATGAACTGAATGATTTAATCTTGATAGGTTCAAAGCCATGAGATTCTGAGTGACAACGCAGCTTAGTCATCCATCTGAGGCGACACGTTACACACTTGATAAGAAAATCGAATTACCCGTGCAAGGGTATAATTAAGGCATCGACTTCCACTTCAATTTAAACTTGCACTTCAAGTCATGGAAAACAACTGCTCCCCGCACCGCCCCGCAACTTAAGAGAGGGCTAGCTAATGACGGCGACAGACAGACTGAAATATGAGCACAAGTTCGAGTGCAATACACACTCACACACACTCGCACATTCGCGCAGTGAGCATATGGTTCATGCAAATTTTTAGCGATTAAAAAGCCATAACTTATATTATCAACGCAAAGCTTTGAGGTTAATTGACAGACTGCCAGACTCACCCGGGCCAGAGCCAAAGTGTGCTTGAAAATAAATGTTGCACATAAAAAACAAAAGACAATTATTAGAATAAATGAAACCATGTGAAGGTCTCGCGAATGCTTTTCCGCATGCGAATATCAGTCCGCAGCTTGTTATATTCAATGCACTTTCTGGTCAGGCTCGGGATAGATCGAATGGGCGCTTCGGGGGGTGCAGCAAACGGGTTAGTTTTATAACCTCAGTCGAGTTCAAATTTCAAAAAGTATTTTTATATGTTTTTCTTTATCATTTGGCTTGACAGTTCCAATTGAGGTCCCGCTTCGCCGGAAACGAATTTAATACAACATTTTTACTAAGGAATCAGAATAATATAATTATATAAATATATGCATGTATTTCTTAGAAAGTGACCGCTGGGAATGCTTTGCAACCCGATGTCTTTAGAGTTCCCACAGTGATGCATATGGTTTCGGAGTTTGAAATCGATGCTTCATGCCAATAACCAGAAATTGCTTTTAATTCGGAATCTGCCTTTAATGCGATGATTGATGTGGCGCCCCTTAAAGCCGCAACTGAAATGCCTCTGGCGCCAAGATCGACATCCTCAAAGTGCAATGTCTAAGAATCTGGATGGTAATGGGTCCTCGCTTAATGTCAAGTGACAGCAACAGCCGCTACAATGTTCATAAAGTTGTTCCTTTCCCTGACTCGGGTGTATCTTAAAAGTTATGGCACTGACAGCTGCTGCAGCATATCATGAATCTTGCCGATTATCATTGTGATCTTAAATAATCGATGGATGGGGCTTGGGCTTGGGCATCTGATATCATCGATGCTCAATTAATTGAGCAGCTCATGGGGTCATTTGCATAGGAAAATTTTGAACAGCAGACACAAACCATGCGCCCCATCAAATTCAAATAAAATATCTGGCCCAGTCCCAGTACCGGTTCGATTTGTTTATTTTCAAAAATGAAAAATAGAAACCCAAAAAGAAACTGGCGGCAAATGTTTCCAGGCAAAAACTTTTACAGTATTGGCATTCCACTTATTCACATTTCACCATTCTATGTTTATTTTGTTCCACTGTACTCGTACTTTGGCCGACTTCCCACATAGTGAGCACATAAAATTAATAATCCTCACCTGAATATGTACTGGGGCACTTTGCTTATACAGCTGAAACTCTTAATTAGCCAAACGAATTTTCATTTTTCAACTTTGAATCTCGTGTGCTACGGTTCGGACATATATGTATATGCATACAAAATTTTATATATATATATATATATAATATAATATAATTACTTTGCGTGAGGTCGAAACTGAAAAAGATGTCGGCCTTTTTTTATTTAATGGCCACAAAAATATCACTCATCAAAGGTGGGTGTATGAGTATGAATTTATTTATAATTAAAATGCCCCTTAGTAGAATACTATTTTGGCTAGGGAATGTTGTGACCGACTGACTATATAATAAAAAAAAGCAATGAATTTCATCAAGAACACCCACAGGCTTGTAATCAGGCATCAACCATCACGTCGAGCAAGCTTGGGAATGCAATCAATCAAAATGCGAATTCAATTGGATACATTTATTGAGGCGCCTGTCAGCTAGCAATTTGATGGCCTTTGAGGCCATTCAAAAAGCCAGGCGCATTGTCATCAGAGAACAACAACAGCTGCAACAGCAACAGCAACAATCAAAATAATAACAATAACAAATAACAGCGCCTCTGTCGGGTGCAACCAACTGCACAATACTCTTTCAAGCTAGACAGTTTACCCTCCAAATTGAAGAAGATACATATGTATATCGATATTCCTGGAGAAATCAGTAGGAATCAAGAACAATTTGGGAATCTTTAAAACTGTAGAGAATATTGAGTTTTCCGTTTAGCCACAACCCAATTGGCATATTTAAAGGACATATTGCAAGCTTTTGGCTTTAAATGCGCCAAAAAAACAAACACGTTCACACGGACGGCAAAGCCAATATGCTGTTTTCGCTTTCTTGGCCAGAATAATAAACGCAACAGAGTGTTTACATGCCGCTGGGGCTGACGATGACAGGCAATAGCTAAATTAAGATGTCAGAGGCGTTACAGCCATAACTCAGGCGCATTATCAGAAGCAATTAAAAACATGCACAGACAATGGCACAGCCAACAGCGATGGGCAGAAGATGCGGCAACAGCCAGCCGCAACCCAGACAACAACAATAACAACAGCCGTAGAAGAAGAAAAACAAATAAAACGTGTCAATGAATGTTTTTCTTGGCGCTGGTTTTTTAAGCTATTTCACATATACACACACACTTCCCAACAATACACAACACTGGCAACTAAAAGCGTTTAACGGTAAATGGTAAATGAAGCGAAATTCATTGTGTTTTGCATATTTACTTATCTGTTCTGCTTTGGACACGCTCGTTCCATCTTTTTGCCATGCCCTTTGCTGTTTATTCGCTCTGGCAACGCGGCACATGGTTGCCAGATTGCCGGCCGGCACGACTGAGCAGGCACACACCCGATCCCGATACAAAATTTCACTTATGAAACACAAAACGCAGCATACACAAAGGCGCTGAGGAATTCAAGTGTGCGAATTTGCATTTGCATGCATGGATTGCGATTCCACATCCGCTTGAGGCGTCTCTTTGTGGGACATGCTACGTGGGCTTGAAACGTTGACATTTCCTCTTTGTACATATAACATATAATTCAGGTGATTTTATTTATATACGCCGCAGCACGCAGCAGGTGTGTCATTGGCATTGCGACAAGGATTGCGATTTCGACGCGTTTTCTTAGCCGCATTTACTCGTGTTCCGTCGGAGACTCAATTGCCAGTTGCTCGAAATTCGATCGGTCGTGAATAAAACTAAGTTCTTAAACGGTATAAGTTTCATTTAGTTTTTTCTTTTTGTGCTTTTTAAATATCTTTCATATAATTTATGGAAATTTTGTTGGCATACCAGAAGCATATTTTTAATTTGTTTACACTTAACACTGTGATTAGTTTAGCTAATGGAGCTGTTATTTTTGTTTTAATGTGCAACCTGACTGAACCACATCAAAAATAAACAATAATCTAAATGTATTTCGGCTTTGTTTAGTGCATTCCTTTTGGCAACGTGTTGCCGGACCAGCCCCCAACGCACAAGCCGAAGGGCAATTTAGCCCGAGTGCTTATTAACACATTTATGCATTAAAAAAAAAAAAGTATAAACACGCTTACTCTTAGCCAAATTGTTCAGCCATCAATAATTTGCAGTTTCGTGTGAGCCATCTGTTTATTTCGCACCACCCTCTGTTTTCCAAGAAGAGGCTTTGAAGTGCCAGCACCGCGAACTGTGTTGCCCGCGCTTTTTTTCTATAATCAACAACGTTTAAGGCGCTCTCCCTAATCGAAAATTAAACGACTGCCACGCCCCAGTTTAAGTCAAAAGAATATCTATTCGTTCTTGAGCGGCAAGTATGTCAGTTTCTTTGGGATTAACTAAATCTTATTTGCATATTTCTTGTTTGATACCACACCCAAATATAACTGTTTTTTATTTTTTTTTTGTTTATTAATTAATCAACGATACCCAGTTTCGATTGCAATACCAATTTGAGTTTAATATTCTGTTCAATTGGCCAGGTGGTCGTTGATTCCACTCGGCTCCATAAGGCCAACGCCTTTGGCATCGACTTGCACTGTCCAAATAAACACGCACACTTTGTAAGCGTCCAAAAGCAAATAAATATTTGTAATTTATGTTTTTGCCCGACGTGGGCAATCCAATTGCAGATACACATAAATATGTAAATAAACCGAACGTGAGAATGTGCGGCATTGGGGAATGTTGAATGCACTACCCCATACTCAAAATGTTGATAAACCAAATATAGATGCTTCAATGTGAATACTTAATAAAATTATTGATTATTGCCATGAAGCGAGTGAGATACACAGCACATGATTGAAATATATTCGAGAGTAGCTTTCTTTTCAAGATTCAGCATGTTTCATAAAACCGACTAGGCAAAAAATAGGACAAAATAACAAGGAAATCCCTAGATTGTAGATATAAATAGTAATAGTACAGCAATGTGGCATCCATTAGACCTGAAACCATTCATAGATAAACACAGGGTATTCGTGGCCACAATTAGCTAGATAGTGCGAATAATTACATATAACGCATACGCCGCGTGTGACCATAAATTGAAATTCGCAAGTCTTTGCGTGTGTTATTTCATGCCATTTACGCAAAAGTGTGCCAAATAAATCAAAAGGCGGCCCATTAAATAAAGCATTAAATAAAACCTGAAAAAATACACTACTCTTACAGCCAAAACATTACAGATCTCTGAGCTGCAGTTTAATGTGTGCATTAAAAAGTTTACGACACTTTGCAGACAAGTGCAAAATCACTTATCGTCAAACGGATTCGGGATTGAGAATCAAAAATCCTAAGCATGAGTCATGCGGCACACAGCACGCCATCGGTAATAATATTTTGATTTGTATTATTATGCAAATTCAAATATCAAAGCGAAACATTTGTCGGGCGAGCTAGTATTATTGTATACCCTGCACCCCGTTAGGAATGGCTAAATGGGGGTATTTCGGTTCGGTACGCAAAAAACAGATGGCATCTCTAAACCCAAAAAGTGCATATATGTTTTAGTTGAGCTCAGAGTCTATAAAAGTTAGTTACTTCAAGTTTGGAACATAAGCTTACCTATTGTACGCCCAGTTCAAGTTTATTTTGATTTATCATTAGCTTTCTCCGTTTCTCCAATGTTGATAGGTAAAAAAGAAGAAGAAGCGAAAGAGAAGCATTTAAACAGGGGAAGAAGCACTGTATGGAAGAAAATTCGAATACTCGAATGGTTCTAGGTACAGGGAATCTCCCAGTTGTTATCCAGATTTGATATTTTTTTTTAATATTTCTATTTAGTTTATTTTTTGCGAATTGTATGAAATGAAAGCTAAACAAAGTTGATTATTTTATAGTTTTAAAACGATCGAAACATACACGTTAATTTCAAGGTTAAATACGCAATAATTAACTCGGCGAAATTACTTTTGGGGGTCTACCTCCGGCTGCGCCATATGCGTGCCATCGACTGAGACTGAGGCTGATGCTGAGGCAACCATGCTGCTGCCTATGCTGCCCCTGCCGCCGCTGCCTGCCCCAGCCCCTGGGATAGACACCGACATGTCTATAATGATGACGAGCCTGATGATATGCCAAGCACATGGCAGACGCGGCCGTTATCCAACCCCGGCCAGTTGGCTGAGGCAGCCAGCCAGTCGACTGCTGCTGGCCAGCTAGTTGAGCCAAATGGCATAAAATTAAATTTTTTAAATGCATTTCGTTGCCTATTTTCAATTAAGTTTTTGCCAAAAGCATTTTTGTCAAGGTTAATTGATTTGTATTTGCGTCTGATGCGTTTCAATTGTGAATTCAAACAGTTTTTGAATTGCGAACTGTGAAGTTATCAATAATGCACTTTTTTTTAGCTCAATGCTGATTTCAATTTAGATACATAATGCCAAATGCATCTATAGTACTTATATCAGCTACATAAACGAATCAATGCAGTCATTTTTCATTTGGACTTATTGTTTGTGCGGTAACTCACAGGCAATGATGACAGATTCTCGGCATTTGGCTCGTGGCTCACAGGTTTTCCAGGTAACCGTTTTATGTGTTCATGTTTTCATTACTTATTTCGGGGATGTTTAGCCGCGTTTTTGTTTTGCTTCCCACGGCCTTCGAGCTGTGCATTTGTTTGTCTGTTGTTGTAAATTGGCAAAACAATTCTCAGGAAACGCCCAAATGCAAATTGAAAATATTTACACATACTTTTCTAATTAAACGGTGATTTGATATTTGGTTTGGAAATGTTTGTTTGGGCAGCCGTCTGAGCGTTTGTATTTAAGACAATTGCCTTGATTTGGGCGCATTTAATCGAGTTTTCGAAATTGTTGCCGACGGTCACGCGTCGAGTGCATAAAGGCACCCAAAAAGCGCACGCCCATAAATTCAACAAGTTTATTTATTTATCACTCAAATGCTGCCGCTATAAACACAATCCGGCCGGATTTGTAGTGTCTGTATTTGGAAAATTTTTCAAAAACCAAAAAAAAAAACCAAAAAAAACAATGTTAGAAAACACGGGCCAGCAATTGCATGTTGCATGTAAGGTCTTAGAAAAGTGCATGGCTATAATTAAGCGTGAGCTAATGGCCAGCAGAATGCGCTGAAATCTTAAACCGCCGCACCAAAATCGGCCAGACCAACCCGAATATGTATGTAAACAGTTTGATTTATCTGGTAATTAATATGTGAATACTCAAATTGTAGCAGCTAATTTGCTAATTTGTTAATTTGTTGCTTGCGGTTGTGTTATTGTGTTTGTGCTGCGCATGCGGACCCAGAAATTATGTGCCATTGTCGCGTTGCGTATGCGACGCGTTGTCGTTGCGGATTTTTGGACCTGAAGCTAGCCAGCCATAAGTGTTGCAGGGCAGCGTTTGCAATTAAGTCATTAAATACAAATTGAACACAATAATTGCGGCTCCATACGAGCCGTGTAATTAAGCGCAATATTGCGCATACGCCGCATTGTTCGAGCGACGCAAACGCAGACGCGTGTTTCAATTGCTTGTCACTCGTACGAACACCTCGACCAATTAGCCAGAGTTAAAATATGTGGCTTAAAAAAATATTGTAAATTCCGTGGGACCGCCCGCTCTCGAGTGTTGGCGAGGCTGCGACGGCATCGGTAACGACCTTCGAGCTGCTCGAGGGGACAGACTGAGCGGCGTCGTCGCCGCGATGCTGCGCAGACAGAGTGTCGGCCAAAAAAATGTAGCCATTGGCATAAATTATAGCACTCGGCAATATAAAGTAATCGACTGGCACACAAATCGCTAGTTTCTTGCCCATTTCCAGCGCTGGCCAAGTGTAAACTGGTTTTCATGTTGCTTCACATGTTTGTTTAGTGTTCTTTTGGGTTTTATTCGCTTTCTCAGTTTTCTTCTTATATTTTTTTTTTTTTTGTTACTGCTGCCTCATCGATATGGTCAATTAGTCAGAGGCCAGGAACCACTTTGACTTAATCATAAATTAAGTGAATTAGACACGCATTAAGGGGATATGAAAATGGGACCGGCATATAGCCATGGCTATCAGACGGCGCTGATAAAAGCCGAACGCACGCATTGCATTTACATATTTTTGAGGCCTGTTTTGGAAACAAGTTAATAAGCAGCTTCCCAAACGCATGCATAAACAACAGCACAGAGGTAAACAGAGATCAACCGAATGGCTCTTTAATTAAATACATAAAGAGCCAAAGATTTGCATTGCAAATCGCATGCGGCCATTTAAAGCGTTGGATGAAATTTATGATAAGCTTCACACTAAAAGATATACCGAGATACGGAGCAATAGTGTGTATCAACCTGGCGGGTTTTCAATAAAAATTCTTTAACGAAAAACAATTCTGAGAAAGCTTGCCGGGCTGGACAAGGCCCAGACACTGACACTGATAACCCTGAATGTTTGTTAACTGTATACAGATAGAGACTTTGATTAATGTGCCTGGCATTATAAACATTTGTTCAAGGAATATTGATTTAAGAAATATAAATATATATATACACATATATATATATGTATATGGTATACAATATTTAATTTTAAACAGCGATGCAAAAATTGTATGCGATGCAGTTGCAGAACGTCCGCAGCTCCCGTGAGTTAATCTGCTTCCAGTCTAATAACAGATCGGAAGAATTAACAGATTGAAAGTGGAAAATATATTTTTAATTTAATAATATAATGTTAAGAAATATATAAAAATTTCGTCGCAGGTAAAATTTTGGAAAATATTTTTGAAATATTCGTAAATATGTAAAGCAAATAGTTTTCATTCATTTGTATGTATATTTTATTTTGGAATATCAAATGCAAGTTTAAGTAAATGTTTTAGACTAAAAAGAAAAACTACCATAAAACTTTTAAAACCTGTCATAAACTGACCCTGAAAAGTAGACTACTGTTAATTTGCTGTGCCACAGATAAGAAATCGTCGAAAGAAGTGTTAAAAAAAGTGTATCTTAAAATGAAAAGACTGATACATATATCTGCCGCTCTGCTTTTATGTTTCATTCGGATTTAATAAATGTGCGATCGGTAATCTAAATAATATGCCAATTTAATGGCCCATCATTTTGAGATATTTTCAAAAATAACGAACAGAAAAGGTCAATAGCAATACGAAAATTGAGTGGCATCAGGTTGAAGGCTTTCATATCGATTTAAATCCATGTTAAATTGCAAATTGTGGCGGAAATCTGAGGAATTGGCTATGCCTTAGCCATCCAGCTTTGGATGTCGGAGATTTAACAAATAATCAAATGACAAACAACAATTCGTTGGCATAACAAATGTCTGGCCGGTCACGAGAGTTCACAGAGCTGCCGTCAAATTATGTAAAATGCGACATTATTTAGTCAAATTCATTTGGCAACTAATTTCGTGAATACATATATTTGGCTGAATTTCAATTTAATTTTCGACACGACAATTTAGAAACCACATTGATCACGATACGCTAGATGCACAAATTTCAAATTTTCGAGCAGCGAGGTGCAAACAAAAGCCTCTCACATAAATTAACAAATTAAAGGCATATAAACTGTTTGCTCGCGGGGGTACTTAACTATTTCATCTTTTTGTTTCTGTTTCTCTTTTGGTAATTTCTTTTCTTTTATTTTTTTGCTGGCAAGCAAACAAAAAATGCCTTTGGCACACTTTACACCTCTGCGCTGAAGCATTTCGGTTTAAACAAAAAATAAAAAAAATCCCAAAATGTGCGAAATTGTTGCGGTGTGAGGAAGTGTTTTCAACAGCTCTATAGATCTGCTCTAAAGATCTGCAAATAGCTGCCGGTATGCGTGCCAGCCAAAGGCCAAACACGTCGCTTGGGCCGTTCATTTGGCTGAGTGGTCTTTTACAGGTGGCCAAGGTAGCTGACGCCGTCAGTTGATCGATTCAATAATTCTTTCAAAGAGTTAATCACTCAAATCAGTCTGACCCCCTCTCTCTTTGGTTGACCCGTCTCAATGATAATGTTTACTTATTTGCGGCAGCTGGGTCAGTGGAACGTGCCCACGACGAAGTGCTAATCTGGCTGGCTTTGCCGGCGGCTATGCCCCAAGCTGTGCAATCGGCATTGAAGGTGTGAGAGAATGCCACAAAGTAATGTGGCGCTTTCTGCTTTCTGACTTTCTGCCCTATCGTGAACACAGCTCAAAGAATGATACTATAACATCTACTCTTGCTCTGCCCATAGCTATACTTTGACAATGACTTTCTTTTTAACGTCTGTCTGTGCGGTTCTTGCAGCTCGTGCTGAAGAAGACTTGCGAGTGGTGGTTCTACAAGCATAAATATATCCGCAACATGTCTACACACTGGCGGCAGCACGCCGGCATATGGATCAGCGTGGCCGCGCTGGGCCTGTTCGGAGTGGTTATATTCCTCATTTGCGGTGCGCCCAGCGACAGCAGCACCACCAGATTATATGAGATACAAGAGCCCAAACAGTTTTTTAACGATACGATTACTGTCAACTGGAGCGATGAAAGCGATATTGAAAGCGACAACGAATTTGGCAGCATCCAGGACATTGGCGATGACAATATGAGTGCCTTTGTTACGCCAACCAAGATACACAACTTTAGTCTCAATGCCGAGGATTTGCTATACGAATCGAAGCGACACAGCGACAGCAACAGCAACAACAACAGCAGCCAAAGGGGTAAGTGGGTAGCCGGCAGGAGAGCTGAACACCCAATAGTAATAAAATGCAATGTGTTCCCGCAGATGCGACCTCCGCCTTCAGCATGACTGGCACATTCCGCACCAAGTCTAGCCAGATTTGGGATCCACATCCGGAGTACGTACTGCAGATATTTGGCCAAGAGCTGCATCTTGTGCTGCATCAGGATACCTCCTTCATACCATCTAACACGTTTCGGGTCATACGCATACTCAAAAACCGGACCGAGGAGTCGGTTCATGAGAGCGAGGGCCACTTTTTGGGCTGCTACTATAAAGGTTACGTTGAAGGCGACAACCTATCAGCGGTCGCCGTCTCTCTCTGCAGCGGCATGGTAGGTTCATAAACAACAACAACAATAACAACAACAACAACACAAACATGAACATTAACGTCGACAGGTGGCAGGTTGAGATCAGCTGAGGCTGAGACCTTCAGAAAGCCATTTGCATTAAATTAACATTTCGCAAATTATGCTTATCAATATATCGCCGAATATGACTACTAATTAACTTGTATCCAACTCCTGCCCTGCCCCTATTCCATAGACTGGTTATATAAAAACCCGTTTCGGCACGATGCTCATTCAGCCGGTCAACCAGACGGACGGCGACCAGATTTTGCATCGTGTCTGGCGGCATTCGCAGCGCAATCCTAGACATGCTGTCTCCGATTTGGATCTGGAGCTTGAGGCGCTCGATCTGGCGGAGAGCATGCGACCACGTTTGACGCGGCGCAAGCGTCACTTTCTGAATCTTGGCAACCAGGTATACACGCTTGAGGTGCTCATTGCCGTCGATGCCAGCATGGTGGAGTTCCATAAGGAGGATCTCAGCGCCTACATTCTCACACTTTTGTCGATTGTATCAAATATATTTGCGGATGCCAGCATCGGCAACTCCATACGCATTTCGTTGCTGAATCTATTGATGATGCGCGACCGGGATCCCACCGACAACAGTAAAAGGGGCTCCAACGAGAAACTCAAGCAATTCTGTTCGTACCTAGCCAAAGGAGGTTATCATTATGACACGGCCATGCTAATCACACGGTAGGTGGACGCTTAAAGCGTGGTCTGGCGCTGCAAACTAATCCTTAACTCTCCCACAGCGATCAGATTTGCAGCAATGAACGCGAAGAACGCTGCAGTACTCTAGGCTTGGCCGAATTAGGTACCGTTTGTAAGGCTCGCTCCTGCTCCATTGTGCAGGACAATGGGCTGCCCGCCGCCTTTACAATTGCGCACGAACTGGGTCACATGTAAGTCGTTTAAGTCCCTTGGCATATGCATTGTTCTCATCCACATCTTTTAGCTTGAACATGCCGCACGATGATGATGATCGTTGCAAGCGACACAATGCCAAATCTGGCAACAATCGAACACTACACATTATGTCCAGCGTCATGGGCGACCATATGCATCCATGGTCATGGTCGAAATGCTCACAGCATTATGTCTCCGAGTTCCTCGAGTGAGTCCCTAAGCAACCATTATACCTAAGACTATTGCTTCTACTTGGCTACGTTTTTAGGAAAACTGACAAATCCTGCCTGGAGAACACGCCATCCTCATACATACCCAACCTGAACACGAAGCAGCCCGGTGAGATTTACTCGCTGGACCACCAATGCCAGCTGATACATGGCAACCAGAGTACCCACTGCTCCTTTGAGACAGATTGCCGGAGGCTTTTCTGTAACGCCAACACGCATGTCAATGACCTCTGCCGTTCCAGCAATTTACCCTGGGCGGATGGCACGCCCTGTAATAACAACCGATTTTGGTGTCAGAAAGGTATTTGCGTGCCACGCCTGGGTAGCTCCCTCCAAATGGTCCACGGCGGTTGGGGACCCTGGAGCGCATTCACGCCCTGCAGCCTCACATGCGGCGGCGGTGTGCAAGAATCGCGACGCGAGTGCAACCAACCATTGCCCGAAAACGGTGGGAAATACTGTTTAGGCAGCCGAAAGAAATATCGCTCCTGCAACACACACCCCTGCCCTCCCGGCACCGTGGATCCACGCGAGCAGCAGTGCTACGATATGAACGGCAAGAACTTTAAGATACCGGGCATCAAGCCGGACTCAAAATGGATACCCAAATATGGACGTGAGTACATCTAAATACCAGGCAAGTGCTTCAACTGACCAATCTCAAAATACAAAAAACCACAGTGAACACACACATAACGGACAAGTGCAAGTTATATTGCCGCTTGGAGGATGATAGCGCCTATTTCCTGCTGCAGGAAATGGTCAAGGATGGCACCACCTGCACCGTGGACAGCTTTGACAAGTGCGTCAATGGCATCTGCCGCCCGGCTGGTTGCGACAACGAGCTCAACTCCATTGCCAAGCTCGGTAATTAGACGTTCACATACCAACATTTTTAGTCATGGAAACAATTGTATTTTATTTATTTTTTGGTATTCCTTATTTCATTGCAGATAAATGCGGTGTTTGCGAGGGTCGCAACGATACGTGCGAGGAATTCACCGGAAACGTGTATGTCTCCGATTTGCTGAAGCAAAAGAAGCCCCCCCTAAGCCTATACTATGTCACGACAATCCCAAAAGGTGAATACAATAAAAAAAAAACGAACTATCCCTTCCCCTCCCCAACCAACATTGCACGCAATGAAGCCGGTTGCCAACGAGTCAAAAAAAAAAAAAATTAAAAAAAAAATTCTATAATTAAATTTTGGCTAATGATTTGATGAATGAATGCTAATGGTAAATGTTTATGCATTGCGCGACTTAATGTGCTATTAAACAGTTTTTATGGCTTCGGCTTCGATGCCCAATTGAGTCATAATGCCCCACCCTTTACCAAAAGAAAAATACATTAACATATTCATACATGTGTAGTGGTTGCATGTTTTTGGTGCTCACCTTGTTCATTGGAACACGTGAATCGCGTGTTGCGGTGCTCGCTGCTCCCAACTGACTTAAGGTGCTCTGCTGATCAGCTGTCGCTCGGCCAAAGGCAAATCTCAATGCACCTAGGCGCCTCACGTACTCACTGATTGCCGGTCGATTAATCAACAGACGGGGCAATGGCGCCGGGTCACACTGGAGGTCGCCAGCAAATCGGCTCGAATTTTGCAACTCTTATCAACGAACATTGCGCATATAGAAAATTTTTATATACTCACGCACACACACACACATGCGCGCACGTTGCACTGCACGGCAATAATTGCAATAATTGTTATTTTTAGCACGTGAAACATTCGTTAAAAATACATTTAATGCACTATGCATGAGTACAATAGCAAACATGAATGAAATAATTCAACCAAATATTAGCTTTATATGCGACTTCCGCTTAGAAAGTTTTTCATCCCGAACGGATACATAGCAAGTGCTGCGAACTAAAGCATTTTTCATATTGAATGCGATATGTGTTTTTTATATACACCCTTTTCATCGGGGCGTTAACTTAAGTGTCACAGATTATATTTCATTAGCACTTGTATATTTCGGTATACTTTATTTTATTTCACATTTATTTTCTAGTTTTCACACACTCTTCCATTCTACTTTGCAAATGGCCGACAGGGTTGCCAGATGTCATTTCTGATATTATTTCTCGAACTTTCAGTTCACGATATATACGCATTAAATACTTTCCCCCTTTTTTTCTGGCTTACCAACATCTTCGCAATATTTTAATTACATTTGTACCTTTTACTCAAAAGGAAATGTATATTTGTATAACATTTATGGCGTGCTTCAACATTAGCCGATAGCAAACACGCACGAAAATCTGGTTGAGGTTTGAACTAATTTCCAGATCTGTAAATGTCGCCCTTGCCACTAAACTTAAAATGAGCCATACGATACAAAATGATATACAATAGATTGATAATTGAATTGAATTCAACAAATTGTTTATTATTATTTAACTTATTAACCACGCAGGTGCCTCCAACATCGTTATCACACAGCCTGGTTACCCTGATCAGAACTATATTGTTGTAAGCGATGACAAGCACGTTGCTTTCCTGAATAGGGACAAGGTGGTCACGCCTTATGCCAAAACGTATTCCTATGGGGGCGTAACGCTGGATTACAATGGCTCCAATAGCACCATAGAACGCGTAAACACCACCTACTCATGGAAGCTGACGCGTGATCTAATTGTTGAGGTACACGCAAACACAATTGATTTGTAGCCCCTAATTACATCTTCTATGCCAACTTGCAGATCATCTCGATAGACCTGAGTGCTGCCAAGAATCAGAATACCATACTGATATCGTATACGTACACCCTGGACAAGCCAATCATTGCGGAAGCGGAGGTGGAGATCTATCGCTGGCAAATGCAAGCTTGGAGCAGTTGCGACTCACTCTGTCAGGGCACAATGCATCGCCAGGCGACCTGCATTAGCACAACGCAGGGCCTTAAGGTGGCGGCCCAGTACTGTGACGAGTCGGCTATGCCAAAACCAGAGTATCGCAGCTGCAACACGGACTGCATCCTAACGTGGGTTGCAATTTAAAATTGCTTCGATTCTGATAGATACGCTAATACACTCATTCGCTTTTCTCGCAGATTGAACACGACGAGCATTTCGGAGTGCTCCGCTGCTTGTGGAGAGCTGGGCACCCGGGAGAAGACCTTCAATTGTATACAGACATTCCCTGATATTCAGCGTCCGAATATCGTTGATATGTCCTATTGTCAACTGAAGTTTGAGATTGTACGCCACGAGCAATGCCGCGAGGGTTGCTGGAATTACACGGACTGGTCCACGGTAAGTGAGCATGGATCATTCAAACGCCAAACGCAATAAATACATATATCCGGTTTTTTGTAGTGCACACAAACCTGTGGCACGGGCACCCAAGTGCGCGAAGTGCGCTGCTATCTGAACCACACGCCCGTCAGCAATGAACTCTGTAATCCACGAACCAAATACGAACTGAACGATCTGCTGCGCACCTGCAACATGGAGCCCTGCCGCTATTATCCTGAAGTGACGGTGAGTTGGGAAGATGCAAGGTGAAAACTAAGCATATATTTTATACATTTTATTCCGCAGATAAACCAACGCTCTGTGAGCTCCTGGGTGACGGGTGAGTGGGGTCAGTGCAGCGATTGGTGCAAGATGAATCGCACTGTGACCTGTTCCCATGCTTATGGCGGTCACTGTCCGGAGGAGAAGATGCCTAAGGCGGTTCGCAATTGCTGTCACATTAAATACACCAGCGAATGGGAACAGGTAAGTGGCGAGAAGTGTCCCAGTCGCGGAGGCAGTCCTAACATGTTGTCTCCATCATTTGCAGTGCTCGGTAGAATGTGGCATTGGCACAAAGAACAAGGTACAGCGTTGCGCCCGCGTCTATAAGCCAGAGGTGCGGGGTGCGCCCAAGAAGCGAGTATACATTGATGACTCCTACTGCAAGAGGCTGAAGGTGCGGAAGCCAATGCTGCGCAAGTCCACTAAGGTGTGCAAGATCAACTGCAAGTGGGTCTTCTCTAAGTGGACGCGCTGCTCCAGCGACTGTACGGAAGAGTATCAGACACGTTACGTGCGCTGCGAGGCGTGGCAGGGTAACAGCGTGAGCGAACGGTATTGCGATTCGAAAAAGCGGCCGATCCAGCGAAAAATATGTGAAAACTGTGTGCAACGGCGGTTTAAGGTGTTGAGTCCCGTAAGTTAACCCAACCCGGGCGATTTCAAAGTATTTTTTTATTGCCAAAGTTTTTATTTGATTTTTTCAGTGCGACTGCACGGGTTACGAGCGACGGCGCATCTACTACTATGACTCACAGGGGCGACAGGTCGCCGGCAGGCCGAAAGTGGAGAAGCACAAGTGCACCCCGCCGCCCAGTTGCAGGCGACGGAGTGTCAACAGCAAAAGCATTACGAACAGTGTCCAGGTGTGGGGGCCACAGACCTGTGCCGATCTGCAGAACATGTATCGCGTCTACAAGGATGGCGAGTACACGCTGCAGGTGCACTCGCGGCAGGTGCGCATCTATTGCCACCAAATGAACAGCCGGACGCCGCGAGAGTACATCACTGTGGAGCCGCAGGAGAACTACTCCATCTACTACGAGTACAAGACGCGACTAATCGACAGTTGTCCGCCAACGTCACGTGACCATGAGTACGCCAACGACCAGAACTCCGGACGCACGCACTTCAGCAAACTGCGGCTTAATATTAGTGACATGCGGATTATCGAGAACGATTTCGAGTTTGCTGAGTCACGAGGACAGCGACAGGCGCTTGGATCTGCGGGTGATTGCTACAATCGCAACATGAACTGCCCGCAGGGCGACTTCTCCATCAGTCTGGAGCGCACGGGCTTTGCAATGCGGCCGGGCACCGTTTGGAATACCTACGGCAGTCGATCGGTCATGCAGCGCGCAAGCGGGGTATGTTACGATTCTCGATGAAGGTCCTGGAGCAGTCTAATCTCTGTCTATACTTTTTTAAACTTTTTACTACAGTTTGACACATCGGCGACGTCGCGACGTGCGTTTTGCGGTGGGTTTTGCGGCCGGTGTCACATATCGCCCTCGTCCGGACTCTATGTGGAGGTTGTGTGATGATGCAGCCCGCCGACTGCTGCCCATGCCGATTGGGCCTGATAAATCCTTGGTGCTATTTTTTGCGCAGCGATTTCATCGTAGCTCGGCTCCTGTGCATTTAAACAGTTTGTTTCGCAGCCAGCTCCATGAGATCTTCCGATTTGTGCGTCTCGTTGTGCACACGAGTCAACCGCACAGATCATAGAAATTGAATAGTATTAAAACGATTTACATGCACGCTTACACACCCACACCCACATACACACACATTCATACAGGCAATGTATAGTTAGCTAGGTAAATTACTAACGCCTTTTAGGGTAAAAAAATAGCAAAGTATTTTCGAATCTCAGCCGGGTATTTTTCAAACCTTATTGTACCAAATGTGCAATGCTCGTTATCGAAATGTTTATTGAAGCGGACCAAAATGGTCCACAAATATTTAGTTGTCCAATTGGAGGACCAGAAAACTGCCAGCAAAACCAGCATAAATGAATTTTTTGTCCAAAAACGAAATTACAAGCATATTTCACCGCCATTCATAGATTTTTAGGATCTGTATATAGCTAAAACTAGGCTACAAAGTTGAGCAATTTTGCTAGTCTGGAACAGCTACGTTACATATTCAATATAATTAGTCAACTAATTATATTGGAAAAGTATGGTAACTGTTCTGGAGCGTAGTTTAAGTTAAGGAGCTTGTTAATCAAATTAACAGGCTAGCAGCATGATATTTTTATAAAATCTAAGCACATACAATATTAATTAAAACATTTTGTTAGGCACTCAAGATTAAGCATAATATATAAACGTATATCTTAAAAGTTACAAAACTAAAAAACCCAAAAAAATATATATTTAGAAATTTAGGAAATTATTTCGGTATTCAAATATAATTAAATAAAGTTAACCACTTAAGTTTACTAAACAAAGTGCAATGCCGGCTTATACAATATTTGTATATCTAAAATTAACTGTAGTTAAGTAATTAATTCTATATACGTGGTTCTATATATTTAAATACTACTTACTTGTATATGTACGATAGCTAAAACAAGAATACTCATATTTAAACATATATTCTACATCCAATCCAAAAAAAAAAAACTCTCCAACTAACACTGCTGAAACAGAGAATATAAATGATAATTTACCTATTAAAAAAAAAAAAAAAACACTGCCAATCAATTCATTTTGGGTACAATTAAAGGCCTAAAACACCAAAGTTGTGTTCTCGAAGTGAGAAGTCTCTAAATATTATACGTACAGCCATTTAAATAATTTTATCCTTCAGTCCTCGCTGCCCTAATTAAATGTTAACGTATTTTGGTATTATATATAAATAAATATATATATTAATTAATTATGATAAGCATTTCTACACAATAATTTAACATATGAATAAATAAAAACTGATGTAAAACCGAAAATGATATTCATCTTATTAACAGTAAAGCGAATACGTAATAGAAAAAATGTCTTTATTGAAAATGTTTATATTTTTTAATGGAAGATATATATTTGGCTTTTATTTCACTGGCTAAGATTAAAAGCTCTTTCATATACAGTTTAGATAAGTTTATAAAATATTTAAATATTTCACACTTCGGCGAGTTTCACGCAGAAGTTCTTGACTGTGAAATTCGCCTGTGTCTGGGTTTGGTAACATTTTAAGGGGCGTGGCTTAAATATCGTTCAGCCTCTTATTGATATTGTGGCTAAAATGATTTTCATGCAACAGATTGTTGTTGTTATCCTCTTCTTCTTTGCTGGTTTGGCTTAATGTGCAGCGCGCCGGCGTTGGTGAAAAGCTCGCTGATGTTGGTGCTGGTTTGTGACTTTGCTAACGTGGTGTTTGTCTTTGTTGATCTTTCGCAACGCGGGAAAGATTTAAAAGCACTTGCGGTGAACAATGCCGGGACCGGACTCATCGTACTCCTGCTTGGAGATCCACATCTGCTGGAAGGTGGACAGCGATGCCAAGATGGAGCCACCAATCCAGACGGAGTACTTTCTCTCAGGTGGCGCAATGATCTTGATCTTAATGGTCGATGGGGCCAGGGCGGTGATCTCCTTTTGCATACGATCAGCAATACCTAAAATTGAAACGACAAGCACTTGAGTCTGCGATCCAAGTTTAAGGGACTCGTTATTTTTACCTGGGTACATGGTGGTACCGCCGGATAGCACAGAGTTGGCATACAGATCCTTACGAATATCCACATCGCACTTCATGATTGAGTTGTAGACAGTCTCGTGAATACCGGACGACTCCATGCCCAAGAACGAAGGCTGGAACAGAGCCTCGGGGCAGCGGAAACGCTCG
This sequence comes from Drosophila montana, assembly GCF_035044405.1. Classification (NCBI taxonomy): domain Eukaryota; kingdom Metazoa; phylum Arthropoda; class Insecta; order Diptera; family Drosophilidae; genus Drosophila; species Drosophila montana. The sequence goes on along the minus strand of NW_026998620.1, from coordinate 9,869,284 downwards.
TTGCCAATGGTAATGACCTGACCATCAGGCAACTCGTACGACTTCTCCAGAGATGTGGAGGCGGCAGCGGTGGCCATTTCCTGCTCAAAGTCCAGAGCCACATAGCACAACTTCTCCTTGATGTCACGCACGATTTCACGCTCAGCGGTGGTGGTGAAAGAGTAGCCACGCTCAGTCAGGATCTTCATCAGATAATCGGTCAAGTCGCGACCGGCCAAGTCCAGACGCAGGATGGCATGGGGCAGAGCGAAACCCTCATAGATGGGCACAGTGTGGGAGACACCATCACCGGAGTCCAACACAATACCAGTGGTACGACCGGAAGCGTACAGGGACAGCACAGCCTGGATGGCAACGTACATGGCTGGCGAGTTGAAGGTCTCGAACATAATCTGAGTCATCTTCTCGCGATTGGCCTTGGGGTTAAGTGGGGCCTCTGTCAATAATACTGGATGCTCCTCGGGGGCCACACGCAACTCATTGTAGAAGGTATGATGCCAGATCTTTTCCATGTCATCCCAGTTGGTGATAATGCCGTGCTCAATCGGATATTTCAACGTCAGGATACCACGTTTGCTCTGAGCCTCATCACCTACGTACGAATCCTTCTGACCCATACCCACCATCACACCCTGGTGGCGTGGACGACCCACAATCGAGGGGAATACAGCACGGGGGGCGTCATCACCAGCGAAGCCGGCCTTGCACATGCCCGATCCGTTGTCGATAACCAATGCACCCGCATCATCGTCACACATTTTGACAGTTGTTTATCTAGAATTACAGATGAGGTCGTTATAGAAAGGACATCGTGTTCAAATATATTACTAAACTGCAAATTCAACTAGCACTTTGAGGGAGACTTATTTATCTAGAGAGTTTCTTTTTTTATATTTTTTTTAAGCCATTTTCTTTTAGCGATAAAATTAATAATATTTAAGCTGCTTGGACTGATAGTTCTGATAAAAAAGTGATTTTACTTTAAAAACCAATTTTGATTTTAACAAAAAAAATGTTCTAAAATTAAAAGCAATTATATATCACGTATTCCATTAAAATAGTTTTGGCGAGCCAGAAATAATCCATGAATAATCCTTTGTACGTTTGCGAATCAAATTCACACACACGGTTACACACTCACACACCTTTTAGGCCAACGAAAGGAGTTGATGAAAATAAAATCGCACGTTTGATTCTTGTTGGCTCCTAGACTCAACAACAAATGGCACGCGGATGGCCAAGTGCTGTCTTTATATCGAAGGCTCTCGCATCGGGCAATTTTCAATTGAGTTGAGAACTCAATTAGTTGGCAGCCATGCAGAAATGCCGAAATTCGCAGAGAGGCAGAGAAATTGAGTAGAGCGAAAGTAGTGCCACGCATTTAACGCGAATCGATCCATATAAGCCGTTTTCCTAATTGCCGTAAGGAATTCACAAATTGTTGTTAGGGCATATGCGACATTTTTAGGCGCTGCACTTGTCTTGCTTTGGCGAATAAATTTAAGAAGAGCTTATACATTTACGAGCCAGAAATATTGCAGGTGTATATGCACTGCCTACCTGAAATATATCTCGCTTAAGGAGTAGCTTAACATTTGGGCCGATGATTAGATAAATGTAGGGTATATCCAGAGAGATTCAGAGAGAGAGAGAGAGAGAGAGAGAGTTGGGACGCACAATACAGGGCAATTAGCATGCGAGCTATCTAAATGACTGATAAGCAAATATGCGTGGCCGGGAGAGCGCCACAGTAGATTAGCCGATTGGACGCGTATCCGTTCCCACTCCCGTTGCAGGTGCCGAGCAGCTAGTCCGCATTTGCAGTGCCGAAGATACTTCACTTCGTTGCCAATTCAGAAAATAGAAACGAACCTTAGAAGGACTGACAGATGCTGCAAGACAATTGGCGGGCCGTGGACCCTGAGCGAAGAGAGAGCAAGAGTGAGAGGGATAGGGAGAGAGAGAGAGAGAGAGGGAGATAGCCAGGGACGCAGGCACGCAGCAGCACAGACATCGATGCAGCCAGCGGCAGGCGGCAACGCAACGGCAGGCACCAAAATAGACGCCGCCACAGCACAGCGACACCTATAAATCAACATCAAGGTTGATATCCGCGAGCTTCTCGAGGAAGCATCGATGCAGCCCGCACCCGCCGCTGCACTCGCGAAGTTGCGAAATCGCCGTGCCGCGCATTTCGCATGCCAATTAATTGAGATTCACCAAAATCAGGCACAGCGTTGAGAGAGATGCATTTAAGCACATTTCTTTTTTTTTTTCTATTGATTGTCTAAGTATTTGGATTTCTAATTGTTTTATGCTTATTTTAACTTTACTCATGCCATTTGAATTTGTCCTTTTATGTCGATTTTCTTGTTTGTTTTCTTTGTTGCGTGGCTAGATATTTATAAATTACACAATATACACGTATATATAGATACAACTTATCTTAAAATAAATGTTAATTGCTCGGAAGTGATTAAATGAAATTCCCTCAATCCATCAGTTAGTTGATTTTATGTGTCCAAGCTATTTTGATTGGCTCTGATCAGTAAATGCTCTTTCTGCATTTTCTACTTCAAAAACTATATCAAAATATAAATGTTGTCGATTCGGTAGAGGTATTTTTTGGGATGGTTCATTTCCTAGATTGAATTTGTATAAAGGTTATTCACAATTCCAATTTGCAGACAACTTATATTTATTAATTATAATTGAATAAATATTGTCTATTTATACAATTTACATTGAAAAGTAATATACATATATAACATATATAAAGAAGAAAAAAGGTACAGACGACAGATTAACATTTTGGGATTGAACCTAATGGAACATGTAACGCAAGTAGGTGAAGCAGATTTGGTTTGCCGCCCTGAACAGAGTCCGCGAATGTTGAGAACTATCTTATATTTTCTCCCAAGACGAACAGGTTTCGATACTCGAATCCTTATGTTTGATTTAAACCCAAACTCATTACCATTTTCCGTGTAATATTGCTTACAATCAAAGTTAGTTACATTTTAAATACTATTTTAGGAGCTGTTTTGCAATGCATATCAATTCTCCTCCTAAATTGTTCGGCATGCCTAAAAGTATGCAGCAGCTTCTTATGTTTACTTAAAAGTATGCCCTCTTTTTATGCTATTAGATCTGATATTTTAGTTACAGCTGAAATTTTCAATATCCGCAAGAAGTTTAATGGAAAATTTGTATTTCGGGTTGTTTAGGAATCCGATCAGTGGTAATCCAATAAATACTGGAAGTCCAACTGGGCACAAAAAGTAATGTGTAATCCGAGCGCATGCGCGTTCTACAGGTTTCAAATATTTGGAAAACGAATAAATCTATTAGTTGCCATGCATTTACTTCTAGTTTAATATGTAACTGCCAAACAAATTATAATGACTCCTTACACAATTTGAAATGGTTATACAAGATGGTGAAATTGAGGCCTAAAAGAAATTAAGCATAAGAGAATATTTGGACAAAGCAAAACAATGGAGCAGCACAAAGCGAAAGCTAAGCGAGCCGAACGTGCGCCGGACCCAAACGAAAGACTTAAGCCACGAACTTGCGCTGCGGGACTGGAACTGGGAGCCAAGCAGAAGTAGAATGAGCCAAAGCATAAGGCAAATCAAGTTTGTGACAGCAACTGCGACGCCAGCGCCGATGCGGCAGCGCTTGAAAAAGAAAGTGCAAGTGGACGCGGATGCTTAAGTATTCCATCAGCGTAGCTCCATGTGTGTGTGTGATTTGTATTTGTATGTGTGTGCGTGCGTATTTTTGATTCTTCTTAGTTTTTGCTGCTCGGTTTTGGTGTCTGAGCTGCCGCTCTTGCTCTTGCGGCAGCCGAGACCAGACCAGACCAAAGCCAAGTTCGAGAGCGAGCGCGTTGGCGATGACGCCGACGATGAAGGTGAAGGCGACGGCGACGGCGACGGCGACGACGGCGGCACCGACGCTGACCTACTTCCGAGCTCTTACAATCAGAATGTTTTATGTTTCGATTTTATTATTTTATTTTGTGAAGTGTTCGTTTCGTGTATCTTTTCGATTTACTGGCCAGCTCTGCCGCAGACGTTGATCAGGCTGTCCATTTGTGTGTGCGTGTGTGCATGTGTGTGTGTGTGTGTGTGTGTGTGTGCGTGTGTGTGTTAGTGTGAAGTTACTTTTTCTTTTCTTGCGTTTTGTCTGCTCTCAATTGTTCATGCTGTTTGGTAGGCCTATGAAAGATACGCGCGTCGGAGCAAGCACATCTACACCAGAATAATTTCATGGTATGACTTTCCAAAAAATTGTATTTTTATGTATGTGTACCTTAAATACATAAACACACAATATATACACATCTATATACATATATCTGCTACAGAATTTCACTCGCTTGTGTTCTCCATACTGTTCGCACAACTATATATTTATATTTATTCGTACATATATTTGTACTTTTCTTCTTAAATTACTTTCGAATATATATATATATATATATAATATATTCTTAGCTACTTATGTCTTGTTAACTGGGCGTGCACAATTGCAAGACTTGACAAGGTTTATTGGGGAATTATAAAAACCTGATCTTCAATGCATATCATCTTATCTCAAAGCTGCTGCACTGTGGTTCAGCACAGGATTCTACTTTCCAACAACAATGACAGCTCTTAGAGTATAGTTCGTTTAGGTAAAAGATTATTATATCAACTAAAAACCAAACATATATATCTTCGCAGCACTTTAACCAGATTTTATTGTAGGTTTATTTAAAATCCGACAGCTAGCTAATTTTGGCCCACTGTGCGTCGTTTCCAGCTGCTGTTCCTGCTGTTGCATGACATAAACTTTCGATTGTCTGACTCGGTCGGTTCGTCACATAACTGTGACTTCGTCAGCCGAGAGATCTTCTGTTCTTTTCGTTATTTCTTAGCTTCCACATTAATTTGGGTTATGGGCCAAAATGGGTAATTGGGTCAGATCTCGACGGGAAAAGCTTTCAAATTCATTTCACTTAAAATTCTTTGGGCTTAATGTTTTCTTATTTTAAGATTTTTAGTCATTCGCTGCCGCTTACGAGACTTTATGAAATCACAAAACTCATTTCATTGAATTTACAACTTTCATGGCTTATTTCTTACATTTGTCTGGCCCTGCCATTTGGTGCTGGTTTAATGCGCTTGGCATTGTTTTGGTTGTGGCTTTGATTTTGGTGTCTTTCTTGGTTCTTACCCATTTCTCTTTCTTCTCTCTTTGCGCTGCTGGTTAATAATTTTATGTTAATTATTAAAAAGTGAAAATACATTTTATACTTACGATTGTGGCTCTCGCGTTTCAAAGTCTTGTGATTTTCCATCGTTCTGCCTCTGGTTTATATAATGCATGGAGCTGCTGCTAATTGAATACATTTGTCAATTGAGATCATTTTCATTTCGCAGAGGAGTAAAAATTACTTTTTTCTGACTATCACAAATATGGGGTACTATATGCTATTAAGTTTTATTGATGACATGGACTCACAGTTCTTGGTATAAATTGCTTGGATTGTGCACACATTAAGAAAGAGACTTGCACTGGATGATATGTGAGTGTATTTAACATATAACTTTCACCCAAATGGCAGTGAGCGCGGTATAACGGCATCATTATAACCATCAATCGGTCCAACGGATGCCACTGACCACCATCATAATGTGTTGATGCATCGCCGCCATCACCGACAGCAGATTATCAAGTACTTATGTGAACTCACCTGCACGTGAATAGATTACATATGTAACAGCACATACATCTGCACAAGCTTATGCCATGTGCACAGAATTGAAAATGTGTAAGATTTTGAACAAAAGTTTTACTCGATTCAAATTCTACGGCGATTTCACATGCTTGGGAAAATCTCAAAAGAAAGAAAAAGCAGTCAAAAACCCACAAAAATAAGTAAGAGTGTCTGAATCGGGAGGACCTGACTAGGTAATACCCTAACTTCCAGCTGCAAATAGCCGTAACATGTTATAAAAAGTATCTTTTAGATACAAAAGAAAAACAAGATATACATATATACGAAAGCCGTATCTGTGAGATTCAAAATGCTCTGTAAGATACAAAGGTATCTGTATAAAAACAATAGTATTTGCGAATTATAAAAGTATCTGCTAAATAACGCTCATAGTATCTGTAAATACAAAGCTCCGTATAAGATAATCAAAGGTATCTTTTAGATGAAAAATATGTTTAAGGCGTAAACCTATTGAAAAGATATAAAAGCCTCTACGGAATAAAAAGTATCTGTGAGACATAAAAGTATCTCTTAGATACGAAAGCAACTGTAAGGGAATTAAAAGTGGAGTCATTTAATGTTAAAAGTGTCTTCTCCTGCCTGTAACATATAACTGCGGAAACTTTATTTTAGCCATTTAAGATGAGTACAGGGTATAACTAGAGGCCTATCAACTGCTGTGCGAGCAGTGGGAAATTCAATTGAAGCGAGAGAGCATTAGATGGAGATGCAAAGCAAGAGAGTGAGAAAGAAATGTGAGCAATGAAACAGCAGACGGCTTCTGCATTAGAAAGTTTTCTACAACAACAACAACAACCAAAAGATAGTAACACCAGCCGCGCAAACGACAAAAGAAGCAACTGTAAGTGCAGAGCCAACAGAAAAAAAGCCTAAACATCGAGATACTTTTAACTGACTCGAAGTCGGAGACTGCGACTGCGACTGTAACTGCAAATGGTCGAGCCTCGATCTTGAAACGCTCGCTGAGCAGACCAGACCAGCAAACTGCAACTTAAGAGATTTTTCCAACTGCAGTACAAAAGTACACACACTCACACACACACGCCCGTAGATACATTTAAGCACATAGTTTCATTTGGTGCGCTTTCTGTGCTGCTTGGGTGTTTTTTGGCGTTTCTGGCTAGCTGCCAGGCAATTAAATTATAATTAAGAACCCATTGGAAATTTCACTCTTCTTGTGCGTAATTAGCCGTGAGCTTGGCTTTATGCAAATAAAAGTAAAACTGAAGCAACAATGGCAAGCAAATTGCTTGCGCAGAAGTTACAGCAAAAACAAAGCCCACAGAAAACGAGCAAGAAAATAAATGCACAATCGAAAAAAGTTTGAATTATATAATTAAAAAAAAAATCTTGACGAAAATAGACGAAAGTTGTAATTTGCAGCTAAGCAACGGCAAATACGCAAAAGCGTATGAAAGATAAAATGAAACAAAATGAAAAAAAAAGAAAATTAAAGAAAAAAGCCGAAGCACGCTTAGAAGGCAGTTGCCAGCAAACGGCATTCGCTGCGATAGCGAAGAAAGTTAAAGTTATAAAAGTCCATTTGAAGCAAACGCAAACGGAACGAAATGGAAACGGAACGGCCATAAACTGTAAATAATTAAGCACTGCCGGATGGTATCTCCGTGTATGTGTGTGTGTGTGCGCGCTCCCAAGGCGAAACTCTTACTGAAAGCCAAAAGCTCGCGCACATGGCAAAGCCAAACTGCAGACCAAAACAAAAGACTTCAACGAAGAACCAAACTTGAACTGAGCGTGCTCAGCAGCAAGTTGCTTGCAAGTGTGTGTGTGTGTGTCTATGTGTGTGAGTGAGTGAGTGTGCAGAGAAAGAAATGGAAATGCTAACAGCACACAGAACCAAAGCCAAGCTTCAGCTTTAGCGTGTGTGCGTGCGTGTGTGTGTGTGTGTGTGTGTGTGTGTGTGTTATGTGTGAGTTGGTTAAGCGAAAGCGTCGAAGCAAGCGAAACAAAATGGAATGGCATGAAATTTCTTAGCGATCTTTGAGGATAAGCGCTGGTTTCACTGCGCGCTGCCGCACAGACGTCTACAGTGGTTCGAGGCAGACGTTACGTTCAGACGGTCGGCGCGCAAGAATCGCCACCAATAACTAATAAAAACTAATACTAAATCTAAGACAACAACAGGCGTCTCGTGTGCAGAACTCTAAAACTTTTTCAGTTGGAAAACTCAACAAGAAAAACTCCTGCTTCAGTTCCAGCTAGAATTGCGGCTTTACTCAAAGTGTTAAAGTGAATAAATTGAAACTTTACAAAATTCTATAATTATTGTCTTTATGTAAAGCAGACAACGAAACATATGCTATACAAAATGTTGACAACTCTTGACTTTAGTGCACTTGGAATTTAATTTTCACTTGGCCCAGCCAAAATCATTAAATCCACAAGAAATAACCACAACAACAACAACAACAGCAACAACAAAAGGCAAAAGGCAAAAAAGTCGCATAAAACTGTTTTGTGTTCTCTGCATATCAAGCGAAAAGTGAAAGTGTTTTTTATCGGTGTGTTTGTGTGCTTGCGGCTTGGGCTTTGGTTTAATTTTTTAATTTTGGGCGCTCAGTGTGCGTGAGTGCCTCTTGAATTCCAAATATCTTACAATGGAAACAAGGCAAACTACCAAATAAGCAGCAGTAATCAAAGAGAAACTATCAAACCAAAAGCATTTCACGCCATTCGGTGTGTGTGAGTGTGTATCTGTAACTTAAACCCCATTGGATTACAATAACCAACAACAACAACAACAACAACAACAACAACAAAAACAGCAAGAGCATCAAACAAGCAAAGGATATACCATCCAGGACATCAGCAAGAACACATTACATTTGGATATGGCTGCCAACGAGATTATGGCACCGACAGTCAATGCTAACTGTCAATATTCGACCAGATATTGCTGTAAGTCAAAATATTTTTATATAGACCAAAGGATTCTCAACTTAACTAATCCAAGAGACTAGGTTCAGACATAATAACGCCTACTTCGCAGCTTTTGAGAAACTAACATAAAAAACCCAAACGAGAAAATGTTTGAAAAAAAAGAAAAAAACAAACGTCTTTTATAGAAAGTTTCAGAAGAGATTGCGCTCTTTGTCTGACTCTGGGTGTGCGTGTGTATGTGTATGTGTGTGTGTGTGTATCTTTAGCATCGTCTCAGCTGCAATCACCCAAAAGCCGTCGACGTTGTTGCCCCTGTTGAGCATCGGCCACAACTGCGCCAAGCGGCGATGGTTTCTTCTGCTTCTACTTGGTTGCGCAGTGCACGGGCAGCTCTGCAAGCTTTGGCAGCTCGCTCGCTTCTGCCTCGACTCGAATATTAATAGGTGAAAGTTGTTGCTTGCATCTTTTTTCTCTATCTGTTTTCTTTCCTTTTCTTTCTGCTGCTGCTCGGCGCTGCTGCTGCTGCGGCTGCTGCTGTTGCTGTCTCAGCCAGCCAAGACCCTTACTGGCTGTAAAATTTATGTTTCCTTTTTGTTTTTGCAGTTTTCTTCTGGTGTTGCCTTTTGTTTTCCATCAATTTCTCGTATCGCCTGCATTTAACTTGTTTTTATTGGTCAGGTGATTGGCTGATTTGTGTGTGTGTGTGTGTGTGTGTGTTTTAATCCTGACCCATTTTCACCAGCCCGAAAATTATCATTGTGGAAAATGGAATTTCCAAGGCGAAATTTCCTGTTGTTCGATATCAATTCTCGTAATGCGTAGCCTTCAAAAATTGTTGTTTTCGTTGTTTTGTTGTTTTTTTACAAAAAACAAACCAATTTGGAGCTGTAGAGACTCGGTCTGTCTTGAATGTGGCCTGGCTTTGTCGCTTTGGCATTTCCATTTCCATTATAATTAAGCGCTTACATAACCGAGTTTTGTTTACAAATTTTTGCTGCTGCTGCTGCTGCTGCTGGCGTCGTGTGTGCAGGTTCGGTTTTCGAGTTCAATGTCCCAACTTGTTGCTGTTTGGGTCTACAGACGTCGATTGCAACAGCTCCTGGGCGACACGTATGGATCTCTCTGGAATATGTGGCGTATGCGCAATAATTCCGTTTCGATTTCTGGTTTCGGCTCGCGATTTCGATTTCAACTTCGATTTCGATTTTGAGTTTGTTTTCGATGCTGTTATTCGTTTTGATTTCTATGCATTGATATTTAGTTTTATAAATATTATTATTGCTGGCACTTTTGCACGCGCAATTATTTAGAATGACTCATCGGGTTTTCTGTTGGCCAAGTCAAAATTGTGTTGCCAAAATTATGTGTGAGTGTGTATATGGCTGTGAGTGTGCTTTGTATCACGCGTTTTGCTTTTGAAGTGCATAACAAGAAAATAGTTTAAATGTTGGCGCTGTTGGCGAGTGTTGGAGTCGATTCGAGTGGACGTTGCTCAATAATACCGTTGCTTGATAAACCGCTACAAATTATCTATCTATATACATCAATATATGTTTTGTGTTGTCTCTGTATCTGTATCTGTATCTGTTGCTGTTTCTGTTTCTGTCCGTTTGTCGCTTGTCGTTTTTACTGTTTTCTATTTTCGTTTTGAATGCGATTATGCAACCTGCGCTTGAGCTTCGCTCGTTTCTTGTCGTTTGCCCCCAAATGCTGGCCAGGTAACGCGCATTTACCGCTTCGTTGTGGCATCTAATGAAAGTCATGTCATTAGGCAACCCCCACCTCGCACGCAACCTGCCCGAGCATTTGCTAAAAGAGAAATTTGACAGAAATGTAGTCCGAAAATATATCAATAGAATTGCATACTTTGGTGCAATTGCTTAAGCTTCAGACAGTGGCCAAAATAAAGAAAAGAGGTTAACATCTAGTGCAGTTTTTGGTCTTGCTTTCTAACTCCACTAATCCGCTGGCCACGAGACTTGCGTGAGTTTTACACATTTTCAATTGGAAGTCTTTCGCTTCCTCGTTAATAAGATTTATATAAAGCTGGCTAATTGCCACACGTAGCATACATTATGCAATGCTGGTTAATTCTACAATAGCTTTATTTGCTGCTTTCTTAACAACATTTAATTGGCCATCAAACGTCATTAAGACGCGCAAAGAGACGCGAGCTGAAGACGCGACAATGATGCAAAACTCTTTTATATAATCGACGAAAGGTCTTGTTAGAAAAAAGCGACCAATCCCCAAATTGAAACAAAAGAAAGATATATCAGATAGCCAAAAATTCGATACGGAGTATCTTTCTTGTCGGCTTGTAATTACTTTAATCAAAAAGTAATATTTTGTGGGACTTACAGCTAATACGTTCATTAGTACGCTTAAGTGCACAGTGAAAAGTACAAATGAGCCCTTTGTGCCTCGTACAATTGTACAATTGACGGCGCACACAAGGTATATATTTAATTCCATTCATCGAAACATCTACCCAGCCATATATCATTTTTTGCTATACACATTTCGCCAGCCTTTCTTTCCCATACATTTGGCCTGGCGATGGCTGGCGGACTACCACAACTGTGGTGCGCTCCGAGCGCTTGCTGTGCCACCATTTGAGCCACAATTTGGCGGCTGCCCGCATGGTTGGCTGCGAGTACTCTGGCTTTGTCGTTGCTTTAGCCGTTGCTCGCTGCTCGCTTACTTATTAGAACTTTCACTTTAGGTTCGCCTCAATTGGGAGCTCGAGTGCGGCTCTTCACACGCTTCTCGCTTTACCACCTCACAAAATTGGCTTTTATCTACATTTTCGTTTACTTTTTACACCCTTTCATTGTTAGAATGGCAATTGTATAATAGCTCAAACGGAGCAGAATGCACCTCAATTGATAGAAATATAAGAAAAATATGTCAAGTAAGCTACAAGATTTATGCTCAAGTCTTAGCGTAGTTTTATTACGAATATTTTGACAGGCAAGTGGGTAAATGCTTATGCAGAAAATGAAAAAAAAAAACTGTTTAATTATTTAAGAAAAAAAAAAAATATATATAAAAATGTTGGCTTTCATGCGGCGAAGGTTAAGTTTTTTTATGTAAGATGCCACAGTTTGATTTGATTTTGTTTTATTGTTTTGCATTGCTTTTATTTTTTTTCTTTCTCGACATAACAGCCGCAATATATCTACAATATTTTTTTAATGAATGATTTGGTTTTTAATTTTATTTTTTTTGCTTGTTTCTATTTTGCAATTTCGCGAGACGCGCCAAAGTCATTTGAACCTTTGTCTATTTGTATCTGCACAATCGCATCTACGGCACGTAACTAAGTGCGTGTGTGTGTGTGTGTGTGTGTGTGTGTGTGTGTGTGTGTGCATGTGTGTGTGTGTGTGTGTGTGTGTACCCTGACTCTTACCGCTATTTACATTAACATTAGAGCTTTACTTTTGCTACGTTGTTGTTGTTGTTGCTGTTTCTGCTGCTGCTTCTGACGGCGCAAAGTGAAAGTTGTAAGCTGTATGTGTGTGTGTGTGTGTGTGAGTACTGAGCCGAGCTAAGCTCAACTGACCTGAGCTGACGCATCGTGGAAGCTCATCAAAACTTTTAAGATACATTTATCGGCTTATGCATATATGTATATGTTCATCGCAACCAATTGATAAGAATATTAATTAAGTAGAAATGAAAAGTGTTTTTCATTTGCGTTTTGTACGCTTTCAAATAAACATTATGAGACAATCATGACAGCAATTAGAAAATGCAAACATTAAATGTCAAACACACACAACACACATGCTTGGGTTAATTTATCCGTTGCAGAAGTTGCTTATACGCCGTGTTGCACTTTCGAAAAAAGCTCTGCAGCGACTCAAGTGCATGTTAAACAGCGGACAGAAAGAAAGGAAATCTTTGTTAAAGTTCATAAACCTTCTTGCAACAAAGCGGCTAACGAGATGGCGGCAATAACAAATGCAACAGGCGATTTTCAGCAGCAGCAGCAGCAGCAGCAACAACGGGTTTCGACTTCTACTCACAGAAACATGAAAAGCAATAGGTTTTCCAAAGCAACAGAGAAATTCACCAAAGCGAGCGAATAAATATAAATATATATATATATATTTTTTTTCCTTCCTAAATTACTTCTGACAACGTCAATGATTACAATAATATATAATCATGATGGATGGATGATGATAATGATGCTGCTGTTGTGGTGCTGATGATGATGATGTTGCACGTTGCAAGTTGCAAGTTGCCTGTTGCCTGGTCATGTTTATAAGTAGTGCGGAATTTCCACAGACGGTTAGCGTACGTTCAACTTCAAAATGAAAATTGCAAAGAGAAAAGTCGACGGCACAGCCAGTTGCTCGCTTTTGGTCTGAAATGTCAGTTAATTAGCAACTTTTGACTTTTATCTATGTTGGCATTACCTTTCTTCTAAATTTTCGTCGGAAAATGTATAACAAATAAATTAGTTTGCCCCTCTGCGAATCACATTCGCTGACGCCTTAGATTATGGAATGGAAAATGCATTTCTTCGTCATTTGGGAGAAAGTAAAAGCCGAGAATTAAATACCAGCCTGGCGGCAGCGGCAGTGGCAGTGGGGGATTGCTGGCTGCCTGGTTGGCTGGTCGATGACTTACACGGAAAGCGCTGGCAATGCCGGCACACGGGGCGTATGCGCCTTGTCTAAGCTTTGTGGCCGTGGCGTGCGGAGAAAACTCTCAAGAAATGCAGCACAAGTAGAAAACTGACTGCAGCTGAGATAGCTGTAAGCCGTTGTCGTTGGAAAGCCGCATCGTCTCGTATTTCATTCGAGTCTGGTTGTTGTTGCTGCTGTTGTTGTTGTTGTTGTTGTTTCGGCGACTGCACAAAACGCAGCACCAACGCAGTCGAATTCTTCCATTCGCCTTGGCATTGCATTGCAATCGAGCAAAAGTTTCACATTGTATTCACGGACAGCTTCACTTAAGAGGAGATTGTTCAACTTTATGGCCTGCTATGGGGCATACCTTCCAGCTGTTTGTGAAACATTTAGAAAGGGGCGTCGAAGTTCAAGAGAATTTGCTCAACATTTCTTTTCAACTCGCTCGAGCTAAGAAAGGTCTTTAAAAAAAAGGGTTTGTACATTTAATAAACTCTTGAGAAATTTAAGATGCGTCATTTTTTGTATAGAATTACAAATTTCGAGTCTTAGAGAACATAATTTTTATAGTTTTTATTAATAATAATCTTCACGTTCTTCTGCTAAAGAAATCATGAACTTTGCTTCTTATTTTGTGCACTGACATTATCATGTCGTAAATCTATCTCTCTCACCCCTCTCTCGTTATGGACCTCGCCCCAGCTACACCCCCATCACTTTCGCATACGCTTATCGAGAGTAGGGCATGTTGAATGCTTCATTTGGTTCAACTGGCTTTATATGCAGAGCCAAAACACACCGAAATCCCAATGACCTCATTAGAAGTTCTCACGCAAAGAACAGATTGTGAAAAAGAAAGAGAGAGGGGAAAAAGCTGTGAAAAAGCGAAACGTCACGGTTAACAATTTCGCATTTCATCAAATAAACAAACAATCAAAGAAGCAGCCAAAGCAAAGCAGGCAGAAAGAACGGAGCAAGAGGGGGTGCAAGAGGGGGAGGGCGCGCAATCAGCGTGGCAGCACGAAAGAAAGGGGCCGTAACGAAAGGAAGCACAACAAATCGTTAGTCAGGTTTTCAATTCTGAAACCAATTATGCGTAAAAAGCAGACGAAATGGAAGATGCCGAGAAAAACGAAGAACAGAACAAAAAAACAAAAAAGAAAGAAAACGAAGAGAATCTCCAAGAGAAATGCAAATGTTGATTCATGGGTGATAAGTGTGCAGCTCCAAAGGCCTAGAACCGGTTCTGCGGCTACGAAAGTGCTTTAAACGGAAGTGAACATTGAGCACAAAGAAGAGTAGAGCAGAGCAAACATAGAGAAGTGAAGATGAAGCAGAGTAACAGATAAAGAACCAATGGCGTGCACTGAGAAAACAACACAAGCAACCACAACAACAACAACAACGGCGTTGGTCAAATATAGGTCAAAAGAGAAACTAACGGTAAATGTTGCTGCTGCTATTGTTGTTGTTGTTACTGGGGGACAGACATTTCGGCTTGCCTGCAGAGCAACATCAGCATCTCTCAAGCTACAGATGATTTGGGTTACATAAAAGGGCGCGAACGGAAAGTAGAAACCAGAAGACGTCTCTTCCTCGTGTGTGTGTGTGTGTGTGTGTGAGAGAGAAGTTGTGTGACGCGTTATACATACATACAAACACACGCGCACACACACACACACGCACACGCACCGCTGAACGGGCGCGCAGACGCACGAAAACTTGTTGCAAAGAAAGTGAAACTTTTGTGAGCCGCTCCCCCGGGCAACAATTTGCGCCACTTCTGCCCAAGCGCCCCACACATCGCCCAACCGACACCCCCCCGCCACCCCCTAGACCCATCCGCGCACACACTCATTTATGCTGCTCTCTTGTCTGTGGGTCTTCGCTGCCATCACGGCGAATGGGGAACGTGAAACCTCAACATGTCACGAACAGAAGGTTGAGGTTGTTTTACACAAGGCTTGCCCGCTCGGTGTCTTTCTTACTACGGTTCGCAAATCTCATATAAACGTATATTACATATACATATATATATATATATATATATATTTTTCCAAATTTGTTGCGCATAGTTTTTGTTTATCGAGCAGGGTTGGGCTAGGTTATAGCTTTTGCAGGTAGACAATTAAATGAATTAAGCAGAGGCTGGCGAAGTATCCGCAGATCGATATCGCGCAAATGCCCTTGCCCTGGCCAGATGCATAATGAGCACCTAATGTGTACTTAGTTTTTGGCATAAGAGCTTTATGATTGGGATGCAGCTGGAATTTGATTGCATTTTTCGTTTAAATGTGAATCCATTTCCCATTTGTCGAGTATATATAACACAAATCAAGTTTAGAAAGTAAACGGGCTGTGGGCCCAGCTAGAATGCAGGCGGCCCAGTCCGCAAAGCCTTCGCCATCTCCTGTCATGCATTTTGGTCGGTGCTCACCGTCGCGACTTTAGATCCGGCTTCGTCTGAGTAGCCAAGCCATTTTCTCTTGGGTAAAAAAAATAAATAAATAATCGACCGAAAAACTGAGCGAGGTAGCAGGCGCGCAGCTTGTGGCTGGCTTCTTGCCTTGGCTAAAACAAGAAATCATCAGCAGCAAAACTCAAGAAACTTCAAAGAAGGAAAAAAAACAACGCCATCAAACATCCACACACACACACACAACACACACACACACACACACACACACACACACACACACACACACACACACACACACACACACACACACACACACACACACACACACACACACACACACATACAGACGACGCGGCGAACAAAGAGCTGCAAAGAAATAGAGAAAGAAAAAAGTGAACGAGTAGAAATTACGGTAAATAAATAAAGAAAGACTGCAAAAGAAATAACCGAACGCCGTCATAAGCGAAAGTGAAATCTGCTAATGAATTCTTCAACGTTGAATAGTTTTCAGTCATTATGGTCGCCAGTCGAGTGTTGCTCGTGGCGTATACTTGATGGGCATACACACATGCCATAAATACAAGCGAACGCATGTGTGTGTGTGTGTGTGTGTCTTAAGATGCGACTCTTTGCGCCAGGCTGGCTTTGAGCTCGACTTGGCCCGGGGTCTGATCTTGCTTTTGGCTTTGGTTTCGTTTTCGATTTTTTTATTTTATTTTTTTTTTTGGTCTCGCTTATGGACTTAACTGGTAAAAGTTGCTAGATTCGTTATAGCAATTAACCAGCAGCAGTCGATTCGAATGCGAATTTAGCTGGCCGCGCAGGCATCGATTTTGGCCCAATCTTGAGATTGCAATGTGATTTACCCGTTGCGATGCGATGCGAATCGTGGCGCAGTGTGACGGGTTCATTGAAACCTTGCTGGCCACTGCTAGAGGTCTTTATCGGCAATGCGGCATAAACTTGAATTGCAGTGGCAAGTTGCAGTGGAAAGTTGCAGTCGGCCCCAGTCAGATCAATGCCCCGTGTAGATCACTTAAATCAAACGCTTAACTACATTTTTTAGGAATTTGTATTTGTATTTGCCAAGGAAGCGAAACTTGCAAAATAGCTGCGCAAAAATACTTTTAACAGTTTTTGGCAGCTATTTCTTTAGCTCCCGCTTTTGTATTTCCTCCATTTCTCATATCTGGGTTAACGCACATAACATTTTGCAATAATATTATTTAGATCCATTTGGAACCTACGCTCACAAGCTCACAAGTTTTTTTTTTTTGATTTTATTTTATTTTGTATCTACACATAACAATCCCTCGTCTGGGGTTACCCAACTGATTGCATAATGTACGCAATTGTTTAATTTGAAACTCATTTATTATGGTTGATTTCGTTTGCAGGGGAAGCTGAAAAAGTCAAATCATTGATCAGATTACGCGCTGAACTCTCACCACTCTTCACGGGCAAAAGAAACGCCTCGAAATATGCCTGGGCGTAAGTAGCGAATACTCCATTCGAGACACCAACGCCTAATCTGCGATTATGTCGCTTCCATGTCATTTACCGAAAAATTCCCTTTCATTTGCAGCGTCGTCGAACGTGAGCTTAATGTGCCGCTGCCGCTGTCGAAGATCATCAAGAAATGGAACAATCTGCTGCAGGAGTACAAGGCCATCAAAATGTCCGAGGAGCCGAAGCGACGGGAATGGCCGTTCTTCACACTGATGGACGTGTATTTCAGCGACCAGGTGAACGATCCGTCGTTGCGCCTGTTCTCGTCCACCAAGACACTCAAAGAGACACTGGACGACAGCGTCTTCGAGGATGATCCGATCATTGCATCGGCTATTGCGGCAGCCACCAGCGGCGCCTACATGGAAATCGATGAGCTGATCAGGCGGCAGAAGGAGCGCGCCGCCCTCGCGGCCGAGCGCAAATTAGCAGCAGCGGCCAGCGGCGCTAGCGGCGACTACAAATACGATCTGAAGCCAATGCTGGCCAATAACAACAGCGGCAACAAGTTCAACAGCAACAGCGAGATGGTAAAGCTCTCCAAGAGCGTCGACGATTTATCCATGCAGCAGTACAAGATTAAGCAGGAGCTGATGCGGCAGCGCGAGCAGGAGCAGCAGGAGAACATGGTCAAGATTAAGCAGCATGCGCGCCAGCAGCAGCAACAGCAGCAGCAGCAACAACAACAACAGCAACAACAGCAGCAGCAGCAACAGCAGCAACATCATCAGGCCCAACAGCAGCAGCAGCAGCGCTTCATGAGCCACCAGCCGTCACTGTCGCCGCATCCGCATCGCCTGTCCTCGTCCTCGACACCGCCAGGCCTGCAGCATGCGCTGCAGCAGCAGCAGCATCTGCTGCAGCAGCAACAGCAGCATTTGCAGCAGCATCTGCAACAGCAGCAGCAACAAGCCCAGCAGCAGCTGCAGCAGCAGCAACAGCAGCATCATCATCAGATCGCACACCCACATCAGCCACCCACGCCGCGCCCCTGTTCGCCGCCTACCACCGCTCAGCAGATCCACATCACGGCCACACAGCACCAGGCAGCTCAACAGCAGCTGCAGCAGCAGCAGCAGCAGCAACAGCAGCAACAGCAGCAGCACAAGCAACAGCAACAGCAGCAACAGCCCTACACCGATCCCAATACCATAGATCAGTACCTGCTGTCGTGGAACAATTTCCATGGCAACATGTGCCGCGGCTTTCACTCTCTGCAGAAGGACGAGAAGATGGTGGATGTGACCATCGCAGCAGGCGGAAAAATTTTTAAGGCCCACAAACTGGTAAACAGGCGGCTTACTTGACGGAACCGTTTCTCTAACAGTTGTCTTTGTTTGTTTCTTTTTGTTTCTTTCTTTCCAGGTGCTGTCCGTTTGCAGTCCATATTTTCAGCAGATCTTCCTAGAGAATCCATCCAGTCATCCCATACTGCTGATGGCCGACGTTGAGGCCAGCCACATGGCCGGCCTGCTCGACTTTATGTACAGCGGCCAGGTGAACGTCAAGTATGAGGATCTGCCCGTGTTTCTCAAGGTCGCCGAGGCCATGAAAATCAAGGGGCTACACACAGAGGTATACAAAGACGGGAGCACCGCCAATTAGGATTCCCTTAAGCACTTAATTTCTTTGCTTCCAGAAAAACTTGGACAGTGATGCCAGCGATATCAGCTCGCCGCTGGAGAGCGATGGCACCGAGTGCCGCTACGAGCGTGGAACGCACAGCGTCAATATAACTAGTGGGCATGCCGCTGGCTATGGACCAACTGCCTTGGAGCAGTCACCTCTGAATGGACCCAACCGATGCGCCACGCCCTTATCGCTGGCCAGTCCGGGCGGTGGTCAGGCACAGGCACAGGCTCAGGCACAGGCTCAGGCTCAGGCGCAGGCACAGGGCTATAGTGGCTTCCGTGAGCACATTAAGTCGAAGTCCACGCTGGCCGAGAGCTTTATAAAGAATCTCAATCGCAACAATAACAACAACAGCAACAGCGCCAACAACAACAACTACAATACTCTTGGCAGCAGCAGCAGCAACAACAACAACAACAACAACAATAACAACAACAACAAAAATGTCAGCAATACGAATCTGGCAGAGCCGGAGAGCAACTCCTACGCGATCCTGCAAGCCAACAGCAAAAAGATGCTCGACTCGGCACGTAAACAGCACAAGTACCTGGCCAAGCGCAAGATCCTGATGCACTATAACACAGAGCTGGGCGGTGAGAAGCGCTCGAAGGAGATGGACCGGGAGCGATATCCGAGTGCTGAGCGAAATGACGACGCCCTGAACAACAATCACGCATATGCCCACAGCCAGGATATCATGGAGCCCATCACAACGATTGTGCCACGAACGCCGGAGCCGCAGCCACCGCCAGCTACGCACAACAATAACTTCAAGATAAGGCTCGTGGAGAATCATCATCTGACCAATAGCAACAACAGCAGCAAGAGTTCCGGAAATAACAACAACAACAACAACAACAACAATGGAGGGCCTGATGATGAGGAAGCTTTGAATCTGGTACAAACGCCCAATGTCAATGGCAATCGGGCACGCCCACAAACCCCAACACCTCCGCCTGATATTCAGCTGGTGAAGCGTGAAGTGGAGCTTGAGGCGTCGCCAGGTGAAGCCACACACAACAACAACAACAATGGACACGATGATGATCTCTCCGCCTATGAGCGTAAATACGATGACAACAACAACAATCGCGGCTTGGACATGGAAACCGATTCGAACAACAACAGTAACAAGGGCAACACCGAGACGAACAACAACAACAACAACAATGGAGTCGGAGCCGGAGCCGGAGCCGGATTGGCACTGGCGCTGGGCAAGCACAAACTGTTAAATGCGATCAATCGAAACCTGGAACTGGAGCAACAGCAACATGTTGCCGAGCGTGAACGGGCAGATGCAACTGAACATGGCGGCAGCGGCAACAACAACAACAACAACAACAGCAGCAGCAGCAGCAATGGCGAGCACGACAACGATGACAACAACAACAACAACAACAATCACAGCCAGCACCTGGACTTGAGTACCATCAAGAATATAGCCACAGCGGAGATATTGTGTGGCCTGAAGAGCAAGGTGCTCAAGCTGGAGGAGGAGCAGCGCGAGCGGGAGCGCGAACGGGAGCGAGAGAGGGAAGCCTTGCGCAGCCTGAGCGAGATTAAAAATGCCGATTGATGCGACGGGGAATTGGGGCGGGGCTTAAATATATGAAAATATGCATTTGATTAAATTAGAGAGGATTTATAGTACATATAGCGAATCATCTATGTACGCTACATATAGTTATTTATTATACCTTTTAATATCGTTAATGTAATTTTAATGAACGGACTCACACACACACACACACACACACGCACACACACACGCGCACACCCACAAGACAGACAGACACACGCATACACAAACAGGAGCCAAGGCTCTCCCTTTCATTTGGTTAGTAGGTAGGCCTAGCATCTCTCCAGAACTCAAGATCAAGATCCCCTAGTTCTTAAGATACTCATAAAATTGTCGTACGATTTTCGTACATACTTATATACATACATATACATACTAACAAGAATTCACGAAATGAATGAAAAAGAAAAACATATTTAATATTAGCATTTGGAAATTGGCCCTGTTGCAATAAATTTTAAGCTCTTTATAAACAATAATATATGATATACAATGTTTGTGTTGTAGGCTACACACGTACACACATACATACAAAAAAAGGTCCTGATTACAGGTTTATTTAGAACAACACCTGATTTGATTAATTGCCAACAACTTTTGCAATATGTATTTTTATGATTATTAAATGTATCTCAACACCAATCATGCATACATACATACATACACACACGCATACATTCGCATTCACATACTATGAAATTACATACATTCATACACTCCTTCATATAAGAATGACATTCGGCACTGTTCAATCATGCCATGAACAAAAAAAAAAAAAACAAAATCAAAAAAAAGATAAAAGTAGATATATATGCATCTCGTTTTTAGTTTAAACTTGCCAGTCCTTTCGATTGATGCGCGCTGGTTCAATGTTCAGCTGTTTCGATGCGTAACGTAACCCTGGAACGGTTCCGGAACTTGTTAATTGTTTTACATACTGATGCGGCTGGAACCTAACCTCATATATGCAAGACAAACCACCCTATTATACACACTCTCAACAACAACCCGCACATTTGTTATTTTACATCAACCATGCACAGTGTAATTCGTACAATATTTATTAACATTGTTTACATTTACAACATTTGTGTAGAATTTCATGCTGTTGAACATTTTTTTTTGTGTAAACGGATAAATGAAATAAAGAAACTGACACATTCAAATTCCAAGCCGTTTTGCATTTGACCGTTAACCAAAGGCTGTTATAGCGCACAGGGTGTTCCAAATGCAAACATGTTCGTTAACAGTGACAACAACAGCAGCGGCAGTTTACAGTGGCAGGATATGTTCGAGGGCCGCTCACTTTCTATCTCGCTGTCTCGCTCAAACGCACTCTTGCTTTGAATGTGTAACCATATAGTTGGGTGTGCGTGTATGTGTGTGAGTATTGGAAGAAACAAACACGGAATACATTTTGTGTATTTTCGGTGGTTGACGGATGGGGGCGCGCCTTTTTTGCCCTTTTTTCGCGCGCGCATCCACCGCATGTAACCGAAAACGATACTGAAACACGAAGTAACTGTAAGCCGAACCGGCCGAAGCCGGCACGAAGTCCTGCCCAAACGGCACACACACGCACACACTCACAAACATATACAACGAAGAAAACGAACGAAATGGAAGGCAGCTAGCGCCTAACAGAGCCAGCTAACAGACAGCAGTTGGTCGTCCGTTCTGTTCTCTGTGTGAGGTTGTAAAAAGGCGAAAACGTCACGAGAAAAACCGGTTAATAAATTATTTGCCAATTTAATGGTAAATTCACAATAAATAAATGTGAATTAATATGGTAAAAAACGTAAACGAGCCATGGACCAAATAATTGTGCATAAAAAATACATTTGATATAGTTAAGCAAGTGAAAAACTAAAGTGAAAGCGACGATGAAAATTTTGCAGAATATAGCGTTTGTTGCGTTTTTTTCTTACACTCCCCCCACTCCCCTCTTCATCATTTCATTCTTCAGAGTTTGCGGCCATTTCGAAACTGCGCAAAAAAACATTTAATTGTATTTAGATGTGTACCACACTTCGATATACACATTTGGACATACATTTGGCCAGTTCTGGATCAGGAAAAGTGTAGCTAATGAAAGCCTTATTCAGTGGGAATACAATATGCGTTGCCCAGAGGATAGAGAAAATGCAATTAGCCAGGGCAGCACACCCGGTATGGATATGCACATCGGTAATCGGCTTAATAGAGAAAATAGTATTTTGGATTTTCAAGGATTCCCACAATTAAAGGCAGATAAGTTCGCGTACGACATGAAATGCGTAGCGGCATTGGGCGGAACACGGAAAGCGGGCGCAAAGCAGAAGCTGAAGCAAAGACAACGACCACGACGAGTACGCCGCGGCCGTCGCCCCGAAACAGGAACAAAGCAGCAGCAGCGGCAGCGGCAACGGCAACGGCAGCGGCAGCGGCAGTAACAACAAAAAGGATACGAGCCATAAATGAATTTCACGTATTTCGGTATACACACGACAAATGCCGACCAGGACAACGACGACGACGATGATGATGATGATGATGTTGTTGTTGCTGTTGTTCCTGCCGCTGGAAATAGGGTGGGTGGCAAGCCCGACGTCTGCGACGGTAGTAATACACACATACGCACACACACAAACCAACAAGCATACACACACCCATACTTGGCAGCTGGTGGGTAGAGAAAGAGTACAAACACAGGATAGAGAGAGAGAGAGAGTAAGAACTAGAGAGAGCAAGTCGCCGGGTACGTGCCAAATAAGGGATGGTCCGTCATTTCGTCGGTTTTTCACAACTTATGTGTACATATGTGTCTATATACATACATACATACATACATACAAACACACATATGTACATATTAATGCTCAATTCGGTTGCATGGGACTGCAGCAGAGGCGGCAGCAGCGACAGCGACAGCAGCGGAGCCAGCAACAACAGTTAGCACACAAATCAATAAGCCGACTGGGCAACACCCTATAAACACATACACACACAAGCATATACAGACATTATAGTACATATCGTATGTGTTTGAAATGCTCAATGCTGCAAATGATGAAAATTGTCAAAAGATAAGACACCGGCTGTAATAATATATATGTAATTGTACATATATAGAATACAAGCCCATATTGAAAAACTTAACAAAATGTTGCAGGAAATTGCAATGCCTCAATTAGTGGCTAACAATTCGAAATTCGTATAACGTAACGCTCCCTAAACATGAACAAAATGCGAATGGTGGTTGTTGTTGTTGCTGCCGCTGAATACTAGGCAAAGGGCGCGCGCTAGGGGTGTATGAACACGCTCAACACACACACACACACACACACGCGCGCGCACACATACACCCGCTCGCAACTCACACATGCGTACACAAACTCGTACGTAAATGGTGCAGACAACAGTTCACAGTTAGACTGACTGGCAGACATTTAAGCTGCGGCTGAGGGCGGTGGTCACCGTCACCGTCGCAGTCGCAGCCGCAGTCGTTGACAGCGCTGCCATTTTGCTGCTTAGCTATGCACACATACACACATACAAAGTGTATACGGCATGCAACATGCAGCAGATTTTTGGCTACTTAACCTACAAAGCATAAAAGTAATGCGTAAGAAAGTGCCGGGACATGCTTAAATTAGTAAAATTAGCGGCTTACAGCAGATGCCAAACATGCATACACACATACACACTCACACACACACATACACGTACAAATTGAAAGCCATTTAGGTTTATGTACTTAAACGTTACGCCCAAAAGCGTTACGTCGTCCAGATTGCCGGTTTACGTCTTGGTTACGTGAATTTATTAGAGTTCGTGTGTGTGTGTGTGTGTGTGTGTGTGTACATGTCTTACTTTCAATGTCATCAAAAAGGGCTGAGAATGATATATCTGCAATTGAATCGTATCACAGCCAGCTTTGATGGGCATTGCAAAGGGCAACGTAGCAGAGAAGTACCAAATCACACCATAAACAGGACTACAACAAGCCAACAAGTGTTTGCATCTCATTATGGCGACACCTAACGTTTTCGATACGTAAAGACCAACCCACTCAATTCTTGCGTAACTCTTCAAGGGGTTGTGAAATGTTGCCGTTATCAAGTCATATCACAGCCATTTTGATGAGTTTCGTGTGAATTGCTCAAATACATTGCCCTCGGCGGCAGGATGGGCTGGCAATGGCGATTATCGTTGTTGCATTGCAATTTTCTTATACCATGTCGTTAAAATGCCTGTGACCTTATGTATTTTATATCATATCACAGCCATTTTGACGAGTTTGGGTAAAGAAATCTCAACAGAACACACATATCGTGTGCGTCGTATACATACTCTTCTTATCTCTTGTAGATCCTACGGATGGATGTCATGCCTTTGCGTTGAACGGTAATAAATACACAAGATATTTAGATGTTTTGTTTTTGTGTTTTTTTTTGTGGTTTTTTGTTTTTTTTTTATTTTTATTTTAATTAATAATTATTATTTTCTCTTTCTTTTCATTTTCATTTAAGGAAACTTTACAAAACAAAACAGGACCACAACAGATGCAAATATTGATCATACTGAACAGAATCGAACTGATTGATGACCGGCAAAGGATTAAGACGTTTTCTTTAAAGGACAACGGAGGCACTAAAACCCAAAAACCTGATTCAGACTTGCGCGCGCTTGCAAATGTTGTTTAAACAATGCAAAAAACCAATCAGAAAATAAACAATAAAAATACATTTCAGTTTAAATCGCGTGTTCTTACGAGTTCGTAGAATTTTTTTTTTTTTTTTAGAATTTTGATTGAGAATGTAGAAGTCCAAACAAAATTAAATTTCAACAAAATTAATCAGTTTCTACAACAAAGTTCAAAATAAAATATCGACTCTTCAATTCACATTCGTCGCTCTACTTATTTTTTTTCAGCGAACCAAGCAGAACTTGTGTAGGGTTTTCAAAGTGGAATTTGTTGTTATGCATATCCAATAAAAAACCAATCCCACGATGAAATATAAATATATGTATGTAAGATATTATTAGAGTGTTTTAAACATATTGCTTGGGTTGATGGAAAATATTAGTTGGAAATTTGGAATGATGACTTTGGATATCAATTTGTCCGCGGGTCATCCATTGCTTTTGTTTGCCCATGTGAGCTGCTGCTCTACTGCTTTATGTTTGCGTGTGTTGGTGTCGGTGTATCTGTGTGTGTGTGTGTGTTGATCTGAAGCACGTCAAAGCTCATCAAATTATATATATATATTTATATCTATATATATATATATATATGTATAGCAATAGTACCGAAGTGAATTCAAGAGTTACGCATTAAGCAATTTTACAAAAATTCATATTAATTTGTTTTTTCTTTTTTAATTGGGCTTCACGTGTTTTCCTTCAGTTCAATTTTTGATTTGATTTTTTCTTTTTGTTTTACAGCACAATTTCAATCAATTGGGATTTGTTTGATTTTCGGGACACGGTACAGGCAACTCGATACACAAAACAAGTCATTAGAGATTGGATATACATAAATCAGTAATGCCATCGGATAACAACATTTGAGATGTTCTGAAATCAACGTTCTTGTTGCTGATTCAATGATAAATATATATATATATATATATGTATATATATATATATATATATTCTTTTCTTTTTGGCTTTCGAGCGCTTTAGATAAATTCACTAGTTTCCCTTCCTTTTTTTTGTGGTTTTTGTTAATTATATTTTATAATTTCCTAGTTGTTGTTTGTGTTGGTGTTTCTCTTGCGATGTGTGCAAGGATGATGGATGCTGGATGCAGGTTGAAGCGCATTATCGCACCTGATAATAGACATTAAGAATGGCTTGGCGAGGTGAATACAACTGATCGGAGCTCAATCTGTCCAGGCAATGCCCAAGAATCATCAGTGTGGTTGTTAATGGCGATGCAGAGATGTTCTTATGCGCATGTGTGTGTGTGTGTGTGTCTGTGTATGTTTGTGTACGTGTGTGTGTGTATATATATCCGAGTGTGGTGTGTTGCTGTGCATGTAGGGATTGGGGCGGAAAGGGGCTATGAGATTTTGACGCAGTTGATGTTGGTTCCACTGTGACGTCAGCCGCAAATATTTCCATCGAAGAACGTACAGCTTACTGTGTGGTATGCTGCTGCTGCATTACAATCTGAAACTGTTGATTTTGCGGAGGATGCTGCGGCGTTGACGTCTGGAAGTAGTGATTGGGCATGATCTGCGGGGGATGTACGCACATCAGGTGGTATGCCGCCTGTGGTTGTCCTTGGGCTGTGAATGTGGGTTGAGGTCCCCCGCCGGCAGGGGAGGGCTGTGGTGGCGGATGGAAAGCCTGATGCGGCTGACCAGGTGATGGCGTCGTCGATGGCGTCGTCTGTGCCAAAAACTGTAACTGTTGCGGCTGCTCCGGATATACGCGCATCGGCATCGGGCCATATTGCGGTTGGAAATGTGGTGGATGCGGTGTATGCTGGTATTGAATGAATTGTGGTAACGGTGCTGTGGCCATCAACGGCTGTCCTGTTGCCGCTGTGGCTGACACATGCATTTGTGATCCACCCATTTGACCTATAAGATAACAACAATTGATTCCTCACATCTATCTGTACCTATACCTGCTACTGCTTTTCCACTTACCATAGTTATTACGACGCATGCGCGGCGCCTGCCCGCCTGGATGTGTCGGTGCCTGGAATGCATGCGGCTGCTGCACCATGTAGATCGGTTGGTTGGCCGCCGCCATATGGGCGCCCGTGGTCGTGAAGATTGTCTGCATGGGCACCGGAGTTTGTGGCGTATGTGGCCGCGATGGATTGGGTGTACTGGGACCGCGCGGCGTAAATGGCTTGGCTGATGGATTCAGCACATGTGGTTTCTTTACCACAGGCGTGGCGCCGCTGGTAGTGGTGCTGCTGCCTGTGCCGCCAGCAGCTGTGGCTGTGGCGCTGCTTGTAGCACTGGCCACTGGTGTGGACTTATCTGACCCAGTGGCGGTACCACCTGTGGTGGCCGTTGTGGGCGTGTTGGCAATACCAGCGGGCGTGGTGCTGCTACTGCTGCTACTAGCCCCCACACCAATATTGGGTCCTGGCGATGCGTCCGGCTTTGGAGTGGCTTGCAAGGGCGGAGGCGCTTGCTGTTCCATTATAGCTGGTGATGTTATCACCACGGGCGAAGTTTGCGGCTGTTGTATGCTAGAAGGAGGCACCACCGTCATAACTTGATATATGGGCTGCGGTGGCTGGCTTGGCTCCTGGACCAGCTGCACCGGCTGTTGCTGTTGTTGCTGCTGCTGTTGTTGCTGCTGCTGCTGTTGTTGCTGTTGCTGCTGCTGTTGCTGCTGCTGTTGCTGCTGCTGCTGTTGCTGCTGCTGTTGCTGCTGCTGTTGTTGTTGCTGTGTGGGCTGTGTCTGAGGCAGCCCCTGATGCTGTTGCTGCTTGGACACATGCTGGTGCTGACTGTCCACAACCAGCTGTTGCTGCTGTTGCGACGGTGGCGCCTTTTGTTGCATGTGTTGAGCATGTTGCTGTTGTGGTGGCGGCTGCTGCTGCTGCTGAGAAACATAGTGTTGTTGTGGTGGCAGCTGCTGGTGATGAAGCGGCGGCGGAACATGCACATGTTGCATGACCATTTGCGACTGTTGTTGTTGTTGTTGTTGTTGCTGCTGCTGTTGCGGCGGTGATACCGATTGTTGCAAGCCACCACGTTGCAGTGTATGTTGCTGTTGTTGTTGCTGCGGTGGCGAATTGTTACTAACCAGATGAAAGTTTTGACCAAACTGACGCAGATCCTGCGTTTGATTATCGCGCGAGCGCACTTGACGTTGCTGTTGCGGCTGATTCTGGTGCTGTTGCTGTGCCTGCTGCTGTTGTGGTTGTTGCTGTTGTTGCGGCTGCTGCTGCTGCTGGCCACCTGCAGTCTGCAGTGGCGGCGAGTTACTGTTGTGGCCACCATGAACATGGCCACCGTGCATGGGCTTACCCAGCGGTTGCGTATCACCGCCATAATTGAGCGAGGAGTTGCTCTGAGAGCCCTGGTACTGGCGCATCTGGCGCTGAGGCAACGGCTTGCCCGTATTGGAGCCAGATTCGCCGCCGTTCAATTTGGACGCACCGCTTATATGCCCTTGATTGCGGTATTGATTGGAGCTGTTGAGGTGGATAGTTAAAATTATTTGAATCTTGACAATTCCCTTGTTAAGAGCATATGGAAAGAATTTGCTTACCCGTGTATGACCTGTGTGTTGCTCTGATAGGAGAACTGATTCTGTATGCCCATTGATGAGCCACTACTCTTGTTGCCCACATTGTTGGTGTTATTGCCTTGTGGCACATTTGATGTGTTGCCGGCGCCGACGTTGTTGGGCGGATTGCCGCGCATTATTTTGCCGCCTTGCGTCACAGGTTTATTGCGTTTTATCATCGGATTTCCACCGCCATATTTGCTGCCGGCTGCCGTATCTGATGCATTACCAGACGCCGAGGATGGGCCCGGATTTTTCAAACTGCCAGCCAGTATTAGAACTGCTTGCGATTGTGTTGCTCCGCCCTGGCCCATGCCCTGCTGACCCATCATTACCGAATCGCGATTATCACGATCGCGTGATCCTGTCACCGTTGAAGATTGCGAGGACATGACAGCATGCGATCCAGGCGGCCCATTGTTGCTGCGCGTCTGTTTGGTGATGTAACGATCGCTGCTCATTGTCTCACGCAGCTGGTAGTCACCTGGGCCGCCACCACGTGGCTTATTGCCGCGATCTCGTTCACGTTCCCGCTCACGTTCGCGTTCCTCACGCTCCCGCTCGCGCTCCCTCTCCCGTTCGATGCGCTCACGCTCGCGCTCTTGTTCATGATCTGGCGCTGGTCTCTCGACGGCAGCGAAAAGAGCTTCTTCATCGCCATTTTCTAAATCCAAACGCTCCCGGCATGTGGGATTGTTCTCGATCTCTGCCGCCAATTTCTCAGCCTTTGCCTCGGCCTCCTTGAACTCTAACGAATCGCCCTTATCCAGGGGAACCGTGTACGATGACAGCGAATCATCGAACGTTGAGGTGACACCAAACTGATTCTCATTCTTGCGGAACATCTCATTTGCATCCCAGCCATTGGCGGCGCCATCCAATTCAATTTCAATGTCGCCATTGGCACCAGAGTCCCATGGCTCAAGCTCCTTTTCGTCCAAGCGTGTGCCTGTCAAGAGAACAACAACAACGTTTAGTAAATCGATAATGCTACAATTAGATGAACATGATTCAAGTTACCGTTGCACTTGTCGGATATGGCGCCGTCGGTCTGAAATGGGCTCGTAGTCGCGTATTGCGAATCAAAATCCTTTGCTATTACGGTAACCACGGTGTCCGCCGGGAATATGATGTGTTTGGGCACTGTTTTGGCCTCATCGGGCTGATTTTTTGCTTTAATGCACGCCGGCAGCTCCAGTGCGATGTCAAAATTGCCCGAAAATGTGCGGAATACGCCCTCATAAATATTACCCGAACGCAGGCGAACCTCCACAACGCTGCCGACCAGCGCCGTTGCCGAGTGCATGAAAAAGGTGTTGTTATAGACGCCCTGCGCCAGCGAACGTCCAACTCCGCCGCCGCCACTGCCGCTACCGACGCCACCCGCCTTGTTGTTCGCTTGCCGTAGACTGTTGTCGTTGGCGTTGTATCTGAAAGGGAACCAGCAAACGGAGCAATTAGTACGACTAACCATTTAAACAGACACCCTCCCTACCTTACCCACCCACCCAAATTTTATCAACCCAGCTCAGGTCGGGTCTCTTGGTTAGCCCAGCAAAAACAAAGCGACCGAACCGAGCAAAAGCAATCGAGCCCGAACGTTGCTCAGGGTCGACATCGACGCTTGCACTGCGCTGCGCTGCGATGCGATGCGATGCGCTGGGCTACGATATCGATTCGCCGTCGTCGTCGACGTCGTTGTTGTTGTTAGTGGGTCCGTAGTCCCCTACCCCAAGCCACGCCCTGCCCAGCCCACGAAAGTAAATAAGAGCTGGTCATATCATATGTATATGTGTGAGTGTCAATGTGTATATGTTTGCGCTTTGGTTCAGTCCAGTGAACTCGATTTTAAAAATGCTTCCCTGTTCATGAACTAAATCAAATATGCACACACCTGCTCTTTCTTCATACCCTGCGCACCCATTAAAAGTGTTATAAAAAAGGGGGTAAATACGTATGTAAAAGTCAGAAGACTTCGCTGACCCCATAAATTCAAAATAAAATTTTGATCTGCATCCATCCTCTCATCTGTATATATGAAATTAAATTATATAATTTATTTATTTATTATGTTCCCTTCCGTCCTTAAAATATGTAGAAAATGTTGGATCGGTCAATATTGAAATGCCCATACTATGGAGGAGGATAGTATTCTTTTTAGCAAGGTGCAGGGTATCATTTAGTCTGGCATTCTCGACTTGAACATTTTCATTTGTTCTATCTATGTTATCTATCTTTTTGAGTATATGTATGTGTCTATGTTCTATTCCAGTTTTATCTGTTGCTTAGAGCTTATAGAAAACTTTTTTTGACTGTAGATTTTAGTTTTAGTTTAGTTTTAAATAAAGAGTTTAGAGACTTTTTAGTTGAATCTATTTACAGCAATTTACTTCTGGAGGACCAGAATTAGTTCATTATATATCCCAAATGTTTCTGGATGAACGCATTTTGGGGTTGTTTTGATTGCGTGCAGGATCGACGACCGTGAAATGCCCAGCTCGCAACGCACAATGAACTGAGACACGCACATAACAACGAAAGCCCCAGCAACAATAATAATTATATCTACACTGTCGCTGGCTGGAGCTGGACATAAAGGGGCTTATATGAAAGTATCGCAAGCTATGGTGCACTGCGCACATTTTCGTCAATGAAGGCAACTAATTGATTTGCGTTTTAAAATGAATCATGCGTAAAGCGAGAGGTGCTCATTGATAAGGTGGCCCGAGAATCAGGAATCGCATGATAGCGCATCTGCGCATTTACCTACAGAAGGCAGGCCAAAATACGAACTAAATAGGCCGAGGCGTACATGTGTACATACATATGTACATAAACATGTATGCACATGCATACATAGCTGAGACGACCGGGGCTTAAATGCAAGTGTGCATAGGCAGAATGCCGAATAAACAGAGAAGTGGCAGGGAGCAAAAGAACGATGCGATACCAAATGTTCGGTCAGCAAATTGTAGTGACCCAAATTTTGTGCGCCCGGCGGGAGGCGAAGTGTGCCAAGGCAGCGGCGGCGGCAGCAGCAGCAGCCGCCGTCGTGTCGCACGTCACACAGCAGCAGCAAACAGCAAAATGCTGACAATGCAAGAAAAATGCATACGAAAAAGAACCAAGCAAAGCAGAAAAAGAAAATACGATATGTGCACGTCGTGAGCGTGCACTGCAGTGGGTCACAAACAGCTGAAAAATAGTGAACTGCATTGAAATGGCATGGTAACACTGTGCGCACTTGTACATTTATACATATACACATAAATACAAATAAACATTTTTTTTTTCAAAAAACAATTTTAAATTAAAACAAATTTAACAAAGAAAAATCCTAACATAACACGACAAAAAAAATGTGTACTAATGTGTACGATAATGTACATATCTAACGTAGTACATTTATATGAACATCAGCATGTACGCCAATGTCGATGTAAGAATGTAAGTATTTATGTATGGCAGTCATATTTCAATTGAAAATTTAAAGGGTTTGAAGAAGAGATAGTGGGGAGCTCTCACAAATTCATTGCTCGAGGTCTCCTTCTAGTGTTTGTGTGTGTGTGTGTGTGTCTAGTTGTGCGAGGGGGTGCTTCGCTGGACAATTGGATGCCTTTAAACAAATTATTCATTGTGCTTTTTATACATATTTTATGTGGTCTTGTTTTCTCGTCTTTTTGCTTTGGGGAGGGTTGTGCAAGGGAAATGTAAACAAAGCTCAAAATATGACACCACACAAACACATATAAAACAATATGTGTACATGGCCAGCGCCATCAGCAGATCCAACACACATGCACACACAAAACACGCACACGCACAAACACATGCATGAGCGACGTATTATATAAGTAATTGCAATTTGCACTGATTGCTTGTACCCCTTCTTCTGATTAAGTTGCCATTACAAATTTTACAAATTCCATGCGATACGCAATTGACAAAAACAGAAAAGAATATTAAGAAAAAAATAATAAAGAAACACAATAAAAAAAAAACCAATCGCGCGCTTTCACCTTTCACGGCAGCGGAACCCGGAGCGGTTTTATTTTTTTTGTAACTAGCTCCAACAATAACAACGGGCACCCCACAACAGCACTTAGCCCGTGTTTTTCTTCGTGCGTTTGCCTTTGCATTCGCTTCGTGCTTTTTCAACTGCAGCAGCAGCGCTTCTTCTTACCTTGAGATGCCGCCGCTGGCACCGCCACCGCCTCCGCCGCTAGGTCGACTTTTCCGCTTGCTATTGTTGTTCATAATAGAAGATGGGCAAGCCAATTGCCAATTGCCAGCACCAAAAGTCGACGAACGCACGGGGAACTCTGCTTTCAGTTGAACTTATTTCTGATTTCAATTTTATTTTTATGCGTTTCTTCGGTTGCGTCTACTTTTTCTGTTGTTTTTTTCTTCCTTTTTTTTGTTTAAATACTTCTGATTTCTGTTGCTGCTTCTGTCTATTGGCTCTTTGCTTTGTATCTCTTCTCGCTGGCTTTGGCTGGGTGGCTGAATTTCGCTTGGCGACGTCACGATGCACAACAGAAACGGGGAAGAAATGGAGACGGGGAACGGGTACGATGTCGACAATATGCTCGCTTTAATGAAGGAGTTGTCGCCCGATCTTCTTCGCCTTTCTCGGAGCCAGCATTCAACACCTTTTCCGAGTAACAACAAATAAAACGTTGACGACGACGACGATAACAAAAACACTAATGGCGGTCGGGCGTTAATTTTTCTAAATATTCACGCACTTCTTTTTGTTTGGGGGTTAGCCTTTCGTGCTTTGTGGCTGGTCGTTTTCTGCTTTGCCTCTGCTTTACCTCCTCCTTCTTCTTCTGCCTTTGCACTTTTTCACTCGCACTCGTTGCTCGAATTTTGCGAATTTTTGCTTTCATTCAATGGTCGCCTCGCCTCCTATTTCTGCGCTTCTCACTGGCTAGCTTGTTTGGGCAAAAAAACGAGCAATAGCGACGGCGCTTAAGTTGTTTAACGTCAGATAAATATATTTTTGTTCCTAATTATATTTTTATTCGCTGCGATAAACGAACAAGGTTGCACAAAAGTTAGCTGAACTGCATATTTAATTCAACTATGACCAGATATCGATATGTGTTTTACAACCCTAAAATGGTGGTAAATTAACACAAAGTATCGATGTTTTCAAATGTGCACAGTGGAAAGTTATAATTTTTATAAAATATGTGTCAAAAGATATACATTTTATTATTCAAAACTTGTTGCAATGAATAGAATTAATAACACGATACATCTAGCTGCTTACGATATATTGTATATCGATACTACTGTACCTATCGAATATGAAACGAACTTTTACAACACGGCGCGATTTTTTAAATGGCACATAACCCACAATTCAGACACTAAAGCAATATTTATTCCACTTATTATATTGCTTTTAAAAATTCAAACTATTAACTATGTATTTATAATTGAAACCATAATTCTTCTATCCATCTATATTTGTAGACTTTATAAATATATATACTTTATAAATAGTTAAGACGAAGAAACTTATTTATAAACCAACCCATTTCTTATCTTGACTATTGAGATAAAAATATCCGCGATACGAATGCGGTGTTAGATATTTGTTTGCAGATAGCGGTAAGAAAATGAGACCAACTGTCCATCACATTAACAGCCCAGACGCTCACTGACCTTCAGATGTTAACTTTTTGCACATTTATGGGAAAATAAATTCATTGAAGGTATTCAAAGTCGAGGATAGAAATAATATCTTATCTTATCCTAAGATAAATGATTACAACAGATTAAGAGATTAGCACTTTACAGACTCGTGATAGCCTCTAGCTGTAATGACTCTAACTATTAAGACTTGTAATTGTTGCATAGTTGAATTAACACTTGTGCAGCATCAGACCATCTATTATTGTCACTATCAACTTGCAGAGAAGGAGATTTATGATGTCACAAGATGTTAGCAACTGATTATCACATTGCCCAAATTAATAAATATAGCTATATGTGCTGCAGACGTATTGTACATGCCTTTTGGGCTAAGTTCTAGTTTAAATATTGACCTGGTTATTTTTTGACTCATCGTTCTTGAACTTCTGAGTGATCGTTCGATTGCCACAGACGGAAAAATACTTAGCATCCACAGAATGGCTCGCCCTGATGTACGCTTTCCCGTATCAACCGCGGATCGGCGGATATATTATCGCGCCCGAGGGGCTTGTTAAAATAGTTTGTCTCCAGATATATATATAGATATATAACTATCTCTAGCTCTAGTAGGGCAACTGTGGATTCCCCGCCACCGCCTCCACACCTAACCTTATGTTTGTTTATCCATCTGCCTACCGTATGGGCGTTAAGTGTCTCATTGTTGTTGGCATTGGGCGTAAGATGACAAAATGTCGCCGTTTTCTTGACTCTTTTCATTTTTCATGTTTATCAGACAGATCTGCCCGTTCTCGCATATTTATCATTCCAAAATTCCCGCATTCGGCAGTTTTCTTCAGATTGCGAAGCGCCGCACTTGGCCTCACGCGTAGCAGCAGTAAACAATTCGCTTAATCCTTTAACTTAATAAATTAGTTGTGATTAACATAAACGGATATAGTTGCGAACATATTAAAATGTCATTACCCAAAAAATTATCCTTTGATGGTACGTTTAATATTTATTCTAAAGAAAGTGGATTCCTCGTAAAAAGTTCTTAAATTGATAAGACATACAAGTTTTAAAAAAAGTGCTGCAGACAGATTTTCTTGGAAATATTCTGGCTTATCTCTCGGATTAGCTTGCGGCAAAGGCAAACTTTTCTAATTAAATTGATTTCAATTAAAGCTCAAAATAAAATACCAGGCCTTAAGATTTTTAATTTTATTTAAAGTTAGCCTTTGCGTGGGCTGTGCCTGATGAAATTGTGACATTTTGAACAATAAACAGCGATTAGCTCAATTCAGTTGAACTTTTCTTTCATTCAAATTTTATTTATATTCCCTGAAAATGCTTAATTAATGGTGTGTTATCTGCGGTCAGTGCCAAGCTGTGTGCACGTATATAGATTAATATAATATATATGTATATATATATAGATTAACGTATGTATATATCTGAAATTTTGCACTCAATTTGATTTATGGCTCGAGATCGTGTCTGGTACGCAGATTGTGAAGCAATAAACGATGCCATTTTTGACAAATTATGGCTTAAATAGATTTATAAAAACAGGTTTGAGAAAACCTGCCCACGTTCGGGAGATATATATTGAATACATTTAAGATCTTAAAGCTTTTATGGGAGTTTCTCGATAAGAATTTAATCGAACTTCTTTGTGAAATTTTTTGAAATCTTAACACACTCGATTGAATTCCAAGTAGGATATGTACAAAAATATTTTTAAAGGGACGTTCTCTGGGAAGAAGAATTTGTGTTTATCAAGAATTTATGTTTATGTAAGAATGCAGTCACATAATAATTTATTTGATGTACTTTAACTGTTTAGATGAACTTATTCAGCTAAAATTCTGTGACATGTGAAAAAGCAATAAAGATTTGTTTTACCCAGTTAAGAACTGAGCGAATTTTCAAAATAATAACGGATATACTAAATTCATATTATAATTGTCATAATTAGAGGCCGGCAGTTAGTTAAAATTAAATAGAAAACACATGCGCTGTGGACATGTCCGAACTTTCAATTAAATTAGCGATACGACAAAATGAATTTGCGAAAGTACGTATGTATCCATAATTATATATGTAGCACACAAATCAGATATTAGTAAATTAAACACAAAGTGGAATTTTTTTGCGCCGCACAATTATTAACGCCAAATTTGATGAGTCAGTCCATTATTTGGATTAGCAACCTATTAATGGGACGCATTCAGCAGGGAGCAGCACTTGGGGTTAACAACAACAAAAAAAAACATGTTAATCTATAAGTTAAATATTGCGTAGAGCTTGACTTTGGGCATGAGACACTGTTTAAAGAATATGCTAAGTTAAGGTAGTAAGTAAATAAATAAGTAGCTAGGATAGTTGCAATTAGAAGATAGTACGAGTTGAAAGTTGAGCATGTTTTGTAAATTTCAGATAAAAAAGTGAAAAGTTGAAATTTGCATATAATGTGTGGGAACAGGTTCTCAATTGGCGCTCAGATCTGTTCAGATACGTATAAAGAGCCTCAGCTGTTTTTATACCCTGAACCCATTGAAAATGGGTAAAGAGGGTATATTGTATTTGTGCAAATGTATGTAACAGGCAGAAGGAAGCATCTCCGACCCCATAAAGTATATATATTCTTGATCAGCATCAATAGCCGAGTCGATCTAGCCATGTCCGTCTGTCCGTCTGTCCGTCCGTCCGTATGTATGAACGCAAGGATCTCAGAACCTATAAGAGCTAGAGACTTGACATTTTAAATGTAGGTCCTCCTAGTCCCCGCGCAGATCGAGTTTGTTTCCGATATGCGATAACTTGCCCCATTTCCAAGTAATCGATTAAAATCGATATCGAAATCTTGTTTTTTGGGCAATTTCGGTAAATAATATGAGCTAGAGTCACCAAACTTGACATGTAGCTTCTAGAATAGTATATATATATATAGTATCTATCATTTTATACCTATTGCCTGTTGGAAGAAGAGGGTTCAGGGTAACACCTAGTCGGGAGCTCCCGGCTAGAACCTATTACTTGTTTCTCTTTATAATAGTAATATCTATCTAGCAGTCGTGCCTGACGGCAGAAATTTAATTACGATTTCACCCAGTGGGGGAAAATACGCCAACTCTGGCTCGGCTGCGGACTGCGGACCAGGTGCTACATATCGCGCTTTCGAGCAGGTCGCATACTGGCTTAACTCTAAAAATATCCCCTGACCAGAAAAGCAAATAAACAATATTCAGTTAAAGTTTGCCCATTGGCAAAATCGAAAATCAGTACGAAATGCGTTGGCCGTGGAAGCGCACGCTCGGCATAGCCACGGGGCGAATTGGAGTACCTGGCGCACGGCCGCAGGCCACGGTGTCCAGCATTTACGATCGTAGGATGAGACGGGATGATGAGTGCAAGAATATTGAGAGTACATTTTCCAATTTTCTTTCGTTTGCAGCCAACTGCGAGGGAGATGGGGTAAAGTACACGGCGAAAAATGGCGACGACAACTACGAGCTGGCACATACGCTCGAAATGGACATGCAAGGCAGATACAGTGCACCCAAGGAGGCGCATTGGCTGCTGCGTCGCATCTACATACTCACATGGATACGCAGCTACGATCGGCCGCAGGCCTTTGCCGATCTCATTGCGGGCATCACTTTGGGCCTGACCATCATACCACAGAGCATTGCGTATGCGGCGCTGGCGGGTCTCTCCTCGGAGTACGGACTGTACTCGGCATTTATTGGCTCCATCATATATGTGTTCTTTGGCACAATTCCACAGGTCTCGATCGGACCCACCAGCCTGATGGCTATAATGACGCTGCAGTTTTGTGCCGACAAGCCCGTCCAGATGGTCATCGTGCTGGCCTTCCTCGCCGGCCTCGTGGAGCTGCTCATGGGCATCTTTCAGTTGGGCTTCATAGTCAGCTTTATACCAGCGCCCGTGACGAAAGCCTTTACGACCGGCACAGCCTTTATTGTGGTGCTGGCACAGCTGAAGAGTCTGCTGGGCATTCGTCTGAAGAAGGTGTCCACACTTGGTGACTACTTTGGCAATATTCGTGGCACGGACGCCAGCCTGGGCATTGCTTGCCTTTGCCTGCTGCTCTCACTGCGGGTGAGTCCACATAGACTATATCTAAAGATCATACAATTACTTTTACTTTGCTGTCTCCCATTTTAGCTGCTCTCGCAAGTCAAGTTTAAGCAGGAGACGCCTTTTAACCAACGCCTGAAGAAGGTGCTCTGGTACATCAGCATATCGCGCAATGCCTTGGTGGTCTTCTTCAGCGGCCTGTTGGTCTACCTGTGGGTGCACCGCAGCTCGCTGGAGGCGGTGCCATTTGCGCTCTCCTCGAAGGTATCCTCGGCCATGCCCAGCTTCAAGCTGCCGCCCTTCGCTTTTGAGTACCAGAATCGCACATATGTTTTCACCGATATTCTGCACGAGCTGGGCAGCGGAGTCATACTGGTGCCCATTGTGGCCGTGCTGGCCAATGTGGCCATTGCCAAGGCCTTCGGTGCGTATGCGCAATATGTGCACCTAAACTCTTGCTCATCATCACTTTGCAGTCAAGGATGGCAGGCTGGATGCCTCGCAGGAGATGTTGACGCTGGGCCTGTGCAATTTGGCCGGCTCCTTCTTCAGTGCCATGCCCACTTGTGGCGCCTTCACGCGTTCCGCGGTCAGTCAGGCATCGGGCGTGCGCACGCCCATGGCTGGCATTTATACGGGCCTGATTGTGCTCTCCGCGCTGTCGATATTAACGCCCTACTTTCAGTACATACCCCGAGCATCCTTGGCAGCTGTTCTCATTGCGGCAGTTGTGTTTATGGTAGGTTTTGTTTTGTATTTGTATTTGGACGTGGTTCTAGATTTCATCTGTAGATCGACCTGACACCCATCAAGGAGCTGTGGCCGGCCAACAAAAAGGACTTTTTCAGCTGGACGGGCAGTCTGATTATTTGTCTGATCGCTGGTGTCGAGATGGGCCTGCTCTTCGGCATTGTGGTCAGCATGATTTGCATACTGCTGCGTCTGGGCAATCCCAAAATCGAGGTCTACCTCAAGCAGGTGCGTCCGACATGCATAGGAAATAGTTTTCTCAATTATATGTTCCATATGCCTCGCCCCGCAGCTCGAGTCCAACTACTATGTGCATGTGGTGCCCCAGTCGGACATCTTCTACACGGGCGTGGACACGCTGCGCTCGGAGATGCGTTCCGCTTGCCTGCTTTACCGCAATGATTTCCCGATTGTCCTACACTGCGGACGCTTCATGCAGTTCGATGCCACCTTTGTCGAAATGCTAATGGCCGTGGCCAAGGAGCTGGCCAGGGACAATGTGCTGCTCGTGCTGCAGCACATGAGCCTCAAGCAGCAACAGATGCTGCCCGTCACCGGCAACATACGCTTTTGCGACGACGATCAGCAGCTATTCCCACTGGAGTCCAAGCACTAGTCCACCCGCCCCCCACCCCCCTCACTCACCCCCCCTTCCCCTTCAGTATATTAGAACGCAATATTATCCATTTCCGCTTGGCGGGAACAGGCCGCGGCTGGCAGCTGGCGGCTGTGCCATGTTGACCCACGTCACAACGTGCTGTGGCACTTAATTGCTGTGCCGTCAGCGGCGTCTGTCCACCTGTCCACCTGTCCACCTGTCGCCAGTCGTGGGCTCGCGTGCGCTCGTAGATCACAACTTTGCGCTTATATGACGGCCATATAGCAGCTTAGATGCTTAGATACGCATAGTATATTAAGTCAACATCTGGTGTTTATCACAGCAGCCACTCTGTAAATATCTACAGCTTAATTGTACTTTATTACTTGATTGTATTCCGTTTAAATACGCTCTATGCTAAAGTGGTCGTAGTTCCTTTGTGTACGATAAACAATAAAGATAGTCACATAACTTATAGAGTTTAACCATGCGAGCTTTCCATATTGATTGCTGGATTAATCAGCTTTAAGCTGATTGAAACTTAGGCACAGGAGCGGTTCAAGCAACGCAGCGCCCAAAATAAAGTTATTTAACACAATCAGATTAAAAAGGCGGAATTTTGAGTTTTTTAAATTGTCGTATAAAGACAGATTTTTCCTTATTAATGGCAGAATAAATGAAGTCCAAGAGAATCTGTATACATCTCTGAATTAAAATTCGGGCACAGGAGCGGTTCAAGCAACGCGGCGCCCAAAATCAAATTGTTAAACTTAAACAGAGTAAGAAAGCTGCATTTGTTCTTTTTTAAATTGTTGTTTAATTATTCTTTTTTCACTTTGTTTTTTGCTTTGTTATTCAATAAGGAAATTATAAGTTATAGAAAAAGTATAATAATACCGTATAACAATTTAGTTTGTTTTTGTTTATCTTTCCGTAATGCGTAGTTCTCTTTGTTTTTTCTTTTTGCTATTATCTTCATTTGTTTTTAACAGGTTTTATTTCTTTTACTTTGTATGTTTTTTTTTTTCAAATAAATTGTGTACTTTCTGTAAATCTTTCTAAGTAGTGTGTGTGTGTGTGTGTGTGTGTTTGTGTTTATTGAGGCAGACATTAATATACCCTTACTGCAAAGTTCCCCTCATTTTGGCTGAATCGTACTATACTATATGTACATATGCATTCTAGCCAAGATTACAAAAACAACGGATTTTTAGATTTCGAGCGAGACACATGTGATTTGTCTTCTTCTTTGCTTTAGCTGATATGTAAGGGTATATTAGCTTCGGATGTCCGAAGTTGCTTGTCAATTCCTGTTCTGTGTATAATGTGAG
Organism: Drosophila montana; assembly: GCF_035044405.1. Classification (NCBI taxonomy): domain Eukaryota; kingdom Metazoa; phylum Arthropoda; class Insecta; order Diptera; family Drosophilidae; genus Drosophila; species Drosophila montana. The sequence goes on along the minus strand of NW_026998620.1, from coordinate 9,828,137 downwards.
TTTATAGTAAAATTAAGTTTCGGTTTTGTATCTTGTTGCTTCTCAGCTGTGTGGCTAAATAAAACAATGATTTGATTGTAAGGTAAAACTTATTTACGTGGGAAAAGTTAACGCTTGTTTCATCAATCATATATGTTTATATACTGGTTTGAGTATGAATTCAACACACTTTGTCGTCGTCAATCGACTGGAATCATATTTAACTATTTCTGCTGATGTACATGCATACATGAGTATCTAAGATGTACATATGTATCTGCAGCTATTTGCCAGTTTACAATTTACAGTTGAGTTCTGAATCTACATTTTTTTCTGAGTGTTGCGCAACATTCATATTAGTAGTTTCTATGGTCGTTTTGCTTGTGTGTGTGTCTGAAGGATTCCAGTGCTGGAAAATGCCATTTGATTAAAGTAATAATTCGCTCACAATTCATTTTCTCTCATAGCCAATGCACATACATATGTATAATATGCCATGTGCCCTTTACAAACATTTCATACTTTCATAGTTTTTGTATTTGTTTAATTTTTATATATTTTTATTTTCATTTGTGTTTTTTGTTTTTTGTGTTTTTTTTTTTTGTATTTGGTTTTATACTTTCTGTTTTCATAAAGCAAGAGGTACGCATTGTATTTTGTTTGTATGCACGCAATTAATTTGTATGGTTTTTTTTTGCTTTGTTTTTTTGTTTTTTTTTTTTGTTTCATTTAGGTTTTTATGTATGTTGCTAAAGCAATTATTAAACATTAGGAAACATCTTTGAATCATGTATACAGAAGAAAAGACAATTATGAAAAGGAAAGTGGTATGCATACAGTCATAACAGACTGTATGCCATTTAAATATTTAAGCAAAGCAACCTTTAAATTTGTTTTTTTTTTGTTTTTTTTTTTTAAGGTAAATATGTGTGTTTCTCTTTATGGATAGTCAATAGTAAGTAGCTGGAAGGTTCGATTTGTAGATTTGAGAATAAAACAGTTGGAACTTTTCATATAGAATTTGTCAAACATATTTCATGTACCGCTTTAAATGGTATGCATACATATATATTATGTAGGTATGTTAGACTTTTGTGTTTGTGAAAATGTTTTATATTATTATATTTTTGTATACCACACACATGTACGACTTTGAGTGTTATTTGTTGTTAAGCATTTGTTTTAATTTTAGTTATTTGGTTAATCTTTTGTTTGTCTTGCCAAACGTAACAACAAGCATTAAAGCTGCAGGATTTGGGTTCAATTAGCTCATCAGAATTGCATCGGATAGACGATATCTGAGTCTCTTGAAGGCTTGCGATCATCATGTTATACTCCAATGAAAGACGGCTGAATAATTTAACCCTTGGCCAAATAGATGTTTGCTTAACAGGCATATGAATTTCTTTAAATGTATACATATATGCATGTATGTGTGTTTGCATGTGTGTATGTAGTATATGTAGTAGTATATGTATAGGTTCGTATCGTATCGTTAACCCCTCTATATGTATAAGTACTTCTGCATAGTTTCGGTTTTGTCCAGCGCCATCTATATTGCTCAACTTTCCTTTAGTTTAATTAGGTTTTGATTTATAGACTTAATTTAAATGTGTAATTTTTTTGCTTTTTATTTTCTTTATGTTTTGGTTTTAATATATTTTAAATATATATAATATATGTATGTTTTGGATTTCACTTTTAGTTTTTGGGTTTTGTTTTTGTTTTTGTTTTTGTTTTTTTACTCGTATTTTATTTATAAACTGGTCAGCAACAGTAGCAAATTTAACAATGTGCGTTAACAAATAATTGTAAATATAATGTATGTATATGTATATAATATATGTATTTTTACTTCCACCCTTAAGTAGACGTATATATGTATATATATATATATATATATATTATCATATATGTTATATGTATATATATGTGTGTGTGTTAGTATGTGTGTCGAATGTGTGTATGTGAAGTTGCAATAAAGCACGCTTCGCTTGTCTATTTCTTTATCATTTAGTTAGTTGTGTTTATCTTCAATTTATATATATATATATATTTTTTTTTTATTTATTTCTTTGCTATCAAGTTACTTAAACTGCAAATTTTATGTATATTAAATCAATTTTACAACAATTTATGTGTTTTTTGTTAAATAGTTTTTAGTTATTTGTGATGTGAATGTTGCTTGTTTTTCTTTTGTGTCTGTTTAGCATTTAGTATTATTAATATTTCTATCAATTGTATTAATAAAAAATATTATCATTAGTTCTATTAGTTGCATTTATCATATCAACATTACAACATCGTTCACATAGGCCCACAGTTGACTGGGAATTCATGGATTTTTCATAGGTTTTGCTTTTGGTTTTTTTGCTTCTTTTTTTTTTTTTTTTTTTTTTAACTTTATCTTTGTATAATTGTGTATACGTATATGTATATATTAGCTTAGTAATCGTAATTAATAGCAATAATCATAATCATAATAATAGGTCTAATCTACGAATAATATAACAGGACCCTATGGAATGACCAGGGTTATTTGCCAAAGCCGAACCCAAATTTGCCAAATAGATCTTTGCCTTTCGAGAGTACATCGCCGCCGGGCGCCGCTGCTGCAATGCCCTTGAGGCCTCCAAGCAGGCCGGCGCCCGGCCCCTGTGGCGGCGGCTGAGCTTGCGGTGGCACTTGTTGTTGCATGCCCGGCTGTTGCATGCCCTGCTGTTGCATGCCCTGCTGTTGCATGCCCTGCTGTTGCATGCCCTGCTGTTGCATGCCCTGCTGTTGCATGCCCGGCTGCTGCATGCCCGGCTGTTGCATGCCAGGCTGCTGCATGCCAGGCTGCTGCTGCATTTGTTGGGCACCGAAGGCGTTTGCTTGTTGCTGCGTTGGCTGCACACCGCCAGGTGGTTGCATTGGATCCGTTTTGGGTGGTTGCTTCGAACCAAATAGACCACCGGTGGCAGCCGAAGTAGCACCAGAGAGCAGGCTAGTTGCGCCGGAGAAGAGTCCGCCCGTTGGCGCCTGCGTCGTCACAGGCACCTGCTGCTGCTGACCCATTTGACCCATGCCGCCCATTTGGCCCATGCCGCCCATTTGCTGACCCATCTGCTGACCCATCTGCTGGCCCATCTGCTGCTGCTGCGGTTGCTGCTGCTGCTGTGTCTGGCCCATCATGCCCATCGGCTGTTGGCCCATGCCCATCATTCCACTTTGTCCCATGCCCATTTGTTGTTGATGTTGCTGTTGTTGCGTCTGTTGCTGACCATACGGTTGTTGTTGTTGCTGCTGCTGGAGTTGCTGCTGCTGTTGATGCTGCTGCTGCTGCTGCATGCCAACATTACCAACGCGGCCGATCATCTGCAAGTTGGCCATATTCGAATATATACCAAAATATACCGAATTAGTCGAGTGGTTCCAAACGATTGAAGGCTCTTTTAAAAAATGGCAACTAATCATTTAAATAATTGTATTTTATGGCATTATATACGTAATCATTTGCACGATGTTACGAATGCATTCTCAAAATTGTCATGAATTTAGCGTATTTATTTATTTTGTTTTGTTTTCAATCAAACTAGGTTGTTGCTGCTGAGCTTCATCAAGCGCGCCTACTAGTTAGTTAGTTAGTCAAATAACGGGATCGGATTGGTAAGCTAGTAATTGCAACTACGATCAACTACTACGCAACGTATCGTATTTGCTAAGTATGTATATATATAGATATATGTCAATATATATATATAGTAGGCTAAGGCAAACCTCATTTAAAACTGTGAAAAGGAAGTTGACAATCTCGAATACCGGAAATATCTTCAAGTCTCTAGAGTGCATTCCAAATATGCTTTGCTCAGAGCTCTGCCATTTGACAGCAATCGCCACAAAGCAAATTTGATATCTAAAGATCAAAGTGTATTCCATTTGAGAGATTCTTGGGATTTCCTCTATGAAAGCAAAACGAATGACAGTACAAGTTTGCCAACATTTGTGATAAATCATTTAATTGGAATGTGAAAATTATGTAGAACTAGCAACGTTTCTCAATTGAAAAAGAATATACAAATATGCCTTAAAGTACGCTCAAAAAACTGGCAAACACTTGCAGTAATCAAAAATCAAAGTTCAAATCAAGTATGTACCGAAAAATCAATGGTTGGAGGGGGGGAAAAGGGGAATAACATAAGAGCTCTATTCAAAAATGTTGACATTGGCGAATTCTAGGTATGTACACTACCTAAAATAATAAGATTTAACCATTCTATATGTGTATATGTATATGTATATGTATATGTGTGTATGTGTATGCAAAATGCTTTGAAAACCCCTTTCGAAAGTTTCGCCTGAAGTTATTCGTGTTCAATCTTCCACAAAATTGATGTGCAATCAGCGTCCAGTTTTCTTTTTTGGTTTCGTACCTTAGGTGTTTTCTTTTGTAAGAAAAACAAAAAGTAGCCTAACGCAAAAACAAAAAAGCATATAAAATAAAATAAAACAAAAGAAGACTGTGATATTTCGTGAATCATAGAAATCATATATGGCTATGGAGGTTAAAGAAAGGCATACTAGAGAACGAACCGAAATGAAAGCATAAAATAAAACGAATAGGCAAAACCGAACGACATAAATGATTCGAAATGAAAATCGAATAGTTTACACATACAGTGAATCACATAGAAATTTGTACACATTACATCCAATATTCCATATAGTAATAGTAGCAATTAATATATATGTATGTAATTAGTAGCGTATACGCAGTAAGGAAATCAAAAAGTATTTAAATATATATTTTAGATATGGTTATGTACGAGTACGAGTATGTATACGGGTTAGCACATCTTATCAGCGATAGGTACGTTTGGCCAAGTGTATTTCGTATCTGGTATTAATTTGTTTGCGTTCATCAATTGCATGTGTACTTATGTATTTACACACTCTCTAGTTACCAGCCCAAGAAATATATCAAATAAAAAAAACAGCCTTAGAGCTAGAACTGATATTTGTTTATGTTCCTATAAAATGTACAGTACAACAAAAATGGTTTTAATCGATATTGGCGCCAGTTTTGAAAGTTCTGTGAAAACTGTATTTATATCAGGAAGTTTTAGCAATTAAATGTGTAAAAGTATGTATTTATCAATTAAATTAGGTAAACCAAGTGAATCATTTACCAAAAACAATATGCAAAATAATGTAAAAACAAACAGAATATGCCAAAAAATTGTTGCGATTACGGATTAAATTGAATAACATCAAGTAAGTAAATCAGATAAGTAAATGTGAATGATTGGGTGCTGTAGGTACTGTCTATGATGCCTCTTTCAAGACTAGCTGAAGCTAAGTATTTGCCGTTGCCGCAATGCAAATGCAATTTACAGACTATACACACACACATATATATTTGTATGTATATATACATATATAGTTACATATTACACTAAGAATATGTGCGGCATATGCAGGTTAACGATATATGCTAAGTTTAAGTATTTTCTGAACAATCATACGTATGTATGTATGTATGTAGGTAAATGTACACGGACGAATTGTTTGATTAATTGATCGATTGCTTGCTTGATTGATGCTGATTAGTTTACAGAAATTTACATTTATTGATATTTATAATGATGTTTGTTCTGTTGGTTCTGTTAGTTCTGTTGGTCTGTTGGCTTATTCATTGTACTAGGCGAGGTTCTATAGAACATGTTGCTAGCTATACATACATAGTTGAAAACATGTACATATATCGCTTCTATATATGATAAGCATAATTTTGGTCATGTACTGTACTGTAAGCGTTTTGGACGGATTACCAGAGCATATAGAGAGTGAATGAGTATATATTTAGATATATATAGATATATAGACAGAGTAATTGAGTATGAAACGTATGCGTTAGCAATAAGAAAGAGCGAGCGAGACGAAAACAATGGACGATCAATTCATGAAAACATAATATACAAATACATTTATGAACCGTGTAGGCATGGGATTGAATTAGGTATCAGATACTCGATTATTGATGTTGCATAGAATGAGTCTCCAGATCGTATGTATGAGTGGGAACATAATGCATCTGTTTTTGGATGAGTGAGTTTGTGTATAACACTTGATTGTTTTCGGGAAGAGAACCAAAACCAAATGAGCGACAGAGATAGCAAGTTACTTTTAGCTGTAGTAGTTGTAGTTGTAGTAGTAGTAGTAGTAGTAGTAGTATTAATAATAATAGTATCTGTAGCTTTTGTAGCGTATGAGGTGTGGTTATATATATTTTTGCGCTTTCTTAACTTTTTCTTTTGAGTATTGTTTTTTTTTTAGCATTTATTTTCAAAACAAAGGAGAATATGTTTCTTCTTTTTTTTTTTTTAATTTTTTCTTCAAGTATTTATTTCAAACAAAAGAAAACAAAAGAGAAAGAGTATTTACCTGCGTTTGGTGATCGGGGGCAGGGTGGCCCGTGTTGTCTAACAGTGTAGGGGAAGCAGGGCGAGCATCTATAGCAACGAATATAACATAAAGACTTCACATTTACCACAGCAGACCATTACAAAAAATTATTCGAAAGAAGTTGTAGTAGTAAAAAAACAATTAAGAAACATAAAAAAAAAACATAAGTAAAATAAATGAATTAAACACAAGAGAAGTTAACTAGATCTAGTCTCAAAGATTTGAAAGAAAGTTTGAGTTACAGCTGCTGCCTGTTAAGGATTTGCCTTACGTATAGAATACTGAACCGGAAACGTATTCGCGTAGGTCCGAGAACGAGTTTCGTGGTGTTTTGTTTTACATAATTCACCGCAGTTGAAAGGAAAATTAAAAAAAAAAGGTCCAAATCAAACATAAACCAAATGCAATTGAAATAATATCAGAAAATAAATTATTTATGGGACATTGAAATTGGAAATTTTTGGGCTGCTTGCAAAACGATTTCTCGAAAACACAATACAAAACGGAGAAAAAGGCGCCAAAAGTAATGGATCGCTAGGAACATTGGCAAGAGACAAAATTGTTTTCATTTTGATTAAAAGTATTGTACATATTATTATCTTGTTAATTATATTTGTTAAAAAAAAATTGATGAATATCATGTATGTATGTAAGTAGCATAAATATTACCTTTTGCGCATGGCGTCTGGTCTTACAAAACATAAATCCCTATAGAAATCTGCACAGAGCAGCATCTCAGATTTGTTGAACAAAACAAAACAATTGTACATAGGATAGACAATATATCTTGGCTGGCCACATCTATGGCGCTTATGATATTGTAAAAAACATACATATGCATATATGGTAATAATTAAGTTAAGGACTTTAAACGTTAGTATTTTACATTAGAAATGTACATAGATTACAAAGAGATTCATTTGAAAATCATATTTTCATATGTGCTTTAAGCCCCTGCAGTGTTGTTGTTGTTTTTGTTGTTATATCTCTAGGGAACTAAAAATCTTAATCAAAAATATCCAAACTGGCTAAATAGCAAACAAACAGGGGCAACATTCAAAACCAACATGAAAATAGATCAAATTCAATTTATTAACAAAGATAAAAATACAAAAAAGCAACACAAAAATAGATCGTACACATGGGAAACAGAAACAGAAACCAGGAATAGGCCAGAGATATATATACTCGATTTCAAGAGTTTTATCTGCAAGATACACACGCTTGACTGCGGAAAAAAAAAACACACACGACAGCATGGCTTATACGAACAGTTGGCGACATACATACATACTCATATGTAATGTGCTCGGGTAAATAAGAATTCCATCCTAAGAACTAGATCGGTGAATCCCGTTCAATATTTACAGGTTCTCGTTGACATATATATTTAATCAGTCGTTGTCTCATAAAACTAGATGGTTTTTACAGACTCTATAATCGATCGGTGAGCAACTAAGGAATTACATTTCATTCGACAATCAGGTGCAAGAAACTAGTCTCTGTTTTATGCAAATTAAGTTGTTTGGTTAAACGAAAACAAAACGACAAACCGATTAAAAGTCAAATGGAAATGATAAACACACTTAAGTTTACTTGGTTTAAATGACATGCAAGAGACCATCTAGAAATTTTGCAAGGCTATAGAGAAAGTCACGCAAGACAAGAGACAAAAGTAGAAACAATTTTGTAATTTTCAAAAAGTGTATAGACAGTAAAGAAAGTACTTTGGAAAAATATGAACAAAAGTGTTATGTTTTTAAGTGATTTGGAAGGATTCTTAAAGACTTAAAGCTCCATCTCAATAATCATTCGATTGTATATAAATATAATTGTATATGACGAATGGATCGATTAAAAAAAACTAAAAAGAAGAAACAAAGAGAAAGCGAGAGATAATTTAAAGACTGTGTATACAACAACAAGAACAACAACTATGTATCTATATATTGTATTTGATAAGGTTTATATAAATCGATTCGAACCAAAAAACAAGAACATGTATAAAAGGATTCTTGAAATATTAAACTGACAGGTGCTGAAATTATGAATTATTTCACAAAGTAAAAAATTTAAATATATATATAAGTATATATATAAAGAAGTGGTATAACATTATAAACAAGTTCTGCGGAATCATAACAGAAATTAAATAAATATATATTTTTTAAATTAGCGGCGTTCAAAACAGAAATTGTATTTATTCATCTGTAACTGTTTGGTTTATATATATATATATATATTTTTTTTTTTGAAATTTTGCGAAAGAGTTGGAGAGAGATAGAGAGAAGAGTGAAAGATTTTTTGTGTCGTCACGAAATTTGTTTGTTTCTTTTTGGAGCATGATCGTATTGTTCATAAGTGTTTAATTTTTCGCTGATTTATATATATTTGTAGATATACATATATGCTATTGGTGTTACGAACAAAAGAAAACCAACGGAATCTTGTAGTTGAGTACATATACATAGTTCATAAGATTAGTCGCTATATATAATATCATCCTGCTTGTTTGTTTGTGTAGTTAGTCTGAAAAACCTGCATATTTGATTATCTTATAAAGTGTATGTGTTTTATTTTAAGAGATTTGCTTTGAGATTTTCCTTCTTTTTTTGTAAAAAAAAACAAAAAACTCAAATCAGAAGTGAAAATCAAAAATAGTAAGCCTGTAATTGCTTTTCGAATAAGTTTTAGTATCATATTTAGTAAAAATTGTATTAAATCAAAGGAAAATAATTAAAAAATCAAAAAAAATCAAAATAAATAAGAAATGCACAAAATCCGTTGACCAAATTAATCAGCACAAAGCCTACTTACTTTTGCCTTGTGGACCACGTTGCCCAGCAACGCCGGGCAGCATGTTATCTCGTGGCGGCGGCGGTGGTCCTCTAGCGCCGGGTCCCTGACCCCGACCCCGCTGACTGAGGCTGCCACGCCCAGCGGCGCCGCCCGGTCCCATTTGATTGTTGTACTGGTCGGGCGCATCGGCCAGGAAATTTGAGGGCACCAAGCCCCGTACCCCATCCAGTTCGCCCATGAAGAAGCCATCTTCATCCATATCACCATAGACGAGGATAATTTCACCCGTCTTGAAACACAATTCCACTTGCTAGGTAGGCAGGGTATATATGAGAGTCAGGTGAATGCTGCTGAAAACTGTTCCATTTGCTACTCACCTCGGCATCCACATTCGGACTTAGCTCCTGGGGATCATAGTCATAGAGGGCGATCATTCGTTTCACTGGCATATTCGCATAGATGTCACCCCAGCGATCGCGGCTCACATTCCGCATGCTCTGCTGCGGAGCGCTCTGACCGGGCATAACTTGTGCGGTGCCAGCCCCGGTTGTTGTCGACTGCATGCCGCCGGGCATTTGCATTTGGCCGCCGGTTATTTGGGTGGTGGTGTCCTCCACCTCGCTAACCATGTTGTGCGGCACATAGCCTCGACGACCCCTCAGCTCGCCCCAATAGAAGCCATCCGCATCCTTATCACCAAAGACCTGTGCCACAGAGCGTGAAAGAGAGGAGGAGTGTTAGCAAGGCCGACAGTCAAGGAGCTGGGCATATACTCATAATGGCTAGTTGGTAGTGTAGATGTAGAGTGCATATTGCTAACTTAACGGTTATTTATGGAACTATTAGAGAGAAGAGAACAACGTCTACTTAGTGTATGGGTGGGTGTATGGTGTATTGGTAGTTACAGTTAGTTAAGTAAGTAGTTGTATTTGTAATTATTAATATGGGTATTAAAACGTATTTATAACAATCTCAACTGTAAGGTGGGGCAGACTTAGGATTGGCGAAGGAAAAACATGCACAAGATTCATTCATTCAATTAGCGGCAAGCGCAGCCAATTCTCGGCTTCGTTCCAATTCGGCATCCAATTCAGAGCAAGCGCTGATTAGCTGATATCCGGATTATCTGATGCTGATTGCTGATTACTGATTTGTTACCATTATTACCGTGGACGGTTACTGCAAGCTCCGGTGCCTAAGTGGGTAGCATTTGCTCTGCGGCTGCAAAGTGTTTTGGTGGTTCTGTGTATCAGCAAAATTACAAAGAGCTTACCTTGATAGTATCTCCCTCTTGGAAGGGCAGCTCTTCGTCGCAACCATCTGGATTGGGACTCATTGTGGATGGATCGTAGTCAAACATTGCCACAAAATAGCGCGGCTTCTTCTGTGCGCCGGCCATTTGTTGCTGTTGCTGCTGTTGCCCTGGTTGCTGCCCTGGCATCATTTGACCTTGTTGCTGCTGCTGCTGTTGCTGCTGTTGTTGTTGCTGTTGTTGCTGCTGCTGTTGCTGTTGCTGCTGTTGGTTGAGTGGGCCGCGTGGACCCGGCCCCTGCTGAACCATCATTTGACCTTGCATTTGACCAGGCATCTGTCCTGGCATCTGGCCCTGCATTTGTCCTGACATTTGTCCCGGCATCTGGCCCTGCATCTGACCCTGCATTGCCATTTGTCCCGGCACGGGTCCACGAAAACGGGGTCCTCCCATTGGCCCCTGCGCCCCGTACGGCTGTTGTTGCTGCTGTTGCTGTGGTCCCTGGGGTCGTCCTGGCACCATGCCGCGCTGCGGTGCGCCCGGCTGATAGCCCTGATTATCGATAAATAATCGACCGAGGATAGCACGCGCATGAATTTGAATTAATTTAAATGAATTTGAAATTTTGTTAGCGTTTCTTCTTTTTAGATTGTCGCAAAGTTTGTTCTTAATTTGTACTCTGTTTTTCATTCACATTGTCTATAGACAGGTAATTTCTTTAGCAATGTGCGGGCGTCTGCGTATGGCTTTAAGGCTCGACACAACTAAAGAGGTTATATGAATATATATGGTATATACTAGGTAAACAGTACTCGTATGTGTCTGTGTGTGTGTGTGTGTGTGTGTGTAGAGGAAGGCGTGTATTAAGAAAGGCGCATTAAGCAGGAGCTAAATACAAACAGCTGGAAAATCAAAAGTCTATGGCTGATAGGTCAAAGGCAAATACGAAGCTAGTTGTTAAATGTTTTTCAGAAAAAAAGAAAGCACGAATTTGAGTTGAAATAACTATGTAGATGTTTGGTTTGTTCCTGTAACTGTTGTATATATGTATGTTTGATTGTAAACACATGTCTCTAATATGAACTGCGATTATGAAAACCTACTGTATACTATTCTATCACAATACTTACATACATGTACTTAAATTGTATATTACAAATTTATTATTGATATTGCATATAGATGGCGCTGAGACTAACACAGTCAGAACAGGCAGTCGATTATTTACTATTCGGAAGCAAGTTTCATTTAAATAATATACATAATTGAACTTCGCTTGGGGTAAACTAATTTTCAGAGTATTAATTTTACCATTCAGATACTTTTGTTAAGCTATTTAAATACTTTTTTGATCCCCTGGCTAACCATGCAGTATCTTAACAATTTCATTCACGACTTTTCGTACTTTCCTAGAGGCGAAAGTTTGCCTTAGACAAAGGCAATTATTCATAAAATTGAAAAAAAAAAAAAACAAATTGCTAAAAAAAAACCACTTATGAATTATAAATTGTTAAAAAATATGTAACTCAGTAATTGCACTTAGCATTAACTTTGTTTTTTTAAGCTTAAGAAAAAGCATATTCTACTTCGTACATACTATATATGTTATTAGTTTGTTAAGCTATAGAAGTTGGCATAAGTATGACTAAAAATGCAGCGAACTCTTATGAAAAAGAGTATTACTCTAGGCAAAGGTATTACAGTTGAACTTATGTCTATGTGTGTGTGTGTGTGTGTGTGTGTGTGAGGGTGTGTGTTGGTGTGTGATTTAATACAAATGGGGGTAGGTGAGAGATGTTGTCAGTATAACTTACATTCTGGTTCACTTGACTCTGTGTGGGTTTCGAGAAGAGGCCACCGAGCAGGCCACCTAACAAGCCGGAGCTTCCGTCGGGCTGTTTTTCGATTCGATTCGATTCAATTCGGTATGGTATTCGGTAACGGGTTAACGGTATCGTTTCAGTATTGGTTTCATATAATGAAAATGAATATGTATAACTTGTTTTGTTTAAAATTGTTCGTTGCATTGCGTTCTCCTTAATCAATCCGCTCAAATACTTATAGAAGTATGTTAAATTCTATTGTTTAAACTGATTAACTCAATTAAATTGATTAATTATTATTGCATTTGGCAGCAATTTTGGAGCATGCTATTGTGAACTGTACTCAAAAAGATCATGAACCCAACTCAAAATTCGAACAAACACTAGCAAAATAAAACTGCATACGCTGTCCACATAACCTAAATATCAACTAAATAAATAATAACTTTACATACATACAAATTCTTTTCGTATTTCTTTTTTTTTCGGGTGGGGGGATTTAGTTGTAGGTCTCAAATTGCTTTGGTTCTTATAAGTAGATATAATCGTTGGCATTACTTTCTCACAGTTCTCTGCAACAGTTCATTTCATATATATATAGGGTATATATATAATTTTTACAAATTTTGTGTGTGAATTTTGTGCGATTTGTCTAATATATCATATAGTGTATGTATATAATGTGGTTATTTTGCAAACAAATTCATAGAAAATAGGATTTTAGTTCAGTCTTTTGAGGAGAGGTAGAAAAGTAGCAAGTAGAAAAAGGCAATTCATAATAGATCTCGAATAGAGTACCAAAGATATAGAAAGTATGTAGCTGATAGATAAATTGAATACTTTTCCTTTTTAAAATATCCATTATGAACTCGAAAGTTTTGTGTAAGTTTCAACCAAAAACAACAACTGAACATAAGTTGGTTAAGTATATAATGTATATGTATGTATTTTGAAATTTCCCATACCATCATTTGCTGCTTCGAATGGAGCAGAGCAGTATATATGTATATACAAATCAAAAGGATTTTCTTTTTATGGTATTGGGATAAGCATTCAAAATCGGATGGAGTACGATTTGTATCTACACGCGTAGAACATTATGTACAATCTCGTGGAAGATGGGTGTTTGTTTAAATAGAAATTTGGAAAACTCGTAACCAATTGCATTTCGAAATAATAAAGAAAACGAGTTCACAGAACATTATTCATATAGTATTTATATACAGTGAATGCCAGTGCCAACTGATCCGCATATATGTAGATCTGGATGGTCGGCAGCTGGCATTTGGGTGTGGCGCACTCACTAACCTGATGACCCGGCTGGGCCTGGCCCGGCTGCTGGCCTGGCTGCATGCCCTGCTGCTGCTGCTGCATTTGGTTTGGATCGTATTGCGTGTGATCCTGCTGGCCACCCATCATATGCGACTGCATCTGGCCCTGCGGCCCAGGCATGCCCATTTGCTGTTGCTGCCCGGGCATGCCATGGACTCCCTGCTGCGGCAACTGCGGACCCATGCCCATTTGATTTGGTCCCCGGCGAGCGACAGCATTGCGCACGTTGTCTACAAAAGCAAAGATTTAATGGATTCACGGTTCGATTTCATATATTGCTGCACCCACTTGGTATCAGTATGGGCACACTGTCCGCCGACTGTGAATCGCGAGATTTGGTGCGTATGGTGACGGCCCGAGGATTGAAGACGCCCAGCTTGCCAATGTCGATGAGTGCATGATCGCCCGTCGGGGAATTAATGTCCGTCACCTTTTTACCATCGGCGTACACAGCATAGCCGGTAACAGGCCCCGTGGACGTAGGTCTGTTTACCGGCTGCCATGTCACCAGAATGGTGCCATCCTGAGGACCAGCCTCCAGTTGGATGTCTTGCGGCGGATCGGGCAGACCTTTGGTCAGTGTGCGAAAATCGGCATAGGCGCCAGGTGCCTCCTCCTGCCCGGGTCTGCCCGGTGCTTGTGGCGTGTGCTGGCCAACGGCCCGCAAATGTTTGGCACGCACTGTCACCCGATATTGGGTGCTCGGCGCTAACCCGGTTATTGTGTGCCTATACATGCCCGGCTTGACGGTGCGCACCTCCACATTGTTCACACACACCACGTGCTGGTGGTTGGAGTTGGCCGGCAGCCACGAGATAACCGCCGAGGAACACGTTATGTGCGAGGCGCGCACCGCCGAGGGGCCCAAGTGCGAAGTATCTCGCCCAATAATCATTGTGCAGGCGGCGTCCCTGGACGTCTGACGATTTTGTGTAACGCTCCGCACGCTAATGCGATGCGGCTGAGAAAGAAGAATACGTCCATAAATATATGAGATCCTTGAAAGATACCTTTACTTGACTGTGAGCTTACCCGCGTGGAGTCGACGCCCTCGATTAGAGCGCGTGTGCGTTCGTTGGCCTTCACCGTGACCTTGAGCACACCATCTACATAGACGTGGTAGCTATCGATCAGATTGTAGCCCACCGGCTCTGGTGGTGACCAGCCAATGAGCACGCTCTTGTTCAGCTGCCGTTCCAGCGTCAAGTGTTTCGGAGCTGGAACTGATGGGAGCAAAGCAAAAAAAGAAGAAGAGATATGTTTGTATTCGTTTTCAAGTATTTTCATTCGATTCTTTAATTGTGTCTAGCCTAATCCAGTGCGTCTCTACATTTAGGGTATACAAAAAATTGGTATGCTCACATGTGCCATGGCAGGCGACGCATTCGAATGGCCACAAAAACCAAATCAAAAGATTAAAAATGATAGAGTCTAGTATATAGGCAATATTTAGTTACCATTATCGCTAATGTCATCCTGGTCGTGCTCCAGATCGGTGTGCGTCTCACTCAAACGTGCCAGATCCTCGTGCGTGTGTGTGAGCAATGGGTTGTGCGGCGGCAAGGAAGGCAGCGACGTTGTGTCGCACTGCATGGAGCCATCCTCGGCGTCGCGCAATGTCGACAAAACCGCCTGATGGAACTCCAGCAAATCATCGCCTGTTCAAGGAGGATGCGCCATTAAAATGCAGCCATTTGGAGTGGGCTTTCGAGCTGCAACTCACCCACAAGTCGCTGCACAAACGAGGCGGGCACTAGGCCGCGTCTTCCGTCCAATAGTTCCGCATCTAGATAGCCACCCTGCGGCTCGCCGCTGGTCCAAACCAGCAAATAGTCGCCGGCGCAGAGTGAAAGCTCGCCCTCAGCCTCCCTGGAAAGGGATATTTAATCCAGTTCAGCTATGAAAATGTGGCAAATCTTAAGGTCACTTACTCTGGCGGATCGTAGGGAAAGCGGGCTATAAAGACGCAACAGCGCCCTTTGCCCGGTATGTCCAACATATCCACCTGGGGCTCACTGGCGCCGTTCAGTGCGTGGTTGCGAGCTGAGAGAGGAGATGCCATTTACGATTCACTTTTGGCCAATTATCGCAGCTATACTCACTGTCCAGATCGAGGGCGCCCAGCGCCAGCCCGCTGCGATTGTGCATTATGGAGGCGCCCAGACCATCGGTAAAGTCGTCCAGGCCCCAGCTGCTGTGCCCCATGGGAATGGGTGAGCATGGTGAGCTGCGATTGCCATATCGCCCCAGCGGTATATCAATCTCGTCCAGCATTTTCATCTTGGTGGCCTGTCGCAGCGCAGCCGATGTGAATGGATACGAGGCGCTCGAGGCGGCATCCATAAATGGTGGCCCATACGAGCTGCCAAGGGCGCCGGCAGCACCAGCGCTCAGGCCATAGAGCGAAGTGGCGCCCGTTATGCCACCCCCGACTGGTCCCAGGCCCAGAAGGGCGCTCGTGTCGAGCATGTTGATATTGCTCATGGTGGGATGGGTCAGCGAGCTGCCCACCATGCCGCTGCCGCCGCTCAGGCCCAGGGCCGAGTAGCTGGTCGAGCCGCCAGGCGGCAGATTATGCGAGTTCAGTGACAGGAGGGGCATGGTTGTGCTCTGTAAATTGTACAGTTGTATTGTTCCGCGCTTCTTGTTTCAATTTCAATTTCAAATTCAATTTCAATTCAATTTCAAGTTTGTTTTGACAAGATTTTTGGTTTCAGTTTTTTTTTTGGGTTTGGTTTGTCAATTAACATTGTGTTTGGTTGTTGTTGTGGTTGTTGACGGTTAGTGTATTAGTATAGGTGGGCGTTTTAGGGGTTAAGATAGTTATTGCATAGACACACACACACACACACAGAGAGAGACATTTAAACACATGGATTGCAGAGGATTCGTATAGTTTGCAAGGTAAACCGCAAGTTTCAGCAGAGAGGGAAGAGAACGAATCGAAATACGAGTTATTGTACAAAAAGACAAAAAGAGAATACAGAGAGAAAGAGAGAGAATGAAAGAGAGAAGGAGAGAGAGAGACAAGAGCACATAAAATGGGAAAAGAGATCACAAAGTACACGTTTATTGGTCAATATATATGAAGAAGCCAACTAGAAACAGCATTATATTAGCTATGAGAACTTATTTGAAAACTCTATTGAACATGTTGTGAATAACGGCGCAGACGAACTTGTTAAATAGGATATGAGTATATTAATTGATTTATGAACTGAAGCCGTTTCAAAGCAACTGACATGAAAAATATTCCATTAAAAATGTATTTGCAGTTAAACATCGAAACGAAAAGCGTTTTTTTTTTTTTTGATATAGATTTAATTTGATATTTGTACTTTCAGTTGGTTAAATATGTAAATATATAGTGTGCTGTGCATGGAAGAGATGGGGCTATGAGGCATGTTCGGTATATCAGTGAAATATTTAAATAGGTGAAATCAGTAATAAGTCATGCAAAGATTCTTCTATACAATTTGACTACTCTCGCAGTGGATATTATTGTTTTGAGTCTAAAGATGTTACGCATTGAGAAAGGCATTCGCAAACTCATCAGGTATGTCTTCCCGATCTGGACGATAAGCTGGTTTGTTTCTAAATCTGTTTCTATGCAAGCTGTCTTAGCCTGTCTTAAACTATCTTAATTGAGATACGTCTTATTCTAAAAAGTGAACCCCCCAGGGAATTACCGATCGAACACAGAGTATTTGTTTTACACTCTTTTGGTTTTGATATCTAAAGAAAGCTAACAAACAAGAACTTGGCTAAGCTCCTAGAGCTAACAATTAAAATCACATTCTTACTACTTAGCAACAATAAATCATAAATAGAATTCTTATAAACAACATTCCCTCATTACCAGCTAGGAAGACCTAAATAATATGTGGCTTAGTATCTGACCTCCCTTTGGAAGCATGAAATGAAATTTTTCGAAAGATGCTTTTCTATTTTGTTGTGTATGATAAGTAAACTTAGAAATATACCGCATATCTGCCATATATACCTGCAAAGATATTTAATGTTTGGCGATCCGAAGGTAAAAGTTCTATTTTATTCAATATTTTTACGTATATTTTCGGATTTTAAATCATTTAAACATAACAAATATAGGTCGACTAAAGTCTTAACATTGAATAAACAATTAATTGTGCATAAAACCTTTATGCATGCGTTTGAAATAGTTAACAACATAAAACAGAAACAATTCAATTGAAATTTGAAAAGGCAAATATGAAGACTACATTGCTAAACACACTACACAGATATGCAAATATTCATGGAGTTTTTTTGCTCCATAAATATTAGCTTAAAAGTAATTATATGAGTAATGGAAATACATGGAAATACCCAGATTTGTTTTTGCTCAAAGTTAATGTGTTAGTAGGTATGTCAAACGCTATGTAATGTGTGTTGGTCTGTGTGTATGTATGTATATGTGGTATGTGGGATGTGACTATGTAATTATTTTCAATAATGAAACTACAACAAAGCACAAAATGTGATTTAGTTACACGGCGAGCGGCAGTCGCAATACCTCTTGGTTTAGCACTGATGATCAACAAATAAACAAACACGAAGGCTACTTGAAGCAGATGATCACCAAGGAGAGCCAAAGCCATGTCGTATGCCAGGCTTAAAAGCGATATTGCTTGGTTTAAAATAGCTAATTTAATTGCATTTAATAATTGTTTGTTGGGTTTTCGTTTTTGTTGCTTGTAGTTCATTGCAATTGAAAATAGTTGGTTTACCTGACTTAATGCCGTTGGCATAGCCTTCATCGTGTGAATATTTACCGGCAATGGTGGAATGCCAGTTATTCCACTAGTTCCACTCAGCAGCTTCTCAACGGAGCTCTGGCCACCCCCGTAGGCAGCCGCATTCAGTGATTGGATGGCCTGACTGCTCAGACTCGAGGATATGCCGCTGATTGAGTTGGGCACCATGGCCGATATGGATGAAAGACCGCCGACGCCGATGCCGGCGGTGGCAGCAACGCTCTGCGAGCCAACGCTGGTGCCGCTCAGGCTGGTGCTGGCCCCATTGCCCAGCGTGGAGGCCAGCGATTGCGGCAGGCTCGAGTAGCCGGACGATAGGGCTGACACACCGCCGCCCGATGCGCTGCCCAATACTGCTCTTTTATATCGATTCAGTTCTTCTTCGAGTTCTACGAACACCACCATGAATTACATACACACTTCCTAGAGTATTAACGTATTAAGCCGACTTACCACTCTTTGATATGGTTCTAAATTCGCTATTTCCCATGCCCATCATGGAACTGTGCGGCAACGCTGACATGCTGGCGCTCGCTGAGGTTCGCGGCTGTTCCAGCTCGGCCAAAACGCGATTATCCTGAAATCAAACATGTTCAAAAGATTTATATGTAGATTTTGGCATATTAAATTTCAGGGTCAGAGTAAAAATTGTTCTTTGACTACCAATTCCTTTAACTTGATTCAAACGGAACCGTTTTTAAACCTTAAGTCATCAAATATATATAACTGCTATTTATACTACTATTTAGTTATTTCGGACACGATCCAGGTAGGCTAAGTGAGAGTTGATTTAGTCGATGTGACTAATCACTTTACTACAGGGCTGGCAGCAATTGTTCGTGTCTGTTCATTGTCAGTGCTTTCGACAGCTGGAAGAGATCTGAAGTTGGCCTAAAATATTAAAATTCGACGTGTACAACATGAGCCAGGTCCAGGATGCAGTAACTGGATTGATAATCAAGGCACAGAAGCTTTCGGGTGACTTCAACGATTTGCTACAGAAGACAACATGTCTGTTGGCTGACAGTCAAAATGCGGAACAGAAATTCATCGACTGTTGCGGAGTGCAGGATGATCAATTACTAAAAAATCTGGTTAAATATTGTAATGACAATGAACGTATCCAGCAGCTGCTTGAGAATGCCGAGCTGAAGCAAGCCGTGTTCGAGTACCGGGAAGGCGTTCAGCAAATTATGCAGAAGTACAAAGAGCACTGCAAGGGCAATATGCTTTGCGAGAGATTTAATATGCGCGAAAGATACATTGGCAAGCTGCAGAACGTTGTAAACAATCTGGACGCTCGTCTGGAGGAGATGACTGCAATCATGATACACAGTGTCAGTCTGGAGGAGGACAATAGCAAAGAGAATCGGCGCATTATTCAGCAGCTGACCAAAGACAATGAAGAGATGCGCCGCAAGCTACAGATTTTCGCGAGTTCCACTGACAAGGACTACTTCAAGCAGGGCCTGCCGCCAAAAACCGAGACCAGCACTCAGATTGAGTTTGGCGATGTCTTGGACTCGGACACCAGCAGCTCGGATAGCTTTGGAAGTTTCCTGACTTGTTTCTCGTCCGGCTATGAATGTCAGTCGACAGACAACTCGACCATAAGTGAAATGGAGGGAGAGCAGCTTCAATGAGCAGAGGCGCAGCAGTAAGGGGCAGTTAATGTTACTTTGTTCTTAACTTATTTATGCTCGACAATATAAACAAAAACTGAGTCAACTATTCAAAACGTATTTTTACCTGTTCGATCTTGGCCATTATTATATCAATCTCGGTGCCTTGGTCCTGGTGGCTGATTGTCGGTGCCCATGTGACGGTGGAACTGCTAGCCGATGTTGGTATATTTGCACCTTGGTATGGCCCGTGTTGGGATGTCGCGGCCGATGACGATGGACAGCTGCCCATATGGGAAGCATTTGCACGTGATGCCTTGGACTTAAGTGCGGCCGTCAGCTCAATTTGCAGCTCCTCACAGTGCACATTTTCCAGCGCCACCTAAAAGCAAACACAATAGAATTATAGTTGTGTGCAACATTTTTCACATTGGCACATTTTGCCACAGGTTACGCACCTTCTTCTCCAGCTCCCGAGCTCGTGACTGCAGATTCTCCACCGCCTCGGTGTCGGGACGTGCGCTGCCGCTCAGGTTGCGTATTTGTGCCAGAGTTTCCTGCCACAAGAGGCACACGAAATTTAAGCTTGATTGTTATAAATCATGGGAGGTGGTAACTCACCTGGTGCGCCCGTTCGATCTCGGTGCGTCGCATTTCCGCATCGCGCAGCTGCAAACTGAGCGAGTCCAGCACGCTATTTGGCGCTACGCCGGCGGCCACTGCAGCGGCCGCCGACTGATGATGGTGCATCGACTCGTACGGCATGCTGTGGCTGCCCTTGCGACGACTGCGAATAAATAAAGCAAACGTCTCTCAATCTGGGCTCCGATCTTAACTATAAATCTCCCCGTGGGTGGCAGCAAACGAAGGGTTATTGCTCGTTTTTGGCCTTATTTATTTATGTTGAAAAGCTATAGAAATGGGTCAACTGCTTTGCTTGACTGTAATTGGAACGTGGCCACACACAGAACTTGGCAAACGTGTGCGCTTTGAACTTTGAACTTTAGGTTAATTACCGTTGTGACCGCATTTCGAGGCCGACACACAATAAACGTCACGTTCATTCAAAAATACTTCCCAAATGGTCATGTGCTTGATTTAAAATTGCATTCATAGAGCTTACCCTGTTATTTCCCATATTACGTATACGCCACGTAACCGTGCGTGCAAGTGAGATATGCTAAACGTTCTCTCTTCTAATCGTCTCACCCTTGCTGCAATCTAATGCTTTGATTTGACTGTCTGCCATTGCAAGCACACACATTCGCACAGGAACACACGCACACGCACACACACACACACACACACATGCATATGTATCATACAGTCAATTGTATTACTCATACGCCATGTTAGGCGCGTGGCGGCATAAAAACAACTGTGGTATGAGGAACAAGTACAAAAATGGAAAGTTGACAAATATTGAAATACCCTCTTATCAATCCCTTGACATTAATCAAGGCTTAAGCTCTATGTAATTTTATAGATTATTAAAATATCTTAAGATAAGGCAAACAGGAAATAATGTTGCAGTTTCACAGCCCAACAAGAACTAAGAGCAAGCCTAATTTATTAATTGTTTTGATCTTTCTAAGTCTTCATTCTACATTTCGTAACTTAGGCTCTTCCACGTCCCAGGGGACGAACCTTATAATCTTAATAATTTATCTGACGTGACATGCGTATATATTTGACAAAATTTTGTTAATATGGACAGACGACAAACGAACGGATTTTGGTCAAGATATTTTAAAAATCAGAAAACTTGTGCATACAAAAACTAATTTTTCCCATAAAGTTAAATGGTAAGTATATTATGAATATGTTGTTAATATCTTGATCTTGAAACTTATAAGTGTCTGTGTTGGTTATCCAGAAAAAAAACTAGTTTTTCATACAACAAATTCATTTTCTACCGATCATTCCTATGCAATTTGGTATATTCTAAGGTTGAGAGACTAGTTTGCATAGAAAAACAGACAGTCGGATAATGCCGTCTGTATATTAATACCCTCTTAGAGGGTATTATAATTTTGTCATGAAATGCTTAACGCATAGAAGGAGACATCTCCGACCCCATTAAGTATATACATACATTAATCAGTATAATCAGCCGATTTAATACAGTATACCGTCAATATAGTATATCGAAAAAAAATCTCTCTTTCAAAAAGCACAAACCACATTTAAGTTTATATAGTTCGTCTTTGTTAAGACTATGCTGATACCCACAGGTACAGGGTATTAGACACGCGCCAGTTTGTCTAGACAACAGAAAAACGATGCAACGGGCAAAGAGCAAATGATACAAGTCGCAAATGAATATGAAAGTGCAAATCGTAGGAATATGTTGGTTTGAAGTGCTCGGCTCAAACAGGCTGTATTTCCTTTAGTGGCTCTCAGAGCTATATTGGATTTTAAATGCAATAATAAATCGCTGAGGAAATTCAATTTGCATCACTTTGCGGTCTATGCTGTGCACGGGAAATTTAGTAAAATGGATACGAAACGCAGCGATGATTTTTTTAATACACTTTTCCACAAGCACACGCGCCACCCACATAGAGCTGCATCCATCTGTCGATGGCGATGTTGTACGAAACCACTTTTGACGTTTTATCTACCCCGCCCGTGTTTCCCCTTGACATTTAAAAGCAATGACAAGGTTTATCCTGATGCTGCTGTCGATAGATGCCCCGCCCATCTGTGGGCGTTCATGACAGCATCCAGCAGGTGGGCTGTGACATTTACTTGCCGCCCTTCCGGTGGTGCCAGCAACAGCTCTCAGGTTCATTTATTGCATGTTCTTTGACAAATATCAAGGATATAGCTTACCTCAAAATGTACTTTCTGTCCATTGAGTGAAGCACTAGACACTAGATATTAACAACATTTTGCTTATCAAATCAAATCATAGCCTGAAGAACTTAATGCAGCACAATTAGTTGAGCAGACAGCTGCAGTTATTTATAGTAACTGTGTTTTTTCACTACAGTTTTCTAAGTGTGGATGTGTGTGTGTGTGTATACTTTGCTGATAGCGTTATAATGAGACGTGTGTGCAGCACAGCGGAGCGCAGTCAAATGCGAAGCGCAACAGCAGCAAAGTCTCATTACGGCCACTAGTTGCTGTTATGCACAGTGCTCCGACTGTCTCTGCTACTGCTCCCATGAAACAGTGTGTGTGTGTGTGTGTGTGTGTGTACGACTGCAAAAGCAGCAGCAACAACAGCAACAATGTCGTTTATTGCTTTGGCTTAACTGCAAAAGTATGCACAGCAATTTGAGTGTGCGAACAAGATGGCAGCATTGTCTGTGCGTTGTGTGAGTGGGCGCGAGTTTCGGTGATTGAGTTATGTGCTCCCCAGCTTTGGTTAGAGCGTATGATGCGTGAGTAAAAGTCCCAGCAAGAGATTGCAATTTACCAACACTGGCGCATGCGCAATGGCATCATGTTAACAGACGGTCGACATGTAAATGGGTTAACAGCGCTGTTTGTCCTTATGTCTGGGCACCGCAAAAATTTTTAATTATGATTATGAAGTGGGCGTTATGCGTGTGGGAGGGTTTTCTTTACTTTTCACTAGTATTTTTCATAATTTGCTTGATGGTCAACAGTGGGAGCACGAGGATCTGTATCTTGGTCATGTCTGTTTAGGTATATCCCCAGTCATGTACATAACAATAAGTGCTATTCATTTCGTTTATTCTCAACATAAACGGTCAAATAGGTCTACAAACTTAAGAATTCAGTTAAACAATTAAATATTTAGTTGGCACAAGTAGATGAGCAACAGACAAAATAAAGACACAACAGCAACATCAGCTGCTGGCAACTGTTTTAAATTTTAATGAGTTCTCCGAGTACGGATTAGCCACACGACCCGCCCGCTCTTTCTCCTCTTTGCTGTCTTATTGCTTCTGCCTGGCCCACATCCCAAACTCAATCCCAATTGAATGTAGGTTGCAGCCTGACGCTACTTTACAGTCTATTAACCCAATTTTCGGCAATTGCCATTCGAGTAAATTAAATGGAAAATTCACATGGGCTTAATTCCATTTCATGTGTGTCTTATGTGTTGTATGCGCAAATTTGATGGATGTCTGTGGCAAACACTGAAAATATTCCTAATTAAAACTACAAAGGCCAAAGGGCAAAGTTGAAGGGTCATTAAAATTTAAACTGCTGCCAGCTTGAAAGTAGTTTAAAAACGTTCTTGGTTTTTGGCACGTTTACTTTTGGTGTACTTCAATTTGAATAAAAAATAAAATTATAAACAGAACGTTGTGGTTATGAACTTGCCAGTTGCATTGAAATTCGTGGCACAGAAGTTTTCCGAGAAGCCCAATAAATTTGCATATGGTTTAAGTTTCTCGCTTTAGCTCAAAATAAACGAGCAGAAAGTAGTTTTTTCTGCATATTGACTGAGTGCAGAAGGCACTCGCCTTATATGTATTTCATTGCATACTTTTTAGGGCACATGAATACAAGTTCAGAGCTGAACCACGTGCATAGATTTGTCTTGACTTTGGACCAAGTATATTCTTAAAAGTTTTGATATAAATATTTGCTATTTAATTTTAAATATAATTTTCATAAATATTTGAAAATAATTTTGAAGTCGGTTGAATAGAAAACAAATACAAATACTCCCGTGGATTTCAAAAATCAAGGACAAGTATTTTTCTTTTTATGTAGAGCTTTGAAAATGAGCATAAGGCCGGAAATATTCGAGAGATAACTAGAGTAAAATTTTCAACATTCTAGCTCTTACGGCTTGAGCTATGCGTCAATTACCAAATGAGTCAGTCCATCGGGCAGTCAGTCAGTAAGGACAAACAGTCATTAATATAGAAATATTGGGATGATAAACAAGAACATTCTTTAAAATAAACCAATGAGAATATATAGCTAGAAGCAGAAATGACTATATTCAGTCCGTTTAGTTAGTTAAGAGACGAGCTTTGTGGTCCACAATACAACACATTTAATCAACTTTAAGCACCCGCCCCCATTGACAGGAGCTACTTGTGTGTACATAAAAACCTCTTTAAAGTTAACCAATTTAGCTTTTGAAATTTTATAAAGTTCACTATCCTTCTGACAGTTTGACCTCAATAGCACAAAAAAAAATCTAAAGAGACGTAGAGGAGCCAAACAGCACAAAAACTATCTTGCCTATTTATAACAAGCCACACACACACTCTCTCTCACACTCGCATAGCACATGGTGCTGGGAACAGAAGTCATGCGGGTCACAAAAGCACACACACTCACAAAATGTAGCATAGTTTTTTGGGCAAAGCGGAAGAAATGTGTAAAATCGAGCCCCGATTGTGCCACCATCTCTTACTTCTTTTTTTTTTTTTTAGAAAATATGCCATTGAATGATACACACATGTCAAATCGGAACATGCTGCACGATTAATTCTGTCACACACACACGCGGATATTGACTTTTTCTTTTTGGGCAACGCGTGACATTAGATCGTTGCATTTGCCAATAATGAAAACGTTTTATAAATCTACATACTTAAGCGGAATATAATGAGAACAGCAAAGAACAACAATGCTAATAAATGAACGGAAATACAAATTGCGAATAAATCCAAAAATAGTTGTTACAGCGTTTAGGCACAGTCGACTTGGCTGTTATTTTTGTTGCTGTTGCTGTTTACACACACACAAACACATGCACACACACACACACACACATACACACGCACATCGAGTGACAGAAGAGAACCGCATGGCAAACACCTGCCCCCAACCGCCGCTGCTCTTGGTCCCTCACTCTTTCACGGCTTCTATGTACATATGTATGTGTATATATTTGTACATAACTGATTGTGCTTTCTGTTACGCACGCAGAGCAGCAAACAACTTTTACGCCACCCACGCGGGCTAACTGTTGTTGTTGCTGCTGCTGCGCGCCAAGTGTCAAAACCGCCCCCAAAAGCAAAATGTGGCACTTTTCATTTATCTTGTGCCGCTGCCGCTGCTGCTGCTGCTGCTGCTGCTACTGCTATCATGGCTACTGCGACTGCGGCTGTTACTGCGACTATGAATATGAAACTCACACACATTCACACATATGTATACGCGCAGTCCTATGAACCGCAAACTGCTGCCGTGCTCCACTTCCACTGACCGTTCAAAGTGTGTGCGCGCTTCTTTTTGCACATATGCAGTTTGACAATTTGAGCTACTTTTTATGCATTTTAGCATATGCAGCAGCATAACATTAACACACATACATTCCCACAAATGTATGAAATTGTATTCATACCCTCGCTGTGTGTGTGTGTGTGAATGTGTGTAACTTTTACGTTAGCTTGCTAGCTTTTTTTTATCGTTTCATCGATATGCCACTGCCGAAGTCTCAGTGGCAATCGCTAACACTTTTACTTTTCACATCACCCTTTATGTCTTTTACCATTTCGTAAAATGCAATTTTTAACACTGGAAATTAAATGTTAGAAAACTTTCAAATTTCAATTTTTTGGTTTACACACGCGTTATAAATTATTGTTTGTTTGTTTTTTTTTACAAAATCCTCTTCTTTTCGTTAGAACAATGCAAACATTTCACGTTACACATGCCCCAAGCAGCAGTGGGGCGAGTTCATCGGCTGCTGAGAAAACATTTTCCCCATTTGGTGTACAGCGAAATTTTTCGTATGCCCGTTCGCTCGCCAGGCCACTGCCACTGGCAGCCATCGTTTTTCAGTGGTCGTCCTGAATTTCGGGACTGGTTTGACCAACTTTTTGTTTTCAATTATCAAAATGCACAAGATTGCGACACCCGTTAAAGCTTTACTGAATAGTTCAAAAACGAAAACTCGAACATTTAGCGAACCTTTTTGCTGCTGCTTTTTGATTGCTGTGGGAAGTGCTGATTTTTCAGGTCGCCTATTTCCACATCCACATTAGCCTTCGAGAATTTACATAAATGCATAGAGTTTACACTAGTTAACGGATTTAAGTTTTACATGATATACAACGCGCTTTAACTAAATGCTAGTGTAGAAAAAAATTGCAATTTTATTTGGTATAGCAGTTAGTTTTGAATGCGAAAACCGAAAAGTGGGTCATCTCGGTCGCGCTACTCGGCTGGTTTGTACTCTGATTTCTATCCAACTGCCTGCCCAGAATGGCCCAGTGTGAAAACGAATCGATTTTTCTGTCAAATGACACTGAAAAATGGGAAATTTTCTCTAAGTTTTTGCATTGGCGCGTCTTTGACTCTCTTTCGGGGTTGCAAATGTTAAGGCGCTGTTACTGTTAACTGCTTTACAGTCTGAAGCAAATGTTAGTTGTAAGAAAATGCAATTTTTGAATATAAATACATTTATTTGTCGTTTGTTTTCCTATTTCTACAATATGAGTTTTACGTCTCTTTTTTTTTTAAATTTTTTCATATAACATTTATTAAAAATAAAATAATTTTTTCTTCTTGCTTGCTAGCGTTCTCAGCTAATGTCTTTAGCGTTTTCAAGTTAAACATATCATTAAATAAGTTTATTGTTTATATGTAAAGTTTTGAATTTCAAATCTAACAATTAAAAACAGTTAAAATTTCAATTGTTTTTTTTTTGTAGTGTTTAATCTTCTTTTTCATAGAACATTCCTGTGTCTCGTATTTGTTTTCTTTTTGCTAACATTAAATTTATGTTTAGTTTTATTTATGTTCGCGTTTCCTTAATACAAGCAAATATATATGAGCATATTAACAGAAAGCGAATGAATTATTTACAATAAATTGTAAACAAAACAAAAAAGACACGCGCGCACAATTGACTAAATACAATGAAAAAAAATTAAGTTCAAATTCGAATTGCTAACATTTTAGATTTTCATTTTGTTTTTGCGTTTGCTTTTGTATTGGAATTTAGTTGTGATTACAATTATTTAAATACATTAGGCCTATTTATCATTTTGTTTTTAATTAGAGCAAACTCTCGCTGTTATCGGCTCATTAGTATGCGACTATGGATTCCTATTGCAAATTGTGTTCCTTGCTTATTTGTTGTGTTTTGTTTTAGTTTTTTATTAGTTTGTTGTGTTGTGTTTAATAGTTATTTAAACATAAAATTAAAATGCCACTAAGTTTTGCATTAATTAAAACATTTAATTTTCTACTCGCATTTACTCTTAACTGTCAGCATAATTTGATTCGTTTGCCTTATTAAAAAAAGTGCACTTATGAATACTGCATTCGGTCTGAAAAGAGAAATGAAAACATAAGTTAAAAGTGCAATTAGCGAAAACACAATGCGAATTAATCACAATATATTCAATCGATCGATTTCCATAACAAATATGTATCACGGCAACGCCTTGAAGACTTTTATAGTGATTAATGCGATTTGTGTACGACTATAAATGCAATACGCGCACATAGTCAACGAACTTCTACTATTAAACTGATAGATAAACAAGTTTGGAACGCGAATGGGATGACATCATGTGTACGGAGTACGGTCAGCACAAGGCAAGATAAGAAACCAGATATCAGACGATTTAAGAAACTAGCTGATAGTGAGTCGAATTCCGTTATGCCGTTTACACACGGCGCCAACATAATTAAAGATAACAATGAGCCAACTTACTGTCCTTCTTTGAAGTATTCCTTCAGCGTTGTGCTGAACTTCTTTGAATATTTGACGAACTCCTTCTTACGCTGCTCGACAGCCTGCTTGCCAGTGACGCCCGGTATAAACGAACCAATTTCGTTGACCACGTCGAGCAGTTTCTTTATGGCGCTGGCGATTTCCCTGCAAACAAATGGGGTTAATATACACATGGATTTCAACGTGGAATCAAAACTTACTTGATGGTCTCAAGGAAGGTCTTGCGATCGTTGATCTCGTCTGGTATGCGACTGAGTATCACTTTTAGTGCAACTGATTTGCGATTCAGCTCCTGGAACGGCTCCTCTGTGCGTGTCAAGCGATATTCATTAACTGCGCCACATATTGGGACAAAGAAAAAACAACAAAATGCATGAACACAAATGGAAACAATCGCATTTGCACACACACACACACACACACACCATCGCAGTCTTGTGTGCAGGTGTTTGTACTTACGATCTGCCTCCGTGATGTTGCCCTGCAAACGCAAGACGGCCTCATTTAAGTTGACATTTAGATCGGCGCGTCGCACGATCGACGCAACGAGGTCATAACAGAAGCCCGGATTGTTCTGCTCCGATTTTAGTATGGCCGAGCGCAGTGACTGCGCCGCGCCAACGTCGCGTCGCTCGAGCTGTAAACAATTTACGTTTACGCAACATTACATTACAAACTGGGACAGGCAACGCCAACGCCCCCCACGTCGCTCTTATCGAGTCTCGGGCTATGTGAACCAACTTACCTGTGTGAAAATGGGCCTCAGTATAACGGGCAGAACGAGAGACGAAGTTGGCTCACGCTCGCCCATGGTCATTTTTTAACACGTTTCGATTGGGCGCGCTCGTTTATTTTCTATTGTTTTTAGCTGTTTATAGAAACTGGCACATTCTGGACTTAAGTCGCAAGTGTTTCGCTGACTTTGCACGCGTATGCACAATTTGTACAAATTAAATTAAAAAATTAACAATAATTCACAACAAAATGGGCACAGTGTTGCCAACACTGCAAGGCATGTAGTGTTGTTGATGCAGTATCGATTGACTAATGTATCGATATCAAACCGTAAACTGCCCAAAACAGCTGAGTCCGCAGCCAACATAACGCAACTCTAATGTGCGTTTGGAACAGAGCTACCTTAACAGATGCTGTCAGCTGTTGACTAGTGTTGACTAACGTAGAATTTAAAGTGAAAAGTCACACAGTTTAGTGAAATAATTATTAAACATAATTATTAAAGTTCATGCAGCTATGTCCTTTAGATAATTCATCAAATAAGAGTGCTCCTACACAGGAGATTTGTGTGTGTGTGTGTGTATTGTGCCCCGCATTGTCGTAATTTGTATACAACTCAGTTGAAAAGTTGAAGTGTGAGGCTGCCTGCGTGCCATTTTTATAGTCCAAGCCCCGAATACTTACAACCAAGCGAGATTAGTGCATTTTCCTAACGTGATGACGTCCACTAGCAATCTGGCAGATGTTGTTCGCCACTATCAACGCAGCATTGAACGCCATGGCGAGGATGAGACACGAGTAAGTTTTCCCCAGCTTATCCTATTAGCATTAGGGGAGTTTTTCATGGGGCCCCCCATGAAAACGATATTTCAACAATTTGTGAAAAACCTTCACTTCCAATTGCAAATTAGTTGTAATTTGCATAATTTGGAAAAAAAAAGATATTGGTAAATGCCAGATCACAAGTATGCATGTATACATATTTTTATGCACATGTTTGAACTATTTGTATACATTATAAATAAAGACATGCTTGCTATTATCGTCCCTACTCTTAAGTATTTATACGATTTAGTAAAAAGTATAAAGAAGCATTTCTCGCGTAGATCTTATATTTTCCAAGTCTCCACCTCTAATAAAAACGAAGCATTTTCTATATAGGCGATCCATGCAACTTGCATGGCATCATGTAAGACAAAAATTTTTTTATTTATACGAGTTGTGTATAAATCTAATTTTATTATAAGCTGCACTTTTGTAGGTTAATATACTGATGCTCTTTATCTTTTAGTCTGATCAATGCCTCTCTCTCATTTCCTCTCTTACTCCCTTTCCCTTATTTTATATTATTTTCACTCAATTTCTTTCTCTCCCTCTCACACTGTTATTTCCTGCCTCTTTATTTTTCTTACTTTTAGTCTCTTACTTCTACCCTTCTTTCTATCTCTTATTGACAACATCTCTTATCTTATATCGCCCTTCTATGTGATTTTCATAAAGTTAATAAGGGAATACCTATTTAAAAAGCATACTTTTTTATTTAATAAACAAATTCTGTGGAACCTGTTTGATGACCCTCAATTGACAAATATTGTACGTTTCTAAAGTTGGAGTGCCCTTGTTGTGTGTGTGTTGGTTTGGGTGTGTGTAGGTGTTTCCTCGTATGTGTATAGTCACTAACAATAGAACATATGTTCTTAGTGTTTTAGCTCTGGGTATAGGGTATGTTGATTAAAATGCAAGGAATACAAGCATGTGTATGTAAATATTCAGATTTATACATACGTATATAGATATATGCAATATATATCGTATTTCAAATACGTTATCCTTGCTCCTAAGATTTACAATATATGTATTGTTGTTAATCACCCCATAAAATAAGCCCCTATCTAATCCAAATATGTTGCTTTTTCGGCTTCTACCTGTCCACGCAGCTGTTGCACTGCATTACAAAGCTGTTTAACCTGCCCATCACATTCGAGCACCTGCAGGAAACAGGCATTGGTAAAACGGTTAATGCACTGCGAAAGATTAACGGAGAGGTCGGCGTTGCAGCCAAAACACTAGTCACAAAATGGAAGGCTATGGTCGCTGCTGAGGAGGAACCCGCTCCACAGACCAACAAAACTGAAGAGGATTCAAACAGATCAAATGGTCGGCGATCCAGTGAAGAGGATCAGGATCAAGAGAACAAAGGCAGCAATTCCTCAGGTGGTGAAGACTCCCGTCACAGACACAAGTCAAAGCATGAAGAACGTTCCAAGAACAGCGATCATAAGACCAAATCGAGCAGCAGCAGCAGTAAGAGTCACTCAAAAAGTCGATCGGAGAGCGACAAGAAACACAAAAGCAGTAGCCACGACAAATCAAAGCCGAAGGACAGCGACAGCGATAGGCACCGCAAAGACCAAAAAACAAGCAGCAACAGTGAGCACCGCAAATCGAAGGAGTCCGTAACGAAGCCCAGCAGCAACCACCATAAAAGCAGCAGCGACGGTAACCATCACAGTGGCAGCAACAGTAGCAGCAAGCAACGGCATCACAGCAGCCACAAAAGCGAGCACAGCAAATCTAGACATGAAAAAAGCAAAGAAGTGAGTGCAATAAATAATTATTTCAAATATTACATATTCATCTTTATTAAGCAGGATAAATCGCAGCACAGCGAACAAAAGGTGGCCAAAGAAAAATCGGACAAACACAAATCTTCCTCAACGTCAACCAAGTCCTCCAAGCGATCGCGAAGTCCGCAGCGTACACAAGATGATGAATCGCCAAAGGCCAAAATATCAAAAATAAAACCCAAAGCGGATCCAGTCGAGCACAAGGAGACCGCTGATGAATTTGACTCCAGCATGGGCGCTAATTTTGACGATGTGCTTGGTATGCTCAACATGCCAATGAGTAGCAAAAAGATTACTAACAAGCTCAAGTCGCCCCACAAGCCAACAACAATAACTACAACATCAATTGGATCTTCCTGTAGTTCAACCAAACGAACAACATCAGCAACAACTTCCAGTAGCAGCAAACTCTTAAGCACAAAGGTAAAACAACTCAGTTTGAAAAAGCTCTGCTTAGTCATAAAGAAATATGTTTGCTTGATTTTTTTTAGAAACCTGAGCTGCTGGCGCCCACAGCTAAGCTAGAGCCCCTCGATCCCAGCATAGCATTGGAACTGCCTACTATATCAAACAATTATAAGCCCATGCCGCTGAATCAAACAGTCATGGATGTTGTCTTCAACCATGGTCTCGGCAACAATGCGCCTAAGGCGCATCGCAATTTTAATGAGTCTGAAGCGCTGGCAGCTGGAATATCATCCAAGACAATGCGGTTAGTTGTTTGCCTAGCAGTACCTTGTGTATAACTTCACTTATTTCTCTCTTTTCTTTTGCAGCACCAAAATCTACTCAGGAGTCAGAACTGGACAAATACTGCAGGTGCCGTCGCTCTTTGATCTTTGCACGCGTGTGCTGCAAAAGAATATTGATGGTAGTGAAAAAATGATTAAAATTTAGCTGCAAAGGCCGTGTTATTTATTTACTTTGTATTTGCAACACACAGCCCTGGAATATACGGGTGGTGTGCCCTTTGATGTGTTGCGTCCAGTGCTGGAACGCGCTACACCACATCAGCTATTGAACTTCGAAGAGTACAATCCTTATCTAATGGAGGACAGCGAAGTGCTGTGGCAGCAGCATGTACAGAGGCATTGTCGTAGTCAACGCAGGGAAGAAATGGAAACGTGGCGTGAAATGTTTTTGGTAACGTATAACTTAGCAATAAATTATAATAATATGGATATGATTGTTGCACGTTTATAGCGATGCGAGGAAGAAAAGGAACGCAAGCTTAGCACAATTGCCGAGAGTATAAAAGCCTCACAGAAAATAAGCGAAGCGCCCGTACGCAAAACCCAATTGGCATTTGTTGATTCAATGGTGAAGCCACCGCGCAATGTACAGCGCAAGCAGGAGCAATATGGCACCAAGGGCAAGCTAATTGCGACGCCCGCGGCACGCGTGGCCGCCCTATCTAGTGTTACGCCCAATGCGGCCAAGGTAGGCGACGCTAGACTTCGTGTGCTCAGCACGGCGCGCGACTCGGCGCAAGTTGGTGAGTTAAATGTCAGCGATCTGTCTAAAATATATA
Source organism: Drosophila montana (assembly GCF_035044405.1). Taxonomy (NCBI): domain Eukaryota; kingdom Metazoa; phylum Arthropoda; class Insecta; order Diptera; family Drosophilidae; genus Drosophila; species Drosophila montana. The sequence continues at coordinate 9,794,586 of NW_026998620.1, read as the reverse complement.
TTAATATTTATAATGTTGTTCGATCCGCAGCTGCGGCGCCAATGCGTAACAAGAAGGCACCGTTAATGGCAAAGGCATTGCAGTTGATACGTGGACGTCACAAGCGTTAGAGCAAGTCGATTACCAACTGATGCAAACTATACTCATTTGTTATGAATTACACCCAACATTTATTAAAACACAGTCAGGACTATCAAACACATTATGTTCCACAATTAACTTATAACAATGGATAAGCTATTAGTGTGTCAATAGATTCGACTATGACAAAAACTATGTGTACTACATACAAATTTATTTATTCATGCTCTGCGCCCATATTTATATATATAGAGCTTAAGTTTTTAAAGTCGAATAGTTTATCGTTTGGTTAAAGCATATTTCATCCCAACTATTGCTCATTAAAATATATTTCTCCTATCATAAAGTCAGCGCAGATTGTGCATAAAAATTGTAAAATAGTTGATTGTATAACCACAAATCGATATAATTTAAGTTAGCTATGTTTTGTTCCAATATGGGCTGTGCGAGTGTCCAAAATCATTGAGTACGTAATTGTACATATGCTACATAAATATACATACACGCATATTATATATTTTAGCATGTGCAGCTGTAATAACAGCTTATAATTATTAAAATGTTTCAAACACACAATTTTGTTAGATAATTAAATGAAATTCATTAGGCAGCTCCAAATATTGTTGCTCTGTACAATATATAAAGCCCAGCAGCTGGCAGATCCACATAAAAACAACTAAATAATGATAATGTATGTATACTTTGTAATATACGAGTATATACAGTGTTCTGGCATTCAGAAACATCACGAATTATTTAAAAAGGCAAGAAAAAAACACATTGTTCCATTTGATAGCAACAGTAATACTTATTATACAGACTTATTACAAATAAATTATTTTAAAAACAAAAACTATCCTCAATTACGGTGACAACTTTTAAGTGCCTATGCAATAGAGCGTTTTACTGCGTCCATAAAATACATCGACCAGACGCTGGCAGGAACTATTTAGAGTCAAGAGACGATTCGTTGTAGCTGATGACGACGACGATGATGATGATGAGTAGGTGCTGCTCCCACCGATGCTGCTCTCGCTGTGGAATTATAATGGTTGATTAAGAGCATGTAAATTACTAGTTTTTTTCAACTCACCTCATAGGCGTTAGCTTTTTTATGTCCCACAATCTTAGGCTGCCATCGATGCAGGCAGTGACGAGTTGTTGATTATGTGCACCCCAGGCCAAAGAGCTAACGCTGGTCGGATGATCCTTAAGCTCGCTCAGCTGCGCGCCTGCAGCCAAGTCAAATATGCGCACCTTAGATTCATCCCCGGCAACGGCCAGCATTTTACCATCGGAACTAAAGGCTAGACTAGTGACCGCTTGTCGGCAATCGGCAAAGACGCGCATTAGTTTACCACTGGTGGCGCACCACAAACGCACCGAATGATCCGCCGAGCCGGTGGCTAGGTAATTGCCATTCGGATGAAAGGCAATGCACTGTGAAAAGGTGAAAAGAATTATTAGTTTATCACTAGATATATCAATTGTATCTCGTTAACCTCAACGTCTTGTGTATGGCCAGCATATATAATTAGCGCATGCTCCCGCTCCAGGGACCACAAACGTGCGCTCAAATCCTTGGAGCCAGTGCATACATACTGACCCACGGGACTTTCATCCACGCACCAAATGGGGTAGTTGTGACTGCGATAAATGGCTGCACATTGCAAATTATGCGCCCGCCAGCAACGCAATGTACAGTCCTTGGAAACACTATAGAAGAGCGGATAATGAGCCGAGAAACGCACATTGGTAACACCTTTAGTGTGGCCACGCATCTGCAAGCCGCCATACTCGTTGCTGCAGTAAAGAAATCAATTCATTAACAACTGGATAAGAGGCTAACTGTTGAATACCTACAAGGAGTTATCCGGATATTTGTTGCGTAATGCTTTGATGCGCTCGCGTCGTTCCTCAGTGCTACATTTTAATGCCTCCTCGTCACTATCCAGTTCCTCTTGCTCGTCGTCCGCACAATTGTTTAGCTCCCAGGCGCATTCTGAGTATGGAGCACGTCTATAAAAACTTTTACCCTTACAGCTATGCTGGTTCAGCTGCCACAGCTGAACGGCAGAGTTATCAAAGCCCGCAAGCATGTGGCATTCGTTGTTATCCAAATGGGCAGAGGTGAGACCACGCGTCCGTTCGCAGACCCTATAGAAACATGGCAAATCCGCTTGAGCTTTTAGTATTTGATCTGTGGAGGATTTGAGTGTATCAAGGCAGGCGTCAATGTTGAATTTGTTCTTATCAGCCATTGGCACATCCGCTTCCATAAAGAGCCTTTCTGCCTTAACTTCAGACTCCAATTTGATCGTTGTCTCCTCAGCAGAACGTTTCTTGGTGCTCTTTTCACCAAACTTGCTGGGCTTGTGATCGCTGCGGATGTTGCATGTTGTACTATATGTGGTTACCTCATCAGCCTCAAAACCGTCTATCACATCAAGTTCTTCGGTAATTCCTAGCAGATGATCCTCTGTAAAAAGACGTTGATCATTGTCCACAGTGTGGATATGCAGCCAGGTGTAGATCAGATTCATAATCAGCACGTGGCCGCGTCGCTGCAAATAGGCGCCAATTTTATCCACCACCTGGGCCGTTGTATGTATCTCGTATTTGGATCCGCGAAAATGCGCTACAGTTGGGTCTGACTCAGCGGTTTCCAGCTTTGTGCACCCCGATAGAATTTGTACTAATTTCATAAAGTAATCCAGTTCTGTATCGCCAGTATTCTGCGCCTCACTAGCAAAACGTATGTGACAGTCGGAGGCTCCCGATAACTGAGCCTCATTCGTCACCGAGCAGCCATTGATTTTTGTGGGCAGTGGTGCATCGTACAGGTCGACCGGTGCCACCAGATGCGCATACTTCTTGAGAAACTCGACGGCGCCCTTTGACTCACGCGCCTTCAACAGCTCCAGGTACAAATGGCACAGCATCGGCGCATAGAAGCGCTTCATTTCGATTCGCAATGGCTCCGGCTGCAATTCCACAAACTGCGAAAATCGCCCAAACTGCTGGTCAACCATATGTTGATTGTTTGTTATAACTTGAACGTTTGAATACGTGAAGCTATTGCCTCCATGGAGATCGGTGTCCAGCATTTTGTTGACCGCAAATTGACTTTTGTTTTGCATTAAGAGGAAATCTGATCTGCGAAACTTCTCGTTACCCTGTAATGTGTTTGAAATGTATAAAGTTAATATTGAATTGAGTTTTTTGCGATTTTACTTACAACATAATTCTTTTGCTTCAGCAACAAACCGACGGCGGCCCGCATTAAATCGCTTTTTGAACTTTTCTTTATGACTGACTTATTGCTGTATATGGGTGATGATGCATGATTATTAGTCACATTCGGCAAACTCATATTTTCGCTCGTAGTCCTTAAACGAATCCTAATCCCGTCCTGCAACTCACTAAAGCATCCGTGCTGTGTATATGCGCAGTGCTGTGCAGCACCAAATTATTCGCTAGTGTTGCAAACGATAGCCGCTAAATAATCGATACCTGGGCATTGCATCGACACCAATATAACAGCTGTTCGAAAAGTGATAGTAATTTTTTTTTTGTATTGCCGTTCAGTTGTTTACGCGGTAGGTTTCTACTGTATTTTATTTATATTTTTGTGCATTGGACAAAAACACAAAAAACATAAGAAAAAAATATGAGCAGTACAACAAAGTTTATAAACGAATTCTGTGATATTATAGATTCCTATGGCGGACGGGATAAGGTAAGTATTTATTGGCCAATGTGATTAAGGTATATGAACACCTTTTGAACATTTCATTTTTGTTGTTATTTTAAAAATGCAGCGTGGCAGCCTAGGTGTGAGGCTTACTAATGTCCCCGAACTACCGCACTAACAGGTTTTTGTTTTGTTGTTGTTGCTTGTCACCTTGAACATAGTCGGAAGCGGCATTATTGAACCTTGCCTTACTTCTTGTTGCGCTTTTCATATGTATTCTGCAATAGCTTCGGTTTTATCAGTTTGAGGCTGATGCTATCGGCTGAAGTATTTGATAGACTTTAGTCTGCGTTAAAGTCTAGATAATGCTGCAGATTACGGCGTATAGAACGTTAACCCGGCAAGAAATGAAAAAGATTATAAGCTATGAGAGAAAGGTTAGTAAGTTTTTAAGCTAAATATTGGAAATATTGGATTAATTGGACGTATTGCATGTCGAATTGTGATATACCCTACATAATATTGATTGGTATTTGTTTTAATTACCACATTTTTCTTATTTAACTAAGTTTTATTGATTGCTTTTCAACGCGACGTAAACAAGCAAAGGCAAATACCATTTGATATAAATAAACCAGAAAATAAACATAAAGCGTAACCCATTTAAGTCATAAGCGCCCACATAAACGTATTCCCCAAGCGACACCAAACCACTTTGGTGGAGAACGGCTGTTAAGATGTTTGTAGCATTCGTTGTATTCTTTTTATCGCTGCTATTTTTTTATCTCTTCATTACTGCAAAGCAATTTAACAAATTGCAGTAAAGGGCAACGCAAAAAAGGAAATAATAAATAAATAGTAAGGCTAAGTAAATAAGCACAAATGCATCTTTACAAAAGATATATCTTTATACATCTTTGCATAACATATATATATATATATATATATATATATATATAAATATATAACTATATATTTATCTTTTCAGGTAATGAAAGCGCTTTGCTATAGCGCCAAGCTTGTGGCTGGTTACCATCTGAAGCGAAATCCGGACTTGGCCAAACGTTATGCGATTGCCAGCTCAAAGATATCTGGAGCTAGAGCTACGCTACGTCTTATTGATGATATACCCATGATACAGTATGCACTGGAGTACGGGCTAGGAGAAAATGAACCGGATCGCGTTATGGCAATGCTGGGAGTGACTGCCAATATTGTGGATTTGCTGTATTATCCAATTGAGAAGATATGTTGGCTGTCCGAGCACAAAATTGTTAACATAAAACATGCAGACAATTGGGATAATGCAAATTCAATATTCTGGGTGCTTTCGGTATATTTGAATTTAATGCGGTTAGTATGATATATGCAACAGATCATCTAATTAAAAGTTAAACTATTTATAATTCTATTGTAGCACACTTCGCAACTTCTGGCTAAACCAGGAGAAACTTAATCGCAATCATCAGCTTTGCAAGTAAGTAAAACTGACTCTTTAATCTGTACAGAGTCACATCTAACCGTCCTCTTTTATAGTCCTACTAATATTGATACAAAGTCGCTCGCCAAACATCGATTGGAATTGATGTCTATAATCCGCATATCCATGGATTTTGTGCATGCCGTTAGTACTTTGCCTAAGGGATATCTCTGGGGTGGCAAATTGTCCACTTTTCAAGTGGGCACCATTGGCACACTGTCCGCTTGCTTGGGAATTTATCAAATCTTTGCCAAGAGAAGACTGAATAAATAGAACTTGGCATCTCGGATTTAATTGATGGTCTGCATTTTTAGCTAGGCCGAAAGTGTGTGGTTATATGTAGGAAAACAGAAAACTTGTGTACAATTTTTGTCAAGCAGATGTATAGTTATTAAATATTTAAGCACAAAAATATAAATTATAAACTGAAGAATTTTGTAGTTGTTTAACAGGGAGTGTGATTTGAAATGGTGAACTTTTTGTTTATTCCAATAAATACGCAGTTGTGTTTTGGTCTGTGTGTCCTTTATTATCTATTCCTTCTTTTTATTCATGTTCATGATATAAACAATACATGTTTAGTTTGCATACTCAGCATTATGTTTACCTTTTTTACAGGCTTATATATTGTCGACTCATTGAGGGTATATAATGTTATATCATGCTTTTGCGTTATGCACTATTTTCGTCAGTTTAGTTAGCAGTCATGATTATTGTTTTGCATTAAGTGCGCTTTTGATTTGCAATTTGTATATAGTTGTATAATACATTCCCATTGCACAGTATTTGTTCGGTAATAAATAATAATATGGAATGAAGGATTTGAGTAAATACTGACACTTCTATGAGTTAAATAGTTGTAGAGATATTTTCACAGCTGATTCTGTGCTCATATCCCATTATTTGGGGTTTTTCAATGTCATATTATACATTATATATATTATATAATGCTTCTATTATACACAAGTAAATTGGTTGCTGTTTAAGCATGTTAATACATATTAACAATTATTTAAATAATTGGGATTTTTGTTTTACTTTGCTGCCTCCTTTAAGCTCTTTAATAAGTATTTATGAATTTGCATATATATGCAATTAATTAAAATTAATTTCATTTTTAGTGTGTAGTTTAGCATAAATATATATTAATTTAATTTTACTCAATTAAGCGCATATATGTTGTTTATCGTTTAGGTTTATTTATTAAAAATCTCGTTAGTTGATATTTATAGATATTGGGTTCGTTAATTAGTTAATATACCTAACTATTCTTTATTTTATTCATTTATTTAGCGCTTTTGATTACAGGATCTACATACATACATATGTACATATGTACGCATATGACATAATAATGGGGTACATACATACACACATATATATATATATATATATATATATATATTTGTTCTGTAGTCGATTTTTATGCATTTTGAAAATGCTATACAAAAAAAGCATCAAAAAGTTCAAAAATGTCTGCACTCAAAATATGTTCAACTTTGTTCCATTTGCTTTATTTGTTTACATAATAACGGTAATGCAATTTGAACTTTAGCTCATAACAATATATTAAATATATAATTAGGTATGTATGTATGCATATACTAGGTATGTACGTATTTTATGTATTGGTTGCATGTATATATATCTATATATATATATCTTATTTTTTAATATGTATATATATATATTTTATATATGTATGTATATTAATATTTTACTTATCGGAAGCTATTTAAAATGGCACTGCAGTAATTTTGTTTATATTCCTATATAAGGTGGGAAAATCAATTAGAATTAGGGTGAGAAGGCTTCCCTTGGCATAGATCTGTGAAGCCAATGCCAGCCGAAGCTAAAATACCCCAAGTATAATTCTTCATATACCTCGCTATACTATAACAATACGAATTTGCAATAACGCATACAAGTTGGGTATACGCATAAGTACTTGTCCTCCTTCAATTATCCTTTAAGTTTTCCAATATTAAAATATATATGGTACTTGATTATTGCATTTAAAAGCTTAGTAATGTTCATCATTATTATTCTTTTCTGTGTATATATGTGTGTATAATAGTCTTTTTAAAAACCTTTCATATTGCGTGTTTTTCTTCTTTTTTTTTTTTTTTGTTTTAACTTGGTTTTTAACAATTGCCGTGCAAGTATTGTTAGTTTAAAATTCAATTTGCAAATTTCTTTTGCTAATGTTCCCCCAAAATGTGTCTCACATGTCGCTTTGTTGCTCAATGTTGTATTGTAATATTATACTTATTAAAAATATTCTTCATAAATGTAGCTAGAAATATATACTTAGTTAGCATAGTTAAGTTAATGAATGCATGGTAAAGATATTGGCGCATGTATAGATATTGTTTATAAGAGAGTAGGTAATCTGTAGTGTATAACTGCCCTTTACCTTAGCTATGTTTTTAAAAATATGCATTTTAAAGTTATAGTGTGAAATTGCTTAAAAATAACTGTAGGTTAACATATGTTTTAATTAGTTTGGTAAAATACATATATATATATATATCTTTTGCTTAAATGTTTATAAGTATTTAGTGCACTGTTTTGTAGAACTTTGCATTTTATTATTTGTTTTACTTTGCTAAAATTTAATATTATCGGTTTTGCGTGGGAAGCGTTCGATTTTGGTTCCATTACATTTCGTTTTATTCAATTCATTGATACATTACATTTCTTAAATTTGTATTCAACATTTATCTGACAATTCTGAGCTTGTACTGTTAAAAAAAAAATTGTAATAAAAAGGAAAAGATAATTGAAATCATTTGAAAAAGCTTTGTGAGAATTGTTTAAAATTTCTGTAGCTTTCTTGTTATTAAAAACGCCATTTAGTTAGCTCGTAAAAGCGTTAAAAACATTAAAGTAAAAATATATGTATGATTTTTTGGAGGTTAAGTACCAATTTTGGGGCTGGGTGATTCCCTTAAATAGCCTTAAAATTTGTCATTTAAAAAGTATTAGATTCTCCTTTAATGTAGTTAGTAAAAGTATATAAATTTTAGTTATTTAAAAGTTAAACATGTCTGTATGTCCTAGTGTAAGTGTCCATATTTCTATGACTGTGTGTTTTACATAATCGAAAATGTTGATTTGCATTGCGTATTTGTTTTTGTTTTGTTATTTAGCAGTTAAAAACACTTCTTGAAATATTTTATAAATTTATGTATTTATTCGTTATAATAAAAAGATGCTGGCAGCCACAGCATTCGTTTTCCAGTTTTGGTTAGAAATCAATCAAGAGAAACAAGTTGTCTTCATTATGTTTTGGTATATAGGTCTTAGAATTACATATAATTATATTATAATTCAGCTAAAGCACCATTTTATGTATAAATATCTTTCAATATATACAATTTATTATCTAGTTAAAGGTATATGTTCCTTATATGTATACGTGTGTATATATGTATATGTTCATTCGCATTCAATTTGGTTGATTATTTTGTTTTTGTTTTTGTTTTTATTTGTATTTATTATGAAATATGGAATTGGTAAATATATGCATTTCGAACATGGTTGTGTATATGCTCATCATCCATTCCACTAATATACTTTCTGATGACACCTGAATTTTGTTCTTATTATAGATACATTTGGATTTACAGATATTTATTGGTATGCACGCATGTATATGGTTTAATAAATATGTATTTATCTGTGTATAAGCATTTTGATTTGTGGTTTTCGTTAAAGCGATTTTTTTTTTTCATTTGAGTTTGTGATTTCATCGATTTTTCTGAAGGCATTAACTATGCATAGGCGCGTATAGGTTATAATTAGTACATATCGTATGTATATAAACTATGCGTGATAATTGTCTAGCATTTGAATGATTTAATAACTACTTCTTGACTTACATCAACTAAATGTAAGTATTGCCGCCCAAATGATATTTTACGAGTCTTCCTAGGCAAAAGAAATTAAGCTAGGCGATACAACAGAAACCGTTATACTAAGAGGCATCCAAGTTTATCCTAAGACCCGCGTTTCTTTCAGATTTGTATCAATTAAAAATTGCTTATTGTTGTGTAGGTTCATTAAAAAACTAAACAAATTCAACTAGTTGCATGGCAGATATATTAACATTTGGTTATTTTGCGCTATTCAAAGACTACCATAAAATCCCTGTAGGTTCTTAACGTGTGAGCATGTATTTTCTTACATTCTTACATCCATTAAACATAATATTTGGCAAAAATAATCTAGTGGTAAAAAATTAATGCCCTAATAGCGTTCATTTAACAATTGTCAAATCGATTTAACCAGTTAATATACACTTAAATAGTTCCTTAGTTTGTCGATTTGAAACACGAAATTAGCGCATTCATCATTTGTATTTCGAGTATTTTAAGTTGCACGTTTAAGTAATTTATTATTTGATTGTATTTATGCTTAAATTCGTTTGAATTTAATATTTGATATTCGACTAACTGGCAAGTATCAGCATGGGAAGCGCTGTGTTACGTGTTGCTTAAGCATTGGTTAGGTAGTTAAAAATAGAGAGAGAGAGAAAATAAAAACAGTTCGAATTTTGAAAACAATTTGTTTTGTTCTATGTATATATTTGTTTGAAATAGTATGTGCATTAAGCGGGTGTACAAAATATAATGTTGATATTAAATTAAAGCGTTGTTTAAGTACAATATGTAATGGTTTGTTATTACATACAAAGCATCGAGATTCGTTCTCAAAATACATGAAAAATAATGTAAGACATAAATAATAGGAACAAAGTTCTTAGCTTTAAAACTAGTTCAGCCAAAAGAGGGCCAAGAAAGAAAAACAAAGTTCAACAATCAATGTAAATGATCAACAAAAAAATTTTTTTAAATCTATGAAAAACATAAACTAAACATTAACTATATAACAAATTCAGTGTGACAAAACTTATGACCAATTTATAAATTCTCAACTTTTAAATCGTACTTAAAAATTGGAATTTGTGATAAACGCTTTACGGACAAATCCAAAAAATATTTCTGCGCTTGGCTAATAAAAACAGAAGCTATAAAATTTCTGATTAATAGCACAATAACAAAATATATATAAACTTAATAACGGGGAGGAAAAACTAAACAAAAAACTTATGCATTTTCCAGTTTCCAGAATGGCAGAATCTTAAATTAGATAAATACTGAATGCAAAATAGGAACAGCTTTCTTAGCCAAAAATAGAGAAACGTAATTGAAATGGCCCATTTCAAGTAGCTGGCGGTTTTTCGATTGGCATTCGAATGCCCGCTTCAAATGCTGATATGTAAGCATGATTATCAAAAAATATTATGTATACGAGTGGATTATGTGAGAAATGCTCGTGTGTATAGCCTAAAAGAAAAAAGTGTATATGTACATATACTAAATATCGTACCGTTTAAGTAAATACATCAAATAAATGAGTAACTTTACAAGGTTCATTGTGATTGGGTGTGCAACACAAATAATTTTCGTCCAAATCTGTCCATTCGGAAAGGTTAAGCTTCCTGTTGCCTAAAAGTGCAAAAATTTTGGTATCACTTAAAATTCAAAATTACATCCCATGATGAACTTAAATATGGAACTATGTTAAAACGGCACGCTAAAAGTGCGCACAAAGTTTGGAGTAGATACACGCTTATATCGTCGGCTGATGTTGCTGATATTTGTACAATGAGTTGGCTGCCGCGTTGTTGGTGCCTGCATTTGACAAAAGGTTCAAGTTGTTTGCCTGCTGATTGGCATGTTGCTGAAGCTGAATACGTTTTTGTTGCTGCTGCTGCTGTTGCTGTTGTTGCTGCTGCTGCTGTTGCTGCTGCTGTTGCTGCTGCTGTTGCTGCTGCTGTTGCTGCTGCTGTTGCTGCTGCTGTTGCTGCTGCGGTTGCTGCTGCTGTTGGTTATTGTGATGACCATGTTGCTGCAGTTTCTGATCCATATTCATGCGGTTACCCGAAGACGCCAACGAAATCGTGGAGGAGGACGTCGAAGGTCCAATGCCCACCAGAGTTTGCGACTTTGAGTTACGTGTCAAGGGCTTGTGATTCTTAATAATTTCACAGCTGTGTTGCCATTGCCAACAGCTGCGGCAAAAGTAACTGCAACAGATACATGTACTTTAGTTAACAAACGAGGGGATTCCTAATTTGTTGGCTCAAACATACCGAAAACAAGACAATTCACGACAATAGTAAGGCCCGTGCTGCACACCACAAATTGAACATAAAGCATCTTCCAGATATGGATCCACCTGAACTTTCTTTGTAAATTTGGTGGTGCGTATTTCAATGAAGGCAGCCGATACAGCCTTCATATACGAACGAAAGTTGCTAAAAGTAACTCGCCCGGAGCCAATTGGGTATTTGTATTTGTCCGTGTCAATGCCAGCATAGAGTACACCATCAAATAGATCCTCCATTATTGTTGCCAAGCCCTCGGCAGTTAGTTTGCCGTGCAGGGCGCCGACGAAAACCGTTTTAGTGGGATCCAGTTTTTGGGAACTAGAGCGTACATAGTTGGAATCGGCTATAATCCAGGGTATTACTTCCACCTGAATGGAACATGATTATTAGCAAACTATAATGAGCACTCCCTTATATACGACTTACATCTTTAGATTTGATGCGCCGAGAGGAAATCTTAAAGAAATAATTGCTGCCACTATGCGAATCATCAACTTGCAATACGCAAGCTGAGAGCAAGGCTTTCACCTGTTTATCAGATTCGAAAATTATGTACACATATCCCTTGGGTTGTGCAGCCTGCTGCTCCTTGCCGGGCCATTCCACTCTGCAAAGATGGATGCTTTAATGATGAACTTACGTAAATTAAATAGGACTTACTTAATGGAACCAAAGGGTTTAAAGATCTGTATTAATGATTGCTCACTGATATCCCACGGTATACCACCCAAAAATACTTTAGGCGAATAGTTCAACATGCGATGCGAACGTGGCGGCAGTTGGCCACTCCAAGTACATGTTGCTTCACATATTGCAGCCGAGTTCTTATAAAACTTGGCGACACGATCCAGATGCCAGTCACTAGCACTGCCAATAGAACTAGGCGCTACGCCCACAGTGCTGCCAGTACCGCCCACTAGATTGCCCAAACTAGCACTTGAAGTGTTATTAAGACTGTTTGAGCTGCCGGCAGTAGGCAAATTGCTTGCATAGCTTTGTAGCAGTTGATTAAGCAACGGCATTTGCTGCGTTTGTGCTTGCAGCAATTTGAGCGTATTGATGCGCTGCAGATTCTGCAGCTTGGCCAGCTCCATGTCCACAATGGAAAAGTTTTCTAGACTACATTGATTCAGGCAATCGTTGTTGCTCAAATCAAAATTTTGTTGCGATCCACTTAACAGCTGCGACTCATAGTTTCGATTAATGTTGGCAAATTGCTGCTGCTGCTGCTGCTGTTGTTGTTGTTGTTGTTGCTGCTGCTGCTGCTGATGATGATGAGCCTGTTGTTGTTGTTGTTGCTGTTGTAGCTGCTGCTGCTGTTGTTGTTGCTGTTGCTGCTGCTGCTGTTGCTGCTGTTGTTGAAGCTGCTTCTGTTGCTGCTGTTGCTGTTGTAACTGCTTTTGTTGTTGCTGCAAATGTTGCTGCTGTTGCTGCTGCTGCTGCTGTTGAAAATGTTGCTGCTGCTGCTGCTGCTGTTGCTGCAAAGAAGCCAGCTTGTTGCTGTTCACTGAGAGCAGATTCTGCAAAGAAATTCGATCAGACCCAAACTCAGACTCGAGGGGACAATATTTACAATCATGTCCAAGAGATTTGGCTCGTTGAAGGATTGATTGCTGTTCTGACTCTCCGGTGAATTTGAGCGCGTGGATGCATTTTGTAAATTGAGTCCGAGATTACCGCTGTTAGTGCCGCTCAAGTTGCTGTAGCTCTGCTGCTGATAAAGCATATTAATCGAATCTAACGATAAACCATTGGCGCTGGAGGAATTGCTGCTGTCGCTGCAAATAGTGTGGGAAATTGTGTGAGTATATCGATGGCTGACCAAAATCAAATAGGTGCCGCATCGTTACCTGACTAAAGGTGAACTGTGAAAGGAGCGATTGTAAATAGATGAAGGCGTACTTGGCGATAAGGGTGCAGAGCAATCGAAGCTGATGTTTGATCTTTGGAAAGCCTTAAGTGGGTTACTTTGTGCAACATTTTCAAACTAAGTTCGCCAATTCACCCAAAAAGAAAGAAAAGAAATCAAATAAATTGAAAAAAATTACACACACACAGAGTAAGAGACATAAAAGGGAAAAGAGAAAGAGAGAGAGAGAGAGAGAGAGAGGGACACACACAAGATAGAAATCAATCAAAAATCATAAGACGTTTAGTATATAGAGTCCACGAGCGTTGGTTTAGTACGAGCGAGACGCAAAGACACAAGCAAAAAAGTTAGAGAACAGTTTGGTGCAAATTCGGTGCAATTACAAGATACAAGATACAAGATACATGTCCATATACATACATATATATATACATATACATATACATATAAACACATGCAGAGGACATGTGCGCGTCGGAGCTGTGCGCCTGAAACTTACCTGAAAGTAATCAAAACTTGACTTGGTGCCTGGCGAGGCCGAGGACTGAGTTGAGCTCGGTGTCAGTGGTGCATAGGACACTGCAGTCGCCGACAATTGACCGCAATCGCCAGTGGCAGCGACAGCGGCAGCTGCAGCAGTCGCCGAATTGCCAAGTAGCAAGTTATTAACGCCGCTGCTGCTGCTGCTGCCGTTACCTCCGGCGCCGCTTGCAATGCCTGCTGCCGTTGTTGCTACTTTTGTTGGGGCTGGTGCTGTTGTTGCCTGGGCTGCGATTGCAGGGCCGCTGCCGCCACACAAACCAAGCAGATCGTTCAGTGTGATTGGATCTGCAATATAATGGCAAGTCAAAAGTATATAAATCTATATATAAATATGAATATATATAAGTATATCGCTGACTTGGCGCAGCCATCAATAAATCAAATAAACAAACACACAAACTAACTCTACAGCAACTACAAACTCAAGTGCAACATTTGACCATTGCCATAATTTTGTGTTCTGTTGGCCTGGCCGACCGACGACGAAGAGCTTTCAAGCGTTTTGCAAATATTCAAAATGCTGCTAATAAATTAGGCGTAAATATGCTATGTTCGATCCAATCGCAACCCAGCCCGAAACGATACGACGATACGAACTCTTTTTGGCACTGGCAGCCCAAAAAGGGGCCCACAGAGCAACTTACTGCAATTGCATTGGCTTGCGTTATTGTTGTTGCTCGAGTTATTGTCGTATGCCAAGTTCTGTCTGCCATCGCCATCACCAGCTGCCATCATGCCAAGGTTCTCGTCAATGGTGATGCTGGAAGATTTGCTGGTGCTGCTGGTTTTTGTGCTGGTGGTATTATTGCCGATGGCTTTGCCGTCATAGTTGATGCCAAATTCAAATGTCTCCTGCGTGGGCGACCCACTTGGCAGAGCACTTGGCGTCTTTCTCATATAAAGTTCCTCAATTCCCAACATGGTCTCAAGTTTCTTGATATTCTGATGGTCTGGAATGCTGAAATGCTCAAATGCTTTGTTGCTCGGGTTGCGTGCTCTCCACACACGAAATTTGGTATTTAGGTGTTTAAAATTTGACTATTACTTGAAAATTTACTGCGCTTCCTTTGCAAATGGCAATTGGGCGTGTACACTTATAATGCAATTTATACAAGGAACTTCGATCCTAGTTTAAACTACGTGAAACAAAATAAAGAATAATAATAATTTAACTATCGAAGGATATTTGTGTGCCGACTTCAAAAGGTAAAAAATGATTGAAATTTATACGTCCGTTTGCAAGACTCCAAATAATATTGACAAGAAAATGCCAGCAGTGCCACGTTAAAATGAATTTACAGCCAAAATAGAAACTCTACACCATGACAATAATTCCCATGGCAACCCAAACTATATTAAATCGGAGATTGAAAACCTACATAGCATAAAAACCAAATGACAGTTTTCTGCATGCCTTTGACTCAAAAAGAAAATAATCAAATTAGTTGATGCAATCCAAAAACTTTTCAACGAACCATTTATGAACGATATAAGTCCATCGCTGGCATCGGCACGTCTGCTCAGCAGATCCTGCTGCTGCTGTTGCTGTTGGTGTTGATGTTGATGCTGATGCTGTTCCAGTATTGAGCTAATCGAATGCTTCTGCAGTATATCACTGGCACTGGCGCCGCTCAAGGCACGCATATTGCCGCCGGCAGCGGTGCAATCAGGCGTCTCGTACTGCAAGTATAGAATTTGAATAGTAATAAAAGCGGGCGCCAATCAAATTTGAATTGCCACATGTTGGCGGCAGGCAACATTGATTGTGCAGCAGACATATTTATATACGCATACGTACATAGAAACAACTACGCGCAGAGCACTGTCATTAAAGTCAGCCAAATATTGTGGCAACTAATGAATCGTTTATCTTTTGCATTCCTTGCCACATGACGGCAGGCGACGTCCCAATAACGTAGCCAAGTTGGCAAGCCAACCGCACGAGGACACCCACAAGTCAGGCAGCAGAGCAGAGGAAGAAGTGGGATCCCCGCCAACCACAAAGTCACAGTCACAGTCACAGTCACAATTACAGGCAGGGCTATAGCCAAGACACCCAAACACCACCCGCCAGCAGACATGCTCTCTGGCTCGACGAAAGTACACTCGAGCATTCGGCGCAATTAAAAGCGCATCAAGTGTCAGTGGAGCACACTTAAAAATGCCAAATTAGTGCAAATATTGTTATCAGGCACTCACCAAACAATTTAGCGCAAAATGGCGTACAACTCATTACGTGGGGATTAATGCAGGACAGACGACCACTGATAGATGCTCCATACAGGTGAAAGCAAAGGTTTAGCTGCTAGATGCTCCAAGTGCTACTTGTATGCTTAACCATATGGGGATTACGTTTGAATTCCAATTGAAATGGTTTTTCAATTAACAGGAATTGAGAGAAGCACAGAGGGACTTGGGTGGATCAATTGCCCTAGTTGATTATATAAAATGATTTTTATTACAACAGACTTATTAAACATTCATCAAAATAATTGTAGGTCTTTCGATATTCCACATTTTTTTAAATATGAGGGTCAACTGGCAACTGATTCGACCAGATTTAGTTACCAGCAAAAGAGTGAAGTTCTGGGATTGATGCAAAAAGCTGATTCATAAGAAAGGATATTGATATGCCGGGTTTGAGCTGGTTAGGTTTAAAGTCTTCAGCGCCATGGAAAGGTTCAGAGATTCACATGCGCTCCAAACGACACTTATTTAATGTCTTTTTCAAGGCAGTTGAACCTATGTGGCAAGTTTTAAATGGAAGTCAGCCAAGGCATACTTACTTTTTGTCAACTTGTCACAACTATGTTAAGTATAAAACTTGCTATGGATTTAAAAATTGAATGACAACTTGATGAAGGTACGTGAAAAGTCGGAAATATCAAGAGCATACATATACACACTCCCAGGAAGCCGACACACACACACACACACACACACACACATTCAGAGAGAATGTAAGTCGATGTGTGGATGGCTAGTGGACAAGCAGCTGAAAGGCGGCATTGTCGTTGCCTGTTGACACATTTACCGTGGCGTACGAATGGAGATTTCACAGCTTGTTTCCAGCCTGCGATAAAAACGGCGTCAATGAATGCAAATTACAAATAGTGTTCAAGCTATTTTGTAATGTCGAGGCCATGTTTGCGTCCACATCCGCTACGCGAAAGGCCAAAGGCTGAGGAGCTTTCGCTGGCGGAAAAAGGAAAGTCTGAAGAATCTAGTTAGGGTTACTTATGTCTTTCACTTTTGCTTCGAACGAATAATGAATGTTCTTCAATCGCAGAACAAAGCTTAGATAAATAGCAAGGGAATGATGGAAAAGTTGAAATGCAAGGACGCCTGGGCAGGGACCACAACTGGTCCTTGCAACCTTTTGGAGCTTATAGAGAAAAGTAATTGAGTTATTAAAGTAACTTCCTGCTGCATGACAAGCAGTATGGCCTAGTTAACGTACCCTGACATTGGAGAATAAAACCCATAAACTAGGAAATTGAATACGACAAAAAATCTTAACCACTTGCCACATTTACGAGTCCAAACACCCCACGCCCGGACATTTACTTCAACCCATAGACATCCTGTCCGACCGCATTGCTATTGCCCTTTGTTTGTCTTTGACGTCAAGGATTTTCCAAATTTGATTCAATGGTGCTGCTGTTGTGGCTGTGTCCAGTGCTTGACTCCACGCTGATGGCTGCCTGCCTGCTGAATCTGATTGCTCCATGAAGATATTCGAAATCTCTCCGCGTTCGAGAGTATGTATAGACGCCAAGTAGCAGCCATCGAGTCAGCACTATAACTCAGTAGTTATTTATCCAGTGTCCATTCGACTTGGCTGCTGTACATTTGCTTGCCGGTTTCATCTTCATCGCTCTTCAGTTTCTGTGGGTTTTCTTTTTTCTTTATTTTTTTTTGGCAATCGCTTGACTGGAATTGGAATGTTCTGGGCTGAATTTTAGTGCATATGTGCAGCAAAGACAGAGAGGACCCCAGACAGGGATTTGGGTCCGGGATGGGAGTCTCTGTTGGCTGTTTGAGAAAATTACAAGTTTCCGCTTTCAGAAGTCTTACAAATTATTATGTTTGCATCGTTTACAACACTTATTAGATGTTGCTGCTGCTGTTGCCCGCTGCAGCTGACCCAAGGCGCTGCCCAAGCCACTGAAGGTCCTGGCCAAAAAGGGGTTTGACATTAAAATTTGATGGCATGTAGTGATAAGCGCCCGATGACGCTGCCATCCTTGTTGTCCTCGCTCTTCAATGCGATTCCCTTCGATTCGATTCGATTCGATGCGATACGTTGCGATGCGATGCGATTCGAGCCACTCCGTTCTACCCCCAGTGACCAGCAAAGCGCAAAAGGTTAATGCACAGCTGTAATTTTTTATGGCCGATTACATGTTGCAAACTTGGGCACAGTGGCAGTCCATAAAGGATAAAAGTTATTGGCAAATACATTTGAATTTACTTTGCTTATACGATGCCGCTATACAACCTATTACATGCAGTGCTCAAGTTTAAGTTCTTAAGTGTCTGATAATGGTTACATAACAAGCGTTTTGCATAACGAGCGGCTACACCTCAAAAAATGTTTAAAATTGACTCTTTGACTTTTTTGTCTTTTGTATAATAAAGTTTTTGTTTTACTTGTGCTAATAAGATAGCATATAGGAGTGCGTGGGACGAAATAAAATGGAATAATTGCAGAGAACAGAACGGTTATGTATACTTTTACAAGAATATATAATTCGAAAACTTCTTTTTATCATTGCGTTACACATTTTATGATAAAAGTATATTAGCCTTTAGAAGAGCATAAAAATGCGTGACAGTTACCAAATTTTCTTAAATAATAGGTTTCTATGGAATTCTCTCTGTATTGGTGGTTCGAATCTGATTGTAATATTATGTTTCACTTTTAGGATTTATATTTCTATGTATAAGTTGTTTTACGCAATCAACTCTGTTTTTTATACGAACATTTTCTCCCTCCTTTCATTAACGTAAGTGGCGAGCGCTATACAATTGTGTAGGAGCTCACCTTTTGCGAAAATTTGATGACTTCCAAGTTGTCTTGTTATTACATGCAGCTGACAAAGTCTCTCAAACCGATCTGTCGCTTATCTCTGTTTTCAGTTTTGGGGCAACAATTGAGCGTTTAATATTGCAAATTAAAAAGCACTGCACTACACACACACGCACACCCACACACACACTTGGAGGGAGCACAAGGGCATAATTGTGCTCCATGCTGAGCAGCCAAGTTACAGGGCAACTGTTGTGTTGGTGGAGGACGTGGGTGTGGGCGTCGTCACCATCGATTGGATGGGATTCAAATGTCTGCAGGTCATACGAACACAATGCCAGGCCTAACGCAGTGGCAGTGGCACGTAATTGCAGTGCGCCTACAAGTATGCAACACGCGCCCACAGCAGACAGTTGCAGCGAGCGGCAGCAGGTTCTGTTGTAACTGCAATTGCTGTGTGTGCCTGCGCGCGTGTGTGTGTGTGTGTGTGTGAGTTTCGCGTGTTGTGCTTTTCATGGAGATGCCATTGCCGGGGCAAATTAAATTGAGCTGCATGTTAAATGTCATTTCGTCAGCAGCACTTGATTTGTGCCTTGGCACGATGTCGCTTAACATATATATATGTATAAATATATATTTATAGATACGGCAAGCGTGTGGCCAAACCCACACACACGCGCGCACACAGACGCAGTATGAGTATGAGTGCGAAGCATTAAATGATGCTTTGTATGAAGTATCCAACAGATGCAGCAAACTCTGCCGCTGCTCCTGCGTCATGCATCCTTTTAATAACAACAATATCGTAATTCAAACAACTCTCTGCTCGGGCAGAGCAGCGAACCGTTTACATGGGCGTAGTATGGCAGCAACTACGGCCACGAGGACACCCACGTGGACGACAGACCAGCGAGAAGCAAGCGTAGCGACATTTCAGTTTCAACGGCAACATTTCCGATGCCTATGCGCTTTTGTTGCCGCTGTCGTTGTTATTGTTTCAGTGTGTGTGTGTGTGTGTGTGTGAAGTGAATGAGTGAGACAGCCAGAGGAAAGAAGACAATTTTTTTAAAACAGGCGTCAACATGCATTCAATATGAGTGTGGTTCGTGTGTGAATGCGCGCGTGTGTGCGTTCTTCTGTGTCTCTCTCTGTGTGCGTGTGTGTGTGTGTGTGTGCTAAGTGGAAATAAAACACGCGCTTTTTGCGCACTGTATTATCTCTGCGAGTTGAGCTGCATTGGATTGCGCACAACAGGGCGTACGATGCATATTTGCATACCCAATAAAATTATGTTAATGCGGTGTATTAGTTGTTAGGACAGCCGGGATACTCAATTTGTTAAAGTACCTTGCAATATTCATAATTTGTAAATATGTATTAAGTCCGATATTCTTTCTTTCTGTCTTTCTTTTTAGTATTTAATCAACCATTTCTTAAAATACCACTTTCTGTTAGATGTGTTAGATTTCTTCACTTCTTCTGTTAGATTTCTTCACTTCTAACTAAAAGCTTGCTAGTGGACAAAATGATCAGCCTTGGGCGGACGTTCTTTTAACCAGACAATGACATTATTTGTAGTACACAAAATCTGTTTCTTGTTGTACAAAAACTATCCCTGCAGCGGATATACCACTTCTATATGCTATAAATTGATTAAAAGTTTGACATAAGAATAAAAGACAATGCTTTTCCAAAATAGAAACGTTTTTAAGCTACCATTTCTGTTGCTTGTTGTTACTCTCAATATGGAAAGTATTGATGAGTCTTAGCTTTCATATATTATTACTTTTTTTCAATATATCTTTTAATCAGACATTTTCCTTAGCAGCATTCAAATGTAAAACTGTCTGCTCATGAGAGCTTTCACTATATTTGGCAATCTTCAATATAATTTACTTTATATTTTTATTATAGCACAGGATAACTAGCCGTTGAGCTGTCTTTGTCCTAAGCTGAATGAATACTTTGTTTTATTTTCGAGCAACAAAACTTTTTCATGCCTATTTAAAAAGCAACAAACTCTGCTTTTGCATGGTGGCCTTTTGTGGTTGCGTTTATTGTTTTCTTTTTAAAACATTGCTATTTTGCCTCTTGTTTTCTTTGGCTGCACCTTTGTGTGCGCTTTTAATAATAACACACAGCAGCATTGTTACTGCCACGCCCACGCATGCTAGTTGGAAGTGTGTGCGACGATGTCTGCGCTAAAGTAAATTCAATTGAATTTTTGCAATTTTTAATGCCAGCTCCTCATATTGCACCGGCTACGCCCAGCAGAACCTGCTACACCGCCAAGCCGCCAAGCCGGCAATCCAGCCATCCAGCAATCCTGGCAACCTCAGGCATCCCACCACAAAACGCGTCGCATTTTTTTATATCCCTCTGGCTGGCGGCGGGCGTGTGATTTGCTTGGTATCGACATTTTAATGATGTGCCTCGGGGCGCTTTTGCCGCCATTGTGAGAAGTCTACGAGGCCGCCGTCTTGTACCATTCGCCACTGGCACGAGGACAAGGATGAGGGCGACTGGTGCAAGGCATTCCAAGACATTCCGCTGGCCATCGCCATAGACGCTAAGCTGTCAGGCTGGCTGCCTTTTGTTGAAAAAAAAAAGAAAACCCGAATATATACATACGTATATATCGCACAGTATGTATGTAAATTTGCAATTGCAAATGCTTAGCAGCTTGCAGCATTTTGAAATGATTCTTTATTCATTTGATTTCATTTTGTACAATGCGAATGATTCGCCCATCGAGTTTCAACAAGAAGGCTAATAACTTGCAACAAATTAAAAGGAAAAACATTTTCGAGCCCAAGGAATTATTTTTATAGCTGGTTTTCTGCTTAGCTCTTAGGTGTAAATATCCAACAAATTAGAAAAAAAAGCTTTTCAGCTTTCAGCCGAAAAAGAAAGAAAGAAACTATTGGTCTTTACTGTAGACCATTCGGGAATATGGCTGGGAATATAAAGTGTGTCAGTCACAGCGGGCAATGATGATCACAGGGCAAAAAGAACTTTGCAAATAAAATGTTGTACAAACGACAAATGTACTTTATTTATAGGCGTTTTTAACAGCAGGCCAGCGGCACATAAATAAAATATATTACATAATACATATAAATAAAACGACGGGTAAAGGAAATGAAATAATATAAAGTATTCGCCACACTGGCACAGGAAGCATTACTGCATGAAGAAGTCGCTTTTTTTTTTTTAGGCATTACCAGCAAATAAATATGAATAAATATATATATATATATATATATGTGTGCCCACTACATACGTATAAATATGCATTTTTATATTGGGGCAACAACAATGGCTTATTGTACCCCATCCCACCTTGAGGCCCCTGCACCATCAATGGGAATGCCGCTTACACGACAAAATTGACATTTTGCATTTACTTATTTTTAGTATCCACTTTTTTTCTTTCTTTCCCTTTTTTTTTGCAGCCACAATAAAATGAGAAGAAAAATTGCATAATAACCCCTTTGAAATCGTCGGATTATCCTTAAATATTTGTGTAAACATTGTAACAAATGCACAGCCTCCATTGTCAGATTGTCAGGCCGTGCCAAAGCCGCCCCGCCAACTGCCGCCCGATCCATCAAATGCCTGAATGATGAGCAATAGACGAAGCCCGTTACAGTCGACAATGAGTAACTTTGTAGCTTGGCTTTCGACTGAATGACAGACGAGGATGCAGAGCAGCAGCAGACGAAATAGAGGGAGAGGGAGCGATGCGACGCTTACGCATGCAACAATGGCAGTGCAAATGGAGGCGGACGGAGGCGTCTCACGGTGCAATCACGCACACCCCCACACACCACACATATTGACAGGACTATGGGATCGTTTAAGCATGACAGCAACAGGGAACATGTGCGTAAGCCGTGTAGCCCCAGCTACTAGTATATTATAATGATTACACATGTGTCACTTGGGTAAGCAGCGACGAGGGACGAGCACAACCTCCGCCGGGCGGAAGCCACCGAGACAAGTGACAATTTTGGCAGGAGCTTAGTGGAAATTGACTGAACTGACATAACATTTACTAGTATGTCAAATAGGAGTTTTATCCTCAAAGCTAGCATCTGAATTGCGAATTGTTATTGCTTGGGGAAGGGACAATAGCTTATTTATCAATCTAAGAAAATGAAACATTATATGATATTCATATTAAAAGGTAAAATTGGTGGTGGGGAGTTTGGGGAGTAGCATGTATGCGAATGGAGAAGCAAAAGAAAGAATTTAAGACGCATTCGGTCGGGTACTTAAAGCCATTTGAGAAAAACCGCAACTTTGCCAAAAAAATACCTTTTCGACATTTTGGAATAGTTTTTGAAATGACTGACATCCTATAAAATTATCCTATATATCTCCCGGCTTCTAACATTCCCGCACTTACCCAGGTTCTGCGTGTAAGAAAACGGCCTTGCTTTTGTTTATCCTAACAGCTTAAGATAATTTGAGGTCTTGTTTACTAAATAATTTAAAAATGTCCAAAATCAGTATAATATAATAACCAGAAAGAAAGTTCAAATGCCTTGGTAGAATTATGGCTTACGGTTTTGCAGATATGTAAACGAAGAGAAAGAGAGAAAAGCTCACATCTGCTGAGTTTGATGAATATATATTGAATAATATGAAAACTTTCGTACAAAAACTCATTTTTTAACCGATTCCGATATTCCAAAATATTTCCTATGCTGATTAGATATGCCTTGCATATAATTAGCAGAGTTCAATAAATAAATGCCGGGATGGGTCAAGTTATCTTCAAAAACAAAAAAGACAAGGACCTAATGTTCGACCGATCATAGCTATATCTTATAGTAGGCCGACGTCGATAAGATGTGGCTTAAGGAGCATTTAAACTAAAAAATACTGAGTTATCTTGGCAAACAATAAAGTGGTTCATACAAACTGCTATGGGATATAGTGGTCCAATTCGGTCGTTTCAAAACATGGAATATGACGATATCTTCATTTCTGAGAGTCATATACTGTTTATACTGATCATATATATAAACATTATGGGCTCGGAGATGTCTCCTTTTATGCGTTACACATTTAATGACAAAGGCTATCCCCTCTAAAAAACTAGAAAAGTAGCAAAGGTAGAAAGGCCAGCAAACAGTATTAATAAAAAGATAAGCTTTAATTTTGTAATCAAAAGAAAGAAGAAAATATTTTCAATAAATATCAATAATAATTTAAGAATCAACGTGTCTAGACATGTGCCAAGGAATTACGTCGATGTCAATTGAATGTGCACGAAAGCGTAATCTTCTCCGACATATTTACTGAGACAGAGAAAATGTACTAAACCGAAGTGACGTTTTCATAAAATATGTACTCTAGCATCATAGCGCAGTATTGTAATAAAATTACAACTTGCAATTCAATTTGTTATTTAATAGTTTGGTTTTTCTTTTTCTTTCTTTCTTTTTTGTGGACACCTATATACCACTATTGTCAAAGCTATCATCTGTGCCTTGCTGCCTAATCAAATCATGTTATTTAAATGAATTAAAAATAAATAAAAGCTCGGAAAATTTAATCACGCAACTATTTTGCGCAACAAAGAGTACAATTAAACGCCTTCCACGCACGGACACTCATCCTCAGCCACACAAACCCAGACACAGCCACATTAAGACAGACAGACAGAGGGACAAACAGACAGCTTGGATGGAGGCGTTGCACTGTCTAGGAGCTGACGCTATGAACAAACGCCGCAAGTTTAATCGAATTTAACAACTCATAATGTGCAACAGACAACAAGAGTCGCGCTGTCGGGCTTCAGCCAGTTGAGCCAAGTAGAGTACTAAATGTGCAGCAAGGAACAGGAGCCTTCAGTCGGCGCACCGCATAGCCGAGAGGCGTATAAAGTTAAGCAATAATCTGATTAGGATCATCCCAGGCACTACTGCCAGAGACAGACACAATCAGTCAGTGGCTAAAGTTGAGCCGATACGGCATACGGCAGGCATAAATACACACAATCAAATATCAAGGTGCAAAATGCCTTTGTGGAGCAGCAACAGCGAAGGGGCGTGTAAGGGGTGTTAGCGGTTGCAGGGCGTGGAACTGCGTTAAACCAGCTGATGCGCTCTGGTGCTCTTGCTCATCTGGGTGTCGTACGTGAGCGGCTCAATTACGGCTAACGTCATCCCCTTTCGAGCTGGGAGTGCGAATGGGTTTTATTATTATTTACATACCTGTTGCAGCAGGGGCATTGTTTTGAATAAAAATTCCAATTTCCACACTTGTATTTCACGTTGCCGTTAGTCCTGTCGTGTCGCTCGCTCCTTCTCGTCGTCCTTGTGTTCGACTGTCGTCGGCTACACCATCGGCTGCCGGATAAGCTGACAAAGCGGCAAAACAGATGTCGCCACTTCCGTATGCTCCCGCCTCTCGTCCTCTTCTTATGCTGACCAACGCAACAACACAGTAAATCGCTCCAAGCAACTTGCCTCAGTTCCTCTCAGCCAGGTCGTGCTCGCTTGCTCTCTCTCTCTCTCTCTCTCACCGTGAATGCTCTCTGGGCATACGCTCAATGGTTTGTGCTGCGCAGCGAGTCCTTTATTTGAGCTGGGTTCGATCTGATGATGCGGCTGCCCAAAAATGTTGTCTGGTCTGCCTCAGGCTAACATGTTTGCTGGTAAAAATGGTTTGCTTAGCTTTTCTAGTTGTTGCTGCTGCTGCTGCTTCGGTTGTTGTTGTTGTTGTTATTGTTGTAGTTGTTGGCAATCAGGATTTGGCACCAGTCGGCACTTCACTACGCAGACAGCAGGCAGATGCGGCGGCCGTATCAGCTGACGCAAATATTCATCGATTCATTATTCTCCGTCAATAATGAAACTCATGTGATGCACCCTGTTGAAGTAGACGAGAGAAATTAACTAATTTAGATCATGTTTGTAGAATATGTAATTGTAAACCAAATAACAAATACTTAAAAAAAAATTAAATTTAAATTTAAATAAATTAAATAATTAAGTTAGCTTAGACATAACAACAATGAGTTCAGTAGAAATTTAACTTTGTCAGTTCACAACAGTTTACAATTTCCAGCATTTAGCAGTTTAAATTTTCATGTCTAGCTTTAGCTTTTCAAATAAGTTAAAATTTAAAAAATCTTCTCAAATCCAAACTTAAATATTAAATCTGGCCATCTATATTAAGTTGAAAGAAAACGAGCAGTACATTTTTAATTTAAGTAATCAATTAGTTTTAACTGAATTCAATTGGAAAACCTTTTCAAGCTATATTTTTAATACGACTCAATGGTTTACTTAATGCATGTAAGTCCCCAAGTCGAAAATCCTAAGGCACACAAGCAGGCACGCACACCCTAACACACACGCTCACGCACACGCACACGCACACGCACACGCACACGCACACTATCCCAGCAGTCTAAATGAGCTCACTTAAGCGTTAAACGCTGTAAATCGATCAAGGCGTATCCCCGCAAACATAACTGTAATTAACCAATTTCCGTCATGCCCCTCGTTTCGCAGCCAACGACAAGTTGTTTCCAAGTGCTTTCGTGCGAGCGACTGCTTTATAATTTTGTCGTTCTCGGTAATTATGTTAATTTTTTGTTAAAGCTAAAAGTGGTGATGGGCTAAAATGGACACGGGCCACAAAAGAGGAAAGTCCTGTGCTGTGCGTTCCTGAGTACGTGTTGATGTCTATGTGTATATGTATGCGTCTCGACCGTGTGCATGTGCCAGCGGCTGTAATCCTTTTGAGAAACAGGAAGCGAAGCTATTATTAGAACCATAAATCAGCATGAAATGAGCAGAACGCTGCAAAGCAGCAACTACAATGAGTGGAGCGCCAACGGAGCTTGGGTAGTTTTTGTTATTGTTCTTGCTGCTGCTGCTGCTGCTGCTACTGTTGCTGTTGTTGCTTTTGCCCGTGGTCCTCTCTGTGCGTATTCGTAGTTGTAAAAAGTGGTCGACTAGTAGGAGAGTCGTATTTGTTGTTGGTGCTGTTGGAGCTGCTGGGAAATGACGTGAGTATGGCAAGGCGTGCGCGACGTAAAATACTCATGAACAACGGAAAGTTGTAAAAAGACAGTGACGAGGGCCGACGATACCGACGCCACAACAACAACAACAACACCAAATAAACACGCACTATAAAAAGTATATTGAAGTTGCACTCGATGAGAGTATAACTGCATCCGAGATACTGGAAAATCCTGCGACTTCAATTCACCCTCGCAGCACTCCTCCGGGTACACTTTTAGCACACAACATGCATTCAAATTTGCCAACGATTTGCTATGCCGGTCCCATTTACCTATTAAACTCTACGTAAGTATGTACAACATACACACATTCACGTAGAACGTTACAATTTCACAAGTATGCATATGTATATGAATGAATGTATGTATATATTTATTTACAAACCCGAAATTATAGTAGTTGCAGCCTATGTATGTTTAGTTTGTTGCACGCGTCACTCACATAAATTTGTAGAATTTCATTTTAATTTTGCACTTGCATTCAGTTTTTGTCGTCCTACTGCATGCATGCAAAGCACATTTTTTTCTCACACTCTGCTATCCGGCTTGGAACCGTTACTTCGAGTTGTGCAGTGTGCTTTGCACGCGTTTCGTTAATTTTACTATGCACTGTTGTTGCTCTGGTGTAGTTTGCAGTCTTTTGCTTTACACTTGTAAAAATATGCTACAAGATAAAGGCGTTGTATATAATTTGTATTTTATTTTAAATATCAACAAAAATTAAGTGTTTTTATTTGCACTGCCGATGGATCCAACTTTATCTTGTTGCCGTTCAAGGCAGGAATGCAATAACCTCACCTAACGAGCAATTGAAATACACTGATGTCGCCTGGCGACGACTGATGCTGAGAGAGCGCAAATAAAATCTCTATGGATGTTAGCTGCTGCCCCAATCCCCAACCCCAACACCCAAATCAGTCGCAGGACAACATACAAGTTGCAAGGAAGTTGGCTAGAAGCAGGAAATATATACAATTATGGGACTGCTAAATAAAAAGGGGAAACATTTATATCAGCATATTCAAATCATTTTTAATAAATAAGCAAATAGTCACTTTGCAATGCTATTAAATAAAAGTTCATATTCATTTCACATTTTGAAAAGCCGAGCCAATAATTTCTTACAGTGCCACTGCTGGTTTTGTGTGAATGGCAAAAACAGCTGTGCACAATAGCGTTGCCAGACTACTCGTTTCGTAGTAGCGCTTGCCGGCACAGCTAAACTAACAAATTGTCTTAACATATAATTATTAATTTTTTAAAAATGGCAGGAAATAACGAAAGCAGCAATGCCGAGGCCGCAAATGATCACATTGATCTAGCGCTATACCGCAAACTGGTTAAGCAGTTTATAGACATGGTAAGTAGTTTCAGCATGTAAATTTTATATGTAACTATGTCTGAATGTGAATGCATGATGTATGTATGTATTTTGCAGCGCCGCTATTCAACCGCTTTGTTTTGGGCCGAAAAGGTAGCCGTTCTAAGCGGCCAGGAGCCGCGCGACATCTATTATCAGGCACAGTGTATGTTTCTATTGGGCGAGTACCATCGCGCGGCTCATACAATTCAGCACTATAAGCTAGAGAAAAGCTCTCTCCCTTGCTTTAATCTGTTGCTGGAGAGTCTCTATGCGGCGAAAGAGTACAACGAAGCGGCAAACATAATACAAATCGTGGAGGTGGAGACAATGACCACATCCTTGATTAATCAGCCGGTAGATCCGGGCAGCGGCTTCTGTTTGGAGAGCAACAGCGTCTTTGGCGGCGAAGAAAATAATCGGAATGAGCTGCTGGCTTCTATCTTCTTGATGAAGGGCAAGGTATATGAAGCATTGGATAATCGTGGTATGGCCATGGATTTCTTTGTGCAGGCTCTACACAAATCTATATATTGCTTTGAGGCACTGGAAGCGTTGGTGCAGCATGAAATGCTCATGGCTTGGGAGGGTAAATACTCAAGGCAACAACAGTCTTCCTTTCTAAATATTTTTTTGCTTTACTGCAGAGTTTGAGCTGATGCACCATTTGCCGCTGGCCCAACAATCTAGCGAGGCTGACGCCAAGCTCATTCTAAAGCTATACGAGTCTAGATTGAAAAAGTACTATGAGCTCATTTCAGCGCGGAATGCTGAGGAAATTTCACCGATTGTCAACCCGGATGTACTCAAGTATATTAAGGAGTTCACCGTACGCGTGCAGCAAACTTGTGCAGCGGATACTCAATTGCCCAAGCCATCTGTGCCGAAAACAACAGTGACTCCAAGTCAGTTTATGTCACCCGCACAAAAGTGAGTATTAAATGAGTTGTGTATCTGGCGTGTTTGTGCTAATTTTATCAATATTTGTAGAGTGCTGGAGGATCTGAAAGCGCCGACATTTTCTTTACAAACGAGTCTGTCACGCGCTTCATCCATGATTGATGCTACGCAGCGTTCGCTTTTTGATGCATCCAATCGTCGTAGTTCGCGTGAGCATGAAATAGACACTTTAATATCGCTTAACGACTGCCTATCCCGAGTGCAGCGCAGCACAGATCTACTAGCTTCAGAGGCTGAGAAATGTTTTTATGACTGCGATTACAAGCAGAGCCTTAAAATTCTAAATAAGTAAATATACATTGCACTGATATATAATTTATAATTGTTGCTAATGTGATTTGCTTTCAGCTTGCTAAAGGTAGATCCTTTCCACAATAGCGCCCTAACCATACAAATTGCCTGTCTTGTGGAGAATGGTGACTTCAATAGGCTCTTCTATGTGGCCCACAAATTGGTCGATCGGTATCCGGACAAGGCCATTTCTTGGTATGCCGTTGGCTGCTACTACGACATGATAGGCAAAAGTGATCCAGCTCGTCGTTACTTGTCGAAAGCCACATCGCTGGATCGCTTCTATGGTCCCGCCTGGTTGGCCTATGGACATTCCTTTGCCAATGAGAACGAGCACGAGCAGGCTATGGCTGCCTACTTCAAGGCCACCCAACTTATGCGTGGCTGCCATTTGCCATTACTCTATATTGGTGTGGAGTGTGGACTTACCAAAAATCTCGAATTGGCAGAGAAATTCTTTCTGCAAGCCATGACCATAGCTCCAATGGATGTTTATGTACTGCATGAGCTGGGCGTCATTAAATACGAATATGAGTATTTCGATGGCGCTGCCACAATCTTTCAGTCTACCGTTAACATTGTTAAGCAGCGCGCCAAGACCAATAACGAAGAGGTTTCGGCACGGTGGGAGCCGCTTTTTGTAAATCTAGGTCACGCCTGTCGCAAAATACAAAAATTCGAGGAGGCGCTGTACAATTTTCAATTTGTAAGAGCAGTGTTTTGTGCTTCTTCTTTTTCCTAATGAGTTGTTTATTTTTTAGGCGCTTTTGCTGAAACCCCAAAGCGGCACTACATACACCTCCATTGGCTTTATACACGCTCTACTTGGCAACTTGGACGAGGCAATTGAGTATTTCCACAAGAGCTTAGCGCTAAATCGTGACTGCATTGTCACCTCCACAATATTAAAGGAATGTATTGAGGATTTAATGGATGATACCTCCACAATTGATGAGATTTGCAGCAAGGCACTGAGAGATGTGACTGAATCCATAACGGCCAGCAGTCGGCGCGTGCTCAACGCAGATAAGTTAAGTGGCATCAAAATGAACTTGAAATTCGATGAGGAGGAAGAGCTCTCAAACTCAGACTCAAATATGGTAGTAGAAATGAGCTTCGATACCTAGAGGATCAACGAACAATTTGAGTTCAACCAAAATATTTTTTCTTAATGACTCATTAAATAGTCCCAATTACAATAATTTGATAGGTGCTGCAAACAACGGCTGCCACCTGCACTTGAACCCAATTCATGCACACGGCTTACACAGCTGTTTTGGCTAACGATCCAAAAAGAGCATGGGATTTTTTAAAATGTTTTTCCCATATCTATTTGAAGCTGCCGCCGTGCTGTGTTTTATTTGCATTGTACTAAGTATTTAAGTATGCGAATTGCTCTTCTCAAAATCATTGTATTCTCGGCTATTCGCTAGAAAATCGTTTTTGTATTTCTCACTTACAAGAATTATGTTTTAGATTCTAGGTCGCTTAGTTGCAAACTGTTCCTCAGTTCAGAGTCGCCTCATTAAATCTAGGATATGTTAAGAATTACATTTACTTATGCTTAAGAAATAAAATGGTTTTTATAGCTGCCTGCTGATATTTCCACTCTAAATCACAGCGGCATTATAAACAAATTGTGGCATATAAATCTATCTTGCGAAAAAGGTCAACCCGATAATGCTTATCGGTTATTGTTATGTGCGAAAAACTAAAAACTACATTAAGAAAATGTCATTAAACTTTGCGTATGCAAACAAACTACTGATACAGTTTATGAAAGCAATTTCACCGCAAAAAACAAAAACAATAATAAAGCACTTGTACTGTGAGCGTTACCCAAATATTTATCCACCAATAAACGCGTGTGACGACGAGTCAAGACGATGACGACTGCAGCAATGTCGACCGCCCGTCTGAAGGTCTGCCGGTATAAAAAATATGTATATAAAAGCCCGTTGCCGCCTGATAAAAGCGGGCACGTCTGATTATACTCTGCAGAACTGAGTATATATATCCAGTCCATTCCACCACGAAGCACAGTCAAGCTACAGCCAGCAACCAAACAATTAGCCAATCAATCTATCTATCCAATATGTGCAGACTTCCTTTGCTATTCATTTTGGGTCTAGCATGCGCACAGGCAGTGCCGCTGGTATCCTACGACGACATTGACGACACGGAGGCCATTGAGCTGCCAGGCATTGAAGAGCCATCGGCGCCTAGTAAGGACATCATTGACTTGAGCTCCTATGGCAGTGCCATGTATGGCACTCCCGATCAAGAGCTAACAGCTGCCCTAGTGGGCAATTTCAGCGCCGACAGTGACACAGTTAATCCCGAGGAGTTGGGCAGCTATCTTGAGGGAGATATACTCGTGCCACAGTCACCGATTACCATGAAAAATGGCCTGACCACACAGAGTTCACGCTGGCCCAACGGTGTGGTGCCATACGAAATCCGCGGCAGTTTTAATGCCCGCGACATGGCCACCATACAGGGCGCCATTGAGCAGTATCACAAGCGCACTTGCATCCGATTTGTGCCGCGCAGCAGTGAACGGGATTACATTTCAATTGTGAGCGGCAACTCGGGCTGTTGGTCATCAGTGGGTCGTGTCGGTGGCAAGCAGGAGGTGAATCTGCAGTCGCCCGGCTGCTTAAGTCGACCCGGCACAGCCATACACGAGCTGATGCATGCCCTTGGCTTCTTACACGAGCAGAATCGCATGGAGCGTGATGGCTTTGTCGCTATCCAATACAGGAATATTCAATCCGCAGCCGTCAGCAATTTCGAGAAGGCCGCCAAGACGGAAGCATTTGGCATCCCCTACGATTATGGCAGCGTTATGCACTATTCAGCGAATGCCTTCTCCACCAACGGGCAGCCGACTATTGTGGCGATGGTGAGCTGAATTAACACCACGAAATTCTGCATAATATAAGCAATTCTTTTTTATACCACACAGCAATCGAACGGGGCTTCTAAAATGGGTCAGCGCAACGGATTCTCCGAGTTCGATGTGGACAAGCTAAATCGCATGTACGACTGCGGCTATGTGGGTGGATCTGCGCCAGCGATTGGAGCTGGGGTACCAGCGCCTGCCCCTGCACCAGGTGTTCCAGCGCCAGCTCCTGTTGTTCCCGGCGGAAATCCCATCGTTGATAGTTTTCTCAGCGGCCTCATCAGTGGACTGGGTCTTGGAGACGGCGAGGACGAAAAGGCCACTGAAGCTAGCAACTAGACCAAAGAACCTGCCAAATTCATATGTTCACAAACGCAACCAACTATTTAATGCATAACCCATACAAACTTAGTTTAGGATATATAATTATCATGAATCTCTACCTGATCAAAGTATATAAGAATAAAAACTACTTAGCACCAATTGCATAAACAATAAGTTTAAAGTTTATCTTTTATTATTATTTTGTTGGCTGGCCCGATGTACGGTCTATTTAAAATGAAAAATTAAAACAATTTAGTTTAATATTTCTCCAAAATATTTCGATTTCACATCGCAAACCGTCTTCAGGGCAATTATTTCACACGTTTCCGCTTTTTGACGTGGAGATCGTTTCCACAATAATATGAAGTGTTGTAAAACTCTTAAAAACCAATCTGGTTTTTCAGATATCTCTTAGATGTAAGAAATTGTCTAAAAATTATGTTCCTTTCAAGTGAAATATCAGGATATGATTTGATAATATATTTAATTTAAATATAAGTGCGTTAACACATTTAAAACTTTTAGGTATTCCCAACTTGATCATATGTACTATCTTTTTATTCTGTAAGTACATTCTTTCTTAATTAAAATTAAAATTTATACTCTTTTATTAATTTATTATTTTGCTTTTAAATAAAACTAACTGTGAAAACTATCGGATTTTCCATATGTCTCTAAAATCACAGAAATTGTTAGGCAAACGCAGCTTTGATCCTTTTAAAAATATAATAATTCTGTCTATAAATTCGGATCATTTCAAGTAATGTGTCAGAATTAGATACATACTATAATAAGTAAACATAAATATAATTTAAATGTAATTTCTTAAAAAAACATTTAAAATTTTTAAGTATTCCCAAATTGATCAAATGTACTACTTGTTTATTCTTAGTAGGTCATTTAAGCTACTTACTGACATAAAAACTTAATAAAACTATTTAAAAATGAATTGCTCGACTGATATCAGCAAAGGTACCTACTGTGAAGGCTATATGAATATTAGGTGCGTTGACCCTCTTTGTTATAAGAATAGCTTTAAATGTCTAATACTAACTAGCATCATATCATTGTAAATCACAGGCAGAAGAGTTCTCATCTAGTTCCTTACGCCTATAAACGCATAAAGCGGAAAGGTCAGAATGATAATGCTTATCGGTTAAAGCCCCTCAGGTACGAAAACTTAAATCTTGACGATAAAATGCGGAAATAATTGCTAAGAGAGCGAGACAGATATGAATAGAGAGAGGAACGTTCACAATTCTTAAGGGTTTAGTATTGGCATATGAGTACGTAAAAATACATATATACGTTTATTTAAAATAAAAGTTGGTTTATTAAAAGAGGTTTAAGTAAAGACAATTCAAAATGCAGCATCACTTGACGGTTGAATGTCAACCAAGTAAAATATGTTCGTGCAATAAAAGCTGATAAGATCTGCCGCGTCAAAGAACGTAACATGAATTTAGATATAAAAGCCTGCTCTCCGCTAGAGCTGAACATAGTTTAGCTAAAGTTGGCAATTAAGTGGCTAAAACATGCACAGATTTATTTTGATCCCAGTCCTGGTTCAAGCACTTGTCCAGGCAGTGCCGTTGATATTCCACAAGGAAACGACCAAATACGGCATTGACGACCCAGATCCGCGGAGCAAGGACATCATAGACTTGAGCTTCTATGGCAGCAGCTTGCTTGGCAAGCCGGATCAGGAGCTAACAGGCGCTCTGGTCGGCAATTTCAGTGCCGACACAGATGATGTCAATCCCGAGGAGCTGGGCAGCTATCTGGAGGGAGATATGCTCGTGCCAGAGACGGCGATTACTATGAAAAATGGCCTCATCACACAGACTTCACGCTGGCCCGGCGGTGTGGTGCCGTACAAGATACGAGGCACCTTTAATGAATTGCAATTGGCTGTCATTCAAGGGGCCATCGAGGAGTACCACAGGCGCACCTGCATCAGATTCGTGCCGCACAGCGGCGAGAGGGACTACATTTCTATTATCAACGATTGGTCGGGCTGTTGGTCGGCAGTAGGTCGCGTAGGTGGGGAGCAGAAAATTAATTTGCAAACCCCTGGATGTCTGAGACGACCCGGCACAGTGCTCCACGAGCTGATGCACGCATTGGGCTTCCTGCACGAGCAGAGCCGCAAGGAGCGTGACGACTATGTGGCTATCCAGTACATGAATATTCGCTGGCGAGCTCTGAGAAACTTCAGGAAGGTGGAAAATACCGAAGGATTCGGAGTGCCCTACGATTATGGCAGCGTAATGCACTATTCAGGCAGAGCCTTCTCCTTTAATGGCCAACCGACTATTGTCGCCAAGGTGAGTTGGGCTTAAATATATATGCATGTAGACGCTAACTAATATACTGAACTACAGCAAGCGGGTGGCTTTTCCCGAATGGGTCAGCGTTTAGGATTTTCTGATTTGGATATAGAAAAACTGCATCGGATGTACGATTGCGGTGCGCAGGAAACAACAGTGCCTGCAACAGAAGCTACGGCCTCCACCACAGTCTCTGGGAATTCAACAACAACAACTACGACAGCTGCTAGTCCCAATCCTGATTCGACAACATCTACGACAGTTGCTAGTCCCAGTCCTGAAATTGAGGCTTTCCACAGCACTCTGTCGGGTCTTGTAGATGGCCAAAAGGAGCAGAGATTGTAAGCTTTTTGCACATAAGTATTTTTAAGCTATAACCAAATAGGAGAGGTTCCTTCCTTCGAACAGTAGAAGTCTAAGCTAGGTAATTTTTTAAACTAGAACTAGAAAATAAATTGTGATAAACTTAATTTAATTGAATTTAATTGGCCATGACATAGTATTATTTAACGTAAGCAACGCCTACCACTGAGTGGTTCGTCAGCCTAGACATTTCGCTTGGCGGCCAGCATCCTGGAGCGGGGCAAGCGGCACTGGCTAATGCTATGGAGGCGATACTGCATTTCTGGTTGCGTAATCTTCTCGTAGAGCTTCTGTTTGGCCTCCTTGATCGTGTGAATGGCAACACCATCACCGCCATCGTCCATATTGAAGGCTTCGCCCTCGGCGCACTCGGGACATTGTTGGGTGAGCACAATGTCATTGAGATCGGTGGGCAGTTCGCAGATCTTCTCGATCTGCTTGACCACATAGTCGATGTTGCCCTCGTCCTGGCGCTCAAACACATACACACTGGCCACAATGTCCTGGATGCGTGTCTCTAGCAGCCTGAGAAAGCGTTCCACGTTCACTAGATTCACGTGCGTGTGATCGCCCAGGAGATCATTCAAAGGCGTTGTATCCACCGAGCACATGTCGCACAACATTTCAACGCCCTGCAGCAGATTCTCGAGACGCGTGTCATTGCTTTCGCGCGTCTTGTGGAGCTCCACGTTCGATGCCTGCTTCTTGCGCACCTGCTGCTCGAGGGAGTTGATCAGATCGATCTGATCCTGCAGCGTGTTGGTGTTTTCGCGCTTCAGATCGATAATATCCTCGAACAGGCGATTCACCGAGTTGTTGAGCAGCGTAATATGATAGCTCATCTCGTTGGCATAGTTGAAGAACGAGTAATAGAGACTCTCCTGCTGCTGGAACTTCTCGATTACCTCCTCCACATTGCTTGAGTTGGTGTAATCGAGTATCTTCTTGAGCACCGAGTTATACAGATTAATCTTCTTGTTGTGTTTGCGACGGAATTCATCGCGACGCCTGTACTCCTTGGCTGGCAGATCGGCCAGCACCCTCTCCCTGCTCTTGCACTCCACGAAGGCCGTGTTGTCCGCATCGGCAGCCACTTTGCGCATAATGCTCTGCAGCTCAATGCGACGCAGCTCGCGCTCCTTGGTCTCGCGCTTGGTAATCTTATCGATTTTCTCGTATACATCAATGCAGCCATCGAAGGTGTTCAGTGCATACTCGATGAGATCTATCAGATACTTCTTGTCGCTATTTAGTTTCTGAACCATCTTCGTGTACGAATCGTTGAAGAACGTGCGATGATTGAGTATGCGTATGAGTTGCTCACGCAGCTCGGCATTTGCCGCCGTAAAGCCGCACTCCTGGCGAACGCCCACCTCCAGCGAGTTCTCCAAAATGACCATCTTCTTGCGCACCTTGGCCACATGTGCCTGGTGCTGCTGTTCCGGGACCGTCAATCGATTGAGATTGTAGATCTGCTTGCTCACACGACTGATTTCGCGCTCCATATTGCATATGGATGTCTTTAGCTTGGTTATATCCTCCGCCAGGTTCTCCTGGCATTCCACATGGCAGCGTATCTGGCCCAAATAGCGTTTGTCCTTTTTGATGTGCGTTGTGCCGGCGGCCACCCAAATTTGGGCGCGCAAATCGTTCTTCTCCTCCTCGAGACGATCGATGGTATTCTCATAGCTGGCATCGATGATCGTTTCATTGCGCGATTTCAGCTTGCTGGATAGCAGCTTCTTGTACTCCCGCTGTCGCTTGCCAAGCTCACGGTGCTTCAGCAGATAACCCTCAAGGAATGCCGTCTTATTGAAGGGCTCGGTATCCATTTTGTGTTCAAATAGCGTAACTTTCCTTAATTTGCAAAATAACCAAAATCGTGAATATGCTTCTGCAGTGTTTTGTAAAAATATATTAATTTAAATGTACGTATATCAACGCTCTAGTAGCTCTGACGCTCTTGAATTAATTCGCACGACTAACTCCAAAATTCAACAAGCTCTGTCTTCCAAAACAAAACCTACTTGCTACAAACAAATTCGATATTGCCAGCAGTCAAAATTAGGTAATCAAGGGATTTCACAAAGGTATGCAGATGTATAAACAGGTGTCATGTATGATAACAACTTTATTAAACCTATACACTTATGTATATTATAAATTCATATTTATGTGAAATAAATATGAACAAATATTTATTTGTTTTTGAATTTATCGTCATCCATCAGCAGACGGTAGACAAACTCTTTTATAAACCCATCAATGAAAAAAAAAATAAAAAGCTGAGATTATTTTTAAAAGATTAAAAATACAGCTTGCTTGCTAAACCTTTATTGAATTAGTGAGAATCGCGTATTAGAGCAATATTTATTAACACGTTTCTTCTTCATTTTCAGCTCCTAAATACATACATATGTACATGCATGTACTTAAATACATACAAACAAACATGCATGCATTCGAGTATAAAATTTGTAACATATAATAAGACCTAGATATGTTTATAATACGTCTCAGTTTTTTCAATGACAGCTCTTAAATTAATGCCGCCTTTAATGCTCCTCCGCCAAAGCCATAGTTGAAGTCGCAGTCTCCTCGAATATTAAAGCGGCCATCTCCTACAAAGTTGAAGCCGTCTCCTTCTCATGAACTGAAGCCTAAACACTTACTTGAATTTATGAGAATCGCATAGGAGGGCATTAGTTAAGAATATGAGTTTTTATTTAGAGATGCAGAGATGCATATATCCACGAAAATACAAAAATTCTTATTTAATAAATTTGGAAGATTTTCCAATTGGCAGAGAATATTAGTGAAAAGTTATTGCTGCGATATACCGGAGCTCTCCAAAGCACGAAATATTTTAAATATAGACCAGATATAGGCGGCAGTTCGCAAATCATTGCACAGCTCAAACTTATTTGCTGTGGCCTTAATTCCAGCGCCTGACGATTCCATAACTGTTTGCAGAGCCGCATCCACAATGTCAGACTCCTTGGTGCAGTCGCGTATCTGCTGAAGCCGTTTATTCGGCTCGATTTCCGGCTGTGGTTAGGATGGGCAAAAATATGAGTTAACAATCCAAATCGATAGATAGTTCTACGACTTACGTATTCGCCCTCGTTACAACGGTTAAACGATTCATTGATCGAATTTACTACTTCGTGAATTAGCTGCGAAGTTATTTTTGAATTCATTTTGCCATACGACACATGATTGATATTCTTCAGATATTCAAAATAGGATACCGTGACACCACCAGCATTACAATAAAAATCTGGTACTAATAAAACCCCTTTGTCCAGCAGAATCTTCTCGGCTGCCGGCGTGGTAGGGCCATTAGCGCCTTCCAGTATCAATTTGGCTTTAATATCGCCAGCGTTCTCACTGGTAATCACCTTTTGCGTGGCACATGGCATCAATATATCACAGTCCGCCGTTAAAAGACTCTCCTTAGACTCCGTGGCTTTCGAATAGCCCTTTATGCTTTTCTTTTCCGCCTTATATTTCATCAGATCCTAAGAAGATCCTCATTAGCTAACCAACTAGCCAAACGATCACCTATAGATACTCACATTGACATCAATCCCATCCGTGTTGGTCAGTCCAAAATCAACCTCCTGAACGCCAATTATTTTAGCGCCTGCTTCATGGACAAACTTAGCGGCAAAAGAGCCAACATTGCCGAAACCCTGGACGATGACCCTCTTGTCTTTCCAGCCAGTCTTAAATCCAATTAAATCCATCCACTCTTTATCTTGCAGGAACATATCGCCCGACTTCCACACACCTCGGCCAGTTGCCGCGAACCGCCCATTGATGCCGCCAATGTGGACCGGTTTTCCTGTCACAATTGCCGCCGCGTTTATATCCTTATGACCAAATGTCTTCATATACTGATCTACTAACCAGGCCATCTCTCGCGGACTTGTATTGACATCTGGGGCGGGCACATCGATGCCGGGCCCAATCATGTTCCGCTTTAAGAGCTCCATGGTATATCGACGTGTAATCGTCTGCAATTCCTTCACCGTGTACTTCTTGGGATCGATGCGAATACCGCCTTTGGATCCACCAAAGGGTAGATTAACACAGGCGCACTTGAAAGTCATAATAGACGCTAAGGCCTTCACCTCATGCTCGTCCACATCCATGGCGAAGCGAATTCCTGAGGGATATAAGTAAAAATATCAATAAATTGCTCGAAAGTTCTGGGCATGATGCTTACCACCCTTGAGAGGCAGACGATTTCGCACATGATGGGCTCTATAGCCTGTTATAATCTCATAGGAGCCGTTGTTTCTTATAATAGGAAAGCTTACCTCCAGCGAGGCATTCACATTTCCAATTAGATTTAAAATGGCACTCACACGTGCCTGCTTTTCTTCGGGCTTAAAATGTGGATACTGGTCCATCTCTTTAACCAATTCTTTTTCCATGATCTGGGCAGCCTTGTGATAATAGTATAGAACCATTGCCGAAAACTCGGGATCCTTGGCATCCGCGACCTCCTTCAGATGCTCTGGCATCTTGTGCTCATGTCGCTTTTGGAGTTGTGGCGGCGCGTGGCAACGACCACTTAAAAGAACATTGCTAATGCCCCGAAGCATTTTCACAAAACTAAAAAAAAATATCGAATGAAAAATTTTGTGTTGACTGTTCCAGTATTTTGCTTGTTTTAATATAGATTCATGTTAAATACGATATACATCAAAGATAACCATGTTTACTAGATCATTAATATTAACAGCAGATTAATTCAATGAGGCAAATGAGGCGACGTGAAAATTTCCCGCGTATCCCGATGAAATGTGCTGCATCCCACCTCGCTCCCATTCGACCGAGGAGTAACAAAATCGTACTACGTGTTAGTCTAGCAGGGATAGAGAAGTTTAATTGGCTTGCCAACCCATAAGAATCGCGTTCAGCCCTAATTAACTTATGAATAAATATTACACCAAGCATGGCTCTGCGATTGATTGTAAAAGGCAGATTAATCATTAGAAGTCTACTGGAGTATGACGGTAACCGCACACGAGGACTCAAATTTAAACGAAGATGTGCCAACAATAAGAGTTATTTCTGAACAGATTTAATTCTGGCCTGATGAATAGAATATTGTGACAAGCTCAATGCCTCGAAGTGCCAGGCGGTCAACTACACACTGAGGCGTGGCAAGGCTCCAGCAGTCTGGATAGATGGTAGCCCCCTTCACCCTGGCAGAAGCGCCAAGTGTCTTGGGATTGTACTGGATAAGAGGCTTAGTTTTCGGGCGCACATCGACGGCCTTCTTAAGCAGTGCCGCTATAAGATGGCCAAGGCCAACTGGCTACTAAACCCCAACAGCCCATTGCCACTTCGCTGCAAACGGGCAGTGTACATCGTCGTGGTGGCACCAACTTGGAGATACGCTATTCAGGTTTGGGGCATTGCATCTCGGAAAAATGGAAGACGGATCCAGACACTCCAAAACTTGGCCTTGCGCCGAATGACCGGTGCTGACTGGTACGTCAGAAATTCTACCTTGCACAGAGACCTCAAAATGGAGACCATAGACAGCCTAGTCGGAGCGTTCGCCAACCGGTACAACGAACGCTTGCAGCGACACTGAAACCGGGTAGCAAGAGACCTCGCTGGGAGGTGTGTAGTCAGGAGGCTCAAGAGAAGATCGTTCAAGGACCACCTCCAACCACGACACAGGAGACTCCCCAGAGTCTCCCGACTACCTACGTGACGAAGCACCCTTATTCAATAGAGTCGCCTTTGACGAATTTTAACGATAAAGCTTGAGGGCTCAACCAGGCTTGGCGAAATATCACCTAAAAAATGTGTGCTATTTTTGATTCAATGCAATAAACCAAAAAACAAAATAAAAAAAAGAATATTGTGACGAACAGATACATCAGGAATAATCTAGAATAGATCGTACCCAGGATATATAAAGGGTCTTTGTCGTGTACGATGAAACCCAAAACAAACCACGGTCGTAACATGAGGGTCGAACTTAAGTTTATTATCAAGAATGGCACCTAAATCATGTTATATATTGGGTTGAGTTGTCCCTCCGTCTTCGAGTGCCTCTGTCCATATGAAGCCTCTCCACAAATCGAAGACTTTTAATTTTAAATTAACTGTCAACAGATAGATGGGTCGAAGTATACGACAGATATTGAGTGATAGAAGTTTAAACTATTCTCGACCATCTTGAGCGGAGCGGAGGATAATCCACTGTGTGATTAGCTCGTTTAGTTTCTAAAGTCATGGAGCTCAATAAATACAGTGTGTGACATCACATTCAGATCAGAAACTTTGAGAACTTGCATGTAAGCTCTTGGGTCACGTTTTTAAAACCTCCACCATCTATTGTTTTGCTGATCAACCCCTTGTTAAATGTTGAAGGCGAGTTTTTTTATTAGATCAGCAAACAATGGTTTAATATTAAAAGAAATTAATGTTTACTGCTGCGATATGCCGGAGCTCTCCAAAGCGCGGAAAATTTTGAATATCGACCAGATATATGCAGCAGTTCGCAAGTCGTTGCACAGCTCGAATTTGTGAGCTGCAGCCTTGATGCCAATGACCGAAGATTCCATAATTGTTTGTAGAGCCGCGTCTACGATGTCAGCTTCATGAGTGCAGTCCTGAATCTTCTTCAGTGGTTCATTTGGTATGACCTCGGGCTGCCAGAGAACTCGATTAAATAACTTCTTTAATTACTATTCAGTGCTTCAACTACTTACAAATTTACTATCCCCATGACTAAATGATTCGTTGATAGAGTTTAGTATCTCGAAAATAAGATGTGATGATCTCTTCGAAGACATTTTGCCGTATGTAACATGGTTAATGTTTTTTAGATATTCAAAATAGGATACAGTGACGCCGCCGGCATTACAATACAGATCTGGAACGATCAAGACCCCCTTGTCCAGCAGGATTTGCTCGCCAGCTGGCGTGGTAGGTCCATTGGCACCTTCCAATATCAATTTAGCCTTGATATCGCCAGCGTTCTCACTGGTAATGACTTTTTGTGTAGCACATGGCATTAATATATCGCACTCTGCCGTGAGGAGATTATCCTGTGTTTCCTGCGCGTTTGGGTACCCCTTGATGGTTTTCTTTTCCGCAGAATATTTCATCAGGTCCTACAAGAAGGTGCTCATGATCCTATTTCAAGTAACAAACCCAATTTACTCACATTGATATCGATACCATCTTCGTTAATGATAGAGAAATCAACCTCCTGAACGCCAATTACTTTCGCGCCTGCTTCATGGACATACTTGGCGGCAAAAGTACCAACATTGCCGAAACCCTGGACGATGACCTTCTTGTCTTCCCAGCCAGTCTTAAATCCAATTAAATCCATCCACTCTTTATCTTTCACGAACAACTCGCCCGACTTCCACACACCTCGGCCAGTTGCCGCGAACCGCCCATTGATGCCGCCAATGTGGACAGGTTTTCCTGTCACGATTGCCGCCGCATTTATATCCTTGTGACCAA
Organism: Drosophila montana; assembly: GCF_035044405.1. Taxonomy (NCBI): domain Eukaryota; kingdom Metazoa; phylum Arthropoda; class Insecta; order Diptera; family Drosophilidae; genus Drosophila; species Drosophila montana. The sequence continues at coordinate 9,751,616 of NW_026998620.1, read as the reverse complement.
ATGTCTTCATATACTGATCTACTATCCAGGCCATCTCTCGCGGACTTGTATTAACATCTGGGGCGGGCACATCGATGCCGGGCCCAATCATGTTCCGCTTTAAGAGCTCCATGGTATATCGACGTGTAATCGTCTGCAATTCCTTCACCGTGTACTTCTTGGGATCGATGCGAATACCGCCTTTGGATCCACCAAAGGGTAGATTAACACAGGCGCACTTAAAAGTCATAATTGCTGCTAGGGCCTTCACCTCATGCTCGTCCACATCCATGGCGAAGCGAATTCCTGAGGGCAGTGGATCAAACAACAACTCTGCATTGTAGATTTCGGTACTTACCACCCTTGAGAGGCAGACGATTTCGTACGTGATGCGCTCGATAGCCACTGATTATTTCATAGGTACCATCCTTTCTTACAATGGGAAAGTTCACCTCCAGCGAGGTACACACGCTCCCTATCATGTTCAAAATGGCATTCACGCGTGCCTGCTTCTCCTCGGGCTTGAAATAAGGATACTGGTCCATCTCTTTGACCAAATCTTTTTCCATGATCTGGGCGGCCTTGTGATAGTAGTACGATATCATGTCTGAGAACCCGGGATCCTTGTCTGTTATAACCGACTTCAGCCTCTCAGGCATTTTGTGCTCGTATCGCTTCAGTATAGGAATAAACCCATTGCAAAGACTTTTTCGATTAGATGCTACGGGACGATACATTTTTGTTCGATGTTATATATTTTCAATTTTTTAGAACAAAGCCGAAATTTTAATAACTGTCATGTCAACAGCCCTTAGTTTGTAAATATTGTAATGTGTTATTTTTACTAAGGTACTACGATATATTGAAGTTGATTTAAGAATATTTTTGGATTTTGTTTTATTGTATAAATTGCTCTACATAATACGTGGCTACGGGCTACGAGCTAGGCTTAAATATTTTATAGCTATACACAAATTTAAACATATTTTGAATGGTCAATTCTTAACGCATGGAAAACTCTAAGCAGCCAGTAATTAAAAAAAAGTAACTAAGAGTATGCTATGTAGAGTTGCATTATACCTTTACAGAGTTTATTGGTCATACTAACATATCTACATATATACATACATACATATATGTATATATATATCCCGTATGCGTACTTAACTGTGGTGCCGTTTGACGTTTGTAAAGTTCGTGGGTTCGCCCGGAAGCGCACTAAAGTGAATGTATATAGGATATAGGATCCTTTTAATGTATGTAAATATATATATATATATATATATATATATATATATATATATATATGTATCTATATAACTTAGTTGTACCAGAAGCACAGGTTACACATAAATATGATAGACTTATAGATAAGCCTTAGCATTATATTTATTATAATTATAGTTTTTAATTATTATTTATGTACACGCACACACAATTTTAGAACTAGAAAAAAGCGACCCCGTTTGCAAAATGAAAAGTAAAAATTTAACAAAAATGTAGCTTTTAATATCACTTTGGGGACATGCACTCGTTCTCTTATGGCCTCTTTTACGATGGTTACAATTGGTAGCATATAGTAGAACTTTAATTCGACAACAATCGCATTGCACACAAAAATGTTCGATAATTTAATTCGGTTCATTCAATCCGGACGTGAGCTTCATTCAAATCGCGCTGTATTAATGCATATTGAAACTGGTTTGCTTGATTCATTGATATTCCAATGCTATAGATTAAAGCCTTAGTCAACTACTTAGTGAATAGACTAAAGGCTAACGTATTTTCAATTAATTTCAAATTAATTCAAAAGTCTAAGATTTTTACATAATAATTACAAAGTGATTACGACGGCCTAATACACACACATTAATCTCGTAGCAAGATCGCAGGTATTGCTGCTGCTTAAAATGTAACATCACGCTTGGAAACAATAATTCTCAAAAGTATCTTTTCCCATTGAGTACTATAATTTGTGGGCTTTCGATCGCACTGCAGATCAAATCTTGTCAGCTGTCGCACTTCAAGCAGCTTCCGTGCTGCTTGACTGCTAGTCGACGTCCTTCTTCTCGATCTTCAGGTCGAACTTGGCAACCAGCTCCTCGGGCGTGTGTCTGTGTAAAAGGCATTTCTGTTAGTCCCATTTTGTCCAATGGTGTATTGTTTCAATTGATTACTCACCCCACCAGATTCTGCAGATCGCAGACGAAGCGATAGACATAGCGTTTGCCCGCCGTCTTGTGTATGATGTTCTTATCATAGTAATAGCGCAGACCGCGGCTCAGTTTCTCGTAGTTCATCTTGGGCTTGTTTTTGCGTATGCCCCAGCGACGCGCCACCTATCGGACAATAGATGTAATAAACATAATATTTAGTAAGGATTTCAATTAGCAATCATTTGTCGTGCATTTACCTCATCGGGATCGGTTAGCTTGAACTCCCAGCCATCGCCCGTCCAGGAGATGAAACTCTGACAGGTCTTGTCCAGCAGCAGTTCCAGCAGAAATTGCCACAGCTGTATTGGCCCGGAGCCTGTAAAACAGGGCACTCCACCCTGCGTTGTGTAGCCTCCCAGCAGCGTTTTGTCCAGACCCAATGTGGTCATATATGCCGCCGGATGCTGATGAGCATGCGCGCCCCATTGATCCATGTTCGGCTGGGCGCCCATCGTTGGGAACTGCGCATCGTATGGCGTAAATTCTGGCGGGAAGGAGTCATGGAAACGTCTATTATACGAATTGTAAAAGTCCGGACTGGAATCCATGTAGCCATTGCTGTTGGTGCTGCCGCTGCCATTGCCCGCACTGGAAGCCTGGCTCTGATGCTCCTGTGCCGAAAGTGTGCTATGATAGTCGCTATCATCGCCGCCACCAGCAGAAGCGCCCCCACCGCCGCCGCCCGGATTGCCCCCTCCACCGCCACTATAGTGTCCGGCGGCCGCTGCTGCAGCCAAATGTGCGGGCAGGCCATAGCTGCTGAGATCTGTTGGATCGTTTTGAGCATTCGACGCGTAGGCGGCGTTGCTGCCGTTGGCGGACTGTGTGCCCGGCTCCTCTTTTAGCTGATGTTGGTAGATAGCCGCCATGGCTGTCATGTAGTTAATATTGTTATTGTTGTTGTTGTTGTTGTTGTTATTATTATTATTATTGTTGTTGTTGTTATTGGTGCCCGCATTAGCATTGTTGTTGGTGTTATTGTTGCTGCCGCTGCTGCTGTTGTTATCGGGAGCATTTTGCTGCTGCACGCCAGGCGGCAGCATGTTGTTGTTGTTGTTGTTGTTGTTGTTGCTGTTGTTGCTGCCAGTGTTGTTGTTGTTGTTGTTGTTGCTGTTGCCATTGACATGCTGTTGCGATTGCTGCGGTGGCGGGCTGCTGTTGGTGCGATCGTGTGCATTGCTGTTGTTGTTGTAGCCTGCAAGATAACAAATAAAATATGTAGAACTTATATTGATTAGCCAATGGAATTTTATTTTTAGTTGTGTAACGAGCGATAAAAGTTTGCGAGCGAATCATAAAGAAAATCTCCTAATGAACTACAAAAATAAATACATTCGAATTCGTAGAAAATCGTATTATTTTTTACATTTCTTTAAAGTGCAAGGTTCCAAGCTTACAAGCTTGTTGAACATTAAAATAATTTATCTTCATTTTAGTTGTAAATATTAAAAAGTACGACAAATATTGATATATTAAATCAACTCAATAATCTACAACAAGTTCTAAAAAGATATATCAATTAATGTGAAGCTTTGAGCTCCATACTATTGAGATGCATTCTTTATGAGTTATATACATTTCGAATCCTTAAAGATCTACATTTGTTTGTGTATTTATTTGCTCTGAAGACATTTTAGCATCAAATGGGGCGTCTCTGACACGAACACAATTCGAGGGCAACCGCTTCGGAAGCCAATCAAAATTCGAAGCGCACACCAATACAAATGCCTGTCGCCGCAATAGATACAAAACACAGATACACACGCATACCGTCGCATACTGCCGCATACACACTCATATAGGCGAGCGAGTTGAGCTACCCTCTCTCAATCTAATGTGGCCTGCGAGCGAACGCTACATTAATTGTAAATACGTCGAAATTTAACACGTTTCAACGAGTGTGTGTACGTACGAATGCGTATGTGTGCATCGGTATCTGTGGGATACGAAAACCTGTTGCACACATACACACGCATATAAACATTCGTGCTGGTTCTCTCGCTCGCTCCAACCCGTCGAGCAACTAGCTCAATCTCGCTCACTCGCTCGCAGCGGGCGAAAGCTTTGCGCGTTCTCCCATTCGCTCGGCGACGGTATTGCGCAGATACAAAGATACAAAACGCTGCCCGTTGGCTGAGGCAACGGGCGGCACAACAACAAAGAGTTGGGTGCCTCCCACGGCTATCCACACAGTGGCACAGCTTCTCAACATCTCGGCCAGGCTAACATGTATCTGCGAGTGGTGCATCTGTGTGCCTAAACATCTATCTATCCATGTATCTAGCTTTTAGTCAGTCAACCTACGCGCAAGTAAAGCATAACATTTTGTAGCTGGTCGCATTTAGGCAATCTCCTCCCCCTACATTCAACTTGTTGCGTGTTTGTTGTTGTTGTTGTCGTTGTTTTTTTGGCTTGTTGTTGCTGTTGCGGTTGCTTGCGGGCGTCACAAACACTTGCAAGCAAATTACAATTTAATTATGCGTTGAGGGTTGTGCGCACATCTTTGAGCTACTTTTCACACTCCAACACCTCGATTGTAATTAAAATTGTGCGCCATTTGATGTCCGCAAATATTTGACTAGCTTTGTGCCCTACCTGAGCTAAAGAAGTTGACATCTGAATCCGTGTAGTAGGCATTGCCCGTTGCGTGATGCGACGGCGGCGAATAATCGCCCACAAAGGGCGTTATATCATTAAAGTAGCCCAGGCCCAATGAAGCCGCCGTCGAGCTGCTCAAGGCGCCCGCCAGGCTGCCAATGCCGACGCCGCTGACGCCGCCGACGCTGCCGACGCTGCCGCCGTTACCAGCGCTGGCAAAGCTATGCGACGAGGCGTTCGAGGAAGCGCTGGAACTGGAGCCGGAGGATGAGGAGGCCGTGTTGCTGCCTGTGCTGCCGCCGGACAAGCGATGTTGCTGCTGCTGCTGTTGCGTAGGTGAGACATAGTGCGTATGTTGTTGATGTTGCTGGTGTTGCTGCTGCTGCTGCTGTGGCTGTTGCTGCTGCTGCTGGGGGTGTTGCTGATGAAGCTGTGGCTGATGATGATGCTGCTGTGGCTGCGGCTGCTGCTGCGGCTGAGGCGGCTGCTGCGCTGGCAAGACATGCTGCTGATGTTGCTGCAAATGCACCGTTTGCTGTGGCAAATGATAGCTCGAATAGTTCTCATAACTTTGTAGCACCATATTTTTCGATGTTGTTGGCTTTGTATAGTTGTAGTTGGGCGCCGTCTGGCAATTGTTGTTGCTGTTGATGTTGCCGCTCCTGCTGACTGGGTAATGCTGCAAGTTCCTAAATTGTTGCTGCTCGGCTAATGCTAATGCTGCTGCTGATGCTGTTGCCTTGTCGTTGTCCGACGCGTTTGCTGCACTGATTATGGTGGCATTTACTAGGAACGCAGAGGGCGGCATTTCTTCGCGTTTTCCAATTGATCAATTGTCAAAAACTGAATGTTAAAAATGCACGTCATTGACTTTTTGAATGGTCCACACAAAAATGTTTCTTGTCTATATATAATATATGCTAAATGCTCCTCTATACAAATCAAAACTGCGGGATCCGCACAACTGTCAAACCAATTGACAACGTTTGGAATAGCCACACACACACACACACACACAGGCACACACGCATAAATTGTAAGTGGATTGGACTGTGGTGCAGCTGGCTTATGCTGGTGGTTCTTGCAGTTGTATTAAAATTGATTTCACTTTTGGGTAATATATGAGTATTTTAATTTTTGCACTGCCACTGCCACTGCTGCTGCTCCTGCTGCTGCTGCTGCTGCTGCTGGATGCGGGTTCTAATCAATTGAGTCTCTTCTGGAATTGGTTCTCATAAAGTACACATATCATGCGCTTAAGTATGCAGATAGATTCTGTAGCATGTGGGCGTTAGCATTTAAGTTTTGAGTTTAGGTTTGGTTTTAAGTAGCGCCGTTTCGTTGCCTGTGATTTTAGTTTGGTTGCGATTTCAGTGGCAAACTTTTTGATTACTCTCTTTAGTATAATTCGCACTTATCGCACTATTTAAATTCCTTTGTATTTCATGCAGCTTTTTCATGTGCACACTTGTTGAGATTTTTCAAATATCTTTTGTTAATTGTTGTTATTATTTTTGTTGTTTTTTGCTTTTTCGTTATGTCGACTATACGAGCTTCGTCGCATTTTTAGTATAGATTAAAATTTAACACTTGCTGGCAATTCTCGTATTTAATGGCAAATAATTGAAGGCAATTCATGAAATCAGTCGCGCTGCTGCTCAGATGCTTTACACTGTGCACACAAACACTAGCACACACACACGCACACACACGCGCACACACATGGAAAATAACTTGATAAATTAATGCGCATATCGTACATATTTTATATCGCATTTAGTTATATATATTTCTCGTTTTCTGTTTTAATATATATTAGCAAAATGTTGCAACACTTTTAATTTATTTATTATTCGCTTTCGTTCTTGAGATACCATAGCTCGTTGTTTTTCTCTTAAGTCCCGTCGTCTTAAATCTCGAACAACGGCGCGTATACGCGATTTCTGTGCTGTGCTCTGGTCACTGATCACTGATCAAAAATACGAGCGAACGTTCAGTCGAGCGACGGCAGCTCTTCTACCTTCGACATCCGTTTAAGAACTGAAGTTGCGTTGAAGTTGTACGTCGTGTTGTTGCCTGTGTCGGCACCATTGTATCTGAGAGTGTGCGTGTGTGTATCTGTGGTGCGCTCGCGTGTATCTGTGAGTGCGCACTCGTGTATGTCTGTGTGGGAGCGCCTCGTGTGCTGGCCAGCGCGTTCGTGCGCTCGGCTCCAGCCACACGAGCCACATGCATTCGCACACTCGCACAGTCGCACTAGTGTGCCATTGGCAATAATAAAGATCAAGAGGAAGGCATACTTGCACAGCGCTTACTCACAGATACTCTCCGGCTCTGGGCTAAGTAAGAGCATTTAAAAAAAGTGTATCGAAATTTTATTTATATCAATTCCTTTAAGAGATTCGACTCCACTTGTTGCCGCTAATTGCAGCTACATGGTATTTCGACAGTCGCTAATTAGCTTTCCACAGTACAGTTGCCATCAAATTAGCCAGCAAAGATCATTAACAACGCGACGCCAACACACAAGAGCAGCGAGCCTACCATTTTGGACCACCAAAATGGCTATCAACAGCGGCCCACAGTCCACGGCCCACTGGCCGATGGTCAGCGGCATTCGTATTGGAAATGTGAGTCCAAATGCGAGAGTGTGTGCGTGTGTGTGTGTGTGTGTGCGTGTGTGGGTAGCAGCTCATCAGCGAACAGACGCCAACATTTTGCGCTGATGGACCACAGAAAAAGCATCTCATAGATACGCGCGCACACACACACACACACACACACGCACACGCATATAATTAAACAAAGTTGGGATTGGCCACTGCTGCCAGCTGTATGAGATCATAACCAACGGAACGGCCAACAACCCAGTTGCGTTGAAAGCTGCTGTCGAGTCTTCAACAATACCAAATTAGTTGCCGTCTTTATGATTATTATTTATTTTTTTTTTTTGCGTACGTGTTTTTGTTGCTCGCCATAAAGGCGAGGGGCAAAAAACCATCTCTTAGATTTTTCGTGTTGTATAATTGTGGCAAAAATAAAAATGGTGGCTTATGGAACGTGTTGTAGCCCAAGTTGTGGCAACAGCCAATGACAAAATGAAGCGTAAATTACGTGTAATATGAAAAGACACGTTCAAATGAACAAAAACATCAAAATACCTAATGATAAACCGCTTTGGAATATGCACTTAGATTAAAGAAAAAAAATAAATGCATAACCTTAATTTAATAAAATACATATTTTGTCAGCCATTAAAAAAGTGAGTTGCAGACACATCTTATCGCGTATATGTATGTTATCAGTTATAATTTGTATTGATTTTGCTTGACTGATAAATATGGCATGACATACAAATAAAAATAAAAAGAACTGCAATGGCCTCAAAGTTGTAAAGCTCAAGTATTTCCTGGAAAAGTTGTTGCAAGTACATTCAATTTTTACCTTGTGCGTTAAAATACAAAAATTGCTGATAAAGCATTAAAGTTCGTCGACAAGCTCTTGGAGTTGAAAGAAAAACTTATAAATAAGTGTACGTTGCTTAAAATGCCGAGCGCTGGAAAGCATTAACAGCTGTTGTCCATTTGCGGTGGCTTTAATAAACTTGACCACAAAAGGATCGCCAATTGGATTTGTGTACAGCTCATATTTATTATTTCGGCCACTTACATATTCTGCCGGCACACGCACACCCACCTAACAGAACTTGGTAATAACTAACAACAACAGCAGAATTTTGTAATGTTAAAAATATATACATATATATATATTTGTATTTAATATTTTGATTTGCTGCGTAAAGTGGCAAGAACAATGGAAGCATCAGCGGAAATACACAGAAAAAAAAAACAAAATGAAATGTTAAAAAAAAAAATAGGAATACAAAAACTGAGCGAGGCAATGACAGCTGTGGCTGCAAGAGCGAAAAGGAGAGATGTTCTTGTTCTTGTTGTTGTTGCTGTTGTTGATGATGTTGATGCGCCTCGCTTACGGCCATTTCCGGTTGAAGCACGTGCGCACTAAAGAGGAGACACGGAGCCACCGTAAAGCAACCACCGCAACCAAACGCACCAATCACAAGCGGAATCACTGGCGACAACAACAACAACTCGAATCCTATCCCAACTACTTGCCCAAAACGCACACGTTCGAAAAATTTGAATCGAAAATTTGACAAAAAAAACGCGCCGAGCCGAACATAATAATTATGTGCGTACCGTGCGTTTCTTGAGAGGCAGAATACCAAATGAATGCCAAGTGAATATTGAGTGTAGAAATGATGGTTGGTGTGTGCCAAAAGGATTGAGGCGTTGCCCAGGAGCAGGCGGCGGCAAATGTTGTTGAATTTCAATTAAGAACAAACAAAAAACTGAGAAAGAAAACTTGTTTCCTTGAACAATAGAGCAGTATCCTGGTGCCAAAAGGGATTACAATTTAATGCAATAACGCGCTGTGAAGAAAAGATGAACAACTGCTGCCTGACACTGCCTAAGGGGAGTTGCAGGAAGCGCCTACCATACGGTAGGGGGATAGAACAAGGATTCGCTTCAGCAGCTGCTGAGGGCGGAGACAGCAGCCAGCTCAGATACTCAAAGGAGCTGGAGCAGGGGCAGGGCCAGGAGCGGGCCACTCGCTGACACTTGAGCCGAAGCTGAAGAAGGCCTGAATTGATATCAAATTAATGCTGGATCTGTACCTGGCACACGTGTGCAAACTGCTGCAATTGCAGAGGAGCACAATCAAGGCCTGGCCCTGGATCTTTTGCTTTTGTATTTGAGTAAGCACTTCCGCTGTTGCCTGCCACACGTGTCTTCTACTCTTTCTCGCTCGCACTCGCACTCTTTTCTGTTGCTGCGGCTTGTGGCACTAATGTAAATCGGATGTCAATGCATCGTGATGTGTATATAAATTATCAGCAACAGAGCAAGAGTGCGAAAGAGTGAGAGAGAGGGACAGAGAGAGAGAGTGCTAGTATGTGTGGAGAATCCACTTCAACACAGAACCTGTTAGAAGCAAAGCTAAATAAATAAATAAATAAACTGTTAGTCTGCAAAACGGAAGGAAATCATAAACACAGCAGTAGTTGTTAGTTGTTGTTGATGTTTTGACACGCATACTATCATAATTACAGCTGCACTTGGGCCACCGGGCAACCAACAAGCAAAGACCAACCCAACGCCCCACACAGACGCGCGCACACACACACACACACAGACACGCACGCACACACACCTGTTGCTGCTTCCGTACAGCGGTGGCAAAAGAAAATATCAATTTTCTACGTAAACTGAAGCTGGCCAAGATGCGTCCGCAATTTAACTATATAGAGCATCATCACATGCGATACGAGTACGTATTGCATTCGAGATTGTGTACCTGCATTTTGACAACAAAATAAACAGATGCAGCTCTAAAGATATGCTTTGATTGTTAGACTTGTAAACAACACACACACACGCACACACACACATAAATACAAACAACAGCATTGAATGGAGCAGCAGCAACACCAGCAGGAGCATGAGAATGAGGATGATCATAGGAATGGGACTGGGAGTGGAAATGGGAATGGGAATGGGAATGCGAATGGAAATGGGTATGGATATGGGTATGGGTACGAGAGGTTGCCTTGTGAGTTGCATTATCTTTGCAGCTCCTTGGCGCGCATGTAGAGCGGAAATGAAACCAGATACTTTGATAGAGCGCTTGCAAGGAGTCGCTTTCCAGCGACAGCAGCAACAGCAGCAACAGCACCATCATTGATCTTCAGCTCTGATGAGGCAAAATGTAATGATCTGGCCATAAATGAGGCTTGGTTATAAATATTATTGATCTTGGTACTTGCGAGTACTTGAGCTTCTTGATTAAAAACTCTGCTGCAAATTGTTGATCTTGGCTCAAATGCCAACTACTAAAGGAAGCATTGATCTTGACCAGAACGCTACCGTGGGCCATAAAGTTTACATATGGCGCATTCCTATCTAACTGCATTAGTATGGGAGTATAATACTACAGATCAAAAGATTAAGGATTATACGTTTTCTAACCTTCAATTGCCGTCATTTCAAATGCATCTTTTCTTCATATAGTTAGGTGAAAACTGTGCGATTCTCTTCTGGCGATGCCAAAACTCGATTTCATTTTGAAAGAAGTTCTTCTTCTGAAAATGACTCTAATAATATATTAAACAGCAACAGGAAGTAACCATCAATCAATCAATCAGTTGATCTTCAATCAGAGCTAGTTGGAATTTATTGATCTGGTTTGGTGTACTCTGCTTGTTGCTGCCGTCGGGCCTTCAACTGTGCGGCCAGTTGGTAAGTCCTAAAATTTGACTGACTCGCTAAATGGCTCATTTAATACCGTTCCCCACTGAGCACAGAAGGTGGCATGCGGTCAGCAGGCAACAACACCAACAACAACAACAACAAGAACACCATCAACAGCAACAACGACAACGCAAAGCATAAACGAATGAACCTGAACCCTGCGAGAACGCAACTCGAACGGCTGGCTGAACGTCAAATTGTGCACCTGTCCAACTATCACCATGACTACGCCGCCAACAACAACAATAACAGCAGCAGCAGCAGCAGCAGCAGCAACAACAAAATTCGGACAACATGTGTGCCCTGTGGAGTGTACGAGAGTGCGAGAAAGACGCCGACCCCAGGCCGAGGTCCGGACAACTGTTGTGTGTGCCTGAGTTTGCGCTTTTTTCCAATGTAATTCGTAGCCAGATTGTGTGCCACACACACACACATGCACACACACTCAGGCACACATATGCACGCAATCGCCCACACATTTCCGAGTTTTGGTTCCGAGTTGTGAACGCTGTGAGAAAACTGTTGGTTGCCTGGACGAAATGCTGCACACACATCCAGACACACACGCAAGATGCAGCCAGGCGATATGGGAATAGGATATTAGAATGTCAGGCGAAGGCGAAGGCTCGCCTTGGCTCGGTCGGTCGCCCGGTGTCTGCCCCTGTTGCTGCTACCTGCCAGGCCACTTTGGCGCTGCTGCCTTTGGCTTGCCTAATTTACTTGCGCCGACGCATTGTCCTTTTGCTGCAGCCAAGTCTTGGGCTCGTCCTTTCTCTTTCTGGCTCGCCTGCACTTGTGGCAGGCTCATTCATAAGACTGAAATCTCTACCACTTGCGCGCGGCAACAAAAGGCACTGAACTGAACTGAACTGAATGTTCTTTAGGGCCCCTCTGGGCTTCAAGGTATCGATACGGAACTAAAGGAAGTAAATTACCGGATGTTGTATTCTCATTTGCTTGTTGTTCTTTGTGATTCACCGAGATATCCTACGGCTTTTGTGCACTCCCGGCCCACAACAACCTTGCTCATTTGTCATGCTGTTCTCTGGATCTTGTTCTTCACGCTTTTCGCATGAAATGACCAATAATAAACCTTCCTTTTTAGCCTTTTCCCTTATCCACTTTGTTTTTTCTTTTCATTTTTGGCAAGCCATCGGGCAATCGAGACACACACATACACTGCATATAGGATATATATTCGGCGGCTCATTAATTGCACATATGCAATTGCTTTTTAATAGCCCACCTCAGAAATGGTATGCGCAATGTTTTCCCACGGCTGCTGGGGGTAGTATTCATTCCCTTTTTTCTCCAGGCTTATTTATAAAAAATGCTATGTTTGAATTTTGATAAATTACACGACAAATGTCCAACCCACGACACAGGCGAGTCTAACGTTCCAGCTCATTGCGTCTAAATGTTTCGTCCTGCCAAAGGATACAATTTTAGCGTGGGAGACACAAGTCGGGCGTGGCTAGGGTGCAGATACTGCAAAATATTTACTATAGCTTAGGCAACTAAAATTAAATGCAGCTAATTGGAAAAACTTCATTAAGAAATCGAATATCCGGTAAAAAGTTGAAAAAAAACATTAATTATTTTGATCAGTTAGTTGAAGCTTAAGCCCAAAAAGAATTCAAAGTAATCAAATTTTTGCTGAATCAATAAAAATATGACGTTATACTTTTTACACATATATTTTGTCAATCTCTCTTTGGATTCAGGATCTAGTCGCTTCCTTTGAAACGTAACTGCAAGCCAACTGTTCATACTTTGAGGCCTTATCTAGGCAAATGAGGTGAAGAACTTGGGCAATATGCATGGGTACTAGAGTCTGGGCAAACAGGAGAAACATGGCAGGTAAACAACAACAAGAGCTGCAAATGAAACAATATGAAAACAACATCAACAACATTAACGGCAAAGGCAACAACAAATCAGCTGCGCAAGCGCACAGATCAAACGACAAAATGCCGACAGCAGAAAAAACAATCCGGGACGGGACGGGACGGGGGCTGGGGACTGTGCCGAGTGCGGTCTCTGGGCTGAAAAATTGCAAAGGCCCAGCAGACGAGCGAAAAACAAAAAATTAAAAGCTAAAACAAGCTGAAAATTCAAATTTATTTACACTTTGACGCATTTAAAACAAAGCGAGCGAGAAAAAATAAAACCGCCCAAATAAAAAAAAAAACAAAAAACAAAACAACAGCAACAACAATAACAACAAAACAAATAAATGAGACGAAGGCAGGCCAACAACAACAACAACAACAACAGCAACAACCATAGCAACAACGCATAACGATGTGAAAATTAAATGTAAAAGCCAGCGACACGAAGAGAAAGAGAATAAAATAAAAATAGGCAACTAACCGGGCAGGGCGGCAAACTGATAAAAATCAAGAGACCAACTTTTGCACTGAATTTACGAGCCCGCAGCCCAAATTGCATTAGCTTTCGGAATGAGAATTTTCCCACGTTGTCCGGAGAACTCGAGCCTGAACTTCAACTAGCTCAGGTGCTGGCTACAAATTATAACATTTGCCGAATGCCAACTCTACAAATTGTGCTCAGTGGCTGGAGCAGGAGCAGGAGCAGTAGCAGGACATGCCGCTGCAGGTCCTGCTGGTGGTTGTTTCTTCTATCTGAAGAGTGCAGAACCCACCCCGAGAAATGCTGCACTTGCTGCAGCCAGTGCTGGAATTCAGCTGGGGGCGCACTCTCACCCTCGTGCTCACATTGCCAAAGGGCCCTGCAGCCATGGTGACCCTCACAGAAGTTGGTTTTCCCTAGTTTATTTGTTGCATTTCCATATAATTTTGTTATTTGTCTGTCGAGTGACAAGTGTTGGCATTGAATGTTGTTGCTTTTGCTTGTTTCGGGCTTGGCCTCTGTTCCCAAGGGTGTTGGATCACCCGAGATCTGTGCACAATTAGCCAGGGGATAGTTTCCTGTGCCAAGGTCACATCTGATAACTGTTTGTGTTGTTTTGAAATTTGATAATTCAATTGTTTCGTATTTCATGCAATTTAAGCCTCAGCTAGACTTTAATAATTGGCAAGATACAAATGTATCTTAAAGATATTCCGCGCTCTACAGTTATTGCACAAATAAATTATGGAATCAAAGCATTTTCTGTGCAAGTCTAGCGAATAATTCGATTGGCGGCCAGTGAAAAATAGAAAAATCACACAATTCAATTAGCTGGCGGCCACAAAATTGCGTTCATGAAAATTACAAATGCCGCGTGGGCAAATAAACAAAAAAGAAAATGTGTGCATCTAAAATGGGGAAAAGCCAAAAAGGCTGATGAAAACTGTAACGGCGGAAATATGCAAGGAAATTGCAAAGACGCTGACTGAATGATGGGCGCCAGTTTTTAGTTGGGCGTGGCACCAATCTGACGAATATTTTCGCAGATATTTTCGGTTTGCTACATTGTCCGGAAATTGTGGCTGGTAAAGGGAAGTGAACCAAAGACATTTATGAACTCCCAAAAACTGTTTACAATTTAAAGAAATCGCTTAAGCTTTAAATCATATACCAATTCGAAGTACTTATTATAGATAATTTAAAGGAACTAAGGCAAAGAACACGCTTGATGAAGAATTTGTATCTAAAAATAAGTGTGTTACAGTCAGGAGTGCTCGACTAGGGGATATACCCTGAAACTTCAGCTACCAACACCAAATGCAGCATTAAAAAGATTGTTAAAAAGTAAGTTTCCTGTATCGGGTTCGAGCTCGCAACTCCTTTAAACTTTGCAACCGCCTCACATCTTACAGCCATACCAAGATAGCCCAAAATGAAAGATACTTAATCTGTATTTACTTTTCAAGAAGCTACATGTCAAATTTGGTGACTCTAGCTCTTAAGACCTAAGAGGTTTATTTTTGTCGAATGCTTTGAAAAAGGGCAAGTTATCGATTATCGGAAAGAAACGAACGATCAAGTCAAGTCTTTGGCTCATATAAGTTCTGAGATCGACGCGTTCATACATACGGACGGATAGACAGGCAGACGGACATGGCTGGATAGACTCGACTCGTGATACTGATCAAGAATATATATACTTTATGGGCTCGGAGATGCTTCCTTCTGCCTGATACATGAATTTTTTACAAAACCATTATATTTTTATTTTTATCCATTTTCCATGGATTCAGGGTATAATAATTTCTATCTAAAAATAATTTCTACCCAAAATAGGTTTTTCCTCCAGCATTTAATTCGTTATAATTGAAGCATGTTTTCAACATATTTATTAATTTGTGTGCTTTAGACTTGAAATTCGCATTAATAATATAATCATCGAAACACAGACACACACACACACACACGGGCGCATACGCTCGCACACATACAGGAGCAATGGCAGAAAAAAGCGCAGCCTCACATCCGGTCAACATTTTGTCGCCATTGCCGTCTCTTTCATGTGAACTCTTTTGAGGTAACAGCTGAAGTAAAAAAATAAAAATAAAAAAAAAGAGGTAAACCAAATTACACAAAGCTCTTGCACAAAGCACACACACACACAGTTGAACTAATGGAGAGAGAGAGATATATATGTAGAGTCGGGAGTCAGATTTGGATTCGGAATCGGAGTCTAGGCAGATTGTCCGCAAATCTAAAACAAGTTACAGTTCATTCATTTCCATTCATTCATTCAATCGAGCAACGAACCGGCTTTCGGTGCCCCATTCATCGAAGCGGCCAGCAGCGGATGTTGGCGTAGTTCTTTAGGGGGCTTCAGTCTCAGTAGTCTCCGTCTCCGTCTCCGTCTCCTTCTCCGTCTCCGACTCAGTCTCAGCCCCAGTTTCAGGTCCAGTCGCAGTCTTCGTCCGAGTCTCAATCTCGATCTAAGCTCAAAAGACGATTTCCCTCACTAAACACACACTCACGAAACGAACATAATTTGATTTTATTTATATTTGTTCGTTTGCCGGAGTTAATAATTATAAATTGGCGTATGTTGTTGGCCAACTCGGGCCACATCTGGGCAGCAAAAAGTTACAAATACATTTAGATATCTTAAGTTGTGTGCCTATGTGTGTGTGTGTGCGTCAGTATTTCTCCATTTTGTCGTTTGTTTTTTGTTTGCCTAATTCTTAATGATGCATAAAGTGCTTGGCTTGTCGCTCTTTGGTTACCTAACAAATAAAATTTTGAAAGTTGATTGCAAATTAATTGCCAGCCAGCCTCGAAGCATGATTTCAATACGTTTTTCAAAACGTTTTTTGCAATGCCAAATGTGTATAGAAAAATTAGCTATGCATCAACTAAATGGGTTAATTATTGACATGGGGCAAGTTTTTAGTGTACCAGATAGTTAGACTGAAGAATCAACAAAAAAGTATTTAGCTTTAATGCAATAGCAGCAAAATGCAGTTCAGTAACTTAAAAAAAGGCTAAAAATTACCTTTGTAATAATAGACTATTAATTATATGATTAAAATTAATATGCATCATTTAAAGATTGAGCGATTTTATTGAATTAAACTTTTGAAAATTACTGCGATACGATTCAATGATTCGCAGTGCTAAGCAACTAAAAGTTAAGCTTCGATTTGGTTCAGTTGTTGTCAAAGTTTTGATTATATCTTTGATTATCTGGCTCGAATAGTTATTGATTATATTAACTTGGAGATAATGTTACTTTATGCTCATAGAAACGAATTTTTGTTTACTTTTTTAAAGGAGAGATGCTGCGCTTTGAAAATAAGTATTTGGTGTCAATAGTACCATCTATTAAAACTCAGGTCAGTTAATATTTTTTGGATACAAATTATTTGCAGCTAGTGTTACACATGAATCCAAGTATGAATTTATTCGTATTCACTATGCAAGTCCGTTTGTATCTTTCGTCGCTGCGTTTCGTTCATTGCCTTTTGCTCTTGTGTTGTTGTTGTTGTTGCTGTTGTTGTTGTTGCTATTAGCGGCTTTCGCATTATACTATTTAATGTTTAATTTTTTTTCCCCCGAGTCGAAAACAAAACAACAACAACAACAACAGCAACAAAAAGTCCAACTCACAGTTGCCGTTGATGTTGTTCTTTTGAATGTTCTTTGTTTTAAATTAACTCGACCGTAACGCTTTTCTATGGCGTAAATTTACATCTACGTACGTAACGAAATAAAACGAGCACAAAAAACGAAAAACTGAACAAAAAAAAGGCAGCTCGAGTCCCAACATCGAGGAGACGCCGTCATCGTCACCGGCGTCGACAGCAACAATGGGTATGAAAAAAAAAAAAACTAAGTATAAGTATATAGAAATATACTGCGAGTAAACGGGTAGACGAATATTGCCACCATATACAAGCGAGCAGACGTAGAACCCATTTGAATTTTTACCTATGAATACGTAACGCCGCCCAGGCTGGCGAGGGGTGCAGCAACACATTAGATCCAATGCCATTGCTGTAACCGGGCTGGTGTTGCCGTTGGCGCGCGTCAGATTCAGCTGAATATGGTAATAAATTAAACGAAATCCGCAGAGAACACTGCAATGTGGCAGTAGCTAACTAACTGGCGATCGCAGCAACCACAAGAAGAATGGAAAAAAAAAGAAAAGGGAAACCACAGAGTGCAACCTCCCCCGATATGAGCAGGGCTAAATTCTAGGTTGTGCGGCTTTTGAACCATGCTAAAAAAAAACATACACAGAAAATACCATTAAGCTGAACCGTTCACTTGACTTTTCACAGCTTGGCGCGCTCTGCCACCACCAGCAGCAGCACCACCAGCAGCAGCAGCACCACCAGCAGCACCACCAATAGTTGACCAACGAAGCGCGCAGGCGCGTAGTACAAATCTTTGGCTTCAACAATCAACTGCGCTGCGACTATGTTAATTAGCAGCAATGTGATTTCTGGCCTGAAGGCCCCCGAGTTGGCTCTAACCATTGTTGCGCCGAGTATGATTAATATGCTAGGTATTCTTCTAAGTGTAGCCTCTGCCACGGAGTGAAGTGGGCGCATTAAATTCCGCTAAATGCTATAATAATATGCCTGATGCCAGTTGCTAACTTCTGGATGGCCCAGTAGTTAATTTTCTTTCTGTTTTTCTTTTCTCTCCTTTTTTTTGCTTCACTGCAGCAACAATGGCGTTAAAATTAAAAACGAAATTTAATTTTATGACCTTAACAAATTTGCAATCAACATAATTTCAAGTCGTAGATGTTATGACTTAAGGGTTTTATGTGCTCTATTTTGGCCATGGTGCGTGGTTCGTCTATTAGCTGGCTGTCTCTCTATCTCTCTCTCTCACACTCTCACTCTCTCACTCTCTCACTCTCTCTCTTTCAGCTCCCCATCGCGCTGAATGTGAATGTCTTTTGACCGGCCCCATGTTCTGCTTGGTTGCCACATAATTTGTGGGAGGCGCAAATTGTCTTGCGTTAATGTTTGAATTTAGTGTAATTAATAATAGGCGGAAGGCACTAAAAGTTATTCATTTTAACAGACTTACATTGTATGCTAATCAGGGATAGATCTCATATATATATATGTATATGTAATGCGTATCAATAATCTCTATATCTAGAGCATTTTTAAGTTCTTCTTTTTAAAATTTCAATTAATAGTCTCGAAATGTCCTATTATCAAATGTTTTGAACTTTGTCATTTAAAGTTTCGAATTACTATTATTAAAACATTTTATCCCCAAGTTAGGTTAGTTTTGGTTATTATATTTATCGATTGATTTATCGATTGATATACTTGCTGCTTAATTTAACGAGCATCTCTAGACTTTAATTACAACTTTCAGCCAAACTTTCACACGTCGTCTCTTGCGTGCAAATTAAAAGTATATTAATCTTAGTTTTTTATAAGCCTACACACACTAGCAAACACACACACACGCACAGCTGTGTGTAAATAAGTGTGATCTGTCACATGCAAGGAATTCCATTGTCGCTTTCAAAATTAACAAACTGTAACTAAACTAAAACGCTTGGCACACACTCAAGACTCCACAAATGTCACAAATACACTCATGAGTACTTGTACTTATATTCGCGATCGTCGCCAGAGTTCACTACAAGATATGAAGATGTGTGAGTGTGTGTGTGTGTGAAATTGTCGTTGAGTGTGTGACACGCAATATGGCGATCAGAGGCGTTAGTTCTGACTCTGACCCCGTGGCGTTGCTGTGGAGTAGTTGAAGGTGGAAGAAGGCGGGGCGGGGCGTCTGCATGCGCACTCAAATGTATCTACAAGTCAAATATGCATTAAATGTGTCATTTTGTGAGGCAACAACCTACGCGCGGCACGAGCAAAGACGCAACTCGCATGGCCAAGCGATTTGAAAAGCGAGTGGAGCACTCACCAGGCCAACTGACGGACTGACTCTCAGGTCTGTCTGATCGGTTGGCTGCCTGGGCTGAGGTTATATGCCGACATCAGCTTGATGTTCATGTTGTTGTTGTTGTTGCTGTTGTTGTTGTTGTTGCTGCTGTTGCTGATGATGATGAACATGAATCAACAGCCACACAACGGCAACAATGGCAACTCTTCAAGCTTGGACAAACATTTCACGCATCAGGCATTTTATTGTGTAGAAATATATATATATATGCTACGCGAATAAAAACTAAAAACAATAAAAAAACAAAAAAAAATAAATAGCTCTGAAAATAGAACAAATTTTTCGCAAATATGCGTTTAACAATGGTCCGATCCGTCCGTTGGGCTGGTGTTGAAAGGTAGATGGCCTTTCTTATATCTAGCTGGGTCCAAGGGCTTCTAATTAAGCCAGCAAGCATATGGGCTTGACCACATATTTCAAGTCGCATCGCATTGTATCGGGGAGAACAATACGAAGGCAGCGCTAATAAAAACAATTTTGCGTGCAAATATCTAAGATACACTAGCCCAGATGCGCTCTCAACCAAAACATTCAAAGACCCTGACTGTCCATACAGACACAGACACAGACACAGACACATACACATAGACATACCTAACTGGTAATCATATGTGAGCTATCTGTGAGTTATTGTATCTGGTCGTTTTGCACAAAGTGATGAGTAAGCGTTAGCTGCGAAAATTGATTCAAGAAAATCAAATGGAAAGAAAAATATCTATCTATATATGAGAGTAGGCACATTGAAAGTGAAGAGCTCAGGCAAAACTATGCCGTATGCCACATAACACCTAAATGTAATGCGTTCCAGAATGCAACAAAGTTGTAAATCACTCGACGTGCTCGCCGGGTGGGATTTGGAGGGGGATGCCTAACTATGGATTATATATATGTATATGTATACGTATATCATGGTATATGTGTTCAGAAATCGCTGCCCGATGACGAAACTCAAAGCATTTTCAACTTTTTTGCGCTTGGCTGACTTTGGTTGTAGGTGTTGTATTTGTTGGATGCCAGTTTAGAGCTCTAGGTGCGGGCAGCGGCAGCTCAAATTAAAACAAACTTTACAAAAGAATACACACAAAAAATACAACAAAACCAACAACAACAGCAGCAGCAGCAGAAAAAGAAACAGCCATAAAAATAAATTCAAGTTAGTAGCTGGGCGTTCATGACACTGTTTCTTGGTTCTTCGACTGTTAAATTTGGAAAACCTTTGCAAGGCATAAACTCAATTTTAATGGGCACAATTAATCATAATCATGTTTTACTTTCAATGGTTGTATGATTTTTCAAGACATGTTCAAGTGTCGCTTTTAATTGTAAATGTCGAGTAGCGAACTAGTTAAAATCCGCCAGACGAACACCTGGATGAAATAAATATCAAGTCTTCATTTACATAATTGCCTGTGCACTTAAGGACATGGCCCTGAGAGCCAATTCTTGCAGCTAGAGTCAAAGTGTCAACAAGTCATGAGCTGGAGTGCCAGCCAGAGAAATATATATATATATATATATATATATATATATGTATAGATATCCAGCAAGTCCAACAGTTTTCACACAATCTGAAAGCTTCACGGATCCATGTACATAAATTCATGTATGCAAATGCGTAAAGTGGACCTGAGCGAGGGGCTGCTTAGGGGGCAGCTAAAAACATCAATAATATGTAAATGCAGCAAATTAATGACTGACAAAAAGACAATCGAAACGAATTAAGCAAACAACCTACAAAACCAGCAGGAGGTTTACCATACCCGACTTGAACGCCGCTCGTTGACAAGCCGAATCACATCATTTGTATGCGGGCAACGGGCAACGCAGCGATCTGCCAGATGAACAAAAATAAAAGAGGGTCTCTGCGTCCATATAGAAATTATTGAATCAAATTGAAGACGTTGAGTCGCAGCGACTAAAGTAAGCATTTAAGAACGCGCGCACTCTACACGATTTTCGATTGAGTATTAATGTAGATTTTAGCTTGGATAAACTAACTAACAGCAGAGTTGCACGAGTGCATGAGAACGTTTGATACAGATACAAACAGATGCCCATTTAGTACATCAAAACTTAGTTTAAGCCTAATATTCGTAGTATTATATACATTTATCTGTTTCTTCACTTGTTTCAATATGTTGCTTCTTGAGTTTCATTTGCCAGCAGCTCAGCTTAAGGAAGCGTATGCAGCAGTCGTGCCATTCTTTAATATTTTATTATAAATTATTTTTTTTGTCAAATTGCTTGATTATTTCATTAGCTGTGCACACTTATGGCTGCGTATATGGAAATATAACATTTATGGTCATAATGTGTCAAAGCCATAAATTCAATTAATTTTTTATAATGTCAACAGCAGCGACTGAGCCCTATTAGCTTGTGAGAGTGGACTAACTGTAACTCGTTGTGGGCAGCGTTTTGAATATTAATAAATTTATGTGGCGCACGCTACATCATGTTAACACGGGCTCAGCAGATGCAGATGAAGCGCAAGATGCTGCTGCAGATACAGCTACAGCTACAGATACAGATACAGATACAATGCATTAATGATGCGCCGCTGTCGCTACAATTTGTACGGCGACGCATTTAATAAATGTATCTCAAGCTGTGCTGAGGGGTTTCGCCGTTTCGTTTCGTTTCGTTTCGAATGTTGCCTTATATGTAAACAATTTAAATAGATATTTAGATATGCTGTCGACGTGGACGCCGGCTGCCTACGCTGGCGCCAGTCGCAGCGCCGACAACATTTAGCTATTTGTTTTAAAATTTAATTTCCGTTTCAATTTCAATTTCACATAAATAAATTAAAAGCCAATCCAAAAATACAAATAAAACAGCTCGCACTCCACACTCAATGGATTGCATACCGCATTGGCGATTAATAAAGATCTGGATCTGCCCATTGCTGGCCAGACAGATATCGCTGCCATATATAATCGTAATCGTTGTTCGTAATCGTAATCGTGGTCGTAGGTGCCTCGATTGGCTGCTTAGGCAAATTATTGCTAAATTAATATTCCGCCGGATGCACCAAACATATTCCAAACTATCTCGCAGATACATAGATACTTGTATCGCCTAAAATTTGATGGGAGGATGTGCCATAAACAACTTTGATGCCTTAATGGCCCGCAATTCATGAGCAATAGCAAACATCACTTGTCATTGATTTAACACTAATTATACGATTAATCTGAGGCCTATTTATGGATATATAGTATCTAATTTGTATTTGGATATGGATAACATTCGCTTACCGCTGTGTGGCATGGCAGGCGTTGGGTGGAAGCTCTTATCACTGCTCGCTGTTGCTGTGCCATAATCCATGGACAGGCGACTCGCAATGCTGTTGTTTGAGACCGGCGTCGTGGCCGGTGTTGTTGGTGGGTAATTGGCTACCTGATGGTCTGATCCACAGACCGAGGCGGTGGTGGCCGATTCAAAGGAATTCCCATGCACAATATCCTCATTTGGTTTTTCACAATCTGCGTAAAGGAAATTCAATTAGTTAAACAATATTTTCGTTACATTATTAGGATAGACCCAAACTAAAAGCTTTTTAGGTTTTTAAACTCAATAAATTATTAAAAAAAAAAAAATAAATAAAGAAAATTGTTACACTTGCCGCTGATTTAACGGGGCGTTTGTTGTTGCACGAGGCTAGGACCTCAGCCAAATCTAATTCCGAACCAGGCCCGGACCGGACAGGAAGCAACAGGCAATGGTATAAAGAACCCGTTCGCTACCAACCAAACAATCAAGCCCCCGCCACCCCACAAGCAAATTTTGTCCTTGATTTCGTTAGCCCGGTTCGCCCGACTGGCCCGAAGACTTCCGTCAACTCAACTCGCCAATTTGGCGTTCTACTTTATGGCCAGGTAAACTTAGTTTGGCGCCTAAGGGCTTTTATTGGGTTAAAAAGCACGTTGAAAATCCACGCTCTAACAAATCGTGAAAATTCAAGTGATTTGATGGAATGTTGGTGAACAAAAAACATAATAAACAATGCTCGAAATTACAAAAAACCAAAGTCATATTAGTAAAATTACATATTTCTTAATAGGACTGATTAAGGGATTGTATCCTTATCCGAATCAGTCAGAAGGGATTACATATTAATTTCTATTAATCATTTAAATGCTGGAAATTCTCTGAACTAATTGCTATTGAATTCATTTATGCAACTAGTCTATTGATAATCCAATTTTCGATAGTCATATAAAAGGTGTTGCTTTAATATTTTATAATTCTGTATAAAAATGCAATAAATGTGACAGACCACGAGGGCAGTATTTAGTTTTGTGGTTTACTGCTGGCTGGTTGACAGACCGACTGATTGACTTAATCGTTGGCTGGCGCCAACTGCTGCTGTTTGATGCCAGTCACGTGCTCACCTTTTTGTAGTATATCCAAATGCTCCCACAGAATGTCGCCCGTAAATGCCGGGGTTATGGCCAGAAATTTCTCTTTGCCCAGCTCGACCATTTCACGGCCGGTCATTTTGCAGAATGGCCCCAGGTCCATGGAGAGCAGGGAGAACTCATTTTTGGCCCAGTTCAGCCAGTAGATGACATGCTCCTCCGTCCATTCGCGGGGATCTGCAAGGAATAGATAGTTTTCAAATGGCATACGTAATTGAATTAATTACTTTTTCAAATGCCGCATTCATTGGTTGCCTAATTAATTATTATTATTCGTATTCTTATTGTTGTTATATGTTGTTGCTGTGCGTGGGAGCGCTGTAAACCAAATTTCATTTCTAAGTCTATTGCTGTGGGAAACGATTAATATTCATTTATGATCACGTCTTTGTATGGGACTGTTTGTAAATTATTATTTTATTGGCGTTGCCAATGCAAGCAATTGAAATTTAGACAAGTGCATGGGAATTGAATTGTGTTTTCGATTCGGGAATGTTTTGTTTGCTTATTTTTGGAGCTGTTGTGAAGCTTACCTTTGGTTATATTACAGTTTTGCACCTCCTTTTCCCAGGAGGCAAATGAGGCTTTCAGAACCTCGTTTACCTTCCGGTTTGTGCCAGGCGTGAGGGGCGGCAATGTTGTGGGCACATCTGCAATTGATTTAAAAGAAAATAAAATAAATTAATTACGCAAAGCACTTGTATGTATATATACAGGTACTTAAAGCTATTTTAAAGTTAATGCTCTTGCTCTACATAATTATCTGCCTAATTACCTCGTAGTCTGCCATTGCTCGTGTGCAATTGCTGCAACTTGTGGGCTTTTAAATGAAATTTACTGGTTAAGCATTGATAATTATTGCTCAGAAATGTTTGGTGATTGTTGTTGTAGTTGTTTTGATTGCTGTTGATGTTGCTGTTATTGTTGTTGTAGTTCGCTGAGCGCAGTGGCGGCAACATGCGACAATCATTCCAATCGATCCATTCATTTGTCATAATTTTGCAGTTACAACTCTATGTGTATCTAAGCTGGCCAATGAATATGCTGTTATGGGTTAAGTATTGTTGTGCTCTTGGATGTCAAAAGTCAAACCAATTTAAGATCATTCGTAGCATTCACAAGCATTCACGAAGGGTGGGCAGACAACGATCGTTGGATTCAATTGCTTTCAATTTATTGGCGTTAAAATCAAAGCATCAACAAATTTGACCCGAAATGTCAGTGAAAGTCGCGACCCTTTCGTTAACGACGCGGCCTATGATCTTGTAGATACAAATGTATCTAGTGATTGGGCTGCGAAGATACTTCACTTGGGGTGCTAAATGTTTGCTTGGTTTGCCTTTTGTTGCTTTTGTTGCAGCGCACATTCATTTAAATTGATGGCATTTAATGCTAATTAGTCATCATAACTTATATGATGTGGTTATTGCCTTGGCAAAAAGTGTTAAGCTTATCAGTTAGGCTCTTTTTTTTTAGATAGACGACACACACTCTCATTTACACACGCGCACAGAGCGATAAGATTTATTTAAATTTATTTAAGTTAAATTCACGTTGCACAATGCACAAAAATAAAACAAAACTGAAATTAATTTTGTAACTGGTCGGTTCTCTGTGTATCTATTGGATTGCTGGATTTGTGAAGCCAAACTGAAACGAAACGATCGCCTCGTCCGTTGGGTATCCTAAACAACGAGAAGAAACGAGCCAGAGAGACACAAACACACGCGCAGAGAGCGAGAGAGCGGGAGCGAGCGGCGCGTGCAACAAGTGGAATTGAAATATGTACTCGCTATCATAAATCTCAGAGCTGGGCGAAACGAAATGGAATTCATTCACAAACGAAACTGTCTGAGCGTAATAAGTGAGAGAGCGTGTGCTTATGTGTGTGTGTGTGTGCTTGTGTATGTGTGAGTGGAACGGAAACGGCCATCACATCGTGCCGACAACAACAAAAGAAACAACAGAAGAGCAACAGCTACACCTAGTAAAACAACACAACAACAAGCTGTTTGTTTAGCACTGAGAAAAAAACGCAAATGAAAGCCAAAGCAAATAACAAACAAAAACAGGCAAGCGGCAAAGGCTGGCAACAGGTGACACTGCGTACAGGGTGTAACAGGTGCACAAAAGTCAAACCGCAGGCGTGTGCAAAGTTCAAAAGCTTTAGCCATCCATCGCGCTCTCTCTCTATCTGTCTCTATCTGTCTTTCTTCCTTTCTCTGGCGAAACAGAACTTTGGCTAAATGGCCATCAAGATCAGGTGACCAACAGCTATAAAATAGCTGCTACAATATATTCACACATATGTACATGCATAAGCATACGTGTGTATATATGCAACTCACATATGGCAAACCTACTCAAGTTTCCTCACTCACACGTTGCGGCTCCTGGTGCAGGCAAGCAGCAACAACAACGGCAACGACAACGAATTTATGAATGAATTTCTCATGTTGCCTTCCACGCGCATTCTCGCTCAAAAAACTCCAGCAACAGACAATGAGACAACAACAAGAAGTTGTAGAAGAGAAGAAGAAGCGACGTCGGCTCGTTTTCTTTGCGTCAAAAATATATACAAGAAGAACAACAACAACAGCGGCAGCAGCAGCAGCAGAAACAACAATGATCGACGTCGGCGTCGCCGCTTCCGCTGCTTCCGTTTGCTTTGCCTCCTATTCGTATCGCTATCGAACGCAGGCCCGTGGTAAATAATGCATGTGAATGTGATAAAGCAAAACGGCTAGGAGAGCCAAAACGAAGACCGAGACGACGACGAAGACGGTAACGAAGACGGCGACGGCGACGACGACGTAAACGTAGACGGCAGCGACTCGCACAAATTATAAGTACCATATATACTATGTGCGAGTGCACGAGTATATTGAGAAGAAAGAGAAGGAAAACAACGGCCATAAGATAGAGCTATTATGACAACGCGACCAGGTAAATTTATGAATGAAACAAACGCCTGATGCGGCGTCGAGTTTTCGAGTCTATGAATGAATTGAAATTACGTGCGGCGTCGCGGCGGGCAGCAGGCAGCGGCGCTGAGATCATTTGGTCATTATCACAAAACCGCATATAATTGGCGACAAACGCAAGGGGAAACCCCACCGCAGCACTCAAAAAAAAAAAACAAAAAACATGTACATATGTACATGTAAATATATGTAGTTATAAAACTAAGCATGAGTGTATCTGCAAGAAGGGACAAAGGGCCTTCAAGGTGGGCGCATCTGCGTGTTCAGCAAATTGCTTATCACACACAGACACAAGCTCACATGGCTAGGTACACATATTTGACATTGCACATGTTTATGTATGTCTTATGACTTATGACTAGTTGGCCAAAAGGGAAAAGCTCTTTAAAACGCAGTAGTTACAACTTTAAATTACAAAACGTCTGTGCGTGTCTGAAATTCATTATACCCTGGCTGGCTGCCTGGCTGGCTCATACAAATCTTGATGGAGTTCCATAGCCGGGCCACACACACCAAGCACTTGGGTGTTAATGCCCCGTCTATGCCACATTCCTGGCCGATACCTGTAAGAGCTTCACTTGCCTGCGAGCTGGGATGCGGTTGGTAATCACACATATCTATATTTATGAGGTGTTCATTGTTCGCTCTTCGCGCCAAACTAGGTCAATCAAGTTGTTGCAAGCTGCACGATCAATGAAAGGTAGCCTCTCGTCACAATTCGTTGAAAGCCGAGCTCAAAGTGCTTAGAAAAGCTTTAATGTTACATTTAAATATTGGGCTTTCGATTTGCAAAGCTTCACATAGTCTTCAAACTGAGTATGAAATCTAACTTGTAAGGCATCTGAGGGAAAATTCAAACACAACAGATTAACAAATCTATGTATGCATGTGTTTAGTAGTTGAACATGTATTAGTGCGCGCGTGCCATACAAGTTCAGCATTCAGTGCATTTCCTGCCTACGCTAAGCCTTAAGCTTACATCGAAATGAACTATGGATGCAACTAAAATCTCAATCCCCAATCACTCGACCAGTTGGGTGTACATTATAAATGTCACGTAGTCCAGAGAACTTCCCGTTATGGAACTTTCTTTATGCAAAAGCATCTGAGCCTGAAAAATGAACTTGCAATACACCCACTTCTGAATGAGTCAATTGAGTATTTGAGTTCTAATCTTTGGTTTCTATTTTATGTGAATAATGCGCAATTTACGCTTATGACGCTTATCAAATTTCCAAGAAAACGCACAGCGTCGAAATGGCCATCAAGGAAATGGAGTATTCGCAAAAATTTATTAGTGCAGGTTATTTTTGTACGACCAGCATGAGATTGCTTATCAACGGAATGATAAGGCCAAGAGACTTGGCACGCTACGGGCCCAATAACGAACTCATTTCCGAAACAAAGTTGTAATTAGGCCATAGACAAGCACACGACTCCAACATAATATGCGATCCAGTTGTAAAATGAGTAGATCTATCGATACATCTTCTGTGTGTTCGATATGATAAATAAATATGCATAAACACATGTGGAAGCAATTTACTTGTGTGTATTTTGGCACGCGTGTGAACAAGTTAACTTCCGGTTGTATAAACGGCAATGTGATCGTTATCTAACATAACGGAAGATTGCCAATTCATTTAAGGTCCAATTTATAGTGATTGGCAATTTCTCAGAATTTGAACACAGCACTCAACGTAAATTGAAGATGTTTGAGCATATTGCAAATTTCGAAAATTTAAATAAATAAGCCAAATGAGGGAGAAAATCCCCAAAAAATAAAAACCGGAAATTATGAATTCCCAGCTGTTAACAAAGCATGTGAAAGTTTATTTAAGCTGTTTAATTTAATAATGAATCAATATTGAATTGAACACCTTCTGAGAAGTAGCACAAGACAGAGGTTAACATTCTGTTGACCCTTTGGGGCACAGGTCAGTATAAAACAGGCCTAAAACAAACTCAAAGCAAATTATGTTTTTGAAAAGAAATTAACTGCATGTTGAGATACTTTTGTAGTTTGCTTAAATTTCTGCAAGTTCCTTTAAGTCAATTAAAACATTTTCTCGCACATCTTTAATTGTGACCGCGCGACAGGTCGGAGGACGTGCAACTAACTACACGCAATTTTGCCCCAGCCAGGGAAATTAGCAACGGCAAATGGCAGCCAAAGGCGAACAACCAACCACAAAGCAACGCAACAAAATGCCAGGCCAAGCCGACAACATTATTAAGTATTTGCTATTGACTTCCGGTCGTTAGATATTTCATTACCAACATCGAGTTGGAGCTGGAGTCGTAGTTGGGGCTTCTGTTTGCACAGCAACCGAAGTCAAAGAGCTCAATTCTATTAAATTGAAGGTGTAGTCAGATATGTTCCCAGTCAGAGAGTAGTTCGGCAAAAAAAAAATGCTATTATTTAAATATGCTATGATTACAAGCTGCATTTTAGTGTCAGATCTGATGGAAATCTGTTGCTCTTAGCTCAATTTGTTGCGAATAGGTCTTCGTTTGCTTTCAGTATCCTCTGTCCACAGTTTAAATAATTTACTTCTTTTTGTCTTCCATGTCCTTTGATATTCACTCAGCTAGCCTCGGGCCATACAAGGCATCTTTAGACATTTTTCAACTAATTTGATTCAATTCCGATTGAAGTTGATGACAACAGCGCTCGGCTGAATAAGTTGAAGTATGGTTGATTGCTGACACTCAAAGAAAGCTTAAATCGTAAATTACGTCAATTATGGGGCGACAAATAAAAGTTCATATAAATATAAATCTAAATACGAAATCGAACAGAGCCAAAATGCGACAAGTTCTTAGAAAAGCTGTGAACATAAAAAAAAATACTTAAAAAACACCAAATTAACGAACACACTTTAATCATATTGCGGTTCTTCAAGTCTTAAATTAAAAATACAACAATAACAATTAATAATTCACAAATTAAATTAATGAATATAAAGCAAGTTTATAGAATATGCACAAATTGCAGTTTCTATCAGGCATATGCTGTAGAAAAAGTTTAAGATCTTAAAAAGAACATCTAGACATATTTCTAGAGTATTTATAATTCGCTGTAGCTAAAACGAATACTTTTTTAGTTAATGTCGATTTAGGTTCTCTTTTTTTCGTTCGCTTCATTTCTTCGAAAACCATATATGCAGTTAAATTTCCTCAATATCAGACAAGAAATACAATAACAGCATGAATTCTGGATAAAACGTGGAACTTTAGGAATTATATTGAAAGCAAATAAATCAAATAATGTGCATCCAAATTACGACAAAGCACACAAGTGGCGTATAAATAAATATGTATGTATGCATGACAGGCTGTCTCTCGGCCTCTGTCTGCATCGTGGAGCTGATAGTCCAGTGGGGTGTTTTATTTTGTTTTGTTTTTTATTTATTTCGTTATAAAAATAATTGCAGGAATTGTGTGAGACAACGCTGACGTCGCCGCCGTCGCCGTCGCAGTCGACGTCGTTTGGCTGACAGGCAGCGCCAAACGAGCGGACAGATACTTGCTGTTGTTGTTGCTGTTGCACTTTTGCAGCTGAAACAGCAAAAGCAAAAGCAAAAGCAAGTGCAGCAGGAGGAGCAGCAACAGCAGCAGCAGCAGCAGTAAAAGACAGAGAAAACCAGCCAAAGATGTGGCCCTGGCAAAGAGCTGAGTTGTCGTATGAAACTTACTACACCGGAAATATAAAATTACACACTCAACACTTAAATTGTGTATGCCCGCCTCGCTGAACTTGTGTGTGTGCGAGTGCGAGTGTCTGTGTGTGTTTCTCACATGTTGCATGCTGCAATGAAGATTCTAGTGACTCGCCCGGTGCGTGCTCCGCAAACAGGGTGCAAAACGATCGAACCCAAAACGCAAACGTTCAGAGTATTTGGTGAAAAAAAAACAATCGGCAGAAAAATGATATAATTAATTGCCATTTTGATGAGGGTTGCGTGAAACGCACCTGAAAAAATGCAGCACCTGAGCCGTGTGTGATAATTGTCCATTTATGCAATATTGAATTAAAGACACACAAATAGCTGAGCAAGAAATCTGATTTGTTTATGATTTGATTGGAAGAAATCAATAAGTGCATTGCTGGGCATGTTCAATCCTTAAGACAAAAGAAAAATTCGCAGAATATAAAATTCCCACGCACTTGAACTTGAAATTCTTCCATGCGACGAGCACTTTTCCATACATATGTATGTATTTTTAATACATGCTCATATTTGTTTTTTGGCAAAAGATGAAGAAAAACCGAAAAAATAAAATAATGGTACGACTCGAATTACAAACACACATTCGTCCTTCATTGAGTCGTCGGGTCCTCGGGTCGCGTGGTCCTCGGAGCGGTGCACAAAGAGGCTGCCTTTGAGTCTTTACCTAAGGCATTTTGGGGGAATTTTAGAAGAGGTGAATACCCTGCATACCTGTTCGCGGCATGCTCGACTTGTTGGCCACTGTGCGAATCTTTTCGAATGCATACAATTTAATCTGAAAGCAACTATCACTTGCTAAGACACTCGCACATTTCAATGCCTCGATCAAGGACTCGTCTCTCGCTTGGCGTCTGGCTCCAAGAGTCGTGGGAATACGAAAATTCGTTGGTTTCTTTTTTGTGCCTTTGGCTTATATTTTGTACTAAATTCTCAAGCTGCTGCCGCTGGTTCACTCTTGTCTCCCCTCAATCTTTGGACGCTGATTTTATTTCATTTCGCTTTATTTTTTGCTCTTAAACTCCATTGCGCTACTCCCACTAAGGCTGTGCGAAAATGTTTTGAAAAGAGTCGCCAGCCAGCCAACTGCTTAGTCACCTGACCAGGTAGCCGCTGGAGAGCTGGCCAAGTAGTAATTGGTTTGCAGTTAGGGCAGCCGGATCTGACGATAGCTGATAACAAAGCCGCTCAATGTATGTCTGCCCCATCGAGGGTAGCAATCAAACCTGACCATGGGGTTTCCCTTTTGAGTACAGGCTAAGCACATTTCTATAGTCGTAACAATCATATGTACCATATATATAAATATATATAGCGCTATATAGAGAGATAACACTAGCTACAGTTCTCAGAACTACTTGCATATCTATGAGCAATATGTGTTATCAAAACAAGTCCAAATAACGCGCTGTCTGTGCACCGCATTAGCCGGCGTCGAGTGCCCTAAGCCACAATCACAATGGCCGGGCATTTAGATTCAATTTGTGGGGGGACAATCTTAAAGCGACATTCCTCTTGTCTGCCAGCTGCTGCTTTAATTGTTGTCTTTCAATTTTAATTTCATTCAATTAGCCTATGGAAATCTGACAAAAAACCTATAGCACGAAAGAGAGAGAGAGAGAGCTGTGCGCGTGCGCTTTGCGTTCGCATCTTTAATTGTGCCTAGTTGGTCAGTTCATCAGTTCGTCAATCAGTCAGCTCTTTAATTAAGGGTGGGCGGTACAAACACTCTGTCTAATTGCATTTGCTCGGAGTCGTAAAAGTTTGTAATAATTATTTTCTGGGGGGAAAGTGAAGCACAATTTGTTCGTCTGAATATGAATTAAATGCTGCCGAAGGATCGCTTTTCGTATTTCAGTTTACTTCTACAATGTCATAAACCTATACACATGTATATGCCTATCAATCCCCTGCATTCGATGGATGAATCATTAAATCAGTGACCACTTCAACAAATTAATCCCAGTTATCAGATATCTAAAGCCCTGTTAAATATGTGCTTAACGCTTTTATGCTCTGTGTGCGGTGAGTAATATACGAATTCCACATTCCTGAAAATTTCACATATAAAATTCTACAAAATATATAAAGACTAATTAACTTGTCTTTAACACAGCGCTTTTCCGGCTAAGTATGTAACAATATCTTAAAAGACAGAATGGCACACACCAAAATAATCACTGGAATACAACAAATACAACATATACAACATATACAAAAAGAAAACCAACATTAGCCATAAAAATGTTTATTTGGCAAACGATCAACACAAAATACAATTTATATAGACAGCCCAAAGTCAATCGATAGCTAGACTATGCCAATGTGTGTGTGTGTGTGTGTGTGTGTTTATCAAGACTGGAAATCCCATCCCGCCCCAAAAAATAAGTAAAAAAAAAACAATTATATACGAGAAGTTAAGATAAGGAATTAAACAAGACTGCGTGATACCCTGCAATTAGTTACAATTTATGTTAAATGCAGACAAAACTTTAAAGAAAAATTTAAACCCATGTTATCTGAATAATATTAAAAAAAATTTACTAAAATAAATTTAAGTAGTTTTTATCGATGCATAACATGATATTTCTGCTGATGCTTAAGTCCTTAATATGTATTTGTCTTTATGTTAAACTTGGAAGATTTTGAAAAGAATTAATTTTACCGAGGCATAAAAAAAATGTACGCCTTTCAATACCTTTTAAGTATTATATCTAGGGAAATATTTAATTAATTTTTTGTAGATGTTTAAAAACAGAACGTAAAAAAAGGTCATTTGCTGTCGGAATATACCCATTTGCCTGACTCCGTACAGGGTGTTGAGCAAGAAGAAACCCCAAGCCGTCTTATGTAATAAAATTGATGATCAAACGAAAACTCTCACATTTTGTGCCGTGAATGCATTGGCAATGATCGAGAAACGAGCCGAACGAGCCAGCGAGCCGAACGGAACCAAGATCAATCGTCAAATAGTTGGTTTGGCTTTCGGTTCTGGCTAAAAGCGAATAAATTCATTTTTAATATGTGTGTGTTTCAATGGCAAAACGCCACACCGGCTACACATTATTGTTTTTCATATTTGTACAGCACATCTTTATGGGTATATTGTTTCAACAACAACAACAACAACAACAAGAACAACATTAAAGAACACAAACAGACTGCGCGGCGTTTTTGTTTCAATGAATTTGCGTGCAGTCTTCGGCGGAACTTGTCATGTTTACAAACAAAGCGCCAACAACATCGGTTCGCATTATGCTAAAATTCATGAAAAATCTACCAAAAATATATATTTTTAGTATAGTCGTATATGTAGATGTGTGTGTAGATATAACTATATGTGGCAATATATTTGCCCAGCAAATTGGTGCACAATAAATTGAAGCTAAGTCGCATCCGAAAAAGCGCATTGTTTATTTTCCAACGATTTTCCAGCAGTTGAAATAACATCAAACGACAAAGCGGAAAATGAGCAACGCAAAAATGAAAATCGAAAGCCAACAAAAACGCATTTTTATGATTCTCGAAACGATTTGTTATATGTTTTCAATAGCTTCCCCGGCTTCTTCCTGTCCCGCGCAATTAAAAGCCAAAATCATTATAACATACAATTATGAGTGGCCCAAGGCTCTATCTACAATGGTTTAGTTTTTGATCGGGGTTACTTGGCGGAGATGGAGGCGGAGACGGAGGTGGAGGCGGCACTACGAGGTGTTATTGCAGTCGATAGATCAAAGCATTCGCTTTCATGTTTGTTGCCATTGCACTTGTTGTGGCTGCACTGCGTCTGGCCCGATAAAGCTGAGGAGCGGAGCGGCCGGACATGCAGCCCATAAGGTGTGAAGAAACTGGCAAGCGAAAGGCAACGCAGTGTCTGATATCAAACAGACACTTTGGCAACTGTTTGAAGTGCAGTCATCGAGATTATGATTACATTTGCATAACAGCCAGTCGTTAATGGAGCCACGAAATGTTACGAACAAAATAAGGGAATCAAATTTCGAAAGGAAGTGCATAGCACATAAAAATAATAAGTTCATCTACATCAAATACTAAATAAATACTATACTACTACTATATATGTATAAATACTGTGCTACCATAAATGGTTTATTGTCTTTGCTCTGGCTATGTCCACCTGTGCGTCAGCCCAAGCCTCTGTATGAAGGTGCTTATCTCCAAAACTAATAGATCCAGAGACTTAAAGTTTAATATACATATTCCTGTATATCATAAGCAGAACATGTTTTTTTTGTTATATATTATTTCTTTTTTCCAAAATATTGATAAATGTTTATTTAAAGACATGGTTTTTAGAGCAGCAACCTTTCTTGGACCAACATTGCTTTACAAAACACTTTTTGTCCCAGCTGCGTGGCCCGCCTCTTTGCTCACCCTAGCCAGTATAAGGCAAGAAGGCTTTGTAGAAAAAAGCGACGGAGACTCCGCAGGATCCACCCTCTCGATCTCCCAAAAACCACATATGAGAGATTATATTATCAACTTTATAATGTATATAAGTATGTTAATCCCCTTATTGTAAAGCTAGGTTAAGATGCAACAGCAAAGTATCAACGGTTCACAACAACAAAAATGTTATTAGAGCACAGCTCGAACATTATAAAAGCTAGATACACCATATTTGGTATATGGATAGGACTGGAGCACTCTTGCTTGTTTAATTTCAGTGGGAAAAGAGCAAGTCCTTGCCAACTTGTCAAAAAACATTTTTATTATACATTTAAATTAACTAGTATTAAATTTAATACTATCTTAGATATTGAAGTTGATAAATTAAAAATTCCTATGATAATATTGCTTAATAATATGTGTATTACTTCGCTTGATTTGCTCAAAATTGGGTTTGCCTTCGATTCAACACAATAAATGATTAATTGAAGCGATTTCAGTGGCCAAATAAATCATATAAAATATGCAGAAATCGATCACCTAATTGGGTTAATCTTTCAGCTTGTTAATTGAATCAACATTTCCGAATGTAATAATCCTAATAAAAATGCAATATAAACAAAAGCAAAAGCTCCAATGATGGAGTAGCATATCCCCTATGTATATATTTATCGCCTATATAGATAGGTTTATGCTGTCTATGATGTCTACATAAATCGCCAGAGCAGCAAAATTTTAATCAACACTCATTAACTCTACAAGATCGCCGGCAATATAATTAAGAGAAATTATGTTTCCACCGGCGCTACGTTGACGTTGACGTCGACGTCGACCACGTCGAATGTTCGACCTGTTGGATCAATGGAGACCAGGCCGCAGACGCAGCCACAATACAAGTTGTTCGGCCTGTTGTTCAGATTTGTTGTTGTTTAACAATTTCGCAATTCAGCTGTCGATCATTTCATTCATAAAATGTGCATGGCACGGCATGAGGGAGCCCCAAACACACACACACACACACACACACAGACGCACACCCCACTGGCGATTCATTCACACAGCTCGGGCGATCTGGAAACTCGCACACATCCGCACATGCTGGGTTAATACCCAGCCACCCGCCTGCTCGATCGGTCCATAACAAACGAAGTGATTAATTCATGTAGTGGTCTCTCGGCTCCGTCACACGGCACACGGTATCCACAGCTAAGTATCGGCCCCAACCAACCACACGGGCCCCCAGCGATTCTCCGTTTTCTCAATGAAACTGGTTTCGTCAGTTCGATTGCTGCCGTTGCGGCTGCCGATGTCTGTTGCTAGCTGTTGTTGTTGTTGTTGTTGGTGTTGTTGATATTGGGGTTTATGTTATTATATTCATCCTCACCTGATCCCCAGCAGCTGCTCATCCGGTCAATGTGAGAAAAAATACACAACAGCACACTGCAAAAATAGACAGCACGAAACGCATGCAACTTTTTCTTTTTCAGAGCTGCACTCCAAGCTGATCATTTAGCCAGATATTGAGCCAAGCCAGGCCAAGCCAATGCCTGGCCTGGCCATGAATGATGTGGGGTGCTCTGTTCACTCGCAGCGCCAAATGAAATGCGAAAGCTGTTGCTCAGGATAGTATCTGGCATTCAAATCAGCTTTGGAAAACTGGCAAACAAGTGACCAGCCCAAGTCAACCTATTTCAGCATCCGCAACCGTAAAGGAAGCAGCCATAAAAGCAATGCAAAAAAAAAAACAGAAAAAATAGAAGAAAAATAGCCAACTAAACTGGAAAAGCGCCTCACTGCAGTTGATTTTCTTTATGCCTGCCCCCCCCCCCCCCAACTGCGGAAGTTGGCCAAGCATGTGTAAAACAGTTAATGCACACAGGATATGTTTCCGTGGCAAACGAGTTTTTGGCTTTTTATACCCTCGATTTTTTTTTTTATCTCTCCCAGCCATCAAAGTTATTAATTATCAATTTATTTTAACCAATATCATTTGCATAGAACTATGCGCTAAAAGAGTAGCCAATTCTTCTGGTCGCGATTTATGTTAATTGGTTTTTAATCGATTCGGGAAGCGCGCCTTAATATCTTCACAAGTTTTTTTTTGTAGATTATTTATGCAATGGGAAGTGGCGCTTCGAATTGAGAAACTAGAAGCGCGGTCAGTCACCCAAGAACAAAACACATCTTAAAAACTTAAAAAAAGGGACAAATATATTTTGAAAAAAAATAAATAAATAAATGAAAAAACATCAAAAGGATAAGCTAGAAAATAAATGGTTTCCAAGTATATTAAAATACAAATAAATATCAATTTAAAAATGTCTCGAAATCATTTAAAAATGAGCATGAAAAATATCTTTGCAAATATTTTAAAACAACATTTGAAAAAATCTTGAAAGCTCGAAAACATGAGCTAGAACTATTTTTTGTGCAATTATACTAAAATAAAATAAAACATAAATTATTTGCAAACAGTAAAAAAAAAATTAATATTATATGAAAAATCGTTAAAACTTAAAAAAAGCTAGAACATAATATTTTTGCAATATACATAAAATAAAATTTGAAATAATCTGAAAAACTTACAAATATAGCCAAAAAGTATTTTAGTTTGCAAATATAACTTGCAAGAAAGCCCTTTCAAAACGATTAAAATGCCTGTTTTAAGAAGCGAGTAAAAAGAAAATCTAGTTGTAAGTTAACAAAAACTATCTTAAAGCATAGACCAAACATAATGAGACAGAGAAAGGAAGCTGCTGCGCAAATTGAGAAAAGACCGCAAGCAAGGCCTGGCAGCAGAATCTTGGGCTTGAGGAAGAGGCCGCATTTTAAAGCGCAAGATAAACTCGCTGGGATGCTGATCGCATCAGCTGCCGCTGTTGCTGCCGCGGTTGCCGCTGTTGCTGCTGCTGCTGGTGCTGCTCAAGTGGCGGCTACAACAAACAACGACGGCAACAACGCAACAACAGCGACAACAACGACAACGGCGACTGCTCGATCGTGTGTGTAGATGCTTTGGCTGCCTGTCCAGCGGGCCGAGCATCTAAAATACAGTAGCCGCAGCAGTAGCCGGCAAACAAA
Organism: Drosophila montana; assembly: GCF_035044405.1. Taxonomy (NCBI): domain Eukaryota; kingdom Metazoa; phylum Arthropoda; class Insecta; order Diptera; family Drosophilidae; genus Drosophila; species Drosophila montana. The sequence goes on along the minus strand of NW_026998620.1, from coordinate 9,713,494 downwards.
TTACACACAATTCCAACTCCAAACAGAAACTTCACAGCATCCAAACCGAGCAACAGCAACAACAGCAACAACAACAAGAAGAGCGACAACATTATTATCTTTGCTTTATGTGGAAGCTGCAAGAGGCAATGCCTGGCGCTTCAGCTGTGGCACCCCACTCAGCGATCATCATCATTGATGCTCATGATGACGCTGATGATGCTGCCGATGTTCGCGATGATGACGATGTTGGCGATGATGAGGTTCGGCGTCGTAGACATAAGAACGAAAACGAATCAACTCGAGTGTTGTCGTTGTTGCTACTGTTCAATCGCTGTCGCTGCGTGGATGCTACGTTGTTCGTCGTTCGTTGTTGGTTGTTGGTCGTCGTTCGTTTGGTTTTTCGGTTAGTAAACCGGATGTTCCTAATCATTGCTAGTTTGCCTCAAATTAAATATGCTTCATGTGTATATACATATGTATGTACCTACAGACAAGCTCGTATATAAGCAGTTACGTTGTTGTGTATCTTTTGTTTGTGCGCTTTGTACTTCATAGATACGCAGATACACACACATCTATCTATAAATTTACATATAGTATATAGTATATACGCAAAGCCGCAGCGCAAATTATGAATGAATATTTAGAGAAGGCCTGCGCTATCTTAACTATATTTTTTCAGTCGCAAATCGTGCGATTCTGTTGTGACGCATCTTCGGCTCTAACTGTTTACCCAGCCAGATAGTTAGGATAGATAGATAACTCTAACGCTACTTCCGCCTGTTGGCTGTCGAGTCAAGTTTGCCAATCAACTTACAGATCGAGTTGTTTATTCATTCATGCCCACTGGCTGGGAGGCCAATTTAATTGATAGAACTCATTGAGACAACGCCATAGCCCATAACACATTCATAAATTCATTTTTATCAACATCAATTAGCAATAATTATTCATTAGCGAACTGACAAAGCGACTGAAGTCAAGCTGAAAGTGCCAAAGGCTTATTATCAACAACTTGTTGAGATGCAATATATTTGCGCGATTGCGGTCAATAGTAGATATACTAGTACTTCGATCAAATATATATCCATATCTTAATATATGTCAGCTAATATATATGTATCTTCCCCTTCCCCATTATGACAACCACAATTTCTGTTTTAAATATTTGGAATAGATTGAGCCTGTTAGTTAGTGGTATAACAGATCTAGCGTATATATTACCCAAATAGACTTGATTAATACCTGACTGTGCTGGACAGCATTGTGTATCCAAGTAGAGTTCTCACTATTCCGCTCGGCGACTTATAATAGCTTTCACACACTTAAAATAAAGCAATAATAAAAGCGATTAGCCATTATAATCTCAGTGGCGGCTTTTAACAACCATTTGGAAATGGCGTTGCATAAATTAAGACACCAAATGAAATGTATCTTTAAAAGAGCAAAGCATTTTGTCTTTTGCCTTTAATAGCTTGAACGACGTTTTGTGGAAGCTGTGCCGTTTGGTTTGTTTGACAAATATATGGCCATTAGTTGATAACAATTAAGATGTTGCCGTTAGCGTCACTGATGCTAATGCTAATGCTGATGCTGATGCTGATGCCTTAAAAGTGTGACGGAAAACATTTTCAGACCCGCCGAGCGGTAGCGATGAGATTAAAAAAAAAAACAACAATATTAATTGTTTTTTAAGTAAGATCTCAGTCGGATGGCGCCTGCTGCCCACGTAGGGGGCATGGTGCTTAACAAATTATAAGCCCGAAACGAAATCAGTTTCATTTCCGTGCAACAAATTGATAGTGGGCAGCTGTGATCGCTTCTTCAGCATAATTCCGCATGGAGATGCAATTTGAGTTCCGTAATAAGCCCACGCTAGGCAAATAGAACGCAGCAAATGCGATTGCAACTGCAGCAGCAGCAACAGCAGCAACAAGAGCAACAACAACAACAGCAACAGCAACAACAACAACAACTGGACAATCAAGTGCTGTCCAGTTGGATGGCGTGCAATGTGGAGCATCCACAGCATAACACCTGGCGTTTGCCCTAGCCCGATGATGGCCAGCTTCAGATCAAACTGGAAGCTGCACTTGAGTTGTGCGTCGTCGTTGCATTGCATTCAATTCCAACTTAAAATGCTGCCACCTCACCCTTAGACCGCCGCCCCCCCGGGCCAGCCCAGCATTTGCATATGCCTGGCGTTGAGCGGCAGGGTTGGCAGAGGGTTGGTGGGGCTGGAGGGGGGCGGGCTACACATTGATCATTAGACTATTTTTAATAGAGAGACTGAGACCAGTTTGCCAGTTAGCTGGCCGCTACAAAAGTGGTCTGTCCAGCTCAGAGATGGGCGCAAGTTTCACCTGCTCCTTGTTTGAGATTTTGCAGCTTGCGTGCTGAAGTGTTTGTTGGCATAGCTCGACAAGGCACAAGGCGCAAGGCACAAAGATTCACAGCTCGCAGTGAAATGCATTTGTTGCATCACCTTTCCGGTGGCAAGGCTGCGTTTCTTGATGCTGCTGCTGCTGCTGCCGAACATACAGAGCACGAGTCGCAGTGCTTGCCGCCCGAATAAAATTGTTTCAACAAGACGGCAATGCGGCAATGACAAACTAATTTATGCGCCCAGCAACAAATCTTTTGGCTCAAATAAACAAAACCAAGTGATACAATAGCACCTACAAGTATATACACATGGATAGCATAAATTAACTTCCGATCTACTAATGGAATGTATACAAATTTATGCTCAGTCACTAGAGCGAGTATCCTACTACACACGTTGTTGGTCGGGACTCGGTGTTGGTTGGGCCTGGTGTTATGGTCAGCATCAGGCGGCAACAATTAAAAATGCAGGCAAGCAACAAAAACACTCAATAAAATGCGTTGATAAATTGCGCCAAGCATCAAAGGCGAACCAAAAGGCAACCCACTGTGTTGATGGCGCTCGCCAGATCCAGCAACAGCAACAACAACAACAACAACTGTAACAACAACAACAACAACAAGAGCCACTTGCAATCTACTTTGAAAATTTATCGATTGTTTTTGTTTAGAGCATTGAGCAGAGAATCAGTTTAACTTGGCATAGACACAAAAGCGCCAGCGAATGTCAGGTAATTTGGCTAATGGGAAAACATATATCTATTTTCGGTTCATCTTTCCATTTGTTGTGGCAATACTGAGCTTAAATCTTAGGCAACTTATTATCTAAAAGGTACTCAGCTCGATACTCGATAAGTAATTGACGTTAAATAATATGATCTTAATCTAAATTGATTATGATATTAAAATCTAAAAAATCTAAAATATAAATAATTATACAAACTTATTAAGATTCTCATCAAAAAAAGGTTTCCCAATTCGTATATCTGATTGGTTACTTGTCGAAAATTAATTGATGCTATAAGATCGATAACTTTAGCTAATCTAATTAACTGTTCAGCCAAAAAGTTTTACAAAAAAAGAGAAGACGATATGTATAACTGAAAGAGTTAAAAGTTCTGAATCAATATAGAACTTTATAGGTAAAATCGTTTTAAAATCATAAACTTACTTAAAGATAGATTAAAAGAGATCTGTACAAAATAGCAAGCAAGCGCCAAGTGGAATATCTAGCAATCTCCAAGATCTCTGAGAGAGCTCTCAGCTGCAACTTTCTTTGTTCAGCGCAAGAGTCGACTTAATTAAGTGCATGCAAGTATATGCGACTTTGCAACGGCATTTCCTCGACACTCTTCCTAATGAAATGGCTTTTAATTCCAATGACAATTAGAAATTAAACACATTTGCTTTTATGGCTATTCAAAATGTGCTACAAATTATGACAGGGCTGAAACAAAGGCGCGTCCGCAGTGGAAAAGGTTAAAAGCAGACGACGTGACGCCTGCGCATTGGGCCAAAGAATTGCGTATGTAGTTAAATTTATTTGTTGTTTTTTTTTTGTTTTTTGGGCCAATTGAAGCGTTAAATTATCAATTGGGCTTAAAACGAAGTGAGCATTGGGCATGGCTCAGGGGTGGGCAGCAGCGTTAAATTGGCCAAAAGGCTTTATGGACTGGCTGGCTGGCTGGCTGGGCCCAGGCGGACACGCTTCAGTTGATCAGCAGCTCCTGGAGAGCTATAAACCATAAACTACTCAAACCCCACCCCACCCCACCCCCTCAAACGTGGCTCGACGTGCAGGCATCTGGAAAATTGTGCACTCGATTTGGAATCATATTGCAGTGCGGAGCGTGCTGCAGTTGCAGGTGTCTCATATTTCCTCATGATAAATGCAGCAATGACTGATATTTAGATACATCGCATCTATGGCGCACACACACGCTCCAGATACGATTTCGTATTTCATCGATTTTCGTTTGTCAATTGCCGTTGGCCATTGCATTATCAATTGGCTGCGCTGACGGCGCCCGGCCTTCCACGGCTGACGGTATATAATCTGCTTGGCCAATTGATGCTGCTCCAAGAACGAGTTTCTATCAATTTGCTGTTGTTGTTGCATTTATGGCAGTTGTCGGTTGGCACATCCAACTATATATATTAGCTTGTGGACGATGTGGACATGCTGCCTTTTGTTGCACGAGCTAATTGATTCATATTTGTGGCGACATTTCGCAGTAGTTTTAATCGCATTCCGTTTGCCATATGCATTTAATAGGTCGCCAAATTTGGCGCAGAAGATAAATTGAATTATGCCAAAGATGGACATTGAATGAGACTTGGATCTAACTATTATAATTATCTAAAGTTAATATAAGCGATTATGATTAAATTGATTCGCTTTTATCTGGCTGAAATTTCAGTTTGTCATAATTTAAATTTTACATAATTGCAATATTTTATTTATTTATTTTATACTTTTCACGTAAAATGCGGCTTTTTTGGAAAAGTGCTGTTCTTTTGTTTAAATATTGTTTAAATAAAATAAGACCAATGAAACTATTGTGTTAATAAATAAACTAAAGCATACTTTTGGGTGTAGATTATAAATTATTCGAAGCCCAACAGCGGCAACAACGAAACTTCAACTTCACAATGAAAATGGCTTAAAAGGGTTTCATGTTCTTATAAAAATCGAATGCAAAAGACCGCATTTTCGACCTAAAAATATTCTTGATAAGAACGACGAGCGGAGTCGAAAGGGTTAAGGTAATCTGTCTGTCTGTGTAAACGCGCCGATCTTAAGAACTTTAAAAGCTAGAGACTTGAAATTTGAACTAAATACATTCTCCGCACACAACACAAGCTATACAATGCTATATATATATATATATATATACCAGATTTGTCTTAAAGGCTTGTAATATTTAACTTTTTGGATACCGCCCCGAATTACAAGAAAGTAAGAAAGTATATCATTTATCTAAGGGTTTGAATGGTGTTAGACATTTCTATCTTGTTAAGACCTTGCAGATCTTGGTAATGAATCGGAGAATATCTTTTCGCTTCGAATTGCACGTTCGACAAGAAAATGAAGAATCTAACAACTACTAACTTTACATTCATGGATTAAAAAAAGGAGTGTGTATTAAAAACAAGTCTTCCTACTGTAAAACAACAGAACTTTCTAACCGCATTATCACCGTTATTATCATTTGAATTTATACGCTGCAATTATTTGTATATTACTGATCCAGCTCCGCTCAAATGTATTTAAATATAATACATATCTATATTGTAGTTATTATGCAATTAATAATTAAACTGTATTAAATATGCTGCCATTTATTTTGATGGAGACATTCAACAGTCATCAGTGACATGAGCTTTACGCGGATTATTCTCGGACCTCTGCTGTTTGCAGTGTTAATTCTTTTATTTGACTACAATAATGTAAGGTATAACTTTATGGGTAACCGATGCTTATGCTCATATTATCTACTCTGACTAGGCCTATCATGTAAAGATGACAAACGCTGTCTGCGAGTCGAACAATAAGTCTTTGATTGTCTTCATCAAGTGTCGTCTGCGGGCAGTAAGCCGCAACAAGACAACGCTAACGATTCTTGGCAATATTATAGAACCAGCCAACAACATTTACATCAGATTTCAATCATTCAAGAAGGCGAATGGATATAAGCCGTGGCTTATGGACTATACCATTGATGTGTGCCGGGCAATGCGCCACCGTTATCATCCAATTATAACAATTTTTCTGAATATTCTGAAGGACACGACCACATTTAGACATCCTTGTCCGTTTGTGGTATGTGAATCAGCTTGTGTCTCCACACTCTTGTTAACATTTCTCTGCTTGCAGGGTGTAAATGGGATAAGAGATTTTCATCAAATCGATAATTTGCCGGTTATATTACCAACAGGTGATTACCTCTTTGGTCTCACCTGGTCGCTCAACAACAAGATTACATTTTACACAAATGTTTCCTTTACATTTGTGGAAGACAACTAGAAAATTCTTTGTGTATTTTTAAAAGCTGATCAAATTCATTGATTAAATTATATTATATATCAGCTCAATTTTAAGTACATTTGATTTGTCAATTGGAAAAATGTGAAAAAAGTTTGCTAATCAAATTAATAAAGTTATAGAATTTCGATGGCCATATTGATGTGTCTATTAAACCGCGCTCTTAAAGTCTGATTTTAATGAATATTCACGTAAATGTGTGTATGCGTAAATATAAATAATTGTATAGTTTAATTATGGTCATGATCATTAATATGCCATCATCGATAGGTGTATGATATATATTCGGAAATGATATTTAGTTTGAAACAGTCGTTCTACTCGGTTCGGTGCAATGTGTGTTGTGCAGGTAATTTTCGGAATGTGGCTTTTAGCAGCTCTAATTCTAAACTTTAAATTAAACCACGTAAGCAATTACTTTACCAGTTACTTTGGCTTAGATCTAATTATCAACTTTGACTAGGCCTATAAATTTAAGATGACAAACGCTGTCTGCGAGTGCAATAAATCGTTGGTTGTCATCAATGAATGCCGTCTTCGGGCCATAAACCGCAACAAGACGACGCTAACAATGCTTGCAAATATTTTAAGACCATTAAACGATATTTTTATTAGATTTCAAATGTTGAAGAAGGAAAATGGTTATAAGCCATGGCTCATGGACTATAGCGGAGACCTATGCCGTCTAATGCGCAAGCGCTTTCATCCAGTGGCAAAAATTATTTTAAATGTCATAGACAACACGACCACATTTAATCATCCTTGTCCGTTTGTGGTAGGTGCAACACTGGCTGATTACATGACCAATAATAATTGTAATCATTTTCTATTTGCAGGGAGTAAATGGCATACGAGATTTTTATCGGGTTGACAATTTACCAATCATATTCCCAACCGGTGAATACCTTATACATATGAATTGGATGACAAAGGGGTCGTTTGTATTCCGATCTGACATTTACTTTTCATTTTTGGAAGATTCGTAGGTTGAACATATAACAGTTTGTTTATATTCATGAAGTAAATGCTTAAAATGAAAATATTCAAATCATACGATATTTTTAATTCATTTCAACAGAACTGTTTTGCCAAAAAAGCATTTCTTGGCATATATTGGTTTAAAACAGGTAATAGGTATGCAACACATTTATATTAACCGTGCAGCCGCAAAGTAGGCAACGCTTTTTCATTAAAAGGAAATTTATCATAGACACGCACCACTTTAATATACGTATTTCATATCAATGTGAATAATTGGAATAAAAATATTCTTTGTGCAATAATTATCTTCTTTCAGCTCTAAAAGTAAATATTTAAAAATATATTTGTTTTAAGTAAAATGTATACAGTTAAATATTTATTTATTTCTAGAACAAAAAGAAGATATTAGTTAGCTGACGATACGTGTTTGAAGTTATGTGCCTGCATTATAATAATGGAGTGCTGATAAGACGCTTATCAGAAATAGCCACAAATATTGGTGTGCGTTTGCTTCTTTGTTGAACCACCACAAGCATTGCCAATGGCAGGTAAGTTCATGCTTGAAGGTCGTTTGATCGAAGTGGTGGGTGTGGGTTGCCGCAAGTTTGCGCGTGCAAGGTCTACACAAGTTTTCAATTATCTAAAACTCCAGCTGATAACAATTTTAGAAAATGTATTTTAGTGCGCGTCGAAGAGGCCTCAACTTGTGCCCCTCCACGCGCAACTCGTGTGCAACATTCTTTCATTGTGCTGGGTCAGTTCTTATGCAGCGACATTGCCCGATCTGATGTTACCTCACGGTGCGTGCCGATTAGCCACGCTTCCGACTTTACATAACAGCAGCCAAAGCTGCGCTAATTACGGGCTTCAATTTAGTCATTTCCGTTTTACGATAATATAAACGAGATACAAACATATTATATAGATATCAAAATCCAAAAAAAAACTAAGATCAAAACAAAACTCAATGAAAAAATATATCCAGGCATTGGTGTTCTTTTTTTAATGATTTTATGAATGGATGCCTACGCAGGCCAGGCTTGATTAGATATCGCCTTATACTCTATAAATAATATAGTTTTAGACCTGAAACCTTTGAAAGTTCACACAGATATTTAAATAAAAATGAAAAGCTTGCGTAGACGAAATTTGTCCGGTTATGAGAGCTGTCCAATATAGGAGCTTATTATTTTAAAGAGCGATTTTTAATCACTCTAAATTTTAGAGTCTTAAATTATCAATTATCAGAAATAAAAAACTAAGCCCATGATTTATGTAAATGATAATAACTCTAGTGCAGAGTACAATGGAAATTTCCGTTGCACTAAATGTTTCTTTCTGTGTATAAAATAATTGTAACCAAAAAGAACTTGAACAAAATTTATGAATGAATGAATAAGAAGCAAACATACACGCATGCATGTGCACAGCTTGTGTGTGTGTGTGTGTGTGTATATGGATGAAAAGTGGCGTGCAAACGAAATATAAAACAGGCGAGCCAAATACAACTACAACTACAACAACGCATACACACACGCACACACACAGGTACGTATGAATTTGTAGCAACCGCAACGACAAACATTTATATGAATGAATGAAAAATTGTAAAGTGAAAAAAAAGGCAAAAAGTTGTTAACGCAGCAGTTCCACGAAAAAAAAAACCCAAAAAAAAAAAGACAACAACAGCAAGAAATCTGTGAACAAGAAATTTGAAAGGTAAAAACTTAAATTAAAACAAAACTTAAATAAGAAACACGGAGCAAGTGTCGAGAGACAGCCCCAGTCGCAGCCTCAGCAACTGGTTTGGTTTCCACCAGCAGCAGCTGTCCACAAATGTGCGTTAGGCGAGTCCAAATTATGAATAAATAAAGAGCAACAGGGTCGGCGGCGGGGGGGTGCAGCTAAAATCAAAATAAATACAGTAAAAAGATAGAAGCACAAAACGTGCTGCCCAAGACTCGGTCCAAGCCGAGATAGGAGACGCGCCCACATCTTCGTCTTCGTCGGCTGAAGAGTGGAAAGATTCAAAGCGAAGACGAAGCCGGTTTGCAGGAACATTGTTGGGGGGCGCACACGCAAAAAGGAAGGAAATAAACATCAAGCATCATCGAGTGAAACCAACAACTACAACATACACACACGCACACACACACACACACACAAGCCAGAGGGAGAACGAGGGCTAGCGTGAGCTAAGTAAAGAACTTCAACCAAGCAGCGAATCGAAGCAAAAAAAAACTCAGCCAGCCCCACCAAGTCAAAACGAGCCAATGTTTCTGTTGCCTGTTGCTATTCCCCATTCATCAACTGCATTTCAACGCCGCGAGGCGATCGAGCAGCAACAGCGCAGCAGTAACAACAAAGCGCAGGCAGAACCAGAAACTTTTCTACTCGCAACGTAAGTATGAATGAAAACGAACGTGTTTGCTTTTTTTTTTTTGTTGACGAGAGAGTCGCGAGAGCAACTGGCTGAGCGCATGAATGAATTTAACGGGCTGGGAAGTGAGCGCCCAAAATGAATGAAAGTAGTGGGGCTCTCTCTCTCTCTCTCTCTTCTGGTGGATTTTCAGTTTTTGTTCTCTGATCACCAATACATGCAAGCATGTAACAATTTCATACGAATCATAGCATATTAAAAAAATTATATTTGCTTTACTTTTTTCATCGCTCTTGCGGCTTTTGCTGTTATTTTCAAAGTTTATGATTAATATGCGCTGATTAAAGGCGCGGAAAAAATATATATAGTGTACACACTTACATATGAATATGCATGTATGCACGTATAAAATTAAAATAAGGGCAGGCTGGATACAATTATATGTATGTATATACATATGTGTGTATGCACAAATACTTATATATCTTTGACTGTGCGTATATTTTGCTCTTTTATAAACACATACATATTGTAAACTAAATTTTCGTGCCGCGTTGTTTTTGGCCCCCCTTATTTTATTATTATTATTATTAGTATTATTTTGGTCCCCTTTCAATGGGTCCCCAGCAACTGCGCAGTTGTCGCAGTTTTGCATGTTTTTTATTTGTTGCCATTTTTATGGCCGATCTTCTAGCGGCAAAAGATAAGTTCATGCGCCGCTACAGACTCGATTTGTAGGGAACTGGGAATGGGCCTGCGTCTGGGGCTGGCACTTTGGCTGCTGCTGGGGTTGGGGCTCTCCGAGTGGCCCAAACAGCAAACTGTACGGGATAGTTGGCCACTGACTTTTGTCGTACGTTTGCGTCGCGTCGCGTCGCGTCGCGTTGACATTGAAATTGTTTTGGTTTTACTTTTTGTTGATTTTGACACAGCGATAAGGCATAAATACTTTTCTGTATATCTGTGAGCGCGCGTGTGTGTGTGAAGACAAAAATATCCCATTTTGTGATTTGTTTTTATAAACAACTTTAAATTCAGGCACTTCAGCAGATCCAATGCATTGTTTGAATTTGCTTTGCGTACATACATATAATAAAACACACAAGAATACATCAAGTATCTTTAAGATACATTGTTATGTTCTTATAATTTAAATTCTAGAAATTGGAAATCAATTCAATATTTGTTATTGCTGGCTCAAAGCAATGATGTTTTATTAAAAGAATTCATTGGCTAGTTAATACTAGTTAATAACATTGCGTTTAATACAGATTGTTGTTATGTAAGGGGCTTTGTTTTTTACAGAAACTTCCCACAATTGTGCCTCAACCGAAACATTTTCATCAGCATTCACACAGCAAAGATGCATACAAATTACCATTAAGCTGCCAATACATTAAGACATAAGCACACACATGCACCTATGTATGTGTGTGAATATGTGTGTGTGTGTGTGTGTGTGTGTAATAGAATCATGCATGGCAGGCAGCATGCAGGCGCACGGTAGTGGACAAAAGTAGAGAAGACACATGCCAAATGAACGACGACGTTTTGTCACATAACGTATACGTAAGGTATTTTGCCAGAGTGAGTGACTGACGTATTGCCTGATTGACAGCAGCAACAGCCAGAACACTGAGCGCGAGGGGAACTAGAAACGAAGGGGAGCACTGAGTGCACATTTAAGATATTTATTTCATGTATTTGAAATGCAAATGTGAGAGTGTGCGTGCGTGTGTGTGTGTGTTGGTTGCTTGGTTTGTTTTCTGTTCGAATTGAATGACTTGACTTGGGGCGAATGAGTGAATGAAAGAATGAATGAATCTGTAAGTTCGCTTGGCACTTTGCCGGCAGTTTGGGGCGCGGTGCCTGCGTTTTGCCTGTGCCTCTCTGAATGGACACCGGAAATAAACGACGTGACTTTTTACTAAAATATTAACCAACTATGTATATACATATATATAATACAAAAACTTTCATATATTCATGGATCATTTTTATATAAATACTCATACATCATATAAAACCATCTATTCGATCTACATATACACATGTATGCATACATGCATGTATGCATGTATTTGCGTCTTTCGCTCGCTTTGTTTTCAACAGCGCAACACAGTCAAATCACAATTTTTATATGTGCCAGTGCGTCTGTGGCTTATCTTATCGCAAATAATTTGTATTTGGTATTTTTTATCGCCCTATTCAAAAGGCATATGCGAATAATAAAATTGCAAAAACAAATCGCCCAGCCAAAGAGTCTGAACATGACTGATGATGGCATTTCTGTGTGTGTGTGTGTGTTCGTGTGTGTGTCTGCCCGAGTGTGTGTAATATTTTTAATGTATGTGCATGCACACAGTCTCTGCTGCGCTCTCCCAGTGCGAGTATAAATACATACACACACATACGCATACGTATACTTAGATATGGATATGTCTGAGTGCAAAGATAGCGCACAAGAACTGAGCACGATCATATAAGAAAATACGAAACATTCGCACGACATATTGCTCTTTAATTATTTCCATTTCTTAGAAATATGTTATCTACAAAAATGTCTTCAACATTAGGCCCCATATAACAATCGGGTTAATAGTTATGCCATTGTGGAGTCTACACTGGAAATACCAAAAACTTATTTTTTGTGATTCCCAATGGTTTTCAAGGGCTACTGTTTGATTAAAATAGATTATGACAACATATCAAGTCGCACTTCGCCTAGGAAGGCCTATAGGAAGGTCTCTCAAGCTACATATCTTTAAAATTTTTGACAAAAAATGGATTTTGACAATATTATCTTGGGTATAATAGTTCCTATCTAAAGCCCTTAATCATGTTTCGTTTCTCATTACTTACCCAGCGAAGCTTCATGATCTGAAATATCCGATAAACTGCATACAGTCAAATCTTTGCAGCCATTAACCGGTTCCTCTTTAATATACTTTGTGGTGGACTGAAAAGTAAAAAATAAGATATAGAGAAAAATGTTATATCTTATAAAAAAAACTTTAAAAGAATATTCCAATAATTAATAAACAAACATAAGCCATTTATAATGTTTATTTGTATGCTCTAGCTAGATTGTCAACGATTTTCAGTCCAATTTTAGCTTTTCCTACAACTTAACTAGCTGTACATCATGTAATATTACCCTAGCAAATTAGACCCACAAAACGCAATGAATGATGTCAAATGGTCTAGCATTGGGGTAGTTGGATTTGAGCTTAGCCAAAATTTGTGTGCGGAGCCCCCAAAACATAAACCAAAGCCCCGAAAGCCCCGGCTCACAATCAGCAAGGCAGGCAGAGCAGCATGGACATGGAATAGATTGCCAGCAATTGTCGGCTGAGGGAGGGGCTGGGTGCGGGCACTGTGACTGCCCCAATTGCTGTGGCAGTCCCCTGGGTTTGATCATGTTAAACGCGTTCTAATAAATTAAATTGTACATTTGACTTCGCATACACTGATACACACACGGACACGGACACAGACACAGACACAGACACATACACTAGGCTGGCTACTCAGCGCGATGATCAGTAGAGGGTGAGGCGGAGGGGGATGTGGGGAGTGGGAGGGGTATCATTTGTGATGTGTCTGTGGCTGCTGTTTTGTCGTTTATTGTCGTTTATGATAATGGAGGTCACAGTAGTCAAACGAAATGTTTCATAAATATCGTAATCAATTGACGCCAAACAGACAATTCAATTTGAATTCCGAATTGGAATTTGATTCGACGACAGTCTCTCAAAAAAGTTCACCTTCTATTATGTGGTTAGCTTCAAATGTCAAAAAAAAAAGAAGTAAAAAGACAAAAAAAAAGCGATATATAGAGGCGAAACTTAAGACACGACTTTCTGCCAGACTATAGATTAAATTACTTGACTGCATTTTCCACGCGACTGCGCATGCGGCCAGGTTCAATGCAGGTCCTTTGACTTTGCCAGGCTCGGCCAGGCTGTTGACCGAGCAACCGGATGAAAGTGGTCAGCTCAACGGATATGTTTACCGCAAACTGTGGCAACAACAAACACTAAAATACCTTCACATGATCAAAAAAAAGAAAGGCTATCTTTGTCACCCCGAAGATTAAATACCCTTGTGGAAATGTAGCTTATGGTTTTTCAGGAGAACTTCCATAGGAAAACTCATTGTTCGACTGATTCTTCCTTTGGAGATAAGATAAGATTTTGCTGATATGTGAGGTGTGTGGCAGAACTCTTTCATACAAGAACTTTATTTTCTTAAGTTCATAAAGTAGCAGCTATATAAGACCAATGAATCGGTCCGATCTGGCCTCAGATCTGGCATCAGAAAATCGAAACGGCGCAAAGTTTCAATAAGTTAGCTTTAAAGCTGACTATATTGACTCGGTTGTTGATACCGATCAAGACTCGGTACTTTATGAGATCGGAGTTCCCTTCTGGGACAAACTTATAGTAACCCCTACAAAGGTATAAAAAGACCATCAAGAAATGCACTCGGTCAAAGGTTTTACCTTAAATATAGAAAGCATTACTTGAAGATGTTCAACGAACAACCTAAATTTCAACTGACCGTTCAGATTCATCCTATAGCTATAAGACCCTCTGCAAGCATATAAGAACTCCAGAAGAAATCCGCATCAACATAAATGGAGCGTCCGATCGGGCTTTTGTGTACCTTGATGACGCAGCAGGGCGAAGCCTTATAATTGCCATATATTGGATGTATTGTATCCTCGCTATTGTTTGCTATTTTTGGAAGACTTACGTATATTTTTAAATATTTACATTTCGGGCAGGTCTGTGGCTGACTATTTCTGTCATAAATTAAGTGGCACGCTCATTACTTTTATAGCACATAAACAACAGATTTGATGCGAACAGTTCAAAGACATTGATATACCCTACGATTAATATTTTTCAGCAAAGAAAATAAATCTGGAATATCTTTACATTAAATTATTCACGGGTACAATTAAGTTCTCAAATCATCTACTATATAAATAGAATGCTTTTAAATGTGATATGCTTGATGTTTCGACTGTAGGGTGTTAAAAGTGCATAAAACACAAACGCATAATATATATTATATTTGCGTTTTGTTTGGGCAGCCAAATTTAGATTCAGTCGACGTGTTCTGCATATCAAAACGGACCCAAGATCGCATCAATCCGTCGTTGCCTGAACTGATCAATTGTGAAGCCTGTCAAACTTGCTTGGAATATAATGGACATAGGATCGATTAGCCAACTGATCGACAGATACATCTAGCTATGAGTGCTCTTCAAGATTATAGGTATTTTTAAAGTTTCGTATGGAAAACACTTGTAGGTAGTTTCGGGAGAATCGACAATTGATTGTATAAAGATTCAATCTGCAGATGAGGTTCTTTTAGGACTATAGGTATTACGATCGAGATAGACTATTCTAACCATAAAATATATTAATATGTGCACTTGGCACTTGTATGGAAAACTTTTTTGTTTATCAAGATATCTTGATCAAAACTTGGCATAAACAAGTTTCACTATTCTCAGAGCTCTTCAAAACTGTAAGCCAAATCTCTACAAGGGTATTACTTTATCGATTATTTTTGAAATTTATGAAATTCTTTATATAATAGTTGGAATAGTCTTATAAGCTCATATATAATAACATTCTAAAGTAACTTAAGATCGATGGAAAACAGTTTTCTAAAACTTACCTCAACTAGGCTGGACAGAAATGTGACTTTTCTGTTCTTTTTGAGCC
Organism: Drosophila montana; assembly: GCF_035044405.1. NCBI lineage: Eukaryota > Metazoa > Arthropoda > Insecta > Diptera > Drosophilidae > Drosophila > Drosophila montana. The sequence goes on along the minus strand of NW_026998620.1, from coordinate 9,697,980 downwards.
GCATGTTGCTGCTGCTGCTGCTGCTGCTGCCGCTGCAGTTGCTGCTGTTGTTCAAGAAGGAGTTGGGATTGTAGCTAGTTTTAAACAGGTGTTGTCCCGCGTTGAAATTGAGGAGTTCGTTGAAGTGCACCGCCCTGTCAAGGAAGGAGTGTGTCGTTGCCGTTGCCGTTGTTGTTGCGATTGCCGCTGCGGCTGGCAGCGCTGGGGGCAGCATAAATTTTGTTGCAGACAGATCTGTCTTACAAATCGCCACTTCCATGCTGTGTACTCATCTAGAATGGTGAGAAAGTAAACAAATTGCAATTAGTAAAAGCGCAAAGTGCAAGACAAACAAACAAACTGCGATCGTAGATGGATTTGATCCCATTATGATTGCAGTGGCGCTTCGAACTCAATTTCCCATATTATTATTGGCCCATTACTTAGCAGGCTGTGCGCCGCAGTGGGCTTTATGGACCTCGTTCACACCTTCAACTATGGCCGCTGCTCGCACCTTTATGCTCAATTGGAGCCAGGGATGCCTTGTTGACTTAAGAAATTATGACGCTTTGGTGCGACTCAACGTCTCGGACGTCTCGGCCGTCTGGCCATGGTACACACAAGTACGTACAATATTTACACAGTAACAACGATCGGAACGTTTTAAAATTGCTCGCGCCACGAGACAAGAGCAACATCAAAGTGTCCGCCCCTTTTGAGCGACTCAACGCGACTGGGGACAAGGCCACAACAAAAGGAGCCGCCGCAGTTTGCATATAAAATACGGTTTTGTTTACACAGCATCCATCATACTGTATAGTTTTTAGAGCTAAGGGCTTTGATTTTCTTGCTAGAAACGTACGATTTTCTAAATATGTTTCTAATGGATTTATTTCAGTGCTGTAGTTCTTCAATATTTGCCAAAAGTCACTAAGAACGATGCGCATTATGGAAGTTTTATTTTCAGAGAATCGGCTTTTTAAAGTTTCTTTGATCTTATATGAGCTTTAAATGGAAGCAAGCCACAGAAATTGGGTTAGTTTCCACAAATTGAGCGTAAGAATTCAATTCACAAAATCTTAGCATCAAATAGGAGAGAACGCATATTTATTTCTATAATTAAAAACCTTTTCCCAGTTTTAGGCAAATTCGTTTTCTAGAATTTTTATTATTACAAGATATCGTATAAAGTATAGATAGAAAAACTTTTAATCTTGTTGAAAGATAGCTCTGCAGAGAAAATACGCCACCTAGCGGACGTTAAAAGGATACAGAGTAAATGTAAAGGGCAGAAACAGTAGAAGATTCATAAAGGACACGCTATACTAGCTTAACTTAACGTTTTGAAGATTGCGATTGTATTTATTATTATTATAAGGCAAAGTTAAATATTATAGTGAGCGCTTGAAAGTACTTGAATCTCAAAAGACAATTTAGACAAAATAAATTAAGACTCTTTGGTGTAAATCAATACAAGAAAGACAACGTATTCTGTGATTCGAACTTTGTCCTGCTTGATTTAGTAACATTTATCGCGAACGGAATCTTGGTGGGGTTTCCAAAAAAATAAAAACATGCCCATGGGTATTTAATTTAAATAAACAGCTTCCGGTAGGGTTGTTATCAATCTGACAAAGGCCGTATTTGCTGATAAGCTGGCCGAGATCGCAAGGCTTAATATTGTATTCTAATGGGCTACCAAATTATTACAAAAGAGAAAAGGCCAGAAAGAATTGTTTATCAAACGGAAGTGACGCTGTGACGATTTAATACAAAAAAATTATACATATAATAGAGAACACACGTATAGCCAGACCCGCACTACTGTTATGCTTATGTATATCTGGAATTCAGTAGCTGTTGCTTTGAGGCCTCTATAAATAATACAACTTCAAGATAAACTCAAGCAAGCAATTACGCATTTTAAATTGAATCTATGTGGAGGGGCTTGTGATAAGCGCTGCACAGCTCCGCCTAATGTAAGAACTTACATACCATTTGCATATAGTATATACATATATACATATATATATATTTTAATATGTATACTGCCTGTATAAGTGTGTATCTGTGTCGTTGTACTTGATGCGTAGCTAAGTTATGCATTGAGCTGAGGTTTCTGTATCTGATTGTGTGGCAGAGTCTGCTTAATTAGATACGTTATGCAAATAAAGTTTGGGCTTCGTGACGTTGACGCTTGACGCTTGAGAGTGTCGCCTGTATGGCAATCCGTTATCTACGCACGTTATCTGCCATCTGCATATAGCTATATCTATATATGTATGTACATACATGCAAACCGACATTTACATACAAGTGTATCTTAAATGAACAGATTCCGATTCGCATTGATCTAACTGCATAAATTGTTTGTGCGCGCGTGAAATCAATTTTCATTTGATTTGCTGATTTAATTGCCGTTAGCTGTGTTGATCTGGCCAACTGGCTAGCCCAGTTACACCCACGCCCACACACACACACACGCACACACACGGGGAAACTGTCACACAGCGAGTGTGATTAACTGCAGTAAATACATAAATTTAAGTTAATCAAAATTTAAATGGATAATAAAATTACAGTGTGCAGTCAACAGCGGCATTAAATTTTCAGTGCAATCAAATCAATGCAGAAAGAACAACAAATAAAGGGTACTCTAGTCGGGAGTGCCCGACTAGGGTATACCTTGAAACGACTTGGTAGCCGTAGATACAAAATGAAAGATACTTTATCTGTATATTCTTTTCTGGAAGCTAAATGTCAAATTTGGTGACTCTAGCTCTTAAAAACAAAGAGATTTGCTTAAAAAACAGGATTTCGATATCGATTTATATCGATTACTTGGAAACGAGGCAAGTTATTATCGATTATCGGAAACAAACTCGTACTGTGCGGGCACTAGTAAGATCATGTCAAGTCCCCAGATTTTGTTGGTCCTGAGATCGATGCGTTCATTACGGACGGAAAGACTGACGAGTCTGGCTAGTTCGACTCGACTATTGATGCTGATCAAGAATTTATATACCTTATGTGGTCGGAGGTGCTTCGTACCGCTTGTTACATACATTTAAAGAAAAACATAAAACTCTTTTTACCCATTTTCAATTGGTTCTGAAAAGTGTTTTGACATTTACAGAGTACATATGGTAAATATGCATCTAATTGACATGACAGCGCAATAGTGCATATTATAGTAAAAATAAATATTTATACATATATACACGTAAATGTATATGAAACATGCTTTATAAGTATTTTCGACACATGCACTTAGTACATTTCGCACACGAAAATAATTGATTGACGCATAAAATTGGCTAAAATAATAAGCAAAGGAATATTCAGATTGATTTTACGTGTGCGCAGCACACTTCTACGATAATACCCAGAACTGATATTTAATAATACGTATATATATATAGAGTATTTATTTGTTAGCTTTAAGCATCAACCAGCCAAGTTGGTCAAGTGGCAGAAATAAACGATAATGTTTATCGGAATGTTTGCCAAGTACCCATTACTTCAATCTGTTAGCATAAGAACTCGCTATCGGCCAATTAACCGGAATTACACGCACTTAAATATTTCCAATAATTGTTGGCTCATATTGTTTTCTTTTCATAAATCATCTTGATAGTAGCGATATTTTTCAAGTGTATTGAATAAAATCGAATTTAGATAAAGCTTTATTAAATGCAAAAAGAATAGAATAACTTTAATAATATCATTCCTATTTTTATTTAAGAACACGTTTTCTATGGATGATCGATTTGACGTAGCTTTAGCACAAATTGATAAGAAATATCTCGTCAAATATCTGTTAGATTTCACAAAAACCTATCGGAGAGCTGCGCCAGAGAAGGCCGCTTATAACCAGTTAAACTACGTAATTTTTGTTGCCACAATGCGGTATAGAAAAAACACGATCTTATCTCAGAGCCATGTAGATAAGGGAGCAGCTAAAAAGACAGCAACTGAGAGCAACTTTCTACGAAGTCAAATTGAAAATCGGAGCATATGTTTTCCCTAGAAAATGCCAAGTAATATGCATGGAGCATTTCGGTTTGGTAGGCGGCACAACCAGACACAACTGCAGACAGCGAGAAAAGAAGAAGAGAAATTGAAGAAGAAGAAGAAGAAGTAGAAAAAAAGATGGTCCAGACAACTGTGCTGCGGGACAACGGACAGCAGATGCTAAAGAAACAGATTGTAAACGAATATGATATTTCGATATGATGCACACTCCTTGCCCAAACTCCGAATCAGAGCCAGAGCCAGAGCCAGATCCAGACCCAGACTCAGCCCCAGACGACCGCAACGTAGCATGCAACCATAGGGGTGCAATTTTTGTGTGCACGTAACGGTAGAATACACTTTAGTTGCTGTTGCTGTTCTTTTTTTGGAAAGGGATCTTCACTGATCTTCTGCCTGTGCGCCTGCGCACATGTGTTGGCTGTCTGTCCCGCTGTCTTCTTCTCCGCTCGGTCCCTATCTTAAGTTGTGTGTGTAAGCGTGTGTGTGTGTGTGTGCGTGTGTATCTGATTATGGTATCGATCTTGAACTCGGACTGTCTTCAGCAGGTTTATATCCAGCTCAAGCAAGGACCAAGATCATTAAACGTAGCATGGGGCAACGAACCAGCTTCAAAATGCAGTGAACTGTAAGTGAACGAACATCTACTTTTTGGAATCGGTCAAATGTCAAAAGACCTGAGAAAATAAACTGAGAAAATCCTTAATAATTGCAAAGTTGTAGCTACAAAATAAACATATGTTCTTCATTTTTTCTTTGTATCGATGTATGTCTGTCTAGCTATGTGCGTCTTATGACCATCTTCCTTTAAAATGAATAATTCATTCAGACCTGAGAAAATCCTTAATAATTGGAAAGTTGTACATAATATCTTCATTTTTTCTATGTATCCACGTATGTCTATCTATCTATGTAGGTCTTATGATCATCTTCCTTTAAAATTAATAATTCATTCAGGTTTTTTTTATAGGACTTTTTGATTTGACATAGAGCCAATGATCCTTTTACCCCATTTTATTCGATTAATATTATTTATTATTAACTTTTTAAATCATTAGTTATATACGATTATAGCCCCCAGCGGGCTTCCAATTTTCAGGTAAGAGAAGTACATGATGAGTGTTTTTATGGCCCATATTATCAATGATCGTAAATGATCTTGAGCGTTCATTGATCCACATTCTGGGCACATTAGGAAGCCCAACAGTAGCGGCTTAATCGGCATCGATCGCATGGCTCCCAAAAACAAAAACAAAACCACAAACATTCACACATTCCCATTAACGAAATGGGAATCGAAGCCCATAAAGGTGAGAAAAGGAAAAACAAGAAGAAATGCAATCAAAGGTAGCACCGGAAACTGTAACAGTGGTAATTTCAATTATGCTCAAGGGTTGCGACTTAGCCAGGCCCCCACCATCCGCAGGCAAGCAACCTGTAAGGTCGCCAACAGTCCTGGTGGCTAGCTGAATGGCTGCGATAGTTAAGGCCGCGGTAGCAACTTGATATAAACTGGTTTTTCCTAGATTCATTCAAGAAAACAGGCAGCACACAAGCACAGCATACCATAACACAAACACACACGCACACGCACACACCTGGGCAGAGCGAAAGGGTTTCTAGCTGGTGGCTAAAGTTGAATAAAAATACTTCAACTACTGTTTTCAACACTTCACTCACCGGTGGGGCAATAAAACAGAGGCGTGTAACGCCCCTCAAATGCTGGAAGAGGTAGCCGCTGATATTTTGTTACTTTTCTGCTTTTTTGTTTTTTGTTTTTTTTTGTGTTTTGTTGTTTTGTTTTCTTCTTAAGAGTCTTTATTCTCTTTTTTATTAGGGTATCCAAATTAATTACAACTTCAAATTAGGCGCATAATCTTGATCGGGAAGATAGTCAGTCGCACGGCAAGAAAGCAGGAGCTGCCGACAGCTTTAGTTCTCACTCTCTCCCTCTATCGCTATCTCTCCCTCCCTCTCCCTCTTTCTTTCGATATATGTGTGTATCTTTTCTTTCTCCTTTGCGGCTCTTTCACACACTCGTGGGCATATGGAACAGTTTTGTGGTCGCAGCTTATAGTGTGTATCTGTATCTGTAACCCTCTGTTTATATCGCGTGGATCAGCAGGCAGGTTGATTATGGCCGGCAAGAGAGATTACGTACGTGCCTGAAACAAAGCGCACGAAAGGAAACGCAGAGAATCGAGATCGGGGATTGGATCGGATCGGATCGGCTCTTGGCTTTAGTTCGGCTTATAAGACGCAACGCTAACGCTGCAGCTGACGACAACGCTGACGCTGACGTTGACGCCGACGCGGCAGAGATCGAACGACTACGGATCAGAGCGACCCACACAGACAAGCCCGACTACACGCACACACACTTATATACGCGCACGCACAGACGATCTTTTAAGCGATTTTGTGGTTTTGTAGACAGATTTTTGAATCTTTGCCGTTGGTCGTTGCTGGCTGCCGCTTTGTGGCTCTTTTTCACAAAAAGGTTTAACGTTTTAGCCGCTTTGAGCTGCGCTCTTGTATTATTTGGCTCTATCAATATTTGAACCGCCGCTTTACTACGATATAATTGATATTTGTTTAAACAAAAACAGCAATAACTTCTATATTTCGATTTTCGAATTTAAATTGCACTCATTTCGATGACACAACAATAACAAGATTTGGCTATCGATTGGCGTTTCTGTTTGCTGCTTTTTCTTTGGCAACGACCGACGACGACGCACTCGCGAGTTGCGATCACAGCGAGCAGAATTCTTGCTAATTAAATTGTGTACGTTTGTTGTTGCTTGTTTTGTATTGCGTATAGTTAAGGACCATTCAAATATTCAAACACATAACCGTTAAGCAGTGTGGGCAAGAGACACAACACACACATCGCGTCCAAACGCAAAGAGAGTCGACAACAAACTGAAGCAGGCAGCGCAGCAGCAGACACAACAACACGCCGAACGCCGACGCCGACGCGTTCATACATATGTGCGAAGAGAGGGAATTGAGCGAGCGGAGCAAGTGCCGAAGCAGAACAAGAAGGAGGAGCGGCGAACAGCGAACTGCGAACGGCGAACGTGGAGCTCAGAGTGTAGCAACTGATAACGCCAAAAAAGCGAGAGTACTTTTTTTTTGCGCTACTCTTGCATGGGTGTGCGCAAAACACACATAAAGAAATACAATACAAAAAGAATGAATACATACACACCGATTCCCATTTATATGGGAATATGCAAAATAAGTCTGTCAAATGCACGCAATACAAAGATCCCAAAAGAGAGCACTGCGAGTGGGAGAAGCAAGAGCTACTATTTTCCGCAAGCAAAACGAACAAGAACCCACACACACACACACACACATACACATACATCGATGTGCAGTCTGAGCGAAAAGAAAATCAGAATAACCCAAACAACAAAAACAAAGTGTTTCTATACGAATAACAACAACGCTACTAAAAAAAACTCTGCGTGGTCAGAACGCTACAAGTGTGTGCGTTTAGGTAACTGCATGAGTGTGAGTGAGTGTAACTGTGTGCGTTAGTGTAGCTGTGACTGTGTGCGGCAATCATTTTTAGCAAGCGACGCACAGTGACACAGAACTGCAAATGAATTGTTGAATATGCCCACTGTTCATACGAAACGCTCCCAGAAAGGCTGCAAACAGGTTTACAAACATACGTACATATAGCCAAACACATAGATACACACATATATGTCCAAGTGTTTATATTCTGGCAACGCTTTTGGCATAAATAAAATACATATACACTGATACGTTTACATATGTGTGTATATACATACATACATATGTAGTCGGGCAGCACTGGCGCTACAGGAAAGGGCAATAAGATTGAGCGGCTCCTGCTCCCTGTTCCAGTGGCAGCCTTGCATAACGAACACGTGTAACCAACATGGTTGACTACCACCGACAGCGTTGCCCATAACAAAGAGATTGTCAACTTGGGGTAGGGGCAGCAATTAAATTACTTCACAGCGACAAGTGCACGGCGCAGCAGGACGAACTGAACGAAAGAGACCTGCCATTCGGTATGATGAGAGAGAGAGAGAGAGATAGACAGAGCGAGAGTCACAAAAGTAAGAGCGCTTGCGCGCAGCGCGGCTCTGTCGGTTGTGTGCATGTGTAAGTCGTGTGTTTGCGCATACACGTACATAGGTATGCGTTGCTCGCCGACTGCATTTTTACTACGCGTGTAGGTGAGCCGGATTTTATGAATGAATTTTGTTGTGTGCGTGTGTAATTTGATGAAAACATGAAAACAGGCTGAAAACATGCACAATGCAAGCAGACAACTTTATGGCCACATAATAGAAAATAAACTGCAAATAGGCACATATTTAGGTCTATAAACTCAACAGGCTGAATCTCTATGTGAGGACACACTTAAATTTGCTTCAAATGTTTAGTTAAAACAACATGTAACAAAGAAACAACATGTCATCATTAAATTTTGTTGTAGGCATACCCCATAAACTGTCCAAGTCATATTTTTATATGTATGTGCATATGCATTTTCATTATATTATATTAATTGAAAACAATTCGTATGTATTTAAAAACGCTTGTTTATTCTAATAGGCAATCTCTTATAATGATTTCATTACTTATCAATTCAAGATAATACATAAGTCTTTGCAATACAAGGTATTTTCTTCGGATTTATTGAGAAATGCAAATTTGTTTTATATTATTATGCACTAACCAATTATTCTTACCTTTAAAATAAGATATTCGTTAACTCAGCAATTTTTCGTTAAATTACGAGGCTAACTTCAAGTGAGTTGATAATCTGCGCGCAACCGGCCTCGTGCTGTTCAAATTTGCGTTTGCAGCCAACTTCACGTGGCGCATATTTCTAACTCACTTGAAGTTGGCTGCGCTTGATAAATATCGTAGTATTGATATTTTAAAGTACATTGCACATCGCCAGCTGCAATAAAGGCGCCAAATTAAGGCTGCAGTTTCGTGTGATAAACATAAATGTGTTGCAAATAAATATTAAAATGGCAGAAGCTGGCAAAACTAAGGTGCTGCAAAACACTGGCAAGTTTGTTAGCGAAACGCGCGCTGAGGGGTAGGTGTGCATGCGGCCATTCTCGGTGGAGCACTAAATCTATTGCTCTTTGTCTTGTTTTGCCAGCGACGACTTCTTCAATGAAGCTGGCTACCGCCAGTCGCGGGAGAATGATAAAATCGACTCCAAATATGGCTTTGATAGGGTTAAGGATAGCCAGGAGCGCACAGGCTATCTCATCAATATGCATACGGTATGTTTTTAGTTGCAGTATAAAAATTACCATTGAAATATGCTTTGATTTCTCTTGCAGAACGAGGTACTCGACGATGATCGTCGTCTGGTGGCTGCACTGGACTTGTTCTTCATACAATTGGACGGTTCGCGTTTTAAGTGCACAGTGGCCTATAAGCCGTATCTGCTGATACGTCCTGAGGTGAATATGCATCTTGAGGTGGCGCGCTTCTTGGGCCGCAAGTATTCTGGACAGATTGCCAGCCTGGAGCACATCAACAAGGAGGACTTGGATTTGGCCAACCATCTGTCGGGTCTGCAGCAGCATTATCTGAAGCTCTCGTTTCTCAATCAAACAGCCATGACCAAGGTGCGTCGCGAACTAATGGCTGCAGTGCGTCGCAATACAGAGCGCGAGAAATCCAACACATACTACATGCAAATGCTGGCCAATTCGCTGGCCCAGTCCGCCAACGGCTCTGATGATGGCAGCGGCAAGCGGCAGCAGGATTATATGGACTGCATTATGGATATACGGGAGCACGATGTGCCTTACCATGTGCGCGTATCCATTGATTTGCGCATCTTTTGCGGCCAGTGGTATAATATACGTTGTCGCAGTGGCGTGGAGCTGCCGGCTATCTCTTGCCGGCCGGATATATTGGACAGGCCGGAACCTGTGGTGCTCGCCTTTGATATAGAGACAACAAAGCTGCCGCTTAAATTTCCCGATGCGCAAACCGATCAGATCATGATGATCTCCTATATGATTGATGGCCAGGGCTATTTGATAACCAATCGGGAGATCATCTCCTCCAATATAGATGACTTTGAGTACACGCCCAAGCCGGAATTTGAAGGAAATTTCATCATATTCAATGAGGAGAACGAAATGCAGCTGCTGCAGAAATTCTTTGATCACATCATGGAGGTGCGTCCGCACATTGTGGTCACCTACAACGGTGACTTTTTCGATTGGCCTTTTGTGGAGACGCGCGCCGCTGTTTATGATCTGGATATGAAGCAAGAGATTGGCTTTTCCAAGATGCGTGATGGCATCTATTTGAGTCGACCCTCGATACACATGGATTGTCTGTGCTGGGTGAAGCGAGATTCCTATTTGCCGGTTGGCTCACAGGGCCTAAAGGCAGTAGCCAAGGCAAAGCTGCGCTACGATCCCGTCGAGCTGGATCCCGAGGACATGTGCCGCATGGCTGTCGAAGAGCCGCAGGTGCTGTCCAATTACTCAGTGTCTGATGCGGTGGCCACCTATTATCTGTACATGAAGTACGTGCATCCCTTTATATTTGCCCTCAATACTATTATTCCGATGGAGCCGGATGAGATATTGCGCAAGGGCTCCGGCACATTGTGCGAAACGCTGCTCATGGTTCAGGCGTATCATGCGAACATTGTGTTTCCGAACAAGCACCAGAGCGAGCTGAACAAGCTGTCCAATGAGGGTCATGTGCTGGACTCCGAGACCTATGTGGGCGGCCATGTGGAGGCGCTAGAGTCGGGCGTCTTTCGCGCTGATATACCCTGCCGTTTCAGGCTGGATCCGACTATGGTCAAGCAGCTAATGGATCAGGTGGACGCTGTGCTGAAGCACGCCATCGAGGTGGAGGAGAGCATTCCGCTGCAGCTGGTCAGCAATTTGGATGAGGTCAAGCAGGAGATTGTGCAGGCACTGCAGGGCCTGCACGACATACCCAATAGACTCGAGCAGCCGGTCATCTATCATTTGGATGTGGGCGCCATGTACCCGAATATCATTTTAACCAATCGCCTGCAGCCATCGGCAATGGTCACCGAATTGGACTGCGCTGCCTGTGACTTCAATAAGCCTGGTGTGCGCTGCAAGCGTTCCATGGACTGGCTGTGGCGTGGCGAGATGCTGCCTGCTTCGCGCAATGAGTTCCAGCGCATACAGCAGCAGCTGGAGACGGAAAAGTTTCCGCCACTCTTTCCGGGTGGCCCAACGCGCGCTTTTCACGAGCTCTCCAAGGAGGATCAGGCGGCCTACGAGAAGAAGCGTCTGTCGGATTACTGCCGCAAGGCGTACAAAAAGACCAAAATTACTAAACTGGAGACGCGCAACTCGACCATTTGCCAAAAGGAGAACAGTTTCTATGTGGACACTGTGCGGGCCTTCCGTGATCGTCGCTATGAGTACAAGGGCCTGACCAAGACGGCCAAGGCGTCGGTGAATGCGGCCATCGCCTCGGGCGATGCTGCCGAGATTAAGGCGGCCAAGGGACGCGAGGTGCTATACGATTCACTGCAGCTGGCTCACAAGTGCATCCTCAACTCCTTCTATGGCTATGTGATGCGGCGCGGTGCGCGCTGGCATTCCATGCCCATGGCGGGCATTGTCTGCCTCACCGGCTCCAACATCATTACCAAGGCGCGCGAGATTATTGAGCGTGTGGGACGTCCACTGGAGCTGGACACGGATGGTATCTGGTGCATATTGCCGGGCTCATTTCCACAGGAGTTCACCGTGCACACCACCCATGAGAAGAAGAAGAAAATAAATATCTCGTATCCAAATGCTGTGCTGAATACCATGGTAAAGGATCACTTTACCAACGATCAGTACCACGAGCTGCGCAAACCGGAGAAGGGGGAGCCGCCCAGCTACGACATACGCGATGAGAACTCCATTTTCTTTGAGGTGGATGGTCCATATCTGGCCATGGTGCTGCCCGCCGCCAAGGAGGAGGGCAAGAAGCTAAAGAAACGCTATGCGGTGTTCAATTTCGACGGCTCCTTGGCGGAGTTGAAGGGTTTCGAAGTTAAGCGACGCGGCGAGCTGCAGCTGATTAAGAACTTTCAGAGCTCCGTTTTTGAGGCATTTCTGGCTGGCAGCACACTGGAGGAGTGCTATGCCTCCGTGGCTAAGGTGGCCGATTATTGGCTAGATGTGCTCTACAGTCGCGGCTCCAATCTGCCCGACTCGGAGCTATTCGAGCTGATTGCCGAGAACAAGTCGATGTCCAAAAAGCTGGAGGAATATGGCGCCCAGAAAAGCACATCAATATCAACGGCCAAGCGTCTGGCCGAGTTCCTGGGCGAGCAAATGGTCAAGGATGCGGGTCTGGCCTGCAAGTACATCATATCCAAGAAGCCCGAGGGCGCACCTGTCACTGAACGTGCCGTGCCGCTGGCCATCTTTCAGTCGGAGCCCAGCGTGCGGCGACATCATTTGCGTCGCTGGCTCAAGGACAACACCATGGGCGATGCGGATATACGCGATGTGTTGGACTGGAACTACTATATTGAGCGCTTGGGCGGCACCATCCAGAAGATCATTACCATACCCGCTGCGCTGCAGGGCTTGGCCAACCCGGTGCCGCGGGTACAGCATCCGGACTGGCTGCACAAGAAAATGCTGGAGAAGAATGATGTGTTGAAGCAGCGACGCATCAATGAGATGTTTACCAGCAGGCCGCGTCCAAAGCCTGCGCTGGCAACGGAGGATAAACAATTGGAGCTGGGCGACATGGAGGATTTGGCGGGTAAAGAAGATGCAGAAGCTTCGGGCAGACCCATTGTTACCAAGCGGAAGCGTGTGCACCTAGATGACGACGATGAGGAAGGCAATGCGGCAGAGTCTACGCCACAGCCAAAGACATGGCGCCAGGCCCTTGGGGCACCACCCGCCATTGGTGAAACCCGCAAGACGATAGTCGAATGGGTGCGTTTCCAGAAGCGCAAATGGGCCTGGCAGCAGGAGCAGCGCCAACGTTGTCGGCAGCAGAGCAAGCGACAGCGCAATGGCAATGACACCGCAGCAGGAGCGGCATCTGCGCAGGCTGCGACCAAAGCAACAACATCCGCGGCTACGCTGGGCGGCTTTCTGCGGCGGGCACAGCGCACACTGCTGGATCAGCCCTGGCAGATACTGCAGCTGGTGCCGGTTAACGATCTGGGACAGTTTACCGTATGGGCACTAATTGGCGAGGAGCTGCATCGCATCAAGTTGACGGTGCCGCGAATTTTCTATGTGAACCAGCGCAGTGCAGCGCCGCCCGAGGAGGGTCAGCTGTGGCGCAAGGTAAATCGTGTATTGCCGCGCTCGCGTCCCGTTTACAATCTGTATCGGTATAGCGTGCCCGAGCAGCTGTTCCGGGACAATTGCCTGGGCATGCTGGCGGATCTGGCCACGCCCGACATCGAGGGCATCTACGAGACGCAAATGACGCTCGAATTTCGAGCGCTCATGGATATGGGCTGCATTTGTGGCGTGGAGCGCGAGGAGGCGCGTCGCCTGGCCCTACTATCCACGCGCGAACTGGAGTCCTTCAGCATTGAGCAGCTGGAACAGCGTCCACAGTCGCACATCAGATACCTGCAGCAGGCCAGCACCAAGCTGCGCAAGATCTATCTATATCAGCACAATATACCCACGGCCAAGAAGGAGATCTGGGCACTGTTCTTGCTGCCCAGCAAGAAGGCCTTGGTCTTCGCCTTGGACACGGTGCGCGCCAATCAGATGCCCAACATGAAGCAGCTCTACGTGGCGGAGCGTCTGGCGCTGATCAAGAATCTGCAGCAGGCGGCACAGATTGAGAAACTGCCACCGGAGGATTTCAGCTTTGAGGTGCTCATCGAGGTGGATGTGAAGCAGATCTACAGGCACATACAGCGCGCCTTGTCTGGCTACAAACAGGAACAGTCGGGACCCACCATGCTCTGCCTGCAGACGGCCATCGAGGCGAGGAAATTGAGCGCCGCCATGCCCGTGCTGTTGGAGTTTCCGCAGGCCCAGATACACATCTCCGATGATGCCAGCCTGCTCTCTGGCTTGGACTGGCAGCGTCAGGGTGCTCGCGCTGTGGTGCGTCATTTCCTCAACCTGAACAATGTGCTGGAGCTGATGCTAGATCAGTGCCGTTATTTCCATGTGCCCATTGGCAACATGCCGCCGGATACGGTGCTCTTTGGTGCGGATCTCTTCTTTGCCCGCCTTCTGCAGAAGCACAACTTTGTGCTGTGGTGGTCGGCCAGCACGCGTCCGGATTTGGGCGGCCGTGAGGCGGACGACAGTCGCCTGCTGGCCGAGTTTGAGGAGAGCATCACGGTGGTGCAGAATCGCGCCGGCTTCTACTCAGATGTGTGCGTCGAACTGGCTCTGGACAGTCTGGCCGTGAGCGCATTGCTGCAGTCGAATAGGATTCAGGAAATGGAGGGCGCCTCCTCGGCCATTACGTTCGATGTGATGCCGCAGGCATCTCTGGAGGAAATGATCGGCACGGTGCCGGCAGCTACGTTGCCCAGCTATGATGAGACTGCCCTGTGCTCCGCCGCCTTTCGTGTGATGCGCTCCATGGTGAATGGCTGGCTGCGTGAGGTGTCCATCAACCAGAACATCTTTTCCGATTTTCAAATCGTGCACTTCTATCGTTGGGTGCGCTCCAGCAATGCCCTGCTCTACGATCCAGCGCTGCGTCGATCACTGAATAATCTGATGCGCAAAATGTTCTTGCGCATCATAGCAGAGTTTAAGCGCCTGGGCGCCACCATAGTCTATGCGGACTTCAACAGGATCATACTCAGTTCGGGCAAGCGGACCGTTTCGGATGCCCTGGGCTATGTGGACTATATCGTGCAGAGTTTGCGCAACAAGGAAATGTTTCACTCCATACAGCTGAGCTTTGAGCAGTGCTGGAATTTTATGCTCTGGCTGGATCAGTCTAACTTCTCGGGCATACGAGGCAGGCTGCCCAAAGGAATCGATGAGACTGTCTCGGCTATAGCGGTGGGCAGCACAACGCTGCGTCCGAGCCAGCCCCGCAATGCACAGGTCAACGAGGACGACGATGATGACAATGATGATGTACAGGAAGTTGAAGCTGGTCTTGACGAGCCCCTGGAGGAGCAAGAGGAGGAGGAGGAGCTATCCCTAGAGCTAAATTGGACTATTGGAGAACAGCTGCCGGAGGAGAACGAGTGTCGGGAGAAATTTGAATCTCTGCTCACGCTGTTCATGCAAGCTCTGGCGGAGCGCAAGACCACGGAACAAGCCATCAAGGATATTTCGCATTGTGCCTTCGATTTTGTGCTGAAGCTGCATAAGAACTATGGCAAGGGCAAGCCCAGTCCAGGCCTGGACCTCATACGCACCATTGTCAAGGTGCTGAGCGTGGATAAAGCTCTGGCGGAGCAGATTAATGAGCTGCGCCGCAATATGCTGCGTCTGGTGGGCGTCGGTGAGTTTTCCGATCTGGCCGATTGGACAGATCCCTGTGATACGTACATCATCAACGAGGTCATCTGCAAGGCGTGCAATCATTGTCGCGATCTGGATCTATGCAAGGACAAACATCGCGCCATGAAGGATGGCATGTAAGTGCATTCGACTAGCAATCTTTATATCGATAATGATGCATTCTCCCCACTTGCAGTCCCGTTTGGCTGTGCGCTCAGTGCTATGTAGCCTATGACAATGAGGAGATCGAGATGCGAATGATTGATGCGCTCCAACGGAAGATGATGTCCTTTGTGCTGCAGGATTTGCGCTGCGAGCGCTGCAACGAAATCAAACGCGAGAATCTCGCCGAGTTTTGCACGTGTGCTGGCAACTTTGTGCCGCTTATCAGTGGCAAAGAGATTGAAACCCTACTCAAGACATTCAGCAATGTTGCCGGATACCACAAGATGCAGTTGCTCCAGCAAACGGTTCAGCAGGCGCAGAAAACGCCTCGTTAGACATTCAGCTGGAAATTGTAAGTAGCTTTTAAATATAGCTTTTAGTTTGTTATCATTAAATGCGTGTTCTTAATTTATTTTTTTGTCTCGGGTTGAGTTGATATGTATTCGAACATGTTTTTGGAAATGTGATTGATCTTGTTATTGGCAAACTGGAATTCGTTGTCTGGTTAAATCTGTACGACATATATATAGCTAAAGTCACGGCTATTGAAGATCAGTTCAGAGCGTTCACATGAAATGATTCAGCAGATTAAATGTTGAACAATTAGATTGAATTAGCAAAGCTCCATCAATTTTTAAGAAAACATGTTTTTTTTATTATAGTAATAATATTTGATGCAAGCAAGCTTTAAAGCGTTAAAGTGAAAATAACTAGAAGAAAGGTAATATAGAATTTTTAAACCACGGACACGGCCTTAACATCTCGAATATACTCCTCGAAATTCTTGTCATCCAATAGCCCAGGATCAAAGTCGTTTATTATCTGCGGCAGCACTGGATTATCCAACATTGTCGTATGATTGCCCTCAATTACCTTGAGCGTGACTTTGCCCGAAGTCAGCTTTGACACACCGTAGTCTTCTTCGATATCCTGCAGAGCGACTTCAGCGGGGCGGACTAGCGTAATGGGTGACTTCAGGTCTTTTACGCTGTTCAAATCGAATTGTGCAGCACTCTTAACTCTACGGAACATGGCCTCGACCATTGCCCTGGAGTAGTCTTTGCTGTAGACATTCTGTTTGTCAACATATTCCATGAACAGGTCCATTTTCTCTTTAAGTGTCTCAAGCTTATGGAAAACTAGAGATGCCGATTCCTTGGTTTCCTCTGGGAATATTTGGTTGACAATACTAGAGAAGAGCAAGTTATATAGATCGTTATCCGTGAAATTTGCACCCAAATGCAGGTTCGTAAGTCTTGTTAGAAAGTGTGGGGCACCGTCGATTAACAGCACATGCCCACGGAAGCCCAAATTCTCCAGCAGAGCCGCCAGTTGAAGAGCCACATAGGAGCCATAAGAATAGCCAATAAGGTAGAAAGGATCCGATGGTTTCAGAAGCGCCTTAACATGCTACAAAAAGAGAAAAGTTCATTAGAAAAGATACTTTAGGGATATAATCATGATGTTATAGGATTCTTACCTGCAATGCATGTTGAGCAATTTCACTGACAGTGTCCAATTTAGCAAATTGATGGAGCTGTAGAACATTCGTCCTGCTTTTCAGGCTGGAGCCTATTTTATACCAGGCCTGACCGGCAGTACCCTCCATGCCGGGTATTATGATATTAGGTGGAAGGCTTTGCTTTGAAGATGCCGCTTGCGTTTCCAACGGATACAATATTTGATCACAGTGGGCTTCGTCGCCCAGGTTACGCAGCAGCAAGTCCATGCCCAAGATCTTGCCTTCAGATGCGAAAATCATTTTGACCGCATCAGTATTATCCTTTTCCCTGGATTCCATAAATTCCTGCAGCTTTTGGAAGGTAAGTGAACGCAGATCCTGCGGCGTCAGAATGAGCTCAAAGTCACGCTCGAGAGTTTGCTTGATTTCAACCGCCATAAGGGAGTCCATACCCATCTCGGAGAGTGTTGTGCCAAGGGAAACCGACTTCAGGTCACGTATGCCCATTATGTTCATTACCGTATCGATAATACTCTCGTTTCCGGAGCGACCTGAGCGCTTCTCGGCAACAACCATGCTGGCCACAATCGCTGGCTCTGCACTGAGCAATGTGTCCAGCTCCTGTAGGCAGGACGAGATTCTTTGCTGCAGCGTTCCACCAATTTCCATGTCAATTTTATCCTCAGCCATGTCGGCGACCAGTCCAACCTCGCCCACGGCACCCCATTGAATGGCCTTAGCGGGGAGTCCCGCCCTATGGCGGCACTCAATGATGCGCTCCATGACAGAATTGGCCATACCGTAATTTGTTTGTCCGGCATTTCCGCGACCACAGGACACGCTTGAGAATACTACGAAATGCTCCAGCTTGGGACATAAAGTACGCGACAACACATCCAAATGTTTGGTGGCAATTGCTTTCGGCGAGAAGCTCTGTACGAATTGCTCCACATTTTGATTGGCAAAGATGCCGTCCCGCAGTGCCACGGCCAGATTGAAAATGCCGCCAACTGGACCCAGTTTGGCAGCAGCCAGCAATAGATTGCGACAGCCCTCGAACGTAGATATATCGGACGTGTTAATGACAACTTCGCAGCCGTAAGTCTTCCACAGCCTGTGGTTAAATACAGGAGCATTGTTATGATCTTGAGAGTTAAGCTATTATGGATATACATACGCAATGCGGTAGCACTGATAGTCCTTGGTGATGCCACGGCTGGAACTCAGAACTAGCTTGCGGGCGCCACGCAGAGCCATCCAATCGGCTAGCTCCATGCCGAAACCACCCAGGCCTCCGGGAATAACGTAGGTCATATGCGGTTTGAAGTAGACTTGACTAAGGACGCGCACCGGCAGGGTTTCTGGTGCTTCAGGATTTTCACGCACTTTAATTATGACTTTGCCAATGTGCTTGCCACCAATCAGATGCCTGAAGGCCTGCTCAACTTCATGAGCCGGAAAGACTGTCACTGGCAATGGCCGTATAATGCCGCTGGCAATGTCCGCATCAATAAGTTTTTTCAAATACTGCAGATAACAATAAATTTAGTTGGATCTTGATATTGATATGTGCACAGAATAATTACCCAAATATCTTCGTCGGGTGCCACCAACAGACTATCGGCTAACACAGCATGGAAGGTAAGCTCTTTGAGGAAACAGCCCAGGCCCAGTTTGCTATCGTTAGCCATATCGAATTTGCCAATCTCCAGGAAGTGGCCCGATTGTCCCAGACAGCGCACTGAAGCCAGCAGCTTGTCTTCCGACAAGGAGTTCAGCACAAAGTCTACACCCTTGCCGTCAGTTTCGCGCTGCACCATCAACTCGAATGATGTATCACGGGAATTGCCGATGTGGGATTCTAAGAAAGATTTTGTTTATGTTCATGTTATTTGCATAAATAAAAACCTGGATAAGTTGTGGTTACCTTTCAGCTGTGGGAAGGTATCCAACAGGAATTTCTTCTTTTGGGGTGTGCTGCAAGTGGTGAACACCTCCAAATTGTAGGCCAATGCGACACGAATGGCCGCCAAGCCAATTCCACCCGTGCCGGCGTGTATAAGTATGCTCTTGCCCTTGCGAATATCGGTGGCCATAAAGAACGCATAATATACAGTTATGTAGACAACTGGAACCGTAGCCGCCTCCTGCAGGGACCAGCCATCGGGAATTTCCCAGATAAGCTTGGAGGGCTTCTCCACATATGAAGCGACGCCACCTTTGACCACCATGCTCATAATCCGTTTACCCGTTTCCATGTTGATGCCGGAGTATTCAAAGCCCAGCACGCAACTTTGATCGATCCGGTTCGCTCCGTAAAGTTCAACTGCTAAACGACCAGTGGCAAGCATTACGTCTCGGAAGTTCAGCGATGAGTAGGCGATCTTGATCATGCACTCCTCGGGAGTCAGGGGTCCTTCGAACCAGCGCAATGAAGACAAATCTCCGCGTTGCATAACATTTCCATAGATGTGATTTAATCTAGGCTTGACCTCATCATTCACCGGCAAATGAAGATGCCTGAGACTGCCCCAAGCTCCCTACACAAAAAATTTCCCATCAACTTTCATGAATATGGATAATATAATTAGTTACTTACATCTCGATAAATGTTGAAAGCCAGGCCCAATGCAAATTGACTCGAATAAAAGGGATCCGCTAGGCTAAATTCGGGTGCCTTGGGATCATCGATGTAAAAACAGCTAACCATATTGCCATCGGGCTCCTTTCGCAAACAGTTAACCAAGCCAATCAAACCGTTTAGTTCTTCCTTGAATGCGTACACAACAACAGGACTCTTGCTGCTTATAGCGGACTGCACCTGACCGATCCACTCAAAGTTCTTGTCAGTGTCGGAAACCTTGACGACAGTCGGTTGTATTTGCAGTTTATTGGGCGCCTTTTGGAGAAGTAGGAACACTTCCTCGTTGTTGTCAATTGGAATAACCGTAAGCAAACGGAATTGTTCGGGCAGTTTTAAGCTGCTCAGGTTCATCGTGGGTCGCTCTCTGATCAAGAGGAAACCATTATCAATAAGCACCTTTTGGGCGTTCTTAATAACATCCTCGTTGAGCTCGCCGCAAATGCCACCCGCCACCACGAAGTGGTAGTTGGACAAAGTGGACAGTTTTCCATTTTCTATATGTATTCCAGGCATATCTTCAATCTTCCTACCGGTCAAATACATATACTCTCCGGTTATAACTGGCAAATCCTCAATGGCATCGGTGAACTTGTCCAACACAGTGTCTCTACCATCAGTATCCACCTCCACCAGTTTTATTTTCAACACCGGAACATTCTCAAGGGCGAGTTGTACACAGATGCGTGCGGCATTCGATAGAGTCACTTTCGGAGCTGGCAGATAGGGCACAAACTCGTATTTCTCCAATACTGGTATGCCTGGCGGTCTGCGCCTTTGCACTGGACTGGCATGGAGTCCAGTCAACTCGATGCCACCGGCTACAATGCGATTAAACTTATGATCCACGTACACATCAAGAACTCGATTCTCGGGATCCATTTTGCTCATCAGATCGAAATGATGTAAGCCATTTATGCGTAGCTTGCGGATTTTCGTTGGCAGCAAAAGGGAGCGTGAGTCCGTGCCCAAAATATGAATTTGTAGCATTGCATCCATGAATGTAACCCAGTTGAGGTTCCACTCGACTTGACCATATAAGCCATCCGCGCGAGCGCTCCTTACCGCACGGAACCCACCGTTGTAATGGTATCCACGCAGCTTGAGTTCCTTGTAAAAATCTTTTTTGGAAACCATCGGGAATTTCGATTCCTTTTCGAAATGATAGACTTCCGGTATGGTGGGACTTTCAATCTCTCTGATTGTGCCCGTGACCACTAAGGCACCAGCATCAGTTATCTGGAAATAATGACGAATCAAATAATTTATTGTTATATGTTAAAAAGCGTGTGCCTTTGGCCTACCTCAAAGTGACCCGTGCCATAGTGAATCATGACATTCAGCTCAACTTGTCCATTAATTGACATATTTGTGGCTCGTAGGAATTGCACTTCCTCAAATTCGACTGGAACGTCCATATAGCTGGGTCCATGGTACATCAGAGAGAAAGTCTCCCAAACGTATTGCAAATAGCATGTGGCGGGCACTAAAAATTTACCATCTATGACATGTCCACTCATAAATTCCTCATTGTCACTGCTTAAGTTGACGGAGAATACTCGTTCCCCGCTGGATTTAGTCTTCATATTTTCATACTTGGTTACAAACCAATCTTCGCTGTGATCCCAACGAATCAGTGAACTAATGCTCGGTGTGGACCGGGAGACTGGGAACTGAACTTTGGGATATAGATTCGCAACTGGTACCATAACTCCGTTTTGGTATAATCTGCAAAAATAAAACAAACGGTTGGTAGTTTAAGCCTATGAGATTTTCATTAGTACTTACTTGCCAAGGGCTGTCATAAAGAAGAGCGCATTGTTCTTGTTTCCTCGATGTGTGAGCGGAATGTGAATACCATTCGGCATGGATCGCTTGAGAATAGCGCCTAGTAATCCATGTGGAGCAATCTCAATAGTCAAGGCATTTTTCGGCAGCAGAGCGAAAGTCTCCTCGAAGAGTACACTGTTCAGCAAGTTATTGGTATGGTATTCGGCAGAGCATAGTTTACGTTCCGGAAGATCCCAATCACTCTTTGGAGCGCTGGTACTGAGCCACTTCTCCGACCTAGGCTTCGGATGTGGTATTGTCTCCTTCATGTACTTGAACAGTGGGGGGCCCATGAGGGCAATATATCTTGAATGATAGGCAATATTCGAGCAGGGCACTTCCTTTGCAAATATTCCCTTCGCTTTCAATTCAGCCACAAATCGAGTAACGTCGTCGATTGGCCCAGAGATGGTGCAGGAGTCGGCACCATTGTGGCATGCCACTTCAATGGATTCTGGCAGCATGCTCTTAATCGACTTGAAGCCTATGCCCACAGCGGCCATCGCACCTCTTATTTTTTCACTGTCCACACTGACTCGTCCACGATAGTAGGAAGCAAGTATCATTTGCTCAGCCGTCAGACCTCCATCTGCATAGGCACAGCCCAGTTCGCCAACAGAATGTCCAATTATATAATCGGGTTCCAAATTAAGTGAACGCAAAACGTCAGTTAGACCGATTTGGACTGCGGCTATGCCGACAAACGAGTGCAAAATATTCTCGTAAATGGCAGGATCACTTGATGTAAGTATATCAATGAGATCAAGTCCTTTCTTCGCTAATGTCTTGTGACAGGCCTCAATGGACTCTCGGAAACGTGGTATTACCATCAGCGATGAGCCCATTTCGTTCCACTGTGAACCCATGCCGCTGAATACCCAGACAATGGGTCGCTTTAGGCCGGTATAATGTTGCACATCTTTAGCCACTGACTTGGTGGGTTCCACGCCGTTGTTGGCAAATATGCCATAGCCGCGAAATACCATGCCGGAAACATCTTCCTCCTGAATATGTTGCAAAAGTCCAATAAACTCGGCATCCAAAGGTTTCTTTTCGATTGCATTAAAAATCTCATTGACAGCATCTTCCGTGCGGCCGGCCCAAGTCAGAAGCCTGGGTAGATTATCTTCAGGCAAGCCAAAATTGGTCTTTGTCTTGGGATACGCTTTCAAGATGGCATGGGCATTAGCACCACCAAAACCGAATGAGTTAATTCCGATATAAGGCTTTGGCAGAAGAGTGCAGTCCTTAACCACAATTAAACGACCCTCCGAAAGAGCCGTTATTGAAGGTTTCACTTCGGTAAAGTTAATATTGGGCGGAATCACTCCGGTTTCGAAAGCCAAGCAGGCCTTAACCAGAGAACAGATGCCAGATGCGGCTTCCGAATGTCCAACATTTGACTTAACAGAGCCCACGAGCAGTGGTTCATTGCGTTGGCTGCAGAGCACATTGTCGATGGCCTTGCACTCTTCTGGATCACCCACCACGGTTCCAGTGCTATGGGCTTCCAAATAGCCCAGGTCATTTGGGGTCACATCAATTTCCTGGTAGAATTCTTGAAGCAGTTTCTCTTGAACCTTGCCCGAGGGATAGGTAATTCCCTCCGGCTTGTAACCGTCACAGTTGGTTTTCGAGTAAATGACACTTGCGTAGACGCGCTTTGCATCTCGCTTCCTTTGAAGGAACATGCAGTTGATTGTCTCGGAGCGCGTGTATCCACTTGCATCTTTGTCGAACGGACGACAGAAGCCATCGGGAGCCAAAACACCAAGTCTGAAACAACATATAAGAATATTCCATAGGGAATATGGAATGCCATAAAGATGCTTACCGAGCAAACTGAAGCGTCACGAACGGATGAAGCAACAGATTCGAGCCACCAATAATTGCGGCGTCAATTTCACCATTTCGAAGCGCACTAAACGCATTGTCAAGTGCATACATTGAACTGGAGCAGGCCGTGTCGAGCAAAAACGATGGACCCTCCAAGCCCAAGCTGTAAGAAATTCGATTGGCCAACATAGCTCGACTGCAGCCGGTGATGCCAAAACCACCAGACGACACCTTCTCGTAGAACCACGTTTTCTCCGATTCGGATATGCAGGATCCAACATAGACTCCCGTCTTAGTGCCACGCAGAGTTTTTGGATTTATGCCCGCATCAATGACCGCCTCGTACGCCGTCTCTATCAATATACGGGTTTGCGGATCCATGGTATGGGCTTGCTTAAAGTGCACCCCAAAGAATGTGGCATCGAACTTTTCAAGATTGCTGATCTTTCCAGAGCGCTTGGGTATCTCTGGATTGAAGTGACGCCAACGACGCTCATCGTCATCTACCATGTCGATCTGATTCAAAGTAAAAATTGCGATTCAAAATAATGAGTTGAGCTTCGATTGCGAAATCGTTAGTTCGAGAAATGTAAACTTTGATCTTTGAAGTAAACTTTTGTTTTTTTTCATAACAAATTTAGCCGATTCATTTTATTTTCTAATTTATATTCAATAGCTTGGTGACTCGAGAAAGTATTTAACAATTAAAATTTGTTTTATTTTTTGCAAAGAAATCTCGATAATTTCACCAGTATAATGCTGGAAGTATTGCTTATGATATGTCCAGAAAAAGGCGAAATACACGAGAATAGTTTTTATTTGGATGCACAGTTAAGCAAAATAAGCTTAATTATTTTAGCTTTAAGTTTTTTTTTTCTGATTTTAAGTTTCAGGTAATATATTTCTATTATTGTCAACAGTTGGTAATAGGCTGTAGTATTTCTCTCGCACAAGTTGTTTTATTGTATGCTTTATCGTAACGAACCTTGTTATAAAGATTGTATTCATATTCCGTTATGTTTTTAGAGTTGGGAAATTTTCCGGCCATTCCGGAAATGACAATTTCATCACCATCGGTCTCAGGAAGAATTCTTGAGTATTTTTTGTGCTTTTTCAACAACATTTCGGTAGCCATTTTACTGAGTTTAAATCACTTGTTTAATTACAGGGATATTGTTAAAAAATTGTTTGATTATCCTTTAAGATGTATTTTCACTTTAACACTATTATAAATCACAATATGTTTAAGGCTTGCGTAATCCAGCTAGAGTGTGCGACCGAATTGCCACACAAACATCAATTAAACCCACAACTTTTCCACTAGCTGCTTTTATACACTTGCTAGGTGGGCATGTTACAAATTCCAGAAGGAATAAAAATGGTGAATACTTTGACCACAAACACTCCCAAGTAATTAAAGTCAACGAATTGCATAAATAAACAGCTCATTTCTCGATGCACTGTAATTTCAGAGGCTATCATATTTAAAGTGCACAAATCTAGGTAAGTAAATAATATATGGCACGATACTTTAATGTGCATATACATAAATATACTGTAAATTAATTTTTAGAATTTCAATTAGAAATATGTAAAAAATTTGAATTTCTTTAGTATGTGTGCTCATTTTTTTCATTAAAATCTGGCAAAGACTTAAAATTAATGGATTATGGGTGACACGCTTGGGTTGGGATTTGCATAAGTCACACGTTTTCAAGGGCCGATACACCCTGTCACTTTTCTTTTTATTTATATTTTTTGCCATTACGAGAATTCTAAAACCTCTATTGTGTAACCCAACACCTGGAATACCACATACCCAGTTTCTTATTTATATACATTTCAACTAAATTTGAATAGGTCTTAAGCCTTGTGATTCTTCCTTATATTTACTGTCTATTTTAAAGCAACTAAATTAATCGATATTACTAGATCCGAATTGTTGTAGATATAAAGGTTTGAAAATATTAATAGTAAATATGAAATAGTTTAATATAAAATTTGTGTTTATTTATGCTTAGCTTGACTATCGCAATCAAGACAAACTAATCTCGTTTTTCATGTATTTCCCCTTTGCGTAGAGTATTATTGGAACCACTGTGTTAGGTACAAAGCTGATTCGATGTTTTTCTTTTCTTTTTGTTTCCACTGCGAATCGATCAAGTATACGTACAGATGTACGTACATATGTAGTTGCCCGTTTCGATGGGCTTAAATTTGTGTAATGCTTTTAAAGTTAATGAACTTGAACAAGCCGCTTCCACCGGCGAAATGCAAATTAATGAGTCGTTCGTTGAACTTCTTTAATAGAATGCGTATGCATATGCGACTGTTGCCAGTCTATAATAATAAGTATAATATACAATGTACATGCATATGCCAACACATGTTGCATTTTAAAACTAGAAAGAATCGCAAGCAAGTTTAATACAAAAAGATCCAGTCAGAGAGTTTTTTTAATTTATTTTTAAATGTTTATTGTATTGGATCAAAAATAAAGTATTTGTAGTATGAATTCATAGATACTAGATAAAGTATTGCTGGTGACAGCGAGCGACAATCTTTAATTGCCACACAAGACTCTTACTTTTTGCTACACATAGTTGCAAAACTTAATTTCTTTTTACTTTTTTTGTGAGTGTAATTTGCATGGGCATCTTTTTGTTGCTGCAAAACTCTTGCGTGGTGCAGCAAATGTGCTCAAAGTTTCTGCTGCTTACATATGCGCATACTTTTGTGTATACACATTATGTATATGCACGCACAACAATTAAGTCCAATTTAAAATACCAAAAACACATGTGGCAAAAAAATATACATGTCCATTTTTTTTTATGCCAACACAGAACAAAAGAATATACTTGCAACGATTGTTGCTTATAATTCGCAGAAGTGGCTTGATTGCGGCCAGGAAATGCCCCAAGGGCTTTCCACAATCAATGCCAATCAAACGCTTTAGATTTTTCATACCTTTTCTACATATGCATGCGGGCGTGTGTGTGTGCATATTTGAGTGTTTGGCCAGAGGCAACACATTCTGGCCGTCAGTGTCAATCCAAATATTTTTTATAAAACCGTTGTTAGCTATGTAAATAGCAAAGTTCAGCTTAGGCATAGTCGATTCAGCTTAAGCCCTAGTAAGCCCTACTAAATATAGTTGAAACAATTTGAACCTTCGGTTAAGTGTTGCGAGTATTTCAAAACAGAAATCTAGGGAAATATAGCCAATATTTATAGTCTGCAAATTATGGAGCTATCTAGATTTTTACTGCTTTAGAATTTGTCTAAAAAACTTCAAGGATTAGCCGATAATTTATTGCCATATTTATACATGGAACTCGAAAACAGATCCTCGTTGTTCAGTTAAGTGAATGACTGGGTCAATTACATAAATTATCTAATGAGAAGAGAAAAATTGGGTAGTTTGTTAGTATAAGGATATAAAGCGCTTTACACTATCTAACTTTTAAATAAACCCTTACTTGTTAGTTTCTTATTTGGCTGACTTACTGGGTGTCTAGTTAAGCCGATGACTCATACACTGTAACTATTTTGCAGCTATAACTTATAGGACATACTTAACATTATTAAAAGAGAATTATTCACTTATTCCATTAGACCTACGTGTATTCAGTCAGCTGTATTATTGACAATATAGTTTTGGGGCATTGATGTATTGGCCGACTTAAAAACAATTGAAGGCCCTACAATTGAAGACCTGTGAGTGCGATACAAACCCCATAAACCGGTTTCGTTTAATGAGCGGATCAAAAGCTGGATTGTGGTTATGACGTGAAACCAATTTGAGCAGCTCTCTGCGCGCTTTCATTATAATTTCAAGATTATCTCTTTGGCTTATCGGACTAGAGCGCGAGAACCGACACGCTCAAAAGCTTTTACTCTAAAGCTCATCGCTGGGCATTTCTACGAGTGCGTTCAATGTATCTGATTGGCTCAAAGCTTTTGGCGGTAGTCTTTAATGAAATTCGCTCGCGTCCACAGCTCTTGAGTCGCCGATTGGATCTGGCTGCAATACGGGCTTACAAGTTTGTCTGTCTTCCATAGGAGATATTGAGAAAAGTAAAGCGCTAATCAATTGTTGTGGGGCTTTTTGACCAAAAGTCAAGGTTATCAAAACTGCACAAGTCAAGGTTGGTAAGAGTATCTACATTTTTGGCAAAAATTTGCGCTTTTGGGAAATGCCCCAAGTCGCTTTGATTTCATTTGACGTCATTGTTTATTTAGAATTTCCAACTATTGTTACATTTTTCAAGTTTGTGAGCGTTTATTTATAAAATAATTCAACAGGTACGAGTGAAGAATGAAAACTTGCTCTCAATTAAGTTCGTTTTTTCCCCCTTTTTATAGTGAGATTATAAACGAGTCAAACATGATCCGCAGGTTTTCATTAGAAATGTTCAGCTTCTAATCTTTGTAAACATTAGTTTATGTCTCTATTTAAATATTAATTAATTAACCTACTTACTTTTTGTGTTTGTTTGTTTTGTGCTCAAATTGGTTTTAGAATTCTTTAATCATGAAGAGGCAGATTCGTCTACCTTATCTGGTCCACTCTGAGCAACTTTTTGGAGCTATGACCTTTTTAAGTAAAAATGTGATTAAGAAGCTACTTTTTTTTTGTGAAACAGAATGGGACTACATCATCTCGCACGGGCTACAATAGCCACTGTGTGCATCTTCTGTGTGTGTGCCGCTCCGCAGCAAGCTACAAATGTGGACAAAAATATTCAGGATATATTCAATACAAATCCAAGTGTACCGAATCAGCCGGTACGCGGTGGCTTTGCGGAGGTGGTGACGCCCGTTCCCGTGGATCCGTCGAGTCCCCTGATTGATTTTACATCCATCAGTGGCAAGACGGCAGATTGTAACTGCGTGCCTTACTATAAGTGCGATCCATCGACGAACAGCATTACGGAGGATGGCTCATTTGATGGCTTTGGAGTCATTGACATTCGCTTTGGCGATGATGATCCTGTTTGTCCCTCATCGGTGGACGTTTGCTGTGCCGGCAATCGCACACGCGAAGAGGTTCTGAACCCAACGCCTTTGGAAAAGCGACCAAACCAGCCGCGAGGCTGTGGAATTCGCAATGTCGATGGATTGGATTTCACACTGTCTGGTGCCACACAGAACGAAGCCGGTTTCGGCGAGTTCCCCTGGACTGTTGCTCTTCTGCATGCCAACAATTTCAGCTACTTCTGTGGTGGCTCACTCATCCACCCACAAGTGGTGCTAACTGCAGTGCACTGTTTGCTCACTCATGCGCCGGGCACATTCCTGGTCCGAGCTGGCGAATGGGATGCACAAACTACCAAGGAGCGTTTACCCTACCAGGAGCAGACGGCACAGCGAATCATTTTGCATCCGCAATACAAGGTCAGGAATGTTGCTAATGACTTTGCGCTCGTTATCCTCTCACAGCAATTCACATTAGAAGATCACATCAATGTGGTTTGCCTACCTGCCCAGGGCGCTGCCGCTTCGGCCGGTACCACTTGCTATTCCACCGGCTGGGGTAAGGACGTCTTTGGAGCCGCTGGCAAGTACAGCGTTATTATGAAACGTGTACCGCTGCCCGTGGTCGATTTCAGCACCTGTCAATCACAGCTGCGTAATACGCGACTCGGACCCAAATTCGCCTTGGATCGATCGTTCATGTGCGCTGGCGGTCAACGGGGTGTCGACACCTGTCAAGGCGATGGTGGTGCGCCGCTTGCGTGCCCAATCGGACTACCATCCGAGAATCGCTATCAACAAAGCGGCATCGTGGCCTGGGGTATTGGATGCAACGATGAAGTGCCCGCGGCCTACGCCAATGTTGCCTTGGCTCGTGACTGGATCGATCAGCAAATGCTGGCCAATGGCTTCGGCACGACTACATATACGGCCTAACTTGCTTAAACTAAGATGGCTTTTAGCTAAAGTCTGATAGTCGCGAATAAGATAAAAACAAACTCAACTTATAAATAATAAAAATGTAAGAAATCTACAATTCTTACCTAAAAGTAAAACGCATGATTAGAAAGCTTTATTTTTTCAAGCGTACCCACAGCTAGGCAAGTATAGAACTTTAATGTGAAATGACAAAGCATTTGGCTTTAATTAAGAACTCCGACGGCGGCAAATTATGTTAAAGATGCAAAGAAATGCGTCCTTAGACCGAAATGGTGTCAAAATTCTTCTCACCTCAAACAAGCCCACAAAGTGTTGCAATTATATTTGTCATGCATGCACAGCATCTGCGGGTTGCCAGCAGAGCAGAGCAGAGCAGAGCCGAGCAGAGCAAAGCACAAACACACCCACACACACATTCGTATCTAAAGCAAAGGACTGCAAAGCGGCGGAGATGGTTGAAATGGTGACGCTGGCACCGCCTGCACCTGCGTTTGAATTGCAGCTTCTGGATGCCTGGTACAGCTGCCATCGCATGCCAAGCCGAGTCTCATTTCAGTTGTAACCGTCCCCGAGCGCGCTGCTCGTTAAGCGTGCACTGTGCGAAGTATAAGGTGACTGAGTCACTGTAACTGTAACATAACATGTGCTTAACCCAAAAGCAGACGCACCCTATCACCAAGCGGTACATGCCACCCACGAGCCACCAACAACCCCCAACCAGCAGCCGGCAACCACCACGCAACATCCGACAGCCCCTTCCAACGACATGTTACAGCCTAATTGCAGTTTTTCAAATGTTGCAGTTGCTTCCAAAAAAATTAGGGTCATGGAATTTTGAAGGCGCCTTTGCTATTGGAGTAGCTGGGGCTTAAAGGGCCACGAGCGCGCATTGGCCGTGGTCGGTTGGTGCCGGATGCAATGAGAGCCAGGCAGCATATTTTATGTTATAGGAATGTCCGCTCCAGGGAAGCACTTGAACGTTAGCTTAAATGAAATTCCCATTATCGCCGTACAGAATGCAGTGAAACAGAACGCTCAGCTGTACGCCGGACAAGCATTAAAATTTAAGCGTTTATTACCATCTTAAGCAAATGAAATTAGCTGCTAGCTAAATCGCTTCCAATTGGCAGATTTTTAACGTATATTTTAATATGCGATTGCATATCGCTGTTTTTTTACACTCAAGTGTCAGTTGGTGTTGGCTTTAATGAGCTACTTCTTGTGGCTTAAGGGCTTAGGCAGTAAATTGTTAAGCATTGACGACTCAAAACCCTCTTGAATCCGGAATAGAAATGATTGGCATAACGACGCTCAACCATCTGCGGCAATAATAAGTTAAAGAGCATTTACCAGCAGACACGCCAGGCAATGCCCATCTTCACACTCACCACTTACCCATTACAACATTACCCAATCCTCTGGTGGGGCTGGCTGGGGTTGGCATGACTCAGGCAGCGGCAAAAGTTTTAGCATAGGGCCATCACGGGCTGCATAAATTCCATAAGGACACCGTCAACCTTTCGCCGCCCGCCCGCTTGCACGCCCTCTCACAGCCTATGCGTCGATGCCGGTGCTTAGGCGTCGTAAAATAGTTGAAATATTTGAAGAACTTTTTCTGACTTAATGAGGGCTTAAATGGCTTGCATATATGCAATTGTTAGTTCCTGCTTTTCAACTCAGTTTTCAAAGCCTCCTTTAATACCTATAGATATTAATTGCTCTCAATCAATTTAAGGCTACAAATCAGGTAAATTGTGGTTTCCTTACTAATCGGTTTTCATTTGAAAAAACTAAGGGAATTTCGGTGTTCTTATGCCCTTCTAGAGGGTATTACAAATTTGTCATGTAATGTAGCAGATATCTTTGACTCTATGAAGTATGAATACTCTTGATCAGCGCCAACGGCCGAGTTGATATAGCTATGTCCGTCTACTTCTATCTTTGCAAACTAGCCTCTTAGTTTAAAGTTTGAAGATTGGTATAGGTCATATAACTCCAACAGGAACAATAAACTCTGCATTGACGAGATTTAATATTCTCACATATATGCAGGGTCGTAAGGCAAATGTCTTCAATGGTATTAAGTGTTTGGCATGCCAAGTTTGCCTTACTATCTGCTCTATTTTTATATTTTAATATTTTAAAAGCATATAAGTACTTCTGCGTTTTATGAACTTTTTTGACTGTTTTGAACAAATTTAATGGGCAAAATGCAATAGTTTCTCGTAGAGCGCCTGTTTTCGCTTGAAACTCCGACTTACAAATTAAATAAACGAAACTTTTCGGGCGAACTAACACAAATTGGAAGCAAAAACTGATGGCATCGTGGACTGATTGGCGTACAGGAGCTGAACAGAAAAGCGGACAAGCTGCCGTGTACAAATACGTGAAAGAAAAGATGAAATTCTCGTTGCAGGAAAATGTTCCATTAATTTTTACATACAATGACCTGAATCAGCGTTTTTGGTGCTTCGCCTCCTTGCCCTGCTGGGACAACGTCGTGGGCGTGAACCGGGACAGTGACTTCACCAATTACTGTGGGCTGAGCATGCAGACGTGAGTGCGGCTAACGCTTGGTTCCCAATGAATCCGGGCTCAGGTGGGAGTTTGCGCATTCGCCATTGCAGCACAGCATGCAATGTGCTGGCGGTGAAGCTGAAAAGCGTTGCTTGAAACGTGCAGAGAATCTAAAACAATTTGTAAAAAAAAAAGGGATGTGGATAGCAACAGGAACGTGCAGGACGCTTCAAATTAAATAAATTATAACACACCGATGATGATATACCCTTAACAGGTCTATTAGATAAAGCAGTCATCAAATTTGAATGTCGAGTTCATGAATTTCCCTCTTATCCTTGTCCTTGAAGTATGTAAAAGTTGCATCGATCGGGCTTAGTCTTGTGTGAGTCTTGCTTCATTAAATTTAGTTATTCGTAACATTTGAAATACGTCATGTCACAAACATCGTGAGTCAGTTAATATGCACTTTGCCGGACTATACATGCATAAGCCGGCCTGTCAGTCGCTTACAATTTTGCTGGCCTTTCATTTGCAGCAGCAGCAGACTAAAACAAGGCGAAACCAACTAAATTACTTATATATATGTATATGTATATATATATATAGGGTTGTATTTAGCAGTGGTCGACCAAGCAGCAGAGGTCAAGGGTCGGGCAATATAATGATGCCTTCAACTCCACACGTTACAATATTTAAACAGATTTTATTAAGGAATTCGTTGCGAGCAGATTAAAAACATTCTCTTTATAGTTCCTTCTGTTTGTGTTGATCTCTGAGAAATAGTACAGAATATGTTTATTAATAATATAAAGCAAAAAACGCAGAACTGTTTATTAACAAACTTATAGAAAGAGCTGAAATTTTCACTCAACTGTAAAAAATGATACATGTTATGAAGTACTATAATTAGTAGAGGCTGTAGGAACTCTCATATAGTATTCCAGTATGTAAACAACCGACAAATATTGACACAAGTACACAAATGTGTATGGGTTCGAAAAAGCAACTTGAAAACCAAATGCTTTAACACATTTTTGGTGTTTCGTTTACTGATTTAACGGAACGAGAAATATTTCGGCAAATCATTGTAAATGACCAATGGGTGGTAGCAAACGGAGCACGGAGCGCTCTGTGCGACCGGGATGAGCCGCAAATATACTTACTTGCATACATATTTGCAGAAGCGTAGTTGCGAATTTTCATAGTCTATTTCCCTTTAGGGAAATTGGCCAAAAAAAATGTAAATAACTGAAAAATGCTCACAGAAAAACCACATTTTTTCGTGGCCTATTTTCGACATGGCCGCGAAATCTTCAAAAAATATTAATAAACCACTGTCATTAGCTTCATATGAAGCATGAGTTTTTTTTGTTTGTATAATGGTAATGTCTATAAAATACTTTATATTTTATTCTTATTCAACATTGAATTTTTGCCGAACAAAGCCACATCCGCATGAAATCAATACGCTTTGGAAGCAATAATAAATTCAATTGTTTATGCCCCTACAACATGTCCTTGCTACGCCACTGAATATATATGTCTGTACATATGTATATAGACAGATGTATATACATATATATATATATATATGTTGTTGCCGATGTTGCTGTTGCTGGCCATTTCAACATTGTTTTATGGTTTTGGCAGCATTTAAAAAGCGAATTCATTAAATTGTTGCACAAAACTGGCATACGCCCCGTTGTCAGTAAAACAAACAGAAATCAGCGAATATATATTATTATGTATGCTACAGTGATTGCCTGCACACACACATATACACATGCAGTCGTTTCCACATTCAAATGTAACACAAAAAAAGAAAAAATTAATACAATGATAACATTTCTAGCATTTAAACATAAATTGCTTGTAATTTAAGAGACATGTTCATAAATATTTCAATGTTTTTCAATTTTGCTTTATTATCATCTTAGTCTTGTTGTTTTGGCGATGGCATTTCATTGGGTGTAATATTGTTTCCCACTCATTTGCAGAATGAATTTATTGCAAAGTGCTTGTGGCTATTTAACGTTTTTAATTGAAAAACTTTTGTTTTTGTTGTTGACGCCGGTGCCAGGCTTCCTAGGACCAATGCCTAGCTTCTTCTGCTTTTTCTGATTCACAGCAACGGGCAAGACAGGTTGGTCACCGCTGGCTGTGGGGCCGACTAAGTTGCTGCGGCTGTCGGCGACAACTACTTGCAGCCACTTATCATAATTAGCCCTGTGCTAGTGGTGCAAATGGTGAAGTTTTCCCTCAATATACTAACCAGAGGTGCCCACTTGCGCCACAGAGCCATTAACAACTTATTGCCAATAGGTGGTTGGGCGGCTGGCTAGTTGGCTGCTCGGCTGCTTGGCAAAAGCGTCATTATCCCTAACTTTGGTCCTGCCGTTGCCAACAAAGAAAGTGCTTGTGAATACATTTTCATAACGAGAGCAGTCAGTCACTTGGTCCACTTATTGTTTGTACGAGCGGCTTCATCATTATGGACAGAAGTAATCAATTGCAGTCCATTAGACTTTGCACTCGGCTGCAGACAAAGAAGAGACAAAACGGACTTCTATTTTGCGTGACTATTCGGCATGGAGAATATCTGTGTCTTTTAACGTTCTTCTATTGACGTTATTAACAAAAAAAAAAAAAAAAGAATTGGCTTTTATGCTAAAATTAACAACGGAGCGTTAGTTAGCTAGTTAGTGAGTGGGCCAATTCAATTGTCTTCGTTAATCTACATATAACACGTATACAAACAGAAAATTCAATTATATGCATCGATTAGCAGGACTTGTTTTCAATGTTTTGATTTCTTATACTGAAAATAAACTAGAAATAAAATATATTTGCGTTAGACATTCATTTGCGTGTTTATCCAACGCATACTCACCATATCGAGAACACAGTAAATTTATTTAATAATAATACGTATATTCGTTTATTACCCTGTTTCATGTCTTAACCCCAAGAATGAAAAATAATCGATAACATCGTTCACAATTGCTTTAAATTTGATTTTCTGTATGAATTCAATAATCCCATTTAGTTTATTAAACAATATGTGTTCCGGCCTCCAGCTGAGCTTGCCTTAGAAAAACGTTGCAATAACAGCAAACTCGTATTTGGCTTTCGCATATACATATATATATGTATTAATAAACAGTTAGTCGAATTGGTTTTGGACTGGAAGAAACATTTACATGGCTAATGCAAACAAACGCATCTATTCGCGATTATTTAGCTGGTTCTCTGCGTGTGCTTAACAATTTCTAAAGTTTTCAACTATTCTTGTCTGTGGTATGGCTCACTTTCTTTCTATGAACTATGAACGATTATATTTAAAGGTGATAGCACATTCAATATGTGTTTGGTATTTAATAATTGATGTATTTACTGGGTACTTTTATCTGAGTACCTAATTATCTAGAAGTCAGCACTGGGTCTTTGAAACCTGACGCTAAATTGAATATGCCAAATACAATTCTTACGGCTCTTACAGATCTCACAGTTTATTTTATTTTCATTTTAGCCATTTTAACAGTAGAGCTTGTATTTCAGCGGGAAAATGAACCAAATACCAAAAAGATTGGAATTTAAAAAAATTTAGTGCTTGTTTCGTTACAGGTTCTCATGTAAAGTATTTTGCTCTTATACTCACTTCTATTCCACTGAAATTTTGATTATTAACTATAGTCAGGGATCTCTGCTTAACTATTCAGAATGCACAAATCGTATCTTGAATTTTGTATGTATCCTAATTTGTAACATTTAATAATTTCATTAATTTTTTATTATTTACCATTGTTGGTTTTAAGGCAAATAAAACTCTTAAGTTATGCTCCCTATGGATTTTTATGTCCACGTTATACATGCTTGATGCAAACTTCTTGCTCTTAAGACTAGAAATTCATGAAATATGAGTACCATATATATATTGTATATATATATTTTAAACTGTATTATACTAAGTATACCAATGTATTTGAGGGAGTTCAAAATACGTTTTGTTTTTGGTATTAAAATTTATACTAAATGTTTTGATTTCTCTAGATGCATTAAAACAATTGGAATTTCTCGTATGCACGAGTACGTGTCGAGAGCCCTTGCCTATCTTAATCCATTGAAGGTAATTTGATTTGGTTATGATTACAGAATAGCCTCTAAACTGCCATTGTATGATTAACCGCAGAAATGTGCGTAAGTTTTAATTTCAAATTCTACTAACTTGATTAGATAAACGGAGCGACAAGTGAGTGTTACGTTATTTACAAGTAGAAGAGGTCTTCGTCCTCTGGCTCTTGGTTTCCTTCAGTTTCAGAGAGATAGTTGAAAACTATTGCTGGCATCTGAAACTGATCCTAGAAACATTGGCTACGACCAGATGTAGACATTTGCAGACCGCTGCTAACGGTGGGCGTGGTCGAGCGAGTGTCACTGACAGAATTCGGCGGCTTCAAAGTGTGCCCAGTGTTGGCCAATAGAATGGAGGCCGGTCCTGGCGAGGCAGTCACTGTGATCGCTGGTATGTCCGACTTGTTGCTATTGGTGGGTGTGCCCGCACGGCTACCATTCGATTCAGCCACTATGGTTGAGCCCAGACCCATGGTGGCCGACATCGGCAGCATGTTGAAATTCAAGTGCGGCTGCGGCCGTACCGCAATGGCGATAGGCAGTGAAGCCTTGCGGTTCAGCGAGTGTCATCCAAAGAAATACTGCCCGCTGCTCTCTGTCGAGATGCCTCGTGCCAGAGTGCGCGGCACCGTGCTATCATAGTAGACACCACTGCCGCTGGTGGCGGCCAGCGAGTGCGGCGGCAGGGACATGCCGCCGCCGGTTCCCATCATTGCGGGCGGTGGTGACGGCGAGCTCATCAGGCCCATGCTAGTCGGTATCAAAGTGCGCCGCAGGGTGCCTGCATGCGTGTGCTGATGTCCGGGCACCATGATTGTGCCGCTCAGATAAGCTGGTGAGACGCCACTCAAGCTCGAGGGACCCAGCATGTGAGGACCTGTGAAGTAACAAGTGGTACGCAGGCAAATGGGTAATATGTGAACGGAAGCTGAAAGCCAGTAGGCTGCAAAATTGTACTTAAAACAGTGTCACGATCACTTTGCTTGAATTAAATGGCAATAAGCTCTTTATATATGTATATAAATTTATATTTTACATACTATGCTACTCACCTATAGTCATTGCTCCGCTCACAGCTGGATGGCCCATGCTGGTGTAAATGTTGGGCTGTGAAGGTGGTGCCATCAGCACACTGGTTGCTGTGGACGAAGGATGATGCGCTTGGGCGCCCGGTAAGCCGCCGTAGCTACAGTTGGGCGTCGGTGCGTATGTCATGTAGGTCTTTTGTTTGTTTGGCCCAGGCCCAACAGTTGGCAATGCCATTTTGCGGCGCATGCAGATGATGCCGAGATGTTGACGTTCAGGATGACGGTGACGACAAAGGATATGAAAAGGCAGAGAAAAGCAGAGTTAAGCTGCTGCTCATTTATTCTGGCTATTGTCTGCAACAGACCATTCTCGCAGTTTTCATCTTCAGATACGTTACCATAGTAGCGTTTACCCCATTTCTTCATTTAAATGCATTTTTAAAAATTTACCAGATTGCAGTGTGCAGGGACAAGATTGCTCATACTAACTTTAAACAACTCAATAAAAATGATTACACTGTTCCTACCAGAAAGATACACCTAGCTACTTGTTCAAATCCTTTTTTGTCCTGACTGCTTACTTCAAAATTGTTCATTGTCCCTGGATTTATGCGCTTGTGCAAAGTGCTTTTGATTTTTCGCAAATGTTTCTCAATCAAGAATATGCTTAAAATAATCTGCAAAGGATTCGAAGAATCGACGGCCCGATATTGCTGTAAACATCTTGGCCTTGCCTTTTTATGTTGGTATTTATTTTTCATCCTTTATGTAAAATATCCCTAAGGCGGCTGTCCAAATTGTACAGGTGCAGTAATTTTCATTTTCAACCCTTCAACAAACCGTCAGAATGCTTTCACATTCATGCATTTAGTATGTATGTATGTATATAGTGCTTATGCTTGTATAAGGCGGCTTTTTGTTGTTGCTCGCTGCCCCTTGCTCAGACCTCATGAAGTAAACAACAAAAAGTACAAAAATTGTTGCAACGAGCATTCAGAGCAAGGCTACTAGCATTTTCCCAGCGGAGGTGGGAGTTGAGGTTGAGCAGAAGGGCGATTTAAGGACTCCTCGCTTTTGTTTGCCCAAAATGGGTTAAATGGCAAGGGAACTTCCCAGGCGCCCAGTTTCCTCTCATTTCCTTTCAACAGAACCACAACAAGCCCGTTGCTTTTGATGCGCCCTCGTTGTCTATTGTCGGCTTGAGCAAGGACAATGAAATTTCCATATTTAGCAATGTTTATTTACCTAAGGTAATGACTACAGGTAATGACCAAGCCACTAGCTTTCTGCTGAGCTGGCCTCCTCTGCAATGGGCATGAGGAGAGCTCATTGCAGCTATTGAAAGGTGATTTAGTTAATTACCCTATGCTAAGTTCCATGTAATTGTACTGATAACCAGTAGACAGGATTGAGCTCTAGGCTATGGCCCAGTTTACACTCTTTCTGCGCAAATTCGCAAGAGACCCATACCGATGTTAAACAATTTCAATTGAAACTCACCTCATTCCGTGATGATAGACTGGACAATGGCACCGGAGCTGTTAAGTCCACGTCAACATCGATGTCGGAGATGTCGTCGCCAAAAGTGTCGGCCAGATGGGTTTCACCTGTTGCCATCTGTTGGAAATTGCTGCCACCTCCGGCACCGCTGCCACCTGTGCCATCAATTGGCGTTTCAGCAAAGTTTTTGGCCACGCCGCTGACACTGGAGGTCCTTTTCAAACGGCCGCCACGTCGCTGGAGGGTTAGCCGACCGATGACAAGCGTTAGACAGAGCAGAACACCCGCTGTCACCGATATGATTAAATAGAGGTAAAACTGTTCCTGGTGCTCTGCATGCGAAAGTGAGTCAAAGTAGAAGATATAATGCAAATAAGTAACGGGCTTTGTGTGAATAGATTCCTAATTTCCTAATATCAACTACAAGTAACGTAACAAGTAGTTAGTGTAAGCCTGGCGAAGCAGCATGATGAGTTTTACACTTGGCTGATCTTCAGTGACTGTGTGCTCGTCAGCGCGTTGTCTGCATTTGCGTGGGCGGAACGTAGTGAGTTAAAGTTTTAATCGGGCGACTTTGTTTATGACTAAAACGAAATCAAAAAGTTTACCATGTGGCAAGCAACGAGCTGGGTGCAACGTGCAGCACATGCAACTTTGTGTGGGTGGGCGCCGTTCCTGCCACTGCCACGGCCACAGCCACAGCACCTCGTGTATGCTCTGCTGATGACAGCCGCTGAGCCGACAGCTGAGTCGCTTTTTGAGGCATGGAAATGGGGAAACGGGAAGATGTTTTCTTTTCTTTTTTAACATCGTCTACAGTGTTTCGAAACGTGACATAGCTGTGGTATTAGTTCTTCTTCTTGTTGTTGTTGTTTTTGTTGCTGTAGTCACCAAAGTTGTGTGTGTCTGTGTGCTTGGGTGTGCGGACAAAAACTTCGATTAGTTACACATGAAAGCCTTAGTCTAACTGAACGAACGACATGCCAAGGAGGAGGGAGAAGAAAACGTCGGGATCTCGAACTCACTTCGGATGTGCAGATAGGTGTGCAGCCAATTTGCCAAGAAACCAACCACTTCGACACGTTCAGTGACGATGTCCTCCTCGGTGCAGTTCAGACCTATTGGCCCCCAATCATCAACCATCTGGCACTTGCGACGATAGAAGAAATTTCCCTTCTCAAAACCCGATACTGTATTGGCCTCAGCATCGGAGTCAGAGCCCTCTGTCGCCGACTCAATGGCCTTATCCTCATTATCTTCATTTGGAGCCCCATCGGTCGTTGTGATAATGTGCTCATTGGCCAATGTTGTAGATGCGGCCATCTCAGTCGGCAATTGATGGTTGAATGACTCTTTTATGCGGCTTAGGAGCCGCACAGATGACTGTAGTCGCTCTGCGAAATGTGGCAATGGACGAGCATTTTTTTGTTGTTGTTGTAAAGGCCCTGAGAGTCTGGCGGCCTCCCATCCATCAACGGCAAACGCGAATATCCCAGGCGCACCGTCGACAGCAAACACGATTTGACGTTACTTAACGTTACTAGATAATGCACAGCTTGGATGGCTGCTAAGCGTGCTATATGGCTCAAACGCCAGGAACACAGCTGGCTAATGAAGACGGATGGGCGTGCTCTTAAAATATTTATGCACCATGCGCTGTGGAGGCACTTTGTAGCAAGTGAAAGACATGGCGCATACCGACGCGACAGACTCCATTAAAAAGTGATACGAGTACGTTAAGCGAAATCAAATTATGAATCTATAGGATGCCCCTAGCACAAATTTCTGCAGTCTCTGCTAGTTTCTACACAACCCAATGGCCGACCCAGCACGACAGACTTGAACTGCAAAGCATAAACTGATTGGCATATGGACCCACAACTTACCCTCTAACGAGCCATCGTTGCGTGACAGAAGTGGGGGCAGGAGCGTGCTGGAAGTTTCTTCGGCAGCGTTGTTGGCGCCAAAGTCGAAGGAGCGACCCACGTTGGCGCCTTGCAGCTTGGGTGCCGGCGGTATGGCCTCGGACTCCTTATAAAACTGATCCTCGTCGTATAGCTCATCTTGGTCCAAGTCGAGATCGGTTTGCTGCGGCTCATCTGACTCCGCAGCCGTTTCATAGCGATCTTTAAGCACCTTGCGTGGTACTGCAGAAAGTTTGCTGCCTTAGAGCTCAATTTATGGCTAAAATCAGGTACTTACTGCATGTGTAAACGACCTTCAGATACATTCGCACATCAGCCTTGCAGGGGCGACCAAAGGTGCCGGCATCCGCGGTCACCGAGCAGCGTCGCCGGCCATGGCATATTTGCATCACGGTTTCGGTGGCATAG
This sequence comes from Drosophila montana, assembly GCF_035044405.1. Taxonomy (NCBI): domain Eukaryota; kingdom Metazoa; phylum Arthropoda; class Insecta; order Diptera; family Drosophilidae; genus Drosophila; species Drosophila montana. The sequence goes on along the minus strand of NW_026998620.1, from coordinate 9,657,115 downwards.
GACACCAGGCAGGCTGATCAGGCAAGATACACATAGATAAATATGGATACACTTATGGATAGAAGCATAGCTTACTGGGCTGTCCGTTCTCCTCCCGATTGATCATCACACTTCCAGCTGGAGCGCCCTGGCCACCGCACTGCACACTCTCCCGTTCTGTGTGGCCAAAGGAAGCACTGTAGATGGCGATGCGTGAGTACGGATTGCACATCAGTGGCATGTTGTCGTTCTCGCAGGCCAACTTGCTCCGGAACTCGTCTGTATCGATGGGCACACATGCAAAAATATAAGGGAAAGCATTTAACATGATGCTCCGATGAAAATATGATTTAATTGCGGTTATTGGAAATTGTAGACTCCGAGTTGTAGCTGCTGCAGCCACAACAACCAGGCAATATATGTACATATATATAAAGTTTATATATGTATATATATAAAGTTGGTTTGATTTTTCATTACAAACTTTTCTTTTGCTGTGCTGTTTGACTATGTAACTGATTTGTTAATGCATTTATGATTAATTATTACTTTTTTCTGTATACGTATCTATATGGACATGATATCCCATGGCTTGCGGCCTCTAACTTAAAATGTCATTTTCAATTTACAACAATGTGTAAAGTGAAAATAAACAAAAACTATATTTTTATACAAATATGTACATATGCTTGCGTTGTAGTTTTATTAATTACCCATACGACATGTAGCCTACAAAATAAGTTGTCATTTCAAATACACAATTTATAAAATAACATGAGGAACCACAAAAGCGGTTATTTGGATTATTTTAACCTGAATGGAATTGTAGTAATATATAAAACATGTCACAATATTTGGTTTGCAAGGATTTTATAAAATAATACAACACTTATATCCAATTTGTATACTAAAAAAATACCCAGGCAAACTTTTAGAATGATCTATATCATAAAATGTAATTACTGTGAAAAGTTTAATTTCCTAGTTCTCACGATGTCATCAATCAGTCAGTCAGTCAGTTACTTGGTAAGTCAGGACACAAGTTTTATATATAATAGAATGCTACTTTTTTGCTTTTGCGAAAAACTACAAATAATGTCCTTTACCCTTTGTAAAGTCTGTAGAATTGCATTTTTGTTAGTATCAAAGCTGCGCTAAATAATTACTCATACGCCAAGTCGTAATTTATCAAATAAAAGTCGAATATCCAATTACTGTGTTTGGCTGTGTGTATCCTGAATATCTAAGGGCAGAGGCGACACACATTCATGTACATCCATGCACTGCATTGCACATATGCTTAGTAATTTACCACTACGTACATACATTTACGGCTTACAAAGCAAATTGTTGGAAGTCAGCCAAGTCGAGATTTGCAATTGTCGAAGCACAGTCGAGTAAGATTTTCAAGATATTCGTTTCCTTTTGATAGTTTTGCTCAAAGCGCCCAGAAAAGGACGAAGCTGAAGCAATTATGAATTGCGCTGCCGGCGCTCTTTTTCTTACTGTGCACTTTGACAGGCACCTTAAAATGTTTCGCATAGCATATATATGTTATATGTACACAGATACATACGTACATTTATATATGAACATCGTTTGATGCATAGGAAGAGGAATGTCTGTGGCGAGAGGACGGTCCGAGATGAACTTTAATAAATTTGGTAAATATTTGCATAGCATGTTTACAGGCCTGGGCCTCTGGCATTGACTGCATAGCCCCGGCCTTTGGATGTGACTCCCGCATGGTACGTGCACGGCCGTCCTATTGGGTGCTGTGATTCCCTGCTCCTTTTAAGAGTGCGAGTGCACGTTTTATTATGGAGAGACGTGAGAAAAGTTGAAAATTGCCATATTTTTATGACCACAATGTGCCGTCTGGCACGGTGTTCTTTCTCTCCAACCCGAGTCCCAACGCCGGCTGGGTCTGCTGTGCATTGCTTGCCTCAGGCATCGTTGGCTGGGCTTGGGCTTGGGGTAGCTTTTGGTGAAGCTCCCACGCACATAACCAGGCCGTAATTTTTCAACGTTTTCCACTCGTACTTTGCAGTTTTATTACTTGTCGCTGGTGTCCATAATGAGCAAAAGATAACAGACAATTTAGAAAAAAAAAAAAACGGCTCTCCTTAATTATATTACCTCAGCAATGGCCCCGCGTTGCCCTCTATGTGCTAGTCCAATGTACTGAGCTATGCGGACCAAGTACAAGTTGCCCTTTTTCAACCCGCTGTGCATTTCCCTTTTTCTAATTTGAATGCGGCGCTCCTCCTTTGTGTCGCTCCAGTTTGTTTCACTGCTTCGGTTTGTTTGTGTGCTTTTTAACAAGATAACATCTGCGTCACTTGTCACAAAAAAAAAAAAAACGCCCAGAGAAAATATTTCTGGCAAAGCTGCAAAATGCTGGAAATGGCTAAAAGGCTGACGCAAATTACCAAAGAATTACAACGAATGCACAGAAATGCCTTTTGCACTGCCAGCTCGAATCTGAATATAGTCGAATTGAACTGTCGGTTCGGGGCATTAAGAACTCGTTTAACGACTTTCATCCCATGCAGCAGTATGGCAACAAAGGCAATAACGACGACAACGCCATTTGCAGGTTCTGCGTTTCAGGTGAATCTGAAAGCCGATTGTCGGCTTGGTGTGAGAGGCACCACTTAGGTGGTTCATCTGCTCGCTTATCGGCTTATGTTTGCCGAGTGATTGCGATTAAACATGAATTGCTTAGCGGATCGTAAATAATCGAGTGTCATTAGCCCAATCGCCATTGGCGTTCGCCCAGCTGGAGAGTAGAAGATGGCAATGCCATTGCAAAAATGCACAGAGCAAAACTATGCAAATAACTCAGCAAAAAGTTTATTCAACTATTTTTAATGTTCGCAAAAGCAAAAGCGCAGCTGTATTTTTCATTATGCTTCTAGCTAAATTTGCAGCACAAACCAACCGGGACCCAGTTCCCAGTACCGCCCACTCTTATCGCCACGAACTTCTATTTAGTTGAAATTCTCATTAATTTTGTTTTTTTCGCCACCCTGGCAGAAGCATGAGACGAGGACTTTACGAATATTATGATAGCACCTTTTGCTCTGGCGTCCGTCGGACTTGGACTTGGATAATAATTAATATAGAGGGGCTGAATGATGACCTATGCAATCTTTTGTAACCCTTCCAAGCCTAAAGCTATCAGAACTAATGCAAAAGCGTACATTTGGCTACTCCAATTGTTTTTCTTTTGTATGCATATGTAATGAATGTAATCGTATTTTATATGTACATATGCATTTGAAATATTTATCTGAAAAGATCTGTTTTTACCCGTAATTAATATACAAAATTTATTTTAAAGTAATATTCATTACTATGGCTCAAGCCCGGAGCACTTTTCCTGGCCTGGCATGGAAATCATTTGCACATGGCTTCAATAAATGACGGCTTATTTCTTTTAGTGAAAATAAATTTGTTTGTTTGCCTCAGAACTTAAATTGATGTTTGGCACTTTTGCATCTGGCAAATATTTATTTTGCCGCTGCGCAAATAAAATATATCATGGTTAACGGGGCAAGGACAAAAACGAGAATATGCTCGCCCGGCACATAACCTGGGCTGCTTAAGGCCCCCCACTCGGCGCTTTACTCCCATCGATTATATTTTTTTAAAGTCCATGCCACTGAGCGTAGACTGTACGGAGAAGCGGGCCGGTGGGCTGACCTGCTAAAGGGTTGGCATACTTACATGGACGGCATTTGTAGGCAATCTCGACGAATTTTCGTATGCCCGAGCAAGGATCTCCGCTTGTGTGCGTTTTGGAATTCGCAGCGAACTTGCAGTGCCTCTTCTTTTGGCAGGCATCCACCACAGTCTGCAGCAGGGCATACTGTAAGAAAGCAGATACAGACAGTAAGATATAGTGCCCGTAAGTACATATGTATGTATGTAGGTATCTGTAGTATGTGTAATGGCAGGGCGTGTGTGCAGGTTCGATGAGGGTGCTATTGATAGATTATTCGGCACATATGGCAAATGCAGCCGTATCCTTGGAGTCAGTGGCAAACGGCAAAACGAACAGGCGGCAAGGATGCAACAAAGGATGCTGCTGGCACTGGCGTGGCGCCACCTCACCCCCTCGAGTCGTAAATCTCTGTCTGCCTACAAGATTAAGCTATGAATGCATTTAACAATTCCACTGCGGCAACAGCACTCAAATGTTGCATATATAATGTTGCATATATTATTAGTGTAGCTTCGCACTGTTTACATTGCAATGAGCAGTTGTTTTGCATGTGAGAATTTATAGGTGCATAATTATAATCAGATTAATAACTTAAAATTGTTCGGGGTGGTGTTAATTGTGCAATTACTTAATGAATGGCTCACACACAAGCAGCTATAAACGTGTTATCCTCTCTCTTTGATGCGTTGAATTCAAATACCGCAGAAATAATATTAAAAAAAAACACTTATTGTTTGACTTTCGATTAAATGAAATAAGTGATAATAAATAGTTGGATAATATTTTAATATTAATTAACATAAAGAATTTCAATTAATCTCTTATTTTGTATGCAGATCAAATGTAGTTCAAACTGTCGAACTTTATTATAAAGCCGATTTGAGGGAATTGTAGCTTATCAATATTATGCACAGAATGGATATGGTATGCATGACAGAAGACTAACGCAGCTTAACAAGTATTTAGTTGGACTTCTGCCAAATATTTTGATTTGTACTTAATTAGTTGGATATTTAAAACCGCACTCTGTGTATCGCAAGCGGAAACGTGCCACAGCCGTAATTGCATTTTGAGGTTTTTGCCACCCCCAAGAAGCTATTTTCTCTACGTCGATAAGTGTGTCCCACGCACGAGTGCTGATTGTGAGCTCTCGTCTCGCAATAATTTGTTTACCCTTGTTCCGACACTCGCTCGAGCGTACTCTTGCTCGCTGCTTTACGGGTCACTCGCAACCGCATCTGCAAACTGGCGTAAGCTTAAGCTGGCGTTACTGCAATGTGTGCCCATAAGTCAAAGGCGGAGCTTGCGGTCGGGCGCAATTCAGTTCCGCTTTAAGGAATCGCCGGAAATGGAGTGTGTGTGGGCCCTTGTGCTCGTTGCGGTTATTCTCGACCGCATGTCACACATCACCCATAAAGTCATCGTCTTACTGCGAATTGATGTGCGCAATGAAACTCAATGGGTGCAGCTTCGTCACAAGTTATTTTTGAAGGATCTGGTTCAATGAAAAATTAACCACAACATCGGTTCCACTAAAGCCACCAACATTGCTGAATTCGAATGCCAAACGACCTCATAAATGTGACAAATTGCACTATACACACATACACACCCACATCTACACTCTCACGCATACACACACACACACGTACAAATGCATGTACAAACAACTTTTACTGAACTAAATTATGGTGAACAATGTTTGGAATTTCTCTGGTTTGTATCCCGTACTTTTACCCATAAGTCTGTCGGCCTGGGGAATCAAATTTTGTATGCAGAGTCCTAGAAACCATATGTAGTATGATTTCATTTCACAGTTGGAATTTGCTCTCTATGCCCCCGCAGTTCAATAAAACGATATTTGTTACGTCCTAGTCAAGGACTCTTGATTTTCTGATAGCAGTTGCTAAAATTTGTATTTGCTAATATTTTCCGGTTACATAATATGCGAGTTGGAATATATTGGATGTTTGACGTAATCATCAAACATAAATAGAAATTTCGGAAAAATCAAATATTTCGTACTTATGATGATTTAGCCAATTCGCCTATAGATTTACAAATACATGAATAGGCGTGCATATATGTATGTGAGTATGTGCACTTTTAAATACTGTACTGGGTCGGTTTAAGCTTTGACTGGGTAAGTAACTAAAAATTGTATATGATTTATGCCTTCAGCTTGGCCAAAGTGAATCGAATCGATTTTCATTATGAATTATTGCTGTTTTTATGGCATCGTTCTACTTCACTGATTTATTTGAACTGCCTGCTTTCGTATGTGGTCTTTAGGTGTGAGTGTGTGTGACTGTGTGTGGGTTGACCAAAAGGGAGCCATTTTATCGCGTATGTATGTATGGCAATGTCTTTGAATGCACACTGTGGAATCGTGCGGAAAATGGGAAAAATACATTTAGGCGAAAAAGGTAAGCCGTAGCAAGGCCTGAGCTGTTGAAGCCGACGTCGTTGCAATATGAGGTAGGTGGCTCCTGTATCAGAGAGTATACAAGTATCCATATATTTATATGTATAGCATATGAATACGTACAAGCGTGGGTGTGTGTCCAGCTGTATGTTGAACATGGCTGAGCCTTCTTTCGATGCTGAGTGCGACGATGATGGAATTGCAATTATACTGATTCAGCTTACCTGTAATCCGCTTACGGTACACGTTTCCGGCGGTTTGACTTCGATTTCTGTGCCGCTGTGGATGACAGCATCGCCGGCACTTCCGGTCGTGGTGAGGTCCTCTTGCGAGACCGGCGGACACAAGCTGTGGTCGGATAAATCTGTTCAAGTAGACGAGAGGGCAATTTTTTGTGAACGTGTCGTTTTTGTCAGCGTTGTCGTCCTCGTCGTCGACATAGTCGATTTTCCGAAGTACACTAAAGTGGTGCGAAGTGGGGTGGGCTGAAGTGGAGTGAAGTGGCACAGAGTGGTTCTGGAGGTCGAGTGCCATGTGGCATGTGCCAAGCAGAAGCAGCATTCAATGCAAACGCTGCGGACGACCATCTCAATCGGCGAGCATATCCAAAAATTGCCCCCGACCAGGCCCGGTCAATCATACGTACGTATACTTGATATGGGCGTATGCGGAGCACGGTCCAATTCTGATTTGCTCGCATTGTGATTGTCTGTGTGGCTGTCTGGTTGTTTGCTTGCATACTACATCTGCCACTCGTGTGGGCGTGGGCAAGTACACATTGAGCCAAAACATGGCCACGTGCACACAAATAAGTAAAGCACAATGCGTACAATCGACGCGTGTAACGGACAAACTTTAGGCAACAATCAATCAATTGCGATATTGGCAGTCGCTTCAGTCCAAGTGCCCGACCATTCGTTGTTCAGTTCACTTGACGCTGGACCCAGCTCCTCCTACACCTCCACCTCCAGCTCCGTCTCCACGAACCATCCCACATCCACTTCGCTGATTCGTACGTGACAATGGAACTTACCGCCAGCTCGTCCGTACTGGGCCAGCTCTATGGAAATGCTAGTTCCACGTGGACAGCTGAGTGACAGCTGTTCTGAATCGCATCCGGCACGCTGGTACGTCCGCAAGGTGGCCGCTAGGAGAGCTAAAAGCAAACAACGCCGAAATCGGGCTACATTAATATATAAATGAAGCACAAAGCGAAAGTAGAACAAAAATATAACGCATTTCAAATGCAAACAGGCAATATACTACATGTAGAAATTCGCAATGGAAGTTTAATCAAAGCATTCCAAAGTGGGAAACCTTAAAGGTATATCAAGGCTAGGTATACTTAAAGAGTATTTGTATAACTCGAATTCGCAAGTTAAAAAAAAAGCTATAGTCGTAGATAAAATTATATGAGTATATCAGTATATTTTGGGATTTTCCTCTTGCAACATTTATTAGGTCATTTCAAAGTACTAGGGTATTAAAATATATTCAATTTAATTAACCATAAAAATAATTTTCATTATTTGGTTGTGTATTTATTTTCAGGGAATTGACATTTAAGAACTCTATCAGTCTATACATAATTCAATAGGCCAATAAGTTTGGTAGGCCAAAACATTTTCTATTTTCCAACTTTTTTCTGTGCATGTATTTAAAGTAACTAATTTCAATTTAATTTTGGAAATGCGTGTGAATTTGGAACTTTATCAGCGGTTAAAAAATAGAAAAAATTACAAAAATAATTGTATTTGTTATGAACGTTAAACGGAATCAAATTGCGCAGTGAAGTGTGGCAAGGTAATGCCACAGTGTCTGATGGAAAAATAGTCTCGAAGTAAATTGAATTTCCATTATGCAATCGTTCAGTCTTCAACTTAACTGACACTTGACACCTAAGCAAACTCAGACATTCAATTTCATGTGAAATTATTTCCCAACATTTCTTTTCGTAGCACTCGGCAGCGGAAAAAATTGTGTGCTATTTGTTTCTGTTTATTGTACATTTCTCTTATCCACTTTAGAGGCGACAACGGTGATGGGGCATCCTCTGAGCCACTGACTTCATTACCCAAATTGTTTACGTGTATGCCTGCCTGTCTGTGTGTGTGTGTGAATGTGTGCGAAAATGTGTGTATGCATGAGAAAGTGTTTACACTACAAAACAAATGCCTTACAATGGTTGCCAAAAAGGGGCTAGCGCGTGGGCGGGGCGTAGGAGGGGGACGGGGAATTGACAATGTGTGTTACGAGTACGAGTATAAAATGCGAACTGGAGCAGAGTGTATGTAAATGTAACACATGTGTTACATAGATGTACTTGCACACGCATGAATATAATATACCAGTATGCTTTCATCCAGTATTTCTATTATTGGATACCATTTTTCGACGTGAGAGTCACAATGAAATGTTGCAGTTCGAACTGTGTCTAAAAGTGTAAAAGTCAGAAGCAACAATTGCAATGCCATATTTTTCGGATATACATAGTAGTTGTCAAAACTGAAACAATTTTGTAACACAATTTAACAGGGCATGCATACCAGACGAATACTTTCTTTGTCTGTTGCTGAAAAAATGTGGCTTTGAGTGAAAATCAGAATATTATTTCTGTGCTCTCAGCCATATTTCACTTTCAACTTGCCAATTTGAACGAGCTTTAATTATTAGCTTTGAGCGCAGCAGCTCCCTTTGAGCATCTGAATAATTGCAATTGGCAACCGGATGTGGTCGTTAGAGGAATGGAGTAACAGCATCAGTCCCCAGGCACTAGTAACTGGGCACAAAGCACGCATTACACGTGTGCAAGTTTATATCCTACTAAATCAGAAGCTGTGCGACGTCTGCCTGATGGGACCTCTCGTCTTTAGGCCTTGTCCCGGCAGGCACTCCACGTGGACGTCTCATGCAAATTTATGCGACATGATAATAACTCTTTCACTTTTCATAATTTTGGCAAGCATTTACCTGGTTGTTTAGTCGAGCAAACGCCGACCGCCACCGCAGCCAGCCAAACACAAGTGTTATTTCGAGAACACAAAAAATAAGCATGGGCGTGAGATACTCTGTACAAACTTTTGTACAGAAAAAACAAATAGGGCAGAAGAGAAAAAGTAGGGCAGAAAAAGAAAAGTAAAAAGTAAGTAAACAAAAAAAAAAAAAAAAAGAAAAAGTATATATTCTATTTTTGTTTTCTTTTTGCTGGGTTTCATATAAGTGTACATATCTTATGAAGATTATGCCAGCATACCCTACTTGACCTTCTCTCTTGCATACAGGGTATGAAAAATGGAAAAACAAGAGTATTAACGACCCTGCGGCTTCTGTTGTGAGTATGTGCCCATAGAGTTAAAACGTCTGAGAAGTGAAGACGGTGCCGCCTACTCAGCCATTGTCAGAGCCTGCGGAGTCACTCGTGTGCAAGTGCTCAGTATCCTGTCGCCTCCAGTTAAATTTTACAGCTCCAGCAAGACACTAAAAGGCATCGCATATGACAAAGGCACAAGGACGACAACATTCCTCTGCTGCTCCCCAGGTTGCTGCTCCACGGCCTGTGCTAAGATGGTAGATTAAAGCACATCTTAATGTGAACCGACTCGGGGAAATGTGAAACAACCGCGTAGGCCGTGAAAGTTTCCGTTATCAACGCGAGCCAAGGCGCCAGCCGCAGTCACAGTACGCGACCCAAACACAGACTCTAGCTCTCTGCCTAGAAACGTGGTTTACGGTTGACTCTATGATTAGGTGGGCGGGACTTAGCATATGTACCAGACTGATGTGCTTGTGCGCGTTATCCAACCAAAAATATTAAAATAAGGCACAAACACAGCAATTGAATATTTATAGCAAGTGCTATTAACGACGCCCCATTTAATGGTGGAGCGCAGTTGGCTGAGTTGTAGCCGCTTCTGTGTCGAAAGTTTCGACCAAGTTGGTAAAGCCGACATGTTTATCTACCTCGGCCTTGAAATTAATGACCCCGACCGTTAAGAACTTGAAAAGAAAGTTTGGAAAAATATTTATTAATTACACGAGTAGCCAAGTTCATGGGGATGTGCGCATATGAGCGCAGAATTTGTGAGGATTCCCTTTTTTAAAGCGCTGTCGAAGGTTGTTTCTGCACTCTTATACAAACATGTCAAATCGTATAAGAGATATGTGCTAGCTCGAATGCGCAGTTTAAAAAAATATTTGAATTTAATTAAGTCTGTTAGAGTGTAAAAGCGTCGTAGTATGTAAAATGTATGGGGAAAAAAATAGAAAAAAATGATTGCGGCGAATATGGCAATTAATTTTTGAAAATATTTTCAATCTGACGATGGATATAATCAATAAATTCATCGAATATTGAGAGCTGCTGACAGGGCGGCAATGAGTCATCTTTCGCCAGGACAGCGCAAAAAGAATCTTTTATCAAAAAGTATCCCACGCAACTAGCTAACCGAGTGTTTGTATAGAAAGCTATGAATAGATATAAAACCAATTCAAAATTAAACATTCTGTGAAATCGATGGGACATGCTAATAAAGATTACATACATATATGTACAATTGAGTGTGATGCATATATGTATGTAAGTAGCCGCTAAGTAGTCCATGGTCATGATTCAAGATTCATGACAATGGAACTTGGATTGGCAGCATCTCTATTCGAGTATCTAGCCGTGACGGGCAGTTAATTAATGTGGTTTAATTTATGAATGTTTGTTTTGGCTACCCTATTAATCATTAATGACGAACATAAATATTTGGTCGCTCTCGCTTTTCGGATCATTTGTGAAACTTTGTCCGTAGCAAGTATTTGGGGGCCGCTCTGAACTGAAACTGGACAGCGGAGAATACATAAAAGCCATAAACAGCCACTTTGAGTGTATATTTGTGCTTAATTATGATTTATACACAAATACATACACACTTAACATATATATATATATATATACGTATTTGGCAAATAGGGCAACATGGCGGAAAAAGCGCCAGCTGAGTTTTTACGGCAGCGGGGGTTGGCGCCTGCATTTGCCGGGCATTAGCTAAAAAGCGTCACAGGACCCACTTCGTGGGGCGGAGGGGTGGGTAGCGACGACAGGGGACGGTTATTGCTGCAGATAAAACGCAAAACCAACGCGGGTTTCTACATGTAGATGTGGCTGAAATGTACAAAGAAAAAAAAAAAAGAGAAGGAAAAATAAAACAAAACATTTACCCAAAGGATCAACTCGATAAATAACTTCCGGCATGACGGGCCGCGTCAGCAGGCATACAGCAGCTAGCAGCCAGGCGACTCTGCTCCAGCTATGGCCCCAGGAGCACTGGCTGCGCACGTGCCGACATTTGCTAGGTTGAATCTGTGGTCGGGGTTGGCGCTGCCGTTGCAGATGCTGTGCAGGATTGGGCTCCGGCTCGGCCATTGCCACCGGCCAGAGTTTATGTTGTATTGTTGTTGTTGCTGTTTTTTGTTGTTATTATTGCTGCTGTTGCTGTCGTCGGCTCAGACTCGGTATTGGCCAATGTTATCGCTGTTTAGCGTCTGCTGTTGATTTGATGTTCTTTATGGTCGATTTTATTGCGCGTCCTCAGATTTGGCAATTTGCATTTTTCGGAATTTTCATATTTATTGTTATCATCAGTGGCGTCGAATGTGATGGCTCTTACGGCTGGTCAATATTTTCGCATTCATGTTCATATTCATATACCCATTCATACTCATGTTCGTATTCATGGCATTGTCAACGCCGCATCGATCAAACCATCTGCTTGGGAGGGAAGTTGAAATGAATAACACTTTGTTTTATGAACTATTCAATTTTGCTTTCGTGCCATTAAATTTTACTTGGTTTATAGCTGAAATTATACCGCTTCAGTTTTCGATTTCTTTATTGTCCTTGCTGTGTTTTAAATTGTGTTCTGTTTGTTGGTAGTTATTTGTTCAGCAGGCAAAACAATTAATATCCTTTTGCCATTTTTTCATGTATTTTTTTTTCTTTATTAATTTATAACTGCACAATGTGCGTTCATTGTAGATAAAAACAAAATTTCATTACGCGTAACTGATAAGTCGATTATTTGAACAAAAAACCAGCACCCACACGTACGCTTTGACCATTTTTTATTTGCTAACGATGAAACAAATTATTAAATTATTAATTATTTATTTTTTCAATTGCGCGCCGCGTCTTAATTGGGCTTGAGGTTATTTATTGAATTCGATATTAATTTTAAATTAAAACAAATTCGCCACTGAAATCACAATTAATTAGTTCGGTTAACAATTTGTAAACTTTTTATTTAATCACGCCCAGAAAACCGAAACACAAACAAAAATATAACAGCAAATAGAGGCGGGATTATTGGCAAAATCCTCTTGTTTCTGACACTTTCGCTCTAATCCCCTTGGGCTGGTTTCCTCATACAATATTAATGTTCGGCTTAAATTTGGAAAACCTCTAAGCAAACCCTGCTTCTAATTTGATGGCGAATCGCAAAAGCACGTTTTCCTAAGGGTACTAATTAATTTCTTTAATGGCACCGTGGGTTGTTCAGAGAAATAAGTACAATTTCTTTAAATATTAACATAAAAACTCAAATTGTACTAAATTATCCTCATGTCAAACATGTCACCGTACAACTCAAGTTCTGAACTTCTTGTGCGTTTGTTAAGTAAGAAATTTGATACAGTCAGCATTTAAATGAATAATAAACGGTTTGTTTTTTTATGTCCAAAGCTCCATGCTTCTCAAACGTACACTGTGTTATATAGAAGCCACTGAATGGTGTTATTTTTGGAGCCAAGTAAAGCATATTTTTAACTATAGTTTTTAAATTTTCCTGTTTTTAGTGCAGAGAGTAAACCAAATACAAATGCACGCATGCTGCGATTTTTTTTTATTTTGTCAGCTGCCAACGTTAGGGGGAGCTTATCAAATTGTTCTTTCCGGATTTCCCATGCAGTGCAGTTTCTATAGTGATCGACTTTCATAGATTTGGCAAACAAGTGAGCCAGAGGCGTTCTGGCTAGATTAAAAGTACACAAAAGGTATCAATTGTGTTCATTTATCCATGAAATTTCAACATTGATGTGCGGCAAGCCAGCAACCCATACGAGATGAGTAATGGGCTTCCCTTTAAACACATACACGCACACCCATACACGCACACGCACACACAACACAATCACAAAGGCACCCAAAATTTACAAAAAAGCACACTAACCACAAAATGCAAGGATGTGTATTTGCTGTTTTGGGTCTGTTTTGGAGGCTTCGAGCTGGGGCTTTGGTTGCCTGTAAAAGATGCGAGTAGTACGACAAAACATTCATTAACTGACACTTTCGGACGGCACCACCGACATAACCATGCCGGAAAGCTGATGCTGGCGCGCTGGAGTGACGGGTGAGCACTGACTGATGAAAGCTGAACCTAGCGAAAGGGGCTGGGATGCAAGTTCCGTATCGGGTTGAGTATTAAGCGTGTAGAGACCAAACAAATCCCTTGTTATCCTGAGAGCTATGAGTGTATACGCCAGCTGAAAGCACACACACACACACACACACACACACGCAGACACACACTTAAGCACTCACTCGCAGTCACACACACACACGTGCATATGTTTAGCTGCCCCGCTTGGCTGAAAAATGCTTCTTTATGTTGGCTTAATGTATTTCTCGACGTTTTCTTATTGTTCGCCTGCAAGGAACCCAAAAACCGCAAACTTTCAAAAGCAAACTTCATATTTTGCAAACTGAGCGGAAAGTGCTTGCCCTGCCCAAGCCGCACACCGCATAACCAACACCATAGACCCTCTGTTGCCGCTGGTTCTACTAGTGACACCATTATACATCCTTCTAGGGACTGCATCGGCATCGGCAACGGCAAAGGCATCAGCATCGGGTTCGGCAGCATCGGCGTCGGCAGCATCGGCAGTGGCCAGCGTTGACGTCGACGCCGGCATCGCTGTAGACGCTTGTCTTTGAGTTGCTTTTGTATCTGTATCTGAATCTGTCGGTTTCTGACGTGCCGTCGCAGACGTTTTAGTTGTTTTTGCTTTTGCTTATGCTTTTGCCTGCTTGTTGAAGGTTTTGTAGTGGTTGCTGCAGCCACCACTCATGATGATGAACTTTCTGCCGAACTTTGGTTTATGGCTTTTCGATGTTTTTCTTTTTGCTATAGAAATTAATATATACGAATATTTTAACTTTCATCTTGGCCAGCATCCGCCGCCGCAAGCTGGGCTGGCAGCTCGAGGGTCGACTGATTTTAAAAGGTGGGGTCGGATGTTGGTCGCTTTCGGGGCAAGCGGGGGCGGGGGCACCTACTAGACGGATGTTAGCTGTTGCCACTAACAAGTTGAGTTGCGTACAGTTATTTATTCGAATTTATTTAAGCGTAAAGTTGCGCTCGTAATTTGCTCATCTTTTGTGCTCAGTTCAATTTAGCGGAAAATTGAATTCATATTGAAATTTGTCGGTCAGTGAACTTATCCGCGACCACCGAAATTCCATGGAAATATCAAACAGCCTGTTTTTTGCGATTTGTACGAAAACCAAATGAAATCAATTGCGCGCTTTCAACACATCACGTCCACGACTAGCTCACCGCAAAATGCAAAAATACAGAACATGCCACCCGCTGTGAAATTCATCAGCGGTTTTGGCCGTAACCAGTTGCAAATACGTTTTATGCCTGTTGAATAATTTGCAAAATTGCTAGATTCCTCTCGATATGACTGTAAATTTGAATTAGAGCTGGCCAGCACTGTGTTTGAATTGCGCTCGCACACATAATTCAGCCAAATCGCTCAGCTCCAAATGAATACTATTGCAAATTCATTGCAAATTGGTCCTAGGCCCTGGTAAGCATTCACGTTATTAACTTATGTGGGAGCAAACAATGCAGTTAGATTAAACCCGATTTACCGTGTCTGTCGACAGCTGCCAGACATTGAAAATGGGAGGAAGCAGCGTGCACATAAATCTGCAACTGGCCAAATTGCCTCAAAATACAAAATTCATATTCACATTTGTGATTGATGGCCTTGGCAGATAGGATCCTGAATATGGTAATTTTCGTAGTTTCAGATTGTGGAACCCTTTGCCTTGTCGGTTCTCGGTTCTCGGTTTTCGGATGTCGACACCAGTGCTCGAAAGAGATAAATGCACGCTTAAGGAATCTCAAGCAGCTTTCGGAGGTCTAAATCAAAATTATGGCTTAACGTCAGCTCAACCAACGGGGATTGAAAAGTTTTGGTGCGGCCGAGAGCGAGAGTGAGTGGGAGAAAGGTGGGTCAGGTTGCGAGGGGCTTTTGGGCAGTGCGCAAGGTAAATATTTATTGGCTCAATAATTTGGCAACATTTCGCAGGATTAATGTGCAAATTCCAGCGCCATAAATTATTTCCAGCCGTATTCCTAAATTTTATTAAATAAATAAAGTAAAAAGCCCCTCGCAATCACGAAAACAGACGTGTGTGTGTGCATGTGTGTGTGTGTGGGTCTGTGAGTTGGGGAGTTGGTTTTTTTTTGGTTTTTTTTTTGCAAGGACACGCAACCATAATAAAAACTTGTTGAAAAATTTACGAGCGAAGCAGCATCAAAGGACAAATCGGACAAAACAGGCCCAGGCAATTGGCCACGTGGGCTACCGCTGGCCAGCTGCTGGTCACGTTTCGGTCGCTCTACAGTTCCCTCTGCCTATACGAGTCCCTATCCCGGCCCCTCCCCTTCATGGGCGTGGGCGTGAGGCATGGCCGGTTGGAACGACAAGGGCGTGTTTATTTATGTCGTGCCCACCGCTGAAAAGTTTAGTCGTTGTACGTGTCAAAAACTTTTGACAGTGCAATGGCTTCCCGGCTCAAGAAGTCGCTTGATGCAACTTGGGTCCCAGCTGTGTGCCTATTAAATCGCACAGAACAGAGCACGCTCAGCCCAGTCGGGCACCGCTGTGCCCCGGCGTTATGGAATGGCAGAGCAAGAACTCTGACTAATTTGGTTAGCGGGTCTCGTACAACTTTCATTGGTAACTAGAATCTGTTATTAAATAATCTTTGCTACATGCTCTACACCCAGCCAAAAATCACAAAACAGCGACGTGACAAGTACAAGACATGGACGAGGCTGGTGTCTTCATTCACTAAATAATTGATCAGGGTTCGTGCAAATCTCGGAGCATCTGCACTGTGTTGAATATGGGGCATATTAAATGCGGCCTAGAGGCCCGGGCTCATGCTTGATGAGGGCATAGTTAGGCCAGTCACGCTGACCACAATTGCTTTTGTCCTTTATTACTTGAACCGTATTCTTTTTATGCACAGGCTCAACATTAATCTCTCGCTGGGCCTTGGCAGGATATTTCAATAAAGGTAGCAAACAGCTTAACTGAATTTACAAACAATTGTAATTAAATTATTTGGTTTTGGTTTTTGGTTTTTACTGCAGCCCAGCTCCAAAAAATCTATTTAATTATTAGAAAGCCAGGCAAATAACATTTGTTAAATATGAAAACCCATCTTAACATGTGCACCAGAATGTTATTTTTGCCAACAATGGAAGCACCTGTTCCTGATATTTTCCAGAGAAGTGCAGAAGGGCTTTGCAACACCTAACATATTATATGAGAATATACGCGCACGTATGTACATATAATAAAGTGCGTGAGCCACAAAATAAAATAAAATAAAATAGAATAAAAGAAGAGAACAAACGAGTGAAACTTAACAAAAAGTGGTTCGTGGTATCAAGGGCAAAAACATACATTTTCCGCTTTACGATGGCATTTGGCGAAAGTAAAATGAAAGGGGCCCAGAATGGCCAGAGGATGGCGTGAGGCGATGGTCATGCGGATGCTGCGCAGCTGCGTCAAATGACGAAAGAACAAAGAAGCAAGTCCGTAGAGTCGCAAGTTGGAGGAACCGAACTACTACATATTCGAATACGAGCCGAGGCCAAGACCGAGACCGAGACGGAGGCCCACGAGCTGCCAGCTCCGTTGTGGGTAGCAGGACGTGGCAAGCGAACGCCGGCGGTGAAATGTTGGCTCTGTTGAAGGCAATAAAATGAAATTACAACTTAATTGTCATAAATAATTCAGGAGATTCCTTGCCAGCGAACGCCACAGTCGAAAGCTCGGCGTTGCGAGCGAAATCAGAGCGACCCGCAAACACACCCCCCGCTCCGCTTTCCTCAACCAACCCAAGGACTGTCCACCTTTTACACTGGCGCGCATCGCTTAACGAACATTTTAAAGCCAGCTGCTATTTAAAGCAAAGAAATTCGTTCACGGCAACTGCAGGAGCGATATTATGTGTTTTATTATTAACAAAGTTAATCCCCTGACCTAGTTAAGTTGACTCAATACACACACACACACACACACACACCAGCCGACACACTCCCTCACGCACCCACACACACACACGCACACAAGCCGATACGAAACCGTTTCGCTGAGATTCTCCTCCTGCTGCAGCTGCTGTTGTTGTTGCGGATGCGGATGCTGACATGCCGCATGAGGCGTTAATAAAATATTAGTAGAGCTCCAAAAATAAATAGCTGATTACAGCATCAAATTCGCAGTCGCGGCCAAAAGTCAAGTGGAATTGATTTTACTTAATTAAAGCTTAAAATGTGGGCTGTGCTCTTGCCCAGGACCCTCAAGAGTCTGCGGATATATAAATTTAGATATAACAACATTTCAACTACAATTACATTATGTTCCATTGGCCTTATTAAGCAATATTTGGCCTGTATTCGTGTATATTCGAGTAATGCCTGAGCTGTTGCATAGTTGTCTGTGACATATTCCCTCAATTATGCAGAGAATATTCTTTGGGCTGATGCCAAACAAACAACAAGTAAATAATGGTAAATTAGCAAAATGACAAAAGTTCTACAACAATCACACTCACACAGAGTCTGGGCGCTTGTGGGCTTACAATTTGGAGGTGGGATAGGCAGCTCCTGATTGCCAGTTAAGAATGTGCAAACAAGCAAACAAGCCGTCGCGACGGCAGGGTCTGATTGTGATTGTTAGGAGTGGGCCAGCATCGGGACCGGGCCAGAACCAGAACCGGCTTCGGGACCGAAATCGAAACCGAAACCCGGACCGGAGCCATAGAAATGGAAGAGGACAAGAAACTGCTTACGAAAACAAAAAGAAAGTATAACATGTGTTCGATGTGATGCGAAATACTACGGGTGCACGTCTGCCAAAGGGAACACCATATTTCTATGCCCATTTTGCCAATAAACCGCTTTTGGGGGGAGAAGGCGGGTTGGTGGCCCGCACTGGAGGCCTTTAAAAAGTAACACTCTGTTGAGCAAACAATCGAACAATTTATTTTGGTTTAATAATAATAAAGAAAGCAAAACGAGAAACGTGGTGAGGGAGAAATGGGAAACGGGGAAAAGTGCAAGCCAAGTGAAAACCGGAAAAATGTATAAATGGCCGCCAGACATCCAATGAAACTGGAAGTCGACTCCTTTGCCCGGAACGCAAATACAGTGTGTATTAAAAAATAAAAATAATGTAAATAAACCATTCGCAAATGTACAGCAAAAGAAAAACAATGCGAAAGGATAAAGTAAATAAATAAAAGAAAGCAAGTAATAATCTGTAGTCGATGGTGCCCGTTGGCAGATACCCTGTACACAAAGTAAAATTAACTTAGGGCTGTTTACAAAATTGTACAAAAAATGTGCTGTCTGTAAGCAGATGGATCAAATGACTTGAATATATTGCCTAGAATCTCGATGCTGATCAAGAAGCCTCAAGAAGCCTTGAGGTATCCTTTTTCTCTCTCAAATTCAACTTGACACATGCTGAAGCCCGTTCTTCTCCCAGGTACAGGGTATAAGATTTGTATTTGTACAAACGTAAGCATTGTGCAGAGGTTAAATCGCCTTTCGCAAGAGAGCAAAAAAATATACCACGTAAAAGTGGTTTTTCACATTTTCAGTTATTAAAAATTTAATAATAAATGCGAATATGCATATGCCTTGAAAATATTGCCAAGCGCTATTTCAAACCATTTGGCTTAAAGGGACATGGATTTATTTATTCGCATAAATGTTGGCATTGGAAAATGCGCAGAGTTGTGCTTAAATTTAAGCCTGATTTTCCCATATACTATATATCTCTTGTAATATACGCTGGGTTGCCAGGAAGCCAAATCATTCATAATCGTTTCCTAACTCTCAAATCGGATCTCATGCGTACTCGAGCTCGTTAATCCAGCTGACTGCCATTAGCTGTTCGCAGTGATATATGTGTGAGTGTGTATGTGCGAGTTGCAAGGAAGTCATAAGGGTTTGCGCCAAACTTTTGACCCCGTTTGAATTGAAACAGCATTTTATAGTTGCATGTTGCCGTTTAGCTGCAGATTGCTTGTGCGTCCGTGAAAAGTTCGTCCGAGGAAGCAGGCTATAATTAAGTTGAACTTGCTAAAAATCTAAGCACGTAATTAACTCAGTTCTAACTGAGATTCCACCGAAGCCCAGGCATTTCGGGTTTCGGCTTAGCAGCTAACCGCCCATTATCTGGTGGATACTTGCTCATCTTCCGCGATAAACTTGCGATAATTTAATTACACGCGCAACTCGAAACTGATGCTGGCCGCGATAAATTCAGCGTGGGGGCTGGGCAGGGCGGGGCTGACTGGGTGGCGGGTTTGTGACAGTGACAGAGACGGAGACGGAGACGGAGACATGACAGAGAGAGCCTCGAGTGGCAGTGCCGCAGCGACTGCGGTAAGTGGCAGCAATGTAAATTACGCGTATTAATATCAATTTATAATCTGAATCCAAAAACCGTATAAAAAAAAATTTTGCACAGTCAGGATGCCGACGATGATACTGCAAATCCGTGATAAATCCTTAAAAATTACTTTTAATTTCGCAACCGAGAATGCAAAGCCTCGAATTGATGCCGCAGCCAGACGGCGGGACTGTGGGACGACGGGACGGAGGAGGGAGCCCGTCCTGCTGCAGTGTGCACAGTGAAACTGAGATTGAGACAGCCAGAAGAGCTCCTTTGGGGTAAGCACCCGGCCAGAGTGTGGAGGGCCGCATCTAGATTAAAATAAGTCGAGCGATGAAAATAGATTACGCGCGTATTTTGCGAATGATGCGGCCCGGCAAAGTAACGCAGACGCCGTCGGCGTCGTCATCGTCCTCGTCGTCGCCGGCGACGTCAGCAGAGGCGTGAAAAATCCCCCCAATTTAATTTGAGTTTTCCGCCGTTGCCGTCCCTTTGTTTGATTAGTCGATTTTGTGGACTTTGGCACTAATTGTGCACATCGCAATAACACACCAGAATCCACGCACACACACACACACACACACATAAACAGCTGTGTGTGTGAGTGTGTGGGAATTGCATATACAATTTGGCTAAAGTGCGTGGGAAAAGGAAGCAAAACAGGCAGGACCAATGCCGCATCCGCTTATGCTAATCAATTTGAGTTGGCTAACGCATATAAGAGCACACACTCACACACACGCACACATTCAGACAGACTCTCGCACACATTCACGCACACTTGCAGAGTGAAACATTCTGTTGCCGTTATTTTTGCAATATTTGCATAATTGCTTTTGTTGCTTTCGTTTTGTCGGCTTTGGCTCGACGCTTGGTGCTCGCTCGGTGTGTGCCAAATATTTATACACCGTCCGCCGCAGCCGCCGCCGCCGTTGCCTGAGCCACCGACAGTATTTGCACCGCCGCCTCAGTCGACGTGGACACCTCCGAGCTGCGGTCGCACAATTTTTGGCCAATTTCACAAGTTGCACTTTCTGTCGTTGGCACACACATTAACATATTATAATTAGCACGTTTCCACTGGGCCGAGTGGCATATTTTATACGCATTGCACAAATAACGCGGCAAGGCACACGGAACGGCGGCAGTTGCCGCAATGCGATTATTGGCAGGATTTTAGGCGACTCCGGCACGGGGAAACGGAGATAGAGACGGACACTGAGGCATAGACGGAGAAGGAGACGGGCACGGATACGCAGCTCTCACGGCATTTTGGCGCTCCACTTTTCAAATTCGCGACCGCAACGCGTTGCTTGCCAAAAACGCCGAACATTCACGAGCTTTGGCATCCCCGGTGCGGCAGCCATTGGCGATGGCCTTCGAACGTGTCAACAGCATCTGTGGTGATGCTGATGTCACGCCAACAGCGGCATCAGCAGCGGCAGCAGTAGCAGCAGCAGCAAAAAAACCAGCAGAGCACCACCAGACATTCGACACTTACAGAACGAGAGGTGGGGGTGTCGGGCACCCATTACGAACACATGAATCAGAGCAGCAACAACCGCGCGCCGATGTTTACGTATCCACTGGTCCCGTTAGACTGGCGCGCTTGACTCCCGAACAGGCACTGCGAGGCGCACGATAATAAGTAGCAACAAACTTGCCTGCGCTCTGTTGGCGCTCTCTCTTCCTCTCTCGCTCGGGCCGAAAGTCAGCCGAATGTTTTCAACCCTCAACAACAATGAAGCGACGATATGTTGATAGAGTTTGTTATGATCCCGGAGTGATAAGACGAGATCGTTTGAGTGTTGTATTGAAATAGGGGGAGATGTGATTCAGGATAATATGTAATCACTTACTTATAATCTTTAATTGTTTAAATGAAATTTGGAATAATTTGTCGTATTACTTGCTTTATGTGTGCTAGTTTTTTAAGCAAATTGCCAACTTGGCGAATCTGCAAAAGCACAAATAATGTTCACAAGCCCTATGAGTAACCCTCTCACCTCCCACCTTCAATATAATATATGTATGTATGTATAAATACATTAATAAAACATATATAAGTACTTCAGAAATAAGAACTTGGTAAAGTGCGAAAATACGTACATATATGTATGTATTTATATACAAATAACATAACCAAATTTAAATTGTTAGGTTACGAAAATAGTTTATTTTGTTGCACTGCGTATATTCATATTTCTGTTAAATACAAAAAAATGCTGCCTGTGAGCAAAATGTGTGGCTTCTTGGCATTTGCTTCTCTCTGTCTCTCTCTGTTGCTGTAAATGTTGCTAGCAGCATGTTGCTAAGAACAAACACTATGCGAAATGTTGAAAAGCGAGCGCCAAAGGCAGAGAGAGACAATTTAACAATTCTTATACGAAAATGCGCAACACATGCGATAACGGTCACTATTGCCTGCCATAGACGCCTTGAAGACCTAATTTGATTCTAATTTATGTAACTTTTGACAACAATAGATTGTCGAGACAAGCTCTTGTGGCTTGTTTTTGTTTTCCCCAATTGTTGGCCTTTTTCAGCCACAAGATGGTTAAGTATTTAATATAAATAGTGAAATTACCCATATACATGTAACATTGAACCTAACTCAACACGAGATTTCTTAGATCAAACATTGTGTGCGTCATTTTCCAATTGCACTTTGTCTATTATTTGAATATGCATACATAAAGCATATATGAACATGCACTGAAATGTTATCCGTCTTTGAACAACTCATTTGTAATACGCATTGAACACCTTTGGCAATTCAATAAGTTTATCGCAAAGGATATGTGATTTTGCTGCAAAGAAACATGCTTTTAGTAATACAATAAACTGTAGAAATATGTAAATACGCTTCCGAATGTATAGGATAATCACATCTAAAGCCCTCAAACATATGCATAAATAAATGTAATTAAACTAAATGCTTATCTGCTGAGGTCTGGCTGTAAATATGCACGTTTCTCTAGGCCAGATTCCGGTTATTGCTAATGTGGCTGCCTCTCAAAATAACTGTTTACCAATAAGTACTACTTACGCACACGTTGTTGCCACAACTAAGCATAACTATGCACGTCTGTACTTCCCAGTATTTGTGTAATATATGTATGTGAGTGTGCGTAGTGAGGAGTGTCCAGAAAATGAATTGAAATCATGTCTAAGCAGCAGATTCTCATGATAAGCAGACGCTCCCGGGCATTTGCATAAGACCAAGATAAATATATTCCACGACAGACGGACAGTGTCAGACGCAGATCGACCGGTTAAAGGTTAACATGCCCATACGTCCGAACGCCCAATAAATATATATATATATTCACGTATATGTATGTGTTGAACCTGAGGCCAAGCCCTTGGACTGTTTATTTGTGTCGTTGGCCCGATTGAGCATCATCCATTAAATCGATGCGGTGTTATGTCTGATTGAAATTTTACTATCTGAAATTCGAAATACGTTGGCAATTGTGAATACGTTATGTGTGGAATGCGGATTTTAATTGCGATTGACCAGATATACGCCCTGATTGAAGAAAATGCACTTATGCTGCATGCAGTTTTAATGATATGTATGTATGCATGTATTTGTGTATGTAGAATAAGGAACTGGCTGCTTTTCTGACTGAAGGTCGTGAGTCGTGGCCCAGTTAAGCAGATGCGTGATTATAATTGACCCCAAATGTGGGAAAAATGTAACCAAGTGCAACACTTTGGACGCTCAATCGCATCGAATGATTTCATGTTTAAATTTACATGAATATTCAGCGACAGGCACCTATTTAAATGTTCATTTTGAATAAATTATGTTTGGTAAACAATTGTACGTGGGCCCTGGACGTAAATCCCAATCGCACGCGACTATTCCTGGCGCCGGAGTTGCCGCTGACGACGCGTCGTTTATCTTGTAGAGGCGGAAATTGCGGTTGAGTTCACGCTTAAAACTTTGTTGCCAACTGATTATCGCTGACACGCCGTGAACTCCCGCTCTCGCAACAACAAGTTGCAAGTATAGCTCACTCAAATATAACACATACAGACATATATAACTACGTTTCTGTATGGGTGTGCGTGTGGGTGTGGGTGTATATTTGGATGTTGGCATTGCCATGGATAACCCACATCGGGCACATTTGCTGTCTACTGTCGCAGAACGCCAAAATCAGGCAGCCAACTCTTTACTTTACCAGAGCCGTCAGCTCGACAGTTTGGCGATAATTAATCAAGACCATCTGCATTCACAGGGCGTAAAAATGAAATGTCACAATAAAACCATTTGCGAGTCCTTTTCCATGGACGTGGACAAACACCCACATCCGCACACACACACACACACACACAGACAGCCTTACGCCCAACACTAGCGACAATTAGCTTTTGTCAAAGGCCATGACAAACGGATTATATAAACGCCTCAATCATTCTGGCACAACAGAGCCCGCGACAAGAAGTCAAGGCAACGCCTCCTAGCCCAACTGACAGAGACGGCTAAATAAACGATATACACAGCGAGAAAGATCGTATACACTTTAATCTCTTTTTTGGGACCACCAATCCCCACACACACACACACACATCTAGGAATCACAAGCTACAGCTCGTTTTTATTGTCAACCAGACACAACTTTTCATAATTCGATTTAGAAGGCAATTACCTGTGGGATTAGGAGCTCCATTCGAGTAAATTGACCGTGTGCCAAAGTGTTATATTTTAAATTTATATTCTCTGTAGTGAAGAGCTCTTAGTGTACTCCGTGTTAAGGACATTCAGACAACTGTTGTTCTGTTGGTTGTTGTGTAAATGATGAATCCCCTCACGAACTTTGGCCGCAGCGACTGCTCGGGGCGCGACACTTGTAAAGCTGTCACAACATTAATCAAATCGGGAGTGCAAAACAAATGCATGCCATAAATTTACAGTTCAGTCGCCAGGCGGCAATCGTGTGGTCCATGCGGCTGGCCAGTGAAAGTGGCGGTGAAAGTATGTCCTGATGAGCCTCAGCCAGAGCCAGCGCCAGAGCCAGCGCCAGAGCCGGAGCCGGAGCCGGAGCCCTGCACTTGTGATAAATATACTCTCGTGCATACCGAATCGTTTAGGCAACTGAAATCGCAGTTGAATTTATATTCGTGGGCTTTATTTGCAACAGCAAAGTGTTGCATGCTCCACATACGTGTCCCAGTGTGTGTGTGTGTGCGTGCTTTTGCTTACAGTAAACACCGACTGTGACTGCGATCAGGCCATTGGGGCGCAAGGACATTTGGCTTTCCGGTTGTTGAACATCTCGTTTAATGACGCAATGTCGTTGGCAATGATAATGATGCCGCTGCCGGCATCGCGTCGACTGCCGAATGTCGACTGTCGACTGTGCCACAGATTTGCACCTATGTGTCGGCTTGGCGGCATGACAAGTTTGCCATGAAATTGAGGCTCAGCCCGGGGCCCGTCCATAACAATAGTCAAAGGCAGTTAACAAGCATTGGGCTGGGGAAAAAAGTCTAGTACTATCATCGGAAGCGAAAGCGTGAACGCGATTACAGCCTAATTTTCTGAAATGGACGCACATTTGGCCAGAAAGCACTCAGCCATGGAGCACAAACTCCAAGTCCATACGAAAGTACAACACATTCAGAACAGGGAAGAGGCTCTTGCTGCTGCCACCCCTCCATGTTCACTTGTGCAGTGTGACATATTTGACAAATAAATTTTGTTTACTTAACATTTTGCACAATTTTGCAACCATAAAGTAAACAAATTGAGCATAGTTCGTGTTCGAGCTATATGAATGCTTAACGATAAGTCCTTGCACACACAAATTGCCATGTCTGACAGTGTGGGTGAATTTTCGTATATGCATATGTATGTGCACTTATGTATGTATACACATCGTGCAGACTCGTTTAAGCATATGCTAATAATAAATTCCATGCATACATACATCAGTAAATAATCACAAAATAATTTGCAACCATTCAGATGTTAACCTAACTATGCATATTTTTTGGCAATTATCCGAAATACGCTACGAAATTCTAATTTTTGATAGTAAGCATTTATTTTACATTGATTAGCATGCAAAAATATTATTCGCATTTTATATTAGCCAGAGGAGAGCAAATAAATACCAGCACTCTGGCTCACCTAAAATTTATAAATAATTAAAATATAACAACTCCAACATTTATCGAAATGGTGCATCTTTACGAAATAACTCCTTCTCTGCACCATAAGCAGGCAATGAAAATACGATCCGAACTGATAATGACATCAGTGCCTCGACTCTGACGTTCTGAGTCGTTTTTGTTGATGGGTGGGGAAGGGGGAAGGGGGAAGGAGGTGGAAAACGCCGCAAGTGATTTCTCTTTGATCCAAGTTAAACACCTAACACGCTGTGAATCGCGAATCTCGGCAAAGCCACTCATGTGGAATACACTTATTGCCCTCACATGTTGCCACAAGGAGTGCGAGGACGCGCCACCAGGTTGGCTGCAGCCAGTGTCCTGACGGGTTGAACATCAGAGTGGCGTGGCTGACGCTGCCGTCTCTTCCGCAATTGCGCCAAAAATAAATTACGTTGTGCTGGGCGACACCGACACCGAAACCGACACCGACACCGGCAACCGTTCACAAAGAAACAAACGAGCACTTTTTTATATATTCTTACAAACATACAAAGCATACACATGTGCACATATAGCATGTATGTATGTGCGACATGCCCCGAATCCTGACGATCCGCGTGAAGGGTAATACCATAGGACATGAACATGGGCGTCGGGAGACGAGAGTCGCAAACAGCGCTTGCCGCCGCCTAATTCAGATTTCGGGGCCTGTCTGCGTTTTTATCTGCCCTGCCGCCTGTTGATAAGGCGGGCTGCGCGCCGACCCCGCAACGAACGCTTGACGTTGAAACATGCCATGTAGTTTTTCTTTCCCAACAACTGGCACCCACAAGCACATACATATGTGCGTGGCTGAGTGTGTTTGTATGTGTGTGTGTGTGTGTGCTGGGACACTTTCACTACAATGCGACACCCACATACTGTGGGCTTGGGCTTGTCTGTCGACTTTTTTCGAACATGTTTCGGCTGCTCCGCTGAAGTTGTGCAGCGACGAGCGGGAGCGTCTTGTCGGCGTGCTTCCCTTCCGTTTTCCGTATGTGCCACGTGCGGCAAACTTTCCGCTTCCACCGTCTGCACCACACGTGCAGCTGCGGTTAGTTTTCTGTTGCTCTACCCAGCGCATAGCAGCAAGCAGCACCCCATCCCATTGAGCATAGTCGTCTGTCTGCTTTGGTTTCCCTATGTAATTGCGAGTGTCTGTCTCTGTGTTTGTGTGTGTGTGTGTGTGTGTGTGTGTGTGTGGCGAGTGTTTGGGGCATTGGTGCTGGTGAGCGTGGTTTCTTTGTCGCACCAACAACTGCGGTGGCGCTCATTGGGTGGAACAGATTGGTTTAGAGTTGATTTGATGGGTCGTGTAGCGAGACGCTGAACAAAGTATGATACTCTTTTGCTCAAAGATGTCAACCATATTAAAGCTTAAATTCGGGCCACATAATAGGTTTATATTATTAAATAACTCAATTTGTATAAATTTGTTATTTAAGCGATGCTTTAAGCATATAAATTCTACAGGGACAAAATTGCTTAGCTTTAACATAAAATATGTTTAAATATTAAATTACAATTTGCTAATAAAAACATAATTTGTTTTATATTTTTGCAATTTGGTTTGTCGTTATATCCTGAACCCATTGAAAATTGGTTAAAAGGTATATTGGCTTCATTCAGAAGGAAGCATGACCGACCCCATAAAGTAATATATTCTTGGTCAGCATCAATAGTCGATAGTCCGACTGTCTGTCCGTCCGTCCGTTTGTATGAATGGGTCGATCTCAGAACCTATACGAGAGACTTGACTTGATCGTAATTCCTCTTAGTGGCCAGCGCAGTACGAGCTTGTTTCCGATAATCGATAACTTGCCCTGATTCCAAGCAATCGATTAAAATCGATATCGAAAGCCTGTTTTTTTGAGCAAATCTCTTAGGTATTAAGAGCTAGAGTCGCCAAATTTTAAATGTAACTTCTTGAATAGTACATACAGTATCTTTCATTTATTAGCACGAGCGGCATTTGGTGCTGGAAGAAGAAATTTCAGGGTATCCCTTGAGTCGGGAGTGCCCGAATAGAGCACTCTTATTTATTTTTGTTTTGGTTTTTATAGTAAAATTTACATGTGAAAATGTTTAATGAAAATTCAATAATATACAAGTTGATTAATTGTTGTGTCTATAATTTTTCACACCTCACTAGTTTAGGTTGAACATATCGAAATGGACACAGTGATTTTTTAAAGCTCATTATATTTTTTTTTCCAAATTTCAATTATGGTAATGGAACTGCACATATCCTGGGTATTTAATCAGTACACTTTGACAGAGTTGCCAGCGAAAGAGTCCAGTTGTCAACTAGCCAGTAACTGTTGTGGCTAACAGTGTGCACTGTGTACATTAACACACACTCGCACACATACATATGCACACATGCACACATGCACTTGCATACATTGTGTTTCACCCCTTACATATGCACACCATGGGCTTGGCACTGCGACACGGCACACGCCTTTGTTTAAGCCGCCAGCGTTGTCAGCGCTCTTTGTTTGCCAATGGCAAGCACGGCCCGCCTGGGTTCACGGTGCGAATTCGATGACTGCGTCTGTGGCTTGTCGTAGGTCTCTGCGAGCGCTGTGCTGCTTGCCTCGGGCACCCCACCGCCTGATGGGGCAGCTCCTGGCGCTGCTGCTGGTGCTGCTGCTGGTAATAGTCGTTGTTTTTGGTTGAGTTGTCTTTCACAGCTGTGTTCGGGGTAGGCACAAACATAGACGGCACTTTGTGCCATTGTCGCATGGCGTACATCTTCTGTTCTTCATTTGACTTGGTGCTTGCCACCAGAGTCACAGTAAACCACACCATGCTGAGAAATTGGCGGAACATTGTGTACAAGGTGGCCTTAATGGCGCACACATACACACATACATACATGTGCACGCATGTACAAGTGCTATATTAGCGCTAGGTACGCCTCATTAGAGGCATAAAACGAATAATTTTCGCATAAAAGCCCACAGCTGCAGCTGATACTAATCAGCTGCGTTTGATTATGAGTTTATAACTTTGCCCGTTTCAATGTTATTCAAATACTTTGCAAAGACTTTTGAATTCGCATCGCAATATGGGACCAATATAACGATCAGGTTAGGCCCAACTCTACTGGATACATTCTATAATAAAAAAGCCGCAGGATTGTTGAAACATAAATGGTTGCAACCCCTGTCGCTGGTTCCAGTCAAGCACACGTGAAATACTCAATGATGGGTTCAGCGTTTATGGGTTGGGTATGGGTGTGGGGAGGATGGGAAACAATGTGTGTGTGTGTGCGTGTGTGTGTGTGTGTGAGTGTAGGTTGCCCGAGGGTGCGAGCTGATTGCGAGCTATTTTTGTTTTTAACACAATGGGTGTTAAATTGAATTTATCGCTTGACCAAAATGATTTTCCGCCTTTTGCCAGGCGCAGGCTACCTTAATTAAATTTCACAGTTTTAGTTTATTTTTAAACGAAGTTGACAACGAAAACAGGTCATTAGGAGCATTATCGCATCATAATTCTGTCAGTGCGATAACAAAGCTTTCAATTCAATTTAACTACCACACATGGTCTCGCAGCCTCAGTCCCTTCAATCCCCCCAATCCCCCCCAATCCCACAACAAGCGGCCTACAAATGTTGCTTGTGTGGATTTTGAGGCCGGTAATGCTCGGTGCGAATGCCGAACACGGGACGCGATGGGCCCGGGGGATGTCAATGGGTATGGGAAATGCATGTATATGTGTGTATCTGGGCAGTGGGCGGGCCAGATTCGTTGTATTCCAATGTAGTTGGCCAGCAGAGACTGCTTCGAGATTGTCATCCCTTCGGGACCGGGGGACAACTGTTGTAGTATATATGAATGCATGCGCAAAATGATATTGTATCATGTTCAGTTCGATGTTGCTGCTTTTGTTGTAACTATTGTTGTTGTTGTTGTTGCTGTTTGAATTACTGCTGTTGCTGCTGCTGCTGGTGTTATATATATTTGAACAGAAACACAATCAAACATCTGTCAAGTGCCTTACAAAATTGGGTGCTTGTTTACTTTTATCAAAGTTCCCATAAATGAACTTACCCAAATGGCAAATGCTCCTGTTCATGTGCAAGCGAATATGTTTGCATGCATAAATGCCAACTTTTGAATATATTAGTTGGATCGTTTACAGCAATCAGTGTGCGGCTGCCACTCAAAAGTGTCTGCCTGTCACTGGCCCCCATCCGAGTGTCGTCCTTGACTACTGTCTGTTGCCCAAAAGTCTGCGTCCGATATCTGCTTCGTTTTGGCTCTACTCAGCGCTCGGCGGCATTTCAAACGTAAACTGCCAAGTAGGCATTTCGGCCATAAGAATTTGCATAATTTACTTAGTTGAATATCCGACAACCCGCAAAGGGACACTCGCCGGCAGGCAGACTCCACACACTAACCGACCGACATCAATGGAGATGTATTTGTCCTCTTGTATCTAACACCAACACCAACAACAACAACAACAGCAACAACAACAGCGAAAACAATAACAACAACATTTAATTCGAGTGCTTCGACGGGAAGGGACAAATGAAAAAGCTGTTGATTAAGTTGTGCAACTTAAAGTGTCGCACTTCGAACTGGGAAAAGTGATTCCCATTAAGTGTGTCACTTCATTCATGTCCATGGATTGCTATAATAATCCGTTTACATGTATACCTTTAAGTCCGTGCGTGTGCGTGTGTTTGTGTGGGTTTGAATGGGTTTGAGTGGATGTGTGGTATGTTAAATTTAATTTGCATATCATTTGAAGCGTGTCCTACGTCATAACACATCTCAGTTGCTTACACGTTAAACCGACATAAACGCCGATTATCCAATAATTAATATATCCTGTTCCCGTTCTAAATGGATACATATGGGGTATAGTGTTTATATATATAGGCAGGAGGCATATTCTTTTTATGTATAAACGTATCGATCTCTAGGAGTTGGAGGCTATACAAAAGGAAGGAAGGTCTTCACAATCGCCACTCATATCAAAATTATTACTATTTAATTGAAATGTGAATTAGTCGGTTTTGATTTACGAATATCGAAGCATAACTTGCAGCTAATAAGAGCTAGAATTGAATCACTCTTGCACTATACTTTTGGGATTTCTTATACTAAAGTTCGGTTCAAAATCACAAAGGTTCAACATGAATGCATTTGCCGCATTAATAAGGCCTAGACCAGAAGAAGCACAGCTTGGGGATTATGCAATGGTGTGTGTGTATGCATTTATATATCGGCGCTGGGTAAAAGCTATCGGGCACCCCTCACCAGTGCACTTAATTGTTTGATTCATCCAATTATAAAGCAGTGCATATTTCTCAACACCTATGTGCTTGTGTGTGTGTGCGTGTGTATATAGGCGTAAAAAGCATTGTCTTTGGAAAATTGTGGAATTTGTGCAAAATAATTAATAGTAAATCAGTTCGGTTTCATCAACTTGAACAATCAATCAATATGAGTATTTGCAATTATAACATTTAAGCTCACATATCAGTAGCTCCTTTTAATGTTAAGTAAGGGTAAGCTAATTCATAAAGGAACAGTCTTGTGGAAATGTGCCGAATGTTCTCTCTTACATGTGTAAGTGCACATATGGAGGCCTGAGTGTATGACAATTGAAATTACTTAGGTGTTCAATGTGTTGATTTTATGGTACTTAATGGGAGCATGTAAAATCCACTTGAATGTGTTTTGTGTGTTGGTTCCTAAGATCCATTCGACTTGTTATATGCTCGTACTCTACTGCTACTGCTACTGCTGCTAAAGTGTCTGACTTAATGCGAGCATGTAGCTGATTTACGCGAGGCTATGAAATTAACATCTGCTTACTCTTATCGAGCGTCACTAATTGCTGTTGGCGGTCCCCATACCCTATAAGTCCTATTGGAGGCACTCTCATGTGCATATGCCTCGGCTGCGCTTCAGAATTCTGATTGATTTTATGTGACTTGTAAGTAGATTGTCATAGATGGTCGCTTCCCTTGTCTAGAGTTTTCCGAAATATTTGTTTTTATGACATTTGGGCGCCCTTCTAGTTTGCCTGATGAGTTTGAATAATTTGAAAATGAAGCGCGCACAGAATTTGAAGCGAAATGACTCAAATGTTGGGGAAATAGGAACTGCCTCTATAGATAAGTCGAGACGTATGCATATACATTGTACATACATACATACATTTAAATAATTATAGAGTTCATATGAATGGCTTTTGCAGTTGCGGTGACTTTTGACGCTGTTTGATGTGGGCACAACTACGTGCTGGGCGAAGTATTTCGTGTCGTATATTTCTTTATTGTTTTCATGCACTTAAGCAATAAAGGAAATAATTAAAAAACAAAAACAAAAGCTCGAGCTCCATGCAATATTATAATAGGTGTTTTACTGGATTTAATTAAAGTTTCATGGGGCTTTATTGATTCTTTTATAAAATGGCTTAGCCCTGGTTTCCTTAATAAATAGATTAACACAGGACGTTATTAAATTATTATTCAATAAATTAGAAACTGTTGTAACAATATTTTTTTGGCTCCATTTATCTAGCTTAAGCTGAGAAAATATATGGCAAATCTATGCGCATTACATTTTCTAGGAATAACTTCTTAATATTATTTGTAATATCAAATGAAATATTTTCAACTGGAGAAAGCTTTACAATCGAGAGAAATCGCGAAGATGCTATTTGTCAGCTTTAAAAGCTTCAGCTTTTTATCTGACATCCCTTTCGAGCTTGAAAGCTGTACAAAGCTTTTGCAAAAATGTGAACTTGGAAAACATTTCGGCTGTAACTTGGCACAGGGTGCACTTGGTTGCATTCACTTACAACGAAAGCGGAGCTCGAAACCGAAAAACAGCCAGGAAGGGAATAAATATTCGCATAAATATTATCTTAAAACGCATAATATTATATATGTAGATTGACAACAACTACTTAGATATGAATATGAAAATACACAAAGTCAAATTTAAGCTAGTATTACATATATTAACACAAATTGTATTATGTAAATCGGATATGTTCTCTCTATCTAATAATATGCATTGAATATTCACGGTTCCACTGCGTAACAACACAAACATGAGCTCTACGGCGCGGTTAATGTGGCGCTCAATTTATTTTAATAAAAATGTTTTTTTGTGTTACTTGTTAGCTTGTAAATGTTTCCTTTTTTGTCACTTTAAAATCTCACCTTCATTTTGCGGGCTTATATGACTTTGAACAGCGTGAGCCGCTATAGCTCCAATAACTATGTAAAGCGAGTTACAAGACATAATTGTATTCACTGTGATGCACACAAAAATCAAAATCACTGAGCTTGTAAAAACAACTGTATGTTAAAACGCCGGTTAAAAGGAGCAGCTCCGCAGGCAGGTCCGTTGCGGCTGACGGTGGCCAAGGAAATGAGCAACTGCGTCAGGCAAACAGTAGCTATCTGCTCAAAGTATAACCAGCATGTGCTTTGTTTGCGTGCCGGCCCGTGCATCGAGGTCCGGTGTCCGCATATGTGTGAAAGGACAGTTGCCCCCGTGATTCGTTCGTCTAGACGACTCCAAAAGAAACAACAACAGCAACAACGGCAACAACTGGGAGCCCGCCATCTTAATGTGTGCACCATGAGCTTTTGCATATGCTACATGGGCTTGGCCAGCACCCAGCTCCATATGTAGCTGGTTAAAGCTGTCAAAGGCTACGGAGTCTTTGCGGCAATGGGTGGGTCTGCTCGTATCCTGTCGTTTACTTTCGAATAAGCTACCGTTTTGTCGGCCAGGAAAAGGTGCAGCAAGGTGTGAGAACATTTTAAGCGCAGCGACTAACAAACAAATCTCGTGCTGTCCTTTGCGCTATAAATAAGTGAAACACTTATAGAGCAAGAAAGATTCTTTAACATATTTTTTTTGGAATAACCAACATATTAGCGCCTCGAAATAATAATTGTCCAAAAGTTGTTTACCAAAAAAGATTATGAAGCATTAAAAAATGTTCTTTAATATATTTGGGTTTGTAAATGTTTAAAAGCCGTTTATTTTTATTCATTTACCCGAATGTAAGAACACAAAAGGACATTATAGTACACAACATCGGTTTTCCGCGCGTTTGGTTCCTAAAGATGCTGGAACTTCGTTAAAATGACAAAGCAGAATAAAACTGACAATTACTCGTTGGGTGCCGTGGTTATCGCGTCCATCACCCTTGTTGTTGATGATTGCCAGAGACAATTGGAGACTCATTTACATTTACCAAATGAATGCGAATGCGAATGCGAATGCGTCGGCATGTCGAGGGCGACGCCTGGCATTCAGAAGCGCCATCCGCCCATATGACGGCATTGTTCGGCCAAATGCCTATAAGCCGTGCAAATTGAATTGCCAAGGTTACCAAAGGATCGGCAAGCGGCAAGCGACAACGGCAACCGCGCTGCCGTGATGACTCTTCACTGAGCAGGCGAAACTTGACAGGCTGTGCTCCCGAACAGCTGCCGTATCGTGCTTGCATTGTGACAAATTTCATAATAATCCCTAAAAAAACAAACACGCAGGCAAATAAACACTCAATCAATTGCAATTAGTATCCTTAAGGGCTCATTTAGTATTACAATTAAATATGGCAAAGTTTTTTCAAACAAAACAAATCAATCGTTATTTATATATTATTACTAACTAGCGGCTATTAACCAGCTATTGACCATGGCAAGTTTTTTACTTAATATTGTATAAATTACCTTTTTCACCTTGTTTCCGCCGGTTGACAGTTTAGTTCTCTCCATACTACCTTGAGCTCCACTTTTATTTGAAAATATGTTTAAAAGTCCTTCGAATTAAGAACCAACGCTTTCCACTCATGTTAATCTTGTGCTGAACATCTTGAAGCCGAAAAATAAACTTTTGCACATTAAGCCCGCATTTTCCTTCCAAGATATCGCGAAAAGCGTATCTCTTACTTAGATTCATGAGAATCACTTAGTTGGGCATTACTCAGTAATACGCTTATTTTAACTTGAACTGCGATTGGTATGAGAGGAAATGCATATACATAGATGGAAGCATACAAACATAAATATGTACATACATACATACGTACATACTTACTTCCATACATATGTGCAATGAACATCACTTCTCACATCCGCCTTAATGATATCTCTTAATGCAATTTTCTAAAACGGTTTTTTGCCGTTCGACATTTATTTAATATATAAATAAAAAAAGTCGTTTGACAGCAATTTAAAATCAATCTTTTGGTTATTCCATTATTTCAATATTCTAAAAATAAATTATACTTGTCTAGTTTAAAATTCTATAATAAATTCTTTTCGAATTTTTTATTAAAAGTTTGCACTTCCGCTAAAGCATATGGGTTTGTAAACTTTGAAACTGTTCCATTAATATCAAATTAACTTTATTTTTGCTCAGCCTTCACTACTTTAACTTTGTCAAAGCCGAGATTTGTTCTACTTTGGCCGTCTCGTATGATATGAGCTTTTAGTCACATGCATATATACATACACACACATATATATGTATATATATATATATATATGTACAAACACACATTATAAGTGGCTCGTATCCTGCTGGCAGTTTGCAAAAGAAAAATTCAATTTTGTAAATTGCGCGCATCACAATAAATGCGAAGAGCAGGAAAGTATGCAAAGAAGCAAACATTTGCTTAAATGCCAACAAGGGATTAATAGAGTAAACCAAAAGCGAAACAACCACAAAATATCGTCGACGGTATTTTTATTTAACGAGAAACAATCACAAAATATCGCAAAGTTTTCGTCTCCGCCCTTTATTAGGTGACAACACACGCAGCACCCACAACATCTTCGAAGGTCCCTAACTTGTTGGGTCCTGGCTGCTCGACAGCCCTTATTTTGTTAAGAAACTATTTAATGGGTTTTGTTCGGCGTTCCTTCATTGCAAACCCCAACAATTTGGAGTTTAGGACCAGTCCCAAGAGTGCAACATGAATTTCATTATGCAGCTTGGCGATGTTCTTGCAGCTGACAAGCACGCAATCAAACGACCGATTTATGTGGACTTTTTGGTATTTAAGAGTTTGTTTTGGTCACAGCAAGTGCATAGCTGAAATATTCGTAAATACTCAAACACGTGAGGGTTGACTAATTAATTGTTGGATTTTACTATGAAGTACCCCTAATGATTCGACAAAATATTGCAAATACTTGCGAACAGCTTCATTAATTTGTATATATCACGCAAAAGGTTTTCTGATGGATTTTAACATATATAAATGCTCACAATTTAAGGCAGAGCTCTGCCTTAACGCTCTCTATTGGTTTGTCCTTATTTTTTTTTAGTCTAATCGCAATTTCCATATTCAATGGACGAGCCGCTCTCAGGTGGACCTTCTACTAGGAAATTCACAACAAGGAGATAAATGTTGCCCAGCCTTAGCACAAAAGTTCCAAGGTTGACAGCTTTAAATGAGACATTCTATCATAACGGCATTGTTGCTGATATCGGTTTATACACACAAAACAAGGCCTACACACAGACACAAACTTCTGCGTAGTTAGCCTTGTTAGCGACATGGCCCGAAGAACGCATCACTGTCATTTGTGCTGTTAAACGGGCATTAAGCAAATAGATACGTTCAGATAAACAAGGTACAGGGAAACATAAACCTCAAAGTTTTGCCACAAAGTTACGCCGTGACCAATAAAACTTTAGACGCCTAATGACTTAAATCACTTTAAGACTCAATCAGCATCTCGCCTCAGAATTATAATGATATTGGTCTTTAGGCCTGCCGTCTGAGCCGACCAATGGGGAGGTGGGGAGCAGGAGTTTGCTGAGGTGTGGGTTAAATGTATTCGACATGGCTTGCCTTAAGTCCGAATATGTTTACTTCTATTTGTCTAATCACATTGTTAATGTAATCATTTGTATTATTCTAACATGCATAGCCACACTTTAAATATTTGTCGAAACAAAGCTTGTCAAATCTGATGTGAAACAATAGATGGATGCATTTTCGGTCAGAGATATATGTACATATGTATTCTAAAACCTAATCAGCTATTATATTTCGTATTTATCTAGCTAAAATGTGTTAGCTTGTGTTGCTTAGCCAGGACCAACATTGGTAATTCAATGTTGTCATTGTTCGTTTGAGATTGCTTTAGGATTCCAACTCTGCTGAGTTTCAAAGCGGAAAGCTTTTGCAGCCTGACGTGCTCTCAGAGCAGAAAGCTAGCCGAACTGTTCGCACCCGCAGGCAACTGTACGCGTGCTGTTAGAGCAGTACGACTATAGGGCATGCGCTGCACAGGCAAAAGCTTATGCAGACTGTTTGGGATTCTCTTAAAATTTGAAGTGCCAGCATCTCGAATCTCTGCGTGTGCAGTCGGCTAGCATCCTTATCTTGGCTCGTGTGCCGTTCAAGTGCTTGGCCCGTTTCTGTGCCAAGAGCTGCGTTTCAGTCCTTCCTCGTTTCGCACCTTAGTCAGAGCAAATCTCACAATATCGGACGCCAGCCATCGAAGTCCTCGCCAAGTCTGGCGTTTCATCAGTTTTGTCGCGAACTTTACGTGTTCAATATGAAGCCGCTGGGACGCTTGCGTTCCCGTGAAAGTGAATTGAATTAGTGGACGGTTTATTTTGGAAAGGAATAATCGATCAGAGTTTTAATTAAGCGGAGAAAACGCAAATTTATCATGGTTCAAAAAAGTTATGTGCCAAAGTGAAGAAATCCGATTACGATCTGAAAAACCCAAAACTTCCTGAATTGGAAAAATTTTACAAATTTGTTACTCGAATGTGTAAACGTTTTTGGAAAAGTTAAAGTATTCAAGTTGTGACTCAGTTTACTCGATTGTCATTAATGAAGCTTGTGTACGAAATGGTTTTGTTTTTCTACCATTGCGCATATATGTGGATGGGATTGTGAAAATTGTCTGGCCATAATTCTCCACAAATTGCTATTGAAGGGGGTCAACGACAAATTTGAATCGCTACAAACTCCCTTTGTCGGCGACTCCTCAAATTAACATACCACCAAAAGTGAAAGATGCTGTTAGCGGAACTAGCATAAAAGGGTCCTTTGGACTCTATTACAAATAGATTCATCCAAGCAAACAAAAGCCAAGGCTACTTAAGTGATAAATAAGCATTCAAATATACAAATATACAAGTATATAGACATTTGTGTGCTTAGAAGTGTGCCCGATAGAAAAGAAATTTCAAATAAATTTGGTGTTGCCTGTCGAAAAGCCTGTCCTGACAAAGTTTTATGAACCGTGCTGTGCGTCGTCTTGAATGCAAGAAATTGTCCTAATAAATGAGAGATTTTGACAGTGATGTGAAGGCCGAAAAAAATATAATAAGCCAAATTGTCATGAAATAAGGCAACTAACGCGGGCTTA
Organism: Drosophila montana; assembly: GCF_035044405.1. NCBI lineage: Eukaryota > Metazoa > Arthropoda > Insecta > Diptera > Drosophilidae > Drosophila > Drosophila montana. The sequence continues at coordinate 9,618,667 of NW_026998620.1, read as the reverse complement.
AGTGCGACTTTGATTGAATACGTCTGGAATTGTCTGAATCATAATACTATGCCTCATAGACAAGGCAAGTCTCAACTCACATTGGATTACACATAAACGGAAAAGTTGTAAGTTATAAAACAATATATAAATATATTAATATAATTATAGGACTATTTAGCCACGCATTACCTATCCATCCATCCACTTTAAAATTATTTCAGTTTCTTTTAAATCCTATTTGCCTGCAATAATTAAAAAAATAAAATACCTATAAATGAAATAGTTTTATAGAACTGGATTAGCTGGATTTTTCTACCATTATAACCTTACGATCCCACATTTTCTCTTCAATACTAACATGAATTTCCTGTAATTAAACAAGATAAGCTACTTATGAATAACACTTAGGAACGTCTCATTATAGTTGCATATTTTCAGTTTCCATTAACATTTATCTCTTCCTTTTTTCAGATATTAATCTTGAACTTTGACTGCAATCCCAGCCCATTCGCTGCGAGTGGAAATAGCGGAATATACATATGTCTTGATCCAAAAAAGGAGTTCAAGATTTGTATATGCACGATTCAGGCCTAAGGAGAACTGAACAAAGCGGAGAGAAAGCGACAAACAGATCAAGTTCTTAAATATATGCGATATTTGGTTAAGAAGTTGAAGGCAGGCAGCCAAAAGAAAAACAATCTAACAATCTAAGCTCTGACACATTCAGTCAATTGAGCTGGGCCTTTGAGTGGGGTCTATTAGCATATGCTCTGATGCAGCTGTTGGCCGAGAGCCTCAAGCGAAGCGGAAATAAGTCCATTTAGGGAGCTGACAGCAGAACGGCTCCGAGCCCAGAACGTCGCGGCTGGACTCTAATTGCAGATGAGCACTGCTGCTGTCGAAGCGCAAAAGAACTGTGCGTAGGACTTGCAAAGAACGTCTAACTACATAGAGAAATCCTTTGTCTAACGAAGGACTCCGTTTTGCTAACTGGTCACAGCCCCGCCCCACGGCGAAGGCTACACGATTGAGATGGAGATGGAGGTGCCACGAGCCAGCCAGACCCGAACCCGGACCCGCACGCGCTCTCGCTCCGGCTGCCTGCGTCTAGGACTCGCACTGCTGGCCTTGATATTGGCGCAGTCCTTTGACTATGTTCTGTGCGGCGAGAAATTGGGTAAGTGGCTTTATCGTTTTCCTTATTTACAGCTCGGCTCACATCAGTGCCTTCCCGAATCGTGGCTGGCAAAATGACATCAACAACAAGAACGGCAATGCAAGCTCCCACAATGTGTCCTTTGTCTCTCAGGCGCGGTTATGTCTCTTATCTGTTATTTATTTCAGTTGTTATTTGACATTTTTCTGTGCCGTTGATTTGCTTGAATCTGGCGCGGCGAGTTCATTAAGGTTCTGACTTCCCATTTACATTCGCCCGCTTAAGTCGATGAAAAATGTGCAAACTTAACACTCTAAAATACCCATCAGGCAGACCTGACCCCCCATAAGAATCCGGGCTGCGACTCTACTTTGTTTACCGCAAAGATATTACGCTCATCTGAACAATCTGTTACTATCAGGAGCTACAATTTTAATTGCCTTCCGAGTGAACGGCTTTAAGCGGCTTTTGTTCCTTCTTATTCTATTCTACTGGGGTGCTTTAAGAACCCATTGCCTACTGTTGGTTCCGATGTCATGTAATGCATACCCTGTAGCCATAAAATGGACAAGTAAGATGTGCCATACATATATGACTATATGCCAAACAAATGCCGAATATATCGAAATTTGGAAATCTCATATATCATGAACGTGTGAGGAAATTCGCCTCCAGTCAAACAATTTGATATATTCGTGTTAATATGCATTTTGTTGTTGCATAAGCTTAGTTTTATTGCGGATGTACAATTCACAAATGAAATATCAAATTTTTGTCATATCCGAATATTATGCCTAAATGTTAAATCAATATAATTCTGGCTGCAAGGCAGGGATCTCCGTGACGAGATTTCTCCACTTACTTGTTTTACACTTTGTTTGTTTTTAGTATAACGCAGCAGTTTTATGTGGAGAGCCATAAAAATGCTCCTTAGGGAATTACGCTGCTCAAAGTTCGGACTTGTGTAGCATCACATGTCATCGAGGGGGGCGGCGGCGGGGGAGGGAGAAACTTTGATGCTCCTTCGCTAACATGCCAACAACTTGATGCGATAATCAATTGGAGAAGTTGCCTTTTTCGTTCTGTTCTCTCTGCTTTCACCTCGCTGCTCGCTGATTGTCATCTGTCGTTGTTGTGCCTTGAGATTGATGGCTTCCAAAACGTTTTTTGACACGTACGTGCCGCGTGTGCTGCTGGTGCCTTTGTCTCTGCTATTGTCAGTAGGGAGTCTACGCCATAAAATAAAATATAAAATATAAAAAACACTGTGTGCCTACTTTTAATCTGAATGCGGGGAGGCACCGAGCAACAGGCGCAGGTCCTTTTCAGATAATCGCAATATGCAAATGCCAGAAATTATTTTGGTTAGTGACGCTGTGGCATCTGTTTATAATTCTGTGAATTTGTTTTCCGGAATTTGATTTCTTACTTCGACGACGACAAGGAACTCTGGGAAAATGTGGACTTATATAAAGGGGAGCGCAGCACGAGCCTTCACATTCCCTTGTGTATGTCAAGTGATGTGGGTGCATTTTAAATAAGTAGGAGAATTTTGATAAGCACAACATCTGGTGACATAATCGAATGTCAAACCTTCAATATTTTAAATTATAATGAATTAATCATCCGAAGCAATATCTATATATGTATAATATATATATATTTATGAAGCTTGTCTCGACTGTCTGACTGATTGATCAACATAGAAGCCAAACCATAAGAGCTGGGAAACTTAACTTTTTTCTGTAAATACCTTATATGATGGATATTCTTGGATATTCTATCCGCAAGTGTAGAAAATTTGTGTAAAGCGTTTGTATTCACCTTTTTTTTTGTCATCTCGTTGGGCCCCAAACTTGTTCTCAAAGATTGCTTTAAAAATTCAGTTAAGGCTGTGGATATCGATCCAATTAAAAGGATATAGGGCAATACGCATTGTTTGACATCATTCATTATCTATTGCTTGCAATTGGCAATTATATACAAACAAAATTTGATACTGAGTTAAGCTTTAATCTTTTATTAATGCGCCTAATAATAAGGACTTGATATCAAATTAGCTGTGAGTGTTTGTAGGATATGCAAATATATATGTGTATAAATACTTATATATATGAGAGTACTAAGCACTAACAGTTAACCTAATGTGTGCGGCGTGGCAGGTTTGACGTGGAGGTCAAATTTAATATAAAATAATGAACTTGACACTCGCAATTACGGGGGGAAATGCGTTTTTGATTGCTGCTTGCGGCGGCATTTACGCAAGATAAGCCTATTCGCAGCGACAAGGTAGCAACTGCACACACGCACACACACACACACACACAGTCACACGCACACACACATGCAAAGCAAAGTGCGTATCCTGCAATGAGCGGCCGAAGAGAATCGCTTGAATCCGCTGAATAAATACGCCTGCTTATGGCACATGAATGCTTGAATGTTTGTATGTGTGTGTGTTGGGTAGGGGATCCGTTTGGCATTGCGAAAGAAGTTTTTGTCAGGCATCAGAGCGGCACTTGTTTGCAGAGGGCAAACGTCCACATTAAAAAGTTATGAGCGGCAATATACGCGGCAATAAAAACAGACGACAGACGACAGAGTTGACGCCGTCGCTCCAAATTATTAAGGATATGCCGCCGAAATGCCTCGGAAGCGCGTCTCGAGATATGTGTGTATGCATGGGGAATTCCCATGCTCGTGCGCATCAAGCTCCACATGCCAAAGGCAAACAAATTTCAGTTTCGTCTGGCGATTCCCACGAAGAGCACACACTGGCTCCCTTGATGCTCCCTTTGTCCGACTGCCGGCAAATTGTGGTAAGCAAGTGCCAAGCCGTAGCTAAGCTACAGTAATTATGGTGCAACTTGGAGTAGAGTCAAAAGAAAACAGCATACACTTCAATTAAGCCAGATGCTATGAATGGATTCTTGTTGTCTGCAATACGTTGAACGCCCTGAACAGCTGAAGAGGTTCATCCTTTCTGGCTGAAGGCAACAAAATTGTCAAGTCTCGCCAGACAGCTACCACACACATACTTCCATTTAAGAAGCAAACTTAGTTAGGAAGACAGAAAGATGTTGCATTAAATCTATCCACTTTGCTAAGGCTTCTTTTTTTAACTATTATACTTATATATGTATAGACATATTATATATAGACGCTAGTTAAGTCCCGACAGACAGAATACAGAATGCGGAATAAGACGGAAACACGTTGCATTATATAATTTTATCTTCTTTAAATTCTTTGATTATTATTTCTGATACTATATATGTTATTTTTACTCATTTAATAGCTTGAATTTTCATTTTTAGTAAGCAATTTTTGCTTTCAGCTAGAATTACATTCAGGTTAAAGGAGGCAGGCACCTTCAAAACAGGACTCTCTTTTTGGATTGATTAATACAAATATGCAGCCGTAAATAAAGCAAATCTGTGGCACGCAGCACATGAACTCAATATGCTCAAGCTGGAATAGATTACCAGTTGTTAGCAGGTGGCTCAGGACAGCCGTGAGTTGTTAGCAAAGAGCATTTATTTTTGGGGAATAGAACTTGGTGGCAGACGGCGCTTCCAGACCAGCTTCAAGAGCTGCCAGCACAGTGTCCATCAATGTCGAATAATTTGTTGCTTCGTTTTGAAGTCGTGTTAATTACCCAAGTTCAAAAGCAGGCGCAATCTTGAGTTGATTTCTTTGTGTACAACCCTATTACGATATTATTGTTGTGCCTGTTGCTGTTGCTGTTGTTGTTGTTGTTGGTCTAATGAAAAAATTCAAATTTATTTGGCGCACCCAAACGTGCCTGGCATGCCGAGCCGTAACCGTGCCCCAAGTGGCGCCTGTGGCGGGCTCTCATGAGACGCCGCCTGGCTGGGCCGATTTACATGCAGAGTACAATACCTAAGTCCATACTGCGTGGTTATAATTATGCAGTCACTATTACACTAAGAAGTAACTCATTTAGGAATCAGTTTAGATTGAGTCCAATGGCAGTGAATGGCCGCTCTCTTGAGCAGATCAAGAGTTCCAATCGGAACTCACTTGGCGTCATTTATGGCACACAGACTGAAATGCAATCGATGGACGAGACTGCGGGGATTGTGTGTGGTCAATTGATGTGCTATCTGGTGCTCACTCAGACTCGCGCAGGCTGATTTATCAGTTTGTTGCCCCCACTCATCCCCTGCCCTAAAGAGAATATATACACACGGCCTAAGCCGCACACCTGTTGCACTTTAGAACAACGATTGGAACTGATGTGCCTGACGTTAATTCTCGAAAGTCTATTTATAAACGACATTTTATTTTCCCTCTAGTATTGGCCCAGCACGCTGTCAACGGCCCCCGCGACCTCTAGATATATTTGGAAGTGCCTTTGTGAGGCTTTTCGTTGTTTTTGTAGCCGCAACACGTTTTTAAATTTTATTGTCATTTCTATGCAACATTAAAATATTAGTTTCAAATGGAAAACGACCTACAGTAAAAACAAACAAATGTTCCTCCCCTGCAATTACAGAACATTTTGACAGGCTCTTTCCCATGAATCATGCGAGGCCGCCGGATCTGAACCCATCTCTTGGCACTCCCCGCCATAGCCTTACAGATTTAACAGATTGAGGTCGAAACGGGCAAACGATCTGTTAGTCGTTCTTTGTGTATGATAAATATTTTAAAATTGATCAGAAATAGTTGAGGCTTGTAATTATAATTCTAAATCTATTTTATTTCTCTTTAATATCCGGTTGGGATACATGTATTCACACAAGTCTTTGGCCTGGCAGCCATTGGCCATCCGGTTAGTTTTAATTGTGACTTGTGGCCAGTGGCTACCGTTCCGTCATCAGCTCCTGTTCCCTGCCCTGCAAACTTATTCTGCAACTGTATCTGGAATATGTGCAAACAAATTTCGTAAAACTTTATAGCTTCGTGTGTCTGCGGCTCTCACTGTAGGTGACTTAGTGAGTCCTGTTCGACACATCCTGTCGTCTTCACTGACGCACACTGAAAGTTGGGCACATGCATAAAAACTACTTCCAGCTCCCGCTGGATGCCGGCACTTAGATTCCGGTTAAACGGGCAGCGGACGCACGGAAGCCCATTTATAGTAGACTGCATAGCAAAAGTTTCTCAATGTATCACAGCATGTGTGAGCGAGTGTGTGTGTGCGAGTGTGTGTGTGCGAGTGTGTGTGTGCGAGTGTGTGTGTGTGTAAATACGTGTGCCAGTCGTATTGATAGCTACATAGCATGGTTGACGTGTGAGCGGCTCCTTGCTTCCGTTTTGCAGGAACTCCTCGAGCCGCCGCCTCGCATTTTAATATACCCGGCACGAGACCAAGTTGGAGGGAGGGGGGATCTTTAAGGCGAAGCGCGGCGGATCAAAATGAGCTGCATGCGGAATTTTAAGCAGCCATTGGCAAGCAACCGACTGGATTATGATGGCCCTCGCCAAATTTTATTTACTAGACTTCAGAGCAGCAACACTCTCGAGCACACATTCGACATACCCACCTACACAAGGGACCAGGCATTGTCTGTGTGTGTGAGTGAGTGTGTGTGTGTGTGTGTGTGTGTGCGCTGGTGTGAAATCGATGATACTTCTCGGTACTGTACTCGCACTAGGCTAACCGCGCCCAAAGCAGGAATTTCAATTTGACGCTCATTAGCGGCAATCAGGCACTGAAATTCGCGTACAATGCGGGCGACGACTTTTCTGCCAGGTGAATTCAACTGATGCACTGGTGTGTGTGTGTGTGCGTGTGTGTGTGAGTGTGTAGATGTGCGGCTCACAGCACTCAGCGACCCACTGCCAAGCCGCACGGGACGGGCGTGTAAGCATTTCGCACGCGGAGAAAGAAGCAATTTTCCGCCTGGCTGCAATAATAACTTCTCGAGCTCAGGAGCTGTAGAAGAGACGTAAACGTGAATGCCTCACTTTATGAGCATCATCCCCGAGGCGGGCTCCCCGCCAATACGTATGTAGGTAAATAACACGCTGTATAAATGCAACAATAAATCCCGAGCATAATTCCACAGTGGCGTGGCCACATGACGGGATTAATTATCAGGGGCAAATGGGTCTGTTTACGCCTACTTTCGAGGTTAATGGCATTGATGCTGATTGCTTTGGAGAGATAATTAAACGTACCTGAATTGAATATATTTAATGATAATTCTTTTATCAATAAATTTATGCTCATTTTTTCAAACTAAACTGCTTGTCTTAGTTTGGGACACACACACTGCTTGAAACTGAACTGTTCTAAATTGTGATAGCTTGTGTTAAGATTTTGCTATAAATATAAGTTTCGTTTTATGACACCATCTGCCTGTCTTTAGACCAAGTCCCTTGATCTGTTATATGTAGCCACATAACGTAGAGCATCAATTTATAAATCCTGTAACAGTTGTGCATAACACTTACTTCTAAAATAATTATACCTCGTACAGTACTAAAATTTCAGACTCATGAAGTACATGGTGCAGGTACACACGTATAACATTATTCCTTATATGTTTTAAAAAAAATACCATTCCAGCTCGCATATATAACAATAAGCGGGTACACAATCCATTTGGTATAACACGTTTATGTGTCATTGCATACAACTATCCTATATATGTTACAACCAAATTAATATGATTTTCGAAACACTAAGTATACTAGTTCGTAAATAGAAAAATAAGCGTGTCCACAATCCATTTGGTATAACACGTGTATGTGGCATTGCAAGTTTCATACTTATACCACTATTCTAAATATGTTATAAATGCACAGTATACCAGTTCGTATATATAACAATAAGTGGGTACACAATCCATTTGGTATAACACGTTTATGTGTCATTGTATACAACTATCCTATATATGTTATAACCAAATTAACATGATTTTCGAAACACTCTAAGTATACCAGTTCGCAAATAGAAAAATAAGCGGGTACACAATCCAATTGGTATAACACGTGTATGTGGCATTGCAAGTTTCATACTTTTACCACTATTCTAAATATGTTATAAGTAAAACAGTATACCAGCTCGCATATATAACAATAAGCGGGTACACAATCCATTTGGTATAAAATGTTAATGTTCTATATATGCTATACAAAAATAACATGAATTTCAAAACCACTAAGTATACAAGGTCCCAGGTAGAAAAATAGGTGGATACACAATTCATATGGTATAAAATGTATACGTATGTACGTATGGTATACTATATATGTTTAAAGCAGTATAGTTACACACTATATATAACATCTATGAGCGGGTATATGCGGGAGTCAAACAGTTATGTGGCATTGTTAGTTACCTACGTATAGCACTAGCAAAATAATACGACTTTCGCATCTTATTAAGTATGACAGTTCGCAAATAGAGCAAGGGCACAAGCGAGTACACAATCCATTTGGTATAACACGTGTATGTTTCATTGCATGTTACAAACGTATACCACTACTCTAAATTTGTTATAAATAACACTGCATACCAGTTGGTATAGATAACTATAAGTGGGTACACAATTCATTTGGTATAGCAAGGGTTTATGTGTCATTGTATACAACAAAGCAAATTAACATGATTTTCGAAACACTCTAAGTATACTAGTTCGCAAGTAGAATTATAAGCGGGTACACAATCCATTTAGTATAACATGTTTATTTACCTACGTATACCACTATTCTATATATTTTCAAAGCAAAACAACTAGCAAAATAACTTGTCTTTAGAATCCTATTAAGTATACTAGTTCGCAAAAAGACCAAGGACACAAGCGAGTACACAATCCAATTTGTATAAAACGCGAATGAGGTATAGTAAGTCACTTACGTATACCACTACACATTATGTGTTATAAGCAAATAGCATGACTCTTGTGACACACTAAGAATTCTAATTTTGTTGTATAACAATAAGCGGGTACATACTCCCTTTTATATAACATGTTCAAGTGGACTTGTTAGTTAAGTGTTGTAAAACGTAAGAAAGTTGTATACATGTTTTTCGTTCAATATATAAGTGAATTACTATTCCCAGTATTGTATACCAGTTTGAATAGCTTTCACATTCCGAGCTAGCAACCATTTTAACTTCACATTTTACTATTTTTGCTCCACACCTAACAAATGTGGCTCCACACCAAAAGTTTGCTACGTTTTGGGACAAGCAGTTTTTTTTGTTAATATCCTATTGGAAGCTCAACATTTTTGGAAGTGGATTCTAATTCCAGACACGCACTGCTTGTATTCCTTGTCTATGGATATCTTGACTTATTTTATTTTTGTTGATTTTTCAACACTAGAAATTTGTAACAAATTTTTTTTAGCAAAGTGCCTGAAAGATACTCGTGAATTTGTTGGTCATTTGATTGCCTGGGATGAAGGTAAATACCTTTTTATGAGCTTGGTTAATAAATATCCCGTTGCTCTTCTGTCATACATCCACAAGATGCGCATTATGGACAGCTTTGACCGTGGTTTGAAATCTGATAAATTCGTATTCGCATTCGGATTTGGTGAGCACCAACCTTGAGGCTGGGCAAAAGTCAAAGCCAGATTTTTGCCGCACAATGAAAGGCGGGGAAAGGTAAATAAGGTGAGCAATGGGTGGATGACTGTGCATCACTCAGATAATCAGCTCCACGAACAGCATGTCGGCCAGCTGCCTGAGTGGCCTCCACCTGTGCCGTGTCCACACGGGCTGGCACCCGCGACCCTGCTGCTCGGATGACAGCTTAAATATGCGTGACAGTTGCCGATGTCCTCGCTGCGAGCACTGCCCGCCAACTGCGGTTGGCCAGTGCGCATTCCTAAGCGATTTCCGCCAGCGCCAGCGCCATGGCCAACCGCCAACCGTCAACCGTCAACCGCCAACCGTCAACCGCCAACGGCCGGCGGTCAACATATGCATCCTTGGCAGGCACTCTCTCATCCGGCCACTTGAATGTTAATGCATGAAGGGGCCATCAAACCCCTTGCAGCAGCCAACTTTGGCCAGCCAACGAATGCCAACGTGTAGAAAATTAACAATATTTCGGCGGGGTAATGCCATAGTTATATCACAGTTTTAGGGGAAATGCGATATAGATAGAGCGATAGAGAATGCAATCCAAATAGAGATAGAGATGGAAATGGAGATAGAGATAGAGATAGAAATCGATATAGAAAAGGGGATTGGGATAGAGATAGAGGAAGTTATAGAGACTGTGTTGTATATAAAGATAGAAATAGAGATAGAGATGGATATAGAGAAAGAGATAGAAATCGACATAGAGAAAGGGATAGGCATAGAGATAGAATAGAGAATATATGGAAATAGAGATAGAGATGGAGACAGAGATCGATATAGAGAAAGGATAGAGATAGAGGAAGATATAGAGACAGTGATAAAGATAGAGATAGATAGAGAAAGAGGTAGATATAGCGATAGAGGTAGAGAAAGGTATAGAGATAGAAAGAGTGACAGAGATAGAAATAGACAGGATTCGAGGAAAATAGTTTCAAGAACAATCTTTACGGTTGGTATAGACCAGATACGTTGCAGCTGGAACAGAGCGAGGCAGTCCCGTGCTTAGTCCATTATAAGTGTTGGGTCAGCAGACGGATGTGTGTGCTATGAGTTCCAGAAAGAGACTGTAAGTTAGTCTTACTTGAATTCATAAGAGTCGCATAGTAGGAATATATTTAAATACAAATGATTTGTTTGCTCTTATAGCACATTTATGTATAATCGGAATGCTTTATTCAAGTAGTTATTTTTTATTTTAATAAATTTGTTTTATGCATAAATATCGCACTCAATTAAAGTCAGTCATGAATAACACAATTCGATATTTATTTCCATCAGTTTGGGATCCGAATCCTAGGTCAGTCGATGAAGATCTCGAATGAGTTATGAGCTCTGCTGCCTTTCAACATAAATTGCATTCATATTGTGGGAATTGTTGGGCCAAAAGTGACTTATTTTAATTTATTGAGCAAACTCAAAGCATCAAAATTCTACGCTCTTCTCTGCGAGAAGTAGCCACGCCTCTATTGTTGTGCTTGCCTTGTTTATATGATGCTGCTGCTGCTCCTGATGCTGCTGTTGCATTTGTCTAGGGGACAAAAAATGACTGTCACTGTGAGCTGCCAAAACGCAAGGCACGAACAAAGAATATATCGCGCTCTCCTGCGTTGCGGACTGAGCTATCTATCAAAACGAAGTTTCATAAAATGCAACTGCGTTGCGCGGCTTTCTTTTTAATTTATATTACTATTTTCATGTTAAGGATGGAAAAACTTCCCTCAGACCATATTATGCATTTGCTGCTGCAACTTTTGTGTAGTTAATTGAATTGATTTTAGTTTATAATATTCCATTTGTATAATATTTATTTGATCTATTTGTTTATCGTGTCAATATTGTGGATAAGTGTGCCATGCATTTAAATAATCAAATAGCTCGATGCACAAAAGTACGAATCAAATATTTCATTATCACGCACAGCCAGATTGTTAATTTGGCCAACGATTGTTGGCCCAATAAATTAGTTGGTGTTGACATACGCACTCAAATGCATATACATATACATATGTGCATACACTCATAACAATTATTATATTAATTAAACACCTTGATATTTACGGATTGGCAGCTTGGCATGGTTTGTTTGCCATTCTGACATTTATTTACCTTGTTGAAAACCAAATACGAAACGCAAATAAATAAATACATTTTCCAAAAGGAAGCCCTCAAGTACAAGTGTTATTATAATATGTATGGAGAAATATGCCCAGCATAAGAATTTCAAATCAAAAGCTGAATACCTTTATGGACTATTCTAACGATAACAACTCTTTAATCGGCTTAACAAAAGTAGTTAAGAATGTCATTTGATTATAAGTTATATTGATGAATAAATAAATAAATCATTAAGAGTCCTTTCTATGCCTACATAGCTCTGCTTAGTGCATATGTATATGCACATTCACATATATGCCATGCCTCTTCCACTACACACAACACACAGCACAAGACAACGGCAGGATAATACTTTGACATCGAATTGTAATGAATGCACAATCTTAAGTCTATGTACTCATATGAGCACACATATTGTGCATATTTGTATGTGTATATACATGCTCACCTTCGCATGAAAGCGCCAGCAACAAGTTGTTGTTTCTCGCCTTGACGTGTCCTTGCCCAATCGAAAGACACACACACACACACACACACATGTACGCATATATATATACAGATATATGTCTGTGTGTGTGTGGGATAAGTGATAAAAGCGATTTGGAAGCGAATTATGAGGCCAATCTGAGCGGCAGCCATAATCACCCAGCCGCACGCACAGCCGTGCCACAACCGTAGCTTCATCCAGTGACACGCACACACACGTGCACACAGGGCTGCGGAACGATTTAGATAGGATGTGGAGGGGTGAACAGGGGTGGGGGTTGCTGGCAGTTGGCCACTAATTTACCTACGATAGGCTAAATCAATGTGTTAAGTTGACTGTAAACGTTACATTCGATTAAATGCGGCTCGCAGACCAAAAACTCTTGGCGGCTCGCCGCCTGGCACTGGGCTGCTGGTCGCTGCTGGCGGGACGGGTGGGGGGATTGAAGAAAAGGGCACACTGACCCAGATCCGTAGTTCGTCAGCCCCACCAAACATGACCATCGTCATTGTCATAGTCTAGTGCGGCGCTCTCTTCGAATGCTCTGCTCTGTTTGTGGTCTCTTGCGTTGTGTTGCGACCTGGCTCGAAGAGAGTATTTCCCGGCGGCAGCAGTTCGGCTCGAGCCGAGCTGCTTGCTCGGATTCGTGCATCCCGATGCGGCTACGTCGCCGAACGGCAGTCAGTTCTTCGCGGACACTCAAAGGCAACGGACGTGCTACGCGCGTGATTCCTGCAAATAGCGACTGGGCCAGAGCTGGCACATTCCGCACTTGTCTTCAGCTACGTCTCGGCAACGGAGTCCGCAGCAGCGGTAGGCGGGGCGTGCGCATCCTCGTGGTCGGAGCCAAATTTTGCACGTGCTTTTAACGTGGCCAAATGTGAGCTATTCCTTTGAGTGCGCGTGTGTTTCGCATTTTTGCGGCCAACTGAAAAAATTTAAATGAGCATTAAAAAAACAAAAAAAAAAATCAAGCAGCGCAAAAAGAATGCTTAAAACCCAACGAGGCGGAGCACTTAAAATGCACACAGGCAGCACCACCAACCAGCAACGAGCAGTCCACCCACCGACCCACCAACCCGCCGACTGTGACGTGCAACTAGAAAAAGCCGCCACAAATATGCGAAATTAACAAGAAATTGTCAGGTTGCGCTCTTGGCCATGATTAGCGAACGTTAAGCCGGTGCTGCTTGGTCCCAGCCTGGTTAGCAACTCAACTCCCACGTGGCATGCCCCACTCCGGGGCACTTCCACTTCCCTGTGTGTGTGCGTGTGTGTGCGTGTGTGTGAGTGTGGTGGGCGGTTTGCCGCTTCGCTTATTTTTGCGTCGCTTTATTTCAATTTTGTCGCCACTTTTAGCTGAAATAAAGCCATTTCTGTGACCACACGGGCCACGGCCCACAGGCTCACAAGCTCATCTCGGCCTCATTTCCTATTGTCCTAAATGACAGTGGTAAAATTGTAACACAAACTGTACGTACGTATGTGTGTGTGTGTGTGTGTGTGTGTGTGGTGCATTTAATGCGAGTGTGATTGTGTGCAGTTTATCTTGGCACCCATCCACCCACAAACACACCACACGCACACACACCACACACACACACACACACACGCGCGCACATCCTGGCACGCACACTCTGAAGTGGAGCAGAAAAACTTTGGCTTGGCTCGCATCATTAATCAAATGTCGAGTGCGCAGCAAGTTCCTCTCCCCCGACCTACCCTCACTGTTGGAGCGTTGTCCAAATATGATAATTGAATAACGGAATATAACAAATGCCAAAAACAGTTGCTGCCCATCCATGCCCAAGTCTAGGATTTTGATTTGTGCTACCCGAATAATTCTGCCAGCCAGTTGTCAGTTGGCCAAGTTGAAGGCGCAGCCGAGCTTCAATCGCAAGATGCGAGCATAATTGCTAGAATCCTCCGGCAAGCTGTCATTCCGTCAACTAACTGTCATTCACTAATGAGCACGAATGACATAAGCACACACATATGTAGCAGTATGTGGGTGTGTGTGTGTGTGCGTGTTGTCATTGGAAACCCTTTAGAATTGTTGAAAATTGATTAAGTTTACAGTTTGTATTTGCCGCGTATCCTTAAGTGTACTTGAAACAGTTGCTCAATGAAAAGCAGGCGTCATTTAATGCTGTTTGCTTATCAAATTAGTTTCTCTCTCTCTCTCTCTCTCTCTCTCTGTGTGTGTAAGCGGTAATCTGAATTGCAAATACTTAGCCGCAGGCGTTGCGGGGCATGGGGGTTAAGCACTTGACATACATGAGACATTTATTAAGCATTTCATTGGCTGGGCCCAAATGAAGTGAAATATGTTCAAACTACGTTTTGTCAACAATCGTGCTGTATATGTCTGCAATGTTATCCTTTTCCCGGTCCTGATCTAAGCGTCGGCAATTTCGCTTTGCTTGTCAAACACAATTTTAATTAAAAGTTCCGCTGAGTGTTCGCTGCCGACGGAATCACAATTAATTGTTGGCAAATGTGCTGCATGATGGATGCGCCACGCCCTGCGCCCTGTCCCCTGCGTCCTGCGCAAATGACATGCTAGTTGGGCATTTAAGCAATCGGATTACTGAGGCACGCTTTGGCCCGCTGACCAATTGTTCTTTGTAATTGCAGAAAGCGGTTTTAAAGCGATCTATTAATGTCCCTGCGATTGGCATATGCTGTTGCAAGTTGCAACGTGCAACGTGCGACATGCAGCGTGCGACGGAACGTGACACTGGCTGGTGGCGGCCAATCAATGTGGCTTTTGTTTCATTGGCAATTCCAAATAAATCAAATGAAATTTAAATGTGAAAAAATTGCATTCATCGTCGCCTGCGGCAGTGCGAAATTCGTGAATTTCGCATTTGCTTCTTTTGGGTTTATTTTTGGGTCTCTGATTTGCATATGTATGAGAGCACACACATGCACATTGTCGCATTTTGATGGGCTTGATGTGCTGCCTGTGCTGCATGGAGCGTGGGTGCGGACATATAAACAGCGCATTGTTGTTATCGGTGAGGTGGCAACTGCATCGATTCAGTGCGCATTCCAAACATTACGGCCAGGCAGGATCGTTACCAGGCTGCAAACGATGGTTGTCCGGGGCGATGATTGGCTCTCGGGCGCTGGTCATTCAATTTGATTACCTACACGGAAAGCGAGGGGGCGAGCTGGGTTTTGTGTGTGTGTGCGTGTGTGTGCATTTTATTGATCGACATTTTGGGGCTGGAAGGCACCTAGCATCGAGTTGATAATAAATGCAAAATCGTTCTTTTTGTGGCACAACAGAAAAATTGTGAAATTCGCGAACTTCCTGCAACGCAAGCAACAAATGTGAAAACAAAGTGCTAACAAATCAGGCGGAAAGCGCATCCGAACGAAACCCCAACCAGTGAAAGGGAAAACGCCGACGGCACAGCGAATCGAATTCAACTGGCATCCGTTCGAAGGGACTGAGATAAATCAATAATACAAATTTGTGCAACTGCCGATCGGTACACAATCCAAAAGAAAAGTCCATGCTAAGCTCCATTCGTGCCACACTCCGTCTGCGGTGCGGCTGCAAGTGCGTGTGCGTGAGCGTGTGCGGGAGCGGGAGCGGGTGTGGTTGCAGCTTGGCCGAGTGGCAGCAGCGTCGTTTGTAATGCCGATAGTGAATGCCGGTTAACGCCCCTCGCATAGGAGCCAAAATCAAAGCGAAAGCCAAAGCCAAAGCCAAAGCCAAGCCAGCCGGCGGCAACTGGAGCTTGAGCTCAGCTCGCAGGATAATGGATTACACGCAGGCCAAGTGTTTAATGCTGTCCTTTCTGTGCGCACTGAGTGCGGCCAGCGCCGAGGGCGAAATAATATTCCGCATTGATCCCTTGGGTAAGCCACAGTCAGTTAAGTCGAAACCCAATCAAATCTAATCATATGTTAATTAAGCATCCTTGCGCCATTTAAGGACTTGTTATGAATACAACAAGCAAATTGGCAAAGGATGACGTGAACAAAATGTTCAACTGGAGCAGCAAATAGCGCAGCATGATATTCCATTTAGTATGTTAATAAAATTTTACAAATGCGAAACAACTCTGGGATAAGGATAACATGTCGCAATATCCTGTCCCATTTACTCAGCTCTCCCGCCTGCCAACTGGCTTCTGCCACAAATATAACTGTCATTTCCCTAAGGTCCTTAAATCTTTTCATTTACATACTGCGTAACCACATGCCAACTGAATGTAAATGCTAGCGAGTATCTGCTATGTATAGCCTCTAGATTTCGACTGTCTTGCATATTTAAGGCTTGCGATTTAAAAATTCTGTGTGTCAGAAGCAGCTCCTCGAAGGTAATTCCATTCCGGCGCCCAGCTTCATCTAATGTGCGTACAAATGCGCCGGATGAGCAAATATTTCATTGCCCATCAGATAGAGCTGGCGCTCAGCGCGAGCTCATAATATTTATGCTCTAAATTACGCAAAGTAATGTCTGTCCCGAGAATTTCAGAGAACACCACGCCCAAAGTTCCATCACTTGTCGCTGATGTGGAGAGGAAAAAAAAAAAAAAGAAAAACATGAAACTTTATAACTTGACGCAGTGCGTCCAAAAACCACACGCCCTGCTGGCGACGTGAGTGAAATCTGTTGTATTCCAGCCATTTCAGAGTTGACAACAATGCAAAAGGCGAGTTAAATAAGCATATATGTAGGTATTTATGTATGAAAATGCACATATACATATATCTGGATGTTTGTATGTATTACTTGCTTCTGGATTTCATGTCCAGGGTAGCAGCCAGCTGTCCAGGCAGGCCGTCAGCCGGTTAGCCATCCATATATGACATAACAGGTTCATAAATTTTTGTTTTTGTTTCCGTCGAGCTGCCGAGCTTAAAGATGGATAGCCAGCGGACGGATGGAAATGTGCAAAGTTTTCACAAAGTATTAAAAAAGCTCGTAAAATGTCATAAACTTTTGTTTCCTCAGGATTAGACCGGGGTCCACTACAAAATCCGAGCTGAAAACAATGCCAACGTCAGCGAAAAGGGAAAATATTATGTCTACACTTAACAATATACTTTTATTCATTTCACTTTTGTATTGTTTTTTTTTGTTTTCCGTGCACTTTATGAATGACTTATTTCCGCTGAGCTCCGAATTTACAAGCATCATCATCATCATACCTCAGAGCTGGACGCAATGATATTTAAGAGTCAACAATTGCATTTGAGAGTCAAATTTAATACTACCACAGCTGGTCATGAATATCGTTTTATTTATTTAGGCTTTCTTTCTGAAATGAGACTAGTTTTCTCCACAGTCATTGTTGTTATTAGGACTCAGAGCTTGTTTTCGTTTTGGTTATTAGGCTCATTTAGCCTTTTATGGCCCGAAACTGTTTCACAATCGATATCATTTGGTCTTTCCCAAATATGGATGAGCCATATTAAATTTCATTTAATTAGATTTATTTGTACAGCATACAGAACTGACTGGGCGCCAGGCACAACAGATACATATCAAGTTTTATTGGCTTGGGACCACAGGACAACCGGGCCGCAACGCCAATTCGGCCCCAGGGTTTTGTTCAATAGTATCGACACTGGCGAATTCCCATTTATTAAGCAAGTCAAATGGGACAATAAAATATGGTAGCAACCAGCAGCTGCGCTGTGGAACGGGCACAGCCACTGCCAGCCCCATAAAGAAATCAACACAATTTTGCATGAGCATCGGAAAGAGACAAACAGGACAACGGCAACATCAAAGCTGCAAGTGCGAAGCCCGGACAGATGAGAGCGAGTGCTGGTCCGGGCAAGAGCTGGAGCTGGAGCTGGAGCTGCCAAGTACATGGGAATAAATCAAAACAAATCAATTTCTTCTGGGCCATTGACTCGGCAACTCCCGATGACAGTTGTCTCTTCTTCTTCTTCTTGTTGTTTTTTTGTGCTCTACACTGAATCCCGTTGGCTTCCAAAGCATTCAATCGAGCATTCGTTGTCCCAAAGCTGCGACTTAGACGTCGACAGTGTGAACCCAGGGGGATTCCTACAGCGTACAGCAAATAGTACTGACAGTTAAATTGAGGCTAAGAGAACGTGGTGGCTGCCGGCGCAAGGAGCTCCTCTGAGATTTGGAAGTCGTCAAAAGTAAAACAAATTGTCGATTGCAATATTGTGCGATGGAGTCCTTGCATGCGAGCATACATACATCATATGAGTATCTCTTCCATCGAAAGCTAGAATTTACTGGAATCTGCAGTAGCCACTTGCGCTCGTATGCAAAGCCAACTTCAGACCCTTACGTAGCATCGTAAATTTGCATTGAAATTTACTAGCATAAAAGACATAGTGGGTAATCTGTCTCTGAAAAAGAGCTCTGCGATTAGCGGAAGAAACACTTGAACCGCTTGACTCTGGAGTAAATCAGCCGATTATTGAGTTAGAAAGGGGTTCATCATAAAATATCTCATATATACCTATTTATTTGCTTATTACTAAGCCCATTTCTGAAATACACATGTGTGTCAAAGACATGTCCCTCTCTCTCTCTTTGCCGTAATTCTTTTTGGCCTTTTATGAATATTTTTGGGTACAAGCGTGTGTGTACAGTGTGTGCCCTAGCAAAAAAGTAGAATTCGGGCTAGGCATCATTAGTCACGAAAGGGCAAAAGTATTTATTTTGTACATTTTCTCACTTGATGTCCTATGTAGGCTAAACGGTCGACGACCCAGTTTATTATGTCAATATTAAATTTGCCGATTAAGTGCATTTGGAAACCAGAACCCGTTTATTTAAGAACCCTCATGTTAGGCTTCCTTTAAAGCCCACAACCCATTGGTGTTCAAGGTAATGTCCTTTACCTGGCTCCTGCATTTGCTTTGAGCGACATTGCTGAATAGATTTTATTCAATGCGCTGACATAATCTTACACATAAATAAGAATATACATTATATAAATATTCAATCGTAATCTTCTTTCAACCAAGCATTCAGTTTGCAAAATTGTACATTTGGGCTTGTCGACAGGAGTGAGACGGGAGCCCATATATTTAAATTATTCATAAGTATGTAAAACGATGCGGTGCACATGTGGATACTATACACACACACGCACACACACACACACACACACATATTTACTTAAGAAGTTGAGAAAGTAATGTCGGTGCTCAAAACAAATTTCATGCCCGACAGTTTTCCATCACTACACTCCCCAACACGCTTAGCCCCTCGCCGACCGGTAGGCCCATAAAACGGTCGGCCTTTAAGAGTGCCAGCTACCGGCATCTGTCTGGAGCGCTTTCAATTTCGAATCAAATAAAAAGTTTCATACAGCCGCCTTAAAAGTGCGGCATCATTCAACTACTGGCCAGCAACTGGAGACGGGAGTATATAAGTGTACTATATAGTACATATATATATGCACGATGACTGTGCCGAGGCAGACCGCAAGGTCAAAGGGACTTTTGCTCCCTTTTTTTTTGTATTTTTTATTGTATTCTCAATTTAAGCAACACGCTGAATACACTCTCACTTTAAAAGGTAAACTTTTTCGATGCTGCATTGTGAGGACAGGCAGGCGGAGATTCAGGATTTTATGGCCGAGCGCAAAGCGAACTTTTATTTGGATTCGCTCCATACCAAAGTGATTCGATTGCCGAAGTCAAATGGCACCAATAAAAACTTCAGAGACTTTCGTTTCCGAGCGGCAACGTCCAACACATTGAGTCAAGGACTAGCGGAACCATTTGGAAGTTTCCCCTAGACCAGCGCCATAGCTGTAAAGTCATAACAATTAATTTAATGTGCCGCCAGCTGGCACAAGTGTGCAATATCAGAGATATGAACAGCAGGACGCGTTAGGAATAACAACATGTATGCGACTTATCTAAGAATTATTAAATTTAATATTCATGTATGCAGATTAGTAAAAAATAAAGTAGATAATTTGCGAGAGGAACAGCGTGAGAAAAAGATCCAATCCATCTTGATGCCAGTAGATACAAGTAGCTATCTGGTCAGCAGATGTGGCCCACTTGCATCCGCCCGATAGGCGAATGGGCGGTCAAACTATAGACTTGAAATATATTGTCACTGGGCGTTGCCCTGCCATTTGGCTGTTTGGCCATGGGCCAGTCAACGGTCAGTCCGTGATTATACGTATATATATACTATATATACCATGTAGAAATAATTACGAGCCACGCTGGGTGCTCATGTTGCCAGAAGCGAAACGCACCATTTAAATATAATTTATGGCTTGCAATATAAATCAGTCGGCATTCGGTAGTTGGCAGTCGGTAGTCGGCAGTCGGCAGTCACCCGCATTGGGCTGCAATACCCTCAATCTCAGTGTCTTTTTTCATCCTGCTCGTGCTGGCTGACACGCCCCTGCCATGGGCAGTCATCAAAAACAAAACCAATTCGCACGCTCAGCTCCCCAAACTCATTAGTGAGAGAAGCCAGAAATGAACGGTAACGGCTAAATTATATTTCATGTCCGAGAACCAACTAGACCCTGCCCCCTCTTAAACCATATAATACATACATATTTAAACTGCGCCCGCAACTGTTTTGGTATTTAAATTGCTCAGCTGATAATAGATAGACCTTTTCAATTAGTTTTTCCTTTGAACGTTCTGGCAAATTGTCGGAAATTGATTCATTGCAGCAAACTAATTGAAAGGCCACATTCATATAAATGGCCTATGCCATTACATCGTTTCAATATATTATAAATATCCATTTATATATTTATTATTATAAATATACATACCATATAGCAGCAGCGCGACCAGAAGTAAGTTGTAGCTTTAGGCAAAGGTATAAACAACAGAAGCGAACCAACGAAAATATTTACCAAGAATTTTGTATAATTTGGCATGCACCTCCCCAGAGGTAGCGGCGAAACTGTGGCGCGCTGAAAATGTGCACTTGGCGCCTAGCTTGAAGTGCGGAAACGCATTTTTAGCGCCACGCTCCAGCCACGCCTAGGAATCCGCCTGAGCTGAGCTACTTGAAGGCTTTTGCCAGCGTTGGGCTGCCACCATTTCGTGGAAACAACAGCGCGCGGGCTTTTCAGTATTTTTCCTCGCTGCGTCGACTCTTGTTAGCTCAGGTGATTGGCGCAAGAGCTCGCCGCATGGATTCTAGTTAGGTCGCCTCATCTGGCCTCCGCGTGGAATTCTTATTAAATACAGCGAAAAATACTGAAAGCCAACGAGCTGCCTGATTCAATTTAGTCTGTTATAAAATATAAGACTTAGCCACAACTTTAGGGAAGCATTGAAATTGTAGTATAAAATCATAAATTCCAAGAGACGCTAGCTGTGCTATTCCGTAGGAATTTTATTTAAGTTGATATCGTGTGGGTTTAATTAAATTGAATATCCCCATCAGAATCCACACAAATGCGGGGTAGCTATCCTTTCGCATCTTTTATTTTTAATTAATTAAATTATAAATAACTATAATCATATTTAATTATTTTAATTAAATTCTTCTTTTCCATTTTATGCATATTTCTGAATACCAACGGACATTTCGCAATTTAAACAACTGAAACATCTCCGTGCACCCATGCCGCGAATGGCCAACAGCCCTTTTATCGGCCACACTGCGCACATATCAGAAGGCGGCCTGTGATACGGATCAGGTGGTAATTGCTTGCCCGCGCGGCACCAGCATTTCAATTGAATTTGCCCAGTACAACAAGTTTGTGGCGAAAGGTAAGTGTTGGGCTCTCACTTAATTTTACTCTCTCTCTCTCTCTCTCGGCCTCTAGAGGGCCATCCTCGGGCCATTTATTCTTAACACGTCTGCCATTTCGTGCTTTATGTTCCTTTTGCTTGTTCAGATGGCTACAGCATTGAGGAGTTGTGTCCCATCTCTGGCACCGTAAAGCCCGAGATTCGGGGAAAAGCAAAACACTTGCTGCGGGGCTCCATTTTTGGCTCCACCTCGCAAAAAGTGCCCGCCAACCGCTATGTGAACGGCGGCTATGCCATTGCCGTTGAAGTTCCTACTAGCACCAGTGGACCAGGAGGAACCATTACCGAATCTTCAGCAGACAATGCTCAAAAGAGCGAAAGCTCTCCTGAAAACTGCATGTGGCCAAATGCTCTTCAGGTAAGTAGGCACCATTTTCAGGGTGTTTTACAAAGGAACATGGAGAGCATGTCTTGAGAATAAAAAAAAAAAAAGATATAGGCGGATAGCTTGGCGTGCTAAACCACAAAAGGAATTTAAGGACACATAAAACTATTTTAAAGTGCAAGCATTTTTGAGCCTTGAGTTGTGCAATCTGCAATATATTATATCCATTGGGATTGTATTACCAGCAATTTCTTTGAATTTGGCCCTTTTTGCAATATTTGCTAAGAAGTTGTGCGGCATGTACAAAATTGTTTCGAGTCTGTTTGAGCTAACGTTAAGCAGTTAACAAAATGTCGCTTTAAATTCCAGTTGCACTTAAAAAGGGATAAGGAAATTCGTTTGTCCGCATGCCAAATAACGCTTCCAATTCATTAAACAATTTAGCTGCCTTTTCCGACATCTGAAGGCATCCTTTGAACCCAAACAAAAGATGTCGGATGACGGCGAATGAAATGATTTTAAATTTGAAGCAAATTTAACAACATAGAAAACAATACGAGACAGTTGAATTCATTTCATTTCATTTTATTTCGGTTTTAATGTGCGTTTAAGATGACACTAGGAGCTACATGTAGGTCCAAAATGAACAACATGCGAACCGCTGAGAAATGCTCGGAAAAACATTGACGAAGGCCAAAAGTTGCCTTTGTGTCAAGCAAAGTCAATGTGCTGTCTGGCATGTCGGCCTACCCGCTGTGCCGGCCGAGATGCCTTCACGTCCCATGGGGCATCATTAGGCCGGGCAGCAAACCCAAAACTTTCTGCTCAGCAGCGCCAACATGGCGCTAAAAATGGCTACCGCAGCATATAATTTCTCGCATCGTTTTTGTCTCCATTTCTCGCCATTGTTCAAGGAGCTGTTTTTGTTGTTCATCGCTCGCCGTTTCTGTCCCTATTCCCTCTCGCTCTCTGGTGCTCTGTTTCTCTGCAGGGTGATGTTGTCACTGTCGCTGTCGTTGTTATTAAATTTTGTGACGACTCGTCCAATGGTTGACGTTGCCAGGCAAATCTAAACCTGCTGTCAGTCCTGCCGTCCCGCCATACCGCCATACCGCCATCCCGCCGTCCTGTCGCCCTCATCATCCTCTTCATTCGCTTCGGCCCCTACTGTCAACACAAGATAGTGAAAAATAACTTGAAAATAAACAGTTTATATCCTCGCCGTTGTGCTATATGCGCAGCTAGCCGTGCTTGTGTGCTGGCCTGGAACTGGACGTGTCTGTCAGTTGCCTGAAACACGAAAAAGTGGAACGATATCAAGTGCAGATAGTTAAAGACAATGCGGCTCTTGATTGAATACATGCCACGCATATGGCGGACAACGTGTTTTATGCATATAATAGGTCTAGCAAATAGATCAGCATTTTAAAGAGCGGACTTTTTTTAGCCGTTTCAAATATATTATGAGATTTTAAAGGACACTAAAGCCTTACAAATGCTTCAAAGGTAGCTCAATATTCCTGATAAGCTGATTGCTCTTTTTGCGACGAAGGACACATCCTCTTGCCAAGTTCTATCATATCAAACTAAAACATAAGTAATATGTAAGAGAAAAATAAATTCAAACACAACTGGAAACACTTCAATTACATATTTAATGCAAATATTTTATTTCAATTTGTAAAAGTTTACAATTTCCGCCCAGTTCCTGAACTCGTTCACTTTTCAGCTTCTTCTGTTTGCACACCAATGCGACAAGTATGGGAAAAAAGAAAAATAAAATTGGAAAACTAAATTGCAACTGATTTTTCGTTCTCTGTTCTCGTACCTTACAGTACTCCTTGCTGCAGACTGTGGTGGAGGCCTGCCAGAAGAAAAAGCACTGCAAG
The DNA here is from genome assembly GCF_035044405.1 of Drosophila montana. Classification (NCBI taxonomy): domain Eukaryota; kingdom Metazoa; phylum Arthropoda; class Insecta; order Diptera; family Drosophilidae; genus Drosophila; species Drosophila montana. Next base: position 9,594,379 of record NW_026998620.1, on the reverse strand, counting down.
TTTCACGGATCTCCACAGTTCTACGGGCTGGGCGCCAGCGGAGTGGGCGATTCATCCGGCACCAGCAGCTATCACAGCAGCACGGCCAGCTCGAATGCAATCAGCAACGACCCCTGCCCCAAGCGCAGGAAAATCGTCGAGGTCGCCTACAAATGTCGCCCATGTAAGTCAGCAGCTGCAGCGCAAATTTTGTTTAATTTGGTTGGATTTATTGGGCGTACAATAGAACACGTAAAATGGCTAACAAATTCCGTACACTACAAGCACAACGGCAACACAAAACTGGCCTGAACAATCCCGACATCGACATATAAACGTCCAACCGAATGAGTTAAACGAGAATCGGCTTCATCCGGACTTTGGCTTTTCGATTGGTTTGGGTCTGCCAGCTGTACAAGTGTGCTGCAAAAAGGTCCTCGTCCTAGGGCATGACCTGCAGCACACAGTGTCGATATTTTGCCAAACAAATACTGTTAAAACTGACGCACACAGGCAAAGGCACGCGCACACGTATTGGCAAAGGCCCAGACATCCAGCTATCCAGTCTTGCCATTGCGCAGCCACCCAAACAGCCAGTTTAGCGAGCTGTTGTTGTGCGTTCCAAAAACTCACTCAGGTGGAATGGTAGCAGCAGCAACCGGGCGGGCATCGACTAGTCCGTTAGCATTACTAAACAGCAGTTGGCGGACTCGGGCCCCCAAAGCGTGGCCAACTGCCAGGGGCAAGGAAGCGTATCGAATGCGAACCGGTAGCACTGCCGCCAACGGCAGCATCGCTCGGTGGAACTACCAGTCCAATGGCATTTGCACGTGCTTTGTATAACTTGAAAAAACATCGACGATACAAAATTAAGTTTCCGCGCAGCGCCCGGCACATGGCCCCGGGAGCCGAAGTCGGGAGCTTGGATAGGTTCAAATTGCAGCAAATGCTCTGCCGCATTGTCGAATATATACATATATATATTTGGCATTCAGCTTTGTTGTCAAAGCCAAAGTTACCATAATGACAGGCAGAGCATGAACTGACTGAGCTCTTGGCTTCCAATTACAAAGTTCTGAATCATTGATTATCTTAATCAGCATCCCATTATCGTGCCAATCGGATTCGTCACTCTTGGAGATACAAAATAGAAAAGTGCATTTCTTTTGATAATGAGGAAAAATGATCCCTTTTGATAAAATGAAATTTCACGTTTATTTGCCAATTATTATATATGAACGGAGGTGCTTTAAATTGTTGAAAATTTTTGCTAATCTTGGCATTGGTTTTGCAGATGAGTTCCGCAGCAAGGTTGCCTGCCACAACGATGTCGCTCAGCTGGAATGCAATCCGTACTCGCGGATTGCCGTTTACAGTGCAAGCTTTGGACGCACGGAATACGAGAGCATTCAGTGTCCACAGCCGCAGGGCGTCCGCGAGGAGAGTAAGTATTGCGGGTGATGACCATCCTGTGGCTAAACTGTGGATTGCATCAATCAAGCAGCGATCCTTGCCTCGCACGCTGCTACAACACTACTCTGTTTTATCTCTGGCCTTTAATAGCATGCCTTGCCTCGTTCGCCACGGAGACTGTGATGCAAATTTGCCACGGACGAAGGCGCTGCAACTTGGCCGCTGATGCGAATACCTTTGGCACCCCGTGCCAGCCAAACTCGCGAATGTATTTGAAGGTTGTTTACACATGCGGTAAGTAGGTCGTAGGAAAAATCAAGGGGCGTTTGCTCCTGCCACTCAGAATGATTTAGAGCGCGCCTTTGTTGCCGCGTCGCATCGCGTCCCATCACATCGCATCGTATCGCGCGTCAGGGCGCAAGATTGATGCCTGGTGCTTGGCGTCCGACCCTCCGTTACCGGTGACTTGGCCGCATGATTTATGTTGCTCGTTTGGGCGCTCTATGTCTTTGTTCCATAGTGCCGAAGCAAGTGTTAAAGGAGAGCAACGAGTCAGAGGTGGAGGCTGACGAAATGGAGGACTTTGAGGGCGACATCAATGACCTATACGACGATGAGCTCATCTACAAAGAGTCGGAGGCCATACCCAAGCTATACAGCAACACAACCAAAACAGTTGCAGGCAACGGAACTAGCGGCGGCGGCGGTCTCGCTGCCAACTCCAATCCAGAGGGCATTCACACCGTCACAAACGGCTCGCTGGACTCAGATGTGGATGGCAGTGGCGTCAATCCGGTGATGACACACAGCGCCGACTTGAGTCTGGAGGGTAAGTCTCTTCCAAGTTGACCTGAACGTTAGGTTACATTTGTAATAATGACAAACACAAGTCAGCGCCAGTCCATAGGGGTCTTTGGCAGTCGGTGGCCTTATGGAAAACAGTCTCGAAATGTAGGCGTAATCCCACGAGGACTCACTGTCACAGAGGACGAAGCAGACATTTTTCGCATTTCAAATCTTATTCACAAATAGCTTTAAAGTTGACTTAAATTCAATTTAAAAACAAGACGGGGTCGGACTTAAGTTAGGCAAATCCCCGGCTCAACGGATGACTTTGATATATTTATATACGAGATTTCCTAACTCGATTCCATAACCACGTTGTTCTTCGTAGACGACCAGCAGCGTCTCTATTTATATCTCTTAATTGTCGGATTGGTCGGTGTCCTCTTCTCCATTCTGATTGTGGCCACGCGCCTGGTGCTGCAGAAGCGGCGCATGGCCAGTGACACGCAGTCCAATTCATCTACAAAAGGGGGCACCGCTGGAGGCCTGGGCGACGAGACGAACATCCCCAGCGGCTTTAACGACACCATTTCCGAGATAGACGCCGACATTGACCTTACCACTTCCATACCAGTGCCCAGCGTATCAAAGAACGAGGTGGGTAGCATAACTCATCCCACTCAGAAGCAAATGCCATCTGTCATCTGTCGTCTGACACTGCAGAACTACATCACTTACGCGCCAGCCAGCAGCTTGTATACTAGTCTAGCGCCTAGCCAGCTGGCGACAGTTGGCGGACCCTGCACGGCCTCCGGTTTGATTCCCAACCCCCTTTTAATGGGTGCACGGCAGTCGCCGGACCTCATCGGCATGTCGCCAAGTACCTATGTAGCTACAAGTAGCGCCGGCAGCGCTACTGGTGCACAGGGGTCCATGGCGAGCATTTTGGCACCGGCAATTGTAATTGGCGCGAACGATCCTAGTGGAACTTTGCCCGGCAGCAGTGGCTTAAGTAAGTATCTTCATCAGCCTCAACTGGCAGGTGGTCAGTTGGACTTGTTGGGATGCGTTCCGTCAACATTTTCGATTCATGCTTTTGCAGACACCATGGTGCCCATTACATCTCTGACCCAGTACACAACGGCGCCCACCATTCGCGGTGGATACATCATTAATGCCGAGGCCATGAGCGTGCTGCAGCGACCGAGCAACACACCGACGCCACCCTCCTCTTTAGCTAGCGGCTCCCCGGCGCACCCACCGACACAGCAGCCGCCGACCACATCGCCTCTAGCAATGACATCGCTAAGTCATGTGCCTGCTCCAGGCACATCAACATTGCGCCGCACAAAGCCCGGTACCACAGCTATGCTCCATCCTCAGCTGTCCTATGACGGCACGGCCCCGCGTACTCTATCAACTGGTTTATCGGTGAGCTCGCAGTTTTATTACGGATGACCAAGCACGGGGGACTGTGAGCCTCACGTGTATACTACAGCCATCAGCGTGACCGCCCCTAACGTCCATAGCTATGCCAGACAGGATGTCACAGGTACTCAGGCAGAGTCTCATTCAGACGCTGCTCATGGGCCGGCAGCTAGGCCCTAGCCACAAGCCAACAATGGGTCAACAGTACCCTTGGCCACTTCTAGCATAAACGACAATACAAATCTACAGGGGAATGATCTAAGCCCAGAGACCTGCTGCCAGAATCGGAATCAGCAACAACAGCAGCAACAACAACAACAACAGGTGTGTAAGGAGTAGATTGCTCTCAGAGTCTGGGCAACAATGGCTGACGTCTGTTTTTAAAATATATGTATACATAAATGTATTTAAATGGACGAGCTTCCTGTAACTGTAAATTACTAATGAATGGAACGGACGCGCACTTGCAAGGTCCGAGGTCAGTTCACAGTAAGGTGCAATCGCATAGAAAGGTTAGGGTAGAATAATTTGTAGGTTAAGCATAGAAATGTTGGTCTGCGCAGAGTTCTCCACGTGAGTGAATGATACGACTTCCTGATTTTACATATGCTCACCTACTTCGATAACCTTTTGAATTTGCATCCCTTTTGCCATAATAACTGGGTTAATCGCATTTTTCTCAATGTTTAATTACCCAATCGTTTTCATGGCAACGGAACGAATTACACATTAGTGGGAACAACAGGCGCCAGGCACGACTCTCTATGCCATAAAATTATGCGATCCAAACGGACAAATGAAAACAAATTGCGTGAGGCTCATTTAATGTTATCAATAATGTAAACGCACGCATAAATATAAACATACAGATGCCATGAATACACAGCAACAACAGGCTTCACAATAACAAACACTCACATACATCAAAGATGCGAAGCAGCAAAATTCCCAAAGTCGTTGGCAAAGGGAAAACTAATGGGTTGTCAGAGCCGAGCTCCGGGATGAGATGCGAGCCTCATATATGTACATAACTCCATAGATGTGTGCGTGTATGCATACACCCCCCATAAATATCACGATATTTCCACTTCCCTACCAAAAGGAATCTTCATAATGCTCTGCTCCTATAAATGTGAATGAGAGAGAGGGCGTGGCAGAGGGAGAGAAAGTGACCTAGAGTTCATAGCTTATGCGCGCGTGCGTGTGTTTGTGCGTAGATTAGGGCGATGAGGCTCATAAACGCTTTATTGGGAGGGTTATCATAGCGGACAGGTTACATTGCAGGAGGTGGCATCATAACTCAACCACGGCGTACAACTTGTTGTATGAGCGATTTCGCGTGTGTGCATAATTCAGTGGTATGTACTTCGGATTAATGCGCTACAAACGGATGAGCGTAATTAATATCCGGGCCCCGAATAGCTATCCCTGGGGTATAGGAAGCGTCTGGCCAGCGAGTTAATGGATTGCTCCTGCGTGCCAAGGTGAGCAGCTTTCTCGTACCAATGCCTACATAACTGGATATACCTTGCAGTTTAGGCCTGTGGGAATGTGTGTGGGAATGCTGCTGCAGACAACATTTTAAGAGATAGTCATAGACTTGTATCTTCTCCGTTGCAGATCTATATATGTGTATGTGAAAATGCGTTCTAAAGCATTTTGAGTTTTTGTTGGTCTTGTCGGTTCTCATCTCTTTGTTAAAGCTGACTCTATTGTTTCAAATGTCAAGTGCCTTCCTAAATAGCATCTAAGTGTGTTCTTTCATATAAGTTGGAATGCATCCAATCAACGTGTAAATAATCAGAACAATATAGATATATATGTACATATATATATACATATATATATCCTAAAAACAATACGATAGTACTACAATTCACGTTTTAAAATAGCCGCCCGACCCCCAATTAGCCAAATATGTACATAAGATGTATAAAAAAGAAACATTCCGGAAAATAGCACAAATTAAGCAAACAAATAGGTCGAAATGCTGACCGTAATTAAAGTACAGTTGCATCCAAAAGGACCCGAACGGAAACAAAAACGCACTTTACTAACTAGCCAATTGTTTACATGCGGTGTGTTTTTGTTCCTTTGGTTCTCTGCGGTCGGCTGTGAGTTGCAGTCTTCCCGGTTCGTGAATAGAATAGGATATAATTGGAGTTATCCAATTACCAAATAACAATTAACGTATGTTCACAATAGAGAGGTTATTAAATGTATGTATATAAAATATTCGTGTTACGCTAAAATTTAGGAAATGAGCTCTGCAAAATGCATTATGAATAGAAAGTTATCGGCTAGGCGAATAGTTCGGGTACTTGGTAATATAACAACTATTCGTAGAATTAAATCATTAAAAATACATACAGGCGTATAATTAATGACCCAAAGGCATTTTGCAATTCCAATCGTACGTTTAGGTACTGTATCATAAAATTCAAAATGCTCCATGATAAATATGGAAAATGTTAATGGAAACCAAAGCATAGAATAAAGTTTCTACTTTAACTAAAACTGTGAATATAATTTGGCTATAGTTTTTTCAATTATGTATTGTACCTTTTGTATGTTTCATTTTAAATCAATTTATAGTTCATAAATAAAATATTACTGAAAAATCTAAAACGGCACACTTTAATTCCGGAATGTTAGTAAGTTGGGTAGGTAAAAAAGGTACTTGTGATTATTATCGGCCTCAATTTCAGCAGTGCTTATGTACATTGCATTGGCTTACAAAACCAAATCCCCTAAAATATTTCGTTTCGTTAATTACTTTGTTCTAGATAATCATACTAAGTATACGAATCTATGTTAAGCAGGCAAAGCAAAGCACGATTAGTTCAGTTTTGTAAGGATTCGAAGTAACGAAGCGTGAATGAAATTTAGTTGGTAGCAAGTACGCCTACCAGGAGTAAGGACAACAGAGCACGGCCCAAAGGGCCAGGAACTATGCGAAATCCGTAAGATCTGGGCGAAGAGAAAGACAGTGGCAGCCGAGTGAACTGTCTGATTAAATTTGTTGGCAGGGAAAATTTATGGGTGTGCCATGAGCTTTGGCTGCTAATTGGTTTATAAATTAGAATTTCAACGGAACATTAAGCCAGCCATCTCAACCAAATAAACCTACAACAATTTCAAACACCATCGTAATCAATATTTATTGTGCGCCAACAACAACGACAGCAACAGCAACAACAACGGCAGCAACAACAACAGCAAACTGGTGTCGGGTGGCAATAAGCTGTCAAGTGCAGGGCGGCTGTGGAAAGTCTGCAAATAAACCAAATTAAGATGGCTTAACTTTATCTACTGGTTTATTTTTTATCGGGCCTGCAGCAACTAGGTAAATGCAACAGCATTTACAGAAAATGAATAAGATATTTATTTAATAGTCGTAATAAAGAGCGCAACTATGCAGTGCGTATTTATCTATATTAGAGAATACCTGTCTTAAATATCTTCTTCTTTACAATTTTAAAAAAAGGTCACAGCAAGCAGTAATTAAACTCAAATTGAAGTTGTTGCATAAAATATTTAAGCTTCTGAGTGTACAAAAATACCATGTTATTACGCACGTATACGTTGCTTTAGTAAAGTCATTAAACTTATGGCAGCTTGTCCAAATCATGATCTGGTAACTATTTTCGGCCACGTTGTAAATTGAAATTTTAAGCTTATTGGAATGAGCTTAACCCATTTTATTTTTGTGTTTTTGGGAATGTTACAAGTACTTAACCCTGCATCGCCTGGGCAGCATAGCATGCCTTAATACTTAAGTTAATTCTTGCTTAAATTTTATATTTATTTACTCAGTTTATAAATGATTTAGTAATTATGAATGACATATATCAGGAATTATGAATGAATTGTCCAGCAAATTGGAATTCTTTTTGATTCTCTCCTAGCGCTTCTTTGTCGATCTCTTGCAACTCGAAACCAGAAACGAAACAACATGGCAACCCGTAAGCTATTCATTCCCTTTTAATGCGTAAGTACTTGCTGCAATCTAATTAATGATAATGTTACAAGCATTATTAATTAATTTGTGGCAGTCAAGAAAGAAGCCAGGCCACACTCTCTTCTCCACACTCCATTAGCCAGGTTCGCAACTGTTTGAATTTATTTTCTCCTTTAGAAAAGTTTGCGAGCAACCTGCGTGCCGCATGGCAGTGTAATTACTTTTGGTTGCATGTGCTCTGATTGTACAAGTTGGAGGCAAGCTTCATTGCGTGATGTCATCCTTAACATTTTGACCAAAGGCAGCGCAAACCTTATGGTGCCAATTTCGCCAAGATCCGAATGTGTTGCATGTCTGGCTGTTGGAACATAAGCTTTTGACTAGTTAGCCAACGACAACAGCTACCTTAAATATCACAGATTGGCCGCAAAGTGGAGAAGAGCTCATCATGAGAAGTGTTTTTTGTAGGGCGCCGACATGCAGGAAATTTGCCTGCGACACGCTGTGTTAATTACATTAATTCCTTTTTTGGCATTTAACTTTTGTCTCTTTGTGTCCATGCGTGCGTCGAGAAATGTCAACTGCGCCCCAGGCAACTGCTAAATTTTCGCACTGACGTGGCATATCCTGTTGACTGACGAACATGTCTTGTCAGAGCACCGTAAAGAGGGAGACAGAGACAAAATACCTTGATGGAATTTCATTACGTCAACACAACAGCAACAGTCTCGGCATAGTTGGAGTTGTTGTAGCCATTGTTTCCCAATCTCCCACTCTGCACTTTAATATGTTCTTAAATGAAAATCGATAATCCATAAAACACATGCGTGGCCGTGTGTATGTTTTTGCATAAATACTTTTAAAGCGACAACCACCCCCTCTAACAAACTTATGATAATTTCCTTTCTTTTGTGAAACTTTTCGATAATACAGAAAAAGTCGTCGAGGATTGGCACACACGGAAGCACTGCAAAGATGCTTTACATTATTCGCATGGCCGCACCATTATATCGATTATACATAGTGTGACCTCCTCCAAGCGATTAAGATTAAGATTGTCATTGAAATTTGAATATATACAATATATTTGTTGGCATGGGTAAGCTGAAAAGTTAAAATTCGTATAAACTGTAATAAGCATTTCACATACAAACGATAATATATGTCATTTTTAAAGCATACTTTTCAGGGTAATCAGAGTAATTTTGATTAAATTAAATTGTTTTTAACTATGTTTGTGTGAAGTCGAATTTAGCTAATTAGTTAAAGTAGCTGTAAAGTAAATAATTAATTTGAATGTATATTTAATCCGTTAATAGCTTTTTATTTTGCTGTGTATGTAATTCTTTATATTCATTTTGTTAAGGTAAAATTTGCCGACTGGCTTGTTAAAACTACTTAAAGTCTAACAATTAGAACAGTTATTAAAAGCTTTTACATTAATTAAGAGCCTAGCTTATCCCTATAAGCCAGTTGCTGAGTTAGTCTGCCCATGCTCAAGGATATGCAAATTAAAAAATATGTAAGTGAGACTGTCAGAGACGACGGCCTGTAAACTTGCACTTTATTCTCATCATTTTTTCACTTTCACCAGCCTAGTGAAAAATTCTTGGCGAAAAAAAACAAAAGAAAAATGGAAGGAGCTCAGCTGCAGAAGTTCGTTAGTCGGGTCGTTCGCGGATGAAGCCAAAGACTTAGCCACAGCCGAAGCAGTCACTCGTGTGGTCCTTCGGTACAGTTGAATAAAATATGAGCTGAAGCCAAGGTTCTGGACGTTCTTTTCCTGCCAACTGGCTGCCAGACAGGACCCTTGCATTTGACTGTTTGCATAGCTAAAGCCGAAAAAAGTCCTGTTTACGCTTCATGTTTGCATTTCATGTGCGAGGGCGGCCTTTGCCGCAAATTGAATGCTGTTCAAATAATTTATCTAATTTCTTACTACGCTCTGGCCAGTCCTTCTCAAACTTAGTAACGAGTGAGCAGTTAGCAGCAGTTAGAAATGGTCTGCATCTTTTGTTGGATCTCTCCTTTATTCGTCTGATGCACATGGAGTCATATAAACGATATGCTTTTGGCAACCTTTTTAGATATGCAAATGGTAACAAAGCACATATTTTTTTCACTGTTCGTTTGCATATGTCTGGGACGTGACGCTACCTAAACACAAAGAGATCAATTATCGTTGAAATTTAATAATCATCTGGACATGACTGCGACATTATGTTGACTATCATTTGACGAGGGTAAAATTGTGAACATTATACATATTTTTGTTTAAACAGAAGTCACTACAAAAACTGGCGAAAATTGATTTGTTTTAATTTTTAAAGCAAACAACTAACTAAACAAATATCTGTTTGATATGCGTTTTTCCTTCTCAAACAAATATACAATTTTATGCTTTTAAGTTGATATGGTAACACACTGAAATGCCACTATCCAATATCCGTTCTGTTAAATTCTGTTTTCAATTGTGTGTACGTTTGTACATTGTACATTTCATGCTTTTCTGAATTCCTGGTAGTTGGTGATAGCTAAATGTGTAATTAAGGTGGCATACCTGAATATACTCTATAGAATTTCCAAGGAATTAAATTAAAAAATTTCAAAAAATTATGTTATTTCCAAAATCAATTTGGTTGATCATTAGATAAACTTAATGAATAAAAAGAGTATCCTTGTTAGTTATTACAATCTAATTGCGTAATGCGTTACAAATTAAAAAGACTAAGTTTCTAGCCCTGTTGCGGAGCGAAAGAGAAAACAATGAAACAGAAACAATTATCGTCGTTCATCAAGTTAACTCCCATGGCGAGTGGGCTGGCTCAAAGGAACTTTTCCTGTATAGGGCCAAATGCATATTCGTCTCTATTAGCTAAGCGCTGGCACAATTTCTACGCTGACTGCACGTCCTTCTGAATTTGGTTGAGCTTAGTTTGGTTGAGCTCTTTGAAGTTGGCCACTCGATTTTTGCTGCCAGAGGCAATTAGAAAACTTCAGTGACGCCGAGTGCCTGTCCGGATCGCTTCAGATTAGACTGGCTGGCTCCCGGCCTGCTCAGCCTGCGTTTAGCGGTGCGTTTTTAAGCCCATCGTAAATCGTCAAAGGCATGCGAAACATTGTGCTGGAATAATGGAAAACCGCGAACGCAATGGCCAATCTAAAGAAGCCCTAGGGGCAGTGCACACGCATATTGCAAGAAACTTTCAAAGATGCTATTTAGATTGCTCCCTAATAACATTAAAAGTGCAACATTCGGAGAAGCGCACTGGGGCAAGGCCGCAGCGTGCTGCCACATATGTTCTTAATTTGTTTGCCGGAATAATTGCGCAAACTTCTCCATATGAACATATTAGCTGCACATGTTGGCAGCAATCGTCTGGAACGTCGAATGGTCTGCACGAGCTGTGGCTGTGGAGCAGCACATCAATTTGTTATATCACGTTTTCGCTTCTGATTGGTAACGAAGGACAGCGCACGCCCAGACACTGGTTACAGCTTAACCTCGGATAATTACTTCAAATGACACAATAAGTTCCTCGCCTGACCACTGTCTGTAGCATAATTAATAACACAATCGTGACCGCTAGTCGAATAGTGCTGGCTGCCACTGTTGCCTGTTTGAGCTTAAGCCACATCCACAACTGAGTGCTTGTGTGTCTGCGTGTGTGTGAGTGTGAGTGTTACATTAGTGCATTATTCATGAACCGACTGCTAGTTGACAACTTATCGTTGCCACAGTCATGAAAGGGACTCACAGTCGGCAATTCACTCGACATTAGCCCCGAGCAAAAGCAGCTTGAGTTAATCATCGGTTGACCGCAAAAGCAGACAGCAGTTAAGTCTCAGCCATGATGGCAATCAGTCAAAGTCATCAATCAAATTTCTGATGCTGGCAGCCAAATGAAATTTACTTGAGTCGCGCCACTCTCGCCAGTCCGTCCATTGATTTCATGTATCGCCCGTTGCACGTCGTAAGTCTCACGTTGCGAGAAGCAACAAATGCTCATCGAGTTATGACTAACGATCGGAACTCGGGAGGGTGTACGGCGGCAAGTTTGTGCTTACACACACACACTGCACACACATGCACACATAAAAGCGCTACAAGGCAATAAACACAAAATTGCGTATACGACATGTTGCAGCAGTATCGAGGGCAGGGCATCGGAATTTTGAGGCGGCAACTGTAAAAATCTCTTTTGAAATTCTTCAATAAAAAATGCTCATTTCATACTCTACACGGCTGCCGAATATGAGGTTCTGACCCTGGAAAGAGGTCATATCATTTTGCTTTTATTAGTGTTTTTGTTTACATTTTATTGGATTTTCTTTTTTTCCTCACATTTATGTCTGCAATGCAGAGTGCGCACATTAAGCCAGGCGCCCGGTAGGCTGTCGTGAAGGTCAAAGCGGACAAAATTATGTTAAGGCACCTTATGGCGCCGCATTTGTAGCCAAAATTCCTGCAGCAAATCGAGTATTACGACGCCAGGGGGAGATAACGCATGCAGCGGATGCCAAATAAGACGAAGTGCAAAAGGCAACGTAGTTAAGAATTATACATATGAGTTTGTATACGATAACGAATACGAGCATGCTCATTCATGAAAATTCAGAATCCGTGTCGTGCAAAGTGCAATGCAGGCAGATAGGGATCCTTAAGGACTCACTGTCATGCTGTGTGCGCCGCAACAACCCCAACCGAGAGTTCAACTCATTGTCGTCTTTTGGTAGAGCCAAAGCAATTAAGATTTTCATGCAGATGCTGCTGCACGTGTGTGAGTGTGTATCTGTTTTAGCCAGAATGCCACATGTAATTTGCATCCCGAAATTTACGCTGAAACTTGCTGATGCAGCAAATGAAACTTTGATTTGTAGCTTAGCTGTCCTGTTATACGGCCATGCACATTGAGGTTATTTTGTGTTGGCTGTCAGAACAAGTTTGAGTGTGTGAGTGGGACTGGGAGTGTGAGTGCGAGTGTGAGTTTGCATGCAGTTTACTCACGTAGATGTTGTCTAGTGGTTTAGTATGCCCTTGCCAACAGCAACTCATTAGACGAGCCATCTCCTGTCTGCTTAACTTCGATTCAAGCAGTCTCTCGGACTTAAAGTTATGTTTATAGACCTTGGTACAGATTTGGGGATTGAATAATAATATTAGGAAAAAAAACATTTTGTTTCTATTTTGTAATAATTAACCTACTTTAACAGTGTATACTATGCCAGCAGACTATTAAATAATACCCATCCGGACAAAGCTTTTTATTACTGTTGCCATTTTCTAAATTCTAGGAACCAAATTAGCATTATATAAAATAAATTTACTGAAATACGAATATGTTTTACGAAGTTTCTCCTTTGACTGTATCATGGCATAATATAATTGATGTACAAAATGAAACATCTAATTAAAACTGGATTTTAATTGCTAACCACTTATTAAAGAACAAAAGGATTGAACATTATTGCTGTATTTCGGTTCTTTAGCTACGCCTATTCAAAATAATTTCTTTTGAAGAATATATTACCCAAGCACACTTACTAATATTGTCTGTTTACCATGACAACAAAGTACTTACATTTTTAGATGTAATTAAATTGACATTTGTGGCAGTTTTGCTATTGAATCATCGATGAAGCTTCCAGAAAGCACTCACTAGCCACCCACACGCCTGTTATTGAATCGTTGCTTTTGCGAATGAATGTCACCATAATGTGTGACCGGAAAAACTTTTGCTGCGGCCCAACTTTTCAAACGAGTTGGCTGTACATTGAAAGCCCAATAAAGTGACAAATTTGTGGTAAATCTACAAGAATATGAAATTAAATTAACATGGAACAGTTGCCCAACTTTATCGAGAAGCGCGCCTGAGCTACTCATGCTGCCAAGTTGATGGACGGGCCAAGGCCTGGCTGATTAGAACTCATCTATCGCCCAGGGACAAGCAGCTTACCCCCCTACGGAAAACTTTTGAAAGATTTTCGGGCAAGGACCAATTTGATGGATGGTCTGTGGCGATGATGCGCAGTGGTTGCTAAGACCTTATATATATATATATATATATATATGTTTGTTTTTATACATACACCAGGACAAACTTTAATAATTTAAAGAGCAAAAGTGTATGAAATTGTAATTTAAAAGGTTAACTAGGCCATTTAACACCATATTTCACTCGGCTTGAAACGTTACGCTTGCATTATTCATTGCTGGGTAATTAAAATAAAGCAACCTAAGAATACATAAATATAAAAAGTGCATGTACTAAGTTCATGTAAGTGCATGTACTAAGTTCATGTAAGTGCATGTTCTAAACCTTCTATTGTCCAGGTTGCCAGATTAAATGGAACACACGGCTGCTTTACAATAGCAAAGAAAATAAAATAAAAGTCCTGGTTATGCTCTCACAGACTCATGTGAAAAGTTGCTCTAATTTATAGCAATAGCTTAAAGCCTCAGTCGTATTTTAAGAAGATTCTGTGGCTGACCGAATATTTGCCAAATCTTGGCTAGATTTACAAGTGGCATTACGAGTCTGTCGAGGACAGTGGCCGGTCCCAATTTGGTGCTTGGAGTGCGTTGAGGCCACTCGCTTCTAATAAAAACTCGAAGATATGCAACAGTCGTTTAGCATAACAATAGCGGCATGCAGGCACTGGAATATATTCATATGCTCCCTGACATACATATTAATACGTGTACAGTGAAAACTGTATAAGTGGACTACTATGCATGAGCCAAATATTTTACTTAAATATTGTTGTATTGTTAATTTCCACATGGTTAAATAAAAAAATATATATAAATTGACAATATTTAAAGGTTATCTGACTGGTGAAAATCATCGACTTGATTGTATAGACTTCTGAGCATACTACAAATGCACAGAAATGGCAGACATGAGAGCGGCAGTCGGTGTCCTCTATTTGCATATTTTAAATGTCACATATTCATTTATTACCCCGTTCATTTAACACTTGCCTAGGATGCAGGACCAGCAGGAGCAGCTCTGCGCGAATAAATTATATTGGCAATGCAATTCTCGCGTTCATTCATCTGCTGAGTCTCCACCATGTTGAGTTATTTTAATAAAATTCATTTTTGCTTTATATTTTTTTTTTTATCACAAAGCCCAAAGCATTGATCGCATGTTATATATCTTTTAATAGTATACAGAAATAGGTTTTTTTACCAAATGCATATGAATGCACGCAAATGCAAATGATGATGTGAACAGAGTAGAGCTCCAGGTTGGAAGCAAGGCAGAGTTCTGTCCATAGCCAAACAAACGAGAAATTTCAATAGCTTTCTGGCCACAGCCATAGGTCATTTCGTTGGAGCATAAAAAATGTTGCGACGGAAATCATTTTTGGTTTTATTCTCTTTACGATAAGAAATATGTCAATGCCAATAAAAGGGAGTATAAAATTGTCATAAAAAAAAGTATGACGAGATGTTTCAAAAAAATGGCATCAAGGTGTGCGTGCCTCTCCTGGTGGCAGCAACAAATCAAATCAATATCCATGCCTCCGAGTCCCTGTCGTCATGTCCAAGCACTTCACGATGGCTTTTATGGTGCGCGTGGCTCGGCATTAAAACCAACCTGCCGTATACGCAATAATTCAATTAGAGTTGGAACATAATTAATTTCGGTCTGGTCGTGCCCTTACCTCTGTTGAGTCGTAAAGTGTTGGAATATAATTTAAATGCAGCTCTAAAAGTGCACCAGAAATCGAATTTGAACAACGTAAATTCGAATGAATTATTTTGGGAAATGTGGATTTTTTTTTCATGTGTTTTAAATATTCGAAAAGCTCTCATTGTATTGGTTAAATAAATAATTGTGTATACATGTCTACTGGTAAACTCTGCATACATTTGCACATACTTTGCACATTGGTTGCAGACAAAAAATAATTCATGTGGACGCCAGTTGAGTAGCTCTAGAAACGCCTTTTTTGAGAAATGGTCACTTCGGTTTTATGTGCTAGCCTTCGCTCCTCCATTGCTTTCCGTTTAAGTTTCCTTATCAAGCTTGTCAAGCTAAACGGCGACCCACCTCTTCAGCATATGAATGTGCAGCCAAGTCGACTGGTCGACTTAAGTCTAATAAAAATTTAAATAAATTTAAAAAAATGTGCATTTTATGGCGTTGAGGAATGCGTGGTTCCTTTTTCGCTTTCAGTGCATTCAGCTCCACCCATTTGGGCAACCCACTCGCCTGAGGGAAAATAGTAATTTACATACTGAAGTTTTCACACCGATGAGCACAAAACACAAACATGGAATGGAAAGGAGTGGAGGGGCCGAATTCGCACCGTTGCAACCGCTAAAAACAGCTAAAAATATTTGCTCGCATATGCAGAAAAAGTTTCTAAAATACCTGTTCCCACTAAGCGACCCAGGCGAGGTGTCAGTGCTGACATCTGAAGGTTAGGGGCTGCGCTCACATGGCTGAGTTCCGCTGAGGCTGACGGCTGACACTAGGTGCATATCGCAGAGTCGGAAATTAGCAGCGTGCGCACTGGAAGAACCCAGCTGACACTGTCACAATTAAGTAAGCGCATGACTGTGCTCTTAAAGTGTACTTTAAGAGCCCAATAGATTCATTCGCACAGTAGGATTGGCTTCTTTGCAGGTAGTTTCTGGCTATACTGAAATTGAGTTTCACAATATTACAATTCTGAATACGAATGCGATTCCCAACATGATGAATGGAAAGAATCCTTTGGCTCAGGATTGCCACTTCGATAATGGAAGCTGCAGCTGGAGCTTATCAAAAAGGCAGCAGATGCGCTGCAAATGATGATGGTTGATGCCATCGTGGCAAGTGTCTGGCATGATTGCTGCCAGTGTTGCGACTTCCGCCCCGCTCCACCACTCCACTGCGGTCTGGTTGCGCCGCAGCCCATTTGCTGCAGTTGGCACCGTTGTGGCTTCATAAAGGCGCAACCACAAGATGTAAGATTGTAAACAATGTTTTTGAAATGCAGAGTGTTGCCTTTGACGTTGCAGCTGTCAATCACGCAATGTGCTGCTGAAACATTGCTGCTGCCAGCTACATTAAAGTGCATCGATACCGAGAGACCAAAGATAATGAATGACTAGTCTGTTCCATGGTTCTATTTAAGATTGATACACTACCAATTGCTTGCTATCTGGGCAACTAAATGTGTATCTACTGAATGGAACGAACAAATTTAATATTTTCATAGAACTTAAGATATAATTATTGTTTAATTGTGCGCTGGATTGGTTTCGATACTTTTTTTTTAATATTTCAACCATTTTCTGAACTCATTTTTAGTCTGAATATTCTCGCTTGAGATAATATTTATGTTAACGTATCATATCAACCTGGAGTAAATTGTTAGCTCCGCTTGGATACATATAGACATGTACCGACAGCAACATTTCCGAGTCTCAGGCTGAACACAATAATATTAAAAATCGAGGGAGCGGAGGATAGGCATGACAAGCTTGAAGTTCTTGACGTGATGTCAAGTGTTTGCAGCTGTGAAGCAGGGGGGGTATGAGACGCATGCAGTATTCAAAGGCGGCACAAATTGTTGCGGCGAAGGAGACGCATTCACAATGCGGGCTACCATATTTCTTGAAGGCATTCAAGGCACAAAATGTGCATTCAGTGCAGCTTGTCAGTCTGCATTTCTGCGGAGTGTGGCGTTTGGGGGCGTTATAAAAAGCACAAAACAGACGGTCGCAGTTGTCGCCACACTTGGCCAAGTTCGCCAGTCGTCTGATTACCGCTCCACTGAGGCTAGGGCTGAGGGCGTGGACCGTCGTCGTCCTTGTCGCGTAGTTGTCATCGCCAAGCATGTGGCGCTGCATTTCCTTAAACACATAAAACTCTTTTAGCGCTTCCTTTTCAGCTGTCTTTGCGAGGCGTTAATGGGCATAAAAACCCCACACAGATATACGAGGGCTCAGCGTGAGAAATGCTACAGTCACGAACCGCACATGCAGCACGGCAACAAAAACCAGATACAAAGCCTTCCTATGCCCTCCGTGCACTTCGCCACGTCTCATTCTTATCCAGCTACAGTTCTGTGAATGCTCCCGGCAACTGTTACGCAACTGCGGCGTTTTATCGCGCCACCTACTCCTCATTTGCAGTCGTTTGTACTCCTCACAGCCGGACTGGTGCCCACGGATTGGGTGGCATTACCACCGCCGTCCGGGCCAGTGCAGCAAGAAGTGGCAATTCACTTCACTTCAGTGGTGCCCGCTTTTTGCAGACTCCTTAAATGCTTTGCAACTGTGTGGCATGTTGCAGTGACTGTGCGACATCGTTGAATCCTTTGTCCTTGCACGATAAGGTAGCGGGGAGAATGGCATCCAAGGGGAACTTTACATTCTGTTGCTTTTCATGTTGTACTTACAAAACAAGCACCCAAACTTGCAAGGACACATTAAAATAAAACGAGCATCTAATTTAATAATTTATGGACAATTCTGGCGAATACGGACAAATATAGGCAAAAAAGTTCGACGCTCACAAGTTCAGGGCTTAAATCTACACGAATCGAATCGAATTTCAT
The DNA here is from genome assembly GCF_035044405.1 of Drosophila montana. Taxonomy (NCBI): domain Eukaryota; kingdom Metazoa; phylum Arthropoda; class Insecta; order Diptera; family Drosophilidae; genus Drosophila; species Drosophila montana. The sequence continues at coordinate 9,576,249 of NW_026998620.1, read as the reverse complement.
TTGGCAATTGCCTTCATAAATTATTTAACCTTCAGTTCATTATTTCTGCAGAAATAAACTTCATTCCGGGACACGCCTCCTCGCCCCTCCGTCCCTCCACCCCCATCGCCCGCACCACAGCAGCGCCAACGATGGCGGAGACAAATTACTAGGAACAATTTTGCGCAGCAAGCTGTTTGCCATGCTGCGCCGCCAAGTGTTTCCATCCTGCCCCAGCTCCTGCAGAGCCTGCCCAGCTCTTTGTGATTTCTGTTCGTTGTGTCGAACAATTGCTGGAAATTAATTTCACATTTGACTCCTGATGCCCGTGCAGTCTCTCATTCCTCTGGCTACGTCAGGGACTCCATTGCTACGAGCTGCAGTGGGCTGCACTTATGTACAAAAGGCACTTATCGTGAGTGGGACTCGCATCCGCTTCCGCACACTCTTTTCCTCTCTCTCTCTCACTCTCCTAATGTACGCCAATCGCCAGCGCGGCCAGGGTGCCCGCTGCTGGGTGCTGCCACAATGACGCAACGATGGAAGGAGTGAAGCAGTACAACAGATGGCACAATATTTGCACAGCGTGTGCGCTCGGGAAATGAGCTGCATGCAGTTCCGACAATGGTGTTGGTCTCGGTGTTGGTGATGGCGAAGGTGCTGGTGCCGCCGGATTCAGCTCTGCGTGCCATTCCCATCGCTAAATGCATTAAAATGTGCGCATTTAAATGTGAAAATTTGATCAAGTTGTTGTTGTTGTTGTTGTGCTTTGATTAAACAAACTGCCTGCTGCCGGCTGTCTGTGCACCATACATCAGCATCTGGCTTGGGCAAGCGTAGCAGCCGCAATCACATGGGTTGCTTTAAGGCGATGGTTCCTTGAATTTGTGCAGGTCCTGGTCGACTTTTCGGGGCTGCTTCAGTACGCAGTTCAAGCAAAAACAACAACGTGCCGGAGCGCACATTAATTTCTTGAGCTTGCTTTTGGCATTTATATTCGCACGAGTACCGAAAGCGCTCCAAACGATGGCAACAAGAACAACAAACAAGTAAGTTAAATGAGGGCGTCTTGTATCCTGCGGGCGGGGGCGGGGCGGTGCGGGGCGGTGCGGGGCGGGGTTGTTGCAGAGGGAGGCAGGCTGGTGCGATAAAGTGCTGTGGCAGACATTTTTAGCGCCATGTTGGCCGCCATTACAAAGTCGATCTAATTATACACTAGCGCCTGTTATTGTTCCAGCGCCTACCCCACCCGGCCCCCAATTCCGCAAACAGCCAAAGAAAAAAATGCCAGCCAAATCTATTTGTATGCGAATCTTTGCGGTTTGTTTTTGTTTACTCAGAAGGCGAAGCGTAGACAGGACGGAGCTGACACCAATCGCTTGACTGCCCTAGCTGGCAATTGGGATTTGCATTAGAAGTTGATGGTGCCATTGACATAGCCCCGCCCGAACAGCATTTTGTAGGCGGCCAGCCAAGACGAAAAAAAAAGGAATAAGGAAAAGAAAAAAACAGCGCAAATCAACCAAGAGCACAGCCAGAATATTTAAGCCTGATTTAATCTCCCTTTCAAATGCAACAGATATGCGTGGGATTTACATAACAAGTCGCTGGGCGTCGGGCAGAAAATGATTCACCTATTTAATGTCCGTCCTCGGCATAACTTCGGCTAAAATTGAATATGCGCTTTTGTGCGTTATGAAGCCAACTAAGGCAACTGAGGCACATGTCGCTATTCATTTTGTCGCTGTGACTGACACAATTGTCCCTTACCCGCCCGCCTTGCTTCTGCAAGCACGTCTGACAGTTAGGAGTCGTTCCGTATCTGCCAGATTAATGCCGTGCATTCATCACTTGGACGTACGGCCCGTGAGATACGAGGTACGCAAAGTGAAATGCAGTTAAATTGAATTTTGCACTTTACTGCCGCCAACGCCCGGAGGCTTCGCCCATTGTTACGCAGCATCTACTGCGCGTGAATTCAATTAGGTAACTTATACGTCCACATAGGCGTCTTGGGAGCCTCTGAAAAGGCCCCTTTCAATCCACAGTTGTAACTTGCTATAACTGTAGCCGTGACTTAAGCTCAGCTTATGGCACAGCAGCTTATTTGATTCTAGTGATTCTTAATGCACTTTCAACTCTCACCTAAGACGTATGAGTGTGTGTGTGGCAGTGTAATAGTGCAATTAAAATGGAAACCAGCACTTTACATTATTTGCTCAAATAACCAGAAGATATGCACTCTAGCACGGAACTGCTACCCTTTCGCTTACCACCGACAACGTTCGCTTCTGTGGTCCCCGACTCTTCAAAGAGCTTTGCATTGTAACAGTCGTAAATATTTGCCAACCGTTTAATGCTCGTTAAACGATGCCAATAACTGTGATGTAGACTATAAGAGGCCGCCAGACACGCATATGGACACGAACGGCTTCTACTTATATGCCAATGGCCCCCAGACATGCCTGTGGGTGTGCGTGAGTGTGATTCAGAGTGGGTGCACGACAGTGTGTGTTAATTCCCTCTGCCTGCATGCATCTCTACGCAAGCTGTGTGTTAGTGTGCGTGCGTGTGCATGTGGCATTTATATAAGTGCTAAAGTTGGTAAGAAAACTTTGGAATTCGACGTTGAACAAACACTTGCCTTGGAACACTCTTATAAACAAGCATCCAGCACTCATCTCCCTATTATTTTTAATAAACACTTCAAATTAAATGTGTAGAATCTGCTTAATATGTTGAGTGCTATAGTCAGATAATAAATAAAAATCTTCTTGTTCTTAACTAAAAATTAACATGTGCATTTCAAGGACATTATCCCATTGATTTTCTCATTCCAATTAATACGCAAGCACTGTTTAGAAACTGAACCAACCAAAAAAATGTAACATAATGAGAATAGGCCTCACTTGCTGCATAAAATTGTATATTTTACTAGAGTTTTGAACTTTGTTTTGTGTAGCCGGCAAAGTTTGCAAATTTATTAGGATCGCGCCGAGTTCAGCGGGGACTTAATGAGTTTTCCAAAATTCGTGTGCGGAATAGTTCTCATCGACGCATTAGCACATCGTGCCCCGCCATCAACTATCAAAAATGTTAGCGGATTAGTTTTTCGACTGCAGAACTTTCAACAAACTTCAATAGTGCAACTGGGCTGGGAATTATTTATTGTTGCCCACAAGGTAGCTCGCTGCAAAATTGTATTATATTTTCGTGGTTAAACTTTGCATTAACGTTGTTGTAGCAGCCATTTTTGCTTAGAACGATATGATACTAATTTTCTACGTGTACCTTGCATTCAAGTAATTGGTTAATAAGAATCGTAATTTAGTAATACAAGAGCAGAAAACTAAATTTTCGCATATATATATTGTTGACTGTCAAACTGTTTGTCTGAGAGAACGATAAATTGTTTGGTCTAGACAGACCAGGTTTCAATGTGTTGAATGAAAATAAAACGATTCCTGTTTAATCTTAAATTATACTTGACCCGAACAAACATATCTTCATAGCAGTATAAATTATAACCATAAATTCTACCGTTATGGCACCTTTTATTTTCCGTGTGGACAGCATGAATTAAATTATTAAAAACGTTGCTGCGCAGCGCAAAATTACTTTATGCAGCCGGACGTCGGCCCAGTTCTCGCTCTGATTATCTCATTTGCGTCCCGCTAAACATGGGACGGGTTGCCCTGGCAGCAAAATGGACTCGACCCTAAGCAAGCAAATGTCGAGTCTTGGAGCAGACAACCACGCCCATAAAGACATGTCGCTGATTACAATGTTGAAGCCGGGATGCATCCGCGAAAATAACTGTTTGCTTTCAGATTATCACTTCAGCGGAACTCAACTTCATGCAATTTTATTAGATTTCCCGTCAACAATTTAACAAGTGATCGTGGTCCCAGTCTATTTGGTTATTCTTCGAAAAGCTTAAACAACTAATACATATAGTAGTTATCTTGGTTAATATCTTATGAAACTTAAGTATCAAAGAGGAATCAAAATGGAATATTTTCCTGTTGTCCATTAGAAAAAGAAACTTTTCTTTTCAATAGGTGTCAATTATTTGACACTTACAAAATAAATTCTCTCAAAGATCTTTGAAAATGAGTTTGAAACCGATCGGACGGTAAAATAAAACTTTCAGTTTTTTGCTAATTAAGTTGAAAAATTTCTATATTTGCATTATATACATATATAAAACATTGAAAAGCGGGCCGTTGTTTGTGCTTTATATTTACTTCGATAAATGCAAAATTGACGTAGATACGCGGGAGGGACGCAGCGTGAATTATTTACGCAAGCAAGCATTTAAAAATAAAAAAATATACATGCATATCATAATATGTACTTTGATGATGTGTATATATATGTATATGTGTGACCTTGTGTAACACGCACAAGAAAGTAGAACCAGCTATGAAAGATACTTACAAATTTGAAATAAACTTAATTCTTCCGCACAAAACACTTTGACCTTGCAACACACACACGCACACACTCACAAACATGTGTGCAAATTGATGTGAGCTACACATATGTACATATGTATGTACACATACAGATATAAGAGTACATTGCCGGATAAGAGAGTTCAAGGCTTATGCCGGCTGTGGTAAATGTTGACATGTTTGCCCCCTCGCTCGCTCCAAGGACTCACCGACGCGTGCTGCAGGAATAATAATGGCGGCCGCAGTTGCTCTTCCTTTTAAATACGAAGACGGTTAGCTTTGAAGCGAAAATAAATATGCAGAAGCAGAACAACAAGAATAGAAAGCTGTTCTGTTAACCACAACTCACCAAATAAATCACAAAGTAAATACCATCTATTGTTTCTAGTAAAAACTCATGAAAATTTATTATACTCCCACCCGGACATATGGGAGCAGCTGTCAGCCATCACCAGCTCTCTGCTGCTGATTCAGACCCGCCCACCACTCATTAAAATCGTATCCAGTGGAGCTGGGAAAATAAAACGGGCTTAAATACTAATTAAATTAAACTTTTTTGAGAACTCCTAGTGTTCCATTTACGCAAGTTTTTATGTTTTTTATCAATAATGCTGTTGGAAATAAGAAAAAGAAAAATATATTTTCCTATTTAAAGCACAAAGCGCTCTAAGGAACGAATCCAATTAGCCTTAAAAGTTTGGTTAAGCCAAGGATAGTCAAACTACTTAGAGCTGAGCTGATTCCAGCAGCAAAGCCACGTGAAAATTTGAATGTAAATGTTGTTAAGAACAAAGCTCTTGATGCCATAGCACGCCCCGCTCATGATTCCATTAAGACACAAAGTCAATAACATAAAGTGAAGTATCTTTTCCCAATATTGCCAAATGCAAACCGATGAAAAAGCTGAGTCAATCATTTTTATGCTCAATGCAAACAGCATGAAGCTGCGATACATTTTCACAAAAATGATTTGCCAGTTATTTTAATAATTTTATGCATTCAACTTTATTTATAAAAAAAAAGAAAAAACAATATTTTAAATGCGGCCGGCTGATACATTCAACTGAGGTCCACAAATATTACAATTATTTAGAATTCCAATTCAAATATGTTTCTGTTAAAATAATTTCATTGAGTACTAAGTGGCCTGGCCTAGGTAACACGTGGGAATATAGCGAATAAAATACTTGAACATATGAATATACTTAAAGTCAGTTTTTACCTTGACCGCAAACCAAGTCTTTTAATGTACAATAAACTAAATTGAATGACATTTTAGATTATAGGGCAACCATGGCGGCTTATAGGAGTAACCGGCGTTGTGGTAATCTGTATATAATCTGTGTATTCAGTCGGTCGCAAGTAATTTCCTGGTTTACTCCTTCGCCTACGGCATGTGGTAGCAGCAGGCGTGGCTTAGTTATCCATTCATCATTGTTGAGTCTTATTGCGAATAATAAATGTTATTTTATCCCGGCCGACATTTTAATTTGTTGATGCTGGTTTATGGTTCGGTGGTTTGTTGATTTTGTAATTTGTCAATAATTACATCGGGCTTGGTTATGCGGTTTGTTTGCCTTTAAATTGTAATTCAAATATGTAACCTACTTTTCATTTATTTGTTTACTGCTTAAAGCTTTTCCTAATGTGACACTGCTCAGCTTTAAGTTAAAATATCACTATATTTAATTAATTTCAATATGAACATTGGCTTAAATTTGTAAAAGTAAACACACATTTCGGCACAAAATAATTAAAGTGCATAATTGATATTGAAATGTTGCTTTTGACAATAGGTACTTAGGATTTAATAGAAAATCAATCTACAATGAAACTCGAAACCTGAGAGCAATCCAGCTGGAAAATGGGTTGGGTTTTATTGGGTTTTTGTGTTTGTACGAACGGGAACTGCTTTGGAATTTGAAATATTTTAGTTGTAAATTTGGTAACCGCTGCCGGAAATGCCCAAGCCACAAGCCCACAAGTCAAGAGTCCTCTTAGTGGTGTAGTTGTCATAATTTACTTTAAATAATTTAGACAGGACGTGCAAGTGCCAGCTTGAAATTAGGAATTTAATTAAAATCTCCAATATTAAAATGGAATTAAAGCGCCAGCCGTTGATGAAGAACGTTGACTCCGCATGTCAAATTATTTCCGAGATTTAATTACTCTACGTAAACGCACGCACCGGCAGTGGCAGTGGGAGTGGGAGTGGGAGTGGGCGTGGCAATGCCAGTCCTGGCAGGATGAATGCAGCTCGCCTAGGCGGATGCGTGGTTTGTTGTCTGGGAAATTGCCGCACCTAAGCCACTGGATATTAATAAACGCAAAGTGTTCACAATCTGGTGTAAATATTTAATTTATAATTTACGAGAGATTTTACCGGCTGACGGGCGAGCATTGGCCGTAGCGCTCACTGGGTGGATCTGACCTGGGGCAGGGGTCGATTGTAGGCACGTGCTTAAATGTCATTGCGGATGTTGACGATTACATTTAAATTATTTACGAGCATCACTCCTCCTGCCCGATGTGACGCGTCGGGAACTCGTCCAACGTCGTCACATTTGTTATTCGCTTAACTTTTATGACGTTGGCGCGCGACACGGATTTCCCTTAACCCCCTCCGATGGGGGTCGTGACCCCTACCCAACTACAACACTCAGGCGTCATATGGCCCGCTTTGACGACGCCGATTTACGAGTTTCATTTAAAATTCACATTAACTTTTATTAAAGCAACCAAATGAATGCGACGTTACTTTTGCCATCATCGTCTTCGCAATTGTCTTACGAGTGCTCCTCAATGCAGGCGATTGTGTTATCGTTTTAGGTCTTATCTCCACGCTGGCATTCATAGCCTTTTAATGTTAAATTAGCTGCGAATAGTGTCTTTGTTCTATGCCGCATTTTACACCTTTCATGGCCATTAACGCGAAGGAAGTTGTTATGGGCTAAACGACAACAGCCTTAGGCTGAGTGTGATAATACGTATCCGATCGCTTTCTTAAAGCATTGAGATGCTTACAAAAGTCTGCTGTAACATTTTCGAAAGTATACCTTGTATTTGCAATCTCTTTGCATATTGTTTAAAAGCTCGAACATATCTTAATATTCATCCTAAAAGTATGCAATTATGGTATAGCTTTTTAATCATCTGCCAGAAAACAAAGAAATCGATTCCTTGGCTTGCCACGAGTGGATAGGAAGATGTTTTATCTTTCATCTTTACGGTCATAAGCAAAATTTGTTTACATTGTTTACGTGTCTAATTAAATTGAACTCTCTAATTGGAATCAGCATATTGCACCGCTCGGCGTTAACAATTGCATTGGATTGTGCGAAATTTAAATTACTTTTTAATTTAATTGTACAGTGAGTATTGCCGCAGTCTGTGCCAACCGTCGAGTGCAGATTGTTGGGCGAACTAAAGTGAAATAAATCAAAAGTTGTGGCACTTTTTCTGGTGAGGCAGCTAAAACAAGTACAAGAAGTTCGGGCCAAGCGCCTATGTTGGTGGACAGCCGGTTATGCTGTCCTGTCTATGGCCTGTACTCTGTACTTGTATTTGCCACAAGCCAAAACTTTCAATTATTTTTGCCTCTACCTACGTTTGGCTTGATTTTTTGTTGTTTGCAAATTTGTTTGCATGTATGCCTGTGAGTGTATGTTTATCGTTCAGCGATTTCACTCTATTTGTGCCCACACGTGTGCCATCACACAGAGCAACAAAAGCGCAAATGCCAAAATAAGAATTTACTGCAGTGGAAGGCATAAATAGTTTATAAACTAAGTGACACCGAAAACAACTGACCCAAGCACTAAAAACACTAAAAATAAAGCAGAGACCCGACGACAGCAACAGCATCGCAGTCATGTGAAAATTGTACACAATGGCCTCATAGCCATGGAAAAATATGAAAGCACAACAATCATACACACACGGACACATGCCGGCACTCACACAGGCAGGCACACATACGATATAACTACAAACACTCGATTTACTTTACAGCAACAATAAAAAATAATAAATTTTACTTCCATAATTGGTGCCGCCACAAGCAGCCCGGTTGCGTCTTGGTTACACCACCACTCACAACAAGCAGGCCGCCCACACCACCGACCCGGGCGCAGGCAAGCGAATTATTTGAAATATTTTCTCGTTTTATGTACGAGTATTTCGCCTGCCGGTCGGGTTTTTTTTATACTTTTCGGGTTTGCCTCTTGGTGTGGCCGAGCAGGACACAGTTTCTTGCAACCACCGAGCAACATCGACGGCACCACCATTGTCACAATCTCCGTAGCCATAGCTCACACCGCAACCGCCAACTGCCGTGTTGTTGGCTCTTCCGCCTGATGTTTTTACTGCCTCGGGGCTCGTCCTTGCCAGACGGCAATGCCTGTGCATAAATTTAATTAATGGCCGCTGTGAATTTGCCTTTAGTTCAGTTGTTTCATATTATTGTAAAATTTTTATTTAAATAAACAAAGTGCCGGCTGGCATTAGAACTCGCACCCTATCACATAAATTTCCTTGAACGAACTGAAGAAATTCCCCCTTGATATAGGAAACAAGGAACTTTAATCCACGTTGGTATCATAATTATCTACACAGCATTCTCTCAGAATATAAAGACACAAGTCAGCCAACAAATTTGAAAATGATAAAATGATCCTAGGCATAAACTCGAAATATAAAGCAAGTCCATAAAACTATGCACTCATATTCAACTTTTTATGATGACAAGATAGTTCAGAGCACAAGGAGTTAGAAGCCCAAAGGAACACTTTGCTAAACTTGCTGCTGACGTTGATCTTAGCACCAAGCTTAAGGCCCATTTGAGCCCACGGATGGTGTCATAAGTAAAAGTATTCACCGCTAGATAAAGATTTGGATTTGGAACTTTTAGTGTTCGCCGCATTTGAAGACTATTTCGCACATGCGTCTAGACTGGGTACTAGGTGATAACTGAGGGGATTTCGAGGGGACAACAATAGTTAAGTGCCCGTTGCTTTGAAACTGAAAATGGTGCTTGATGTCAAAGGGGCTGGCTGGTAGTTGCACCAATTTGTCTCATATAAATACGTTTTTTACCGACATGCGCTTTCCGAGTAGTTCAACATCTTGAGCTCTCTTGACATACTGCCAAGGATGCAAGTGTACACTCATCGTATTTAATTTTAATTTGCTGCTACAGATAAAACTTTGAAAGTGACTTTGAAACATTTCAGCTACAACATTTTCTGAAATGTAAGTCAGAAAGTAGAAGTTATAAAAACAAAAAATTTTCCGTGTGCATCAATTTACACTAGGTATTTGCAAAAACTATATGGGTTTCCTTTTTATATATTAAATGAGTTATTCAATGGATTTTTTATAAAAAAATTCCATTATTTTATGGTTACTTATATTTTAATCCTACTTTTTTACTTAGTCTTATACTAAGTGCGCAGTGTAAAAAATCAAAAAATTCAAACACTTTTTGCATCAGCCTTACTTCCTCGTTGGCCTTTTTATTATATTTTCAGCAAATAGTAGATAGGTTTTGTTTTTACTTATCAACGCATTGATAAGCACAACACTTTCCTGATTTGATGCACAATGGCCACACCTAGCTCTTTGTCGGGGCGTTGTAAAACTAGTTTGGAAAGTGAGTATGATGTGTGTTTTCCGCATTGGGTCTCACTGAAACTGACGTGGCGCAGTCTAATAATTTTTGCACAAATTCGAGGGTATTATAATTATTTGCCATATGAAAATGACAAAGAACTGTGCTAAATGTTCTGTAGAGTCTGTCTAGTTGGCGGCCAACAGCTGCATTACCCCCAGCAATGCCCCTCTGTGAACAATAGCATGGAAGTAAGAGGTCTGCCGGTAGCACAAGATGTTTAAAAGCAAGGTCAGCTGGGCCGGCTTGACTGCGACTTGCACTCGATACTTCTGGTGGCCAGTTGGGCCAGGCAATATATTTAAAAATCCACTCGAAACTCGTTTTTACCATTGGCGCATAGCGGTTACCTTTTACAGGTAAGAAATTCCGCTGAGAGAGAGCGAGAGAGAAATGCGAGTTGGGAGAGTATGAAAAGAAAACATAATGAAAATATATCTACTATAATATAATTTTGCAAACAACTCGTTATAGATTGGAGCTATTGATTTCTCGATATATCTACAACAGAGCTTCTTTCTACCCTATTACACTATGTTGCTCTTGCTGACGGTTTTTGGGAAGCTGCGTCTTTTAAAGACAGGTTTTTAATACGAGTCGCCAGTTGGAGCATCACTTTTCCTTTCGAATGGAAGTCAAGGTCAGTTATTATGAACAAAACAAAAACTGACTACGATAACAGAAGCCAAAACAGATTCAAAACCCAGAGGTAGGACAGCAGACAACTGCTGCTGGCGGCAGAGTTAGAAAAAAAAAAACCATAAATATTTATATTATATCGTTCAGGTTACTGACGTATAAAAAACCGGTGCTCTTTAAGGTGGTGGTACGGTGGTACGGCACAAACGAGCAGAAATAATTTGTATTAACGCATAATTTGTATATTAAACCAGTTTGGGGATTTGGCAATACTTTGCTCCAGCCAGCCTCGAGCTTTAAATTGGTCTTCATTAGTGACATTTAGTATTTTCTACATGTGTCCAATACCTCATACCACTTGGTTACATTGTCGGCTAAATTAAATATTCACATTTTGTATTTTCTATTATTTTATTTTTTATCAAAGCTGCAGTTGGTATTTTATGAATTTATGCATATTGAATTTTACACGGAGGTAAAAAAAAACAATGTGCCACATGCCGCACATGGGATGGGGCTTTATTGAAATGTAAAATATTGACCCATCAATTGGCGCCACGATTCCTGCGCATAGACTCATCCTCATAGACTGGGCAAAACAAAGCGAGAGAAATGGAAAAATAAAATAAAATAAAACTGTGTTAAAAAATAAATAAAATGAAACAATTTATAAAACATTACTTAAATGATTTAAGCATTTTGCACATGTCATTGACTTCCTTTGTCAGTGCACAAATTAATTAATTGAAATTTAATATGAAAAACCACGCATAATATAGATGCAATATGCATATTGATTTAATGCCTTTTAGTTGATGCGGCAGCTAACGCGCAAATTTCATATTGTATTATGTTAATCAATCTGTCTCAGCTGAATACACATAATAAATGCACCGAGACACTTGCAGGCTAAATGCCAGAGTTCAATTAAAATGGCATTGTGTGAGGATATTGGAAACAGAAAAAACGAGTTTAGAGTAGTTTAAATCGCTTTGCCTACGAGTCGTGCAATTGCCAAAACCTAAATATTTATGTTGGGTGCGGCCATTGCATGCAGTTCATTTATTTGCCGTAAGTGCTTGGCAAAAAATCTGCTTAAGACCGATCTTTCCTTTAGGATCCATTAACTATAGAGATCCGATCCGACCGACTATGGCATTTGTACTGCCTCCAACCACAAAATATGGATATATGCCAAGTTTTATCAATACAGCTTGAAAACTAGACTGAGAGCTTTTCAACAACAATCGCTTTGCCTTGATTGTTTATCAAAGAGTTTGACAAATGATAACTTACTTTATGACAAATTTGCAGAAAACCGAAAACTCAAAATTTACTTTTTTTAAATTTCTAAAAGATTTTAAATGTTAATTTATTTTATTTTGATTAAAATTCATGCTGTTGACATTTATACCAATAGCATAATGCTGAGAGTTATAGCTAGACGCACAGTCCGAGTGCCCAAAACAACCATTTGCACTCACACTCAAACTCATACTTACGCTCCTAACTATGCTCATACTCACACACATTCAACAACAGCAACAGTTGTGTGTTATCGCGAGCATTAAAGAGCACGAACCCGAGAAGTGCTTTCAGTTCGAGCGTCTTCTTTTAACCGCAACTGTATGATTACTTTATTTATTTCTATTTATGTTCCAGAGGAAGGAAAGTATCTTCGTAGGCTGATATATGAATATATTTTTCGATCGCAGACCAAATAATATTTCCAGCCGATGACAGACTTCCGACATCGATTGGGCGGACCAAGCACCATCAGCACATAAATCAGTTGCATGCCCTGCCGGCACCCAAGATGAGTGGCTATGAAAACTGCACTAGTTTATATGTCAGGCTTGTTAAATGTTTGCCTTGGTTTTAAGCACAAAATGTAAGTTATATATTTCTACATATGAATTTGAATGTTTACAATGTTCATCATCAAAAGACTAAATTATATATTAATATTCCCAATATAACCATACAGTTGCAGTTAAAAGTAGGCGCCCAATCCGAAAGCACTACTCGGGGTCGTGCTCTTCAATGCTCGCGATAAGCGTAACTGTCTTTTGGAGCGCGACATTTACTTTTGCTCTCACAACTGTGGCTGTTGTTGGATGTGAGTATGACTATGAGTATGAGCATGGATATGAGTGTGTAAGTGTGAGTGTGAGTGGTTGTATTGGCTGCTCGGCCTCTGGCTATACCTCTGGCTGTGACTCTCAGTGTTTGGCAAAAACGATCGCAGCGCTAATGTGGAGCTGGCGTCGAAACGGTCGGTAGCCTATAAAAGCAGCGCATTTAGTGTGAGTTTCTTTTCAGAGTGAGCTCAGTGTTAATTTTACAGCGGAGTTGGCCAGCAGCAAGTGCGTTTCCAGACCCGAACCAACTTGTTACCTCGTCAAAGTCGACCACCACACTCGCTATTAAACAAGCCAACCACCACAAGCTGTGCATACCGTGTGAGTGCAGACTGTGTTTTTAGTTGTTTGTGTTTATGTGGATTTCAAATCTAGAGTTTGTAATTAACGCGCTGCAATTAAAAGTAAACCAACAACCCACCACAAAAGACAACGGACAGTCAAATGGCCAAAGTGCTTGACTGGACGCCTCGCACAGTTGAAAATTCGGTATTAAAATCAATTTGCTGGATATTGAGTGAGTGGTGCGGTTGGGTGGTGCGGTATTGCTGTGTTGCCAGCGCAACGAACACTAATTGAATTATTTAATAACACAATGCAAAAGCAAAAAAAAAAACAACACGAAAATGTTATGGGGCAACAAAACCCGCTTTAAACCCGAAATTGCGGTCAAAATTCGTTGTATCGTCTTATATAAAATACCTGTTCGTTGTTTGCAGCACTGCTGATTGGTGTTTCAGACCGCGAATACACGCACACACACACACACACACACACAAGCCAACAGACACACAAAAAAGACAGGCAGCCCAATGCATAAAAAAAAACCAAAACAAAACTGATAAAAAGTGGCAAGTACCACGAGTAGATGCGGGCGACCCCAAATCTAAAAATAAGTGGCAAACCGTTCATGAATACCCTACAATATATATACAAACTGAGTAAACAACAAATTGTTGCCGACTCGAGCCAACAAACAAGCCACGACGCAATGCCAAGGGGTGGACTGGCTCCGTTGTGCTCCGTTAGAGTTTACTCAACTGGTAGAAAACAAGCTCAGACGTGGTCCAAAACTGATGTATAAAAGGTGTCAATATGAAATAATTGCAATACCATATTGTTTTTGTTTATCAATTTTATTGTTCTTTTATTAATAGTTGCTCAAAAAGTAATGAGCTGATAACTGCCAGACCATTTCCCATTCTTGAGATACTATTCCGTGGAATTTTCTAGCGTCACGACCTTAATTTTAAATGGCTATGCAATTTTAATTCTGTAAACATTTATATAGATCATAAATTAATTAATAAATTACAATAGCTTACACTAGGGTACCCAATTAGAAAAGTTCAGATTAGCTTGTCGCTAAGTCGCACTATGTCTTTAATTGTCGTTGCTTACTTAATGCTCTTCTTGTTTTACGATCTGCCCGATTAATTAAAAGTGCAGCAGTTACTGGTATTGATTTCAGGGGAACGTCTCGGCGGGCATCAACTTTCCTGCCTACTTGAACGCTTAGCCCCCACTCTTATCTACGTGTGATAAGTCGTTTTGGGGCCTTTGTACCTACAATTGATTCATTAGTGGAAAGCTTTCCCGACTGTCTTTACATTCTGTGTGAGCTGTGCGAAAGGCGAGAGTCTCATCGGCGCCAATGCAAGCCAGAACAAAATGATTGCACATGAATTCTGTACGGGTGAATCGTTTTAATTACCGTACTATGCTTGGCTTCATTTCTGCTAGCCACTCGAAACTGTGAGCATTGGCACCTGGCCGGCCCGGCAAGCAAATTAAAAATGCCAATCACAGCCATCGGGCGTGACCGAGGAGATGCAGAGGCGGGGAGGAAGAGGAGGAGGAAGAAGACGTGGCGAGGGTGCATGTGAGAGCTTTCAAGCATTCTGTCACACTCACCATAAACAGTCGCCCGAAAGACGGGCGAAGACGGCAAAGTCAAAGACAAAGACGGTTGAGTACGTGTTGCACCTGAATTAGCCGAAGAGTAGACCATTTGACAATTCACCATGAAGCTCTAGAACAAGGCACAGATTCAGAGCGAAGCGCGGTAAACACGTTTTGTGCTAAATGATAAAAAATCCAATTTGTGACGCCTATTCAAAAGAAATGATACTCTAACTTGTGCGTGCAGTGGTGCCTCCGATTGAAATCTACATGCATAAATTTTATCCATACATGCTTACATAGTCGTCCCTCATAGCCAAAACCCAGACCCGGACCTGGAGTCGCTCACAGTTATGTGTGCGAGACACACACTTACATTTATACAAACATATTTATTTCTGGCGACGCATTTAACTAGATAAACACAACAACTGAGGAACAGATGTAAAAGATTAACAGCAGACATTGTTCAACTAGAAAATTCCCTGTATATTTATTATCCGAGCACTCAAAGCAATATTCGATTTTGCGCTATAATATAGCTTGATTTTGTTTCAATATGGCGCAACTCCTTTATCATAAATTTGTATGTATTAATTTATTTACTATAAAATCAAGGTATATCTAGGTACTCTCCATAAAGTCGCAGAGATATTCGTCTGTCTACAACTGACTCTGCTTCCTACTGGTATGACTACAGGGTATAAAAAACGCAAAACCAAAACAAGAATCTTGACTACAAGAAATTGCCATTTGATTTAAAACTGAGAAATCATGTTTACCAAGCAAGCACCAGCGGGAACGAGGACGGGACCTCGAACTAGAACTACACAGAACTAAGTAGACCGGTAGCCGCAGCGGAAAGAAATATTCTGAAGAGTTGACGAGTTGATAAGAACACTCGTGCGCTTGTTAACACACACTCACACATGCAAGCCACACACCAACACACGCACACACACATTACTAAGAGTCTGGGTAGTTTAACAATTACCCTCTTTAAAACTAAGACTCTCTTTACTTCGTGTTCAATGACGAAACCAGGTTTCATTAGTACGCTTGAAATTCCACTCGAAACGCCTTAGTGACTCTTGGATACTCTTATCGAGAACTCAGGACAATTTATTGTTTATAGAGAATATATGATATACTCTCTCATACTTATTATTTTAATTATTGAATTATTTGTCAAACTTAACATTCTTCAATAATTTATATGTTTTTCCATAATTTAAGGAATTAATCAAAAGGAATTCTTCAGCAATACTGTGTAATTGAACAAGTCATAAAATGTGTGGTGAGTTATTATAATAAATTCTTATTTATACTTAAATTCAAAATTATTGAGAATGTTTCTCAATAAAACTGAAATAAATATACAGAAGAAAAGATTTCAACAAAAAAGTATGTAGGCTGAATTTTGGTATAAATGTAACACAGAATTCAGGGCCCCGGACACAGTAAAGCTGGCATTTATAGTCGATTACATTCGATGGCGTCGACGGCCTTTCGCCTCACTCGACTCCAAAAATAACTTCTACTGGACGCCTACAAAGCCGCTGAGCCACTTATCCAAGTGGTGCACTAACTTGCAAAGCCCAAGCCCAAACTGGTTTTTGCTTTATATGCAGATTTCCTCATAACTGGTCGGGATTTGGACTGGAACTCAATAACTTTAGCTCTTGCAAAATGTTTTTATCATACATTTGTTTATATTTTTAAATAGTTTTACATACATAAGTAAGCTTTCTGGTATTCGAATTTGAATTTCCTGATTATGCAGACATTAATTCTAAATATATACAATCACTGATAAACTGATTACACTTTACCTAAAGGAATATTCGCCTACTTGAACTATTTAACACCCAAGTCCCGTCAAGAGGTGCTGGACCTGCTGCTGACAGGCTTGAAGCGACTAGAATACCGAGGATATGACTCCACTGGCGTAGCCATCGATTCACCAGACAACAAGGATATCATTATGGTGAAGCGCACTGGCAAGGTCAAGGTGCTGGAGGATGCCATTCAAGAACGTAAGCAGCAGTTGGTTTTAAAATAATCCGCTAACACTGTTGTAAATCGAATCGCATCACATTCGTACAGACTTTAGCGGTGAGGAGTATAGTGAGCTGGTGAACACGCACGTTGGAATTGCACATACCCGTTGGGCCACCCATGGCGTGCCGTGCGAGCGTAACTCCCATCCACAACGTTCTGATGAGGGCAATAGCTTTGTTGTGGTTCACAATGGCATCATCACCAACTATAACGACGTCAAGACCTTCCTGGCGAAGAAGGGCTACGAGTTCGAGTCGGACACGGACACGGAGGTGTTTGCCAAGCTGGTGCATCACCTGTGGAAGAAGCATCCCAACTACTCGTTCCGTGAGCTGGTTGAGCAGGCCATACAGCAAGTGGTAAGTAACCCACCCATTGAATTGGAAACCAAGGTTCATTATGAGCACTTGATTATGTGGCTACTTTCGTGTTTCGTGTTTAAAGGAGGGCGCATTTGCAATTGCTGTTAAATCGAAGCATTTCCCAGGCGAGTGCGTTGCCTCGCGCCGCAGCTCCCCTCTGCTCGTCGGTATCAAGACAAAGACTCGCTTGGCCACGGATCACATTCCCATTCTATACGGCAAAGGTAAGTGATACAGAGATAACAAAAGGAGTTATCTTTTCGTAGACTCTCTTCTCTTCTTTTTTTATAACGAAATCTTTTGTCTTTTATCTCGATATGTGTACATACTTGCATCTGTCTGTGTTATACGTGCTCGTTTTTTATTTCCAAATAACCAACTGTCGCCCCTGCCGGCACTCTGAAACTTTTCAACACTTTCGCCCCACTGCATCCTTTGGCGACCCTTCCTCCTCGTTTGCCGTATCTCTGCTGACCCTCTGTGTTAATTTCCAACGTTTAGATGACAAGAAGCCGAGCTCCGATCAAGGTAGTCAACTAATCTAAATCCCATTAAACTCTGCTTTATGACGGTTGCTGGGTATCGGTGTATCGCATAAAACCAAGCTAATCACTTCTCGCTTCATCCCAAAATCAATTTACCTTTTCAATCTTCTGGTGCTGGTGATGTTTAATTAATACAACCAAACATATTACTTAAAAATTGTTTGTTTTTTTCTCTCGCGTCTGTCTAGATGCCGACTCTGGCAAGCCCCAAGGTAATTACAATTTTAAATATTATTGTTATGAGGTCTAGAATATAAAAATAAGCATGCTTATTAGCTTTTTGTCGGCTTCAAATATACCATCTACACTTTCATTTCTCTCTCTCTCGCCATTTCTTTCATTAACAAAGTATTTAAGTTGCGCATTTTAAAAACGTGTAATTCAAATAGAATTATCCCTTAAGAAACAGTTCTTTTCTTTTGTATAAGTTTTTCACTTGAAGTCAATTATATTAAAGAAATAACAAAACACCAAAAATCATATATTTAGTCATTTATTGTTCGTCCAATATACAAGTTGACATTTAATTTAATTAAAAGATTAAGAAATTGTTTAAGCCCCCATTTTACTAATAATTTGACCATCCATTAATCTGATTGCTTTTGTCACAATTGACATTTTTGTTTGTTTTTGTATTTTTGATAAACTAAATGAAAAACACCGGGATAGTTTTTAATTGGCAATCGAACTTTCGTAATTATTTGACATTTTTTTAGCATGTCCATACATAGATTCGTGAATAATTAATTGGCAAATAAATATGCTTAATTCAATTTGTAATGTTTTATTGCCAATTGACTTTCATACATTTTCAAATTATTTTAACCGAAATTCCCTTTCGTGGTGGATTGTTTTTTTGTGGCCATACATAATTTGCTGCTGTTGTTGATAATTCTATTTATTTTCGTTTCTGATTTCTCCATTAAACTCACCATAAACTGGGCCTACATACGTGCACATACACATATACATACACAACGACACACATATATAAACACACGCATACATGCTATTGCTTGCACCGCCGACAACCGCGTGCCGCCTGCCCGTACTAAATTCGGTCGAAATGCTTCTCTATCGACATCGCCATCGACATCGCAACCGCAAACGCAATCGCAACACTTCTTGCAACTGCAACTGCAAATGCAAATGCAAATTGGCACCGTCAACACCATTTAAATGCCAAATTAACCGAACAGAGTTGCGTCCACATGGACAAACTCGTGAATTGCCAGTGTTGCCACGCTCGGAGAGCACATCGGAATTTATGCCCCTGGAAGAGAAGGAGGTTGAGTACTTCTTTGCCTCGGATGCCTCAGCTGTCATCGAGCATACGAATCGTGTCATCTACTTAGAGGTAATATATTCAAATACCCATCCAATAATTAATATCAATCCCTAAAACTATTTCAATTGACCCTTTCAGGATGATGATGTAGCTGCTGTGAGGGATGGTACGCTGAGCATCCATCGTCTGAAGAAGAGCTTGGATGATCAGCATTCCCGTGAGATAACCACACTGAAAATGGAGATACAACAGATCATGAAGGGCAACTACGACTATTTCATGCAGAAGGAGATCTTTGAGCAGCCCGAGTCGGTGGTCAACACAATGCGCGGACGCGTCCGTTTCGATGGCAACGCCATTGTGCTGGGTGGCATTAAAGACTTTATACCAGAGATTAAACGCTGCCGCCGTCTGATGCTGATCGGCTGCGGCACCTCTTACCACAGTGCCGTGGCCACGCGTCAGCTACTGGAGGAGCTGACCGAGCTGCCAGTCATGGTTGAGCTGGCCTCAGACTTCCTTGACCGCAACACGCCCATATTCCGTGACGACGTCTGTTTCTTCATCTCGCAGTCCGGTGAAACGGCAGATACTTTGATGGCGTTGCGCTACTGCAAGCAGCGCGGAGCTCTGATCGTTGGCATCACCAACACAGTGGGTAGCAGCATCTGCCGCGAGTCGCACTGCGGCGTCCACATCAATGCCGGTCCCGAGATCGGTGTTGCCTCCACCAAGGCTTACACATCGCAGTTTATCTCGCTGGTTATGTTCGCGCTGGTCATGTCCGAGGATCGTTTGTCCCTGCAGCAGCGTCGCCTGGAGATTCTGCAGGCACTGTCCAAACTTGCTGATCAAATTCGCGAGGTTCTTAAGCTCGACTCCAAGGTGCAGGAGCTGGCCAAGGATCTCTACCAGCACAAGTCGCTGCTGATCATGGGTCGCGGCTACAACTTCGCCACTTGCCTAGAGGGTGCTCTGGTAAGTCTTTCACTTACACCAAACCCAGCGGAAACAACATTGTATATTTTATACTTTTACAGAAAGTGAAGGAACTGACCTACATGCACAGCGAGGGCATAATGGCCGGAGAGCTGAAGCATGGTCCACTGGCCCTCGTGGACGGTTCGATGCCTGTGCTGATGATCGTGCTGCGTGATCCAGTCTACGTCAAGTGCATGAATGCCTTGCAGCAAGTCACCTCGCGCAAGGGTTGCCCAGTGATCATCTGCGAAGAAGGCGACGAGGAGACAAAGGCCTTTTCGTCTCGCCACCTTGAAATTCCCCGCACAGTCGACTGTCTTCAGGGCATCCTTACAGTCATACCCATGCAGCTGCTATCCTACCACATTGCCGTGCTGCGTGGCTGTGACGTCGACTGTCCGCGCAACTTGGCCAAATCCGTGACAGTGGAGTAATCAGACCCAATGCTAAATCGGAATTTTCCGAGCAGTTACCTTACCTATAGCGCATTCGTGCGCACTATTTCTATGAATATCTCTGTATGCATGTACCCATACTCTCACACACATGTATGTATCGAAATCGATTCACACACATTTTGATTATACGAATATTTTTTCATACATCAAGATGCAAGCTACTTACTAAAATTAAATTGAATTTGTTTTGTTAAATGCATTTTTAGCTCGAATATGGCACGAAGCGTTGGCTTCTTGAATTACTTTACAGGTTACCCTGGCTCTACACTAAAATTACAATTTTAGTGCTATGGTCAGCCCAAATTCAATATTTCTAACTGTACACTTCAATATCAGCTTACTTTAAGTTTTTCATGAGCCGTTTTCAGGTTCAGGTTATACTAAATGCTTATCGAAAGCCCCAAAGAACTTGTGAAATATTTATTGGCATTGTAAGGTGTAAAATTTTGTTGGTTTCTATTAGATTGGATTCAACATTTTCAAAGCATTTCATTAAAAGAATAAACGCGTTATTCATTTTTTTCGGAAAGTACACTCAGGTAAAAAATTGAATAAAAACTGTTGAGTACATAGTTTTTAGTTTGTAGTTTTGCACTCCAACCACTTTAAGTTCTTTTCAAATATCTGTCTAAAGTGGCATTTGATGAAATCCACGTCATTTGATAAAAAATTGAAGTTCTGGGAAATACGGATAAATTAAATTCTCTCGATTGCCGGAAATGGGTGACAAGGTATGCGGAAAAATGAGGAACAACTGCAAGTTCTAGGAAATACGAATAAATAAAAATATTCTCGATTGCGGAAAATGGGTTACAAACTTATCGAAAAAATGGTTCAAATGGATGTACTAGGAATTACGGATGACTAAATATGTTCTCGATTGCGGCAAATGGGCTGCAAACTATATCCAAAAATTGGGTAAAATGGAAGTACTTGGAAATACGGATTAGGAAAATTGTTCGCGATTGCGGGAAATGGGTTGCAAGCTATGTCCATTAATTGAGTACAGATGGATGTACTAGGAAATACGTATAAATAAAAATGATTTCGATTGTGGGAAATGGGTTATGAAATTTACGTCCAAAAATTGGGTAGAAATGGTAGAACTAGGAAGGGTACAAATGTTCTAGTTCTAGTAAATACTCGATTGCAGGAAATGGGTGACAAGTTTTGTCCAAAAATTGAATCAAAATATCTGGCACATTATATTAAAGTTTTGTCCGATTTGCTTCATACTTATTTTCAAAGCTCTACATTAGAACTTTATGAGTAGGTGTGCAACAGTGGTAAATTGGAGGAAAACGGTTGCATGAAAGTTTTTTGTTTACCATCCGATCAGTTTCGAATTCATTTTCAAAGATCTTTGAGATAATTTATTTTATACGCGCCTCGGGCAAAGACGGGGTATACCCGCTAGTATTTACATATATAGTAAATATGGTGCGACATTTAAATAAAACGTATTAAATATAAATTGAATCCTTACTCTGCAACTTTGTAATGTGTGCAGTTCAACATTTAATTAAATTCAAGTTTAAATTGGATGACATAAAAATGTAATGCTCTAAATATGTACCAAAAAACAGAAATGAGGACCTTAGCGCCGCAACCCTGTTGTGAAGCGGCACTCGTGCGGCTAACGTCAAGTTCGTTTTTATTTAAAGCTGCGGTGCTATCAGCAGTAAACGGTTATGTCTTCAAGCCAAACCCGAAACCAACTACCAAATCCAAGCAAAATACCAACGAATAAATGGAAAATATCAAAATGGCTACCGCTAAGCCAAATCCCACTTCCCGTGCCCTTTTGCGGCAGCCATTGCAATCGCCAGGTACTCGAACACAAACATACACACGCATACGCTCACTCACACATACAAAACGTTCACCGAATTGAACATGCTCGGCAACGTTCTTATTATTTTCAATTCCCATTGAATTTTCGGAGGGCACATAATCTAGATTAAGGACTACAGAACGTAGACACAGACACACTTGGACTCCGGCCAGGCGTTGCCCGGAGCCAAAAGGCGTTAGACATATTTGGGTTGATGTTTTCATTGGCAACAGCAGCTAATGGCCAATTCCGCCAGCTAAGTGTATTGTTTTTCTCCGAAATAGCGGCAGCGGAACAAATTTTAACAAAAATGTTATAATACTATGGGCTACAGACATCAAACCAATTGAGTCCTTAACTCAATGAGACAAAACTTGTTTAATACTATACACAAGTTTAAAGTCGAACATCAAAAATGTTCCTACATTTTGAATAAATATATATTAATATAATACATTTTATTCATATTATTAAATTATTTTATTGAAAAATGTAAAAACTGTGATGAACAGATCCGCAAACCTGTGCTCATATTTTTAAATTAAAATTCCATTACCTCATGTTTTTGGCCATTGTTTTTAACGGCAAATATCTTGATGGTTAATTAACTCATGGACCGCCAATACGGGTGTGCGATTTACCAAAGAAGAGTTAAGCTGTCAGGGATTATGTGGTATATGTGTGGGCGAAATTGAAATGCTTCGCAAATATATTTATTGCATCGCCTGCCAAGTGGAAACTGTGCGGGAAAACCAACTGCCAATTGGTTTTTAAGTGTATTAAGTTCAGTGGGTTTTATAAAGTGTCAGCGTAGTCAAAGTTCTAAAGCCGCAAACACTACCCTAGAGAATTTCTTTTGCGGATGATGGTAAACAGTCCCAATTCCTGAACTCTAAACTGGCTAGCTTTAATGTGGTGTTGGCTGCAAAAATGAAATGAAATGAAATGAAAGTATGTTTATGCATTTTCCGACAAGGCAAAAACTTGTGAAAAGGTTATAAAAACACGTCCAGGTAATAACATAAGAAACTTTTATCTCGCCACAGTCGTGAGCAGTCGCCTTTACCTTTGCATTCGCTTTTACCTATACTCGTACCATTTCCGTTTCCGCTACGGTTGCTATTGCTGTTGCTACTACCAGAAGAGTCCTATCGACCTCGATGGCGGCACGTTCAGCTTATTTCTACAATTGCCTCATTAGAAACTGTAATGCATATCCGGCTTATAGCCAATTGCCACATAGCCGTACATTTTTAACAGTGTATCCATTCGCCTGGCCCCTACGTTTCCCCAATTCAATTGAGGAAAGTGTGACTTTTTGTTTCGAAAGTTAAATCCACTTCGAGTGGGGGAACTAGCATGATAGCAATTAACGATAAGCAGGGCAATCGGGTAGAATATATATATTATCTCTGCATTATTGTGCCGACAATACAGTATATGTACAGGCTTTAAGTCGTACCCCAGCGAACTACTTAAGATGATTGTATAAATTGCCCAGTATTCTGTTTTGTGTGGTTTTGCTGTTGTCATTAGCTAGATATCAGTTTGGTTTCTAGTTATAACTCAGATTTCAGATCTCTGGCAACATAAGCCACAAGTCAACGGGCGCTTGTTGACTTTCTGCTCTAGCACTCAATTGATTGAGGCAATTGATTGGGCACTTGCTGGTGGTTGGTGGCGAGTCGTGTGGATTGACGCCATTGATTGATATCAAATGGAGCAGACCCAGGCCAACTTGGACTCTTGGGGATTTGTGGTAGTGTGTTTTGCGCCGTTAGCCCCGTTAACACCAGACGCTGTGGTGTCAATTTATTTTCAACGTCAGGCGTCGTCCTAAGCTCCTATTTAGGCCCGTCGACAATGAAGACGACAACAGAGATTCCATTTGTGCAAATTGTAATTGTCAGGCCCAGGACAGGGCCCTGCGAAATCCCACATGTCAGCAAAAGGAACGCATTTTGTTTTCTGCTCGCATTTGAGATGTGCAACTTTCAACGGGTTTCAGTATCTATGTTAAACAGGTGACTTTACCCTCGGGATGATAAATGTTTTTCCGAGGCATACAATGGAGCCAGACCTAAACTTCGTTGAAAATCCTTGAAGAGTGGGATGGCGAGCCGTTGGGGCTAGGTAATTGAATATACATATTTGCAAAGTTATCTCATTTTATTCGCCACAGTTCTAAGAGCTGCGCGTAAACCCGTTTTAAATATGCAACAAAAAGTTGGCAAAGTTAGTTCAGAAAATAACTTTTGCAATGCCGCGTGCGGACTTTGTTGATAGCTGTTAGGGGGCTTGGGCTGTCCATGTCCGCCGGGGACTCTGTAGACGTCGTCGTTATTGTTTAACGAAATATAAAGCTGGTTTGGGGCTTGGGTTACCAAGTGCCAGTGTATCAGTCAGTTTAAAAGTTTCGCAACAAAGGCAATCCAATATAATTCAAATGATAATTGTTATGTCTTTTGTCATGAAAACAAAATATTCAGAACAAAAATTCCAGCTGAACAATGCGATGCAAGCAGGTGCAAAGCTAACAGATGACCAGATCCAGAAAAGTATCCAACGTCCAGGTAGGCAAACTTGATATTCAGCTGCCGTATTCAGCATATGCCTGCACATCATATCCCTTGGGGAAAAAAATTGTTTTTATATCTCTTCATTTTACCAAATATGAGCTCCAGTACATATCCTGCACCATACAAAAAATACTACTATAAACATACTGACAATCAATATCAAAGACAGTGGTAGGCAGCGTTGGACCACCAACCGGTGTCAGCTTCAATAAGAACCCCTACACACAATGAGTTTATTTGCAATTCCAGCGCAAATTTCCAAGCCACAGCGGGCTCAAAATGAAGATGCGTGCCACATAAACAATGGCACCAAAAAAAAAAAAAAAAACAAAAAACGAATTCAAAGAAAATACCCAAGAAGATTTCCAACACAAACAAACGTCAAGGATTTGTATACCCTATACACAAAGGTTGATCATTTTAGCACTTCAGGTCAGTTTTTAGGTTCTCAGTGTGTTTGAACCTAGATATATAATAATTAAAAACTTAAGCTAAATTTGTTTAGCATCATAATGCACACATCCCATGGAGAATATGTTATAGTCGAGCATTCTGGTTGGCAGCCCTCTAAGGTGCCTTTACTAGCTTTATGGCAAAGGGACAACCAGCTTCGTTCGGCAATTCGAAGCTCCGGTGCAAATTTACGCTCCACAAGACAGCTGCGACCGCTTCAGACGCCCCTTTTCTGCTGTGCGCGTGTCGATGGGTTTTCAATAGGCGATACGAAAACCACTGCACCGAATGTCACGACGACGTTTCCGAAGCTGATGCCATTTTGCATATGGGAATAACGCGCATACGCCATGTTGGCTATAATAATTCGAGGAACTAATGAACCGCACAGCGTCTTGTGCGTTGCCACTTTCGGTTGCGGGGAGAGTGATTGGGTGGTTGCGTGGTTCATGGTGCGCCTCTGGTTGCCCTGCTCTATGTACCTGCTTTTGTTTACGTCTACGTTTACGTTTGCTTTTGGTATTGCTTTTTGCACTGCTTTTGCCACTGTTTTTGCTTTTCCCAATGACACACGCACATACAATCTTACTACTGAATGCATGTGTGTGCGTGTGTGCGTGTATCTGTGCGAGGGTGTCGGTAAGTGCACAAGCAGTGTCCCACGGCAGCTTCGTATGCAAACATATTTATGTGGCTACGTGCTGCTGCATATCTTTTCCAAATTTTACATTTCACCGGGACAACTGGCAACCAGTGAAAATATTTCCCTTGCTTTATTTGCAAGCTCTCCAGCTCCCTTCCCATTTGATGCTCATCTGCATACACCCAGCACCTACAACACGCACACAAGAAGCCAGAAAAGTGGCAGGACGCAGGGTGTATGACAAATAACTTTTGACACATGATGCCACAATATCCACCAAGATTTCTATTGTATTATATGCTGAAATGCAATAAGGGCGAAAATTGAGAAATATTCGACAAGAGATACTGAGATCTATCCAGTATTATTTTAAAACAATTTTATAATCAAGAATTGCTGAGACATGTTCAAAATGTGTGAGGTTGTCGGGAAAACCTGCGAAGGATACATTAAGTAAAATATTTTGAAACAAAAATAATGTAACATGTATGCTAAATAGGTGCCTGAGCATATGCCTTAGATCTGAGATTCTTTGGAAGCGGCGCAACATTCAAAAGATTTATACGCTCAAAGTGGATTTTAACATAAATCAGATAGCTCTTAAGGAACACGAAGTACACTTACCTTCCCGAAAGTAAAATAGATGATCTCAACACCCCTCGCAACTAAATTGTTTGCTTACATTTAGCTTGAAAAAAGGGAATTACTCTCAATAGTTGGTTGCCTCCAGGCAAGATGGGCCACTTTTAAATCATAAAATATTTATGCTCCCCTCCGGGCGCTTCTGTAATTCTACTTAGTTTACGACCGTCCATAAATTGAGTGGGCATAAAATACTTACACCGAAACACATTTAATCGAAATCTGTACAGCAGCCCTAATGGACAGGCAAGCGACGGCTGTTCAGTCCAACTCCTTCTGTAAGGCCTGGCAGTTAATTCTGTTCAAGGACATACCACTTTCAAGGACATGTTTGCCCGTGTGGCGCTGAACTTGAATGCCATATCAATTACCCGGCACGTGTCCTGTCAGACAAACAACGTTAGACAACACTGTGTCTGATCTAATGGCTTTCATATTTCTGTTAAGTTGATTGTAACGCCATAAAAATATATGGTTACACTAACCCGAGGTGTCTGAGCAGACAACCAAAAGCTAAATGCGAGTGGTACAAAACTCTGATAACATATTAATTTTTATGTACGTAAAGCAATAACAATGAACGATTATATTTGATTTAAAAAGAAATCCAAAAGCTAGAAAATGTGTTCGCCACACACTTAATAGTTGTTTGGCCAGAATGAGGATGGACGGCTAGACAATTATAGATGTGTATGTGTATACCAAAAGTCTACACGAACTTATTATTAACCCTATAACCCAACCAATGCCATACTCATAATATGCTACCGAATTGTCAATATTTCAATGACTTACCGTACAAAATTTAAATCAATTGGCTGCGTGTAAATTACAAACAAAACCTGATTTTCTCACAATAGCATGAGAGAAGAAGTCGAACATTAACTAAGACGCTTCTTAATAATGATTTAAATAACTTCTTAAATAAGAATTAACATTTCCATGCTCGGCATTAAATTAACGCAAAGTTCAGTTAAAACCCCCAGATAAAAATATGCTTAGTGATTGTGGAATTAATTCGAGTGGTTAAGCCGGTTTCTAACCTTGAAGCCAAAAAAAAATATTTAATATAAAACAGAAACGCGTGGATGCTCTAGAATATTCACTTTCATGGAAATATATGTATCGACTATTTCCTCGAGTAGCCCGTCTGGCATCTAAGATTTATTCACATTTCATACTTATGTTCGTTCTTTAATTTCAATTTCATGACTTTGAACAAAAAAATCAATCAGCAAGTCTGAGTGAGTTTTCAAAGCGAAGATTTAATGCCTTCTTCTTCGTATTTTTTTATGTGACTATTTCGTCTTCTCGCTGAAACTGGTTTTAATGCTAATTGGTAGCACAGAACCACCCATTGTCAATAGGAGCAATGCGCGGACTAGTATCCAATCACTTCCGCACCAAGCAAAAATCAGACTGTTCTCAAAGATTTAAAATGTATTCTAATTATCGCCAATGAAACGATTAGAGTTGAGTATCAATTAATAGATAAACATTCGATAACTGCGCTTAACTTATATACTAAATATACCTACTACATATACAGCTGCGAGTATGTACATTCGAGTATATACTAAGACATTTAGTATCGAGAGGCGGGCAAGTAATAGGCGTTGGCGGTGCTAGAGATGGTACTGGGTGTGGGGGTCTGGTACTCGTATCCCTGGGTGGTGGGTGAGGGTGTCTGATAGTTGTATCCGGGGGTACTTCCCGTTGTAGACTCCACTGTGCCCTCGGTGGTGCTCTGCGTGGGGATTAGTGGCGTTGACGTTGACGTTGTAATTGGCTTGAGGGGATGTACTGTAGGCTTCGGCGTCGCAATGTCGTCGTCTGTTGTTGTTGTGTACACAGATTGAGTGCTGGAGCTAACTTCCGGAATATAATCTGTGTTTACCTCTGTGGTTTGCTGGGTCACTGGCTTCTCCGTTGTTGATGTGGAGCCCGATGTAAATGTGATTTGCTTCTGGATGCCAAATCCGCCGAAGGATGACTTGGCTTGCAGAAAACTACTAAGTAGCTGAATCTTCGTCGATATCAGATTAGAGATCAACTGAGTGTTGGCGGGTGCCACAGATGCAGTGGATCTGACGGTGCCACTGGAGTAGCCTATGACAGAAAGGTTAATATTTCTATTAACTGCTCCTGCACTCTAAATATTTGGGTTCTCCTAAATTTACCATTAATTGGCGCAAAAACCTTTACGAAGAACGGCTTTGCCTCCGCCACGGTGATCGCACTGCAAATAAGCAGCGCCCAAATCGGAATTGTTCTCAGCATGTTGATGATGACAGCGTCCACGTTATAACTAACCGACCGCCGCGTGTAGCCGCTCACTTTTATACCCAGGGGCAGTCGAACCGTTTTTTTTGTTTTGTTTAGTTTTTTGTTAGTTTATGATCAATGTGTGATTTGCTTTAGACACTTTGTGTCTGGCGCGCTCAAGTGGCTGACAAATATGATGCGAATTCTGATCTGTCCCTGAATGGCGAGTCTATTCAGTGGGTATCATCAGGCAGTCATCTCTCGGAGAATCTGAAACGATTTCATACTTATAATACTATAACGATAACTTAGAGCATGCAAATTTCGTTTAATGGAATCTTTGCACATTCGATTTCGTGCTTTTTATATCATATTTGGCCTTCCTGTTTGCATCCACTAGTGACAAGCAAGCATTCTTATAATTGGGTTAGTTGTGCTGACTCAGCACAAAATGAACTCTAAATATTTCAAAGGAAATATGCTACATATATATTGCTAGCCTTTGAAAAAAGAGCTCGACATTAAAGCTGTAGTAAGTTGATTTATTAAAGCTACACAAATTATCTGTCATTGAATTATAGTGCTATGAAATTTCCGTAAGGCAAAAAATAACTGGAATACTGTTGAGAGAATTCAATTATTTCGAGATTTAAGGCACACTTAAGACATATTTTTGGCTCGTCTTTTGGGCTAAAGGATTAATACAATTTGGATCGTGACACAAAGCCCCACCCCACACTATACATATTCGTAAACTTACTTATGAGTTTTGACGCTGGGAATTCGTACATAAATTGTAGTTTTCTACTTTATGCCAGCCGAATGTTTGCGTTTGTGCTCATCCCGATGAGCTGTCCATAAATCGTTACATCATAATCTCTTGCCCATTCTCACTGGCTCGCTGCCGCTATGCTTCTCTCTCAATTTGGCTGTGGTAGCACTCGTAAAATATTTAAAGTATTGCCAAACAGTTTTACCAACTACCATTCGCGAACGTGTTGGGGTCTGTCTGTATGCATGCATACATGATTTGAGCACTATGTATATATTTATTGGGCAGCGCTTGCTGAGCTACACAGGAATTATATGTTTGCATTCATTTATGCAAACAAAACTGGGCATACAGAGTGTATAGCAGTAAATTTTTATAGGCAACACTTTGGATCGTAAAGAAAAGCGATGGCCACAGCATTTGCCGCTGGGGCAGCACGATGGGGCATTTAATAATTTAACCACGACTATTTAGTTTCCATTTCCGCAAAATGCTTTCGTGTTAACGCCTCGAATGCAATAAATAAGCCGGTGTGGTCAATGTTAACCACTATTCGCCCGCAACAAGGCCGGGATCAAGCCAGGTCAAAGTGTTACGTGCCGCATGATATATCCCCACATGCCTGTATACATACGTATATACAAATATATGCTATGCATGAGTGTAGGCATTTGTGCTACAGCAAAAACCAAATCCCTTAATGTTAACCCATAAATATTTCATTTTATTACTCAGCCTCAAACAAGGGTTACGCTCGCTTGTGCTTGAGCGACGCGGCATCAAAAAATGTTTGGCATAAATTATCAGACTTTCATGGTAGGAACTGGGCCGGGACGATGCCAGCATTAGGCATAGAGCTTAGAATTTGTGGGTAAGCGAGGATCCATTCGTTAAAATCATTGCAAAATACGAGCATGTATAGGTTTTGTGCACTCACACATCATTGGCAGTCGCTTGACTCTGATTTCATTCAATTTAAAAGCCAATCTCGGCCAGAGGTTCGCTAATACGTATATAGTATATACCCAGCACCAAGAACTGAGGCTATGATAAATGATTAATCATTGTTTGTTCCCAGACAGGTTTGTTCTATGTTTTTTAATTATGGAAAATACAAAAGGGTCGCCCATAAAGCCAGTTTTCAACGCAATATAAATCTATGATTATCTTAATGCAGACATCAGCGGATAGACAAACAATTTACATACATCATTGAAAATTGTTGCTGACCTCCTATTTGCCTAATTTAATTATCCAGCAAATTTGGATACATATTGACAAAACTTATATGTATGTAATGTGCAAAACTGACTGCCCGTTTTATTCAAAACAAATCAATTGAAATTTGCATTTTCCCTAATTGACCAAGTGACCAAGGTGCAGGTCCTGACCACTTCTGTGATAAATTGTAAACAAAGATTATCAGTGCACAACTTTGGAGCGCTTGCTGAAAGTTGACAGACCGAAAATCAAATGTTGTTACAATTTAGCCAATATCGTAATGTAAGAGCGGCCAGCTTGGCCCTGGCAAGTTTTCCTATTCGTTTTGAGGACTGGCTGTGGCTACGTACTTATTGGAAAGTGCTATTCAATTGCCTTGTTAGAGCTCTAGTCCGGGCCAGGCCATAGACATGGCCAGCTGCCAGTAGAGTTGCCAGGCCTGCGACTGGCTGTGACAGTAGTGCTTAAGCTCCTAACTGCCCCCCTTTGCTTCAATGGGAGAAGCGCTTGAAGTATTTTTTACACAAAATATTCCATGCCATTTTTTGCTGGACTGGCCTCTGCGAAAAGGAAAGTGCGAAATTGGCACACCAAGCGACGGCACAAGGACTGATCTCCTCACGAGACTGGGTATTGTTACTCTTGGCGGCGGGTAGAGTCGCTCCCTCTGCGCCATTGTCGATGTGGATGTAGATTTAGTGGAAAAACGCCATAATGTAACAACTACAAACAAGAAAACAACAACAACAACAAAGTGCGTAAAAGTTTTAAGTGCTTTCGAACATTTTGACAAGTTGACTTTTTGTTGCTGTGAATGGGACCAATAATGTTCCAAAGTAAACTTATTTTCCTGACATAATCAATGAAAATAACGTGGACGGCCATCAGTTAAGGCGACGGTTCAAGTACGGAGGGCGCGTACCAGACAGAGTTCAAATAAATTTTTGAACTGTTTATTTTGGCCCTCTATAATTTTGTCCCAACTGGCAAAGGTGACATATAAATTAAATAAATATCTGCAATCACAAAATCGTTCGATTTCTGCATAACTGCACAAGCTAGAAACTATATTGAATACCTATGTGAACAGCATGAAGGGCTTTAGCTTACTACAAAAATATGCCACTCGTACATTGGCAATCGAAGCATGGTTTTGAAGTTTCCAAATTTCCATCTTCAACTTTTGAAAAGGTATACAGCTCTCGGTGCTGCTAGCCAAAGTACCCCTGGTGATTTTGCATATTTGCTCGCTTGAACGAGAAAGTCAAAAGTTGGGCTGCTCTTGCAGCTGCCATTGACGGCAGCAGAGGGCAACTGTAGCACGCGAATAGCAAACTCCACCTATACCACACCTTTACACAGACACACACACTCCCACACCTTCGGCTACACAAACATGTGGACGTCAGTACCAGTTGCTGCAATTTTGAACAAACAGACATGAAACTTGTGTGAAATGGCTTCCTATGGGAATGTTTACATCTGGAATGAATTTGCAAAGCCTGGCAGTTGCTTGCGTTTTCTGTCAGTCAACGAGTCAGCGTCAGTGTCAGCACGACAGACACAAATAGACAGACGGACAGACGGACAGACAAACAGACGGACAGACAGACGGAGGGACAGGTATTATCGTTGCTGCTTCCGACATTTCGTCTCGTTTATTTAATCGTGAGCCATTCGACAACTTGAAGGGTGCGATTAATTTAAACCTGCCAATTTCTAGCATTTCCCATATCCTGATATTAATATAGCCATGTTGCGCGGTGTCAGGCTTCCATCTCATTTCTTGTGCCCAAAAAGGGTGCTGGGCCAATGTCAAAAGCTGTCACCGTAACTTGAACCCACAGCACACAGCAGCCTCTGCAGATCCCACCAGCAATGTGTGAAAGATTTTATCACGTAGAAAACCTATTAGACGGCCGTGTGACCAGCGCAAAATCCATAAGACACATTTACATCTATACTCGGTCTTTTGAGGTTAAGGACTACCAATAGTTGGCGTGGCCGCAAGCCGTTTGAATTTCCATTACTGCGAATGGCCATAATATGGCAACTCATCTTGACGGTAATCGAGTGCCTCATAACCGTTACCATCAACATAATGATTGACATAACCATAACCCAAACCAAAAACGCGATGAGTTTCGACTCGACGAATAACCGTCAACCAATTTCAGTTGGCAGTTGGCCGTTAACCGGCCACAAAACGCGACTACAGTTTACCAATCCATGAGGATTGGTAACAGTTTTAAGAAATAAACTTCTTCTTCATCGTCTTCGATTGCCGCAATTGTTGGCGCCTCCCACCTGGTTCATTGACTAAAATAACAGACAGAACTGCAGTTTCTTTCAGTATTTTTCTTAATTTTTTTTTATTTTTATTTATTTGTTGTTTTTTTTTTTTTAGATTAATGAGGTCGCCAGCTTTTTAGCTTTTTTGACTAGCGTACGAACTAGAGGATCTTAATTTGAATTCTCACTCAAAAAACCAATCCCTTCTTCTTTCTTCCAAGTTATCGTAATTTGAAGTTATAATTATAATTATACTTATACTTAATTATACTTATCATTATATTCATTATAGTGTAGTCAGATTTCCAAATATTATTCCTTTTTGGGCTTCGGATTTCATTTATTCGAATAATAGACAAATTTATAACTGGAATATGTCGCATAAAAAAGTCGGATATTTCAATAGTGTATATTTGTAGACGAGTTAGGTGTGATTTGTGCTAAAATCAGGATGATTTCAGAATAAGGTGGGTTTTATAAATGCCGTGAAACACTTCCTAAATGTAAACAATGAAGTTTCATACAGACAATTTGCTGGTGGAATTTCAAAACACCTTTACTCCTACTCCTAGTAGCCTCATAAGGTAATTACTATACAAGATTCAACTTCCTGTCACTAATCAGTCAGCAAATCAATCTGTCAAGACAAACAATTATGAATTAACATAAATATATATTGTAATATTTGTTAAATTAATGTTATCGGCTTGATAGGGTTATTCAGTATATCAATAATAATGTAATACGATTAGCTTTTTGCATATTTAATGATGCCTATTAAATTGCCGTAGCCATAATTTCTTCTGACAGCCCTCCCCATTGATTAATACTCTTGGGAAGCACAGGCTTACTTACCCCCACACGCACACAGGCAGAGAAGTAAATACATATATTAGCATGAATATGCGCATATTCGTTTAACCGTTGCTAATGTGGTCTTGGTACCAATTCTGCACACCGATGACCAACAGTTGCACATTCGGACAAGTCCTTTTAGTAATATGGGCTGTTAAGCAATTTGAGTATGCTTGGGGGTAATTGGAGTGGGGCAGTTACAAGGACGTTGTCTAAGCAGTCACTCCTACCAGTAACAAACATAACAAACTAATTAGGTTGCTCGAATTATGGCACTACCGGCGGGAAGTCCCACTATACTATCCCACTTTGAAGCTGACAGTGCAAGGGGGCTTTTATCATCACTTGATGCGAGCTCGGGCTTTCTGCTGCATAATAATCAGCTGGAGAACTAAGCGCTTTGCCGGCAATGTAGCTGCTACGCGAACTGGCGCCCAGGTGCTAAGTGGCGCCCACAGAGTGGAGCAAAGGGATTCGCTGAGCACGTATTAAATCCAATGAGGTCGCATTTATTGGCCAAATTGATTCAATTCCGGGAACCTGGTGCGCCAACTCTACATCAGACACGGCAGAGAAAATATAATTAATTCGTTGATTTTGTTAAGCAGTCCCGTTGGCCGTTGGTGATAATCCCAGAACTGCAAAACACATTACTGCTGTGCTGTTTAGACATTGTTCCAACGTGACCAGTATGCACTTCAGTTGCGGCCGTAAAACACTTTATTTACAGCATTGAGTTTCCAGTTTCAAAAGCGAATTAGCTGTAATTAGCCCTAATTGCATTATGATGTGCTGGAGTAGGCAGAACTGCATTCAGCAGCGAAATGAGTAGGCCTCTAGTAGTGCAAATATGAAAATAAATGCACACTAATCATGCAATTTACTTAACAAGTATATTGCATTGTAGACATGATTATTGAAAGGTATGTTAATATTTCATTGGTGCATCTCTTTGATGATTAAACAAATTAATACGATCTAATATGCTCTTCTCTTTGTACGAATTTGCAAGTACTAAGTTATTAAAAGTATTCCGCATGAGAATCAGTTTAATTAATAAAGTTCGAAGAGAATGGGCAAATAAAGTTTTGTCAGTGAAAGGCATCCTTTTGTGGATATTGTTAGAAGTTTTTCAGACAAAACTACCCAAAGTTTTGTCATACCAAAAATAGTATAGAGCTTTGACAAATTGAAAATTGGCTTTTATTTAGGCAATATTTAGAACATAAAATTTGGACATACATAGAAATCAGCTTTAGTATTTTAACGAAAACAGCATGTTGTTTGGCAGCCATTTAAGGAATATTGAAAAGGAAGCAAGTATCGAATGAATAGAGCTAATAGAGCCAAAATATGAGCACGTTTCACCTAACAATAGCTTTCACAGTAGGCTCATATTGACTTATAGCTTGTTAACCGCATTTTCTAGATTTAAATAAATATTACAATAGAAATGGATACGGATCCTTGAATGCCATTGTGCCTGCCTGGCAGCCCCTTTAGTGAAAAAGTCACGTAAACACAATGCAGGCTCACAATTTTTATTTAAAATAAAACAATAAAATAAACAACACAAGTGACGACATCTTGGATAAAGCTTAAAATTCGCATTCATTAAGTTACATAAAGTAAATAAAATGAGAGAATATTTTTAAGCAAACATAAATTACAATGCATGGATATCACAAAAGTTTGTATTTTAAATCAAGGATACTTGTTCTCATAAGGTGTATAGAATATATATGTGAATGCGTGTGGTAAATGAACGTGCTCTCACAGCTCTGCAGAAGAACTGTCTTTCGCAATTTCACACGTCGACAAAAATTGAATTTAATTTATACGCCTTGCCAAAATACATTTCTGGCACACAGGCTGTGCAGGAGCTTGGCGAGGATATTTCTCGGCATTGTTGATGCCGTGTCCGAGCCAAGAATTCAAAAACAATTCGCCAGCCTGGGAGTACGCTTTGTTTCAGCATTAAAAACGAGCAGAAAAATGCCGTAGACGAAAAGTACAGAGCAAAACAGAAGCGAATCGGAAATGAAATTTCGGTATATGGATTTGGGCGCACATCGATAAAGATTTATGTATTTGCCTTTTAGAAATCCTTTGCATTGGGTGCTGCCATAAA
Source organism: Drosophila montana (assembly GCF_035044405.1). Lineage (NCBI taxonomy): Eukaryota > Metazoa > Arthropoda > Insecta > Diptera > Drosophilidae > Drosophila > Drosophila montana. The sequence continues at coordinate 9,540,081 of NW_026998620.1, read as the reverse complement.
AACAGACATATGAGCAGAATCCTGCACAACTTTGTCTGTCTCTAAGAGTTTGTATGTGTGTGTGTGTGTGTGTGTGTGTTT